>NC_081423.1:20181673-22649173 GCF_949786415.1 Peromyscus eremicus
CCTGTGTTGAAGTGACAGATGGGCTCCCAAAGAAACAACCAGAGAGCAAGCCTAGGAGAGAGAAAGGAGGTTGCTTACAGGTGACAGAATTCTCTAGTCAGCACAAGGACATGGAGAGGCCAGGCCTTGAAAAATGGCAGTTTCCAAAAGAGGTTGTCTGAAATCGTAATTAGGGTATGTGTGGACCCTGCTGGGTGCCATTTAGAACCTTCTATGTTCATTGGCTGGCAGAGGCTCAACCTGACAAGAGAGTCAATCAATATGTCAGCAATACTTCACCGAGAGCTGTTCAACCCCTGCTTGTCAAAGAGGACAAACATGGAAGCCACAGATGCTCTGTGTTTGCTGAGCAGGCCCCCAGGAGCAAGGGGTATCTTTAAAGATCAGGCCTGTCGATATGTAACCCCGGGGAGGAGATTGGACTCTCCCTTTGAAAATGTAAGACTGCAGGCCAAGCAGAGCCCCAGGAGGGAAAGGAAGGTGCCAAGCCTGCTGGGTCTTGGGGCTCAGCATGCAGGCAGATGCACAGGGCCTTTGAGCTGATGTCAGAGCGCATTCAGAAATGGGAAGGCTTTGGGAAGGGTCAGGGCTGGATCTCCTTGGCTTTGCACCAGCCAATTAAGCCCACAATGCCAGGATGCCTGTGGGAAACAGCAGATTCCCAAGGTGCCCCTGCCGAAAGGATGGAACCTGCTGAGAGAGGGCTGAGCAGGGGTAATGCTCACAGGGCCTAACCCTGAAATCACCGGACACTGTAAAGGCACCTTAGCAGTGAGCAAGGAAAAATCAACACATGCAAATGAGCATCTTCAGCCATGATGATGATTCCCATTTATTTTGACAACGTGCCAGGGACTGGGATAATTACTTTAATGGCAGCATTTATTCATTATTTATCATTTGGCAAATATTTATTGAGCTCACACTGTGCATCGAATTGTGTCCTGGCCCTGGGAATAATGCAGTTGGCAAAACACAATCCCTGCTTTCATGGAACTTACATTCTAGTGGGACGCAGAGAAACTAAACACTTGTGAAGAGCAGAGTAGAGGGCCAGGCGTCCAGAGGGGCAGGGGATGGAGAATGCAAAGTTCTTTTTTTTCTTCTTCTTTGGCCTTTAATGGAGACTGGTCAAGGGTGGTGTTGTGATGGGTAAGTTCACACAAAGACATCGGCAACGGCATGGCAGTTCCCACTGACATGGAGGACCAGCAGTCCAAGAGTCTAGCAAGCAGGAAAGGGAAGTGGAGGGTGGACAGTGTTGGGGGAGAGTGGATATCTTTGGAAGGACTCTGTTTTTTTGTTGAAGAATGTCTTTTGAAGGGGAAGAAACTCCTCTGTATCCCATTGATATCCTATCACCATAGGAGGCATCTTAAAGTAATTCGTACTTTACAGATATGAACATTGACCTTTAGAGAGGTTGACTTGTCCAAGGTCACACCACCACCATTAACTGGGGAATCTGGGACCCATACCTTGATGTGTATCACCTCAGAGTCAGAGCCACAAGCCCCCTTGATGTGCAGACTCTATTCTGAGATATCTCCCGACCACCTCCGGGGACGTCTGCCCTCTGTATTTTCTATTGGAATAACTGTTTCAAGACTGAGTAGGGCAGGAAGGTTCCAGAACTCTTTCTGTGAATGTTGCCTAAGTCCACTCAGGAACAGGTACCTCACAAGCAGACATTCATCCTCCATGAATACACTATGGTTGGTCGTCATTTTACTGTTTAACTTAAAGATCCATCATTGCCAATATAAAACAGAGGACTAGTCACTTCAGCTGCCTGCCTGGCTGACATTTGCTTGAGGTGGCTTTTCCTGGGCCAGTCTGCTCCTCATCCTCAGGGGTGTGGTTGACCATGGCACTTCTCTCTCTTTGTGGAGAGGAGTGGGCTTCTGCAGTGCCTTAATAGCACCCTTTTAAGAATGCTGTTGCAGCCAGAACTACCTTCTGTGGGAGAGAGGCGATGCAAATAAAATCATGAGGAATAACATTCTCGAAAATGCCTTAAGACTTAAAAAAGGAATTAAAAAAATTTAAATCTCAAAGGAGTTTTTTTTTTTTTTAAATCCCTTTTTAAAAATCCTAACTGCCTGGGTGAAATGGTTTTGCTTATTTTTTCCAGACAGTGTAGCAATACACTGAATGGAATAAATTTTCAAAGCACCACATGGAAGGGACGCCCACAAATCCCTTTACCAGTAATGGGATTTGCGCACCTAGCTCTTGAGAATGCTCAGGAAACTTATTTGCCTCCGTCCAACTTTCAGCGTGCAGTTTCCAAGAGGCTTGCAAAGCTCAGGACCAGGGACTTACACAGAAGAGAGAAGGAGAAGTGATCCCAGAATCCTGGCAAGACCACTTGAATGAGAGGGGGCTTTGGGGAAGACAGCCACTGCCTGCCCATCCCCTCAGGCGCTGTCCTAGTCCCTCCTTGGCCCTACAACATCCTCAGCAAGGACTGTGCCTGTCACCTTCTGTCCCTCTCCAAAACGGGGAGGCTTTCCGTCACCCCGTGCACATCTGCCGTGAGGACAAGGTGACAGTTCTGTAAGGCAGCTCCGGGACCAAGGAGCAGTATGTTTTCCAGACAAGAAGAATCTACGCAGAAGGACCTGCACATTAATCTCTTCTCGTGACAGGCTCAGGACAGTACAGTGAGTAGGAAGTGGGATGAGATTAATCAATTCCTGTGTTTGGAGGAAACAAACAGGGCTCGTTGCAGCTTCCAGATGTGCAGGGTCATGGAGTCAGTGTCATCCTCACTCCTCTCCCTCCAGCCCCTGTGGCAGGGGCTCGGCAGGTGGCCTCAGCTGATAGTGTGGGCGTGGTGTGTGGTGTGCTGAGCTGACCTCTAATGACACCCTCCCTCCCCAGCAGCACCAAGAAAATCAATACCCAAGACAGACACACGCTCTCAGCCACTGTTTTTCTCCCGTGCAGAGTGCCTGGAATATATTGGTTGCCCATGCCGGTCAGGCAGCCCATTGTCCATGGAGTCTATGCATCCTTGTCCAGATAAACACACGCTCAGAGCCGTCAGCCACACGGGTGCCATTTCCCACCCAGACCACTCCGGTCTTGATGCTATTTTTCCCTCCTAGAAAGAAATAAAATAAAAGCCTTTCTTTCCTTAAGAAAGCGCCTGTGTGATCAAAACACCTTTAGAGAATGATAATATCCGGAGGTTTTATTCGCCAAATAAATCATGGTCTGGAGTTTTAAGAGCTTTTGTGACAACAAAACATAGGCCTACAATCCATATATATATATATATATATATATATATATATATATATATATATACCTAGACACTTGTCCCCACCCCAGCTTGTCATTCAATGTTGACAACCCAAACAATATGTATCTTTTCCTTCCTTTCTTTCTTTTTTCTATTTTAAGAATAGCAGCACCCAGCAGCCCTGTTAAACGGGGGACAGATCCATGAGACCACCGTACAAAGGCAAGGCGAGGGGGTGGCACGTGGCAGGCGGCCATAGGAATCCTAGGAAGCAGGCACATGAATGTTTTAGAAGATAAGATGTCATATCGATCGGGAGATGTGCAATGTGAGCTGGAACAAAGACAGAGAGAAGTCTCCCCGTGAAACAGCCTCCCGCCAGGGGGCGTGGCCAGGGGGTCAGGCCTGTGCTAGTGACAGCCCTTGGCAGACTGAGCTCTGGGCCAGTTTCTTCCTTTGGGGGAAGTAAGTGGGGGGACAGAGAGGGCTGGGATTTGTTTTCCCTCCTGATATGCGTAGGCAACCCCCCCCCCCCCATAGATGGTACCCAAGAGTCTTCTGGCTTGAATTCTGAAGCCCACAGACAGGCAGCCTCTGCAATGGAAGGCATGCCATGAATCATCTGTTAATAACATTAATCCAACGGAGAGGCAGCAGGATCCCTCCTGATCCTCCATTCATAAGCAGAGCTCTATGATGAATGGCATCCAGGGCAGGGCTTTTACACCAGAGGCTGAAATCTCCACTTCTCCCCTTTCCCCTTCTTGGAGGACCCAGTGGTCAACACAGACTTGCTTCTGCCTAGAGTGAATCCGGGTGTGGATTCGGTACTTTTTTTTAGAGCTGAGAAAGGAGTTGAGGATGTTGAACCAATCCTATATGTAATTCTCATTTCAATTTGGCCATTTGTACAGCAGAGCCAAATTAGGCACATAGGGAGGCTGCCAGTGTCCCTTTCAATTTTTAATTTTTGACATGGTTAACTCAAGGTTTTTTTTTTTTAAACCCAGAATTGGAAAAAAAAAAAAGGCTGCATTAGCAAATTGGGCTTGATCTTTCCCCTAAATGGTTTTTAGTTATGTGAGTTTCAGATAGCTAACCTGAAACGTTTAAAACTTGATTCTGATAGAGAGAAACATCATGTTGGAAAATTCCTTCTGTTTCCCAGGGCCTGGGTAGGTCTCAGGGAAGGAAGTCGGGGAGCACAAGGGGTCCCTGCACTGTGATCTACTTGATATCAACCCAGGCAACTTAAAAGAATTGCGCTCACTGGGAAGAAAAGACAGGGCAAATTCTTTCTGGAACATAAGCTATCTGTACCCACTTTTTTTTTTTAAAGAGCCACATTTTCATCTGCAATTAGATAAATGACACAATTGGATTTATTTTGAGTTAGTGACAATTTATTTAATAGAGCTAATTTGAAGGGTTTTATGTGACACTCAAGTCACACATGCTTCCTCTCTGCTGAAGGTACACGTTTCTCTCAACAGGCCGTGGCACGGCAGGATGCTGTGACATTTGTGGCTTCTACAGCGCATCATGATGAGGCAGAAAGGCACTGGGTATGGTGCGTCCTAAGCCTCCCTCTCTCTCCCTACAGTTATGTTCCAGGCCCCCATTGTAACTCTTGGAAGAGTTCAAGCCAAGCAGGGCCCAGGACACCCCCTAGGTGGGACTGGTGTCTCCTCTAGTGACCGTGGTATGGCTTCAACCCCAGTTCATTCAAGAGTTTAATCCCCAAGGTCTTAGGTGAGTGGTATTAACAGAGTGGAAACTTAATCCATGTGTTTAGAGATGATGCCTTTGAAAAGTGATTCAATAAGATAGGTCACTAGGGTAGCGCTCTATGACTGAATCCCGGTGGCTTCACAAAGAAAAAGAGCAACCGTGTAGACAGAAACACATACACCCCCGCTGTGTTACGTTACGGCATAGAGGTCCATCTCAGAGCCCAAGGCATGCTGCTTGGACCTTGAACCTTTAGAATGCGAGTTCAAACAAGCCTCTCATTTTTATAACGTAGTCTGCTTCAGGTATTTTATTACAGTAAGGGGATACCAACGAATACACCCAGCTTGGGGCAGGTCTCCAAGCCCTGCATATTCGGAGGCAAAGAAAGATGAGCCCATTTGTGAAGTTGCATATGATTGTCATTTCTTACTGTTTTTAGGTAGAGGTTTCGATCTAGGGTCTCCTACTTAACTCCACTGTACGTAAACGCATAAGCCAGTTTGGAGATGGTATGTTATTTTTCCTGTTTTGCAAAAGGAAGCTTCTCCATTCAGACGGTATCTCCAAGGTCCGTGGCTGCTGGGAATTTTCTTTAATTTGTTAATCTGGCCCCTCTAGCAAGGTCCCACAGTTAGTCAGGACTAGCTCCCGGAGACAACTCTGTGAGCCCCCGGGAGCGCCTCCTCACCAGCCCCTATGATCCTCTAAGCTTTGCTCTGGAGCTGTCAGAAGCAACTGTCCCGACTAAGTCAGCTCTCTCCTCAGAAACGCCCACCCTGCTTCCTGGGGTTCCCTATCCAGAAGGTCATTTGCATTCTGCTTCTGGGCCAGCGCTGCCCGACATAAATATAACACACATGAAGTTAAATTCTTCTACTAACCACGCTAAATAAGTACAAATAAATGTAGTGTTTTAAGCCCAATACAACCCAAATATTATCAGTTCAACATGTCAGGAACATAAAAATCCCAAATGAGACATTTTACTTTTTGTTTGCACAAAGTGTTCAAAATCTGGTTTGTATTTTACACTCACAGAATCTCAGTTCAGATGCTAAGTTTTCAGCAGTTAAAGTAAAATGTGGCTCTGCCAAAACAATGAAAGTGTTAGTAAACACCAATAGTTTACACTTCGGTTTTTAGAGTTAAATGAATTGAAGGCGAATGAAACTCACTTGTTGCCTGCATCAGCGTGCCTGCGGGAGCAGTTTGAGACTTCTGTGTCTCAGTCAGTAGTCCTGGAGCACCCCCCGACCCCCGGTATTCAGATGTACGTGTGGCTTAGCAGCCATAGGTGCCATGCCGGCCATCTTTACCCAGATCACAAGCCATGACCATGTTGAACCACTGAGAGTGCGTTTCCCTTTCTCACTTCCTTTTTTTTTTTTTTAAACTTTCTTTTTATTTATTCTGTGTGTCTTTCACATCATGTGTCTTGATCCCATTCATTTCCATGTGCTTCCATGTCTGACCTCCGCCCCTGCACACCCCTCAAAATAAAACAAAATTTAAGAGAACAAAAGAGGGGGAAAAATTAAAAATCTCGTCATGGAAGCTGCAGTGTGACACAGTGAGTCACGCAGTAGACCCCTTTGTCTATAGATCTTTACTTGCAAGTGTTTATTGCAAGGAGTCATTGGTCTGGTTCCAGACCTCTGCTTTCTACTACACTATCGATGTTGGGCCCTCACTAGGACTTCTCTTGGATATCCTGTGTTGCGGAGATCCTGTAGTTTGGGGTCTGCAGGCCAGGTCCCTTCATATGCTCCAGCAAATCATAGATGGGGTGGATGTTGGGGTGGCCAATTCATGACCCTGGTTCTGGGCCTGGGCAGCTGCAGGGTTGGTCTGCCTACCGGTTCTCCCCTGCCCTCACCACCAGGGTGAGCCCTCCAGCATTGCCTTGGCTAGTTCACCCCTTGCAGTGATGAGCAAGGGGCATGGGGAGAGCCTCTTGCTTTTGGGCCCTCAGGATCTGCTCTCTCACACCTACACCACCAGGGCCAGCTCTGTTGTGTTGCCCAGGCTAGGTCTAAGGGCCACTTTCCCCAAGTCCTGCAGCTGTTGAGGGGTAGAGACAGCTCTCCTGCTCTTAAGACCCCAGGGCCAGTTCCTCCACCTGTCTCAATCATTGATGGGCTGCGGGGAGGGTGCATCTCTCCTCCACTCATGCTACCACATGTCAGATGAGTAATGGGGGCAGCTCTCCCTTGCTCACAACATCGGGGCTGGGTCACCTTCACCTCTGACCACCAGGCTGCTCTGCTGTGCTGCCTAGGTGAGGGTCAGGGCCCACTCTCCTAGTGCTGAAGCTAGAGAGGGCCTTCCCCATTTTCTCATTTGTCCCTGTTACCAGCAGAAGGGTTAGACCGCTACAGAATTGAGAAGCACACACTCATGCACACACTCACACATACATACACACACACATACACATATTAACACACATACATATGCACATATACATACTCATACAATACATGCATACACATAAATATACACACACATACATACACTTATATTTCTTTCTTTCTGTATGCTTACATAGGAAACATATATTAAAGGAAAGAATGCTTTGAAAATTTGTGTTTAAACATTTACCTGTTGGTCCTATGGCATTATAGGCTAAGAATCAATGGTCATAGTAACAAACAGAAACTACTAAATTCTTTAAGCAGGGTCTCAATTCCTATCTGATTTTAAGATGTCTCCCATCTGATTATTAAAAAAAAATTGAGGTAGTAACTATTATTCCCATTTCACAGATGAGAAAAACTGAGGCTTAGAGAGATTAAATCACTCCCCACTCCAACCCAGCTACCGAATGTCCCTTAGAGCCAGAGTTCTTAGGTGCGTCTCCCCAAGTTCAGTCATCAGTGGTCATGCCCACGGGTTTCACTTGCACCATTTTTTCTTGACTCTATTTTAAAATCAATTCCACTTTAAAGAACGTTAACCAAAGCAGTCACATCCCTAAATAACACCTTCAAAATTAAAAGTTTCATGTGTTTTATCAAACCTAAGGTTTTGTGAGACATTCGAAAAAAAATATAACTACTAAGAAAAGTCCATGTCCCGGACTTTAAAACATGTTTGGAGATGAGCATATATAATGTTTCTTTCTCAGTAAAAATAAAAGATTTTTTTTAAAGGAATGTCCCCCTCCCATCCAGTCACACTGTGTGCTGAAGGCGGTCTTAGTCACATCTAGAAAGTACTGCCTACTGTGCTCCTAATGCCCCTTTGGGTCAGCATTCCACGATTTCTGTGCTCTCCTATCCCTTCACACCACAGCCAGATGAAAAGAAATACCAGCAAGAGAAGAGACTGGAAGGTAGGCCTCCCCCACTTGTCTTTTCTCGGGCTTTTCTGTTGTAGGGGACAAACAGATAGACAGATTTCCAGCAGTACACCCCTTCTTCCTGGAGGATGTCTCTTTATGGCCAGAGTACAAACATCTTAGGGAGCTGAATCTATGTGGTCAGTCCTTCACATTGAGAGATTTAGGCCTTAGCTCACCTCCTCTGCCCCACCTTCCTTTCTTCTAGCCCTGCAGGGTTTCTAGAACCCAGACCACCATGGGAGTGGTTGGGGGCTATCCCAGTATCTACTTAAGACAGTGATTCCACCAGTAATCACTGAGGATTCATTATAAAACAAGTGCTATCAGCCAAATCAATACCATTTGCATATGAAGAAGAGCCAATATTAAAGGTAGTTCCCACTGTGTGCCAGTCACTAAGCACTTGTGGTAGTTTGAATGAAAATGGTCCCATAGGCTCATGGGGATTGGCACTACTGGAAGGTGTGGCCTTGTAGGAGTAGGTGTGACTTTGTTGGAGGAAGTGTGACATGGGGAATAGGGTGGGCTTTGAGGTCTCAGATGCTCAAGCCATGCCCAGTGTGGCAATCTCTTCCTGCTGCCTTTGGATCTGGATATAGAACTCTCAGCTCCTTCTCCAGCACCATGTCTGCCTGCATGCTACCATGCTTCCAGCCATGATGACAATGGACTAAACCTCTGAACTGTAAGCCAGCCCCAATTAAGTGTTTTCCTTTATAAGAACTGCTGTGGTCATGGTGTCTCTTCAGAGCAATAAAACCCTAACTAAGACAGCACTTCACAAGTTTAGACATGGAATTACCATATTTTTGGTGGATCAAAAGTGGTAGAATATTGGCAGATTCATATGGTTCAACTTTATACATTTATCACCTCATGCTATAGCTTTTGAGGCAGATGCTTTCCTTAGACTCCTCTTTATAGTCCAATACACCAAGGATGGACAGAATTAAGTACCTTGCCTAAGCTTTTCTGAAAGTAGTTGGGCTTGATAACTCCAGATCAGCGGAGTCCACTAGAGTGCTTCCTGTCGCTTACAGTAGAAATATCAGGAGACAGAGAAGCCCCCCCTCCCGTGTGTGTGTGTGTGTGTGTGTGTGTGTGTGTGTGTGTGTGTGTGTGTATGCATGTCTTTTGCGAGTATCCCACACAGGAAAATGCTTGGGGCATCCTCTTCCCCAGATTCATTTTACAGACGATGGCTCCCCAGGCCTGGCATCTCTGCAGAAAAGCAGTCCTCTGCTCTCACCCCATCTCTGTACCCACCCTTGAAGCTGTTATTCTGGGGTGATGTTTAAACAGGAACCCCAGGCTTGCAGACTTGGCTTTCATACTTCATGCCGGTGTGAAAGCAGGAACGACACAAAGCAGCGTAAGGGCAGGAGAGGCGTTCTGAATGGCTTCCATCAGCCTCCTTTAAAACTACTATACACAGTCGAAGCAGAAGGTGTTTCCATGCAAACGCTGCTTCAAGATAAGCCCCAACTTCCATCTTTTTTGCCCCCACTTAGATTCCACCTTTAATCCTTTCCCCCGATATTCTGGACATGTAAAAGACACAGTTTTCTGCTTCTACCCTGATGTCTGCAAATTGAGTACTTCCATCAGCAGCTTTGACATTGCCACAGCGAAGGCTTGAGGGCCTGGCAGACCTCAGGTAACTAGCATGTTCCAGCCCCCTGCCCTGTGCCCGTTGGGGTAGCATGATGACCAAGCCCTGCCACATCTCAAAAAGTTTACAGTATAGGCTAGTGACTTCAGCATCACCATCAACTGAGAATTTGCTATGAATGTAAATCCTGGGGCCTCACCCCAGAGTTCAAGGGTGGGGCTGGAGTACCTGTGTATTGCTGAAACTTCCAGGAGATCATGACGAATGCTCAGGTTTGGAAGTATGGGTATGGGAGGCCAGGCTGACAGCAATTAGTGAAAGAGAACATGAGAATAGCAAACAGGCTCCTCTTGTCTATTTCCAAGCAGGTGGAGAGGGCCCAGACACCTCCCTCCAGGTCTGCGCAGTAGATCTCTGCCCACACAGGTAGCATGGCAGAAGCAGCCAAGAAGATGCAATATGGAAAAGAGATATTCTAGCCAAGAATGGGGGTGGGTCATGGAGAAGCCAGAACCGGGGCGAGGCAAAGTACAGTGATAAAATGGTCTGTTCTCAGCTCGCTGTCTCTCCTTCAGGCACCTACCTCTGTCCATTCTGCCTGGCCCAGATGAACCCCAAGTGGAGAGATCCATGTCTCCCCCAAACTCATCAATGCCACCTGTGTGGATGCCTTTCTGTCACATCCTAACTCCCCTGGAGCTCCACACAACTTAGAGTTCTCCTATTCAAATTATCACCAACCTCAATGGAATTATATTAAAAAAAAAATCCGTGGAAACTTTATATTTTCATTCATCCACAGACCTCCCCACAACATCACATTTTCTGCCATTAATGGACGTGCAATTATAGGGACAATTAATGGTTTAAGCCAAACATATAAATCCTAAAGATGGAAAATTTGGGCACTGTGCCAGGCAGAGAAGAGTTATTTTTAGACAGAAGATATTTTAGACAGTGTCTCTGAAGTGGCTCCCTCCTTCTACTCCCTGACTGAGGCAGACATGCCTTGGGGGATCTAAGCTGTCCTTGGAGTGTATGCCCCTCTTCCTCTATCTGGCAAAGTCTACCCAAAGCTGGATACTTGGCCGAACTTGCACCAACGGCACATGAGGCTGGGGTCTGTGGTTGTAACCACCAGGCTTCATGCATTCTAAGGGGAAATTCTTTTTTTCCCCTTAATGTCCATGATGCTCAGCTCCATGGTTTGAACCAAGCAGCTAATGTATCTGCTTAGGATGCCTTACCTTGTCCTGGCTTAATCACAAATTAATCATTTTGGAGGTTATTAATTAGCATATAAAAGTGTAGTAGTAGTTAGCTACTCGAACCTGGTTTTGTTTCTTTTCAAGACAGGGTTTTTCTGTGTGGCCTCGGCTGCCCTGGAACTCACTCTATAGACCAAGCTGGTCTTGAACTGACAGAGATCCACCTAGCTCTGCCTCCCAAGTACTGGGATTAAAGGCATGAGGCACCACTGCCTGGCAAACAAACCTGATTTTAATTTTTATCAATGGTCTGTACTATCAGTCAGTAGGCTGTCCTGCTTCACATGTTGAAGTCTTATATTTCAAGTCACAAAGGTAGGTCCTGTGGGAGGTGGTTAATCTTGAAGGCTCATGAACGAGATTGGTGCCCTTCAGAAAGGACTCCAAATTGTTATCAAGCTTCTTCTACCATGTAAGCAATGCTAGAAGGTACTATCTATATGCTAGAAAGTGGGAGCCATTCTAGACCTTGAATGTGTGTTGATACCTCAGTTTTTTGACTTTTCTGTTTCTTGAACTGTGAGAATAAATTTCAGTTTTTTATAAGCCACTTAGATTCCGGTGTTTCATTACAGTCATTTGAAAGTCCCAGAGAAGCTTGGCATAGGGAAGGACCGTGCGCTGACTTCTATTCCAATTTCCCAGTCCCTGGACCACCAGAAAAAGAGAACTTAATTTTTCAAGTCCTATTTTTGAATAATCTAGGCAAGAACTTTAACTGGATTCATAGGGGTCACATGACTGACCATTCCTTGGGCTAATCATCATAGCTGGGAAGATGCTATCCACAGTTTTTGGGTTTGGCATCTTACTTTAAGAGGGTGTTGAATAAAGACATGACCGTCAAGGCAAGTTGCCAGATGTATCAAATGAAGTAGGGTTCAGGTTAGATTTTAATATCTTGCACAATATTTGGGACTACTTCTATAAAAAGCATTTTGTTGTTTATCTGAAATTCAAATTTAACTAGACATCTTCTTACATTTAATCTGGCCACCCTCTCGCCAAGTGATTTGGTGTGAGCAGTTAGGCTCCTGATTTTGTGTCTATCACAGCTCTCTTAAAAGTCTGAAGGGGTACAGAGAAGCCCGTCCATGCTTAGTGTCCCTCCAAATCCCTTCTCCGTGTAGTACCGGGATGGCTCTCTGCCTAGAAGGGAATCCAGACCAAGCATTTACACTTTCCCCAAAGTGTCAAAACTGCCTGGCTGTCTGGTGTGCAAAGCATATGGACCGCTCTTTTTATCAACCACACTGAGTCCTGGGTGGGACCCACAGATTTATCAGAAACTTCAGCTAGGACCAAATTGTGATTCCACTGCTGCCAAGCTCCGTAGAGACATCTGATATCAAGAGAGTCGGCATGTGGCATGAGGCTAGTGAGCTGGTCCAGCCCCGTCTCCAAGGCTGTCTCCTGAGAAGGCACACAATACGCCTTTCTGAGCTCAGTTCCTCTCCACTATGGGCAGAAAACGTGGACCCTAAAGATTTCTGCAAGCTCCACGCGTGCCAGCTTTGATGATTCCTGCAGATATTTACTAAATTTGCCCTGCTGGCAAGGCACAAGCTGTTTCTCTCTCTCTCTCTCTTCCTTCTGGAAGGAAGTTTATTACACAAAGTAATAGGTGGATGTCCTCCTACTACCGCATAAATCTGTTGTAGCACTCGTGTGCTGAACTTCTTAGACAGCGAGAACAAACAGTTGTTACCAGAGCATTCCACACAGAGGAAAACAATAAAACCAGAAACAAAAGTGAAACAGCAAACAAAACCTACGGAGAGATTTATTCCCTGTTAGAATATTTAACACAAGGCAACAACCTGGCAAGGCTGGAGTCCTTCCACAGTACTTCTACCGTAGGGAAATCACAAGCATTTGAGTTTATTTTCCTTAGACACTTTTCCAATCAGGTCCCGGGGAGTAGCTCTTTAAGTGCTAAGTGTCCAAAAAGAACCCTCAGTTCACAGATGGTCCAGAATTCTTCACCAGAAAGTGATTGTGCTTGGATTTAGGGTACCCCAAATCTAGCCCGAAGTCAATCTCAGTTCCAGGCAAGATGCTTAAGCTGGGTATCTCTTCCTTTGTGCTCTCTAAGAAGCTATTGTGCCTGAAAATCCTTGATGAGTTATCTAGCATTTCAGTCAAATAAAAAAGCCAGGACAGGGGCTGCTGGCCAGCATGTTTGAATTGAAGGGGAACGTTATTTCTTGTCCTAGGACAGCTCTGTGTATTTAGAACCAACTACTAAATAAAGTGCTAGTGACCCCAGAGGTGCCTTTTTGTGTCTTCTGCTGCCCACAGCCAACTCTCACTGGGTAAGGAAGACTTTTCTCTCTGGGAAATGTGTCCAGATCAGTGTGTGTGTGTGTGTGTGTGTGTGTGTGTGTGTGTGTGTGTGTGTGTGTGTACACATGCATACACATGCACATGTATAGCTCATTTCTTGGCAGGTGCAAATATAACTGACTTGTCCACATGGAGAGATTATCCTTTTAATCAGGGATTTGATCTAATTAGCTTGTTCTTGCTCAGAGGTTCCCATTCCCTTTATTTCATATAGAAATGGGGAAGGTGATTGACATTTGGCTGTGGAATGACAGGTTTTACTTGGTTCTATCTGTGTATGCCGCCATGTGATCCAGAAAGGAAGCAAACATATCTGACGGGCTCACTCCTGTACTCTCAGGACTAAAAATAGTCTCTTGTTAGCACTTTCTTTCTTTCTTTTCTTCTTCCTTCTCCTTTTCTTCTTCTTTGTCTTCTTCTTCCTCCTTTATCTTTTTCCTCCAAATATAATGTTAAGGGATACTCAAGAACTATCGCCTTTAATATTTACAAAGCCCATATTAGATAGTTATTACTATTGGGCCCATTTCCCAAGGAGAAAACTGAGTCAGAGAGAGTTTGAATAATCCATCTGTGCTTATAAATAGAAATGCTGGGATGTGGTCCTGGGCCCTATGATCAGAGCTCATGTGCTTATCCTGTATTTGTTTGATAATCAATAAATAAGTGGATGATTTATTAATAATGGCCAAATGCCTCTAGCAATAAGTCCACAACTTCTACCCATAGTTCTCAGATCCAGACTCCTCTTAGGAATGTCAGCCATCCCATTTCAGGATTTCTCTCTGCTTCCGCAACCTTCCGCCCCACTCTCTCTGCAGAGCATTGTGACTTCTTCCTCCAGAGCGCAGGGTATTTTCAGAGCTCTAGGAAATGAAGCCATTTTTCAGGACCTCATTTGTTGATGAATCCCCATGTTGATGGATGAGTGTTTATGTAGACTTGCTTCTACCTGTTACCTGCATTAGCAGAGGTGTCCACACCATTGAAAGGGAGATGCCTCCCACCTTCTTGGATCAGGAGAAGCTTTTTGTGACTGTAGCTGTCCCCTGGGATACCAAGAGGCCTGCCTAGGGCCACATCTTGAGCAAAGCAAAGCAGATTCCTATCTCTGGGTAGGGATAGAGTCGCTCAGGAAGTGAAATCAGAACTCACATCCCCCCCCTCTTTTAAATTTATTCTATGTGTTTTTCACATCATGTATCTTGATCTCATTTATTCCCATCCTTTTGCATCCGCCCTCCACCCCTGAACCCCCTGCACCTTGCCAGGGCAGCACAATAGAGCCAACACTGTTAGTGCAGGGGTAGGTGAGCCAGCCCTGAAATTGTGACCATGGGAGAGCTGTCCCCATTTCCCATCTGACAAACAAATCCTATAGCTGCCCAGATATCCCTCCCTTTTTTTTGTTTTTTTGAGACAGGGTTTCTCTATGTAGTTTTGGTGCCTGTCCTGGATCTCGCTCTGTAGACAAGTCTGGCCTCGAACTCACAGAGATCCACCTGGCTCTGCCTCCCGAGTGCTGGGATTAAAGGCATGCGCCACCACCGCCTGGCTACACCCCGTTTTTTAACATCCACATCTATTCCCAATGCAGATGAGCGCCATCATATCCTCGAGAGAAGCACTCCACCCTTTGGGCTCACATGAGAATTCCCCAAATCAAACTCCAATGGCTCACTGGACAACTAGGTTTTCATTGCTGGCCATCGGTTCTCATCGTGGCAATAATTTTTGTTTGAGGGACTTAGGAGTGGTCTTTTTATGTTCAATGATTGCCTCTATCTTTTAACATATCATGTCCTAGAAAAATTCAGTGTTGGCATTTCTGCCTACCCCAGAGGACATCTTCTATGACCTCATATAAAAAAGGCAACCTGCTTGATCTGCAAAGTGATACTTGCTCTTTATACACAGATAGCCAACAAGAGAACTTGGGAGAAAAGCCTGCTTCTATGTATCCTCTTTGGCTGGTTCAAGCCACCTGAATGTGGTATTTTAAGGTCCTTTGTGGGGCTTACATTCCAATGTCCTGCTGGCAATCTGTTAACATTCATTGTCAAAAGAAACAATTACCCAACACTAAGGGAAAAAAAGTAAAATAATAAATAAACAGGCAGATAGATAGATAGATTAAATAAATAAATAAAATAAAGCATTCAGCTCTCTGAACCGATTTCCAAGAGTTAGTACTAAAGAGAAGTGTCAAATACTTTTCCGCTTTAATCACTTTCAAAACTTTTAACGAATCTCTACTTTTAAACAAATAATGCCATTAGCATGGATGCTATGCAAATGAGATGCAGGACCTGTATTTGTTTGGCTTCCTCAAAATTGTTTCTGAAACCTGATCACATCAAATATTTTTCAGTTTATGCAAAACACAACCTCTCAATACACTTTTTTTTTGAAGACTGTAGTTTTCCATTTGCATGTTAGTCCCAAGTGGTAAATTTACACTTTGAATGTAGGATTAACAAATTTCCATGTCTGCACTGCATTTTGAAACTTAAAACATAAAGAGGTTACTTTTGTATGCCAAGGCCTTAAGAATCAGAAATCCAATGACCTTCGAAATACCTGGATGCTGTTGTGTAGCTCAGAGATGGTACCTGGGAAACCCGTGTTCCCATAGTAACAGCACCTTTGCAGTTATCTGTTTTATACAGTGTTCTTTCAAAACCTCATCTGAGGTCATCTCTCAGAAGCCAGGGACAAGAACACACTTTCTGTATCTAAGACATCATCCAGGACTCAGGACTCACAAATCTGCGTGTACAACCCCCTTTTCCTAAACTGCTCTTTCCCAGTTTGGCGAGCAAGGCCTGGCACTGCCACCTCTTCCTGTCAGTGAACAATGTTATGGCTTGAGAGAGCTATGCATGATCACACTTACTGTAGCATCAACTCTTTTTTTCTTAATTGTCCTGAGATCCTAGAAAGGAAACAAGCGTCTGTGCTGACAGAGGAGCTCAGCATGAACTCTCATTTTTCACATGGAGCTAATTAAAAACTGAAATTAGTTAAATATGGAAATGACACTTGCAAGCACTTTAGTAGAATTCTGGCAAAATCCCTCTGGAGTGCTGTGACATTACCTGCTGCTTCGAAACTCCCCAACTGAATTTCACAGTTAAAAGGCTGAGCAAAGGGAAAGTTATTATTGAGATTTCGGATTCAGAACGTGTCTGTAAGACTCCAAATTAAATTTCATGGCTGGCCCTTGAGTGGCTGGTGATACAGAACGCAGGCCAATGGAGTGGGCTGCTCACAATGTCCCCGCACGCGGGAACTCCAATTACCCCTCTTTAGGTATGGTACTGTGGGTGGTATAGGTGCGACAATCGGAAGGTTAAGGGATGTATTTCTCCTGGAATCTGACCTGAAATAGTCAGCATGCATACAAATTCCAACAGAGAAAAGAGCCTAGGCTCATGCCTGGGATATGCTAGGCATGATAAAGAAAATTGAACAGGCTGCTTAGGACTCACAGGATACATTTCTTCCATGTGGAATCTATCTATCTATCTATCTATCTATCTATCTATCTATCTATCTATCTATCTATCTATCACCTATCTACCTACTTTTCTACCTACCTACTATCTCTGTAAATGCATATATATATATATATACATGTATATTACACATATATGTTTAGGCTTATGTATGCATACATGAGCATATCTCCTGCCATATAGGCTTTTAGTTTTTATGCCCCATCATAATGCCCATGAAGCAAGGAGATGAGGGAGACAATAACAGTCTCCCTTAAAACCCATGGGAGAATAGCTTTTCTAAATGGTCCAAGATGAAAAGGGACCTTCCCTGGCAGGTGGCAAGAAAGAAGCCTCCAGGATGTTAGGTCTCCTGTTACAGGCAAAAACTGCAGGATTTGCCCAAGGGCAAATTACAATGTTTGCCTGCATCTGCATACAATTTAATTAAACCCGCCTACGTGTCTGATGGCTCTGGATCTGCTGCAGAGTGTTTGGGAAGTCCAGCCGTTCTCCAAACAACTGGAGTGTTATGATTTTATTGTTTTTCCAACACCCCATCCATTTGTCCTTGAGGCATTCCCTCCCCCTGGACCCTGTCCATGACTGAGGCAGGCACCTCATCTCTGCCTGGGCAGGCCAGCAAGAGGAGAGCCACTTAGTGCCAAAGCAGCCCTGCTCCGTGAGTCGGCTGGCAGGGAGCCTTCGGCGGGCTGGGCTGCCAGAAAGAGTTTTCTGGCAGCTCCAGAGCTCATCTTCCCATCACACTCGGGTTTTCTAGTCCTCGGCCTGGAAATCATCGCGGCTTACCCAGCTGGATGGGTGGAATGCTGCAGCTGTACCATCAGGCTGGCTTATTTTTATTGAATTTTGAATATCCAATTTCAAAGCAATTCAAATGAATTTGCCCAAGGCCTCGGATCAGTGTGGCTGCCGACACTCTCTGCAGTAAGGTTTCGAAGTTCATATTTCTAAACAAAGGCAAGCTTACAGAAGCTTTCCTTGTCAGAAACACGGCTTCCAAAGACCCCTCTCTACTAACTCTATTAGGCCCCATTCGGACGGCAGCAAACACTGTCATGCTAATCCTAGTTCCTCACTGCCCAAGCACCAGGGTCCAAACAAACTCCTTCCACTGATTGAAGAAAGACAAGGGAGGTGCTACGGGAGTGCTTAATAGCTGACGCAGTCGCCACTGATTACAGAGTGCCAGCCGGGTGGACAAAATGCAACGTTGAGCAGGCAGAGAAGAAAGGGTAGGGAGCATGGCTGCCCTCCACGCCCCCAATCTCAGAGGGTGAAAACAACCATCCTGGAAGCCAGCAACAATTCTGAGCTTGTTGTGGAACAATTCTTCCCTGGCCCTTCCTATCAAGATTGAAAATAAAAACAAACAAGCCCTACATGTGCTTTGGAATCACTGGTATAACCGGACGGAGGACGACGAAGGTTCATTGCATGGATTGTTTTCCGGGTCCAGAGAAATAAAAACCCTCTTCCCTCACCACCACTGTTATTCTAATCATGCTGGACCCAAGCCTGGCAGGGATTTATTTTAAATGCACAAAGTCCAATTTAACCCAAGTAGTAGAAGGCTGAAGAGCTATGCAGAACAATGGGCCTCTCGAGGATGGCCAGACAGAGCATGTTATGGCCAAGGGTGGCTGACTATGAAAATATAACGTGTTCTGGTGTCTTTCAGTGGGACTTGGGAGATATTCCAGACTCATTGAAAACTGGTTTTAAGAAGTCTTGGGAAAAAACTAATGCAATAGCTATTTATGCTCACAACCTATCAACAGAGGAGAGAGAGAGAGGGAGAGATAGAGATAGAGAGTAAATTGGGAGAGAATATGCAAATTGGGAGAGGATATGCAAATTGGGATCTGAGAGTCTGCCAGCAGAAGCTGAAGGTAAGTAGGCACAGTAAACAGTGTCAGAGAAGAGCTGACATCTGTCCATCTATCTCAGCCCCAGACCTTCATCTTCTGGCACAATGCTGCCCATTCATAGGTATGCAGTAAGTATTTTTGAAAGGGAGGAAGGAAGGTAGGAAGGAAGGAAGGAAGGAAGGAAAGAAGGAAGGAAGGAAGGAAGGAAGGAAGGAAGAAGAAAGAGGGGGAGGGAGGGAAGGAAGCCTGCCTTTGCTTTATATCCTTAAGAGTACATAGGTTGTAGGGTCAGAAGGTGTTCTGAAATGGCCACTTAGTTGCTGCATGGCATGGAACAAGTTACCTCCGGCTCTCAGCTTTCCCATCTGCAAACGTGGTTGACAGAGGACTGTTTTTAAGACTGGGTACAAAATGAACAGAGACAGTCGGTTACCATTCAGGAGGGAGTGGATTTCAAGTCTATCTTTCACTGACTTAGAGAAACCACAACTTCCTGCTCCTTTTGCATTTGTCTGTGGAATCTACTTTTAAAAAGAAAGAAAGGACTCCATGCATGCTATTACTTAAAAAAAGCAACAACAGCTCTATGACACTTTGTTAATGATTGTTTTACCTACT
This sequence comes from Peromyscus eremicus, assembly GCF_949786415.1. Classification (NCBI taxonomy): domain Eukaryota; kingdom Metazoa; phylum Chordata; class Mammalia; order Rodentia; family Cricetidae; genus Peromyscus; species Peromyscus eremicus. The sequence goes on from NC_081423.1 coordinate 20,201,234, forward strand.
AACTACAGTCGCTGAGGGCTTTTCCCGAGACCTTCGCGTGTAGATCCTAATTCAGGGAGCTGTGATTTTCCTGTAAGAACCATCTCTGTAGATTAAGACATGGAAGAAAGGTACAAAAATCAAATCCCAGAATAAGTGATACCAGGATGGAGCGAAAATCTCAAAGACAGAAGTAAATGGAATGCAGTGGGTTTCCTAACCCAATGCGTGAGGAGCCCGGGAGAGCTGGAACGGGGAAGACGCCTCCAGAAACCTGGGGTAAGAACAGATATCCACGGGTCACACCTCTTCAGTGTGCAACCCAATCAGCTTTACATCTTCTGCTCCTTTAAGCAAACATGCTGCTGGTTAGTTATCCAGTAGATGTTTTTAATTACAAGCCGAAGAAGCCGGTCTGTAGCCCTGAAACCAGTGCCCTTATGCTGGAGGAGCGCTTTTTAATATTTATACATCTAAAGAGGGTTTGCCCTTCCAGACATAGAAAATCATTAGGAAGACTTCTCAGGAGGATATAACTTTGGTCAAGGTCATGCACAAATCTCAACTTCACATTTAAGCGTAGCTTTGCCACCAGTAGGGGCCACTTTTGTTCCACAAAACGTTCCTAGTCCTGGCTCCTGACTTTTCTTTCTAGGTTATCAATTTTTAAATAGAGGAAAGGAACAAAAATATGCTTGTGAGACAATTCTGAGCACATAAAAGTTGAAGAAACTTTTTTTTCTTCTTTTTTTCTCCCCTTCGTTACTTGGCACATCTATTTAATAGAGTTTTGATTCTGAATTTTCCCTTCCAGCACAGCAGATGAATGGGTGAACTAAGGGAACGACACTCAAAGAAATGTCGTGTAACGGTTCTAACTTTGGTTTGGCATGTCACCTATGCAAGGATATCAGAGGGGGAAAACACTCCGTCAAAACTGTGAGCGGAGAAGGAAATGGCCTGGACGGGGTCCAAAGACACCCCTATCTTAGGGACTTTTGAGGTTCAGCAAAGCCAACACTGCAGTTTGGGGAGCAGGCAGGTAGAGGTTCTATCCCACCCCACTGTGGATCCCTGACAGATGTGCCCCGAGGTGAAGCAGCAACTGTTTCATTTTCACGATTTGTTCTTTCACGTGCCAAAAACCTGGGGGATCATGGGCAGACAGGGACCTTTTCAAGACAATAAAAACCAAACAACAGTGGCATCAGAGAAGCAAAGCCATAGGAGACTGTAATAACCAGGTAAAGTTTAGTAGACTATAGCTCAGACATATCCTGTAGGGACATGTTGGGACAATTTATTAGTATAAAAAGTCAGGTACTGTGTATTCTGAGACCTTCCCTCTTGTGTCCTGCCTTCCTAAGCAGTGCTAGGAGAAAGGGGGGACTCCAGACTCTTGGGCTTGGGCATCACTTTGTAGCCCAAGGCTCTGTCTTTTGTAGTGAAATAGTATGCTTTTGGGTGGGGAAGTCGTATCAGGAGTGCTCAAGCTTTTAACATTGTGACACGATGTCATACTCTATAAATGTGTTGGAGCACATCATAGCTATCTTGGGATGCATGTTGGCCACAGACGGCAGGTTAGACAAGCGTGCATCTAAGTCAACATGACACATGACAGATCAGCCTGTCTACAGTCTCAACACTGTTTCCCAAACCCCACTCTGACGTTAATCTAACAGGTTAACTCATGACCACTTTAAGCCTAGTTCTAAATCTCAACATGGGTCCTACTTTCCAGAGACCTTAGTATATAACTGTCGCATGAATAGAAACCCATACCTTACTTTCAGACTGGCACGGTCACTTGTACATTCACTGTTCCTAACTCTTAGGCAGTCAAATCACACATGGGTAAAGTGTATCATCTCAAGTGGTGAGAAGTGGGTGCCTTTAAGCCTGAAAGTTATGTCCTAACACCTGGTGTCTGACAGCATCATTCAGTGACAATTAAAACAGCAAAGTTTATTAAGCACACACTGCTGTCACCTTTTCCTTACATATTCAGAAACAATGTAAATAGTGCATCCTTGCCCCAGAAGCTTAGGCATCATCCAGAGCATCATCTAACATGCACTGGCTGCGGATGATCAGGAAGTGTATTTTACTGTCTCCACTTCCAGGAACCAGTCCCAGACCACTTTGCCCAGGATACAGCAAGAGTCTGATCAGTTTGGCTGGATTATGCTAGGGTCCCCTTCCCCTTTCCACGAGATGTAATCAGCGACAAATTTGAATTTTGCCCTCCAAAATGTCTCTCTCAAATATGCTATCCACTCTGCTTGCCTTGGCGTTGTCCTGGTCGTGATCAAATTCCCTTTCATCTGGGCTTCCAAATAGCACACTTAGCTCTCACTGCTTATGGTACTAACCCATTCACTTCATTCTGCACAGGGCTTTCATTGTTCTGTGCTTTCCTCGACTCAGATTTCTCAGCAGGGTTCACACCACTTAGGAATCAAATCCAAGCACACATTGTACAGTACGAGGTGTCTTTGTGATAATGCCCTTCAGCTCCATCTCCATCAATACTCTAGTTCCCGGTATCCTTTTTGGCTCCAGCGTTAATCACAGAGGTAAGGTACAACATATTGTACATGTCCAACACCATGTTTCCTTGGGCTTTATTTATTGGACTTGGGCTTCTCCATTCCTGACATGAACTTCTTTCACCTTGCCCTGCCGCCAACCTCTCACACACCCTTCCTCCCAGAAGCCCAATGCTCTTTCTGGAGCGTTCTTTGATACTGTCAGACAAATTGTTCTTTTACCCCTCTCCCCACCTACTTCCTGCCAAGCCCTGCTGTGGCTCAGTGGTCTTATGCTGTAGGTGACTGTACATTTCTTTTCATTCTGCGTGTGCTGGGGACCTCCTGGGGGTATCATCACTAGGCTATTAGCACTATAAGAGAAGGGCAGAGTCTGAATGTTTGCTGAGTGGTTGGACTAAGAACAAAGCCCATCATGTGTGGGAGGAACCTGAGCATCACTTAGACAAGAGAATAAACCTTTAAATTAAAATACTGATGTAGGGAGGACTTCACCAAAAAGTCCCCGGCTGCCAGATGAGCTCTGATTTCATAACTCATCTAGACCCCTCTCTTTTGCATCCTATCATATTTTCTGGGGCTTTAGGGGCAAGAGCCCACGGAAAGCATCCTTCGGCCTTTCTCAACTCAGGGTGTCAATAAATCTTAGCTGCAGTTACTGTAGCAATTGTGGGGCCTAAAACCATTTTCAGTAGAAGAGATCTGAGAACAGCAGGTCACCCAAACCCCCGCCCTACCTCCATCTCTATTTCCCTAGAAATACTTATTTTCTTATGAAAAAAGGAAAAGGAGGGGTGGGGGGTGGGGTGGGGTGGGGCGCTCCTAAGACTGTGCTAAAGCAAATGCTTAGAAAATATTTTTGAAACATTTGGAAGTAATTTCTATTCACAAATTATCTCCATTCACAAAATGAAAAGGCAAATTATGTGAGCTGGATAAATTCAGAGAGAGAGAAGAAGCCAGGCCTGATGCTGGGAGGAGGAGAGGAGCAGGAGGAGAGGGAAAGGGAGTGGGTCTTGTAATCCTGGTATTTCGACAGTAAGGAGAATTCGAAAGCCATTTTATATGCTATGATTCTCAGGAACTCCATGCCCAAGTCCAAGTGTTACTGGGCAGTTAATGTCTCTGTGTAACAAAAGCAAAAAAAAAAGTGCAAATCGAGACAGGCCGTCTTCTCCCAACAGTGGAAGAACTGGGGCTATGAAGCCGGCGGTCTAAAAGGGGGAGAGATGAGAAAGTACAAGGTGGATGCACTGTGTGATCACGTAATCTTCATGCAGCGTGATCACGCCATCTATGCGCATGCATGGCGTAGCTATGTAAGCCCATATGCACATGTGGGGGAGTGCCTATAAAAGCGGGTTCCACCTATTCCTTCTTCCTCTTCTTGCACGGTCATTCCATAGGCCTATGCACATCTTTTCTATTCCCTTTCCTTAATAAACTCTTATAGTGGGAGAAAAAAAAAAAAAGAAAGTACAAGGTGGTAAGATGGAGAAGGAACAGAACAAAGCCAGAGTATGAAAACCGAAGTGGCAGCCCAGGAGGCCCCAGGATTCACTTGTGTTTCTCTGTGAGTGGAAGGGATGGAACGAAGAACCTTGAAGTTATCCTCTGCCTTCTACTCCCAATGTATGAAGTGCTCACTTCAAATGACCACTGTCACCAGCTCAAAGACAGCCAGAATGGCGACTGAATCAGCCGAGACCGTTTCTTTCTGAGGAGTGTGCCCTTGATGTCCCAGATGCTGAGCAAGAAAAGATGGGCTTCTGAGCACTCCGATGAAGGATGCTGCTTATGAAAATTATTTCTCTTCCCAACACAAATTAAACAGCCATGGATGCTACTCAAAAGCAGCTTGCTAGCCACATGCTAGAGGGGGGAAAAGTTCAGAATACAAATGTCACATCAGAGTGGCAAGAAAACACTGGGAAAATGCAGGTTGTATCTTCGCAGGGGCCCATCGTTGAGAGCCCATGCAAATGAGTTGGCCGATCTAAAAATAACAGCCTCAGTCTTATTACCTATTAAAGCCCTTTATAATTATCACTTTGTTTACTCTGAATGATAACTCAGCAAGGGTGGGCATTGTTATCTTCACACTAGACTGATAATCGGAAGCTCCGGGGGATTTAAATGAGAACTGAATCCATATTCAGGTTTAACCAGGCCTGAGAGCCCATGTTCCTTCCAGCAGCCCTGAGCTACTAACACAAGTGTTGTTAGCCTCATTCCTTTTCCCCTAGTGAGCTGATGAGAGGCTGGCTTGGGACACGTGAGGTGGCTCTATCTCCAGGGCTGGAAAAGAAGCCACCAAATGATAAAAGCTGGAAGTGAGGGTCAGAGTAGGGTGTTCTTGGGGAGAAGCCTATTGCAACCCTCGGGGCCGTCCTGAGCTGGTTTTGTCTGGTGGTGCTATAAGGCCCACTCTTGTTCTTTCTAACAGTGATCAAGTGTTCACTTTAGACTAAGTGCCATGTGAAATGTGTGTGCACCATCCACTTTAATGTCTGTAGTAACGCTTGTGAATGTGTGTGAGTGTGCACATGTGTGCATGTGTGTGTTAGTGATCTGAGGTTGATGGGAAGTGTCTTCTTCACTCATTCTCTAACTTCTTCTTTGAAAAGGGTCAGTCATGGAACCTGGGGCTCACCTATTTGGCAGGAATGGCTGGCCTGTGAACCCTAGGAATCCTACCGCCTCTGCCTCCTCAGGGTTGGGACTTTATAGGTGCATGCTGCTGCATCCAGATTTTCACATGGGTTCTAGGGATCAAACTCAGGACCTAATGCTTATAACTGAAGAAGTTCACCAACTGAGTCATTGCCCCAGACCATTTGAACTGTGCAGCAACCCTTGGAGGTGGGTGCATTTCCTATTAATATTTTAGTGATGGTGCAACTGTCTCAGAGGTGAAATAACTTGGTTAAGTTATATCTAGCAAGCTCAGGAATATGAATCCCTGCATTATCCTGACTGATACCAAGGTTCTGGCCAAACAAAGTGCCTTCTTCATCTCCCCAAACCATGAGAAGATGGCTGGGGGCTATGACCTCATTGATCTCATGAAACTGAAGCCAAGAGGTAGTGAATATGGCTCCTGAGTGCCAGGCCCACAGAACCCAGGTGGATGTGGGTGCTACATGCAGCAGCCCCACTTTGAAGCTACTCTTGTGCTCCCCTAACCTGCTGTGGTCAGATAACTTAAGGCTTTGCACCCCAGTTTCTTCTACATCTGTAATGTGGGAATTCGATGGAGGTGATGCACATCCCTTGGAATGTCACGGAAGCGCACCACTGACTTGCTGTGTTTGGGGAGGGAAATGTGTCCTAAGCTTCATCAGTTAGAGAAATCAAGGGAACGACAAAAGCCAGAGGAGAAGGGGCGCAGGGACAGCTCCCACGGAGACCACAGAACATCACAGTTAGGTGATGGCTGCTTGGCTCAGTCAGCACCTTGCTGTGCAACCTCCCACGAGCTACTTAATATTTCTGAGCCTCAGTTTCCTTAATAACGACACCGAGATGAAAACAGTGGACCCCCACAGGGTGGCCAATTGTTACAATGTAGGTAAAGCCTAGTGGCCTACATAGACTGAGAGTTGCACGGATGTTACGATTGCTATTTGGGGACAGCAAGGCCCCGAGAGAGGAAGTGCTGGTTTTGTTGTTGTTGTTTTTGTTTTTTGTTTTTCACAGCTACTCCTTAAGTAAATAGAGGCTGGAAGAGAAAGCAAGCCTCTTTATCTCCAGTTCCTGGAGCTTTGAGAGGTCACTGGAAATGTCCAAGACTGAAGTTTTTCCACCTGCCAAGCAGGAACAAACGTTTTCATCTCTTCTAGTAGGACGTGAGCATTTAAAAGAGTACACAAGAAATGTTAGCGGCTATTGTTAGTCCGTTCTTACTTGAAAGAGTCTAATCTTGAGGAACGGAGATGAGAAAACTGGAAGGCACTTTCTCCATGGCTGTTGACTGACTGAGAGAACTAACGGAAAGTGCCAAACCTCCCTCTCCCCATGCACATGGAGGAGCAGTGATCGGGAAGTGGACAAACCCTAAGCTGAGGAGAGCCAACAGGAAGTCCCCCGAGTGCTCTCTTCACTCAGACTAAACAGACTTCTCCTTGAGTCGCCATGGCTAAGGTAAGAAGTGCCTTGGTCCTCTCTGTGCGACAAAGCCCCTTTCTGATTCTAGAAGATTCTATTGGCTCAAATAAGAAGCACTTTACTGTAGCGCTCTACTGTAGCGCTCTACTGCAGTGTTTCAATGTTATCATGGAAAGAGCACAGGCTTTGGGGTCTATCTGTTTCAAAGCCTCAAAACCGCTCTATCCCAGGTAGCTGCTGTGGACAAATTGTTTCCCCTCTCTGAACTGGTTCCTGCAGTTGTAAAACACAGATAGTCATGCTGCTGTCTACCACTCCTGATGTCAGGGTACCATGTGACCATAACCAGAACTCACTTTTCACTCTCATTTCCTGTATGATCTGACCCCAGTCAGGAGGAAACAAGAGAAACATGGGTGACTACCTCCAGAAAGCCACTGGTTCCTCTAGGACTTCAGCCCTCCATCTGTGGTCCTGTCGCGGAAGGATGGCCGTGGCAGAGTTTTAAAGATCATAAGAAGCAACTACTGCTGCAGGGATCTGTTATTGAGCTATTCAGCCATTGCTGTGCCTGTACCACGCGCAAAGCTTCATCACTCTGCCCAGTTCGCGGACCAGAAACCTACGGCTGCTGAGCGTGGACTGTGCTTCAGTCCCGTGGATGCCTGGGCTGTAAATGGTGTTGCTTCATTTTGGTCCCTAGGAGCTGCCTTCCTCCCTGGATATCAGAGCAAAGCTCCATTCATCCAGAAGACCCAGGGGCAAGGCCTTGGTGGCAGGAACTACAGAAGCCCCTCCCCCATTCTTCAGTCCTCGGCCTTCAGTTTGGGAATCCTTCCATTTCATTGTTCCATTAAGGGTGGTTTCATCTTTTAAGTGAACTTCAATGAATGATGAAATAAAATACTTTGCACAGATGGCCTTGCATTTGAATAAGAGGAAACCATTACGCCTCGTGCAGAACGAAGTGTTTTATTTGTGTTTCTAAGGAAGCAAAGAATGGCTTTGTGGAAAGGGATATTTCTAAACTTGAAGGAAATCAACTTGTCTGCCCTACTTATCAGTGTGTGTGTGTGTGTGTGTACACACGTGTGAAGGTATATGTACCTGTGCATGCATGTCTGGAGCCTAGAGGTCAGTGGTGGGTGTTTTCCCCAGCTCTCCCCCTCTTCTTTTTTGAGACAGGGTCTCACTAATTCCAGAGCTCACCCTTTTGGCTAGACTGGCTGGCCAGTAAGTACCAGTGGTCCTCTGTTTCCTGCCTCCGCAGTGCTGGGATGAGAAGGTGTACCTGGCTCTGCCATAGGTGCCCAGCTTTTCCACTGGCAGCACCTTACCTCCTGAGCCATCTCACCAACTTTCTAATATGGTGTTTATGAATGAGAAACTTACTACATCAGAGGTGAAGGTGGCTATGGGTAAGAGCATCTGCAGAATAGCTGGATGAAAGGTTTGTACTCATGTAGTTGAGATTTGACCTGATTGCTTACTCATTATGCTATTTTGGGTAGATCACCTAATATTTTTGTGCCTTAGTTTCCTCTTTTGTAAGATAGAAACAATAACAGTCCCTACTTTATGTGGTCATTGTAAGGATTAAATAAGAAACGATATGAATTTATTGGAATATAACAAGTATTCAAAACTTATACCAGTCATCGTTAATTGTTGATGAGATACTAACAAAGATTCAGAAAAATCCCGTGTTTTACATTGACTTGCATATGCCTCCCCCCACTCCACCCATGATATCGGATGTCTTACGAATGTGTCTGTCTTTACCACTAGGGTCTTTGCAGACGATAAAACTAAGATGAGATTTTAAGGGTGGGTCCCAATGAATTATGCCTGGTATCCTTCTTAAAGGGAAAAATTTGGATAAAGAGAGAGACAAAGACACTATCTAAAGATGGACTTGCACTGTCACAAGCTACAGAAGAGATTCAGAAGAGAGGCTGTCACAGTCCATCTCTAGTGTCTTTAGGAGGAGCCTGGCTGAACTCATGCCTTGACCTTGTATTTCTGGCTTCCAAAACTGTAAGTGCCTTGTTTTGTGGTATCCCCTATGGTATCCCACAGCCCTTGTAGACTAATACACCATCTTTGATAGCACCACACTGGAGACTCATGTAAGGGAAATTTCTTAGAAGTAGCTGTTGCATCTATTTTTAGTGATGTAGAAACTTAACCTGGCTTTTGAAGGTAAAAATGCTCAAATAAGTTACTGCTGAGTTTTGAATGCATCAGATAATTCCAAACATTGTTTCCCTTGCTGCCTTTCATCCATGGGTCTAGGAAAACTGTCCTAGCCTCTCCTGAAATGAAAGACAGTCATATGATACAGTTTTGACTCATAAGATCTAAGTAAAATTGTGCATCCCATTTGTATGTGTATTGGAGGAAAAGTGATTTAGTGTATTTCTGATGAAAAAAGGCATAAAACTTGAATCTTTCCTTTCCTCTTTCTCCCCAGTCCTCCTCAAAGATGGAGCTGATGTCTGGAGTAACATTAGCCACAAGGGGATAGGGAGCCTATAAAATCAGGTAAAGAGACCTAAGGTCAGGCATTAGCAATGTGGAGACACAGAAAGAGCCTAACTTGCTGAGAGCATGAACAGTGTAAGACCCTGACAATGTCACTTATCTATGTGAGGAAAAAAAAAACCTTGATATGAGCCAGCACAAGGTTTTAGTGGTTGTCAATTTTTATAAGTTATAAATGAAAGAACCACTTATAGAAACACTGTCTTTTCTTTCTTTCTTAACGTTTAATTTTATTTTTAAAAAGTTATGTGTATATGTGTGGTGGGTATGTACACAAGAGTGCAGGTGCCCAGAGAGGTAACACATACTCTGGAGCTGGAGTTACAGGAGGTTGTGAGTAGACGATGTAGGAGCCAGGGGCCAAACTCTGTCCTCAGCAAGAGCAATACATACTTGGTTGAGCCAGCTGCTCAGTCCCTGAAACTTTGTCTTAATTGGTCATCTTGACTAGGACTTGGAGATTTTTTTCTGACTTACAGTTTTGAAGTGTATTTTATTTTGTGTTCGTTCCTTCTGTCTGTGTCCCTTCTTTCCATCTGTCCCAAATGTATTGTTCTACAAAAGAGACCCAGCTAAAGAATGTATTTCAATTCTTGAGATATGGCTAACATGATGGCAACAGACTCCATTTACTCCATTGGAAGCATACCGTGGAGAGATCATGAACTTTGGAACTAAACATACCTGTTCTTGGTGCTCAAAGCCAAAGCACTAACTATATGTCCCATTAGCAAATCATTTAATTTCTCTGAGTTTCTTTCTCTAATTATAAATAGGAAGATAGAGCCATAGGAACAATGAGAAGTGTTTGTATGGAATAGGTCCTTAACAAAGGGCTGACTTTGAGCTACATCTCATGGAAAGGAAATTTGGGAAAGGTCTACATTCAGAGGGACCAAACTTTCTTCTCACAGGACTGAGGTGACCAGCTTAGTTCAAATAACTTCTTCAAACTTCACACTACCCTTTGCTTCCACTGAGGAAGGTTGAAGACAATGATCATAAAAATTAACATGAAAAGTAAAGAAAACTCTTTTTTCTTTTTCTTGTAAAAGATGTGATAGCGAAGGGAGGTGGGGGAAGAGAATTATAAATTTTTTGGGTCAGATAATCTTTTACTTAAGGGATGTTCTGAGCATTACAGGATAATCAGCAGAGTCCCTGCCCACCCTCCACTAGATCATCCTCCTTCTGTGACAATGAATGATTTTTATAGACATTGTTAAATATTCTCAAAGAGGTGATATGGTGATGCATTGAGCTAGTACAAAGAGCAACTGAGCCCTGGTATATGAAAGATCTTGCTGGGTGAAACTCACTGGAGACAGCTTGTAAGTGGTCCCCATTATACTGTAATCCTGTATCATGAACACAATTATAAGAGAGAAGAAATAATTTTGCTCATCCCTGGACCTCGACCATCTCCTTAATGAGCAAAGGTTGCAGTGACCAGTTATTATTCCATCTGGACTGCAAATCCAGGAGTGATAATATTTGGACGACTACATCAATCTGCGCCAAGGATCTCTCCAAATCAAATCAACTTAATAGACAAAATATTTGATATAGACCTATGGGTTCCCACCTGTCCTTTGCATACAAACCTGTTTTCATCAAAAGGATTAACACAATAGCAGCTAAGAGAAGCAACTGTCATCTGAAATGGTGTCTTATTCCACAGTATTCAGTAATACCTCCAGGTTGAATATTTATGGGGCATTTGTTCCTATTTCACAGACTGTGTTTACCAAGCTCTCTGCTCTCGTCATACACAGAGATCATAAAAGATCTCCTAGTCACTGGAGTGACTGAATAGGGAGCCTTTCTATCTGGCTTTCCTTCCCCTCCACTCTCAGTAATTTTCAGAATTCTCCATGAACACCTACCCTTGGCCAGGATTCCCCTTCACTTACAAATAAACAGTCTTAGAGCTGATACTCATTTACATTTCCTGTTGGGGTTTTTTTGCGGGGGAGCCCTTGGTCTTAAGATGGTGAAATGCTGTTCGAAGAGACTCAGTTGTTATACTACAAAGCACTCAAGAGGGCAAAACTCGAGGGAGAGGCGCACGAAAATTCATTATGCACATTATTTCATTATACACTTGAGAAATGACAAGTTGCTTTGTAAGAACAGTGTAAGCTGTTCTCTCACAACTTTACCCACGGTTAAGAGCCTGTTCACTTCATTCCAAACTCTACTCTAAACTTCTTCTGGATGTCTTACAACTCTCATGCAATCTCTGAACTCCTGAGAGTAGGCTTCCTTTGTAATTTAAAGAGGCTTTCAGAATGTTGTCAGTATTAGGACCACAATAAGACACAGCACAGTTTCCCTGTGAATGTCTACCCTGCCTGATGAGCTGATCATATTTAAATACAGCCTTCTCCACATTTATGATTAAACTATGGACTTGGTAGAAATGTACTTTATGACTACATCTCACATAGATCGAACATCTAACCCCAGTGATGTCTCTGGTAGGATCTTAGGAGAACATGCAAGCTGTAGGGCTGAGTTGATCAGAATATGGTATGGCCTCTCAGACATGGTCAAGTACAGGAGGTAAGTGTCTGATGCTGGTCTTAACTATTCTTGGAAATGACTTAGGATGCTATACACCATAAGTCATGTGTTACCCTGTGCAAATCATGGTGCCATGAGCAACATGGCACTACATTGAAAAAAAACTAGACAAGAGACAGGATGCCCAACTTTGTGGCCAAGGCTAGCTTCCTGATGCCCCGAAGCAAAGAGGAGAATTGAAGAGGTACAAAAAGGATGGAGACAGAAGGAAAGCATAGACACACAATCACAGACTAAATTTAGGATCATCCACACAGTGAATCCAGACAGCACAAACGGAAGTGCCTCCAGAGCCTAAGTTACCTTGGTTAGTTTAGAGCTGAATCCTCCAATTCCCCAGGTGAACGTGCTGGTTTATGCTTGACTCTGGGCACCTAGCATCTGAGAGGGCATTTTATACACTTCAGTCAAATGTTAAAGCACAGAGAATAAATGGAGACCTCAGTGGGGAGCAGGGGGAGCTGGGGGGAGAAGGGCAGAGGCTCATTCCCTGATGTCTAGCCCTCTCTGCCCAGATCCACAGAGCCATAACCAGCTCCATCCATCTCCCCCTTCTGCCCGGGTACAGTGAGTCAGTCTCATTTGCAGACACACGGGCAGATGCATCAGAGTTGAAAGCTGCTCATACGGCGCATATGTAGCAGATTCGTCATCATTTCCAACCTGCCTCCAACCAGCTGACCAGAAGGCAAGTTTCTTCTTTTAAGATTTTCATCTGTAAGCTTCTCTGCCCTGAATCACACAGGGCAACGGTCCAGCCTCTCCTGACCACAACCTGCTTTTGAAAAGGCAAGTACCTTCAAGTCCTGGGGTGTGTTTTCTGTGTACAAATGAGTATGCTGAGGTTCAGTGTGCACAGCCCAATGCCTCTTCTCGGTTCCCAAGATCTGTATTACATATAAGGCCCGTGTTATGGAGGAATTTCGTTAGCCTTTTAGAGTTTAGTTTTAGCCCAATTCTGCCCTTCTTTTTCTCTATAGACATTCATACAAAATCCAAAGTGAATGCCTCAGAAGGGGTCTTGATGGGTTTTATTGGATCAAAGGGCTCTCTCATAATAAAGAAACCGCACCGAGATTTACCGAGTGCATTAAAAAAGAATGGCTTCCAGCCAGCCCTGGTAGAATTACATAGCAATAAAAAAATGCTTTGGCCAACCATTCTTTTAGAAAAGTGAGTGGTGATTTAAAGATTGTGTGTTAATTTTTAATTTTTCAGTTCTCCTTTTCTGACAATAATAATAATAATACTACACCCTGAAAGATGTATGAGAAAACCCTCTCTTCTTCAGCTCCTGAGTCAACATGAAACAAACTGTATTTTAACTCAGATTTTTCTTGGTTGGGAGAAATCTCTCTTAGATTCTCTCTGAAATTCAATGCTTGTAGCTTCCTCTCTTACCAGGGCCATCACACCACACACCCACTGATTACTGCCAGAACCTTATGAGAAGTCTCCCCGCCTCCCCTCCCATTCCCCAATCTATCCTGAATCCTCAATCAATTAGTAAATAAATATTTATGGAGCATCTAGCAGGTAATTGACATGAAATCATGTCATAATTTTATCACATTACACTCTCACTTATGAACTTAGAGTACCTCCCTATTGCCAAATTAATCAAATTAAACCTCCTGCCAGATTTGAAGACCATCAATCATCCGGTGGTGCTCTGTCTCCACTACCATTTCAATGGTCGTAGCAGGTGTCCCCACGGCCATGCTCCTGCCTGCCTCCCCTCATTCCCTACTAATTCCGGCCTCTCGCCTTCCCTCTTGCTCTTTTTGCTCTCTGAAGGGCTTCCTGGCTCATCCCTGGATCCATTTCTACCCATTTTCCCAGGACTGAGCCCGTCTGTGACCCTCCGCCACCCAGTCACCTTCAATTACGGGGATTTCCCCTTTTCTAGATCCTAATAGCCCAATCCTCAAGTTCCAATTTTGCATCTCTGTGTGTTTTCCCTCTAGTGAGATTATGTACTAAGCAAAAAGAATTTAAAAAAATCAATATCTACTTTAAACTTTACATAGAATAACTGAAAATCATAACGCTATCATTATAACTGTTATTTACTATTCCTTCTCGTTAAGTAAAACAAAACTTACGAATACTTTCCCATGAGCACTCAGTTAACTGGTTGAGATTGGAACTTCCTTATGCAAACTCAGGTTTTTTTCACTGGAGGACCCCATGCCCAGGTGGGCTTTACAGTGAGAATTGGGAAGGAGACGAATCAGGTTTCCTGATCCAGGTGAACAATGGTCCTCAGTGGCTAACGTTTCAGTGAGTCATTGTTTAAGCGAAGAAAGAAATTCTATATTAGTGTGTGAAAAAGAAAACCTCTTTGATATTGATAATCCACCCTTCTTACCATAGGTGCTGTATCCCTGACCCCTTCTTAAATCCCAAATGACACTCATCCTTGGGGACCCTATAGTCTCTTTGGTCACCAGGATGTAAGATGGCTTGCATAATTCCCCCAGGATCTATGTCAGTTCTGAGAAGCCTGGAAAAAAAAGATGCATTTTCAGATACTGAACTGGGAAAGCTCAGGCGGAGAGGGTCGAGTTTGGCTTGAGACTCAGAGAGAAACCTTCCTGTGATATTTAAGACATCCCTTTGAATTCGCCAGTGAGCCATGTGGGCCAACCCACGACAGTCATAAGCTGTATCCCCAACCATTCTGCTGCCTGGCTCACTGATTTGCTCACAAATTTCAGTGGGCACCCAGGTGGAACCAGCTCAGACTGCAGCTCATTAGCGCAGCCGAATAGGAGTTTAAGGGAAAGTGTGTGGTAAACAATGGTAATCCGGACTTAAGCAGGAGAAAGCGACCTTTTTCTCCTCCCTAAAACAAATCACTGTTCTTGGGCGGCACGTTACCCATTTTACTATTACTGGTTAATACAACCGTAGGCAGGAGATGCAGCTGAGGCCCTGCTGAACAGGCTCCACAGTCAGGCTGAACATAATCCCTCATGTAATGAAAAACCAATTTCTATTTCTGAGCCCTCACTACTCTTCATACTGAAGAGCCTTGTGCCTGTCACACATTTATTGAAGCTTATTACTCATCTAGGCAGCGGGGCCCAGTTAGTATTTGGAATTATATTTTAAATCACAATTTTTCTATTATTTATTTTAGGATTCCAAGGCTGAGGCGAGAGCATGTCAGTGTTATTCTTGATGCGCATTCAAAGGCATTAAAGCCCCAAGTCAAAATTCTCTGCTACCTGAAGAATCTTTAGGCGCAGGTGGAACCCCTTCCATCAAGACACCATGGCGACCCTCCCACACACACTTCTGTGATCGTACAGTTCAGGGTGGAGATTGGGAGGGTCTGGATTAGCATCATAGTAATCCTTGCTGGCCATGGGCTGTAATGCTCACCTCATCAAGATCATGATCCTTTTTTTTTGGCTTTTGAAGATAAAGGGATCTTTTAGGGTGCTACAGACAGGACTGCACACAGATGAACTAAAACCATGGCCTCATCTTCCAGCAGGAAAATACAAGCCAGTTTAATCTCAGCCAAAGGATTTTCTGAACTGACCACGAAGTAAGCTTCTCTTTATCCACGAGGCTGGTGGTGAACCTGTGGTGCTATCTTGTTCTGTAGAAGCCCATGGGAATTACTTCTTTCCTAGGTGATCACTTGGTTCCTTCTGTTTGTCTATTTCTAGGGAAAAATCTATATACACGTACATAGATAGGCATGTCTGTTTGTATATGTACATACATATGCATCTGTGATTGATCATACATAACCATATAAACATATATTACCGAGATATCATGCACACATACCCACACCCACACTCACGAATGCACGCATGCATGCACACACACATATATTCTGTCTACACAAAGGAATGCTCTCTTACATCACTTTCCCCTTCTGCATCCTGCCTTTCTTGCCATACTCTCTTTTCATTTGCATATAAAATATTCTCTGCCATTAGGGTCCGTACCCTCCCTGGCCCCATCGCTAGACTGAATTATTGGCCCAAATCCGACAGCATTACTTGCAGAAGACAGGAACCCTTCCCATGTTTCTTCAATTCACACTTAGTTTCTCTTCCTCTGAGTCTGTCTCTACATTTTTACCAACAGACTCCCACACTAGTTCTTCCAACAAAATGCTTGTTGTATAATATCCTTCTTGGTGAGTGAGTTTTGAAATGTGTGATGATAAAGGCTTGCAGCCAGTTCCATCCACTGTGGTACCTCCTCAGTTGGTGGGGTTTTTTTGTGTTTTTTTTTTTTGTGGTTTGTGTGTGTGTGTGTGTGTGTGTGTGTGTGTGTGTGTGTTTAATTTGAATATCTTGTTTTGTCTTGTGGGAGTCACAGGCAAAGTAAAATTTTTTGGGGAAAGTGGGGTAGTAGGCAACGTGTGACAAAGAAAGAATTCCAAAGGGGTGAGGGCAAAATTAACAAGGGTTCTTAGGCATGCTTGGTTTCCGTGCGATCTTTTTTTTTTTTTTTTTTTTTTTTTTTTTTCATGCTGTGACAGAGTTCTCCCTTGGCAGGGCACACACGGCTTTTTTAATAAATCCCATAGTCACAAAAACACAACAGACAATTTTTCTTCCTTCAAGGCAAATCTAATCTCAGTTCTTCCTTTGGTCCCACGCTCCCATTTCCCTCTGACATTAAAACAAGCCATCAGTATTTCATTACAATCCAGCTATCATCTCTGTGTGGTCAGCTGACCTTTCCAAGATGCTTAATTCCTGTCAGTTTTGAAGAGAAGAATAAAACACCATGCAATCAGCAGTCACATCCTCACAGAAAGAAATGAAGACATTTCTTCCAAGACAGGGTCAGGACCAGGAGGCCTTAGGCGGTACCCTTACCCAGTGACTCTAGGAATAAAGAACTAGGGGGGAAGAAGGAACGCGGGGGTGGGAGCTGGAGGCTGAGGGAAAAGGCACGGCTCAAAAGACCAGTACAATTTTAAAAAGCCTAAAAGAAAATTAACTGCATTGTCATTTCTTATTATGTATATTACTTTTAAAAATTAATCTTGACAGAAAGGATAAATGTGGACTCTGCTCTATGAGGATAGTTAATGGTGCGGCGTTGGGGACGGGGCGGGGTAGAAGAGACAGTACCATCTCTATCTGTTCAAAAGCAAACAAACACCCCAGAAGGAGTAAACGTGTGCAAGCAGTCTGGGAAGCTGCTATTCCAAAGCCACACCAAGTTCACCAGCCAAGGGGTTGCTAAAATGTACACAGGCAAGAGAGAGAGGAGGAGAGAGACATGGATAATGGGAACCAAAATAGTTTGGAGAAGAAGTTGCTGTGTTTCATAGTATAGTGAGGTGATGACTGTAATTTATAATAATTTATAGTACACTTTATAAAGAACCACAAAAGAGGTGCTTGAGGGCCCCCAGCATCCCATAAAGGAATGATAAACATTTAAGGATGGAAATGCTAATTATGATGCCTTGGTAACTTCTTACTGTATACGCTGAATTATCACTGCATCCCTTAAACTTGTACAACTCTTATGTGTCCACTCAAATATTTTCTAAACCCACACTGATTCAACTATGATTCTGACAAGAACATTGAGGGCAGGGTTTGCCAGAGCAGTGGTGGAGAATCTACGTTGGTGTGAGCCTGTGTGACTGGGTCAGATAGGGACGATAATCTCCCTTACCTTTTCTGTTGCTGTCCCCAAGCTCTTGCTATGTCGTGACCAAGGAGTGAGGTACTGTCAGTGTGGTTCACTTAGGATTAAAAGACTTGGTTAAGCGATGGCAGTTCCTACATCCACTATATTGTGTTGGGAGGTTACATGGCAGGGTAATCTCAAGTAAATAAGTCTAGTGGACATTCATTTAATGCCATGAAGATAAGCAAAGTAAGGCAAAGAAAGGACCTGGTCTAAAACGGTTTTCCTGCTGCTCAGGTTGAGTTTGAATAGGTTTGAAGACACTTGAGAATACCTTCACCTGATTACAAAGTAAACACATTTACTCTCTGGCTTCAAGAGTCATTCTAAGACACAACATATTTGAAGGTGAACAAGATTTGGAAACCCCAACTTTCAATGTTCCCCTGGGAAGCAACAACCACAATCATTCTTTCTTTCTCTTACATCATTCTCAATGGCAAGGGCTATAACTGAATTACATAGATATCAATTAGACACAACTGAAGATAAACCACCCTCCGTGCAAAACAATTTTGCAGGATGAGTTATTTTTTAGAGGTCCCCTTCATAATACATTTGAAATCTAGATTGATGCTCCACATTAGACACATTACTCTCATCTATTAGGCCAGAGTCTGCTGTGTCTATAAACTCAATCTCCTTTATCACGGTAGCTTTCTGGCTTATTTGGATAAATGTTGAGCTGTCCACTATTGTTTATTTTAGTAGTTCATGAGGGAACCCAAAGCTTAATGGTGTAAGATGAGGGGGTAAAACACTACCTCAGTTCTCAACGATTGCTTTTCTTCTCAGTACACTGGTTGGATGATTGCTTCAAGGTACCGTGTGGAATATTATATGTAATTTGTTATGCTGGGGGCCAATCTCCCTATACTCTTCTAGCTTCTCCATATTTTACCCTCCTTGATATAAAATTTCATAGTCTGCATTGTGACTTAATGCTTCCAATTAACTCTTTTCAGAGTCTATGCATTTTTTCCTTTGGTTCTTAAGTTCCTCTTAGATATGAATTTCTTTTTTGGCTCTTGACTTTTCACTTCAGTCTTCCCAAGAAGTGTAAGCTAACCAGAGGCCGGATTTGTTTGTTTGTTTGTTTAGAAGCTTTAAATTTGTAAAATTGGGAGGTAGGTGACAATGTCTCCATTTGATAGTAGACAGGACGAAAACAGTTTCAGATGTTGTCACTTTCTGTACAATGATTAGGCCATTCCACATTTCAGGGAAAGCAAAAGGATGACAATGGACCATTGACTCATACCAATAAGTTAATAAAAAGCTTTTTAGCATAACTTCTGTCCCCTGATGGTTCTGAGAAATAGGAAACTCATGCCTTTTATCACTGTTATGTGCCTGATTAATATCAGACTTCCAGTCAGTTATGCAAAACATAACTTACCCCAGGCCTTTTGAACCTTCCTATTAACTGAACGCTTTTATGGGGTTGCTTATTAGATTCTAGGTGTAGGAAAAAAAATCAAGTAAAAATGTGCTTGATTTTGGGATTGATCAACAGATCCTAGTATACCATGTAACCAGCTAATCCCTTGGTAAAATAAAATTTCATACTAAATGGAAAGGCACAAACTCATATGCGTAAGTCTATGGATATATGCTTAATAAATTTTAAATTAATTAACATAAATTAGTAATACATAAAATTAGCATACAACATTACAAGATTTCTTCCCTGTTGGAAAGAGAGTAACCCCACAATTCTCCTGAGATTCAAGAAGTCTGTAAGTCTTGTTACTAAAAGAAAATTTAAATACACATACTCTAAATTTAGCTAATGCCCCAGAAGTCTATGGTGATAAAAATTTAGGACATAAAGTAGCCTTAAAGCCAGTTTGGAAAAAAAAAAAACCGCATCTAATTCCAAGGCACCTCAAGCTTTCTGGAAGGACGTCATCGTATTTATTGCGGCCTGAAGAAGTTGGACATGCTGCCATGTCCTTCTCTCCGGGGAGCAGAAGCCAGTCTAATCTAAACTTCATTAAGGTGTCTCTAACGCGCTCATGGTGTAATATAAGTCAGCAAAGGGAGAGAATTGCATCATGGCTGTGCAGGCAAAAGTAAGGTAATATGGCCTTCTTTTCTAAAGATCCCAGACCCCAGGGGAGAGGCAAACGTGTTGGCACAAATCTTCCCACAAATGACCTAACCTGACTGAAAACCCAGCCCAAGGGAAGGGCCTTCTCTAACAGCTGGGAAGAAAACCATGATGAAAGATACACAAAGACAGGGTAAATCACGCCCCTCCCTTCTTACCCACACCTTCATTTTTGAGCAGTAGAAATCTTTTGAAATATGCTGCCCGTTCCATTTCTTATGCATTTCTCTCTGGTTACAAGAGGGGAGAATAATATTTTTTTCCCTGTCCCCCACCCCAGTTTTTTTTTTTTTAATACCTACATGTAACCATGTTGTCAGATTTTCTGATACATTTTGATATTTACTTGAGGCCAAAAAGTTGATGATATAAAAAAATGAAATTAGCAGCCCATGTAATGCACTCTCCTCTTTTTATGGCAGTCTTAAATGTATTAATATAGTTGATGGGCTGTTTGTTCCTAATATGGAGGCTCTTGCTATGAGATATCAATCTAAGAAATGATTTGTTTGATAAGAGGACTCGGGCACAATTTCTTTATATTTGTTCATCTCAATCAAAATATGAATTTAGGTAATAGAATTTTCCCTGGCAGACACGAGAAGTCTGGTTTAAGGTGACCTTAAGAGAAATACTTACGTTTTGGGAATTTGCTTTGGGTCAGATCTCTGTCATATGAGGGACACTACATAGCTGAGCAGGTCATTTCTGCGCACAAAAGATTGTATATGGCTTGTGTGCACAGACCCAACTCACCATATAATAGTTCTTTTCTCTATCTGGGGCCTCACCGTGACTGCTTTCATTTCTTAGAGCATCCTCATTTACAGAGCAACAGCAAACAGACTTTCAGATTTATGCCATTATTTGCTTCTTCACCTTGAACTCCTGCTGAATTCTGCTACGCTTTTGTAATGTGAATGCCAAATGGTGGCCGTCTGCCAGACACAAACGCTTCCTCGCTTCATGGAGGCAGTGCTTTCCCACCTAGGGGAGCACAGACCCCCGCGTGAGGGCCTCGAAGTGCAGTTTTACCCAGCCTCCCCGACACTCAGTTGCCTAAATGCTAAATGCAGTTCGGACTGCGGGAATGGCAGTTCCAACATCATGGAAGCAGAAACCTTTCATGCGATAGGACAAGCGAAACCAGGGAATGGGGATTTGGGATACTTGGAAAGGGGTTCTCCTAAATGATCCAACTCAGATCTAATCCTAAGCAGAACTCATTAATTCAACAAATATTTGATTGCCTTGTACAAACGAGGCAGTGCTAGTCACTATTATGGGATATAATGGCTCCCAACCCTAGTTTATTCTTACTAGACTTGGCCTACAGCATAAGAACTAATACAGTAGTCACAATAATGGCATAGCTGAGCTCCTGGTGTCTGCCAGGACCTCACATGGCAATTATTATAAGCTTTAGATCTTTTTTTTCATTTTTTTTGAGTGTCTGAAATCAGACTGAACTTTCTGGCTGATGTTATCTTACAGGTCATTGTGACCTGTCCATTCACATGGTTACTACCAGGTGGTCTGTGTTTCTTTCTTGTCAGACATGCAAAGTAAAGATGATAAATGGGAAGAAACTGAGTCAGTTAATGGATACCCTTTCCCCTTAGGGAGGCAGATTATTTTGGCACACAACTGACCATGTATTAGGATGCCAGAGTGATTCTGTATGTGCTAATCATTTCAATTCATGCTTGAGGCATCTCTTAAAGAATTATTTGTTATATTTTTTTAAGTGTGTGTGTGTGTGTGTGTGTGTGTGTGTGTGTGTGTGTGTGTGTGCATGTAAAGCTGCCTGGAAAGTCCAGAAGACAGTGTCAGATCCTCTGGATCTGGAGTTACAGGTGAGTCCCTCCCTGACATGGGAGCTGGGAACCAAACTTGTGTCCTATGCAAAAGTAGTACAAGCTCTTAACTGCTGACACATCTCTCCATCTTGGCTTGAATAAATAGAAATGACCTCTGTTTTGTCTGAGGGGAAGCTAAGGGACAATGATACTAAGCAGCAAGTGCGTAGTTTCAGTCTCATGGCTGTATGTGAGGACACACATTCCAAACCCGGCCTCTCTGACGCACAAGTCCGGATTTGTATCTTCTGTTACATCCTCTGCTGGCGGATAATCACAATAAGACAAGGACTTCTTCAGTGATGGCACAGACAGAATGAAGCAGAAAATAGCTTCATTTAGGGATGATGTATTAGGACCTGGGCCCCGTGACTGGGGAAGTGAACAGATGTAAGACTTAGCAAGCAAAGAGTTCAAAAGAAGCCCGTGGAATACAGAGGGTCTGTGGGCCTGGCTACTACCCTAAAAGCCCAGGGTAGAGTGCTTGCCTACCATGTGCTTGATCTCCAGAGTCACGGGAAAAAAATTCTTTTGTGATTTGTGGACTTGAGGGCTGGTGGAGTGATAATTGCCTCAGAGAGACAAAGTCAAGGACAAACTCAAGGATGATAGGAGGGAAACCATAATCAGCTACTCAACATATCCTTGTGGACACAAAACCCTGACCCAGCAGGTGATACCAGTATTGTTCCCCTACAATCCTTGCGTACAGACTTTTAGTTGTATCTGCTCCTTTCTGGTTTATTTGGTTTGTTTTTCTAAGCAGGTTTCTCTGTATGACAGCCTTGACTGTCCAGGCTGGCCTTGAACTCACAGAGATTCGCCTGCCTCTGCCTCTGGAGTGCTGGGATTAAAGGCGTGCACCACCACGCTGGACCTGGAATGGCTCCTTTGCTCTCATTATTAGCTATTTCATGAGGCAGGAAGGACTGGCCTTGGCCACTGCCTGGACTTGGGACAGGGATCTTGGGAGGAAATCAAGGCAGTCTGTCATATCTACTGACCATCCAGGTGTGTCTCAGCTCAGGCCCTCCAAACTGCATGCCAGTGTCCTTAAAGAAGACACTCCCTTTTCATTTATGTCCAATGTCAAATGTGAGGTCCAAATGTTACATGTGGCTGCGGGTGATAGGGGCCTAGCTAATGAATGACTTAATTTTCTTTCTGTAAATTGACAGGCCCTCTGAAATCAGGAGTACAGCTATGAAAGGACAATCCCACTGCCAAAGCCTTGCTGGTGTGTAAGCTCTGACAGGACTTTATTATCCGGTTAAGAGCACATTAGCATATCTATTAGATGAACCCTCTGCTGTACAATCAGAACAGATAATGTCTAACTGGGTCCCCTGAGTTATTTGTGGGCAGCTCCTTTTTCTCTTGGACCATCTGGGGACAGGGAGTTAGATAGAAATGCTATTTGCTGGACTGCTCAGATTTAATACTTGGCATTCTGCCATTTGGATAAGGGGAGGCAAGCTCATGACTTGGAAGTCATACAGGTGAGGCTTTCCATCTCTCCTGATAGCCCACGAGCAACGGGTCTGCACGAGAGGACCAGCGACTCTCTTAAACCGCATCCTCACAGAGGATATGCCAGGCGAGCGTTGGGTTCGCATCCTTTGCTGTCACTTTCTTTATGTTTTTTTTTTTTTCCCCAAACCTGCTCCACTCTTCCGAGATGAGAATACACAAAATAGCAGCTGAGAAAGCAGGATTCATCAGTATGAGTCTCAACACATCAATTTTCAAGTGTAGCAACTTTAAACACACGGTAGGCTTTTAGTTTCCATAGAAAATAATCTCTCATTGTTTTCAAAAGAAACTGAAAGCACCCCAAATTACCACACTTTTAACATTCTGACATGTTGATGGCCCGCGCTCTTCACAGATCAAAGTCAGAGCGGCAGAAGAAGACAGAGTGCCGAGGAGCTTAAAACACAGTATTTCATATTTAGCAGGAGTTACAGCAGTGAACAAGACAAGGTGACTTTCTAATATCATTCATATATATATATATATATATATACATATATATATGTATATAATTTTGGCATGGGTCTGAGAAGCTAAAGACTAGTCTAGGATGACATAAGTGCTCCTATCTTTCCTCTGCTGACTTTCTTTCCTGGCCCTGTGGAGCAACCAACAGACGGAAGCCTGAGAGGGGTTATGCATGCTTTGCAACTCAAGGATGACAGACTGAGTTGTGTCCTGAGGAACCATTGTGGTGACTCTTACTTTAGAATTTCCAGGAACGTGTGGATGTAGCAGCAGAGTCACCTTCCTCTCTTGATGTGGGGTAGCCTTGTCAAAACTTCTATGCAGTTTAAGGGAAGTGAGATCTAGTTTAATGTTAACCTGAATCAAAAAGGCAGTGATCTCATTCGATGTCCCAAGCCTGTGGGAAAACCTCAACGAAGAAGGCATTGGGTTTTGAATAATGTGTTAAAACAGCCAATGAATTTGCAGAGGAGTGGAAAGTAAGCAAATGTGGAGGGCAAGGGATGATGGGCAAAATGGGAGGTCGTTCTCCCCCAATGTTCTGCTCCATCTGTGGGCTGAAGTACTGTTTCAAAAGTCTCTTTAGAAGGTGCTATTTTAAGATGCAACCTTCTGCAGAAGGTTTTAAGAATGTTGCTTGCTTTCCTTACATTTTGTCTGGGGTCAGGAATCCAGATATAGTTATTGATTATGAATTAGGATATCTGTGTCAGAACATGGCAGTCACCTGCTCCATTTATGGTAGATACATGGCGTGACTTTTACCAGTCAGAAAGTGATTGAGTTTCACCCTGAAAAGATATCATTGGGAAATGAGTAGAATGGGCTGACAAACTCTGGCCTTTGGGTCAAATCTAGTTTACTACTTGTTTGTATCTGGCACATGATCTAAGGAGTTGTTTTCAATAATAAATACAATTCCAAAGAATGGTATTTTGTGACCCATGGAAAGCTCATGGAAAGCAGTTTGTGGACAACGACTTAGGCACAATGGCTAAAAATCCTGCAGAACCCAAAATATTCACCATTTGTCTCTCTATGGGAAACACTTGCTGACCTCCATAACAAAAGCCAGGATGACAGGGAAGAAGGCTGGAGGGGAGGCTGTTACAGTTTCTGCCCATTCCAGAAGGACAAAAGCCAGCCACTAGACCTGGTGAATAAGGCCAGAACTAGGTAAGAGGGGTTAAGGTCACCAGAGCAATGACTGTGTTTCATTTACTATTTGAGAAGCTGGCTGAGTACAGTCTTGAGGAGCTGGGCGAAAGACAGGATGCACTTCAGAAGTCAAGTATACATGGTTGAGAAGGTTACAAGGCCCCACCATGGCTGCAATTAGCTAGACACAACTAGACTCAAATCAATGCTAATGAAATGATTTCAACATGCCAATTTCCTCTTCTATTCTAGAGTATGGTGGTGACTGGGCATGTGACTTAAATGGAATAATTATATAATTTTTATATAAAAGTTCTTTTTAACAAGAATGCTTCTAGTTTGAGGCAGGATAGAGGTTCTAACCACCTCCTGTTGTGTTACAGAGACTAGGAAGGTAAAAACACAGTACATTTATATTAAGCAGCCGAGAACATATATACTGCCTATAGAAGTTGGAAACTTAAGAATATAGAGGAACTTCTGACATTGTAGGCAACGAAAATACTTGAGTTACCCAAGGAAGAAAGTCATCTCCCAAGAAAGCAGCTCCCTTGCCTTTCCCAGCCAAGTTCTCCTCGACTGGATCTGTTTGGGCCAGGGGCTGAGTGACATACAAAGTGGTCTCATGATGATTCACACTGCTTTGCGGAGTAATTTCTTCCTGGGTGTTTTTACACTGGGGGAATTTGGCACAGAGAGAATTGGATGGAAGAACATTTCACGAAAGTTCTCTCACCCCAGTTGCATGAGGAGGAACTAGGGGAATCTTTGCTGAGCTAGTGAAGGCCCCTGTCTTCCAACTTGCACAAGGATTGGCGTTCTGCTCTTGCATCTCCCCACATGCCTGGATGTATGGAAGAACTTGTCATGGGGCAAAGCTATTCCAAATTGCTCACTCCTGGAAAGGCTTCTCTCCACGGGTTTGAACATGCAAGAAAGATAATTTGACCTATTTGTCACAGTGCCTGGCAGGCCTGAACCCACTGCCTGCCCATAAATGTCCTGGGGCTGATGCTTCAATTTCAGGACCTGTCATGTTCTCGCAGAATGGGGAGTTGCATGTGAACCAGAATGGACTGAGGTCTTGAATGTGCCAGTCTCTTTAACAGGGGGGCCTGGGATTTCCTGTTTCACTCTGCCCTTCCCCAGTGGCTTGTTTTCGGCTGGTACAATCAATGCCTGTGCCCACACCACTCTCCTCTGTGTTTGTAATGCAGTGTTTATGCCCCTGCAGCTTCGTAATTAATAATATACTGCTTTTCATCTTCAAAGTGATTTATACACATTAATTAATCCTCACTGTACTTCAGAGAGTCTGTACGTAAATAACTAGCGTGCCCTCACACTGTACTTAGGAAGCCAAGGCTCAGAAGGCAAATGGTTCTCCACAGAGAAATAGATTGCTGGGGCCAATGTCAGCACTCAGGGTCCTGACCCTTAACTGAGTCTGCAGGTCTCTGGTCATCTATGGGGAGGGGCTGAGAATGCCTTGGAACTCCCCCTTTACTGCCGTCACTGCTGCTGGGCAAACTGGCCTGTTACATCACTCACTTTGAGTCATAAACTATTTTTCAATACTCCAGGGTCAGAGCATAATCTTACCTAAAGCATACAAAACAGGAAATGATGGATTATAAACCAATAAACCATAGTAAGATGCTCAGGACCAGCTTCCAGTAGCCTCCAGACTGAGGATAAATATGTTTCCTAATCCATCATTTACAAGTTACGCACCCGATTAAAACATTAAACTCTCACTACACAGTTGCCCATTTATATGATCACCCTTACAGAAAGCTATTATACTTTAACTATCAAGCTCAATAAATCAGGCGCTAGCCATCTATCTCTCCCCTGCAAGGGGAGGCGGAGACACATCGGGGACGCCATTGGCAGAGGCAGGCAGTGCCTCAGTTTCTACATCTGGGCTCCCCTTGGTGCCCACTGGCCCCGCAGAACATTAAGCCTGAGAAGTGAGCATATGGATCCTTCTTGAAGCTTCTGACATAAAGCCAAATCATGCAAAGACCCTAAAGGCATGTTCAATTTGCCCCCTGAAACAGCTACCTGGGGACTCACACAAAATTCCCTCTAATAACACCAAGATTCTAGTGAGGTGATGGGGGGCGGTGCTTCAAGTCAATCCTCTGCTGTATCCTTCATCAAGAGGTGAGGAGCGGACGCGACTTGAAATTAGGGATGCTGAGTGTCAGACCTCAGGCACCACTGAGAGCTGATGGTTAGAGTGAAAAATGGTTTGCAAAATCCCAGACAAACATAGCCCCTTTCCTTTCCTTGGAGTGTCAGCCTTCTCATTTTGGGGAGGACATTACTAATAAATGTAGCTGATAAGGAATATATAAATGTTTATTTTCTCTATATTAAGACAAGCATAATTATACTGTAGAAGACAATGAAAAGTGTATATTGAATTTTTTTTTTGGCTTGTGCTAGTCTGCCTTGGGCAGGGCCCCAAATTTCTAGAGGCATACCATTATACTTCTCTGCCATCAGGTAAGTTTAGGTCAAATGCCCTGGGAAGTCCTGGACCTGTCTCTTCTCAGACAGGCACCACACCAGAGGGATGGGATTAAGAAACTCTAGAAGCCCCACCTCAGAGTAAGAAAGGAGGGCTGACGTTGGCAGAAGGAAGGCCAGCTTCGTCAACATCAGCGTTGTCTTGTCTCTTTTCCTAAATGGGAGGAGTTTTTTGCCTGCACTTTGGAACTGTTTTGGAGTCAGCCTCTTTTAGCTGGTGTTTTATAGGTTTGCTTTGCAACATGGCACAGCCAACCCAGGGAGATCTGTCATAGTTGCCCTAAAAGCAAGCCAGAACCATCAAATGTTTCAAATAAACTTTAACAAACATCACCATGGCCTCTGCCTGGGCCAGGAGATCTGCCATTGGCAAGCTTAGCTGACAGAGCAGGAGCGATGGGGCTCTTTGTCAGGGCCAGGAACTGTGAACAGGCTTTGTGTCCAGCCCAGGATGCTCACATGCGTGTGGCACCCTGCCTCTAAGCTCCCAGCATCTGCTGCTTTTCATAGTTACATGGTGGTACCTCATAGATGCGAATGAACGTCCACAGCACGAGAAAGAAGGTACCCTAACCACTTCACCTGCTTGCTACCATCTCTCACTCCCTAAGTTGTAGGGGCACAGCTGCCACAGATGTGAACCCTATTCAAACTCAGTGCCACACAATGGGATGAGAACTGAGACTGGGCAGAGGGAAAGGAAGGAAGCTGGACAGGGTCAGCTGTGTGGGGGTCGTCTGAGTCTAGATGAAGACCAGGTTGTAGGCTCTAGCCTCCGAATCTCATTTGAGTTCCACAGCTCTGAAAGTCAGTGAGCTAGTTTGGCTTTCTCCCCGGTCAAGACGTTTTGTGCAAAATGATACCTATCCTTCTTTTGAGTTTCCAGCTGAACAGAACCAACACTGCATAAATATCAGAGCACTGGCTTGTGTTCAAATCCAGAGATGGAGAAATCTAGGTGATTACTATGGAAGTGAAGGGTGGATTTGCAGGAAAGATAATTCTCTGTTTCTCTCCAAGAAAAGACACAGCCAGAATGCTTAACTTCACCTCTGATAAATGTCAGCTAGAGCCATGACTGGAATGGATTCCAGGAGGGAAAAATCACTCCTATCCATCACTCATGATTATGTTTTTCAAGAGCCAACAGGCAAATTGTCCAGACAGCAGAAGGCTTCTAAATTCACAAGTCCGTGGCCTCTTTCCCCACCTTCTCGCCACCAGGATGGTGACCAAGGCTGCTTTGACTTACCTATAAAATATGCCAGCAAAATGGCCAAGAGAAGGGCTGCAGCGATGGCGGACAGGGCAGCGCATTTCCAACTGCAGTATTTGGAGGGCTTCTTCAGCTTGAAGGCCTTCCTGGAGAATGTATTCCGCGGCAGCAGGCGTGGTGGTGGTGTGTAAACGGTTCCTGAGGTCAAAGGGTATCCTGGAGAAGAGCTGCTGAACAGGGGTGTGCTTCCAGAGGATGTCTTGAAGAGGAAGTGCCTGCAAGGAAGAGTGAAAGAGTCAGCCTGACCATGGTTGGCTAGTGAAGGCTTAGCTGTCCTTCTTTTTCCTTCTTACAGTTCTAGTAAAATGTTAGTTAACTTACCTTACCTTGGCACTTGCGTGCGTGTGTGCGTGCGTGTATGTGTGTGTGTGTGTGTGTGTGTGTGTGTGTGTGTGTGTGTGTGTATGCAAAGATTATTTTGGCTTGTGATGCACCTCAATTCCACAAGCTTGCCTAATTTGATACTTTCACAGATGCATACAGATGCATATAGAAGAATCCGGCCGAGTGTTCAAAGCAGATTTGAAAAGTGAGTTACTGTCATTCACTCAGAAATGATGTCCATGTTGCTGATGCTGAGTATTATCACCTGTTAGAGATGTGCAATTGAAAGACATTTGAAATGGGTCGTCACCACCATTTACAAACTAAACGTTATAATATCCCTAATTTAGATCCGAGACATCGGATTGGGAGAAGTCAGGTAACTGGCTAGGGATTTAAACCCAGAGCTCTGTCTTCTGTTAAAAAAAATCTCCGCTGTTAAATATTTTTCCAGACTGCCTCCTTGCCCCTCAGTTCTCATATATTTTCATCTCCCCTTCCACCAGCAGGAACCATGAGTCACTTTCCCTGCTCAGACTACATCTTTAGGTCTTGTGATTGTGGTTGCTTTTAAAAAACATCTTTGCCCATCAATTGAACACGGTGTCCTTGGTACCCAGACCTATAATGTGATAACTATAATAGAACATAAAGTATGAAAAAACATGTGACTTCTCAGAGAATGGTCATTCCAAAGATACTTCACAAAGCATCAATCCTCTGACAATAGATTATTTTCTTTTATATATATGCCAAGGATAAGATTTGAAGTACAACTGGGCTACACTTTATTTAAAACAAGGACATGCCCAGGAAATGAAAGGGACGGATGGCTAATCAGATTCTAGAGTTTGGCTGCTCAGGGCAGGGGCTGTATCTCGCTTTGGACCTAGCTCATCCTCATGTTTCTAGTCCCCAGTTAAGATCCCAACATCCAAGGGAGACTTTAGTGAATGAATGCATGCGTGCACACGTGAGTGAGTGGCTGGAGTCCTCACATTATTTTGTAGTTGCATTTGCTGCAATTCTAAGATGCAAAAATGTCAAGACAGGCATTTTCTTTTTCCTCACACTTTCTGTAGATACATTTTTATTTTTTGATACAGGGTCTCTCTATGTAGGCCCGACTGTCCTGGAACTCACTATGTAGACCAGGATAGCCTTGAACTCACAGAGATCCACTTGACTCTGCCTCTTAAGTGACAGGATTTAGAAAGTAGGAATAGGACCCAGGACTTGCAGTGGTTTGAATGAGAATGGCCCCCGTGGACTCATATGTTTGAAGACTCGATCCTCAATTGGTGGAACTGTTTGGGAAAGACTAGGATGTGTGGCCTTGTTGGAGAAGGTGTGTCACAGGGGCTTTGAGGTTTCTCAGTGTCTCTCTGTCTCTGCCTCCTACTTGTTGATCAAGATATGAGCTGTCAGCAGCTCCAGCCAACGTGTCTGTGGCTTGCTGCCATACTGCTTCAACATGATGAACTCAACTCTCAGGAACCGTAAGCCCACTTAAGTGTCTTCTTGTATAAGTTGCCTTGGTCCTGGGGTTTTAGCACAGTAATAGCAGTCAGACAGTGCTCAAGCTACAGTTTGCCTCTCTTAGTTACTTGCCCAGAGTTCTAGCAAGACCTATTATACCACACTGCCCTTCCTCCTGAGGACTATCAGGCTTTTCCAGAGATATCTAAAGGCAAGATCACTGTCATTATCAATATTTGTATCTTGGCTACATACAGAAAAATATTTAAAGTATTTGGATCCTTTATATACATCAAGTGAATCTGGTATGACTGAGAATCATGTCAGAAATGTGTCTGATTAGCAAAACAAGTATTATAACTAACATTAAAGCAAACAACTGATATTTAGATCTTATTTGTGCTATAAATATATTCAATGATCTCGATAAAGCATGCACATTTAATTCCATAAATAAAGCTTCATATTTCTTGCCAGTAGCTCTTTTTAGAACATTACACACACACACACACACACACACACACACACACACACACACACACACACACACACACACACTAGCTCTTTTAAAAACATTATACAGAGAGAGAGAGAGAGAACATGCCATGGTGTATGTGTGGAGGGCAGAGGACAACATGTGGAATGTGGGAGTTGGGTCTTTCTTTCTGCTGTATGGGTCCTGGGGATCAAGCTCAGGCTATTAGGTTTGGTAGCAAGTACCTTTAGTCATTAATCCAGGGGTTCTCAACCCTCCTAAGGTTGCGACCCTTTCATACAGTTCCTCATGCTGTAGTGACCCCCAACCATAGAATTATCTCATTGCTACTTCATAACTGTAATTTGTCCACTCTTATGAATTGTAATGTACATATCTAATATGCAAATTATCTGATACATGACTCCTCAAGGGGTCATGACCCACAGGTTGAGAACCATTACACTAATCTATCGCACTGGCCCCTTAGAAAAGTAAGCTCTTTTCTAATGGGATCAACTAATAGTCTTTTGAAGAGAAGACCCTAGATATGGTGTTTAAGGGAGCAAGAAAGGCCTGCATTGGGTCCTAGCAATGCTTTTCATGGACAAGTTAGTTCACACTGGCTACCCAGCCCTATTCTTGAGCATCACTATCATGGGGCAGTACAATCACAGGTGCTTCATGTGTGGTTGCTGCACCAACCACACAAGGCCGTTTAAGAAAAGCTCTTCGTCTAGAGAGTTTCATGGTAGCTGCTCACTTCTTAATGACTACCTGTTACTAAGGAATCTTTGGAGCAACAGAAAGAGCTCAGAATCCAAGTTTCCCTTTAAAGCTTGACAACCGTGGAACACACATTTCAAGAACTTCCCAACTTGTTCAGTACTAACCCAGCTCCTCGTAAGCAGTGGGAACACCCAGCACAAAGCAAGATAGGGTGGAAGCCCTGGCACTTGACTGAGGATCCCATCAACTTTATTCCTTGGACCATTCTCCACAAGTAAGGAGACATTAATGAGTACTCAGAAAAGCATCTGCGTCCCGGCTCTCATGCCCTCAGTGACCTGACCATTCTCATGGTTTCAGCCATCGCTGCCAGGTCTGCACAGTTAGCTCAACTTGTTCCTCAGGTGTGGACCCATGTCCCTACGGTGTATCAGACATCTTGTCTTCCACATGGTATGCCACAACCATATTTAGACCGTTTTCCTTCAGCACTCCCACCCTACCCTGTGTCTTTCTTAGCACTGCAGTCATTTAAACCTCTTTCTCTTCCCTCATCTCAGGTCCTAAAGAATCTCATCAATGTGTTTCTGAAAAATCTTGCCCGATGGGCGGTGGTGGCGCACGCCTTTAATCCCAGCACTCGGGAGGCAGAGCCAGGCGGATCTCTGAGTTCAAAGCCAGTCTGGTCTACAGAGTGAGATCCAGGACAGACCCCAAAGCTATACAGAGAAACCCTGTCTCAAAACAAACAAACAAACAAACACTAAAAAAAACCCAAAAAAGAAATAGAAAAATCTTCCCCCCTTCCTTTCCCCCACCCCACCCCACCCTCTATAGCTACAAAGGTCACAGTCTCCTGGCTTACCTGGCCTTCCAACAACACATAAGAGGACAAAAGATATCTATAGGTATAAGCTGGCTTTTTACTTCCATGGCTGTGTGCTCCCAGCTCCCATGCCCTGGACATTTCAGCCCACACTAGAAGCTACATCATAACAATAACAACACTTTGTGTGTGTGTGTGTGTGTGTGTGTGTGTGTGTGTGTGTGTGTGTGTGCTTTTTAAAAAAAGTCTTCTATGTATGAGTGTTTGGCTGCATGTCTGGGCAGCACTTGCATGCCTGGTGTCTTCAGAGGCCAGAGAGGGTATCAGATCCCCTGGAACTGGAGTTAAAGATGGTTATGAGCTGACATATGGGTGCTGAGACTCAAACCTGAGTCCTCTGGAAGAGCAGTTATTGAGATATTTCTCCAGCCCTGTAACGGCACTGTTCATGTTGCTGTACATTTGGTGATGGAATAAAAAGCATTATTATTTGTGTGTGTGTGTGTGTGTGTGTGTGTGTGTATGAGAGAGAGAGAGAGAGAGAGACACAGAGAGAGAGAGAGAGAGAGAGAGAGAGAGAGAGAGAGAGAGAGAGAGAAAGATGGTTATAGTGTATTTGTGTGTGTGTGTGTGTGTGTGTGTGTGTGTGTGTGTGTGTGTGTGTGTGTAAGGAAGGGAGATCCGAAGAGGAGAAGAGGATGTTGGGTATTCTATTCTATCACCTCACACCTTACTCCCTTAAGACATTCCTTCACCGAACATGGAGCTTTGCTGGTGGCCACCAAGGCCCAGAGATCTTTCCACCTCTTCACTCTACAGTCCTGGGGTTACAGGTACCAACGTGGTCATACTGGACTTCTTACGTGGATGCTGGGGAATCTGAACTCAGGTCCCCAGGCTTCCAGAGCAAGTGCTCTTACCCACTGAGCCATCTTCCCAGGCTGTAACCCTCTTTGAATTGGTTCTCTGTGGTCTCTCCCAGCCAGCCTATCTTATCATAACCCCTCCTCACCTTCCAACCACCTGTCTAGGAAACCAATTCAAATACTCAGTCTATCACTCAGTGCATCCATGAATCTCATCATACATTTGGGGGTGGTGCCTAACCTATTACTTTTAACAAGTCTTCCTCCAACCAGCATGTGACCCCCGTGTGCACTCAACGCTGGCAGACACTACTCTCAGTGCCTTCAGAGTCTAAACACTAGTGCCTAGACATCAGTCATATTCAAGAACAGACTACATAAATCAAAAATGGGGATGTCTTAGCCATGCGAGAATAATAAGGTGAAGGTTGAGAAGTTTAAGTTAGATGTAATGCTATTTTGAATATGCTTATTTTAAAGAAAAAGTAGAAGGATATGACTATCACTCCTCACAGAAATTTCTTTATGAACTTCTAATATTTCTTCATAAAATCTCCTTTGACAACATAGTCTATTTCCCACACTTCCTGTTCTTCCTGCAACCCCTAAATAAAGCCTTCCAATACCACTTAGAATGACATTAGGTCTTTCCAGGGTCTAGAACACCCTGTGTGGCCTGACTGTGGCACCTTTCCAACCGAATCCTGTGGCCCTCCCCTCCCCTCCCCTCCCCTCCCCTCCCCTCCCCTCCCCTCCCCTCCTCTTGTCTGTCCTATTGTCCTTTAGCTGTTCTTTATCAGACTTCAACTTCTGCCTCAGGGCTTTTGCGCTGCACATCCCTGCTGCTTGGAAATATGTGTATACTTCTCCCTTCACGTTGTTCAGCTTTCTGCTTTAATATCATTTTCTCAGAGATCTTCCCCAAGCCTCCTTCATTCTCTACGACTCTCTCACCATGATAGGTGCCCTTGCTTTCTTTATGATATGCACATACATGTATACACATGTGCATGATTTCTTGTCTGTGTCCATCATCAGAACTGAATTGCTACAAAGTGTAAAATAATGAGGTATTTATCAGATTTATTTAATTCTATGACTTATCATCTAGAATACAGCCTGTGCCACAGTGATCACACATTTTTGTTCAATGAATGGCATACAATATTTCCCAAGGTCAAAATTACAGATGCTATAAGTACAGCTTTGTGAACATTTTATATTTGAAAATTAAGACTCCTTCTATAATCTTAAAAGAGGCTTACATGTTTAGCTATGTGTAGTAGGTGAGCATGTGCATTTCTGCATACAAGACCCAATGCTCTACCACAAACAGGACCCGTAGACTTTGGGGAGAGAATCAATCCCCAGAAAGTCTATGCTTTCTGGTCTGCTCAATGGCACTGTGTTGTCTGTGATGATGATGGCTGAATGGAACCTAGGTAGTTCTCACCCCTTTTCAGTTTCTGGTGTTCAAAAATGACCAAGTAAAAATACCAAAGCTATGGAGAATTCCGTTTCTCTTAAAATATATCCATATCCTGGTGATACAAATCTGTAGATGACAAAGTTTAGCAATCCTCCTCAAACTGATAAAGAAATGGTCTTCGTGGAGAGACCCATTTCTTTGTATGGTAATCTGAGACAATTAATAAAAAGAAAAGGAAAACCACTAAGAAAGAGATGGTCTTCAGATTCTCTTCTACTGATACCCAAGTTAGCATCACTTGAATGCTCTATTAAAAATGTACAAATTCCTGGGCTCCCCTGCTCCCTGCCTACGGCTGGAGGAAGGTGTTGGCTGTGTCTTGGGTGATCTTAAAACACATTGAAGATTAAGAAGTTCTAATCTTGTTTACAACTTCCAAATATATTCAGCTGACACAGAATACACTGGACTGTGAATAGATCTATTGTTTAAAGTGTGGGTTTTGATGGCAGTCGCCCTGTGGGTAAAGTTTCAACTTCTAAATGATTCAGTGTGAAGATTGGGGTCTTTCCCTCTATGGACAGGAAAGACACACTTGACCCCATGGCAGTTAGGCATCAGATGGCTATCATTTCATTGACTGTTCTTCCCAAACTTTTCTGATTTTTTTTTTTAGTTGAAAAATATAAGAACTTTGATTAGTGAAAACAAAATAAAATTGAGTAAAATACAGTAAAAAGAAACAAGAGCCACAAGGTAATGGTGTGGTCACGTGGTCGTGGGGAGGCCTAGGAAGACTCTGAAACTCCTGATTTCTCTCTGACCCAGCTATTAAGATAGCTTTTCCCCCTCAGGGGCCTGCTCAGTGTGTGGCGGGGAATCATTTCTGATGCCCCAGCTGAACTTCTTCCCAGCGGTTGGTCATGGAAATAGCTCCGCTCAGGACTCCAGGCGTCAGCAAAAATGTGTAGTTTCCAAATGCACTTGACATTTTTCAAGCACAACTCAATTGCTCTCAGAATTGGCCACTTGTGCCTTGGAAAGGCAAGGCACATGAGGGGCCCCCAAAGTGCTGTCCTTGGAGTTTGCTAACACTTCAAGGGACGGCAGAAAACCACTCTTTGATGTTTCACAAAAGAACCAAAGTGGAGCCTGTGTGCTTCTTTCCCTCCCTAGCAATGTGGGGACCAGGGCTTGGATTCGAGCACTCAGCCTGTAGGACATAGTTGGGGGGGGCTCGGGATGCACCAGGAAGGCCAGGGGGAACTAGTCCCTCAGTCTGTGTGCTCAGACTTGATCCAGGTCGCAGTGATTTCCTAAGAGGACAGTTATCATTGCTTCACTCTAAACTACCTGTCTTGTGGGTAAATGTCATCACTTTTCTTCAAGTGAAAACAAAACCGTTTAATAAGAACGGAGAAGGCATACCTAACAGCCATCCTCCCGTGCACGTTACATGACAGCAAAGACATGGACTAGAGGAAGAATCTGAGAAGAACAGGCTTCTGCTTCAAATTGGCTTAGGAAATTAAGGGTGCACACATTTGTTTTTTTCTGATTAAACAACCATGAGAGATTTCAAAAGGAAGTCTAACAAATGAAAAAACCTAGACGTAGCATCCATGCAAGAAGCATCCGCCAGTTTAGAAAGCTGTGATTTTTGTCCCCCCCGCTTCTCTGATACACAGAGTGCTTGACTAATCTGGAAGCTTCCAGAACTAGAGGCTGCTGATTTGAGGCTCCAACAAGGGATTTCTTTACAGTCTTTCCCCCACCACTCTGATCAATCACAAGCAAACTTTGTCATTAACCTCCAACTCGACCGAAGCAAGAAACAAATAAATACATAAAATCCTTTAACACCAAGTACCATTTTCCAGCAGGCTACAAACCAGTGGGGTCCTTAGAGGTGGGTTCCTGATTTCCTGTTGGTTTGGCTTTATTCCCAGGGGGAAATCCCAGCAGGGCCTGGAAACTGAGATGTTCGACACAAATAATCCTGCTGCAGCGACGCCAAAGGTCAAGCTTTCTTCCTCTCCCTGCTCCTCTCCCTTCCTCTCTCCCTCTGTCTCCTGCTACCGTATCACACTGCAGCATGACAGCTTACGGCGACTAGCAAGGATGTGCTGTTCTCCATTGCACAGGGAGCCGGCTGCAGTAAACATTCTTCTAGAACCACGGCAAAGGTTGTGACGGGGCTCCGTGTTGTGCCACATGCCCCACAGCAGCTCTGCTTCTTAGGCAGGACAGCTGTCAAGTGTCATTCTCTTGAGAAAATTGACACCCTCCTCCCCAAGTAAATAAACCCTGGATATTCAGAGCAGTAGATGAAAACATTGATACACAGCCCATTAATCCCTGAGATATTTTTGATATTGTCCAGAAGGTGCCTGGAATCTGACAAAAAGCCAGAAAAAGGAGAAAGGCAGAAAACCAGCAGGAATAGGGGTGTGCGGCTCAGTGAGGGAGGTCAGATGTGCAATGGGACACAAGGTTTCCTCAGTCTCATCTAGCCTGCCATGGCCTTTGAAGCATTGGGTTTATTGTCTTTAAAGGAGCAGGTTTAATAAAGAGACAGGCCATAAAGTGTACTGTAGCATGTAAAGTTACTGTAATTAGGTTTTCAGGAGTTATAATAAAACATTTAGCTGGAGAGAGGTTAAATAACCACGATCCTTCCTGGCACCATTATTATGGTCTCCAACAGGGGAGCGATGGTGGTGGTCCGGGAGAAATTTGATGTCTAAGTTCCTGAGAGATAGAGGCGAGAGGCATGAGGTGTGACGAACAAGAGAAGAGAAAAAGAGAATATGCAGGTTGCGATAGGAAAAGACAGGGATACTGAAAAAGATGCTGTGGGATGCTGCTGTGCACAGCTGTCAGATGGATAGCAACATCAGGTGATCTTTTAGGCACTCTCATGAAACGTACACATGATCAAGAAATCAAGTTTCTACATTAAAAACAGAAAGCAAAGTTGTGAACTCCTGAGTGACAGGCTGGTAAATATTTGGTCAGCCTTCCTTGTACATCTAAATATTCTTTATTAATCCTACTGACTGTGTTATTTTAGAAAGCAATAGGATTATACCAAGGAGACAGTTGTCATCTTGCTGGTTTTGCAGACAGGCAGGGTTTGAAGCCAGGCACCATGTTTATCACCATATGACCTTGGGTGAATTAGTTAATCTCTCTGGAAGCTTGACCATGACATTATTTACTTCATGAACTTGAGAGGAGATCTTAAACGTTGGGAGAGTTTATTCACACAGCATGCTTAGCAGTAGACTGCCTGTCTATGAATGGTCAAGCACATGGCTATTCAGTGTCCTGAGGACAGAAACTATGTGTTCTGTGTTCTTTGTCATATATTCGTGACCCAGGTTCATTTAAATTATTTGTTGAAAGGATGAATTCTCATTACTATACTGTGCTGTCCACCCCTCCAAATAATTTTCTGAGGAAGCAAAGCAATCTGGGAAGATGGCTGAAGTGCTTGTCTTTTCCATTTGAGAATTTATATTTGGGTTGAAAAGTAAACTATGGCTTTTAAAGTGAAAATTTGGAAATAATTTAAATGGCTAGTTCTTGACTTAAAAAACAAAAACAAAACCAACAAGAAACCAATAACCCAATTAGTGTAATTGAAAGTCTGTTCCTGGTCACAGTCCCCTCAGATTAGATGCTGATTCAATGAGAAATAGGTTTTCAAGGTCTCCCATCTCTGGGCCTTTCAGCTTATACAGGGTATCACTTGTTTCATGAACAATAGGAAAATCCTCTATTTTGCTATCTCCAAAATTTGCAGCTGCACCAAAAATACTCACAGCTGGAATAATTAGCAGCTCAATTTATTGCCTTCCGTTTTCTAAATAGAAGCCTCGACTCTTGATATTTAAATTGTGCCACACTGCGATATAACGTAGCATTTTTCATTGTAAAACTTTTTTTTCTCCTTCATGGAATGATTTGGTATCCAGTGTGACAGGTAAGGTCTCTTGAGGTCACTAGAGAAAACTGGGGTTTTGTGAGTAAAACCATTTCTGAGTCTTTCAGATGAAATGAAGAGTTTTCTTTTTCCCAGCTCTGGTGTTGTGAAATAATTTGGTGACCTTTTTTTCCCTCCATCTTAATTGGTGGGAGTCCTGAAACACACACACACACACACACACACACACACATGCACACACACACTGGTAGAAATATACACACATTCATTGACAAAACAAAGGCTTGTGACTTTGACTTCAAACTTGACCTTGAATTCATCAAACAATGGGCATATAGAGACAGCCATTTCAGACAGACCTACGTGAGTGCTCCCCAGTCGCCAGGGTGGATGAAGGAAGAACATAACCCTTTAGATACAGTTCCCGAACAGGATGACCTCTCCCATCACCACTGCATCCGGTCAGATCCCTGGAGTGAACCCTTTCATCATATTCCACTATCCTGTTATTATACCTGCCTTACAAATTTGCCTCATTTCTTCAGTCAAGTTATCAAGGCCACTCTCTCTCTCTCTTGCTTTCTAATATCTCTTACAATTCATAGTTGGTATGTCTGGAGAAGGACAACACAAATTATGGCAGAGTTAGTTGTTTTAGAGCTGGGCACAGCTCGGCTCCAAGCTCCACTGGCCATGGCATGACATTGGGAAAGGCAGCCCATCTCTCTAGCTTCAGACACTTCTGGAAGGCGATGATAAGATGGAATTCCAGAGCCATAGGAAGGGCTGTAAAAGAACATGGATCTAAACTCGGAGCCCCGAAGTTGGTTCCTTCACACCCCACGTTGTGTCCATTTCCATTACAAATATAAATCTGATATGAAGGCCACAGGTAAGAAGTCAAGTCAAGTGATAATCACTGAGCATGAGCACATGTCACACACTGCCATTTGATGCGATGGTGAATGAGTCTCACTCTCCTAGGGAAACTGTTAATTGCAGGGTCCCTCACAGGACTGGAACCTGTTGAGGTTCTAAGTACTATGCCAACAAATCTGGTTTTTGTTATTGTTGCTGTTTTGTTGTTTTGTTGACGTGGTCCTGGGGATCGAACTCAGGGCCTCTTGTTTGCAAAGCAGGCCCTTTATTGACAACTCCCTCTCCAGCCTCCTCATTCATTGTTTTTCCTTTTCTTTTTGAAATGGTTACTTTCAGCTTCTGTGCCATTGCTGAGGTACACCAGGCGTGAGTGTGCTGACCATTTCTATTGCGGACACCCAATGGGTTGGAGAATAGTGGGATAATGCATTTCTAAAAATTAATTTCTAAGATCCCACTTAGCGATGGTGTGCGTTTTACAGCTCTGCTCTGCCTTTGTTCCACAGCGATGCAACGACTGTACGTTTTCACACATCCCTGTATCCTAATCTCCGGTCCAGCTTCTCGTTTGTAACCGGGGACTCCCAGATAATCTTCCCAGAAGTCTGTAAGAATTTCTGGTAATGTATTTGCTCCTTATCTGTCACGTCCCTGCCCACCTGTAGAGCAGTTTATCTTCACAGGTTTGGTATCTCTGCGAACATGAAGATCTCATGGTGCATTTTCTCATCTAAATCACTTTCGAAAGGATAGAATCAGAGCGGCTTTCAACTCTGGAAAGTCCCCCTACGCCACAGAGAGGCTCCTTGAAGTTTCTCTTGTTTTCCTCCTCCCTGTAACAAAGGAGTCCTGCCCCCGCACACCTTTCTTATATTTTCTTCTCTTTGGTACTTACAGGATTTGGTTAAGGAAGAAGAGCTTCATTCAGCATGATACTGAAGGGGATCATGTTGACAGTCCTCCAGATGTTAACACCTGTGTACACCTGGACCTATGTGCCATCTTCAATCATTCAGATGCACTGGTATGTTGTGTTATAACCTTCAAGTTACACACTGTGTAGAGACCTCAAATTTTACTACTCTGAGCAGGATTGGAAGTAGACTTTTTTTCTTTTTTTCCTAGCTCCTTCTTGGAAAAGTCTGGACATATTTATAGCCCACAGCCTGAAAATATGCAGAGAGTGAGAGACCTTAAAACACTAAGTCCTAAAAGGGATGTCTCCATCAAATCCCTCCCCTCTGGGCTCAGGGAACCCTGTAGTAAAGGAGGTGGAAGAGTGTAAGAGCCAGAGGAAACAAGGAAACAAGGCTGTCTAAATCAGCCCGAGTAAAGCTCAATGAACTCACAGAGACTGAGGCAGCACAGGGCCTGCCTGGGTCTGTACAGAATTTAGGAAAATACGATTAATCTTCACAAGTTTTTACTACTTAAATAATCAAAGTTTCCCAGTACTCTATAATAATTATTAGTCTGATTATTTGATCACATGAGTAATTTTTTTTCCCATGAGCTACAGTCTCATTGCTTAGCCCTGTCTAGCCCAGAACTTCCTCCGTCTACAGAGCACTGGCACTAAAGGAGTGTGCCACCATGCCTGGCTTGACCATGTACCTTTTTTTTTTCTAATTTAAAACTTACTATATGCTATTCTTTATTTGAGAATTAAAACTATAGTGGACTTTCCTCCTTCTAAAAACATACACTGGAATCAGGAAGAAGTAGAAAAACACGTTGACAGGAGCAAAACAAAAAGGCCCCTCAAAAACAAATCATAACAAATCAAGAATGATTGTTTTCTAGATTTTTTTGTTGGTACTCAAGACCTGTTTGCTGGGGAATAGAAGAAGGGTGGGAGGGGAAAAGGAAGAGAAGAGAGAAAATAATGACAGAAGGAGAGAAGAGGAAAGGATATTTAGCTATAACAGTTAAACAGAATTTGCAGAGTATTTTTTTTTAAGATTCCTTCAGGGCTGAAAAAAAAAAAAGAAGCAGAATTGATTTATCTGAATTATTGTTTAGCTGCTGCCATGGTTTGAATGCTTGCCCCTCTTCCAACTGATTCTGAACTTATTGGCACTATTAGAGTATT
Organism: Peromyscus eremicus; assembly: GCF_949786415.1. Taxonomy (NCBI): domain Eukaryota; kingdom Metazoa; phylum Chordata; class Mammalia; order Rodentia; family Cricetidae; genus Peromyscus; species Peromyscus eremicus. The sequence goes on from NC_081423.1 coordinate 20,242,680, forward strand.
CATTGGGAGTCCCTTAAGAGATGAGTGGGCTGTGAGGACTCCAACTCCACGGTCAGATCAATCATTGCAAACTTGTTTCTTACCTTGGCAGTGGATTGCTCAAAGCCAGTGAGTCCTGAGCTGCATTTCTCTCTCCCCCCTCTCTCTCCTTTCTGTACTACAGCCATGGAATCATGCAGCAAAGAAGCTCCTTGCCAAATGCTGGCCCCCTCATTCTTGAATTCCCAGCCTCCAGAACCATAAGCCAACACGTTTCCATTCATTATAAGTTAGCAAATTTCAACTATTCTGTTACAGCATTAATAATGGACTAGGACAACAATGTGTGTGTGTGTGTGTGTGTGTGTGTGTGTGTGTGTGTGTGTGTGTGTGTGTATGTGTACTCACATGTGTATGCTCATACACATGTACACCTGTGTGCACTTGCATGTGATATCCAGAGGTCAACTTCAGGTGTTGAACCTCAGGAGTCATCCATCCTGTTTTTATAAGATAAGGTCTCTCACTGGGACCTGTGGCTCCTGGATTAGTCTAGCATGGCTGGCCAGGGAGCCCCAGGGATCCACCTCTTTCTGACTCCCTAGCATTGGGGTGGTAAGTGAATGACACCATAGCTTTGTACATGGGTGTTGGGGATCAAGCTCAGGTTCTCGTGCTTGTGGGGCAAGTCCTTTCCAGACTGAACGATTTCACCAGCCCCCAGCTCTCAGCAATTTTAAAGGCTATCAATGAATCCTAGATCTGGGTCTGACAGAAGTGAAAGAAAAGGAAAGAAAAAGGAAAAGTTGCTACTCCTTTTTATGAATTGAAGATTTGCTTCTCCATGCCTAAGTGTACAGTGTTCTAACATTCCAGTTAGGACGATGTTACTTTTTATTTTTTTAAACTCTAACATAAAAATGGTTATCTTTAATACAATTTATTTTTCCATTAGAATTTACATCTGATCCTTCGAGGCACAAGGAACTATAAGAAAACCCATCAGCATATTTACCCACATTTTGTTATATGTGCAGCATCCATAGGTATAATATTTTCTTCTTAAGTAGCACTCTTCATGAAATGATATAAGAGCTCTTCAGGGATATTAATTAAGTTTTACAGCAACCCCTGTGACACATCTGCCTGCCTACATCTATCTGTTAGACACTCAGAAATTAGTGCTGTGTAGAAGTGTGCCATGTAACCGTGTTTATAGGCCAGCCACACACTCACTGACAATGTACTGAACAGATCCATACATTTCAGTTGTCAAGGAAAAAAAAAGTGCCATTAAATAAGGCAACCATCATTTAGCATCAACACGTAAACACGGCCGTGGTGCTTAATACACTTTCAGGTGGATCCTGCAGCACTCCTGCCACGTGAGACAAGTATCAATGAAGATGCTGGGGAAACATGGTGTCTTTGAAAGATAACTGGCTTCTTTAGTGCTAGGTTTCCTAGACTCCGGGGCGAGGCTTCTTAAAAATTCAAGTGTCAGGGAAAATTGTCATGCATGTTTGCCTCAAGTACCCCAAATGCTTGTCAGTGCCATCTTGGAAATCTTGACGAAGATGCGGGTGGACATGCTGAGGCATGGTGAATTGAAAGCCACCTGACAGGAAGGGGGAGGGGATGTTAGACAAGAGGCAGGTGCCTGCCTGCAGGCATTTTCTTTGCAAGTGGCAGAATTAAGTAAAACTTAAAGGCAAGCCTGGTGGGAGGGAGGCTGTCTCTCCTGGCACCACAGAGATCTGCACTTGAATTGGGGTTCTTTCGAACTCTTAGGTTTTGCTAGACAAGAGGGTGAAGCGGTTATGTGAGAAGCAATGTCATTTTACGGCAGCAAGGTGAAGAAGCAGGAAAGGGGAGCGAATTCAGGTCCGTAGCAGGCTTGGACAACACCTGTTGACTCAGGGAGGCTGAGTAGGGTGGTGGCTCATGGGTAACTGTTGGTAATATATGGTGTTCAGAACCTGCCTATAACCTGTGCAGCCTTTGGTATTGTTATATCTTAGTTTGCTCCAATGCAAATATTTAGAGATATTGAGGGGATTAAACGGGGCTTAGCATGTGCTTGACATTGAATAGGCCCTCAAAATAATTGTTAGCCATTGCTGTTACAGAGATAATTACTCAGGAATCCCACGCACGGCCTACTTCAAACATTGCTTCCTTTTTATTTGTCCTTGCCATAGTCTTCATTTTTTTTCTTCCTTTTCTGCTCCTTCCTCCTATCTGCCTCTGTCAAATATGGGATTCCTGGTTAGTTGCAATATTTTTACTACTTCTTTCCCTTCTAGGTGTCAAGCGAACTTTCTCCTCCCAGTGAATCTGACTGCCACACGTCAGCCTCCTTGCCCTACAGAGTGTGTCTGAGCCTCAGATGTGGCCTTGAAGTCTCTGTAGCACTGTCTCCAAAGACTTGCTCCATCCTACTCAAATGCTGTCTTTTCTGGCCAGAGATGACTTTTAGGTGGGGAGACTCACACTCTCCAATCAAAGTGAAAGCCAGACACTGTAATTCACAGTGAGAGAAGGCACATGCTTTTCATCTGACTCCCAGTGTACCTTAATACGTTTGGTCACTCACAGAACCTCCAAAATGTTGGCAGAATTAAGCCAAAGTCTTATGTACATCTCTGACAATGAGATTACCAATGATAGGTGGGAAATTAAAAAAAAAAAAACTTACTTAGCATAAAATCAGAGTTTCAGACAAAATAGCTATGTAAGTTTGGCCCCAGCCCTCACATTCCTATCCCACATAAGAGGCCATCTTTTTTACTGGATTGTCAAGACCTTGATCACGTGCTCTCCTGCATGGCTTCAACAGTCACACTGCTGTACTGGCAATTTCTCTCAGGGTTGCAGAAACTAGACTAAGTCAGCTCTCTGAGATATTCTCACAGTAGCCCCCTCAGGTAGAGAGGGGGCCTGCAGATGAGGAGAGGGGGCAAACTGAAAACACGGTCGAATTATACATGAGAAAACAGGAGGCAGCAAAGGTGCGCGTGGATGGATGCACAGGAGCCGCACTGCAGCACAGCTGCTTGCTACTAGAGGCTTAGCCCTAAGGGGAGACCCCAAGTCAGACTTTGCCTCAGTGGTGCCTCTCAAGTGCTTTGCGTGGAACGTAAGGAGGGGTGTCATGGGCTGGGAATGAGAGAGAGCTTGCCTAGCAAGTAGAGGCCCTGTGTTCAATTTGCCCCACTAAAAACCTGAAACAAAAACATAGAGATGGGAGGTATATTCTTTCAGAAAAAAAACCCCAACCCTCTCTCCTCCCTATATCTTAACTCTATAAATTTGGGGATTCTTATTTTCAGCCCATCAGAGAAATAGGTCATTAGAGAGAGAGAGAGAGAGAGAGATCATAACACCTGAATTGAGATGGGCACAATTTGGCACAGTCTACCGAACTTCAGAATGTGTATTATACATACCCTTTGATCTAGCAATTTCAGTTCCTGGAATTTAACTTTGGAACATAATCATATAAGTATGCAAAGAAAGGTACATACACAAGACTCTTCATTGCAGTTATGTTTGTAATAGCACAAAGCTGAAAGCAATCTAAGTGTCTATCAAGAAGACATTGGTTAAATAAATTATGGCATTACGGGACATTACAGAGACCTTAAAAAAGGGGATGAAGTAGGTCTACATGAAATTACCTGAAAAGATTTCCACAATATCTCATTAAGTTAAAATGAAACTTACTAAGTGGAATGTATATGGTTCCATTTCTATTAAAATATATGCTTAGACATTCATAAACATCTTTGGAAGCTTGAAGTAATAAGCCTTCAAGTGGTATTTTCTTGGAAATAGAAATTGAGAAGCAGAGATTACTTCTATGCACTTCCTATCTTTCCAATAATTGAATATTTTTTACTAAAAGAATATCTACATTTTGTAATAAAGCAACTGAAAATTTGTTGTGACCATGCTTTCCTTTTTTGCTTTAAATTCTTGACCTTTCTATTGCAAAGAAAGTAGAGATAAAAAACAATTTGTGTGATAAATAGGAACCTAAGTCCACCATAATGTAGGAAATAGTGAGGGGTTTTTATCCCCATCCCCACCCCTATCTTATCTACATCCACATCTTCATCTCCACCCTTGTTTTGTCAATTCTCATCTCTATTCCCATTCCCATACTTATCCCAGTTTCCATTTCTATCTTCATGTTCTTCCAAAATTTTATTCCACCTCCATTCCCATCCTCTTCTCCATCATCTCATCTCCATTCCCATCCTCTTCTCCGTCTTCATCCCCATCTCCATTCCTGTCCTCTTCTCCATCTTCATCCCCATCTTTATCTCCATCCTCTTTACCATCTTCATCCCCATCTCCGGTCCTACACCCATTCTCACTTCTGTTCCAATCTCTGTCTCTGTTCCCCCTTTGGTTTGAAATAGTCTGTTGGCTTTAGCTCCATGAAGAACTTCACCCTTTCTCCTGAATAGAACAACATTTAATTTTGAAGATGTCCATGAGGAAGACCCCATCTTGGTATTGTTTTTATATTTCTAAATGCAAAGGGAGCAATGAAGACGATTGAGAGATCCAAGTAACTCAGGCCCATACTGAGTGGGACCTCCCTCCCGTTTCGTTTTGCCCACCCATGTCACTGCCACACAAACCATTACCTTGAAATTCTTGAGGAGTTTAAGTGTGCTTGCTATCTTCTCCATACTACACTTAGCCTTCCCATTTCTAGTTATTCTGAATTAATTTACAGGGAGGTAAGCACTGAGGAACACCACTGGTAACATTAGGCCACATTGCATTTTATGATGAGAGTTTTTATCTAATTAAACATAGAACTATTTTGATGTTGCATCTATTATGATCCATTAGGGAGCTGACTGCTCTCTGCAAAACATCCTACTCAAGATTTTCACAAGCAAGATCAAACACATTACCAAGAATATCATGAGCATGAAGCATGGAGTTAAATGGTTTCCATTTATGGTTTTATTAAAAAGCAAAACCAAAAATTCTTCAAAGTAATGCAACTTCCCATAGGTAAAAACCACTTCTTCTGCCATTTTCAGGAGATGGGAAGTGCATCAAGACGTTTTGAGTTAACTTTCTCATCATGAGCCCTCATAAAGAGCACTGGTTAGGAAGACAAGAAGTGAGCATGTTTTAATTAGAAAATGTGGAATCCAAGCACTTTTGCAGGAAAGACGATGATAGCTTAGAAGAGACATCAGGAGACTAATAAAAGTTAAAATGCATTAAGTAGTCACAGTGAACTCAAAGGTAAAGTCATGGGACGTTTGAGAGGTGAACCAGAGAAGGTGATGAATCCGAAGTGGGCGGGAGGGAGTCAGTCAGTGGAACTTATTCTTTCTCTTTCATTGGACTCAGTTGCAAACCTCCTTCTGTGCCCAGGCAAGCGAGACAACTCAGTGCCCTGAAATTCTTCCACCTCCTACCCTGGCCACTAAACTCTTTACCCAGAGGAGAAAATAATTACACTCAGGCTATAAGAGAAGATTGCTTGGTAGTGCTGAGTTTGATTTGGGTTGATCTGGAGTTTTTGTCTGTCACTTTCTCTTTTACATTCTCTTATTGGTGTGACATTTGACTATATGTGCTAGCTATCGTTTTCAAATCAGGCCCTGTGTGGGCATGTGAGTCTGCCTAGCCAATCACCGAGATCTGTTCTCTAAGCCTGGTGGATAGATAGGTCAGTAGTGCTAGTTGTGATCCCAGCTGGGTTCCATGAGCTTCTGTCAAGAAAGTGTACTTGAAAATTAGGAATAGCCAGTGGTAGGAGTAGTGAGCCGTGTTGTAATTGCAGCAGCCTAGAAACCAAGTTCCAGGCCAGTTTCGCCTACAGAATGAGACCCTGTCATAGAGAAACAAACAAAACAAATGTCTAGGAAGAAGAGCCTTTCTTCAGTGAGGTTTCTAAACTATAACTATATAGCTCACAGGCCCTGTAATGATGCCAGCAAGTGGGGTTCTCTAAGCACTATGTTCAGAAACACAGACGAGCCAGGCTAAGGCAGACATCTAATATCCAAGTGTAAGTACTTGAGCCCAAGTCTGCCAAGGACCTTGTCTCTTTTTCCTAGACCTTGCACCTCACATTTCATTTGCCTGATATGCTGACAGGAGACAAGGACATCTGCCCCGCGGAGCTTTGTCTCAGGCAAATGATGGAAAGCACCTAAGCCAATGCTCAGCACAAACGAGACATTTCAGACAGGAGTCTGTCCGGAAAAAAGAGCCCCCAAATCATCCAGTGGTCTTGGAAGCAGGAAGCATTTCAGCAGGTTCATTATTCTTCTCATGAGGACTGTGGTGTAGAAGCTGGAAGGCTGAACTTGGTGCCTTCAGCATTGTGCTGTGGGACACACCAAGAAGGAAGATCTCCTAACCTGAGGACCATAGTGCCCAGAACACATAGCACTCATTCTCGAGAGACTTTATGCTTCTCCTTCTATTTTACTGAGTTGGAGAGGGCGGGGCTAAATGCAGAATGGCTTTCCTTAAAGTCCCATCCAATGCTTAAATGAGTCTCCCATGCCCTCACTGTGTGCACCCAGGAACAGGAAGGGGCAGCTAGGCTGATGGGAAATGAAAAAGTCACACAAAAGCTTGGCAGGATTTCTCATAGTCACCCAAGTAATTTAATAAATTATATTTATGCATGCATGATTAAAATATTGATGACAGAAACCTGGGGAGGGTGTTTGCTGTCCCCTAATTAGTTACTATGAGCTAGGAATGCTCCTCTGAGTGACTAAAAAACACCTAACAAGTTCAAGGGTGAACCTTTGTGTTTAGCACTTGGATAGTTCACAAACAGGACTGTGAGAAGAACTCCAAATTGATCGGTGGGCTTGGAGGCAGTGAAGCTACCCGAGGAGAGTTTCCTAAATACACTCATACATGCTAGAGTCCACAGCTCCAGTCGGGCGTGATGGGCCAGTACCTGGTGATGGATTACGATCCTAAGGACACAAGAGTCCAGCTCACAGAGGCAAGTGGAGCTAAGGCTAATAAATCAAAAGAACCCTCAAAAAAGTTGCAGAGCCCATTTCCCCTGCCTGGGAGAACCACACATCCTTCTGTGACTTCAAGGAGTCAGAATTAGAAAAAAAGACTTGTGGTTCCACTACTCTTTCTCTATCTGAGCCAGATAAACCCCCCCAGGGGAAGATGTCAGGAAATGTCCCAAGGGAGTGACAGTTGATATTAGCTGAGTGGGTGAGAGAGCTCAGAGAAAGAGATGGAAATATTTAGGTTTTTTTTTCAACTGTGAACTTAACCCAAGAGTCTTCAGTATTTACACAGACTCAGGGCAGAGTCTTGCTCTTCCATGGCATGACCACGAGGTGGCCTCCATCCTTAATTGGGTCCCCAAGGCATGAGCTGTAGAGGGACAGATTTTTAGAAAAAGTTCTTTGTACCCTTAGGCTTCGCCCTGGCAAGGAGTTCACGCAAGCAAGGAGTTCAAGTCTTCAAAGCGTTAATCAACTTAGCACTTTCTAAATTTTACAGAAGGGGCTAAATTTTAAAATGACAGCTTCTCTTTGGATACCTCTGCCTTCAAAGTTTGCAAATCATGCCAAAAGTAGGCTAGAGGGGTCTTGAGTAAGATGTAATGCTTGCGCCTTCCTTAATGCACCTTGTAATTTGCACGCATGCCACGGCACCTTATTTATTTTCTTATTAATGGGTCTGAGTGTGTTTAACACCACAAGCCATAAATTGCAGAGCAGTGGATTAGATGGGGTGCTCTTTATTTTCCTGCCTATTGTCAAAAAGAGATGGGGGGCGTGAGATGCTCCCCCCACCACACTGGCTTTCTCTCTACCCACCCCTCTTACCCTCTTCTCCTGGAAGCAGCCCCCTTGCCTCCATTTGAGGAAGGTGGGGAGAACAAGAAGACACAGCCTAGCTTCTCACTGGTAAGCTTGCCTATTGAGCAGCTCTGTTATTGAGATTAATAAGCTGCCAGTTTCCAAGGAAGACTAACAAAACAGCAAAATTAAAGTGCACCACGACGTGAAATGCTGCTGGTGGCCAGGCGGGATCATGATGTCAAAAAGGCAAGGTAAAGCTATAAAATAAGGCCAAGCTTGAAAGGCTAACCTAAAGGTCTCATTAATTTCCATGTTGCCTCTGATGAGAATTTAGAGGGGCGTAATGTTTAGCAATATGGAGAATCAAGCCGCCTATTGATTTGAAAAGCGCTCCAATGCATTTGCTTTGCTCAGAATGAGTTCTACTTTTAAACCTTACTTGAAAACATTAGGGGGGAAAAAAGGAGGAAAAAAAGCAAACAGGTTACCTTGGTTTAGTATTCTCAAGATCAAGCTTGTCAGTGACGCTGTCGGAAAATGAATCCTTTGGTAGAAAAATTCATCTGAAAACGAGTTTGGAATAGTCTTTGGACTCAGCATGGTAGGGATGCTTCAACAGTCTTTCTGCTTCTCTGTGAAAACCTTATTTACGAAAAAGGCTTGCATCCTAGTTCCTAAATCTGCACAACTAACAGAACACCCAAATTAGGCCAGGATGCCTTTGTCCTGAAGACAAGAAAAGGATGTGATTTTTCTGGTCCTAGAGTTAGACTCCTTGAATGCTGCTTATCAAGCTCGGTGTACGCAGCTCTCCCTCAGAGCCCTTGCCCTGGCTTCCTGCTAAAAGGATAACAGTGATGCTCCCAGGCTGACCAAGTGAACAGCCATGGTACCTGTAGCCCCGTTGCTGCTTCCTACCCAAGTGGAATTAAAAACATTAAAAATTGTGGAGCTAGCACACAGAGCATACAGGCATCCTTGGAACTGGGCTTTCCTGCAGCCGATGTTGCTGCCACCACCATGCAGGGAGGTTCAAGTTCACCATGCCAGGTTGCCAGTAATTCCTGGTGTTGACAAAATCATAAAGATCTTTTAGGTAGTTTGGTAGAAAGGGAGCCAAGACAAATGACCCTCGCGGAGAGTTTTATTAGAAGAGATGCAATAGCATCAAGCCACCGGCAGCCATTATGAGGCCTCGAAAAGGAGAGACAGACCCTTAAGTTCCAAAGGACAAAGGGGATTAGTGACTTATCTTAGTGCCCGGAGTCACAAGTAGAAGGCACCAGATAAAAGTAAAGTAGGAATTCAAAGTAGTCTTGGGCCTGGGTACCAGAGGAGGCTGGGCTTGCAGCTGCAATGGGGACGGGAACTTTACTCTTGGTAAGAGCTGTGAGGCCACAGAATGTGTTGCTTATCAGCTCTTCTGGGAGGTAGAGAAACCTAATACCCCGAGGTGCTGCAAAGTGCACCTTACATTACACCCAGCTTATGATTTTGACAACCACTCAGTCTATATCCAATAATACCCAAAGATATGATGTCCCTCATAATGCATCAATTTCACCATCTTCATGGATAAGGTAAATTAATTTCCTCTTTTCTATCAGGATAAGTATTCCCCCACGTTATCTAGTTCTAAAAATCATGGTGGTTAAGAACATGGCATTTGGAGTCAGGTACATATAAGTTCAAATCCCAGCTTTGCCATTTGCTTTTGGGCTATGGATAACTTAATATCCTGAGTTTCAGATCTCAGTAATTCAATTATCATCCATTCATTCAATCCAACAGTATCTCTATGTAACCCAGAATGGCCTCAGGCTTGTGACCTTCCTGCACTGCTCCCTCCAAAGCTCCCCTAATTTCAAATAGGAATAGTAACATATCACTTAGGAACAGCTTAAGGGATTAAATGGCATATGTGGAAAGCTAAGTGGAAAGCAAAAAATATCTGAACAAGAAAAGTTGTTATTCAAGACCTTTATATGATACTGTAGAATAAATTTAACATAATTTCCATAGTTTTTTTTTTAAAAGAGTGGAAAAAGAATAGTTACCATGAGCTATGAATACATAAGTGGTATTTGTAAATGGATGATTTTCTGTTATTGAAAGTTCCAAGCGGTTGACCAGTAGTATTAATATCTGTACACAAGCCTGTTGATTTCATGAACTTCTGCATTCTGCCACAAAATGTCTTCCTTATTTGGGGAATGATAGTCATGATGCACAGAGCTCCTAAGTCAGAACACTGACTCCTAGCCCTCAGTTGTGCCCATGAGCAAGTGATAATCACTGATTCCACCGGAAAATCCTCCTCCCACCTACAGCATTCACTGGAGGGTGGGGGTGGGAGGTGGGGGATGAGGCATTAAGCAAAGCCACTGACTGGCTTTCCCCTTAACAATGGCTATTTCCTCCCAATTGAACCTGTAAAGTCCTGGACCACATCTTTTGATTTTATTCTCTTACTTAAATTGTCCCAGTGGCTTTTCATTTTGCTTTAGGTGAACATCCCAAGTCTTTGTCATAGTCCAAAGCCCTGTTCAGCATGTCCTTGCCTAGTTTTCTAGCCTGTTTTCTTTCCCTGACACTGTAGTGCTCTCTGCCAACTCCTTTCCTCTCCTCGCTGTCTCTTTTCTTCTCTCTTCCTGTCTCCGCATCTCCCCCTCTCCTGTGTGTATGGGGGGGGGCGGATGGGCAGAGGATAACCTTCAAGATAGCCTCATCTCTCTACCTTGTTTTGGGACACAGTTTCTTTCACCGTTGTGTAAAATGGGTTAGCTGGCTCATGAGCATCTGGAGATTATCTTGTCTCCACCTCCCATTTCCCCATAGGCATGCTGGGATTACAGATGCTTGTGACTATGTCTGGCTTGTTGGTGGGTTCTGGAGATCAGGTTGTATGGCTTGCACAGGTAATGCTTTTAACCACTAAGCCAATCTCCTTAGCCCTAGAACTCTCTTTAAGCCTTACTGATAACCATTTGCCATGGGTCTGACTTCTCTATACCTCTCATGGCACCTACTTGCCACTTTCACTATGGGAGAGACATTTGTTTATTCATTTGTTGGTGCTCTGATCTATGCTGTCTAGCATTTCTGTAAGGGCAAGGATTGTTTTGTGTGTGTGTGTGTGTGTGTGTGTGTGTGTGTGTGTGTGTGTATGTGAGCTCTCAGTGGCTGACACATAGTAGGCATTCTCATAGACATTTCTAGAACGAATAATGGATAGACATCTTGAAAAGCAATTTGCAAACTTGTTTATAACTTGATGATGTGGATGATTAAAATCAGGGTTTCCAGAGTTTCCGAATCTGGGAAGCTTTGCCCTGCTTAGGGATTCTCCTCGGTCACCTGCTACGCAGACAGATTTGGAGAAGCCTGTCTCAGCAAAACACAGAGGGGAAGTTGGATTCTGTCACTGAGATACTGCTACTGTTTTAGACAAGAGAAGCTGACTTCTGACACTTCCCAAGAAGCTGCCGAGTAGGAAGATTCTTGACCTTGGCCCTCTCTGCAGAGAAGGAATAGACAGGTGATCGGAGATGGCAGGCAGGAAGCATGTGGGGACTTGATTCTATACTGGAGGAAGATGGAGGGTGGTGATTTATTGGGCAGGTTGCTTGCACTAAGGCCCTCCCTCTGTTATGTGCTTAGATTTTGTGGGCTATATAATGGCTTTTGGCACTGGGGGTATGCTCCACTTGGTAGAATGCTTGCCTATTATAGCTCATATATAAACTGCCTTCAATAGTGGAAATTTACATGCTGTCCTCTAATGGAATTAACATTTACGTAGAGCTCTCTTCACATGATTTCTATGTGCTCAGTGACTCAGCTTGACAGCTTTCCTTACTTTTGTTGCTGTGTGTGTGTGTGTGTGTGTGTGTGTGTGTGTGTGTGTGTGTGTGTAATCTAATAGTTGATGTTGGGTATCTTCCTCAATCACTCTCTACCTTATTGTTTGAGATAGAGTCCTTCACTGAACCAGGAGTTCATGAATATGGGTAGACCAGTTGGTCATTGAGTTCCAGGGATCTATCTGTCTGTCTCTCTGTTTCTTCAGTGCCAGAATTACAAGCACACGTTGCCAGGCTTGCCTCTTACATGAACTCAGGCCTTTAGGCTTGCATAGCAAACACTTTATTGACTGACCCATCTCCCTAGCCCTGGTTCTGTTTTCTATGTCTTATATTTCTGTGGCTCTATAATTAGCACTTCCAATTCTATATGTTGTAAGACAAACTAAAAAAATATCATATGGTTCAAAGAAGACTTTCCAGACCTCTTTAAGCCTGGTAGGGACATCAACATACAATGCTGAGAGGCAAGGACCTGTCCCCACTGGTTTAAAAGAAACACTGGGATTTGGCTGAGCGTCTCTGGGGATGGCAGTATGCCTGTTCATTACCTCCAAAGTATGGAGCTCATTCATCACTCCCAGAAATTGGAACGAATGTGGGGGAAGTCATGAAGCTGTTGGTAAATTTCCATTCCATGTTCTCAATTAGTGACTACCTCGCAATGAGCCTCCGGAACATCTTACCTTTAATGGTTAGGACACGATTAACTGAGTCTTATTTAGTATTAAAAAGGAGTGGTGATGCTTGTGTGGCATCACATCCCTTCAAAGAACTCCCACACCTGCTATCATACCCCCATGGATAAGAAAATGATGCTTCTTAAATCTCACTGCTTTAGCATTTAATTGAGTGAGTTTCTTTTGTTTACAGTCATTAATGACAATATAAAAAATGGTGGTCATGGGAACAAATAATACACAACTGGGCTTGGATTTTTTCTGTTTTTCTACTTGGTAGACTGTTGGAGCCCATTTTTAGGTTTCCTTGTGGCTTTACCCAGCAGGTCTGCATAAAGAGGATGATTGGACCACGAACCTGAATTACAGGTGTCTGAGACAGTCTGCACTCGGCTGTGCTGGGGGGAGGTCTTTTGCTTGGCACTCCTTTAAATACCCTAGAGCAGAGACAGTCAGGGCCAGATGGATTAGGGTCCAGGCCCTCTCGAGGCTATCCTGTATTTTCTATCTCCTTCTCTCCCCATCTATTCTTCTAACAAATATTTCCTGCTGCTCCTACTCAAGAGTACTCTGGGGAAATGTGGGGGTGGGGAATGCCCCCCCCCCCCCCCCCGACAGTAGACCCTTACTTATCTCATGGCTTTTAAGCTGTGAAATTTTTGTGACAATCACTGTGACTTTCATACTTCCCATTACTATGTGTAGTGTACTTTCTATTTATTTGTCTAAACCCTCTTTTGGGTTGCGTGAGACCTTAGAAAGGAGTGTGCACAATTTATTCATGACCCACTCAGTATCTAACATTGTTCTTTGGAATCAGAACCTATCTGATAACAAGAGAGAAAATTAACATTGTTTTAAAAAGAGTAATAGGTCTGATTCTTTTTAAAATTTCCTTTCCCTTCTGCTTTCCTTTTTTAAGGTTGGGCTAGAGAAACCATAGTTATGTTGAAATTATATGCTACACAGATTCATGTTATTTGCTTAATTTTGTTTGTTGTGTGTGTATGTGTGTGTGTGTGTGCATGCAGTTGTGAGTGGAGGTCAGACATTGATGTTGGGTATTTTCCTTAACTGCTCTCCATCTTGGCTTTTGAGATCTGGGATTCATTGTCAACTAGGCTGGCTGGTCAATGAGTTGCAAGGTCTTCCCGCCTCCTCCCATAACCCACCCCCAGTGCTGGGGTTGTAGATATGTGCTACTGTGCCTGGCTTTTTACATGAACACGGAGGATTCAAACTCAGGTCCCCAGGCTTGTGCAGCACTGTACCAATGGAGCCATCTCCCAGCCCTTGCTTATTTGTTTTACTGCTAAAGATTGAACTCAGAGCCCTGCATGTATAAGGTTAGTCTTCAATCACTGAGCTACACTCCCCTGCCAGAACACCATAGGTTCCTGAAGAGCTGTGGATTAATGCTAAAGTTGTCATGTGCAAGTCCACTGTACATTCAAGGTCTTGGTGCTCAGATCTGTGAAGGCCGACTTTGGCTTGATTTCCAGCAGTCTCCCCAGGCCCAGGCCTGACATTCTCAGTCTCCAATCCTTGCATCTTGAACAGACTGAGCAAAGAACATCCAGGCGCTGCTCTCCCTGGTCTTTTCTCTCAGATAGACTTCAAGGTTTTGGAGGTCCTGTTTATGTGCCGAGTTTGCCTTTTCCAAGCACATCACTGGAGACTCCAAGCCCTTGGAGAAATGCTACTTGTGCAAGTGCTCTGCAGAAGTACTCTGGAGAGCAGGTGCTGAGAGAGTTTACCTGAAGACAGTGGCAAGTGACCCACTGCTTTTGTGGGTCCTTTCGACCATGTGCTCAGCAAGGGGACATTTTCTTATAATTGGTTCTTGACAACAAGTTTCCTGGGAAACCAACCGATTTCATGAACAGCTAGGGGACATATTTATATGTATCCTTTTAAATATTTTTATTTTATTATTTTATGTGTATGGCTGTTTTACATGCAGGTATATCTGTGTACCACATATATGCCTTTCTATATGTTCTTATGACCAAGGGGAGACTATTTTTAAGTAACAGACTGATGGATCTGGCCCTGTAAATTGGACAATCTAGTGCAAAAGAAACAGGTTTATGGCTGTTCACCCAGACAGACATCTCTCTCCCTTACTGTGTGGGGATCATGAGGGCTCTATGCAGGTTCCCTCATAATCTATCGTCTCTGTGAAATCACAGATCTATTACAGAAGTGTTCCTTTACATCTAGACTCTGCATCTTTGAAGAAGAAATAGTAATCATCCTTTTAAACCTTGTTGGATCACTTTCTGACTCCACTGAGATAATGCTTGAATGTATTAATGCACATAGAAAATATATATTAGTGTAACCATAAAGTGCACAACAGAAGCTTAATACCAATGGCAACCAGGCAGTCACACACCTCCCCCTTTTCTCTTTTATTTCTTTCTACCCAGGAACTGTTTTTCATATATAATCATCTACTAACATAAAAAGAGGCTGATAACAAACTCTAGAGTGGCTTGTAAACACAAGGAGGAAAAACAAAATCTCATCTAGCTTGGTTGACCAGTAGCTTCTGCCATGGCTATTAGGATTATTGCATTAGTAGAGATGTTAATCATCATCTATTCTGTATAATAGATATAATTTTTACTGCCTTGACAACTTTTACGCTTTAGAGATTAGGGTTGAAGACATAGATGAAAACAATGCGTTAATTGTCAGAAAATGAAATTAAAATTTAGTGTGAGTACAGTAGCAAGGGTGTACCATCTACTGACTCTCAAGGTCTTACTTTTTAAACTTTAAAGACGTCATAGATGAGCAACACCTCCGAATGTCACAGCTTTCTAAATTGCTTCCAGCTGTCTGTGGAAAATCCATTGGCCATTACCAGAAATGCTGTCGATTGTTTCTCCTCCTCAAACCTAAGTTATTAAAGTTTCAAACCGACTGGAGACCTTTCTGAAGGGCCCATACAAATGGGTGCCTCCGTGGCTCCTTCAGATAAGCAAACAACTAGAACACACAAACCAAGGAAGTGTGTGGGGATGGAACCCCAGGGCTCTGCAGTAGCAGACCAGTCTACTCGTGGCCTTCCCTGTCAATTGTCTTGTATACCACACTGTGTCTCCAGGATTGTCCATAAGCCTACCAAGGGATGCACAGTCCTTAGAAGACCAGAAGTCAAAGTGGAGAAAGGACCGAAGCACAGAAAACTCAAACGGAGCCACACCTGGGGATGATTTCCAGCTTCTTCCCACCCAACTCAAGCATCTTCCCGTTTTGCTGTTTGTTTTTTTCCCCACATCCCTGTTTGCCTCAGAGCCATCAAGCTGTTAGTGTGTACAGGAGGGAGTAAAGTGGGCCGGCAGGTTGGATGAAATATAAATTAAAATTAGACTTCTGTCAGTCTGGAATCGGGGATTGTTTTCAAGGTCTCCCCAAACACTTAATTTCAAATGAGTCTTCATTTATTTCTTCAAGAAAGGCCAAATGCATAATTTATCAGCAGCATTCAGTCAATATACCCTTATAAGCACGTTTCCCATGAGCCTTTGAGTAAAAATATGTTATGCTAATTCTATTAGTTGGGTACACAAGAGCTGTCTAAGAAAGTAAACAAGCATTAAAAGGAGACACATGTGAACAAAGAAATACTGATCAACCTACTGTCCAGGGTCAAATTACCAAGGGATAAGGAGGCGTTAAACTTGTCTCCTTATACTGGCAATGTCTCTCCAACCAGAACTCAGAGCCGCCACCCAGAGCCACATGATTCAGGTGACTTAGAGTAGGGGACAGGTACTTACCGAGTCTCCAGTGGCACGTTACTGTTTAGCACCCAGCTGTCCTGAAGCTGAACAGACTCTGGTGTGGTGGCCAGGTCATTCGGTGCTGGAGCTGGCGCGTGGATTTGGCTCCGCCGATTGGTCAGTGAATTCCTGTTGAGGGAGTTGGCAGAGGAGTGGTGATGGGACAACGTGTGGTTATGAGGGGGTGGCAAAGGGGGCCTCAGAGTTGACTGGCTGTGGTGGTTCGGCGGGCCTGGAAGAGAGGAAGGAGAAACAGCCATCAGCACCTGCAGATTCCAGGCTCAGGAACTCTGCACCTGGGAGGTGGGGTTTGCAGTCTAAGTCCCCATGTCCACAGTGACTGCAAACCACAAATCTGAGGTTACAGGTGGGGCTGCATAGAACACCCAGTGTTATTAATCACAAACAAACACTGTGCTTTAATTCGTATTTGTCGATATGCATCAATATAATTTGCTTAGAGAGCAAGGAGGGTCAAGGCTAGAAAAGCTGACTAGATAAGGGATGGATAGTCACTGGAATTATCTGATAATTTCAATGGAAGGGACAATGTACTCAAGGCCGATTCTGGCTGTGACAAGTTTTTATCCCATTTCCTGGTAAAATGTGAAGGCCTAAGTTCTCCAAAACAAACAAGAAACAAACCCAGCTATTCTTGTAGGAGTAGAAGGTACAATAATGGTTACAAGGGGCTGTACAGGTGGGAGACAGAGAGAATCTGGCCATCGGGCACAGGACAGTTACAAAGGAAGACCAAGCTCTGGGGTTCTGCTGCACAGTAGAGCAATTATAGTCAACAATCGAGTGTATCTCCCACTACAGGATGGTCTCTTGAATGCTTCATCACAGAGAAGGGCTGTTTCAGGTGGCAGGTATGCTAACTACCTGGATTTGAACATCACACAGTATACTGAAACATCACATTGTATCCCATAAATGTGTACAATTATAGTGTGTCAATCAAACACGGTTACTAGGCCAGGGAGTTGGCTCAGTGGGTGAAGCGATTGCTGTGTAAGCATAAGGCTCTAGATCTGGATTCCCAGAACGCATGTAAAGGCAGACACGATAATGCCCAGCTACATCATAGCCCTTCTACGGTGAGATAGGAGGCCGTGAGAAGAGAATCCCCAGAAACTCACAGGGCAGCTAGCCTAGCAGAGATAGTGGGAAACATCCAAAGACACTGACACACACACACACACCACACACCACACACACACACACACACACACACACACACCACACACACACACACACACACACACACCACACCACACACACACACACACACACACACACACACACACACACACACACACACAAGAGAGAGAGAGAGAGAGAGAGAGAGAGAGAGAGAGAGAGAGCGAGCACAAGGCCTTGCATTTAAACCGTGGTACTGACTAGGTAGGAAAGTAAAGCATTCCAGTTGTGGACAGGATTGAACTGGAGTGGGTAGGAAGTGTTCTTCAGAAGCTCCAGGTCAGTGTGACCATGGCTTAAGGCAAACATGTCTCTTAGCTGGGTAGGGGACACTGAAGATCTGTACTTTTGGATGAAGTTTCCTGGGTTTTTAAGAAGTTGACAACTCAAAATAAAGAAATACATGACTAGGTATTAAAAATATACACGTGCTTGCATATACTTATTTTTTTAAAACTGAGAGTCTGCCAGCTCTGACTGTCAGGTTGATAGCTGCTCTCCACTAAGAGACGAGTCCTGAGGACAGAGTCCGCAGAGGGTTAAGGGAGCTACTTTGAAATCACCATCCTGGCTCCGAATCACATCCCAGCTTTCAAATACTGACATCCTCTATCCTTGCGGGGAAAACGCTCACACGAGAGCTCTGCCTCTGCAAAGGTCCCTGTGTAAATGTCTCTGCTCAGGATAGCCCTGCCCGGGGTTTTCGTAGCAACCGGTTCTCCGTCGGCACAATGCAGTATTTTAAACACAACGAAAGCAAAAGCGGTTTACTACGCGATGGAAGCCTGTAATTTTCTTTTAATAGATGCTGAAACATGACTTTTAATTTGTGTCCTTTGAGGAAGTCAATTTTTCTGAAGCCTCCAGTCAGTGTTGGCAGCTCACCAGGTGACTGCTGAGCCTTGTCATTTTGGCCCCTGCCAACTTTGAAAATCCCCAGCCCCTGCCGTCCTGGCTCTAAGAAGTTGGCTCAAGTCATTTAAACAAGCAATTTGACACAAATTTCAACTACTTGTCTCCTTATGTGGCCAGGCTACATCTCCAAAAGGTGTAATCTACATTCTGGGGTTCCTGTGAAGCATTCCGAGGGAAAGACAACACGTCAAAAAGATACTAGGTTTGGGGTCGTTTGTCACTAGCGAAAACAAAAGGGAGAAGAAGAGAGGAACACTGTTTCTTGAAGTTAGTATCTCTGGTTGAAATTACTCGGGGAATTTTTTTTTTCCTAATGTTCAGGAAAAAAAGACAACTAAAGCTAAACCCCAGTGGGAAATGCCAAGGTACGGTTGTATAGATTTTAAATCGTGTCCTCCAAATGAACCTGTAATTCATGTTTTACATTAGGCAGTGGTGACACTTTAAATACATCTTTGGTGGAGTTTCATAGCTGTAGTAGGCTGTTACATATGCTGGTATTGTTGTCTGACTAGGAATGTATTATTACATTGCTATTTAGCATTTGTCTGTCTCCTGTTAGTGGGGAGAGGTGGGAAAGGGGCAAAATGATGTAATAATGATCTCTCAGAGGCACTCTCCAAGCCCCTCCCACAGGGTTAATGAATTCTCATGCCTTTCCCCCTCTCAACTCCCACCCAAGTGGTATCATTATTCCCCATTAGTTAGGCAATTAAGAGACTTGCCTGGGGAAGATGAGGTGAGTCAGTGTACAAGTGAGAATCCACACTCCCTGCTCCAAGCCCTAACTTTCTACCTTCCTCTGCCCCCAGCTCCCACCCCCCCCAGCACTCTGGACCACACACTCTCTCCAAGTACAAAGAGGCCAAGTGAAGAATTTAATTCCCTGAATGAGTTCCCAGACCTTCCTGCTTCCTGTCTGCTCACCCCAGCAAAGCTCCTCTTGCCCATTCCAGCTGTGTGGCCTTTGCTTCATTGGCCATTTGTGTTGGGAGTGGGTGGAATTCCTGCGGTTGTGTGTATGTACGTGTGTAAGGTCTCCAGGGGGTGATGCCTCGGGCAAGTAAAGAATGAGTTTGGCTGCTGTGTGGTGTGCTTCAAATACACTGGGCAGTGAGCATCCACATTAATTGGAAGAGAGGTCAAGAGTCTCTATCCAGTTCACCTGAAAAGAAGGCTTAGAACTTTCTGGAAAAAAACAAACAAACAAACCAGAAATAAGAGTAGGGAAAGCTGAAAGAACACCCAGTTCTTCATCCACTCTACCCTCCTATGAAGCAATATGCCATTTCACTGCAAACAGATCATGGACAACAATGAAAACAAAACTTATCTGGCACCTCACTAAAGAAAAAGTTCTTGTTACTGATGCTCACTTCCACAATGCTGACTGTAGTTGCTCACTGTATCATCTATCCAGTGGCCATATTTTCAGCTAGGTGCACAAGATCGAAAAATATGATACTATACAGAGTGGTTATGCTACCACCAGGGAACAGAGAGGGGAGAGAGAATGGGTGGGGTGGGCATTAAGTTGGAAGGTAAGAGAGAATAATCTAAAGAATTAGATCCAAGGGTTGAGCCTGCTGCTTTTTAGTTGCAGAAACCAGAGCATACTACCACTACCATTTAATCCTCAGCTTTACTCATGTGCCCAAGGGTGGGAAACAGTCATGATGACCCACTAAGATCACTGTGGATGTGACAAAGGATGAGGGCATTGAACATGCTACTCCCATGGCCTGCCAATCTACAAACTCATGTGTAGATAGCACTGGTTCTTACAGGGTTGAAAGATGGATAAGACAAATTGTAGCTTATAAGGAGCATGGATCTGAGCATTTAAAGCCACCCAGGCATCAGCTATGCTGGTCAATGATCCCAGGTCAGTTACCTTTAATGTTAATATTATGAAATTTCCACTGTGTTGTAGTGTTCTAGATTTCGGAAACAAAACTCAGAGTCGAAACGAATGTGTCTTCTGTCACAACAACAGGCCAGAAGTGCATGCTCTCAGCGGTTTCTCGAGTGTGCCATCAACCCGAGCTATCATCTAATACAGCAATGGCCTTTCCTGTCACAGCCACTTGTTTCTGATTCCTCATGCTGCTGTTCTGGTGACTCTCAGTTTGACCTGGGCACCTTGTGATCGTTGTGGCCAATGTCCCTCAAATGTGGCCACTGATGATCCCAGGCACCCTCTGCAGTCACCAGCTTTCATCATGGACATTCTGAGATTTGCTACTTGGGAAGGTTTTCCATTTGCTAAGATTCAAACAATGGCTGTCAACATGTTTTACGGCTTTCCATGATACTCAAGTACACGAGAAGCCCTTCTCTAAAGTGATGGGCAGCTCCACTCTATGATGAAACAGAAATGAAGAGGTCAGCCTTGTGGAAGAACCTTGATGGCCACGCGTAAGTTACAGACATTTAGTGGGTTAGCTTGTCGTGCATATTATTGATGTCTCTCCTAGAACATGAATGCAAGATTACACAATAATGTAATTTAAATACAAATAACTATATCACGTAAGTGCTTATAGAGTAGCAAGCTACTGAGTATGGCCTTAGTGGGCAAAAGGCAACTTTTATTAAGGCTTTGTGCTGACTAGTTACATGGCACCTGATGAGCTTAAGCTGAGACCCTGGAAGGTCCAGCCTGGGCTACATAGCAAGACTCTGTCTCAAAAATAGATTATTCTTCTTCATCATCATCTTCATCATCATCATCATCATCATCATCATCATCATCATCAACAATGAGAACTAGAAGTTATTTTTAGGTTCTGAATGACCCTTCACCATAGGAAAAAGGAACTATTGTATTGGGTCTTTATCAGGAACTAAAGAAATTGAGTGCTGTAGAAAAACTAAGTGGATTTTCAGAAACGATGCTTCCCGTATGTGTAAACACTGGTGTGTGGATACGTGTTGCTGTGCTCTGTGACAGCATAGCCCGTGCTGCTGTGGTTTATACATTTCATGGGACACTTGTCGCTGGTGATTCTGACACACATACCAGCCCTGCATTTTGTGCTAAGTGCCTCTGGGTTGACTCAGGAATAGAAAGCAGTCCTTCTTTGAGTTCTGTTAGTTCCAGCATACATCTATAGACTGAGGTCTTGGCACATCAGTTCCCTCATTTGTTGACTTTGGCAAGGTTGCCCAAACACATGTGGAGGCAAGCAGCAACCCACACTTCAGATAATATAAAGGAAGCCTTTTTTAAGGCTAGCTAAACTAAGGAAGTAAATGGTTAATGATTGGCTATTGTTACTGTACTCGGCTTAGATAAACAGTTGAGGAAGGCCTTCAGGCTGGGCCAGTTCTTGGCCAGGGAGATGTTATGGAGATGTGGGAGGGCAGGGACCAATGGAGACAGCCTTGTCTTGCCTTTAAAAAGGATGATAAAGTGCATGTGAGGAAAAAAAATAAAAATAGGGAAGTAGGGGCCTGCCTACCTGCTGATAATCACTCATTGTAGTGCTGATATGACCACAGGTGGTCTTAAGTATTGCATCCTCCTCAGACCCTGAGATGATAAATTGACTAAGAACTCTCTGCCTTCTACAGACCCACCTCTTCTGAGCATGCTGAATCCTGACAGTAACTTGAAGATGCTACAAGTAGGGATGGTCTTGGCAGACTTTGGAGTGTTGGGTTGATGCAAATTGGCACCAGGACACTGTTCATTTTGACCTTGTATGGGAGCCAGGGGAATGAGGGTGAAGATTTCAAAGAGCAACAGCCTATAGTCAGGACCCAAACAGGAAAATATTGGAAGACAACTGTGCTGGCGATGGGCTTTGAGTCTACCTGATCATGTGCTAAACACACAGCCACTGAAAAGCTGTGCTTTGCATTTCTGAGTCTGTGTCTTCATCTGTAGAATGGGCATCATAAGTTTCTCTTTCTTATATGATCATTGAGAAAATTATATGAGGTGCTATCATAATGAGCACTGGGCCAGCAAGATGGTTCAGCAACTAACCATGATGACCTGAATTCAAACCCTAGAATCCATGTGGTTGAAGGAGAGAACTGATTTCTAAAAGTTGTCCTCTGACATCGCCCCCGCCCCCACCACATACAATAAAATAAGTAGCCTAGCACAATTCTTGGCGTTAACAAGTTACTTAGACATGTTATGATAAATACATATGATAGATTCCATATAATCAGTGATATTGACAATGGCAATAGAAACCACAGTAAGTTAGGCTCCCTGGAATATGATGAGCACTTCCTGGGTTGCTGTGGCCCTATTGCCTAGCTCTTTGAGCTGGCAGATCATAGAGGAAGGTACTTAGTGAATGCACAGAGGCAAAACTCCTAAGCCCAGGCCCTGCTGACTTCAAATACAGCCTGTAAAAGAGCAGACTTATGGCGTGGCCCCTGGCTGTGACAGAGGCAGTCCCAAGAAATGTAGCTCTGACTTGGGAGTTGGAACAATTCATTTCCATATTCAAAGCAAGGGTTGCTACCGACAACAAAATGATAACATTGATTGAGGTTACTGTGCATTAAGTCCCCCTTGTGTTGGTGCTGAGCCAAATGCTAAGCACACACGATTGCATTGTATCCCCACTCACTGTTGTAGGATATGTAACTCATCATTTCCATGCTACAGACACAGCGCGGGAAGCTCAGAGTAGTTAAGCAATAAGCCTACAGTCACATAGCTTAGTAAGCATCACAGATGGCATTTGATCCCAGGTTTGCTTCCTCTCCCAGGCACGTACAACGGAACATAAGGCCAGAGCACATTCACAGGGGAAGGGACTAGACCCCCCCCCCCCCCTCTGACTGCAGTACCTAGCTACGCAGAAGGAAGCTAGCTTGACTCGGTTTGTGTGCATACACGCTGAAATGGCAGTCCAATCTGCGAGACTTGGGAGAGAACTGCCCTCCCCCACCTTCTGCACTGCCTCTCCCTGCTGCCCGTGTCAGGAGAAATAGGACAGAACACGCAAGTTGCAGAGCACACTCCTTTTATGCTTTTCCCAAAGCCTTCCCGTCCTCCCACCCTGGGCTACATCCCTGACCTGAGTGATGAGCAGCAATTAGGTCTACAGAGAGGCAGGACCAAGGGCAGCTCTGTCCTGGCTTGTCCTGCCCTGTTCTGACCTGCGGCACTCCGCCAACACCCTAGGGACAGATGGATGGAGGGATCGTCCAAATCCAGCCTCCTCCTGTGTTTGCCAAGAGATTTCCTGATTTGTCTCTAAATATAGGGTAGTTTGGATACTGAGCTTGCCCCCTCCTCCCTTGCCCTAGCATCTACTGAATGATTTACCCCTAAAGAATGGTATTTTCTATTCCTGACCCATGTGTGTGGTCCCACTGGCTTTCTGGAGCAGGGAAAACCCTCTGCAATACTTCATGGATCTGTACACCAGTGCTGCAAGCTGGGACCACAGCTCTTCAGAGGGAGGAGAGGGAAGAAAAGTAAGGAGGAAGTGACCCTCAGCCGAGGGTCACTTCCTTTTCAGGCTCCGAGCACCGGCTCTGGTTCGTGCCTCTCAGCACGGGAGACACGCTGTCCCATATCAGGGGTGATAACCTTGATGGAAGGGCTCCCTCAGCCTGAGCAGAGGACCATGGAAGGCAGGGGCTGTGCTCGTGGATAGGAAGTGATTACACAAAATATATGACCTCAGAGGCAAAAACACCACATGCAAGTGCATTCGTCCTCCATGTCAACAGATCACCATCATGGAGCAGACGCATGGGAATTACTGTCAAGAGAGGCAATCATCTGCAGGCTTAGAAGGCAAAGCTTTGACAGCTCTCCCATTGCTCATGAGAGAGGAAGGCTGGAGGGCCAACTCCAGTCTTTAAGGAGTGAGTGCACACGTTCAGTAAGTATGGCTTGCGTGCTGAGATTCTTGCATAGTTTATCTCACTTAGCACAATTGTCTGAAAGTGGGTGCTGATCTCTATTTTAAGGGTAAGGCAAATGAGGGGCAGGCTGGTTCAATGACGTAAGTCTCCCCCCTTCATGTGTCATGAACTGTGACATATCTGTGCCACTTCTGGGAGGTGGCCGCTCAAACTGAATACATCTTAGTTAGAACCCCCAGTGTGTGGCTTTATATTCTTTTGGGGCTCTCCTATGTTCTACACTGCACC
This sequence comes from Peromyscus eremicus, assembly GCF_949786415.1. NCBI lineage: Eukaryota > Metazoa > Chordata > Mammalia > Rodentia > Cricetidae > Peromyscus > Peromyscus eremicus. The sequence goes on from NC_081423.1 coordinate 20,267,084, forward strand.
ATGAACTAATCCAGGGAGAGGGGTATGTCCTTCCCATTTCACATGCCCAGAAGGAGGACACAGTGGCTGACAGAGCTGGTGCTGGTTGAAGTGGGGAAGGGACAATGGAGTCCCAAGGGAGTTACATTTGGAGAGGGATCAGGGATCTCTCAGCATTGACTGCTGGACTCAGTGGTAAGCCTTTCTTTAATTTTTCTCATAACAATTGCCAAGGAAGTCCTGTAACAGAAAGGTAGCAGGCTAGGGGAGAAGGTGACCTTGAACCCCCTGGCCTTGTTTGGGGATATTTGTTCCTTATTCTGCCTGGCCATGTCTTTGTTTCCAAATAGCCTAACTGAGCTGTAATAACACAGACTTTTTTTTTTTTTTTTTTTTTTTTTTGGTTTTTCGAGACAGGGTTTCTCTGTGTAGCTTTGCGCCTGTCCTGGGACTCACTTGGTAGCCCAGGCTGGCCTCGAACTCATAGAGGTCCGCCTGGCTCTGCCTCCCGAGTGCTGGGATTAAAGGCGTGCGCCACCACTGCCCGGCCCAGACCTCTTTTAAATGTCTGCATTTCTTCAGTACATTTACCGAGATGTGCAACAACTCCAGTGTCTAATTTCAGAACACCACACCCCTTAGCAATCCCTCCCTCTTTTCCTCCCTGCCTCCTTCCCTCCAACTTCCCACCCTTTTCCCCTCGGGAACTCTCTGGCAAATCACTTTTTGTCCTATAAATTTGCTCTTACCAGACATTTCATGAGAATGAAGATTCCCTCTGGTTTATAGACCATGATGTCTGATGTCTTGTTTGTGGCAGAGCCCCGTTGGAGCCCATCAAAGTTAGATCTCAGATGGGTACAACTTTTTTAAGCCACAGTACCTTTCCCTTAAGAGATCAAAACATCCCTCTCCAAAGCAGGTTCTCTGTGATATCTTGTGTCAGGGCCCCTGATGTTGATATTTTTCAGGTGGAAATGGTCAGGTACAGGCCACTGGAGAGTCAGAGGAATGGTAAGGGTTTAAGAAGAAGCCTGTGATTTGTTCTAGTGGATGGGCATGGGCATGCTGAGAGGAGAGGACCATTGCTGCCCAGCCCAAACCCAGCTGGGTTCAGGCAGGGACTTGTGGAAGGCAGAGGAAGGAGAAACTTGATTTGGGTACCCAGTCAACAGCTGTCTGGTGCTAAGTGTTTAATAGTTAGTTCTTATAGTGCTGGAGCCCAACCTGGCCCAAAAGGTCAAGTTCTCACATAGACAGGTCTAAAGGGACTTTAGTCACAGCTGAGCAATCGTTTTATCATGTTCCATACTCAGTCTTTACTTGGTCAAATTCATCTGGAAAGTATTCCCAAAGATAAAGTCAGCTCCACTGGATACCAAGTCATACATTCACATGCACAGATACACAGACACACAGACAAACACACACACACACACACACACACACACACGCACGCACGCACGCACGCACGCACGCACAGAGAAAAAAAGACAGACACACACATACACACATACACACAGACACTAGAAATACTTGAGAAGAACCTTTCTAAAGATGCCATTTTATTGCCAAGTTCCATCTGAGCAGAGCGTGTGTGAGCATTTCCATAAATCTACATTACCCTAGGTATTTGGGGCTCCTCTGGGAAAGAAAAGTCTATCAGTAGAAAGTAATGATTTTGGGCTTTTCAATTGCCCTAAGGATCTTGACAATACTATTAAGACCCATGAGCTCCCTGTCGAGAAGTTTAGGAGAGAAATTATTAATACGCCCAAACGTTGTGTTGCTTGTTGCACTGCAGCAGAAAATACTCTCTCTGTTATTTGAGCCGCATTATCATTCTCCTAAGCAGAGAACTGCATCGGAAGTGTAAACTCCTCTTATCCCCACTCATTCAATAGCTTTTGGAGGTCTTATTGGAAAAGAAGCTGGGAATAATTTGGATATTTCCCTACCTATGAGACATAATGTTTTCCAAAGACCAAATTATTTTTAAGAGGGGTGTGTGTGTGTGTGTGTGTGTGTGTGTGTGTGTGTGTGTGTGTAGACCCTCACAGTAGAATTCTTTTCTATTAAGATGTTTAGATGTTTGGTTATGTTTTCCTTGGGGTAGATTTCATTCCCTCCCTCCCTCTCATTCTACCCTTCCCTTCCTTCCTTCCTTCCTTCCTTCCTTCCTTCCTTCCTTCCTTCCTCCCTCTCTCCCTCCCTCCCTCCCTCCCTTCCTCCCTCCTTCCCTCCCTCCCTCCCTTCCTTCCTCTTCTTTCCTACCCCCTACCACATTTGCTCCCTGAATACAGAAAGATGACCAAAATAAAGATAAAGCACACTTGTGATGTTCACCGGAGCCTCTGATGAGCACAGGCGGAGACCGGTTCTGATCCATACCATTCATGAAGAGTGAGAGGGACGGAAGCACCCCAGTTAAATGGCAAGGATGGGGATAAAGGAACCTGGAGCATTTTCACTTCAAAGCTCAGCAGAATTATTTACTATCTGGGTGACCTTTTCCCCAAATCTCTCCTGGTACATGCCTTATAGGGCAAGAGAACAAAAGTTTCTCCATACTATATAAACAGAAGTCAGCTGAATGTCAGGCCATGGACTGTGTTTCTTTTCTTGTCAGGGGACAGCTGGTGCAATGGGATGTATAGGGCTAGTGCTGAAGACATTTTCAAAACACCTTTTCTATCTTCAACACACACACACACACACACACACACACACACACACACACACACGAGAGTGGGGGCAGGTGTTTACTCCACACTGACAACCAACTGAATACTCCCTGTTTCCTGAAGCATCATCCATTGCCTGGGACTCTGTGGCTCACACACTGTTAGAGAGTGCCCTTTGGGGTTTGCTCATGATTGCTTATCGTTTTCCCTCAAAGCTGTCTTGGAGTTGTTCTCATCTTCCAATTAAAGTGGCTCAGGGCTCCTCTAGTGCCCACGGCCCTTCTTATGGACCTTGAGCAGAAGCACCTGGCAGTTGATCAGGGAAGGGAAGAAAGCCTACCTAAGCCCAAGGGCCCAGCATAATCACAAGCTGAGAAGAAAATTGCACCAAATGAGAGGCCTACGTGGTAGTGAGCTAATGCCCTTAAGGCCAGAGGTTCTGCTGTATTCCCCTGGACAGCCAGGGTTCTAGCCCTAGTTCATGAAGCAATGCTAGGGTTCCTTCAGTCTTTAAGATCAGAGACCTTGATTTAAACCCCCAAACACTGAAACCTTTAGAAAAAATACAGGGGACATCCTTCAAGATATTGGGGTATGGAATCACTTTGAAACAGATCACCAACAACACAGGAACTAATGCTCAACATTATGAACAGATAGGGCTACATGAAAAAAATTCCCATACAGCAGAGGAAAGGATCAGTAAACACAGCCCACAGAAGGAAAGATAATCTTTACCAGCTATACTCTGGATAATGGGCTAATATCCAAAATTTACAAAGATTTGCATAAGTTAAATATGAAGGGAATAAAATTGACAAACAACAAATAGACAGATGAACTGAACAGATAGTTTTCAGAAAGAAAGAAAGAAAGAGAGAAAGAATGAAAGAGAAAAGAAATATATATGGCCAATAACTATTTTAAGAAGTGTTCAATTTCAATTTGCATTTCCATGATACATGGAAATGCAAATTGAAACTGCTTTGAGATACCACCATATCCCAATCAGGATGGCTGTCATCAACAAATTTGACAACAAATGTTAGAGGTATGTTGAGAGAAAGGAACCCTTATTCACTGTTGGTGGGGATGCAAATAAATATGGCCATTGTGGAAAAATATTCAACCATAGAGATAATTTTTACCTCTGTATTTATTGCTGCTTTATTCACAGTATCAAAGAATTGTAATAAACCTAATTGCCCATCAACAGATGAATGGGTGTTGAACTACTATTCATATCTAAAGAAAAATTAAGTTAAAAGTTTACAGGAAAATGGTTGGACTTAGAAGATATAATATTATGCAAGGGCACACAATCTCAGAAAGAAATAAACTGCATATTCTCTCTCATACATGTAATCTATCCAATAATATATGCATCTATGTAAATAAATATACATTGGGTACAGTACGATCTGAGGAAAAGAGAACAAGAAAGCTGAACATAAGTGGACGAGAAAGGACTGGATGCAGGTAATGGACATGAGTTATGAAAGAGGAGATAAAACCAATTATTTTTCTCTAATTTTGACATGGATTTTTTTATTTTGGTGGTGGATAAATAAATAAAATATATTCTATACTAAAAATGCAAAATTTAGTGTGAAACTTTGCAGCTTCCATTTTGAATGCCTAGTCTAATGATATAGAAATTCATTGAGTTGTCTAGAATTATAAATTTACAATTCAGTGTGTGATATTTTTATTTACTTACAAGTTTTTTTAATAATAAAATTTATTTAAAAAATCTTAACAACGACAGAATATCGCCGATCACTCTGGCTTTGCTTAGAGGTATTTAGGACTCAGATGCCTAACTTCTGTGGGCCTCTGTTTCCTCATCCATCAAAGGATCCATCATCAAGGAGGACCTACTCAGAGAAACAGTTGGTACACCCAAAATTCTTAGAAAATGCATTCACAGTAGGAAACGTGTAGGGAACATCCACATTTGTTTACTTTTGCCTAAATCATCTTTTTTTCACAGAATAAGTAAGAGTGGTGGTGGCATAGAACCCGTGATTCAGATTACTATTACAATGGCTTAAGAACACTTTGTGTTTGTTTTTTCACATTTTCAGCTTACATGTACTAACACAGTCATCAGAAAGCAAGTGATCTCGAAGCAGCCAAGTTCCTTTGAGAAGTGGTCATGTTGCTATGAAAACCATCAAGAGGAAGGTGGAGGTTTCCTCTAGTGTTGCTGGTCCCTGGTCAGCTTCAGTCCCTCTGAAGACAAGCCGAGACAAGCCCATGGTAAAATCCAGACTTGTAGCTTTCTTTGGCTCATTTCAGAACGACGCAGGTTGCTCTATCATTGCTATCCACTGCTGAGCGATTCACTGATGGCCTGAGCTGTTCATCACATTTAGATGGTCTAAGTCATGAATTAGCAATTTGTTTCTCAGGGCTTCTCGCAGTACTGAAACAGCCTAGTATTTATCACCTCAAATGGGATCATTCTTAACTCCATAATGTGGAGAGGGAGTCATCCTTCACGCGAAGTAATCAGATTTGGTGGGGGGAAAATAATTGCCATTTCTAACACTGCCTATCGGAGACTTTAACAGTATGGTCTGGGAAGGAGTTTCTTGATCAGATGATATTTGATTGAGACCTGAAGGAGAGTCACTCTACCATTTGGAAGAACAATGTGTAGGCAGAGGAAACAGAAAGAAGTCATTTTAAACCTGACAGGGCATAGGGGCTGCACAGAATCTAGCCTAGGTTTGTCTCTTCCACTTAGTTTCAAGCCTTTTCTGGAAGAAAACATCGAAGCAAATAAGAAAGGCCCCAGATCCTCATGGCCTCTGCCTCAGGCCTTTTGCACTTGCGGAAGCCTTAGCCTTGGGGATCCAGATAATTGAGTAGCTCTTTCCTAGTCTGCATGTCTGAGCTCAGATGTCACCTTGGAAGATCCCCTCAGGAACCCTCTTGTCCCCCATACTTTGTTTCCTCTGCCTCTGATGTACATTAGCATCCATTAAAAGTATCTTTCGGCACTAGAAAGTAAACAACATGAAAGCCAAGCTGCTATTTTATTCTGTCTGGAATCCGTGGGCCTGGACTCTCCTGTAGGCATAATAAATGATTTCTGGACCAATTAGTTAGGCGCTATACACCGACAAGGACAGTGAGAGCCAAAGAATCAAAAAGCCATCTAAATTCCAGCAGAAAAGATAATATTTCTGAGCGGCAACTCCATGGTGTCATGTGCCCCAAACCTCAAAAGCCTGAACTCCCTCAAAGTTCAAGAAACAAATCTACGCGAGTATCTTTGCCAAAACACAGCTCTATCTCACGCAAACTGGAGCAATTTTTTCCCTTCTTGCAGGAACCTAAACATGACAACAAGTGCTGTACAAGCAGAAATCCCCACGGAGGGAAGGAGGGCAGAGGCCTCCCGCACACCCAAGTGGGAATGACACATTTCACTTCCAAACTGACTAACAGGATCTCCTGTGGCCCTTCCTGCTGGCAGAAAGTGTTAGCTCTCCCTCACAAATCCGCCGCATTAAAAATCTCTTTGCTGAAGGCTGGCTTCGGCTATGCTGCAGCAGGGTGAATCCGGGTTTATTCATGTAGCTGGTGATTCGCACAGTAATAGAACTGGTTAAGAAGAAAAGAGCGTGGCTAAGGACTTTCATGTCACAGAGCAGCCTGAGTGGAACTCCACCTCTGCCAGGAAGCCTGCTCAGGTTGTGACAGAGGACCCCTAAAGGTGCCTGCCCTGTTGATTATGCATGTAAGGAATTTTGTGGCTGCCCTGTTCCATGGCTAACACTAGATCACACTGGCACAGGGTATACTGAATCATGCCTGCTGCTCCCATATAACCTGTTAACTCTTTACAAGTCTTTCCAACTTAAGCGTGGCATATTGGGATTATCATCCTGTGGGGTTCTTGCTCTAAAGATCCTAGCAAAATTGTATGTAAGTAGACATTTGATAAACACCTTTGCATCCAGTGACAGAAATCCAAAGAAGGGACAAGCTCTTTCCACAAGATTCCCTTTGCTTTCTTACCTACTAAATTCCTTGTACCAGAATAGCAACCTGTGACTTAAGCTGTCAGCACGCTGTTTTCAGAAAATCTAGCTTCTCATCCATTCCCTCATTCACATCTCCATTTGTTCAAATGTTCATGTGGCAACCAATTATGAAACACCTACCCTGGATGCAAGGGCTTTTCAGGGTACATCGTCCTGGCGTGTAGGAAGTCAGGGAAAAAGACATGCCTAATGCTGACAAACTTCTGTGGAAGCCACATGCCACCCTAAAATTTCTGTCTCCTTGTGGACATTAACTACCAAGATGCTTCACTTTTCTGTGCACATCTTTATTCACCCTTCATCTCACTTATGAAATGGAAATGCACACTGCTCTGAAAATATTTGTACACACACACACACACACACACACACACACACACACACAGAGAGTATACAACCACCCTGAGCCTCCCCCAGTCTGATCTTATCTTCCAAACTGAGTCTCCTTCCTGCCAGCTCTACATACATACAAGTCTAAAAGTACAGTTTCTGCCAGCATACCATTTAAGGGATGCTCCACAGCACACAGAGGAATTCACAAGAATGTTAATTATTACCTGTGGAGAGAAACTATAACATTTTGATTCATTTGTGTTTTCAGCTGAATGTGGTATTTATCAACGTCTTTTATGTTTAATTCTAGATAATAGAGCATGGCGAACTGGAGTCCTCAATTACGCGCATGGAATACGTGTACGATATATCGTTTTCTCTATGAGGTTCAGACTTGCGAGCAATCCCTGCTCTGGATTCTAAGTGTCTGGGGAGGGTCTCTGCCGGAGACTTGTAGGAGCACATGACCTTCAAGGTACCTTTGAGCAAGATGGAAAGCAGGGGTGAAGAGGTCTTCCCTGGCACCCTCCTACTCTCTGACTTCTTTATCTGAAACATCTTGTACTCCGGGCTTCATCATACTGACTCACAAGACAGTGCTCATACACCACTGGAGTGCTTTTATAATCAAAACACATGTGGAGTGACACCAAGAAGAACCAAAATAGACTGGAGAAAAGCAGGCAGACCCCTCATACTTCTTTTTGGGAAAGAATGGAGTGGATGGAAAGCGAAATGACTTGCAGAATTAATCAGAAGTAGCAGAGCGTCACTACTGGAAACACGTTTGACTTTGGGCAGACACAAAAGCTACTTTTATACCATGACGAGATGGGATAAAGATATGAAAACAATACAGGCACCCTGAAAACAGCTTCCTGGGGTGCCACAGCTACCATACCACCTCATAATCACAGACCTGGGTGCTTGCCCGGGAGAAACAAAAACCTATACTCACCTAGAAAGCTGCACACTGAATTTATAGTAGTTCTGTTCAAAATTACTAGAAGCCAAGACAATCAGATGTCTTACAACAAGTGAGCAGGCTGGCCAAGTGTCTTAATCTCCATACAGTGGAATATTAGGCAGCAAGCAAAAGGATCAAATAGAATTAGTAATGATACACTGTGGACTTTAAAACTGCCAAGGGGGTTGATTTTTACATGTTCATATCAGAAAATGATGAGTATATGGTTATGGGTGGAACCTATCTAAAATGTGTATCAAAACATGGTAGGTGCCTCATCATCATCATCATCATCATCATAATAGTGATAGTAATAATAATAAAATCTATGTCTGTTTGAAAATTATAAAACTAAAAACTAGCTGTTACAGAGGAATGAACTATCGATACACACCTGCTCAGACGCATCCCAACAGCCCTGTGTCAGGTAAGAGAAGTCCATTTCAAATGGTTGTGCATTATATCATTCTATTCTATGACAGTCTCAAAAAGACACATTATAGTAACAGATCAGTGCCTGCGAGGGGCTGGGACTGGGTGGTGGGACATGATTGTAAAAGAGGAGCATGGAGGAGGTTCTGTGTGCGTAAAGCTGTCCCCGGCTCTGCAGGAATTAAAATGCAGAACTGTAGGAGGCAAAGTCGATTTCATCGTATGACAATCTAACCTAACTCATCTTTATTTTGGAAAGCACTGAGGATTGAACCCAGGGGCCACGTGCAGGTGAGGCAAGTGTTCTACCACTGAGCCCCTTCCTAGATGCTAATTAAAGCGATATTAAAACAATAAAAACTGGCTTTAAGAATAGGACAGAATCATTTGAGTCTATAGGAGAGTTGTGTCAAACAGACAAACAGTTAGCCACTTCCTGAAAAATGAAGGATTAAAATCACCCTCGAACTAAAAAAAAAAATCTGATCAAAAAATTATGAAAAAAAAAAAAGCAACAACCGAGGAAAAGAAAATGGGACCCAACCAACATCTGCGTAGAAGTCTTCCTGGCATATTGCTAATCATTTTTGTATTTGAATTCATTTGAATACTGTTTGCCGAGGCTTGTGCTTCCATTGCAAGCTGTTGAAGAGCTGTACCGTGCACAGAGGGGGGATGGCTGTGCCACATCATCCCGTCGGTTCCTCTGCTGACACTCCACGCCATCCATAACCTTGCTGAAACGTTGCTACATCATTCATCACGCTATGATTACTAGTGGGTGGGAAACAAGCGACAAAGCTTCACAAGCTGCTCCACTTCCTAACTGCGCACAAGGCAGTTTTTCAAGGGACAGAAATTGGTGCCCAGGAAGAGAAACTTCGGTTTGTCTTAGGGGGTTTCTAACAGAAGAAGGGGTGGATTCTGGGAGACGGGGAAGGAAAAGTAAAAAAATGATAAAGGAAGACCAAAGTTCTAGAATTATTTAGAAAGACACCGAAGGGTGCTTGGAGTTTAGTGACATGGTAGGAAAAGAATGGGCTGAGAGATGGAAGGAGTGAGCTTGCCCTGTTGAATGCTGTGGCTCTGTACCGCCTGTGTGGGTTTAGGTATGCTGAGGAAGGACTGGTGAGTCATGTCTACATCTCAAATGACCTGGATGCTTCTAGGTTCTGTGCTCTGAATGCCAGCAACTAGCAAATTATTTCTTATTTTTGAAGTCTCAGAACCTACAGAAATATTTCTTGACTGCCATCTACCTGTGTGGACAGGATGGACTTTTTCCTTGTACGGTCTCCTGGAACTGTGTATGGGTGCTGTTTTCCTCTCCATCGCCCATACTCCTTACTGTCCATGCCATTTTGCATGGGGGAACTGTGTCCCAATCCAGGGTTTGTGACAAAACTGACGGCCAACAACTGCCTGTTGGATCATGGTTTCCAACAGCAACAGCTTAACCTGGGGAAACAGGTGTGGCGTAATTAGCATAGCTGTCTGTGCGACTCCTGCACCTGTGACCCACATCAGTCCAGTCCATCAGAGCCCAGGGGGCCTCGTAAATGATGGGGCTGGGAAGTCACAGAAAGGAGAGGGATAGACAGAAAAATAACACTGCCTGCCTCACCACAGGGGCCTTGGCTCATGAGAGCCTGTCCCAGAAAAGGAACCAGGGAAAACTCCGAGAATTCTAGCAAGGATATGATACCGCAGGCAGGATATTCTGCTGAAAGGACATTGACAGGGCTTGAGCATCTCCCAGCCTGCATGTGACTTTTTTCTCTTCCCTTCCTGGGGACCACTCTTTCCCTAGCTAAGTCCTGGTCCCTTGGGTATTTAGGGTGTTCTGACCTTTCCCACGAACACTCTTAAGAACAACACAACTAAAACGCCATCCACTGCTCTCTTTCCCCCCACAGCCTTTCTTTGCTTCAGTTCTTAACATCAGTAAAGTCCACCCTTTGCCTACCTGGACAATCCGAGGGTGCTGCTTCCTGCACACCAGCCTGCCGGCGGGGAATTATGCTAAGCCTCCTCTGTTGCGGAAATTGGTGCTGGCTGTCCGTGATGCCCAGTGCATAAATACCAGGCCCTGGAAAAAAGCCTCAGTTTCCCCGCTCAGTAGAGACCGTGCCCCGCACCAAGAAAGCCTTACAGGAGGATGGGAAGGCTGGAGCAATGCAGCAAGCCGAGAGGCGGACGACGGGCATGTGCTATCTTTACCTTCCCTCTCAGGAATCACACTGCCAGTCTGGTTAATACCCAGAGGCTCGCGGCACGTCTCATTGCTCCAGCCAAACTCCCTTGTCCCAGTTTCTTCCTCTGAAGCGGCCCTTGCTCTGTGTTACATCAGTGACTGGACTTGTCAGCAGCCCTTGTTTTCCAGGGGGAGCAACCCTTTCCAGGTCCTTGCTTTTAAAGGTGACAATAAATGTGGCATCTCTGTACTCCCAGTCGGTTCCATTTTGGTCGTGAAATGAGGTATGATTGGAAGCTGAAGAGTTTCAAAGAAAATTTCAGGAGAGAAAAACGGAACTCTTTCTCCTTCTGGTTGGTGGGGGTGGGGTGGTTCTGAGTTAAGACTGAGTTATCCTATTCCGTATAGCTCTTATAGTTTAGGAGGAACAAACCAGTTAATGTTATAGGGTATTGGGAATGCAAAACATCTGAGGTAGGTCATAGGATCTGATGTATTATGGTCTGAGCAGGGTGGATTCTTCTCAAAGGCAGCCTTTCTCAGCCTAAGCAAAGAGAACAGTCCAGAGGTAAAGTATGTATTCTGGGGGAACTCAATAGTTCCAGACTTGCAGAATTGGTTTCCTAATTCTGGGTCAACTGTAACTTCCCATGAGGTGTAACCCCAGATGCCGCCACCAAACTCATACCTTCCTGAAGTCTCCTTTAACATTTATTTTTCCACATATTCATTAATAATATGAACAGTTATGATAAATAATAGTTGACTTCTAAGCACTTACTATCTGCCAAATTCTGTGAAGAAATGTCCATGGATAATCATGTTAACCAGCCGAAAGATCCCAAAGGATGTGGGAGGTCCCCATTACGCAGACGGAAGACCCCGAGGTTTTCAGAGGTTAAACAATTGGCCTCCGGTCCTGGCTGGGGTGGGCCTGTGACTCTTGTCCCAGGTCATGCCTGTGCTTCTTAATCACACACCATTTACACTTGACATGGTCCCCACCAGTGAACTTTCCATATCATCAAGGCTTACTGCCTGCAAGTGTTTGAGATTTCCTTTTAACCACATCACGTAGCTATATTAATTCAAAATTGGAAGCCGAATCTGGCTGCTGTTTTAGAGAGGGCATGATGAGCATCATCCACATTTAATTGATGACTGACGACTGATTAAGAGCAAAAGTGTAGCTCTGAGTTTCCCTTTGATGCGTTTTGTGCCCTTCCTTGAGGTCAGGCTGCCTGTCTTGGGGCTGCTTCTGGGCCTGACTTCCTGTACTGTCACACACCCTCTCCTTTTTTTTGTCATTGTCTCTGAAGTTCCTGTTAAAAGGAATATTAGATCTGCTTAACACTGCGTCAAATGAGGACCAAACAGGACTCCAGATGGAGGCCTAACAAAGCCCGGAGAAAAAGTTTCCCAAACCTAATTTGGAGAACTTAATAAGGAATTTTAAAAGTTTATTTCTGCACTCCGGGCGGTGGTGGCGCATGCCTTTAATCTCAGCACTCGGGAGGCAGAGCCAGGAGGATCTCTGTGAGTTTGAGGTTAGCCTGGTCTACAAAGTGAGATCCAGGGCAGGCACCAAAACTATACAGAGAAACCCTGTCTCAAAAACCAAAAGGAAAAAAAAAATTATTTCTGCATTTGGGGTTACAGTCCAGGACACCAAAATTGCCAAAGGTTTACCTAAAACACTTGCTGTGCATTCTTACTGGCTTCTGCACACAGGCTTGCATTCCCCAGTGGGACAGAACGGTCGAGGGTGGACACTATTATGTGGACAAAGGACACCAGCTGGCTCTGTAGCCAAGGCTGCCATAAAGAGCTTATTTCTAGAAGTGTTTTCTGGGTGATGTACTGGCTGCTGTGGGTCATGGTAAAACGTGCAACACTTAGCTCAGCTTTGGGGCTGGCAAAGTATGGCACAGGACCGTATTCTGGTCCCAGAGTGAGAATGTTTCATACAGTTTTGAAGAGGTATAAAATAGGATATGTGATAGAGCCCACAGTGACTCCCAAAGGACAAGAAAACCTCTACTATCTGGACCTTTATAGCAAAGTCTTTTCTCATCTTTGACCTGGTGGGTCCTGGAAGGCTTTCTGGAGACAGAATTACATGGATGTCTTATAAACTGGGTATCTGCTGAATCTTACATATATGCCTGTGTTTGTTACGTGTTCAGGCATATTTGTTTGGACAAATGAATGATGAAATAAACAGACATAATTGGTGAGTTCGGTAAGTGTTGATCCCAGACTACATGCAGTTCTGGCTCATTCCACCAGACTGATACCTGAAGTAAACATACGGTTTTTCTAAACCAGACATACCTACTTTAGCTCATTAGAGAAACAGCCAGTGGGAGGATTCAATAACATAAGGCAACAATGAGCCTTCCTTCTTGGGATATAATGGCCGAATGTTCCATCCAGTCGCACTCAATCTATAGAGGACTGAGACATTCAAATATAGAATGGCAGCGAGAGGCACAGTGCTCTGCATGTGATAAATTAAACCTCCCGGAGGTGAAGGCACTCTCCATCCCCACTGCCGGCACCCACGGTAGGCCTGGCCTTGCAACCACTCACCTCCGTAGCTCAATACGTTGGTGCTAAAATTGGCAAACATATCTTTTTCTGCTCAGGTGTTTTTATATCTTGCCGACTATTTGGGCTCTATTGAAACAGAAATGTCACACTGCTATCTTTAGAACACTCAAGAGTTTGGGCCAAGAACGCCGGGAGGAGCTGATGCCCTGCACATCAAAGTGAGGGGGTGCAGATTTCATCTCTGCAGAAGCAAGAGTAACCCCAGGTCCAAGGCAGCCATTAATCTTCAATAAGGAAAGAGGCAGGAGGGTACAGGATCTCTGACGCAGGGTCCATCCAAACCAAAGTTAAATAATCTGGCTATTTCTGAAGCAATTAGCTGTCTGTATTATTTCCCAACACTTGTGAGTGGAATCATTTTGAAAACCAGTGCTCTTGACACGTTTCTCTAAAGAATCAATTACTTTTAAAGGCAGGAAGCTCATTCCCTGCCCCAGGAACATACGAGGCACCACCTGCCGGCTCCTAGAGTTGCTTCATGTTATTATTATTTTTTTTCAATGGGCTTATGGGATCGGGGACTTTCCCTTCTGGTATCATCCACACACTTTGGCAATAAGGAATCTCACACACCCCCCTGACACGTCTCTGGCCATTATGTGGCCCAATTTGCAGTCATTCTGGGGCCTCACCAAGAGGAAACTTTACCTTCCCTTAGAGCTTAGCCCTTCCATACCTGATATCATCTTAATTATTAGAAGTGCATTCTCTCCCAAGTTCAAACTCTGACATCATAATAAAGTACAGTAGCTCTGTTTCAGATGAAAAAGAGCTGATTCAGAGAGATACTGTATATATCTGTTTGCATAGCAGGAATCGGGTCTTGATTTATTTTCCTAGAGATGTTCCATGGATAACAATTTCATTTTCATCAAAGGCAAGCAATTTAAAAGTTCCTCTTGCTGTTGACAAGCTCCATAGTGGAGGTCCTCGGATGATTACAAGTGGCAATGCTTTTCAAGGGGACAAAGGTGCTGTTTTATTCCCCCGGCATACACTGTAAAGCCGTAGTTAGGGTGGCATTGCACTTGTTTGGCATCCACTGCCTTGTGAAGATTTAAAGGACGGCAAACATATCTGCTAAAGTTGATACTGACCCTCACAAGCACTATGGGGTGACACAGTACACACATATTTTTGTCGGTGTTTAAAACTGTGTATTTTTCTCCCAGGACAAAAGCAGTACCTGGTTTTTTTTTAATCATTTAAAAATGCCATCAGTGAGTTTCTAGTTTGATTTGATTGATAGCACCTGAAAAAAGAGTTGTGTTTTCTTTTTCAAATATCTTGTCTAGCAACTATCTTTTCCCTTTCATTCACTGGCTAAGCATCAACTTTTTTTTTTCCCCTCAAAGGAAAAAAGTAAACCTCAGATGGTGCTGGGAAGAAAGGCAAAATGGTTGAAATTCCTATCCCACTCCAGAGGAGTTCGAATCCCCAGAACCTAAGGAAATGATGGGTGGGTGTAGCAACTCAGCTCTGAAAGGCGGAGCCAAGCAAGCCTGGTTTAAAGAGACCAGCTGGATTCCTGAGCTCCTGGTTTGATCGGGAGACCATGCTTCCAACAACAAGGTGGAAGGGAGGTTCTGTACATGGAACCTGGCCTCCACATACGTGTGCACACAGGAAATCCACTCATACATGTGAGCCCACACACTGGTGAATACACACCTTCCCACCCATACACACTAAAAGTAGAAAAAGGAAAAAAAAAAAAACCTAGTTAATTCAAACAGAGTGATGCTAACTGTGGACAGAGAGTGAAAGTCCCAGTTTCTGGAGTGATTCCAGAGTCTCCACTGAACCCCCTTAAGTCCCTTTCCTTCTATGCTTCATCATTCTTTACGCCGGTCTCTAATTTACTTGTTCCTGCAGCAAATGGGAACTTCTGTGTCGAAGCATCCATAAGCACCTCTGCCATAAAAGTTAACTGTGAAGAAATCTGTGTTTGTGGGGATGTGTCTTGCTCATGCCAGCCCTGCCAGTTCCGTTACCTCTGAAAAGCCCCCTCTAGCTGAGATGAGCCAAATCCAATTGATCTTTGCACGTCTCTGGTCTTCTCTGGAAGAAAGTAAAAATTGCTATTTCCCTAGAGCACAGTGAAGAGATCTGAGCATGCCTCTTCTTTAAGCAATAACCATTAATATGTGTTCTGCTTGTACCAGACATCTGTAATGCTTTGGGCTGTATTTTCTGGCGCGATAACAGCGTCGTCTTGAGAATTGGTGCATGAAGAGGACAGAAGGCAGAGAGACAGAGCTGAACTGCTCACTTGGGCTCCTATCTGAGGGACAACACTCTTATCTTGCATGAAAATGTAGCCCCGAGCCATAAAGAAAGGTTTCATAAATCTTCCCTTACCAATTTGGTCACTCTTTTCTTGCTTGTGGCCTATGGCTGACCTTGATTAGAACCCATTCTCCCATGCAAGGATTCAAAGGGACTGGAAATGAGATCACTGGAGAACATCCCTTAAAAACCCTTCCAGCCCAGACTGCAGCTTCAGAGACACACCGTCCTGGGGCAATCTTTTTTGAAGACTAGCCAGAAGTAACACTTGATAGATTCTAAAGACATTTACTGAACATCTATTTTGTGCCTGAGTCTGGGCTCATTGTTAAGATGAAGGTACAACCTCCCTGTCTTCAGGGAGTTTTTAGTCTAGCAGGAGAGACAGACAATTTCAATAGAACTTGAGAAGCGGGAAGGGGAGTAGGCATGGTGTTCTGGAAGTTGCTTCTCAAGATGATAACATTTTGAAAACTCCTATGATTTTTGCATGGATTCAAATTTTTCAACACTCCAGTAATTTCATTGGCAGCTAAGGCAAGTTCTAACACCTTCTCAGAGGCAGTTCCAAGTGCTTGAGAAACTCTAAGAACTGTCTTGCCCTTCTTCACATACTCTTCCAACAAATATTTTGGTGTCTCGTGTGCCAGGAAGTGACACGGGCAGATTGCCCCGTCTTCAGCAGTCACCCACCCTGTGATTCAGCGTGCTGCTCTTCCCACTGGATGTGAGGTGGGAACAAGAAGACTCCACTAGCTGCCTGAGTACCTCTCTTTCCCACAGGTCTGTCATGGTAGCCAGGATCACACTAGGAATGGCCTTTGGGGACTAGGGGAAACAAACACCTTTGAATTGGCTGAAACTTCACGTTATTCCATTAGTTTAATTACTACCAAGTGTTCTATCAAAACTCAGAATCAGGAGGGCCTGGGATGTAGAACTGATTGGGTTGAAAGTTGTCGTGAGGATGAGATGGGAGACAGAGGCGTTTGCAGGGTTCTAGAGTGGGTGAGGAAAGATGAGGGGTGGCAGGAGTATCTTCCCAGGCTTGTCTTTTGCCTTCTATGCCCAGGGTAGGAGGAGGACTTACGATTGGTTTCTTTTTCTGCTAGGTGGAAAAAGCCACATCCAGCCACCTGCTGGACATCCCTGGGCACATGGGGATAATGTTGGTGATATCCTTTTCTCTCAAGTAGTAAGCATTTGGCTATTCTAAGCTACACCTTTACAACCACTGGCGTTTATAATTCAGGAGGACAGCTTCACCGTAGCAGGTGTTTGGCTAAGACAGAATCCACCAGGCTAGCTAGATGTGTTTCAGAGTGGTGTGGGCAGGAGCCTAGGAGACAGGCCAACCGTGCTGAGCAGGCCTGTGTTCTGCAGCCCTAGGCAAGCCAAAGCAGACAGTCTGCTTCTCTCTTGACTGACACTAACTTCGCTATGGCTAACAGATCCATTTGCTCTCGTTTCTGACCCAACCAGGGCAGGCTTCCTGGGAACTTAAATAAAGAAAACAAACAAACAAACAAACAAACAAACAAAAAACACCCTCAAACAGGTCCCGCTCTCGCTTGCTTTCTATGAACACAACCGATCCGATGTCCATTCTGTTCTCCCTCCTCGTGGGCAGCACACACAAGAAAGCCATTTCCAAGCCGTATGGATTGGTATAAAAATAAGGATTGATTTATGCACTTAGGGCCACCAAGGGAGGGACAGAAACCCAGTTGGTGTCTTTGCATCCAGGAGACTGCATTAGTATCACTGCATTACCTGGAAGACATGCGAAATCACATGTGGCAACACCTCCCCCACTCAGCAGCAAAGCTGCCCGAAGAAGGTGCTCTTCGCTCTGCCACGTCTGGGAATAATGGAGCACTCAAGGGAGGGGCTGCTTGTATTCTACATCAACTATGGAATTATAAATCACAGGAAAGTGGGAAGGGGCAGAGAGATTTTCGGTCTCAGAGTTGAGGGACTCACCCTATTGAATGAATGGACGCTTAATCATGAGTCCACAAGATATCTGTGGAGAATTTTTCTAAAAAAAATCAAATAAAATTGAAAAACATGTAAAAATCCTTTTTGTCTCTTTCCTACAATGCATATCATGCATATGTGTATATGTGTGCATGCATACACACACATACACACACACACACACACACACACACACATACACACACACACAGGGAAACCTACAAGAAAATAAAACAGGTTATTAATAGGAACTTTGGTACTTCTTCATCTTAATTAAAATTGATGAGCTAATTATTGTGGTGGTTTTGAGACAGGGTCTTGCCTAGCTTTGGTGACCAGGAGCTGCTTGAGGCCAGAGATAACCCCAAACTCCTATGCCTCCAGCTCCGCCACTGGAGCAGCTATAATTACAGGCCCATGTAGGCAGATTAGGAGGTGCTGGAGAATCAAACCCAAAGCCTTTAGTGTGGGAGATGAGTACTTTATCCACTGAGCAATAGCCCCAGTTAAAATTTATGGGATAATTGCAGTTTCACAGATAATTGTAAAAAATAATGCACAAAATTGCCCAATATTCTTTGTCCAGGTCCCCAAAGACACTGCCTTGTATATAAAAGGTAACAACACCACATTTGAGATACTAACATTGATGCATGCAAGGTGGAGAACATTTCCATCACCAAGAAAGACCTTCCATGTTGTTTTCACAACCACATCCCCATCATGCCTCTCTTTTTAAAATTTCAGGTGAAATTCTCACATGAAAATCATATATGTGTAATTTGAAAAGTTTGTGTAAACATAACCACCCACATTATTATCAGCTCTTTCAAGATATAAGGTACTTCCAGAAAGTTCTCTTGCATCTCCTTCCAGGCATTCTCCACTATCCTCCATAGAAGCCATACTTAGGATACAAATTCATAAACTAGTCACATGTTTTAAATTAGTATAAATGTAATGAAGAACAAGAACCGCTTTGTGCCTGACTTCTTTAGCATTTTTTTGGAGAATGGTTCTCACTGCTGAGGTCTTAGCAGCTCATCCCTACCCATGCCTGTCTAGTATGAGAGGTTTTCTTCCATTCGTGTGTGGGTAGGCATGTGGCTTGTCTCCAGTTTGGGCTACTGAGAGTCAGATCCTTCATTAGTATGCAGGCAGAAGTCTACACTTGGACATGTAGTTTTATTGCTTTTGGGTCAATACTTGGGGCTGGAGTGTGGTAGGCATGTTTAATTGCATAAAGAGATGCCAAATCAGAAAACAAAACAAAAATGTTCAGCATCTTCTTAGAGTGTTAAGTGGTACTCTTTCCCTTGCTCTGTGAGGCACCCTCCATCACAATAGCACACATTGTTCAGTCTATAAAACTTTGGTTATTCTGGTGGTTAAAGAAACAACATCTAAGCATTCTATTCTTCTCTACCTAAAGGCACAGTAAGAAAAGGATTTGGAGACACATTTTTAAACCCAATGTGGATTAGACTCGGAGTGAGATCTTAGTTAAAGCCCCAAGTTTTGCATCTAGCAGCAACATTGGATGAGCCACAGTCTCTAGATCTCCAGGTGCTACTGATGCCGGTGGTCTTCTGACTTTGCTTTGCTGAGTAGTGCTGGGGAGTGACTTGAGTGTGTCCCTGATGTTTCCACTCCCATGGAGTCCTGTTGGGACTGGTGATTGCTTTCCTCATTCTTTTGTCACTTTCAGTTGAGAGAAGTGATAACCTAAGTCACAAACTCTAAATATGAGACCGTCTTTAAGCTATTGCCAGGAGAAAGAAAACTTGGCTGACAGGTCAGACCCAGCCAGTTGGACATACTTGCCGACTCTGCGTGCTCCTGTCGAGAAAAACAACGTTTGGCCCATCAATGGGCATCCTATCGACTTGTCTGTGTGGTTCCTGGCAAGCGCCCATGGACAGAAATGGATCAGAGCTGGTCCCCATGATGCTGACACAGGAAGCAGCGAGAGCACCTCGCTTGTTATCTATGTTCAGCTAAGGAAACCCAAGAGCCAGGGACTGCGCCTGATTCTACACACCTGGAAGGGATATGTACGAAGACAAATGTGCAACTACCATGTTGATGTGGGGAGATAATGCAGTCCGATTTCTGAGCTAAGATGAAGCGTCCTTTCCTCCATATGGTACATGTAGGAGATAAGATAAGAGAAATGAGGGAACCTAGGATGTGACACTCTTTGTGAACACTCACAACTGACCACACATAAAGGCAAGGGTGTGTTCACATCATAGGCACAATCAAAATGCATTAAGATTCGTGTGCAGGTGTATTTTTCCCAGCATATCTGCTTTGCAGCCACACTGTGCCTCTTTGTATAAATACACAGACGCCTTTAGAAAGTTTGATAGTAAAGAGAGAGAGATAAAGAGAGAGAGAGAGTTGTTAGGGAGGCAGCCCAGGAGGATGAAAAATGCTGGGCTTCTTGACTGAGTTAACTCTTAAGTTAACTCTGCTCTGGCAGGGAGCGGTGTGGGCAGGGTATTCCACACATCTGGGCCTTTACTGCCTCATTAGTAAAACAAGTTAGAATACTTATTTCACAGGGATGCTGCAAGACAGGAATGAGCTATGAGTGGTAGTTAGTTACCACACAGCCCAAATATGACCAGAATCTGTCAACATACCCCTAGAAACATAATTCTAGTCTGAAGTCACCCAACCTGATTCTGAGATTATTTAGGCAATTGCAACAGGACCACTAGGGAGCAGCACATAGGAAATGTCATATATCCAACAACAGGTGCTAAATAAAGGCTTTGGATCTGCTAGCAGCTCTTCTCTTTCTTGTTCTTTAGTTCTTTTTCTTTTCTCTCCCAGAGATAAGGTAGGAATGTGAATCCTGACCCAGGAAGGGGTATAAATAAGGAAAAATGGAAAATGACCAGTCATTTTTCCAGGTGAAAGGAGAGAGTCTTTGCTCAGGAAAAGCTGATAGAGTGCCCCAGCTGGACTGGTGGTCCAAGGATGGAAAGGAGTACACTGGGACAGAAGGTTGTCCTGAGCAGTGGACAAATTGCAACTGGTAAGTTTTGGGTGGCTGGTTGTGGTGAGCAGGTGTTGAGGAAGGGAAACGCTATCGGAGCAGATGTGAGGGCTGTCCACAAGCCTGTCACCTTCGTGAGGGCAGGATGCATATTTGATTTGGCTTTGTGTTTTAGTACCTAGCAGAGTTAGCCAGATACAAATATGGTTGGGTGGGCTTGAGAAAACAGGGTGTCTTCTTTAGGGAGACAGAAAGTAACTGTATGGTGATGAGATCAGAGGATGGAGAGACTAGAACTATACAGGCCAAACAGGAGGATGCTTTTCTCGATGTCGCAACAGATGAATTATGAATTAGGACAACAGAGTGGGCTTGAAGAGCCAAGTACACAGTCAGGAGGTGTTAAGGATGCATTGTAACAGAAACCAATGGACCTGGGTCATGGGGAAAAAGGAGTATTGGAAGATGACTATAGTTTGAAGTTGGGGATATCAAAGGACATATGGCAGAAGAATCCAATGGACCATTTTTCTGGCCACTCTTTCCTTCTTCCATGGGCATGCCCCTTCTTCATGACTTCCTACATTGTCAGTATTGTAAGATTATCCTCCACAATGGAAGATTCTTCTTCAGGATACAAGGGACTTTACTGACATGGTGAAGATAAGAAACATGTGAGTGTTCACCTTGGCTATGCTGCCTATGTGCTTTCATACACAAAGAAAGTTCTTTAAAGTTCCCAGTCTTCATTTCTTCACTTTAAGAGTAAGAATAAACATGCTTTTCCTACAGCGTTGTCCAGAAATGTTGGTATAAGGCTCATAAAAAGTGCTCAATTAAATTAGCCATTATTTTGTTCACTGTCATCATCACAGTTATTATTATTTTCATATCTCCCATTTAGCAAGCTCTGTTTGACAACAGTAAGATCTCCCCTGCTTCTGTTACCCTTCCTGTCTATCATAGTGTGATTTGTCACCTAAGGGATTTGAGATAGGCCTCATTCCTGAATCTTCTTCAGGGACTCTAAGTGTGTTGGTTCACAGACCATGCTTTAAGGAGTAACGATCTAGGCTCCTTACATAATTCTGGAGGAGAAAGACATGGAGATTATAATAAATTTTGATCTATTACTGATTATTCATATTGATCGAGAATTTTTTTTCTTTTTTCTTCCTTTCTTTTTTAGAGAAGGGTTTCATTGTGAAAGCCCTATTTACCTGTCCAGGCTCTCAGTTCTTGTGACTGGAGTCAATTGAATATTAGCTTGTCTTTTGAAACTCTAAAATAATTGGACCCAAAGCAGGCATTAAAAAAAATAAACTGTTTATTCTATACACAGGGAGTGAAATCTTTGCACATCCAAATGTAATAAATATATTTTTCAATGTCTGTTCCATAATTTATCACACACTTTCTTTCTCTGCTTCCTGTGGCTTATCAGGACAACACCGATTGGATAGGACGAAGACCCTGCCAGTGGTTTTTAATATTAAGGTGAAATCATACATTTTCTAGATGGTTGATTTGATAGAAGACCCAAGCTCCAGTCCATAAATCTCTAAGTGCTTGAGATTTGTGGTAATTTCATATTTAATTTTTGGCTTATCGATGTATCATTGGGGCCTGAGGGATGATTGGGAAGATAGGCATGGGTGATAGTGGATAATAATTTGATTTCAAAACACAGTTGCCAGTGGAAGACCTTGAAACAGACAAAATATGTCAAGTGTTCATTTGCTTGCTTGTTTTTTATTAGTGATAATTTTTACCTAACTTTTATCTCATGCCCTGGGCTTCCTGAGGGTAAACACTCATTCCTATATAATGTCATGTTGTGAATGACAATAAATACAAAGAGAACTCTTCCTTTCATCTGGAAAACTTATCTACTTAAGTTTTGAATTCAAGGTTTGAGGCCCGCCTCAATTATTTATCTCCTTCGAGGGGAGGATTTGCCAAGGGCTGGGTATGAACATATACATGTGCATTCAAGGCTGTGACTTCGTTCTGTCCGTTGCTGTCCCATTAGTGCTGATAAACACATTAAGCTCCAGAACAAAGCTTTTCTGAATGTTTGCGATTTGATGTTTCCTCCTCACCAATAGGGTCACTTCTGAGCCATGGCATCTTTGCTTCTCATCTAGTCAGGGTGTCTGTTTGGACTGTTTACATCCTTCTTCAACCTGCACATCCCAGAACAACTCCAACATTCTGAAATCCAGGTGCCTGGATGTCATTGGTCCTATGTGAAATCTTCCCCTACTACCTACTTTTCAAGGGGAGAAGACATTCCCTTCTTCTCTACTCTTGGGAAGCTATGATCAGTGGACTAGTGGGCGTGGCCTGCATAGAGCTCCTGTTTAGCTACCTTGCCTCATCTGAAAGAAAAGACTGTCTCTATTGATTCCATCACTAGTCACCACAAGCTTGCAAAAATTTAGGAAACAAAATCAACTCAGCAAGGAAGTGGGTGTGGTTGAGCCTCCTTCTGGGAGCCTGAGTCGAACCCATTCACACTCTCATAGGCACTCAAGCACTTTTGCTTTTTTTTTTTTTCTCATTAGTTCCTCCCCTTGCTATTCTCTTTGTTTTCTATAAGGGGGATTTTAGAAATTAAATATTTGAAACCGCTTCTTTCCAAACCAAACACACCCCCTTAAGTTTTAGATTCTCGGAACGCAGTTTTCTCCCAGGCTCAGGGACCGCTTCTCCTTCTTTCCCTCTGGGAAACTAAAGAAACCCGAGCTTCTCTCCCTCATTCGGAATAAAAGCCAAGGAATAATGTGTCCTTAAACCATAATTTGCTTGCATTCAGCAGCTTCCCATCCAGGACCACAATAGTCCTCTATGTAAATCAGATTTATTTATTCATAGGCACTGGTGTTCCATTACTTTCATCAAAACCAGTCAAGCTGCATTCAGTGGCTTCTGCATTCTTATAAACTAACTGGAAAAGCAATTAACATTCGCTAGCACTTTAGACAGTGGGAGAGGGTGAGGGACCCCGCCGCACTCTCCATAACACAGCCTCTGTAGGCGGATGGCGGTGCAGAATGACTGTGCCTCTGTGTCGAGGGAGATAACAGAAGTGACACAGATTAAAACAAATTGTTGATCCAGACCGGGGAGAAGCTGGGGAAACAATGGAAGTAAAAGCATAAATGTCAATTTAGGATGATAAAGGATACAATCTAAATGTAATATGAGAGGCCCCCAGACAAAAGCAAGAAATAGAGATTGCACATTAGTGAGGTATCAAAGTACTGGAGCATTTTAATCCACGCGCCTGCACACGCCGCGTCATATGTTCCCGGCATCTGAAAATACAAGCAACACATTGTTGATTGCTCAGCAAACCCAATTATGAATTAACCCGCCACTGCAGAAATTCTCCAAAATTATGCTCATTTCAAGCTGCTCAGAAGAACATTTTGTTCCTGTGGTAACTTTACTCCCCATATTGCCTTCGTTTCTCTGGTCCTTTCTCTTCCGAGTGCCTAAAGGCTACCCAGAAAAAAAAAAAATTCTCCAAACTGCTTTGGTTGTCAGCTCAATGCTTATTGGTCTCTTTGATAGATTTCGAGTAAGGTCAGGCTGCAAGGTCACTGCCTGAGCTTCCAAACCACGCCACATGGCTTCCGCCACCTTCTCTGGCAGTGTGCTTGATAAGTCAAGATCTGAGAATTCATTCCTAATTGCTGCACCGTCAATTCTACTCCTGACTTTACGGCGACAAAAATCAAACTGTGGCCTCAGCTGTGGCTCTGTCTAATATAAGAGCTGCCACTTGCTAATGCGGCAAGCAGAGCTTATGGGGAGGCGTGCAGGTGGTAACATGTCCTGCCGTCCTCTCAGACTAGGGCAGCATCTCATTCCTGATGGGCTTCAAGTGTCAGGGTGGTTATTAATTACCAGAACGGTCAGCATGATGCAGTGGGTCCTGGGGAGCCAGCCACATTCATAAAGTGCTCTGTGATTGCTCAGCACACATCTCAGAGCCTCCTTCTAAGAAGCAGTGGTAATTGCTTTTATTCCCTTAACATAACTGTGAGGCTTTCACAAAACAGAGAAATATAAATAAACCAATCTTTATCTCATAGACGTGATGCCAAAAATGCGTATAGAAACTCAAGTGTTGAAAGGCAGGCGATGTGTCATCCCACTACTGTTTAACCTTCACTGAGTACCGAGCTTGCTCTAAATAGCTACACTACATGTTGTGGGTCACTAAATGCTGCTTGTCATTGTGGGTCTATATTGGAAATAATAATCGTAAAACCAGTATCAGCAATAGGGTTAAGAGAATAACAGTGGGGTGGTTATAAAACGGTTTTTCACTTTCCCAGGATTCCCTTGGAGAGCCTGTCCTGAACAGTTAAAAATGCAGGCCCTTGCCATGTAGCCCAGGTTAGCCTCAAAGTCAAGATCCTCCCATCTAAGCTCACAGGGAGGTATCACTATGCCTAACCTGAAGCACTCTTGATCCTTAATGTGAACTCAGTTTAGTCAGTGCATCTATCCGGTTGTGTTGCATGAAATTCAAGGCCACATGCTAGGCAAACCAGAATGAGGTACTCAACAGCAACGGCTTCTTTTGTTGCTGGACACTTCAAATGGGCTCCGAACTTGTAGGGTAAAAACTATGTCATTGAAATGCTTTCAGTGGATTTTGTCATTTTACCCTTACTGCAAAAACCCCCAGTTTTTGGGAAAGGAACCTTAGACTCAGACAGGTAAGGTGTGATTTCCAAGGCTGCAACCAAGCCAGAGGCACCCTTTGTTCCTCACTGAGGTATCGGCTTGTATTAGTCTCCCTAGTCCCTTCCTCACCTGAGGTAGGGACTTGGTAACTTGTTATATGAAGTCCCTTGCCTAGGGACCACCTAAGAATTTCAATTCATAAATAAAGTAGGTGTTTCAGGTCTACAACTCGCAGAGAGTGGAGTGATCTATCATTGATGGATAGAGAATTCCCATGAAATCACTCCTTTCCTGTTCCTTGGCATCTGAGCGTTTTCTCTTGGGGTTGGAAGTGGGATTTGCATACGTGTTTGTACTTCTTAGGTAACTTATCTGGTGGGCAGATACCTTGCTTTACCTCAGGTTCCAAACTGGTGTAGAAGGGATAGAAGGGGATCTGGAGAAGGAGGCAAAGGAAACACCTACTCACGCTCCTTCCGCTCGGGAGTCATCACACACAGCTGGTACTCACAGCACCCCACACCAGCAGGTCCCTTTCCTCCTTGTCCCCTCTCATCCAGTATAAGAGTTACAAAGCCCCACACATAGCCTTATTTGAGAAACCCACTACAGTTCCCGGTTTAAAAGATAACACCCAACTAGGAAAGATGGAAAATGCTGGAATCTGCTGCAGCGGTTGCTGCTCAGTGGATGGTGAACCCAGACTAGTGGGTTTGCTCACCCCGAGAAGGCGTGGAGCTGCCAAGTGAAGGGCAGTGGGCTACTGAGAATAAGTGAGGCCTCCCACAGACTTCCTTTTCTTTTTCCTTTTTTTCTCCTCTGGTTCGGGGCCTCCCTCCCTCTCAGGAAGAGCAGAGCTCTGCTCAGAGGCATCTCAGCCTTTCAAGGTGAACTCTAGTCCTGGAGACGTGCTCCTCAGCAAAGGCTGGGGAGAAGGGAGGGAGGGGGCCAGATCAAAGCCGCCTTTGAAGTGAGTATAATTTTTGGAATGTTGCTAAGAGTGTAACACACAGTTCAGCAGGAAATTGGCTCTGGAAACAGCTTTGTAGTCGCTCCCCAGGACTGCCGATTTCCCTGACCTGGTGGCAGAGGTGCAGAGCCGAGCAGTGGGGGAGAGGAAGATTGCTGACTCTCACCGATCTGATTTAAATTTTTCACCAGCCAAGTCTGTTGGCTCGGACTCGCTGAACAAAAACGTAGTACAATCACGTCCAAGACAAACCCTCGGAGAAACAGGCGTCTACCTGCTGAGTCTGAGCTGGTTCCAAGACCGGACAGAAAGGACACTAAGGATGCTTTGCTTCCTGTGGCAGATCCAATAAAGCCAGCTATGGAGTAACAAAAATAGGGACCACTGACTGACAGTGACACAGGATGACATATTGCTGCTGGATAACGGAAAATGTAGCATGTGTCTGATATACATTGCCCACTTTCTACAGCCTAACCACAAACCTGCAAATTCAATGCTTTTAAAGACTCATTTTATAGATAAAAAACCCAAGACCCAAGGGCCAACTCCTTAAGGTCAGTTGGGCAAAAGGGCAACACAAAAACCCAAGAGTACATCTCTAAGAATATAAGCCCGTCTTCCTTATTTATTTCCAGGTGACTTGCACTCAGGACAAGAACAGTCCATGATAAGGTCCATTTGTAACAAGTAGTGCCCTCAAGATTTATTAAAAAATGCAATATTTTAGTGAAATGAAATCCAACTACGTATTCCCACAGGGAAAGAAGAACATCATCTTCCTAGTTTGTACACAGGTTCTTCTTTCCTTCTACCAGGGATGCTATGAAGGTTGAAGGTGTTTTGCTCTTTCAGACTGTGCCTTTAATTTTGGTTGTTGTTTCTTTTGTAAGGGGAAGGAGGCAAGCAGAAAGGGGATTAGATAGATAATTAGTGGATCGATACTGGGGAACAAAGGATTTTGCTGGGAAAGTGAGACCTAGGCGCACTTCAAATATCAGCAGAATAAGCGTCCAATGCCAGCTGAAGGGAGCTGGTGGTAAGTGGGGGTGGAGAAAAGAAACGCAATTCAATATGGAGTGAACACACGAAACAGGAGGGGAGAGACACTTCCAAGAACGGATTCAGACACCTTAAATGAAAGCTCAGTTGAGATGAAATTTGACCATATGTTGTCAAGGATTCAATTTCTTCCTTTTTCTACTGTCTCTCAAACTCCCTTCCCCACTGCTCTGAACTAAAACTCCGCTAAACACTACGCCTAGATGTGTTACACTTCGTGTATGACTTGGGGGCTTTAGGGCTGAGACCAAACAGAACTTTCTCTACTGCCTTTTCTCTCTCTGTGTTGTTATCATCTCACCCAATCAGGGATGAGGGTGGTTTGAAGAGAGGTAGGTATGTCCAATGGTGATACCCTAAAGATGCTTATGCCCTGACCCCTAGCACCTTTGACAATATGAAATTACATGACACTATGGATTGAATTGTATATTCTCCCCTAGCCCTAGAAATAACTTGATTCCCTAACTTCCAGTTACTCATAATGTGACCTTATTTGGAAATAATGTCATTATGGATACATGGGGTTAAGATGAGGCCATGCTAAAGCTGTGTGAGTCCTAATCCACTAGTACTGGTATCCCTGTAAGAGGACAATCTTGTAAAATCACAGAGTGACACAGGAGACTATTATGTGACTATGGAGGGGAACCTCTGACAGAGATCAGAGAAAGTCAGTTACAAGCCAAGAAATGCTGAGCATTGCTGATCAACCATCAGAATCTGGGAACCTATAGGTTTCAGAGGACCCTGTAGACACCTTGATAAGTCTGTATGGTTACAAACCATGCACTTCATGTTGGTTTGCTACTATGGAGCTCGAGGATTAATGTAAGTGGCCAGGTAGAATGAAGGCCGAGGATGAAAGAAAATTTGCTGATCAGTTGACTTGGAGATGAGGTTATTCTGCATGTCTGGGTGGGTCCACTGTAATCAGAAAAATCCTTAAACGTGTCATGGCTGTAGGTGACAGTGAATAGGAGAGGCATGTGAAAGACTCAGCCTGACACTATGGACTTCAGATGACAGAGGTCATGAGCCAGGGAAGGCAGGTGACCTCTAGAAGCTGGAAAAAAAAAAGGCAAGTAGATATTCTATTTAGGAACTTCTTGGTTGAATACAGCTCCACCCTAAGTTTGGCTAAAAGGAAGAGATTTCTTACTTTCGACTTTGAGCTGTGATGTGGACATTTGTGTGGCTGTAAACAACTCACTTGGGGCAAGTGGACACAGGAGTCATTGGCTACAACTACAAGGAGACACCATCAAGAGAGAAGTAAGACCACAAAGTGGAGGAGGGGAGGGCAGAACCCGTCTTAGGTAAGCTTCGCTCTCCTTCCCTTTCCATCCTCCGAATCCTTCAACACGAGGCACACAGACAACTGCTTCTTCTCTCCACACAACGGCCGGAACAGTCACAGCAACAGTTTACAGCCAGCATTTGTTGTCTGTTCACTAGACGCAGGCACTGTCCTGAGCCCTTAACGCTCATAAGCTCTTTAAATCCTGGCAACAACCTTAGGCATTAGGTTCCACTTTTATCTCCATTTTACTGATGAAGAAAGAGAGGCAATACAAATCAAACAATTTGACCTAGGTTACACAGCTGGTCAATGGTGGAGCCCTGATTGCAATGGACAGGCATCTGGCTGGGTGAGAATCCCAGGCGTTCTTGAAGGGGATGAGATAGCCAGATTGAATAGGCGAGGAGGGAGCAACTCCTCTCTTATTTTTGTCTATAGAAAACAAGAGAGAAAGAGAGAATTACAAGGTGCTGTCTGCCTCACTTTGAGACTTCTATTGTCTTTATTGCTACACCACACAGTAGTAGTAAATCAATGCTGAAGTTATTCAAAATCCTGAAGATAGTCTCAATTCAAAGTTGGCAGGAAGGGAGTTGAGAAATGGTAACATGTGGCATTTCCCCCCAATTTCAAGTGTGGTGCCAACATCCTGTCGAGAAAAGGATAAAAAGAGCGTCTGCATAAATAAATATGCTTTGTAACACCACTTAAACTTATTCTCCTTGCCTGATATGAAAATATGATGCTTGACGGTAGGTAAAACTTGCTTTTTCCACTGTTTTACCAAAGTTTATAAAACCCATTGACCTTTGGCATGAAGCCAACACAGTGAAATTCCACCCAAGGAAGATGGAGTCATCTCAGTAGAATGTAGTCCAGTGACTCCAGGTTATAGAAAAGAGACAGGGAGAGGAAGAGTTCAAGTTCATTTTTAGCTAGCCAGCCAGAAAGCCTGGTGAGTGGTTCCATGGTCCACAACACCATGATGATGTTCCTCATCTTGCTGGGGTCACTGCATGGTTTTCTTGGATGAATGGATGCTATGGAATAAGTACTTCCAGGTCTTCACACCCTCACTTCATGGGCACTTGAACCTTTCTTGCTGCTTGGTTGGTTCCCTTCCCCCCACACCGAAATGCCTTGTTTTCTGCCTTTATCCAAGGTATAGGAGTGGCTGGTCAAAAGGAATAACGATGAACAGAACGTGTACACTAGACAAAATGTAGCTCAGTTGGCAGAACACTTTCCTAACACACACAAGGGCCCTGGGTTCAATCTTCAGCACTGAATAACCTGGGCTTGGTGGTACACATCTCTAATCCCAGTCCTTAGAGGTGGAGGCAGGAGCATCAGGAGTTCAAGGCTATATGGTTAGTTCAAGACCAGCCAGCATGGGATACAGGAGGCCCTGTCTCAAAACAAACTGTTTCTACCAAAGAAATTACCCCAATTGCAAACTTGCTCTTGAAAGAATAGTTTATTGCATGTCTGTATTCCAATCACAGCATCATGAAATTGCCTTCTTCCTTAATATGTTGCCTTGTTTCACATTCTAATATCTGACTTACTAGTTTTTTTAATTTGTCCCATGCATACCTCTGAAATTAATTAACAAATATTTTGCACACCCAGAAGACACTAGGATTTCAGAACACAGAAAAAAAAAGGCAAGTAGATATTCTATTTAGGAACTTCTTGGTTGAATACAACTCCACCCCAAGTTTGGCTAAAAGGAAGACATTTCTTACTTTTCACTTTGAGCTGTGGTGTGGACATTTGTGTGGCTGTAAACAACTCACTTGGGGCAAGTGGATACAGAGCCCATTTTTTTTTTGCAAAGGAAAAAGGCAACATCATAGTTTACACACATATTGCCTCTTCCTACTCCCTTTGTGTCGACAGAACCAGACAGCACATATTTATTGAGTACCTACTGTGTGCTAACAATGTATTTGTTGCTGTGTGTCAATGATGAACAAGAGGTGTGCTCCGAAGAACTGCCTCTAATTCTAAGTGTCCTTCAAAGAAGGAATGGATAAAAAA
This sequence comes from Peromyscus eremicus, assembly GCF_949786415.1. NCBI lineage: Eukaryota > Metazoa > Chordata > Mammalia > Rodentia > Cricetidae > Peromyscus > Peromyscus eremicus. Next base: position 20,297,702 of record NC_081423.1, read on the forward strand.
ACAGTGCACACTGCACACAACGGAATGCAACTTCACTCTGAGACAGAGGGCTGCTCTTTCACAGGTGACAACATAGCTGAAGGACACCAAGTTCCAGTTAGGACAAATAAACTCAAGGTATTTGCTGGGCAACAGGTGATTCCATTTAATAGCATGCCATTTTATACTTGAGAATGGCCAGGAATCAATGACAAATATATATATATATATAATGTATATATTACTTAGCTTCATTTAGTCATTCAGAAACATCTACATATACCAAAATATAGTACGGTCTCTAAATCAATAGAACTTTATTTTTAAATTTAAATAAACAAGTAAATAAATACATGACAGAGCCAGAGGCAGAACTCAGGGACAGAGTATGTTCTTGTCTTACCTTACCTGCGCTCAACCCCTACCAGGAAAACCAACAGCAACAACAACAGCAACAAAATAAATAAAATGAAAATCCTATTTAAAAAGAAAGAAGATGAACCATTCCTGGGGAATAAGTTACCATTTCTAGTTGTATGTCTTCTGTAGTCTGGGGGACGAAGACATTGCCTGACATACCAAACATCATTCTCTACATGAATTGTTGGCTGTTGGGATGGCCTCTGGTGGCCACTCTTTCCACTGTGTCCCCAGTACTAACCAAGACTTCCTCAGCTATGGATCCCACCTCTGACCCAGGGTAAATGCTCAGTATACATTTTTTTTGTTATCACTTTCTCATATCACTACATACTTTATAGCATACATTGTTCTTTTTGTGAAATAACTGTTTTGCAGAAACAATTAGAACCATAAGCTGTCACTGTCCTCTCACCTACGACATGGCATGGTTGCCTTACCACAAAGGAAAACATAAAATCACTCTTAATTCTAGAGGTTGTTACAGTTGAAAACAAATTCAAATCTTCTAATAAGAAGTTTACATTTTGAGCTCTTAATAACAGGTTTTTGATGCACAAACATGATTTTTCCTAGGGTTTGTTTAACCAAAAAATATGTGCTCATAAATTGCACAGTCCTCAATTTAGCAGAAATCCAAAGAGAATCCTGAGAGTAATGATAAGTTTCTGCTTTTATGTATTTAACTACACTGCCACAGATTTACTTATTTTAATGTAACTTAGGATGAATTATTCTTCTGTAAATATAATTTCTTTAAGATTAAGAACATTTCCTTCTAGGGAAGGGCACTATTTACTATCAGTATTCAAGACAGGATTCAGAGCACTCTGCCCCCCAAAGAGTAGTTTAATAATAGGGAAATTGTATGATAAATGTTACATTTCCTTCTCTGAGGGGAGGTAGAGGAGTAGACCTGAGCTGAGCCCTAGTTAAGAATGTCAGTGATGTCTTATGTGAATGCATCTATGCATGTCTGTGTATGTGCAGGAGCATTTGGATCCTGGTGATACAAAGAAATAAAAAAAATGTTGAAAGTTTTATTTCTGATAGAATATGCTTTGCATGACCTTACTCTCTGTATTTGTAATGGTAGGAAAGAGAATATTAAGTACACACTTTGAAGAAGCAATTATAACAAGCTTTGGCATTTTCACTACCCCGGGGAATCACATCTATAATTTTATGTGGTTATTGCCCCGAATGGCAAGGGCAGTTCATCTTGATGCCAATTCTGATTGATTAGTAGTGGCTGCTTAGAGGACTGTTGAGAAGTATTGGCAGGCTGCATCTGTTCACAGTAGGAAAGAAGGTGGTGATCGATTAGTAATGCCTGTCTCAGGTTCATGCATAAGTAGTAGCGCATGTCCTTAGTATCTATCAAAATGAAGATAATTCCATAACTGGGAGAAAATATTTCACTGTGATGGTATTGCTGACAGATAAATTAAGCTATTCATGCAAATAGGCAGATCTTTACAAAAGTAAAAAATATATATATATATATTTATAGTCTTGTGTAAGTCCTAAGAGATAAGTCATAGGTCAGTAATTGTATATTAATGAGGCCTTCCAAGTAAAAGTATTGGCACAAAGTCCTAATGTGTTCACACTGGGAAGAAGTCTTACTTATAATTTAAAGCAAGGTATTAGCCGAAGATAGTTTAATTAAGAAGGCTTAAGTTTTTCTTAGGGACATGATTCAAATTATCTATTCATTGCCCTACCTATGATGTACATGCTGCCCTAAGTTTATTTTTTTCTCTTCCAAATAAAATAATCCTTTCATAATTCCATGAACATCTGAGTGATTTGAATCTGTGAGTCAAATCACAATATTTCTCTTTGTGCTTTAAATTGAATATTAGATTTCTAATCTTGCAAATGCAGATTTCATGGCTGACTCTTACAGGTTAATCCTGGAGGCGTTAAGAGAACTTTTAACCTGTGTAGTGGCAGATACAAATGAATGATCGCATAATTATCAATGAAGGACAGTTGTTGAGTTATGGTGTTGTTGATTTCTTTAAAGGCAAGTGTATGGTGACATTGCAAGAGTATTTTTGATGGCCCCTCATTTCCTAAAGAAGGGAGATTGAATGAAAGTGACTACACAGGACAACAGGACAAGGAAAACAGACTTAATATTCTGAACACAAGGCAATAATCAAACCTTTGGTCCATTTTTTTTTTCTGTCAAAATCCCATTTGCAAACACCAACACAGAACAAAGCAGAAAATCTCTTTGTGGCATCCAAGATTTAAAACTTATGCTGAGAATTTCTAGTTTGATTTTTTTTTTTTTTTTTTTTGTATTGCCTTAGAAAGGGAATGCTCAAGTTTGGAGGAAGAATAAAACTGGTTCAACGTTTACTGAAAAAAATGTTGAAGAGAGAAAAGAAAAGGAAAATACAAAACTCAGCAGAAATGTCACACTAAGGAATCATAATAAGCATTAAACATTATTTAAGCCATGCATAACCACTAAAATATATGACCCCTTTCCATAAATCGAAAGGCAGTCTCGTCAGCAGATTATAGGCTTCAAGCGCTGAACTAAGGGAAGCTCCTGAGATACCCATGCTTTGTAGACGTAAAGATTAGCTCAGATCTGTGCTAACTTCCTCCAATTAAGCAATATACTTTGCCTGGACAACCACAGAGGCCGAGCTTTCCTGTGTCTTTCGCAAAGGGGTCTTTGTTGAGAAGGTATATGCTGAGGGCTGTTAGGAAATATTTGAGACAGAAAGAGCGAGGGAGGGAGAAGGGGGGAGGGAGAGATGGAGCGACGGTTCAGCAAGGCAAGACAAGTGTGTCCTTCAAGTATTTACAGCCACTGTGACTGCCAAGAGTCCCCAGACATCACTTTCAGCCTCATCTGCTGCTAACAGAATGTGTGGTTCTAACAAGACAGAGCCTAGAACAGAGTGATTCTGAGAATGAAGGATTGGCAGGAAGTCGTAAACGTACAATTGGAGTGCTCCAGCCAAATGCTATCCTCAACTTAGACATGGGAGACAGGAGAGCAGGAGGACAAGCGACTTGCCTTCTTGTGGCTATCGTTCTCCAAGACTTAATGTCTCCCAGAACCAGAGAACATTGATTTTCAAAGAGCTTCGGTGCCATTGGCTCTGTCAGATTTAAATAACCTAATAAAAAATATTTGTGGGGTTGGAAAGGTGGCTCGTCAGTGAAGAGTTACAACTGCTTTTGTAGAGGACACTACAACAAAGTTCAGTTCTGAGCACCCCTGTCAGGAGACTCACAAGCACCTGTGAGTTCAGCCCCAGAAGATCCAATGCCTTCTTCTTCGGCAGGCACCTGCACACAAGCATGCATACCATCCCCACTCCCCAATAATTAAAAGTAACAAAACCAAGTCTTTTTAAAAAAGTTTGTATGGCTATTGATGCAAAATTAGTGACACTTTTATCTCTGTGGCAGGCCTACAAGAAAAAAAAAGGGGTGAGGGGCTGCTGTGGCTTTCCTTAAATATGCCATACAAATATTTTAAATACTTTTACACTTTAGGATGAACTAAATAGTATTATTCAAGCACAAACTTGAACAGAAACATGTTTTTTATTTGTTGTCTACTATCATTTATAGTACTTTTTACTATTAAAGCTGGTATTATTAGTGACATCCTTTAAAGTGACAATGTTCAACTCTCTGTCTCTGTCTCTGTCTGACCTGCCTCTGTTTGTCTTTGTCTCTGTCTGTCTGTCTGTCTGTCTGTCTCTGTGTCCCTGCCTGTCTCTGTCTTTGTCTCTCTCTGATAGGGTCTATGTCCCATAAAAAAAAAAAAAAAAAACCTTCCTCCCTTCCTCCTTCCCTCCCTTTCTTGCCTGCCTTCCCCACTTCCTCCCTCCCCTTTCTTCCCACCTCCCTTCTGGTGGTGCTGACATGTTGAACCCAGGGCCTCACACTTGCTAGGCAAGCATGCCACTATCGAGCCGCGTCTCTAGCCTTGTGTTTTCACAGTTCAGACACAAGGACACCGTGTGCTGTATTTCAGATTTTTGCTGGCTTAAGTTGACTTGTTCCCTCTTAAATTTGATCTGCTCTGCCACCTAGAATAGAAGATATCCTGAAATTTAAGGATTCTGTGTCAGCTTTCCCAAATCCCTTCCCTCCTCCAACTTTCTCTCTTTTTAGTTTTCTCTTCTCTCTGTCTTAGTCAAAGAATTAGAATGCAGCCATTCAGCCGAGAGTCTAAGGGGGAAAAAGAAAAGAACACATGAAAACAGATGGGCCCCATTCTCGTCACACAGCCCCAAGGTACAGGGCTATACAGAAATCACAGCGAAAGGTGTTCCCTAGAGTCGCATACTGATGCGCAGAGATCATCCCTGCCCCCATATCAGATGGACCAAGTAGAGTCCAGAGGGGACTCCTAAGTCTCATTATAGACAGGCTGAGACCAGAGTGGGCAGAAGGTGAAGGGTATCACTCCCAAAAGCAGACCTTGGGGAGTTTGGTCAAAGGGGAGATTGAGACTGAGGGGTTGGATCATGGCCACTGAACTTGGGGTTGGTGGGTAGTTGAGCCTTTCTCAGAAAATCAGGGGCACACTTGGACAAACAGGTGCACAGGCTAATTGTGGGCCCCCCAGCAGGGTTTGCCAGTCACTGGAGAGTGGCTTGCACCTCAGGAGCTCTTTGAAATGTTGCCTGATTTGATTGCTTAGGACCGCCCACAAGAGGCTCTTAATTGCCTCCTAGAGCATTGGCTTTCTATGGAAATTACTTAAAACACAGCTTAAGTGTTAAAGCTGAACTGTGTAATGTGCAATTGAGGGTTTTTATTCTACTTTATTTATTTATTTATTTTTTTAAAATAACCTCACTCCTGGCTACCTCCTTGTAGGAAGCTCTGACAGGTTCAGTGGGAAATCTTGGGGCTGGCACACATTATAAGTTATCTCCTGCAGGGTTGGCAGGTGTGAGCTATGTCAAATAAATTTATTACAGTCTGTGCTAATAATGAAAATTATAGAAAAGCTAGATGAAAGTGCTCTACAGCCAGCTAATTTGAAGCTACCTTACTAGACAATAACAAGCCCCTAACAGTTTTTCCTTTTTTTAAAAAACACTAATTATGCTTAATGTTCCCTGTCGCATTAGCTTTCATGGTAATTATATTTCAAAACTTTTGCAATTAGGGTGCAGTTAATATTGTGGAATATTGCAATTATTTTTCATTGTGACACCTCTATTGAAAGCTGGTGGCATAATGATCACATTGTTCAACTAAATCAGAACTGTAGAAATATGGCAAATGAACCAATTACACATTATTATTTCTAATTACAGATAATGTCATTTTCTCCGCTTTTGTCCAAAAGAATTTCTCAAACACAGATATCCCAAATCCTCCTATTTGTAAAGGCTCCCTCGTTTTTCTCATCTGCACGCTGGTGTATTTTTATATTGGCGCCTTGAGTGCTAAATTTAAAAAGGTCTCGCAGGGATTTCTTGAGTTTTCTTCCTCCACACCCAATCCCCTCCTGGGGAGTTTTAAAACCAGATGTTCTCATTGAAAAAAATCCCCTTGTTGGCCCAACTTCTGACAGCGTAGCATTGCTTCGAGCTGCTGCAAATCATTTTCTCACATTCGTGATGTTCGTTTTCACTCATTCAACAGGTCTACCTCTTGTCCAATGAAGAGTCATTAACGGCAACTCTGTGTCTCTCCACCACCTTCCAAATGACACCTGTTCCCCCTCCGCCCACCCCATCCATCATAAAATGATGGTGTTGAAAGTTACATTTTCAGACTTCTTATGTATTTCTAACTATCAGGAAAGAAAACAGACATTGACAGAGGCCTTCTAAGAACCGGTTAGGATGGCGTTGGCGAGTTTATTCATTTTGTTCCTTAACCTGTCACTTTCTGTATGCAGCTACCCTATAAGGACCTTGATCATGATCTCACTCATGCAACCGTCGTCTGTGGTTACAGATGACATGAAGGAAAGCCCCTTTTTACTCCACAGTCATGTCCTGGGAAATAAGTGCCAGTTTTAACAACTCACTTGACAGGTGGAGAATCGAAATCTGCACACACTTGCCTGAGACTTTCTATCTGGTTTGTGACTACCAGATGAAAAGAAGTCATCTGCCCCCCTTGTCCTAATCCTTACAGTCAGGCTATCACCTGCCCTACGTGGCCAGGGACCGAGGGAAATTCTTGGGGTGAGACATCTTTCACGATAGCACCAGGATAATTCTCAGAAAACTGGGACAGTTGGTCATGTTACCAGTAACTTAATTTGTCTATGAACTGTGACACGTGCCTGGGCATTTTGTTCACTGGATTCCCTTTCAGTACTAAGCTGTCTCAATAAAAGGCAGATGTGGTGGGGGAAGCAGTAATGGTCCCCAACTAACCTTATTCACTCATCAAAGCTAGTTACCACTTAGCCCAGACTCTGTGCACACTGGGGCTGGGTGTTGTTCCTGTGTCAGCTGCAGCAACTTGCTTGAATCTAGCCTGTGGTAGGTGCTCGATACACATGTGTGAAATGATATTACTAATATTAATAGCTTGTATTTCTATAGCCCTTATTGAATTACTTTGCTGAGTAACTTAACTGTGTTTTCTCAATTAATACACGTAGAAATTTACTAAAAAGAGCAGCGCTGTTGTTTCTTGGGCCTTATCCTTTCTGTGCCAGCAAGGAACCTGAGATACAGAAAGTCCACATCATTTTCAGGCAGAATTCAGTAAGCCACGTGGACACCCAAGTCTGATGACTCTATAGCCTTTGATGGCCCTTGGGAATGAAAGACCACAGTGGCTAGTCCAATTCCTTGGAGAAGTTGCCTTCCTGATCTATTTAGGGGACATGTATTTTCTATTTCCTGACTCCGAACATGAGTAGGCATATTTTCCTCGGTTCGTCCATATTCATGGGATGGCAGACAAGCTTCTTAGGTATGTAATGACACTTGGAATCTCTCTAGGAAAATACAGAGTCTGAACTCACTGTTTCTGTGCCCTACAGAAGCTTCTGAGTATCCTGTCTTACGTGTCTCTCCCCTGGCAGGTTACATTCTAGTCACACACATTTTCTTCTGTAGTTCCTCAGCATGACCAAAAGCTTCCCTGTCTTGCAGACGTTTCCTTGCTGTTTCCTTCACAGCCCTCACGCCTGACTCCTACCCACTCCTACTTACTTCTACCCATTCCTACCCACCCTACCCACCCCTACCCACTCCTATGCACCCCTACAAAGATACCCACTCCTACCCATTGCTACCCACCCCTACCCACTCCTGACACTCCTAACCATTCCTACCCACTCCTACCCAGCTACCTACACCTTGTTACACAATGACCAAAGGTTTAGTTCTCGGAGCTAAGCTCCTTAGCACCACCTCCTCTAAAGCCTTCCTTTCTGTTCTGAGTTCATGTTCTCGGGTTACTCCATGGTACCGTCTAACACATCACACGGTAGCTTTCTGTCGTAGCAACCACACTGCAAACCATCATGTGTTCATTGATCTCACAGTTTTGATTCACTTTAGAATAGAAAGGGTACCAAAGACCACATCTATGCTGGGTACTGTTAGGTCTAGAGGGCTGAAGAAAGTTCTGGTTTGGAGTAGTAGGCAATGGGAGTTAAATGGGTATGTTAGCCAAATTCAAAACATGATCCCTCAACCCCCCTTTTAATATCAAAGCATCTTTGTTTTAAACATACAGTTTTTGAGTGCCTTTAAATTTTCTTTTGAATGTTGGCAAGTTATATGTAGTTATGAATTGTTTGTAGTTGTGAGTCACAAACTGATGCTAGGTACATGCTGTGGAATGATTCGATCAAGCCAATTAATGTTATTATCACAAGTGTGTGTATTCATGGCAGATTTACTTAAAGTGCAAGGAAACATTGCGGGGGCTGCTATCGTTTGAACCGCATTTCCCTTAGGCTGCCAAAGCTACTGCTCCCAGGAGTACAGAATAATATGTAAAAAATGCCAGATTTGTTTTCCTGTTCAGAACAAACACAGCCAACCTAAGCGCCCCATAACTCCTCTCCTACAGAGTGGTGAGTCAGGCCTCTGCAGTCCGAAAGCAGGTCCCCTTCCCAACGTACAGAGAACTCTAAAACACTTAAGTGACATCGGGTCTCATTCTCAATGCGTTGGCTGCCATCACGGTCTATTTATACGACCCATTCCATTTTTCTGGGGAGTTTTACAACCACCTTATCAGTTTTCCTCTGGAGGAGGTAACTTCATAGGAGGGATTAAGCCTCTTAAGCCAGGCAGCCCCAGGAAGTAGGTTATATTATCTGTGTCACAGAGGCGAAAGCTGGGACCAATGTGGCTAGAATGGCCTGCAAGCTGTATCTGGTGATGGAAAGGCCAGCTAATTAGTACGACACTGCAGCCTGCTGAACTGGGTCTGCAACACAGCTCTCTCCTCCAGGAAACCTCCAGGACGCAAACCAAGCTCACACCAGGAGAAGACAGCTTCTAGACCCTTCTTGGTATTTTACCATGCTCTCTACACTTGGCTCTATTTAGATTTACTGAAGGCAATAGTCGGGGCATCTTTACCATTCATCCTGGCTTCTCGGGAGAGGTGTAGACCTGCCACGCACCCAGAGACCCAGAACACGCTCCTAAAAATAGGTTGCTCGTTGGGATCATTTCTCCTTGGCCTGACTCGAGGTGGCCTGAAGAAACGGAAGGAAAGACTCCAGACAGACCTGTGAGAAACTGTAAGGGAGAACGAAAATCCCTGCTCCTGAGGCACAGCAAACAAGCAGCCCCTATCCTGTGGGTACGCGCTATGCCGCTGCCACCTTCCAATGACAACATAGAATAGATCTCAAGTTAAACAAAAGATGAATTACTTACTTCTACAAATTTCCTTAGGAGGAAATAACTGTAGCTATGCAAAGCAATTTCTGCATAGGAAGACCTTTCAGTGACTCATCCCCAGGGCCTCACACATCTGCCAGATAAGTGCTCCACTACTCAGCTATGTGTATACATTTTTGTAGGTCTTTTTGTAGTGTTATATCCTACAAATTGTGTGTGTGTGTGTGTGTGTGTGTGTGTGTGTGTGTCATACACACACTTAACTTTAGGCTCTGAATCTCAAAGAATACACGCACTATATATCTTTCTGTGTCTGGCTTATTTCATTTAACATGATTTCCAATCACATCAATTTCCTGTGAGTGCATCCTTTTATTTTTATTTGCAGCTACATAAAATTCCACTGTGTATATGTATCCCATTTTCTTTATCCATTTCTCTGTCAATGGACATCTAGACTGGTTTCATTTCTTGACTATTGTATGTCATTAAGTTACTACAACAACAATAACAACAACAACAACAACAACAACAACAAAACCTGACAAAGCAAGGCGTCTGACCATAAAAAGTGGCTGAGATACATTTGATATATCTCATGATGGGACAGCATTGATTTGGATAAAGAAAAGAATACTTAACAACATGCAATAGTATTGTAAATCCTGCCACTTGCCAAGTGAGTCTATACATATCATGTGTGCTGTAAAGCACATTTCCTCTCCAAAGAATGTCATGAGATGGGCTCTATTTATTGCTCCCTCTTGTCTGATTAAAAAACAAACAAACAAACAAACAAAAACAAAAACCAAAAAAAAAAAAAAAACCCCAAAACCCCCAAATGGAGGTTTAGCCAGATTAAGCAGCTATCTGAAATCACACTCCTAGCAAGGTTTGAGCCTGAATTCCTACTCAAGCCGTCTTATTCCAGAACCCAAACCTCTTCTCCTCCTTCTCAGGTTCCTTGCCCTCCTCCACCTCTTCCTCCTCCTTTTGTTTTGTGGTACCCAGGACATCATGCTTGCGAGGAAAACACTATGACTAAGGCCCCTACACCCAGCTCTCTTTATACTAAGACAAGTCCTAACTAACTGCTCAGGTTGGTCTTGACCTTGCTCTGTATCCCCAGCCAGGCTTCAACTTTTGATCCTTCTGCTTTAGCTATAAAAGCAGCAGGGAGCCCATGCTTATGTCACCAGGCCCAGCTCAGAGCCCCGACTTTTTGCCCATGGTGTCATTGTATCCTGGCCTTTGGTGCTGTATATTGCCTTATAAAAGGATAGACATCTTGGCAGTTGAAAATCGTAAAAAATATAATTATATATAATGATACAGAGTATATTACATCATTACATATGATGAATAATAAAATTTCTTCCATCCTTACGTCAACAAATATTTATTGAGTGTCTGCTATGTGCCAGGACTAATTCTAGGTGTTAGAAATAGTCAGTTGTGGACAATCATGCTAAGCTCTCTGCTCACACTGATCTCCCTCTTCAGTGTTTACAAAGGGAGGCACAGAGCTGGTATCAAACAAATAAGCAGTAGTAGTCACTGGGTGTTCAGTTTCGGGTAGTTTTCACTGTGTTCCTAAATCTCGTCTGTACATTCCATTTGTTCTCTCACGTTAGTAGTATGTAGAAGAAAAACGTATCCAACTCAGGTCCTTAACGAGAAAGGGGAAGCAAAGGGTTAAAAGGCATTCACATTTCAGAGCACTCCTCTCAGACGGTTTTTACTCTCCTGCCTCCACTGCAGGGCTCCTGAGAGTATTTCCTGAGCTGCCAATCTCCATCAGAGGAGTCTCTTGGGCTGTCACCACTGTCCGTCCCTCTCTGGCAAGGCTGGTCACGCCATCAATCCCATCTCACCTTCCCCTCCCATCCTCTGGTCCCCGTTGCTTGAGCCTCTGTAAAGACAGAACACATGGGCCTCACTGCAGGCTTGACCTATTTTAGACAGTCTTCCCCTGCCACAGCCATAACCAGGTAGTTATTAACCAACCCTGTGATTAACATGAAAATTAACAGTTTGAAAAACAGGGCCAATCCTCCAATCTTCCTACTTCAGAAACTAATCTGCTCTGGCCTCCTCTACACAGGCTCGCTTGTGATGTTTTTCTCACAGCCAAATTTCTTTTCCAAACACGGAAAATGATGTTTGAAAATCCTGCGCTCATAAATCATTACCCCAATTCCCAAATTTTACTTTGGATCATCAGAGCAGCCCAAATCTGAAAACAAATATAAATACAGAAAATTTCATGCCAAGGTTGGAGAAAAAAAAATGTTCTCTTGCCTGCTGGGAACATCATTTAACCTCTTAGTGCGCTGGTCAGTGTTTGCCCCTTCCGTGACACACAGATGTTAATTCCTTCCCCTACCCAAGCGTCATGGATTCAAAGTGTTTGGATACTTTTAAACATAGCCAGGGAAACTCCAGAGCGGGCCTGCAGCTCATGATCTAGCCTGCGAGGCTTCACAATGCACCCCAGTGAAGCCGCTGTCTCCCTATGAGGTGCCCTTCACTCCTTGTAGCTTTACTGCTTAGTGGGTTTGGGCAGGGTGAACGCCCCCCTACCTTCCCCGTGAAGAACAGCTTGAACAGCTTGAGGTATGCGCATCTCAGGTGCCGCATAAACTTTCTCTAGTATTGCGAGAATGAGCTTCATGCCCCTATGCTCAATCAGGCTCCTCTGGGAGGTGAGCCAAAGGGAGGAGAAATGCTTTAACTGAGAACACCTTTTGCATAAGTGGCTCAAAACCTTTCAAATTAATTTAGCACACTCGTATTTAATTCTCTTTGTTCAAATGTCAACTTTTTTGTTGGGATGAGTGCAGTATTTTGTCTCATCTGGCCAACAGTATTCTCTTGACAAGAGTAATCTGTTTGCTGTGGACCAGAACTCTGGGGAGAAGCACCTCCAAGATGTCCTCATTCACCAGGCTGCAGACTTATAGCTCTTTCTGGTGTTCCCAGGCACAGGGTAAATCCCAACTCTTATTGACTCATCTTGGTTTTCGGAGAGGGGGGTGGTCTCTGAGGAGCTACAGTGCCCGGATACATGAAGAACCCCACCACGTAACCTTATGGAAGATACTTAATGTATCTATGTCTCAGTTTCATGTTCTGAAAAATGGGTTTAGCTGGCATTTCAAGGGTTGATGATGAGCTCACGTAAACCTTTGACCAAGATCTTGGCATACATGGGAACATGGGTGATGATTATTTCTGTTATCACGATGATTCACAAATTGTAGTCATCTCTCCAATCCCTCACCCTCCTTGCCTTCTTACAGTCTGAGACTGTTGGCAGCCCAGGGTCCTGCAGCACTCTTGAATCCTTCCCTCAGCTTTGAGGATGCCACCTGAGTGTGATTTTCCTAAGCCTTGTTCCCTCAACTTTCTTTTACTTACATTTTCTTCTTTTCAGAACATGTCGACCTTACTGAAGGCTCTGTCCTTAGACTTCTCTCAGCCAAGACACCCTTTCTCCAGGTTTCAAATGCGCATTCTCCCCCAGTTTCCCAGAATCCTCAGCATTCTCCACTGTCCCTCTTTCTCCTTTTATCACCCATCCTCTTCTCTTTCTTTCCCCTCTTCTCTCCTGTCTCTTCATCTTGAAGTCCAGATTCAGTTTCTAGATGCCTGCTATGCATCCCCATCTAACATACCCGTAGCTCGAAGAGGCAAATTTGGTTCCTTCCTTCCAGGTAAGAGGTACTATGGTCTCACACACCCACTTGTGTTGCTTGCCACGAGAAGGGTTTCACTAATCTCCTAGCCTCACTCGAAACTTGGAGTTGTCTTGATTCCTCCTTCTCATTTTCCCTCTTCACTTCTCCTCTGTGCAGGTTTTCTATCATCTTTCCCACAAAAGCCTCAAGTGTCCCCTGCCCCAACCATTTGCTGGCAGGTCACATTCTCCTGACTTTGGGTCTTGCAATCATCATCAGACTCTGCCAACCTCTAATCTCCTTCTTCCCAGTTTGCCGTGTGTCTGCCTCCACATGCACTCTTCCACATTATGCTCCTCAGGGAATATTTGGGGAGCTTTGAAACCCCTTGGCCCACGGTGGCCACTAGCTCTCTCACATCAGAACCTCTAGGTTAGCACCCAGGCATTGTTTCACACTCCTGGAGGTAGTTCTGTGTACATCCTAGTCTGCTAACTAGAGTTCAAACGAATAGCTAAACACGTCCGAGCTACTAGGTCAACGGTCCTGACGCTTCAGCATATGGTTAGTATCACCAGAGAGCTCGTTAAGGCAATATGTCAGGCCCCATTTTTAACATTCCTGACAATGAGAATCTGCATGTTCAAACTGGGCCTCAGAAGCTGCTGCTTTTGCTGGTCTTTGTCAACCAAACTGAGAACTAAAACACTGGGTACTGAGTTATCCTCTTTAAGAGTAGAGGCTTGTAAAGATGACTCTGTGGAGATTCTTCATCAGGTCAGGGTCAACTAAACTACCCCAGACAATGTTCTGACAAAAGGCCTGTGGAGAAAGAGGCAGATTAACAGGGACTGGGGGCAAGTCATGTCTTTCGCCCGAGATCTTGTCCCTCCAGTGACTTTGCTCACTAGGAAAGGGCTAGACTTAGTGTACTAGCTGCACATCTAACATTTAGAGATGGAGCCAAGTGCCAGGAGATGCAAAAGTATATATATCAGTGAGAAAGTGATGTGTGGTCTGACTCACATTCTGAGGAATTTCCCAGGTTCCTAATTGAATTCTCTATCCTGGCTGCCCTGCCTGCTCATAATGTATTTGTCTGTCTATCTGTTTATTTATCTCTGTTTGTTTATCATCTCTCTATCATCCATCAATTCTATCTATCTATCTATCTATCTATCTATCTATCTATCTATCTATCAACTATCTATCAATCTATCTATCATCTAGCTATCCATCAGTTCCTTAAGCTATCTATGAGTCTATGTGTCTATGTCTACATATCTGTATGTCTTGATTTTACAACAAGGATGCTTAGACTAACATGAGGCAGCTTTCACAAATGCAGTAAAGAATATAGGTGCCATCAAAACTATTGCCGGACTACCCTATTACTGGGAAGGATGTGGTTTCTTCTCTTTCATTTCATTTAGGTTTTACAAGTAATTGTGACCTGGCAGGCAGATAAATCTGTATTCAACATCTCCTGACAGGAACATTGTAAATAGCATTCCTACCTGAATTCTTCAGGGTTTATAGCAAGAAAGGAAGATGATGAATATAATGTGGAATTGGGTTTGTAAATCTTTTTAAGACTTGATTTTTCCCTACTTTTCTAAGCATCTGTATTACAACCAGCCCTTTAGCTAATATTGTTTTTGTGCCGAAAAGCAAAGTTTACCAGGGCTGTCTTGACTCTGAGCACTTTATAATTACAGGAGAAGGACAAGTGCCTGAATTCTGAGCAGGAGAAAAAAGTACCAAGAACTGTATCGGTTCAGCTAATGGCACAAATGAGACTTCAGAGCTGAATGAAGGACTAGAAACAGGATGGATCCTCATTGCTTGCTAAATTGGGGGAAAAATCCTACAAAGCTAAACTAAACCAGCTCATCAGTCAGTCCTTACTCATATTCTAAAAGTGTGGATTAATCAGAGAGCCAGGCAAGAGAGCAGCAGGCCTCTGCCTCCCATTCTTTGAAGCATGATAGAATGATGAGCCTAACATTAGATGTTTTTCTGCCATCATAGACCAACCTAGCTAAGCTCATTTTGGGTGGTTATAAAGAGTCATGCAGTAATTATTTAGAGCCCGGTACAGCCACCCTTTAATCAGGCCAGGGAGACGCACACAGTGGCTATTTTCCGGACATTTAGCAAGGAGGAAAATGTCGGTATGATTCTAGAGGACTTTCCTGGGTGAGAGTATCTGGAGTTCCCACTTCTGGCTTCTAGGTGAGGTGAGGAAGAGCGTCCTTTTTAGTGCTGTCAGTAAAGGCAGCCAGAAGATAACACACACCTGTCTCACCTCCCCCCCGTCTGGGCTGGGTTAACAGATTTATCATAAACAGAATATCTGTGATTCTCTTAGAAAGGAACCTCTTCTTGTTTTGTCTTGGGTTTCATTTTAGTCCCTGCACTTAAAAAAAAAAAAAAAAAACGAATTTTGGAAAAAAGTTTTTTTCAATTATGCATACCCATGCCCCTGTCGGGGGTATGTGCACGTGAGTGCAGGAGCCCACAGAAGCCAGAGGAAGGTGTTGGGTCACCTGCAGCTGGAGTTACAGATAGTTGGAAGCTCATTGACACGGGTACTAGGAGCTGAATTCTGGTCCCCACTCTTAGCTGCTGGCCATCTTTGCAGTCCCTGCCTGCACTTCTTAATAAGGGTATTTCTAATGTATTTTCTATGGTGAATGCTTTCTGTCTTTTTCTAGAGGCTAGACTCAGAGTTTGCTTATCTTTTCATTTCTTCCATCCACCAACACATATTGATAGGATGAAGGTGAACTGAGTGAACACTCTGTCACCTGTTGATCCAGAGTGTCATGGTTCATTTGTGACCATTTTAGCAAATTTTCTGACTTCCACATAATCCACGGTGGGCAGACAATGTCTTTTACCTCCATATACCCACACACATCCCTTAGTTTTGTTTTTTTTTCCATTACTGTAACAAACACCAAAGGCAAGATAACTTTGTAAAAGGGGGGAATTTTTATGTAGCACCCAGTTCTGGATAATGAAGAGACTAGTAGAGGTATCAGCTTGGCTGTGATGAAGGCCTCGTGGCACATGGTATCACAATAGCCGGTGTGTATGTGAGGGGAAGAGATTACATGGCAAAATAGGTAGCCGGGGTGTGACAAGGGTCCCGTAAGAACTACATTAATTGGGCTAGAGCAATAGCTCAGTGGTTAATGTACTTGCTGCACAAACAGGAGGAACTGAGTTCAAATCCCCAGGTCCACATAAATGCTAAGTGATTGTGGTGGCTCTCCTGCTGTTCCAGCACTTCAAAAGTGGAGACAGGGAATCTGTGAAGCAAGCTGGCTTGCTAGACTAGCCAGATGGTTGAGCTCTGAGTTCAAGTGAAAGACCCTGCATCAATGAATAAGGGAAGACTCTTGGTATCAACCTCAGATCTCCACACACACACACACACACACACATATACATATGAACGCATGCATGCATATGCACATACTCATACCTAAGACGAAAACAACAAATAAACAAAATTCATAACAACAGCAGCAAAAGACCCATATTAATTGCTTCCAATATATGACTCCCACTGACCTAAGAACTCTCATCATCCCCAGGCTCTTAAAGGCCTACCATCTCGACACTGCTACACCAAGAACAAAGCTTCCAATACATGAGTCTTGGGGGGGGGGGGCGACTACTTCAGAACAACACTGTATAATCTCAATATGGACATACTGCTCCATAGCCTTTCCTTCAGTGTTTCAAGCTTCCCCACCCCCAGACTCTAGCTCTTTCTTCTCTCTACATCTTTTTATTTGCTGCTGGCATTACCTGAAATCTCTTCCACCCCAGCCGATGGTT
The DNA here is from genome assembly GCF_949786415.1 of Peromyscus eremicus. Classification (NCBI taxonomy): domain Eukaryota; kingdom Metazoa; phylum Chordata; class Mammalia; order Rodentia; family Cricetidae; genus Peromyscus; species Peromyscus eremicus. Next base: position 20,314,467 of record NC_081423.1, read on the forward strand.
GTCCATGACCAAGGATACTAGCCTTCATAGTACTGGAAGGCTTTGTACAAACCCAGTGCTGGCTCAGGTATGGAGGACACCCTGGTGTCATGCTATGTCTACATCTGTCAGGGCACACAACTTCCTGTACTGCAGGAGCCTGCTTGTGACTGTTGTTCTTAAGGCCTTTCCCACCCATGCTGCCACCAACTTGACTAGAGTTTCTCTAAGGCCAAGTACCTGGTTTCATCATTTTTGATTCACCATCTATTACATAACACTGGTGTATATTATATAACATCTGCAACAGTAGCTGTTCCACCAACATTTAAGGACTAGGAATGAATTATTACTATCATTTAAGGCAGTCAGAACTACTCCCTGAGACATCAGCTTCTCAAGCCTCTAATAACATTATTTGCATCAAACATTGAACAATAATAGCTGAGCTTTGGACCACTGGTTCTCAAACTGTGGGTCCGAGACCAGCAGGAGCAGATATCACTCGGGAACATTTTAGAAACACAAAGTTTTTGGATGCCAACTTAGACTGTTGAATAAAATAAAATGCAGCACAGGCTTCAGAAATCTGTATTCTACAGGCTCTGCAGGTGCTTGCTAGGGAGAACCTCTGTTTGAAGTAATTAGAAGCAATATTTGGGAAAGAAGCACACGGCAGTGAGAAGACCTAGGCCAAGGGAATCCAGCGGTGATGGCTCACGTCCTAACGGCCATGCTTGATTGGCTGCGTATGTGGATTTGGTTAACTTAGCTAAACTCTGTGAGGATCATTTCCTTCATTAATAAAAGGCAGAGGGAGCAGAGCAAATGACAAACTTCAAATGACTCGTGTGCCTATGGTACAGTGCCGGTTCAGCAGATGGTGGGTCCTAATTTACTGTTCCCCCAAATGTATGCCGTTTAAGATTAGCTCCAAAAATATTTGGAGGGAGGGGGAAGGAGAGAGGAGGAAGAAGAGGCAGAGAAAAAAAGTGAAGGTGAAGGGGGAGGAGGAGGAGGAAGAGGAGGGAGAGGAGGAGGAGGAGGAGAGGGGACAAAAGAAGGGTTAAGATGTCAAAGAGGAGGGAGAGGAAGAGGAGGAAGGATCATGTTTCCTCAGGGGTCAAATACCTTTGAGAAACAAGGAATCAGTTCTTACGGAATCTTATTCCCTATAAGTAAATTAAAGGCTCTGAGAAATGTTAGAAACCCCTACCCCAATGCAATTTTGTTTCCTCCATTCCTCCTCTGCTCCTTCCCTCCCTCATTTCAAGGGTAATCCTGGTAATCTAAGAAAAGAAAAATGGAAATTTCATATTAGTTTCAAGCCTTAGACCATTTCATTTTTTAACTAGTGTTTTGGGAAAATAACCTCAAGTCAACATATTGACTATTTGGGAAACACAGATAATGATTTGTCAATCTCTAAGGAGGTATTTATTAATTATGTACTCAGTACTAGACCCACATTGAGTGCTGGGGATGCTGGCAGTTGTGGTTGATATATTGTGTATCTTAATAAACTTATCTGAGGGTCAAAGAACAGAACAGTTACTAGATAGACATAGAGGCCAGAAAATGGTGGCACATACACCTTTAATCCTATCACTTGGGAGGCAGAGTGTTGCCTTTGAGTCAAGATGTAGGACACTCAGCTGCTTCTCCAGCACCATGTCTGCCTGCATGCCACCATGTCACACCATGATGATAATGCACTAAACCTCTGAAAATGTAAGCCACCTCAATCAAACATTTTTCCTTTATAAGAGTTGTTGTGGAGCTAAGGCCCTAATCTCCCAACTGGACAGCCCAGTTCTCTAGCCCCTAGGCCATGGGGGCACATTTCATGCCCCTCCCCACAGCCACTGCAGCCCCAGAGACTGGGCAGCAGCCTCCTCTCCCCCAACTCCCTTGACAACCATCCTCCAAGATGACACCAGTGACCACCACAGCCGCAGGCCCCACCTGATTGGAAGAAGAGTGACCCAGAGCTCTACCTGTAGAGACTGAAGGAAGAAATGGGTAGACAGCTGTGTAAGAAGATATTTAACAACATAAAGAGCAATATGGCACCACCAGAACTTAGTGATCCTACAACAGCAAGACCTGAACACCCCAAAGCAGATGATCCAGAAGAAAATGGCATTAAAAATAACTTTATGAAGATGATAGAGGCCCTTAATGAGGAAGTGAAAAATTCCTGTAAAGAAATGGAGGAAAGGAGTTGCTGCGGTCATGGTGTCTCTTCTCAGCAATAGAAACCCTAATTAAGACAGTGGCAGTACACCACATTATGCTGATATGCCAAACTACTCCATCATGATATTCTGGAAGTCAGTATGCACAGTGGGTGTGATGGTTTGAATAGGAATGGACCCCACAGACTTATGTGTTTGAATGCTTGGCCATAGGGAGTGGTGCTATTAGGAGGTGTGGCCTTGTTGGAGTAGTTGTAGCTTTGTTGGAGGAGGTGAGTCACTAAGGGGTGGGCTTTGAGGTCTCAGAAGCTCAAACCAGGCCTAGTGGCTCAAAGACCCTTCCTGCTGTCTGGGGATCCAGATGTAGAACTCTAAGCAACTTCTCCAGCACCATGTCTGCCTGCACGCCACCATGCTTTCCACCATGATGATAATGGACAACATCTCTGAAACTGTAAACCAGCCCCAATTAAAAATTTTCCTTTATAAGAATTGCCATTGTCTTGATATCTTTTTACAGCAATAGAAACCCTAACTAAAAGAGTGAGGGCTCAGTCTTTAGTTGTACCGAAACACCACACTACTCTATTGACTGCATAAGTGCATGGCTTTACCACACCTAATAGCATACTGAGCCTGTCTGGATTCTGAGTTGTATGTTCACATGAACTAGGTTAATAAAATTCAAAGCTGGCACCTGGCCTGGGTTCCCGCATCTTGGTTATGGTTCTTCCCATATGCAGATGACCATTCTACTATACTTTTAAAAGCTCAGGAAATTATTTCCTACTTTATTTTGTGAACCAACACCCCTTCCCCCAACAGTATCTTGAAATGCATCTTACAAAACAAAACAAAACAAGACAAAACCTAAAAAAAAATGTTTCCCGTGGCAAATGAGTTGAAAAATACTGGCAACGAAGCATATGCTGAGGTAATTTAAGAGTGGTGATAAAGCCAAAAGGAAAGATAAATAGCCCCCAGAAACGTACAACGTTAAAGAGGCTGCTCCCTTTTAAAGTCTAATTGGACACAGCAGGGGTCTTGATCCGTGGGACTAGCTGTTTATGAGTGGAATTTCCTACTACAGCGTAGAAAGTTAAAGTGTGAGCTTGGCGGCTTTGAAGTTGAGTATTTCGCGTCTATCATCCAACCTGCAATTGGTGTGGACAATATCAGAAGGAGCAGAGCAATGAAAATACGTACACATGCCCTGAACACAGAGTAGGCAAATGGTCCCTATGTTTTGCCAACTTCTTATTTTGAGTGGCTGCCAAGTTGCTACCAGCCCACCCAGAAGTCCCCTTATGTTTATTATATATGTGGGAGTTCTGAGGAACCTAACCCCACGTGTAGCAGCAGCTGCTGCTGAAGACAGAGGAGACCAGAAGAGAAGAAACCCAGCCCAGAGCTCAGTCTGTAGCTGTGTAGTCTCCAGTGGAGCCTCAGAGTTACTGTCAGGATTAATGAGGGAATGTGAATGAAGGTTCTGAGTTCTATGGGCAGAAGTGCTGATTCCTGTGTCCGTGTAGGGCATCATTACTATTAATAAGCAATAATGATAACTTGCTGTCTGTCTCTCACTGTGCAATGGAGAGGCATTTTTTTCCCACACATTATCTTGAAGTATAATTATCCCTGTGTTATAAATGGTGAAACTAAAACACAGAGAAGTTAATTAAACAACTTGCCCAGGGTAACAATAGTCCAAATGGAGGAGAGAATATGGCATAGACTCGGCAGCTCTTAAGAGCTGGCGGTCGCTGCAGTGGTGGAGGCAGATATGAGTGTCAGCACTGACTTACTCCCAAGCACGCTGACACTATCTTTCTTTTATGTGCATATATGTATGTTTATGGGAGGGAAAAATGCATGTTTATGCATGTCTGTGCATGTATGGAGTATGGGTAAATGCATGTGTGTGTGTGTGTGTGTGTGTGTGTGTGTGTGTGTGTGTGTGTGTGTGTGAGTGCATGTGCATACAACATGGAGGCCTGAGATTGATGCTGGGTGGCATTCAGTAATTCAGTGGTTCTCAACCTACGGGTCATGACTCCTTTGGGGTGGAATGACTCTTTCACAGGGGTCACATATCAGCTATCCGGCATATCAGATATGTACATTACAATTCATCACAGTAGCAAAGAGCAGTTATGAAATAGCAACAAAATAATTTTATGGCTGGGGTCACCACAACATGAGGAACTGTATTAAAGGGTTGCAGCATTAGGAAGGTTGAGGACCACTGCATTAATCACTTTCCACCTTGTTTTTTGTTGCAGTCTCTCTCACTGCACCTGGAGCCTACTCATTTGGCTAAATTAGCTGGCTAGCAAGTTCCAGGGATCCTCCTGCCTCTGCCTCCCAAGTGCTGGGATTACAAACGTGCACTACAGCATTTCAGGCTTTTTGCTTGGTTCCGGGGATCTAAATTCAGATCCCGATAATTTTACTGCAATCATTTTACTGAATGTTCCACACACCCTGGCCCCATATTCTCAGGCTCCTTTGCTACACTGGACCTCTAAAACAATAGTTTTGGAAGTGGACTCCCATCCGTAAGCAGTTGCCCAGTGGGATGGTGATGTCATGCTGCATCCTGTAAGTTTTTTCTTTTGTCTCTGCTTGTGTGTACATCTCATAAACAAGAGTGCTCACTTTTGTCTACTCATTTTAGAAGGGAAAACAGCCCTTTACTAGTGGCCTATCAGAAAAGAATGGTTGTATTGTAACATGGGAGTATTTTCTAGAAGATCAAGACAGTTTCAGTCAGACTGTCCAAACACACAACTCCAGGCATGGATGCAACCATGCATGAATCTCCAATATTCACAAAGAAAGGGATTTATCTTATGAGGTATGTGCTTTATTTCCTTCATTCTAAGACACGTATTTTCACATTTACTTTCCCCATAACTAAGGTTTAAGAATCGTGTGCGTATTTAATGAACCACTGCCATTTTTCTACTGTGAAAGGTTATAATTAAATCTACAGTGTGCTTACTATCAGTGTCATTTTAAAACAAAATTATATTGTATCTGTTGACTTACTTCTTTAAAAATATTTATTTTTATTTTGTATATATGAATGTTTTACCTGAATGTAAGTCTGTGTACTGTATTCATGCCTGGTGACCGCAGAGTCGAGAAGAGGGTAATGACTCTCCTGGAACCAGAGTTAGGAATGGGTGGAAGCTACCTGCTATGTGGTGCTGGGAACTGAACCCAGGTCCGCTGCAAGAACAGCAACTGCTGAGCCATTTCTCCAGCCCCTTATTTGTGGATTTCTATCCCAAGTTTCTATACAAAAGTTTTGTGGCATCTGACAGTGAATTGCATGGGAAGTCTAGACAGAATTTACCCAGCATAGAAACTTCCCCTTTGTGAAAGTTGGAATTGTTTCCAAAGCAGGCTAGACACCAGTCAAGCTTTAGCAACCTTTGGGTTATTCTGATTAAACAAATCTCATGTGGATCCTGTGCCTTTGTGATGGAATGGACAGGATAGGGTAGCAGAATCTCAGAGTCACAGTTGTCCGAGGGAATGTCAGAAGGAGGCCAAGTTTAATGACAGAGCTTCAAACCAGGCAATGCCCACTGCCATGACACACTGGACACATCACAGCTATTTGATCAAGGTCTGCAGCCAGTCCATGGTTTCTGAGTCTCAAGTTCAGAGCTGGAGGTGATACACTTTTCCACGTTGTACTACCCCTATATCCACAATAGTGATACTAGCAAAAGCTTGAGTCCAATTCTACTTCAAAGCACCTTAGCCTCGATCTTCACAGCTCTACGGAAAACCAAGCTGTGTCATAAGGTCACATGGTCCATACTCACTAAAATTTACCTAACCTTCCAGTGACCCAGCTGCTATCCCCTTGCTAGCTGTATACACTTGTCACTAAGTCCGCTGAGAAAAATCTTTTGACTTTTGGCAATTTTAGTTTCATTTGAAAGATACAGTAAGCCCATCATGGATAGTAGAGGATAGATAGAACTGACAGGCAGTTGGTAAAGCAACCAAGAGCTAAGGGGCAACCCAATAAATCCAGCCACGAAGATGAAAATGTGTTTGGGTGGGTATCAATCCATCAGTAACCATTCTTCTTCATATAACACAAAGTGAGAAGCTGGGCATGATGGCTGGAATCTGTAATCCTAGCACTCAGTAAGCTGAAGCAAGAGAATCATGAGCTGGATGCTAGCCTGGGCTATATAATGAGGCTCAAAACCAAACAACAAAAAACCAGGAAATGAGTAACTGGATCATGATTTAATGCATTTGAACAGGTAAACCCTACTAAATATTGGCAACATGGGAGAGAAATCAGGGAAATGCCAGTATCTATGGAACATCACTTGATAATGGACCATGTGAAACTCTTCAACCAAATAGGGCCTGATGCTGAGTTTTTCAACCCTTGGGTGAATGACCTATTATGTGGGGATAATAGGGCCTCCAGACTTCTTACCGCATGGCTATAGTGTATGAAAATGAAGTAACTAAATAATGCACAGGGTAGTGTTCTCTGGAGGCGAAAGTGGTACTGCAATGTGGGGACTGTGATAAGTGACGATAGTGGAGACATTGTCAGAACCATCATCATCATCCAGGCCCAAAGGTTAGGGAACTGGAATCACAACGTCATTAGGCAGATGGAAAAATCCTCCCCATCAGAGATGGGCAGCTTCTTATCCATGACCATGATGGGATATAAGAGGGTGTTGCTAGCTGTGGGGTTACTTCAAAAGCATGATAATTACAATTAGTAATGCTTATATGAAACCTTTGCCTTTTCAATGTTACCACCTAAATGTATGTATGTATGTATGCATGTAGGCATGCATATATGTATGTATGTATCTATCTATGTATCTATGTAAGTATCTATCATGTAGGAATGTATGTATGCATCTATGTATCTATGTACCTGTGTATGTACATACATATGTATCTATCTGTCTATCTGTATATAATAACAGGGAAAATGTAACAAATATGCCGGCAAGCTCATTTGTTCAATTTGTTCAACACAACCTGTGTGTTGAATGGGAAGTGATACACACACACACACACACACACACACACACACATGCACACACACACACACACACATATACAACAATGATATTATTTAATATCTTTACCATCATCATCATCACCAAACCAGAAAGGGGCTTGATTTTAGTTTCCTGTTTGGGGGAGGGAAATGCTTCTCTGTTTTGAAAGACGAATCTCTGGGCAGTGCTGTGAGCTTGCAGCTCTAGCCATTTGGAAGGCAGAGGCAAGAGGATCACTGGAGCCCAGGAGTTAAGAGACAATCCTGGACAACTCAAAAAGATCTCATTTCTTAGAAAGAATGAATAAATGAAAGAATGAAGGAATGAATGGATGAATGAAAGAAAGAAAGAGAAAAAGAAAAACGGCAGTGTTGGCACCCCAGCATACCGCTGGAAGCCAAGAGATTGTCTTATGCTTCATTCTCATTCTTTGCTTAGAATCATGACATTTCAAAGTTGGAAGGGATTTTTCTGAAACATCTGGCCCACATCCTCCCAATGCTATAAAACAAAAGCCAGAGTGCCCAAGAGGGAAAGGGTTAGACTCGCGATGCAGGGAGTTCTGGGTGAAAGGAGGGCTCTGCAGAGTTCCCAGCTTCCACCATCTCCAGGGCTCTTTCTTCTCCTGGTGATTTTCTTTCTTTGTCTTACAGATTCTTTTTATCTTCAGAACCCTTTCAGCAATTTGAGATCAATAAAGAGAGGCAGAAAAGGCCACAGCTGCCTACTGTAATATGTCTTTTTCCCCTCCCTGTGAATTATTTTCACAACAGATCTTGTCTCTTATATTCTAACTAGTTTTCAGGCCTCATGAGAAGGTGCAGAGGTTAGGAAAAGAAATAAAAACCTGGACATCCTAATATCTTAACTAGGCGGTATCCCATCCTATCGGTTCCCATCTAAGTGAAGTAAATTGCTTGACCTGGAGCAGGAAGACCACAAGAAGAACTTACAGAGAAATAGGGAAATCGAAGCCGGGAAAGTTCAGTGATTATTGTAGGCAACAAAGTCGCCGATTGAAATGGATCAAAGATGGGGGCTACTGTAGAAAAAGTCACATGGAAAGCGACATCCTAAGCAGGCAGGGTAAAGGGGAAGGTGTGTGGGTAATGGACAGACACCCCAGGGAGATGGAAAAGGTCACTGAGATGAAAATAACTTTGGGAATGGGAATGAGTGCTCCATTACCACAGACGGGAAGAAAACACCACGTCCAATCAGACGGAACAGATTGAAATGCGAGTCCAGTCAAGTGTGAATGCCACCAAATGCATCCTGGAACTACTGAGGGAGCTGGCATGAAGGGAGAGGAGTCCAGTCCCCCCATCTCTCAGCCCACTATTGGACATCAATACAGTTCAAGAGCAGGGACCTGTAAGGCTGTGCCGTCTACAAATGCATCTCCGTAGTTCCTAAGTGAGGCAGGTGGGAGATGCTCTTTTCTGTAGGGGCATGATTGTTCTGCTGAAACACAGAAGAGGAGCTCTACCATCAGGAGATTTGAGTGAAGGGATACAAAGTCTGCCTCCAGAGGGGAAGACAGAAGAAGAGAGCGACCGATCACTGCCTTTTATTGCTGGCTTCCCATGGTTGAGTGTTCACTGATAAGAATTGGTTTAACTCCAAGATGCTGCCTTGGAGACAATTACTGTTTTCCACTAAAATACAACTCCAGCAGAAAACATTCATTTAAGTGATAACTGCCTAAATTCGTCAGTCTCAGGCATGTGTTTGCCACATCATCTTCTCATCTTTGGTGTTACAAGCACCAGGAAGGAATAAATAATAAGGAACAGAAATCATAAAACAAAGTATTTGATGGAAAATGACAAAAGAGAGAGCTGGTATTGACCCTGGGGCTATCCAGGGAAGGCTGGTGCTGGAATTCTAAAGTACCACATAAAATAGTTTTTCTATACTCTACTAGGTTATTCAGATTCTAGAGTTTAAATATTAACTACACTGCTTTCTTTTGCTTGCTTCTGGCTTTCTTTACCATCCAAAGCAGGACCTTTTCATCATCCAAAAAAGCGTTCCTCATCCTTTCTCTCTCCTTCTGCAGACTAGGGAACAGCCAAGAGCCAGGGTCCACACCCACAGTTTTCTCCGACCATGCTTTGGAAGTTAAAACTACTGCACACCCCTTTCTTCCTCTGACTTGATGCGTGACTTATTTGTTCGTTCACCTGGCTATTGAGTCGATGAAATGTGTCAGGCTCAGTGCTGGTTACACACATAGAATACAATGGACCACTGGGGAGATACAGTTCTTGTCTTTAGAGGGCTGAAATCTAATAGGAAATATAGAGGAGTACAGTAAGGCCAGCCAGCAGACAGGGGATGAACACACTGCACAGGACTATACTGCTAAGCATCGAATTGAATACTGTTGTGGGTTGAACTGTGTCCTCCACTCCCCAAAATGTATGTACCTGTAAAGTGACCTTGTTTGGATTTAGTGATTTGCTTGTAGTTATAATTAGTTTGGATTTGCTTGTAGATATAATTCAATTGAATTCATTTTGGATTATCATGAATTACTCTTTTTTTTTCCAGTGACTGATATTCTTGTGAGGATGAAGAGATTCTGAGCCCCACAGACTTTCATGGGAGAAGGGGGACCATTCATGTGAAGACAGAGGGCTATTTTTCTCTTAAAAAAAGATGGCGTGTACACCCACAACCACAGACGGCCTTAGATCTAACCTCATAACAACTTGCAGTCCACAGGCCGTTGTGAGAACGTACCCCACGTTTGTTGGTCTCATTTTGATGCTGTCCTTTTAAAGCTTTCTCAACAAGGATGTTATGCTTATTTCAACCCATGGAAGGTACTAAGTGATACAAACAGTCTGAAGAAGTGACCCCTGTCTTTAAGTGGTGACAATTTAATGTTGACACAAGTGACTCATATGCATGAAACACCAAGAGAATATTACAAATTAGAACGTAATGAGGTGCTAAATTGAATGAGACAGACTCCACGATTGTCTCGCCACTCTGCAAAGGGGATGCTCTTGCTGGGCAGACATGGCTAGGGAAGCTTCACGCTTAGATGGAACTCAGTTAGTAACCGAACCCAATGGCAGCTAGGGAGTTGTCTCTGTTCTCAGGCCTGGGGTTTGGGATGGACTGGGGTGGAGAATTAACATCCCAGCATCTTCACAGGGTTTCCAGTCCACAGTAGCAGATACCACATTCCAAGGAAGTGCCACAGCATCCAGTCATGCAAGTCTGAGGTGCCTGGTGTCAATTCAAACAAGCTGTCCCTAATCAGTACATATGTACTGAAATGAAATAGATTGGAGATGGTAAATGGTTCCAAATTTGGGGGTTCTAACATCGTATTGAGTATTTTTCATGCCCCATCTCTGTGCTTTCCTTTAAAATGTTTTCTTTCCATCAAAACAAGAAGAAATGTGCCGCTTGAGGAATCGTGCAGCTCTACGATATTTGGCTGAAAACTAACAAGCTTTCTCCGCCATCGCTTGCTTTCTCCCATCCCAGCAGCAACTGCATTTACCTTTTTAAGGTATTTTTAGCTGATTATTTCGGTATTTATCTCTAGTTCTATAAATAACATGCGCTGCTGCTATTTCTTGTGTTTTCATTTTTAAAAAATGCACTACTTAGTAACTCCTCTCCACAGAAGGTGCAAGGCTGGGCTTTTTTTCTCTACCTGCCCTCTCCACTCACACCTCCTTCCCTTCCCCTGTGTTTCCCTGAGTCCATGCTTACATCGTTTGTCCACACCGGCTGCATCGAGCTTGGATATGATACTCAGGCATAAGCCATGTAGGGAATGATGACAAGTTATTTAATTTTGAACATATGTTTTGCATGTAACTTTTTTAAAAACAGGGTGTGTATATGTGTGTGTGTGTGTGTGTGTGTGTGTGTGTGTGTGTGTTGCATGCATGTGTGTGCTGGTGTACTCACCTGTGTAGAGTAAGAGGAGGATACTTGTTATCCCATTTGAGACAGGATTTCTCACTGAATCTATAGTTTGTGTCTTGCTTGTTTTTGTAGGGTGGCTGACCAGCAAACCCTGGCCATCCTCTTGACCCTGAACCGCAGTGCTGGGGTTACTAGGCTATATGGCCATGCTTGGATGATGATGATTATGATAATTATTATTGTAAGTGCTGGGGATGCAAAGTCAAGTTCCAATACTTAGTAAATTCTCTTATCCTCGGAGCCAACACCTCTAGAATCATCTCTATACCTGTTACTTAAATTTCCATATGCTAATTATCCTGGAGACTGATCTCTTTGGATCAGTTTCATGGCTTCCTTAAGGACAACGCACACATCCTTAACACAAGTCATAGACCGTCTCTGAGCCACCGGTTTGTCATCTGTAAAGCAGGGATCATAATCCAAATGTACAGTATAATGGCATCAGTGTGCCCCAGCAAAGCACTACCAGGAGGGAACACATGTGGCCAAGCACAATTCAGTCACTTGTTCTAGTGAGGGAGAGACACACAGTGGGGTGATTGGTGTTGGAATCAAAGTGTGAGGAAGGGCTTTTGTGAGGTGATTTCCAGGTTCAGAGGAGCCGGTTCACTCCGGTGTTTATGGTGTCGGTGAGTGGGGACCTTTGAGATGTGGGGACCTTTAAGATATGGGGCCTGGCCGGGCGGTGGTGGTGCACGCCTTTAATCCCAGCACTCGGGAGGCAGAGTCAGGCGGATCTCTGTGAGTTCGAGGCCAGCCTGGGCTACCAAGTGAGTTCCAGGAAAGGCGCAAAGCTACACAGAGAAACCCTGTCTCGAAAAACAAAACAAAACAAAACAAAAAAAACCAAACCAAAACAAAACAAAAAGATATGGGGCCTAGTAGGAGGTCTAAAGATTGGCTTCTCCCCTGTGCTTTGCAACTCTCACAAGCTCCAACTACTGTAGTGACATCTGCCATTGAGGTGATACAGCAAGTGGCCCTGGCCGGAGCTGATGCTATGATTATAGACTTCCGAAGTGGTGAGCTACATGCACCTCTTTTCTGTACAAATAAGCTTCATGTATTTTGATGTGGCAACAAAACCAGGCCAATAGAGACTGTTGATACTCCCTTGCTTGTATATGAATGCTGTCATGAAGCATTCTTACTTTCATTTTATCACCTTATCTAGCTTTGCCAGTCACAGAAGGCCTTGAGCAGCGTTGGTATTCAGCACTCAACAAACTAACTATGTTCAACAAACAAACAACCCACCTTGATCTAACAGTGAACGCAGGCCAGTTTCCAACACCATCTAGGTCCCCTGACTAGTGACAGGCTGGTCCCCAGGACTCCTTTTGTCTTTCTCCAAGGTATGGATTGTGGAGTCACCATTTGAAAAGACCTTAGAACAATGGTCCCCTAGAATTAGCCCTTCCAAGTGTTTGTTGTATGACACCAGAAGCATGGCAATAAAGAAAAACTAAGTTGGGCTACAGCAAAATTAAAACCTTTGGCACTTCAAAGAACATCATCCACAAAATGAAAAGACAACCCAGGGAATGGGTAAAAAGGTTTGCAACTTGGATATGTGAAAAGCATCCAGAATACAAAAGTCAATAACAACAAAATCAAACAGTCCAATTAAAAATTGAGCAAGTGTCTTAAGTGAACACTTGCATATTTTCACATTTATTTATTTACCCTGTGTGTGTGTGTGTCTGTGTGTGTGTGTGTGTGTGTGTCTGTGTGTGTGTGTGTGTGTGTGTGTGTGTGTGTAGCCATGCATGCCAAAGCACATGAGTGGAGGCCAGTGAATAACATACAAAAGCCAGTTCTCTCCCTCCACCCTGTGGGATCAAAGTCAGGTCACTAGGTTTTGCCACAAGTGCCTATACCTGCTGAGCCGTCTTCATGGCCCTTTAATAGATATTTCACTGAAGAAGACATACTAATGGCAAAAAAGTGCAGGAAAAGCAGTCCCATATCACCAGTCACTAGGGACTGCAATCACAGTTATAGTAGATGCCATTTCACACCAACCAAGATGGCTACTACTGAGGAAAAAACATACAGAAACAAGTGTTTGGGATAGTAGAAGAACTAAAATCTTTTTGGGTTCCTGGTAAAATGAAAAATGATGTGGTCACTGTGAAAACAGTATGGCAGCTCATCAATAATTTTAAACATATCACTACTATGTGAGTCCGGGATTCTACTAGTGAGAACCATCCCCAAAGGAGTCAAAGTTCAAACAGGTCCAACAGCTGTGCTCTCTGCAAAACTAAAAGGTGGCCCAATCTGAGTGTCCATTGATGGACACGTGACTAACAAAGTGTGGCACATAGAGTACCCACAATAGAAATTAATCATCTTAAAAGGAAGGGGAATTCTGTCCCCTGCTACAACAAGGGTGGAACCTGAAGGCATTACATTAAGTGAACTATCAGTCACCCATGAAAGAACAAACATAGCAAAATCCTATTTATATGAGGCCCCAGAGTGGCCAAACTCTGAGAAAGAAATATAATGATGGCTGCCAGGAGCTAAGGGAGGTTAATGGGTGTCAAACTCTATTTTCAATCTTTTATGTCAATTTAAATCCATGGCAACTGCCTTCAGATCCTGATAGAATCCCCAATATACCCTGAACTCCAAATCCATTCCTCAAGAAATGCATACACATCTGTTGGGGTGGATGAAACTATCCTGGAGATAGAAGATTACACACAGTGTGAGCACAGAACTGTGTGCAAAATATGGAAAAAAAGACAGCATTCATGATAGGTGTATTTTACCATGGTCGAGAAATGTGTGTTGGAATTCATATTGGCTGTGTTTGCTGGCACCAGACCTACACAAGATCAATCCAGCCAAAGCTCCAGCATGGATGGGGGAGGGACTCCTGAAGTCCCACCTTAGTTAAGGAGCTGAGCTACTGGCAACTGAGGGAAGCGGAGTCAGTTTTCATTAGGAATTCCCAGTGGGGGCCCCTACACTCACATACATACTGGTAGCACTGAATGGACTCAGCAGGTTTAGAACAGAGTAAATGAAATTAGAAGAGGAAATGGTAGTAGAGCTGATTTGGTCAAAACATGTTATATGCATCTTCGAAATTCTCAATACTTTCAAACAGAAAATTGTAGAAAGTGTTCATTTGTTTGGGGTGCAGCTCAAGAGTCAAAAAACTCCACAAGATCCTGGGTTGATCTTCACTACTACAAAGAAATATTTGTTAAACTAAAAAAAAATTTCCCACATTATATATTATATACGTGAGGCACGTTTTGTATTCAATACTTATGTACAATTATTGAGTGCCAACTGAACTTTAAAAACAGTTTGAAACATAGATAATATCAAACCCAATCTCTGCTTCAGTTCATTTTTCAAAATCTCTTTTCAAGATATCATGAGGATATCATTTAATGATTCATGTCAGCTTCAGGGGCTGTAGACAATGCTGTTTTACAGATTACAAAAAAAAATGATATACACTGCTCCATTTTATGGTGCCAGAGAGTATCTGAACAACAGTTGGAATTCAAGCAGTGGAGTTCAGAGCCCACACTTTAAAAGTTATACACATCCTTCAGTCTTGTTTAGCAGAAGGGACTGTGGAACTCCCATTGGAAAATATACATATGCTGTGACTTAAGAAAATTGGAGACATTTTCAACAAAAGACTAAGTAGTGTTGTAAAATGACTATTAACCATTATACAGGAAGTTGCCTGTTGAATTAAATGTGGAATGTTAAAGGGAATTCGGGAAGGTTTGACATTCCGTTTAAAAGGGTTAGGACAGGAAACTGTTAATGCACTGTATGCAGTTAGCAGTCTCTGCTTTGCTGGGACATCGGTTCTTATGTACCCAGAAGCTGGGGACAGAGATGGAGAGGCAGAAGATACACAGTGCTGATCGACCCAGGGATTTGTGTCAATATCCAGATTATTTGCCGAGGAGAAGCAGTTCTCTGCTGCCTGTCACTTTCCCACTGTGCATCTCCAAAGGAATTACCTGTCCATCTTCATTGTGTGCTCCTGGGCACTGTGGTGCAAAAGCATGGTCCCCACCCTAGCCAGGCTGGAAACCGGTGGACTGACAAACTATGCATGCACGTGTGCTTATATGCATTTTACAAGGAGGAAAAATGAAAGGAAGAGAAAGTATGATCTCCATAACATTGCTGGGCAAGTTGGCAGTATCTCAGACCTGAGGGGTATATCCATTGCCAAATCTTGGCATGGGAGACTTTGTTCTAGAAGTGGGGTGGGAGTCTTTAGAACCTGAAGTTTATGCTGGTAAAACTATTTTTCCCCCTGTTGTTGAGGTTATTGCCACCATTATCAGCTCTGTGTTACAAGACTTTAATATTTCTCAATGTATACAGGTAAAATGCAATGATTTGCTCTATACAACTGTGTATATCTCAGTTTTGGCATTGGTAAAGCCCACTTTACTAAGAGAGGGAGAAGAAAAGGGAGAAGGAGGAGAGGGAGGGTTGGGAAGGGAGGGAGAGGGAGGAGAAGAGGGGCAGGGGGAAAAGAGGAAGAGAAGGAGGGAGGGAAGGATGGAGGGAGAGGGGAAGAGAGGGAGAGAGAGAGAGAGAGAGAGAGAGAGAGAGAGAGAGAGAGAGAGAGAGAGAGAGAGAGAAGAGATTGAAAGTCCTGAGCTCTGAGAAAGCTTGTGGTAGGTAGGTATAAGAAACTCACAAACAGAATATTACATAAGAAGGAAGCTTAGATATCTTTCAAGCCAATAACCAATGACAGGTAGGTAAACTGAGGCCAAGAAAGACTAAAAAATTTGACAAGTTTTACACATGCTGTGAGTCAGGGATAATACATATAGAAAGGTTAATTTCTCTTTCTGAACCAAACTCTAGTCACCGAGGAAATAAGGTCAAAACAATCAACAAATGGGACTTCTAGACATTAAAAACCTTCTGTGGAGCAAAGGTCGAAGTCACCTGAATGAAAAAAAAAGTGCCTAAGAATGGCTGAAAATCATTATACATCTAACAGAGGATTAATATATGTAATATACAAAAAACACAAAAATCTAAATAGCAAGAAACTGAACAGATCCAGTCAAATAGAAGGACCAATGAGATAGACAGAGAGTTTGAAAAAGATGAAACACAAATGGTCAATAAACACACAAAAAAATGTTCATTCTCCCTTGCCATCAAAGAAATGAAAATCAAAACTACATTGAGAGGCCATTCGACTCCAGTCAGAATGTCAGTCATTGAGGAAATAAGCAACATCAAATGCTCACAAGGATGTGGACAAAAGCGAACCTTCTACACTCCTGGGGAGAATGTGAAATAGTTCATCCTCTATGGAAATTAGTATGAAGGTTTTCCAAAAGATTAAGCTAGATCTACTATATTACCCAGCTTTTCCATACCAGGGTATTGATTGAAAGGACCCCAAGTTAATACGTCACAGAGATATTTGCACATTAACATTTCCTGCACTATTATTCACAGTAGTTAAACTATGGACCAGCCTACATGTTCAAGAAGAGAGGAGCAGATATAGAAAACATGGTGTTTATACATATATACATCTGCAAACACATACATATATATTTAGCCATAAAGAAGAATGGAGTTGTGCTGTTTCCAGAAAAGTGGATACAACCAGAAACAATCATATTAGGTGAAGTTTCAGAAAGACAAGTGTCCTATGTCTTTCCTCCTTTGTGGTCCCTAGATGTTATACAGTCCTAGAAAATCACATACATGTGGAAAGAATGAAGGTGGGATTATCTAGAGAACAAAGAGGAAAAAGTGGATGGAGTGGGATGAGAAAAGAGGGACAAGGAGAATGGGGATGGGATGAGGACAGGGAGGAAGCTGTGGGGGAGGGGCAAGAGTAGGAGAGCCTGGAGGAAGAAGAAAAAAGGAGGGTTGAGGAATATGGGGTGAGTTCAATGTAGAGCACATATCTTTAAAACTTAAAAAATACAGACAAAGTCAAGTTCTCCAACCTCTACTTTAGACTTTCCCCCTTATGTAGTTGCTCTTGAGATGGTTAGCTATGCCTGAGACGAGAAATTAAGGGTTTTTAGGGCCCCTGAACTAGAATAAGAATCTCCCTGGAAGAGTGTGGTATGAGTTGCCAAGAAGCAGAGGGTGTTTTGTGATGTATACCTGGTGCTTTCAGTTTTTATAAAACTTTAACCCCTGGCCTTTGATAGCAAGTTTCCACTTTCTGTCATACATCTCAATATGCCATGCACATATTCTGAGGTTAACATCTACTGTGGGGCAGGTAGAGAAAGACTCTGTAGTTAGGAAGTTGTCTTGCAATTAGGGTTTAAGGTCTAGGCTCTTTATTTTCCCATGGTGTGACCAACGCTGACCAGTTGTCCAAATTCCTTGTGCCACAGTGTTCTCAGCTGTGAAAGGGCTGTGATGATAATTTTTGCTACACGGGATATGGTGGGGGTTAAATTAAAGTTCGTAATGAAAAGTACTCATGTGCTCAGAATAATACCTAGTACTGAGGGAGAAAGGCCTGTGAGCTCACAGCCAAGTCCTACATGGATCTGCACTTGGGGAAAGAAGGATAGCTCCGTGTGGCCAGCTCAGAGCATTCTCAAGTCAGCCCACATTGTTCAGTGGACTGGCAATCCAGACACTGCAAAATGTCGTTTGAGCACAAGGAAGAAGAGAGAGAGAGAGAGAGAGAGAGAGAGAGAGAGAGAGAGAGAGAGAGAGAGAGTTTGGAAAGGCTGGTCCAGGTATCTCAGGGGTGAGGGGAAGAACTGGAGCCCAGTGACTCAGGTGGGAAAAATTCAAGTTGAGAAAGTGAGAGATACTTGGCTCTAAGAAAAGTCAAAGAGTGTTGAACCCAAAGCTAGCACCCCCCATTCAAGGCTAGCCTCCTAGGACTGCCCTCCTCACTGTAACCCACCCAGGCCTCCCTGGCTCTTGTGTTGCTAGTGTAAATGTGCATAAAAATGCAACACAACTTTATCATTTACAGATGATCTATTATTATTTAAAGACACTTAACAACCCAAAAAGGAAAATTTAATATGTCTTATGTATATGTAAATGAATGTATATACAATATACAACATGTAAGAAATATATAACATATAAGAATATATCCTATGGTGTCTTCTTTCCATAAAGTTGTCCATCATATACAACAAAAAGTAGTAAATATATCAAAGCAATGGGGTTATCAATGGCATTCATCCTCTCAATAAATGTTTATTGGTCATCAATTATGAATCTGCTGCCAGGGCACATTGGAGGAGCTAAAGAATGCAATGAAGCCAAGAGAAGGAAAAGAAGGCAAGGAGAGAGGTGGGATAAATAAACTCATCATCACATACAGTGACTTTGAGAGAGGGAGGGGGAGGGGAGAAAAGAAAAGAGGGAGAGGAAAAGAAGGAGGAGGGAAGAAAACAGAGTGCCACCCTTAAAGTACATAATAATTACTCCAAACTTCTCTGGAAATCCTAAATGAAATTCAACTTCCATGGGCCAAAAAAAGCAAGAAAATTCATAGTACTTTAAATGAGACTTTCCCTTTCCAAACTAAATTTAAAAGGAAAAGATATTTCATTCATCATTGTTTTAAAGGTTTATTGTATGTGTATGAGTGTTTTGCCTGTATGTATATATACATGTTCTATGTGAGTTCCTGGTGCCTCTGGAGGTCAGAAGAGGACATCACTTGAGTGTGCAGCCTTCTCACACATCCCCATCTCTCCCACGAATGAGATGGTCCTGGTAGGGTGCCTTCCTTGTCATGAATGGACAGCATCATCAAGTTGATCATCAAGACAAACTTGTATACTGGCCATCTCCTTTCAAGGCTTTGGACTATGCTGTAACTGCAAAGTCTGCTAATTCCCATATCAACATCAAATGAGCAATGGGACTGCATGTCTGTCCCCCATGAGATCTGCAGTTCACCAGGTCTGTGGGAGAATGGAGAGTTGTTATGGATCAAGCCAAGTTCTGCCATTGAAATGTGCCATCTTCGAGCACCTCTAACATCGCTCCTAAACTGAAAGTGCTGTGGAGCTTTACCGAGAGGGAGGTTATGGCAAGTCTGGGGGAGGAAACTGCATATGTTTTGCAGGTACTGCTGAGACTCATCCAGTCATCTGTGATGTATACATGACCTTCTCTAAGGAAAATCTCTCTGGCTTCATAGTGAGAACTGCAGTGTTTCCTTAATCAGTTGCTCTGCTTGTCTCTCTTGTTTATTATGCACCTTGTAATCTATGTTTCTCTTTTTGCCTTGGCTACCAGGAAGCTTAGTCTTGTTCCCTATCTGTATTAAATAAAGGAATACAGATTTATACATATGAACAAACATAATGCTTTCCTCCCAAGACTTTCCTGTACATTCTTGTGCTATCTAATTATAGTTTTAGAGGTTTTATAAATAACTGTTTTGAGGGAGGTTCAAGAGAAAGAAAGAAAATCAGGAAAGAACAAAGTATAGAAGGAGAGAGAGAGAGAGACAGATAGACATAGACACACATACACACACACACACACACACACACACACACAGAGAGAGAGAGAGAGAGAGAGAGAGAGAGAGAGAGAGAGAGAGAGAAGAAAGAGTGCTCTTTTTTTCTCTTTGATGCCATATAAATAAGACAAGCATTAAGATAGCTAGGTAAGAGCTTGGTAGAAGCAAATGTTTCAGGAGCTGGTTTTATCAGTTCTGGAAATATCTCTCCAACTATACCTGTATATCTGCTTGATTGGCATAGATGGAGGGTTAGAGCAACTTGGCTGCAAAGGTGCTGAGAGTTTAGTACCATGCACTAAAGAATGCACTATAGTCATAGAAAATAATGACAGTCAACACATAAAGATGAAACTCGCTCATTGTTTGCGGGGGTTTTCTTGTTGAGGAAAAAGATTTTAGTTCCTGTATTTTATATCCAGGTTGTCTCTTCAAAACAGAGGTGTGTTGGGCAAGAAACATGTGCTGTGACTTTCCTAATGACAGGCTTTGACAATATCAAATCAGTGACACACTAAGAGGAGGGCAAGAAATAATGTTTTCCTGTTGTAGATGGGCTGAATATATTGGAAGCTATTTTAACTAAGGGGGGAAAAAAACCAACAAAGTCTGAACTGCTACATGATCTTAAGATTCCAGTGTCATTGCCAAGGGACCAACTTAAAAATATTCGGTGTAATTATCCAGCTAAACTTAACACACCCAAACACAGGGGCCCTGTGCCGGGGCTGTGACAACCCCTGACAAATTCAGCCCCTTTCATCAAACTCAATTGAAAACACTCCAGCACCGCGCTGCACTCTACGTCTTTGGTGTCAAACTCCATTTTCAATCCTTTATGTCAAATTTAAATTCATGACAACTGCATTCAGATCTTGATAGAAACCCCAATTTGCCCTGGACCCCTAATCCATTCCACCAGAGATATATACACATGCAAGTGCGCACACACATGCTCCAGCTGGGCAAGCTCTCATTTTAGCCAAGCAGGAGTGAAGGAAACTGAGTCACTACTTGATTGCTTTAGCTTTAGCGCATCCTCCAGTATAAGCCTGTTGAGAACAAGGCTACTATTCAATCAGGTCCGTCCGTCGTGCCCTCCCCTCCCCCCCCTCCGCTGCTGGAGAAAGCATATGAACATAGGCTCTTGTTTGGTATGAAAATGGACCTTCACATTTGTGTAGCATTTTCTCCTCTTGGTGAAGCTAAAATCACTACCAGTTTTTTTTAAATGAGCTGAACAAATTGGTGTAACTGATGAAAAATGAATAATTTTGGCTCTAAACACACAGATCTGTTCTGTCCACCCAAATGATGAGCTCTTGATTTCTATACAAAGCCAACAAAAATCTTCTATTGACAACCTACAATCTCATACAGCATCCAAAAGGAAAGAAATCACCCTGTGTGCTATCACTAAGAAAACATTCTAGATGGCCCTGAGATAAGAACTGACCTCGCTTATGGAACTCATCTTTGCTTGGGTATCCATACATGCATAAAAGGATGCCATTTCTAAAAGCTCACTTTCTCTTTAATAATTGTCTGTTTTTCAAAAGCTATCAGCAGGTGCACCTCATTTTAAAAGCCTCTTGTCCTTCATAATACAATATTCATCACGATTACATAGTATGAAATAAAAAGTAGCAAAACACAAGTGAGGGTAGTTCAATTAAATGCAACATAATCTCTGCCACACACACACAAAAAAAAAAGAAAGAAAAGAAAAAATAGCACTGTAGCTAAAATCAGGTTCTGATGAAAGAAAAAAAGGGAATATATTTCCACATATTTTTAATTATATAGAATTTCCTCAAACATGATTTTTCATAATATATTCCATTAAGTTAACATCATCTTTGAAGAAAGAGCATTTTCCGATTTCATTTTAAGGCTGATTTTGAGCAATTATGGTGTCATTGTTCCACGGTAGAAAGGTTGAATTCATTTACTGTGTGGTTATGTTAGTTATGATTGATGTCTCTTCTCCAAATGATAAACCAATCACCCCGATGATGTAATGTCATTTTAAGAGTGCCATAATCACATTTCTCTCAAACTAGAAGCTCTGATGAGTTCTAATAAAGATTTATGGTAGATTAAAGGCCTTCATAATATCAACAATGGATTGCTCATTTGATGAGAGATTTGATTAGATAATTTAAAAAAAAAGAATATGAGTTTGCTAAATATATCAGGCCTGGCTTTGAAGAAGGACATAGGCCATCACAAGTAGCAGTCTATTGGTCCATTTGCTGAATGAATCATCCTAATGTATTTAGGAGGTCTTCTATAATTGGAGAGGTTGAGACCATTGGTAGCTTATATTCATGGATAGAGCCAAAGCAGTCTTTTTAGGGAGTATTCTTGACATGCAAATCTCTCTCTTGCTTTTGATGAGCTGTGTTAATGAACATCATGAGGGGCTAACTCAAAAGGCAGTGCCAAAGCTTTGGGTCAGGAGTAGCTAATTTGTACCATGGCCTCCCCTCAGGCCATGGATACTAAATCCTTAGGCAACTGTTCCCTCTTCTGTATTCATTTGTTCAGGTGAACGGTCCACCAAGGGATGAATCCCAAACAAGGCCTGGTTATTGTTGTGCTTGGGCCAATTCTATCTAAGACTTAGAGAATGGGAGTTGAGACACATAATCCTCAAAAGTGGAACAGAACTTCATGTTCATTCCCTCTGTTCTGCGACTATGAAAACCCAAACACGAACTGTGAATTCAGAAGCTGTGTTTATCACAGTACCTCTTGATCAGCTCGTTAAATTCAAGTGAAGTGGCACAAGCAGAGGGTCATAGCGAGGTCGTACCCTAAACACTTCAGTCTTGGCACGACATTCGGTATTCATGTCAAGGGAATACATTTTAATCGCAAAACCGTATAAAACAAGCAAGGAAGGGGAAGGCAGAAGCCAGTGATAAAAAGAAAGGGAACTGAGACGCACATAAACAGGGCACGTGAGGGTGTCCAGGGTCACTTGGCTATGACCAGAATCATAGTAATACAAAATTCAATATTCCAGTGTCTCCCCACACTTCACCTTTGAGCCCAGCATGCTCTCACACGTAGCCACAGGCAAATTCCTCCCATAGAAGGAGGCCCAGAGCCTGTTACAATCAGTAAAAGCTCCCCAACAGCTGTGACCTTCAACAGATGCATCTTAGAACTACCATGCCACAAAAATGACAAATGTGTTTCACCTTGATGCTCCCCACACCACCTTCTCCCAGTTTTTGTTTCAGTAGTTGTCATTTTGCTGGAGACTCACGAATGTCAACCACAAAACACCACACATTCAGACACCACAGAGTTTCCTTACCACTGCTGGAGGCTTGCTGGGGCCCTGAGCATGCTCTGAGCAGGTATGAATTGGGGGAGAATTCCTCATCAGGGTTGGTGTCCATGATCTGATGGGAGGTGTTGCTGTCTAGCAATGGCATCTGGCAGCTAACTGGTGGAGGATTATGGGAGCTAGGCAGCTGAGCAGATGGGAGGAGGCTAGACGAGGATGTAGGTGGAATGGGACGACCTGGGAAAGAGGACAGAGGGGTCAAAGGTCAGCAATGAGTGTCATGAGAGCATCCTAAGAAAGTCACATTGAAACCAGCTGATGATATAAATATATTTTTTAAATGAAGTGTTCCAGATGAGCTTTTCACAATGGTTTTGTTGTTTCTTCACCAGACCAAATGCATACCACTGGTAGTATGATACTTGATACTTTATTAATATAATTCAAAAAGGGCATCCATTTGAATGAAATCAGTCCAGAAAGGTCTCGGTCTTTCTATCTCCTTTGCTACACCTCCTCATCTCTTCCTAAACTATTTCCTTGCTGGGTTCCCAATTTCGGCTCTTGAGAAATTGCCCACCAACCCTGCCATGACTCCATGTCTTCCCCACAGGAGTACGGTATTATAAGATGGTATTTCATAGGTAGAAATCAGGTCATATCATTTTCACACCCTCCAATGGCTTTCCACTGTATGGGGGAAGAATTCTGAACTTCCCATAATGCTAGGCATGCCCTACCTTCTCTGGATGGTCTACTTCACCCAGAAGGCACCCTTCCTATTCTCCACCTGGCTCTTTATTATCCAGTCAATTGGGCATTCTTATTTCTCTTATTTGAACATGCCAAGCCACTCCACATTTATATAGCTTTTCATTCCCACCTTAGTGGACACTGCTTCTACCACCTGGCCAATATTCTCAAGACTTCTGCTTCTCTTCAGTAAAACTCTCCATGTTTGTCTGCTTGAAACGAGAACTACTTTTTCTAGCCTATCTGCCCATTTAAACATCCTCATAGACTCTATTATTATCTGTTGCTTAGACTTGTGTCCCTAGTGAACAAATAAGGAGGCTTCACTAAATCAAATCCTTTAGCTTAGGGTAGAAGGTGAAAACAGGTGGAAAGGGCTCATATCTTCATGCCAGTGAGTTGATCATTCCCTGTATCATGTGACTGATTTGGACATCGTGGCAGATTCCTATGTGGCAAAGCATGGCTGCTCCATGCCATAGGGAACAGTGGTCAGGCTGGTAGAGTTGGCAGTAACCTGGAGCTGCCTTTGGCTAGAGAAGGTCCCTTTCACATAGATGATTATTGGCACCTCTTCATGGAAGCAGCCTCCTGACACTGACTTCTGAGCGATGACAACTGCTATGTGTTCATCACCAACTGTGTCCTTGTATCCAGGGTCATTGTAATTGGTGGCTGGCTCGTTTGCTCATAAGCAAACTAATGAAAATGAGCTAGGAGGAGCATCCCATCAAGCTGGGGTATAGAGGGAAGGGTAGGATGTTTGGAAAACAAACTTGAGGTTCATACAAACAGTTCAATGCTGGGAAGTGTCTATGCCTGAAGAATTGTACTTCCCTGAAGAACTACACACAGAGAGGTATTTTCAGACATCCAGGTAGATACCAACACTTGTTGCTCCCTTCATAACTACATTTCTTGATTTATTATTAAGTGCACTACATGGTACCCTAGATGGATGATTTGGGTTCAATAAGTGCATGTGCAGTTTGCTGAATCCGAAGGATTCCTCATCATCCAGCCCTCAGAGATCACCTCTAGTGAGGTTCAGGTGATAAAACTCAGGGTGGTGGAATGTACTAACATAGGATACTATGGGGCAGAGGATAGGGGCAGAGGAAGGAGATGCTGTAGGGGCAGAGGAAGGAGATGCTGTAGGGGCAGAGGAAGGAGATGCTGTAGGGGCAGAGGAAGGAGATGCTATAGGGGCAGAGGAAGGAGATGCCTGGTAGGGTTCAGGGGAGAAAAGGAAATAAGGACTCCTGAAAGAGTGGATGCTTCAGCAAGTCTCTGAAGGAAACACTCTCTGGGAGAGAATGGGCTGAACAGTAGCAATGAGGCATCAAACCACCGTTAGCATGCCACCCTTTGGAGGGACAGAGGTGACACACAGTGGAGGAGATAAGATACCTTTAAAGTGTAATTGGTTTTTAGATTTTAAAATTTATGTGTCTCTAAGTATGTTCCTACATGTATGTACACGGTCCCATGGAAGCAGAAGAGGGTGTGAGATCTCCTGTAGGTGGAGATAAGAGCTGACTCATGTAGATGCTGGGAACCAAACTTGTGTCCTCTGGAAGAGCTGCTCCCAGCCACTGAGGCATCTGTCCAGCCCCAAAGTTCAAATCTTAAGTTTCTTGACCAATAACATAACTGAAATGATGATGAACCATCTCTGATACGTCAACGGGTAAATGGAGTTTGATTTGAAGCATACAATACATTCATAGCTGTTGGGGAGCAATATAAGATATGGTATTTTTGCCAGGTGCTCTGGACTGGGTGCTGTGGAGTTTTATCAGAATCAATGCTAGCATTTCATCAATAATTCTCTCATAGATCTTCTAACAATAAAGCGATAACTACCACCATTGTAACTGCTATTGCTTATTGCATGGCGTCTATCCGCCGCTCACTGCACTGATCTGTTGACTTGCATCATCTCTCTGAACCCTCAAAACAACCTCGTTAGGTTAGAGTGACCACATGTTCCCATAAAATGTGAGAATAGAATATCCTCATTTTATAGACAAGGAAATGGAAAAAGAAGTGATGTTTAACAGTCAGTAAAATGTCAAGGGCAGGGCTTAAACTTGGGCTTGTCTTTCCCAAATCCACCCTGCATCTACTCCTGGTGCTTGCCCAAATAGCATGGTAATGTGGTAATCAAAATAATAATAATCATAATAGTAATCATAATAACAATAAATAGTAATGATGTTACATAAAAGGTAAGGAATTTATGCAAGAGAGATACTTTCAAGGTGCCTCCTCCCAATCCCAGGGCAACTTCCAGATTTCAAATAGGCACATCTTTGAATAACCACACATAGCAGCTACCGTCTGACAGAATTCAAAGTTTTCTCTGTCATTTTGTTTTGAAGTTTGTAACGACGTTACCCTCCACCTTTCTTCAAGGCTTCGGACTGCAGATGGGTCCTGCCCAGGCCCTGTGAAGTCAGTGCTGATGTCCACTTAGTAGGGCTCAGGTAGCGAGAGATTTTTAAGTCACAATCAATAGGCTTTAGAGCGTGTGTTACTGAGGCAGATCTGAAACTGGATGTTGAAGAACAAGGATGGATGGAAGCCAATTTTTAAAGAAAAAATTCCTTTGAGCGACTGAGGTAGAATTAAGGTTCGAGTGCAAATTTCCAGGAGCCTGGTGGGATAGTTGTTGTGAAATCATTCTTTACATGAACTTCTGGGGATTCTGTCCAGCATGAACTCATTTCACACAGTACAGACAACAGAACTTTTTAATACACACAAATACGGACAAGGGAAGAAGAGTCACAGCACAGGGGAAGCTTTGGGGTGGCTTCGTGTACTGTGACTATGCATCATAGTATCGTGTGGCCCTTGTTAGCTCCCTGCTTCTCCGAACTCTGATTGATTTTGCCTTGGTAGCTTCTTCCATTCTTCATGCTGGTACCTACCACTACTTGGGAAATTTCGGAATCCCGAGATCTGCCCTGAGTCAAAACAGTGTGCTGTTCCCTATTTGTTAGGTCATTTGCTACGTTTGTTCGCTTAGGCTGCATTTGCCCCTGACTATTCCAACTGACAGAGACCATCTGTGTAGATACGAATGGGTTCCAAGGCACAGGGGAGAAAACTGGAACTTCCTTGGCTCCCTTTGTGGACTCTGCTTTCTTACAGAAAGCCTTAGCCTGGGTGGGCAGCTAACCAGGTGACAGCTCCAGCTGGAGTCCCAGGTCAAGTATGGCAGGAACTCCTCATTCCCAATGGGTTCTCCAGGTTCTTTGTGAATGAGTATGAAGTCCTCAGCAAATGTACAGAAAACCACACTGAACTGATTTGTTATAAAGTAAAGAGGAACGTGCAAGGGTAGCAACATATCATTTATTAAGTTCCTATGATCTCACACATGTGAGTGTGTAGGCACATGGATTTTCCAGGATCCCCCATGTGAATCAAACTCTGATTATCTGCATGACTGGATTCTCTGTGACCTTAATCATAGAGACAAATTCAGTTTGCTAATGTATCTGTTTTCAGATGAGTAAGATTTTGTACTGTTTTCCACTCATAAAAATTCTGTTTAGCCAGACCTGTAGCCAGACAAAGCAATTCCATGCAATGTCTGATAGATGGGTCGTGACTGCTGAAATGCCATGTGGAGAAGGATTCTGGTATGCCCTAGCTTCCAGTGGGAAGCTAGTGACATCATCAATTAGAAAACTCATAGACATGGATGAGGAGAGGGAGCAGATGTACAGGGCTTATTTGCCATCCATGCTCCAGGCTCTCACTCTTCAACCACTGCAGTCATCCCTGAAAGCTTCATCATACACCATCTGTGGTGGAAGAATATTGCTCCAACTCCCATTGTGCCCATTACAGTGCCATGTTGCTGCGCACATAGATTCAGATCCAGACTTCGAGACTTCATCCAACAAGTTCAAAGGGCTACATTTTCTTTTCATCCTCCCCAAACAATAAATAGTCACAGTGAAATTGATGCTCTGCCCAGCCATTTTTAATATATTCACTAATTTATGACAGAGGGTGTGCTGGAGAACAATTCCCCAAATTCACTTAAAAACAACTGGTTCTTTTTCATTGGAAAGATTAATGGTGAACTGATATTAAAGTGTTCTGTGTAGGCAATACGTAATTGATTTATGTAGTGATGGGGTGTCAGGATATTTGGTGGAGCAGAGAGATATGCTTAAGACACAACAAAATAAAAAAAAAAACAGTACCAGGAACAAAGGAATACAAATATAAATCTGATCAGCCGCTCTGATAGTTACTTGTCATGATGCTGTGACAGAATACGTAAGAAAAGCTGCCTAAGGAAGGAAGGATTTATTTGTTCCCTTAGTTCAAAGGGAGGGAGAGTCTTGACAACAGGAGCTTGAGACAGCAGGTCACATTGTATCCATAGTCAGGAGGCAAAGAGCAAGGACCCCAGTATTCATAATGGGTAGGTCTTCCCATCTCAAATACCTTAACAAAGCACACCTGGATGGAGGCTTGTCTCCAAGGTAATTCTAGAGCTTATCAGGTTGACAGTGGCAATAACTTCCAGACTCCTTACCTGTTCCATGTAGTAGGTGATCTTGCATTATGCTAAGAACTGAACTAAATAATTTATGCATACTTTCTCCTTTAACACTCACGGAACTTTCAAGATCTAATTACATTCTAATTTCTTTCCCATTCACAGGTAAGAGAAGCTGAGACCAAAGGTTGCCCCATTAGCAGCTGTAGAGCTATGGTTTGAACTCCAATCTTCTGACCTAAGCCTTGCATGGTTCACTGTACTATTGCCTACATCATATAAGGGTGGTAACTAAAAAGTACACATTGGTGCTCTTCTGGAATGCACCACAGAATTCATCCCCAGGGGGGTAGCTAACCATAGGCAGAAGCCAGGCTTTTTAAAACCTGAAAACCCCCTGTGGCACCATAAGTTTAAGGGCTTAATAAAAATAGTATTCTTTCTTAAAGCTGAGTTCAAAAAGACTGTTTTGATATAAGCAAAACAGCTAGCTAGAGAGTATTTAAACAACTTTCCTCAATACTGGTTTCCAATCCCTAATACCCATTTCGATGTTTCACTAAGCCATATTCTTTTTCCACAGAAGGTTGAGATTGAACCTGGGAGAGTGTGAGGGTTAAATGACTATAGACATCTTTCTACCAAGAGGGAGGAGGGATCCTGCCTGTGAATGAAGTCAACGAAAGATGAGCAGGGATGTGAAAAGTAGAAGAAAACTTACTGATTACTGTTGGTGGAACACCTGAATTCAGCCAAGCCTGAAGCACCCCTGCCTCCAAACTTTTCAATATATGAATCAATTCATTCTCCATGCCAACCTTTTTTGTTCCTCTTTTAACCTAGCTTTGAGCCTGTCGTTGGCACTCAGAAGAAAAATCAGCCTTCCTCAAACTGATCATCAAGCCTTAGCGCGAAAATGACGTGGCCAATGCCATGAAGCCATTTAGTGGAACTAGAAATAGATTCCAGGCATTCTGCCTCCAGAAAAAAAAATTTGCATGTTCTTTAGGCTGAGTCCCTTCCTGTTAAATAACAAGAAATGGAACATGGGGTCCCAGAGAAAGTATTTCTGGTGGGAAGTAACTACTGTGTTTATAAGAACATCGCAGGTGCCAAAGAGTGTGGCGGGGATGCAGCAGATGGCTGTCCACTTCTTCCCAATCAAGCACATGGATAGCAGTGTTACTGAGCTCTCAGCACTGCAAGAAACTCAAGCTCAAAGCACCTTCTAACTGGCATCAAGATTTACATCACCACCCTGATTGGCGGTACTGAATCTCTATCCTGCATCTTCTATGTTTGTTTAAAGAACAAAGGTAGCTGTGGTCTCCTGCCAATCACGATGTAGCCCAGGCCAGCCTTGAACTCATAATTTTCTTTCCTCACCCTCCCCAGCACACAAATGACTTTAATAACACAACCTCCACCACACCTGGCAGAAATTCCAATCATGATTGCAGAATGCAAACATGATATCTGATGAGTGGAACATCTCAAAATGAAAATACAGCTATAGATTTCATTATACACATTTTAATTTTCTATCAATTTATCTTCCTGGTTACAAATATTTACTACTAATCTTATGCTAGATCACTTCTCCTCTGGAGGAATGTTGCAGCTACACACGTAATTCGATAATAATGTCTGAAGGTATTTGGTTACAGCAGCAGTGGCAGGGGATGGAGGCTTTCAGCATCTAGTAGGCGGATGTCGGGGAGGCTGCTAACCATCTTACAGGACTCAGGACAGTCCCTCATAAGAAGGAATGGTCCATCCTCACATACAGTGGTGCTGAGGCTGAGAAACCCTGAAGTCAAATGCATAGTGTTTGGGATCAGAATACGTATATATGTGGTTTGAGTCAGTATTGCATCAGCTCCATTTTTTTTTTCAATTGGTAAGAATTGGGCAGATCTGTAGGGGTGTGACTCAGGGCATATAACATGCCTAACATGCACAAGCCCTAATATTGGATTCCCAAAACCAAAAAAGGGGTGACATGTACTAGGAGTGAAAAGTGTGATCCTATCAGCTTTTCCTTGCCCACATGTAGACGCCATACAAATAAATTTACAGTATTGGTGGGAATCAAACATGGGAGCTTATGCATGTTTGAGAGAGGTAAAATTTGCCTGAAGTGAGTGTAATTAGTTACTGAGAGGGATACACCTTCCCCGGGAGCTGGGGGAGCCCTGTGTGTCATGAGAGAATTGCTTCTATTGTGACAGGAGACTCAGAGAGAATGCTAGAACACAGTTCTAGGTGATGTGCCTTCACCCAAGGAATTTTCGTTCTGACCTAGGTCGTCTCAGTGAGGTAGTACTGGTCTAACTGGGTTCGCTCTATTTTATATCACGCCGTGGAAAGTTCTGATTTTTACAGTGCGAGACCGAATTGCCTGCTTCACTCCCACTTTAATGAACTCACCGAAGCTCAGTTAAGCATTTCCTTGAAAACAAGTTATTTTCAAATGAGGGTCCTGGCACACCCCCCCCCACCCCGATGGCACACAAGTTTTTGTACTTGAGTTATTGGAAGGGCGGCATGCCTTTGGAGCAGCCCCAGTTCAAGTGGCTCGCACAGGAGCGCCAGCATGAACTGCTTCGCAGCTTGGGGCTGTGTGTTCTTGGGTGTTGCCACTACATCTCACCAGGTTGTGTGTTTACACATCACACTTCCCAAGCAGCTCTGCACTTTAGGAGGTGTCAAATTCAGATCAGGTTATATAGATGGAGGTTAGAGTTCACTTGTGAAATATTTTCTGTAATTCCTTATGCCATGTCTTTCATATTCATGAGGTAAAATGCAATGAATCAGTGTAGCTTGCTCTTGTGAGGATACAAATCTTTCCTATAGGCCTGGACAATACTTTTTATTAACATGTTGTGGCTCTTCAAACACGTTCTTTCAAATGAATTTTTGAAGATTGTGTGTATGTGTGTGTGTGTGTGTGTGCGTGTGCGTGTGCGTGTGTGTGTGTGTGTGTGTGTGTGTTGTGTGGTTGTGTGGTGTGTGTGGGTGTCTGTGCAGGCCAGAAGAGGGCCTCAAATCTCCTGTTACTGTAGCTACAGGCTGTTGTGAGCTGTCCCATGTGCATGCTGGGAAGTGAACTCAGATCTTCTGCCAAGAGCACCAAGTGTTCTTAACTGCTGAGCCATCTTTCTAGGTCCTCAAACACTTCCTGCCTGGAAAATCTATTTGTATCTTCATTTATATCATTAGGATGAGGCAGAATTATCATTTGTTGATATGTAGTGCTGCTTGGCATAATGCTCTGTGGGGGTGGGGGTGCTCCTTGTCTACATACGCCCACTGAACACTTCATGTGAGGCTAGCATAACACAGACTCCAATTTTGTAGACTTTCCACTGACTTTATATATTCCTGAGGCCAGTGGCTACCGTACTGAACAGCACAGTCTAGACAGCATGTTCCAAATTGGATCTTAAATGTCCACCAAAGGCCCACATGACAAATATTGGTCCTTGGTGCGACACTCTTGAGAGAGGCTGGTTTGCTTAAAGGGTGGGGCCTTGTAGAAAACTTTTGAGTCACTGGGGGGTATGCCTGTGTAAGATGCTGTGGTGTGACACTCTGATCTGTCCTCGTGAGAGTTTAGCTCTATCATGGGCTCTAATCATGCAGTGATGTCTCAGCACAGGCTCACATAAGATAGGGCACCAAAGGATAGACAAAAACCTTTAAAACTGTAAGACAAGGCAAACATTTTCTCTATAAGTTGATTGTTTCAGGTGTGTGTTGTAGTATCTGAAGAAAAAACGTCTAACGCATTATGGTTCAGGATTTCCAGTCTCTGGTGTCTCCCTTCTGTGTCCCCTCTGTACAAAAGCCAACACAGTTCTGGATGCACAAACTTGCTCATGTCACACATCTATCTTAACTTTCACAAGACTGCCCATCGCTTATACAGCACATTAATTAATGAATTATATGTGTGTGTGTTGGGGGGCATGTGCCATGTTGTGCCTGTAGAAGTTATATATGGAAATCAGAGGACAACCTTTAAAAGTTGGTTCTCTCTTTCCATCATGTGGGTCCTAGGGATTGAACTCAGGTCCTCAGGCTTGACAGACAGCATCTTTCCTCACTGAGCTGTCTTTCAGGCCTCCTGGTTCTAATTCTTGCATAGAACTCCTTTATTACTTATACCTTAACCACAGCAAAGCAATGTACTAAGGAACCTGTATATTCCCCCCCCACTATACATATAACATCTTCCCTTCTCAAATCAGTGATCTCACTATCTACCTCATCCACCCTAGAGACCCTGATCATGGACCACCTTCTTACAGGTGCATTTTCATCATCTCACTCACCGGTATCTGAGACATTCTTCCATCATTGCTCTTGCAGCACACTAGCCTATGTATTTGTCTCACGCCTGGTCTTTCATGACACCCTGAGTAGCAATGAACAAAGACCATGGATTATACATTCTGTACCCTAATGCCCAGCCTAAAGCTGTACACAATAAATCACACCATGATTGGTCAATTATAACACTTTACTTCACAAAACCTTAACGGGTTTATATCAATGTTCTTGGTGTTGACTTCACTGTTGGGCATTGTAGCTATTGGTCTTTGGTTTTTAAGGGACTTAAAAAGAAGTTTAGTTATTACAATAATATAGGCATGGCAGTAACAGAGTTGGCTCCAATTTTAAATATGTGTTGCCTCTTCAAAACCAAGTGGCTTAGAATATCGAGCCCCTGCTTCGCGCGGGTGCTGTAGTCCCCTTCTAAACAGACTGTCTGAACGACATGCAGATGACAGTGGACACACTGAGTGGTCTCCCTGCCCTGCCTGAACCAATTTGACACTGTCCCAGTCAAAGACAGTGAGTGGGAAGAAAAATTCTACAGAAAGATTTAGAAGTCCCTAAGTCCATGCTGAAGACTAATTTCCAAAGGCTCTGCCAGCAAGCATCTTTCATGACATATCTTAATGTGTCATCACATCGTCCTGTGGGTCCAAATGACATGGGAAGGTGAAAATAATACTGCCAGTTTCCAAGATCCAACAAGCTCTCCTGATACACAAGCCATAAGTCCTCAGCTCTTTATACATATTCTTATATTTAATCTCACAAGAAACTTTCCTGGCAGGTAATATCATCCCATTCTAAGGATGAGACAGCTGAACAACATGAGGTTATAGGTTGACAGGGAGAAAAAATTTGGACTCAGATGTTCAGGCTCCAGGGCTCACACCATCCTTCAGAGGAAAGGAGAATGGAATTTAAAGATTGGTATGAAGTACCAATCGCTGGAATGATAATATAATTGGTACTGGAGCCACACTGAAGTTCAAATCTCGGTTTTTCTCAATGACCTACTGGGTGACTTTGGACAAGTCCCCTATCTTTTTTTCTGTGCTCAACTGTTGATAAACAAAATGTGTGTAAACATTCCTCACTAGTTATTATAAGGATTAACTGAGACATTTATGTGAACTTTCTGAAGTAAATGGTAAGTATTATTATCATGCAGAAAGGGAAGGAGATAGATGTAGTACTTCCCTTCCAGGACCCTTTGAGGATTAAATCATAACATATATGAAAGTACACTGCAAATGTTAAAGTGCTCTACAAATGGTAATGGCTTTCACTCCCATTATTGGATGCGTCCCTTTTCCAAGGCTTTGTCTGCGGATAGCAAACAGTTCTCACCCGTATGTCTGTGTTTTGCTATGTGCTTTAGGGACAGCAAAGATAAAACATGAGCTCTGGGCAGCAGATACATGAACTATTTCATCTCTTTGCTGCCAACATTCACAGCCTGCCTATTCCTTGTTGGATGGTCCTTAATAAGATGGTAAAGATTAGATGCCTTGAGACTCTACCTACCAATATTCAGTCAAAAAAAAAAATCTCTCCAAGACAGAGAAAGACTGGAGTCTCAGCCCATATCACAGTGGAAGAGACTAACATTCATTTACAGTGCTTGGATATTGAGTACTGACACTGTGCTAGGAAATACATTTAGCATACTGCATGGCTGGGAGTCTATATAATCCTTTCATCCCTTCTATGTGGCAGGCACTATTATTATCCCTGTTTTATAGGAGTAAACTGAGGCTTGTAGAGATCTAGGGGTATGAAAAAGTCACGCAGTAAATAATGAGTAAAACTAAGGTGACAATGGCTACATAGTGTCCTTCAGTGCTAGAGATGGAAAGAAAGAAGAGCCATGAATTCCATGTAGGCTAAGGCAGGATGTCTGTCTGGCTGGAAAGGTTAGCAGTATAAGAGGTGTCTTAATGGTCTGCAGTGAATTCTCCTCTTAGCTTTAAATCCCATAATCTTTAAATATTATTCTGCTTACCTGACAAGCATAGAGTGTGGGTTAGCTTTCGGGCCCCTAACCACCTTGACACAAGCTAGGGAAACCTGTGAAGAAGGAATCTTGACTTAGAAAACGTCTCTATCAGATTGGCCAGTAGGAAAGTCTGTGAGAGTATTTTTTAAATTAATAATGGATATGGGAGGACTCAATCTGCTGTGGGTGGGCGGCATCACCCATGCCCAGGTGGTCCTGGGTTTTTTAAGAGAGCAGACTGAGCAAGCTATGGGGAATACCACCAGCAAGCAGCATTCCTCCCCGCCCGCCCTTTGCTTCAGCTCCTGCCTTGAGTTTCTGCCCTGACTTCCCTTCATGATGGACTATGATCAGAACACGCAAGCCAAATAAACATTTTTCTCCCCCATTTTGATTTTAGTCATGGTGTTTATCACTGTAATAGAGAGCAAACTCAATCCCATGGGACTCAATAATTAGGCCAGCCTTAAATGAGAGTTTGTACCCTAGCAGACATATATACCCTGAACTGTATTTTTCTCACCTAACTCTGGCTTAATTTTTTGTTTTTCAGAAACCCCAGAATGAGGCTTCAAATTTCTCTTCCTGTGTCTCTGTGGGGGCCTTGATTCCAAAAGGCTCATTATAAACACTCTCTGGGAATACTGTTGATCAGTGCAGCAGCGTGGAGTCCTGAACATTTTTTAGAAGGCAACCTTAAAAGACAGGGGAGGCTGTAAGGGAGAAGAAGAGAATGACTACCATACTTGGAGGTAGATGACCACGCTCATCGTGCATCAGCTGCATGGTTCCTCAGCCTCTAGCCTGGGTATGGGTATGAAATGACCAATTTGTATCTGATCTTGCACACTTGTTAGTTGTGGTTGAAAATATGTGACCAGAAAGGGGCTTCATAGACTTTCCATGAATTGGTCACTGGACCTTGGTGTCTAAGCTCAGCTCACAAGAAGTTGTGTGTGTGTGTGTGTGTGTGTGTGTGTGTGTGTGTGTGCTCACACAAATACCCTAAATTGACCAATGTCAGCAAAATTAATATGCACCCACAGGCAGTGTTGGCAAAGGCGCTATTTTCATAAATAATGCCTTCCTCGCCTTTTACAAGCCTGTTTGAAGACCTGCAGTGCATACTGGCTACAACTCAAAGCCCATCTAATGAAAGTACCTCCACTGTCAGCAATGTTAATGTCACTTTAAAGAGTGTGAAATGTTGCTAAATGTGTCAGGAAACAATTAGATAACATAAGAGGCATGTTTTCTCAGTGCACAGAGGAATATATTATGCAGGCAAGAGATAAATGTAAAGTTTTCTGAGCTCCAGTGCATTCAGCACTCTCCCTCTCTCTCTCTCTCTCTCTTTTTAATCCAACAGAGAAATTGTTTGGCAAGAGTAGCCCTGTTTCAAATACTTGGAGAAGGGAGAAAGGCCTGCTTTGCCTCTGAGTGCTGTCGGTTGAGCCCTGCGCTATCAGGCTCAGCGAGATACAAACAGTCTTCCACTCAAATTAAATGTGTGCCCTCCTAATTAGCATTATAAATATAGGTTTCTCTGAGCCAGAGTTGATAAAATTACAGTGCTGGCCTGGAAGGGAACCGGCAGCTCTCCTATGTGGAAACAATGGCTAGAGCGTGTGCACGGTTAGAACAATGCCCCTGGAGCCTGCCCCTATCTTCAGAGGTCAGCCTGGGAAAAGAAGGTAAATGCCAAGTGGGCTGACATTATGACAGCCATCCAGGCCCAGATGCAATCTGGTCTTTGAATGGCACGATGTAAAGCTTGGCTCCTGCACTCCTGGGAGAAGGGTTCTCACTGCACAGCTTCTTTGTAGAGTTTTTGTCATCCCTACCACCTGTGGGGTTCTGAATGGAGCCTCAAAGCCATAGGCAAGGGTTGACCACAATAGAGAGCTTTCTGGCCACCACCCTGGCATTGCTCTCCGCGGTACTGAAATAATAATTACTAACATACAACTGGGAGCGTCTTCCGTTCCTAACCCTCCAATGTATTTGCCTGACATCTGGGAGCCATTTTGAGTGAAGTAAAGGAAGCGATGAAGTTGAAAGTGAAAGGAAGAAGGAATCAAATAAAGAGAGACATTGGCAGAGACTGCAGTAGGCACAACCAAGGAATGGCTGCCAGGAGGCAGAGCAGGGAAAGGGATTGTTTGGACATTGTGTTCACGTAATCATAGTTGCCCAGCCAGATGCAACCACCAAGCAGGGTGGAGATGCTGGAAAGCCTCAGTGAGGGAGGAATTTGTGAGCCAGGAGGCATGAAGGACTGCCACTGCAGTCAGACACAGGGAGGCTTGTGTGTGCAACTAGTGAACGTCATCATGGCAGAGGTGATGGGACCAAAGAGTCAGCGAAATTGACACATGCGAAATACCCACACTTTTTCCTCCTGGAAACAAGGCCATCTTTTACACATGCAGAACAAAGGCTATGTTGGATGGTACCTTACACATATTTCACAAGTGGTTCCGCTATTAAGTTCTTGAATTTGGGGCTACAGCTGACCTTCTGCTCACCCCCTCTGTAATTCTTTTATTTAGAATAGCTTTTGAGATAGTATTCTTTCCCAGAGGTAAGGGGGAAAATCATAGAATGAACCATGGAAAGTCAAGAAATCTATGTACAAACCCTATCAAATACTAGTTCTAGCAGGAAACTTCAGTGCAGCTAACTGATCAAACACTTCACTTTGTTGATTATAAAACTGTGATTCAGGAAGAAAGGAATGGTTTGTTCTAGACCACACAGTAGGCTGTTGATTTAAGTTGAAGAATCTGACTTCCAATAATATTCTTCTCTGATATTCAAGTTGGGGGACAAACAGAAAACCCAAAGTTTAAACTAAGACAAAGAAAACCTGGCTTCCCAGCAAATCATACAATTGAGTCAGAATTCTACAGTTGTAATGTAGAACGTATAAAACAGGTGCCCTTTCCATATATATATGTAACATCATACTTTTGTTAGCCAAACTATGATCTTTAAAATACTGGGTTCTCTCAAGATGCACACACATGTGTCCCATGAAAGAAGAGGTCCATAATGAAGTAGTTCATGCGACGGGAGACAGGAGGGGGAACTGGCATAGGAAGGACACTCCTACAGCACACCATGCTGGCATGAGCACATCAGGGCTTCCTGATCCTTTTCATTCGAGGCTGATGATATCTTTAGAGCCTGGATAAGACACTGAGCTGCCCAGGGGAGGAAATTAAGATGGATGTGGGCAGTAGAAATAAGGTTAAAGGCTGGACAGCTCTTGATCTTGGAAAAGAGTTAGGGGAAGGTGTAGCAATCCTCAGATAATTGAGTCATGACCCAAGGAAGAAGAAATGGACTTGCATGAGTTAGCTGAGCTGTCACAACTGGAAGTGATGAAAGTTAAGGAAGACAGATTAAGCTTTGTATATGCTGCATTCATATAGGTCTCCCCAACAAGAGCTCTTCCCAATGTGAAGGAAACCCTAGGCCTATGCTCCATCATTCTTTCCAGAGTATTATCCACCCTCTTGATCATCCACTCTGCACACATTTATTGAATAACTATTGTCCTGCAGCCTCTATTATGGGTGGCTGTTGAATCTACATCATTGTCATTTGAAATTTTTTCCCTCTTCCAAATTGCTCAACAGGGTCTATTGCATAAAGTGATTAATAAATATTTGTCGACAAAATGGGAAAATATGTAGAAAGCTCTCTGATGATTGTTGAATAAAACCAGAGTCAGCACCCTTGGAAGGTAATAGGCTTAGAATCACAGGAATTATCTCAGCCTTGGTCACCAAAGAGATAGACAATGTTCTGCCAGTCAGTGAGAAAGGATTCCAGGCCTTTCAAATTCAGCTCCTGCTCTAAATCCCCATAATTTTGTCATCATTCTTGCCACAGTCTCCTGGGGTCAAAGAGACAGAGGATCATTTAGAAGATGGCTCAAAAGTAAACCACTTGTCTGGGTATTTTCCCAACAGAAGTCAGAGATATATTTTTCTTTCTGTCCTCTGAATATCTGAAAAAAATTCATTCCCAACTGAAAATTAAGACCCACATAGATTTATTCACCCAGAGAGGACTTAACTTTATTTAAAGGAAACATGTCACTATGTTGAAACTTAAGCTCAAATTAATTATAACAAGTGTAATATTTGGCCAGCCTGAGTCCCATGATTCAACATTCTTGCTTGATCAGTTTCCAGAGCTAAATGAGAGTCTATAACCATTCTTGATGTAATAACACTTTTTTGTTTTTATGACTGCTTTCATCTGTGGATCTCAAAGCATGGTGCAAACAGTAATTAACATTCACCTGTGAGGGACGTATTCATTCTTTGCCTCATTTGGCAAGTGGGAGGGAGAAGGTGGGCAATGCCCAGGGAGAAACTGGAATGGTGGGCTCCCTAGCCCCACCAGGTTTCCCTGTGATCTCAGTAGACTAGTCATACTGTTTGCAAAGAGAAGTGTTGGCAGATGTGCACATAAACAAAAATAGCTCCCACCCAGCTAAGAGTGACTGCACAGAAGATAAAGAACACCAGGGAATTTCCACTGACGTTCTTGGCCAATCTAAGAGGGTTTCACAAACACTTGCCCTTCTCCTCTTCCTCCCTTTCTGCCTTCCCCCTACTTTCCCCCTTCCTTCCCCCTCTCTTTTTCCTCCGTTCCCTTTCTCCTTTCCCTTTCTTTCTTTATTCTATCTTCTTAATAAATAATCTTTCACTGTCTAATACATGCCATCCTCAATGGTATGGATTAGGGCCATGAGGTTTTTTTTTTTTTTTTTAATAAGTTTTGTTTTCTTGGAGCTTATATTCTGAAAGAAGTCAAAAATAATAACAACAAGTAAATAAGTGACATTAAGAAAACATAAAAATCAGAATGCATTTCTGGCTTATTTCTCCATATCTTGCAATATAGGTGCATGCTGTCTTCAGGAATAGGGTCTTAGCAAACAGCTCTGGTGGGCAGTAGAGAGGAATTACAAGAGATGTTTTGTTTTGTGTGGCTCTGATGCCTCCCTGATGAGCAATTCATAAGGAAGTATCCCACATCTGGCACTAGGGTTTTGGTTAATAAACCCTGGCTTATAGGAACAGCCATATCCAGTTAGGCACGATGGCCTCTTTCTAATTTTTTTTTAACTTATATTTCAAATTGGTTTACAAAGTACTTGGATTCTATATGGCTTTTTCCTGCATCCTTCATTTCTGTTAACCCACTCCCAATACCTTCTGACTTCTCCCCTCCAGTATCACTCCCCTCTACTTTCCTTTAACCTATGGTCTCCTCTCCCCACTCCCTTAGGGCACCCCATGCCTTAATGGCCCCTTTCCAGTTTCTTAGAAATGATAACATTCCAGGTTAAAAAATACAAATCTAAAGATCTGGGGCTAGAATCCACATGTGAGATAGAGGCAACATTTATCTTTCTGTGCCTATGCTAGGTACAACTTGTTTTCTGTCTTTCATAGTGTCAGAGGTATTATGTAGGCTGTTAGAAAAGAAAGGGCATTGATGTCTCACCTGGATGTGAACTTGTGAGTTATAATACCAACTTGCCACACAAGAGGCACACTGAGGCAATAGTGGCATGACAGTGATGGAGACAACCAACTGCTCTATGATTGGGGTTGACGCTGGCTCCATGGGAAAGAATTCATGCCTGATACCATAAACATAGTAAAAACCTACGGCTGAGGGGTCCTAGGCCCTAGATAGAAAACTTATTACTTTGAACTGACTTAGTGTCAGACTGCCTTCTTAATATTTAAATTTATACCCATAGACAAAAGTCATGCTCAGTCTTAACTAGAGAAGCCCCTCATGGCAAGGAAATATGATAAATGCTCATGGCCACACCATGTGCTGAGAATACACGGCAGTTTAGCATCCAGTTTTTAACTACTGCCTTTAAGGCTCAGGGCCCAAAGCAGAAAAGGGCCAGAAAGAATGTAAGATCCAGAGCATGCCCAGACAACACTGTTGCACTGTAGCTGTCCCCTGTGTCTGGACACAACAGGGCAGTCGCACACATGGACTCACAGCAGCTGTGACTGCATGAGTAAGACTGAGCCAGGCAAAAATTCTAGTGCAGACAGGGAAAGAGGTCATGACGTTTCACAGCCAGCTGAGAAGTTATGAGCAACTGATTGCTGATGGGAGGGGGAGAATCAGTTTTCTTTAAGGATGTGGCCTCTGAGAGCTACTCAAGCTCTAGGAGGGGGCCCTGCACCTATGCACATATGGACCCAATGAGTTTTTTAGAAGAGCACATGAAATTGGGAGAGAATCTGATGGAGGGATAAGGGAAGAGTTAGAGGGAAGGGAACTGGGGGGGGGGGGTGAATTTGACCAAAGCACATTATGTGCATGTATGAAATTCTCAAAGAATAAAAAGGAAATACAATGCCTTGGTGATTAACATAAAGAATGTAAGAGCCCAAAGATAGGGGGAAAGTATGTGGAATTCTATTTCCTGCTGTCCTGGGCATGATGACCATTGCAATCGTGGTCCCATAGCAGCAGTGGTTACTCGCATTGAGCCCACACAAGACTGTCTGTCATCACTCAGTCATGGATCGAGGAGAGGCTCATGTGGCCATTCTCCACCCTCATCAATTTTTGAATTCTGGTGGGTTTGGAAGAGGGGGTGGTCATAGTGTTCAGTCATGTACTTAGACTGACTCATCAGTCTCCAAGGGATAGTTAGAAACCCATGGTTATACAGAAGGCCCTAGTTAAACTCAATGTGTCCCAATACAAACCAAAACCACATAAATGTGAGGAAGAGACTGATAGGGAAGAGGGGAATTGTTGGGGATGGGCAGGATGTCGTAAAGGAGAGAGTGACAAGAGTCGCTGGAATTCTTTATGTATGTATACGTATGAAATTAAAGAAAAACATAAGAGAAGTTACAAAAATATATAGGATAAGGGTTACATTTACATAATTATTAAGTTAAAAATAAAACAAAATGCTCTATATTTGTGGATATCTAAACAACACACTCATAGGCTTATATGGTTCTAGGAGAAAGTAGAGAGAGGTAAGAAGTATAGAAAATGGCTGAATGGATCATGAGGTAAGTGCTACTTAATTCTGGGCCTTCAAAGAAGACCTCCTGGTTGAGATGCATTCATCCTGAGACCTTGTGGAAGAGAGGGAGGGAGCCAGGCTGTTGTTTTTGAAAGCATGTTTTAGACAGAAGAAGAGTACAGGTTCTGGGATGACTGCATGCTTGTGTTCCAGAAAGAGCAAGCAGGGCGGTAAGGCTGGAACTGAATAAGAAATGAGGAGAGGGAGGCTTCAGGGGCCAGTGTGAGATCTGTGGCTTTTACACTGGGCAACATGGGAAGCTG
Organism: Peromyscus eremicus; assembly: GCF_949786415.1. Lineage (NCBI taxonomy): Eukaryota > Metazoa > Chordata > Mammalia > Rodentia > Cricetidae > Peromyscus > Peromyscus eremicus. The sequence continues at coordinate 20,356,457 of NC_081423.1, forward strand.
CTCTAGGGTTCTGAGGCAGGAGCGGCATGATTTGATGTACAGTTCAGAAAGTTCACAGTGGTTGCTTGTGTTGAGAAGAGGCCAGAGGGAGGTGATTACACAATCCAGGTCGGAAATGATTGGGGCATGGCCTGGGGTGGCGGTGGTGGTGACAGAAGGGACAAGAGTCAGGCTATGGATACATTTTGAAGGTAAAGTCAATATATCTTGCTGATGGATGAATGTGGGTATGAGAGAAAGAAGCCAGAGATGTCTCATGAATAAACATGGCTGAAAAGGTTAATTCCTACTCAGTTTCTGTAACCATTTCCCACTTGCTTTAGACATGACTCCATGGAAAAGCACTCTAAACATTGGGAACTGATTGCAATTGCTGCCTAGACATTCTTTTAAGATAGGCAAACTCTGATTTTATTTACCACCACCCCCAAAAAATTATGCTCTAGGAAGGAGGTACCAACTAAAAGGACTTTTGGTTGGAACAGAACAGATTCAATGAGGCCACCTTAAGGAGATTTAAGAAAATCTAAAAGGAGAGAGTTCAACTTTCATCTTTGTCTAGGTGCCAGTGTTCATGCCCCACAGTTAGCGGCTCTCATCAAACACCAGTGAATAACTCCGAACACAGCCGTTTCCCCTGCAAACTCATATTCACATGTGGTATAAAGTAGTAAATTAATTTTGGTCCTCTTCTCTGATTTCTCCTTTAACTTGACCTGATTTTCTTGCAAGCCCCAGGCAGAGTTAATTTGTAGGGAGGGGTGTGTGTAGATATTAAAGAACATGTATTTGTGAGTATGCATGAATAGATGGGAATCTTTGCTGAAATATTAATATAGCACCTTTTTATTATTATTTATAGGAGAACTGTGTCTGCAGGGTGTTTAAAAGAAAAAGAAATGGAAGATAGGTGATGGGAAATTATTTTTTAGCATTCATACCCTTTGGTTGACATATAAATAATACAAATGGAATGGTAAACAGCATTACTGGTACAATTATTGAATAAGTAGAACTGTAGACTCTCGCAGTACTATGTTCCCAGTAGTTCTCATGATAGGGGAAGCAGCTATTTATATAAAGATTAATACCTTTTTTTTACTACTTGAATTCTGCTGCTGTTATTTTATTAAAGAGCTGGAGGAAGTATTTCTGTCTAAAAGTCGAAATTCTAAAGCTTGGAGAGGAAACAGCCACAAATAAACAGCTTCAGTCTATATAGAACAAGTGAGAAGAAAATCATGTGCAGAATGCACAGCTACTTTAGTTCATTTTGAGTGACCTGCCAGTCTAGAAAGACATGCAGTATTAATGATGTAGAATGTGTTTAAACCTTTCCAGAAAAGCATGCCGAGTCCTGTAGGGAAATGCAAACATTCGCCTTAAAACTGAAACAGAGGAGACATCCCCACAAAGTCACATCACAGCCATCTCCTGAAAAGGATGTAATGAGTGAAAATCTCCTCTTCTCAAGGGGAGTCTCCATTAAAATGGATGTCTCACCCCAGAAGCTCCCCAAGGGTTATGGAACCTTATTTATTTAAATTGGTTGCCTGTCCCCTGAGAGTTCTACCAATGGGGTGATGAGAAACTCATTAGTGCTATTTTATTTTTAAATTCCACACAGCAGTCTCAGAACACAATCTTTTCCTTTATTTTCTTTCTGTTTGTATTGTGCGTGTGCTGTGTGTGTGTGCACCTGTGTGTGTAGGTATGTGTGTTCATGTGTATGTAGGTGTGTGTGTCCATGTGGCTCACTTATGGAGAAGCCAGAGATGGCCATTGAGTGTCTTCTCTACCTTGCTATACAGGTCTCTCTCACCAAACTGGGAGCTCTCCGGTTGGCTAGGCTGGCTGGCTAGTGAGCTGCAGGAATCCTGGTCTCTGCCTTCTAGGGCTGGGTTTACAGGCTTTGCTGCAGCTGAACCTGGCTTTTATTTTATCTATCTATCTATCTATCTATCTATCTATCTATCTATCTATCTATCTACCTATCTATCTACCTATCTATCATCTATCTATTTTTTGTGGGGGTTGGTGATCTTAACTTAGGTCCTCAGACTTGAGCAAGCATTTCTTCACTGAGCCATCTCCCATGCCAACGATGACTTTCTTAAGGTCTTAAAATGGTATTCCCCAGGTGACCACCTTTTGCCACTAGATGAGTACAGCAAATCACAGAACTGGTTACTCAGGCAGCAGCTCCCCTCTTTTAGCTCTCCTGAACCACTTTGTAGGTAAAGAATCTAGATTACAGTGGTACAAAACTTGACCTTCAGTGGGCTACTGTGCTCTCTCAGATCCAGTCCTGCAATTCCTTAAATTCTGTGAAGAATACACAGCTTCAAATTCCACGCTAAACAGAAATATAAAAGATCCAATCATGCAGATTTGCTTATCCAGTAGAGACAAGAAAACAAAAACAAAACAGGGGGAGAAAAGCCATCAATGACTATTAAGCCCATATCTAAAGAGATCAATGCCCGGGCTACCAATTGGGTCCTGTCAAACGTTAAAACCACTAAATTCTCATCTTGTTAAATCATCGGATGGCCTTTTCTTCTTTAGTTAAATAGGGATAAATAATAAAAAACAATTTACAACTAAAAGATGCTAGCGTTTTGCAGCTGCTGAATGTCTTTTGGGGAGATTAGATTCTATAATGAGGAGATATAACCATCATTTTATAAAAGCTGCTGGCGTCTTGGGAAAAACACCACAGAATACGATTAGAAAAAAAGCCCTTCCTTCGTGAACCTATTACAGTCATGCGCCAATTGCTTGGCATATGCTTAATGATATCTTCATAGCTGAAGAACCATCATTTGTTACTGTAAATCTTGACATAATAGATTAAGTTCAATTGTGCTTTTATTAGTTCCACTTTTGACTTGAGCGGTTTAAACTCCCCAAACCCTACAAAAGTTGAAAACAAGCCAACGACCTATAATTTTAACAAAGATATGTATATATTTTCCAATAGCTTAATTGGAAGCCTTTCTCAATTAATTTAAATATCATTTCAAGCATCCCCTGCTGATGGTTCTCTATTAAGTTTATCAAAGCTGTGGTAATAGGGGGATGAGAATTATGGAGTGGGGGAAATTCCATGTGTAGCATAGATACAGGCAATAAACAGCTAATAGCAGCGTCCTCCTTAAGCTTTCAAGAATCATAAGGTCAATTAAAACAGCATCAGTTGATATAACTCCAGCATTTCTGAAGGAGACTTCTTACATGGGAGAAACACAGAAAGGAGGTAAAACCAGCCATTTCGGTCTCCTTTTCTGCTTCTCAGTTCCTTCCCAAACCTTGACCTGTGGAGTCCTTGGCTGTCCTGAGCAGAAACACAGCCAGATCATGACCACAGGACTGCTTTTGTTGACATTGCTTCCCATCAAGACAGAAGTGTTTTCCATCAAAGCTGAAGCCTCAGTGTATTTGTGTTTTTCATAGTCCAAGGTTTACCTAACTACCTCCAACCTCAGAATACCCTAGGTTCAAACTGGAAGCCTTTAAAATATCTATCTTGTGCCTGGTAAAGGTGCTTGCCCCACAAGCCTGATGAGCTGAGGTCCGTCCCTTGGACCAACATGGTGGGAGGAGACACCTGGCTCCTAAAAGCCGCTCTCCTGTTGCCACACAAGGACCGCAGCACATGTATGTGCACAAATGCACATGATACAAATAAAGAAAATACCTAAATGTAAAAATTTAAAAAATAGGTATCTTATTAAGACAACAAAGCAAAGGGCATCTAGATGGGAAACAGCAGGTTCTCTTATCACTATTTCTATGATAATCTTGTTTAAAACTCTAGGTGATTAGGATAAATTTTTACTATCTATCATCTGTGAATATAATTATTTCTCGTATTTACACATGTGACTTAATTCTTATATCTATGTACATAAAGTTCACTCCTTATACATCTTACAGCTAGCTATATGATGACTATGCACATATATTAATTTTAGCTTCTCATCAAAGATAAGATTTTTTAATAACAGGATTCCAAATTCATGAGTCAGATGACACACTGAGACAAAGCTGGCCATGGCGTACAGAGCATATTCCCTCTAGCTCCCTTGGAGACCGTCTTTCTTGAAGTCTTGCTCTTGAAGTCTTACACTCTCCCTCGGCGGATGCTGCACGTCAACAGCTAGCTGCCCAGGCAAGCTTCTACTTACAGTTTCAAAGCTGGGAAATCGCCATGAAAGCGGTCACATTCCCTTGTAAGCATGTTTCAAGGCTCAAGTCTTTGCTGCTGAACTGTGTGGAGAATCTAGCTCCTCGTACTGGGGCAACACCTCATGCTTCATGCACCCCGAGAGTGACAGGACCAGGTGGGAAAGACCTCACCTTCCTGAGGTGAGGTGAACATGAGAAAATTCTAAGTTCTAATGATTTTGTATTTTCAATGGCAACTAAATCTGAACTCCGTCACACAAACCCTGGAACTTCACTTGACAGAGGCACTATTAAACCCTTGCCAGCTAATCGCACACGCAAGGGAAGGCGTGTGGGAGGGGCACACAGATGGACGGGTGACTAACTACGATGACAGAAACCCAGTGAAGTCATTTCTTGGAGACCAGCTGAGGGTCCAGTTCTCTCCCTTCTCACAGCCTAAGGGTTTGGGAAGAGGGTCTGACCTAAAGCAACATGTAACCATATACATAAGCCTTACAGCCTTGAACTTCCAGAGTGACCCCCGGGAAACTATCTGCCAGCCTTGCTGGATTTGTATTTATTACTTTGTTGATTGTTAGAAGCTAGGCTGGGTCTTTTCTGGGTGGAATATGGGAAGCAGAAAGAAATCATGTCTAAGTTTATATTTTGGCCCCCAAGACAGGCTTCATTTTTTCACTTTGCCCACGTTCTCGTACAAGTCTCAAACTGAGGCAGTTACCTAAGCCCTAAGGGGGTCACTTCCTCAGTGAATCCCTCCCTCCCACTTATGCTCCCAGAGCCTATTAGAGGGACGCCTACATGTACTCTGTGGAGGGCTTTCTCTCTCTACCTGACTTAGAACAATGGCCTCCGGTTTATAGCTGGTTGGTCAGTTGGAAGTTCAGGTCACAGCTGGGGACCCGTGATGAAGAATCTGAGTTGAAGGAAAGCCTGGGCAGCTGAGTTGAGGAGAAGCCTTGCAGAATTGAGGTCTGATGCTGCCTCTAAGTAGGTAGTTTCAGAACTGAATTGATTTAGTGGCTACCAGCTTGAGTCTGCTGGAGCATTGATTGGATGTGGGAAGGGAGAAATGTCTATATATTACGTGACTAGAGGTTATGTGTTCTCTATGTTTAGTGTATATAGAAAGAAAGAAAATCAGAATTTCATCCTGATGGAAGGTGTTTACAAAGAGGTGAAAAGAATGATGGGTAGGGTGCTGCATTTGAGTCTGTTAGTGGTCTTAAGGGAACTGTGATCCTCAGAAGAATCAGGGGCCCGGGACAGGGTCCTATGTGCACATAGGCAGATTCAATTCAGTGTACTCAGGCAGTCCTGGTGTGTGGGGGTGGGGGAAGGAGAGGGAGGAAAAGAGAGAGGGTGTTTGTGTGTATTGAGTCTGTTTATTTGCTGAGGATACCATAGGGGCCAGGATTTAACTGGTATGCATATAAAACTGGCTTTCTTGTGCAGGAGTAGGCTCACTGTGCAGAGCAACATTTAGATAGGCGTTAGATGCAGACAGTAGAGAACAAGAGATCATGTATAGCTAAAAATGGTGTAGGAGAACATCTGTGTCTCCATCTCTAAGTAAGATTCTCCGATGCCCTTCCTTTACTGTCCTTTAGATAATGCACGGTTTCAAATGTGATCTTCTGGATTTTAATCTGCATGATCTTGTTCTACAGGAGATGGAGAGAAACCAAATTCATTCACATGAAACAGAAGGATGCCACTCAAAGGATCCAAAGACTTTCTCCCCAATAAATAAATGGTCCCTGCTGAACCTGAGCTTTAGATCAGGATAGATCAGGGTGGTATGGCTGTAGGTGAGGGTGGCTGAACCATACATGGAAACATGGTTCCTATGACTGCCCTGAGATACTAATTTGTTAGTCATGGAGCCCCAGTGCTCAAGCATTTAACATTTTGATGGTATTTGGAGCTTTTTTCTTTCTGTGTCTTCATTCCTTCTCAATGTTTTAAAAGATTCTTGGCACATAGAAACAGCACCTGACTGTTCTGAAAAAGGCACCCCAGAACTCTTAGCTTACCTGGCACGAACGTTTTCTGGCAATCCGAAAGTTGCTGACGGGCCAGAGCTTCTCCTACCCTCTCTTTTCTGACTCAGGATAATTTCTAAGTCGGGTGATTTGCCAGTCACTGTGGTTACATGCAGATGGAGAAAAGTGCAATGGGGGACACTACGTGGAGCACTTCTAAGCTGCTGTCTTGAGTGTGTGAACACAGCCCTTGAGTGTGTGAACACCACCCTTGAGTGTGAATACCGCCCTTGAGTGTGTGCACACCACCTTGAGTGTGAATACCGCCCTTGAGTGTGTGAACACCACCCTTGAGTGTGAATACCGCCCTTGAGTGTGTGCATACCACCTTGAGTGTGTGAACACTGCCCTTGAGTGTGTGAACACCACCCTTGAGTGTGAATACCTCCCTTGGGTGTGTGCACACCACCTCAAGTGTGTGAACACTGCCCTTGAGTGTGTGAACACCACCCTTGAGGGTGTGCACACTGCCCTTGAGTGTGTGCACACCACCTTGAGTGTGTGAACACCACCCTTGATGGTGTGCACACTGCCCTTGAGTGTGTGAACACTGCCCTTGAGTGTGTGAACACTGCCCTTGAGTGTGTGCACACTGCCCTTGAATGTGTGCACACTGCCCTTGAGTGTGTGCACACTGCCCTTGAGTGTGTGCACACTGCCCTTGAGTGTGTGAACACTGTCCTTGAGTGTATGCACATTGCCCTTGAGTGTGTGCACACTGCCATACTAACATTTCTAACTCATCTCACCAGTACTCACTGAGGGCTGACTGTGTAAAGACAGAAGGAAGGGAAGGCCAAATCACATGCAACCCTTGACATGCTTCTGTGAGGGAGACAGATACGCAAATGGGTAGCTCTATCAACATGGCGACTCAGTTAAAAAAAAGTCCATCACTAATGTCATACATGGGCATGCAGCTGTGGCCGGGAAAGAGGTGGACAAGCCGAGAAGAATCAGATGCTGCTGCTATGCTGGAGTGAGAAGAGGGGAAGGAAGTCTCAGATCCCCTCAAGTGGGTGTGAAGGTGTTAAGTAGGAAGTCTAGCAGAGAGGCAGTCAGGAGAGAGCCCTCTCCCTGTTTTCTCTAAAAAAGAGAAAAACTGAACCCCAGAAGGAGGTTAAGGATCCTTGGCCAGTGGGAAGTGTTTCAAAGTTCTAAAGCTTTTGGGTTTTGGAATGTTTATATGTGTATAAGTAAAAAATCTTGGGAATGGGACCCACGTCTAAGGATGTAGTTCATTTATGTTTTAAATACACCTTCACCATATGACCTGAAGGTGCAGCAATTTTTTAATTTTGTCCATGGAACAAAGTTTGTATCTGTTGAACCACTGGACCTATAGCACCATGTTGGTATGAAAAAAATTTAGATTTTAGAACATTTCAGATGAGGGGTTCTGAACCTATGTATATTTCCTAGAGCTATTTTTGAAGACAAAAGGAGGCAATTGGGGAGAGTGTTTATTATAAAGCTAAAATAAGTCAATTTGGGGTAGGAATCACAAAGCTATAATTTGAAGAAAATTGTCCATCTATTTGTCTATCCGTCAGTCTAACATCAAATATCTTCAGTGAAGTACATATTCCCTAGTTTAGCTCCAGGTTGCACCATGCCCTCATTTCATGTGCTCTCTTCCTTCAATTATTCCTAGGACCTACCTACGCTGGAACTTCCTAAGTTAAAGGGGTCTGCACAATGTCATAGGGGAACCCTGAATAGTTTTGAATCCAGATATCTTTTTAGACAGAAGAAAAGTGATTCAGAGCTATGGCATTAGTGAAGGTAATTAAGAAAAGTCTTAGAGTTATTTTTCATGAAACCCATTTCAACGACAACAAATATCATTTCTGCCCAGTCAAGAATGAACTAGTCGAAGAAATAGTAGTGTGAGAAGATAAAGATAGAAAGTAATAACAGTGAGGTTTTTACATGGGAAAAATTAAGAAAAACTCATACAAAATTTTAACAGAAATAAAAAATAATAATTTTCATTCAAATTGGAAAAATGATAAAGAGTGAAAGTCGACTTGTGGACCAAAGTCTGGAAAGGTGACATGCCTCTGGTAATGCCCCACTCTCTCTAGTCCAGACCATCACTGCTTCAGGGAAGGAGCTGTAAGGAGAGGATGAGACATGACGGACAGTCAGTGGGTCACGTGACGCGAGGAAGCCAGCGCAAGAAGGAAGACAAGGCTAGCAAAGCGCTCAGGAGACTGAAGAGAAAGAAACACAGGAGTGTCCACAAGAAGAAAAGCCTAGGGAGGATTTTTCTGGCTATCACTAGACCCATAAAAATGAAATTTGCCTACCCGAAAAAGCACAAACTCCAACCTGAGGCCAGAGAAAGCCGATTGGACAGAGGGTGCCAGAGAGAATCATGGGACATGGACAGAAGAAGGGCCCCTGCACAAGGCGTTTGCTTGAAATCTATTGTTAACTTGGAAAGGTCTGCCAAGCAATTTGTTCTATTTGAGTCAAAAACGCCAGCTTCAAGCAGGTGCAACGCTTTCCTTTTTCTCCCAATTCAAACACCATTTACAAAGGCATCCTGGTGATTCAGACTCAAAATTACCAAACCCAGTAACAGATCGGGGCTGCTGAGGAATCTGAACTTTGTTTACACAATTAGGAGACACTCCACGAATGACAAGGTTCCCGTAGCAAATTAACAAGAACAATTTTCCCGTCTCGGGAGCTGTCAAGATGGGCCCTGTTGGCCAATTTATCTTACTCTAGCACATCTCTGGTGCTTGTCAATCAATATGTGAAACATTTGGTGCTGATTGCCATTTTTCTCTCCACTTCCTTTTGCCTCTTGTACCAGGCAATTTACTGCAAGTCAATCAAGGTCGAAGCCGACCTTGTTTAAATAAAACAGTGTTGAGCTCTGTGCACACCAACAATTTCAAAGACGGAATGAGCTGTATCTTTTGCATTTACATTTATACTACCTTCCCCGCCCCCACTGGATCTCCTAAAATGCCATCCTTGAATTATCAGTCAAGGCGAAGCCACCTAGAGAACAAGAAATCGAAGCTGAGCATGTGGGAAGGCAACCTATATTTCAATGTACACTCTCAGTGTGAAAGATGCCCTCTGCCAATAGAAATGCCTCACCAATGAATGATCCTGGTGGTTTTGCCTATCACTGCTCAGTCCTAACTTGAGGCAAGGCCACAGCAAACAAACAGCACATCCCAAACCATCCCAAGTTGGCAATATACAGGAAGTAATTTCAAGTGTTCAGCCTAGGGGAGCAGGTCCTTTGGTTGCGAGTTTTTCGGACAATTTGGTGACAGCCCCTAAGCATTGCAATGAGTCAAGCACAATCCTTTATCATCATTGTGCTGGTACTCACTGAGGAGCACAGCAGAGAGGATGCTTCTGTGTCTATTGATATTATCAGAATCAACCTGCTCACAGCCCCACCCCCTCCTGCCGACCACCTATAGCTTTATGATCTTCAATAAGCCGGTCTCAATGTTTAGCAAACTTTTATCTCACACTCCACCCTGCCTAAATGTTAAGAATACACAATGAAATGAGCCCTGGCTGAGTGGGACTTTCTAAGAAAGAAATACAGTCTGGTGAATATAGGCTGTCCCAAAATAGCAACATGCAACTTAATTGCTGTGGTGGCGCCAGGCTCCCAGAACAGCTTCTTAGAAATGGACTCTTGGTAAGGGCCTACTATGCAGAACACAGTTTGATGCTCTCTGATGTTCCTTACTATAGACTCAAATTAATATGTAAGCAAGTGCAATGTCTTCCAAAACTCCAAACAGGAAAGATTTCTATGCACTTTGTGCTAATTGCAGTTTTCACTGGGTTTGGAAGTGTCTCAGACTTCAGACTAGGCCATGGTCTGATTTTGTTTCACAATTTTGAGAAGATATCACCAAGGGATGCTCGCGCCCCCCCCCCCAGCCCCCCTCCCACAGGAGGAGCATCCATCATATACCAGGTAGCCAGGACACGTTAGGAGCAAACACCAGGAGAATGTGTTTTCTGGAGCCCAGAGTGCAGTCAGGGTATTGGGTACTAACAAAATCGCCTCAGAAATAAGATTACTACTATGACCTGAGGTAAGTGCTATGCGGGGTGCGTTTAAAGACAGTCTAGAACAGGCTGGGGAATGAAGAATGCTCCCTGAGGACGTGAAGCTGTAGCTGATCTCTTACCCACGTGAGCTGCTTCTTTGGATTAGTACCTGCTCAAGTGAGGTCTACTGACCAGTTCATGCCTTCAAAGTGCCAAAGCTGAGAGCAAATGCCTAGAGACTTTCATGGCAACTTGGCACTACTAAAAGCAAGCATTGGAGAGGCAGTGACCACATTCTTAGTGGTGTGTAGATGGGTCTGAATGATAGCCTGACAGGCGTCTTCCAGAGGGGAAAACTGTGTGTGGGTCATGTGTGGAGGGGCCACAGATAAATGGTCCTCTATCTCACCGAGGTTTGTGGGCTTGGAGGTTTCCTTCATCATAGACAACACCAGCAGTTCTTCTCTGAGGACACAGACGATGTCATCCCACAGGTCCTGTTTCATTAGGCCAGATGCTTGCCTTTGCTTAGATCTCAGCAAATGGCAACAGATCCAACTTCTGTTTGAAGTGGCAGCGGCCAGTGATAGTGGTGAGGTGTAGTCACAGCCCTAGAAGAGCTAGGGGTGAAAACATGGCCACAGAGAAGTTCCATTTCCTTTGGCTCCCTGGTGTGCCCAACCTTGTGGAAGGCTGAGGAGGTTCTTGGAGTTCATCCTCAATTTTACCCGGACCCGAGGCATGGCTGTGTCTAGTCTGTGGGAAACTCACCAGGCTGGAAACCAATGTGTGCATTTATGAGTCATTAATGAAATGTTTGAAAAAAAATGCCATGATCAAAGCAGACAAATGAGACAAAGGCAAGGAAACTGGATAGCTCACCTACAACTCTTGAAATGAGCACTGCCTCAAAAAAAGGTGTCATCAGGGGCAACTAAGGAAATGTGGCTACAGCCTAAGGACCAGATAACATTTCCATGATAAATTCTACGGCATGGGCAATTTCCCCACGGTTAGGAATAATGCCCTTGCTCTTAGGAACAGTGGTATCATTGTGGTACTCAGGGGTACAAGGATACGGTATGGGGCATCTTACTTTACGTAGGCTCAGAAAAAAGGAAACACATATGTGGGCGGGTGTCGGGAGAGAGCAAAGCATACATCTGGGGAAAGTGGGTACAGGTTAGTAGACGTGTTCCTCCTACTCTGTCTGTGGTTTGGAAATCACATCCAAACAAAGTTCAAAACTGAGAATGATGGATGGGGAAGATGACTTAGTGCATGAAGCACTTGCCTCGGAAGCCTTATGTCCTACATAGTAGCAAGACAAATGTGGTAGCTCCCTTGTCTGTCACCCCGTGCCCCTACAGAAAGATGGGAGACAGAGACAGGGGAGTCTCAAAGTATGTGGCAAGCTAGGCTGGCCTGTGCGATAGTGAATACAAGAGACCTGTCTCAAGTAAGGGAGGAGATGAGGTCCAGCAGCTGGCGAACCTGCTGACCTCCATGCTCCTGCTGGGGCATGCATGCGCCTGCACTCAGACACAAGGACATACACACACGTCACACAACAACAACACAGCACAAACACAGACACAAAGAAATGAGAACGATGGTTTTTTAGGTAAATGTAAACTGTCCTTCAAACAAATGGACAGCCTAAGTGGCATATGGTTGCTCTAACGAATTGTTTTATGCAAAGCGAAGCAATGTCGCCAGGTCTCTGTCAGCATTTAGTCATGGGCACAATTACCCCTCAAATGGAGGGCTGGGACCGCTTGGCAGTTCCCTAGGCAGCAGTGATTTTCAACCCCGCCTGACAGACTCTGATAGACTCAACGTTCTTTCCTTGACATTAATTCATTTGTGATCTTTACTGCCATACTGAGCTGCTTATCTCGAGGTGGTCCTTAATGGCGCATGGTATATTTTATTGATGCTTCCTTTATTCCTGTGTGTTTCTTCTTCATGATTGTATCTGTTGTTACTCTCTGTCTCCTTCAGAACGCTATTCTCTTGTGAGACAAGGCACTGCTCGAAGGCTTAATGAGGCTTCCATATTGTTAGGCTGATTTATCAGGTTCTCAGTTAACGTGAGGGTGGAGGGTGAGGAGAAGATTTCAGATGCTCCAGGATGAACCCAGCAACCAGAGGTGCATACGTTTCCTCTTTGTGTCTGCAGCCTTGGCCAAAGAGTGACGTTTGGTTCTGATGGAATCCTAGGGAGGAAGGCACTCACCATTCTTTACTTTCTTCCACCATTTCTTGTTCACACTGTTTGTAGTATCAGTATTAGAGTCCTACGTAACTGCAGACACTTTGGAATGCCAAAGGCCTCTGATAGCTTGGCACTGAAGTCAGGGTCCAAGCTCTGTTGTTTCAGCTTCGGATGCTCTGTCACAGTTAACCCTTTCCTTCTCTGCAATCAGATGCTCAGGTTCAAATGTTTACTTATATGTTAGTACTCACTTATGGGCGACTGGGTTTGCTTTCATTAAAGTCACCTTGTGAATTAGGTAGATAATTTAGCAGCACCCCCCAACCTTGGAAGGACTTTTCTAACATAGAAAAGGAAAAAGAATGAAAAGGAAAAAAAACCCAGGTATTTCTTTTTCTAAGAGAATCCAAAAACACTGCATGTGCTCATTGTTAATGAGCATATTTTCAATATCAATGGAAATTAGGCCATCACTCTGGAAGACATGGCATTACATTCACTTTATATTGTAGTCTCAATTCCACACACATGCACACTCATACCTCTACAGTCTTTCATTTCTAAAATAAAAGCCAGTTTAAGAAGAAATCCATATCTCATGGTCTATCCATGCTCTTCATTTTTCTTTGCTAAAAGCTGGGCTGCCTAGGTTTTCAATGCTAACAAATGTTATATGACAGGTTCACCGATTTACTGTTCTACACCCTCTTTAATTATGGATGTATGAAGGAAAATTTCACTGAGAAAAACAATAAATCACCATTGAAATTATTTGTTAGTTGAATGAGCTGAATAAACAGTTGGCTTCAGGGCAAAGATTCATCTGGCATCTTTTAAGTCATCTTGTATTTTTTTTTTCTCTCCTCACAGAAATCAGGTCTGGGCCCTTAGGAATCAACCAGGAACAAAGATGTCGCTGAGAAGCTGGGGAACTCAACCAATGGATGTCTTGAGGTGATAAATTTTTTGCATAGTTTCAGTAATAATAACAATTTTTATAAATACATCTCAAGTATTACTGTGTCCCTATACCACTTGATCATTATATACACACACGTTTCTTTAAACTAATTTAATTCAAAATAATACTCTTTTTTTTTTAGGGGGGGGTTTTCAAGACAGGGTTTCTCTGTGTAGCTTTGTGCCTTTCCTGGAATTCGCTTGGTAGCCCAGGCTGGCCTCGAACTCACAGAGATCTGCCTGCCTCTGCCTCCCGAGTGCTGGGATTAAAGGCGTGCGCCACCACCACCCAGCCAAAATAATACTCTTAAGCTAGAAAGTGGCAAGCCCTGAGTCTAAATAAATTTCTGAGACTAGATCTTATGATCTCAGTCATTAAGAGTCTATACATTCTGGAAACCATATCTCCTCAAAGAAGTCCCTATATATTAAAAAATATGTTCAAATTACAATTCTTACTCACAGTTTTACTGACTTACATAATCCTATTTCTTTCCAGCTAGGCGATGAAGACAAGTTTCATAACTATTCTCCAAAAACTGAGCACAAATCAAATACACAAAGTACACAGAGACCTAACTGTACTGGAGCCCCAGAAAAAAATGTACCATCAATGGAGTTTCTTGAGGGAAGTGAAGGAAATAAGAGTAATATGATAGTTAGTTTCAATTTGAAAGCAGGAAGTATGTCAGTAATGATAACTGATGCTATTTTGTAATAAATGTTTCCCTTGGCATCACAAGCAGACTTGGGCACTGGGAGCTTCCATGTAGGAATTAGTTTAGCATCCATCCTTGATGTCCCAGTTGAACTTGTCCAAAAAGTTATGAAGAATCATGGCTACTTTGAACAAATTCATACAAATAGTACTGGCAGTTTTCAAGATACGACAAATACCTTGGCTCTGGATTTCACTTGCCTCAGCAGGTTAGCTGCCTGTAGCAAATCCCATCAATATCTCAAGTAGAACATTTGTTTTAAAGGTATTTATATGGATCCTAGGGCTCCCAATTTTGGAAACAGATTTGAGTCACGTAATTAGGTGTTTTCACCGGAATAGCTGACCATTTGGGTAGTTCCTATCGTATCACTAAGCTTCAGATTTTACTATCCATATATTGATTAGACATTGCTTTATGTCAGACGCTTACAAACATGTACAAAAAAGCTGGTCCTGATTTAGTGTGATTGCATACTAGGACTCAGTCCTCTATTTCTTCTGAGAATTCCCTATTTGTCTCAATACTAAGCCAGGTGGGGGTTCCCAAAAGGTTTGTCCTCGGTCTCCTTGACATCAAATAAGATGGGAATCAAGGGAAGCAGAAGACAGTGACATAGGCCCTTGGAGACAGTGTGATTGTGGTTCCATCTGCTGCTGCTCGGAGGCACAAGCGATCCCTCTCACCTCCTGCAAATGTGTAAGAGGGTGAAGGTGGCAGGAAGTAAGCCAAACACAAACCAAATGAACCAAAACAATCCTTGCTTCCCTAGCACAGGAAGCCTTCGTTTGACTCCAGGTAGTGCAATCTCTAGAGAATTATAAAAGCAAAAGAGACTTCAGCATCTTTCCTGGGTCAGTAAGAAAAAGATGGAGGCCTCAGAAAAGAAAAGAATAGCAAGTGGAGTGGGGTGTCCATGTCATTCACAAATACCTACTTACGAACACATTAATAGTCATGATGATCAATCTCTACACTGTCAAGTCAATGTAACTTTGAAAAGCAGATGAATACTTTTTTAAATGAACAACTAGACAGCATTTGAATAAATACTAATGCTGGAGCAAATATGAGGAAGCCAATTCTATCCTATCCAGATGAGAGTGTATATTAATACTCAACACTCCTTTTGGAGGCTGATTCTGTACACAATTTTCTATTACTCATCTTCTAAGATATTTTCTTAAGCTCTGTGTCACAGATGCACAAGAAATATGCAAGGTGGCTCATTCACTTTTTATAGTGGTAATAGTTTAAAAACTAAATCTCCAAAATGACATGGCTAAATAACCAGTGGTAAATCCATATACTGAATCAGATGTTAAAAATAATATTTTGGAAGAATATTAAATCATGTGAGAAAATATATTACAAGACATTTATATATACACATATATATGTACTTGTCTGTAAATAAATATTATTAATAGCATTATAGGAAAATTCAGAATTTATAATATTCTCCTTGTATTTTATATGATTTTTATCTGACTTTACACAACTCAAAAAGTGATCGTAAGTGCTTTTTAAATTTAAATCTATATCTTCCACATAGGTGTCTATACTGAGAATCTCATGCCTTTTCTATGAGTTCATTATAATCTGAGCTCCACAGGGAATGGATATAGTCCCGGGTGTTCCTCTCTTTTTCCAGAATGTTCTTAGTTACTCTTGTTTAGAGTGAGATAGTCCTCTCTGGTTTGCTTTTGCTAAGGTTTCTTGAGCAAACTCAATGCCAGCGCAATCCAAAAACACACCGTGGTACAGCTGGCTGGGCCTTCCCAAGATGCCCTGTTTGTCACAGCGCTTGCCACCTCAGCTTGACAGTCCATATAGTTCTACTTGTGTCCTCAAGTGGACAGATTGAGTTCCCTGGGGTTGGTCCTGGTCTCAAACCCTCAGGTGAAAGGGGCTGTTTGTTCACTCCAACAGACAATTATGAAGGGCAATTAAAAATTTAAATTATGTTAATAGGCCAGAGAAAAATGACTGTTTGCAGAAATCAGTGGCAATTACCAGACATAATGGTTCTCAATTAGGCTGCAGGGGATTTTTCAGTCATTCATAATTCACTATCTTAAATGTATCATAAAAAAGTAATTGTCACTTGTTAATAAAACTTACTTAAAAACAACGGAGCCATGTTACACAGAAAGTAGCATTGCTCGCTCCTTCATCAGCTTAAACAGCTTGTATAATCTTAACTTTAAAATGTAGTACAGGCTAGCTCAAAACAAAATCAAACAATAAACAAAGTATAGCTTTTCTAGATCTTTACTTGCACTGTCCAGGGGTAACTGTGGTTTCTACTCAGTTGGCATTCTTCCTTCTAACCACCTCCTTGGGTCCATTAAAAGGGGTAAGGGGTGGGGAAGTCTATCCAAGGAATATATTGTATTGATATTTTTAGTCAGTTAAATATGAAAACATAAAAGTGTTAGCTTGCTGTTTCTACCGTGTTTATTTATCTCCTTAGATTTCATTTTTAAAGAAACTGTATTATACGCAGCTGTTCCATGAGCCCCAGGAATACAGTCAGCATTCATGCATGAGCATATAGCTCCACTCTCAGGAAATACAATCTGTTGAGTCAATTGCTTGGCACATGTGATGTGATTCAAGGCCTCTTGTCTCATTGGTTCAAAACTTGACTTCTAGTGCTCCAGGGAAAAGCCAAAAAGGGCAAGAAGAAGTAAGAAAGAAGGAGAAGGAAGCCAAAGAATAGTAGATGGCAACTCTTAAATAAGAATATTAATGGGATGGCTTTATCTTTTTTGATTTAGTACCCAGATGATAATGCCTCTTTTGTCTCTGCTTAAAAGAATGGCAGCTGCCCTCCTCCATGTCTTAGCCAATCAGGAAATCTTTGCTGCACCCTCAAGTCACAAACTATAGTTCACCAAAAAGACGGAAGCAGAGACAGTGAGTTCTCCTTGTCCCCCTGTGATAATAGTCTTACTTAGGTGAGTCACAATGCAGCAACATTTCCAGAAACTTCTCTGAGGGAGAGCGCTAGGCTATTCCGGGCCAGGCATTTCAGAGACGCGACCTTATTTAGTTTTCACCATTATCCTATGCAGCATGTATTTTCACAACTCTGTCCTACAGCAGTGCATCATGGGATATTCAAAAGTCAATACCATGTTGCAGATGACAGAAAGTGGCAGTACAGCACTTTGAACGCAGATATTTCTTGATCCAAAGCCTATAAACATTCCCTTCTTGTGTGCTGTCTACAGCTTGAAACTGCAAAGACACAACCATGAGATGTCTTAATGTGTGATAGTTCCACCTGTAACTTGCCTTCATGGATGTAATACTGATCACACATGGACTAAGGGTGGGATGCCAGTAGTTTGATATGTTTGCCACTGTGCCACCAAGAAAATTGTCTCAGGGATTTGTAAGTTACCCACAAGCAGACAAATGATCCCAACTTTCTGTGTAATATGAGAACACTTCCAGACAGCAAAGATGTCTAGCCTTTATTGAATCTGTCTTAACTGGCCTCAACAGATGCAGAGAACTCCCCATAAAAGGATAAAAGACATACATTTTGTACTAAGACCTATACATGGCTTAGTGCATTCCTGCATTCACATCTTAGCTCAAACACTGCCTTCGCGGAAATATTAATCCTTCTAGTTTTTCTAAAGCAGAAGATACAAAATACCAGTTAGACTCATGCCTCCCATGATATTTTTCTGTAGGTTTAATTGTCCATGCTTGTCTTGCCTTGTGGGAATGCCAGCAATTTGACATGTTTGCCACCATACTTCTACATTCAACCTAGTGCTTTCTACAAGGAATGTTCATTCAACGCATGATTATGCTTATGCATTTACAAGATCAAGCATCTACTTTCAACAAGTACCCAAGCACGGGCTTGTAAGTACAAGGCTTTCCTTTGCAAGAGTCTATAGGAAGTGAAGGCATTTGGTACTCAGTAGGGTGCCACCTAGAGTGGTGGCTGTCTGGATTCTGAACAGCTGGGATAGTTGACAGAGTTGTAGAATGAAAAGGGACACAAGGAGCTTCTTTACTCTGTCCCTTCCTGAGGCTGATTAGTGATGGCAGCGTCTCAAGTGGCATGAAAGATGCGCCAACATTTACTTGATTGGTGATGGACTTGCTGCCTCACAGGACTGTATTTTCCCTGGGCCTGAAGCTCTGTTGCCTGCAGTGAAATGCTTGTCTCCTCATGATAGATGTTTCCTCTAATGTCATTTATTGAGCAAATACTGTGAGAGTATTTGTGTCAACCAATGCTCATGAGGACTCAACCTTTGTGCAGTGGGTAGCTTTCTTTACTAGATCCTGACTATCTACAGTCTACCCTTCCTCCTGGGCACTGACATGATTTTACATCCTGTTCTTTTTGTTTGCAGAGATGGAGGATGTGTTCCTCATGAAAGGCCATGCTTCAGACATAGTCCTAAATTCTCCGATCCTTTGAATCTGTCTATAATTTTCTTCCTCAAACAAATGATTTGTACTTGACTTGTAAAGTAAAACATTATTTCTTTTACAATTGCTAATTTTATTTTTTAAAGTTTTAATGATATTTACTTTACTTCTAGTAAAATGAACTGTTCATTTTATTATAAATTAATGAATGTTTAATAAAAACTTCTAATGAAGACATTTATAAAACAAAGGAAAACTGTCCTGCTTCCCATTCCCAGCCCTCCTGTTTCATCTACCCCTTCTTGATATGACCACTTTAAGTGGTTTGCTATATTGGTAATGGTAAGAGCTGAGCAATTAGCTGGGTGTCTACACATACCCATGAAGCCCAGATTCATAAAGTGTTTATTCCTGGAAGTGAATACTCTGTCCATCTACAGTTTTGGGTTACAAATATCCTGGGATTGAGGCAGTATATTGCGTCGCATGATTTGACTTTTACAAGCCTGTACAAGCTGGCTCCAGAACATTGCAGACATAACTTCATTATCTTCCCTTTCTCTTCTACTCTTCTTACTTGTGCCTGTCTGTCTGTCTATCCACCCACCCATCCATCCATCTATCCATTTATCCATCCATCCATCCCTATACCCATCCACCCATATGTGGCCTCACATATATAGTCATACACGAATTAAGATTACACAAAAACACTCTTTGTTTGCAATTCAGCTCTGTTTCACACAATTCACTGCAGCTCTGTGTTTGGAAATCTTCTTAAAGCCCCTCATAACAGGAAACGGCCTGTGCAAGCACCCCAGTTGAAATGAGCATCTTTCATTTGTCTACAGGCGCCGTGGGCCTGTGAGCATGTGTGTGTGTGTGTGTGTGTGTGTGTGTGTGTGTGTGTGTGTGTGTCGCACATGCGCACTCTTGTCTATCTATTGTAAAAGGGAGTAATTTATCATTGGGCAGCAAGTTCTGCTCAGATGGTTTATTGTCCTGACCTCATTAAAAGCATGTAATCCACGCAGTGCCGTAAATCTATGCCTCTAAATACTTTCCTCTTTAATTTTTTAATACTGCACACATGAAGGGAAAGGTTAAAGCCAATTAAAAGAGATACAAATACCATTATTACTACCCCGACAAACAGTTAGTTATTGGATTTGGTCGTTTCAGTTTAGAAAGCCATTATTTTTGTTCCTGAATGAATTAGTAATCAAGCTGTTTATTGACTTGTCTTATCTCTGAGATGCTAAATATTTTTTTTTTGGTCCAGTCTCTCTCTCTCTCAGTTGGCATCATTCCTGCACACATAAAAATTATGGACAACTTAAGGTCTAAGTGCAAACAATAACCGCACAGCTGCATGTAGAAATCAGCATATGGACAGGGCCATCATTTCCACTGGTCCAGGAAGGAGTGCGCTGAGCCTCTCACTCAGTGGATATTGTTATTGTTGTTGTTGGTGTTCTCTCCCATTAAGGCTATTATATGACACTGACAGATGCTTAAAAGCATTTAGGGCTGAAAGAACTGTTGGGAAAATTGCCGCAAAAGATTGACAAATGATGATCTTTTTGTCCACAAGGTTCTTATTTCCTGTGCAAAATGGACCAAAAGAATAAAGGGGAAGAGAAAGAACCATTAATGTAAAGACTTGGTATTGTTTTCTGACATGAGTTCGTCTCTTCCCTTGCATTTGGCCGGAAACGTGACTCTGTTTATGAAAAGGCTGTAGGGCTGTAAGACACAGCAGTTAACTATTTGCTAGCTGGTTGATGCTTGCTTGGGTGTCCCCCGCTCTCCCAACTCTCTCTTCATTCCTTTAGGAATATGAAATGGGCCCTTAGAATCGGAGAGAACTCGGGACTATGTGTGACTAGGTTTGTTGTTAGTCAGTTACTTTGGTCATTTAATTGTCTACTACCAGGTCCAGAGTGTTGAGTGAGAAATGCCAAACTGTAAAGAGCAATGCTGACCACAGTGTGGGGGTTCAGAATAGACCCATAGTCACAGGCCCACATCCCCCAAATTCATAGGACTCAGCATCCCTATAAGTGGCACATCATTTTCTTTGTATTGTTAGCCCTCAGAATTTGGGAGGCATTGGTTCAAGGATCCTTTGTGGATACCAAGGTCTGAAGATGCCCAAGTTCTTTGTGTATAAGGATGTGATGTTTATACACAACTCTTGTATATTCTCCACACACTTTGATTACACCTAGGTCTCTCAGAATAGCTGTTACACTTCAGCACTTAGGCAATAATGACAGGAAAAAGGTCTATACAATGTCAGTGGAGACACAATCAAAATAGTTCATATTTGTTGGTGATTAAATCTGTGGGTTTCTGAATCTTCAGAGATGAAGGGCCAGCTAGACTCTACGCTCCTACTTATAGGGATCAAAGTCAGGTGCTTTCAGTGGGTAGAAGAGAAACATAAATACTCACAAAGAAACTCACAACACAGAGCAAGACAAAAAGCCTGTGAAATTAGACATCTCAGCGTTAAGGCAAGAAAAGGCTACAGTGGCACCACGTCATTGGTATTGTCTTTATAATTGGATGCCAGAACAGGGCTTCTGAAAGTGTTCCCTGGGGGTAGCAATGCCACTATCTTGTGGGCAATGTAACAGGAAAGAGAAATTTGAGACCTGTCCTGGACACAGCTGGGCTTTGGTTTTAGTAAACCTTTAGGGTGCCTACTCAAGGCTGACGGTCCTACTCAGCTGTAAGTTTTTGTGCTTGGGTTGATCACCTTGCCTATTACACATGTGATATATATCACAGGGCACTGTTGACATTACACTGTTAGTTTATTTATTTATTTATCCATAATATCTACCCTAGACTGTAATCTCCTCCGGGGCTCCAAGGCTCCTGCTGGTGGTTCCTTGCTTTGGTTTCAGAGGCCACTCAGGGTCCTAGAACACAGCAGATCCCCAGGAAACCAATAATGAGGTAAAAGTGTACATAAAAACCATTGAAAAAGAAACATGTAGAGAGATTTAACTCCATTAAAGTTAATAGTTCGAGCTTAATAAATAAGACTCATTCCTAAGAGAAAATGACCTCTTTTAAAAAGAAAGAAGGAGGAAGAAAAACATGGACCCAGGAACATTCTCAAGCAGCTTCTAATGAGATTGCAGCTTATTCTCTTAAGGAGTGAAAGAAATAATTGAACACATCTCACACTAATGACTTCTTACACAATGTGTCCGTAATCCAATGGCATTCAGAGTCAGACAGGATCCAATGACCCCTGATGGCATCCAGTCTTGGATATTCTCAAGAGGGGCTCAGTAAAATCCCAAGACCTGCCAGATCCAGCTCAGTGAGGTGGGGCTGCAAATTCCTTCAGATGTGAGTCTTCCTGTCTCTCTATCCAGAATAAGAGGGCAAGTTACAGAAGAAGGAGACACTCAGGCACTGCCCCAGTCTGCTTTCTAAGAGGAGCTATGAGACCTGGAACATGGATTTTCTGGTCCTTGTTGCCTTTAGGAGGCCCTGAAATTGTCCTTCTTAGCCTCCATTTTCTATTCTGAGATTTATTTTGGTACCAAGTGAGCATCATTGGGGCCAGTGTCTGCAGACTTTCTGCGCTGGCCTTTGCATGGTCCAGCATCAGGCACCAGCACTTCCTGCCTTGTTTTGCTTTACTGAGCTTCTACCTCCTCATCTGAAAAATGAGAGCAATGCTTTTACTGAAAATTTATATAATTTTACCAGGCACCTGACACGGACGAGGAGCTCAATGAGTATTCGCATTTATAACAAACTCACAATGCCATGTTCTATGGGGCCTTCTTCAGCTGGAGCTCACAGGCCTCTGAGATCCAAGAAAAGGACGAGAGACTGTCCAAAGAACATGAAACTTGTTTCCTATTTGCACATGCCCCTGTTCTTTGGGCACGAAGCCCCTAATACTAATCAGATGATCAATGAGGTCCATGCCCCTCTGGGGTAAAGAATAATAGTGCTGGGGACTTTAGTAGCTGAATTAGGTCCTTGGCAAGCTGACAAACCAGGAAAGTAGGGCAGTTTTTCTGAGGCTAGCAGCTCACCGTATGCATGGGGCACATAATTTCAATTCCATACCATGTGTGTTTGTTTACTTTTCTTCTACTTCATAAAAGGAAATAGTATTTCAAATGCACTCCACCGTGAGGACAGGTAGTTCATTTTCACCTCAAACAGTGTTCCCTGAGATCTCCAAAAGTAAAACAAGAGAACTCCAATCTACTGCTCAGCACCTGCCAGGTGCAATTCTCCAGAACAGCAAGAACTGGCTGGAAGAAACTTCTTTTGTATGAAGGGGCTGATCCTGATGTGTTGATGCAGGGGGCTGCCTGAGCAAGGCTGGTGGGCAGATGCTGCACTGGACCAAGTCTGTGGAGAACTTGAGTCCCCCACTAGCCACCCCCTCTATCCCAGCCAGCTGGGTGTCTCAGCATGGGGCTTCTCCACCCAACTTCTCTGACTGCTTATCGTTCAAATAGGATTTACCCCCAGGATTATTTCAGTCTTTATTGGAAAAAGCCCAGTTTTCCTACAGAAATGGTTTTACCAGACTGTCATTTTTGTTACTCTTAAATAAGAAAACATTTGATCATAAGAGGGCCACCCAATAAAACTGTGTTTTATTCATCCGATAATTTGAAACAAAGAGATGTGATCATTTCCATCTATCTTTCTGTCTATAGATGAGAAACATAACTTCTTCTAGGTACTGACAGCAAATGGTGAACATATGAGTTCAAGGACCCATTAAACAAATATTTACTCAGTACTTATTAAGTGTCAGTTACTTTAATGGGACTGGGGACCCCAAGTGACAGAGTAGAACAGTTGTTGCCTTCATGAGAATGATGTCAGTTTAGGAGAGGAAAACGATAACTAAAAATAAGTACATAGAAAATCAGATTAAATTGTGCTCTCAGGAGCTTCAGTGGACAAACTGGATCCCAGAAGGGGAAAGAGGAATGGCAGGAGATAGTGATTTAGCCACAGGCACCAGCCACAACCTGTGAATGGAGCGTGAGGGATGTAACAGTCAGCCTACAACAGAGGCCCTGGAATTCTGCACTGAAGAGAACTTCAGGGCAATGAAACTAAGCCTGCAGACTCAGTTTCCTCACCTGTAAAATGTGAAGGTCATGAGTTTTGGATTATGTAGCTCCTATGAAGGTTAAATTAGCTAACATTTGGCACAAGTTTAGGACAAAGTATGGTAAAATATGTATTTCGTTAATGAATGCTATTACAGACACAAAATCATGAGCTCTGACCACTGATAGGGAAGGGTTGGGTGCGTTTTAGAAATCACAGGAGGGTGTGGCTCTTGGGTGGAGTGTGAGTAGGAAGAGGGTGGTCACTGATGTCTATAAAGGGTACACGCATCAGAGCTGTTATTCCAAGCCCTGTCCGGTAAAGTCTCATGCATAGTCCAAGGGCAAGGAAGCAAGGGCGTGGTCCACACTCAACCTCAGAAACTCATTGGCCAGGGGTTAGAAAACCATCTCCCATGAACTTTCCTCCCAGTTCTTCCCCTCAATGAGGATGGAATAACAACTCCTCAAACGGAACAGTTTCTAGGTAAGAAGTTTTAAATAAAGAACCCCTGTTTCATTCATACTCATTAAACTGTTTTTCCCCTACCTAGATCCCTGCAATAATAAATATAATTATATCCATCTTTAATGACTTTGGTTCCTTGAGCTGCAGGTGCTGGAATACTGTATTTATTAACATATTTTAAGCCCTTTAAAAAGACTGCATTAATTCCTATGATAATTTAGTACCCATAATACATTCTCTGTTCTGAATAGATGTTAATCACCACAGAATGACTGATTTGCCCGACTGCGAGCTAAGCCATGCTCTAACTAGTAGCTAGTAACTTTTTAATTCAATATTGTTACTGAAACTGTTGATTAAAATCTAGTTGCAATAACAATTCTTTGCCCCCCTGCGGGCCCCACCCTCTGAGGACTCACACCAAGGCCCCAACAATTGGATTTGGTTCTTGCTGAAGCCCAGGGCCTTCATTCTGGGGGCTTGTATCTCTAGTGAAGCTCTGCTTGGGAAAGGCCTGCCTGCCTGTGCCTGTCATCCCAGAACGCTTTGGGTTTGTTTGCTCTCCAGTGCAACCAGTGACAAGGGGAAAGGTCACTGTAGAGAAATGGAAGCTAAGCACAAAGTCTGCTTAGCAGAAGGCAGCAGCCACCCACATTTGTGTCTTAAAGATGGAGGATGGAGGCTAAGTCAGTTCCTACCTGATGGGGTGAGAGGAATCTGGTTTGTGTCACGATTCCAGCATGCTCAACCAATTTAAATAGAGACTGTTTTGAAACTGCTCATCAAATTTGGATCAAAGGGGAGTGCTGCCATTGAGTATAGATGAAGAAAGTAAATACTGCAGGTGCAGGATGCTTCAGACCTCACACCCGTTATCTTGGTTAACACGTGACAAGTCTGTAGGGAGGGAGGTACCCCCATTGTTCCCGGTTACCCAAAGCTCAGTGAATGTACTGGGCTGGCCCAGAATCACACAGCAAGGAAGCAGCAGGGCTTCAGAACTCTGCACCTCATTTCAGGTCACACTGTAGTCAATGCCTTAGTCAACCAGTCAGTCCATATAGGAAGGATACCGAACTGAGTCATGGAATACATAAGAAAGTATTATACGCCAGAAAAACTTATTGAAAGCGAATACCTACTTTGATTAGTGTGTGATTTGAAGGTTAGTGAAGCATTGTCCTTATTTCTGCCCAAGGGAAGATGAATCTTTACATCCCAGTCTTCCTTGAGTGGAGAATGCTGACAAGGACATGGTTTCAGGCAGGTGTCTGGAATGCTGAGCGGCTCTATATAAACACAGGGAGGTGTCCTTGCATTTCTGGCTAATATTAAAGATGTAGTAAGAAAGCCAGCTGTGGTGGCACATGCCTTTAATCCCAGCACTAGGGAGGCAGAGGCAGGTGGATCTCTGAGTTTGAGGCCAGCCTGGTCTACAGAGTGAGTTCCATGACGCCAGCCCGTCTCAAAACAAAACAAAACAGAACACCCCCCCACCCACCCACCCAAGGAGCTAGAACCCATATGGGTAGGATGGAGCCAGGGAATGATTAAGAGTGTGCCTCACATCCACTTAAGGCTCTTTTTTTTTAATTGTTGCCATGTGAAACTTCTCCTTCCTCCCAAACTTTCAGTAAAGATTGCTTTAGGCTCATGTTCTTGGCTTAGGGATTGTGTGTTCCTATGTTCCTCTCTGCTGGTTTAAGTGTTTTGTTTTTGTTTTATGAGATAGAGGAAATTTTAAACTGTTGGTCACAGAACTCTATCCCATGTTCTCCAACTCGTGCAGACCTAGCTGTGACCCTCATCTTCTTTCCTATGAAGAAGGAGATGTGAGCCTAGGCGATGTGTGTCTGGTTGCTTCACAGCGATGAGTGGGTATAAGCTGACACTTGGGCCACACATGGGTTTGTTTTCTTCTTGTGTGCATGTATGTGCAGGTGCACACATGCACATGTGTTCATGTGGGTGGAGGTTAGAAAATAAGCACAGGTGTTATTCCTCAGGAGCCATCAACCTTTTCTTTGAGACGGGGCCAGCCATGGATCTGGGACTTTGCCAAGTAGGAAGACTTAACTGGAGATGAACTCCAGGGATCTGCTTGTCTCCACCTCCCGTCACACCACTGTTTGGATTACAAGCACAAGGCAGACAACACTCCCAGATTTTTACGTTGGTTCTGGGAACCTGAACTCGGGTCCACAGGCTGGCAAGGCAAGCTCTTCACTGACTGAGCTATCAGCTGTTTTTGTTTCTTCTCTCTCTAAATCACCATTGACTTTATTCCTACAGAGCACATCATCACCATTCACTTTGCAGAGAAATCAGGCCACTGAGTACTCCCCCCACTTCCACACAGGCGATGGCCCAGCACGCTCTCATTCCAGGCCACTGAGGCCACCGTGGGGAAGCCTAGTTCTCCCACACCGGCCTGACACACCACTCAAGGAGTTTTGACAGCTTCAGAGGGCAGAACCTGTAGGTGAATGCATGCATTCATTCCTTCAGTCTAGCAGGGGGTGTGGCCCACAGTCCACCCCACCTGGGGCCAGAGGAGGTCAAACAGTACAGAGGAGTCTAGCTATGGAAGACTTAGAGCAAAGTCAGCTCCACATCGTGTTCAATGACCCAGCACCCCCTCCACCATTCCCAGCAAACACCTGAGCAGGCTGCTCTCTCAAAATATGTGCATAAGAGCAGCTAGAATCTTCTCACTGAAGTGCCACAGCTCTGCCACCACATTTGAAAAAACTTAAATTGCAGATTCAGAAACTATAAAACAGCCTCCCCCTGGACCGCCTCCCTCCGAACCCATGTATTCCAGGGGCCACCCAAAAAGGCTATGGCAAGCTCGGTGATGAGGCTCTTCAGTTTGCATTTTCAGAGGCACTATTCCAACCTACAGATTCTTTGATATAGAATTCACATGTTTATATTGTAGCCGAGGCTGGTCCTGAATTCAATTATATAGCCCAGGTTGTCCTCAAACCGTGATATTGAACTATCACACCCAGCTCATTCCATATTTTGGATTTCACCTAAAGCAGCTTTGCCTCCTGAAGGAATGAAAACTCATCCATCCTTATATGAATACAAACCCAGAGTGAAACATGCACATTTATGTTTACTCCCCTTCCAACCATCTTTCTTAGGAAGGACACAAGAGTACATTCCTCCAAATGCATTTTTATCTGCAAGCTTTTTTTTTTGGATTTGGGGAAAGTCATCCTGATGTGAAGTGTATCCTTGGGCATCCTGCTGCCTCTGAGCAGAGGTTGCAACCCAGCAGCTCCTGGCTCCAGGCTCCATCTGGGATGGGCAGATGTGGTTGGTGGTAATCAGCATATTTTTTTAAATGATCAAGTGGTTGTGCAATTCACAAAACTAGGAGGTTTCCCATACCCATGCCCATCTGCTCCATACTGTTCTGTCTTGAATGACAGCCTACTATAGACTTCCACGTTTGATGAGGACACGGACTCGATGGTACAGAAAGCCATTCATCATGGGCTCTGCTTACCATTCTAACATGTCTTTTACCTGCCAGGGTGCCAGCACTACCAAATTCAATGCCAGACGCTCCTTTCAGCTGTTCTTGTCTACCCTGCACTAAGCCTGGAAGGTTATTTCCACACCTTCCATGAAACCTCCAGTCCACTTCTCTTGACAGTGACCTCTTTGAAACCTCCTCTGACTTCCCTGGAAACTACTGCTCATGCCCACACCCACAAGATATCCTGTGGCCACAAGAGGTTTCCATTTCTCAGCTGAGGAAAGTGCTTCATTGTATTTCTGTTAAGAAGTCTTCTCCGTCAGACTAGGTCAACCTCAGGGTGGGAGCACATTCCCAACATTTCTCTTCAAAACACGGCAGAATGCTAGGAGCATGGGTGGGTTCAAGAGAGTCATCTGCAGGGAAGCAGGAGCCCTGGGGACCTTTGCTGCCTCTGCGCCTTCTGCAGATAGGATGGTGGTCACAGAGGAGGTCACAAGAGTGTGTGAGGGTAGCTGGGACAGCACCAGGGGGAGCTTCACTGGGCCTGCAGCTGGGCGTGGAAGCAGAGGAATGCCACATAGGCTGCTGAAGATAAACTGGACAGTACCAGACTAGACATTGGTACCACCACCACCATTCTGAAAATTGGATAGGAATCTATGAGTAGGAGTTTCCCAGCCCCCCTTTCAACAAAAACAGGGCTCTCAGTGA
The DNA here is from genome assembly GCF_949786415.1 of Peromyscus eremicus. Taxonomy (NCBI): domain Eukaryota; kingdom Metazoa; phylum Chordata; class Mammalia; order Rodentia; family Cricetidae; genus Peromyscus; species Peromyscus eremicus. The sequence continues at coordinate 20,384,831 of NC_081423.1, forward strand.
GTCTAGACCAGTGTTGGGCATTCCTGGCATTCTTTCTTCGGGATGCAGTGTACAAAGGTTATCTACAAGTATTCAACTAAATGAAGCGGCTGCAACTATGTAGGGTGGAGTTAAAAGAAACACTTTAAAAGTTAAAAAAGTGGCTTGTTCCTCAGGCCAGTACTGTCACGGTGATTTTTCTCTTGCCTTCCACGCCTTTGAGTTGAGCAGACATGGCATCTCTCTCTCTCTTCCTGAAACATCTGGTTGCAGCCACTTCAAGGTATATATAAGGAAGCTGAGTGCTCAGGCTGAGTATGTAATAACATGGGGAGAAACTCACAGCTATGTTACCACACACAATATACTGTGCCAATGTTCTAGAAAGACACAGGAAATGATGGAAATGAATTAAGGGGTGGGATGGGGGTGTTGTGTGCTCATATGTTGTATGCCCATGTATGCATGAGTACAAATATATACATGCACAATACATGCATGTTTTATGAACTAATGAGTACCTGCATTGATTAAACATATTTACTATTTTCCAATTAAAGGAGCTAAACATTTAAGGATTGGTTGAAAATAAAAACCACATCAACCTGCAAAATATGGAGGGAGGCAGAGGTAGGGGACCTCCTCTTTGTTTTCGTACTATGAAAGGCAAACTTCCTATCACAAGCCAAAGGCAAGCCGCCATTGTCACCTTGGACCACACTTTCTAAGAAGACTGTCTGGCAGTTGGTGCGGGACAAAGGGCGGTATCTTGTCCATTGCTAAATAATCTTTGTCAAATGGATACATCAACTTAACTTTTCCCCTTAAGGTCTCCTCCAGCCTCCTTCAAAGAGTTCATTACAAAATCCAAGCAGCTTAATGAAAAGTTTACTATGTAACAAATGGTGGCAACACCCGTTCTTTCCTTGTCCTGAAGACCCCGGTGCTTGCTTATTTTGTCAGAAACACAAAAAGGAGAAACGCAATTGCATTTGTGCTGATGCTAAAATGTTAATAGAGTTGCCTAAATGCCTGCTAATAGCCCCCTAAAATTAGCCAGACTAGCAGTGCGTGCCTAATGCCTTGGTGTTTTTGTTGTTTCACTTGCTTTGTGTTTCTCTTTCTTTTATCAGAGGGAGGGAAAATAAAAGGAAAAAAAAGATTCCCTAGAGAGAGAGAGAGAGAGAGAGAGAGAGAGAGAGAGAGAGAGAGAGAGAGAGAGAGAGAGAGAGATGTTTTTAAGCTACAAGACATTTTCAGTGTCACACGTGAATTCAGGAGCAAGAACATATATTCTGAAACTATCCTACAGTTCTGACACTCTGTCATGAAGGTGACAAATCCTGGTGCTCTAATGTTTCATTAAATTAAACATGAAATGTTTAATGTTTTGTTAAATTAAACATGAAGCCGTGACTTTGGACCCGAGAAGCACAGCCTTCCATCAATTCTTCACATTCCTTCAGGTCACTTTTCAGGTTATAAAAACGGAGTTTTGTTTATTACGGGCACTGCATTTCTCTCTGCAGTTAAAAGACACTTTTCTTTGTGCTTACAAATAAGATCCATCAAACAACACAGTTCAGGGAGATTGAAAATACTCCCAGACCTGGTCCTATAGAAAACAGCTTGCAGAAGGCCCCTTCATTCAGCGGGTCTTGTCCCCTTTCCCTTTCAAATATTTGCAACTGTCACTGAGAGGTTTCTCAAAGAACAGAGGTGTTACAACAGTATTCAGATCTGAAGCCCATTTTGCAGATGGGCATGCTAGTTCCCAAGAGGAGGATGGTTGGCTGAAACCTGGGGAAGCTAAGACAAAGATTAAATCTCTCCACTCCCAGCTGAGAGCCTTCTGGGTCCTTATTCCAGAAGCTAGGAGTTGGCAGGTGAACACTAAAACTGAATCGAAGCCCAAGTGGTTAAGCGTCTGCAAAGAGGGGAGCAGGCTTGTGTGATGAAGGAGTCAAAGTCGTCATGGAGGCACCTAAAGTGGCAGAAACACAGAGCCCGCACCCGAGAGAGGAAAGCGAAGCTCAGCCGAAATCATGCTCCTTCCTGTCAATACAGTGTCAGCAAGGCTTTGCAGAGCTCTCAGTAACACATCCAAACGCTACCTCACCAAATACATGCTGACGGTGATTTTTAAGTGAGAAAACAAAAGCAAAACCAAAACCAGGAACAAAAAACCCCAAACCAAAAACAACAGCAGTACCTATGTATCAAATCAAAGTGAAAAGATAGCCCTGTCCCAAAACGAAACTGGCGGACCGCGTCTATACTTTTCAAATAAATCTTTGGTGGGTTATTACTGGTTTCTAAACAAAGTTCCAGAATGATCATACCTCTGACAGCTAAGAGAGAACCGACCATGCCTCTCCCAAAGATCAACTCGCTCAAAGTCTCCAAAATTCAAGCTGTTCAGCTATGACCTCACACATCTCTGCGGATGCATCAGCTCTCAGAACCGGTCAAAAGCTTTAGAATAGCCCCAATCTGATAGCTATATGTCTTCCCTGGTGAGAATCCTTTCCCCAGCCAGTTACCCAAACCAGTAGGAATATAATTGACACTTACCATTCTGAAGCTTCATGTCTGTGAGGCAAACTAAATAAATTAAACGGATCCTGCTTTAATCTTCTTTTTTAGACCCCAAACGCCTTAATCAAAAGGAAAACAAAATAGAACAAAACAAATGTTCCCTGAGGTCCTTTTTTTAAACCACAAGAGCATAAGCAAAGAAATCGCTGTCTATTTTTTAAATGGAATACCCAAAGCCTATCCCTCAACACCACAAATGAGTGGGATCTACTTTGAACATCCTCTTATCCTGTCCTGCCTCTCCCCAGCTCTGTCTTCATGTCCATCTATCATGTATGACCAGGACTAAGCAGAAGTTCCATTTTGAATCAAAATTAGGAGGATGCTTCAGTTGGATATTTAGCTTGGCTTGCACAACTACTATAAAAATTCCATGTAAAAGCACATTTGATCCCCTCCTGCAAATGCGCAGAGGCGTTTGTGGTCCCTAGTACTATCCCCAACGCGTACTTCGACTGTAAATGCGCTTAAGCTGCAGGACTTCATTTGGGGTTAGCTGTCCCACAAAGCTCATTTGCTCTTACCATTACGGCAAGCGACTCTAAAAGGCTGGCATGATGCTTTTAACTATGTTTGAGAGGCCAGTCAGATCTTGTTAGCAACAGCTGCACACTTACCAGGCTCCCAGGGCCTTGACAGAGCTGTCCCAGTCCTTCTGGGATTGGGGACATGCAATGAAATCAACCAGTCGTTAGCTGGAGCCACACAAGCACGCTGTACCAGATTCTCATTCTTCAAATAAAAAAGGAAGGAGAAAAAAGAAAAAAGAAAAAAGAAAAAGCAAGCAAGGCAGCCTCCTCCAAAGTTCCTCCTCTGTTGGCCTCTCCCTGGCAGATACAGCTCGCCAAGGTCCTGGCTGCACTTTCAAAAGTACTACTCAATAAAAGGATTTTAAAGGCTGTGCTGGGAGCCGGGTGCTTCTGATCCCTGCTTTGGCTTTTTCTCTATCAGCATTCCTCGGCAAGCCTGCACAAAGCGGGGTACGCTACATTATTTATGTCAGCTTTAGGCTCTGGAAAACACACACTGGCATCCTGATTACTAAGAATCCTCGTGGATACAATTAAACTGTTCCCACATATATTTCCCCCCCACCCTCCGTCTCTTCCCTGATTCAACCTCTTTCAGAGCAAACAAAAGCACTTTGAGACGTGTCCCAACTCATCTATTAGGAGTCAAGAGAACACTGAAATATGGCCACTATGGCAAATGAGTGTGGGGGAAAGCTTATGATCATGGAGTGAGCAGAAGACACTCCCAAGAGAAAAGGGCAGGTGATGCTGGGGGTGGGGGGAAAGCCTCTTCAAGTAGCCCCTCAGGGTTAGGGGCAGAGACACTGGATAACGACATTAAGGCACTACAAAAAACATTCGAATGAATTCATGGAAGATTGATTTAGAATGGGCCGTTAAGGGAAGTCAGGAATACTGGCAACACAACTAACTAACCTTCTGAGCAAGATGAAAAGCGATTGTGCTCACCCGACAAACGCTCCTTGGTGCCCCATTGAAGTCATAGTTCCAAACAGGAAGACCAGAGGTTTGGCCAAGAAGAGAAATGATTCGGTCCCCAAGTCTCCTCTTCAGGAAAATGAACAGTCCTCTAAGCTTCAGCCCACCCTTTCCCTTCTTGTTATAGCTCAACACTGCACCATGAGCTAGCTCAGTATATTAGCCACGGGCAGAAGGAACTCCACACTGGCATGATGAAGGTAGTCTAATGGCAGGAACTTCCTCCTTTGGAGAAGCAGTGAGAGAGCAGTGAAATTCCCCCTGTGTCTAGCTGGAGAGTCCCTGCTTGGCAGGCGAGGTGACTTCACTTTGTGAAAGCCCCAGGCACTGCTTAGTGAGACAACCTTTGGCAGGACCTCACAGTTAAGTCGGCTCATCCTAGTAAGAAGTCAGCTTGGGGAGAGTCAGTTGTCTGATCCAAGAACACAAGGAGAGAAGAGAAACTTGTCCTTCTCAAAGGCTTCCCTTGAACGCTTATTCCTGTTTGCTAGGTTCCACTTCTGATGACTTAGTCCATTCCAACTCAGCTATCTTGGGTGGAGGGCTGCTGTCTGCAGTGGAAGTAATGGATAAAGGACAGAGTGGAGTTCAATGAAGTGGAGCCCAGAGGAGCAAAGCCATCTCTGATGCACACATTAGCAAAACGAGAGGCAATGTGCTCCAGGCAGGAGGCAGCGGTGTTCCCTTAACAACGAGCACCTGGAAGGCAGCCTCACCGGAAAAGCACACACCATGCTCATCCCCACAGCAAGCAGCAAAACAACCAGGTACCCAAAGATCAGATCAACAACAAAGAATACGAATTTCCCTGAGGATGGATCCCAGAAGTCTGCGGGAATGAATGCTCCAGCCCGCCCACCTTCCCTTAGTGGATCCTTGACTCCACGTGGCTACAAATGCTTTCTTAGCTTGAAGAAGTTGCTCCCATCGTGTCCTCTAAAGCACCAACCATGTTGTGATTTTTTTCTTGATGAAGAGCCAGAAGCAAGTAACCAGAGAAATAAGGACCAAGGCAGTTCCTTGGGAACAAGATAATTCCAGGATATTATATATCTCTTTGGTAACTAAGTCATTATTAACTTTGAAGTTCACCTCAGGCTAAAATTCATGGCAAGGGTCCCCAGTGGACTGGTCTACTGCCCTCAAGTGATGCAATGTAAGAAGGCCTGAGGGCATGCCAGCTGTCTGCTGACTATTTTCTTAGACAAGCTGTCCATCTTCCTTGGGTCTCAGTTTTCTCATCTGGAAACCGAATAATGAGAAAAATCCATTTTTTTTATTAAAAATTTTAAATTACATTTTAAATCAATTAACATGGTGGGTGTATGTGTGTGTGCACACTCTCACACATGTGTGGCACAGTGCACACATGGGCAGAGGACAATGTGCAGATGTCAGCTCTTCCCTCTCTCCCGTGGGTCTAGGGATGGAACTCAGGACGTGACCTTTGGCAGCAGGCATCTTTACCTGTCTATGTGCACACGCCTTGGAGGATTTGGTGAGAAATGAAATACTCAGCTGTGACTCTGGCACTCTGTGAGCTCAAATAACCCTCGGTTGTTAGGAGTTTTCAAAATGCTCTCAATTAAGTGGCATCAAGGATAGACTGACATGGATCAAGCTTGCCCGAACCACATATCTAAGAGTTCCCTGAACAACTGGCTGTCGTTACTGACGTGTGTGCCAAGCCCAGAGCACCATCGTTTGCCTACGATACACCTTCAGATGAGTTGCCCCGTGGCAGAGGTCTCAATAAGCACCGAGGAGGGGGTGAAAGCAGAAAGAATTCAGATGTGCATCATGGAACGAGCATGTTTTGACAAGGAGATTACAAGTTTTCAAAAAACAACTGGGCTCCTTCCTGTTGATTAAATCATAAGCGGAAACGATTCTGGAGTTTTGAGATCCAGAACAACTCTGCTCTCTGCTGGACGCGGGAAGAGAAAAGCGACCAGGTGTCTCATCTTCTAGGATCTTCTCTCTCCCCTATAAGCCCCTTCCACAAGCTGCGGAGAAGCCAGGCTGAGACCCTCGGATGCAAAACTAGCAGGAAGAAGGGAAAAGATGGCAAGGGGCCTCATCCATTTCTGTGCCACGAGACCAGGTCTCTACGGAGGTCTCTGTGCTCACTCTGTCTCCCACACGGCTTGAGGAACAATCAGTAAGATTTCCAGTCTGATTTTCCTACCATGGCCCAACAAATCAGTGTCCACTCAGTGTCTCTAATTAAATACTGTGATCCGTATTTTTCCTGCCAAACATAATTTTTAAAGAAATTGTTGCTCTATTTTTCTTTAGAGACAGGGTATTACTAAGTAGCTGATGGGGCTAAGACTAGCCTAGAACTCACTAGGTAGCCTAGGCTGGCCTCGAACTCATGACTTTTGTGCCTCTGCCCCCTGAGTACTAGGGTTACATGTGTATACTACCATCCCTGTCTTAAATTTTGATTTCTTTCTTTCTTTCTTTCTTTCTTTCTTTCTTTCTTTCTTTCTTTCTTTCTCTTTCTTCCTCCCATTTTATTCTTTTTTGTTTTTCCTTTTCTTTTGTTCTTCTCTCATACATTACATCCTAGGTAGAGTTTCCCCTCACTCCACTCCACCCAATTCTTCCCCTCAAGTTTTCCTCTCCCCCAGACCGACTCCTCCTCCATTTCCCTTCCAAAAACAAAAAACAAAAAACAAAAAACCAGACCTCCTCTTAAGGTTCTCTGTAAATGACATTCTACAGTATATGTTACATACTTCATCTATCTGTCTATTTATCATCTACCTATTTTTCTTTCTTTCTTTTTAACGAATTAATGTCTGCATCACTGGGGATCAAACTTATAGTCTTACATGTTCTAGGCAAACATTCTACCACTGAGTTACAATATATATTATATATACAACCAACCCAGTTTATATAAATTACTAACGTCTCTGAAGAATACAGTGAGATGCCTCTTTCCTTGTGACAGACTTAGCAGATAGCCACACCCTCTTCTGGGTCAGCAAACATGAGTGGTCTTGAACACAGAGCTATTTGAGGTACGAAGCACTTTGTGCCTTCATAAACAAAGGCTGCCAACATTATAAATCTTTGCAGGAAACCTCCCAGAGCATCTTCCCAGCTAGGAAATGCCTAACCGCTTTCTACCTCTAAACACCTGAACTGCATAAACATCAAGAGCTATTCCTTCTTGAGAGTTTTAAGCAAATCCTTCTTTCTCACTCCTTGTCAAGCTGCTTGAACAAAAATGCGGTCTGTTGCATCATCCACCGAAGCTATTTCTCCAGTTGAAACATGAATTACTAGTGCTTCCCGAACACATCAGCCAAATCAAGTTGTAACATGGTCCTGCTTTATTTACTCCACAGATCACAGCTAATTGCTTTCTAATACGACTCATGATTTTGCTCCATTAAGCTAACATTTCCCTTATTTTCCCCTTATTTAGAATGTACCACCGTGGAGCTGTATCCTAAATCAGTCAGCATTAAGTAGAGCATTTCTTCTCTCACAGGCTGTACTTCAGCTCAGGGTGATGCTGACTCCATGGGGGACGGTGGAAGCTTTATAATGTGCGGGGTGACAAACGTTAGTCTAAAACACAGACTTTTCTTTGTCTCTAGAAATATACAAGGACACATGCTTAGTGGTCTATAAATCCTGTTTTTGTTTTTTTTTTTCTACATGGAAACTCAATCTCAATTCTTAATTATGAATGTTCTTAAATACATACAGCTGAGGTGCAGGGGTGCTCCCTGGCAGCAGAGGTGAGCCGCTGGTCATTACTTCCAGCGCAGTTAGGAAATGTTTGGGGCACCTAGCTCCTGTTTCCGTAAGGAGAGAACAATCCCTAAAGACAATCTTTAAATCGGTGGCTTTAAAAAACTAAGGTGGCAGAAAAGACTAAGAAGCAAGATAATCAAAGGAAAGGCGAGCATCCTATTCCTTCAAGTTCAAGGTAAGCTGTCTAAGGAGGGGACTCAGAGCGCTTTTCTTGTCCACACAAGCTGACTCCAGATTGTGGTTGATTCTGTGGTGTTCTGCAGTGTGGCTGGGCAAGAGAGCACAGGGCTCTTGGTAGAGAGTCCAAAGAGAGACTCCAGGGGTGGGGTAGAGTATGGCTTCATACTTTCCATGATGTGCCCTCCCCCTGCTCCAGAGAAGTTGTCTTCCACCAGCCCCTTCTTGACCCTTTGTGACAACCTGTTTCTACTATCCTTTGCCAGGCTTGGGCATCTGGGAAGGAAGGTTTTCCTGTGGCTTTCACAGCTAATTTCCAATTCTATCTTTCTGAAGCATTTCACATTAAAGTTATAAAACAAGGTTGGACCTACAGAGATGGCTCAGTGGTTAAGAGCACTGGCTGCTCTTCCAGAGGACCCAGGTTCAATTCCCAGCACCTACATGGCATCTCACAACCATCTCTGTAACTCTAGCCCCAGGGGGTCTGATGCCCTCTTCAGGCCTCCAAGGACACCAGGCACGCACATACATAGACAGACAAAACATTCATATACATAAAATAATTTCTTAAAAAGGAGTCCCAATGGGACTTATACATTTATGTAGTCCAAACCCCTCATAGTATTGATGAATAAAAGCAAGGGCTCCCCTGATGTCATAATAGGGCTAGAAAAAGAAATTAGTATAAAACTTCCTTTCTCCATATGCATCCACCATTTTTTTTAAAACGTTTTTGATGCTGGCTACTCCTCTACTTTTCATTTCTTTTGTCCATGAAAATAGATCACAGTCCATATTTGATAATTATAGTTGCCAGGAATAAGTAAAAGTCTGGGCAGTATACCACAGAAGGTTCTGGAGGACTGACATGGGCCTCTTGCGAGCAGAACCAGAGCTGTAGAAGCATTCCCAGAGGAGTCTACAGTGGTTCTGTGTTGTAAAGGATGACAAGCACCTATCAGGTAAGATTGGGTCCACGTCCTCATCTGAGGATCTCTGCTTCTCATAAGTACAGGGAGGTGAACAATGCTGTTTGAACGTGTGGCTTTTTATGTCACTCCTGGAATATACTTAGCATAGAAGCCAGGGATTGCTATTGTTTTTCCATCATGGGCTTGTATATATCACAAGACACTTCCACACCCTTCCCTTGCAGGTAAAAGTCCAGGCAGAGGCCACTCATTGGGGAAATCCCCTCTGAGAAGCATGTCCTATGAGTGGCCTGCAAAACCTTTTCTGTCACATCTCTGAAGGAGGCACCACAGAGTTGTACAAATTTCCCCCTGAGAAGTACTTAGGAGAGCAGTGCACCCAGAATGTGTGTGGGGCTCGCTGGGAATCCACCACAGTCCACATACTGGGGAGGCAGATTTGCTCCTCCAGCACTGCCTGGCAGGAAGGGCTGGCTGGAACTCCTCCCTGCTCTCTGAATAGGTGGGAGACCAGCCTTTCCAGAGCTCTAGTCATCCCACCACCTTCTGCATTTCTGCTCTAGCTAGTCTTTCCCGCCTCGGCTGAAGCTGCATTTCCAGATTATCATCTAATGTTTTACTTCACTTTTTATCGACATGACTAGATGCTTCCCAGGTTAGTCTTGTGGTAGCTAATGATATCAACAGAACTACAACTCATACATGCTAGCCATATATAACTTTATATATACATCTCTATGTGTGTGTCTACATTTTTCTAATATAACTTATAATGAATGTTATGAATTTAAAGGAAATTGAGGTGTGTGCCTGTAAAGAAAGTCTCACATGCTTTTCCACACGGTATCCAGTTGTACATGTGTTAGAAATATTATCCCAGACAAAATTTCATCATTTAACTTTTTTTTCATGTATTAAAAATAATGACAGTATTACTTTGTGCCTCTCCCTCTTCAGAATGTCGTGCCTCTGAGCAAACTGTCATCAGGAAAAGAAATACTCTAAAAATGAACTTTTCATTATGTCCTATAGCACAGCTAGAAAGCTCAGAGAAGATCCACACACTACTTTTCATCCCGGGGACCAATGCTTGAATGTGTTACAAAGCTATTTATTTTCCAACTGGCAAGTCGGGCTTGGCACCGTGTAAACCCAGGGTTTGTTGAGATTCCCTTGGGGACAAAGGGAAAACCGTCTGTATAGATCAAATGTGCATTAGTTGCATTAGTGATTGGTCCCCAGAGACTGATAAAGACCTTTTTAGACAGATTTCACTGTATAGCTCTTTAGAGATTTCATTGAATTAGCCTTGGGTATCACAGGTTTGGGGCTTTCTTCAGGTCCTATGCATCAGAGGAAGAGAGCAGTGAATTAGAAGCCTGGATGAGAACTGCCACCCTTCATCCTAGATGAGTCTCAATACCAAGTCCACGCTCTCGTCCCCATCAATATTTCATGTTCCCAGAGTCATAAGAAAACACATCTGTTGCCCTCCCTGCATCGTAATGTGTGGGATGGAGCAAAGATTATTACAGAGCAGGTTCGGGAATTTAAAAATTTATCACCTTCTCAGTTTAGAAAGCTGGTATGTGGTTAGGACTTATGAAGGCTCAACAAGCCTGAAATGACCAAGGGGCCAGGCCTTGTTCCTGAGAAATCTGTGATGTGCGGGAAATCAGAGGCAGTGAGAGATGGGAGGTGGTCAGAACCACAGCTGTTTGGGCTGCACCTTGAGGCAGAAGGTGAAGGCCTCAAGTCCCTAGTGTACTCTGAACAGAAGGTTTGCTGTGTAGTGTAGCATCTTTTGGGGTGTGTGTGTGGTCGGTGGGGAGGGAGGGATGGGAGAGAGAGAGAGAGAGAGAGAGAGAGAGAGAGAGAGAGAGAGAGAGAGAGAGAGAATGTGATCTGAATTTTTACCAAGTAGGCTTATCTCTCCTCCTTCAGCACACCAGGGACCAGGGCTCTTATTGCCATGGCTCAGTGGTTCTTGATGCACAGCTCCAGTTCACATGTATGTCCTTGAAACTGTGTAACAACATTGGCGAGCTCTCTAGCAAAGCCATTCCCAGAACCTAGGGTAGACCTAGAACATTCCTCTGCCATGGAAGACCTTCCAAAGAATTAGCCTGGGTTTACTAACTTTTTCTCTTTCTGTTGGATGCATTACAGAGCTGTGTAATTCTAGCATATCCAATGGCTTCCTTGAAATGGAGGTGCCCAGCCATTGCTCAGGAATAAATGGGAGCAAATCACTAGAGCTGTGATCACAAAGGAAGCGAGATACTCTTTAGTACAAGGTTTGAAACACTGTATTCTCAGCATTTGCCTTATGGGAGCATGGAGGAATTTCACACACAGCAAAATGGTGAAACAGGAAATGAGTCTAAGTGATGGATTATCTGTACCCCTGTAGCCCGTCTGTTTGTGGTGGTGAACCTCACTAGAATTAATCCCAGGGACCTGGCCACCAATCAGTGCGGTGTCCACATCATTGTGGTTCACAGACATCTTGCGACTCCTCTGGCCCCTCTACTTTCCCAACTTTTTTCATTTGCCTTATCTCTTGGTCATTTTGCTCAGCCATTAAGGGCAGGAGGTACTTAAAAAGATGGATGTTCTTGTCCAGTAAATAGGCAGCATGAATTCTCTTGACACAAGGAACACAGCTAGGAATCGATGCAAGGACCAGCACACTTGCCACCTAGCAGCTCTCCCACAGACATAGATGGACACTAGCTGGATTTGTTTAGGGTGTGGCTTAGAGAACCGGGCTCTTTCTAAGAATTCTCTAGACTGATGAAGATGCTTTAAGCTTCCATGAGCAACATTTACCAATAAATAGGGAACTCATCATATTTCCTTTTCTAAGACAACACATTGAATGTCAGGATATCTGACATCTGAGAGTTCAACAGAGGTGGCCCTTCTATGTTACTGCCAACCCTTGGGAAGTGGGTTGTTTTCAAGGGAGATCATAGGACAAACTTGTAACAATGACAGAAGGAAAATTTCCCTAGAAAGACCTTGCCAAGATAGAAATCTAAACATTATTCTTCTTAAAACAAAACAAAACAAAACAAAACAAAACAAAACAAAACAAAACAAAACAAAACAAAACACCACCACCACTCTCCTCTGCTTTTTGCTGTAAGCTGCAGGAATTCCACACGTCTAGATGATCTCATCTTATACAACACCCGAAGCCTCTGTATACGGGTTTTATTGTGCCAAAAAAAAGGTTTTCTTTCAGCCTACTTCTTAAACATAAAATATAAAACTTATATGTCCTTCAAGGCCCATTTACATACTTTTCTTCAGTGAACTTTCCATGTTCTCCCTCTTTTGCGACCATGCACGACAGTGTAAACTTTGTATGGAGTGATTCCTATAAAGCACTTGGGCCAGTGACCTGCACATTACAGGTACTTAATAATTGTTCACACCTGTTATTGCCCACCAGCGCATTTACTATCTGACAGGCAGAGTTCCTGCATTAATCCCAAAGTTTTGTTCATAACTTCTTTGAACTGTTAACACCTTGATCAGTTTTGGACCCAGAAGGGCTCAGGATTCTATATAACAAGTAGTTTCCAAAGACACCCACCAGGAAAAACAAACAAATAAACCAAAAACCAAATAAACATAAAACAAGGAGCTTCTCAGTTCTGTTCCCAACAACACACATCTCTGAATTTTCTTTCCTTGTACTTGGTCCCTGCTGAGGTTATACTGCACCCCAGGCTGGCCTCCAGAAACCACACGTCTTAGGGGCAGATTTAAGAGAGGAGCTTGCACTCTGTCTTCCATCACACTAATCAAACTATGTGTTACAGCGCCTTTCCTTAATCTGATTTGAGAAGGGCCTTAATAACAGGGTAAAAGCAAAGAAAGAAGCTGGTTCTTCAAGGAGCGCTCACTTTAATGGCAATTTCTTTGTTGTCCATTGCGACAAGAGCGGCCCCTTACTGGGGCCAATTGTTGCACTTGGATCCAAGAGGGAAGCCCTCCTGGAGGCTGCGTGCATTTCTCAGGGCACAAGTCAGCCCTTCCTGATTTAATTAGAGTTTTTTTCTCTCTCCACCTCTCTTGACCTTCTGCTTGATTATGTAGTGAAGCATTCCTGGAGAGCAATAATCCTGTAAGCCCGACATCAACCTTCACAGCTATGAAAATGACAAAGCTGTCAGGATTCCAGCCTTACAACTTCCAGACGGGGTCAGTCCGGAGATTTACCAGCAGAGAAACTGAAGGGCCAGAATCCATTAAGGGGGGGGGGGGAATGGAGAGTTTGAGAAATAAAAGGACCCAAACAATGACAATCGGAGGCTTTGCATTTCAAGGTGTGCTGGACGCTTTTGCTTCTCTGAGCACACCATTAACAGGGTGATTTAATAATTTCTGTGGGAGCTGCCATCCCCCTGGAATGCTATTAGTGTCAGAGTCAGGGAAAATGAGGAAGTCCTTTTTTCCCCTTCCAGAGTATGCAAACACAAGCTTAGAAACGTGTTTGCATTTGGATTGGACGATCTAAGCCAACAACATTCAGGCTTTTCACTAGGAGCTGGGAGCTATTTGACAGGGCCTACTTTTCATCAGGCTGGTTCAAAGTCTACACACTGCAGAGGCTTCCTTAATAGGAGGGACTAATAAGATTATTTCCTTAAAGATCTAACCTTGGCACCCACCCTCCTACCAGAGGCAGAGCAGATTCATTTTCTAAATTGCTTACCTTCAAAAAATACTCCATTGACTAAGGCAGGGTCTCAGCATGGCACGCCAAGGGGACTATTAGTAAGATTCTCCTTTGGGTTTGAAGTGGGTTTGATTTCAGCCCCTGTCTCTTGGGAATAATTTTCTCTCTCACCCCAAATTTTAATTCCCCAAACTCAACACGAACAGCATTTCAATGGGATGAATTCCAAGAATGATAACCCGCTTCTCCCAAAAGTCTAATCCCCAAAAAACCTGCCCAGGGCTATATTTCACCAACAGCAAAATTTCTAGGGGCTGGAAAACGGCTCAATATGTAAGGGTGCCAGGTGCCAAGCATGATGACTTGTGTGCCATCCCTAGGTTTTACATGGTAGAAGGATCGAACAAACACACACACGCCCTCTTTCTTCCCTGAGCACAACATGGCACTTGTACTCATTACCCACATAAATAAGTAAATGCAGTAAGATTTAATACTGCCAACACAGGCACATTACTAACCAAGCATGATTCAATGCAAGGAGAGAAAAGAATGGGGACATATTTGTATTATTAAGTATACATAAAATAAATGGCTCTCCTCAGAATCCCTTTCTCCAGCTTGTATTTTGACCTACTTAAGATCACAACACAAAATCTCCAGTTGAATGGAGAGGTTTGGGGGGAAGAAAAGCTACGTGTGGTCATCAAACTGAATTCCTTCTACCCTCCCACCTCCTGCCTTCCTATGGCAAGGCAGGTATGATCTGCTGAAATAATGAGGATCATTTTCACTATTCCATCCAGGAGGAGAATGACACACAGCCACTTAAAAGAAAGGTGACTGAAAACCAGGGACTCTTTAAACAGTTCATTGTATTTCTCAAAGGTCAAAGACTGAGCACTGTGTGATATTTTATGATCTAAATGGGGCATAAAAATAATTTCCTCTGAATTAAAGTGGAGTTTACTCTCTTCTTCGGAAAGAGAAGACTGAAGTTAACTAACTGTGGGTATGGGAGCCCAGTGCTTGCAAAGGTGCCTTGTATAACTATATCCTAACGCCCCACATCCTGGACCATACAGACCACATGCCCCTGCCTCTCTCCCATGCATTTCTTTTCATTTTAACGTTTCTGAAGTAGGAATTCCTCTTGCAAACAGTGGTGTGTCATACTTCAACAGGTTACGTTTTCCTTCTCTTATCTGGATGTTAAAGAAACAGCATAGGCTTGATACTGGGTGCATTCTAGGATTGAAGGAATACTGTCATAGATAACATAAAAAAAAATCTTCCTAGAGTACTTACAGTGAACAGGCTGCTTTCTCACGAGGCTCCTAATACTGGAAGGACTAATGAATTCAATGCAAAAGAAAACTCCAAACTTGCAGTACTGACTGAGACACACATTCCTTTGTCCTGAACACACATGTTAAAAACTAACAACAGGACACAAAATTCAAGGTAGAAGAGTATGGAGGAAAAGACAAAGGTTTCTGACTCTTACAACAGTATTCTTAGGAAGGGAACTAACATTTGTTATGTGTGGTACTTTCTCTGGTTTTTCATCTAGAAGTTCCACCATCTGTAGGTTACCACTTATTCTGGAGATGAAGAAGTTAGACCTTAGAGAAGGTAAGTCATTTCCTCAAGATCCAAGCAGTAGCATGAACATAATGCAAAGATCAGGGTCCCATTTTCCAGGTCAGACATTTTCACGCCATACCATGAGGCTCTGGAGCCATAATTCCAGCTAGCCATACAGACATACACATTCAATTGTGTAAATTTGGCCCTACTAAAAACTGTCCAGATTTTGGTAGAGTTTGCTATTGTTTCAAAACTCTTCAATAGTAATCCCCGGATTGTTGAACATGGAAATCTCCTGAGGATCTTTAAACATTTGTGTCCTAGACATTCAGCAGCCTGCCACTGGTGTGGGATATGCCTGGACATGGGGAACTTGAGGCTCCTCAGGTGATTCACATGGGACCCCCTCCTCTAGGGAAATGAGATAGACAGCTCTTTCCTGGTGGGGAATTTGCATAAGTGTTCACATACAGAACCTCTTCATCAACTCCCCATTAGTCTCCCTCTCCCTTAAGTCACACATGTCATATTTTAAGAGGAGCTGTCCGATTTTTAAAAATTGTACTTATCAAGTCATCTTTAGTTCATTTCCCTCGGACTTGTTAATGATATCCCATCAAATGGAAAGAGAAGAGATTGGATGGTTTCGCTGCGCGGCGTAGTCTTCCCTGGAGTTAACACAGAATTTCCTCCTAGAAACACCTTCATCAATGCCCGGATTATGGGATGGGAAAATTGAATGGCCTGACTTCAGGCCTAGCAAGACAGCATGTTTCAGCTCCACCCCAGAGCACCTGGCTGAGGCAGGGACAGACTCAGCAGCACTGTGCAGGAAGGGCTTGCACCAGACTCCTGGGATGTAGAGGTGAAAGAATTAACTGCTAGGTTTCAAACCTGGAACAAACGGCTGAGGTGCCTATGTAACATACCAAAGCCAAGTTCTCCCTGCATCCCTCAGTCCCTACCTTTACAGGGCCTTCCTGGCAGGCGTACCCCACCCCCAACCCTGAACGCTCCAGCCTAGGGGGCTGGGCTGGTTTTTCCTATATAATCCAACAATTTTGGTTACCCACTCTCTTTGTACTTTGGGCCTCTCAGCTGCTGCACCTGTTTCCCCTGCTCTCCTCTCTCCCTCCCCTCCCCCCTCTCCTCATATGGCATAGCTCAGTCTGGTCATGCCTACTCTAGACTCTCCCAGATGTCCCTGCCCCTGGCTATGCTCTTCCATATATCTATAATAAACCTTCTCCTCCACCATACCTAGGGACAGTCATGTTTCTTTCCCTTCTCATTTCTTTCTTTCTTTTTTTTCCATTCATTAACACTATCCAAAGAGAGGTCTGGTCCTGGGCCATGAATCCTGGGAAGGGATTCCAAAACTCTTGGGATATGAGTGTTAAAAAGGCCAGTTACGAGTGTCTCTGTTTACTTAGGGACTCTGGATCACATTGGATAATTTAACAGGGGATTTATAGTGGGGACTTTGGACCACATCATATGAACTACAGCATTAGACAGATCAGTGTCAAAATATTAGCCACATGAGTAACCAACCATGTCTACATGTTTGAGCCCAAACTAACACTTAGGACCTGAAGACTCGGGTCAGCTAGTAACTACCTGTGCTTGGTGTCATAGACTGTTAGGAAAATTTAGCACCGTCTGTAACTGGACAACCGAAAGCTTCGCTTTCATAACTTCCCTGGGCTTTCCCACATGGCTGTCTTCTCTTGCCTGATTTTAGGGTGTATCCTTTTGCTTTAAGAAAACGTAACTGGAGGATAACAGCTTCTAGTGAGCTCTAGGAGTCGTTCTGGTAAGTTATTGAAACTGAGACTGCTCTCGAGGACCCTCAAATGCACATGTATCAGCTGTAATGTGGGCTAGGAGACCCTTAGACCTTACAGTCAACAGGCAGAAGTAGGGGTGGTTTTGTGGATTTTCCTGGCTGTGCAGAGAGAATCTTCTCTTTGCTTGTCCTTGATCATCAGAGGATGTAACCTGGAGTCTAGTGACTCATCTCTGCTACCACATAGTGAAAACCCAGGGAAAGAGAAAGGTAGTATGCTCTACATTCCTACCCCTGAACTCTAGCCTGCCTGAAACAACGCCCTTTGAAGGACCACTTTTGAGTTCCATGTGAACGTGTTTTTACTCTCTTCCTCAAACCTCATCCTAGTTGAGATGCTTTCCCTTAGCTATGCTGTACCATCTCATGGGTTCTTCAGAATGGACGGTATATAAAAGCTTGTGTGTACAGTGTCAGACACAGTCTGGGCTTGAGACTTGGATTATCACTGCTGTCACTGTGATTTTTAATGATTTCTTATTATCGGTTTTTATTAAAGCTTAAGATGAAATCGGACAATGGCATGCAAGTGTTCGCACCATGGGTAACCTGCTTCTGTCTCTGTTTAAGCACTTATCCCTTTCGGTACACTGTAGCACTATCGAGTCTCGCCAGCCGCCCGTGCATCTTAACTCTGGAGCTTCAGCTACATTTGCGAGCTCACTTTGGGTTGTCTGTGATAAAATATGCATATTTCCTGAAACTCAAAGTATTCTCACTGAATATAATAAGTGGAAAGTTATTTTACAGGAAATGAAAATCTAAGATTAATATTCTCCGATGCCATCTCGTCCCCTCAGGACAATTATTCACTGTACTACAGCAAAGTAAACTTGCAAAATATGGGAATTGGTTTTCTCCTCAGACATCTAGGATGAGTGAACTTCTGAAACTACATGAAACCAGCTTTGCGGGGTCTGATGCCCACCTCTTCACCTTACCAAATAAGAATCTGGTCTGTTAGGACACAGGACTTCAAGGAAACTCATGGTAGAGTACCCAGGATGGAGCCAAAAAAAAAAAAAAAAAAAAAAAAAAAAAAGGAAAAACCTAAGGTGGTTGAAAACCAAGCCACTAGATACAGTTACTGGCAGCTGCTGGTACTAGGCATGGAAGATGACATCATCACTGACTTCAAGGAGCCTTTGATGCTCACTCCACTCCTTCTGCTCCTTATTCAATAAACTCTCCTGGACTTCACCTGGTGCTGAGCCCTCCAGCTAGATGAGGGGCATGCTGTTTTGGATTCATTTTTAAAGAGTAGAAAACCAGACCTTTAGTTCATTCCAAGCATTAGAAGAGAATTTTTCCAAAAATACAGAATGGACGTCTTTGTGAAGGACTACTGTGTCACCATTTCTCAGGAGAGCAGGAACTTCTTCTGGTGGGTACTTGTCCCCCATGACTGTTGTGCTTAAACAGGTTTGAGGAAGATGGGGACAGATGATAAAGCACATAATGAAAACAATCTAACACAAGGCAGTGTTTATGTTTTAAGCAGCAAATGAGTACTGCCCCAGGAGCAAGCCAGGGAGAGATCACTTCAGATAATGCACTTCTCACACCATCCAAATTATCCCCAGTTTATTCGAGCAGCCAAATGGCCAAACCTCCCCAAGTATTTCCATAGATCCCTGGTGAAGTTCCTTCCCAGGTGGGGAATCAACCAGGCCAGGCAAGCAGTGGCTGGCCCAAAGGCCTGCTCATCCGCTCCCTTGGCCTCTGACATTGGCACAGTTTAAAAGGCTGCCTCGCAAAACTTCCAAAGCCATAAACACTGGTGGTTTTTTTTTATTCCCACCATTTTGGGGTGGCTATTAAGTCTGATGCTGGCTTAGCCTTTCCCCCATGGCCGTATATTTTCAGTTTTTCTCTTCTAGTAATAGAAGCAGTCCGCTGACAATTAGGAGGGCTGTAAAGGCTGTGCCTTGACCTTCTTATCTAGAGATGTGATAAAATGTGCCCTTTAAAGCAGAGGCGGGGCTGTGGATCTTGGCTGGTCCTTGGCTTTGACATCTACTGTGCATTGACTTGAAACAACGCATTTGAGATAAGCCTCAGTTTTCTAATCTATAAGTCGGGGAGAGCACATGGCAAGAGCTAACTAAACAAATGCATTCCAATAAAATGGAACACGCGGTCAACAGGTGGCAGAGAGCAGTATCGACATGGTTCCAAGTTCCTGACAAGCAAAGGGCTAATAATTACGAACATTTCCGATGTTTGTATCCCAGATGCAGCAGATTCTTGCTCCCCTTGTCATCCAACCCATGCTCCGCCCCCCACATCTCCAGGTAGAAGCACAATGTCCCAGAAATGGGCAACTCTCAACAACTGGACCCGTAGCCACCAAATACCATCTTTTCCCATTTTCTATTCCTTGTTATGCTACAACGATTTTTATCATCACCGGAGGTCAGAAAAAAACAAACGTAAATACATTCTTAGAGTAAGAAATTACAAAAGACTTTCTTAGTATTCAAGTAGAAGGATATTCCCTAATATCTATTTTTGATGGGTTTACTTTTTTCTTTCATGCTGATTGAAAACAGAGTGGGCAGGCATGTGAGACTTTCTGACATGATGGAGACATTTTGAAACTGGATTTTAGAGATGACTACATAATGATATAAGTCTGTTTACAGATACCTGGCCCGAATGCTGCAAGTAACAGAGGAGGGGAAGAAGAAAGAGGAAGAAAGGATGAAAAAAAGGAGAAAGGAGGAAAGGAAGGGGATCCCAACAAGTCTTTATTTAAGGTCTAAACAGTACTTCCTCAACCTCCAAGATAGGTGATCTAGTTTCTGGGAATTGAAGATTTGAAGCTTTGTAGGATCATTTAGCTCTGAGGCTTTCTGACTCATACTCTGACATCAGTATAGAAAGGAACGCTGCTTCCCAAGGAGGTGGTGCACGCCTTTAGTCCCAGCACTCAGGAGGCAGCGGCAGATCTCTGTGAGTTCCCGGATAGCCTGGTCTACAGAGAGAGTTCCAGGACAGGCTCCAAAGGTACCCAGAGAAACTGTCTCGAAAAAACAAAACAAACCAAAAACAAAAACCATAGCTGAGAGAGAGAGAGAGAGAGAGAGAGAGAGAGAGAGAGAGAGAGAGAGACAGAGAGACAGAGAGACAGAGAGAGACAGAGACAGAGACAGAGAGAGACAGAGAGACAGAGAGGGAGGGAGGGAGGAAGGAAGGAAGGAAGGAAGGAAGGAAGGAAGGAAGGAAGGAAGGAAGAGAAAGGAACACTCCTCCTGGAAATAAAATAAAGAGCAGGATTCTCCCCACTGATTCATTACCACCTTCAATAGAGATATTCCTCTTCCCTGGTTCTGTGGGTGGTCCTAATCTTTTCTCAGATCCTCCATTTATCAATACTTGCTTTCAATCTGTATCTGTTCCAAGGAACAGAGAAAGCAAGGGAGGCAAAGAGTGACAAAAGCAAACAGGAGTGGAGAGTCGTTCTTCTCAGACGACATTTTCCATGCCTGACCACAGGCACTGGGACAAGGGAGCCTTCTCTAGTCCACTGTATCTTCCCATGGACATCACATAAGAGAAATCGGGTCTAGCAAGGTGGCTTTGATGCTCCTTGTGTGAGGGATAAGGAACCTGATAAAAACAGAGACGTGATTGGCCAATTATTTATTTGCCACATTTCCTCTGTGCCTGAGGCTCTTCCTAATGTCTCCTTCATCAGGCGTTGAGCTTTTTTGGCTCTTAAGTCTCTGCTGGGATCTATCTACAGTTGGCACGTGATCCTGTAAGCACTCATTTGATTTTCTTGGGTACACAGGGTTAATGTGTCATCCTTTCTAGGATTCATGCAAGTTAATATCTGGCATCCCAGGAAATAACTGCTAGTCTCATAGAGAAAGAATGAAGGTTGACAGGTGTGAACCTTGTTCAGACATCATTAGCTGTACTACAATGCACCTACATGCACTTAAGCCAATACGAGTGCTTTATCATTCTGATGGGACTTAGGGAGAATCCAGTTAAACCATCAGAAGGTGCAGCAGAGGAGTTGGCTACCCACAGGGTCAAAAGTGTCTACTCTGCCTCATGTGTAACTGGCTTAATTACTTCAAGCTGTAAAGAATGTCTTGGGCTCTGTTCAACAACACAGTTTGATATGACTGGAGGAAGAAAATGTGCCTTTCAGGTCTAAAGCTCAATTCAGTTCTATCTCTGGAGATCACACGTTATAAGCAACCAGAGGGATTCAATGATTGTGGCCTAGATGAATTGTTTTCCTTTTTCTTCTTATAGATGATGATGATATTGTTACATTTATTATTATTATTATTATTATTATTATTATTATTATTGAGATGAGTTCTCACACTGAAGCTCAGGTTGGTCTAGAATTCATTATGTAGCCCAGGCTAGCCTCAAACCCAAGACAATCTTCCTGCCTTAGCTTTCAAATGCTGGGACTACAGTCCTGTTCTAAATGAATTCTCTCCCAACCTTAGCTTTGATTTTATTTATTGCTCTTAGTGTCACAGACAGAAAGGCTTTTTTTTTTTTAAATAGTGGTTGAGAGGTGGAAGGGATAGGAAAAGGCAAAAGAAATATACTGAGTGTGAAGTCATGAGCTACACTTTTCACTGAAGGTCTCAAATGGTAAAGGGTCCCATATTTACTGATATGACTTGAATGTCTGTGCTCCCTCTAGAATGTACGCTGCCACTCAGCTCACAGTGTGAGAGGATGGGGAGGTGTTAGGAGGTCAATAGGTCAGGAGGGCTCCAACTCTCGTGAACAGATGAATGATCTCATAGGACAGGTTTGTGAGAACCTCTCACCTCTTTATTCTTCCCCTTGCTGTTGGTTGAAGAAACCTCATAGCATCTATTAGGACCACACCCTCTCTGAATCTCACGCTTGCAGGTGATTTCTCAGCCTCCAGAACTCTGATAAAACACATTTCTGTTCTTAGAACCCCTCAAGTGGGGTGCTTTGCGATGGCAGCACAAGTGAACTAAGACATCGTGACCCTTGCCTCTCCCTCTTTGGTCCTCTTCTCTATTCCCCACTTGTCAGCCCCATCCAGCTCTCTAAGTAAGGTCCATGTGCCCAGCTACCATATTCCTGTCAGCACAGAAATCTACTTCTCCAATTATGGCCGTTCCCCGGGAGACATATCTGTCGTCCTCCCAACAGGTGCTTCCAGCCTGTCTTTCTTTCCTCTTGTCTCCTTGGGCAGCTAGTTCTCTGTCACTCACACTCAGTCCTGACACGACACCTTCTTTCCCCTTGGGTCTCTGTGTTTGCTCCTTGTCTCTAACCTGTAGCTTGCGTTCGCAGCTATATTAATGCCACTCGCCTTGTTTGTTGTGTCCACACAAGTTGAGAAGGCTGACATTCTCCACTAGCTGTTATTTCCACAACAGGGTGAAACAGGTAACATTTATCTCTGTATTTGTGAGGTCTAGCACCTTGACTGGCACATTGCCGGCACTAAGCCATTGCCCAAGAAATGAATAAACATGACTCTTTATAACTATCCATCAAGAAATAAAATAATAATGGAACATTTGACCTCAGGTTCAGAGAATATTTTCCCCAAATGCAAGGCTTTCAAAGCACAAAGTAAAACGTAGTGCTGTGCTTCCTTGATCAAAGGGCTTTATGTGGAAACTGATCATTTAGAAATAGAGCATTGGTTCTGTAACACAGAAGTAAGGCCCAGAACAAAGAGAGATTGAATTTTAAAACGAATAGAAATAAAACAAGACAACAAAAACCTCCGAAATCAACCCTTTCATCTACTGGAACTAATTCACAGTGTCTTTTTAAATTTTATTTGATTCCTCAAGGAGTTTATTCACAGAGGATGGAGTAAGGCTAGGGCATGACTGAGGGGCCACTCAAAGGGTGGTTGGGACGAAGAAGGTAGGTGTGTAATTTCCCAGGCATTGCCACCTCATGGAAAACACACATCATGACAGCAGCCCTTGGCCAAACCCTGAGGCTGCTAGTGCTCTGGAGCAGATGCCCACAAGAACGGAAATACAATGGAAATCAAGAGTAGATTATATGTGCTGCAAGACTTGAAGACTAACACGCAGCCTAATGAGCGCATTATAACTGCAGGCTCTGCTTGTTAGCTGTTGAAAATATTTTCACAAGGCTCTGGGTATGGCAGGGTAATGCCAGTTCTGAAAGGCCGATGCTGAAAGGGAACTCTGTGCATGCCAGGCTTAAGCAAGTCACCTGGATAATGGTGGTGATTAGAAATGAATCATCTCCCCCAGACTTGGGTGTTCCATCACAGACACATGGTTTTCTCGGAATCCAGGAGGAAAGTGGCACTACCAGGCTAGGAGGAAAGAAGGGCCGTCAAAGAGCTACCAGAGGGATTCCTGTGCTCCTCTGATCTGTGGAACAAAACCCAACTGAAGATCTGCCTCTAACAGTAACCGGGATTGTTCTTACACGACACCTGCAGCACTCTGTAAGAGCAGGGTCTTACCTGATTCTACCGTGGTAAAGACACACGTGTATGCTATGGAAATAAGAGGGACTCCAGGAGATTGTCTCATCAAACACATCATTCTCATGCAAATAAAACACTACTGCAATTTTCTAGAGAACTTTCCTGAGGTCAAGAGAGGCTAAAACTATTGGCACATCACTTAGTTGCTTGGTTAACATGGGCTCCATGATTTGGGAAGATATTTTTAGATACTTATTTTAAAATCAGTAGTGTCATTATATACCCTATATTAGTATGGGCTCTTTGCATTGGACTGATTTATAGCTACAAGGCTCATTCACATGTATTTCCTCTCTTTGATTGAACTATAATCCCGGAATCAGTCCAGAATGACGATTTTCAGCTGGGAGAGCTCATCTTGGATGGTTGTGAGAGCAGATATTATACATTCCACCCTGGGTCTACTTAAAACAAAACCTCTGGGTTTGGGGCCCAGGTACTTGAATTTTGGAAAAGAAAAACAAAGACAAAATCTTCCATGAGCCTGACCTGGTACTGTAGATTATGTATGTGAGACTAGACGGGCAAAGCCACCCTCAAGTGTTCCCCTTTTCTTCCTGTCTGGCAGGGTCTATGGCAAGGATCTGTTGTCGTTTCCATGTCTCTGTAGTCATAGCTTCTGGGAGGATGCTTGCAAAAGAGCAGTCCATCCAGTTCACGGACTCTCAGTGAGATGTGAAGCAGGGCTTCTCCATGAGAACTTTGCCCCAAAGCCCTTCCTTCTTGTACTCTCTGTTTGGGTTTTGATCAGATATTATTGTTTACTGGCTGAGGCAGACTTAGCACCCCTGTGCCCCCCTCACTTAAATGCAATTATTTAAAATTAAAAGAGCATGTCACAAAAAAAGTAAAAATAAAAAACATCATCTGCCAGGGATGGAAAGGCGAAAATACACTAGAAAGGAAGTCGACTGGCAGAAACAGTGAAGCCAAGACGTCCTCCTTGATTTGGTGTGACGAGAAAGAGAGTTGGAAAGGAAGTAACTTCTTCACTGCGTAAGTCAGAGCTTTTTCCAGTCCGCACATGTAAACCTTTAAGGAAGAGCCCCACCACCACACACACAGCCCAACGGAGGGCTTTCCACACATACCCTGCTTGGAGGAAGTAGTTCTGTGTGTACCCAGAATGTGGGTCACCAGCCCAGCAGAAAGACACCTGGAGGGCAGGTAACTGGGGTCAAGAGGAGGCCTTGTGGAAGGGAACTGGTCTATGTAGCTCTCTTGAACTTCACAGTTCTGTCTCAGGCCACCTGGGCACTGCCTACTCCTAACGCAGCCTAAATTTCCTTAGTAGGTGTTCATGGATGGCTTGCAGAGCCGATTGGGAAGGGCAGCAGAATGTTCTTTTACGCCAGGTTTGAAGCTCATCAAGGGTAGGGTTCAGAATAAGAAGTCCTCTTCTGACTGTAAAGATAAAAGATAAAATCGCTCCCTCACCCGCCATCGAGTTTCCTGTGTCTTTGACAAGCAGCATAATTAAGATCTAGCATAAACACAGGGCCTCCGAGGACAGCAAAAGCTGACTAAATGGGAATTTGTTCTCTTTGGCTTTCCTTCCCTTTATTTAGTTTCTCAGTGGAAGCTTCACTCTGAAGCCAGGCCGGCCCTAGGCAAAAGTGCAGAGTCTGCGAAGTGCTGGTACACCTTTGCCTGCTACTGTTCTGTGAGGCCTAGTCAGTCAGCCCCGCCCACAAAAAGCGTGCCTCCCTCCCACCTCTCATCCCTTGGAAAGCCACGGCCCACTTGAAATCTTTACATTCTAGGAAGATGGTGATGACGACACTTGAGAGGAGAGGGCCTTGGCTTGCCTTACTGGTGGTGAACATGACATCTCTGTGGCTGGGATGGCATGATTCTGGCTCTGACCGAGTCGCCTGACCTGGGTTCCAATCTCAACTCTTCCATTTCCTAGCTGAATAAACTTGAATAACCCTAAGCATCAATTCTTTCTTCAGCAAAACGGACCATCAGGAAAACTAAATGAAATAAGCACTTTGTGTAATTCCTGAAATTTTATAGCCATTCACTAAAATGCATTGCTTAGGCTGAAAAAAGGCTTGGGATCAGAAATGTTTTACATTTGTTTTCCCCCTCCACACACATTTTGAAATATTTTATAGACATAATGAGATAACTTAGGGGTGAGATCCAGGTCTAGACACCAAATTCACTTGTCTCATATATACCTACTACACATATTTCCAAGGTCATTTTACATATGTTATTTTGTGTATAAAACACAAAGTTACCAGATTTTCCCATTTGTACAATTATGCTAACACTCCAAAATGCTTTTAATTTTTGAGATTTTTCTGATGGCATTTTCCATTGGTGATGTTCAACCTGTATTCATACACCTGTGTTCAAAGTTATTCCATTGGTCATAAGGCTTCCAATTCCAGCCTATACAGTTATAGGCATGTGACATGGTGTCTGTCTGTCCTCTTTAAACTAATTCAGAGGCGCTTCCCCTCTGCAGCTGCCATTCAGCAAGAAATCCCCTTTCCTTCCTTTTTCTGACATACTATTCATTTTTGACACGTGGCATCATTCTGTATTTCCTAGTCAGTAGCCAAAAGGCAATACACGAATTAATTATGACACAAGAGCCTACTCAACCTTCAGATCCGAAATGACAGGTAAATAGCAACGCCTGAAAGGAGCATATTCCTTGTCCTCAGAAATGCTTACATGTCAAAGGGTTTCTATTTACCCACCATGCACATGGTGACGGAAAAGGGCGACTCATCATCATGCGGCTGCTAGCCCTCTTCCCACGAATGCTTGCAGGTGCTATCACAGGAAAAAATGAGCATCTATCTTCCAGTTTCAAATTAGTCCATAATGGGTAATTTCATGCAGACATTATTTCTAAACAAGAAATTCCCCAAATGCTAATTGCTTCTAAGAGCTGTTCAGTTAAAGGGGATAAATATTTCCGCTCATTAAAGGGGATGCCATTTTCCTAGTTAATGCAAGGAAGCTGCGAACGGGATGAGAAAAAGGAGGTCAGGACTCTGGAGAGCAAGTGGCACCTCCCACACTGAAGTGTCAAACTGGAGGGCTTGGCATGGATTGGGCTCAGAATCAGTAGACAACCCTGAGAGCATCCGTCTGCACCCAACCATCGCTAAGTCCTCACCACAGCAAAACGGTGAGACAACTGTCAATGCCAGGCCACGATTAATAACGAGTAGAGGCTCTGCTTCGTTATTGACACTAACAACTTCTTGGCACAGTACTCAACAGGGAATTGTGACGCACTGGAGAGCAGTCTCTGTGTGGCACCAACACTGGGGCAGGGGAGGCAGAGCAGCTTCTGACTTCTGTTGACAAACGTGTTAATGGTGTTGATGAGAAAAGAAGCCATCCTTGGGGAGGACAGGATTGCTTCAGCGGCTTCAAGACCGTGAAAGACAGCTAGAGAGGCCAGTCCCAGAGATGCTGTTGAAACACTTGAACATGGACAGCCCGTCTTAATAACCTCTACTAAATGTGCAACTTGCACATTCTAGTTGCTATTTCCAGGCTGTGTGAGACCAAAACAGGAACAAAATACCTTGCAAGTTAATGGGACATCAAAACTGGAAAAATAGACTTGCAGGCTAAGGGTTCTGTTTACAGTTAAGAAGGTTAAGAATAACTTCCTGTTTGTCCTGTGTTAAATCCTTACAAGTTAAGGTCTCCGTTTGTAATTAAGAATAAGTTCCTGCTTCTTAGGTCTGACGTAAACTGCTTGCAACCCCATTCACATGATTTACATCCTTACCCTTGTTCCTTTCCTTTCACTGTATCTTCCTAACAATCTTTAACAGCCAACTCTCTCACCCCTGGGAACACCTTATCTCTCCTATAAAAGGAACTTCAAGAGGCCTTCAGGAGCTACTCTCTCAAATCCTGACTTAGGGTGAGACAGTCAGTTGGCCAGCCATGGGTGCACCCCTAAATACAGCTTGCTTTAAATGGATACTCGTAGATTTGGTCTTTTCGACTAGAGATTCTCAAATTTAACAGAGAAGGAGATACAGAAGAGGCAAGGTATCCTTAGAATCTTGAGGAAGTCCTACCTAGTGAGGGGAAACCAAATACCCATCAAATAGTTCTGTTCTCTCTCTCTCTCTCTCTCTCTCTCTCTCTCTCTCTCTCTCTCTCTCTCTCTCTCTCTCACACACACACACACACACACACACATACACACACACTTATGTACACACACATACATACACATACAAATACATACATACATACACACACACACATTCTCACACACTCACACACACAGGCCAAATGAACTCTCACAAACACCTGGCAAGAGAAGCGTATACTGTAAAATTGTCTATGTGGCAAGCAAGGGTAACATAGACGGGGAAATTTGTGGATGCCTCATCCAGAACTGATAACTGAGCCAAGAGCAGCAGGATGGGATGTGAAGACAGAAGGAAGAAAAAGAAAAAGCAGGTGGCGTGTTCAAAGACCCTGAGGAGGAAGACACTGGAGCGACGGGAAGAAACAGAAAATGAGCCAATGTACTTGGGACCAAGAGACCCAGAGACGAGGCGGCGTGGGATAAAGCTGCAAAGTCACATGGGGGAGCTTGCATCATGTAGCCCCCAAAGAACAATGGCTCAGAAAGGCATTTCGGATGGTGCGGTGGTGGGGGGTGTACATAAACAAAGAGCAGAGACCAAGAGTGGAAGTGGACAGGTTAGTTAGGTGTCTGCTCTGGCTCTGGCTGAGACGGGAAGATGGTATCAGTTGAGTCGAAAGCAGCCTCTTTACAGATGCCCTTGCTCTGCTTAAGTCTACCGCACGGCATCCGTGGTGTCTCCTATTGCTTGGTTCTCTGCTTTCCCCAGATCCTCTCTGCTGTTAAAGACAGTGAAGGAGCAGCAGCAGCAAAAACACATTCTTTGTTTTTATTTGTGTGTGTGTGTGTGTGTGTGTGTGTGTGTGTGTGAGAGAGAGAGAGAGAGAGAGAGAGAGAGAGAGAGAGAGAGAGAGAGAGAGAGAGAGAGCGCATATCCCCTGGAGCTTAAGTTACAGGTGGTTGTGAGCCACCACCAAATTCAGGGTTTCTGCGAGAACAGCAAGTGCCCTTAACCACTGAGCCATCTCTCCAGCGATTCCCTGCTCCTAGATACATTCTTATTCATACATCTGCAGTACTAGGCATCCTATTTCTAACAAAATAACTTCTGCTTTGTTGTTGTTGAGACAGAGTCTTCGGCAGCTGAGGCTTTCCTTAAAGTCCCGAACCTCTTGCCTCTGCCTCCCAAGTGCTGAGATGACAGGCATGCACTACTGTGCCCTGGCCCGCTAGAGAAATAATGTCTTATGTTCTGTACTCTTTCCTCTTTCTTCTCAACCTTCTGGAAACGTGGCTTTTGTCTCCATCACTTCAGTGACATAGTTCTCTTGATGGCCATTAGTCATCCCCAGTTATATATGTAGGGCTCCCGCTAATAGGGAGCTACATTTAAAAGCATGACTCACTTTCATCTCCTTGAATTCTCTCCTCCCTTTAATTTTGGGGCTTTGTATTCCCTTGGCTCCTCCATCTCATCATTCACAGTTGCCTTCAAGGCTTTCCCCATCCCTTGGAACTTTCAATTCGGGATTTCTGACAACGGGAGCTGTGTCTGGGTCACTTGCCAGCAGGATCTGACTTGACTCCTTGGGGGATTTCTCCCTTAAATTCTCTTAAAATTTACTCATGAGCTTCAGATCATCTAGATGATGATGTTATTTAATAGGCTCTCCACTGGGGAGAACAAGTCTAAAGTATTATCTTTCCCCAAAATGGTTCCCTGCAAATGGGGCTTTCTAGTTTGTTGCCTGCAAAACGTTCTTTCCACATATTTACACACCAGTCTTTCAAAACATGAACTAAGAGATTACCACTTGGTTTAAAAACAAAACAAAAATACCCCTTCCTCCTCATTAGGGAGAGGGTTCATTGTTTTGGCACCAAGGTCCATCTTTACCTGGCCTGCATCTTCCCCTTCCACATCTCATGCTAGCTGTAATTTCCACCTACTCTCCCCTCCCCAGACCTCCGATGAGCATAACAACGTGCTCCGCTCAGGATTCTGCATCCTTGATTTGGTTCTGTAAAATGAGCTTTTATTTGGGAATATCTTTAGAAATGTAGCAAAGTTGCAAAGGTAACTGGATATGTAACTTCTACCCCGTTCCCTCATTGCAAACCCCTTCTCTCCATGTCTATGATCTAGTGTAAAAAGCATAACATTAAGAATAAGCTGTAACTGGAGAGGCCATGCGCAGTACTGACCCCGGATTTCACCAGTTTGTATGGCACCCACACATGGGACAGGATGCCGTGCTGAATCCAGCTCTTCTGCTTTTAGAGTTCCAGTCCCTGTGGCTTTCTCTCACTGTATCTTCCTTTCTCTGACCTCCCAGGAACAGCACAGCATTTTCTCCATAGCAATGTCCTGTTTTTGCAACAGAGCTGACTCCTATGAGGCATCCTTCTCCTTGTCTTCTTGCTTCTCTTCTCCTTCCTTCTCCTCTTTCTCCCCCTTCCTCCTGCTTTTCCTCTGCTCCCATCTCCTTCTTTAATGAAAGCTTTACCCAGGATACATACCTAATTATTTTTCCTTTCCGTGTTTTAGCATTCTAACTTGACCCTCTTAGCTATCCCCACATCAGCCTCCTTAACCAGAACCCAGAAGCAACAACATTGCCCAATAATGGAATCATTCCTTTTTAAGCATCTCTTTCCCCTGACATTCCCTTGTAGAGGAATTATTGATGGCTTATCTTTTCTACCAGGTGACCATGTATTCAAATTAAGCCATCAGGACCAGTAAAACTTACTCCCCCTTAGAAGTTCACCACCAAAAGAAACACTTTTGAAACAAGTGCGTCATTTGCCGAGGCCAAAGGAAATGTTTGTGTCTCTTAAACCAGAGTTTTATTTGGCAGACACATGCCACTTGTAGCACTGGCGTCACCCAGGCATGTGGCACAGCTTCAGATTTCATCTGGGTTCAGAGTGGTCTGGTGGGTGATATATCTACTGTAATATATTCTTCAATTAAATAGGTAGATAGAAATAGAATTTAAATATTCAGGAATAATAATTGTTGGGGAGAGGAGCCCTAAGCGATATTCCTCACTGTCTATCATTTTTCTATTCTTACTTCTCAAATTTAGGGCTTATTAACATTTTTCTAATATTTCTTTCCAAGCAAGCCGAAAGGTGCACGCAAAAGTGAAACCAGAGAATAAGAAAGTTAGGGTCGGCTGCCCCATACGACTCTGCCTCTACTTGCCTGTATTTGCTTGCTTCTGGATATTTCTTAGTGACAAACTACAATTGGTAAGATAATGCGTTGCTTGCAAATGGAGTTTACTGCATAGAAAGAAAAAGTAACGGAGAAGAGGTAAAAATTGGAAAAGAATAATAAGTATTTATTAAGTACTTGTCATAACCTATTAAATATAGCTTTGTAATGACTATAGTTTTATCCTTTAATCTATTAAAAATGCCCTCCATCCATTTCCTGAAGACATTACTACTATAGTCCTCATTTTACAGACAGAAAAGTGAGAATCGGAAATGTCATTTGTTTAGAATCAGTCAGTTGGATGTAGCGGGGTCTAGATTTGAACCTGATTTTCCTTTGTACCTGGAAGGGAAGAAAAATGGGCAGAAGGAGAGGAAAGGGGAGGGGAGGGGAGAATATTTAAATTTCTACTCCTGCTTTAATTCCGCTCCTGAAGGACGAAAATCTTGGTAGGACTTTAAGCACTGGGAGAGGCTCTTTCAGCCCACCCTGCCCACTTTTGAAAGCCAGAAAGAACATGTTTTCCCCAATGTTCTTGGAGAATCCAGGGAGTGTGGGTGTACAGAAAAGAATGATTTTCTTGCCCTGTATGCTTTCCCTACCGCAGAGTGGGCAGAAGGAACGAGACAAAATGGAGAGCCCAATTAGGGCTGGAAACCTCAGAAGAGAAAGCTCCTGCAGAAGCCGTGAAAATGGTGTTGGTGTACAACAGAACTCTTTCCATAACATCGCACATGTCGACATGGATATTATCATGCAAATGCCTGTTAACAGACTCTTACCTCCTGGGGTAAAAATGAGTCACCTTAAAAGAAAAAAAAAAGGCAGTAAAGCCCTCCATGCAGATTTATATGACCTCTGGTAACCGCTCCCAGGGAGCTGTTATATTCTATTGTGTGAAGCCAGCTTTGGAGAAAGTCTCCAAACTTAAGGATGAATGCAACTGCTCTTTGTGGCTCCTGAGGAGCTATTAGAGTCAGTGAGGTGGACAGAGCATGTCGTCTTCTCTTCTCGAGGAACCCTCTAGAGCCACATGGAGCTGTCTTGTCTCCTGATGCCTCTGGTTGGGATATATTTTAAAAACACCTTTCTGCACAAATCTAAGGGCAGCGACAGGGTGATAGGTACCAAGGAGAGGAGAAGGAGTGGGTGCCACCTCCAGCAGGGGCCACCAGCCTCTGCCATCACCCGTAAGCTAACTTTCAAGGTGGGAGGATGGCTGGTGCTGTGTAGGATGTGATATCATCCTAGCCATTACCACATTTTTTTTTCCCCTCAAAGGAAAACTGAGTTGAAAAGAACTTACAGGGAAGGCTCGGGATGCTCGGGTTTGGATTTCCTGACAGTCTGCAGATTCTCAGGGCCAGAAGACACAGGCAGCTCCCGTCAATGTATAAGGCAGGCTAAGAGATTTGTGGCCATCTTTACTGGTTTTTCACTTGACTTCCTTCAACAGAGTTATGGGCAGAAGAAAGACTTCTGTCTCCACTGTGAGGAAAACAGTATTTAGAGCTTGCAATTCAGTGGCAAGTGGCATTCATCCTTCCCTTTTGGCGGTGACAACGTGAGGAGTTGAAAAGCCTGGTTCCCTGCAACGTGTATGTAATGCTCCATCGGAACTGTCACTGGCCCTTGCACTCGACATGACCGTGAGACACACGGGGGCACAGCTCACACGTCAGGCTGTCTGCTGGTTCAAGAACACTGCGAGATATTTTGGGGTAGGGAATATTTTTAAATATGACCCACTCCAGTCAAACTTTTTTACAGCAATGTGTAAGTTGCACAAAACAGGTTGCTCCCTTAAATAGTAAGAGAAAGCCAAAAGCAAGACTAGAATTCCCTTCTCAGTTTCTAAATATAGAATTTGAGATTCACTGTTGATATTTTGAGTTCCATTTCTTTTTGGTCTGTGTGCTGTGTAATCACGAGTCATTTGCTCATTCACTCAGTACCCATCGACTAAGAACTTGCTGCATGTCATTCCATCACTTGCCATGCCCTGTATGGAATACTCTTCCATCTCCCCAAGTAATATATGTGTGTGCTATGTTATACATAAAATATGCAGGCATGTAAAGATATACACATATGTACTTGGAATATATAATACAGTTCTGGTGTTTAAGAGTTTATAGTGTACTAAAGGGAATTAAAAACCACACAAAAGCCCTGAAATACTCTGACTAAAACATCACTAGAGACCTTTTTTTTTTTTTTTTATTAAGGATGTGGTGCTTCACCAGATAAATTCTACGGATTTTACAGAGACTCTCCCTTTAGACACTTGGGGGTTACAATCCAAGCCAAATGCATCCTCAGGGCCACTTATTGATATGTTATAGACACAGATAAATAGAAACCTTTGGCAGTGCTGTGAATGGCCATGAGATTTTGAGTCCTGTTCTAAGGTTTGGGGTGAAAAATGAAAGACAAAGGCATATTTTTCACTGGATTACAAATAAAGGAAAATCCATGAGGTTGTTGAATGTCTGCCCTGCCAGAGATGGAGAAGCATTCTGTGTTCAATACTGAAAGCATTTGATGGAGAGGCTGTGTTTACAGACAATGCTTGCCTGGTAGCAATTTCACCACTTGGGGCTTAGGGTGTGCGGTCTTTGTGGGGATGAGGTAGGGAGGAGGTTACAGAGGGGGATGCTAGCAAGTGATCTGGAAACCATGCCTCGTCTCTTTACACCTGTTACCCCTCCACCCTGACATCCTTGGCTTCTAGATATGGTGCAAGATGACAGGCAGTGTGGGGGTGCACGGGTTACAGACACAGCCCCTCTCTTTTCTATCTGAAGGGTGCAGGCACTTCAGCATGGATGTGTCTAGGTTGGCTTTGGGGCACAGACCGTCTGAAGGCCCATTATTCCTCTCTCTATTTTGGTTTCTCTGTGTTAAAAATTGATGTTCTGGCAGTTGGAGAAGGCGAGCGTGTGCATTTTCTAAGTCAGAATCATGCAGAGTCGAACCTCGTTTTTACCCAAATAAAATTTCTGCTTTCAGGATTTCAGTGAGCATGTTCCTTTTTTTAGCTTAAAAAGTTTCTGGTCTGTATTAACAGCTTCTTTCACCAGTGTAGTCCCTTCCATTTTTGCCAGCTGTGGACTCGGCCAGTGTGACTTCTTTTGTGCCTGGCTTTAAACAGCCTAAGAAACAGACTGCATTCTGCCGTCAATCCATGCAGAGAAATCGCACTGACAGAATCGAGGCCCTATGCAGGCATCAAAGCCAGGGCATGACTTCATCGTATCTTTTTTTTTAAAAGTCTGCTTTTTATTTTGTCTGTTAATAACAACAAAAAAAATACACCCAAAGAGCTGAAATAGAAGTTAGATCAAGAAACCAGCCCGTGAGTAACTCAGACTCCTTGATGCTATTTCTTTATCTGTAAGCTGTAATAGGCTAGAGTACCCATTTAAACATTTAAAGCAGGGATGCATGGGCGATTGCAACAAAAATAATGCTGGCTAACACTTATTAAGAATGTAGTATGTCTCAGGCTTTGTGCTAAGTGTGATCTTTTAAATAAGGATCTTCTGGAAATGGAACAGCTTCAAAAGTTCCACGTTACCCTGCTGTTATCTGACCAAGGATTGGAGGAAGGCAGTCCTTGCTTAACATCATATGCTCTTAAGTGCTTTTATACATTTCCCTTAAGGATGAGGTACCAAAGGACGTTGCTGGGTTTGAAGATACACAGATGAAACCACACAGGAAGTTGACTTATCGACAGCAGCTGAACTACAGTCTAAATAAAACAATTCAGAGACAGCAAAGCCAACTCAAGTGACTATGTAGTTGCTGTAATAGCCATCAGAAAGAGAACATTGAAAGCAGCAACGCTAGCTGGGAGATGGTGGTACATGCCTTTGATCCTAGCACCCAGAAGGCAGAGGCAGGCAGATCTCTGTGAGTTCAAGGCCAGCATGGTCTACAGAGTGAGTTCCAGGGCAGCCAGGGTTACACAGATATATAGAAAGAAAGAAAGGAAGGGAGAGAGAGAGAGAGAGAGAGAGAGAGAGAGAGAGAGAGAGAGAGAGAGGAGAGGAAAGAAGGAGGATGAGAGAAAAAAGGAAGGAAGCAAGGAAGCAAGGAAACCACCCACCCTGGAGAATGACTGTTCCATGGATTAGGGATAAGCAAAATAGCCTGGGCTGGCCAGAGGAGAAAAGCAGGAGTCTGCTCTTGAACTTGTTTGGGGTTAGCCTCAGCTCTCCTCCCACAAGCCAAGGAAGATATGCACTTAGCTTTGTGGACACAAGGAAGTGGGTAAGAGTGAAGCGGCCACTGACCTTTTTGTACAAGTATTTAGTACTCCTACAGACAGAGCTGTGATGACCTCACTTTGATGCTGGGCAATCAATACCTTGGGCAGAGGTTGGGAAAAAGAAGAGTACTATGTCAAATGTTGGCAACTCTTAGCCTTGCCATTCCTTTCGAGGTCTATCCTGCTTCTCCACTTCATTAATGCCCATATTCAACTAGGGCACAGTTATAAGCCATCTACCATGCTCGGCATAAGATGCAATGTTTATGCGACACAGAAGTCATCTTCAAAATCATGGATCTCAATATTATGTGGTTCAAAGTACAGCAATAGCACTGAGGCCCACATGGCCAACAGGAGCCACACAGGTTGCAACCCTAACCTTCCATGAGGAACAGAGTTTGCTAGAACTCAATCTCACAGCTCCATATGCATCCAGGTAGGGCAGCAGGGCTGTTTACGAAAAGGGAATGATGTGTGTCCCTTCCAGGCTCTGTAGTTAAGAAGCATCATTCCTCTGCCATGGCCAAATGGTCTAAGAGAAGCGGTGTCTCTGAATGACCATAAGCAAAGCAGCACCAAGGGCTGGAGCATGGTAGCAGAGAGATGAGTATCTTCTACGTCTCTGATAATGTAGGTTTGGCTGTTAGTAAAACTGTCTTAGTTAGGGTTTCTATGACACCATGACCACAGAAACTCTTACAAAGAAAAACATTTAATTGGGGCTAACTTGTAGTTTCAGAGGCTTAGTCCATTATTGTCATGCTGGAAAGCATGGTGGCATGTAGGCAGACATGGTGCTGGAGAAGGAGCTGAGAGTTCTAAGTCTGGATCCACTGGCAGCAGAAGTGAATGCCACACTATGCTTAGCTTGAGCATCTGAGACCTCAAAGCCCACCCCCACAGTGACATACTTCCTCCAACATGGCCACACCTACTCCAACTAGGCCACATCTCATAATAGTGCCTATGCGCCAAGCATTCAAACACACAAATCTATGGAGGCCATTCCTATTCAAACCACCACATTAACATTGCCTTAAATAATAAGTAATCTATAAAAATTTTGTAGACTCATCATATGCTGAGATTTGCCATGGGGACCATCAGAGGACCTAGATATCTCTCTTATTTCCAAGGTCTTGCTATGTGCCTTTCTATGGCTTATAGATCCCATCAATGAATATCATCAACAACTGCACCGCAACAATAAGGCACAAACAAGATATTTTTCTTTATAGAGTAGATTTCCTAGGAAGAAAGTCCTTAACTATAAATCAGGTTATGATTTATGTTGTCCAAGGAATTTCATAATGTAAAACATCTTTGAAAGCAAATCACTCACATAATAGGCAGGTGACACTCATGAGTTAGGCACTGTGTTGAGACCTTGAACCTACCACATCGCTTTAAGTCATACAAAAATCACCTTAGAGGGGAACCTAAGGCAATGCAGTTGGGCCAAGATCAAACAAAGTCCCTTATTAGCAGAAGGGTCTGAACCTATCGTGCAACATCAGAACGAAGACGATAACTATGTACATGTTTTCTCAGCAAGTCAAAGCTGTCAAAGTAGGAAATGCATGGACAACCTTATACCATTAATTTGCATAGCCATGTAAAAGAATTCAAAACAAATTTAATATTAATGCTATCATTTTTACAGGCATACCAAGGACAAAAGAGGCCATATGCTATGTTGAGAAGAGCACTCACTGGAAACGCAAGGTGTATTGTGTGACTTTGGGTCTATCACAGTGATGGTGAATATATGGGTTCTCATGTACTACTCTCCACCTTGCATTAACAATCTCTGTTTTTTTTTTTTTTTTAATTAGGGACTGGGTCTCATGGGAGTAATGTGGGTCATGTGTACTTTTCAGAACTAGTCTCCACAGACAGGGAAAAGGCCACTTGCACCCGTAACCACGTTGTCTTAAGGGCTGTCTCGATTTCCAGGTAACAGGAGCACACCTGAATGCCCTGCTGTCAAAGAAAATATGACATTCCCCTGGATAGAGAAGTTAAGCAGAGGGAGGTGCATGCTATGCAGGCCTGAGTAAACAGAGCTGAGAAGACTGGCTGCCAAGTGCTCGCTGGAACTCCTGGAACAAAGCAGGATTGTTTTTGTTGAGTATTTGTTGAGACCATTAGTAGATCAAATGACTGGAACTTCCTGGTGGGAGAATCAGGCTCCAAATAAATAAGAAAAGGGAATGTGGAAGATGTCCATCTTGCTTCCACGTGAAGTCAAAGGAGGACCACAGCTGAGCAGAAAGAAGATGTAAATAAGAGCTCTTGGATTCAGCTAGCCCTGAATTTCTCTATCATCTTGGTCCAATCATTTCCTTTAAAAAAACAGTCAAGTTCGTGGGTCCCACCAGTGGTACTGATACAAGTGGTACAATCACTTAGTTACTTGTGAAGAAATTTCTCAAGGAGAAAAAAAAGTTAAGCACAATGTTTTTATTGAAAATTATTTTGTGAAAATCAAACCTGAAAGATCTGGCCGAAGTGCTCTGCAGGAGGTGCAGGTTGGCCTGCTGATTTTCCCAGCCCTGCCTCTTGAGACAGTATTGCATAGCCTCATAGAACAGGGTTTGGGATCCTGAACTGTAGATGTTCTCTATTTGACCCTTGGTTATAATCATCTCTGCTTTGCAAAGTTGCTGTATGAGCAAAACTAGGAACAAGCATTATTGTTTGCAAGCAGAGTCCTTGGTAGTTAGTCAATGCTTAATTCCTAGCCAAGATCCTGAGACTACAAGAGGAAGGATTTAACAGAAAGCTGTGAACTTTGGCATTTGAAACTTAAGAAATTGTGCTGATGTGCTATTTGTGATAGATTTAGAGGGTTCTAAGATATGCATGGTCTTAAGGCTCTAACCATCTACATCCCATATGTAGGTCCCAGTAGGAAGAAAAGCTTTGAACAGAGTGTAAAGGAGAACTATATTTGAAATCTATGGTTATTGCCTGTCTAGCCCCACTCCATTTGTGGATTGGGTTTCTCTGTGAAACAGCCCTACCTGTCTGTCCTAGAACTCACTTTGTAGACCAAGTTGGCCTTGAACTCCTAGAGATCCACCTGCCTCTGCCTCCTGAGTGCTGGGATGAAAAGGCATGCTCCACCATGCCAGGCTCTCAATTTTTATCCTATTCCCACATCAGGGCCTTCAGTGAGGAGACTGCTTTCCAACTAATCAGTTTATTTCTTACTCCAGGATATAACACCTGATTGAGAAAAAGACACATGATTTAACTTATTCCAATGAGACTCAATCTGGGAATTAGCAGCTTATGTTTGGAAAGATATAGATGTCCCACTCTAACAGGGCTGAGTCATTAGGAAAGGAAGCCATGAAAGCTTAGACTTACTGGATTGTATCTTGTGTTGACAAGTAGGCCAACAGAGATCGTAGAGCCAAGAGGCAAAGCCCCCAGATCCAGCCAACTGTGTTCGCTACAGTTTTCCATTCTTTTTGGTTATAGGGGACAATGGATTTCCCTTAATGTTTTGCAAAAGCAAGTTGGAATCCAGCAACTGCTATTTGTAAGAGAAAGGATCCTATCTAACATGATAAGCAGAAACATTCCATGTAAGCCTGATATCAGAGGCATTAAAAGCTAGTTTCCCTAAACTAGAAATTGAACCTTAATCATGTCATTCTTGATATACTGGGGACAAAGAAAATACCAATGAGAAATTTGAAAAGTTTGAATTCATTGGATAAGGAGAATTCTCATACTGCAATCTGAATTTCTCCTTCTATAAAATGAGAAACAGGATTAATTTAGGCTCCATACATGGAGGGCTATAGAACAAAGCCAATCCATGATTATGTTTATTTTGACAACAATCCCTTTACCCTGTGCAGCCTGTCATATTAAGAAATGACAGGTGTTATGATGAAGTAAACATGAAATAAGTTAGCATTTGGTATTGTACATCAACCTACAGGTTCTCCTAGACCAGGATTTCTCAAGCTGTGGGTTGTGACTCCTTTGGGGGTCCTGTATCAGAGATCCTGCATATTTGATATTTATATTATGATTCACAAACAATAGCAAAATTATAGTTATGAAGTAGCAACAAAATAACTTTATGGTTGGAGGTCACCACAGCATGAAGAACTGTGTTAAAGGGTCTCAGCATTAGTAGGTTGAGAATCATTGGCCTAAACAACAGTGTTTGCAGTCCCTAAATCAGTGATCTCATGCAAAATTTCAGGGCCATCATTCAATGAGTCTATCTTTGACATAATCCCAATGTCAAATCCCAATTTACAAATATGGCAGTTTCTTTTTTATTTAATAAATATTGCATTAATTCTTTTAGAATTTCATGCAGTGTATTTTGATCATAGTCACCCCATCTCCTTCCCTTAACACTTACTCCCAGATCCACCCCTACCTTTCTAACTGAACTATGGCAGGTTTTTACGGCCAGGCAGTCTGAAGAGGGCTAAACCACGGTTAGCACACCTGCCTATTTAAACTGCTGTGTGGACTCTATAAAGCTACTCTCCTGGGGATTTTTCTATTGATGAGGGGACTGTGCATACATTCAAGACATGGATGCTATCGGAGCATCCCACAGGGCCTGTATCTCAGCAATCAATCCACCTGACTTCTCCACTGCTTCCCCTTTCCTGCAGGGCTGGAAATCAATTGTGTGTTAGCTGCTTTCTAGGTCTGAATCCAGAGATCCTTGGAATTGAAATGCATATCGTTTCATTAGCTACATCAACAAAGGAATAAAAAAAAAATGGAAAGAAAGAAACTTCCTTGAGACAATTTCCCCAAATGAAGTATGTATTAATGAATAGTTCACTTATCTTCTCGCAGCACAGAGAAAAAAAGAGAGGGCAAATAAAGACATTCCAGTGACTGTATTAAATCACATCATATGCGTCCATAAGTGAGGGTGGGCTAGGATTTAGGAAGCCAGGAGAAAAAAAAAAACTTGGTATGTACGTAAATCCTCTAGCATCCATGCCTTGGCAGGCAGGCTCTATAGTAGAGGGGATAGAGGGGGAAGAAGAAATTCTATTTTAAGAATTAAATATGTGAAAAATTTTCTTGTTCAGATTGGCTCAAAATACCATACAGGGCTGCATTAATGAAGATTAAATATATTTAGATAGAATAATTCAAAAGACCTTATCAATTTGGCACTATTTTCTTCCAAATTGAAAAAAAAAAACCACCTTAATTTAACTGGATATAGATGAATTCCCAGATTTATTGAAATAGTTTTGAGTTGAATACACTGAGTGGGAGTCGCAAATCATTCGCTGCTGGTTTGGATTTTCTAGCTTGAATTGAAACCCAAATAATGCAAGCTCTCAACTTAGTGCGATGCTCTGAAGAGATAGCGGTACACATTTTGATATTTCTTGCCAATGGGTGACATCCCCGTTAACCTCCTCTTCACCCCCTTTTTTTTGGAACAAAGGAATCACAATGACAAATGCAAATGCAGGGAGGCTGGCTGGCAGGAAAATACTTTTGGCACCCGAAAGACACATCACTCCCTATCCTGCAGAAGGTTAAAAACAGGTGAGCAGAGACCACCAGGTCCGAAAACCTTCAGGTGGCAGGAACTGGGTTAGCCTTCGCCTGGACGCTGCTATCACATTTAGAGTTTACATGATTTAAATATGCAGTTAAGCTTGAAATAGAAGGGTGAACGATTTACATAAAAGTCATTGTCAAAATGATCAGACTACAGGAAAAGAAGAAGAGGAGGAGGAGGAGGAGTGCGGAAGAAGAAACAAGCATTAAGCGCTTACT
Source organism: Peromyscus eremicus (assembly GCF_949786415.1). Taxonomy (NCBI): domain Eukaryota; kingdom Metazoa; phylum Chordata; class Mammalia; order Rodentia; family Cricetidae; genus Peromyscus; species Peromyscus eremicus. The sequence goes on from NC_081423.1 coordinate 20,425,830, forward strand.
ACATACCTTCCAAACTGGGCTCCAACACCCCATTGTTTTAGTTATTCCCTCACACCCTTAAGTCCCTTTCCCAAATTAACAGAAAGAGGAAAGCACCCCAAATACCTTCACATTATTACTATTTTTCCCCACTTCACAGAAGAAGGAGTAAGGCTTTGAAAATTTAATCAGTTTGTCCAAAGCTAAAACCTTCTAAGTAAATTTGGAGTCCAGAGTTGAATTCGATGGGGATTCTTTCATGAGTGTTATTTCCACTGTTGCTGGGTCCGCGTCACTGTTTTCTGTTGGGTTAACACTGATCACCCGCCAAAACCTCTACATGGTTATCAATACAGGAGTCAGGAGGCTTTGCCTTGTGGCTGACTCAGTTACTTCCATAATCTCTAAGCTTTCCTCTCATTGAGTCACAAACGTTGACTGATGTTCGCCACCAGCCAGAGTATTATTTCAGACACACTGTATCCTTAAAATTGACTCAGGCCTTGCTGAATGTGTATGATTTCTCCTCAGGACCAAGTGGTTTGCTGGTAAGCAAAAAAAAAAACGCCTTCAGATATTGGCCGACAGTTTCCTAACCGAAACAAGCCGGTAGTTTGGAGTCCAACCTCTCCTAGTTCTCCCAGGGCCAAGAGCAACTTTGTAAGGTCAGCAGGCTGAGCTAATGAATGGAGGAGCGGCCTTGGCATCCACAAGGCTGAGGAGTGGCTGCACTTTCTCCTTGTCTTAAGTGCACGCTGCCCTGGCAACTAACTGCGTTAACGAGTTTCCTGGGGATTGGACCTGGAGCTGCAGAGGGCTTGTTAAAGCAGGGTTCAGAAACCCTTCTTACTGCAGTGTCATCCTTCGCTCCCCAGTGGTGGAATCTGCTTCTGGTGCCATGTGGGTCTGCCCCGCAGCACCCACTGGTCATCCGCAAACACGGCTCCCTCCTGCCCCGCAGCGCCCTGAGCCTGGCCCTCACCAGCTCCTAGTCTATCTAACACGTGACCCTTTCTCCTTGGACTTGCGGAGTGGGTTGAACCTGGTGTGCTGATGAACACAACCATCCTGCAGGGATGAAGCAGAAAACAAACAAAAACAAAAAGGAAGGGAAAAAAAAATCCTGTTTATCGTGGGAGCTGATCGATGCTTCCTCTTCCACGGTGAGAGCAGAAACAGCGATTTCACTCAAATCCAAAAGCACGGTCCTTTGTGCTTTGAAAAGGAAGTAACTGCTCCCTCGGTTTTGAACAGTAGAAATATCCAGTGTGTCGCATGAGCGTAAAAAAAAAAGGCAAGCCAAAAGAAGGCTTGCATCTGTATTAACAGTAGGGTGAATAAAGGCTCTGGCTGTGGGTTTGGCGACTCTTGTCCAGTCACCTGGCCACCAAGCTAGGCGGGCAGTGTCTGTGTTGGCTGGCATCTGACAGCTGTCTGATTGACTCCCTTACGTTTGCCTTTTAATCCAAAGCAGGCCTTCCCATAGCGGGCTTTTCTTTTCCTGCAAGCAGTATTTTAAGCTGAGGTGAGGAAAATTAAAAGCTACCAATTCCTTGGTGAAAAGATCAAAAAAGTACCCAAAAGGCAGCTAAGGGGACTTCTTGTCTCTTTAATTGCTCTCTTTTCAGTCTGACGGCTCTCTTGTACTTTTCTGTTTTATTTTGTTTTTACATCCTTTTCTCTAAGTACCAAAACCGTCCCTTCCTTTCCCTTGAAAGTATGCTAAAGCCCGGGTTGAAGGAGCTTTATCACAAAGGGCTGAACCTGGAGATGAATTGAGAGCCTTTGAGGTGGGGTGAGAGCATGTTGCTTCCTACCTTCCCCAGACCGCGCGTGGGCATCTCTGGGAGCAGAGACAGCTAGTTGGACTGACAGGCTAAATCCTGTTTTATAGACCAAACAGCTGTGGCAGAAGCTTGTTCCTCCTAAGAACACTTAGAACCATGTCGAAGACACTTAATCTTCCCTGTTCTTTGCATAAATTCTGAGAGATCTTCAAGGCCTTCAGAATTGCCATATACCCACTTGAATCTCCTTTGTTTATTCTTTCTCCTATTAGCAAACAAGTTAAAAATCACTGTTGGGGCTGGAGAGGGGGCTCAGTGGTTAAGAACACTTGCCGCTCTTAGAGAGACCAAAGTTTAGATCCTTTGCATCCAGCTCAGGTTGCTTACAACCTTCTATAACCCCAGCTTCAGGGGATCTGACACCCTCCTCTCTCTTCTATGGGATGCCCTCCTCCCCCAGGTACATAATTAAAGATAATAAAACAAATAAAATTAAATTAAAATTACTCTGAGCTGTGGAGCTTGACTCTAAGGAACTACCACATGAATACTTTCTCCAAGCCTTGCTGCCATACACTTATTTTTTGTTGTCCTGCTTCAAATATCCTTTTGACTTTGATGCTGCTGTGGCATTGATATTATCATTGACTGAATAATCATTTTCTTAAAAAGCCACTCAGTTATTTCACTTAAATTAGTACATTTGAAGAATTTGCTTCACTGCTTTGTCATACAGGGAACTTACCAATATTAGTGCAAATCCACTTTTACCCCCAAATAGAAAGTAATGGCATAAATAAATAATGTAAACCACAAAAGATGACAAATGGGGGGGGGAACAGATGTGTTTAAAGGTTCTTACCAACACGCCAGTGGCAGTCAGAGGCGTGGTAGCAAATCATAAGTTTGGCTATGAGCTCTCTGGCGGCCCCAATGTCTTGGCTCCAGATGGAGCTGCCCATCGTTTGGGTTGCCGCAGAGAAAGAACGGGATTTGCCAGCAGCTCCTGTAGAGACCATTGCCGTGTCCAGGCTTATCCAGCACTTCAAAAAGGAGTTTCCCCGGAAGTGTCTCTGTCCTGGTTTTGTTCCTGACTCCAACTTGAAAGGAAAGGCCATTGAATAACACAGCTCCTAGATGTCTGTGATTCAAGTGGTTTTGCCCTCATTGGTGTGACTGTAAAGAATATTGATGCCAAAAGTACAAAGGAAGAACGGACCCTAATAAGTCACGGTATATGGGATGACAAGGAATAAATACATCCTCAATTTAACAAAGCCAAAGCGTATGTGGCTAACTAATTTGGAGAAAATGTAGACACACTAGTGCATTCTGGGATCTTATAGAGTATGGTCCTGGCCATGGTGGGTTATCCACTCACTCACCATGCATCCAACCTCTTGCATTCCACAAAGGTTCTAGGTGGATAGGGTGGTGACTGTTCTCTGGTGTTATCGCTGCTGTCTTTCTTATTTGTAAGCTGTTAAAGCCCATGTGCCACAAGAGGCTTTTACAATGAACAGGGACCTTTGAAGATGTAGCACAAAAATGGCCCAAGCTGGCACCCAGGGCTGCCACCTCCACTGTGGGGCTGCTTGCTGTTTAAAGCACCGTATGCCAAGTGCCTTTCCTTTTCACTTTATATTGCAGATGGAAACTTGTTTCCTTCCACCTCATTACCGCGATGATGTTCTGTACTGCCATAAAGGACTCTTAAGAAAGCCCAAGCCAGGGTGACAGGCTGATATGTGTTAGCGCAGCTTACACCATTAGCCAAGGGCTGGGTCATGAGCAAGTCAGATCAGAAGGTGATAACTGGTGAGGTGAGACCTCACTGTGGCAGAAGTCATCCGGATGGAGTAAGATAGTTTTCAGGTTGTTTTCTTACACTAGAGCCTGTAGAGCCCAGTGTGTGTGTGTGTGTGTGTGTGTGTGTGTGTGTGTGTGTGTGTGTTACATACATATGTACATTCAGGTACACATGACTTTGAAAGAGTGTGCCATGTGTCTATTCCAGCGTTTTATCTAGATTAACTATCCCATGCCAGAGTTACGATTTTAATCTCTCTTTCTTGTAAAGACTGTAGTTCTGCTAATCCTGGTAAATTCTACTGTTGCCTATGTCCTACTGTGCTTTTTTTCCAGGAAAGAAACCCATAGAGTTCCCTTCATGAGAATGTGGAAAATAGTTCTTATAGGGATGAAAGAACTATATGAAACTTAATTTTCTATCCCCTCCCACCACTGCTCTGACTGGGACCCTGTTTCTTCAAAAGCATATTAATGGAACAGCTACCTATTGGTTCCCTAGTTAGGGGGTTACTGTCTACAATCCCTGTACATACCACTGTCAGGTAATCTAATTTAAGCCATGTCATGTGTATGCTTATCCTTCCCCAAAGCTTATAATGGCTCCCTGTTGCTTAACACACTAGATCTACAGTACCTTTTTTTGCTTGTGACAAATGGCTCACGTTGGTCCTTACTCCCTCAATCAAACCTTTTATTTCTTGTGTATTACCAGCTCTGGTTGGTTTCAGCATAATCCATACACACAGGATGTAGGTTGATTTCTAAGTGCCTCTTCCTAGCACATAAACTCTTTTTACTTCCCCCTACTTGGACACTACCTTGATGGGTGCCCAAGAGCAGAGTTGACATCCTTTTTCTGTGCGACATAGTGAATACTTTAGCCTCTGTAGTTCACTCTAGCTCTGCTCTAACTTGTCTGTCTGCCTGATGCCACAGTGTGGAATAAAAGCCACAGCCAACAGATAAGTGAATGGCATGGCTGTGTCTCAAGAAAACTTTATTTATAAAGACAGACATTAGGTTGGAGTCAGCCCACGGGTCATAATCCCCCAGCTCTCCTCCATAGCATCAAATACACGTGTGCTGTCACTTCATCAGCCATTTGCTTGCCCTCTTCTATAAATGTGATGGAGAGCTGTGCTTTGGCTTGCGAGTTAGAAACTAAACCCTTTGAAGCCTTTAGAATGAGGAGAGCGAAGACCTAGAAACTGGGAAGCACGTAACACAGCAAACACTCTTCTGGGATCTTGCTACATTTCATTTTATTTTCACAAACCCCCTGGCTGCTGGAGATTGCTACTACTATCTCTGTTCTGCAGTTATACAAACCAGGTTACTACTCAGGGTCCCATAGTACACCTATAAAAAGCAACAGAGTTGAGATTCAAAGGCAGGAGGCTCAGCGGCAAAGAATACCACTAAAGCAAAGTCAGACCCATGCGAGAGAACTAGTAGCACACAGTGCTAGGCACATAGCAATCTCCACGTTAAATGTTTGTCAACAATAAAGGAACTGAATGAAGGACATGCATGTGGAAGTATATTTATTCCCTGGAAGGAGTTTGGATAATACAGGAAAAGAGAGTGAATACAAATAAATCTCTTACAATTTCCCCTTCACAGACACATGCTACTAAAATGGTGATATCTGGTTTTCAATCACCCACTCCTCTCTGGCTCCTGCACATACCAAAAGTTCCCCTAATCGACTTTCATTTGACTGACTTGTTAGATTACTTCACACTTGCTGAAAACATACAAATGCATCCACACCACGCAGCTCATCAGTTGCCTCTTAATAACCCCCTCCACCCCCTCACCCCCTGCTCCTGGAAATTTTATTTGCAAACCTATTGATGCCAGTTGTACTTTAATCTAATTTCACAATTCAGTTAAATATAGCACGCACCAATGAGACTGCATAAAAACAAAGCTCTTTCTTAAGTTCAACGCCTTGAAAAAAAATTCAATGCATGCAAATTGCTACAAACAATGCTGTCAAATTAGGTATGGCTACAAGCGGAAGAGCTGATGGGAAACCTGTACACACCTAGAGGGATTCCCAATCAGATATTTTTGCAAGCTTTTTATAGCAGTTCAATTAAAAAACAAAACAAAACAAAAACAACAACAACAAAAAATACTGGGCCTGACCTCTTGAGGCCAGGGCAGTTTAAGATTAGTGATGTTAAGAAAAGGTTTCTACATGTATGATAAAACAAACGATTTTTTTTATTATTAAGAAACTTTCTATTCACTTTACATACCAACCACAGATCCTTCCCCTTCCCTCTTCCTATCCTCCAGACTTCCCCCATGACCCCAACCCCCCATCCCCACATTTTCCAAGTCAAGGTCTCCCATGGGGAGTCAGCAGAGGCTGGCACACTCAGCTGAGGCAGGTCCAAGCCCCTCCCCCCTGGCCCAAGGCTGTGCAAGGTGTCACTCCCTAGGCACTGGGCTCCAAAAAGCCCGCCTATGCACCAGGCACGGATCCCGATCCCCCTGCTTGGGGGACCCCAAACAGTTCCAGCTAAACAACTGTCTCCTGTATTCAGAGGGCCTAGTCCAGTCCTATGGGGGCTCTACAGCTATTATTAGTCCACAGTTCGTGGTTTTCCACTAGTGTGGCTGGTCATCTCTGCACGTAAAACCAACGATTTTGATACACATGGTTTGATCTCATGGTGCCCAGTTTATATTCACTTATTTATTTCAGTTCAGCCATCAGTTATTTAGCTTGGTTATCAGACTGCTCTACTGAATTAATTATTTATTTACTTATTTATTTATTCGTTTAGAGAGCACATGTGCATGCCACAACATATGTGTGGTGATCAAGGACAACTTTTTGGAGTCAGTTCTCTGCTTTCCCTGTGGATTCTGGGGCTTACACTCAGGTCATTAGGCCTGGGCAGCAACTGCTTTCGTCTGCTGAGTCCTCTCCCTGGCCCCTTTTGTATAGCAGTTTTTCCCCATAGAATTAAAATTCCTATTACAAACTTAAGCTGCCTTCCCTGAGCAATATGATTTTGGAAAGCTGTGTCAATGAGACCACCTCTTGTAACGTCATTTGCCCAAAATGTTTGAATTTGTATGTGCCACATATAACCACCGCTCCTTGTTCCACACACAGAATCCCCCGTTTCACTCCTATGAATATTCATAATATTACTTATTTATCCAATAAATAATCATCAAGTACCTACTTAGCTGTCAGCGACCATGATACAATTAATATCCATTTAAGCATAATTTTATGCACTATTTCCTTGGATAAATTCCTAGAAACAAACCTGTGGGTTATAAGTTCACGGAATTCTAACCTATACACTGTGGCTCTGGATCGGACATCCTTAGACATGGCTGCTTCTCTCTCGGTTTTCAAGAATAGGGACCCTGTTTTGTTTATCTTTTATCCCTGAGCACTGAACATAGGACGTACCCAGAGTAGGTACTCAAAAATGTTTATTGAGTCTTGAATAATGAATAGTCCTTGACTGAAGTACTTAGTTCCAAGAATTACTGTTTTTTTTTTTTTCCTCGACACTCCTAGTAAAGTCAATTAAAAATCATAACTGGCATTTGTAACAGGAGGCAGGACCGGAGGAAATACAGAAAAGCACACATTGCTTCTGTCAGAAACTACCTGAGGGCCCCAGTTACCCTTAGCCCCACATTATCAGCAGTTTAGAGATTTGCTAATGTGTCCAACGTCTCCAGAGACTTTCTCAAGCAAGAAAATTGTCAGGAGAGAAATTCTGTCTGCCAGCGGACCACACAACCTAATTTCTTCTTGCTTACTTCCCCTTTCAAGGTGCCTGGTGAGCTCTTGCTCCTGGAGAAGCCTGTGCAAATCTTTGAACCACCTGCCATGTATGCACTATTTGTTCTTCAGCAGACGCACTGGAGTCCATCACAGACAGAGAGGGTTTTAAGGATATGTTTTGTCCATATTTTCAGAGCCAATCATGGGTCTGTAGAGTCACACACAGGCTTCCTGCCTGCGGTGGGCAGCCTTTTGTTTTCCTACCGGACAGTCATCCTATACAGGGGACACCGGTTGGCACATCTGAAAGTGAACGTCCTTTTTAATCTGATTGTGTAGGACCTCTGGTTTCTTCTCACTCACCAGGAATCTCTAAATTTCCCCCAAATACATCGTATTAAGTAACTGGTATGTGTGTGTGTGTGTGTGTGTGTGTGTGTGTGTGTGTGTGAATGGTTCAAATGGGCATCTACAGGGTCTAGTGTACCATTTCCAGGGCTAATGGCGAAGACTCTAAAGCCAGGACTGAGGTGATGATATATGGAGAGACGATGAAGAAAGTCAAATTAGTTCCTGGTTCAATGGTACTCACGTCTAAGGCCTGGATAAGGCCAGGTGACCAGCTCTCAGGCAAATTTATAGACGCAAGCAGACTCCAAGGTGTGCTGGTTCTGATCTTGGGTACTCTGATAGTACACAGCTTATCCCAAGACGCCGACCTCTGGTGTATCAGCTACCTCACTCACCTTTCGTTATTTCTTCCCCTCCCCCCTCGCTTATTTCCCACTTTATTGAATTACTCTGAGAATATTCCATCTACCTAAGAAAAGATTTCCTTCTTTTTGTCTCCTCCCTCTACCCCCCTCCTTTCCTCCTCCTTCCTTTTTATTTATTGCTCTGCCCTCGGGCTATCCTACCCATCTAACCTCGACTCCCTAGCTCCCTCAGGTGCCTGCCTTCCTCCTTTCCTCGCTCCCTTCTTCTCTCTTTCCTTTTCCCCCTTCCCTTCTTTTATCAGTGAGGCGGCAATTGTTTATGATTGGCAGTTGGAGCAGCCCTTTCTTGTAGTTATGTAGGAACCCAGCTTTTGCTTTGGCACGTGGGTCACCTGCTTCTTCTAGGCATGCCCTTCTATTAGTTAATTTGTTAGCTTGCCCGAATCACAGTCGAGAACCCTCCAGCTTTGGTTTGCAGCAATAAATTCAACTGACAGCTGAAATTTGGAACGCTCACTTAATATTGATTCCGAATGTAATAACAAGCGACATGACCTTTTGGATGGTGTAAAATATGGCCGCCACAACATCTGTGCCACATTGCTTGCTGTTTAGTAATATGCTGTAACAGCATGGAGCTGGCATTAAAGCTAAGCTTTATTATCAAGCAGATCACTCTGTCTCTCTGGTTTCATTTAAAAAAAAAAAATGCTTTCAGCTTCTGCTGCTGATATCGCGTCTAATACATGTTGCTGTTTTTGAGACCTAATTTACCCTTCAGTAAGTTATAGAAAGATATCTGATGATCAAACAGGAAGGCAGGAAGGAATAGCAAGGGCAAGAAAGGCCACATGACATCCCAAATTCCAAGGGACCAGAACTGACACAACTTTCCACGCCATCGGCAGAGGTATTAAGAATTCTCAATTGTATCCTTACAAAGCATCTATGAAGTTGATGTCACTTAGGAATTTCTACAGGTTATTAAAATATCATTCTCAGCCACCAGCTCCAGCCTCCCATAACAAAAAAAAAAAAAAAAAGTGATTACCAGCTGTACTTGCCCTGATGCCAGAGCATCCTTCTAATTTAGCATTGCCCTAGGAAATCCTAAACTCATTTTGCTGGGACCGATACAGGGATGTTTGCATCTGATTTACTCTCACTGTTTTTCTTTGAAGTCTTAGTATCTTTAAAACATTCTCCAAGTGGCAGGACATCAATTTGTGCACTTTAAAAAATCCAATTTAAGCAGGTTAAAAATTGTCAAAATAGTAGAACCATATTTCTCCAACAGAATTTCCAAGCATGAAACACATACACACACATACACACACACACACACACACACACACACACACACACACACACACACACTCCCTAAACTTGAAAACATTCAAACATTTCAATATAGTCAATGACTCAGATTGGCTCTCACTTGGAGAAGAGTGAGAATTCTTTTATTAATATTTTTTATTTTATTTTATTGTTTTGCTCCTGTGATGTTTTGGTTCTGATTGGTTGAACCAATTTCTGGCGGGGTAAAACCACAACGTTTTAAATGTTATTTATCTAGAGGGGAGAAAAGAATTGAGTCACTTTTTATTTGAGACCTTCTTCCCTGTAAAACATACATACTCCAAAATAAAAGAACTGTCTGTGGTTTCTAAGAAGTTAAATGTCTAGAACATGGAGCATGGTTTTGTTTCTTCCCCTGGCTTTAGGACACTGACTGGAGCTAATGTGCAAACGCTGCTGCTTCTGTAGTTGCTTAAACCGGCACGGTGGCAATCTACATGAAGCAAACCAGTCAGAGAGCACTTTCTGTGTGAGGAACTGCAGAAACGTGGGCCTGAGACTGGGTAAGTGTTTTATTCAAAGAAAATGCTGGGTCTGGTAGGTAATTGAAATCGTCTGACTTCAAAGCCCTAACACAAAATGAGAGACACTGGCCTATCCCCTTTCCCCAGGGAAGCCTAGGAGAATGCCCGCTGGGATAACTTCCAAAAGGACTAGAGATCCATCGTGCTTTGAAAAAGTTAATCAAGCCATGAGGGAGATGTCCTGAGAGTTAGACATTGGTTAGTGGGGAAGAAAAGCTTACCCACCCAACAAGCTTTTAGGGCGCTTTCCAAGACTGACTGGCGGCTATTACCCGTAATCTGCACCACTTTTCCCCATTAGATCACAGCATTTATCAGGATTTGCTGATATGTTATTTGCTCAAGGGATATTCATCTTTGGGAAGTTCAGAAATACTGAAGGGCACTCCCGTATTCCGGAGAGCACACATTTATTTCTGAAGACCAAGTTCATTATTCCTGCAGAATAACGTGGGTAAAATATGATTGGAGTCCTTAATTGACAGAAGCCTATGCCAGATGGCTGAAATGCCACTTTCATTTCAGGAAGAAAGGAAGCCTTCACAGAAAAGAGGAACTCTGTGATTACAAGGTAAGATCATTCTTAATTATCAGGTCCAGGGAATGTATGGCCACCCCCATGTTTATATAATTAGAAAGCAAATTTCAAACTTGGGCGCTCAAATACACAGTCCACCATTAACAGAGAAATACAAATGGCACTGGGTTACTGGGGGTAGGACAGGAGCTAGACTCGGTTAACCAAAAGCATGCCAGCATTAAGATGAGGTTTGGCTCTGAATGTAGAATGAATCAATCTTCAAACTTGGCAAGCAATAATTAATTCCAGCCATGTATCATTCATCTGTGTAGTGGCTACCCCTCAAACAGAGATCTTAAAAAAAACTCTCCCTAGTGAAATCAGTGAAGCCATCAGACATAACCATATGCTCAAAGCTCGGAGAAGATTGGTCATGAGACAGGTGTCTATGAATTGAGATGTTAACTGCCCAGCAGAGTGATAGTTGTGTAGGCTGAAAGCCACCGACTTGTTTTAACTATTAGCAAGGAAGTAAATGAACCAACCAAGGTGCCAAAGCCAACCCAACTGAGCATACCCCACTCTTCTTCAAACATTGAGAACGCCTCTTTTTCTTTTTACTTCTGCCTTGGCACTTGACTTGTTCTCTAAGATCCTAGAATAGCTTTGTTGATAGCATCCGCTGAGGCCCAGAAAGGAAAGACTGAGGATAAAAAAAAGTGCACGCACTGACAAGGTAAACAGGCGAGAATTGGATTACTCCAGCGTCCTCCGCTGAGGTAGGATTCAAAACTAATCTGATTATATGAATATTATGAGCCACTAAGTATCTTTCTGCAGCAATTACCAAGCTTTCACACATAAAAGAGGGCATTTTCTTTAGTGCTGGGCTAATCTCTCAAGTGTTCAGCTTCAAAGCAAAAGTTGAGAGAGAGAGAGACCCACTGAAGTGGGCTTACAATGTAGCAAGCTTCTCTCTCGTCTTTTCCTTTCTTCTTCTCTCATCTACTTCTGTGTATATTGAACCTCAAAGGATTATTTTCATTCTTCTAATACAGTGAAACTATTTCTGAATATCACACAGTTTTTGGTCTCTTTAAAGCCATTTTTTAGGCTTTCTAAGAGTCAGGACTGAGAAAGAGTATTAATACTGTCCTGTCTTAGTCATGTGGGACCAACAGCATTCAAACTTTAATTTGTAAGTCCCCTTTGAGCTGAGTAACCTAGGTAGGACTCTGTACCCACAATTAAGTGCAAAATCATCCACATGGCTTGTTTAGTTTGCCAGCAGCTTGCTTAGATCTTTCTGATACAAAGCCAGCTGAGAGCAGATCTATACATCAGACTGTGGAAGGACCACACTGATGCTGGATGCTGATTTTGTAAGTCAGAACTTCAGGTGAATGCCAGAGTTGTAACTTAGGGAAGAAGTGCCACGTGATGGTTACAGGCTCAAGCTCTGGTTCAAATTCCACACATGCCAGTTCCTAGACGAAGAATGAAGTTAGCTCACTACTTGAAGCTTGCAAGTCTGAAAACATTAAGAAGACGATATCAACAGCATCTAGAAGTATATACTAGGGATGGTAGTGGCTCAGTTTCCAGTTCTAGAGCTCCATATTAAACCTAGCTTTCCGAGGATCCGGTCCACTTCTCTCAGTTCCTCACCTGACCATGCTCCTACTTGCTATAGGACTTTATCTAATTTGTTTGAAACATTCATTCCTGTCTTCATAGCAACTGATTCATCATACGACCTGTTTGTCTCCTCATTGTCTTGGAATGGATGCTCTGTGAGGAAGAACTATACCTACCTTTGGTCTATTCTTTTCCCTGACAAGTAAATATGGAGGATTTAGCACATAATAAGAACTCAACAAGCATTGGGTGTTTTTTTTTGTTTTGTTTTTGTTTTATCATGATGCAGTGAGTTCAGTCTTTGAAACAGGGGTCTGGAAAATTATAATCCCTGTCCTGTAGGATAATGAGGCATTGGGTAAGCAGAAAGTGGCATAGTTTGGGTGCCTTTGAATTTCTCACGAAGATAGAATTGCCAGCAAATTGTTAGTCTAATGAGCAATATTCTGTTTGCTAAAATAAGAAGAAATTCAGCCAAATCCAATATAGACCTGTACTGAGCTATAATCATCCCCAGGCACCTTGGGCTCCCAACCATTGTCTTCAAAACCATTCCTCAGTGGGCCCCCTCCTGACATTCATAGGAAATAGTTAAGGTATTAGTATTCAAGTTTGATCATCTCCCTACGAATCCAGTGGCTAAATTCATATTTTAATTGAACCCAGGAGTGTTGACTTGTAGACACTGTGTAGAAAAAAATCACTAGAAGAGTAGCACGTGGAAGGAGACTTTTACCTTTGAATGGGATACGACGCTTCCAAAACATCAATACCAATTTTCTATTGGGGAAAAGCCCGAGGCGAGAATAACCTGCTCAGGTTTTTAAATGGTAACATTCTGAAATGACTGTTTCTTATTCTTTAGAAAACAGAACTACCATTGTAATCTAGGTAAGGTAGCTTTAACTGGGCAATAGAATGCAGATGGTTCTCAAGGTGTGGCAAGTCTTTCATCAAGTTACGTTCAAATTTGAGATGGCTTCTACAAACAGCCTCTACGGTGTATTGTCCCAGCTCGTATTGCTATGTTGAAGGACATGGAGCCTTTAGGAGGTAGGGCCTGGCTAGCAGAAGTGGGCCACCAGGGGCAGGCCCTTGAATGGGTTACCGGCACTGGGTTCCAGGCTACTTTTTCTGTTTCCTGGTCTGCTTGGATATAAAGCTGCCTCATAATTCCGCTGCCAAAGATGGAGCTGCTCCCTGGCACATGCCCCCTTCCCTCTCATGTTTAAAACTTCTGAAATCGTAAGCCAGAATAAAGCTTCCTGCCTTAAATCATTGCTGTCAGGTAATCCAGTCAGGGTGACACGAAAGTAACTAAGCCACCAATGAAAAGTCTCCAGTGTCCAGAATAATGCTTAGTGTAGCCTCAGTTACAAAAACGGACAGCACCAATTCAGTAACAAGTGGGTGATCGGAGTGAGCGAGGCTGTGCCTCTGAAATAACCGGAGTACTTATGGAACAAGGGACCTCATCTTTTGAGTACAGGAAGAGACATTGCCATGCCTCTGAACACACAATGCTCCATAATACTGCCAAGCAGTCTTCACATTTCCACTGTGGGAGGTACAGATTCATATGATGGGATCTGTGTTTATTTTCTCTTAGTTTTTATATGATGCCCTCACATGTTTCATTTTACATACAATGTCTTTATTATGGGCACATTTGAAGCTCACTCATGATGATAATGACAGCTAATATTTGTTGAGCAGTTATTCTCAGATAATGTTGGCAAGAGTTTTGCATGGGTTCTATCACTTGTCACACTGACCTCGTGAGATCGGCATGCCACTCTATTTTATAGACGAGGACATCAGGGCCCAGGGAACTACCTTATGTATCATCCAAGGTCACATAGTTGGTGGCTTTGCTAGGACACAAACTCAGGCTGTTTAACCTAACAGCTCTGGACCCCAGCCACTGTTCTCTGTCACCCACCATCTCTTAAGTGTTCCTGATGGTTTAGCCCATTGTGGAGATATCACAAATAAATAAAACAAGACTTCTGGGGCTGTGGAGGCTCCACAGGAAGCCCAAATGTGGCCCTTTCATAGATCATTAAGTCTTAGATGGAGTGTTTGCTCATAACAAACATTTTAATAATCTGCCATTATTGTTTTTTTTTTTTTCTTCTTTTTGAAATTCCAAGGACGTACTGTGGGATGTCGCTAAGATTTACTGAATATTTCCAAATAAACCTTATGGACTTTTTGAACCTTTCAAGTGGTCTGCTGTGCCACCTAATTACCATATTTAAAAAAAAAACTATCTACTTATGTGGAAGCAAGCAAGAAAAAAAAATCAAAACAAAACAAACTGAAAACACAAACACAAGCATGTTTGTTGTTTCATATTGAGGGTTATTTAGCTTGGATAATAAATCATTACAATGAATGTCAACACTGCACAGGGGAAGGGGAGTAGTTAGTTGCATATGCTAATGGAGGACGTGCATTCCTAATGAGGAAGAGAATGAACAGCGCTAGCCACATGCTACTTATCACTGTACATCACAAGTCAAGCCGTGTTCACACTGAGCATACGAGCGCGGCATGACAGTGCCGCCAAATAGTCACATGTCAACAGCAGCAGCTCCCTTACCCATCCAAGACGACTGCAGAGTTTCAAAATAAAGCTTCCCTTGTCAGGAACCAAGACAGCAAGCTTAAGCACACCTGCCAGCGAAAGGGATTTTGCCAGTCTTCAACTTCTACATCAGTGGTCTATTGGCTTTAAGTGCGTGGGAGTTCAAACTACAAAGAATGGCGGTGTTATCCGTAAATAAGACCCGTGGCTTTTCCTTTGAAACATGTTTCCGATCCACAGATTCTGCTTTCCTGCTGCCACCAGACCACCACTGTCTGCTGTTTTATTTGGTTTGGTGTTTGGGAGTAGAACCAAGGTCTCCAAGTCCTTAGGCAAGTATTCTACCACTGAGCCACAGCCCCAATCCCTGATCACTGCCTTGACATTGAGCTAGATGCTAGAGCAACAGCCTCCTCTGACATTCCCTGCTGTCCTTTGGCTTCCTTCTATCTAGCATAAATTAGTGACACGAGAGTTTTTGACTGTGTTAAAACATAACAGCACAAAATTCACCTTTCAAATCACTGTAAGGTACAAAGTTCTGTGACTTTAAGAACATTTACAGGAACTGGGCAGTGGTGGCGCATGCCTTTAATCTCAGCACTTGGGAGGCAGAGGCAGATGGATCCCTGTGAGTTTGAGGCCAGCTTGGTGTACAAAGCAAGAGTTTAAGAACAGCTAGGGCTACACAGAGAAACAGTATCCTCCCCTGGGTCCTTGGCAATCACCTTCCTGTCTCCAATCTCAGCAACTTTGCTTATACGAGGAAGTAGAAAACATAACAGCATTATTTCACTTAGCACAGTATCTTCAAGGTTCATCCATACTATAGCACGTTCCAGCACATTCTCCCTTCTTAAAGACTGAATAGTATTCTACTGTATGAACATGAAATAACTGTCTGTCAAGTATCTACTGAGACTTTGGGCTAGTTTCATCTTCTAGTGGTTGTAAAAAAGGCTGCTATGAACATGAGTGTCCAGATATCTAATGCTTTCAATTTTGATGGGTGTATATCCCAAAGTGGAATCGGATTCGTGATCATTCTGAATATCACTTTGGTAGTAATCCAGTGAGCCCCCGTGAGTATAACTGACTCTCTTCTAGTTCCTGTTCCTTTCCCACACCACACTAATAGAACAGGCAATGCTAATTCTTTTGATTGTCTATTTATTTACTCTCCCTTCTCTGTATCTAGGTAAGAATTATATGGAAGAATCTAGATTCTGTTACCATAGATACAATAACATTTGCTGTGCCCTCATAGTCAAGAAGAGTGCCAAGCCCACAGTAGGACCTGTGTGAATATAATTTAAACTTCTGAGTGACTTATAGAAAAATGCAGATCTACAAACAATACGTGGTAAGGACACACCACATATGATAACCTCATTCAGTTCTGGGAAAGGATTGGAAAGAGCATGTCCCATGCATCAGCCCTGGCAACAGCCACTGTGCATCTTTGGCCTGGAAAAAAAAAACCCCACACATCTCAATAACAATGGGATCAATTTTGACATTAACACGAATATTACCAAAGCCCAAGAGATACATTGAAATTCACAGAGCTCTGCGGCAGATACTATAAAAGCTCCAACCTGCTCTCTAGAAACAAGAAACTTTCATTTATGGCTTCCCAGCTCTTGCTAATCCTGCCCATTAGGCCAAAATATTGCATTTTACACAGGATGCAAGATCATACCAGAGACTGATGTAATACTTAGGCAGAAAACCAGCTGGCAGGCCCAACCGTGCAATCCCCTTTATTCAGAAGACACAAATCAAACCCAGGATGCCTTTTTTGACAGATTCCTGCATGTTCCTCATTATGGATAGATGAGAGAAGACATCTCCACGTTCTGGGGCGCAAGGCTCACTCCCTGCATTTGCATACCCAGTCATTTGTAAACGGAGAGAAACACATCCCCGCATTTGCCCAGAGGTAGCTGTTTACTCAGAAAGGTGACTTGTGACATTGACAATCATGTCAGTTTCCCATCTGCATAATTTAAGGTAATGCATCCCTCCTTTAAGTGCTTTTGCTTCGGCTCCTTCCTTTCCCTCTTTTGATGAGCACAGTGACACCCAGACCTCTAGGTCTCAATTTGAATAACTTTCTGTGAGAAGTGAGAAACGCAATAAGGCTTCTCACCAGCCCAAGGACAGGCACTTGGGTTGCCAAAAAAAAAAAAAAAAAAAAGTGAGTAGCCTGATCATAGTCTGTCATCTTCCTTACCCGGCCAGACTGGACTAGCTAAGGGCTAAAAGGCCCACCCCTGGCTGTGGAGGAGCCTCTTCACCAGTGCTGTGTATCCCTGGAGGTCTCCCTGGAACATTTGCTCAGGTAGCTGAGCGGTTCATCAGCATAGCAATTTGCCCAGTCAGCTTCATCCATCAGCAGAGCAGCATGGCTGGTGAGGGAGACTTGCAGGAGAGCTCCCCATGGGCAGGTGGGGAAGGCACATTCATCCGGAGTTCATAAATATGCATCTTGGCCCTGATCTTCTCTGCATGCGGGTGATAGACTGGAGCAGGCAAGAGTAAATCCTCATCGCCACAGTCTCCAAGTGCTCCCTCTCTGCCTAAGAATGCGCTCTCTTTAGATCTAAGCAGGCAGGCAAATTTGCCAGGTGTGACTCCACCAGCCTACTGTAACCCAAAGGCTGGAGTGGGCGCAGGCGCTTCAACTTCCAGATCAAAGGCCTTCCAGATCTCATCCCAGAGAGGCCTCTTTCTCCAGAAGCCGCCCATGACAGGTGGGCTAGAACAGTGAGTGAGGACAGGATCTCACTCCTTGGAGAGCTGACAATCTAGTCAATTTAAATTAAATTGCTAAGTTAATTTAAATAGAATATAAGAAGCTCTATGAAGGAAAAACAGATGGTGCCTTGAGAGGCGGGAAGAGGAACCTTACTTAACTGTGGGTGGCATGGGGAGAGGGAGGGGGGTCTCTGGAAATTTCTCAGGAGAAGTACAATGTGAATTGAGACACTACACAGACAGCAGCGTGCAGCTGAAAACTGGGGTACATGCAATGGAAGATGGGCTTGGCTTTCTCTCAAATTGACTCCCAACTGTATCTTTTCTTTCTTTTTCTTTTTTTTTTTGCCACAGGTGGAATATTAAGAATTTTCCAGCGTGTCCCTGGCTGCCTTACCCTATCCCAAAGATGTCTATGCTAAGAAGCCAAAATAAAGAGATGTCATGTAGACCATTAGCAGACGTGGTTCAGAAATCCTCACTCTACCGACTGAGACCCCTTCCCAGGAAGAAAGCAGGGATTGCCAACACGCTGCTTATCAGTTGCTCACTGGCTGCTGCACCAGGCGAAGATGAGAAGGCTAAATTAGAGAAAGAAGGAAAGAATGAGAGGGAGGGAGAGGGAGAGGGGGGAGAGAGAGAAGAGGAGGGAGGGAGAGGGAGAGAGAATCCCATTGTAAATCAGTGCTTATCAGGCTCAACAAGTGGGAGAGCCAGCCAGGGGAAGGCTTAATTAAAGTAAACAGACAATTTAAAGCGAGGAAAAGTTCAGTCTCGATGGGAGAAAAATTCTAGGTATCAAAACAAATTCCTGAAAATTTAGAAGTATTCGCAGCCAGTTATCATTTACTCAGGACCTGGGCGGTAATGAAGTTAACAAACACCCCTAAAGTGGGTGAGGTGCTCTGGCTCCTGGCGATGCCAGGCAGTTGGAGGCAACATGCCTGCGTGGTGATGCCTGCCCCCTCCTTTTCTATTCCTCAAGCCACTAGAAACACTGTTGTAGCTGGAAAAAACCTTCAGCTACACACTACAAGAGAACAATCTCCACTCCACGTAGCGTCTCAGTTAGTTGCTCTGCTTGCTTGCGAACAGTTGATATCTGCTGATTGCCGGGGAGCTTGGTGCTGCAATTCCAAACTCTCAGCTAAAGGGGTTCTAAGGCAAAGAACAAAATGACCTTTGACTCGTGAACTGGGAAAAGCATGCTGGGAAAATCTATGCTTTTCTATGTCTCACTAAGGTAAAACAGGAAAAGCACACTAGAGAAGTTGGAACCTGAACCAACGTACCCCAAGAAGGATGTTTTAAAAGATCTTTGTGTGGGGCTGGAGGGATAGTTCAGCAGTTAAGAACACTTGCTATTCTTCCAGAGAACCAAAACTCAGTTCCTAGTGCCCATGTCCTTCAGCTCACAAACTCCTGTGATTCTAACTACAGGGAATCTAGCCTCTGCAGATTGTGTCTGCACACACACACATACACACACACACACACACACACACACACACACACACACACATGCACACACGGGGTGGGGGACACAAAAGGATTTTTAATGTGTGTGTATAGGTAGTATGTGAATGTGCAGGTTTTCACGTGTGTTTATATGAGTGTGTGCATACTCATATGTGTGCCAGCTAGCTGCTGGTGTCCTGTGTATTCCTCTGTAATTTTCCACTGGTTTTTTTGAGATATGGTTCCTCATTGAAAATGGAGCTCATCAATATGGCTAGAGTAGCTGGCCAACAAGCTCCAGGGATTCTCTTGTCTCTGTCTTGTCAGCACTAAAGTCATGCATAGGCACATGCCAGCATGCCTGGCTTTTTACATGGGTGTTGGGAATCTGAACTAAAGTTCGCATGCTTTTGTGGCAATCACATTGCCGGCTGAACCATCCCTCCACTCCAGAAAAGGCCTTAGGAAACATTTTCTTGATATGCCCCCATGCTGCTGTAATCAGTGAGCCAGGACAGTGGTCAGCTGTGAAAGAACAGGGCCTGTGACTCTGAGTGCCAACAGTGACCAGTGTGTGTGTTACGGCCACAGCCCTGGTTTCTGGGATTGCCAAAGACAAAGTGTGAATGGGGAATGTATATGCTGTATAACCAGTGAACATGGAAAAGGAGCAAAGGCAACAACAACGCCCCCCCAAACTCTGGCAGTTCAATTGTATTTCAGGAGGATATTTCTTGAATGCCAGCGATTTTTCTTCTTCTTTTTCCTCTTTCCCTCTCTCTCTCTCTCTGGTTCTAAAGACAGGGACTTTTGGAGGGCAAGGGGTAGAGGTCTTACATATCCCTTCTGGAACAGCTATAGGACAGATTCTGATTGCCTTGCAAACTCTATATAAACTTAATGAAGCATTTTTAGTTGGATGTTTTTAAAACTGGGTCAAAGAAAGGGGAAAAACACCCTGAATGCTGATGCTACTTTGTAATAGATTGAATAAGTTGTGGCAGGAAATGTGTAAAAGCCTTTGCCTAAGCACAGAAGTGAGCCAGCACAGCAAAAGCCTTACTGATGAGCAGGGATCAATACCAGCAGAATATCTAAAATCAGCTTTTTGTCCCTAACCTCGCCATGGCCTACTGACAACCAGAACACTGTGCAGAGGATGCAGCACCTATGTAGGTCCTCACAGTGTCTCACGTGGGCAAAACCACCGCGGGAAGACAAGAGGAGCGGGAAGGGAGACATTCAGATCTCTGGGAAAATAATTAGCCAGCACTGACACTGCCTCTTCCTTTGGACCTTTCATGTAATTTCTTCTGTCTGATAGAGAAGCTGTAATACTTTGCACAGGTAAAAACCCTGTGATAAAGACAGCCTACGTTCTCCTTGCAGGAGGGTATCATTCTTCCTAAGAGCCGGCATATTCTTGCCTCGCTCGCTTGGGGGGAAGATCTGGAGTTGCGTGTGCCTGCATGTGCGGGCGTATGTGTGTGTGTGTGTGTGTGTGTGTGTGTGTGTGTGTGTGTGTGTGCGCGCGCGCGCTTTGTTTTGAGAGTCACTTTGATGCCCTGTCCAAACGCCATCTGAGAGTCAAAACCAACACAGTCCGCCAGCGAGGCCTGAGTCAGGCATGGTTTTCCTATCTGCCTCATTCTTTCCAGCCTGGAGCTGCTTCTCATGGCACATACAGCTCACTGGTGAAAACAGATGAATGATTCAAAGTTGATGAAACTTTCCCAGGTGCTGCTGTTGTTGGATGGAGCTGCTCTGGCACCATGACGGTTTCCAGCCCTGGTCTAGCAGATACATGATAGTTTCTGGGTACAGCTACCGTGGGAGATGAAAAGGCGCGGCTATGGGAGCCTTTTAGAAATTAAGTGGGAGCCTCCAGATTCCTCTGAGGGTCCTGGGATAGGACCCTATGAGGCAGAGGTCCTCGATACAGGACTGCAGAGCCACTCATGGCTCTGGGGGTAGCTTTAGAGAGTTTGATTTTCTCTTTTTAATTTGTTCATAATCCAAAGTAACATACCAGGTGCTTACAAAGAAAAAACAAAACTATTTTTTGTGGTGATATTAACACTATGATAGAATATGATTTCTCAATGTAAATTTGCTTAAAGTCCATAGTTTTTGAAGTAGAAAATCAGAACATTCCTTCATGGACTTGAGAAATTTATTAACCTCCTTAAGACACCCATCAATTGACAATACACTGGAAGAGGGAGCTTGCTGTATACCAGGTACTGGATAAACCCATGAATACACACTAAGTTTCTGTTCTGGTGGAGTCCATGTATTGATGGTTGAAAAAAAAAAAAACAAAGCAGATAACCTCTCAGTAAATAATCACACATGTTAGACTCTCTTAAGGATAAGGAAAAAAATGAATGCCAAGGATATTGAGAGTGGAGGGGTGTGTGGGAGAAAGGGTGACCTTTCAACATTGTAGTCATAGTGGGGTTTGTGATTTCAAAGCAGGCTGAAAAGAGGTCAAACAGAAAGAATTTACGCCTTCTTGTACTTAGTTATCAATAGTCCTGGACATCTGTGCCACAGTGACATTCAGCGTGTCATATTTGGGGCCAGAGTGTGAACATTATAATTCGGACCGAACAATACGAAGCCAGATGCAGGGATAGCCCTGGGTATTAACACTCATTCAAATTCAGGGGACCCTGTTAATTCCTACCTAGCAGGATAGCCTGTTAATTACCCTGTAATTACCTTCTGGGCCAATAATTGAATTTCTAATAAAAGCAAGAGAGAAAATAAGCAAAAAGAGGATAATCAGGAGAAGCCAGGGTCATCTGCACTTAGGCGTGAGTGCCAAGTCTAACTCAGGGACTATATAGAAAATGACTGCCTTCTGCTGAGGTTCCCATGCCCTCCAACAGTGTATTAAATTCTTTCCTTGTCTGACATAAAGTAATAACAGAGAGTTGTCACTGTCCTGGGCAACTGAAGATGGGATGACTTAATTTCTCTTTCTTCTAGAAGAATGTCACAGTTGGCTGTCTAATGATACAGGAGGAAAAACTGGGCAGTGTCAGAATTTACTGCCCCCTAGAGGAAGGAAGGGGGAAAGCACTGAGCACCAAAATGCAGCATGGGGTGATGCAACCAGTGAAGAGCTGGCTAGGCATTTATCTGAATGGGTCAGCTGAGGGCTCTCCTCCTCCTTCCAAACACCCATAGCTAAGTTTCAAGGAGAGTATAGTACAAGCATAAGCATGTCTTAAGGAAGCTCATGGAATGCTAGGGATCAAGTGTGGTCAGTTTCCCAAGTCTGAATGTTCAACAGATACCCCGCGGCAAGAACAAATAGGAAAACAAAACAAAACAAAACAAAACAAAAAACCTAACCTATTTTTCCAAAGAGCATAACTAAACAACTTCTGTCTCCAGGCAGGTGCCCGTCAGCACCTTAGTTAAGCTACCATGGTGTCACTGAGCTTGCAGGAATATCCAGCTCAGGACTTTGTCTTAAGGAGTCTCATGGGGCAACAGATCCTGTGCCTTGCCTCCTCCCAGACCCTGTCATCTTGTTGAAAGGGGGCTGGATCCCATCCCTCCCCGCACATCAGAGATCCCAGGCACATCCCAGCTTGTCCAGCATGGTGCAGTCTACATTCCTGTCCCATCTGTCCTCACATCCCTGTGACTCACATTCCACACTCATCTGAACCTCCCATCTTCCGTGTCCCTGGGAAATAAAGTCTTTATCCTCATGAGGTTTTGATGACAGCTTGGGACAATTTGCAAATTTTTCCATTTACAGAATCACAGTCCCACTAAAAGTTTCCGTGTACAGAATATGAGTTGTAACAGTGAACAATGATAATGCTAACATTTATTTAGCACATAGTACATGCTGTAAGAGCTTAGGGACATTTAAGAACTCACACTGATGTGTTCCAAGTCCTTTGAATGCATTGATATCATTGTATCTTGACAGCAGCTTTACTCAGACACAGAGAAGTCAAGTGATCTCCTAGTTAAGGAACAACTAGTAGGAGGCTGGTTTGAACCCAAGACTCTGAGCCTAGGCTTTGACCTTGACCCACTGCATGAGATTACCATGCCTATGCAAAGTGCTGCATATTTACAAAAC
This sequence comes from Peromyscus eremicus, assembly GCF_949786415.1. Classification (NCBI taxonomy): domain Eukaryota; kingdom Metazoa; phylum Chordata; class Mammalia; order Rodentia; family Cricetidae; genus Peromyscus; species Peromyscus eremicus. Next base: position 20,448,853 of record NC_081423.1, read on the forward strand.
TATTATATTTTTATGCTAAGTGTTAAACTGTCCATAGTAAATGCAGCATGGGAGACTAACAGTGTGGATCAAGAGACAGAGAACTAGGCAGGTTGTAGTTATTTTTTTTCCCTTAAATTATATGACACCCAAACTGGGTGATATGAGGAGAGTTTCATAAAGAAACTATTTAGAGATGAGGTCAGGGTTTAGGGCAACCAGAATGGAGGCTGCAAGGCTTTAACACTAGCAAAAGTGAGAAATGGGTACCACTACCAATGTTTTGTGGGCTAAGCAATGAAAGGAATCTGGAAAGAGAAAACTGTATAAGGCAGCTACCTTGGAATGTTCTAGGACTAAATGTTAAACACAGAGAAACAGCCAACCTGGGAATCAACAGCTCTGCTTCCCTTAATCCCACTCTCTATTCTCTCCTTGACCTCTGACCTCTTCCCATTGAATAAACCCTGTTGGTAGGTAGCTATAGGACAAAGGTACCCAGGGACAACCCATGTGGCTGCTTTCTCGGTATCTGGAAGGACTGAGAGCAATGTGAAGGACAGACAGACACCGTGCAGTGCAGCCTCTGTCAGGGTAAACTGGGGCAAACCTCACCCTCCCTGGGACTCAATTTCTTCATCATTATAATGAGACAATTAGACCACATGTAATTTACACTGCCTTCCAGCTCTGACATTTTAAAGTTTTATGAATCCAACCTCCATCTACTTCCCAAGAGATCTTCAGAATAACTTCAGAAAATAAAGTCTGAGCAGCAGCCCCCACATACACACTCACATGCTATGCCGTGTCACGCGTGGCGTTGGTGACTGTGCGAGGGCTAAGTGTGGCGGATGTAGGAGGGCATTTGCCTGTTCCTAAAGGTAACCAGGGAACTGTTAAACCGGTCCAAGGGAAATGCTAGAAAATGTGAAAATGGTCCCGAATACAAAAGCATTTGTTCTCTTTACGATGAAAAGCAAAGACACAGAAGGAAGTGGGTACCACTCAGCATCTCTGCAAAACCCGAACAGAGATACATCCTGGGTTTTCATGGGTGTCTGTGTGATGGCAATTCACAGGCTATCCCTGCACTTGGAGCCAGTGGTCACATGCTGCTGGTCAATGAACGTGTATGTCTGGCATATGGCCTTGGCTGGGGACAGCTGGCCATGGGAGTGGGAGGAGGGAGTGTGCCTCCCTGAGTCATATGGGGCTTGTCTAAGTAGCCTTGACAATGTGCTTCTAGGTGCTCACTGAACTGTTGCTGGTCTTCAGGTTCTTGCTGAGACTCTTGAGACAAGACTACGTGTGTCCATACAGATGGACGTAGGCTAGAGATGAGGGCATCTGCCCTCTCTAGCTTCTGGGAATATATTTATGCCCAAATGTTGATGCAACTCAAGCATGGGGTCTGAAAAGACTGTTGGGATGCTTTGGAGGTAGTTTCTGCTTTGCACGCTGACTCTCATATCCTTTCTATTTAAACAAATGGAAATGAAATGAGAGAATTGGCCTGTTACATTCTTGAGACCCATGGAAGATGATATTAGCCAGTGACAAGATCTACAGATGATTTTTCTCCTCAGATGAGAGGACACCATGGCATTTCTAAACTTTTAGACCCTATAGGCTACTGTAGTATATGTATATGAATGTCTTGGAGGCGTTGGCCAGTCAAAGAGAGGTGATACATCTCTAATTAAACTTAATGTTACAAATATGCCTATAGTACAGCAAGAAAACAAAAAGGATGTAGGAAAACAGAAAGGCAATGCCATATATATTGTTATAAAGGATTTACATAATGGCATTTATACATATGATACATATATATTTATAAAATATTTATATATATTTATGGTTACACTTTCCATAATTTTAGTGACCTATAGTCAACTATGTTAAAAAAATCATTAAATGGAAGTGTCTAGAAACAAATAGATCATAAACTATAAACTATATTTTTCTGAATAGTCGTAGAATTATATAGTTTTGTGATATTCTGCCTATGACATGCTTTGTCCAGTGTATCCACTTTGTATACACTACATGCCCACATGCTGTCTCCATTAGTCAATGAGTCACTGTGATTGTATTGAAGCAGCCTTTAGTTGACTTAATAATATCTTCCAAAGTACAGAGATTGTGACCGTGTCAATTTATTACAGGATATTGCAAAATGACTCTATTTAGTTACTTGTTAATATTGTTTGTTTGTTTGTTTTACATAGATATTGGAAAAACCATAGCATCTATAGAGGTCAATACTATCTGCAGTTTCAAGCATACACTTAGGATCTTGTAACATATAAACTCCTTCTGAGTAAGGGGCGAACTCTACCACGTACAGGTTTTCCATGCAAGAAAACACAATCTTGAGCATGGAGTAGGCAAGCATACTGACACTTACTGATTATCCAGCCTTGAATGAATCCTCTGCTTTTAGTATCTTTATTAGCAAAACACGGAACTCCTAATAACGGCAACATCCACCACACAGGTGGTGGAGTGATCCAAGCAAATCAGTCAGGCCATGTAACTAGAAGTACTTTGTAAAACATAAGCTGTTCTGAGACACAAGGGGTTATCATTACTCCATCTAAGGTGACATGACAGCAGCCTGCTGGGGGAAGGCAAATGGCTTGCCCGGAGAATCATCAGCCACCCTGGCACCTGCGGCAGGAGATAGCAGGAGTTTCTTTAAAACCTGCTCATTGTCATGAGTGTCGGTTGCAAGGAGCTGGAAGAACTGCTATTTTGGAAAAAGTCTGGCTGATAGCATGGGTTGCTCTCCCGTCTTCCTTTTTGCTTATGTTAAAAATACTTTAACGCGGAGCTACAGCCGAGGGTAAAGCCAATCCCACGTTTCCATTAGTACACAGAGAACTCCCACAAACAGGTCCCCGGAGGATGGAAAATGTGTGACAGATGTACACAGGGAAACTTGAAATCAAGTACGTTGGCAATAGACTCAGGGTGCTTGACTTAACAGATGTTTACAGTTAATAAATCCCATTTTATATCTATTTTCACAGAATATTTTTTTTCTTGCTAATATACCTGGCAGCCCTCATGAAGGAAACAGACAAAAATTCAGATCGACAGCCCGATAGGAATTAGAAGCGACAGTGGCTGACAAGAATTCCTGACGACACTACGAGAACTGTAGAGCAAAACCAAGCAGTTGTACGCCAAGCCCCCGCCTCCCCCTGAACACCTGCTGAAGGGTTAAAACAAATACTCTAAGTACTCTGCCAATGAGGAGAGGTACCCACAACGCCCCATCTGCATGCACATCCGTCATCCCTACCCAGGGACTGCAACCCCTCCTTCCCATGGAGACAACTCACAGACTGAGGTGAGACATTGATGAGTCTCCATGAGAGGCAGCCTGGCTAGCATTCAGCTGTGCCAGCCACACTAACAATCACAGAGGTTGGCTTGCTCTCCACATGAGCTGGGAAATGGGATGAGACAATGCTCCCCTTTTCCTGTTCCTGTCTAAGTAAAAAAAAATAAATAAAAAATAAAAATAAATAAATAAATAAAATCCCCAGCTGCCTAAGTCTGATACCACTGAGGCCTTTTCCAGTTGGTAAGGCAAAACAAAATAGGTAAAAGCAGTGCCTGCTTTCCCTCCCTTCCTGCTCCCTTCCCTGTAGACAGGCTCAGCGTGAGGTTCCTGAGGAATTAGTTGCCGGAGGACGCCTCCCCCGCTGGCAGCCAAATGCCAGCCGCACACCCTGCCCATGTAATGTGTCTGACATTTCTGCATCTCTCTGGGTTAACATTCTTTGACACGGACTTTCTAAAATTTCTCTTTAAAAGGGTTTGCATGTGTGCGTATGTGCGCGTGCACACAATTTCTGCTGTTTCATGGCACTGCCGTGTGCATTTAATTCTTTAAAGAATTCTTCTCTTAGTTGCTGACACATCTCTGCTTTGGCATTTCCACTTAAGCAGAAGTAATTGGTTTCAGAAGGCTGAAAACCCCTGTTTGAAACCATGTGCACATTGCTGTTGATGGATGCCAGAAAATGTTCAAATATCATCTTCCCTCAAGTAAAACAAGCATTAAAATCCATAAGGACGAGTTGTGATTGGCAGCATGACACACCTCTGTTTTAACTACCTGTTGTCAAATTATTCTAAAAGCACCTATCTATGAAATGGGGTCCATTGTCCTTCCTGGTCAGTCACCTATTGAGGGATCTATCAACTCTGAAAGGAATTCTTCCTCCTTTTCTGCACCAGGAAGCAAATCCCCTTTCTTGTTGTATTTCCTAACATGCAGAGGGCCAACCTCCGACACAGAAAAGGGAAACCAGCTCTTACCCAGAAGGGGAGGAGAAGTGTAGCCTATGCACCCAGAAAGAGTTTTACTGGCAAATTTTGCGTCTTTTGATTTTTTTTTTTTATATTTTCAGTTCTTTTTTTTTTTTTTTTAACAGAATGGATGGCATAAGCACATCAAACAAAGAAAATCTGACCAAGAAATAGTGAACCCGAACTCTAGCTAGTGTGGGGAAGGCAACGAGCTGGCTGTGTGTGGGGATAGCACTAAGGATGCTGGGCACAAAGCGCTCGGAAGACACCTCTGCCCGTATCCCATCCCATAATTTTCACACGTCAAGCAGCACACACTGTGTCACCATTATTGGGCTCTTTGAAAAGGTCCCCAGGAGTTTCACCATCTCTCAGGGACGTCTGCTTACAGTCAATGGAGCAGTACAGTTAAGCTTATAGACTCAGTGACTAGGCTGCACAGGTTCAGATGCCAGGTGGTCACATACCAATTACGTTGTTCTTAGGCAAGTGCCTTCACCATACTGTGCCTCATTGTCTCCCTCCATCATATGAGATGCCCAAAGGACTGCATCAATGCACATAAATCCACTTGGAGCATTGCTTTTGATGATAAAAAGTTATTAATAACCAGCCCTTTTGGTTACTCTCTGCACAAGGGAAGCTCAATCCCATTCTATCCTAGGCTACTTATGGCTGTCAAAATTTGCTTCTCTGAACTGGGCCCAAATGAAGCTCCCCACACTTTTCATCAACTTGCACCATCTATTAGGAAACCCAGGGCCAGGATAAGTCTCATTTCTCATCTTCTGACAGTCCGTCACAATATTTGAGACAGCTGTAATGTATCCTCGAGTCTTCCCAACGCCAAACCTTTTCAGTTTTTAACAACTTTTCCTTGGATGGCAGCTTTCCCAGATTTCCCTTCATCTTTATCACCTTTCTTTGGATGCACTCAGATCTGTCAGCTTCCTTAAACGGCACAGTCTCAAATAGAAGAGAATTTCTGGGTGTGGTTGAAAAAGGAAACTTTAGGAGACTTTTTTTTTTTAAGCCCAGAAATACCATTAATCATAGACACCACTGGACTGTCAGAGTGCATAGTCAAACATCCACCTGCTCTCCTCCCCACAAAATGTGTTTCAGAGATGCTAAAAGAAATGAATGAATTTTCTCTCCCTTTTTCCTGACATGAATATAAGGGCACAGTCAAGTCTTCTCTTAGGTATAGGCTCACATAACTGAAGCTCTTGAAAGGTCATCTCACATCTGGGATGTACACCTGAAAGGAAGTCTGTAATAGATTTAGAGGACCAGCCATCTTAGACACCTCTTTTCCTAAAGAGCTGTGGTGTGTTTAAGTTACTTACCTAACTGTGACTACAGGTGGAACTGAGACTTAGGCCAATCAGGAGGCAGGGAATGTTCTAGTCCTAATGACCCATCAACAGTGTTCTTACTTATGATTTTCTGTAATCTTATTTTTTCGCAAAAGAGATTTATCAGGGTTCGAAGTGATTGCTAAGTGGGTATGGTGGTGTGTTCATAAGCACAAGGACTGAGTTTGATCTCTAGTACACACACACAAACACACACACACACACACACACACACACACACACACACACAAGCATGATAGAACATGCTTGGGAACATCCACTAGGGAAACAGATACAGGAAGATCTCTGGAGCTCAATGGCCAATTAACCTATACTAATCACTGAACTTCGGGCCTATGGTGTACCCTGTCTCATAAAATGATGGACTGAGGAACTATAGCTGAGGTTGTCCGCTGGCTTCTACATGCACAGACACACCTGTGCAAGTATATCCCAACACACACATGGAACTATACACATACACAAACTGATCTGTAGCAATAAGAAGTTAGTACTACTGATTGGCTATATCCTGTGAGATACACCTGTGTGTAGGTGTGGCCTTAAATGAATGGTAAGCCCAGTGATCACACTGGGTTTTAAGCCACACAGATAACACTCATGTACTGCGTATTTTTAGATTCTAGAAGAAAAGATTTGAATGTTTCCCCTAGTGAATAATGATAAACATTTGAGTAGTTATCACACCCTACCTCCACTTAATATTTTGTTATTACTTTTCAGTTAAAGACCTAGTTTAATTTAAATTACAGAAAGAAGGTGCTCTAGGGGCTATCAGAAAACTTTGTGCTAGTCTTTCCAAAAGCAGTTCACTCCAGATTTCTTAGTGTGTGAGTATCCTCCTCAGAGTCATACTCACACTGAAATCTGTGTTATATGCACAGTGACAGTTGTGCTAGGACAGGTACCTAGGGACAGGGACCTGTAAACCCTTTCCTTCCGGGATGCCTTGCCTCGCAACTGTGTGTGTGTGGGGGGTTGTTCAGGAATTGAACTCTGAAAGCAGTTAAAAATTCTGCTTCCCACTTGCCTGACAAAGAAAACGTGGAACTAAATACAAGCTGTGTATGTGTGGCTTAAAAATAGCGAGGAAGCGACTCTTCATCGCTGAATCTGGAAGCAGTTGTAGCTAAAATAAAAATAACAACAGACGACCCAAAAGACAAGAAGATGATGCAGAGAGAACCTCCCATCTCTTGGTTCGGCCTGTGAGAAGGCATTTCCCTGAATTTCTCTGCTAATTGTGACCTCTCCCTTTTCTCCTTCTTTCTTGCTCAATTCTCACAGCCTGCCACTCCCTTACACTTTAGTGATTCCATGTACGTACATCCTCTCCCTCACGAGATCATGAACCCCAGTGGGATGAGGATGAATTATGCTGTTCTCTGCCATCCATGCCATCTTGTCGTGGGACAACCTCCAATCATCGCTCCCAATGTCACTCTTGCTTTGCGCTCTAATCTTTTATCCATACGACAGGCAAATGATTTCTTACAAACAAATCTGGTCGTTACACCCTCTCTCACTGATGCCTGTATCTTTGGGGGAGGTATCTCTGGGGTGTGTACACATTCAGATGGCCCGTGAAACCCAGGAAAGTCTGATTCTTTTCCTTTCTGGCCACTTCTGTCCCTGCCTGCTCTTTGTCTCTGCCCTAGTGACACTCTCCTTTGAGAACCTGGGACACATTGAGTGAGCATGCACACTTTTTCCTCCCTCCCCCTCCCTTCCTGGGCCTTCTTCCTATTAATCAGTGCATTCCTGTAGCCATCACTGATAGCATATTCAAGTCATGCTCTCCTGATGCTACGTGCAGTGGTCTTATGCTATAAATTTTCTTCAAGACCTTCCCACAGCACATGTTCTGATACACTGGCAGAATTTGATATAACCGCTCCAGGATAATGTGAAGCCCTAAATTCTCAGAAACCATCTCCAAACAGGCATGCCACTAAAGAAGGAATTCCACTCCATCTTAGAAATAAAGTATTAGTCCAGACATATTTCTGGAGATGGGTGCGAAGGTATCTAAATGCTGAATCAGCTACCCACATCATTTTTTTATTAAAAAAAAAAAAAAAGCGCCTCAGGCTGGAATGTGTACTTTAATGGCATACTAGTTTCTTTGGTTAATGAGTTTAATATTCAAAAAGGCTCCCAGAAGACTAGAGAAAGGATCAAAGTGGAGGTGAATTACTCTGTGTGTTTTGGAAGTCCCATGGCCCTCACTGATTAACTGCCTCTGTGGTAGACAAGACACCCCAGTAACAATGTCAGGTCATTACAAATGCTCCACACCTAGACCCACATCCTTAGAACACAGCCCACAACTCCAGGAAATGCTGGGTCTGAAAAAGGGAACCCAGACAGGATGATGGCGACAACTACTCTGGCCACAAACTGCTAAGCACGCCGGGAGTCCAGGAGGAAGCTGGCAAGGCAACCCTGTGGACCAGGCTCACTTACCTGCTAGTGCAGGGCAAACACCCATGCCCTCTGTGAGCCGAGCTACAGCCCTGCAGCTGAAGCATAGAGAGCATCTTCCTGGAGCTGGGTGGGGGAAAGGCAGCAGGAAAGTCAGACTACTCAGGGCCAAGCCTTCTGCTGCAGGCTGTCCATCCACTGCCTCTATTAATCTTATGTGTCCTGTGGTCCATTTTTCCCTTTCTAGCATCCTCCAGGCAGTCAGTTGACACACCCTGGAGAACACAAACCCAGCCTGCCCTTTACCCTCCTAAACTTTTCATCTTGGAACAGCACCTCCATTGTCAGTGACAGAGTCACTGGCCAAAGTGCAGGGAGATGATTACCCCCCCCCCTTTTTTTTTTCAAGGTGGGCAATGCAGCTGGAAAGCAAGTCATTCTAGATCCCAAGTCCCTGCCCAACTCTCCTCCAACAAAAAGAGGGACTCTCATCAGCCACAGGATATGCATGGCTTACGAGATTTTAGGTGAGGAGAAAAGACACGCATTCAAAAACGTGGATTTCAAATGTCAGTGTGTAGCCGGCTACTGACTTCATTGTGCCTCCCACTGTTCCCATGGTGACCTCACAGACATGGGTCATGGGGCTCAGTATTGAATTCACAAAACTACTCAGCCTATTACAAATCCCTCCCTTTCCTTTGAACCGTATTCCCTTGTGTTCACCTTATTATGGATATTGGAACATCCCTTTTCCCCCCAACCTATAGAGTATAAATGTTTTAAAGGCAGGGACCACATTATATTCATACCTCAGTTCTCATCACTTCTTAGTAAAATGCCGTATGTAGTCATTGTACTAAACGATGTCATTATTTGTACTTCTATCTCAGTTTCTCCATTATTATGGCAAGAAGGATTCTCCATTATTATAACTGATGTGTAAGAACACCCATATTATTATGTTTGAATTCTTTTGACATTATAAACACACACACACACACACACACACACACACACACACACACACACACACCAGCAATTGTTTTTACCTTGGTGAATATATAGTGTCTTTACACATAGATTTATGGTAGGTAAATTTTGTGTATATTTTGCATATCTTTTTTGAATATGTGTCAGGGAAGTTTAATGGAATTAGGAAAGCTTTTAATTTATATCATAAAATTATTTAAGCAAAGTTTGAAACACTGTTCTTACCAATAAAGAAAGTTTGGAAAAGAAGTCTGAGATTGACCAATGGGAGGATTTTCTGTTCATGACTATAGGAGATTGAAGGACACAGAAACCTAGTTTATCAGAGGCAGTCGTGGTGATGGCTAGCAAGCTTTAGAGTACATGTGATAGGCTGCGCGGATCATAAAAGGTAAAACTTAGTTTATTCTAGAAATGCTTCAGGAAGAACTATCACGTCACTAAAGGTTTCTGACAATTTGAAAGTAACGAGAATTAGTGCTTGAGGCTTCATGAGGAACCACGCTAGGAGATGATAAGAGTATTGAGAGAAGGGACCGAGTTAATACCCAGAGTGTTGCTTAGAGTAAGACAACAGAACAGCAAGGACAGGAAGATACACTGAAAATTTCCTGTTGTTTTCTGAGAATTTGTGAAGTGCCTGGGAGAAGACATCATTGGATATGCTGACAGCGAAGACCGAATTCAAAGCAGGCAGCGAAAAGTGAACTCGGTCCCTAGCTAGTGTGTTCAGACAAAAGGGGTGGGACTAGACAGTCTCTCCCCCACACCTCCCTGCCATCAAGGGACCCTGAAAAGGCTCAATCGATGTTCCTGAAACTTGACAAAAGTATTCACAGTTCAGCTGCCTCTAAGCTTGAAGCATTACAGTCCAGAGGCACATCTTTAAGAAAGTTAGAGGGGAACAATAAATAGATTCTTAGAATAGAAATGGCTCTTTCAGCACAGGTTAATGGAAGATATGTTATCACTAAGTTGGGCAGGAAAAATGGAGAATTGATATATTAGGTTACCCAGCCTTGGTAGGGAAATTGCCAATCTTTATGAGAGATTTGCTGAGTATTGTCAAAAGACACAGGAGAAAAGGCTTTCCATTTGCAAATGTGTCTTTTTCTCTCCTTTCCCCTAGCTGGGTCCCTAACCTGTCATCAGGATATATAATTTGCACCCCTGTAAATTCTTCCTCCCTACATTGATTTGAGAATGTCCCAGTTTTATTTTTGCTTGGCTATCTTAGTTTTCCCTGACTTTGTTTTAATGCAAAGTTGAACATCAGCCCATCTCCTTCTGCCCCAACAGATGTATAAATTGTCATGTGACATTCTCTATTTCTTTTTCTTAAAATTATTTTTTTTATTTTTGAGATTAAAATGTAACTATATAATCCCCTCTTTAATTTTTCTCCCTCCAAACTCTCCCATACACATCACTCCTGCTCTCTTTCAAACTCATGACCTCCTTTATTGTTAGTTGCTACATGCAGGTTTGTGTAAGTCCCACACTGCACCTGAAAAAAATGCATGTAAGACAAATTGCTGAATGGTCTTATTAATAAAAACCCTGGAGCCAGACATTGGGGTTAAAAATGAGAGATCAGAGGAATAGGACAAGCCACAGCCAACCTTACCTCATCAACTCCTCAGCTTCCAAAGAAATCTACTTCCTGTATACCCACACCTATATGCCTTTCTATCCCTGCCATCTCACCTCCTCTCTCTGCCCATCTACATCACTTCCTCTTCCTGCCCAGCATTGTCACTTCCTGTCCATCTGTACAGACCTCTAGATCTTTATGGTTAACTAGTGTTGGAATTTAAGGCATGTGCCACCATGCCTGGCTCTGTTCCCAGTGTGGCCTTGAACTCACAGAGATCTGGATAGATCTCTGCCTCCCAAATGCTAAGATTAAAGGCGTGGGCTATCATTGCCTGACTTCTATGTTTACTATAGTGGCTGGCTTTTTCCTTTGGTCCTCAGATAAACTTTATTAAGATGCACAATATATTGGGGAACACAATATATCACCACAAATACATTTAATTTCTATGTGACAATTTGAAACTGTCATGAAAAATTAAAATTTCAAAAAAGGAATAAGTGCAATGATGTGGATGTACCTCCAAATTATCACGTTGAGTATTATAAAATTCCATTGACAAAAATGTTCAGAAAAGATACATTTACAGAGAAAAACAAACTTAATCAGTGGTGGCCTCAGGCAGCAGAGATTGTCAGCAAATGGGTAGCAGGCACTTTCTGGGTGATGGGTAGTGTTCTTAGGGTGGAAGATGCTGACGGTTATGCAATACTATAAATGTGCAAGAAACTCATAGAAAGGTACACTTGTCACTGGTGACTTACGTCTCACAAACCACTTTTCCAAGGTCCATTAGTTTACCAAGGGGTGGGGGGTCTGGTAGCAAGAAACACCCCTGTACTTGACATTGTGTGGAGGGTTGTGAAGGCCTGTGACGGAGCTCTCCTTGGTAGCCTGGTTCCCAGGGGTTGGCTTCTTGGGGCAGTGATGGCATAGCCAGAATACTCAGAGGCTCTTAGAAATGTCCTGTTGCCTCTGTAGGCTTGGCACCATCCCAGCATTACAAGAGATGATGCATACCACAGTGCTATAGGAGAATGCTGGTAGGAAGATGACCACCTCCCTAGGGCAAGGCCTTGAGTTGCCACTGGGATCACTATGTCAAAGTGAGAAACTGTGGTGTTTTGCAGTCACACCTTCTAGTCTGCCTTCCCATATTTCTCTCACTGTGATTATTAACTAACAGACAGCAAGCTTGCTACAGATTCATCCAATGAGCTCTTGTGTTGAGAATCTATCCTGGAGGCTTGTTTGTTACATCCTTTCCGGGAAGTTTAGACACAAAGATAGGCGATGTTGACACTAGGTGTTCAGTGGCACATGGAGACTTGAAGGCACCTAGGGGACCACCAGTCAGCCCCCTGACACGTTCCAATAAAAGGGTGGAATAATTGACATATTAAAATCTATTGGAGGCTACTAAATCTGGGAGGATACTAAAACCATCACACTTTTTAAGACGGAGAGAACCCAATGCCCACAACACATCAATTAAAACCTGCTGTTCCTATGAAGCTGTCTACTGCAGAGCAGCTGCCAGAAGTCCCCTTTCTCCAAGGGTGTCCTGAAATGAGTACCTGGGGGCGCTCAGAGCTATTAATAGGTGGAGGGAATGATATAAAATGTCACAATGCACCTTTCCAAATAAAAATGTGTCCAGACTCCTCCAGAAGGGAAATGGCCCAAAGTACTTAAAAAAATTATTGCATTTTCTTTTTTCTGAACTCCTACTATATTTTATAAGGGAAAGCTTGTCACTTCCAAGGTGTCTGGCTTCTTTCCCTTTGGCTCTGCAGAGTCCTATAACTTACAGATGGCTAGGAGGGTCTTTTCACTTCATTCTTTATCTGACACAGGGTAGAGAGGCATTGTTCCTCTTTCAACAAGGGCAGTGTGTGGGGACAAGGTGTTGGTTGTCAACAGGAATAGAGGAGAGGAAGAATGGTGATCCCCTGACACATTTTCTGTGACTGCTGATGTCTGAGCCACACAGGGAAGAGGAATAGGGGTCGCTGTTTTCCTGAGAGCTCAACGGGGTGCAGTTAGAATCCCCACGCATGTCCTAGCTAGTGTTCAGAATAATCACTGTGGATCTGATTCCAGTATGCAGATTTCCTAATCACTCTAAAAACAGATTGCATCTCAGGAGAAAATAAGGTTTGGTTCTTGCTGATTTCTAGAATGTAACCTTGAAATTCAAAAGCTGAGTGAGCATGGACAAGCCACTTAAAGGCTATGTAGACACATGCCCCTCCAATTATAAAAAGGACAGACGGCAGCATAGTGCTCATTCAAGCCCACTTCCAGTTTTTAAATTCCTGGATGGTATCAATGAGGTAAGAAAGTTGCCCCTGGAACTGACTCAAGAATGCTCTCACTGTGGGTCAAGGTCAGTCGTCATTACTTCACTAGAGGCGGATTCTAAGATCCCTCGCCTTTCTTCCTCTTTGTAATAGTAAGTGCTTCTCTATTTCCCTCCAACCAAATTCTGGGGCTTATGGTTGCTCTGATTTAACTTTATTACTCTTTTGTCTTGTCAATAAGAACATAATAGTGTCCTTAAAGAAAATGACAGCTTTTTTTTTTTTTTTTTTTTTTTTTGTCTTCCTCTTTGAGGTTTATTCCAGACAGTTTTCTTTCTTCCTAATGAGGCTGATCCACGCTTACGGCTGCGTATTGTCTTCTTTTAATGGGAAGGTTTTCAAACACGGAGAAGGAAAAGAAAAGACTGCTTCGTTTTCCGTATTTATTTCCTGCTAGCCCCTTTGTCAGGTGACAGTCACCTTAAACATCGCTTCTGAGTCGCAACTTTCCCTGTAATGTGGCGGGTTCCTAAGACGAGGTGCCTCTTTTTCTAACAAGATTCTGCCCAGTCACTTGGCCTGTCCGCATGGCCCCTCCATTGGAAGCCCTCTGTCCCCATGTTTTGCTTCTCAGACCGTAGGGGCTGAACAGCTCTAAAGCTTTTGATCGGGTCTCCTGCAGGGCAACATTATGCATTAACTGGCATATTGGAACTACCACCGAGGCACCATTAGTCCACAATTATTGGACTTTTAAACTGCAGCCCCAGCTAGTCCTCTGCAAGTGTGCTCCCACACCTTGTCCTGAGCCGAAGTTCCTGTCGCCGTGGGGCTGTTTCCCTTTCTACTGAGACAAATGTGAAGATTTGGATTACTCAAGATAAGGCAGCTTTGTGTGGATGGGTGTGTGTGTGTGTGTGTGTGTGTGTATGTGAGAGAGAGAGAGAGAGAGAGAGAGAGAGAGAGAGAGAGAGAGAGAGAGATCCTCATGACCCAGACAGAGTATGAAGAGAAACAGAACCAGTGCTCAGCTCTATAAACACCAAGACCTATAGCCTAAGGCCACCTTCCTCTCTTCTCACCTGGTTCTTTCTCTCCAGTTCACTCAGCAAACCTCTCCTTAATTTCACTTGATTTGAAAACGGTAACAGGGTCCCTGTGCGTAGCTAGCTGCATGGAAATACACACAGTGAGCACAAATGGTAACTCACTAGGTAAAGGAACCTAATACTCAAGAAAAAGTAGTTTTAGAACTAGCTCCCCAATTTTAGTCTATGAATTGGAATTTTCTTTCTGATACTTTGGGCTAAAAGGTATCACTTGTAAGATATTGAGTCTAAATTCTGTGACCAGCACTACAGAAGTAAAAACAATGATGGCTTGCCTGGAAAGGAGGGATTTATTGGAAAAATATGGAAATAAAGTGGGGTAAAATTGAAATTATAATGAGCTCCAGTACTGTTGTGTTACCAAGTTCTAGGCCTCAAACAAAATTATTTGGGGTTCCTGAGGAACCCTCATTACCTTCAGTTTTATTTTCTGAAGGTATAGATGCCTCTGGTTAAAAATGGCCTGAAAAGGTTAAGTAGAAAATTCTATAAATTATCAATTCTAAGTTTTAAGTTCCATGCCATTCTGAGTCACATGGTAAAAATTTTAGTACACTCACTGCATACATCCTAAGACATGACCTGTCCCTTTGTCCAGTGTCTCTACACTGTGGGGGTTAGAATACAGCTATTGAAGAAAAGAGTGGCCTATTGTAGACTAATTTAAGTATCTATTTTCACACATTTCCTATGGTAACAATCTTCAAGATGTGGTTAGAGGACTGTCATTGAACAAAAGAGGGCCCGGTGGGATGAGTGCTTGGATTCTGGGTGGGGTGGTCCTCGAAGGGTGATTGCCACTCACTGGTTTTTTCATTCAGCAGAGACATTGACTGCCGCTATAGGATGCATGAAAGTTAGGGCCCTGTTCATTCACAGGCTTAGCACAGGCTGTTAAAATCATCACAGCTACTGAATGAATGAGTGCATGCTTGCTTAATTTCTTTTTAGAAACGACATAACTGCTTTCTGACATATAAGAATGAGAGACTCAAGACATTGACAAGTAGTGAAGTGTGCGTCTTCATTTTTCTTTCCTTCTCATGAGACAAGAATATAGGCCATGCATTGACTAAAGAACTGAGAAGCTGGAGTGACTGGCCAAGTCCAAAGTAATGATTGTATTTTCCAAATGTTCAATTGAAGGCAATCGGTTCGTCTAGAAATGAGGGGAAGACACTGATCAGATGGCACAACCCCTAGAAATTTAAATCCATGTGTCCACAGAGTACAGCACATGGGCTGACACACCACCACTTCCCAGCGAGGATTCACTGTCCCCAAAGAACAATAAGTGTCAGTGTGAAAACCTCAAGCAAACTGGTGATTTCTGCAAGCATTCCTTTTGGGGGATCAATAATTGCATACCCCTTCCTCATTCATCCCTTATCTCCATTCTCCTGAACAGCCATCAATAAAGTTGTTAAAAATGCTTAATTCTTAAATATTACACATATGCCAGTGTGTGTGTGTGTGTGTGTGTGTGTGTGTGTGTGTGTGTGTGTGTGTATGTACATATGAGTACTGCTGCTGACAGAGGCCAGAAGAGGGTGCCAGATCCCCTGGAGCTGGAGTTATAAGTGGTTGTGAGTCACCTGACATGGGCACTGGAACCAAACTCAGGTCCTCTGCAAGAGCAGTAGATGCTCTAACCCCTGAGCCATGTCTCTGACTCCTCAGTTAAGACATTTTTTAAAATACTTAATCTAACAGGCTTAGTTGAAAATACTAAAGAAAAGTGGGCCTGAAACACATGATTCCAGCCCCATGAGTCTTACTTTTGACAGGAAGAAGGTTTAAAGATGTTTCAGTAAAAAAGAAAGATGGTAACTGTAGCAAAGAGTGACTGGCAGAGGTGGTGACATCGTTTGAACTCCAGAGGTGGCTTCTTTGAGGAGGGAACTTGTGAGCCTTTCTTTCCCCAGCTCGGGAGATTCAGGAGACTCACATAGTTCTGCCACAGGGAGAGAGTGTGCACTGAGGCGGGAGCAGGGAACACTGGTCTCTCCAACGGGATGTGAGAATGGCACATTTGCTTGGCTGAAAGGACTCAGTTGTTAGGGCCAAATGGGGGAAGGCACGATGGAGCTGACGAGGTCAAAGAGGGACATAGGGATCACCAAGAGGGAAACAAATAAATAAAAACAAAGCTAGGTTAAGGATGCACTTTCTTAGTAATCGAGAATAGTGATTATCCTGAACCCCGACGATTCAGAATAAGCACAGAGAGCCAACTTGTGGTCGAAGTGTATCGGGGCTTTTCCTGGGTTCCTATACGCAGTAACTGAGGCTAAAGGGTTGTTCTTATCCCAGCTATGTTTGCACAGGTAAGATAGAGATCAAGTAGGGTGTGGAATAGAAAAGAACCAAGAGAGAAGAATGGCATTGTTTCTCAAAGACTGGCTGAGCAGAGGTACAAAGCCACTGGGAATAGCAATGGGAAATGCTAGCAGAAGGAGAATTGAAGTTATATAGAAGGGGAGATTGAAGAGAAGTAGAGTCAACAAAATGTCAATTGACTGCACAATCCAGGAGCAGACAGGAGAAGCATTCTATCAGCCGCGGATGTGCAGGGTTTCCCAAGTTCTGTTCAGTGTATTTCTGAGGCTGCTTGCTGTCTTAGGCTGAAATGCAAATGGTCTTGAATTTCTGAGATCACAATTATTTGGGCAAGTTTCTGCATTTGTGTTTCCATAACCCGATGTGACTGGGTAAATGAAGAGAAGGCAGTAACTGGAAAGGCAAAGACATACAGATTTGGAAAGTCATTGTCGATTCTGAGAGGTGATTTCTTGGGCAAAGGGGTGGTAAATGGAAATGGGAAGAACATATGCAAATCCAAACAAAGGGAGCGACAGCTCTGCTTCAGAGCAGTGAGCAAGCTGGCAGACGTCTAGGCCAGCACAGCTCACTAATGAAACATCCCAGAAACCCCCGCATCTGCTAATTATCCTAAGAATTTTATTTTAGTAGCATCTGTAGCCAGTTCTTACACGGAGAAACAACTATTTCCAGAAGTTAACAAGGGGAGAAAAGGGCTGCCAATAATTAGTTATTACACATTGCTGGGAGACGGTGCTGAGTGTGGGGAGAACATTCCACATGTTTCTACCGTGTTAGTTTGACACTCAAGATAATGTCTCAACTAGATGCTTGAAATGGAAGTGAATAAAGAACATTACCAGAAAAGGGTGAGAAATAATCCTTTTGATGTTGCCACAGCTCTCTACACTGAGCTTAGGAGCAGGTTGGTGAGGTAAGGTTTAATTACTTGACGGTTTCACTGCTGCCTTGACTACTATATTCCTATATTAGTCCATTTTTTCATCACTGTAATGAAATACCTGAGGTCAGTTAACTTTCTAAATAAAAAGTTGTTTAGCTTTAGAAGTTGTAGAAGCCAAGAATCTGAGACTGCATGCTCCATGGATGTGGCTTCTGCTGAGGACCGTGACAGGAAGGCATGGACATGTGAGTGTGCCATCTCACTCAAATGGGAGGCCACAGGGAGATGCAGGGCCATTCTTAGACTTTGAAAGCAATTCTCTCTCATGAAAACTCACTGCAGGAGATTGACATTGGCATTCCTTTGCAGGTGCAAATGACCCAAGGACCTCCCTGATCTCTGTAACCTATCTCCACATTAGGGCACATGTCTTCACTGGGAACCTTTGGGTATTACGTGTCTTCCTCATTCAGTCATCACTAGGAACAAAAGGAACGTCCCAGTGAACAAGAATGGGAGGCCAAAACACTTCCTCCTTTAGAAAGCTTGTTGCTTCAGAAGGTGGTGAATTGTGATTTGCTGGGACTCTGGCTTACCCAAGCCTGGAATCCCACTGAGAAAGAGACAGGGTAGATCTGGGCTCCCACTTTGCCCTGACTAGCCTTGTGGGAAGAGGGTGTTTCTTTTAGTCAGACAGAGAAGCCATAGGAATATTTCATTCTGGTCTGTTTTGCACAAGAACACAGTGACTCCATAATGCAAAGCACTTCATTCTGTAAATTAAAGACCCCAAATCCCTCAAATAGGAACAGACTGTGCCTAGTTATAGAGCTGATCAATGACTAGCCAAGGCCATCACACTATTCTGGCCACTGTCTTTTCCTACTCAGGGGAAGACGTAATAGAGAGAGCCTTTATCACAGAGGACCATCTTAACCTACTCTAATGCTGTTCATTTTCAACTGTCTCCACTGCAGAACCTGTTCCAGAGTCCCTCCCTACCAAACAACAGTGCTTCCACTAACCCCAGCTTTGGAGACAGGGTCTTTAGGGAAGGGTTCAAGTTAAAATGAGGCCTTAGGGTGATGCCTCTAAAATAACAGGACATTTTTACACAAGGAGAGAGGTCCTAGGGAAGTAGAAACACAAAGGGAAGGCCACATGAAGATACATGAAGAAGGGGACGCTCTGCGAGCCGTGGGGAGAGGCCTCTGGAGAACTCAACTCTGCCAAAGCCCTGACCGTGGGCTTCCAGCCTCCACTCCGTGAGGAGGCAGTTTTTAGTTGATGGGCTGCTGAGGTTATGGGATGTTACTGCCACCTCCCTAAGACACGATGTGATCTCTTTAACAAATGTTTATCGAGTGCTTGTTCCATATCAAATCTCCTTAAGACCTAGAGGCTACCAGGAGGAAAACTCTAGACTGTTAGTCCTTCACAGGAGTTAGGGGTGCAAGAGGGATAGAAGCACAACTAAATATTTACTAAGAATTACTTAATTAGACTTATGCTAAGTCTTTTAAATACGAGCCCGCCAACTGATGATGTCTGTCCCCTGGGAAGAGGGAGGCTGTCGGGAGTCTGTGAAAGCTTACCTACTGGATCATAAACTCAAGGCGGAAGCACTGTTTTCTGTTACAACAATCTCTCCCACTATATTCAGACCATCACAAACAGTCAGATTTTCAAAGCGCCAGAAATCCCTACCACACCCCTGCACCACCAGATAGGAAGCAGTGAGGCCCAGCGATCTGTCTTCTGAGTTATGAACTCACAGTTACCAGGCCCTTCATAACTGTGGGGTACCAGGAACCCTGGTGATGCTCCGTGAATGCTAGGAAACAGCAACACAGTGATATCAGGCACTGAGAAAGGAAAAGGGGGCAGCGGTTGACTACCGGTGGCAGCCAGTGAGCCCAATGCTGCTTCCCTTTGACCCCAGATGTGGATCAGCTTTGTAGCCTATGGGATTGTGTGGAAGACAATATGATGATCAGGGGCAGCTCCATTTCCTTTCATAAGGTCCCCCTTTAACACAAGTCTTATTCTGTTTTTATTTTCCTCTCTTTATATATTTTTGTATGTGTGAGGATGTACATAGAGACACATACGTGGAGGCCAGCAGTCAGCTGTGGCTGTTGTTCCTCAAGAGTCATCCACATTTGTTTCTGAGACATAGTCTCTCATTGGCCTGGACCAAGTCACCTGGGTTGGCTGGCCTGTGGGCTTCAGCGTGTGCCACGGGCCTTCTAGCGCTGTGGTGTGTGTGTGCTAGGATAGACCCCATGTCCTCATGCTTGGGGGGGGGGGGTAGAGACTTGCCAATTAAACTGTCTCCTTAGCTCTTAATTTTTAAAAAAATGGAGAATTTCATCATGAGTGCTGTATTTGCATAATTCCCAGCCCTCCATCTCCTCCCACACTCCCTCCATTCCCTCTCAAATTAATGACTTCTTTATTATTGTTAAACACACATACACACACACACACACACACACACACACACACACACACATACACAAAGGCATACACATCCATCTGTATATAAAAATACAACCTGCTGAGTCCAGCTAGTGTTGCTCATAGTACATGAGCATAGAACTGACCACTTTGGATTAGATAACCTATCAGGGTCCTTGTCCCTGGATAAGGATCGATTTTCCTTCCTCTCAGGAGCCGTTAATTGTCTGTAGCTCTCAATCTAGGGGTGGGGCCTTGTGAGATTTTCCCACCCGTGTTGGCATGTCAACTGGTATTGCCACTGTGCGGTCCTGTTTAGGCAACAATATCGTTAAGATTTTACAAATGCAACACCCCGTCATATACAGATGATACAGTTCCATTGGCTCTTACAATCTTTCCACCCCCTTTCCTCGGGTGTTCCCTGAATCTTTAGACATAATTTGGAGTGACTGCAGAAACAAGAGAGGTGAAAAGGGACCATGGCAGTGGGGGCGGAGGCAGGTGGTCTCTAGAGAGAAGGATAGCAGGACACAGGTGTTGTGAAGGAGAAATGGGAAAAATGTGCATGGGGATTTAACTGGCAGGGAGAGCATTACTAAGGGAGAGATAAACAACACTAAGGATGTTTGAAAAAGCCTTCGAGGAACATTATTTTATGTTCACTGAAAATACATGTGTGCCTAATTTAAATGAAGTTATGCTACTTGGGTGATAATGCTGCCCCAAGAACCACAGACCATCTAACAAAAACCTTGATGCCAGGCATGGGAAACCTCTCTTTGAAGTGGTCTGGAAAATCCAAGAGAGCCTCCAATTGCTGTTGTCCTTGCTTGCCTCTCCCAGTACTTGAAGATAAGGCCCGATTGCTGAAGACAGCACTCACTTCAGACAGAGGACATGGAAGAACTGACCTGGAAGCCTCCTCCTTCAGGACTAGCTCCCATAGTACCTGAAGGTGCTATACAAGCTGTCAAGGAAGAAAAACAACCAATAGTTTTACCCAGCTATGAGCCTATACACCACAATGATAACCAGCATGGCAGGATAGCCCTGGTGGTGCAATAGCGGTACTTCTATCCTGGGGACAACCCACAGCTGTCTAATTGGACTTAAGGTGTGTTCAACGGGAGGGAAATCATGCCTGGCATAGTAAACTTAGCTGACTTCCTGTAGCTGGTGAGGGCATGCATCCTAGAGGAGAAAATACTGCTGCCACTTCCTACACTGGCATAATCTCTAACTGCATCCTAAATTCGTCCCTAAACCCACAGATAAATGCAGTTCTCACCCCTCATCAAATAAGCTTTTTGCAGCAGATGGAAACCATTACAGAAATCTACAGCCGGTCAAACTGCAGAGAACAATTGACTATGGGGTGTTCCGCCCCAACTGACATAACTACAATACAACCCTTGTCTTACTCTTGCTGTCCTAAGGGGATTTAAAGAATCCTGATAGGGCAGGGGGTGGATTTCTTTGGGTCTTTGAAAACTGCTAGTGGTGTGATTACAGGGACAGCATTCCATCAGGACCTGGGAACAAGTCCCGAATCCCTGCAGGCCCAACTGTGGCGCTCTTAATTATGGAGAGTCTGATGCATCATCTGGCTGCCTCCTGCTTGTGTGTCTGGACTCCTCAGCATGGTGGGAGACCCCCAGAGGGCCGCATACCCCTCAGGACTGGACCCTCAGCAGGCGCACATTAAATCCTTGTTGAGTTGAAATGAAGGAGAAGATTGTCTACAACTGGCAGCTTCCCAGCTGGGGTCTCTCTTCCTGGGAAGTACCAGCATGGACCCTCTGAAGCAGCAGACAAACGGTTAAGCCTCTGCCAGAAGACAGATTTGGGGCTCCCCGGCTGGGCCAGTGGCTCCTGTGAGCAGGCGCTGCTTGGTAGCCGCTGGCGCTCTGTGACAGGAATGTTCTGATCAGAGGCAGGATGCTTCCCACCTCCCAGGGAAACTTGTTGATGAGCAGCCTGCCTGCTCATCACAGAACCAGTGCAGGGGCTCAGAGGATGAGCCAGGCAATGAGACAATGATCACTTTAGGCCTGTCCATTTAAAACGCTTTGACGGACTGGCTCTTGAAACGGGCTATGTACCCAGAGGTTAACTAATGAACTTAAAAACAGGACATGATCGAGAGAGACAGGAGTTGTCTTTTTGGAAGGCAGAAAGATCTGAATGCCAGTCCCCCGTGTGATATAGACTGCTTCGATGGCCTTGGGCAAATCTCATAAACTCAGCTTCATTTTCTCTGCCATCCAAGAGGGAGACTTGTGCTCATCTACAGGCAGGTCTAAGAGAGAGTTAACCAGCCTCCCCTGACTGCTACTGAGGAAGGCGGACTTCTCCTTGGAGCTGCATACAGTGGCGGTTTCCTGTGGGCAGCTTCCAGCTTTCAAGTCTTCATATAGGGAGAAAGAAGCCCCTTCTGGTCCTACTGGTGTACACCCCCCGCCCCCACACTCCCAGCTGCCTGCACAGGATTCATCTCAGGGACTCCTAACGTGCCCTTCCCTAAAGCTCGAGGATTTCTCCCTGAATCGCCAGTCATGGTGGGTTCTGGATGCTAATCCGCCACATTCATGAGTGAAGCGTTTTAAAGTTTAACAATGACTACATCATTTTCTCGGATCAGGCGGGATTTGTTACCAACACCTTACATAACTCAACCCAAAGAATTGAATGATACAGGGGTTTGTGAGCTGTTTTGCCCAAACAGGGAATTTTGAATGTCTTGTGTGTTTTGGTTCCTGAAATATGGTCAGTGCGACATTGTTGAACTGGTAAGATCTGCTCTTCGTCCCACCTTGATAAGTACTTCTCGCATCAAATCTAATCCATTTTTTCAGCTAGACTGCTGAGTATTTTAGTAATGAAAGATTTTGTCTGTAAAAATCAACAGTTACTTAATACCAACTGATTAATCTGTATTAACACACAGGTAAGTTTATGACTGTCTGTCTAAAAGGAAGCTAAGGAATTAGATTGGGAGTATGGCTCAGTGGATAAAGTGATTGCTGTGTAAACACAAGGACCTAAGTTTGGATCCCAAACACCTGTGGAAAAGCCAGGAGCTGTGACAAGTGACTGTTACCCCAGCATTGGGTTGGATGGAGACCAGCAGGTCCCAGTCAGTCTGGCTGAACAGGTAAGCTTCAGGATCAGTGAAAGATCCTGTTTCAAAAAAAAAAAAAAAATAAGGTGGGAAATGAAAGAGGCAGACACTTGATATTGAGCTTGGGCTTTCACACACATGTGCAAGTGAACACACCTGCACATGCATATGCACAAACACACAAGCAAAGAATGTTGATGTTTAGTCTGCATGGAGCAGAGTAGTACTTCCACTTGACCTCTTGAAATATTGAAATGTTTGGGTATCACTCAGACTTACCCATGTGCAGATTTTAAAAACTCAATATGGGAACCAATGGGGAAGATCTGTTGTTATCACATGCTATACCAACTTGTGCCCTAAGAAACCAAATATGACTGCAGGGGAACTTCAAAGTAACTATTTGCTTGTTGTTAGTATTTTTCAGTTTATATGCAGACACTCAATTTTTCTACAGGACTCCAAAGAGATGCACAGTTAATTTGTCCACACGCCCTAAACATTCACACTTGGATATTTAAAGGTCCCCTTTGCTTGGCATTTTCAGTGTTCATCAAAAGAGCCCAGTGCCTCTTCCACAGAAACACAGTGAGTAAGTTTCTCACCAGCTCTGAAGGGTAAGCACTGGGTGTGTTCCATGTGGAGAGGGAGTGATGATGGAGCTGAGGGGAGGGCGTGAAGAGAGAGGGAACACAAACAGAAGTGATTTTTGCAAACTCCTCCTTCCCCCACGCAGGATTTTCTGTTTACAAAAGAAGGCAGTGGGTCAAATTCAGTGTTTAATTGCCCCTGTGTTCTGGTCATGCTGATCATCCCACTCAAATAACTGAGACTATAGGAAAATTGCAGAGTCACTCGAAACAATACAGAGAGAGCTTGCTGACAATCCATGGGAGTCATAGAAAACTGATATCTATTTGTCCCAAGAAGGATATGAGCTGCCTTTAATCACCCAGGTTGCTATTAATTCTTCTCATTGATACTTATTTAACATATGCAACCCCTTTGCTTGCTTAACATTTTTAAACTACTGATTGCTCACAATTACTTCTTGAAGTGGCTGAATATTTCTTGAGGTGTTTTGAAAAACAGCCTCCAAAACAAGATACAGATGCTCTTGTCTGAGTATCAAGTTATCCCTATCAAGTCTCAATGACAAGATGAGGGATCTGGAATTAGGCTAAATAAACCCCAGAAAGCCACAGACTCGTGGATGCTATTACCCATCTATTCCTCAAATATCTGTGTCCATGGGCACTTTTATTTGGTATAATTTTTCCCAGAAGTGCTTCTTAAATTGCAGAAAACGCCCCTAGACATAATGGACATAAGAAGTGTGAGGCAGTCTAAGTGCTGTTGCTAGCAAAATACACCTGGGGTCACATTCTTGTTCTGACGCCACCCCTTTCAGATGAGACATGACCTTGGCAAGTATCTGTGTTTCTGCATCTATGTTCCCTCTAATATAAAGTGGAAAGACAAAGTTCTTTCCTGCAGCGTTTGTGGGGCTAACACATGTAAGGTGCTTGGTACATACACAGTTAATACGCGGGACCACTTCCAGCAAGATAACCTGGAATTCTTGTCAGCTGGGAAGTAGAATCTGAAACGGTAACTGTTTGAAAACAAGGATGTTTTTCTGATCTTAAGCAGAGAACTGCAGGCCCTTTGCATGCATGCTTGCACACACGCGCGCGCGCGCGCGCGTGTGTGTGTGTGTGTGTGTGTGTGTGTGTGTGTGTGTGTGTGTGTGTGCCTGTGTGTGTGTACAGTGCATGTACCTGTTCATGTGTGTATGTTTATTTGTGCATGCAAGTATATGGGTATATTTGGCCAGTGGTCAATGGTGGGTGTCTCTCGATTGCTTTCCATCTTATTTCTTGAGACAAGGTTTCTCCCTGAATCTGGAACTCATCAATTCAGCTAGACAGGCACCACTGAGCTCCAGGAATCTATCTTCCTCCACCTTCCTAGTGTAGAAAGTATACATATGAGTCACTATGCTTTGCTTTTATATGCAATCTACAGACCCAAACTCAAGCCCTTTTGGTTGGGTAACAGGTGCATTTTTGGCAGAAACACAGCCCCAGTCTCACAGGCCCCTTTGTTGAAGAGAAATGTAGTGACACCAGAAGTCACATATATAAGTTTATGGATATTGGATCATCAGGTTATTTAAACCTGGGTTTCAGGAGCCAGGCATGGCCAGTTTGGTTCTAGTGCTGTGATCTTGGGAAGGACCGTGAATTCTTTTGGACCATAGTGTTCCTGAGTATGAGATAGCAGCTTTGAAACAGATGTGGTGGTGTGTTGGTCCAGGATAGTATGAGTGTGTTGGGGACAACTGTCACCATGCCTTCCTACTTCCCAGATTCAGTGTCCCGTTGGTTTATTGAGATTGGCACAGTGAGACTATCTACTATGTGGAAGTCAAATCACTGCATGCTACACTCCAGTCCTCATTCATGCTCTCAGAGTCAATTCCCAGCACAGAACCAACTAGAGATTCTGCCAGAGCTAGATTCACTTGACGCTTTCTCATACCACGGTATGACTGAATAAAACATGGCTTCTTGAGTATCTTTTGATTGAAAATGATGCAAAAACCCAACCAGCATGAGTAAGAAAGGATTATTTATGGCCTTATCACACCGGACTAAACAGGACCTGGGCAACCTCATGGGCTAAGGTAAGGTGACGGCGCTGGATGGTGCTTTTCCCTGACAGTCTCAAAAGCGTCCCTTTTTGGGTTCATGTCATCTTCAGTGCATCTCTGCTCACAGCAGCTAAAATGCCTGCAGCGGTTTCTGTTCTCACATCTTGGTACCACAGTGATTCACCATCTGAGCTGCCTCATCTAGTTCTAATGAAGAGTCCTCGGAGGCTCCCGATGGCCTCGCTTAGACAGCAGGACCATGTAGCTTGAAGGACAGAATCAACCCTTTGGGCTGAGCTCCCACTGTCCGTTCCTGTCCTGGGTCCTCAGGCAGGAACTGGGAATTAGCAGCAAGAATTGTTGTGATCCAAAAGTTGCAGAGATGGGGTGGGGGTGGAGGGTGGGAACAAGAAATGAACACACACACACACCCCTGGTGGAATGTGTTCTTGTCCTGCACCCCAGCAAGCCGATTTGAGGGATCAAATGGGGCAACTGCTGGAGTTTGAGAAAATGGAAGAAATCATTTTGCCTTTTCCACCCTCCAGAATTATGCCTGGTGCCAAGAATAAAAATCCCATGTCCAAAAATTCAAACTAATGTCAAGTTTTTTTTTTCTATAGACTAATAGCATGTTCCTACTTAAGAAAAGTGAAAACATGATATTGTTAATGTGTGCAGTTATCTATAACCTTATATATCCAAACAAACAAACAAACACAACAACAACAACAACAACAACAACAACAAAAACTAACAAGGCAACGTCCCCCCTCTGGAAGGCCCAGCTTTCGTCTTGGTTTGTGATGTGTGGCACATCCCTGGTCTGTTTGTAAATTGGAACAATTGGGCCCTAGCTTCCCCATTCAAAGACAAACAACATTTTCTTGGAAAGTCCAACCATGTCATCTATCTCTGTCAGAAAATCGTCGGTGCACAATAAAGTGATGTGTCACTACATGTCACTAATGAGAAATCCCCTTGTCCTCCTAACACTTCGAGCTAGGACCCTAGGAAGGGGCAGAAGCATCCCCGACCAGCAACTCTGAAAACACAATTGAAAATCAGAAAAACAACCCATCAACCATCAGGCAGCCAGAAGAAAAGAATAATAATAATAATAAAAAAATCCAAACAAAAACAAACATATTCTGATCATCTTTATGTTTTCAAGAAAACTGTGATTCTCCCTCTGCCCTCCCCCCCCATAATTGATCTAAAATCTTATCATGTTGCCTAAACAGGGCCCTGAGTGTAAATTTTATACTTTCTGAACACTCAGATGCACTTAGGTTTTACATAATGGACATTATGTTCACTGGGGACACATTTCTCCCTGGACAGCTTTAAAAAAAAAAAAAATCTAAAAGAAATCTAATTAAAGGAAGCAGGAACACAGTAATGGCTTAGCGATCTGTATGTACCAGGCTTCCGGCAGTCCTCCTAGGTGTTTTAATGACCATTTGAAGGAAAACAAAATGTGAAAATACTTTACTTATTTTGAATTCAACTGCATCACAAAGGCGTGGGCTGAAAGCCCAGTGTGTTTCAAAGAATGAAACAAGTCCTAAATCAACTTCTTAGGAGTCAAGACAGATGCCCCAGAGATCAGCATCATAAAAACCAATGCTGGCCTCTTAGTCCCTGGGGCGATGAGGTCCTCATTCATCCAGCACACGATCTTGGTATTATCCTGTATGGCTCTCCATTCTGCAAAGCCTAAAAAATTAGAAGTGGGCATCTGTAAACAGACAGGGGAAATGCTTATTGCCAGAGATGCTGTATTCCAAGTGAAAAGTGATGATCATTTATTCATTTAACAAATATTTAATGAGCACCTACCATTCACCAGGCATTGTGACAAGGTAACAGCGTGAGAGCGACAACTGAGAGAGAAATACTATTAAGAAAAGATATAAAAACTCATCAAACGCAGTAGTCTGGGACCATTTAGGAGGCGAGCAAATAGCCTTAAATATCTCAAAAATCCTCTAAGAAATTGATGCTTTAGCGACCACCCAGAGGCCATGAAAAGAGATTCAATTATGCTCAACATATTCTAGAAAGGCAGAAACCAAACAACATGCTTTCAAGTGATAAAGTACACCTTCTGCTAGCATGCAGATGCACGAAAGCACTAACAGGACCTCCTTCCAGATGGCCTGGGTGTCACCCGAGCCCGACCTGGTTCCACCCAACCTTAGAAAGTTAAGGGTAAAGTGAAAACTGAAGAATGACCTGGCTTAGATCACAAACAATCATGTGACCTATCATATATTTGATAGAAGATGTTTGCAGAGCTCAGACTAGACCATACCACTCAGTGGGGGCTGGCAAAGTTAAGCTCCATGCAATGCGTGGAGTTCCCTCTACAGCAGTGGGCAGACTTTTTTTTTTTTTTTCTCAAAACCCTATTAATACAACTGAAAATTGAACTCTTTCTTTTCTTTCAGTTTGGGCAAAGGATATCTACAGGGTAAAAACTCATTTTCGACTTTATGTGCTATTTAGTATCCAAAGCAGTAGACTGTTGGAATCTTTGAGTTACTCACATATTTCCCAGTAGACTGTCTACTCTTCTGTTGCTGTGATACAACACCACCACCAAAAGTATCTTGGTTGATTTTGCTTTACAGTCTCAGAAGAGAATCCATCATGGTGGGGAAGGTCAACTGCAGCAGGAAGCCAAGAGGTCTCATCTTCAAAGGCAGACACCAAGCAGAAGCAGAGAGAGCTCACCGGAAGTGGGACAAGGCTACACTCTCAAAGTCCACCCCCAGTGACGGACTTCCTCCCTCATAACTTCCCTGAACAGTCCCACCAACTGGGAACCAACTCTTCACATACCCAAACCTATGGAGACCATTTCTCACTTCAATCACCACCCCCTTGCTCATGAAAACTAGGAATATGTTTCCAGTGAAAGAATTCCTGTGACTGGGGATATAGCTCGGATCTATAGTTCTTGTCTCAGGTGCATGAAATTCTGGGTGCCCCTCCCAGCACTGTGTCAACTGGATAGGCTGCTAAGGTCTATAATCATTGTGCTCTCTCTGGAGTATGCAGGGAGGGGCAGACGGGCTGGAAACTTGTGGTCATCCTTGGATACTTAACTAGTTTAGGGCTAGCCTGGAACATGTGAGATATTGTCTAAAAGAAAAATTTCTAGATACATCCAGAAATCACAGTGAAATTGGGAATATTTTACAATTAAGTAATTTTGCCACAAGGAACAATCGTGCTGGATGTTAGGTACAGAAGGGTACTGCTGTGGCCAATCCCCTGGACAAGATGAAGAGCAGAAAGAGTAAATATAACTTCTAGTTTGGTGCATTCCTCTAGGGAAAAACTGACTTCCACAGTTTATGTCACTAATTTTCATTTGGTACCATACAAATGTCAGCTTTTGTTCACAAATAATTAGATTGATAAAGTCAATACTTATTTTTTATTAGCCATGAGAAGTTCATGGAACAAAGCCAGCACATCCCCAATGCCAGCTAAGAATACCGAAATAGACTCAACCCTCCAAAGGCTTCTTTCCACCATGATGGAGGAGTAGAGCTAGAGAGTGAGTGGAAAGCTGTGGCATGTCACATAACAATGGAGAGCTTTACCATCCATCTAGTTTTCACAGGAAGCCCTAGTAATTATACACGAGCCACCAACCACCATGATTACTCTCAGATATCGCATGGCCCCATGAACTGGTGTTTACAGCGAGACTCTGAAACTTGAGGCCCACTTCAGATTTTCAAAGCCCGTGACTCACAAACACTATGAGACAGGAAATGAGCTTAGAGATCTGGAGTATTACTCATGCCTCTGTCTTCACGGCTTTAGTCAGAACTATCCCAACATCCTCCCTTGACCTCGATTCTGTAAATTGCATAAGTGACCAAAAATTCCCTTCCCTACAACTATTTGGAAACCACAAGATATTATCATAAATAGGTTTCTGCAGCATGCTCCAATGAGAACGTTGCTATCCTAAGAAAGAGGAACTCCCCCTTCCAGTTGAAAGCTATTGTGATGAGATGGATTTTAAGGTGGTTTTATGCTGAATCTTATTTCTGAGGTTACACTAAAAGAAATTAAGTCACAAGAGATACGTATATCTTCCTTGTGGAATGCAGTCATTCCTACTACTAGTAGCAAATGCACAAAGATCTTTTCATCTCAAATCTATCTCTAAGAAAACAGAAACTATCTAAAAGAGAAAGGAATGAAATGCCTTTAAATATTCTAACCAGTATACCCAGTATTGCATTGGAGAGGCCCATGGCTGTTTATTGCCATCTAGACAATGACTCTCATGAAGAAGAAGCATCCTGGGTCTAATTGCCTATAAACTGCTAAATTTCAATTTTTATTACCAAACAAAACCTAGTTCTGACAAACCAGAAAGGAAAACGCAACATATTCAAAGCCAGGGCAGAACAAAACACTTACAAACCTCCCCTCAGGCCTCAGACAGTCATTATTACTTTACCAGGACCATTTTCCCAACTCTGAGAGAAAATGGATTGTTTAAACAATATTATTTAACAATCTCCCATTAATTGACACTTCCCAGTTGCTGAGTTCACCCAATTACATTAGCCTTTAAACAGCTAGCACACTTCCGTAATTTTTAATAAAAATGGCCATTTTGCAAGGTTTAACTTGCTAAATAAGGGTATTAATTTCAATAAAGCAATTAGCACATTTACATAATTTGATATTGTTATTTTAATAGGACACAAGAGCTTTAAAAAGCAGTTGCTAATGTAGGAAGAAGAGTGGCCTGTTCACATGAAAACTAAACTATGGATCTCTGATAAAACCTTCATAATAATATTGTTTTTAGAAAGTAGTGAGAATAGAAAGCTAAGGGCTGGTTGGTTGGCATTCACTAAGCCTTACCATTGCCATCTGGACACTGAACCCATATGAGAGAAGAAGAGAGCTAGGAGGATCCTTAAGAATGCCCCAAGGAAGGCAGAGCCAGGTGGATCTCTCTGAGTTTGAGGTCAGCCCAGTCTACAGAATGAATTCCGGAACAGCTAGGACTGTTATACAAAGAAATCTTGTCTCAACAAAACAAAACAAAACAAAACAAAACATCCCCAAAGAAATGGTACCCACGCCTTTTGTGACACTGTTGCTATGGAGATGGGTGAATATAGGATGGTTAGCTAGAAAAAGGAAAATAGAAAGAGGAAATAACACAACACTAGGTGATTATGGGAAACCTGGCACCGTAGTTGTATATTTCTAGAAACAGCAATCACTGGTCTTCTTGAAGTGCATGTTCACATTGGAACACGACAAGTGTCTCCTCACAACAACTGCTGGGTGGGAAGAGAAGGCCTTGGTTGCATAGTTTATTTTGACCACATCTTAACAATGCCAGAGACCGGATGTCTCAGGGAGCCCCTGCTGGTTCTCTTCACTACTGTCACTAATTGCTGATGTAAAGGTCATTTTTGTTGGGGATGGATGATGATGCAGAGGAAAAGATGCCCGGGTCTCTGGGGCTATGCCGGGAACCCTGGGTTAGCACTTCCTCCTTAGTTACCATGGTTATAAGAAAGCACCCTTGGTTTGTGCCTATGTGTAGGCAGAGGAGGAATCTTTGGCAAAATAGAGGGATAGGCAGTCCTCTGAGTCCACCTGGCCACTTTTAAATGTAGTTTGACAAAAGGTGCGGTGAGGGAGACAGAAGCTGAAGAATTCAAGACTAGGAGGAAGCATCCCAAAGTGCTCCACCTCAGCACCAGCCTTGCTCCCACCCGCCTTCTCAACCCTCTTGCCAAGTAAGCCAAGCTTGACACTGTTACTCACTACACAGCCTGGGGCTAGAATGTTGACACAGTCTATAAATCAAACCCAGACATGCTAAGTGACACGTTCAGGATCTCAATGCAAGTTCCCAAGAAGGACCAGGGACTGCAAAAATTTATGCAACACCTACGCTGTAAAGATGGAGGAGGGAATGGAATTACCAGGACAAAGGAAAACGTTTATTTTAGAGCTGGAATAACTTACACATACATTATTGTCAGAGATGTGGTGTCAAGCAAACGTTTGGGTGGTTCTAGGTCTCTGTGTCCTTCCTTATCTGTGTGATTAGGACAGTACCTTCTGTCCCAGCTTGTCAAGATTTTCAGAGAAAACACGTGCAAAATATCCTTCAGTTATTCTTAGCATCAAGTACTTGCAGAAAATCTAAGATGGATGTAAGTTCAAACCTTAGCTGGTGATGATGAGAACTAGATTTGAGTAGATGTGGATGAATATATTGCAAGATCCATGAGCTTCTCCACTTCAATGATGCAGTGGAAAAATTGCAAATGTATGAATCTTTGATATAGATGGGACTTTGCAGATGCTCAGGGAGCTGAAACAAGATATACTGAAGGCAATGTCAACAAAGTAATGGGTTCCTAACTGACTTTATAAGCTGTACTTTGGGTAGAGTTGGGGGTTTCCTGGAGGTAATGATTTAAAACACAGAATGTTTGCATTTGTACTGCTAGCATTTCTTTCATAAAAATATTTACTAACCTTTCATGAAGACTTATTCCTTCAATTAGTTGCCAACAATAGAAATTCAAAGCAATCTATTCTCTATTCAATTTTGGAAGCAGGGGGAGTGGAGACATGGTGCAGGAATGCATGGTCATGAGCAGAGGCCAATGGAATGGAAGACAGAGTTTAGCCTTGGATTTCTGCAGTTTGAAATGTCACAGTTGATAAGAGAACAGAAGAGAGAGAAGGGGATGGAAGGAAGGGAAGAAGAAAGTCTTCAGCTTATGCACCCTGAGGTCAGTTGTATGTGTGCACTGTACTGAATCTGGTTTTTAAGGAGAAGGCTACGTCACGTACTTTCAAAGCCATTTCATGGAAGGACACGTTTTAAATTCAAGACACCCTCCTCGAGTGCTTGCTGTCCCCTTTGTCGTGTGCCCTGCACTGAGGAGTGTAAAGAATTCCCACAGTCATGCCACCTGCCCCAATAGCTAATAATCTAGCAGGAAGGTAGTAGTGGCTTCAGTGGATTTCATGATTCTGAAATGTCTGGAAGGACATCGTGAGAATGCCTAGAATGACATGGATGGGAAGAAGACGGAATACAGTGCTTGGGAAAGATGGCTCCAGCTGGGGCCTTACAGATAAGAAGAAATTAGTCTGCTAACAATGGACGGGACAGAAAATGACGAAGAGGACATTTGGGGCATGAGAGGACGCTGGGAATGGAAGAACGTTCAGCTTGACCTTGACCTGCAGAAAACAGCAAGAGAAGCACTTCAAGATGAATAACGTGGAAGAACACTGTACCACAAAGGGCACAGGGGACACGAGCAAACTGTTCAAGCAGGGAGCAAGGGTCTGAGGGACACTCAAGAAGGTCCTGGGGGGTCATGCTGCCCAAGTGCCTGTGGGAGGCTGGGAGGCTGACAGACAGTGAGTGGTGTCTGTGAGGATGAGAATAAGTCCATGAGTGCTAGAGGTGTTTGTCTGGAAAGTACACAAAATCTGCGGCCGGCCGGTGTGTAAGCAGTTAGCATGGGATATGGAAGAGTGCAGAATGTTGAGTGTTTGCTAGAAAAACAAGCATGACAGACTAAGAAAAACAAACCTATAACTTAGAGATTTTCAAACAAACCATTTGTGTGCGTATGGGCATGTATGCATGTGTCTGTATGTATGTGTGCATGCACACATACTTTTTTTCATTTCTTTAGTTTTTAAATACAGGTCTTGCTACATATACATGCTGGCTTGGAGTTCACAACAATCCTCCTGATTCAGCCTCCCAAGTGCTGGGATTATAGGTGTGCACTATTTAGTGATCTGTCTAAAAAAATGTACTTTTCTTGATGATATGTAATCCCAAATATCTCCTTTAAGTAACATAATTCATTTGACTCCATATCACAGGAACTATGCTTGCATTAATCCAGTCCACAGCACTTGATCAGGCTGCAGATAAAAAGAATTATTGGATGTTACTGGGAATCAATTTTCTGTGCCTTTATTTGAATTTGTGACTGGTGATAAATGTGAATTAGCATGAACACAACAAACTACTGGAACACAACTTTGCTTGTGGCCTTTATTTCACTGGAGAATAAATAAAGTGCTTTTAATTGGAAAACTGAAGTGTGAAATAGAAACTTTGAATTTATTGGACAATTACATGGTGTTAGGAATGGTGGTCCAAACACATGGGCCTGGGCCTTGCTGGAGAGCTCAATTATTAGGTGGCCATCTCTGCTCACTGCTCTGCGGTCCCTGGGAGCGGCTGTCACTCCTCTGTCAGCCCCAGCAAGCTTTCTTGTGGCCCCCAAACTGCAGAGCATTGTCCCTCCTGGGGACTGGAATTATACCCTGGCCTGAGGCATTTTCTTCAGGAGCCTCTATTTTTGTGTGTATTCAGCATTTTAAGCTTGACTCAAAAACAGTCTCCTCTAGGCAGCCCACCATGAGTAGCATCTTCCCTTCCTCCAGCCGGCTTCTCCCTTCTGTCATAAAATCCTGCTTTGGCCGCACCCCACTTACTGAAAATACCTTCCTCGGTTATTTCCTCCCTGCCCTACAGGACGGGAATGGAAGCCAGAGGTACTTAGCACAGCACTTATTCCTAGGTAACCCACAGACCGCAGTGGGTCTTCGAAAAATACTTACTGAATGAACAGGTGAAAACAGTATAAAGTCCATTCATGCACATTATTAAAGATGTCAGTGTGTGTGTGTGTGTGTGTGTGTGTGTGTGTGTGTGTAAATGTAGATTTGTGCATATGCATATGGTGCCTGTGGGTGCCAGAAGAGAGTCAGATCTCCTGGGAATGATGTTGCAGGCAGGCGTGAACCCACAGCGGACATAGGTGCTGGGAACCAAACTCCGGTCCTTTGTGAGTACAGTGTGCACTCTTAACCACTGAGCCATCTCTCCAGCCCCCAGGGCCCGGTCAAGAAAAACCTTTGTTTTATAGAGGAGACTTAGAGAGGGTAAGAAGCTTGCCTGAAGTCACCCAGCGAGTACAAAAGAAAACCAGTATTTTCTTCCCTGCTTCTTTCCTAAAGCCATTCATCAGGCCACTGCTGGGGAAGAGGAGTCACGCTGGAGCCTGACTGGTACGCTACAGAAACTTTTCCAGTCACACTCACGGTAGCACTATCAGTGCAGCAAGGCTACAAGAGACAACGGCATGTCTGAAGCCAGAACGGAGGAAGGAAAGGAGGCAGAAGCCCCCAGTCTCACCCCCTGTCAATCACAGCGGGGGGGGGGGGAGATGGGGACAGGACGGGCGGGGGGGGGGACGGGGACGGGACAGGGACGGGACAGGGACGGGACACACGACACACACCACACGACACGAGACGGGACGGACACATCTGCTGTGACCTGCACAATCTGAAGGGCTGTGGCTCTCACTGTCACCCTTGAACACCTGAATAATGGTTTGCAGCCTGCCCAGACACCGCCTTTCACATTACACGCATGTGCTTGCCCAGTGAAGCATGCACCCAATTTTGGTAAATGAAGGCTTGTTTTCTTTAGGATTTACTCATTCATCATATATTTATGGACTTGACCTGAGTGGCGGTGTTATACCAAGTGCTGGTGACAACAGTGAAACAATTATTCATGGCCCTCAACCCTGGGAGCTTTTTTTTTTTTTTTTAATGAGAGAGAGAAAACCACTAACTACGTAGGACAAGTACTCTGAGGGAAGTTACCAGGGTGGACAGTCACAGAATGTAGGAAGTACTGGAAACAAGGTCACCCGAAGGGCTCTATGAACATCACGCTCAGCCATTGCTCGCTCCTTCATGTAACAAGTCATTTGTTGGTTCTAAGACCAGTCATTCCAGCAGTCACCCGAGGAAAGAGCCTCTAGCCCCGGGGGTTTGCTTTTTTACAGAGGATGCAGACCTGTAGAGATGGGCATACATGGCACAATACCTTAGCATGCAAAGGTAAAGTGAAGGAAGACGCCCAGGGCGTACTGATGGGCCGTGTTTCACTCCAGCTACAGAAATGGGGTATTTGAGTAAGGTGTGTGCAGTGTGTAGGGCAATGAGTTACAAGTATGAGAAGTGATGTGGGACTCTCAATAAAGGACTCAGAGGCCAAGAACACATTGTGGTTCTGTGTATCCCTTCATTAACTCAGCAGCTGTTTCCTGAGTACCTACTACACGCTTGTGCCAGAAAGTACAGCAAGAGAAGCCAATGAGGGAGGAAATGAACACCCATCTAAGGTGAGAGGGCGTTAAGACAGGAAATAATGATGACAAGCATATGGATGCAGGAGGAAGAATTGCCCAGTAAATTTGCAGGACATAGAGTGGTCCGGGATTGCAGCCGAGGATCAGTGGGGAGAAGTCAGAGAAGTAACTGAGGGCAAATGGCGGAAGGTTTTCTGGTTACCCGAAGGACCCTCCCTTCTTATCACCAGAGAAGTGGCAGGCCACTGGAGAGCTGTGGGGACTTGATCTGACTGTGCCTCGCGCCCTCTGGTGGCCGTGTTGAGAATGCACGTGTGAAAGAAGGAGGAGCCAGAACCTACAGACTTAAAGACTACAGGCTTAGGGAAGATACCAGCCTAACCCCCAGAGTACTGAGCAAGCCCTGGGTGGCATGGAGTGAGGATTTGGGGGGGGGGGGCTAACTCAGGCAGGACACCTAGAATTTATTCTCCGTATTAAAAAAACAACAACAACAAAAAACCACTGATACTAGGATCCACAACCCTTGGGCAAAGGGCTACCCACTCACACTCTTCTGTGCTGAGTGGGCCTTTGTCCACAGTGGGATTACCAGTGAGCATTTTAAAACATCAACTAAAAAGTTACCTAATTTTTAGATAGCATTCCAATAGAGTTATAATTACTCAGGACGCAGCCTCATGTGTATTTAACGACAGATGTGGTGATGACAGTCCTCAAGCCCTACAGGGAGAAAGAAGTCCCAAAGTATCGTTCTGGCTCCAAAGAGGGTTGTATCTCGCTGCCTCATCACACTTGCTCCAAGGACATCGCCTCGTTTCTCTGCTGACCCACATTGGAAAAGGAGCAAAAGACTGAACATCTAAATAGAAACCTATTCAAGAACTCACAAAGCTAAGCTTCAACTCTTGCAATCCCATCTCTTCTACCCCTTTGCTACCCCAAAAAGAAGGGTCCACAAACTCTCGTTACAAAAATAATACGGCATTGCTTTGTGCTCTCTCTCTTCCTCCCTGTTTTCTTCCCTTCTTCCATCTCTCCCTGAAAATAAGCATTGCCTCATTCTGACCACACAGCATCCTTAATACCAGGCAGCCCAAGCGACTGCTCATAAAGTGGTTTATCTCTGATGGGTGCATGGATGGGGCTCAAGTGATTCCTTTTTCCAAATATTAACAGCTAATCATGCAGCCAGCCGTAGCCACATGCTTGCTGACACCAGTAATTGTCTGCTTGTAGGAATCAGTGCCTGAGGGAAGCCAGAAGTGACACAGCTGAGCTTCTCTGAACGAGCCATGTAGGCTACAGGGTGACACATGGGGCCTGGTGGCTGGAAGCTGTGAGAGGAGAGATTCCACCACTGTCTACTGATAGTCACTGGTCCTGGGGCAAGGTCTCCCTGGCATCTTTGGGAGTTTGATATGTGTGGCGTAAGTGGGGGATGGGGGTAAAACTGACCTGAGGATTTTGTGTCTGGGCTAATTTAATTTCAAAGCTAAAGCAGTCACGGTCACAGCTAATGACTCCAAAAACTGTATGAAATATATTTATCTGATTTGGGGGAAATCATTCTTTTAGGTCGTATTGGAAATGGGACCCAAGGCATGCTAGGGAGAATAATGAGCTCCCAAATATATCCACATCTTCATTTGTAGATTTGGGAATAGGTTATATTGGAGAGCAACAGGGGCCTTGATGATGATTCCTGATTAGCCCCACAGGTATTGCTGCTAGAGATGGGAGATTCTCTTGGATTATGCAGGTAGTCTCCTCAGTGGAGAAATGTTCCTGGCTGTATTCAAACAAAATAGGTTAATTAAGAGAAGTCCAAAGAGATGCCGTCATGCTGGTTTTGGCGACAAAGGCAGGGGCCAGAGCCCAGCAAATGTGGATAACCAGTAGTCACCGACAAAAGGCAGGAAGTGATTTTGTCTGAGACACCTGAGAAGGAAATGACACTTTAACACCTGACTTTAGACTCATGTAACTTCATTCCTGCACAGGGAACCATAGCCACATTCAATGTGTGCAGTTTAAAGCCAATATTTGTGGCAATTGGTCACTAACAACAATGGCGGAATGAATACCCAAGATTTTTAGTTGCTTTGGGCACAAAAGGAGAACACTCTGAAATGTCTCACCACTCTTTATTAGTGATCTAATATGCCCGTAAAATCATCCTAAATAACAATAGTGGATCATAGGAACTAATCTTGCTCTACATGGAAATTGGAATTAGAAGTGACGTCAAGCAAATAATGAACAAAAGGCCTTCAGACCAGCAAGACTCCCAATCTTATAGCCTATCAGACTAAGGGAGAGCTGGCATGCTAACATGCTTTTAAAAGCGAAGTAATTGGGCCACTAAAATACAGGGGTTTATATGCTAAATATGCATGCTTATTTCCCACCCAATTGTCATTTGTTATAGTTTATTGTAGGCTTCGTTCTAGCACAACACACGCTCAGCTTCTAACTCTTCTGAGTAATGCATATTACATGCGAGTAACTAAGGAAATTTAAGGCAGTGGTATAACATGTAAACAATAATAAATCATCACCTTCCCTCCTCTAAGCTTCTACTTTCACTCAAAAGTGCTAATATTAGCCCAGCACCTCCACTTAAATCATGGCCTCCCATTCAACCGGAGAGTATACATTATTCTCACTCTCTCTTGAATGCATTGCCTAAAAAGATGCACTGAAATAAATAAACGCAATATTTCTGAGGGAAAAATGCAGGCGAACAGAATCCGTTTACAAATACAGCAATCAGACATGAGCATCTGCTATAACTACTTACTTATAAGAGGGGGTGGTAAGACTCACTTAAGTATCCACAATAAATTCACTCCAACAAATGCAGCGAATGCCTTCCAAGGAAAAGGCTGCACTCACATCTGGGCATACAGATGAGACATCTTAGGCTTTTGTCATCACAGCTAGAACTGGGAACTAGAATGTTCTATGGTTTCATTACCCATCCAGCCGGCTAACTGGATTCTCTGTCACCATGTCAACTTCTATGCTTTCTTTTTTTTCAAAATAGGTTTGGATAGGCTTTATTCTTCACTGTTTTTGTTAACAATTTAAGGACAACTAAGTCTACTATTGTCATACAGGTAATTAATAATACTCCGCCCAAAAGTAATTTATATGAAAAATACTAGGTTAGAAGCTGTTGCTCCATGTTTGTGAAACAGTGGTAATATGTGGAAAATTGGTTTGGTAATGCCTTCCCTTTGGGGACTTGGGAATACTCTGCAGGAGACAAGTTTATGAAAATTGGCTGGACACAAAGAGTCACCAAATGATTGGGACTCAGAATCTCCCTTACTGAAGCACAATTATCCCGTACAGAAAACACAGTCATCATTCAAAATTTGTGGGAGACTGGGACACCCTGTGAGACCAATATCCACTCCATGGGTGCTCACAGTCCTCATCCAAAATGACAGTATTTCCCCAGAACCATGTGCATCCTCCCAGCTGCTTGGCATTATTAGTGGATCACATATAAAACCTAATACAGAATAAGTGATACACAAATAATTGTATTATGTTGTTTAAGACCTAATGACAAAAGATCTATACATGTTAAACCAACCTGCAAAGTTTGTGAATATGTTTATATTTTCCATGTTTATATGTTATATATTTCCATTATGTTGGCTGGTCGAATCCATGGACGTGGGGCCCACAGATGTATAGCCTGCAGGAACTGGCCATGCAGAACTACCCAGCAGTGTGTCATTGGAACTCAGTTTAAGAAGCTCTTCATCCCACATAGTTGACCTTCTGGGTTGGGACTTCTGTGCCTTGGGTGGTGGCTGGTTTGGAGGACCACCCTGTATACATCGGGTCATTTAGCAGTCTCCCTGCAGTATACCCACTAGATGCTAGTGATACCACCCTTCAAACAACAAAGCCTTGCCTCTGGACACAACCAAAGCTCTCTGGTGGTGGTGGTGGTGGTGGGGCAACATTGTCACTTGGTGAGAACCATCCTTTTAGAAGATCTGCCCGGGTGAGCAAAAGACTCTCTTTTGCATATCTTACCGCAAATATTTTGGTTGCTGTGCTTTTGATACTTTCTGCTAGTTAGAACACCACGCTTCAACACCAACCACACTTGGGCTAGCTACTGCCTGTCATTCTGCGTGCATTCTCAGCTCATCAAACATTCATTGCACCTTTCCTCTCTTCAGAAACACAGCGTCTCCCCCCGGAAACCCAGCTCCAGATGTTCAAAGCTTCCCTCTGGTCTCCAGGATCCTCTGAACTCAAACCCTTAGGACATTTTCTCATACCCCAGTGCTGTCCTAAAATCTTAATTCTTGTCTCCAAAGAGCATCTTTGCTATTTAGTCCTTTGCGACATGTCACTGAAACCAGGGGTATTGATCCAAGGAAAGAACATGGCATCATGGGGACTTCATAAGCATGTAGGCCAATCAATTTCAAACAGTGGTCCCAATGCAGAATCTACCTGGAAAGGTGATGCATGTTTCATTAGCAATGGGATCTCCACCTGCCAGCTCCCTTCTCCCCTTCCATCTCACTGCGTTTCCAACCTGTTCTTGGCTCTCTTCGGTGAATCCCTTCCATCCTGTTTTGGTTTATATGTAATGGCAGAAGGATGCTGCAGTATGTAAAAAAGTATTACTTGCCTCGGCACTAGGAAAGCTAGAAACAATCATCAGGACTTCTTTGGGGACTGCACAGCCTCACTGTTTGACTGTGTTTTACAACGTTTGTCTTTAATTCATATGCAAATAAGCTGAAAAATGGGACAGAGTCTCACCATGGTGCAGATGAAGGAAGCTGGTACTCAGAAAGGTTGCAGCATCAATGATAACCAGATTGGCAGATGGTTAAGAAGGAAAAAAAAAAAAAGAATCCAAACTACAGATGTAGTTTACATAGTTTCCTAACCGAAGCCTGCAAGATGATGCTTGAAAGTTGGCTTACCTTAAAATTTTCATAAGTCCTAATCTATACACTCATATTTTTCTATCATACAATGGATACAATAATTCGGACACCAATTGTCATGTGTCCTGTCTGGGAAACTACAAGGTTAGTCCCATTCCTTACAGAGGGTTAGGCAATGCCGCCCATGCTTGTCCTCAATGACTCTTCCCTAGTGACTTCATGTAGACTGTCTTACAGAGCGAGAGGGCATTGTTTGGTGGCCTTGGAGAGATGTAGGCTGAGCCACAGGACAGCTGTGACTCATCCCTCACCGGCCCTTCTGGGAGGCTAAGGAATAGGACGTAGTCTACCAGACAAAAACCTGGGCCTTCTTTTATAGGGACCCTTAGAGCAGCCGAGGGAATTGGAGAATGGAGTCATTCCCAAACACATGTCCAAAATGGACCAAAGCAAATGGGTCCCAGACTCTCCGAGCTTTTCTCTGCAGAGGGGTTCAAGTCCTCAAGTTACGATGGAAGGGGTCAACATGTCCCTTTGGGTCAGGAAATAAATGTGACTGTATATCAAAAATCAAATTAATATATGAATGTTAGATGTTCAGACTTTTATTAGACTGGCCCAGATCTTGAAAAAACACTGATTTAAATTAAAAATGATTTTTGGAATTACTGGTGCTAACATCTCAAAAGACAAGAAGTCAGGGAGTCAGGAGTCAGTTTACAAACACAGGCCACAGAACTTCTGAATCTAACTTGGAGTACATTATAGTGTTTCAGAATGAGGTTAGGGTAGTGTCTGCTAGCAGATGGACGCAGTTTCTGCCCCATAGACATCATAGTCCTTATTCCTTTTTGTTTTGTTTTTTGAGACAAGGTTTCTCTGTTTAGCCCTGGCTGTCCTGAAACTTGCTTTGTAGACCAGGCTGGCCTCAAACTCACAGAGATCTGCCTGCCTCTACCTCTTGAACGCTGGGATTAAAGGTGTGTGCCACCATTGCCTGGCCATGGTCCTTATTTCTTTCAATCCCCACTTGTAGATTCACAAATCAAGTCTCAGAGAGGCTCCCCAAGGGCACAAAGCTTGTCAATCATGCAGCTTCGATTATTATCGGGAGCTCACACTGAAGGTCATGTTCATTTCCTTTGCTAAGTCCATCAACCGGGAAGAAAAAATACTGCTTCCTCAAGAACCAGAGAAAGAACTTTTGTATTTTAAACACTAATAAAACCTCAAAAGAGATGAATGACATAAAACTATAGCATTCTAGCTGAAATGAATAAGCATTCAAGGAGGCAAATAATTCAGAGTATGAAGAATGTGCAGATAAAATCATTCAAATGCAACTCTTGGGTTATTTTAGGCTGTTGGAGAATATGTTCAACGTATTTCTAAGTCATCTTGGAGAATTTCAAATGGAGGAAGGGGTATCAGTTTGGGGTTGAGCATGAAATATTCAAAATACTAAGTTGAAGGTCAAGTTAAAACACGTGGGTGGAGCAGAGTGGTCTCGGTAGTGCAGAAAAATGTGCAAAAGCCGAGTAACTAGGGCTGTATGTAAATGTTACTCCCTGGCTATCATTGGGGCCTTCTTATTGATCTGTCTTCCAGGTTTCTGGATTATGTGCAAGGTAATGGCTTGCTTCAGAAAAGGGGGTTTACACAGTCTGCAGACCCTCCCCCTTACCTCAGTCTCTATTGCATTCCCAGGACTCAAGCAAAGCCAAGACCTCTATTTTCTTTTTGGCACTTTCTTTAGAAGCTGGTCAACTCACTTCACTTATTAAAAACATAAATAAAGCACAATGTTTTTATTTTATTTATTTATTTTATGAAAGAAGTCACTTCCTGAGCCTCTCACCCCTGGCATGAAAGGCATCCTAAAGGGTCTCCAGACCCAAAAGGCCATAATCTAGAAGTTGTACAAATATTGAGAGTAAAAGCCAATGAGTGAAAAGGCTGTTAATGCCAACTGGCGCTAGCCCATTGCTGACGAGAACTCGGATCTTGGTGTAAACTCTCAGATGAAAGGCGCTGGAGTGATGTGTATTCCACAGACATGACAGGACAAGGAGGGGTGGGTGGCACTGTGAGAGATGAAAGCAGAAGCAGACAGAGGAGCAGATTGTGGGAGAAAGCATGAATGTTAAAGAGACACCTCGGGAGCCTCCAAATACTGTCTTCCAGTCATCATTGACCCCATGGGCCTTGTACTCCAGGCGGCATGACAGGAGCCAGTGTTTCCACTACAAAGGACCCCCTACTTTCCTGTGTTTCTGGGCTGATGTGGCAAGAGTCAGGTCACATTCCTGTGTGGCCCAGCAGAACCCCAAGCTGGCAACACACAGTGTTGACTGACGGTGGGTTGGTTCAACAGCTGGGATTGTTCAACAGCTGGGAGAATTTTCCTTTACTCCAATCTCTCTGCCCACTTCAGTTTGAGCAACAAGAAAAACGTGTCCAA
Source organism: Peromyscus eremicus (assembly GCF_949786415.1). Classification (NCBI taxonomy): domain Eukaryota; kingdom Metazoa; phylum Chordata; class Mammalia; order Rodentia; family Cricetidae; genus Peromyscus; species Peromyscus eremicus. The sequence continues at coordinate 20,492,047 of NC_081423.1, forward strand.
TTTCTGGGATGCCATATTCCCTCTTCAAAATGGTTCCATTTGAAATGTTCGAAAGGGCCGTAGGTGCTTAAGGAAATGGAGGGGTTGGAGAGATGGTTCCGTCAGTTTAGTGCTGTACAAGCATGAGGACCTGAACCCATGTAAAAGTCAGGCTTGGTCTCTTACGCCTGTGATCTCAGTGCTTGGTAAACAGAGACAGGTAGATGCATGGAGCTCAACTGGCCAGCCAGTGTGGCCTAATTGTCTAGTCCCAGGTTTACTAAAAGATAGAAAACCAAAGCAAACAAGTTGAAAAACAAAACAAACAATATGACAGCTACTAAACTTATTTGGAACGCTCTATGCTCTGTATGGAAAAGTGTGTGAAATTAATTGAAATTTTAAATTGCTGTGATTTTAGTGTCTCCAGATATGTTTCCTCAATACTAACAAACTTGGTTGCATTTTGTGGCAAATCTCTGTATTCATAACTACAAAGTCAAGACATCTTATCGTTTAAGATATCTAAAAATGGGCTGTTATGGCCTCTCTATAACATCTGGGCTCTGAAGCAGTATCACCAATGAAGATGTCTTGAAAAAACATCCCAAGAAATGGGTAGCCATTACCTTTTACCAAAATGATCTTATCTGCTTGGACCCATCATCCCGGCTATACTGCTTTGACCAGTTCTGTTCCTCTGTCAAGACAACATGTTTCTCCTGGTCCGTCACACCAAGCTGAGTTCCTCCGGGGCTCCTTACCCTGGCTTTCTCCATCACTTTCTGTTCTCCAGGTATGCCATACTCTAAATCTTCCTAGTTTTCCTTTCTAAGTCTTTGAGGTCAGGGGTTACATCCCGATCTTCTCAGTATTCAGAGACTCACACTGAGTCCCACTAACAACAGAACAACTGAGGAGTACCTTTGAACACAGCACACCCATTAATACCCCAATAAGCTGTCTTGGATATCAGTTCCTCACCAGTCATGATTTCTGGATCCTACCCACCTTTCCACATATGATGCAGTGTGGGCAGTGGAGGGCACCCCAGCGGTATGCATTTGGGAGCAGAGACAGGGTTGATATAGTATGCAAAGGGAGAGCTAAGAACTTCACAGGTTTTGAGCTGGCAGGTTTTTCCTCTGAAGTTGATATCCTTCATCTGTCGGTCTGTGAGAAAAGCCATTTCTCATTACAGTCATGCATGGCTCAATGATGAGGGCACACTCCGAGAAAGGTGCTTTTGTTAGGTGACTCTGTCCGTATACGGCCACAGAGTGAGTTCACACAAAAATACTTAGTGTGGGCTAGTCACTCCATATGGCCTCTTGATGTTGTTGGGAGATGAAGTAAACACAAAGCACATGAGGCTGAGACTGTTGCAGTGTGGGGAAACTGTTCACAGTAAACACTTTTTATATGCCGTGAAGGAGCACATTGTCAAATCTGAATTAAAAATAAGGATGCAAAGCAGTAACACAGTCATGTGTTATCGAGCATTATTATTATGCACAATCATCCAGGCTGTGCTTCCACATGGCTGGTGGTGTGTTTACTCCAGTGTCGCCGAAGACGTGAAGGAGTGCACAGTGCTATGGCATCCGTGATGGCTACTTTTAATTGTCAACTTGATACCATCTAAAATCACTCAAGAAGAGGGTCTCAGTGAGGGACTGTCTAGATCAGGTTGGCCTCTGAGCATGTTGGTGTATGGGAGGAGGGTTACCTTGATTATATTAATTGAGGTGGAAAGACATGTCCCCTACGGGTAGTAACATCCTCTAGGCAGGAGATCCTGAACCATTGGTGGGTAGAAAATAACCTGAAAGCAAGTGTGTATGAATTATTTCCTTCCTCTCTGCTTCCAGGCTACGGATGGAATGCCAACATTCATCTCAGACTCCTGCTGTGTGACTTCCTTGCAGTGAGGTACTGTAACCTGGAACCATAAGCTGAAATAAACCCTTAATCTCCTGTGTTTTTTTTTTCAACAGGAAATTTTATCACAGCAACAGAAACAAAAATAAGATGACATCACACCACCACAGCTAAAAGTCATAAGCCATTTTTCCAACTCCATCACAATCTTAAGAGACTGAAAAAAAAAACCCACACACATGCAAACATAAAATTTAAAATATACTGGGGGGGCATGTAGCTTAATGGTAGAGTATGTACTTATCATATATCCAGATTCAATCCCCAGCATCAAACAACATCAAAAACAATAACAAAAACAAAACCGGAAAATACTTTGGATTATTATCATGTATGTGACACATAGATGCCCCAAAATGTTGCTTGTGGTACATGACCACACTGAGCTGTAGCTAGGGGTTGACACCTGAATAGCTGTTTTTGGTACATATAGCAGTAGTGAGAAAATTCTGTGCTCAGAGCCTGGAATCCCAAATGGGAATGTGGGTACCGAGAGCATGGATAACTCCGTCAAGAGTTGCCTTCCTTTCAATCTTTTCCAGTCACTTAGCAAAGAACACACCTAGCAACCCTTCCCAGTGCTTCCAACAGAAGCAAAAGAGATCAGATGTGAGGTCTGTGTGTGGGACAAAGACCCTCCAGACACACCACTTCCTTCCTGGCTTTAGAGGAAGCGACTTTAAAATACCCTCACTTCAGCTTTCTACAAAGAACAGTTCGGCACTGGCTGGTTAGTGTTAGAACATGAAAAATCAAAATTCTTTCACAAAGGAGCCATAGAGAAAAAGTGTCCGGGAGCACATGGAAATCCCTGCACATGGTTACACCTCTGCTGATGGAGAAAAGGCTTTGTGAAATGTTCAATTCCATGCCCCTCACTTATTACACCACAGGCAGACTGTGTCAGAAGGTAAGGCCAAGACGGCCCTTTGCTTCCTGAAGGTTAAGCTTCAGTGATTTGATGTTTCCTCTGCTCAGTCAGGTTATGAAAATGTCCACATTTTGTGTACAGGACTGCTCATTCACCTTGTGGATAAGTAAATCCAGGTCTTGTTGCCAGTTCTGAACTATATCATGAAGGTCTCAATACTGGGAATGTTGATAAGGAGAGAGGAAATGAGAAAATAGGAGCAAATGAAAATGTGTAAGTGAAAGGCAAGAAGAGAAGGGTCATGATGAGTATGTGTGGCGATGCCTTCATGCATGTGCATATGCATGCATATATACATGTATGAGCGTGTCTACATGCATAGCTGTGCATGCCCACTTGTATATGTGTGCATATGCATGTATGTTTGTATATTTGTGATGATGCAGAGTGTGTGCATATTCATATGTGGATGCATATATGAATGGGTTATGGAGTGTGTATGTACCTGAATTTGTGTTGCACATGTGTGTGAGCTTCTATATACATGGGCTATAACGTATGTGCATAAATTTGTGTCCTGTTTGTGGGTATACATCTATGTATGCATGCCTGAGTTTGTTGGTGTATGTATGTCCACACTTTCATGTATGAGGGGGCATAGAGTGCATACATATTGTATTTAAGTTTGTGGGTGTGCTATGTCTGTGTGAACTTTTGTGTTGGTATACAAGATCAGTATGTACTCATGCCCAAGCTAGTAAAGTGATTCACCAGGAAGACAGTAGAAGCCAAATGAAATAGGAAGCTGTAACTAGAGGGCTCTCAGCCAGCTTTGGCACAGAAGCCCAGAGGGAGTACTACAGGATGGGAGCTAAAAAGCAGCTTCCTGACTGCTGGGCTGTTGATTTGGCACCTTACACCAATGTTATATTTTAGAAAAGAAGAAAAATAACATCTTCATAAGGGGTAGAAAGCATAGCAGAGGCTCAAGGAATTTAGTATATTCTAGTAATCATAGATGAGGAGCTGGCACATTTACTGGAAGATATGAACTCCGTCTTATTCATTCTCAAATGCCATTAAGTAAATATACATGTGCATGCACACAGACACATACAGGTATACATATGTACAGAAACATAAGCTATGAGCATCTGTGGTACAAAAATACTTTTGTAGACTCTCTTAGGTTTGGTATATATACTCAGATATTTTCAGCAAGAAGACACTGAAATCCAGACCCAGAGTGAGCCCATCATTTAATAAGGGGAATATGTGCACACTAACACATATGGGTGTCTGGTGAAAGAAATATTCTGTCATTTTAGGGCACACAAATTGTTTTCTTCACTCAACTCCTGCTGGGGCAGAGCGTTGAAAAATGGATTCTAATTTCCTCACGTCTAGATTCATGTTTTATTCCATGTTCAGGAAAGCCTCTTTAGTCATGGGCTTTTGTTTCTTTTCGTGTTTCAGCCTTTACTGAAGCATGCGTATAGTTTGAATAAGACACGGAGCAAAGCTACAAAGCCAGTTCCTAAACCAAGAGATCCCAGGATCCTAAACCATGGCATCCCAGGAGCTGGCTCTCTATGAAAAGGAAGGTGTTTTCAACAGAGAAGACTGCAACATGATTATGGAAGTCACAAAGTAACCAACTTATACAACTACTGCATATTGGAGTAGGAGAAATAACTCCCAGGAGGAAAAGCCCTCTGCTTCCTGCACTGTAAGACCTTAGTGGTTCTCTTCACATTTTCATATTCATATTTTGGAAATCAGGATTAAATTCGCATTGTACATTTAATTTCTCCCCAGTCCTCTTAGGTACAAAACAATCATATAATTGATAACACCTGAAAACTTGTTCATGTGTAATACACGGTAAAAACAGGGTTTTGAGATATTAATAATTTCTGCCTTTCTGACATGCAAAATTATTCTTTAAATGCAGCAATTCACTGGCTGAGGCTGAGAAATGGAAGTGCAGCCTCATTTGGGGGCTAATTAAGACGGAGTTGATTGAAGCTTAACCCACTTCGTCTTGTCCTGAGGTAAGGATGAGTAGAGTTTAGTCCTTCTCGTAAAAGAACGCTGTTAACAAGCCAACCCTTTTTCCCTGGACACAATAAGGATTAAAAAATAACAAAACGAATTTGTACCACAAATAAATTTTTAACAATGTATTGAAAAACAGTAGGCATACCACTCCTAGATCAAGGCTCATTTGGGGAAAAAAACCCACCTCCTTTTTCTTTTCTTTTCTCCCCCCCCCACCCCCGACTAAGAGAAAGAACAGCAGGGGTAGAGGGAGCTGTGGAACATGTATAGCCCATTTAAAGAACTTCAGTTTGCAGGACCTTGATGTTCAAAGTTACCTGCAAGGATGGGTGATAGGTGGATGGCTAGGGCTGAAGAAAAGACTAGGGGCCATAGGAGAGGGAAAGGCTAATGTGGAGCAGAGGAAAACAAGGTTGAGTGATGGCAGGTAGACCGACTGATTTCACAGACAGCTCTGGGTACTTCCTGGAGAGCGGGCACAGAACAGAGGGTTGGCCAGATGCAAGGAAGGTGATGGGCTATGTGAATGGGGTGAAAGGTCAGGGGACAGGGACTGAAGGCACTGTAAAAAAAAAAAAAAAGGCAGCTGGAAATATTGGCTGAAGGGCCCATGCCAAAGAGATAAAGGGATGGACTAGTTGTTGGGCATGGGAGAGCCGGTGTTCTAGAAACCACGGTGCCAAAGAACTGGCTCTCCCGGTAACTCTTCAACTGGAATGAATGTCAAAGAGCTCTTTCTAGTATGGACAGAAATCTAATACTTCTGCGCTCACCACCCCAGAGCCCTGTGCTCAAAGCATGATGATCATCTTTGGCGCTTTCTCTCCCCTACTTACTGAAGCAGGGTTCAGCAACTGGCCTCACTAAGGCCCCCTCCCAAACATTCTCATCTGCATTTCCTCATCTCCAGAGCTGCAATGGCTGAACTGGTGGGTAATCACAAAAGATCATTTTCAGGCTTGGCTCTGCATACAGAATTTGCCACTTCCAGACTGTGAGACCTTGAGTTGGGTAAAAAAGTCATCTCTCTAAGCTGGTTTCCTCATCTGTAACAATGGTACCTGATATCACGGGATCCCTCTGGGGACCAAATGAAATGGCCCAGTACTGCTTATGATACTAAAAGGTATGCTAGCGACCTGCTGGATTCTTGGCTAACTGGGAGCTGTATTGTTACCCTCTCCACCTCCATTCCGATCTCCATCATCTTCTCCTGCATGCCCTTCCCATCCCAACGCGTCTTCATCTTAGATTGTTTCCTGTATGTCTGCTTCTGCGAACTTCACTGGAAAGCTTGGCTATGTCATTCATTTGCTGAAAACCTCTGAGGTCTCCCAATATCCTCAGGCTAATGTCTTGATCGATTATTCTCGAAAACCTACCCTTCCCTCCTTCCCTGCTTCCCACCCTGACTTCCTCCTCAATGCTCCAGCAATTCTGGGCTGATCCTTCCCAGAAGACAATGATGCTTTCATGGTCACTCTTGGGTCTATAATGTCCCTATCACCAGGCTGCAGCTTCTTCTGTCACTTACATTCACCTCTTATCATTCCCTCTGATCCTGTGGCCATTGGCACTGTGTGTGGGTGTGTGTGTGTGTGTGTGTGTGTGTGTGTGTGTGTGTGCATATGCATGCACACACACATAACTGAACAGAATTGAAGAGAATATGTTAATGATAGCATTTTGCTCTTTGAGTGATTATCATTGTAGAATTTAACCACAAGAGAAGTTCAGTTATAATCAGTCATCTTCACTTTCTCTTCCTTCATTTGATATTTTTAAGTTCCTATATCACTTACTCTTATCACAAGTGCATCTTCTGGGATGTGTAACTAGTAAGAATGGTTCTTTCTCTTCTACAAGTTTGAGAGCCCATTAGCCTCATTTGTACATACCTGGCTTTCTTTTCTGAAATCGGTTAGAGAAGGTATAGATGTTTAAACAAGTTGAACACAAATGAGTAATTATCATGTGCTCTCTCTCTTTCTCCCTTCCTCCCTCCTCCTTTGATCTCTCTATCATTTTTTTGCTCTTGTTTTCTCTTATTTTGAACCACTAATAGTCATTGCCAGTTTCTAAAATAGGGGGAAATGTGTGAGCAGTCAATAGCCATATTCTGCCAAGTGGACCATAGACCGAGAAAAGGAGCTCTGCAAAGAGAGGAGATCAAGAAAGATGTAGAGGGATGAAGGCATCCCGAGGCAGCCAGACAGAGGGCTTGTCCCAAATGCCAGCTTGCCCTCACTCTAGCTGTCATGATGTAAGAACAAGCACCAATTAGAGCCACACTGTGGACAGCTCCATCTCCTCTCCTGGCTTTTACTCGAGTTTTACTCTTCTAAGTGTTGTGGACATTGGAGTTAAGTATATATTTATATTCTACCATGAATACCCAGCTGTCAGGAAAGAGACAACACGTTTAGCATCCAAAATGGCCTGGATGCACTGACGGGATTACATGAAATGAAATTCAAATAAGATAGATACAAAAAAATTACACTTAGGAGAGGGAAAATAAATTCTATAAAAACTAAATAGGAAAGTGCTGGGGAGAAAATTACAGGAGAAAATCAAATAACCTGGGGATAAAAGAAGACCACACAGTGAACTCACATTGGGGGAGAGGGCTGATTGCAGAGCAGGCAAGGGACTCAGTCACAGGGACACATGACTAAAGGGGCGTGGCCAGGGAGAATTGTTTCCTTTCCTCTCACCCCTGGGGGTTGCCTCTAGAACTCTGGAGATGGGTTTGGGGGCTACAGCTGGATTCAAGTTCTGATGATAAGGGAGGGATGCAGAGGGCTTACAGAGTTCAGCCTGATTTCTGAAGAGATGAGGAAAATGCTACATTCGCCCAATTCAGGGGGGAGACAGAGCATGCTTTGGAGTATCAGCTAAGTCCACATAAAAACAGAGCATTTGTACAGAAAAGGAAATCCTGTGTTTTACTCATTTTATATTTATAACCTACACTTGTGTTTTGCTTCATGTCATAGAAAATGCTTTGACATACAGGGTCTCCGTCAATGAAGGCCAGTCACCTCAATTCTGAAGCACAACCCAGCAATTGTGCATTCGTTGTTCACTGCAGGACAGTGCATGGCGGCAGGCAAGGATAGGAGGAGACCTCTAGGTCACCAGAGCACTCAGAGGCTCAAGCTCCTTCCAGGGAACTCATTCTCTTACGGGTTCCTTGCCTGAATTCTCACCAGCTCCGATGCTGGTGCGTAAAGAAACCGAACGTAGGATCATGGCTGAAGACTTATTTTCCATGTACAAAAGTGATGGACTCCATTTCTACAGTGCACTCTACGGGCTGGAATGGAGACACATGGCAGCCACATCTAAAGGGAAATGGCCCGAAACTGTGATCCAGCTGCCTTGTTTCCCTAAGAGAAAGGGGAATGCTTTAATGAACGACTACACAAGCTTGCCAGCTACACTGTGCGATTCTACACTCATGCTGACTGTCCCCAGCCTAAAAGTGCACATAGTAAGCATACAGTGCACACATACACAGCAAACAGTAGGTACGTATTATTTGGCAATAAAATAGAATAGATACGTATACTTTCTCTGCTTCATTCTCACTCTTCCTCACTTTTTTCTCTCCATCCCTCCTTCTCCCTAACCCTGAAACTTTGCAAATTTGCAGGGAAGAATGCATTTTTAAAAATTACGATAATGCATTTTTAGTGGTAAACATTGAAAAGGATGATTTTGAGCCTATATTAACCCTCTTCACCAAATTTAGTTGTCATGGTTCTGTGGCATGGGTGTGGAACTCTCCTGAGTACAACACTGGTGATCTTTGACAGTAATATACAACCAGTGAATGGATGGGCACATATGATAATGCCACAGAATAATTATTAAGACCATGACTTCTTACAGGAGCAGTTCTCAAAAATATGAAACAATAGAGATAAGTTTTTATATGCTTTTATATTTCTTTTATTCTTCATTTTAATGAGATCAGACATCAGGATGTCATATTCATCTCAAATCAATTCACTAATAATTGAAGACAAGATTGACTTGTCTACCCAGTCCTAGACTACATATCAGCATCTATGAACTGAAATATATGAAGACAGCAAGGACATCCTGATCACACACAAAGGACCAGAAAACTCTGGGCACTATGTGTTTCTTGACACTATGGCAAACTGTAGATAATTTTTTGATTCTGGTCAGTCTCTGGATACTAGTTTCATAGGTGGCAGACATCTCCCCTTATAGAGGCCATTGGTACAACTGAGGCAGACAGGAGGCCATTGAAGAGACTGCAGTTCTCAAGTGTGTGTATATATCTTTGCTCTATTCCAGCAACTGACACCATAGCCTCATGGATCACAGCAGTGAGATTGCTTGGGATCCTAGGGAGCATTCAGTATTGGGTCATAGGGTTTCTCAAAGTTTATTATACACTAAAGTGCATGCTGTTGTTATTAGTGCATTCTTAAACTACTTTGCTGAGGTATGAAGACATGCAAAAGGCTGTATATATTTAATGTACACAACTTGATGAGTTTGGAAATAGGTCTACACTGTGAAACTATCACTACAATCAATACTATAAACATATTGGCAGCAATTTCTTGGATATGGCCCCAAAAGCAGAGGCAATAAAAGCAAAAAATAGACAAGTCGAATACATCAACTTAGCAAGCTTCCGCACAGCAAAGAAAACAATCAACACAATGAAAATGCAATCTAAAGTGGGGGAAGAAATGCTTATAAGACATGCAACTGATAAAGGCTTAATACAAAAAAAATACAAGCAAGACCAGCAACTCAATAGCAAAGCAAATCTTAACACACTAATAAAGAAATAGGCAAATGCACCAAAGAGATATTTGTCCAAAGAAGATTCAAGAATTCAAGGCAGGCATACAAAAAGGGACCAAATATCACTAATCCATCAGAGAAATGTAAATGGAAACCACAGTGAGATATCACTCTTTAAATAGGAGGTAGTGATTTTTTTTAAAAGGATAAATTTAGAGGAAGCTATGAAAAAGAACCTTTGTAAACTGTAGTTAAGAATGTAAATTGGCACAGCCATTATGGGGAGTACAGAAGTTCTCAAACACTGAAAATGGAGTTACTTCATGACACAGTAACCCCACCTCCATGAATGCATTCAGAAGGATTCAGGTCAGGGTTTTGAGGAGGAATCTGCACCCCTGTGCTCACTTCAACATGATTCATAGTAAACAGGATATGGAAGTAACCTAAATGTCCAAGAATGACAAAGAAAATGTGGTGTATGTCTCCCTAGGATATTATTCAGCCACAAAGGGAGGAATTATGTCACTTACGGTAGCTTGGATGAACCTGGAGAGCATTATACTAACATATTCCAGAAATAGAAGAACAAATATTCCAGATCTCTCTTCTAAAATATGGCTAAAGTAGTCATGCTCACAGAAGCCGAGAAAGTCGGATGAGGGAAGAGTGGGAAATGGGGAGATGGTGACACAGAGGACACTGTTTCAAGTTGTGGAACTTGGTCATTTTAATAACAGCCCTCTACGTTAGATCCAAGTTACTTCTCTGCATGGATGAAGAGAAGCCCTTGGGGAAACTGTCCTCAATTGGATAGACTAACTTCTAGTTGAAGGCTAGGGCCATTCATACCCTCCCTCCCACTGCAACTAATAAGCAAAGCTTTACGGTCCACCTGCTCTGAGCTTTATATCCAGAAATGAATTTCAGAGGCAGACAAGGCACAAGGAGAATGCCAACATCAGGAAAAAGCACGGATATATTCTGAATCTCAATCCAGAATAGTCAAAGAAATAACACACTCAGCCTTATTCCTCTTATCCTACGCTTTTGAGATATAATATTACAAGAAGCCCAGGTTGTGGTCTTAATAATTATTCTACCTGTCCATCCATTTGATGGTTGTACATTGGTATTAAATGATTGATTGCCTATTCTGTGCTCAATAGTTCCACAGTTATGCCCATAGAATCATGACAACTACATTTGCTTAAGGGGGTGAGCATGGGCTCAAAATTTTCCTTTCAACATTTGCAGTGAAACACAGTTCATTTCTTCTCTCACCCCGATGCACAAAAAGCCCACTGGTGGGCAGAACATAGCAAGGGTTTGTCTTTGAGGGCGTTCCTACAAACTCAAAGCAACACATCGGTCGACAGTGACTTTTACCAGCTTGAAACTCTTCAACCTCCACCATCAATAATGCATTCCTCAGAAGTGACATGAAGTAAGAATCAATGTCCACAGTCCCATCTGCCTCCCTTCCACTTCCCCCTTCCAAACATATGCCTTGTTTCTGTACCTACAGCGCCACTCGCTTGCATCCGAGACAAACACATAGAAGACATCATATTTCTTTCAATATCAGGAATCACAACCCAGAGATAATGCACACAGAAAAATTTTTTTTAAAGTACTCAAGGCAAAAATGGCCAACTCTTTCAACTCCAACAACATGGAAGCAAGAAGCAAAACTGGTTAACCTTCACAAGGTCACTGCAATTCAAAGTCGCTCTGGGCACTTGTTACTCAAAACCTCCTTTGTCCTTGATTTTGTGGCCTGTGCTGGCCTCTTCCTTCTTGTCACTGCTGTTTCTGTGCTCAATCATGTGGCACATAATATTGGTATTTAATACTTCTGCTAGAATATATTTTATCTTCCTCATTGTAGAATTGGATGAGGGCAGAGCACTGTTTTGTTAGAGACATTGACTGTGCCCTACATGGAATGACTTCACCTGAAGTGCTAATTTCTGCATTGGAGGCTTTGTATTAAATGCATTAGCTAGACCAGTTATGGTTGGTCATGCTATGCATAGGTTATGACTCTTAGAAAATAATGTAGTTAAGTGAAACTCGTGGCCAGGATTCCATGCAAAGAAATTTTTATTTGTCACAACAAATGATCTGTTTGTTGTGACAAATAAAAATCGCTTGTCTGTACAGGGGTGGGGGCCCAGATTGCAGAAGCAACTGATAAGGTAGTTTAGGAGAGCAAGAGGAGAAGGGAACAAAGGGAACCCCCAGCTGACCCCCAACACCCCACGCTGTGCAGATGGTCAACTGAGGCGCTAATAGTTTCAAACAGGAATTCACAACAGGCTTGTTGTGTGACCTGTTTCAACCACACAGCCCTAGGAATAGGATGCTTCAGAACTGCCTGGAATACAGGGATTCTCACTCTTCCTCTGCCAGGATACAGGCATTGCTCTTCTCCCTATGCCTTCTATCCCACTTTTTTTCAGATTAGGAGCAGGAGCTAGGAAGAGAAGATAAACACCAACAGCGACACAAACCAAAATACATATTTTGATGGGAGAGGAAAAAAGAAAAATCTTTGTCTCTTTTTACTCTCTCCTTGAATCAAGGAGAAAAACTGTTTGTGCATCTACAACACAAGCCCTACGTCTGCCTTTATGTCAACTACATAAGGCTCAGGGATACCACAGAAGAGGGAACAGAAAGAGCATCAGAGCCAGAGGACCCAAAAAACCTGCTGTGAGGTTGGGTCTTGTAGACATGACAAGGTGGCCACACCCATGAGATTTCAACAATATGGCCGCCTAAACAAGATATGAGCAATGCCAAGACCAACCGACATGCCAGTGTGGGTGGGCCAATCTCACGGGGCTTCAACCTTAGATGAAGAGCTCCAGGCAATTAATGACTAGTGAGAGGGAAAATTAGTCTTTCCCAAGGATGAGCCCACTAATTGGTTATCCAATAGCAAGTGCTCAGCCATAGAAACACACAAATACAAGCAACCCTAAATGGACTTGTCAGGCTATATTTATATATTTATTCATTTACTTATATATGCAATGACATTAATTCAATAATAAGAGACCATGCATTTGAGAGGGAGTGAGGGGCATAGGAGAGTTTTAGGGAGGACAGGAAGTAGAAAGAGGGATGTAACTACATTTTCTTTAAAAATTAAGAATATATATTTATACAGCTAAAAAGAAATTTGCTATATCACTAAAGAAGTTGATGACATTTCATTCTGAATGAGTATATCAAAGAGATTGACTTGACTAGTGTTAATTCCGTGGGTTGCTTGTTGGGGGTCTATTATTCTCTTCTGAAAAACATTTCTGCCTTTATGCCAAATATACAAGGTGTGGATCCTTCCTTGTTGAAAAGGAAAGATCACATACAGCTTCCTTTCTGCTTATTTCTAAAGTAGCATTTGTGCTGTAAACCACGCACCGAATGTGCCTTTCAGCAAACATTACACAGAGCTTTGGACAGGAACTTTCTTACTACTACTAAATTTCTACTACAAAATGTAGTCAAACCTTTGTGGTATATGCATGGCTATTAGCAGGCTAACAGGTCTGTCTGACTGAGGTATGCACGTCCACACATAAGGTATTCTGGAAGAGAGAATACAGAAACAAGAACTGAGGCATAAAAGAGAAAGAATGAGAGCCAGATGCCTGCAAGCACTGAGTTTGGAAGAAAATGAATGCAGAAGTTCCTCTAAGGCATTTACTACCCAATAGATTCATACTGTGGAGAAAGCAGCCCATTCTCATTGATAGGAAATTCATCAAGTGACAAGTCCTGTAGACAGAGGGAGTGCTCAAACCACGACATCAATGCAGAAACAAATACCTTGTCAAACCAGAGATGGACAAGAGAGATAGATAATAGAGCAGACATGGGTGGGCGGTGGCAGAACTTTACAGAATGACATGGTATTAAATCCCAAGGGTTCTGCCTGGGATTTGGTTATTCACACACAGCTCAGGTGCGACTTCCTCTCTAAAACTGAATGGATGGATGGGCTGAGTAAGTTGGCTTTGACTGTGAAATACCCTACTCTGTCGTCATCAGTTCCAAATGATATTGGGATCCACTATCCACTTCATCTTCCTCCTTGTTATGATGGATGAGGACAGATTATCTTATCAGGGGCATTAACTGTGGCCAAGAGGGAAAGCATAAGCCAGACACAACTTTCTTTGGTATTTCAGGGCTATTCCTTTTCTGCAGTAAACAAACAAAATCGGGTGCCTTCCCAGCTCGTTTTGAAGACAGGGAACACACCTTACAGTTTTCTGTAACTGTTGCCATCTTCAAAGTGGTGTGAAAATTCCTCAAATTGAATGAGCCTAATGAGGTAATTAAAGCGGGCTACACAGATACTCGCCAAAACCAACAGTCTCTGGGAAGAAATGATATGAATTAACATTCAAAGAAACGAGTTTACCTTTCACTCTTTAAGTATATTATAACATATGCATAAGTTGTCACAAACAAAGGTCACTTGAAGAATTACCAGCTAGCATTAAAATAAGAAAATTTATATGGGCAGACCCTTGCCCATGGCGCAGCAGAAAATAATGCAATATGATGATGATGATAATAATAATAGCTATAATTTAGTGTCCACTAAGAACCAAAGACTTGCCAAACATTTTGTGTACATTATCAACCTAGGGAAACTTCAGAGCTATCTGTGAGCTTTGCATTGTCATTTTTATTTTTAACACTAGCCCGTAAGAACCAGAGCTCAGCTTGCTTGCCCAGAGCCCCGCAAACAATCATGGGGAGCAGAGCCAATGGGTTCACATTCTTCATGCCAGAACTATATTATTTTCACTCCTTGTCATTGGAACATGGCAGCACATAATGCAAGAATAAGTAGTTGCTCCCCTGTGCTAATGTCATGCAGAATAACTTGAACCTAATAGATGAAACATGTTAACAGTGGCCAATGGTCATAGCACTACCTTTCAAACCAGTTCAGAATATTCATAGCTTTGTGCTCATACAGGCTCAGCCAAGCAAGAGCCAGGCGCCTCATTTAACTATGACTTTGCAACTTAAGCAAAACCCTACATCCTGGTGGGGGCGGGGGTGAGTGGAGAGATGTAATGATCAGGAAAAACACACACAGTGACTAGAAACAGAAATTACATCTTGCTCAGGTCTGCCACATTTCTTGTGTACATTTTCCTAGCAGCTGTTGTTTGGAAAGCACCACTGGTCACACTGATAATATGTGCCAGTTGCATCATATTAACATAAGTATTTTTTTACCTGAATAATTCCTGCTGTTCTTTTGAAACTAAAATTAATTCATACACTGTTCTTCCTGGACTTCCCCCGAAAAACTTGGTATTTTTTTCCCCTGTAAGCTAGAGACAACTCAGTGTAGTCAGGCTGAACCAAGTACCGTTTCTCAACAGTGATTTTATTTTTCCAGTGTATGTTGGATCAACAGGATGGATAAAGGTACTGAACAGAGAATCAATGTGCACTCAGATGGGCTGTGTTTATTTTGTATTTAAAACATATCCCCTCAAGATGGATTGGACTGTGATAGCCACCATCAGAGTGCTAATAGTACCGAATCATTAATGGCTGGCTTTGGGTTGCCTATGAAGACTGATTTCATATAAACCAGGCTCATGTGGTGATACAGGCTTAATCAGCTTGATACTTGCTGGGGCAGAGTGTGCCAAGTGCAGCAAAGAACAAAGAAAGACTCTACAGGGGGAAGCTCTGAGTGACAACCCAGATCTGTGCTTTCTTAGCTACATCAAGTTTGAACCAAATCACCAAGTTCTTGGTGAGTGGGATACTAGTAACAATCTTGTGTGCAGGGCTATTGCACTTGCCCACACTCAAAGCCACTGTGCCTGTCATCATTTATATGAATGGTACCATGTGGAGTGGTGCAGGGCACATCTTAAACATGGAAGGCGTCTCGAAGTGTTGGTGGCTGTTCAACTGACTGTGCTTCTAAACCGCCTGGTCTCTTTCCTAACACATAAGAAGTACCTAGAGAATTACAGCTCTTACAGCTTCTATCTTAATATACATCACACATGACCTCTATCTTTACACTCCAATTTTTAAACTATCTTAAGAAAGTACTTTATGAAAGTGCTTTCTGTTTCATCTGATTTTTCCATCAAGGGAGTGATGGAATTTTGTAAATGTTCTCAGCTAAGTGCTCTCTACTTCTGTGCTATCTGCTCAGAGAAACAAAGTGTCATCGGGAATTTGGTTCTGTTTCTACACTTACTGTGTTTGTGAAGAACTCAAGACATCCTCAAAAGCCCTGTGTAAAATTGTCTCCTAACCTTCGAGACATTCTTGCACTTTCAAGCAGTGTGTTCAGAGCTGGGCAGAGCCAAAGTCTACCTCACTCTATTTCTGGCTATGTGATTTTCCCCCACAAGCTAGTTAATCTTATAAGCCTTAGGTTTTCATACTTGTATATTTGAGACAATGATAATTTCTACCATACAGCCCTGTTGGAGTGGTTGGGGTGATGCTGAATGGCAATATGTTCAGCAAAAGCCTAGCTCAGGCGACTGCAAACAAATCATCACTGCACTGTTCCTTTAGGTGCTTGTCTGCTTTCTCATCCACTGGCTGAAGGATGCTGGATTCAGAAGCCGTTTAAGCTGCAAGCCATGCACAAGAATGTTGCCCCATGAACTCAGCAGGGTTCAGAATTCTTAGAAAGACAATCAGCAGGGCATTGTTCTGGTTCTATCTTTGCTAGCAGAGAGACCTGCTCAGCATATTTATGCTGCAAACCCTAGCTGCATCATCTATGAAGGCAGCTAGATCGAGTGTGTGTTTCCAAGACATGATTCTCGGATGCCAAAATAAGGTAAAATAGGCAGACTGCTAGGATTCCCCCTTTATTTTTAACCTGCTCCTTTATTGTAGACGTCAAACAACTGAGTACCCTGCTTGATATTCACAGTACACTCTGCTGGTGGATCACACTGCAATGATCTACCTTTTACCTTGGAGAGGCGATAAATTTCAAGACCGCCAACAGAGGTGTGAGCCTGCAGATAGCACTAACCTTAGGAGCAAGCATGCAATGGCATGGCACCTGGGCACTGCCACCGCTGCTAAGTGACTAACAACAGGTGAGTTGCCTGTGTAGATACCACGGACAGAGGCAGGAGAGAGAGAATGGCCCGAGATGCTGCCATGCTACTTAGGACAGTGCATGATTTTAAACCTATGGATCGCTTATCTTCAGGCTGTTGTCATTTAATACCTTCAGCTGCTGGGTGAACTAAAAATCCAGAAAGCAGAACCAAGGGGAAGGAGGTCTGCTCTACCTTTGTACTGAGTTCAGAGGAGACTCTAACATTCTACTTAGCACAGAATTCCTGGGTTTGAGTCACTATAATCCCTGGAAGCTTTGATTTCCAATGACAACATATTTTCCATCACTGTTCTGAAGCATCCCAAGGACCTCGGGCCATCTTTTCATAACCATAGGCATTTGTTTTCATTAATCACAACCCAAAATGTGACTGTGCCCCATTTCCTCCATTTCCATAGCTAGCCAAGTATAGGATTCATTCTCAGCTCTGAAGAGTTACACTTTTTAAAAAGGTAATTTATTAATTCTTCTAAAAATATTTCTGGGGCTGGTGAGATAGTTCAGTGGGTCAAAGAATTGCTATACAAGTCTGAAAACTCAAACGAACAACTCAGACCCCCAGGAGCCATGTGAAAATCAAAAAGGCAAACTCGGTGGTAGATGCATCTGTAGTCTTAGCACACTCCTATGAATCCAAGGTGGGATCTGGAAACAGGAGCATCCCCAGAAGCTCATAGGCCAGCTATGCTGGCACACTCAGCAATGGATGAGAGAGAGCGTGTTTCAAACAAGGCAGATGGTGAGAACTGACACCCAAGCTTATCCTCCAATTTCTGCAAGCACACCTTGACTGGCATGCATCTGAGAACTTGCTTGTGTGCACATGCATAGTAAACATATACACAAAAATACACACACACACACACACACACACACACAATAAGACAATTCTAGAAGCTCTCCTCTGTTTTTCTCACTGTCTTGTGAAGCAGTTGGGGATAACAAGTAAGCAAACACTTGTTGGATGACATGTGGAGCACAAAGCCATTGAGATTGTCGGGGACCTGGGCAGGCAGAGACATGCAATCTGTCTTGGGAACTAAGAGATTATTTCTAGAAGTCTGTGGATAAGGCTATTCTAGAACAGAAATATAAGAGTTGCTAGAGCCTGATGGAGAAATATCCTGATTCTGTGAGGAATGTCAAGTCAGTGTGAGCAGGAAAGTACAGATGATGGGAGACTGGACATGTGAGGCAATGATACACATTATACACACACACACACACACACACACACACACACACAGAGAGAGAGAGAGAGAGAGAGAGAGAGAGAGAGAGAGAGAGAGAGAGAGAGAGAGAGAGAGAGAGATGCAAAGGAGATTAGTGGCCATGGTCATACAACAACAACACATCTTGACTCAAGGGGCAAGTCCCAAGTTCAAAGCAACAGCGGGGGTATTGAGATATAAAATATTAAAGAGAATAGGCCTTTTCATATAGCTTAAGTTACTGCACACAGGTTAATCTGGAAGGGTTAATCAGATCTGGACATGAGACAGACTTGTGCAATGAAAGAAGGGAGAATGAGACACTGCTCTCCTTGATATATGAGGATAGTTTCCATTTGTTGTCAAGAGCATAGGGAAGTATTAAACCCCCGAATAAAAACAAAATCTACTCATTCAGGGATAGTGCTTTGTTAAGGTACTCAAGCATAGTAACCAAAGATAGACACATAGAACTAGCTAGAGAGGACTATGAAAAATGGCTTAGTTGAGTGCTTAAAATCTATTAACATACTGCATTGTCCACATTCTGTGGTAAGTGCTGAAAATACAGGAAAGGACAAGCCAGCATGTGTTCAGGGAGTTTACTGTTTAGCGAACAGACATGGGGCTGATAAACATGCTGTGTGTGCATGTTGTTAGTTTTAAGAAGACGCACCGGGAAAGTGAAGCTCAGAGCAAAGGGTTCATACTGGATGAGCCATTGATAAGAACAGACACAAGGAGAATGTCTGTTTGGAAGAGACATCCACATTGAGCACTAAAACAGGAGGGGCAGGGGAGAAATTGGACAGTCTTCTCAATCTGAGCAGTTGCTCCCAGGCCAAGGGTGATTTTATCCTTGGAGCACACCTGGAAATGATAATGCCATTTTGGCTGTCATCATTGGGGATGGCGGTGGTGTTATTGGTAGAGGGTAGAAATGCTGCCAAATATGCTACAATGTACAAGTCACCTGCCATCACCAAGAATCAACAGTGCCAGTGTTGAAGGACACCGAGGAGAGGGAAGGACAGAACATCCTCACATACTCCAGGCAAGTCTAAGAACCCAAGCTATTTAGGCACTTACAGGCCTGTAGTGTATACAGAGTGGATCCATTGGACAAATGGAGGTTATACTTTCCAAGCAGAATATACAGCTAGATGAAGATTCCATTACTCTATTCAGAAAGACATAAGGTTTAAAATGCATTCAGTGTTTATTTCAACCCCTTCCCATTTAATGCTTTGGGATCATAGTAGGACAGCAGTAACTGAGATGGTAGAAAACAAAACTTAGATAATGGGTAACTATCCTATGTGCAGCCTTAGTACTAAAAGAATCATTTGTAAGCAAAGAGTAATGGCCATTTTAACCCAGGAGATCGAGCTCCGCCCCTTTTGAGAGCTCGTCTGGTGGTTCTAGCAGGAGGCACAGCTCCTCATATACTCTTACTCAAGACTGGCCCTTGCCAAGTAGACGAGTCCTCCTACCAGACTTTTTCTTTTGGGCCACCAACCAGCTCCTAAATTATGACACTGAGACTTCTTGTTAGTTATGAATGCTCAGCCTAGTTTAGGCTCATTTCTGGCTAGCTTTTTTTCTTTAACCTAAATTATCCTGTTTCTCTTTATCTACATTTTGCCTCGAGGCTTTTTACTTTTCTTTCCTTCCATATATCTTACTTTCAGTGCTTCTCTTGTTTGCTGGCAGATGCCCGGCTTCTGGCCCTGAGTGTCCTTGTCCTTCTCTTCTTTCTTCTTTTCTCAGTCTTCTTTTTTCTCCTATTTATTCTCTCTGCCCAACAGCCCCACCTATCCCTCTCCTGCCTGGCTATTGGCTGTTCAGCCTTTTATTAGACCAATCAGGTGCCTTAGGCAGGCAAGGTGAAACAGATGCAACACATATTTACATAATTAAACGCACATCCTTACATCGTTAACGAATGCAGCACAAACAAATGTAGCATACCTTTACACAGTTCAAGGAATATTCTGCAGCATAAACCACATCATTGCCTAGTTAAAGTAATACTCCACAACAGACTAGTCATCTTCTGTTTGGAGAAGGTTGTCTTCTTTGCCTGAGCATGAACACATAGCTTGGGAGGGATGTACATGGGATGGTGAGGGAGGAAGTGGACACCTGCCTAGCCAGCCAGCTCAGTCAAATGAATGGGCCCTGATGATCAATGGGGTGACAGGTCACTTTCGTGTCTTTTTTTTTTTTTTTTTAAGTCCTGTCCCTTTTGAAAGAATACATCTCAATCAATTATTTTCCTAGCTCTTTTCTCATTTCTGACCTAAAAAAGTATTTACCATGTTCTTTCTCACAAAGACAGGGAGGATGTGTATTTTGGATAAAAACCAATATGACAGCTCTTGATCCTACAGAAAGAAAATGTTAACTATCCCAAGAAGAGGTGTGATCAAACTTCCAGCTGGATATTCCTAAGAATCAAAAGCAGTTTGCTCTAGAGGTCCCTGCACAGCCATGTTTATTCCCACACTGCTCATGGCCAAGCTGTGGATTCAGCCTTGGTAGCCAGCTTGGGCTGAATGGACAAATGAAAACTGACATGCATATATACAGTGGAGTACTAGTCAGGTATAAAGAAAAAAAAATTACATCTTTCTCAGGAAACTAGATGAAGCTGGAGTTCATCAGGGTAAGCAAACTAAGCCCGTGTCACAAAGAGAAGGAGTGTGTGTTTTCTATCATTTGTTGAAATCAGGTGGAAATAAAACAATATAAAAACAACAAGGAGGCTGCGAGGAAGGAAGACAGGAAGGAAGAGAGGGGAAGAGAGGGATGGGAGCGACTAATGGGGGAATGAGACCAAAGCACATTGCACGCATGCACTGCAATGTTGTGAGGAAAGCCAGTTCTCCACACTCTTAATATATACGAAAGAAAGAAGAAACTATCAGAAAGGGAAAGGTGGCGGGGGCGGGGCGGGGCGGGGTTGCAGCAGGAGCTAAGTGCAAGGTGCTGGTGGCTAAGGGAGGGAAGATTTTACTACAGCTTGGCATTTCGAGATTCAAGTTGTAGCCTTCTTTGATTTCAGTTTCCACACTTTGGCTGGGATTTGAGTGGGAGGCCAGGGAATTAGTACATCAAGCTGGGGCTCTTTGTAATTTTTTTTCATCAACATCGTGAGTTGTGGTGAAACAGCGTGAGCTAATTTTGTTTTCAAACTTACAGAACAGACTTTCTAGGAAGAAAACAGAGAATCTCCTTGAGACATCGATGTCCCAAATACCAGTCAGGGGAATAGTCACTTTAAGAATTTTGCTGTTCACGTGTCATGAGATCTTTCATTCATTCAAGATTTTCTAAAAAACACTCTTTTGTTTTACATTACTCTTATGCATGGAAAACACATTCAGCCACAAGTCGACAATTCAGTTTTTGTTGCTGTTGTTTAATGTAAGGAGTACAGTGCAATGTGATTACATTCTAGCTAAATATCCCTGCCTGCTACAAAGAAGAATTGGAAACCTCTCCCTCAATTCAGCTAAATCCTCTTCAGTTTTAAAGTCATTGTGAAAAATCTGGCAGGGAACGGAGAGCTCCTTCTTAGGGGGAGTCAGCAAACTGGTCCAACAATCGTGCTTGTACACACAGGCGTTCAACGTGATTTTTACATATTTTAATGATTGAAAAACTTCAAAAGAACATTTCACAACATGGAAAATAGTATGAAATACAAATTTTGAGGTGCATTTATAAAAGGGGTTTGTGGAGCCATACCTCAGCACATCCATCTTTTCTACAGGTGCATTAGTGTTTCCCTGGCTGTGTTGGGGAGACTCTATGACTTGCAAAGATTATTTAAGTGTCTATTTTGGGGACTTCTGTAGGCTTATGCCACCCTAAATTATTTAACGTCACCTATAGACACAGGTACTGAGCCTGAAATCCTGTACAGTACCTATGGTATACACCTATCATACTTCTGTGAACAAGGGTAGCTAAAGAGGGGGTCTGAGAGCCCCTGAAAAAGCAACAAGGCTTTAGAGATGCCATTAGCCCAATGGGAAATGACTATATCAGAAGGAAGTACAGACAAAGATTGTACATAAGACACTTGCAAATCATAGTGTGCCTGAAATGCCTACAAAGGTACGTTTGGTGGCCGTTTGCTGTTGCTTGTATTAAGTGCCGTGTAAGAGAGTAGGCTCTTCATGTACTTGGGACAATCCCTTTTATTTCTTCTCCCCTGCATGTAAACATTAAAAATCCCTTCTGATGGACAATGTGATTACACGGTCCGGTTTCAGAGAGTGGCTATAGTTAGTCTCACTTAATGCACTTACCAGGACTAATGAGAACTATTCATGCACACCCAGAGATTAAGAGCCAGGGCTCAATTCTCAAAAGTCTGAGAAGGCAAAGAAATGATTAGCAGGCCTTCTGCACCAACAAGACTTCATCCACTAAGCTCATTTAAAAGACAACACAGCAAGGAAGCAAAGCAAAGCTATGACAGAGTGAATAGGCTCATCATCAAGGCATCTCCCATGAAAACAAGTCTTCGTTAATTGTTATGTAAAAGCAGTCAGGAGCGTAATTTGCAACTAATTTGTCAAAGGCAGGCACTGAAAATACAGCTGAATCACCTCCAGTTCTGGGAAAAGGGATTCTCTTCCACCTTGAATGGCAGCTCGGGACACTGGCTATGCCTGAGAACCACCTGAGGAGCTTTATTATGATCACGGCTTTAATTGTGCGTCTCTGTGCATTCAGGGTGATGACTGTGCACACATATGTAACGTGTCAAAATCAAATCAGGGTAGTTAGCATTTGCATCTCTTTCGACAATTGGTTTTGAATTTTGGGTTAATATGGGCTCAACGCACATATCTGTGTGGTCCCAAAAGGAATGATATTGTATTATGCATCAAAATACAGAGAACTAGAAGCCATGTAAAATAGAGTAGGATGCAGCAAAACAAACAAACACAATATTGTCTCTTGCTCTCTATGAAATTGAAACAAAGCTGACAAAAGAGGAGAATATGGAGTCTAGCAGAAAGAGGGGGAGTGGGGAGCTGAGAACACAAGGACTTTTTGAGAGCCTAAATTCCAGGCCAGAGTCATGTCAATCCATGAGACCAGTGTTTATTGGAAAGAGTCCTTGGTGTATTTGGCCAGGAATTGAGGCCAACAACTGACTCATGGGACCTCATAAAAAGAAAATGCTTCAGCACAGCTAAAGAAACAACCAATCAATTGAAGGGGGAGCCCCAGACTGGGAGGGAATCTTTGCCAGCTACATGTCTGACAGAGGATTAATAGCCAGAATGTACAAAGAACTCAGAGTCAAAAAAGCAAACCATCCACTCAAAAAATGGACCTGGGCTCTGAACATACGAGTTCTAAAAAGAAATACAAATGGTTATGAAATATCTCAAAATGTTCAACTTCTATAGCAACTAGGAAACGCCGGTCAGAACAGCAAAGATCAACAAAATAACTAGTTGGAGGAGGTTTGGGAGAAAGAGGACCCCCACTCACTGTTGGATTTGCAAACTGGTCCAGCTACTCTGGAATATCAGTATGGAGAACCCTCAAATGTCCCCGATGATGGAACTGTACCACTCCTCAGCAAACACTTGCTCAACCATGTTCATTGCTGAGCCACTGACCACAGCTAGGAGATGGAAGTAATCTCAATGTCCTTCAGCTGACAATGGATGATGAAAATGTGGTACCTAATACACTACGGAATACTATTCAGGTGCAAAAAGAGAAATGAAAGTATGAAATTTACAGGCCAATGAATGGAATCAGGAAAGGTCATAATGAGTGAGGCAACCCAGACCTAGAAAGACAAACCCCACATAGTCTGTCTCATCTGCAGTCCTTAGTTCCGCATCTTTATATATGACTATATAACCTGGAGTAACTGCAGAAACCAGGAAAGTGAAAAGAGACCATGGGGATAGGTAGAGAAGCAACAGAGAGGGGGGAATGGAGGGCACAAGTGATTTGAAGAAGGAAATGAGAAAAGCTGGTGGTAGTTTTAATTAGAAAAAGAGGAGGGAGATAAATACACAATAAAGGGGGAAGCATGTCCAAAAACGTTATAAGGAATCATAGTATAATCTATCTAAAATTACACACACACACACATACACACACACACACACACACATATGTCTGTGTATACATTTACATACATAGTTTAAACAAATTTTTTTCCATCTGGACTGACAATGCTCCCACCAAAAGCCATAGACCATGTAACAAAAACCTCAACATCAGACATGAAAATACCCCTTTTGGGTGGAGTTGTCTAAGAGACTTCCCAAACAGTAGAGACTGTGGGCATTGCCCTTAGTTGCCATCCAGAGGTTAAAGTTAAATCCCTATTGCAAAAGACACCTTGGACTTCAGACACAGGACCCAGAAGATTTCAGCTGGATCTGACCCTCAGAACACCCTCTCTGGGGACTAGCTTCCATGGTACAGAAAGTGCCATGAATGCTTCCAAGGGAGGGAAGCAACCAGTGCTTACTCATATGATGTCTATGGACTAAAACAATGAGCACCATGGCATAATAATCCTAAGAGTGCAGTAGTGGTACACATGCCATGGGAGTAACCAACCAACAGTTCTCCCAATGGACTCATCTAGAAAGAAGTCTGGTGTGGTACTGGAAACCTAGCAGGCTACCCAAGGCTAATGAAGTCGTGGATCTGGATCCACTAAACCAGCATAATTCTTAGCTACATTTTCAATATTTATACACATACTCTTAGATAAGTATAGGTCTCATCCCTCATCACATAAATTTCTTCTTTCAACAGATGGAGAGCATGACAGAAAACTGCAATAGACCAAAATGCAGAAATCAAGTCATTGTGTGGTGCCCAGTCCCAATTGATACATTGATAACATAAGTCCTACACCTAAGCTTCAGTGATTGTAAAGGAAGAGGATGGAAAGATTGCAAGAACTAGAGGAACAGAAAGTTTGTTGTGAGATTTCATCTCATAGGAATGCCAGAGATGCCACCCCCATGAAGTGCCATTCTTATCAGCACGGCTGCTTGAACAAGACCCAAACAAGAAACACCACCAGACATGCTAACATGGAATGGGGGAAATCTCATAGGGATCAAACCTTAGACAAAAACTATAGGAAACTAAGGCATGCCGAGAGAGGGAAAAGTAGTGTTCCCTAGGGCAGAGTCCCCATTTGGCTATCCAATATCAAGTGGTCAGCCGTGAGATACATACAAGTAATATATGTACTGAGTGGACTGCATTTATGTATTTAGGAGTGTGTATATATATGCATATGTATAGATACATATATGTATTTGTACATACATTCATATCTAACAACAATGAAAGAAACAGAGGCCATGAATTTAGAGAGAGGAAGGGAATACATGAGAAGGGTTAGAGGAAGAAAAGGGAAGGAGGAAATGATATAGTAATATTTTGATTTAAAAATATTTTTAAAAACAGTGCTTAATTTGGTGATTCTAGTATTTGGCTTCAGGGGAGGATTGCTATTCTGCTACTCTCCTGCCACAAAAGTGGATGCCCAGGTAGTGTTCCAACACTTGGTTGGGATTAGAAACTATGCTAGTAAGTACAGAGGAGGTGCCAGAAATAGGGGAATCTAGAGAGAGTTTTTTGGAGGCTGAATTTTCTATATGTCTGGAAACACTGTGATCTCCACTCAAGGTTTATGATACATTTCTTACAAGTTTTGATAGATGGAATTGCCAAAAAGTACTTCCCATCAATTAACATGTTCTGCTTCCATGATTTATTTTTCCCATGATTTAGCATTATTCTTTTAAATAGTTAATAGAGCTGATCGTGCTGGGTTTGTGGAATTCCAACCTCTAGCTAAGTCTTTGGGGGAACATCACTCACATTCTATAAGGAACAGGCCCACAATCGACTACACTTCCTACACGGTGATGGCAGAACACTACACTATGGATGCCACACGGGGCAAAGCCCTTTAAGTAGATGTTGACCTTGGCATTATTATCCGTCTGCCTGTCTACTGCTAGAAAGAATCATCCAAGATTCAGTGTTTTAACCACCACCTATCCTGTTACCCCATCCATGTTTAAAAATCTTTGCCTTAATCAACATTATATTTTCATATACAGTTCTTCTAGGAAGGAACACCAAATGACAGTTCCTCAGCCCTCCAGGAACTATTCCTTAGGGGAGTCGTTTTTAGAACTAAGCCAAAATGGAATCAAGTCCAATCTTTTAGGAGACACCCAGTCCAATTTTCAGGGAAAATATGTAACTTTATTAAAAAGCAGCCATCAGATAGACATGGTGGTACCTACTTATAATCCCAGCACTTGAGAGGATTATGAGTTCCAAGCCATCCTGGGATACACAGAGAGTTTAAGGCCAGCCTTAAACTATACAGTGAAGCACTGACTTGAAAATCCAAATACTGGACATTCAGCTTAATTGTGGAGCACCTATGCAGTATGCACAAAACACTGTATTCCATTTCCAGCATGACAGGGGAAGATCAGCCATGGAAGTCCTGGCTGTGCATGAACCGAGAGTCATTGAAGTTTGGATGAGAGACTTTTAAACTCCATTTCAAGTTCTACTGCTCTCAGTTTTTTGTTTTTTCAATTTCAAATCAAATACCTTGGCTTAACTTCTTGACCAATGTAGACATTTTTTTCCTTCTAGACTTTGGAGATTTGGAAGGGCAATTTTGGGGCAGTGGACTCTTATAAGTCAGGCTTCCCAAAGGCTATGATATTTTCATTTATTGAGTACCATATACACAAAACACCGGTCATTCTGTTCTGATTGGTCCTCATGAACTCATGAGTTAGATAATATCATCTCTAATTACGGATGAAACATGTGAGTCTCACTAAGGCTGTGTACGATGCTCCATGTCACACTTTAATCAGTGACCATTCTGTGTTTCAGACCCAGGGCTGTCTGACTCCAAAGCTTGGGCTCTCAATTTCCAGTGCACACTGCCAACTTGAACTGCATAAGCCAACCAGGCAGCCCTTTGGGGGATCAGAAGAACTAGCAATGGCCTCATTCCCAGCATGAACACATGCAACACTACTGTCCATCTGCCATAATTCCACAGTGGATTGATGCTGTTCAAGAAGAAAGCCCAAAGGCCGTTTGGGCAGCTTCTCAGCAGTTCAGTACTTTATTTGTTAATCTAATCAATCCATTTTCTTTTGGGGGGTGGTAGCACCTGAGTAGATACTCATTTTTCTACTTCACTGCTTACTGGGTCTGAATAAACACAGTTGTTTCTGCCAGAAGCACATCTCCCAACTGGATGAGCCCTTGAGCTCTGTATGTTGAAAATCTTGGATATCCTGTTAATGAATAGTCCACAGCATAGGCAGTGTGTTTTAAATGGTGCTGACAGTGAGGTCCTGTCTCCACTAATATTCCTTCCTGAGCCCAGGTCCTGACTGTGTCCAAATCATCTGAGATGTTAATTAAAAATACAGATTCCTCAGCTTTACCCAGGATACACTGAATCAGACTATCTCTGGGTGATGATCCAGAAAACTGTGTTACCAACAAAACCCCAGGTAACAGGACTGCACAGCCAGAATTAGGAAGCAATTTACTAAGTTAGAGCGAATGGGGGCAATTGCTCTGGGCCAATTCATTTGACTTTTCAATATTTATTGACCTACTACAATTTACCAAGTACTTTCCTAGACCCAGAGAATAAGCTATGGGCAGGGAACCTAGGGTCTATCATAAGTTTACAATATGGTGAGTGAAGCCTGGCTGTCAGAAAGGAGATACATATCTAGACCATGTGAGGGGTTGCATTCCTGTGATGGAATGAGGGCCCAAAGGTGGAGAGAGTTACAAGCAGGGCTGCAGTGAGATCTGTGGTTTGCAGCCAAAACATAGGGTCAGCGAGACACCCTGGCCTCATAAACAGTTCTGAAAAGCACAGCTGAGATGCTTACAGTCAGCTTCAGATCTCAGGAGTGCTTTTGATGTGTCTCCCACTTTCAGGAAGGGTGCACTCCTAAGAACTATCGGATTGGCCCCATAGCAAGGAGTCTGTTTCTCTTTCCCCAACCTGGGAGACTTCCCCAGTTCATCAATTCCTTGAAAATCCACTTGGAAAATGTCGTATCGCCCAAGCACAAAGAGCTACTGCATCTTCTCCCTGGTGTCCAGGGCAACTGGTGTTGGAACCATATTCTGCTGGCCTACAGTAGCATGCTCTTCTTAAAACACCATAAAGTAAGTAACAGTGTTCGTTAGAGTCTGAGGAGGGAGGGCAGGCCAGGAAATAAGATAGGAGACATGGGAAGTCACTGTAAATTCCTCTCTATTCACTTATTATTCCTTTTAAGCTAATTTTAACTGAGTAAAATGGTGGTAGAAGACACAGGATAGCTGGACTGAGGCTTCATTTTTGCCTATATGGCATTGTCTATTTCTTTCCCTTAAACTTACACAGAAGAACCAAAAGGAATTGTTCTTATTATCTTAGGTCTCGTGTCTTCTACTTATGAACCAATATGCTAAGAATATTTTTTTGGTGTGTGTATGTATGTGTATATGTGGTGTAGAATGTGTTTGAGTGGGTGTGTGCATCTAGATGCCGGAGGTGGATATCAGTGGTGTTCATCCATAGCACTCGATCTTATTTTGCAAATTTTGTTTTCAGATTTCTTTATTCTACTTGATCTATATGATTATTTTGCCTGTATGTATGTATGTGTGCATACCACATGCATACTTGGTGCCCACAGAAGTCAGAAGAAGGTGTCAGATCTCCTGGAAGCAAAGCTGCAGACAGTTGAGAGCTGCCGTGTGGGTGCTGGGAACCAAATCCAGGTCTTCTGCAAGAGCAACAAGTGCTTTTAAGCCCTGAGCTATCTCTTAAGCCCCTCTTACCTTATTGTTTGAGGCAAAATCTCCCAGTGAACCTAGAGCTCATCAATTCTAGGCTGTTTGGCTTCTGAACCCCAGTGATCCACCTATCTCCACCCTCCTGGGCATTGTGGTTACAGATGTTCACTCTCATACCCAGTCCTTTTTTTTTTTATTTGTCGGGTAGAAATCCAAACTCTGGTTCTCCTGCTCTGGTAGCAGGCACTTTACTCACTCAGACATTTCCCCACCCTCTCCAGCTCCTGATGCCTCAGGAATGGTGCTACTACTAACTTAGCAACTGAAAGAATGAGGAGAAATGTGGTGCAAACTGACTCATGGTGCACAAAAATGGAAATCTTCAGTGCAGGAGATAGAAATCATGTTATTTTTTAAAAACGTGTATTTCAAAATATAGGATACTGGTCACCCACCCAATGACATCAGTGACAGAATGTCAAACACAACTGGGTGTCCAGAACATTTCCACCAGAGATAGAGTGTCTTTTAAGTTGACACAAAAGCCTCCAATTAGCAGAAGTAGAAAGTCTGTGGGTTGTTAGCATGCCTTTAACAACACCTGCTCTTCTGGTGTGTGTGTGTGTGTGTGTGTGTGTGTGTGTGTGTGTGTGTGTGTGTACTTAGTTTCTCTATGTGAAATGGTGACATGTTTGCATATTTCCTATATACACTTCTATTCACTGTAAATCACTCCTGGATTATTTATACTACCTAATGCAGTGCAGATTCTAAATAAATGGTTCTTCTAGTACATTGTAGTGACAAGGAAAAAGTCCTATACAAGTTCAGTACTAACACAATTTAAAACAAATCCAGCCTTTGGTTGATTGGGTCCATTATGTGGAGACTACAGATACAAAAGCTATCTATCTATCTATCTATCTATCTATCTATCTATCTATCTGTCTGTCTGTCTGTCTGTCTGTCTGTCTGTCCGTCCGTCCATCCGTCTGTCTGTCTATCTATCTATCTATTATCTTTCTCTCTTTTAATGTTACCTATATATCATTACTATTATAATTTCTGTCTACCTATAATTACTTATTACTTCATGCTGGCATTCCCCTCTAACTATCTTCTCTTTATTTTCATTTTAGAAACACTTAATTTAAAGGAGATATTGCTTTAAGTATGATGCATGTAGCTAAATCACAGGTGTTATTACAGATGTGCTGAAAAAGCATGGTGCTAGGAAATGGGAAGTGTGGTAAATAGCATATAACTAAAACTCTTTTGTTTACTGATGGAAAAAGAGAAACCTGAGAAGTAGAATAATGAGTTCACAGCGACAATGACTATTTAGTAGCAGAGACGGTGACAGCATGTGGTGTGTGTTCAGTGCTGTTTCAAGACAGAAGTCTATCCACCAATAGCAGAAGTCCTTGAATGGAAAGGAATGTGATCTGAAAAACCAACTCTCAGCTGCTCCGTTTTGTGTTTGAACTCAGGAGGAACAGGGGAAAATGTTTTTGTAGTCCTGAGTTGTCCTTTCAAACTATGGGCCAATGAAATGCCAACAGGTGTCCCTGGACCTCATGTCCTACTTCTTCTAAAAAGTAAGGCAAAATAAATACAACTCAAACCTACCAAAACAAGTTGAAAACATAGCCCTACTTAGTACAAAAGGCTCCAAACATTAAGGAAGGTGATGCTATCAAGTCCTTATTATAAGAGGTCATTTTGCCACCAAGCATTCATTTTCTTCTTCTGTCCTTCAAAATATGGTTTTGGGTCTTGAATGACTGAAAAATGTATTCTTTCCAAATTTCACTTGTCCTTGCAGATGATTTTTCTATTCACAAAGGAGGTAGAGACTCCATGTTCACAGAGAAACATGGCAGAACCTTAGCACCTCCCACTGAAATCAAAACCTGCAGCAGTAGATGTCCCTGAGCATCTGAAGCAGAGAGGTGGTGTTAAACACTGTTCCCCTTCCCTTAGCTAAGAGAACTTAGTAAAAACGATCCCACCCCCTCAGCTGTGACAGCCCTCTGATGTGCAAGTGTGCAGCTGGACACGTTATGGAGGAGAGACCACTGAAAACACCATACTCAAGCATCACTTAGAGGCATGTCAGTTTGTGAAGATCACCCGGGGTGGGTTTACGCAAGCTTAGTTGAAACAAGGTGCCCATTCAATATGTTCTTTTAATGCAATCAAGAGACTGGGTGTCAGTAGACATCTGAGGCCGGTGTCTGCATGACACCGCCTACTGCTTTACCATAAATGCCATTCTTATAAGTAGAAGGAACATACTCTAAAATACAAGAGTGTAAGCTAGTTTGATAAATTCATAAAGCAGGAACCTAGTTATCTATTATCCTTATTAAATATCATATACCATGCATGGGTATATGTGATATATTCTTACATGACTGGCTATGCAATGGATTTCCTTTACAGCTGTGTCCCACAAATACATACTCAGGACTGCATGACACCCCTGGACAATAAGAGAACTTCATCTTCACTATTATCCAACAGGCTACATCATGGCTGATGCCAATATTTCTATGTGGTGGGTGCTTACATTTTCTTTTTAAAAAAAGACATACGGAGATGAATACAGGAAGGGATAATAACGCTCATCTCTCTGTTACCACCTGTGTACAGATGAAAATACACCTGTTAGGTCTCCTGCAGTGGCAACAGAGTTCATGGAGGGTCACTTCTGCTGTTCTCTTTCATCTCCATCACCACAGTTACACTGGGCTTGGGTTTCCCCATAGGCTGCTCTGAGCCAATGACTGAGCATGGTTGCCCATTTCCATTCAGTGTGGAAAATCTCCAATGGGCACCTTTGACTGCTGGAAATCCCAGTGTCCTAATATGTTTTTAGAGCGTGTCATAGCCTGACACTCTTGCCCCATAACCCTCTTCTTCCCTACTCCTGTTTGCTGATACAGCTCTCACATTGGTGGATAAAGGTCCTCTCCCACTCTGTATCAGTCTTCACAGGTGCTTTTCCAGTAAATCTCTCTCATACCTAATTCTGTCTTAAGACCTACTTCTCAGAGGACCTCAGCATTGTTCCAAAAGTCCAGATACTGTCAAATAGATAACTCTACACAGAGTTTAGAATGAAGAGCTAGCTGGGACTCAGACGTGCCCCATTGGTTATAATGGGAAGGGGGAAAAATGTCCTGTCAGCATTTTGTGTAAACTTATGACCACATTTAATCACCCAGAGTGTACCTTCACTGACTACCAGATGTGTCATTAGCCATTTCTGAAAAACGTGAAATAAAATCAGCCAGCCTGAGAATGCTGTGGAATAAGTCAATACTAACAGATGGTGTTTATTTTGTCACTGCTGTGTTAAAAAATTACCACCTAGTCCCATCAAATCCATTTCTTTAAGGTGGAAGCTTTATGTAAAAACTGCTAGGGAAAATGCAATATTTTATCAGCTGTCATTGAGTTCCTTAAAATATGAGCACTTGTTTTCATGGTTTTCAGTTTTCTAGGACATGGTGCAATACACAGGAGATGGGTTTGTATAAATCTGACACGATGGAGCATTTTGCCAGCAGCTCTGTCTTGCAACATGCAATCTGTTTTGTTTTTCAAACAAAGTTGGTCCACGAGTTCCTTAGAACTGTGGTGCTTTGAGGACGAAGACCGCAGTTCCTCAATTAAACACATTGTGAAGCAGTGCGGTGTAGACGGCCCACACTGTGGGGCCCTTTAGACACATCTACCACATGCCTTTTGAGTTGTAGACACATAGAAAATCATCCCCAAAACAGTGCCACACTAGAATGCCTAAAGACATGGGAGCAAAGTCCACGATATAAGAAACGAGAAAGCTAAAAACTAGAAAGGGCCTTATGATACCAAGTCTTCATGAAAACACAGTGAGAAGCTCCCCTAAAAGGATGCTAAGGGTTGGGGAATATAGTTCAATGCTACAGTGCTTGCTTAGTGTGAAGTCTCCTGTACTGTTGAAAGCAAACTAGAGTGTAGAGTGGCATACAGCCAGGCTGTATCGAACAAACCAAGGCTCCCCTCCTCAGGCTGACTGCATTTATAGCCCCGCCAAAGCCAATTTCTGCTAACTGTGTCCCCGGTTCATGGAGGATTAAGTGTTCAGTGTCTTTCACAGTGCCTGGCATACAGGGAGTGCTATGTGAATATTATTATTTTAAATTGTATCATGTATTATTATAGAGAAAGCCCTCAGAGCGCTTTCCTCACAGTGTTCACAGTGAGTCTTGCTAAATGGTAAAATTGCCGGCAATTTTCAGTGGTTATTTTTTTTTCTTGGCTTATTTGTTTATTCTGATGTTTCCAACACATAGACAAATGTACCATTTGAAAAGAAGGGAAAAGGAGAAGAATAAGAAGAAAAAAAAAACTCACCTGTTTTTATAGTGCTTGATTTTACTGCTATAAATAGTACATAATTGGATACGTAAAATTTAATTTTTTTTTGTTTTATGCTCAAAGTACCTTAATCATTTAGTATTTCTTTGAAAACACCTCAACAGAAACATGTGTGAACTCCTGATCCCAATACTGGGACCCAAGTGAACACAACTGCATATCAATCAGTGTGAAGCTAGAATGAAGAACGAACACTAAGAACGTGGAGAAATAGATTTTTAATGATAAATGAGCTGTGGAATGACTATGTTTCCCTTTCTGGTCATTCTTTCCTCTTCAGAATGCTACGGTCTCCACAGAAAGCTCACCTAGATATGTAGGCTCTCATATGCAAATGAGTCAGTTGTGACACAGGCACCATTTTGTTTAAAAATAACTGAAATAAAACAAGCTGTTTCTAGGCACCCCTGGTAGACCCTGAGGTAATTTTCTGAGATTATCAGAGATCACATCATGAAAGGTCAGCAGCAAAACACCAAATGATCCAATTAAAGTACAGATATCACCTCACCCATGTCCTAGACATGCTTTCAAAGGACACACACTTAACCACATGTTTTAAAAAACTGCTAACAGACATATCAATTGGTAGGAGCCTTCGTGGTGAGGAGGCTGGGGCCATTCTGGACCACGATGCTTCCTTTCTCCCTGGATTTCAACATGTTAACTGGAGAATGGGAAAGGGGACTCTAAACTGAGGGGACTTCCTCATTCCTTATGGCTCTGTCTTCTTTAATGCCTATACCATTGGCTGCTCTAGTGATTCCAGGCAGTCCAGTAAAGCTATTGTGGTGTGTTCATCTTCTCTTTCTCTCTTGTTTTTTTTTAAATTGCAAATAGTCAGACTGACCACTAAAAAAAATTCCAGAACATTTCTTCTGAACATCGTCTGATTCTGTAAGACTGACCCTTGAGATAGTGAATGAGGTTACCATAGTAACTCATCAGGCCTCACTTCTGCTGAGACCTACCTGCCTTCTTCCATTGTAAATGTGTTTCCATTTTAAAGTCCTTGCTGCATCCAAGTGGCTGGTGCTCACAGCACCTGGAGGAAGGAGGACTTCCACCTAAACACACAGTGACCTTCAGAGCTGAAGAAGAGATGTCTGTGAGGAAATGAATCTCAACACACGGCTTCGGCTCTCTCTCATGTACTTCAATCAGGGAGATGTGCATCATTTTTTACCTAAGACAACTGACTTTTCCATCCATAATCTGAAATACTAAGGAGAGGAAAACCCGAGCCTCTTTCTGAAATGATCTTTTTTGGTCATTAAGTATGAATATGTCTTCCTTACACATTCAAAAAGGTGACGGACAATCTTTCTTCCACGCACGTGCTCCATGTATCACAAAGAAAGAAGTCTTATTCTGTAGAATGCAGAATGAAACACGGCGAATACTAATAAGTAATCGATAAGGTTCAAGTCCTGTGATGTGTCAGGCACTAAGGGCTTTAATGCATTATTGTATCAAATCATTGAACCACTCTTATGGGAAACATACTTTCAGTATTTGCATTTTAGAGAAGAGGAAATTGAAGCTACAAGGTGGTGACTCCCTAGAGATAATGTCACTAGTCAGGTGCATGCTAGATTGGAACTCAGGTTATCTAGATGGACAGAGTGGCAATTATCTGACTATATAAGCTGCTAATCAAGTGTCACACTTCTGAGAAAGCCTTGCGATTCATCTGTCCTTGCTGGTGTAGCCTCTCTATTCCTCCAACCATCTTTAAAAGCAAAATGTGGCCTCCAGCAGCAACAAAGACATAATTTATTCATTTATTTTTGACACAGCTTATTTTTTATCCCCTATCCATTGTAGGGCCACATTTTAGGAGTAGATGCTGATCTTTCAAGAGTTCTTTAGGTCAGGAGGGTTGCAACCTAATGAACAGGCAAGTTACTTTGTAAAAAGATTTGCAGGTCTACAGTCCCTTTGGCCATCTGATCTTCTCTTATGAGAGGCAGAATTTTCCATCTATGAGAGATTCATTAGAACGGTGCCATGCTGTGGGATGGTCTGTATGTCAAGTGTGTTGCTGATTGGTCAGTAAATAAATCACTGATTGGCCATTGGCTAGGCAGGAAGTATAGGCGGGACAAGGAGAAGAATTCTGGGAAGTGGAAGGCTGAGAGAGAGAGACATTGCCAGCTGCCACCATGACAAGCCGCATGGGAAGATCCCGGTAAGCCACGAGCCATGTGGCAAGGTATAGATTAATGGAAATGGATTAATTTAAGATATAAGAACAGTTAGCAAGAAGCCTGCCACGGCCATACAGTTTGTAACTAATATAAGTCTCTGTGTTTACTTGATCGGGTCTGAGTGACTGTGGGACTGGCGGGTGAGAGAGATTTGCCCTGACTGTGGGCCAGGCAGGAAAACTCTAGCTACAGTGCCATTTTTAAGGAAGAAGGAAACTGTCCTCACTAGACATCTGCCAAACCTTGGTATCTGCCAAAATCTCCATGGTAAACTTCGTAGCTCAAGAAAGCTTTGAAGGAAACTTCTATTCTCTAAAAATTTGTGGCTGTATGGTACTTTCTTACAGTAGCATCAGCAAACAAAGGCACTTGTCTGTCTTGAGTTACTACAACTGAACATTTGTCTTCAATACTTTTTCAAATAAACTGAGTTTTTTGCCCTGAAAAGTGCTGTACATTTTCACAATGTTTTTGTTAGCAGTGGCAAGAGGCAGCATCTCATAAATGTAAGAGTAAATTTTTCCTGAACAAGAATGACAGATACAGCAACGAATCCCCAGTACCAACCACAGAGATACTAAATATACATTTCTTACCCACAGCATTTGAAAGATCAGGGCAGTGACTCCTTAGGAAAGAACGCAACTAATTAGAGAGGAAAATGGGGGAGAGACAGAAAGAGGTGGGGTAGGCTGTGGGAGAATAAGAGTTTATTGCTTGGGTTATTGAAGAGTTCTTCCAAGACAGCATGTGGCAACTTAGTGTTCGATGTGTTTGTGGTATGAACCAGGAGGGCAGAGCTTGCTTCAAAATAAAAGGGCTAGATAACTTCCAATTTGCACAGAAGTTTCATTGCCTCTCTTTAACTACACATTTGAGTTGCCTTTCAAAAATATACTTATATTCAATGGCACAAGCATTCCACAAATCTCCCCTCAAGTTGTTTCCTGAAGTGGTAAAAAGCTTGAGAGCAATGAGGAGGGAGGATTATCCACTGACGACTATCAACTCTACAGCAACCCCTCAGATCCCTTCTTAAATATCACCCTACTGTCAAAGCCACCAAGGTAGCTTTAAGTACAAATTGAAGGCTGGAGGTCTAGATGCCCCAAGAGCTTATGTGTGGGCTCACATTTGGCCTTTCCAATAGAAAGCCTTGTATTCCTAGGCTAACAGCTTTGGTTCTATATGTCACCGATCTTTCCACTAATAATTTGATGATAGTAATTGAACTGGGATATCTCTTAACAACGTGCGTGAATTAACTGAGTTAACGCATGCAAAGATACTCACATAGTAGATGTTCCTTTCAGTACTACTATAACAACTACTAACATCTCAGTAAGAAAAGGATTTATTAAAATAGATGACATAATTTGATGTTTATAAAATAGCATATTCCATGGCATACTTTATTCATACAATAAAGTACTGCAACAAAATTCTTCTTTTGTTTCTCACTTATAAAATGTAGAATAATTCACAAGAGTTTTGGGGGTGAGGAATCCATCTTCACATTTGGACTCAAATTTGGCGTTTCCAATAGAAAGCCATGTATCCCTAGGCAAACAGCTCTGGTTTTGTACATCACAGGTTTTTTTCCCCATCAATAATTTAATGATACCCCTATATATAAAATGCCAATATGTGCTTTCAATCTTGATGAGTTAGATACGCTGTAGTACTAAGG
This sequence comes from Peromyscus eremicus, assembly GCF_949786415.1. NCBI lineage: Eukaryota > Metazoa > Chordata > Mammalia > Rodentia > Cricetidae > Peromyscus > Peromyscus eremicus. The sequence goes on from NC_081423.1 coordinate 20,529,257, forward strand.
CATGGGACATAGACTGAGTTTCCAGAATGCAAAAGCTTCAATGCTCTCCCCTCCAAGCCCTCAGTGCAAGCCAAAGGCAAACCCTGTGCTCAGCCACATGAGAACCAAGCACCAGGCAGTTTCATTGGGGAAGAGCATCAACCAACTGGGACAGGTGGCCAAGGCTGAGACCATCTGTCTCCTGCAGAAGCATCCAGTGAGTGTTAAAGACCTCATCAGAGAAGCCTCGGTGTGCACTTTATGAGTGTTAGTCAGGATTCTTTTACTGATTATGACAGGAAAAGAGTAACTGGCACTGGGGGTCCCCTTGCCAGCTGCGGGTGTAGGCCCTTGGTTTGTCCCACTACTGCATCTATGTAGATCTTGCAGTGCATCCCTTTCTAACGCTGGTGGAACCAGAGGCAAGCACAATTGCCAGCCAGCCACCTAAGAAACATTTCTTTTGTCCAAGTACTACATGCATTTTTAATTGAAAAATACTTCCAATTACATTAGAATGATCATAAATAAGAGTACAATGTGTTAGAGGGTGAAGCTGGCAGGCTATTCATAGATTGATTGTTATTAAAATTAGCATTATTATGATTCCATCAATTATTTCTGCACTTTGGAACGTTTTGTTTTCTTCTAAACCTCTTTACATGCTTTTGTGAGTTTCATTATAATGTCAGGTGCCCCTTTCATGGGAACATAAATTTCCTGTCTGACAAAAATGGTTTTTCCTATCGCAGGAAGCCATGCTATTTGGGCCATGGAGAAAGTGACAATGTTATTTCTAATGCTGCTTATGCTTATTCTCTCACACAAACCCAATTATCAGCAGCTTTTGGGATTCTATTACATCCAACCAGATGTTTATATAAAACACCACTACACCCTTGGTTTTAATGATAAGCATAATGAACATTATTCTATTTCATATAAACAATATTTTCCTAAGAGGCTAACAATATTTGCACACCAAAAAAAAAAAAAAAAAAGGAAGAAGAAGAAGCCAGGATGACATCATAGGAACCATCTTTCATTTTTAAAAAACTTTTATTGAGTTTGTTCTTTGGTAGTTGCATACATGTATAACATGCATTCTGATTACTGTAAATTCCTTCTCTTCCAAAATTTCCTCTCATCTCTTGTTATCTAGCTATTCCCCCTAAAGGTCACCTTCTCACATCGATCAGGTTTTATTGTTTTGCTTGTTCTTTATGATACCCACCAAGTTTAACCAGGATAATCTGTGTGATGAGGGGTTTGAAACTATCCACCGGAACCCAGTCAGAGCCTCGGTGGATGCATAGCTGAAGACAATGTCTGCTCATCCTCCAGATTCTGTAAGTAATCGATAGTTTAGCGGAAATACAGGGCTCTGTGAGACCACCTCAATCCATAAATCTTGTACCTGCCCAGTGCAGATAGCCACAATTCCTGTGTCACAGTGTGTCATGCCCAGAATACAGTATTCCACAGCACTTCTTCCTGCCTTTGCACCCTTACATCCTTTCTGCCCCTCTTTTTGCAATGTTCCCTGAGCCTTAAAGGGGGTGAGATCAATGTCCTGTGAAGGGCTGAGCACTCAAACTGTCGGTATCTTGAGCATCCATGTGTCTCTGCATTGACTGCTATTTTTTTTTTTTGTAAAGAGAGCTTCTCTGATGAAGGCTAGGAGCAACATTTGTTCATAGCTATAAACAAATGTCCAGAAAGTGGCTTGGCAACATGGCAGTTCCTCTAAACATCAATTTTAGGTTACTCCCTCTGGCTTAAGTCCTCATCACCCACCGGTTTACACTGAATTTAGAGTACCAGGTGTGAATTCTACCTTGTAGAGAGGGAACTCCAAGGCATTCCTAGAGTGGTTTTATTTTAGTTTGTGTTTTCTTCAATATTTCTATCTCTTTATCAAATTCAATTTTCATAGCCTAAATTATCTTCCTGTTTGTGTTTTCTTGGCCTTTGTTCCAGGGTTTATTCATGTCCTTTTTGAGACGTTGGACATATTGGTAGTTGTTCTTTTGAATTTGATATTCTGAGTGTTACCTAAGTTGCCCTTACTGGGAACCATTGAGAGATTCATAATTATTTAGAAAGACATGCTGTTTTGCTTTTTGTGGTGTGTTTTGTATGATGGGACTTAAGCATCTGGAGTTGGATGGTTAGCTGTGTCTTTTGGTATAGATATCTGACTCACCTCTCTTGAGCAAGGGTTTCTATCTATTTGCTATTACCCAGGCTTGGTAGGTTTTAGGTTATATTGAGTGATGCTTGCAGTTCAGACTGTGGCTATTCAGGGTTGAGTCATGATTGGAAGAGCAGAGATGGTCCTGGCTCAGCTAAGGAAGGGTACAGTATCCAGTCCTATCACCAGGCTCTCTGCCAAATGAGCCAGTTGTCCAGTTCTCCTTAGGGGTTCTTTGAAGACAAAGTTAAGAGTTCCAGAGAGAAGTGGAGGTGAGGCCTACCATTGTTGTACACCACCCCTTAGCACAGACCTCACAATGACAGAGCTGGGGAAGAGGGGGTCCCAGAGTGACCAAGAGGGCAAGGCTTCCTGTGGAGCATGCAAGTCCTTGCCAAAAGTTCTCAAATGGCAACCTGAGGTACCAGAGGGAGGGAGGGATGAGGATAATCTGTGGAGCAGGCCAAAGGATAGGTGAAGATTCCTAAATGGTGGAGTTGGTGTCCAAGAAGAAGGCATTAGAATCTACCATCTTTCTTTTGAATTAGAGGCATGTCTATTTTCTTGATGTATGGATATTTCCACTAAAAAGTGGTTAAGAGACAGATTGCTCTCTCCAAGGTCATACAATGTCCCTTTGTCCAGCATTGCCATGCTGTAGGTACTACCCACCTGCTAATCTCTAGTCATCAGCTTTACTACTGCAAGGCCACAGTGATGGTTCAAGCAACCTTTATTTTATTTAATGGCTCCAAAGTTCGAGCCTAGTGGTGGCAGTAATGTAGATATACCAAAGATTTCATAAAGCTATTCTTTGAAAGGAAAAGATGAAATAATATAAACTGTTTGGAGAGAGTTTATTTTATTGTATTATTCATCTTTTACTGTGCCTAATTTATGTGTTACATATTGTTGCAAATGTATACAGGAAAAAAAATAAAAACAGAGTACATAAAAGGTTTAGTCCTAACAGCAGTTTCTAAAATCTTCCAGAACTCTTTGAATATATCCCTCCCCACATGCGTGATGATGATGACGATGATTGTCCTTGGTATCTCTGTCACTCAGTCTAGCTACCCTGGACCACCATCCTCTACTACACATGTCCTGGTGTCTCTACTGTCTTAGTTAGGTCTTGTATTCTTGTGTTTTCCACACTTGAGCAGACTACATTTCCACAGCCATGCATCTCCTGAGGGCCTGTCCTGCTTGCGTTGTTCCTCTGCTCCTAAATCAGCATTCCAACTCTACCCAAGAGGACATGCCAATGCCTCACCATTTTCAGTAGCTCCACTGCATTTCAAACCATCTTCTTCCCTGGGGCCTTCGGTTTTGAGTCATCTTTCTCTCACTTGCCCCAAATCTCTTGATAATGCCTTTTTGCCTAGGAACTTCTTCCCCCTCTCTTTCCCAGGAAGTTGTTTTAAGTTAAGGTACCCAATATATTTATTTAAATTTTCTCTGCAAGTCTATAAGCAATATAAAGACAGGGATTTTTTTTTTTTTTTACATCACCACCACCTCAGTGCCTACTACTATATCCAGCATATGACAGACTAAGTATCTATTATAAGATTGGAATGATTAATGAACTCATTCAGCGGGGAGCCTAGGGGAACACTGTGAAGGACAGTCCACTGTAGCCTGGAGGTAAAGTCTCCAGAGCCTGTATTTTGAAGAATGAGGAGGAGAACGGAAAGATAATGAAGAGACAGACTAATGACACTTAACCGGGTGGTTAGAAAACACACACTTCTTAAGAATGAAGTCTTCCTTGGCCAGTGAAAGAGCTGTCGTCACAATAAAGCGTACACCATCCGAGCCATCCCTTCGAGTGTCATCTCTCAGCCCATCGCAGGTGGCCACTTCAAAGGGTCCAGCTTTCACTTTCCTACAGGTCAGGGCGAGCAACTTCGCTTTAAACTCATCAATACGATCAAATTCCTTCTGTAGAATATTGATTCAGCATAAAAATCTACAAAGCTTATAATGTCAGACAGTGTCAATTTCTAATAACACATACCAGGAAGGCAGCCTGAGAAATTAGATTCTTGGGTTTCCTTATTAAATTACCATTTCTAAAGTAATAATTTGCATGTAGCACTGGTACAAAAGACTAGTTAAGAGCTGAACTATGAATCGACTGTATTGAAATTAATCACGACCCGATCTCTCCCTTACTTAAAACAACTTCAGGTACTCCTAATTTAAAGAGCATTTCCAAAAGAAGTACATGCATGGCACAGACTGACAACATGTGAATTCATGCAGATTCCTGAAACGGAAAAAAAAATGCTCTCCCCCTTACCACCTGGAACTCTGAAATCTGATGAATTACCTATTTTATTTTTATCACTTCCATTTCACCATATGAATGTGAGAAATTGAAACTCTTAAAGTAATCCAGTTTAACATAATATTAATACTATTTTTTCCCTGGGTAGATCTTGAAGAGCACATAAATAGATGATAACAGGGTAAATCACATTTTAAAGTTACAGGAAAGTCAGCGAGTCCTGTGGCAGCTGATAGGAAATTATAGGTACTTCATCAAAACCCAGCCAGCTACAGCTACCTCATAACTCACGCTTAGAGCTTCATAATGTGATTAGCTTTTCAAGAGGGCGTATTTGTGTTTTGGTTTTCTTTTAATCACTTTCTGTTTAGCTTGGCTTCCAACTGACTGCTGATTGACTACAGTCATCATGGAGAGAATAAAGAGATCGTCAACTTTGCCGAAGAAAAGTTATTAAATTTTAGTTTTCCTAAAGGAAAACATTCTCTGCAACAGTAATTGAAAAAAATAAAATCTTTATTGACATTCTTTGAGGGAAAATACAATATTCAACATTTAAGCTGAAGCAAGATAGGTAAAGGAAATACAGATTTGAAGCAATTATACAGACAAAGTCAGCCAAGAAAATTGGCTACAAGAGAGGGCATCTTGTCTACTGCTGTGCCAGCCTGATTGGCAGCGAGAGCTTCTCTGGCCTCTGCTTACACTCACTCACACACTTACTCTACAGATGCAAAGAATGCCTCCACACGCGAGCCACCTTTCTGGTCTAATGCAGTTCTGTGCAGTGCAGGTTGGGGCCAAAACTGAAGAAGGATAAACACATGACTGGAATCCATAGTGCCAGAGGTCCCGAGGCACAGGCTGTGGGACCACTAAGGAAAGGAAAGGCCGAACCAGTGCAGAGTGTTCCTATGAGCTATTTTACCAGCTTCCAGCAATGCTCCCGTGCCATCAAAGGAACTCTTTTTGATGGTTTCTTTTGAGACACAGAAGGCATCTTCTCCATAACAATACATGAGTCATCTCTGGCTTTTAAGAACACATATGTATTCCTGTTTAGAAATAGAGCACTTTATTTTAGAGAACCCAAAAGGGCAAAATACAAACTATGGGAATGAAAAATACAAGGCCATCTGTGATATTACTGTCTTTGAGATGGTCACATAGCATTGCCAGTACTAATCTTTTGTATACGCTAAGACCTATTTTTGTACATAGCAACAGTAGTCCTAGATAGGAAAGTCTATGAGCTATTATTGTCAAATTAAAGGAAAATGCCATCAGTGTTATTCTCTGTATTCTTCATGCCATTATTTCACCAGCCACACCTTACTGTAGTAGTACATGCATTTATTTAAACAGTTGCCTACTGGTTAACATTGAACATATTTTCATCTTGTGGGCTAGCAAGATGGCTCGGTGGTTAGAGGTACTTGAGCGTAGATCTGATAACTTGAGTTCTAGGCACAGATCCCACAAGATGTCAGGAGAGAACTGATTCCCAGGGTCCTTTGACTTTCACTTGCATGCCATGGCACACACACCTACATTTTCACACACACACACACACACACACACACACACACACACACACACACATAAATAAATAAATAGAATATGTGAATATTTCCAGCTCATGTATTATGAACAATGAAATATCTTAAACCCTGTATGTTTGAGGAGCATAGGTTAATAATCTGGATGAGTCTCTTCAAATTTATCTTAAAATCTCTGGTACTATCAACAAATACATTCACGGAATTTTATTTTTTTTCACAGAGTTTTCTTTACTTATTTTAAATTATATTTTATAGGATGTGGATCCACAAATATTTGAAGTTTCCTACAGATCTTTATATTGAAAAGAAAAGCTTTAGAAATAATAATGCCTAACAACACGAAGAAATCACAAGCCACAAATATCTATAGATTTTGGTGGAAGATAAAAGCTTTGCTTTGATTTTCCTCTCCACTGAAAAGAACTAAAAAGTGCTAATAATCATAGAAGAACTGATAACTAGAAAAGAAAGAAAAAAAGCAATCCCTCCCTAAGGTACCTATTTTAGCACTAAATCATAAACTAAGTGAACATATACTGTAATTCTTTCTGTATTTGGTGTTACATGATAATAACACAGTGAAAGTAAATGCAATTACTGGTTTAGAATTGTTTGGTATGATTTCACTCATCATTAAGAACAATTAAAACAAACCATGTTTAAGAAATGATTTTAAGTTTATTATTCCCCTGAGGTAACTGGAAACACTGGGGTGTTGTTAAACAAGGGCTTTGAATCTGTGGCTGACACTAGGGAAGAGATCTGATGACATTGCTTTGTCCTCTGCATGTTGAGAGGTAGCTGGGAGAAGCTGAGCGGAGCGCGGAGGGAAAGGCCGCTGACCGCCCAGTGCCCTCATTGTACAACATGCATACATTTAGTGGAGAGAACTACCTGCAGACCTCAGCTGGTTCTGGAAGGTCATTTCCAGGTATGCTGCTCTTACATAGTTTAATTAGTTTGACTTTTTCCTGATGACAAAAGCATTACACACACACACACACACACACACACACACACACACACACACACACCTCTAATTAAGTCAGAACTTTTTGAAGCATATTTCAGGAGTGACGGAAAAATAGGTTTCGATGCATAGTGCATTGTTCTGGTGAAGGATACAATATATTATTAAAAAGATGTTATGTACCATAAACACAGAAGAAAGCTGCTGGGAGCCATTGGTGCCTCAAAGCAGTCATCCCTAAGCACCTTTTCCTTTTCTAGAACAGAATCATTTGATGTTTTCTGTTGGTTCCATTCTGTTTGAGATAGTCTCAGTCAGACCAGGCTCACCTGGCTCTCCCTAAGTAGAGGATGATGGTCTTGAAAGGTCGGGATCAGTTTACCTGTCTCTAACTTCCAGGCAATGGGACTCTCGGCATGTACCACCACTCACTACCTTCATTAACCAATTTTAAAGGAAGCCTAGAATAGGGAAAGTGGGATCTGAAGCTCATTCTCATAAAGACAGACTTTTAAACAATTCCACGTAAGCTCTTTATGGGGTAACAGCTCACTGCTTTTGTATCCACATGCACTTAACACATGGTCAATGTTTTTTGGAATCCAAATGTTACCAACTTTGCTACATTAGAGGCAGATCCATTCCAATGATATTCGATAATTTACATGTTTTCCATCCCCCAATCTCCAAGTAATATTGAGCCCTCTAAGAATTGCCCATATACTGCTCTTCAACAATAAACATATAAGGCATGGTTCCTGGTTTGTTTAGAAACATGCATTATAACTGAAAAAGAACAAACATTTGCACACCTGATTGTTGTACTTATTTGTCATCCCTGGTACTCAGGAATATTCTCAGAGATCACCAGTAAACTTGGGGACATGTATTAAGCATGACACATGCAAAACTTCTCTGTCAAACATGCAGTATATACACTGGCTTCTGCCTAAGGAAAGAGTGGTCACTGATGAGGTATGTGGTCCTAGAAAGACTTCCTGGAAAAAAGACATGGTGCCAGGCTTGGTGGTATACACCTGCAATTTTTGAACTTGGGAGATGGAAGCAGGAATGGCAGGACTTCAAAACCAGCCTCAGCTACATAGTGAATATGAGGCCAGCCTGGGTTACCTAAGGTCCTATCTCAATATAAAAACAAACAAACAAACAAACAAACAAACAAACAAAATAAAGAGAATGTAAATCAACAGACCAAATCACCACTGTTTAAAAAGAAATGGTCTAGCCGGTCGGTGGTGGTGCACGCCTTTAATCCCAGCACTCAGGAGGCAGAGGCAGGTGGATCTTTGTGAGTTCGAGGCCAGCCTGGTCTACAGAGCGAGATCCAGGAAAGGCACAAAGCTACACAGAGAAACCCTGTCTCGAAAAACCAAAAAAAAAAAAAAAAAAAAAAAAAAAAAAAAAAGAAAGAAATGGTCTAGCCTCTACATCAGCAACATTGGTAACATCTATATTCTGGAAAAGCTGCCCATGTGTTCAATGTATACCCATGATATATACATAAACATATTAAAATGCACAGTTACAGTGATGGAGAGCTTAAAAAACGTCTATGCCAAGGAATGAACTTGAGACCTCACTTAACCTATTCCAGGTTGCTATCAAGCATAACAGGGCTTTTAAATTCTCCTTCAGTTTAAAAAGTCAGACTTGCCTCTGGCATTTCTTTATCAGTTAGGTCTAAGGAATACAATCACAGAATGACAGGGGACAGTAAAAGGAAGAAAAACTTCCTATAAAAGTATCATTTTGGGGGGCTAGAAAGATGACTCAGTAGACAAAGAAACGTCTCTCTTGTACTTTCAACCTGAAAATATATTTCCCTGATTTACTATAACTGCAACTGGATCTTAAATGCATGGAACAAATCCCACACATTCCCTTTGTACTAGGTACTATTATTTTTCCACATTATATCAAATGCAGGCACATAGTTCCTTAAATCAGGTCACACTATTCTAAGTAGAAGAAGCAGAAATCTATTCCCTCTTCCCACCATGAAGCCACTAGACTGCTTCTCATATAAAATCATCAAACTCTATGGTCAAAAAATGGCCTAAACTACTACAAACATGATCTGTCTTCCTGTGACTCCAGAGATGTCTTGATTGAAGGGCAGTCTTGGTGATACTCGAGCACAGCAAGTAGTTCATTACTCAGACCTGGCCCTCCAAGGTGCAGAACAGACAGAGTTACAGAGTTGCACCGAGGGTGTCAGTGACTTTCGCAGTCAAAGATTGCTAATGGAAGAACAGGACCACTGCTGCGCAAACACAGACTTCTTTATGGCTGAGAACCCCAATCTCCCGTCAAAATCTACACCCTTAGAGTTATTTAAATGTCAGCAAACATGCAAAAATCTTTGTGCAGCACACCAAACAGCAAGATACAAGATGCTTTCTCTTTCTCATTCAAAACAGGCACAGACCATTAATAAACCATGCCAATCTCATTAGAGTATAACATGGTTTTAAAAATCCCATTATATCTTATTGGCATTGGGCTTACTTAGTATCGTCAGAAAACTTACATATACTGTGTGACCTGGTTCTTCTTTTCCTGCTGTTCATTGGACAGCACGTCAGTGTGGCAGAATGGTTACTCTAAGTTGAAGATTTACTTTTGTGCATTTGTTTTGTGAGACGGTGAAATAGAGAATGCATATTCAGGGAATGCAAATTTGAAGCTGTCTGGGGCCAAAGCTTAAACAGAACCCAGTGACATAAAGATTGTGTTGTTTTGATAGGAAGACATTTATAAAAGCCTCACGGCTGACAGTGTGACCAGCTAGAACACAAACACAATCTACATTCCGGGTTTAGAGAGATTGCATTTCTGTTCAACTGATGCTCCTCCGATAAAATACCAGACATGGGTACCCCTGAACCTGCATTCATCAATGTTACCTCTACTGTCTGAGTATTACTAAGAGATTTATATACTTGATCTACACTACGGAAGGGGTTCTGTTACCCACCCCATTTTATGAGCAAGGAAACAGAGATATGCAGAAATGATACACCTTGTCTGAGGTCAAATAATATGTAGTCAACCTTGGGTTCAAATTTGTAATGTCCTTTCAAAAATAATTACATTTCCTCACTCCTACTCTTCTGCCTTTCAAATAAGTGTTTGGGACAGTCATTTTTGCATACTCGCCTCCAGGGGAAAGGATTTGAATGTGTAACAGGCATCAGTTGAGGGTGTCTGCATTTGACTTGCATATGTAGTTTCACAGGAATAAACATTTTGGGGCACTAAATCAAAGGTGAAGACCCCCAAGAACAAGCATGCAAAGACATTCAGGTAGAACAGAGGTGCTAGCATGACTGAATAATCAGTTTTTGACCCCAGGTGACCTGACCTGCATAATCCTGGAAATTCATTTGTCTCCCTCGAAAGGGCAGCTGAGTTGACTAAACCGCACGTAAGAAGGTCAGCCTGTTTCAACAGAGTGACCGGAGGCACAGATATTCAATGTCAATACCGTGCATAGCTACACACCCGGGAGTTTATTTTTCTTCTAAAGAGAATGGAATAGAGAATTTTTAGTCAGCAATAAGTTAGCTTTTGCAGGAGTCTAATGACACCATTACAGAATACCTAACTTTGCTCTGTGGATACAATGTCATTAGTGCCCCTGGGGTTTAGTCCATGCTATCTCAGTTGTTCTACACAACCCTTCTCTATGTTGCACCCTCTCCCATACGTTGGAGAAATGATAGCTTTTATAGACACAAAAGGGTCTGCAATAGCCCAAGAGCACACAATACTGTTTTATTCATTAGTTGTCAAGTGCCTGTAGGGTTCAAAGAGACAGGTCAGTAGAAGGGTACGTAAAATATGAATTGTTCTATACTCCAAAATATGAGGTATTTGTTAGAAGGTGTCTCTAGGGTTCAATTTTAACAGAAGCTATGGACTCAATTGAGGTCTCTCAGCTTTACTTCTGTTCCAAGACCATCAACTTGAAAGTCAGTGTTTTAACTACTATTTGGATATTCTTTTCTAAGCTTGAATATTATTTTCTAATGCTCCCAAGAGCATCCTTTATGCCAAACTATGAAGTCTTCCCAGTATCATCTCAAATACTTGGCATATAGCATAGAAGGTATGTGCTCATTACATCTTAATTAGAGGGAACAAATGGTGTGGAATTGAGAGAGATACACAGTATTTTATAGAGTCTCCTTAATAGTCAGACATTGAGAACAGCACCCTCTATTTTGAAAATCAATTTATTTTTGAGGTAGGATCTCATTATGTAGACCAGGCTAGCCCTAAATGTGCTAACCTCCCTCAGCCTTCCCAGTGTTAATAGGCAGATACCACTATGCCCAGCTCCAGCTCAGATTGATTGTGAGCATGTTTGTTTTGATATAGGAGACAACTAAAAACATTAAGAGGAATCCATTTATTTAATTTAAAGATCAGAATAACTTCATTGTTTTGTGATTATTAAACAGCATTCAAACAATGAAAAATATGAAACAATATCAAATGAGTAAAAATCAGATATTTCCCATTACTTAAAGCACAAAGGATTTTAAATAACACAACATAATTTACATTACATTGTGAAGTCTTGATAGTATGGATATATACGCAAAAGTGACTTTATAAAAAGTGTAATTATGCAGCTGGAGAGATGACTCAGTGGTTAAGAGCACTGACTATTCTTCCAGAGGACTGGGGTTCAACTGTATGTAATTCAAAGAGGGATCCAATACCCTTTTCTGTTCTATGTCAGCACCAGACATACATGTGGTGCACAGACATGCATGTAGACGAAACACTCATACTCGTAAATAAGCAAAAACATTAAAAAAATTCAGTGGTAAAATGGCTGTAAGTTGTAACATATATCATTTACTTGATGCTCTTTATACAAAGTGTGGTAGCTGCCTCTTCTTCATGTGTCTGTGTCTCTGTGCTAGATCAGCATAACTCTTTTGATTTGCTGGAGCCAGCCAGGCAAGTCTTCACACATCTCTGCTTGTGATGCCGGCCAGAGAGGGTAGGACTAATTTTGTCTTACTCGTCATAGAAGAAGTTTTCTAATGGTAGAATAACTTGTTGTATCATTAATTCTTATTCTTTCATCTTTCGGTCAATGATGTGTCTAATGTGTACTCCTAAGAGAAACAGGTGTGGATGTGTGGCTAGACATCTGAACTCACACCTGTCAAGGTAAACCTCTCATTTAGGAAGCAGACACATCAGCACCTGGCTTGATTCTTCATGTCCCACAGAGCCCAAGGACTAGCATGTCATAAGCAGAGGCTTCTCCACAAAGTGTCACTTATGATTAGATTTAAAATCTCTTCTAAAAGCCTAGTTGAGAGGAGAGGGTTGGTGAACTTTTCTGTGCAGTACAGGGTTGTTTAGTTGAGGTTAGCCTGCAAGGCACATAATTGGATATTGTCTTATGTCAAAGGGAATAAATCTGAACACTGCTATAATTGATTTACCTAAAATTTTAAAAATTAAAAACACGTACACATGCATGAATTAGAGGTATTCATTCAGCTGGTGTGTGCTTTTGTTTTGTTATAAGGTTCATTGTTTTGTAAACATTCTGATTGCCATTTTTTTTTATAGATGTTGAGTGGTTTTGGTTCAGCCTGGAGAGCTAAGCTTGTGCCTTATCACATGATTTTCTACACTCCACAATTCCTAAAGAATGTGTGACTTCCATTAGAGCAGGCACGCACATATGAGTTTCACAGACCTGTTGTGAGAATCAATTGGATAATGCATGGAAAACATGGATCCTAGCACACTGCTCACTGAGCTCAATAAAGAATAATTACCAGACTGCTGAAACGTTTATATCTCAGAAAATTGGAAAATTATAAGTATAGTGTATAGTTTTGTAATTGTGTGCAAATTTTAGAAAAATATCTGTGAGGATCCTGTCTATAATGTTTCACTAACTATAGACTTGATTTATATATAATATACATTTATCATAGATATAAGAAATATATATATATATATATATATATATATATACAGTATGATGGTAAATGATTGTTTACAAAGATAATGAGTAAATACATGCATACATACATACACAACCGTTTAAAATTCTTTTCTTTTTATCTTGATGTGTAAGGATGTTTAGCCTCTCTGTAAATCTGTGCACCAAGTGTATGTACAGCCTGTGAAGGTCAGAAGAGGACATCAGACCCCTCGGACTGGACTTACCCAGGGTTGCAAGCCACCAATTGGATGCTAGGAATCGAACCTGGGTCCTCAGTAGGAACAGTTGGTGCTGTTAACCACTGAGCCATCTCTTCAGGCCACACACATAAAATAATTCAATGAAAACGATGTTTATTTGTTTATAAAATTAGTTCAAGGATTGTCAAGCCCGACTAGATGTCAGGATTGTTTGGAAGAAAGTTAAAAAAAGCCAAGCGAAACTACATAGCAGCACTAGAGGGAAGGAGAGGGCAGTGGGCGAGGAAAATGAATACGAAGTGTAGTGATGAATATGCCCGAAGAGGCCATGGTGAAGCCCACGGCTTTGTTTGCCAGCCTACGAAATGCTGCTGCTGCTGCTGCTGCTGCCGCTGCCACCACCACCACCACCGCTGCTGCCGCTGCTGCATCAGTTGGGGGCCTCCCTCAAGCTGCTGATGGGGAAACTGGGGAAAGGACTAGTCCACGTACTTTAGTATAAAGCTGTCCAGGCAAGTTAGACCTTAGATCAGTGATTCTCAACCTTTCTAATTCTTCAACCATTTAATACAGTTCCTCAGGTTGTGGTGACCGCCCCCCAAGTATAAAATTATTTTTGTTGCTACTACATAACTGTAATTTTGCAACTGTTATGAATTTAATGTAAATATTTTTGGAGATAGAAGTTTGCCGCAGGGGTTGTGACCCATAAGTTGAGAACCACCTCTAGATGAACTCAAGAAACATTTCAAAACATCGGCCCTAACATTCCCATTCTGTAACATACCAGAACGACTAGGTGATACCTGCTTTTTGACAGTATCAATAAGTACAAAGTCTGGCTGACAGACTCCCCCAAAGCTTCTTCAATTATTTCAGAACTACCATTAAGTATTTAAACAGTCTGAAAATCAATTCCATTTTAATTCATAGTAACTGCATAAAATGGAGATCTACCAGTAACCACAATAGTGCTGTCGGGGTAGGGTATGTGCCGGAGACCAAGTCAGATTTATGCATACCTGCACTAAACCCTTAAGATTTTGATCACCATGAGGCAAAAGGCTTCACTGAAAGTGTAGAAGGGAAAACGTCACAGTTTTCAACATTTGTTATTCTAGTTGAATAGTACAGGCAGGCAAAGGGAAGATTTCCTTTGATTAATGTAGTGACAGAAGACTCCACAAGCTTACACACTTGGGAGTGGGCCTGGTTTCCCAGTCTTCCTTAGCCAGACATTAAGTTTCTTAGTGAATGCAATGGCTGGGGACACAATAAAAGAGCCTCGGAGGGTAGGTGGAGGGGTTGCTGGTGGTTGGCCAGAGGGTGGCAGGCAGATCAGTCATAGATTTCTTGGAAACACTGCAGTATTAACTGACTCAGGTTGCTGAGACGGCAGGCATAAACTGAAGGTGCCTGGCATAGGAAAATGCCAAAGAAGAGAGTGTCTGGAGAAGAATCGGAAGGGGAGAGGTGCAGGACAGGGCTCAGCCTCCCTATAAGTGAGCACGTCACAGAAGGAAAGGCTAAGTATCAGTATGGATGGATGGTGTTATCTCATCTAAAGAACTTGACTGCGTAGTAGCATCCATTGTCATTAGAACAATCGAGTCTGAAGGACTTTTTCCTGAGCCTCACTCTTTTTATATACAGAGAGAACTGTGGTATTAGAGAAGAGTGAATATGAATCTCCAGCCCAACGAATGAAATTAATAAAATGAAACAAAGAGGATGGGATGTGCATACACCTTCGGTGACATTGGATCACATTGCCCTTTATAATGTGTATGTGTTTAGTAAAATCATACTGCTCCCTTTGTCCTTATCTCAGGCCACCTTGGGAGTTTTGATCCTTAAAATTACAAAGAGGACAGAGAAGGATCACAAAGCACTCCCTCTTGGATGCACTGCCATCCATCTTTTTGATGTGAAACATCTGAAAAGCAAATTCTCAAAAATCATTTTCCTTTGAGCATTTATTCAGAGCTCTGCTTCTCTGGTGATTCTTAACAAAGGTTTTGTTGCTGGTGCCCAGAGGAAAGACTAATTTAAATGTAGAAAGAGACACTTAAAAAATAATGTCATCTGTTGGGAAATCTCTCAGGGTGTTACCTTCCTTTCACACAGGCAGGGAGCTCAACCTGATTGCATTTAGGGTTATCTTTAGCAGCTACACCCCGAATCAAAACATTCTCATGAGGACTATTGTTCTAACTAATCTACTTATTAAGCTTTTATTCAGTTTTAATAGTCTTTTATTAAAAAAAAAACTCAAAGGGGACAGCAATGGATTCTACAATTATTAGCTAGGAAAGTGTGGCCTCTGACCTACAACCACCGGCTTGTGAGAGAATATTCATCTTTTCAAAGGGATCCTTTAAACCACTGTGCTTAATTACAGGCACCTCCCCGCCCCACCAACACCCTGCTCTCTATTCCCACAAAGTATTGACAGCATGAAACCCTGAAGCCTATGCTTTCTCCGTTTGGAGCTGGATTAATAAAGCTCCACAGGTGAAGTGTGAGACTGGTCTAAAGGAGAGAGACAGAGCTGTGGAGGATGGCATACAAGAAAACAAGTTGCTATGAATATTTGTGAGTAGGATGCTCAAAGCTCCATTTAAACCAATCCTTTGTGCCACTGAATATGCAACTGCTTCATGTGTCCTTTCTCTTTGCTCCCCTGTTTCCGGATTGGGAATAGAACTCAGTGTCTGGTGCACGCTAGGCAACCATTTGAACACTGAGCTGCACCTTATAAAAAGAACAAGGAGTCTGATTGTCTATCTTCATTTTTTTTTAATTTTGAAAGCTGATTATCTGTGATATTTGAATGAAAGCTATATTCATCCACAATTAAATGAAAAATATTCATTTTTATTTCTTACTAAAGATTTTCATCTGTTGAATGAATCTCTAGCCCAAAGAATGAATTAATAAAATGAAACAAAGAGGAGGAGATTGCATACACCTTCAATCTAAAAGCGCTATAATTTTAAAGATTCAAGTTTTCTAGTTCTAAAAAAATTTCTCAATGTTCAGCTAACAGCAAATACAAACTATTGGAGAAATACATAAGGCAACATACCACAGAATCCACCAAAATTCTGAGAACTATGCTTCCACCCAAATCATACTTGATTCCCTGGAAATACCTTTGCCACTTTCATTTTATTTTGTTTACTTTTTAACTTTGCTGTGTTTATTTTTAAAGTTCAAGGAAGGTATGTATGATATGTATTATGATAATATATGCCCAGTTAAAATGCAGCCTTGTAGGCAGCTTAGTCATTTCTTCATTCCTGGAGCAATTATCTCATAGGTTCAGGCTGTATCACCTGAAGTCAGTGTTTCCCACATCATTCTCACTTAGGGCCTCTTGGCAAGATTTGAAGAGTCATTTAAAAACAAACAGGAGAATTCACCCACACTGACAACTTTCTGTTTCTAAGGAATGTTCCAGGGGTCTCTGCTAGTGTTTGAGAACATAAGGATGCTACAGGTTATATTAATGGAATTGGGGGAGCAACCCATGGAGAAAAAGCATTTATCACAAGGCTAATATTTCTAAAATATACTGCACACCATGATTATCAGTTGATGAAACACTCACATGAGGCATTAGGGGTATAAAAGGGACTATAAACCTTGGCATAAAGTCATCCCTTGTAAAACAAGGGTTTGATCATCTACACAGGAACCTGGGTCTCTGTTTTCATAAAGGGGTTTTAGAGGAGCTAGCGAAGATTTGCTTTAACATCCTTGAACTGGCATCCTTAAATAAACAAAGAAAAGATGCCCAGGCAGGTGGGAGAGTATAAGCATTCTGCTCACACACAGAGATCTACAAACGGAGTTGAGATTTTCCAAGGTGAGCAAAGCAGGCCATATTTTCTTCAGTGAGGACTTTGTTATGAGAACTGTGGCATCGAAGGGCCAATAAAAGACTTTCTCCTGAGATGAAAGATCAATATCTTATTTGATTTGCAGCAAGAAATAAACTTCAAAATGGAGAGATGCTTCCTGTTTTCTTTTGTGGAAAGGCTGCTGGCCATCTGAAGTTCACAGGTAGAGACACTGAGCTGTGTGGAGGCCATGAATCTAGTTATCTATGCCATTCAACAGAAGGCATCACCTCTGCCATCATCATTATATTACTGCATGTGGGAAATCGTTAGGAAGAAGTCCTAATACCAGAGAGATAAATGGCTGACCTAAGAACAATAGTGGACTGTATAAAGACAGACTCTCCTGGCCATGGCACATGACAAATATTGTTTGTCTACTCAATGGCCAAGAGTTATTTTTTTTCCAACTTCCCTTCTCCTTTCCTACCTAGTCTCATTTTTCTTTATGTTAACAAGTCCCCTGAGAAGGTGGACCCCTCCCTTATCTGGAGAATGTATAATTATCTACTGATGCTATGCCCTTAGCTGATTGATGAATGTTTAATGAAACAAGAGGGAAATAATCCAGGTGACCCTAAAGATGATCTTACTCTCTGATGACAGAAGAGGAGTGCTCAACATGAATCCTCTGTCCGACTTTTCTAGATTGGATGCTGTCATAGCAGAGTAACATGCTTGAAGTCTGGGCTACTCAGTGGCTCCAAATACAGCCAATATGAGGCACTGAGGCAGTGGTGAACTACTGAACCAATCCAGAATCCATCTCCCTTCAGAACTGGGCATATAATTTTAAGCCAGCAATGGTTTAGCAGTGGGTTGCCTTTGGGACTAAAGACAGCTTCAAGGACAGCACTCTCCTCCACCATACTTTCCTTACTGAAGTATTTTTAAGTTTACAAAAGAGCTATATATTCTTAGCAGTGTCTGAATGTCTTAGAGTATTTATTGTAGTGGTAATGTGTACTATTGTGTAACTCAACTGGCCTTCCTGAGACTTTTTTAGCTGCAATGCTAAAAAGCATCACACTCTAGGAACCCTTTCAGTCAAACACAAATGCTGATAGAAAATCCAACATGAAACTATTCAACCCCAAAGTGAGAAATGAACCAGATAATTTAATGTGGGTTTCCCCTCTCAGATATATGGCCATAATAAGTGAATATAGAATTTTGGTTAAAAATTTAAAATCTCTTCAAATGCCCACTTCATGTTTTTCTATATATAGACAGATAGTTGAAGATCTACAAAAATCTGTAAGAAAAAAATGTAATACGCGTTTAAATTTGTCTTCAGATTGTGAAAAGCTAATACTTTTCAACATCCATATATAAATATCCAGGTATACTATATGGAGGTAAACTCACTCATCTATTATGTTAATATTTAAATCAAAAAATACTTTAATTTTATATATAACAGTTCAATATTTTAAGAGTACCAAATGCAATTAATATTGACATTCCCATTTAACAGATGAGGCAACTGAGGTTTAAAAGTTTCCAAGACCCTGCTGAAAGTCATGCAGAGGCTAAGCATTTGAACAGCAGATCTTGCTACTTATCACCAAATCTAAGCAGACTGAGTGATTTAAGTTGAGGCTCAAAGTGTCACAAAAGGCAGTTGACACTTGTGTGAACTGAGTTAGGACATCGTAAATGCTCATTACCATATCTTAGCACCTCATTTGCTTTCTCCCCACAGATTTAAGCACAGGCCCAGGGGAAAATAATAAATGTGTGCTTGGGCAGGCCCCTGCTGGCACAGGCTGCAGTTGGTACAGGCCAGCTTCAGGGATGGCCCATTCTGGAGTCCCTGCACTCAGCAGGAGGAACGTCCAATTAAAGACAAATGCCACAACTTGCATCTCTGCTGATGAAGTCTCTTGCTTTCTGTGACTCTCCCTGACTCTGGTCTAGTGGGAACCACACAGAACATTTCAGGCAATGAAATCAGGGGTTACTGAAGTGGAAGCTTGAGCAGACCCCGTCCTCTATCATCAGCTTGCAGGAGAGGACTGAGAAAGATGCTGGCAAGTTTTGATCTGATTGTATTTAGAAGATAATGTCAATGAAAATTGAGTTTTGTTACTTGTGCAAAGTAAATGTCGGGGCAGACTAAGACATTTAAGAAAGAGGAGAGAGGCCACTTGGCAGGAAAAAAATTCCATTTTATGAATATGAGAGTTATTATGTACTGCATTACTTTTGTTTTTGAGTTTTGAGTAGTTTAGGGGAATAGAAAGTAAAATAATTGAGAGAATCTGATGACCAAATATCAGAATCAATTTATGCCAAGGCAGAATACAGAATGCGACCTTATAGAATGTAACCTTTTTCACTTGGCTGGTTCATATCTCTGCTGTACACAATGCAGGACTCACCCAAAGGTATTTCAAGCTCACCCAAAGATATTTCAACTGAGATTTTTTAAAAGATTGGTTACTTATTTAGTACAAGTTGTTATTCATAAAATTTTAAATAGTTCTAAGGTATAAGCATCTTCTCCCTCTCTCTCATAGTCTGTTCTGCCTCTAACTCCCAATATTTAAAAAAAAATACAAACCAGGAGACTAGAAAACTTTGGGGAAGGAGCTTTGCAACCATGATAAAACTATCTATCCCCTCACTACAATGGCAGTGTGAACAACAGTAATAAAAGGGACAGTTTCATTTGACTGATTACTGTATGTTAAGTAATCTATGGTTGTTATCTTGTTCATTTTTTCATAGAAATCTCACGATAATTCCCAAATCACCATCCTTGTCCAAGAGGGAAAAAAAATGCAGTTTTACAGAAGTAGAATGTGTTCAAGGTCGTATGTTTAGGACACAGGGATAAAGTCCTCACTGGCACACAGACAGGCTGCTTGATTTCGAAGTCTCATCTTTATAGCAAGGCACTCTATTCATTCCACCTGCAGTGACTACTTATACAACAAGATTTATGATACTTCAAATCGTATTTTAAAAAGACTTCAGGGTTATTTAGCCCATGTCCTGACTAGTATAAGATCAATTCCATATAAAGAAGTGCCTTAAGGTTGTACAAACCAAAAATGTAATGAGAGTTCGAGAAGGCTTTCGAGAAATTCTTGGATGATAGATCTCCCCCAGTTAGGGATGCCCCCTTTGAGGACAATATTACGAAGGGCAACCATCATCATGTCACAACCATGTCCCCTGGTGCTACTATAAAAGACAAAATACTGAGTAGTACGCACTATAAGTCTTATCCCATATGACTTTTTTATGTTCTTATGATTCTTAAAATATATCTAAGTAACCTGTTTCTATAATTCATCAGACTTAACCATGAGGAATACCTGAAGCTGCTATTACTTGGCCAGCTAGCAGCAAAGGTGAAGCTATTCTTATTAGAAGGAGAGGCATTTTGTAGCTTATTTTCTTTTTTGGAAAGAAAACAACTGGACTCCAAGTAGCTCTGGATCCTTTTGCCACATCTGCCTATGAGGTGCTACATAACCCAGGGCAGGTGCAAAGAGAGCCTTCTCTTTCTCATCAACTCAGTGAGTGACTCAGAGCCAGGGCACTTCTCCTCAGGCAAAGACTACACTAAAATAATGTCTGTTTCAGCAACGAGATAAGCAAGGGAATTTTGTTTGTCAAATGCTGATTTCTAGAAAGAAGAAAAGAAATCCCTTCTGAACTATTCATAGCCACAGGCCTGTATTCAAGGATAGGGGATTCAAAATTTACATAGCCAGCACATTCCAGGAAACATCAAAGCAAGTCAAAACTGTTGTGAGCTGGTTGTACTTTATAGGACCCGGCAGTAGCCAACACACATTTCTGTACCAGGGTGGAATTATGCATCCTCAACTTGGGCCTCACAAAAGACCTACGGGTAAAATTCAGGTCACATGAGGTTATTCTCCAAAACTGCAAAACACAGGAGGAAATAGGAATTCATCAAGCACACTCTGTAGCAACAACAGAAAACAAGGTCAGGTAGTGGATTTCTGAGATTCAGATGGCCACATAGTATATTTAACTATTATTTTAAAGAAGTAAAAAAAAAGTGAGCAAGGAGTAAGATATTTTCAAAGAAAGACTAGTCAGATTATAAAAAGAGCATCTAGAAATGATATATTCTAAATAAAAATTCAAAGAGGGAAAAAATAAAATCACTGAAATAAAACTTCTATGTATATCCATTCAGCTGCAGATTAGAACTGGAACACATGAAGTTTTTTATCTATAATGATGAAGAGGGAGACAAAGAGATTAAGCCAGGCAGAATAAGAACACAGAAATTTAAATGAATATTTCTTACATAATGCTAACTTTACAATGAAAAAGAAAATCCTGGAATTACAAAATATGGGATGAAACTATGGCTTAAAATTTTCAAATGAGGTGAAAACGTGGCTCTTCATTTTTACGTATGATAATAAATATAAACATATCTAGACACAGCCGAGGCAAGGTGCTCATCATCACAGACAACGAAGACATCTAAAGTTCAGAAAGTTGAATTCAGATTGTCTATAAAGGAAAGAATGTATTTCCAACAGATTCCCCAGCAACAATTTAAGTTACAAAAAAGTAAAATCATTTTAACCTTAAAACTATGAGGGAGGCCAGGCGGTGGTGGCACACGCCTTTAATCCCAGCACTCGGGAGGCAGAGCCAGGCGGATCTCTGTGAGTTCGAGGCCAGCCTGGGCTACAAGTGAGTTCCAGGAAAGGCGCAAAGCTACACAGAGAAACCCTGTCTCGAAAAACCAAAAAAAAAAAAAAAAAACTATGAGGGAGGATAAATACTAACCTACGATTTTATAATTGACCCAAACTATCATTAATTGATGAATGATAAAAAGTTTTCAGACAAACACAAAAATGAGAGTATGTCACCAATAATCCTGGCTAAAAGAGTGTTAGAGTAAAGGTCTCAGGCTAGTTGAGCTTTCTGAAAAGAGATTGACTCATATCCATCCATCCACCCACCTACTTATCATCTTATTTATACCTGTCATCTGTCTATCATATCTATCTATCTATCTATCTATCTATCTATCTATCTATCTATCTATCATCTATCTATCTATGTATCTATTTAGCTACCTATCTATTATCTATCATCCATACATGATCTAAAATAGTATTTAAATGCATTATATCCCTAATATATTTATTTAGAGATATGTGTCTTCACATCTGTTTCTCTATGTAGACTTTCAGCAAGCTGGGGGATTCAAATGGGCAGCCAGTGTAGACAATGGCTCTTTTAAGATAGGCTACCTTTTGTGTAGATACAAAAACCCCAGAAACATGTTAAACCGAAAAGTCTGATGCAGTACACCTCTGAGTCTGTGTTACTAACATACTCCAGTGGGTACTGATGATGCTGTTTCATGTGCTAGACTCTGAGCATCAAGTTCCCAAGCAATGGTTCAGGAAGAAAAACAAAACAAAACAAACAAACAAAAAACAAACAAACAAACAAAAACCCCGCATCATGAGAAAAATGGAAACTCAAGTGGCAATGTCTATTTCTAAGCAAATATTAAATTGTAAACATAGTAATAAAATTTAAAGTTATTTAGTAGCTATAACCAAAGGAGATGTGTGAGTGAATACTGAGTCTGGATATCCCAAGATATTCACATTATTCAGCCAGGATGTAGGGATAACTACTAAAATGAATGCATTGGAATATATGAAAAACTTTACAACTGGTTTGGATAATATTTAAAAACATCCATGATTTTTTGGATCTAGAAATCCCAACATCTATAAAGCAAACCAGGATACCTTTGAGGTTAATGGTGGTGATATTAATTACTCTGAATAACAATAAACCACGGTTATCCTGTCTAAGCCAAGTCAATCTGATCAGCTTCTTCAACAGTAGTGTGTAAGAATAGGCAGGTCTCTAGGTCTTCTCCCTTGCCTATCCCATATCTCAGTGAACTCCCCTGTTAAGTGACTTTATACTCTGTGATTCTATGAGAATGCTCAGTTGAGAAGTAAGTGTAATTGGGCGCTTGCTGCTTTTACCAGTCCAACACCACTTCTGCTTCTCTCCTTTTGACCCATCTCTACCAGTTCTAAAACTGGAAATGCATTTCAAGGTTGGCCTACCAGCCCATTTGACTCCACTGTGTATACAATTATAAAGTGCAGCAGAAACATGCAAGTCAGACTGCCATTCAGTGAGAGCAAACCCTAAGACTAACTGAGCAATGATGGAGATTACAGGCTATAAGGATTATGTGAGTTTACAGCTGTAGGTAAGATCCCTGAAACCTAAAAGGATGGATATGCATGCACGCATGCACGCACGCACACATGCACACACACATGCACGCACACACGAACGCATACGCATACACACAGAGACAGATCCCTAACGAGAGAGCTTGCACCAATGCATTTAGTCAAACTTAAAGCAAATTATAACCTTCAACTATGAGGTGAAAGGAGACAATAGCTCCTAAGCCACTTCTTTATAACTTACTTATCCATTACTATTGTTCTCATTGACTTGAACCACTTTGAACTTGGTTTCTCTACCAACAAATGAAAAGAGTAATTAATAAGATGTACAGTTTGTGAGACCACTTGACGAAATGAGCTTGGCAGGGCCTTTCAGCTCTACTGACATCACTCAAGTAGTGCTGGCTGTATAAGAATGAGAGTCAGAATAATTTTTCCAAGGGCTATTATTCAAATCCAAGGCTCGGAGCAGCTATGAACTTTTTAAATGCTTCCTACATCTCCTAAAAATAGATTTTTCTAACCCAACTCACCTTACAATTGGAAAAATGGGCCAGGTTAGTGCAATTCTCAATTCACATTTTAAGGCAGGAAGCTTATAAAATGCTGTTTATGATCTGATTTTCAAAATATTTGAAGGGATTGGTGTAGACAATGAAAATTCAGCTAAAGCAGAGAATCTGGAATTAATGTTTTTAAATTTATTTGCTTCTGATTCTAAAACTCATAACTATAAGCTATTTAAATGTGTCATTGTTAATATTCCAGGGAGAGTCACAGTAATAAATAAGGTCCATGTTCCTCAATCCAAGGTGCCCTAATGACATCTGAGGGAAAATATTTATTATTTGGCGTTTTGTGTGAACACTTGACTTAAGGTTCTAAAATCCCATATTAAATGCACTACAATACACTGATTCTTAAACATAATTTGTTATTTTTATTGCTTATGAAGTTTTTCATCTATTTTGAAAATAAAATAAAAATATACTCTATCAGATGTGTTTCAAGCATGCTATATTTTTGAGCACAAGAAAAGTCCTAAAATGCTTGCTGAATAAATGATAAGTGGACAAATATAATAGAAAAAATACACAATGCACATTTATGTATACATATGTACATATATTAATATACATTCCACTTATTAGTGGATGTAAATTGTCTAGAAAAAGCAGGAGGATATAGTTATTGATAATTGTTACTCATTCCTTAGGTCAGAGTTTTAAAACACAATTTCATTTTATATATGGAAATACAGGTTCTATTGTGAATTATCAGATTAAAAAATCTGCAAATAAACAAAGTTTGGAAAAGCAATACTATCAGACAAATACTTTCTTTCAGGACTTCTGACAGTACTTAACATGTCAATAAGCCTCAATGAACATCCATGAAAGAGAAAGCACTTTACCTTAGTCAGTATAGTGCTTGCTATGAAAGCTTGGGAACCTGAGTTCAAATCCTAGCATCCACAGAAAATGCTGGGCATGGTGGCACCCAGTTATAATCCCAATGCTGGGAAGGTGAATCCCAGGGACTTCCTGGTCAGCCAGTCTAGCCTAATCAACAAGGCCAGGTTCCAGGGAAAGACCTTTACTCAAACCAAACCAAACCAAACCAAACCAAACCAAACCAAACCAAACCAAACCAGGTGGACAGCTTCTCAGGAATGATTCCGAGGTTGACCTCTGTTCTCTACATAAACACACATTTGTGTGTGCACAAATTTAATTTTTGTGTGATATCATCTATTCTCTGGAAATCACTTTGAAAAATCTTCCCAGACTTCCACTGCCAATCTCTAGACGAAAGCTCGGTTAATGCTATTTCCTTTGAGAAAAGTGGCAAAGTCAAAGAAAATTCACAAGTTAGAGTGCACCATAATCTATTGTCATAATTGAATTGATTGTTATCTATCTCAGGTGTATTTATATAAAGTGTAATTATTTCATGTGTGTGTGTGTGTGTGTGTGTGTGTGTGTGTGTGTGTGTGGTGTATGGACACATTTGTGTAGGTTTGTGCTGGTGTATGTATGTATGCATGTGCTTGTGGAAGTTAGGGGTCAATATTATCTGCCTTGATAGCTCTCTAACTTTTTTGTTTGAGACAGGGTCTTTACACTGAACCTGAGGCTTACTAAATGGGTAGACCAGTTGTCTAATGAGCTTCAGAGATCCACCTGTCTACCACCACAGCACTGGGGGTCCAGACATGTACAGCCACACCTAGATTTTCACATAGATGTTGAGTATAAAACTCAAGTCTTCCTGCTTGTTAGGCAGACACTTTACCCACTGAGCCTTGGTTCAGAAATATGCCATTTGAAAACAATAATATGAATAACTCCTAGCCATTAATATTCAGTTTAATAACTTGAGAGAAAATGGTGACATTTCACTGATTTCTGGAATTTATAATGGCAAAAACATCACAAAGCTGAGGGCAGATTTATTATCTTGCATAGGGAAAGGACCCCAACATGCACCTACAAGGATGTATGGTTGAACTCTACAAAAGGATGCTTCCTTGGAATGAAGCAAAATAGAGAGCTAGGAGGAGCAGAAAGAATTACCAAGGATGCAGAACTGTTCTACATAAATTCATCAAAGGATCATGCTGCGGATGCATAGATTATTTTGAAAGAGAAAACCACACATAACATGTATCACTTAAAAAAATGGACCCAATAAAAAGGCAAAATTCAGATGCAATCCTAGATTTCCTATGTATGAATACATGGATAAATGGGTAAAGGCGAATATTGAGTATTTCATTTGCTTCTTGTATTCAACCACATTTTGGGTTATTCCTTATTGATTTATGATTTTATTAAAGCCTCAGGGATATGTTTTCCCGTATAGTTCTAGCTGAGGATTGAATGTGTAGCTGATGTTTTATAAAGAACATGCAGGATGCTCTCTTGCAAAGCTTCACCCCCTTTAAAGCAATACTTATAATAGGAGTTCAATACAACAGCAAATAAGCATCATTTGTTTTCCTCTTTATCTTATCTTTGTTTCACGAGAATTTAAATGCAAATGTGAAATAGAATGAACAGCAACAAATGCATCTCCTGCTCCGCAATATAATCATTGCAATCTATAAAGCATAACAGGCTCTCTTGTGCTGTCTGCTTACTGTCACAGTATTTTGTGGTTGGAAATACAGTCTGTGGGTGTTATTTTGCAACCAAATTTGAATAGAAGCACTCTGAGGAATCATCCTTGTGTTTATGTGAAAAGAGTGTAATGTTTGCCTGTGCGTGTATGGATCAGCTTTTTTTCTTTATTTAACTTATTTTCACAAAACAATTAAGAAAAATGTATTTTTAGCATCAATTAAATAATTAAAACCAGGGAACTTAAAGAGAGGGTGAATGTCCTCAGCAGTATCTGAGCAGAGCTTTTCCCCCTTGCTACTGGCAATATTCTCTTGCTCAGACTCTACTACACTCCATGTTGTTGTCTAGTTCTTACTGTCTGCCCTTGCTCTTATCAGAACACAGAACATCTCAAATATCAGGCCTTCCACTCTGGGAAATTATCCCATCCCCTAGCTGGCCTAAATCAACCAGTTGTAATTTTCAGTACCTAATAAATGGTCCAAAGGGAATGTACCAATTTCTAAGCAGTGGTTTCCAATCTCTACATTACTGTGGTCTGAATTTGCCCTATCCAAACAAATGGGCTGATACAAACTTAATCACCAATGAGATGATTAAGAAGAGAGCCTTAAGATAATTAGTTCATGAGGGCCAGGCCCTTGTGAATGAGATTAGGTCTTTTAAGAGCAGTTCGGTCTCTTTCTTCTTTCCTTTACAAGTAGGTTACAGCAAGAGGGCCCTTACAGACACCAAGATCTGACACATTATAAGACATCAATGTATGGCACCTTTATCTTTGATTTCCAGATCTCCATAACTATGAGACATACATTTTTGTTTTTTATAAATTACTCAGTCTCAGATATTTTATTAAAGAAGCATGAGTAGATTGGGTTAAGCATGCATAAAATTATAGTGGGGCCATTTATTTATTGAAGATCTTTAGTCTTCAATAAACTCAGAGATTTAAGTTTCAGCATGTTTAAAAATGGGTACAGATGTGTGGATTTGCATCTCAGGCATTGGAAATGCACATGTTCCTATGTACTTTTCAGTCAGGGATTGAAACACTAAGATCAATGGGCCAAATCTGGCTGACTACCTATTTTTCTGATAAAGGAGTTCTTGGAACATAGTGACACTTATCTGCATCAATACGGTCTTTGTCCATTTTCACCTGCAATGAGAGGTAAGTAGAGAAGATAGCCATATATAGTTGGCAAAGCCTAAAATACTATCTAGCCTTTTTAAAAAATGTTGACCCATTTTTCTCTAAATACTATTGCATTAATTTTTGCTTCAGACGTCAACATGCATATCTGAATATTATAATGTTGTAATAAATATATCACATGCAGTGAAGCCTTCAACAAATTAAATTTCTCCAGGCTTCCCATCCCACTTTCTTACCCTGTTCTGGATTATTCAGGCTGACTTAACACACGTGTCTCTAATCAGCTTCATTTCCCTGTCTCCTTCCTATGTTCTTGTTCTTTGTCCCTGGTATATTAACCCTTTTTCTCGTCCTTAGACATGACCCAATTGTTCACACCATAGACTCTTCAAATTGGATGCTATTTTGCAACCAGGGAATGTACTCTTATACTTTTGTTTTTCTTTCTAAGTTCACTGTATGCATTGGCTTGTTCTGAGTTACTCCATAAAAAGCCAGAGGGAGGCTAGCTTTATAAAGAAATGAGGGTTCTTTAGCTCACAGCTTGGGGGGTTTAGAAAACAGCATTGTATAGGGCTCTGACAAGGGCCCTTCTTGGCCATGTCACTGCGATGGCAGATAGCATCCATGGGAGTATATGTAGCAGTTCCATTTCAAAACAGGAAATCAAAGCAGCTGAGGTTCTACAGTCCTGTCAAATACACACCCTCAAAGACCTATAGACATTCACTAGGCTTCATGGCCTAAAGGTTCAACCTTCTGAAGCACCAACCTGAGGACAAACCTCTCAAAGCATGAACTCTGGGGTGAAATGCATATTGAAGGCACAGCAATATACATGCATAGAACATTCACTGTGTCCTTTAGGGTTCATAGTAAGTTCTTGCCTTATCACAAAGAGTGAGATACTTGCTTCTTTCCCTCAAGTTTAGGATTTAATATAAGAGAGAAACAAGATCTGTAAAACTCCAATGGGGGGAAAAAACATGAAATGCACTTTAATGTTAAACAACAGATGCCCTTAAAGAGAATAGCAAGAGAGCTGTGCTTTAGTTTGGAAACTCATCTTCTCTTTACAAGTGACATTTATACTAAGACCTGAATATAAGAAGGCTTTATGCAGAGATTTTTCATTTATTCTTATTTGACTTTCTGTAATGGGCATCTATGGAAGAACCTTATGTAGATGAACATATTCCAACATCTGGCTTTAAAGACCTACATTGCTATGAGCTGCAGCATTTTGAAATCCCCTTCTTCCAGGGGAACTTTCAGTGACTGATATAACTCTGTGCTTACTCTTGACTAGAACAAACTCCTCTCCCTGATCTATATACAAATGGTTGAGGAAGTAAAAAATGGTTGTTTTATAAATGACAATAAGCCCAGTTCTTGTAAAGAGTTCATATAATTCTTAGGGAACTAGGAACCAGCTTTAGAAATACTTCATGTTTTAGAAAAATGATGTCCTAGACAAATCAACATGTATTAGGTTTAATATTAATTAAAATCAGTACACTGAGCATGAACTTCAAGTGAAGAAGATGCTACAGTTTTTCCCTGCTATTCCTGTCCATTCCCTAACCTTTTCTGCCTTTCCTAAGAAGAAAGAGAGTTAAAGATCAATTGCTCAGATTCTAGGATTTTTATGACGGCCAGAGTGCCATCAGATAGTGTTTGTTTAATGAGACTGAATTGTGCAGTAGGTTGTAGGTGGGTATTCCCACTAGCAAGCTATTCTGGTTTCCTTTGTCTCTGTGTCCCCAAACAAAAATTCCAGGCCCAGATTAAAACTCAGACTTTTGGTTTAAACCATCAACAATTTCATGAGAAAACAGCAGTGCATTAAACTAAGTGTAGTGGTCCTTTTAGGCTATGTCACACACCCAGGACCCTAGTCTTTGTTTTCTTTATGGGTGAACCTGTGAGACAAGCTTATGGGCAGGTCTTTTGGGAGTAGTACTGAATCATAAAGACCTGGACTAAACAGACAGGGACAGCTGAAATCTGGGCAGACGGGCCAAATTTTCTCTTTTCTTTGTGATTCTTTCCTTGACTTCAAAACGATTGGGTGTTTAAAGAAAACTAGAAAAGAATTTTAATAATTTTAGGCTAGCTAGCTCAAGTCTAGATAAGACTCTTCTGTAGAAAATGGCTTCTCTGTCTCGCCTCGAACTAAGCTAACTCAGTGGGTTGACAGAAGAATATCTAAAGTTCATAAGGAGAAACAGTGGGTGTATAGAAAGAGTTGGAGGGGAAAGAGTAGGTGGTAGATTTGACAAAAACCACATTGTATACATGCATGAAATTCTCAAACAGTGAAAAAGGGTTTTCTGTAGGCTGCAGCCCACATCAATGGAGTTCTACACACTGGTGATGGGGTTACCATCAAGATCAGTAAGGAAGTCAATTTTCATTGCACACACAGCTTTAAGAGAATCCTTTAAGGGGAAGGGGATGATCTAATGGCAAGAATTGGGGTGTGAAACCTCCACCTAGGACATTTTCATTCTCTACCTACATTGGCAAAATCATTTCAACACAACCTAGAGTTAGATGAGCCCACTTGGCTTATGGTGGCACCATATGTTTTGATTAGTTTAACTAAAAGTCAGGTAAGAGCGAGTCATTATTTTATTTACCAAACTCATTTACACATCTATAGATATCTTTTAAGTCTGAGAAAATGTGATGTGATTGTTACAATAAAGAATTATGATGGAGTGATTTTTGCTCACGTTCTAACATGAACTGGCGACTGGCCCAGAATATGTGTAAAGTAGCACAATGAAGCTTTTGAATTCCAACTGTATAAAAGTGATGGGCATCTGTTGTTTGTGTGTAGTGTTGGTAGGACTTTAATCAAGGTGTCTTGCTTTCTTTTGGCAAAGAAGTGGACATGTGATCACCACTCACAAATGAACTCAGTATTCAAGCAGTAAGTCTTTAGTTTAAAAAAAAAGAGAAAGATAAAATTAAGTGGATTTATGCAAGGAAAAGTTATTGGTGTAGATTCATCCTGTTTGTGTCTGTAAGAGATTACAAATAAATTCTATGACCCAGATCTCTGGAGCTGTCTTGCTTCCTGGCTGTTCCAATGCTTTATGAAAAAAAATCTATTCATTTGTTTTATACTAATACTTTTTATTTTTGGAAAATGTTTCATTTATTCAGAGTCAATTTCTTTTGCTTACCATAAGTGAACTAACAGCACCAACACAAAGTTGCTACTGGTCTCCCATGCTTTAAAATAGCAAACACAATTACATATAAAACAAAGAAAAAGTATTTATAGTCTGTTGCACTTTCTATGTAGGCTTCTTTGCCTTGTTTCTATAATTTATTTATTTAACACTTTTATTAATAATAGGTGCCAGCTTGGAAACAACTTTACCACTGAGAATTTCAGTGTAAAGGTAGCACATCTGTGCTGACAACATGGCTCACTAGATTGACCCAGATAATGAGTTGTATAATTCAGGTACTACGAGAGACACTGAGCTACAAAAATATAAATAAATGGGTAAAAGTTGAGTCTTCAACCCATATTCCATGCTTTTCCTGGACTCACTACTTCAAAGGTTGTTACTTTGTTTTCTGTGGAGAAACATGTCTAGATGTTTTGAGAGTCACTGTATTACTGAAATTCTCCCATAGTTATTCATACTGCTAATGACTTGAAATTTGAAAATTCAAAATCCTAACCCCTCTAAAATCTGAAATCTTTTTGAATGCCACCAACGTGACACATGCATGGGAAATTCCACCTCTGATGAGCAATCACAAAAACTGTAGGTACACTAAAAATATTATATAAGAACTTTGGGTTAAGCATAGACATGTACAGGAGACATGGATGGATTTCATGGATAGACTTCAGTCTTGTTGCCAAGACATCTAATGATAACTTTGCTGTGGGATAACGCTTTTGTACTTTGTTTTAATAAAATGCTGGTTGGCCAGTAGCTAGGCAGGAAGTATAGGCAGGATAAGCAGACAAGGAGAATTCTGGGAAGAGAAAGGCTGAGTAAGGAGATTCCAGCCTGCTATCCAGGGAGCAGCATGTAATGGCACACAGGCATACAGATAAAGCCACAGAACATGTGGCGACATAAAGATTAACAGAAATGAGCTGAGTTTAAGTGTAAGAGCTAGTCAGTAGTAAGCCTGAGCTAATGGCCGAGCAGCTTTAATTAATATAAGCCTCGGTGTGTTTACTTGGGTCTGACTGGGCAAGACACAGGAAAACTTTCAGCCTCATAACTTATATGTTAATATTTATGAGTGTATAAATATTCCAAAATCTGAAAATACCTAAAATGCCAAGAATTTCTAATAAAGAATATTCATATTATATCAGTTTGAAATTGACTGTAGATTTGTTTTTTTTTTTTCTTAAAATATATGGGAAGGAAAACTGTTGACTTATGTAACTAAACTCTACAGGTATGTGGTATGACATGATTGGGAGAGAAAGAAGCCCCATAATTAGTTTCATGGTATTTTCTCTCCTTCCTGGGTCATTCTGTGCTAGCTATAGCAACTCCAGACTTTCCATTCTCTCAGGTTTATATTTAAAAAGAGCAGGGACTTTCTCCTACTGGTCTCTTTGAAAGTTCTTAAGCTGTTTGCCAAGCTTAAGTCACATGTAACTTGAGTACCAATTTCTATGGCCAGGGAAACATAGAGCACTGACTGACTAAGGTCTAGGTCACAGGACTCACTGCTGGAACAAGGGCTGTGTTCCCGTTTAAAATTCTTTAGTCAACATCTTGAGGAGGAGAGTCAAAGAAAGTAAATAATGGGCAGACAAAACTAAAGGTTTAATAAATATGGCTCAGGCACTTTGTAAAGGTGCTTGTTGTGAAGCCTGATAATCCGAGTTCCTTCCTCAGGAACCACATCGTGGGAGGAGAGAACCAATTCCTGCAGGTTGTCCTTTCATGTTTACATTATTCAACTTTGTATCACCAAGATCTTAAACATTACTGGCTCTCAATTACTATGTCTTCTTCACATAAAAGGATGAATAAATATATATGAACAGGGAGAAGCCAGCCTAGGAAAGTACTCAGGGTCATAGTAGATACAATTTGGATCTCAAGACAAGGAGGCTAGATTTTGTTGTACAGCTAATAAATGTTTGGACATGCAGACAACATATAATGTAAGAAATCTAGACTATAAATCCTGACTGTTATCACCTGGAATGAGAGTGAGAGGTGGGTTGAGGATACAGGTGTGGAACATGTGGTACAGCTGAATGGTGGTAAGGAAGGAAAAGGAAGCCCGTACGGAAGACTCAAAAAAAAAAAAAAGTGGTGGGGAGTGTGGTGGGAAAGAGTTGGGAAAAAAGAACCTGTGTAGCATGAATCTTAAAAGGTCTTATTAATAAAAATAAACCTGAAGCCAGGTATTGGGGTGAATGCTGGAAGATCAGAGAAGCAGAGCAAGCCATAGCTACCTCACCTCGCCAATTCCTCAACTGATCTCTTTTCCTCAAACTGGAAGCCTCTGTATCCTCATCTGAATGGATCTCAGCTGAACTGCTGCTAAAAGCCTAAAAGCTTAACCAGGCTTTAGTTCCAGGTCCTCATGCCTTATATACCTTTCTGCTTCCTGCCACCACTTCCTGGGATTAAAGGCTTGTGTCACCATGCCTGGCTGTTTCCAGTGTGGCTTTGAACTCACAGAGATCTAGACGGATCTCTGCCTTTGGAATGCTAGGATTTAAGGTGTGTGCGCCACCATTTTCTGGCCTCTATATCTAGTGGCTGTTCTGTTCTCTGACCCCAGACAAGTTTATTAGCATGAACAATATATTGGGGAACACAATGCCACCACAAACCTGCCCACAGGATTGCCGTGAGCAGAACACAGAAGCCATTGGTGTCAGGGACTGGCCTGATGAATATTTCCTTAGACACATATGTCAGGATTCAATGAGTGTATGCTCTATTCCCTGCTTGAAGTACATCATGGTCAGAGCACATATTTGCTGCTAAATATTTCTGCCCCTCGAGGTGGAGGACAAGAAAGAGGAGAGTGAAGTTATAAAAGGTGGTAACAGTTTTCTGGAGGAGAAAGGAACAAAGTCCAAAGTGGGATGTTACCTCTAGATATCACCTTAGCTGTGGTGTGTATCATAAAGACAGCATAGATTTAAAAGTAAAAAGGCTTAGGTGAACCAAAGTGCCACATACTTAAAATCCCAGAACTCAGGCTGAAGCAGGAGTTGTTTGACAAGTTGAAGGTCAGCCTGGGCTACGTGTTGATTTCCAGGATAGTCTGGGCTGCCTGCATAAAACTCTATTTAAAAAAATGAACAATGAACCAACAGACAAAACAAAAGAAGCCCTTCCCCCTAAAGAAAAGGACTCATGTCATTTACATAATCATGAGAAGGCTTTGAATCTCTCCAGCAAGTAACTGCCATTCTCAAAGACAGATCTTTGATGCCTGTACCACAGTCCCAGGCCAGTCTTATGCAATGAAGTCCTCCTTCTAATTCAAGACAGAACAAAACTCCACCATTAGGAACTGCTAGCATGAGAAAGAGATGATAAAGTAGATTTCACTCCACGCTACAGCTGCAGACTTGGGGTTGGTGTATTAGGCAGCTGGTGACCTGGCACAGACAAGATCTATATGTTTTATATATACTGTATATACTAACTGCATCCTGTGTTTGAACCCTGGTAGGTCCCCTCCAATTGCTGAAGAAGGTGAACTGAGCAGCATTTCTTTGTACTATGTACCCAGTAGATAAAGATTTGGAAGCTAAGTGTGTTCGAAACAGAGAACTTCCATAGCCTACATAGTTTGCCCGCGGCTATGTAGGCATTTAGTGTTACAGGTTGGCACACAAGTCAGGTCTCTTGAGTCCCATGTGTCAGAATGATTCCTTCCATGTCACCATACAGTCTCTTCCACACTGATAACTAATGAGATCTTAAAAATCACATTCTATAGCTGTAAAATGGACCTATGATGGCAGCAAACACAAATTGGAAGCTACAGGTTAATTAAATGATAAAGAATTAATATGAGCTAGAAGTTGCATTTTTTTTTCCTGATATTGAGAATCATCTACCATCAGTCATCATGCATCCAGCCTTCTACTTAAGAGTCTTGATTTGGCTCTAACATATCTGCCAACTGCACACTCAAATGAGAATCCTGAGGCACAATTGAAACTGGTATGAGAAGTGGTTCCGTTTGGAGTCTGGTGAATGGAAGCCAACATTTCTTACTTTGCTTATTTTTGTTTCCTTCTGGGCCATGTTTCAAATAGGGCTATCAACATTAATTCTGATTTTCTGCAAAACAAAAACGCCTTTTTGCTGATATACAAAATCAATGCCACTGTCCTTACCGAAACAGGTTATTTTGTATCCACAGTAATAACTAACCTAGTAATATATGTGGAAAACGTGACGCCAGGGTTTAGATCTTATTTCTAAACCCGATGCCTCACTTTATCTTCAGAGCTTTGTGCAGACATCAAACAAAAGGATGATTGAGGTGGTTTTCTCTTTATTGGGTGGCTTCCAAGAATTAGAGAGTAGTCTAGCTGCAGACTCCATTCCTCTATGTAAAGAATTATGATGGGTCACAAAGAATGCTGGTGGGAGATTTGCATGCCCATATAGATCCAGTTCTACTGTACTTACATCGTCTACAGAGATACAGTATAGACCAATATAGACTGTGTAGGTACAGTATGATATCTTAGTCTCACAGGTCACCTCGGTTTCTCTTCCTCATGCATCAGTTCAATGTCATTTCACCACCTCACCATATCATTCAGTTTTATTTCTGTGGGTGCAGCTGCTCTAAATACCCTTTATGTTGCAAAATGATTGACATCACTTGTGTGTGCATGTGTGTGTGTGTGTGTGTGTGTGTGTGTGTGTGTGTGCAACTACTGAGAGTAATATCTACTTACTGTATGGTCATGAGTCTTAAAGGCTTAGTGAGCACCCTCCTAACAACCTTTCAAAGGGAGATCAACATTCAAGATCTATTACGGTCACCTCATAAAACCTAAATATATTTCCTAGGAACCTTAGCTAAATGAAGGGTAAAGTCAGAAAGAGAATTATTACCTGTACTTTAGCCTTTAGGCCATGTTACAAGAAGAGACACCACATCACACAACTTCATAAATGTGAGGAACCTAATTAGAAAATTAATTTCCAATTATGCATATGGAACAAAGTCTGCTAAATGAGAAAGGGACCACAACAGAGAAAGGCAAAGTAGTTTAGAAATTCTTCCAGCTAAGAAACCTGCTTCCTCCAGAAGGCTGCCAATACGAAGATTGAAAGACACGATTTTATGAAGAAAAAAAAAAAAACTTTCAAATTCATGTTTTGTTTTTCTAGCCTTGGGAACTTACAGTTTTACTTAGAGGAGGTCAGGACATCTTAAAACTGTTTGAGAGATGTGGTGGTATTGTGTTCCCTAAAATATTGTGCACCCTAATAAACTTATCTGGGGTCAGAGACAGAACAGCCACTAGATACAAAGGCTAGAAAATAGTGGCACTCACACTTTTAATCCTAGCACTCCAGAGGTAGAAATCCTTCTAGATCTCTGTGAGTTCAAGGCCAAATTGGAAAAGGCCAGGCATGGTGACACACGCCTTTAATCCCAGAAGCGAGCCTTTAATCCCAGGGAGTGGTGGTAGAAAGCATGAGGACCAGAAACTAGAAGCATTTGGCTGGTTAAGCTTTCAGGCTTCTAGCAGCACAGTTCAGCTGAGAGCCATTCGGATATGAGGACACAGAGGCTTCCAGTCTGAGGAAACAAGACCAGCTGAGAAGTTGGCCAGGTGAGGTTAGCTGTGGCTTGTTCTGTCTCTCTGACCATCCAGCATTTCACCCCAATAACTGGCCCCGGGTTTGATTTTATTAATAAGAACTTTTAAGATTCCTGCTACAAGAGATAGACCATCTCTGAGAGAAACATGGGGATAGAAAAACAAAGCTGCACTACAGTCACCAACATTTTCAACCATTCTTTCCAGTAATTCCAGATCTCAATGCATGCACCCTTTATCTGTGTGGCTCAAAGTCTATTTGTCGAACTATAAAATGTACATGAGTAAGAATGCACATTACAGCTTTGAAATACCCTCTTGTTCGAGATGCTCTGATAATGAATCTCCTGCTCATATACAAGAGGGTCAGATATATTACAATTGCTTAGATACTTAATATATTGTTAGTATCCTGAAGGTGCATACACATAGGCTGAGTAACTAACTGGTTTCCTTAAAAGTAATCCATATCACTCCAAGGCAACAGTCACGTCGTACCACCTCTTTAAATGGATTTCACATGCAATTAAAATAAAAATACCATAATGGGCCATGGCATAAGAACAAAACACATTCTCAGAAGGTTTTCTCCTTTCTCTCTCTCTCTCTCTCTGTGTGTGTGTGTGTGTGTGTGTGTGTGTGTGTGTGTGTGTGTGTTTTCTTTTCCCGAGCACTGAAAATTATCTCTTTGTCAGCCCTGTGGCATGGTCACAATACAGGGGCCTCAGACTAGGGAAACGTGTTCATTAGGAGAATTGCATTCCTAGGCAAGGTGCCAGGTTGTGTTGCCTTGTTTGGAAGAGAAAAGAGAGTTGATTTCTCCAGCCACCACCTGCCCATCAAACCCCTGAGCATTCTTTAGCCTTTCAGGTCAGCTTGGGGGATGTTAACTTGCATCAACAAAGGAAAGGGCAGGGAGTCTGACTCCAAACCCATTAATTTCATATTTAGACTCACCAATTAAGGGCAGGTTTCAAGAGGTATTCACAGAAATATCAAGCAGGCATGGCTAAGAGGAATGGGAGTTTCAAACTACGATTTAAGGAAGGAATCATCAGGTTGCATGATCTTGTTGGTGTAAAAGCTGTGTAACAGTCTGATCCTAAAAGTCATCATTTTCCTGTCAAGGAAACCACAGGGATCCGAAGAGAGAAGTGACGTGGCACCCCAGGATGGTACTATAGTAGAACAAGGGGGTCCAAACTGGTGCTGATGCGGACTGAACCCATCTGCCCGAGATACTCCAAAAGGGTGCCCTACAGTTCCAGAGATCAAAGTACAGGCTTTCCGACGGGCTGAGAACAGAGCCTGCAGACTGCTTCCTCGTCCCTCAAACCAATTCCAACTAGTAATTAGCTGATTCCCAACATCAAAAGGTGAGGCATCCCAGAGGAGTCAAAGCACATCAAAGCCTGTAGTGAGGGGTCCCTGGGCACCCCTTCCACCCTCCGCCCTCTTTCCCAGACATCCACCCATCCCATCCGGCTGCCGCGAGAGAGGAG
Source organism: Peromyscus eremicus (assembly GCF_949786415.1). Taxonomy (NCBI): domain Eukaryota; kingdom Metazoa; phylum Chordata; class Mammalia; order Rodentia; family Cricetidae; genus Peromyscus; species Peromyscus eremicus. The sequence continues at coordinate 20,567,219 of NC_081423.1, forward strand.
TCACATTGCTTCTCACGAGGGACCAACATCAAACAGACTTCTAAACAACTTGGTAGAGTTTCCAGGCCCTGTTAGGAGCAAATGAGGAAGCTACAGGTACATGACCATATGGCCCAGGTTTTCCAGCATGACCTAGGTTTCTAATAATCAATCCTCCAGCCCACATTGCTGAAATAGAGTCCGAAGCAAGGTCACCACGATAAATAAAACAGGCAGCGCTGATGTATAATACTACTTGATAACAAATGTTAATTCTCTTGCACAAACTAGGATTTCTAATTTTTTTAGTTTATTTTATATGTGTGTATTTTTTTTTTTTATAATAGAAAAGGAAACAGCATGGCACATTGGCTTTAAAAACTCACAAACATGCAGAATATTGGTTGGAGCTAGGTGCTGGGCACAAGCCTGATGCCAAAGCAGGCTAGTATCCCCCCCAGAATGGGCCTTTATCCACAGGGCACTTCCTAAGGCATTTTATGTGATGTTCTAAAATGCAGTGGTTCCATTTGTCATCCATGCTTTCATTGTTACCACAGCTTGCCTTCCAGTGGCTTTCTATAAAGTCCTGTGCACATCCAGATGCACCTTGGCAGATCCTAAGAGGCGCCTTTCAGACACAGAAAAATCTGTAGCCAAAGCTTTTACAGACTTTGTGCCCCAGGCACTCTTTGAAACAGAACTTCAGGGTGACTTGCAGTCAACATGTATCGAATGGGGGGGATACAAGAGATAAATAAGAGGGCAAAGTCAGGATTGAGCTTAGGTTTCTAAATTAGGAAGGAGTCTGCCGGTATCTTGAGCTCAAAACATCTAAAATTGAACCTACAAGTACGCCCTACAGGTGAGGGTCAGACTGTGGGCACCTGAGGGCAAGTGGGCATCTCTCATTTCCCTGTTCTGTGTGTCCGCCCATGTGAACTCCATCACAAATGCTGAATGAATGTAGCATCTTCATATTGGAACATCCTCTTTTTCTCATGCTTCCCTTTTCCTCATGCTCTTTTCATCAATGAAGTCATGTTTCACAACATTCAACAGCTATGCTTTTGAATCTTTGACTTCATTCTGGATCCATCCATTCTATGAACATCACTGTATCAGTAGATTCCCAATGTTACTATGCTAATGCAGTCTTTAATACTGTTCTTCATATTTACTGCTAGGCCTCTGGGCTAGTTTCCCTCTTCCAAACCATGTGACAAAGTAGTTGGAAATATCTTTAAATTGCATCTGATATCATTATAGCTTCTGTCCCTTGAATCCATGAGACTTCTACACTGTTTCTGAGAAATAAATAAACCACGGAGTCTAACTCAGAGCCATGACCTTATGCAGATATTAAAGGGTATCTCCATTGCTAACTTCTCTTCTTTGAGTTGCAAACAACCTTTCTCATCCCCTCGATTCTGGTCCAAACATTCAAAGAAGTTGAAAGACATGCTTGGATTGAAGTGAACTGCAGCGATACTCTTTTTATGAGCCACTTGGTTTGCCATAGTCCTTCCATTCCCAGTTGTATGCCTGATATTGGGGAACGATGTTCTTCATCTTTAAACCTTGCAATTGTGCTTTTTTCTCATAGTGGTATGAAGGGTGATCTAGGCATGTCCTCCTTGTTTCTCAGTCTCTACCACCACACTGCACAGTTCACTCCCTTGTGTCATGTGCTTTGCTCCACTGTGCTCTTGAGTCCGTGTCTCCAACTCTGTAGCTTGTCTGTACCCTTAGCAGAGCAGGCTAACTAACCCCCAAGGAGAAGTTAGCCTCAAAAGATTGGACACCAATTGTTTTATTGTTTAAAGTTCAACTTGATTTCTTAGGAACTACCTTTCGTATGTTTACACTTCTCCTTTCTTTGAGCATTTTAGTAGAAATAACCATACCTCCACAGCATTTAATAATATGTTCCAGAGCTAAGCCAGCTTTTTGATAATGACCTACTGCACTGATATCATCAGAAAATAATAGTCAAGGATAATAACACAAACATTTTGCTGGAAAGAATAGCTATGAGGTGAAGCCATTACTTCGAATGAATATAGGAAAGGACCTTTTCCTGTAATATATATATTTTTCCCTTTTGTTTTTCCTTTTACATATAGCCTCTTCTAGAATAACCTTTGTGAAAAGATAAAGATATCCAAGTTTAACTTTTTGACCTTTCTCCAAACTAACGTGGATAACATACTGTGAAACTCTTACTTGCTAGAGAGCCACCAAAGGGCTGTGCAAAGCATCCTTTAATAGATCTGTTGTCTGTTTCCTTTAATCCATCATGTTTACAAAAAAAGGGAAAGAAATAGAAAAAAATCTGCTTTCTATTATTCCATATGCCAGACAAAAGGAAAAGAGCCCACAAGTGTTCATTGTGGAGAGCATCAAAGAAGCTGCAGAGACGGAGGAGGGGTGGGTTCCAGGTTGACTGATTTGAATGTTGCCTGATAAGGCTTCCTGTGGCTACTCAGCCTCAGCCTCCCTCCTGTTTGTTCCTGGTCCCTACCCATCCTGCCTTCGTGTGTAAACATCACTTCTTCCTCATGGGCAGCACCTCTTTTTGTCCCAAGAGGTAATTTACATAGATTCCATTTCACTTTAGTCATAAGGCAGTTAAGAGATGAGGAAATGAAAATTTGACTATGCTCAATAAAAAGGCAAAAAGGTCTGCACTATGATACCTACTGTTCACTGAAGCATTTTTGCTACTGTAGATTCATTCAAAGACCCTTTAGAAAAACCCTCTGGGATTGCTGGACTTTTGAAGACCCACTTAATACTTGGAGGGGTTTCTTCTTCCCCAGGAGAAGCAAGTCACACAGCACTTGCTTTATTCAGAACACAACTGGGAAAAGTGAAAAGTCAAATAATCCCATGAGAAAAACACAAGCTGGGATCTCAGGTTGCAAAGTGCGTTCATGCTGTTCTAGGAATTTCATGTGGAACACCCTTTACCAAGCTGGTTTAATTTGTTTAGTTAATAAACGTTATATGACCCATTTTTATGTAGCATGTGTACTGGAAGCTTTTTAATGTGATTTCTGAGTCCATGGTGGCATGCTTTTCCTAAACATTTATGATACCCCACAACTCAACTTGCACAGAAACCCATTATGAAATTAAATGGATCCAGGTGGGTAATGTATTGTGTGCTCCAAAGACCACAGGAAAATGTTGCCATACTCTCTGATACAGTATTAGAATATGAAGGAGAAAGAGAGCAACCAAGCCATGAGATACTGAATTAATTTACAATATTAGAAGTCATGAATCTTACTTATTTTCAGATTTCTGTGACTTCTCTTATATAGTTTTTTCTTTTTATCTCCATTGTATCACTTAGCACATATTTGTATCAGGGTATATTCCAATGACCAATGAGCACTGGAATTGTTTTTTTTTCCCTCCAGTCTTGGTATTGCTTTTTTATATTCATCATTCTGGATTTGAAGTTTACTGTGAAATTATTGTTTTCAAAGAGAAAATATAGAAGCCAAAACTTTACTTAAAGTTTCCTTTATAAGAAGAACAAATAAATGAGAAAGTAAAACCAGCCAGTTCAGAGGTGACATCCAGAGAACAAAACTCTACTCTGAATTGGAATCAGTCTCACTTGAAAGTAAAAGAGACATCTTTGGTTTTCAGGATAAGCCAAGGCATAGGCTTTAGAAATAAACAAACAAACTTTATATCTATTAGAATACTGTTCTGTACAAAATAGAGATGAGCTACTAACACAAATCAAGTCATGCATTAACCACCAGAATGATCAGACCAGGCAGACAGAAGCACACAAAACCCTTCTTTTATGGTATATTGGCAGCAAATACCCACATAGGAATCTTTATTGAAACAGAAAACAGACGTTGTTGCCAACAGCTGAGTATGGGTATAAAAATTAGCAAGAAGAACCTTACTGTAAAAGTTGCTAAAAACCATTAATTGTACCCTGTCATGGGCTAATTTACATTATATCAAATAGACCTCCATAAAGCTCAGAAAAAGAAAACCCGTAAGACATGATTAATTCACAGATAATTTGAAAATAATCGCAGGGCATTCTGTTTATGGGAGAAGCTTCATGCTGTGGTGCCATCACAAGGTCACATCCCTCTCTGCAGTGAGACAGGGGACATCCTCTGTGGAACTCCCTTGCTTGTGTCTGTCCACTGAGCACGGCTGCATGTAAGAATGTGCGGTTTCCTTGGAGAGACAGATTCCAATATCTTCCTTTGTAGAAGAGGTCACTGTCTTTCCAATGAGCCTCCTCCTTACATAATGGATCCATGCCACACACTGTGCAGTGGACTTGACACCCACAAACTTAATGTGCAAACTCACATGACATCAAGGAGATTATCCTTGGATCTCTTCTTTGAATTCACTGGGTCTTGTCATACATTATACTTCCTCCATTGAACCCTGCTGCATGCTCAATTTTCTTACAGTTCCATTATGTTTCTTTTGTATTAAATGTTTTGATATTTAAGCTCTTCTCTTATATTTGGACCATACTTCATAAGTATGATAATCATAATTTTATTACTTTATAAAAGCAGTGAAGCAAGATTAGGCAAAAGCACACAACGAAGTCAATTTAGCAGGTGTACATACGAACACATGTATGGCAACATTTATATGCAAGAATCAGGAAAAGGAGGAGCCAAAAAGTGTCCATTTTTATGTCTTCAGGCTAGCTACTTAAATCTTTCAGACAGCTACGTGCAGGTGTCTCCTTAGAGAAGAAGTCATTTTGTACATCACATCTACACTCACACTCCTCTGTATTTCGAGTTTATATCAGGCATCTCACATTCAGTGTCTTTCTTTTTTCCTCAGTGTCTGAGATTTTGGAAATTTGTGAGCATAGTCAAAGATAAAAAGAATAGAGTAAAAATTAAAAAAAAAAGACTTATCTGATATTTTTTCTCTAAAGGAGGGAAAGGGGGAAGAGGAGGGGGAACATCATTTCTGTGCTAGGCATGGCAGTATGCTTGCTAATGGGTACTTTAAACCTCATTTTCTTTGAAACTGTGGTTTGTGACCCCAAATGGGGTCATATACACACAATGAAGGGGCTGCAGAAAAATAATCTGGCAAAGGGTTTCTCAAACACACAAAGAGCAAAACAATTGAAACTGGAATGCACAATGAGTCCAAGGTGTCTTTTGGTAGCCTTCATCCTTATTGCATCCCATAACTTAACTGTGCATTTGGTTCTTCTGGTCAGACCATACACCCTCATGCTACACAATGCCAATGGACATTGCCTGAAATACTGAGGGTTCAGATCTGAGATTATTGTATGTTATGAGTCACAGCGCTCTTACAGAAACAATGGTTTCCAGAAAACAAAGATTTTTAATGATTTCTTATTGCCATTCCTCAGTATGTATTCAATTAGTGACTCTTTGAATTGTATGGTGTTACGATGTTTGGTTTTCACAATTGCTGTTTGAGTTGTTGACTAGTGTTTCATAAAAAATAAATATCATTCATTGCATTTTGGGTTGGAATTAGAACAGAATTTCTAGCAGTTTCTGAAAAGGCCCTATCATACATACTTCTACGGTTTGGTGCTGTGTATGTGAAGTGGCATTCTATGCATTGACAATTATAAACTCAAAATATTGATCAACCCTGAAAAACACTGAGGATGATGTATGTCTTTCAGGATCAGATATTCAGCCAAGATTTAATTCTTTATGTAAAAATAAGCATATCTATCTCATTAGTATGTAAATTTGCTTTCATCTTTAATAAATGACAAAATTATATGCCTGCCAAAGAGCTGCTTTAGTTTCTTTTTGATTTATGATCATTAAATGTTTGATCTGTATACTTGTTTTATATACCTATGTACCTGGGCTCACATAAGCATCTCTCAGGTGAAGGAACTTGTAAGTGGTGAAGTTTCCGGAGCTCTTCTTTTAAGCTAAGATTTTCTTTCGTCCTGTAACAACTCTTGGGAGCAGAAGTTTTCATTTCCTTTACCCTGGTAAGGAAGCTGAATCAGTTAGCTAACTAGCCTAGCTTCGCTGAGCTCTAGGAAAAAGCAGACCAACTGGACTCTCTTTCCTGTTTGTTTTATGATTAATATAGGATTTGGTGCTTGGTCACTTTTACCATCATAGGCAGTGTTGGTAAATGTTTACAGAAGTACATTCTGTTCTCTCACTTGAGAGATGAACACCAACAATTCTGGGAGAAACACCTAGGCACTACCTGTTTCCTTTAACTGGACAATCCTGAGATTGACCTGCTCATGGGACTGTCTACCTGAGCAGGAACTTTTTAATTGCCAGGGCTTTTTTTTTTTTTTTTTTCCTTTTGCAGCCAGCCGTGATAGCCAGGTGACCAATTATTGTCCTTCTAGTCATTACAGATAACTATAACTACTTTTTGTTGTTTACTGGGTTCCATCATGGAACTACACAGACAGCATATTTGGTGCACCTTGACCTGTAGGCTTTTTAACAACCTATAAATACATGGACTAACACAGCACTCACAATTGTGAAACTTTAGCATCTCATTTACCTTATTAAATCACTTGGGGCAGAGGTTCTCAAATTTAAGCATGCATTCTAATTCCCTGGAGATTTTGACGAAACCTAGAGTGTTTAGCTTGCTCCCCCATTAGGGGCTCTGAAGTCACCCAGAGATTTGGCATTTCTGACAGGTTTTCAAATGCTTTGAAAGACTGAAGTAAGGAGTGCTCTTCAAAGAAAAACTATCTTAAAAAGAAAGAAGTCTATATAAGTAATAAATAATTGTAGTGTTTATGATTATCTTGATGTTTTTATGGACAAGAAAGGTTTCTAGGTAATCTCAGCCCCAAACCCACTTAAAAGTGGACAAGAATTCATTCCTGCTTTACAGTATTGTACAAAGTGTCAGTGGACCTGCCATCACCACAAAATATATTTTGGGGTGTTCAAAGCTAATCATTGTTTCTCTTATTTTGCTATTGGTTCCTTTTTAAGTTATTTATTTATTTTATGTGTATGGGTGTTTTGTCTATATGTATGTCAGTGTGCCACACACACACACACATACACACATACACACACACACACACACACACACACACACACACACATGCAGTGCTCACCGAGGTTAGAAGATGGCGTCAGACACTCTGGGAATTGAGTTAGAGATGGGTGCTAGCTGCTGTGCAGGTGCTGAGAATTGAACCTAGTCCTCTGGAAGAATAGTCAGCATTTTTAACTACTGAGTCATTTCTCCATCCCTATTGTTGGTTCTTATAAACACTTGTTGAACTGGACATGCTTAGTATATTTTAACTCCTCCTATCTATGTTTTATATAAGATAATAAAAAATCCATATGGATTAAATGGCTCGTCCTTATACCTGGGAAGGATCATGTTTGATATGATTTAGATTGTTAAAAACCTTAAAAGTCTTTCAATTTTATAATTAAACACAGCATGCATGCAAATATATATCACAACAGATGTATCCAGGCAGCTGAAATATTGAAGTTGGAGTAGTGACAGTACACCAGGCCCGGGCTAGAAAGCTGATTCATTTCCTAGGTCTGATCTAACAAGAGGTTAGTTTGTTGAGAAATCATGGATATCAACAGAATTTAGCTGACGTATCTCTCAAAAGGGAAGTAGATAACATCATTGAGATTCTCTTTTGGGCCAGGTTGTCTAATTGTTAATTGAGCAAGTAGTGATTAATAATTTATAATTCAGGGCTTGGGATGGCTCAGCAAGCAAGAGTACTTATTATGAAAGCACCAAGACCTGGGTTCATATCCCTAGAAATCACATAGAAAGCTAGCTGTGGTTGTACGCATGCCTGTCTGTAACCTTGGCAGTGGGGATGGGGTGTGAATGGAGACAGGAGGATATCTGGGGCTTATTGGCTGCCAGCCTAGATCCAGTTTCAATGATAGATTGCTTGTCTCAAATGAGTAAGGCATAAAGTGAAAGAGCAGGCCACCTGTGTCCTCATATACATCACACATATCAAACACATACATACAGATCACATAACACACACACACACACACACACACACACACACACACACACTCCACAGGGTTTAGATCACCTGTTGCAGTGACACTGTGACACTGTTAGACACTGAAGAGACAAACAACACGCATCCCATGACATTCTTGCATATCCTGAAAGTTAGATTCTAGGTATAAGAGAGGAGAGTAAACAACCAACTAGTTCATTCCAAAAGTGACACTATTTTAATACAATATGTCCTTGTGATATTAAGGAGAATGGCTAGGTTAAGTACATACAGTCATTAAAAATAAAAGTTTTCCCTAAGGAAGGGACCTCTGAGTGGACCCTACAATGACCAATGTAAACCATTCATTGAAAGTGAGAGGGAGAGAATATTATTAAGTGTGTAAAGCCTCTGTAGTATGACCCAGCTCCTCTCATTTGAGAAATTGGAGGATGGCTAGTACTCTGGATTGGACTGAGTAAACAAGTGGTGGTACTTAACATCAGAACTGTACCAGGAGCTCATCACAGAAGGCTGTGAGAACATTGAAGTCTTTAGGAAGCAGAAGAGCCACCTTGACAGGCTAAGATGACTCATTGATCCCATGGGAGGTGAATATGTGTGTGAAAATGAGAATACATACCTGTAAACCAATTTTAAAAATTCTGACCTTTAAATGAATGTTTTCCCTAGTTTATTTAGCATATGAATGAGAAAATAGAAATTAATACACCAGCCAAAATTGTGTCTTCACCATTGATACTTTAAGGATATTATTACTAAGCATTATAAACATGGGCAGCTCAAATAATAATTAGGGGAAAAATCATATGGAAATTGCTAACAAACTCATTAGAGTGTGCTTAATTATTGCAGAGAAGAGTTAGCAAGAGGATTGCGGCTTAAGGAGTAAGTCTGTTTGCACATGGATTGATATGCTTGTATGGTAATTACTCACAGCTGTTGGACTTTCTGAGTTTATTAGAAACTTAATTCCAAAACTTTCATGCTGAAAAGATTCTCTAAGACAGAAGTGCCAGCACTGTGCGAGTAATGGGAACATGGAGCATTTCCCCAGCAATTCTGTTTGGCGACTGCTTCCAGAGTAACTACAGATCCCCTCATTACACATAATGAAGTAGATCTGCTCACTTTTGATTTCCACACGGTTTGCAGAAAGAGCGAAGCCTCTGATTGAAACTGCTCGAGCCCTGTGATGAGACAGTGCGAGTAATATGTATCCCAATTACAAAACCATCTCAGAAAACAGGCTTGATGCCTGATGTATTCATTTGAAAGCAATTCTTGGCTAAATTGATCTTTAAATAGTCTATCTATATGCTTGTTAATTTAATAGATCAACTGACGTCAGGAGAAGACAGGAGTGCTCCATCCTTCACACTCTGTCTCAGAAATGACAACTGATCCTCCTTGGTGATTCATTTATTATACTTTATAAATCAAGAGAAATATACAGTGTGCCTGAGATACAGTTGGAGTTTTGCCCAATAGTTTTCTTTTTCTTTTCTTTTTTTTTTTCTTACTCGCCATCAATCAGAAAATTTAATACTGTGTCTGGATCAGTAATTTTGATCTTGGCCTGGTTTTTGTTCTGTGAAACTGTTGGCTGCTACCCTGCCTTAGGATGTTGCTGGTGTCAGTGAAGTGATTATTTGTGCTTTGTGGCATCTTCTGTTGTTATCCTTTTCAGATCTTTTGATAAGTTCCACGATTATCTAATAAGTGCAACTTAATAAAAAACAATAACATGTAGAGCCAATTGCTATCACAGTCAATGAAGTTTTCAGTGTGTGTGTGTAACCGTTCTGTCCATATAGACCAAACCTCAACATGTCATGCTGTCTGGTTTTTAGTCTTGTTGCCATAGAAGCTGTATCCCAGATTTCCAATTCTCTTATTTCTGTCTCACTAGATACCATGTCTACAAGCATTTCATTCCTCTTCCTTGCAGTGCACCCACCCTTCAAGGACCACATCCATAGCTCTATGAAAAGGTTTGTCTTACTCCATTCCAGGCAAAACACACACACACACACACACACACACACACACACACACACACACAACCTCTATGCTTAATACTAGTATATTATTTCCTGTCAATATAAATGCTAGTAGCAATGGTGACATAATGACAAGACCATTGTTTTAATTCCTATCAAGCACTTTTCTAAGTTCTTCATGTGTAATCATCTTATCTATCACTAGAGCATTCTTATGACATAGGTGATTTTATTTCCCCCACTACACTAATGGAGTGACAGAGATAATGAAAGCCCAAACAGGTAGTCCTGTTGGATGTTAAGAGATCTAAGCGAGAGTTTAGATCCAGATAATCAACCTTGTGAGTTTAATCTCGCAGGATAATTGAAAGCAGCAGAGAGACTATAAGGTGCCTAGTACAGTGCCTCAAACACAGTCTAAGTTGTTATTGTATTGTCCTATGTAATCCGATAGTTGTAAAGCAGGTTACAGGCAATGATTCACAAATGTTAAATGTCAGTCTGTCCTTCTAGGCTGACGCTGTGTTAAGTGAGCATTTCTCAGTTTCCTGAATGTGTCTGCAGCCCATATACACTATTGTGGTACAAAATGAATGTTCAGTAAACACTCACTGAGTGAATGAATGAATTAATGAATGGATAAAGTAATCCAGGAGGCTTTGGGATGGGCTTTTCCCTCTCCCCAATGGTTCCCAGGGGAACAGAGTTAAATCCCCCCCAAATCAGATAAATATTAAGCCACTGAAGCATGGATTAAATCAACCTTTCCACTTCCATTTCAATGAGTTATTATTTAAAGTAAAGCTCACAAAGCAATATTTTAAAAAGTCTACATCCTGAAGTAAAACATGGAAATTATCTGATTAATGCAGATAGCCACTCACCAATTTATATTCTTGAACTCAAGAGAATCATTTAGCTAATTGTATAGGTGATTATTATGCTTTTCACAGAAGTGTGGATCATGCATTTGGAATTGTTAAATTGCATATCCAAAAGAATCCTCTGAAATCTAATTATTGTACACTTAGAAATTCCAATAATCAGTTAAAGGATTTTTATTTCTTTAAAGACAAAAAGCTTTAAACATGTGAAAATTCTCTAGTGAGAAAGTGAATTCAAAATTTTAAAAAATAATTAAGTTGACTTTTTAACAAGTGGGCCAAAATATGCATTAAAGTCATATGAACAAAAAATAGTTTTAAACCCTATTTACCCATTTACCAAGTGTATGAAACTAGGTATGTTATCATAAAAATAGTATTTTTATATTTGGAAAATTACGACATTCCAGAGAATGTTTTTAAAATCCTACTTATTTTATGTCCTGTATATTAATGTTTTGGTTGTATGTATATATGTAAACTGTGTGTGTGCTTGCTGCCTACAGAGACCAGAAGAGAGAATTGGATCCCCTGGAACTGGATTTACAGCTGTGAACCACCATGTGGGTGCTGGGAACTGAACCTGGGTCTTCTAGAAGACCAATAAGTGCTCTTAGCTGATAAGGCATATTTCCAGCTCCGTTAGGGAACATTTGGGAAGAAACTGTTCATGTGGATACTGAGTTTGAACAGTGGCTGAAACCCTAAGTGTTGTGATAGGTGACCGGTTTACTTTTGTAAATGTTACTTCTTTGAGTTTGGTCTGTTGAGAATACAGAGACAATGTCAGAGAACACTTATAAAAAGAAGAGAGAGAGAAACTGAGATATGTTCATCACACACATTTATAGAGGGAGAGAGAGAATCAGAGAGAGAGAGAGAGAAAGAGAGAGAGAGAGAGAGAGAGGTGGAGAAACAGAGAGAAGGAGAAAAGAAACTCAAGTGTTTGTTTTCCTTGGGGGGCCTTATGTATATGTTACCTTTTCTATGTCTGTTGCAAATTTTGAGAAAAATTAATTGTAAGATGGAAGAGCTGAGTTGGGTTCACATTTTCAGAGCTCTTAGACCACGATGAGCTGCCCCACTGCTTTGTGTGTGTGTGTGTGTGTGTGTGTGTGTGTGTGTGTGTGTGTGTGTGTGTGCCTGTGGTGAGGCAGAATATCATGGTGAGAGTGTGTGGCGGAGATAACAGTAACCTTCTTGGTTCCTGGAAGGCAGAGAGAAGAAGGAAGAGGCAGGGTACTAAGAGTCCCACAGGGCTGTGCCTCTTGTGACCCAACTTCCTCCTACTTGGCTCTACCTCATAAAACTTCTAGTACTTCCCAATAGCCCCTCAGGGTGGGGACTGAGAGCTCAGAGCACGATCTTTTGAAGAGATACTTAAAATACAAATTATATTTAGCTGGTAGAAATTACAAAAATCTACATTACACAAACCTATTTAGAAATGATATCTTCTGGAATACATTTGCTATAGTTTCATAGGCTAATAAATATACATGCCATTTTACCAGGATGTGAGAAACTAAGTGACAAGAAATTTCATTCTTCACTGGCACACATTTGAGCAACAGTACAGGGCTGCTCAGTTGGGGCTTCACTGTGTCAGGTTCTCCTAACATAGTGACATGTCAAATACTTGACCACAGACTTCTCAGTGGAAGTCAGTGCATACATCTTTCACTCATGCCCATCAAATTCCCTTTTGAAAGCTCATCTTCATAATTCAGGCAAAGGGTAGTTTGCCAGGACAAATGAACATTTGGCAGAGGCTTCTAATGTGTTGAGGGGTTAGCAGTTGTTCCCTGGCTGGGGACATTAGGAGATTCAGGTGGATCCCTTAAACTTAAGCACATGGCTAAAGACCATTATTTACAGAGCCACCTCTTTTGTTTATGAAGCTGGTGATGCAGAGGGAACATTGGAACATGAATCAAAATATTTGAGTCCTATCACAGGTGTTGGTTTCTTCTAAGATGTTAAATGATCTTGACCAAGTTATTGAACTTTTCTCTGTCTCCTTCAAAAGAAACCAACAAAATTCCTCAGATGTTCTATGGGCTTGGTAGAATAAGAAATCTTGATGTGAGTAAGTCATGCAAGTTTTTGGAATATGAGCAATGACTCCCAGAAGAGAATTCATAACTTCATGGATGTTTGCCCTAACATTACAGGTAGCTGACATTAATTATTTGCAGTCCATGTGAAATATCCAATATTTCTGTTCATAACATGGAATTTACAATATGGAAACCAAGCAGTGCTGGGGGAATGTCTTTCTGCATGCTGCGAATATGTGTTGCTCTGATTGGTTGATAAATAAAGCTGTTTGGCCAATGGTGAGGCAGAATAAGGTTAGGCGGTACATTTGAACTGGAGAGAGAGGAGAGAAAAGGAGACTGGGGAAGATGCAGTGAGCCACAGCCAGGAAAAGCAAGATGGGAAAGTACCCTTAAGCCATGAAGCCACATGGCAATGCACAGATGAATAGAAATGGGCTGAGTTAAGTTGTAAAAGCTAGCTAGTGAGAAGCCTGAGCCATTACACCATACAATTTGTAAGTAATATAAACCTCTGTGTGTTTACTTTGGTCCAAGTAGCTGTGGGACTGGGTGGGACATAGGAAAACTTCCAGCTACAAAGCAGACCCTCAGGGAAGCACCCAACCATTCCTGATAACCAAAGGGAATTTCTCTCCTGAGACCCAATCAGTGGACCAAGGCAAATTTGGCAATGGTAATAAAATATTGCCCTTCACATAGGAACTCCACAAGGATCTACCATCGTTTTTTAGGGCATTTACAGTCAGTCTTCCAGTGATTAACCAAACATCTCTTTAGTAGAACTGTACCTACAAGAGGGGAAATGGTGACTAACAAAGCCACAAAGATGAAGGAAAGGAAAGAGGAGAAAGAAAAGAGGAAGAGAAGGAGAGGGAAAGAAAGGAATACATAGTTTGCCAGCTTATCTTCTGGGAGCTAAATTGAAGCATACAGTGGTTAGGTCCATCTTCATCAATTCACTCTGCTTTAGAAAGATCCCTGAAGTTAGTGCTGCAAGGAACTTCAAGTGAAACTCTACCTGATGTTATGACGAAAATGTACTTGGATTAAATTCAGCGCTGGCCATGTGTTTTCAAGAACATTTTGACTAACTGGCTCCAATCATCTCTCAATGCATTCTAACAACTTTCCTCTCTAAAATTCCACTCACTGTTTTTTTAAAGGTCTAATTCAAATCTTTATTTTTTTCTCTGTAGACTTCTATCAACTATCTTAGCCCTAATTGTTTTTCTTTTTCAGAACTTTTGAACATATAAGTTTTGACAAGCTCATCTCCTTAACATGAAAGGAGTGTAAACTGAGAGGGACTGAAGCCATGTCTGATAAAGCTACATATCTCCAGCCACTCAGAGGACCCACCCAGCCTCTGCCTTTTATTCAGCTGTATTTACAAAGTGAGCTACATCCCCAGTATATCTCTCTACCCTCTGACTTGTGTAACCATGGATGTATCACCAACACTTCAAACTCAGAAGTATCCAAAATTAAGTTTTATTTCCTCCTAGATTTGCTCTTCCCTGATATTTTTATTATATAACCTAGAAACCTTGCACACATCCTCAATTTCCCCCTCCACTAGCTCTTCTATAAACTCGGTCAACTGTATTTCAGAAAATGATACAAGATAATGAAAGAAAATCCCATTTCGTGGCAGTAAAATATGTTTGTCAAGTCACATGAACTCTTCGTTTTCAATTTTTGTCAATGTGACTCAGGGTAGGGCATTTTCCTTCATAGCGTATTTTCAGAGAAGAAAAATAAGTTGACTAAAAACCAACAGATGGTGCCTGCTTTGGGGTAGATGCTTACGCCATTGTATATGTATGCCAGTCACCTGTTCTAGAGCGGGCCACAGTTCAAGCAAAATAAATAAAGGGGCTCCTTTGGAATTGAATGGTAAAAAGCTTAATCACTTCAGAACTCATCATCGATTTATTTCTCTCAACTGGGTAGATTTAAATATGGCTCCAGTGGCTGCCTTACAAAAATTCATTAAAGAGCCAATTCAATATGGAGTGCTGAGTAGATTTATTGATTTGCTACTCCAGTGTCATCTGGGCATTTTATTATGTGTATATATATTCACATATTTTGTAATAGGACAATTTATTACGTAGAATATAGAATAATTTTCTCTAAGAACTTTCTCTGGCACAATGGATCCAGTGTACTTTGTCCCACAGACCTCATCCAAATCAGTGGGACCAATGATGTTTTCTGGGCACAAGGTCTCCATTTCTCACACTTCTGGGCAGGAAAGAACTAGAGACTTCTTGACCAGGTGCTCCTTTGTGATGAAGAGACTGATTAGGGCAACTGTACAGACAGCATTTAAAGCCCCTACTTGATCATTACCTCTGTGAGTTAGCAGAATTAGACTGATTTGTAGCTACTTCCTCTGGGCAGTGGACACACTGGCAAGGTCATTAAGTATTTCTTTGAGTATATTCTGACTGCCTGGCATCCTTGTATGTGCTAAGGTGTTGAGCAATGATGGTTCAATTCCCAACCTCACAGTGTTCACCATCAAGAGAGGGGTTGACATATAATCAGCAATCCAGCTATGTAAGGAAAGGCCAGAGTGTTTATAAAAGTAGATGGCAGATGCCCTGCCCCAGCCTGGGCTTGAGGAATTGAGGCTAGGAAGGAAGTTTCTGAAGAATGAAATTGTAAAGCAAATATTTCAAGAGAAATAGAAGTTAATAAGCAAAGGCCAAAGCGTAACAAGATAGAAAGAACATCCTTAGGGAAAGTGAGATGAAGCTAAAGCAAGACGTTAAGCTCTAAGTCGTCAATGAAAGCTCGTTTTGAAAGATGCCCACCAGAGAGGTAGGAGCAAAGTCTATCAACTCCATGGGGGAACCTGTAAGACTACCCATCATACTCCATCCTTTTCTCCTTGCTCTTTACCCTTAAGCCATGTCCAGTTTTTGTCTTTGTACACATCTAGCAGGTTCTATCTTAGGAACTTTGCCATCATTTACTTCCTCTTCCTGGAACAAACCAGATCTTTCCACAGGTGCCCACTCTCAATGCTTAAGCCACAGCTCAAATGTCAGAATTCAGGAAATCTTCCCTAGATCACCTTCTACCACCCAGCCCTGACTTCTCTGTCTTTTCTTTCCATGCTGAACCACTATCTGAAGTTACGATGTTACTTCCTAGATCCTTACTATTTTCCCCAAGTATAATATGCAGGCAACAAGAGGGCAGGGATCAGATCTATCTTCAATCCCCAACACTCGCAGCAGGGTAGAGCACACAGAGAACCCTCTGTGAATAACTAATGAATGCATAAATGAATATGTAACAGCCACAAGTACTGCAATAGGAGAGCAATCTCTGCCAGTGATCCAAAACCCTGTTGGCTACATATGGACACCAGGGAGCACTTTCCTAGGTAAACTGACAATAAATCAATTTTCTTCATATTTTTGCCTCAGGTGACAATTTCCCACTCTGGGGCTTTCCCAGCAGAACAAAGCTACTCAAGGATACAGCTCCATGTATCTCTGCCTTGCTAATTTCCCTTCTGGGTAGCAATACTTCCTAATGTTGTGTTCCTAGAATACTGTTCCAGTTTGGTTTCAAATAGCTTATACATAGTAATTATATTTTTTAAAAAAATAATCATGCCAGAAAATGTAAAGTTTCAACAGGAGACTGATGGTTGCTGAAAGGATCACATAGTGCTGACCTTTGACATTGCCCAGTGTGCTACACTTGGACTTCCTAGAGCACCGTCTTATTTGCTCTTGCTCCTGTCTCCTTTGCTCTCAATAGGGACCAAATAACAACAAGATCCAACAAGCAATGCCTTTCTGGGTGATTATAATACACCCTGGGTGGTGACATAAGGCATAAGAAGTGCAATAATGCCCCCAAATTCCAGAGAGTTTTGTGGGCTTAATGCGGTTGACTGTCTACATAACGAAGAGAGATCCAGCTGTGTGTGTTTACTGGACACTGCAAAGGTGAGTGTGGAATGTTATTATCACCCCATCAGTAAGCCGGGAAAGTGTTCCGAGTTTGAAAAATACCATCCTGGTTTATGTTCTAGTGTGAAGTCAATTCATGTACTTGCTCAGTCCTGGATTTCCTATGATTTATTTAAACTATTTTGGTCCACAGAGATTGTGATGTGAAAATAATCAATTGAAAAATACATACCAACAATGCAGTGTGCATAAGATTTAGGTGCCCAGGGTTTTATAGGCATCAAATTAAATATTAATACTTAACATTTATGGGGCCTTTAGAATCTGCCAGGGACTTTAACATGGGTTAGTTCATTTTATCTTCAGAAGAACACCAGGAGGGGAATCCTATCCAATTCCTCCTTTTCTGGACGAGGAAACTGAGGCTTGAGCAATGAGGATATACACCTGAACTTAACACATCTAGAAAGGACCAAATTCTTATTTTAAACTAGGTTGCCTCTATCTTGCAGCACTCAGAATTTTAACACTGAATCCTTTTGTTTGGTTCAACATCTAATTTTACCACTGAAATGCTCTGACTCTGGATCTCTAGTCCTCACTTCTGAATGTGGAAAATGATTTTGATAATTACAGGATTTACTTCATTGACTGTTTAGGGTGGGGTTAATATAGCAGAGTGCTAGGTTCATGATAGACTAGTACTTAATGAATGGTGATAATTACCTATTGTTATCACTTCATATGCAGCTCTATTAACATTTCAACTATGTAAGATTTAAAGGCACAGACTTCTTTTGGATGGTTGCCCATATATTTAGAAGACAATATAAGCAATACAAATTAAAAAATCTATCAGCAAAGAGACAAATGGTCAACTGTAAAATGGTAGTAATGATAATATTATTCTAAAGACTTTCTCTGTCCCTATTCTGAAAACTTCTTCCTGTTTACAAAATAATCTTAGTACCAAGAAGTAAGTTTTTAAAGGTCATATAATAAGCATAAACTAAACCCAGGAAATTTGCAAATTGCCTACATTCTCTATTCCTCCTTATATTATGGGCACTCCTTCTTACTATATAGAACAGAAAAGTATGTCTGTATGTGGGAAACTATGAGAAAGGGAAGAAAAGGATCATTCTAGAAGGAAGATAGGACTGCCTGGGAACTAGGTAGACTGCCAGGAGACAGAATACCATCACAGAAAAAGAATCCCAGGTTATGAGCAAAGTGGGGATGGGTATACAAGAATTAACATTTTCAATGATTGAAATGTAAAGGAAAAGTAGACAGAGTTTTCAATGTGAAATTATGGACTTTATGTCACAACTATAAATAATGGAAGCAAAAAGACTTTTATTATGGCAAAAAGGAAAAAGGACAAGTACTTCTGGAAATAATGCACTCAAAAGGGAGAGGAAATGCCTTAGAATCTATTTCTAGAAAGCCCAAGAAAAAGAGGAACAGAAACTTGAGTACACCAATAGGAATAACCTGAAAACAATAAATGCAGATGAGCTACTACAGAATCAGAGTTTTGGTTGAGTAGGGCAGCCTTCTGAGGTCTAAAGATGTCGGGGAACTGTTTCCCACACATGGGTACAGATGTGTGGCATATGAAGAGTGGCCTTTGAAGCACGGCTGGCCAGCTCTAAATGTAAAGCAAGATTGCTGTCATCTCTGTTTGCACGTAACCTACAGAAATAGTGGTCTTCTTAGTTTATTCAAAATAAACTCCCTCTAGATGTGACTAGAAAATTTAAGATAGTAGGAGCAGAGTTGGAACAAGTCTAAGCTTTCATCTTGTGGAATTAAAGGCTCTTATCTGTACTGATTTCCTAGGGGCATCAATTATACATTCCAGGTGTCTTGAGGACTTGGGAAGATGGTGATCAGAACCACGGTCTCTTCTCCTAATCATAACATATCAACAGGTAAACAGCAGCATCCGTCGCTGCATTGAAAATAAGACCTTCTATTCTCTCTTTTTAAGGAAACTTATAGACTGAATTATCAGAGCCCAGATGAAATCCAGTTAATAGCTGAAATTGCTGTTTTCTTTAGCGAGTTGCCTTATCTCTTTTTAACAAGCCTTACTTACTAGGGTAATTGCACTGAACTCAATCCATTATCTATGGATTAATTCATTAGGGTGGCTTAAACTTTGGGAAAATGGATGGGTTTTAACAGTCTGCCCCTCAATTCCACAAATTGACACTGTAAAACAAGTATGTGCTATTTTTATGGAGGCTCCAATTCATGAAATAAAAATCAATGAAGACATTTCCTTCTAAGTCCCATGCCATCCTTATGCTCTGTAGTTTCTCTGGAAGCCTTTGGGTAGAAGAAGGGCAACTCTAATCAGAAAGAGAGTCATTGTCTTTGGGAAAGCATGAACAATGCATTTCTGGGCCAGTACCCTTCTACGTGGCACTCCCTAGTGCAGTGGTTCTCAACCTTCCTAACGCTACCACCCTTTTTACAGTTCCTCATGTTGTGATGACCTCCAGCCATAAAAGTATCTCGTTGACACTTCATAACTGTCATTTCGCTACTGTTACAAATTGTAATGTAAACATCTGTGTTTTCCAATGGTCTCTGGTGACAGCTGTGACCAGTCCTTCAAGAGGTTGAGAACCTCTGCCTTAAGGGCTTGTTGTGCCTTTGGGGATGGCAATCTGATGCCCATGCAGTCTGTCTTTGTCAATCAAGAGGCTCATTCAGAAATGCACTGAGAACCTTTTTTTTGAGGGTGCTCATGGGATCATACATGATTCCCCCTTTGTTTGATGTTGTCCTCCTTTACTTGTAGGCGGTGGACAGATTCCATGATGTTCAGCAGTGGCTGTGAAACACTGCTCTAACTGTTCTATCAGAACCGCCTGGGCCTTTAAAATGCAACAATTCCCAGGGACCCATTCCTTAGAATTTATGATTTCGTAGATCTGGACTTATGCCCAGACATCATTTTTTTTTAAAGCTTCAGGTGAGTCATACAAAACTCAGGTTTATAAGCTACAAACAGAGTCATGTTTCTGTTTCTATTTAAAAAGAACCACTTAACCAAATGAACAGAGAGGACTGGAGCTGTTTCCTATACAGCACCAATCAATGGGTTTAAGTTTATTAAGTATAGCCATCAATCTGGGAAGTCATGATAGAAACATGGCATGGAAATCAACGAGTTATTGCCCAGCCTGAGATCATTCCAAGTACCAAAGAACCTTGCTTCCTATAGTGCCATTCTGATCCCACTTGAAGCCAGTTAAAAAGATTGACAACAACCTCAAGTTTTGAAATGTATGGCTATTATAAAGTTAAAGAATTGTGAAGTTTGTGGCTAAGCTTCATGCCAAAGGCAGAGCTAATACTCTGTCTCCTGAGTGTTGGCTGAGCTCAATGACTGTCCTGAGGAGCAAAGTGTGGCAGAAATAGTAGGTCCTCAGCTGCATCACAACAGAATCCCACCTTCTCCGAAGATGAGAGAGCAAGTCGTCATTCCACAGGAATCTTAATGCAATTTTAACTAAACCACCCAGGGAAGAGCTCTATCAATCAGTCCCAGTGACTGAGTTCATTTTTGCTTCTGAAACACAATACTAAAGACTCAATATTTTTGACATTTGCAGAGATGTAGAATTCTAAGACCAGGGGTCATATCTGATGAGGGCCTTCATGCTCATTATCTCATGGAAGGAGCAAGGTCAAAAGTGTGGGAGACAGAGGGAACAAGAGAGGACTAAGCTTCCTTTTATAACAATCAGTTCTGGTGATAACTAACCCAGTCCTGTGATAACTACATTAATCCATTCCTTAGTAAAGCCCTCCTAATCTAATCACCTCCCAGGAACCCAACTACTCAACACTGCTGCTTGGGAGATTACCTTTCTAACAGAAAAACTTTAGGGAACATAGTCAATCAAACCACAGCATCCAATAAAGCCTTCTGTTGGTTGATGCTGGGCAGACATCTTGGTTGTAACCTCATGAACAGCCTTGAGCTAGTACTACCCAATTGATCCGTTTCCAAATTCCTGTTGCACAAAATTAAATGTGTGCATTTTGAAATGCCTATGTTGCTTTAAACCATGAGGTTTAAGGTAATTTGTTAGAAAGCAATAGATAAGTGATGCACTTGGGAAGACTTTCTTTATCCAGCACATGGTTATTTTAGCTTCTACCTTTGTTTATTCCTTATCTGAGGTACACAGGCACATGAAATTATCGCCCAAATCAGTAAATATTTCATAACTTGCAAGCATTGCTGTGAGTATAGTCTCTAAAAACCTTGATAAGCAATGTTTAAATAATAGCATTTTGGATGGCTCCAGTGACTTGCTATGTGTTAATAAAAGAATTAAGGTTAACATGGACTAAAGAATAAATGTGAATGGGAGGGGAGACTACAACCAGAAAATAGTCATGTATTGTACAAAGCCACATCACAGGGCATGGAGTTAAATGCATTGCTAATAATAAGGAGTTTTAGTAGCTAGATACAAAATCAACTTAGTCCTCGTTTCTGACTTTTCAAAGAGCAAATTTCAAACAGTAGTGGTAAGGACTAGCACGGAGCTGATGACGATGCAGGACACAAGTTGGAGCCCATCTTCTCTGCAAAGGTGATGTGTGACAGCTCTCTGTGATTCAAGGAAGTGGTTGGCTGAACAAGGCTTCAAAGAATAGAAATAAGTGAGGGGAAAATAGCTGTGGACTCACTAAAGAGGGTAGGCAGCTTCTTGAGGAATCAAGAGAGGTGAAATAGAAGAAGCACCCAATTTATAGTTCTATTATGCTCTATGGGTACAGATAAATACCACAGCTAAGTGTTTGGTAAGCAAATTATCAAATATATGCTGTCATTCCCAGAATGTCTGCTGGTGATGAATTCCTAAGTGAAACAGCACTATCAGCTCTTGTCCAAGAAAAGCTGCTAAATTCTGCAGCCTTTACTGAGGGACTCAAAATACTCAAGGCTCAGAATGTGCTTCTCAACCTTATGAATAACATGCTATATCAGGAGTTCTGTCTTGGGGAGGTTAAGAGGTGCTACGCAAGATGTATGGCACAGACTGGCCAGTAGCAGATGAAAATCACCTAGCTTTAAAATAATTACTGACATCTCCCAGAAATGTCGACTTAGCTAGACTATAATGGGGGGGGGGCAGGGGCGGGGAAGGACCAAACCAAAATAAAACAAAAATGTCCTGTTCTCTCTCTCTCTCTCTCTCTCTCTCTCTCTCTCTCTCTCTCTCTCTCTCTCTCTCACACACACACACACACACACACACACACACCACGCACATACATTCACATCCATATCTAACATACAATGAAAGCCCACACATCCAACATACAACATCACCCAACACACATAGCCTAACACTCCCAATATCACCAACATATATACAACCAACATGCAGCCAGAAAAATGTCCCCCCTCCCCAAATCAAACAAACTCAGCAGTTCCATGGCAGAAGAAATGATGTAGGTACTGCACAAAAAGATTATCCTCTTGGGACTCTGTAAGTTGTGAACATCCAGGTGTGAGGCAGGTGTTGGTAGTTGGGAGTCACTCA
Organism: Peromyscus eremicus; assembly: GCF_949786415.1. Taxonomy (NCBI): domain Eukaryota; kingdom Metazoa; phylum Chordata; class Mammalia; order Rodentia; family Cricetidae; genus Peromyscus; species Peromyscus eremicus. The sequence continues at coordinate 20,589,703 of NC_081423.1, forward strand.
AATTCAAGAATTACAAAGAAGTTATGTGTCAGGTACTCAAAATCTTGTTGCCCATGAAGCAGCCTGCAAGAGGACAGACCTGAATGACATTACTCAGCTATCCTAAGCTTAATGTTAGAAAGGAAAGTGAAATTGCTCAGGCTAAATTGTTTGAAGGCAGAAAATCTGAAAGTTAAACAAAAACAAACAAACAAAAAACCCAAACCAAAACAAACAAAAATTTCACTGAAATGATAAGGAGGAAACAGATTGGATGGGGGTGGTGACTTTGGTACTTTCCTATTAAAATAATGTCATTGAATAAAATATAACAACCAAAAATGATAATTAACAGAACTTAGTATTAGAAAATAAAGCCAATGCCATTTCTCTTTTTTTAAGGGAGGAAGAGAGAACTTTCAACCCAATAGGCTTTGTTGTAGGAAAGGAGAGCCAAATTTGAAAGCAACACCATCTTCTACTGAATATTACAGTGACATTTGATTTGGGGGAGGGCACAAGATTTTCAGAGAAATTGGTGGGTTTTCTTTTAAAATGCCTTTTATGTTTCCTCAGCACAAGTACCAACAGCCATATATTTTCTATTAAAAATCAAAACAAACAAAAAACAAGTAGCGGCAGGAAGAAATTGATGATAACAAATGAGTTGGCTTTGGCAAGACAGCAGAAGATGAAAATTCCAGAAAGGAAAAGTCTAAATAAAACTATAGGGAAGGAAAAGGCACTTTCACCGCGCCCCCAGCCTCCTTTCAACCAATGAAGTGGAGATATCCATGGAGCAAAAGGCTCTGAATTTCTTCTTGTGCTTTTGGCTAGAGGTCTGCCATTGTCACCCACGGAGACATTACTTTAAAGGACTGCTGTGTCTGCAGAATCCGAGTGATTTTCCTAGAAACAATGGACTTTGAGATGGAGCAGCACTCCCTCTCAGAGGAAATGGTATGGAAGATCAGGAGGTGGTCACTTTGGCTCCTCTCTCAGAAGAGAGGAACATAGCAACATCTAAGCTGCCCCCAATGTTTGGACAGAACTTTATCTCAACTCATGTCATACCATATTCCTTCTTTAAATTATGCCCAACTGCATTTCCCACCTGTTCTTCATTGCTTTTTTAGTAGGTGGGGGCGGGGAATAGAATCCTCAGTCTTCAGCAGTTAGATTTCAGAGGTTTGCTGGTATACTTTATTTTTTTTTTTTTGGTTTTTCGAGACAGGGTTTCTCTGTGTAGCTTTGCGCCTTTCCTGGAACTCGCTTTGGAGACCAGGCTGGCCTCGAACTCACAGAGATCCGCCTGGCTCTGCCTCCCAAGTGCTGGGATTAAAGGCGTGCGCCACCACCGCCCGGCTTTATTTTTAAAATGCTTTTTAATTTTTCAATTATGTGTATGTGAGAGGGGTGTGCACATGTCAGCATAGGGGCCCATGGCGCCCACAGACATGTAATCCTCAGGGAGCTGGAGCTACAGGCAGCTGTAAGCCATGCTGTAGAACTAGGGTCCTCTGCAAGAGTGGTAGATGCTTTTAACTGGTGAGCAATTTTCAGCCCCTCCTTTATTTATGTGTTTTTTTACTTTTTGATAATACCAAATAAATGAAATGAAACAAAAATAGAAACATGACTAACTCCCAATTTCACTGGTTTTGCTTAAAGTAATACAGATAAACTGTTAAGTGTATTAAAAACCGACCTGCACCGGGTGGTGGTGGCGCATACCTTTAATCCCAGCACTTGGGAGGCAGAGCCAAGCAGATCTCTATGAGTTTAAGGCCAGCCTGGTCTACAGAGCGAGATCCAGGACAAGCACAAAACTACACAGAGAAACCCTGTCTCGAAAAACCAAACCCAACCAAACCAAACCAAACCAAACCAAACAACAACAACAACAACAAAAAAAACAAAAAAACAAACAAAAAACCCCCAAAAAACCAGACCTGCTTTTATAATCTGCTAAGAGTTAGTCCAGCACAAGAGTAGGAGAGATGCTCAGTAGTTAAGAGTGCTTGCTGCTCTTGCAGAGGACCTGGGAGTTCAAGTCCCAGCGCACACTTCAAGTAGCTCACAAAGGCCTGTAGCTCCTGTTCCAGGGCATCTGATATCCTTTTCTAGCCTGCACTGATACCTGAACACAAATTATACATATACCTATAATCAAGCACACACAAATAAATGTAAGAATAAAAAATAAATAAAACACTTTTTAAAAGAACAGAAAAGGCTCTACTTATATAACGTCTAGTTATAAAAATCTAGGACTACTCATGCCACTTTTAGTAAGCATCTTGTAAACATATACTTACACTGACCAACATACTTTTGTTTTTAAGAGTATTGTAATATAGTAAGAAGTCCTTGTCAGAAGTGCAAGTGAAGCCTAGTCTCAGATCTCTTGAGCATAGAAATTACCTCAGGAATTTTGTTGAGAATGTAGACCCTCCCAGCATCAAAAATTCACACTTGAAGTCTGTGGGGTGGGTGGCCTGGGATTCTGCATTTAAAACAACCATCCCTAGATGATCTTGACGCAGTGACTGACTACCACATTGAGAACATCTCAACCTATCAATCATGCTTGCTAACTATACCCCTAAGTTAGGTATATTCCAGGAACACCCCCCAAAAGGAGTGCCTTTCTTTCATGAGCTCACAGTACTATGGATGAACCCTCATCCTATTTTTATGACCTTTTTTCATTTCCATCCCTAACCAGGGAATGGAGTGGAGGACATAGTTCAGGCTCTGCAGCAGAGACAAAGAATACTCTCACATGGAGGGAGGCAAAGAAACTCACATTGGTCCCATCCCTCTACCTGCTGTCATTGACTCATTCTGCTGGTCTCAAGGTCTTTGAATTTATATGCTTCCCTCATGCTTCACCATGGCTTCATTTAGTCATTCAGGATTCCACCTGAATATTACCACCCCTGCCCAAATTTCTCCACTAGCCCAGACTATAACAAACACAATCAACGGTCTCCAAAGACATCATCTTGCTTCATTCCTCCACAGTAATAACATTATCTGAAATGATCTCATTCACTCATTTATGTAATTATTCCCTGGCTCTCCCTGTAAAGTGCATAAAGACCTTGCCTTCCTTTTAGATGTTGTAGACATTGCTCTTGGTATAATATCAAACACACATTAGTCCTTTTAAATACTTTCTGCACAGATGAAAGGATAGAGGAATGTCCAAGCTCTTGTTCATCCCATTTCTCCTCTTATTTCCCTCTCTTGATATTGGGATCAGCAAGAACATGTGTATAAAGGGCTTAGGAATCTATAACAGTCATTAATGTAAAATATTCTCACACAAATATCATCATTAATTATTCAGAATTGGTTGTTAATGGAGAATTTTTTGCATTGGAAAAAGCTGCGAGAGTTCATTTGTTTAGGAGTTAGGAAATTGGGGAGGGGGAGACTAGACTCAATAACTTGGGATGCAAAGCTACAGTAGTGGGATAAATATCTTCCAAGGTCAGAGACGAGTATCTACATTTCTCCTTCAAGTTTATGTCTCTACAGAATCGAAAGAGGAAGGAAGAGCTACAAATCCACACAAGTAGCTCTCTCACTTACAAACATCAGCATTTCAAGTGAGGCGCAGCTAAGCTGATAATATATCCTGAAAAGATGGAGCTTTTCTCTAGCCCACATTGAGCTCAGCTTTGCAGAAGTAAATGGATGAATAAATAAATAAAGTAAATGAAAATGCCCCAGATCAAAGTTTGTCCCCCACACTGTTTGTGTTAGATATTTAGGTTACCACATTATTGGAATGGACAATGCATGACCATGATGGGAAAATAGCAATAAACCATGGACAGTCTCTGGCCCAAGAGTCGTGCACTTATTTAAAAAAAAATGCCTTCCAGTCAGCTATGATGGAGGTGGACCTGAAAACTGCTGCAGAAATGTATTGTGAAGGGCTTGCTGGAGGCTTACTTCCTCTGGAAGGGATGACATGCTCTGCACTCTCCCTCTCCAAGTGCACCAACAGCTGTGCCCTGTCCTCATGGTGTACACCGATTACCATTATTACAGAGACGTTTTCCTAATTGCATGTGCTGTTGTCAGATTGGAGGGCAGCTGTGAAGAGGCTGCAGATGCCCTGGCTGCCCTGCATAACCAGTCACCGACCCATTGTTGACCTCAAAGAAGGCTAACAGGCATTTATTGACTCTTCACATTTAGCCCAACCCTACTCTTAAAATCCATACATATATTCATTATTAATCACACTTTGTTTCTAATTCTCCCACAGAGATTTTTCTCTGGTTCTATATGCAATAGTTCTTGAACAATATGGACCATGGTAGAGGGACTGAGATTCATACAGTCTGGATTTCTGTTCATGACTCATGGATCTGTCTTTGTTTGAAAAGTAAGTGTAATAGGGGGGAGTCTTGACAGATCAGTGGAATGAGGAGCAAGGACAGAGTGATCAGGTTTACTCAAACTCAAGGCCAACAAAAGCAACAGATCAGAATTAGAGGTAACAGCTTGCCTGGTGCATGCTTATGAAAAACATTGCTTTTTACCATATACAGGGCAAGGGCTTCACTAGATTTAAGCACTTTGCATGCACAATTTAATTCTCAAGACCACTGTAAACATGGTATCTTATGTCTCCCTTTACAGATGATGCAAGTTAGTTCATTTAGTCCTCCACTTAGTCTTGGAGCTGGTGGACTGTAGTGAGTTGATCCATTTCAACCAGTTGTAGTCAAGAGACCATCCTTTTAACACCTGCTATAATCATGCACTGTATTCCTCCAAGTTCAACATCAACTTTACAGATGAGGGAACGGGATCCACAAAACTCTCAACCTCCTCTACAGTCAGAGTGCCAATTTCTGACAAAGACCGGAACTGGATACTTCAGGTAGTTAGTGAGGAAAGGTCAGCACTGGGTCATATAATGATCCTAGTTAACAAGATGAAGATGTTAGTGACATTGAAAACTTCTCAAAAGCCACCTTTGTACACCATTATCACCAATGCTGACTGGTGAGTATAGTGTTAAATACATTGAACTATATCTTGAGTAACTTGACATTTGACCAGCAGAATAAAACCAAACCAAATGAATAAAAATTAGACTCTGGGAGCCTCCTGGATATCTACAATGTCACAAGCATATGGTAGCATTTCTGTGTGGCTACTTCACAGGACTCTGTAGCAATTTCCCCTAAAAATGCAGCATGTACTTACTGTTCAACCTGCTCCAGGGACAACCACCTCAGTTATGCTTCTCAGTACTTGGGGTGTGCGTGTTTTACTCATTCCCTAAACCACCCAATTCTCCAGGTGGTAAGGTTCTAGAGTCCTAGGCTAGCGTAGAACCTCTTTTGTATCAGTTTAACACTTTAAAAATCCCCACCAATGGCAGAGGATATGTGGAGAGGGGAAGCATGTAGATGAGAACCTGAGAAAACAGGTCACTTGACAAAAGGTATGCACAATTATTGCCAAGAATGTGGCTAGACTCCCCGGCATTGTCTTCTCAGATATGGGTGGCCAGTTCAACTATTCTAGTCTGCTATATTTATGCACAGATTTAATGAACTTGGAACAAGTAGCTCCCACTCGTCACAGACATTGAGTGCATTCAGACGTGCGGGCTAATCGTGTGATACTTACCATGGCTGCCCATAAGAATCATTTTGCAAGCTTCACAGAATGCCCACCCTAGACAAAATAAATAAGTGTATCTGGGAATGAGTCCAAGAAGAGGTCTCCAGATGATTCATATATGTCTCCCGGGCTGATAGCCACTTGGTGTTTAAAAGGATGAGGGGACAAGTAGGAAGCAGGAGGGTATCTAGCAGACACCCAGAGCATGTTCTCTGAAGTTGGACTTCATGGGTTCAAGTGCCAGCTCTGCCACTCACAAGCAACATGGCTGGCCCTGGACAAGTGATTCCTCTATACTCCAAGCTGGTAATGGAATAAAATTAAAATGAGGGGATACATGTAAAGTGCCTAGAATGCTAATCACCTGGGAAATGATAAGCATTATTGTCACTATTGCCTGCTGCTAATGGTGTTGATTCCTATTTGAGGGACAGGTAATTAGTGATAAACTTTGTCACGGGCTTCTTAGGTATCACTTCAAGACTTCCTGTGCCAAGTGTAGCACCACAGTGAGGTAATGCAATTAGTGAGCAATCTCTGAATCGCAGTCCATCAACATCTCAAAAGAACCAATGGTGGCCAGAGAAATGGTTCAGCTAGCGGAAGCTAGACGACCTGAATTCTATCTCCAGAACCCACATAAATGGTTGGAGGTGGTAGCGTAAATCTGTAATTCCCGTACTGTTTTTTGAGATAGGAGGTGGCGACGTGAGAACTGGCTGGAAGTTTAAGCGTCAAGTGGCCTATATCATGAAGAACAGAATTCCCCTGCCTCAGAAACAGGAAGAAGCAAAAAATCAATTTCCAATAAGTTGTCTTGTAACTTGTACTCACGTGTCCTGGCACATGCATGCCCCCACAAACAATCAAACAAACAAAGAAACAAACAATAGAATAGGTGATTAAATAAATAGTTGCTAAGGTGCAAAAGTCATACATAGCAAACACTTCATTCAGAATACATACAGCACATTATTGTTTACCAAGCATCCTTCCATGTTTTAACTTCCTATTTAAATTTTCCAAAATTACATGCATGGAGAATACCATGTTAAAAGCATAGTATTAGGCTTTGGAGGCTAGACTAGTTATACTGATATGGGTTTTCTATTAAAGAGTGTTAGAGTTTTGAGGGAAGGAAATGCATTCAATATATACATAGGTAAAGGAAGACAATAATCTTGAAAAGGCTGGTGGTATTTGTTTCAGTTATCATAATGAAATTAGTTTAGTGTAGATGAAAGTTGGAACAAGATTTGTTCAGTAGTTAATGGATTAAAACTTACATGAACAGTTTTGGCTTTTTCTTTTGAAAGAATGTGATGGCTGCATGAAGCTGCAAAAATAGTAGTTCTTATGTAGCCTTCCCCCAGCTTTCTCACAAAAGTCTGCTCATCTTACATGACCACAGTACACTATTGAAACCACGAACCTAGCACCCTTACTGATGGTAAGTCAACTACAGACCCTTTTGAGTGGCACCAGTTTTTACTTGCACTGATCTGTATTTGTGCTAAACTTTCCGTCCACGTCAGCACAGACATTTTAAAATGCAGAGGAGACATAAAGCTACCATCTCAACACAACTGACACTCAAAGACAAAACATTTGAACAGTCTGGCTCTAGCGGAAGTTCAAAGCAGCTCTTTGGTGAAGTTTAGACTAGACTCCACCACAATACCTAGAACAGACAGGCTCATTTGTATAGGCACAAGGCAAGGAGGTAGATAAGAAAAATACAAAACGAGATTTCCATCATGGAAGGTTTCCCACGAAACAAATGTTCAGTCTAACTCAAGAGCAGGAGAAAAACCTACGTTCGCAAGTACTGCAGGGTGTGGATGTAAATTTACAAAACAAATGCATCTGGGAAAAATTCTCTCTCCATCTATGCATGTTTTTAAATGTTTGAGTAAATCAAAAGAAGAGGAAAATAATCACACTGTTGGTTTCTTAGTGTTTTCTTTTGCCAGCATAAGGAAATACAGCTTTCTCTCTCCCCTTCTCCCTTCCCTGTCTTCTTTCTTGAGAAATAATTTTGAAAACAATTGAAGAACTGATTTTCTTAATACTGTTACAGCTCTTTAAATGAGCGCATACACACTCATAATTACAAATAAGGCATTTGCTATTTTGCATCAGTGGAATTCAAGAAATTAAAAAACCGAAAGGCAGTTTTCAGGAGCACAGCAGAATTGCCTTTTTAATAATAGATTTGGCTCCTCTAATCCATTCTTAATCTAATTAAGACAAGGAAAAGCATTGGGCTGCCGTCTCAGACAATGGCAAGGATGCTATAAACAGAGGGCGATAAAGTGATCAGTTCACACCCCATCAAATTTACTCACAGCCTGAGTAACCGTTCTGATTTCCTGTGTTACATTTGTACAATTTAACAAATGTTTTCATTCGACTTCTACCACTTCCTCCTCAGCTCAAGCACGGCTGTAGACTCTTCCCGCTCCGGAAGCATGCTCTGTCTGGTGAAACAGCACCCAGTGTGCAATTACAGAACCCCACAAATGGATGCCAACATCTCCAATAAGCAAAGATAATAATTAAGTGGTAAACCTTTGACATTAAAAACAGCTACGGTGTTATTAATACCCAAATGGGCACCAAAACAAACAGCATTGATGGAATTTAATTAAATGATTTTATGATTGTGTGTTCTTTGCAAGCTTAGATGATTAGCCCTGTTATCCTTGGATGAGCATTTAAATCTGGAAGCTAAGATTCAATCTAATGGCCTTTTGTTCAGATACTTCTTAGGGGAAAAAGGTAATTTTTTTTTTCCTGTAAAAAGTAGATATGCAGTAAAGGGGAGAAGAAAAGAGCTGGTTTTGGAGTCTATGCCTACCATAGCATAAAAAATATTGAGAGGAATGATCATTTGGAATAGTTGGGGAGTTTTTCTTGGCTTTATTTTTATCTTCATGTGATGAATAATACTGGGAGAGAATTGGCAATTTATCGTCTCACTTAATTATAATTTAGACATTCTGATTATTCAATGTTTGTACTAAAGGTCTGGGGGTCTACTGCCACTCCACATGCCCAGATCTCTCTCCCCAGTGCCCCATTCAATTTGTAGAAGGCCAATAGGAACACAGATTGTAATCTCAAGTTATGAACGGACTGAGGAATCACCGCTGTTTATTTTCATAGAAGCAAGAACACAAACAGCAGCAGCAGAGGACAAATGGGTCAAGGAGTCTGGTATCAGCATTAAGAGTCGACAACTTGCTAATTACAACGTCAAAGGCAAAACCAAACAAAACCTCCCAATCAGCAACAAAAATAACACCTAGGTTCTAAAAGCTACTATTTCTCAATCAGTAAGAATAGATGAGTACAATATTTAAGAAGTCACTAATCACCAAGGAAGAATCCCAATGATGAACAAATATTTCACAAGATAAAGGGAAAACTTCATCCCACCCCATGATATTCTTAATAACAGGATGTTCCAAAATAGAAATACTGTACCAGAAAAATTTATTTCTGTTGAAAAAATATTGGTTTAGTTTTAGAAGGAGATAACACAGTTTAGAATGTTTATGAGCACTGTTAGACGCTTTATGCAGTTCTCATAAATTATAATTCTACACTGGACTCCTCACTGGTACAAACAAGTCTAATATGAAGGATGCTGAGCCCCCACAGTGAGATAAAACTGCATTTGCTTCCAGTTGGGGCCACCAGGGACAGGCAGCTACAAAGAGGACACTTGTTTTTAAGTTATGAGGGTTCCAACTTACTCAATGGGAAAATGAGAAAGGAAAGGGGGTGAGGGAACCTATCACCTTTAAGAAAGAAACTGCTATGTGGTGTTTGCTTCTGACTGGCTTCATTTTACCCAGAATTCCTTTCTTATTGCTCCTTGTTCATCCACACAGACTACATTCCTCAAAGAAGCTCTTTAATGCCTGTGATGTGCTTCTTTTTTCCTTGCACAACCAGAAAAATCACAGGTTTGAAAACCTTTCTTTGATTCCCATAATCCTTTGCCTATGGATCAGATCTGAAAGTGTTTTCTACTCTCCCCAAACAAAAATAAAGTGTTTCCTCTTTCATGTGCATTAACAGACTCAACTTTGTCCTATTCACGAGTAAAAATGACAGAATAATATACTGAAATTAATCGAGGCTCAGAAGACTAGAAACCTGGATTCTACTCTTACATTACTAACATTTCTCTACATGTGTCATATTTTCTGTCCTGTGGTAAAATAACTGACATAATACCGCACAGGAAACATTTATTTTCATTTATGATTTTCATAGTGTTGAGCTTTGAACATAAAATATTTCCCATAAGCTCATGTGTTTGAACACAGTCTAAAGCTGCTGGGGGTGTTTGGGAAGGTTGTTGTACCATCAAGAGGTGGAGCCTTGCTGGAGGAAGTACTTCACGGGAAGGGCGTTCCTTAAGGTTTTATAGCCCAGCTCCACTTCCTGTTCGCTCTCTGATTTCTGAGCTAACACGCAATGTGATCACTCACCCCCCTGCTTCTGTCACCATATTTTCCCTCCTATGTAGGGTTACACATCTTCAAACTTGCAGGCAGAATAAACTCCCCCTTCCTTAAAATGCTTTTTCTCGGTCACAGTGATTAAAAATGAGATGATCACAAAAGGGTTTCTGTCTTCAGTGTGCTGGGGTCAAAGTTTTCTGGACTATGGGAAGATACAGCACTGTGGAGGAGAGGAGGCTGTACAGAAGCAAACCTACTGCCTGCTGGCCAGGAAGCAGAGGAAAAGAACTGGCTGGTGCACATTCTACCCTCCGCAGATGCCTCTATCACACACACACACACACACACACACACACACACACACACACACACACACACGCACACACACACTGATCCACTTCTGCCTTCTAGGCACCATCTCCCAAAGCATCCAGTATCTCCCTGTACAGCACCACCAACTGGGAACTTAGCTTTCTGTGTATAAGCCTCTTTGGGATATTTTTAATAGTCAAAGCCTAACACATGGCCTTAAGAGGTAAAAGTGGACCTTGGACTTCTCTTGAGTTGACGGTTGGCCTGTACGCAAAACTTGAGAAACCACATTGGGTCTGAAGCAACAAAATGGCCCCTGTGGGCAAAAATGGCCTGTAGACAGGTGCTGTGCATCTCACAGTAGGGTTCATTCATGGTTTGAACTAGTTAATGCCATTTGGAAAATGTGAAATTTCTCATATGAGGTACTAGGTGTGTGTGTTTTGAAGCAGAAGACTGATTCCCCTCAGGCATGATCTGCTGCAGCTGGGGGGCAGCAGGTGCCCATCAGTTCACTCTGATCATGTCATTTATTTGTCCACACAAAGGCACATGCACGTGGGTGATAGGAACCTGCAAATTTTAGATCCAATCCTGTCAAAAAATTTCTAACATTAAAACAGTCTAACTTATTCATTGATTTTCAAATGTGTGTCTACACTACATTAAAGGTAAAAAAAATAAATAAAATTGTGCCTTTTTAAAAAAAGTTAGAGCCACATTGTGCTTGAATATCAGTGATCACCTCACTTCTATTTTGAAGATAAACAGATGTTTTTATTTATTGACATCTTCTTTAAAGCTGTGTTCAAAACACAACACTTTCTCTTCCTGAATGAAAGCAAAGAGGAAGTATACAGATGTGCCTGCTTTGGAAATCTACTGACCAGTCCAGACAAGGTCACACTCTACTTCCTGTGACCTTTGCTTAAGGTTTCATAGTTCATTTTTTTTTAAGTGCAAGAAAACAAGTTGGTTTCTGTTGTCACTGTATTGAAAAATGGTTGATGTCGGACAATGTCTAGTTCAATTTTCATCTTTTACAGATGGACAAGATGACCAAAACAGTCTCCTTAGTTACTAGGATTCCTGTCTTTGCCATTTACTAGTTGGAGGATGCTCAATGCAACATCTTTTGGAGCCTCTGTTTCTTAATTTGTAAGTGAGTAATGATACTAGAATGATTTGCCTTTCAGTATGACTGTAAAATTAAACCAGAAAGCACCTAGCACGGCATCCTATATAAAAAACAGCCAATAGTCATTGGACTTGGATTATCTTCATAGTACCGCTGTAAGGTAAATAGTAACATTTTATGTTACACATTTGAATATTGAAGTACATGTATGTTAAGTGATATGCCAAGGGTTGCACAGCAAGTAGCGGGGTTAGCAAAATGACATGTGAAATCTTACATCAAAACCTGCATTTTAAGCATTATGTCTGTGTTTTCACAGCATCTGATACTCAGAAGTTGCTATAAATTTTAATAATCATATTATTTTTATAGTCAGACCTCATCTTCCACGCACATCTCCCTGCTCAGATCTGCCAAACCTGAAATTATTATTCATAACCCCTTTGCCTTAGCTGTAGTCCAAATTTCGCAATTATATGCCTAGAGAAAATGTGTTTATTTTGGTTACTGGACACTCTCCAATGGACACTTCCATTTTAAAATAAGCCTGTTGAAGATTTTCCAAATGCTGCCATTTGGAAACCCTGTGAGTTGAATGCTGCCACACTTGTCATCTGATGGTCTCATGTCATCTAGGAGGTCAAAGGGAAGTCAACTATTAAAATTTTCCCTCAAAACATTCTGTACATCAAGGATGAGCTACATAAATGTAGCATGCGTGTAGTCGATGTATGATAACAGTTTGTCAAATTCAATTCACTGAGTCCTATTGAAATTAATGAAGGGTGTAAAAATGACAGCTATCTGACATATTTCAAATCTCAACTTGACATTTACAACCTTTTAAAGTTATTTTTAAATGTAGCAGTACTTAAGATGTATCGGATACATCGGATGCTGCTAAGCTTCTGTTGGATGATCAGGTTTGTAGCCATGGAAATTAACACGGGGCCACACTCATCAGCTTTTCAAACAATCCTGCAGTTTGTGTACATGCCAAGAAAATAAGGCAACATGCCTTATAGAAATTAAATAAATTCTAACTTCTGATCTTTGACGGGGGCGGGGGAAGGCAGGGTGGAAGTTCATCCCCAGGGTCTACAACAAGCTTGTTTGTGCTTAGTTATGGAATGAATAGAGACAAAGAGCAGTGGATGGTGCAGACTAGGAGGCTGTTGTGCAGCTATGGGCTGCATGAAGGAGAAAGTGTGTATGAGGTGTGTGTGTGTGTGTGTGTGTGTGTGTGTGTGTGTGTGTGCGCGCGTGTATGGTTGGGGGGGATGTGACAAAAATTAGCAGTTCAGGGACTAAGATCTTACTTTCCAGTCTGGGCTTCAATCATAAATTGATAAATTCTAACATTAAACCTTATACTGTGACTTCATTTTGCATTTATAAAATAAAATAAACATTGAGAAAAGTTCATGGCTTACAAATATGGATCAGCAGGGGTCAATGCCTATGAAATTGCCTTCAAGTATTTGGATGTGGTGTAAGTTGGTATCATTTTCTATGGTCCTCTGAGAGTTTGTGTCCTTCACAGTGAAACCTAATCTCCAACATGATAGCATTAGAAGATGGGGTTTGCTTACAAAGGAAGAACCTTTCTCAATGAGACTTGTAAGTGCACCTTTCCCCATACAAACAAATAAAACAACAGTACTCCTCCCCTAAAACTCCAAAAAACAAGCAAACAAAAAACCCACTGCCTTACCCCTTCTGCCATGTGAGGACATAGCAAAAAAAAAATGCCTTTAATAAACCAAGAAGTAGATACCAAATAAGCCCATGTCTTAGTCTTAGACTTCCAAGTCTCCAGAGTGGTAAGAAATAAATCCTTACCATTAAATGTCATTTGGAACATGGTATTTCATTGTAATGGTATGAACTAAGCCATCATCCAATCACCATATTAAATGTCCTCACGTAGACATTATTGACAAAACTCATCCTTCCTCTTGACCAGAACATTGTAACATAACATGCTGTTTGGTAGTTGTGATCAAAGGGAGCATATCCTGGACATAGACTCAGTCTTCTTTTACGGCAATGCATAGATGATACCCTCAAATGGAGTTGTTCTACCTTTTACCATCAGGATCTTGTATTCCAGGATGCATGCAGGCAGCTAGAACAAGAGGGCCCCATGCACCCGCACCCTTGTTCCTTCTTTGATCTGGTTTATGCATCATAGCATGTTTTAGTGACTGTTCTATTGCTGTGATGAAACACTATGACCAAAACAACTTTTAAAGGAGGCATTTAATTGTGAGCTTGCTTATAGTTTCAGAGGGTTTAGTCCATTACCATTGTGGTGTGGAATATGTTGGCAGGAAGGCATGGCATGGCACTGGAGCAGTAGCTGAGAGCTCATTTCTGATGCGTAAGTTGAAGCCAGAGAGAAAGACTGAGCTTGGCAAGGGCTTTTAAGACCTCAAAGCCTGCCCTCAGTGATTCAGTGACACACCTTCTCCAACAAGGCCACATCTCCTAAATCCTTCCCAAGCAGTTCCATTAACTGAGAACCAAGAATCCAAGTACTCAAGTATATGAGCCTATGGGGGACATTCTCATTTAAACCACCACATAGCATGAAGGGAAATTTGCTCCTGAAAAACAAAATTAAGCAGGTTGAACACTTTAAAATTTCACTGTGATTTGAAAAGGAAGAATTACTGGATAAGTAGTGGATGGCTAAGAATCAAGGCTACATGATTTGAATTCAGGAAATCTGGAGAACAATGATTCAAAGATAGTAGTGAAGGTAAAGGCTTGGGGAGTTCATCAGCTAAGCTGACATACCCAAAGCAGAAGAGTATTTTGGCTTATAAAATAATTCATATTTAACCAGCAAGAGATCCTAGTTCTTTGATCTTTTCAAGGTTTAGCCTAACGCTGGACACACAATAAATATGTAATAAAATTTGAAGAGTGAATAACAGACCCATTTCCCATGAAAAGGTTAATGATGGTCATTAGATCACTCAATGGCATAAATTATTAATTATTAATGCAATATTTTTATATAAAAACAAAGGACTCAGTGTTTAGCAAGTACTTCATCCACCTCAGCCCATCTTAGGCTTATCACTCCTTTTTATTAAATCGCTTAAAAGGGCAAACTCATAAGAATCCATAGTGGTGTGATAGAGTAACACATGTACATTTCCTGTCTGTCTGTGGGATCTAGGACACAATTCCTAAAACCACTGGAATCTTCAACATCTTTCATGTGAGATGATGGGTAGCAGGAACTCTAGATGGCTTCAGGATGGAGACTGGTACCCAGAAACATCATGGCAGGATCAGAGTATTGGGATATACTGGGAGAGGGCAGAGAGCATTGAGCCTGAGCTAGTCATCTACAGCCATGAATGTAAAGTCATCAATCGATAATGTCTTCTTAAAAATTCCAAAGGGATTTGGGTAATCTCCATACTACTGAACCCATAAGAGGGTACGCTGAAGCTCCTAGCATCCCTCCCATTCCTTGTCCTCTGTATCATTCTTCTCTATCTGTACATCTGGATTCATTGTAATATTCTGCATAATAAATAGATAAATGTAAGTAGAATATGTGATTTCCCAGACGCTCTAGCAAATTTTCTAAACATAAAGGTAGGGCCACAGAATCTTGATTTACAGCTGCCTGGCTTATAGTTGGCATCTGAACTAGAGTTACAGAATTGAGTTAGCCCATGGGCTCTAACATTATATCACATTTTAAAGGCTAGAGGTGAGACCCTTTACATAAGGGTTATATAAAAGTAGGAAAATATGTATATATATTATAGATGTCATATAATGTATACTTTATATAAAATATTTTATACTCTTAATAGCAAAAGTGCCTCTCACTGGACTACCAGGACAACTAAAGAATAGTAAGCATTTCTTAATTCTAACACAACAGCCCTTCTGTGACGCCAAAAGTTTGATTCTCGACTACTATTTGTAGAACCCTCTATTATATAAAGCAAATTTCCAACACAGAACTTTTCTGTTTCTTTTGACTTGATTCCTAAGGTTTCAGCACATTTTTTACTAATGTGCAAAACTTCTGACTTCTAAAGTTTTGTTTTATTTTCACTCATGTATTCCTGTGTGTATCTGCATAGGTATGTGCACATGAGTGCAGGTACACAGGCATCGGAAGAAGGTGCTGGATCCCCCAGAGCTGGGGCCAGGTAGTTGTGATCCACGTGATATGGCTACTGTGCAACACACTTGGGTTCTCTACAAGAACACGGTATTGCTAACCACTGAGCCATCTCTCCCTAATCTCAAAGTTAAAATGTTACCATTATTAGGGGGGAAAAAAAAGGAAGATTCTTACTGACTTATGGAAGAAGATTTGAGATGGAGAGAAAAATCATTTGGAAATAGTTTTGACAGCAATGTGTGGCCAGTACAGGAGTCATTTAAATTAGTTGTACATTCCTTATTGGATCTGTAAATATTACTGATACAGTGGACTTGAGGCATGGACTAGAAACTTGACCCCCGCCCCCGCCCCCGCCAGGCAATCTGGTAAAACAATGGTCTTCGCTCCCAGTCATTCCACAAAATGGTGTTAGTGATGGGTAAATGGCTGGATTATCAAGAGACCCACGTGATACAAGGTATGTCAATCACGGTTCCATATGGTGCAGAACATGAAGACAGTAGCAAACTTACCCTACCACTTTCCAATGACTCCCTAAAAGTTAAAGATAAAAGCAGCCTGCTCACTGCCGAACATTAAAGAATCATTCCATACATTTTTTATTAATTAAAGTTTATACTACACACACTTCCTCTATCGAAGAAGAGGCCATCAAGAAATGACAGCAGCCCCCAAATAACAGTCACTAGAACAATTCAAACTTGTTTCCCCCTCAGAGAAGACATGCAGCATCCTCTTCCACAAGCTTCCCTTCCCCTCAGCCAATACTAAAGCACAAAAGCATTTCCAGGAACTACTAGACAACCATCCCAAACCTGGGGTTTTGTTGTTGTTGTTGTTTTTTTTTTTTTTTTTTTTTTTTTTTTTTTAAATCCGTAGTCTCCTGTGGGACACAAAGGAACACGCTCTAGCCTATTAGCATGACAGGTAGTGTCTTCCTAACAACTGCTTTTTACTCCCTCTGACAAATGTGCTTGGTGCCATGGTTGACGTTTGTGTGGTAATCAGGAGTGATGGAGAGGGGACGTCGGCGCTGCCGAAAGTGCCCCCCGATTTAATGTGAACGATTTGTCAAACGTGCTGTGATAGCAATGCTGTCAGACCCAGGCAGGGAAGCACTCTGTCATCTGTGCGCCAACCAAGGTCACTTTGGCAAGGAGAGAGGGCTCTCGCCAATGAAAATTTCATGTTTATCGGTGATATGCATGGCCTACTTTCACAACTTGTTTTTCCTTCTATTAACAGATAACCATCATAGGCCCAGGAAGACACTCCCCTGGAGAGAAGCCTGTGACAAGATTCAGTCCCCTGGGTGAGCCACTTGGCATCACTGAAGGCCAAATACTAGGAGGGCAACCAAGAAAGCCGGGGCCCCACACAAACCAACGGACCGTATGGACTGTGCCTGGAAGTATATGGACATCATGTCTTACACATCTCACTACAATGTGAACAATATTAGGTCTGAGCATTGCATGGTGCTGTGTAACATATGATGCTTTAGTCCATGATTCTGGGCGTTAAATAATTCTTTTTTTTTTTTTTTTTTTTGGTTTTTCGAGACAGGGTTTCTCTGTGTAGCTTTGCGCCTTTTCCTGGAACTCACTTGGTAGCCCAGGCTGGCCTCGAACTCACAGAGATCCGCCTGGCTCTGCCTCCCGAGTGCTGGGATTAAAGGCGTGCGCCACCACCGCCCGGCGCGTTAAATAATTCTTAAGCACAGAAAGAGCTGAAGGTTTGATGATGTCTTCCCACAGTGTCAGCTCGATGTATGGGTAGACTACTCAATTAAAGAAATGTGGGTAAATGTAGATAAAAGTGAGAAGAGCATTTGTTATTAGTCAAAGGAAGCTTATATCTAGATGAGGTTGCCTTGGATCTCTTTGTCGCATATTCCATCATGTTCCTTCAGGCCTTTCTGATTACACTCACCGGCATATCTCTCAGAATAGACTAGAAGCAAAAATCGGGCAGGCACTGTCTTGTTGACTTTTGTATCTTTATCCTCTAACACAGTATCTGTTCAAATAAATACTGAGAGCAGAAATGAATTAAATCCATAGAAATGAATGCAAGAACATCCAGTAAGAGATGATAAGGATTCATAGCAGAGGTGGACAACTGGGGAGCCAGGACAGTGAGCATTCTGTCTGTGGACAATCTGGATGTAAAAGATCATGGCTGAAATGAAGGAGGAGATGCAGTGTAAGGCCCAAAGGAATGGTCACTGTCTGACCATGTGACTACATTGGGCACAGAGTGGAAATTTACACTACAAATATGCTCGTTTATATCTGCTAATGTTAATCTGTGCAATGCTGTACTGCTTTGCTTTACTTTTTCTTTTTAATTAATCACTAATGTTTAACTATAAATAGAATTCTTCATAAAGCTTTGGATTTTGCAACCTCTAAGGGCTGGAGGCACAATTGCCTGGCAGGGTTGGGCTTCACAGACACATCTGCGCCTTTCAGCTGGACATTCTGTATCTAGCTTTCCCAGTCTTGAGTGTCTAATGCCAACTGCCACTTGTCCCCATGTTTACACATTTGTTTCTTTAATCGTCAAGAGGCACCTGACTCTCAGGTCTCAATCAATGAATCTCATGAGAGCACTGAATGAAGGGCTGAGGCATTCAGATATATGGCCCCTGAACTAGGCTCTGGTGTATTAACTCCAAGAGATGCCTGACATTCTCCAAGCAGCAGTGCTTCCCATTCAGGTCTACCAGAAAACCTCAGTGCAAAAGCTAGTAGACATGAAGCTTAGATGAACATCCCCATCTGAGACCGTTCTTCATTAATTAGGACAAAAGTGGTACACTTACACTAGAGATGACCACCCAATCCTTCTGGTACATGGGATCTCTTGTCATTGTTGGCATAGTTAGTAATACTATATCCATGTTACAGTGTGAAAACTGAGGCTGTAGGAGAAATCATAACACTTGCAGGATAGAATTAGACCTGGTAGGCAGTAAACGCTAACCCCAAAAGTGAGGTCAAAACATTAGTATCTCATTAACAGTCTCTAAGTAGCCAGTGGTGGCGCACAGATTTAATCCCAGGACGTAAGAGGCAGAGGCAGGTGGATCTCTGAGTTCAAGGCCAGCCTCATCTGCAGAGTGAGTTCCAGGACATCCAAGGCCAAACAGAAAAAACCTGTCTTGAAAAACAAAACCCCAAAAAGAGTCCCTAAGTGACCCTAATGCCCAGGCCAGAGTTTGAGATCCATACCTTCACCATCAAGGGTGGTTATTTTCTCCCCTCAAAATTATATGTGGAAGGCCTTTCTCCAAATGTGATGGTACTAGAAGATGGGGCATTTGGGTTGTGGTCAAATTTCCACCTGTTCATGAGGGTGGAGTCCTCATGATGGAATCAGTGCCTTTACAGAAAGAGACCAGAGAGAACGAATATCCCACTTGTTCTTTCTCCTCCTCCCTCTCTTCCTCTGTCTCCTGCCTGCTAGCCATATCCCTCGTGACATTACAGAATACGGTGAGAAGGCCGCTCTTCCCAAGCCACGTAGACGGCCCTCATCAAGAACTCAACACCTTGCCATTCTCGTCTTAGACTTCCAAAGAACTGTGAAAAATAAACACTAGCTGCTCAAACCACACAGTCACCTCAGGTGACAATTAGTGAAGGGTGTGGTCTTCTACCCTCCTCCTCTGTCACATCAAAGCAGTACAAAAGCCACATGCTTCTCAAGCAAGGTCTAGGCTGGAATGACACAGACAGTGACAATTATTCAGACTGTGCCCCAGGGGAAGGACTTCCAGTCTGGACTCCAACAATTAGACTGTGTTGTGTTGCAAGGGATATTTGATTAGAATCTCTTTCTCCCTTCCCCTTTCCTCTCATGAGATTATATGTGTTAGGTAAGTGCTCCATCAATGATGTACACCCTGAGCCTAGGTGCCCCTGGTTTCCCAAGTGAGGAAATGGGGGAGTTTCTGACGTTCAACATTTCTCTAGGTTCTGTCCTTACTTGGGGACCAAAATCTTTTGGGTGACATCCCAAAATGCATATCTTTAAAGAGTTTTTTTTTTCTAGCACCTGGATGTGCATTTGTAATTAAGAACAGCCTCAGACAATGATAAAGAGCATGGAACACTCATAATCTATGAGAAACAGGAAGGTGAGAAAGAGAAACAGTAGTTAATATAGCTGGTATCTGACTGGATATAGTTATAGGTAGCAAAAGGTATGGCTTTGCCAAGCATGCGTGTCCATACACTCCAAAATTGAGTTCCCATTAGATAGTTGCACTGGATTTGATATGGAAATTGACCCCTGTATGACATCTATTCTAACCAATGAAGAGAAATACTTGTTCAACACATAATCCTCAGTCATGCAAGTGGCCTAATTATGTTCAGTGGCAGTGACTCCAGGGAAACACTTCCCAGCAGGGATATCAGGCTATGTTTAATGGGAACACTTTGGGATGAATAGTTATTCACTGGCCCTTTTTGGATAATGGGACTTATTTTACGCAACTCCTATGAGAGTCACACAGTTTAACAGTGAACAGTGAACACATGAACAGTCTTTGTTCATATCCCTATATCAAACATAGACAAAGGCTGATTGATTTATAGTAGGCTCTTAATATTCAGTCTTGGCTGACTGAAAAGAAATTTAAAAATTAACTACAACTATTAGTATTTTCTTGCCCCACTTCATCAAAAATGGCCTTTAGGAAACAAAAACGAACATATAACTATGATACTCTCCTACTAAAAGTCTTTTGATGATGCCCCATGGCCCGCAGCATAAAGTAGAGAGTGCTTAGCTTATCACAGGAGCATATGCATGATGTGGCCTAGACTGCATCTTAGATTCCATCTCTCATCACACTGACAAGGGATGACCTCGTCATTAATTACAGTTCAAGCAACAAACCTTACTGTATGTCTATCTTCAAGCCTTTGAACAAACCGCTTCCCTTTGTCTGGAACATCATTTTCCTATTTGTTCCTGAAATATCAACTTAATCAAGTCTTTCTTAACCTGCCCAAGTAGAACTAATTATTCTGTCTCCTTCGGCACTGTTCACGGATTTTAGTCATGGCACTCCCATCACTTTACAGCACCAAACAGCCACACATCTTCCCCTCCTAATAATGTGACCCTCACCCCATAGAAATGTGGTCCTGTGTTGGCTTTACAGGCCTGGCATCTGCCACAAGACCTGGGTCATTGCACATGCCCACCGATGACAGTTTGAATAAACACACTGATGTGTCTTTCCATTCTTATGCCCTGGGTGTCAGGAATACACTGCAGAGGACTTCTTTTCCAAACAGGAAAAACAGCAGGAGATTATTTTTTAAATCTGAGATGCTTTATAAATATATTACTCCTATAGAAAATGTGACTTTCAGACATGAAAGTCTATCAGATATTTGGATGAGAAGAGAGTTACCAAAGAACAAAAACAGTCATGAGAACACATAAAGCAAACACTTGGGATGATGAGTCTAAGCAAAGGTGACCTTCAGTGCTGATCTATGTTTCATCAGTGAAATGGTAACTCACTATTTATTCACTATTTATAGAATATTAAGAGTATTTATAGAATATTAAGACCAAAAGTGAGGCTTCATCTATTTTCCCTGCCTTCCTTTCAATCGAATGTAGACTGGTTTCTCCTTCCATCCTTATTATTACTGATAAACATTTCCTGAGCACTTACTATGTGACAGATGATTTTAGTAATACACAAAATTAGAATACTGGCTTCTTATGACTCATTTTTCCTTTTCATTCAGTAGTTATTTCCTTTAGTAGTTACTTTCATATTAGGCACTTAATGAAAATCAGCAATAAGAATGTATTTTATTTTGCTGTAACTCAAGTACTCAGTTACATATACCCTCATGTAATGGGTCACAAAATGTGAGACTTCAAATGAGTTTCTCTGTGTAGTCCTGGCTGTCCTGGATCTCACTCTGTAGACCAGGCTGGCCTCAAACTCACAGAGATCCTCTGCCTCTGCCTCCTGAGTGCTGGAATTAAGGGCGTGTGCCACCACTACCCACCAAGACTTCATGTCTTATCCTTGAACAACAGTCTAAAAGGTAGCAGTATGTCACATAGAACACCTATTGACTTAATGAGGTGTATAAAGAAAAACATAGCACTTCTATAGCTATTTCTTTTTCATTTCCACATGTTCTAAATCTTCTCCTTGACTGGGAAGTGCTGCTTGCCCTCAGCAAGGTTTGGGGTAATAAGGAATTCTTGCCTGCCTCCCATCACCAGTGGTTAAGAAGAGAGAGGAGCATGAAGCCAACAGTCAACCCCATTCCCACTCATTATACCCGTGCTATGAACCAAAAGAATACTCTTCAAGTGCCCTGTGAATGTCTGTGAATCTACACATTACTTTAGGGCCAAGAAATGAGGAGGGACATGCAAAGGCCAACATGGACTTCCTCAACAACTGGTGACAATAAACATTTTAAAGAAATACTCTGGACGTAGTTTCATCTATAAAACTTGAAATATTGCTTCCTAACATAGACAGTGAAATTCAAGAACCCCTGTGACCTGCTAACTGATGACTGAGCTGTGACAATGGCCCAGTGGCATCACACATAGGGGTTCTGCAGCCTTCTCTCCGGCTACTCTTATCACTACAGCTGACTCTTTTTACGATATCCTAGAAGAGCCACACCCATCTCACAATCCTGGTCCCTTATGTCCCTCAAAAAGCCCTATCACAGTAATTCCATGGCAGTTTATCTGTCAATCCACATGTCCTTGCTTTAAGTGGGTAACCCACGACCCCTCTCATTTAGGAGGAGGCCTTCTCCATGGCTACTTAATTACCACACTTCTGTGCATATATATTTGACAGCATTATCTCCAGGAAGGGTTTCTTTTGTCTTTTGTGTATGTATTTATTTTGCCTCCTTCCATGTGTTGTTGCCTGACAGGATGTAGTTTCCATTTACTGATATTTTTACTTTGTCTATCTTGTGTCCTCACGATTATCTCCCCTTCCTCTCTCCTCTCTTTCTCCATCTCTCCACTCTACCTTACTTCAGAAACTAGAAAAACTAATGTCTATAATACATTCCATCCCATCTATGGAAAGAAAGCATGGATTTAAATGCATCTGTGGAGAGATATCTTCCCCCACGATGGATTTGAACAAGTCACCTAGTCTCAACAGTTCAGGCTGTTACCCTCTTCTCTGCTCCAAAGCTAATTTGACCCAGCCATGACCCAGAACACTCAATCTTCAGCAGAAATTGATAGAGAAATATTTTTTCTTTGCACCACCTTCATCAATAAAAAAATACAGATGGCAAGACAATATGAAGACATGAACCCTAAATGGAGAGGCGACACACACATGTCACGGCTCGGTCTTACAGCAGTGAGTTTCATTCAAGGCAGTGAGGGGAAAGGTCCTGCCTATCAACCAGGGAGGAGGAGGAACAGAAGGCTCTCTGGCTCATTTCTCCTCCTTTGGCTAGAAATAGACCGAGAAACAAACAAGAAACAGCTGAGGAATGTAGGATCTAAAAATGCCAGATTACTCTCACTACTACAGAACTGCAGAGAGAAGGATTCCGAAGATTAAAACGTTAAAGGAAAGAAATCTGACAGGCCCTTTAGTGATCAGAGCAGTATTCATGGTGGATTCTGCTGTCTCCTGGCAACGAAAGCCATAGCCCTGCTGTTCTATTGCAGTAGTAGCACTCATGTTCTTCTCCTGATTCCCTTTCTCTCTTCCCCTTTCCATCTCCCCCTCCCTCCATCCTTCTCAGCCCCCTGTTCCCAGTTTCTTTTCTCCCTCCAAATACTTATCACCAAGCAAGCCATACATACACGCTGGGAAATGAAAAATTGGTTGCTATGGAATGATATCAAATACAACTCTGGGGGGAAAATGTGTTTGCAGTTTTTATTAAGCAGCAACACACGAGCTAAAGAAGATGATTTATGGTAATGAATCATATTAATCAACTAAATTAATATATCATTTCAGTGATTCATAGAGTAACAATAACAAATAAGAAATCGGACTTAAAAAATATCCTAGCCAGGTATAGGAATCCAGACATAAATTAAAGATTAATTTGCAATCTACTCACACATTAAAATCAAGGACATTATTTCATCATTTCTTATCAAATATGCAAAAATGCAGTCGTTCCTGCATGGATTCTTTCACTCTTGAAAGTGCTGCTTGTAGTCCATGGCATAAATAAAATAAAACTTTACATCTCATCCTGTTTTCATGCTACAACAGCTAGAGTATAAGAGATGATATTTCAAGTGTAAAGTACATGTAAGTAATAACACTATAAATTTGAGAACAGGATTGCCCAATCTGGCAGAGATTAGCCATATGTATTTGCTCAAATACAAATGTAAATTTGATTAAAATTATGGATAATTAGGAACCCCTCAGTTACACTAACTGCATTTCAAGTTTTCA
Organism: Peromyscus eremicus; assembly: GCF_949786415.1. NCBI lineage: Eukaryota > Metazoa > Chordata > Mammalia > Rodentia > Cricetidae > Peromyscus > Peromyscus eremicus. The sequence goes on from NC_081423.1 coordinate 20,613,897, forward strand.
ATAGCCCAATGAGGACACTGTGTACCATCTCAGACATTGTGGCTATTTCCATTATTGTGGAGTGATCTACTGTAACCTCTCCTATGACAAACAGTTAAACTAGATAAATATGGGCTACCAGCACTATGAAAATTTTCTAGTTATTTCCTATTTTTTCACTTATGTAGCTACACATGACCTGTGAAGACAAATGTCCATTCTCCTCATTTTTTTCATCTACCCATAGAGAACCCAGAAATTGGTTGCACCCTAACATATGTGAAGCTTTTTGCCTAGATGAGCAAATGAACCCTATGTATATCAGCTGAAAAAACTGTGAAATTAATTGTGTTGACATCCACTTGGGCAGAAAACAGTTAACCCAGCATGACAGGGTGGTGATGGTGACTGAAAACTCAGAGGCCCTCGAGAAAGTTGTTTTCATCTCATTATGTCTGCTTTGATAATTAGAACCGACTCATCAGCCTGGAGTTGAACACCACGAATAATCACTTTCTTGCATATTTTTGAAGGAGGAAGCATAATAAGGTAAAATTTACAGACTAATTTATGACATTTGTGAATCTATTTTCAGGAAATGTAAAACTATGATTCAGTAGGGAATAGGAAAATTCTCTTTGAAATAGTATAGCTCTCTCTTTCTTTCTCTATTTCTCTTAAGGAAAAGAACCATGTTTGAAACTATGAAAAAAATTCTCTCTTACAAGAGCAAGCAAACACAAAATACTTGTTTGAACCTAACAGAGATTTTCTATATTGCTGCTTGAGTTGGTCTCCTTTAATTTCAAGAATGTTTTAATACAAGAAAGCAAAAAATCTTCTAGTGGATTAAATGCATAGATTAAAAATATCACATTGAGGAAGACACTACCAGACAAATTCTATAACGAAAAGAAAATCACAAACTTGAACATTGATATATGTGTAACAAAATCACCGCATCTATTTCTGTGTAAATAGATACACATCTATTTAAGCAGATGATCAAGCCCCAAGCATGCTTCTCAGTCACCTCCCTGAGACTCTGTCCTCAGCAAGCCATACATTAGGTACCACTAAGTCACTTCCCTAATCATAAAACTCAGTGAACAATAACAAAATTAAAATCACCAAATCTCTGCTAAATGCAACACAAAATTAATCAAATAAACAAAAGCCTCTAATAAAACCATCTGGCTCAATTCTATTTTAGGTCATAGCAGCTATAAATGTCACTAAATAAGATAATGAACAACACAATAACTGCCTTTCCCTGGAATGGTCTGTAAGAAATCGGGGCCAACCAACTCTATCTGCTGCCGTTCTTTCCCCAATAGGATAGAATTCTATAGAAAATTAGCAACTTTCCGCGAGTGATAACAATTGAATTATGTGGGGGAAATGGCACTTAAGAGTCCTCTGGTTTATTTTTGACTGTGAAACATTAGGCTGTAGGTGGTTTTGTAAAAGCTCAATTAAAATGCCCATCAGTAAATGGGGAATTTACATTTGTTTGTAAACTTCCTAATTAAGAAACATTGTTTCACCCTTCCTTCTATGCCCTTAAAGATTTGCAGCCCAAAGACATGGCATATGCTAAAAACAAAACAACACAACAAAACCAATGGAGTCCTACTGTTGGCCGGGTTCCTCTTCAAACAGAAGAGATAAAGCATTTTTCATTTTCATCCCAGTGACTTGGGCTTTCTTCCCTTTTTTTTTCTTTTGAATGTTTGTTTCCACGTTTATCATATCAAGTATTTGTTCATTTTATTGCTTAACAAAATGCCTAAAAATTTTCCATGTGATGTGAGACAAAACCTTATCTTTGAGAGTTTTCCTGGAAAACACAGTTGCTCAGGCAAAATTTAAAGTAACTCCCGCAGTAAGAACTTTTGAGACAGGCTGGGATGTGATTAACCTGCAGCGTGAATGACGCTTGTCTGCCTTAATTTCCCATTTAAGAGAATCACTTTTTTCTTTTGCTTTACCTTGATAACTGCTAACATTTATATACGTTACACATTGCCTTCAATGTTTAAATACTCTGACAATCATACCTTCAACTCTAAGTTAAAAATGATAGTGACTCCAGGAAAGACAAGAGCTGTTTCTAGGAAGGATATGCTTAGACACACTTCACAATCCACAGTAGGGCTCTGACTTGCCATAAATACCCCATACATAACTTACAGGAGGCTTTTCAAATTAGAATGCAAGCTTACTCCACCCAATAAAGCACAAGTCATATTCCTTCCCTCTAGACATCATTTGCTATCCTTATTTGCCCATGCTGGCAAAAATGTAGCAAGGGTATTCTTTCCAGCCTTTTTAATTACCAAAATTCAAGTTGCTTTTAAAATATCATAGTCCCTCTTGAGATTTCAGGAGAGCTAGGGATCACCATGGCAATATGAAAATGGTGCCAATATCATCTTGGCATCAACCTGCCACACATATCAGGAGTCTTTCGCATGGGAGAGAATTGAACTCATATAAAAAGTAGGCATGCTCCCTTAAATCCTTTATTTTGGGAAGAAAATGATAAATTTCATGTTACAGAAGGTAAATAAGAAAATGTTGTAACCATATGCCTCCCTCTAATATACACAATTAAAATGCAATATCAATCTGCTCTCCTGGTATGTAAAGTAAAAATGGAAAGTTAACAGACAGTGGCCCACATATGATGCCCATGTGCCAGCTTTCCTTCACTCCATCATACTTCACCGATTTTTCATGAACCAATCTCTCTCAACTCATGGAATGTGGGTGTAATCCCACTGGCTCCCTTGATTCATAGGTTTGTTCCTTCACTCTTTCTGTCAACATTTCCTGTCTACCCCAACATGTTAGGCAGGAAAAGAGAAGTGAATTACCCAGAATGATATAGCTGCAACAGAGTGGGACAGTGTGTGTGTGTGTGTGTGTGTGTGTGTGTGTGTGTGTGTGTGTAAAATTAAAAAAAATCTGAAACATTTCTTGTCATAATTGTTTCAGATTAGGGTCACATAACCTGTACTACAAAAATAATCAAGAGTAATATTGATGTATAATTATAAAAAATGGTATAGCAGTCTGATTTAAAGTAAAACAAGAACAGATATAAAGCAATATCTCACATAATAGGTTGTAATATACTACTGTGCTTTTATTATATATGTATATAATACATTTTAAAATTCATTAAATGTATATAATATAATGTAAAAATCTACTCTTACATGTATTGGTAGCGTTGTGATACTATTATTTCTAACTAACCTCACTGTCCTCTTCCTTGCTTCTCCCTCTATATGGAACACAATGTGTGTGTGGTTTTTTTTTTATTTCTGGGTGTAATGGAACCATTCCCACTATCCAAGGATGGGTTAAGTGTATCCTATAGGCCATTGTTCTTCTCTTAGTACTTCAGCTAGAAGACACCCTCACACCTTGCGAGTAAGGGATGAAACCTGGAGGGCCCAGTCTGAGAGCTTTCTCCTAATTTGTAAGCTAGATTTGCAAAAGCTTTGAGAAGACCTTGAAATGTGGGCTAAAGGCCTCTGGTATAACTGTGCTTTGTGTCTTCTGCAGTTGAACGGATAGCTAGAGTAAACCCTGGGTCCCTTCTTAGAACCTAATGAAAAAGACCTGATGGCAGAGGAGAGATTTCTAGGTGTTTCCTGCCATTAATAAAGAAAATGCACAGAGAGAAAGGAAAGTGAAGAGCCGTTCAATGAACTCAGCAGGAACAAATCCAAGAGAGTCTGATAACTAAAGTGCTGGAGCTGAGTCCTCCAAGGAAGCTGGGCAGCAGAACAGAAAGAATGGGAGTCAATGTCAAGTTTCCCACCTCTGGCTGTTGGGTACTATAGACACTCAGGGTCCCTGCTTCCTAAACTGGACAACAAGGAAAATCTTAACTCTTTTGAGTAGTTGTGGCTCACTTAAATTAACGATGCTAAATGTCTCATACAACATTATCACAACCTCAGTGTTGCTATACTTCTATTATTCTCAACAGCGATCAAGTCTTCTAGGGCAAAGCTTGTCATCCTGTAGGAGAGTGAATATAAGACTAGGGTACGCTGGATGGGCGCAGCAGTAAGAGACAGCTAAGCTAAAGGGGAAGACGAGACAAGGGTGGTGTGGGGTGGGCTGCTCCGATTAACAGTCTTGTTAGTGGGTGTGAACACTGTAAAACAGTCCTCCCGAGTTTCCAGTTACCCCCACACCCACTGGCTGCGAAACTGGAGATTTTCCTTCCTTTATTTTGTGGCGAATGAGTGAAGGGAGACACGGGGAACTCAGCTAACCACCAGGCTGTTCATGCTGAGAATTTAAACCAGCATCTATTTGTATATTACAGACATGAAGTGCAAACACTCCTACCTACCCTGGATCTGAAGTTCAATGTCAAAACCAGCCGTTAGTTTATATGTCATGTTTCCATTTAAGAGGCTTCCCTCTTCAGACACAAATAAGTCTGAAACTGCTAAAGAAATACTAAAACAACTACAGAAGCCCAACTGCTTCTCTTTTTATTCTCCTTAATGAGAACAGCAATGCAAGGGATATTTCACAAGTGCTGGAGGGCCAGCAGTTCTTTTTTAGGAAAGTAATTTGTTGGAAAATTAACCCTTTGTTTCAGAATATGTCTATTTGCTGCGTGTGTTGGCAATGCATTTCACGTCAAAATTCTTGATCGCGGTACAATAGCCAATATGTTTCATCTTGCTCACAGTTCCAACTTACTTAGTAAATAGGTTTCATTTTCTGGGCCTCAGTTTTCCATATTTCAAAAGTCAGCTTTGGGCTAGATATTTCCTGGCACCTTAGATTTCCTTTGATTCCAAGTGACTAACACAGATCAAATGTAATTTTATTCTTACAGCGATTTGATGGAGTTTTACTAATTTCTCCTTTGATAACCTCTGCTCCTGATAGCTTTTCTCTACTTCCCTTTAAGGGTAGAGAAAGGATGTCATGTGACATAAAGGAAGACTGATTTGATAATTAGGTGATCCGATTACCTCATCCTTGGAATTGATGCTCTCCAAATGAAAGATGTAGAAAAATCCTTCTCAATTTTGTTCTGTTCCCTTCTGGCAGTTTCAAATGAGCAATTTTAGCTTCTGGATCATTCCAAGATCTGGAACTATTTTATTTTCATTTGAGCTGGGGTCAGAACAAACACAATGCATTTCAACCTGCCAGAGACAATCATCCTTCCTTTTCCCAATTGTATTCGTAAGTAAAATGACAGTGGTTTGGATGTACCAAAAATACTGAGCCACAGGTGATCGGAGCAGACTTTCTTCTCAGTCATCAAGCAGACCAAAAGATAGGAGACAATCACTTCTTGGAATTAGTTTTTTTCTACATGAAAAAATACTTAAGTATACAGTGTAATTTACACAAAACAAAGCATTTACAAATTACATACCTGTATAGGACAGCTATCTAGGTACATTGTGTCAGGACTGAATAATCTAGTTGAATCTGATTTCTAGTATAGATACTAAAAATCATACTTATAGATAAGATGGATTTACATCATGACAAGCCTGGCTTTGAGAGCCACAGTCCGGCTACTATATGTGCATGTGAGTTAGATGAAGCCTTATATTTTTATAGGTTCTATATTTTCAAGATGCATATAAAATAGCATTGTTTTCCTAAAGTTAGCATCTAATAGATTGTATTCAAACTCAGAGTCCAGGGTCATTTTTTAATAGAAACTGAAACTTCTCTATGGTTTGGCTGAGGACAGAAGAAAACACAAGCAGCCCCCTCCTTCTGTATGATACAGTCTTAATACAATAGAATTTTAGCAGGCAATATAACCAGGCATATTTCTAACCCAATATTAGATTGCAAGGGTTTAATCTCTTATTAAATGCTGCATATTTTTAAATGACTCAGCTGTCTACATTGTTCCTTTGTGAACACAGGTGCTGGAAGCTCAAAGGCTGAATCCATGTACACAAAGTCTAGGTGCATATGAGGAATGAAGATCACACCCCTCATCTCTCTGTGTACATCTAATTGCCATCTAATAACAGTGCATGATTTTACTAGAATGGTGTCAGCACCATGAGTATTTTACTTAGATGAGAGAAAAAAATACAAGCTCTTATTTTTTAAAAAATATATTAAGATGCATGCCAGGAAGATCCATGATAGCAATATATTCCCAACATCTAGAAAAAAAGAGCTGTGCCCATGACATGATTTCTATCCTCTAGAGCATTTCTATTTTTATTTGGGCAAATCTAAAGAATATTGTGTATATATCATTGGATAAGGCAAATCTAAATCAAAGTGAAGGTGAATTTCTCAGATTAAGGGAAGCCTAGAGACATGAACAGGAACCAAAGCATGAAGTTCTGGACTAGGCTAATGGCTACATGTACTTTGGCAAAAGGCATAGGATTTAAAACTAACAAATAAAATTAAAATGAAGTGTTATTAGACAGAGCCCAAGAGGAGAGGCAGAATATACATATGAAAGGAAATGATCAAACACGGGTAGATGACTAGAAAGAGGTTTACAGGAGGTAAAAGAGGATTGAGGGCCCCTCCACAGGCCTGGTCCCTCCAGGAAAACACTAATATTCTTAGCATAGGCACAGAGGGGCAGAAAAATATTCTTTAGTGAGGCAATTTAAACCCAAACTTATCATTTTTACAATAGCTTGCAGGTAAAAGAAACTCGAATCTTTGAATAGTAGAGGGTCAATCCAATGGGGGTGAAGGTGGCATCCACCCATAGCTGGTCTTGTGTCTTCAGAAGCTAAGGTAGGACCATGTGTAGCATGTAGGCTGGATAGATATTTAGTTAAGGAATAGTTGCTAAACGAATCAAAGAAGTCTTATACTTCATAAGAGGAAATACTATGCAATTACTAAAATAAAGTTTTCAAAGCATGGAAAAGTACCATATTAGTATCAATTTTGGAAGTAGGTTACTAAGTAATAATTATAATTTTTATTGTATTAAAACTTTATAGTACTATATAGAAAAATATCTGAACACACATTTTCCATAACTTGGATATTATGACATGTCAGAAACATAAAGATAAAACTCATATTCTTCAACTTCTATATATACAGAAGGGCATATCTCAAAACTAAAGTAAAATTAAAATTAGGAAGCCTAATTTTGAATACATCTTCATCAAGTGTATGGCAAGTATCAGAAGCTTTCAAATTTGAGTCTGCACAAGTGACTCAGATGTGGTAAAAGAAAAATCCATGAGACAGGCAGAATGAAACCACATCTCTGAGGTACCATCTATGTGAGTAAAACAACTGCACAATCAATGGGAAATTTTATGGGTAACCAATACAGGGATTGAATTGATGGTTCTAAATATGCTGAGGTGACAAGATGCCAGGAAGGATCTGGGCAGCCTTATACTCTTAAGTTGGTTCCTATTAATAGCACAGTCAAGGAGACCCACAAATGGAGAATTACAGTAGTCTAGACTTAAAGTAATAAAGGGGTTTACCAACATTTCCACATCATTCTTGCTGAGCTGGGGGTTCACTTCCAGGAGCACGAAAGGATGCTCCAGTAACAATTACAGGGTGCTTACCCATTGATGAATCAGATGTCAACACGACCCAAGGGCACTTATAACTTTGGGATGCTTTTAAAATCACATTCCATAAAAGATAATCAGAAAAGAAGCCTAACTCAGCAAGCACTCGAGGCCAAGGAATTGAACTTTGATGTGATTTTGATCCGGTTACATCAGACTGTGTGACAGCCCGCAATGTTCCACTCAGGTAACATCCTCATGTATAAAGAGTGGACATCTTTCCTCCTGGGCTGGCATGTCCTGCAGCATGATACTACTAGCTCCTACCACCCCTGCGTGACTTGATTTTTGGCTCCTTCAATGTTTTCCCGCTTATTTGTGCGCTTGTTTTTCTCAACAGCATACATAAGAAGCATGTAAATTGCTAAGCATTATGAAATTATTACTTCCCATTGCACCACTGTCACAGTGTAACCAAGCAGGAAATGCATCCCGGGAATCTTTCTGTAAACGGTTTTTAAGAATAATGGTGACTCTTGCTTTATAAAGGGCTGTCCTACAGAGAAATCACATGAAAAATTTTACATACATAATTTCTGTACTTCCTAATCTCCTGCAGGATATTTTACCCACTTTACAAAGTTCCATCAGCCAAAAGCATAATTTCTTTGCCAAAGGTCATGAAGATGCTATGCCTGATTGCATAATATTGCCTATTGTAGCTGCCACTAGTTCCAATCACTAAGTAAACGGTCAGTGAGTGAGATACTTTCAAGACCATCACTGGAGATCAGAGTATGGTTACCTCCCATCTACCAAAAGAAAAAAAAAGACTCATTGGAAATTTTAGCTTATTGGAATAATTTCTAGCCAATTTGAATATTCACTATTAGTCAAGGGACCGAGTAATAGATGTCATATCTGCTCTATATTCAAATACACGCCCTAGCACCAAATAATCAATAAACTACGTGGAAAAAAAACATCACGGAGCAAATATTTATGTAGCTGATTAAATCTAGAAGAAGATGGGTTCAAATAAGTCTGGCAAGTTTTTATTGTGAACCTTGTGAAAGCTGTTAACATAACACTGGTTATTATAAAGTACCAAGACAAGGCTGGTATCTGAACTACTTCCCAAAGATTTCACCAGGGACTTTTCCTTGCTTGGCAGGGCTTCATACTAGTCTAGTTTGCTGTGGATCATGTCATTTAAAAGTTCATCATGGGGAAGTTAGAACCATCTGAGGTTGTCAGGCTAGTTACTGCGTGCGTTGCCGACACACACGCGGCCACCCACAGTAGATCACTACTTTCTTCTGTGCGCTTACACATCAGATAGTGTCAGTAAGGAGTATTTCTAAATAGACAGGCTCTGCTTTCACAAGAAGAAAGAAACTGAAGGGCAGGGATGTTCAGGGCTATGACTGCAGCAGCAATTTAGGAGGTAAAGGAGGGGGATCTCAAGTTCTAGCCCTCCCTAGTCTGTGTAAAGAGTTCAGGGGCAGCTTGGGTAACCTGGGCCTCGCTTGTCTCAAAAGTAAAAATTAAGATCACCTGATTAACCTGAGTTAATCTCCTGACCCACATAGTAGAAGGAGAAACGGACTTTCACTAGTTTTACACACAGACAGACACACACACACAGTGGGGTAGAGGGGGAAAGAGGAAACATATATCACATATCAAGTAATTTAAAAAGTATCAGATGAATAGAATTAGGGCAGTGTTGACTGTTAGCCTACTATACATAGGGTCCCAGGCGTGATCCCACAGTCCTGTGAAAGAAAAGGCAGATAGAAGTGGAGGAAGGAAATGAAAGAAAAATGTGGGAAATTTCGCTAATAGAATTCTAGCTAACAAAGACTGACTAGGACAAATCAAAGAGAAATTGGTTAAAATGCCTAATTTGCATATTCAAAAAATGGAAAAAATCTTCACGTGTTAAAAAAACATGCAAAATCTATACTAAATATTATGAAGATAAAACTATTTTGCCACTTTTCTACATACACATACAGAAATAAGAGAATAATCAGAATGAAAACTTCAAGCCAGACACTTTGAAGAGCTTCTTGGTACATTAAGAGCTTCTTGTTTACTATAAACTACTATTAACTCTTTGTACCCAAACAGTGCAAGGACAGTACAAAAAAATGTAAGTATGTCATAGGGAGGAGAAGCCCCCCAAATCTACTGAGTAAATCACTTGACAAATATTATAATTCAAAATCTACGAGAGATCTAACTATTTCAGGAAAGCCAATCTTTATAACACACACACAAACACACATATTTCTAAATGTTTCCAAAAGGCTAATGACATTGTAATATTACCCTTTTAAAAAGGAGAAAGTATTGTACATATGTACTGGATAATGTATGGAGACTTTTTCATATCAATTCGAGGCATCTAAAATGTAAGAACTTACTGAATAAAGATTTAAAATATCTGCATGAGAAAAATAAAAGTTAAAGAGCGATTGAGGTAAAATACCAGCTATGAATCTAATCAGTAGAGGCTTGCATAGTTCTAAAATTGTTGAGTAGTTTTAAATAATAAAATTGGGATCTTCTAGCATAGCATAATCATGAAGAAAATTCAACAGAGAGTGAATAATTCAAGAGATAAAGCATCTAAAGGGCAATTAGTAGTTATAACACAGACACAGACACACACAGACAGACAGACAGACAGACACACACACACACACACACACACACACATACACATGTAGGAACAGGTTTTTCTATGTAGCACAAGCTGGCCTTGGAGTCATTATGTAGCACAGGCTTGCCTTGAACTTGTGACTTTCATCCTCCAGAGCTCTGGAGTTACAGGTATGCATTATTACACACAGCTTAAAATATAAATTTTAAAAATAACTACAATTACAACTTATGTCAGCAAAGATGACAAAATGTCAGAAACTGTGAAAGCTATTTTTTTTTTATAGTGGCAGTTCAGAATGTGTCTACTTTTATTGGTATATCGTTTCTAAACAACAGAACTTGATTTTGTAATTATGAATTTATAAGGAACAAAAATTATTTTTAAAGCTTAAAAACCATTTCCCCATTTTTAAAAGGCATATAGTTACGAATATTAATGCAATTTTTGGAGTAGTAATGTAAGTAGAAATTACAAAGTATAATAATACATGCAAGAAGTAAAATATCAATTTAAAACATTTATGTTGGAAAAAACAAAACAAAACAAAATAAAAATCAGCATAGTTTCTGGGTGACATTTTGTTTTGTTTTGTTTAATTTTCTTTGAGTTTTCCAAATGTCCACAGCCACTGGAAGTACTATTGTGTATTCCCCACAAAACACTGGGTAGATTATGACATTAAAAGGGAGTATTCATCATTCTTATCGTTCTATAAAATTCAGCATTTGTTTTGGAGTCCTGGTACAACTTTAACAGACACCTTGTCTTACAAAGAGTCTAATTTCCTTACCAGTACAATGTGAGTAAACAATTGGTAAGTGATTCCTTTACTCTGCATTAAGGGGACATTTTACAGACACAACAAATGACAGATCTGTGCCTTTGTGACAGGGGCAAAGATAATATATCATTCGTGGAGAGAAATGTTAGTACCATTTTGTTTGTTATGTTTCTTGGAGGTCTGAAAGAAAATTCCAAGAAGAAAAGGGCACAATGAATGAAAACAGCAAAAGCCTACTCTCCACTGGTGGAATAACCAGCCTTCCATAGACTGTCATTCACAAAGCACTGAGCAATCCATAGATTGTCATTCACAAAGCGCTGAGCATTATACAGAACCCCACCCCATGAGTTCAGCAACTCTGTGCAAAGGTTTCTACACATATGCATATGTCCTGTATTTTTTCTTAATTGTGAATTACAGTAGTACGTGCTTACAGCAGCCCTCTTTTTTTTTTTTTTTTCCTGTCTTGTTTGTGGTTCCTAAGTGATTATGGGAATATAGTAACAGATTAAAAAGATAGTGCACAGCCAGGACTCCAAAGGATGTCTCATCTGATAACAACGCTCACTTCCATCAGTCTATTGGTATGAAAACTAACTGCTTCTGTAGACGCATAGACATGCTTTAAATGAATTTCACTCAATACAACCGAATTGATAAAAGGGCAAAAATACTTTCACACAGTCTGTCTAGAATTATGGTAAGTCATGCTGCAAATGAAAAGGAAACTTGATGCATGAATTTCAACGTAAATATAGAAACTATGCTATCTCTAAGCAGCACCCCGGCTCAGTGTATGAGCTCTAACCAGGTGAATAAGTGCGATACTGAGGACATAAGACTCCACCCAGCCAGACATCAGCCTTTTGGGTATCAGCCAGTCTGCATTTTCGTGGTGCAGGGATGTCGCACACTCATCCCATTTCTGATGAAACACATGGAAACTTAATTCTCTGTGATGGTGAACAATAGGCCTGGGAATATCACTTGCTTTCAGTGGATTGAAATGGTCAGATCCCCCCTGCCATTCTTTGTCTTTTGTTGTTGTTGTTGGTTTTTTTTTTTTTTGGAAGGCACTTGTTTCTTTGGTCTCAGCTTCTGGTTCTCCTTACTGACAACAGAGGTGGGTGCTGGAGCCCCAGGTCCATGCTTGCACATTAAATCAGACCTTTGTCTATCATTAGTTCAAGGGTTGGGGGGGGCGGGAGTGATGGGGGAGAGGGAATTCCCTATCCTGGTAATGCTTTCTGACATATAAAAAGAGAAAATAGTTACACCTTTCATTGCATCACTGTGGGGAACTAATTTGTTTTGACACACTGAGAAGTAATCTGATGTTCATATTTATTCTGAAAAGACTGTATTAGCTAAAAACAAATTCCATGAATAAAACTACTGATATATAATCAGGCATGTATATCTGCTGAGAAGTCTGAGGTATTGGGAATTAATGCATAAATTTCTCTCTAAAGGCATCTAACTACAATCATTTTGAAACCTTTCCTGGCTCTTCTCTCTTACATGATTAGCACCCAGGATCCAGCTGTCTGCACGAACACATCAGACACTGTATACAAAACACTGGCCTGCACTAATTTGACCCTCTGAACTCATGCTTCTCCTTTCGAAAGGCCGCATAAATGGCCTTGATTGAAGAGCTATTCCAATACCCCTCTTGGCAGTGACAGTCACCAAAATGCTTCTCAGCCTCAGCCTGGCTCACAGCAAGCCAATGTGCCACCTTGTTTATTTATTTTCAGTTTTAGAAAAGCTAATTGTCAAGATTCTCTTTAAATGTTGGAAGCACCAAAATGTCCTTGCACAGTCTCCAGGTTTACGAGAGGCCAAGGGAAATGTTGTGGGGCCTGAAGGAGAGAAAAGGAAAGAAGGGGACAAACCCCTAATGAAAACCACAGTGAGTGATAAGGGACCCGAGTTACAAGTATTCAAAGAGATGAATTGCATTAACCCTGCCCTTCCCTGTTATACTCACTGCCCAGTGGAAACAACAACAGAATTACTAAAATCCCACACTCTCTAATGGGATGGTAATAGGATTCAGAGGCCATTAGGGTAAAGGCAATCCATATTTTACAGTGTAATAAGCCCACACTGAAGTTGCTGTACCCCCCCAAGAGATCAACAATTACCAGTTTAACATTAACAAATCCACAAGTGCTTTCAAAAATCGCAAAGTACTCCTCTGTTAAAAGTCAAAGGTCTATTTGGTAAAGCTGTGCATATTTTTTTGTGAAGTAAAATCACTTAAATAAATTGAAAGAATGTTTTCTTTGCTCCATGAGTATCGATTATTACTCATGCCCGAATGTTTGGAAATGAAGAATACTGTGATTTATTATAAGGTAGTTTATAGTTCTAAAAAAATGGTGCGTATTTGTTCATGTGGTTATAGTCCTCTTTTACATGATTTTTTCTTTAAAAACACTCTCTTATTAAAGAAGAAATATAGTAAAGAACACTTGGTGTTGAGACATTGCTGGTAATGTGGGACAGAGGATTTGTTAGGACACAGGTGAAGAACGGGAGAAGGGAGCTCTCTTAGACCCTTGTGTGGAAGCAAGGATGGAGGGAAGAGATGGATGTCAAAAATTGAAAGAGGAATTACAGTGGTAAACTCAAATGACTTAGCATGCATATAGTCGAGGAAGAGTAAACCGATCGGCCTTTCATGCTTTTCACTGTTTTAATTAGCTACTTGACAATTTCATACATGCATCCTGCATTCTGATTACTCTTTCCTCTCCCTTCTATGATCTCTCTCTCTAATCATTATTATCTGCCCCCCATGGTATTAGTCTTTTTCCCAGATTCAAAACTTTTGAGTTTATTTATATAACTTCATTATTGTGTCATTGAATCAACTTTATATTATATTGGTTGTAACACAGAAAGGCAATGAATTTTTAGGAAAACATTCTAGTAGAAGAAGAGCATGATTTATTATTAATCTCTACAGTTTCCTCTTCTTTGACTCCCCCCCCCCCGACATAATACTAAATATACAATCTCTGACCATACATAATAAATACATCAAATGTACATGCATACTTCATTGGGCATGCTTAAGTTTTTCTCTACAAATAACATATATCCAGTGCTACTTTAATCATATAAAAGGTGGGGGCAATCACATTTTATACCCTTTATAAAATATTCCGTTAGACAATAACAAAAAACAGGAGTGAGTGTGCGCTACATGGCACAGAAGGCTGAAGTAATTAAAATAACAATGATGAAATGAAGACACTGCCTCTCAGCAAACACCTTGGCCCTGCAAAAATGCAGCCGAGTAAAAATCATAAAAGAGCAAAACTATCTGTGTCTTAATTCTGAGTTCACTCTTAACCATATTGCCGAGTATCATAGTTTTCTGCTTGAAGGGTGTGGCTTTAAATAAAATGGTCACTTTTAAAGATCAAAGACACCAGACATGGGATGGGTACTCTGAAAACAGACGCATGCAAATGCTGAGCTGCCCACATGTGCCATTCACAAGGCAAGAATGTGGTCTTCGGGAAATCACATGTGAAGGATGAAAATCCAGGTGGCATGATGCTCAAACAAGACCTGACATCTACATCTACTACAGTCTTTAAATTACAAGAGACTAGGGATAGCTGCATGTTATAGAACATGAAGAACAAAATCAAAGAACTTAATGAAACTTTTGAGAGGTAAGTTTGAAAAGGAAAGTATACAGATAACATTGGTGTGTAGGGAGAGGTACAGGAAGTGACACAGTCCCCCAAGACCCAACTACAATTAAATCAATATACATTTCTTCTGCATCATCATTCTGGAGCCCTGGGTGTCTAGCAAGTTTCTTGACATTGGGTAGCTATGTGTCTATATGTGGTTGCAGAAGCCCGAATCCAAGGCATTCTTAACTTAGTTGTTCGGGTTTCTAAGATTTGCTCTCCTAACTAAGAACATTGTGCTAGAGAGATATGACCACCACCTTCAGACTCTGATTCCCCCTCCAATGACTGCATCATCTATCGCAAGCTACACAGTCAAAGGATGAGGATAAAAAATGATGATGATGATGATGATGATGATGACGATGATGACAATTATAAGGCGGGGGTGCATCCACCCATCTAAAAGTACAGGTATATTCTGGAATTCAAGCATCAGAATCTCTTTCATGGTAGCTATGAAGAAGAAAATACAAGGTGAGACCACTGATACAATGAACTTACCCTGAAATTAGTATCAAGAACAAACACAAGGGATAGTCCTTCCCCGTGTCCTAATACGAGCTCTTACCCTTGAGTTTACAGAAGCAATGCAATTAGTTATTTGGTCAAAAGTCATCAATGAGATGAACATTATGCTACCATCACGAAGCTGGGTGGGGGGGGGGCAGTACCACTGCAATGCACAGCTAGCCACCGTCATTTCTATTCTCACTGAGCTTCAGAGATTATTTAAGTGGGTGATGAACAGTTAGCCAAGCATGCATACAACCTCAGGGTTATGTGATGTTAGGGTGTTTAGAATAGAAGTCTGTAAGTGAGACCTAATCAGGACAGACTTCTAGGATGTAGTGACATTTCAGCTGAGACCTACGAGGAGCCATCTAGACTGGACTGTTGAGAAGACCAAAAGCACAAGCAACTGAAACTGGTCCTGTGTGACATCTAGCACACCTTGAGGATCTTCTAGAGATGGAACAGAGAAGGCAAATGTCTTGGTGGATAGATGTAGAAGCACACAGGCATGGGAGGTGGTATACAAGTGGTATCCAACTTCACTGGGAACTCTTCAAGGGCAGGATGTAGAGTGTGTCTCCTCATTTATAATTGCCAACAAAATAAGTCAATTAAAGACTAGAAAAGCTCCTTCAAGATTTACAGAGTAACTCTCTGGAATGTCTTGGTGGTGGCTGAAGCCATTGTATGCCTAAAATACTTTTAAATACTACACAGAGTCACCATTAAAGCATTTCTTCGGCTTTGTCTTAAACAACAAAGGCCCTATGAATGGATACATTAGCCTCTCCCCTGATCCACAAGGGGCATCCCTCCTGGTTATTTCTGACCATACACTCTTATATATTTGTGCTTTCAAACCTTAATTTAGGATTTACCACAGAGGAGATTGAGCTACGAACGCAATCTACCATAGCACAAATAAACAAACACCAGAACAGCTCATTGATGGATTGGATTCAGATCAGAGTGCTACTAACATTTGTAAGACATATCAAGTTCTAGGCCAAGGCATATCACCTCAACTTACAAGAAAACCATTCATTCTCAATATCAGAAGAAATCTGAATCCATGTGGCACCATCTTCTTGGATATGGATGATGTTTGAAAGGTAGTGATAACTCTACTCTCAGAGAGTTCATGGCTGCATCCTGTCACATTCTGTACCTTTGGAGCATAAATTCTCCATGGTGAAACTTGATAGGCGTGGTCAGCAATGCAGCAGTACACTGAACGGTTAGTAACTTTAGCCTCATAGAGAAAATAAATCACAATTTTCTAATACCCCTTTCAACATTTAGTTCATAAGAACAGACACAACTGCCACATATAAATCATCCAACCATTTATTTCTAAAATCAAGGGGTCTGACATGGCAGCTCAAATAAAAACAGTATTTGGGGTGTAACCGTCAATGTTTAAAAACAATTTACCCTTCTGTTCCAGTAACATTAAAAAAAAAAAAACAAAAAAAAAAACCTCAAGATGAGTGAATCACAGCCTGTTATAATAAAGCATAATAAAGTAATTAGAGATTGGGTTTCTATCAAGGTTCTTGCCATGTAAAATGTTCATTTATCTGAAATTTGCTTAAAACAAATAGATTAGATTCATTTCATGAACAAGAATGACATGACTTTTTTGTTAACACCGATTAATGACTTCAGTTTCTAATGTCATTAGTCGACTATCATCATTCTGCCGTTTGAAAAATGGTCTCTGGAATCTGTGGGTTTCATCTCAACATGAATGTTTGTCCATTTCTTATATTCTACTGACCTCTAGAGACTACATGGGTGTGTATATAAATCACATACAATATGTGATTGAACATATACAACATATCCCTCACAAACATCACACAGATTGGGAATGAAAAAACCCTGATTATACAAACCCTCTTTATTTTGGAATAATACATCAATCTTTAGCTTTTGAACCTATCCTCTGCATGCACATTTTGTACAAGTGTCCCTTTAATACCAGGCATGTTCGCAACACAACCCTTGTGTTCTTCACTTGGTTGAATGATATACAGGACCCTCAGAACAGCGACTATCAGACAAACTGATCGGATCTTTGGATTGTGACCTGCATCCACAGAGGATAAAATAGAGAATCCAGACTCCCCTGCCTGAGTTTTTCCTCAAAGTCAGATTTATTTTTAGATCTATTTGAGAGTAGATCATTTTATAGGAAGATCTCCCCCAACCATAGGTATTGCAATTCTTTGAAAATCTCTCTTGCTAAACACAAGAAGCACGTAGAGTGTACAGTACCTCATGTGGCTCAGGGGGCTTGGCATTGCTTTTTATCCGTGTTTACAATACATGACTACATGCCTGAAAGTTGAATATAAAATAACTTCTAATTTCAGACTAGACTATGAACTCCTTAAGAGGGAATGCCAGGACAGGGGGTAGAGCTAGTGCTATGCTAATATTTAGAAATCAAAAGTTCCTGGGTTCAACTCCCAGTAACCTCCTTCAAAGACTTATGCCTTATTTATCTTAGAATCCCGGGAACAAATTATGAGATATTAATAATATAAATTAGGAAAAATGCCTCAATATTTTCCAGGACTATACTTTTACCTTACCAAGAATTTATTCTTTCTTCTGCCTCCTTTCCCTCCCTCTGTGTGTCTCTCTGAACTTAAATACAGATGTAGACATATATACATGTATTCTGTGTATGTATGCACACACAGAAATACAAAAATATAGGTGCTGATGAATACTGCATTTAAACGCTAAGATCTGATTGGCCATTAGTTTTTCCTTCTTTTTGTGTGTGTCTGATGTGCACAGGCATGTATGTCCGTGTGCCTGATCCTGTGGATAACGGAGGGCCCTCGTGTGCACAACATGCTTAGAGAAGTCAGAAGACAATCTAGAGTGCTGCTTCTTGACTTCCATCATGTTTTGACACAGTCTCTTTGTTGGTAGCTGCTGTACACACCAGGCTAACTGGCTTGGGAGCTGCAGGGCTTCTCTTGTCTCAGTCTCTCAATTTACTGTAGGTAGAACATGATTTATTATTAATCTCTACAGGTTCCTCATTGTTTGACTCCCCTGACATAATACTAAAAACACAATGCCTGACCATACATAGTAAATACATCCAGTGTATATGCACACACCACCACACCCATCCTTAAATGGGTTCTTGGGATTTGAACTCAGGTCCACAAATTTTCACAGCAATTGCCTTTGTTCTGATCCACCTTCCCAGCCCATGAATGGTTTTTCTAATAATTATTTCCTACTTTTAGCTTTATATATTATACTACTGTTTAAATTCCCATTTAATAGACACATTGAAGACTATTGGCTATTATAGCACATCTGGCTGGACAGGAACATTTAAAAACTTAAAGCAAATTTCTTTCTAACTTACTCAATTTTAATCGAGTGATAAAAGAGTGTTTTTAAAGCACCAAGGAGACAATACCATTTTGTGTCCTTTAGCCTGTCATGTCAATTATATGTGTGTTTTATCACTTATACAGCACAATATATTTATAACTAAACAGAGCTTGTGAATTTTGATTAGGTACCTCAAAGTACTACCAATTGCTAAGACTTGAATTTCATCAGCGGGACAACAGCAGAAAACTGGGCACTGTTGGATGAGACAGTACCATAAAGCAGGGGGTGTGACTGCAAGATTTGGAAAGAGTCCATGCTACAAGAGAAGAGAACAGAGGAAAACTGATTTCTGAAAGAATCCTGGCTCCATTCTGCAGATACGTGACGAAGGTGGCTGGTGACTTCTACACCTGGCCTACAATTCAGCCCTTTCTGGGAGGTCCAGAGCTGCTTCCCATCTTCTTGATATCTCAGCCTAACTCATGCCCAACAAGCCCAGAGCCCACCAAAAGTTGGAAGACTTTCCAGTAGCTGAACTTAAAAAAAAAAAAAAAAAAAAAATGGCGGAATGACTAGCACCTAGCCAGTGATGGAAATGGAGGAGTGTTGTGGGATAATGGGGCTGGAGGCACCAGTAACCTACTTTTGGATTTAACATTAGCAAACTATGCTAATCAAAATTCTGATCTAATTCAGAAGGTACCCTTGCTTGATCCATGTGGCCTTTTAGAAGACCTGCACACCCCAATTCCCAACCAGTTAATTAAAATGGGTAGCTAGCCTTATGGGAGGGGAGGGGAATTATATAAGTCAAAACAACACACCCAGAAATTTGACCCTATTAAGATGGGTTGATTTGTTTTATTTTATCTTAGTGATTTGCTCCTTTAAAAGGCAGAGAAGAAGGTGACACATGAAAAGATAAAGTAAGCTATCCTTTGCAGCTAGAAAGTGATCTTCTTCCCTCCAACACTGAAATTTAGCAGACAATTTCAGTGGATAATTTTTTTAAAATTAGACTTTTTTCAACCTTCCATCTTTGAATGCTATTCACTGGCTTGGACTTTTCCCTTCCGTATCATTAGCAGAAGTGCTAATGATTAGACAAGTGTTTCACGTCAGGTAGTTAGGGAGAAGACAGAGTCAGAGAAGAAATCTGAATAATCCCTGTACTGGAAAATCAAACCCCGGATAATCAGGACTGTACTGTACAGGCAATTAGGATTCTGTCCAGTTAAGAGAAATTTGTAATCCATTCAGTTTCAAGCTGGTAAAGTCACATTTCTCAAAAACTTGTATTTCGGCCTCCGATGGCTTAAAAAGTTCTCCTTACTAGATTGTCTCCAATTACAGAAATCCTTCCCAAGCACAAGGCTGCAGAAGTATATTAAACCTGCAGGGTACCATGTAGCTGGCGGTTTTACAGAGCTCTACAGCACACAGGATCCCGATGCATGATGTAACACTGCCGGAGCAATTCACCACAATCTGATAATGCTATTTGTTCAGATCACTAGAGTTGTCTTACATGGCCATGTAGGTACGTGGGAGAGGGGGAGTTATCTTTGAACAGAAAGCTCAAAATATTAAGCAAAGGGAACTAGAGATAAATTCACACTTGAATATTTTTCCCAACTTGCAGCCAAACCTCCACGCCACCACCACATGCAAACACACACACACACACACACACACACACACACACACACACACACACACAAGAAGTAGGTCTACAGTAGATATCAACAGATCTTTGACTCACCCAGCAGTAACAGAAAAATGCAACGATCACAGATTTGTGAGCAGAACAAGCATCAGCCAAAACTGTTAGACCGAAGTCGACAGGGAAAATGCACCTCACCTTAAATACAAAGATCAACTTTGGTACAGCATCAAAATGTGATGAGTCCTTAACAAAGAGACAATAATAATAGGATTGTAGTAAGATACTTATGTCTAGTGAATACAAGGCTGCTTATGTTGTGGTATGGATTTTTTTGATTGCTGATATTTTTTCTAGATAATTTAAAATCCTCCACAAACACACAGAAGCAAGACAGTCAAATACAACATCCAGGAGAAAACAGGCAGAAAAAAAAAATAACACCTACATTGAAGGTATGAGACAATAATTTCTAAGGCTTTGGGATCTATTTTTTCCCTTGCATTGTAATGCATTCAAGTGTATGAGTGATGCCTTTTGTGTTTGATAATGTCAAGTGTGAATGTCATGGGCAGCCCCCCATCTCTGATGATATTAAAATGGTGGGAAGATGAAAAGCTTGGAAAAGTAAATGGAACAAATTAAATTAAAGTGGCTAGAGGACACAAAAAGTCATTCATCTACAGTTTGGTTCTGAGGCCATAGTGACGACCCTGTCTACTTAGGCAGGCTGGTAAAAACACTACTTCTGAGAAAAAGTGTGGCACTCCTTCTATTTAATTGTGCCAATGATTATTTTTGCACCCTCTCATTGTGAAGTCCACAGAACACAAGAAAACACATAAATTTATATTATATAGTCTGAGTAATGTCTACCACTGTGGTTGTCAGTCAAATGCACTAGGCATCAAAGAGTTCAAGGTGAGGTAGTCATAGTTTATAGAAAGTAATTGACAACACAGGCAATTTGGGGAGGCAATTAGCTCCAATAAATAAAGTATATACCTTTTCAGAGAGATGAAAACTCTCAAAGATCACAGAAATCCATCATAATCAATGTCAGGAAACTGGAGATAAACCCAACGTGGATTGTGTCCAAATAGCAATAGCCTAGACAGAACACCACATCTTCTAAACTATGTGCTTTATCTTGAACAAATGGTGAAGGTTTTCCTTATGAAGATATGAAATAAACACATTTATACCAAGTCTGTCCTTAATGAGGCCATGGCATCTACAGTAGACACAAGAAACTGCAATAATTACAATGGCATCTGTTTTTCCTCCTCTCAATATTTCTCGACTTTGCTACCTGTGATGGGGCTAATGCAATACCCACTGGCCTCCAGCCTTGAGAGCAGGCATTTCCCCCTCTTTTTTCAACAACATCCCTTAAAGGTAAGTTAATACCACAGTCACATTAGCAGCTTCATAGCGCTGCAATATAATTGGAGAAGAAAGGTCATCTAGACAGGTGTTTCAGAGAATCTTGGGGGGAAACTCTGCTGTGGAGATTTACATTTCTACTCCGTCCTCACTCCCATACCAACTTGCAACTACTCTACAAACTGCCAGATATCTTTGCCATGGGTACCCAAAATTTGGCTGGTCATTCAAAGCCCACCACTGCACTAGTATCCACCATTGCTTCGGGTCCCTGTTTCCCACATGATCCATCTGATAGTGCTGTCCCAGATTATTTTATGTTTTTATCTTCCCTCCTACTTCAAAATATCCCCTCAACCTACACCAGCCTCTTCTTGCCTGCTCTGCTGAGGAAGACAGGGAGGGCATATTTGATCCATCCACTAGGGCTCTCCTGCTACACACCATAGCTTCCATTTCTATAAAGACGTCAGTGAGGGGCAGACATTTCTCGTTGTTAGTTAACATTGGGCACTTTTTATTCACGGTGCTTTGGATACAGGAAGTACTTTATAGATACTATGAAGAAAAAGAGAAAGAGGTGCAAACAACCAATAAAAGCAAAACCAGAAAATATAGTCACCCAAATGTAAGGCTTTGCCTTTTAAAGAAAGAAACAAAGCAAACCAACTACTACATTTCAAACAAAATATGCACTTAAAACAGAAAAAGAAAGCTGGAATGTCCTTACCCCAGTGGACTCCTAGTGCTAATCGCAAAATAGATGTAGCTGATGCTCATGCCTTCTAAATATAAGCTCTTTCTTCCCAGGAAAAAAAATGAATGGGGGGGTATTATATCAAAACATCCTGTGGAGCACTTCACACCTCAGGAATGAAAACTGACAAAGAAGTATTTCAATGCAACAGGAAAACCCACCAGTAGAGAGCCAAGTCTGCCCAAGGTAACAAAAATCAAAAGCTATCTAACTTAGGTCAGAAGCTGGGCCCGTGTGGAAGTGGTTTTGTGATGCCCAACACTCCCCTTATGTGAGAAAAAAAAATACACTTCTCTTCTCCACTGAAATTGGCTAATTGATCATATCTAAAAATAAATATTCCCATAGACAGAGGTCATTGGTTGCTTGAAATTGCATCAGTTCGTGCCTGGGTACTAGAATCCTAGGCTCCTCTGGGATGTCTTTGTCATTTTATCAGAATGATTACCAGCAGAGTAGTTCCAGTGTGGGTCCCTTCAGCTTCTAGCGCTTCTATTTGCTTTTGCATTTCTATTTCCCCTATCAAGCCTTGTGGCTTTTGCTTTGTCAGTCTGGCACTTAATATCCAATGTTAATTACATTTCCCATTCTGAGGAAAATCCTATTGGGCTAATTTTTCAACATCATATAATGAAAGAACTTCAGTGACAAACCATGTAGGTTTTCGATTGTTTTTTCACTGGTACATCTATTAAGAACTTAATATTCAGTGGGGAAACAGTCTCAGAGCAATGAAATTCTATTACTTTAGAGGTTGCATGCTTTTAATTTCTTAATATTTCATTACATGTTGGCAACTGGTGCATATTTTTATAATGCGTTTGATCATTACTCTTCTCGGGGTATTCTATTTCAGCTCTTCCTCTGACATCATATTTGCATGTTAAAGGGTTTTAGCATTCAGGGATGGAATGTTCTGAATAGCAATGTGCAGTTAACTTGATTTTTTTTTAAAAAACGGAAAACAGCAAACAGACAGTATATATAGGGCCCGGGGAGGACGATATCATTGTTTACAAATCTAAATCAAGTTTGGATAGCTTTCTATAGAACATCATAAAAGGTAATGATTCAATATAATTCATTAATTAGCAAATGAGTTTGGAGAGAAGACTCTGTTTCTTTGCCTTTTCTAAGTCTACTGTTTTTCTTCTCTTTCCTGCAGGGGGTGGGGGGTGGGGGGAATAATCTTTTCTTTGCTCTCCAGCAACATCTACTGGAAAAGACAGAAAAATGCTATTTATATGAATCAGATAGTTTGAGTAGGGATCACACTGATCGCCATCTACCTAAAGAGTGCCAGCCGAACTACCATCCGGCTACAGTGCACCTCTTTGTACACACTTTAGTTCTATTTTCTTCTCTAGGAGAGACAAAGGCTCAGTTGGGGTAAGTGCACAAGGAACAATTTAAAATTTTCTGCTGCCTCACCTCGAAGAAGTCATTTTCACACACCAAAGTGGAAAGTACATGTGATGAAGAGAGTACAGTGCCCAGGGATGTCTCAGGGATGTCTTCTCCACCCTTACCACTTAGGTAAGACATCATCCTCAAAGTCAGAGGGGAAAAAAAATCAATATTTAGGTAGACCAAGAGTTAGAAAAGAGTTCATGCAAGAAAACAGTACAGGGAAGGTGGAATTCGAGGAAAGCTACTATAAGATTCTGTAGAGTTTCTTAAGTTAAAAAGGAAAAAAAAACCAAAACCAAAACCAAAAAACTACATGTGAGGCCATTCTTTAAATTTGCCAGTGCCCACTGAGTCTACACAACATCCCCAGCAGTTTCTCCTTTTACAGTTCATGTTTCTCTCTGCAATTCAATCTACAGAAAAAAATTCAGTCTGCCTGTACCTGTACCAGGACCTGCCCAGAGAACTCTGGATGTTTTCACCTGACCAGAGCCACTGTCTACTTGTTCCCCAATACCCAGTACTGAGCAGGTCCTCATGTCCTCCCTCTCAAGGCTGGATCCACGAGCTGCGCCCACAAGATACCATTAGGTGGGTCTGGCAACACAAGACACCCCAGAGTGAGGTGTTTAAAGAGCCAGTCCAGTTTAGAAACTAAGCAAGAAAACATCCTATCGTGACACAAATGCATGAAATCCCCTCTTCCCAGGCTTGCTGAACTCCACAACGCCATAGGAGAGCCGTTCTTTCTAGGGCCAAGCCTTGGGGGCATAGTCATCACCTTTCCATATTCTATCGCCGAGAAGCATTCTCTTAACCGAACAGTACGCTTTTAAGGTATTTCCCCTATGCCCATCAAGGTAATTTAAAAATGAACTTAAACATGTTGGGGGTAATGCTTTTGGCCAAATCCTGGATAGAATTCAGATTCTGGTCATATTTAATTTCAAAAGTTGGCCTATTTGTGTTTTTATTTTTCCATTCTTAAATATCAATTCATTCATGCCAGCCATAATTTTTTAACAACAGAAGCAATGGACACAGTATCTATAAAGAGTGAGATTAACAGCAAATAACCCAAACTTTAAAACAACATCTGCAGCAACAAAAACCCTATGCTGAGAGATTCAAGTATAATGCATATTCTCTGTTTGTTCAACGTGAAAATAGATATGAGCGTTTGAAAGCTTCATCCCAAAGCTTTTTAAAGGAGAAATGCCATCAAATATAAATCCAGAGTTCCCATTCATCGCGCACAAAAGAAATGCCTATCTCAAGGCTACCTCTGGTAGAGGACTACAGGTATTTTAGATTTGAGGTCCTAAATCAAAGTTCCGACTTGAGTCTCATAATTAGCCCCCTCTGTCATTAAGGGGCTTAAAATCCAGAAAGCTTTCTCCAACAGCACCTCCAGAGTTAACTCCCCACCAAACTGTCATAACTCAGTTCTCCTAATTATTTACTGGATGCATTTCTAAAGCATGCCCTCACCTGATGTTTTAACTTCATATTTCATTTGGGACAACACTCCGTCTCCATTTAGGAACCGTCAACCTGCCGCAGGTTCAGGAGATTCAAGACGCGCCTCACCCACAAGAGCCAAGCCAAACACACCCAAGCCGCCAGACTTAAATAAACTCTGCCCTTTGCTGATACCTCCGGTAAGAAATTATTATAACGCATCAGAAGTTCAGTTAGAAGAAAAATTTCAAATGCCATCTGTCTCCCAGGGCTTAAGTCCTGGAGTTCAAAAGCAGTATCAATTGAATTATCCCCCCCTCCCCTTAGCTGTTTAGAATTTAACGTAATGCAAAGTGCTATTCTGATCAGAATCATCTTTCTCATCTCTCCCCTTAAATAAAAGGGAGGAAAAAATCATTCCGTATAAATGCATTTACTATACAAATCTATTTTCAATTGAATTTGCTGCATGCTCTAATTCATCAAAATTAATACAGGTACTTTCTATGTTAAACAAAAGGAAGCCGACTGAAAAATCGGCTTCTGCTGCAGATGCCTTTCTCAATTACAAAACGGGTGAAAACAGAAATTTAACTAAGCCACTCGGTCAAACCCTCCGATCGGCGCTCTTACCTGCCTCAGCTGAAGGCTTCCTTCCCTTGTTAGCAGTGTGCAGCATCGCTAGCTCGCTCCAATCCTCACCACGGGCTCAAATTACACAGCTAAGTCCACCCCCTCGCCTTTCCCGTCTCTGCCTTTCTTTTCTTTCTATTTATTTTTCTTTTTTTCCCTTTCCTTTCCTTTCTTTATCAGTATTATTTTATTTATTTATTTTTTTGCCAGCAAGAAAAAAAATACTTATTGAGAGTGATTAGTTTTTGTTGTCCCTTTTAAGTCCCTCCTGCAGGAAGGAACAGGGGAGCAATGTGACGCCACCTTTTAATCTTTTGTAAGAGTGAAAAGGCAGAAAAGGAACGCTCGATCAAGCTGAGCTGCACACATGACTAAAACTCGCAGGAGACGCTGCTGCTTGCTGCCTGGCGAAAGCACCGCTAGGCTTGAGTGTAAGAGCAGGGAAGAGAGGAGTCGATGGAATGTGACAACGTTCTGTGCATCAAAGGCAGGGGGAGAGAGAACAATGAGCAAGGGAAGACAGCGAGGAGAGGAGAGGGAGAGATGGAGGAAGAGGGAGGGAGAGAGGGAGAGGAGAGGGAGAGACAGGAGAGAGAGAGAGGGAGAGAGAGAGAGAGAGAGAGAGAGAGAGAGAGAGAGAGAGAGAGAGAGAGAGAGAGAGAGAGAGAGAGAGAGAGAGAGAGAGAGAGAACACGCACACACACGGAGAAAAGATAGAGCGGGGTTTCAGGCAGGGGACTCTCAGAATAAAGCCACAGTGCGGTGTCTGGCAGCTTCTGTTTTTATCTCAGCGAGCATGATCCGCGGCCTCTCTCATTTAGAAACACATCCGTGTATCTTCCAGGTTTGAAAACTGAGATAATCGCAGTGTGTCTCTGGTTTTGTCTGATTGGCATTTAACTGTGCGGTGTACCTGTGATTTTTTTTTTTAAGGGTGCATTTGTGTGCAATTTATTTCGCATATTTATTTATGTAGGCAAAAATGAAAGCTGCTAATTTCTACGGCAATTTGCAATGTAGTTTTACTGGCAGATGGAAGTCTACTTACCATAACTGCTGACAAACTGCCACGGGTAAACAAAAGAAGAAACAAATGCTTCGTCTTGATAATTGTCTTAAAAAAAAAAAGCCCACCCCAAAATATTAGCACTTGCAAAAAAAACAGTGTTTCTTGGCTCAAGTTTAAAAGGTGATTTTTCTCCCTTAGTTTTAGCAATAAAGGCACAATAAAGGGAAGACATGATGTTTGAAGGAAAGGTGGTGGGAAAGAGGCCATTAGGAATAGGAACACCTAAATTCTCCCTAGTTTCCCTCCAAATGTGATGACGGATGGTTTTCTGGAGTCCTGGGGCAGAGTTTTTTTGAGTCACTGTACCCACGACTTACACTGCATCTTCCTGCCTTCCTAGACTATTTTAAAGGAGGTTACATTTAAAAAAAAAAAGTGGCAAAGAAATGATTTGCCCATTCACATCGCCTCCATTGCTACCTCACAAGCTTTGTTCCATTTCCACAGTCCCCCTGCCACATGAGGGCCAGGATTACACAGTTAAATTCCCTTAGTGACCTCTTTTATAAGGATGTAAATTGCTGATTCCAAGGTCAAGTATTTTGTAGAAGTTTGTTATTGGTGAAATGACTGCCTGTTTTTCCATGGTAACCTGAGCGAATGCAGCAGTGAGCTAGCACTAAGAGGAGACGCCCGTCCAACCTTTTGACAGACCATCTCCTCCAATCATGTGTCTTTGATATCAGTAATGTAAATTTCACACACCCGACTTAAAACACATACTAATTCAGAAAAACTAAACAACAATAATAAGATACCCCCCGAATACTCCGTCTTTGTATTCCTACCACATTATAGTCTAAGGATCTGTCCGTGGACCCTCAGCACCTTGTAGTTTGGAATTCCTGTGTGAGCCAGATATAGAACGAGAATTGGTCCAAGAAGAATAAAACCCTCCTGCCTGTCCTAGCCACAATGTTGTATCCAAAGTGGGTTTGCTTAATCTTGTTAAAGCCAGAGCGTAATTCTTTTCATGCCTTGCCAATAGGAGGATATGTGTTTTGCTTGGACCCAAATAAAGAGGCACCCCCCATCTTGGCTGTTCTCAGATGAAACTCTCCTGATCATTAAGGCAGTACAGGGGATGGAGGACACGCAGGGGCTGAACAGAAGGCAGCTGGCCAAAGCGCAGAGTGCTCAGATGTACACTGGGAGGGAAGCCCCAAGGCCCCGCTTGCTGAAAGGGATGTATTCCAGACTTGCCACAGATATTTTGCAGAGCATATTGGAAGCAGCAGCCACAAAGTGACATTATTGATACAGGGTCTATAGTTAAAATGAACTTTATTCAAGGGAAGAAGTAGACGGAAGAATTTTCTGACAATAGAATTTAAGATTCAGCTACAAGGATGCATCTGTTTCAGCATCACAGAAGCGAGGACAAGGGAGACTGGGACTTATTGAACAGGATGAGCAAAACACAGTCAATGAAAGGTAAGGAATCAAGTCGAGGCAAGACAAAATGATTTTTTAAGCTATAAATGGTTAACAGTGGTGTTGCTCATTGTGATCCCTTATGCAGTGAGGAGGTAGGTACATGTCATTTATAGCTTGCTAGATATGAATTCTTTACTAGATCTCTTGAACGAGGAGGACTCCCTCAGGTAGCTTAAGTCCTGTTAATATTTCTAACCACAGTGTGACTTTCATTGGCTGACTTCTCTGCAGGATAGCTTTACACTTACCTGCTTAGACTGTTGTATAGGTTCGGTATTTACGTTCCCAGTTTTGGGATCTAGGCTGCCTGCTTGGGATCAAATCCCAGCCTCAGCTACCTTCTTGCTGTGTGACCTTGAACAAATCATTTTCTTCTCTGTGGCTATTTCCTTGTCTTAAAATGGATACGAGTCTCTGCGCCTCATGGTCTGTCACTAGGAATAAACAATGTGTGTGTGTGATGTGTGGAGTGTGCTCTTAGCACACAACACATGCCCTGACATGACAACTTCCGCATTGTTAGGGAATCCCCTGACTCCTTTAAAAATTTTTAAATGGGAAACATAATGTTTAATCGCCTCAAAATGGATGATACAGGAAGATTTCTTTCCACTCTGACCTTCCTCACACGATCTAGTTATTGACACTGCCCTCTGGGTCTCTCCACTTGAATAATGTGCTTAAAACCCAACAAGTTCTACAACCAGACCAGCGAATCCGCCCTCAGAGCAAGCTTTCTCCCCAAACGTTCCCATCAGTGAAAATGTAAAGATCTCGGAGACAGTCTGGGTTGATTTCTTTCCTTTGTCTGTAATCAGTCCATTCCCTACATCACCAAACACCACTCCCACAGTTTTAAAAGATCTTGTGGCTTCATTTCCAGACCCCAGACTCATCCTGATTTCTGCTCTGTTCCCTCTGTTCCGGCAACTCTTTCCTGCAGCCCTTCTCTGTCAGTGCTGAGACACATGTAGGGTACAGATATGCAGTATCCATCCTGAGGACATTGCCAGGGCCCTGCCGACTCCTATATCAGATTGTAACACCATCTCCTTTTTCAAGAAGGCACTTCAGATCCCAGTGAAGGAGAGTGACATTATTCCAGGTGTGACCTTGAATCAGCTCTAACATATAAAACAGCTAATCTGTGGCAAACCAATGCTTTCCTATTAGCGCCCTGTTAGTTGAGACACCTCTCCCCCTGTCATGACACAGCTTATTGAAAACAACCATTTGAAGAGGTTTTCTTTCTTCTCCAATTCATTCCTCACAAGCCAGAATAACCTTCTTAAAATGCCACTTTGAATGACATCTGTTCCCAATAGTTATTGATTGGCCAATTGAAAGTCTGTTTTATTTCATTATCTCATGTATCAGCTTAAAAAATCATCAAAGGTTCACAATTCCCCAGAGAATAAAGTGCAGATTTCTTTGCTGCACACTGAGTCACCTCTGTGGTTTGACACTGACTAGCCCTGTAAATGTTCTTCTATTGCTTCCACAGAAGATCTTGCTGTCCCCCAGCCCAGCACATCCGCAAGTCCTCCACAGCTTCACACACAGTCCCAATTCTCTTTAATATTCTCCCCACCCCCATCTTCTTCACCAAAGTATGAAGTATATTTAACTGCAATCTCTTGATCTAAGACCAGAACAAGTTACAAGTCCTCCAAAAAGATGCCCTTGACCTTCCTGGTTTACAGCAGCGAAATTGCTTTAATCACAGTAGCTATCCGAGGGCCCTAGGAAAGGTGGCGTATATCATAATTAGGAGCTTGGCTTTGGACTTTGCCCTAGGTCCAAATCCTGACCCTGGAATTTGCTTCTTAATTGTGGAACATTGGTTAAATACTTTCTTCTCTAAACCTTACTCTGCTGTCTATAAAATATGGTGAGGACTTTGTTATCTACTAAATACAGGAAAACGAGCTCACAGTTCAGATCTAGAACCTACACAATAAAGAGCAGTTAGCAATCATACAAGTGCTCTCATTAGCTCTAGTTTTTAACCCTCACCATGACCCACTCAATGACTGTTATTAGAACCATTTTACGGAAATGGGACTGAGGGCCAGCAAATGAATTTACCAGATGTCACACGAACAGCACATGGCAAAGCCAAACCCTTGTCTCTTTCCACTCTAGATTTTTACAGACCCGTGCCATTTACACAGACCTTACCCTAATACCCTAATTAGCTTATCATGATTTGACTTTTCAGGTTGTGGACCCATGTTTCCAATTATATTTTAAATGAAAGGAGAGCACTACGCATGTTTGAGACATCTCTGCCTCTTTAGTGCCTTCCATAAATCTTTAAACGAAGCAGCTTGCTTACTCGGTAAATGTTTGTGGACTGTTTGATCGTCTGTGCTCGTGGGGATTAAAGTTTTCAACCACATTGAAATTCCAGGACACTGTTTTGTGAGGAAATGGCTTCATCATGAACCATCATTCATGAACACCATCATGATTATACAAAATAATATAAAGGACAAACATTACATATGAATGAGCCAACAGAAATGAGTGGATCCTCTTCAGAGAAACTGCAGGGAAGTCCTGTTGGTGGACCTGGCTCTCATATGAGGTATTTATACTCTGCTGAAAATGTACCCCTCAGGCCACCTATTCCATGCACGGGAAGGGGAAGGTTAATAGCTGAAAATCATCCTTTTAAGGTTACACAGAAAGTCAAGAGTAACCGCTCAAACACTCACAGCATTTGGTAACCTTTAATTCTTCTTGTTAAATATAAGCAATAATTACCTTCTCATTTATCTTCCCGCTAGATAAGTCTACATAGTATTAAAACAACCCGGATCGATGGAAAAAATTCAGTTGGCCAATATGTTTTCCCACGTACACAGTACTGAGCAACATTGTTGAATTTTAAACAAGTTGAATAAATGCTTTAAGAGATAGCCACAAGCATGTGTGTGCACGCTTGCGCACATGAGCACGTGCGCACAGGCACATGCACACGCGCGCGCGCGCACGCACACACACACACATACACATAGGCACACAGATACATACACAAACCTAGTTTTAATGTATTTGTGTATACAAAAGAAAAGAAATACTCTGTGCTCCCCACATATGATAATCACTGGGATAGAGCATTTACTGTCCCATTCTGTCTTGTAATATTTGCATGTGCTTCAGGAAGTAGGAATTCTTTCACTATTACTTGCTTCTGTGTCCATATGAGGCATACAGTGAGTGCTAGGTACCCATAGGTTTGATGAATGAACAAGTGAAAGGGAAATGCTCTTCCCTCCCAATTTTGCCATTCTACACACTCTCCTTTCACACAGAATTTGTTTTGTGAGATACATGTTACTTTTGTTCAATATAAAATTCTCTCAGCCTCAAAGAATCCTTTTTAGATTACATTAGCTCATGGTAAATGCTCTTTTCTCAAATTTCAAAGCACCCATTGCCTGGAACATTTTATTACATATGATTTTACAATTAATCTTACCTTGCCATTGAACATGCCACAGTGTTGGTGAGCTATTTTTCTTCTAATAATTCTAGGTCACTTTTACTGGATTCGTATCTTATTTCCCACACATTGATTTCAAGTTTCCTGAAGGCTGCAAGCATTGTGTTTATTTTCTGTATATTATATATTGCTATACCTTTGAGTACTACTGGATACTTAGGATGTGCTTATAGAAAAACATGTTTATTTGGTTTTTACACTAAACATTCTAAAAGATGGTATGCACTCCCATCCTTCAGAAATTAAGGGAAGAAACTAATCATACAGTCCCTGGACTTTAAGA
The DNA here is from genome assembly GCF_949786415.1 of Peromyscus eremicus. Lineage (NCBI taxonomy): Eukaryota > Metazoa > Chordata > Mammalia > Rodentia > Cricetidae > Peromyscus > Peromyscus eremicus. The sequence continues at coordinate 20,646,083 of NC_081423.1, forward strand.
TTTTGCTAGAAATCAGTTGGAATAGGAGCAAGACTACAGAGCACTTCTAGCTGTCTCACCCTGAGGGTAGCCTAGTCCATTTATTAATATTTATTTCAATATACTACAATGTTTCTCTCTCTCTCTCTCTCTCTCTCTCTCTCTCTCTCTCTCTCTCTCTCTCTCTCTCTGTGTGTGTGTGTGTGTGTGTGTGTGTGTGTGTGTGTGTGTGTGTTTAGGTCAGAGGACAACTTACAACTTGCAGGAATAGGCTCTTTTCTTCCACCCTGTGGGATCCAAGAACCAAACTCAAATCTTCAGGTTCAGAAACAATTCCTTTCCTGGTTGAGCAATCTCATTGGTTCCAGTGTGTATATTTGAGCAAATGTTTTGAGTCAACCACTATTTAAGAAAATGTCATAATTACCTCATCCCATCAGATTAAGACTCTCATGGAGGAAGCATTAGTAAATTGACATCTGGAAGAGAGTGGCTCCACCTCACCATGTATACATTAATTAGAAGCCAGCTCACACTGACCCATCCACAACTAGTCTTCAGAGAAAGGATTTTTTTTTATTACAACCAGTCTCTTCTGTGGGTCATTTCTGACCCAATTATATATCTCTTAAGGGAGGTTTGTTTTTCCTTAGGGTGACCATGACAGGAAGAGAACATGGCAGAACACGTCTCACTCTGAGCAGCCTTTCTCCTCTGACAAAAAGATCTTTCTCAGGGAGATTTTTTTCACCCACATAGTGTTTCTGTCTGTTGTCACTAGAGACTCACACTAGTGGAAGTTTCTATAAATGACTGCTTTTCAAAATAAAAATAACAAACATTCTCCAAAACAAAACAAAACAAAAGAACATAACCTTTGAAGTTTCAAAAATGTCCTTAATGTATCTTTATTTATAAAGATAAGATAATTCATGTCCATTTTTATATCTGTTCGCAAAATAGGAATGAGTACATAATGTAATTAAAGGTTTGTGTTATAAATAGTTTTAAATTAGCTTAGTGAATATTGTAATTATGTCATAGCTTACTTAGCCAATTAAAAGCAATTATTTTGCTTATAAAATTGTGAACATAATTTACCATGTTCTGGCATCTTGCCTTTTGTCTGTGGATCAGAAGTCTGTCTTTCCTATTTTCCATTTCTGTCTTGCAAAGTGATTTGAACAAGCCCCTCAGTGAAAACCAAAGTAGTGGCCTCCCAATCATAAAGAAAAAATGGAAAAACCAATCAGGAAAAAAGCTCAAGTCTCTGCTTCCCATGGTGGACCAAATAGAGCTGGCCTCAATGAAACGCTAAGTAAGAATTTATGTTCCTCTCCATTGAGTTGAACACAGGCTTTGGTGGACTGTTTGGTTCTTGTTACTGATGTTTTTCAATATGGAACATTTGAAAGCATCCAACCAGAAGTTGCACAATGATCACAGCCTTGAACGTATTCATCAGAAAAATGCATTCACTGCTATGGGTTTGCTTTTGACTGTAACTAGTGTGCGGCACTGTTTGCCAGCTTCTTCAATACTCTCACCCATGACAATCACAAAAGCAATTCACAACCTGACTTATCAGATAGTTCTGTTTTACAATAATCTGGTTGCTATTTGTAAAATCCAGGATAAAACAGTGCAATTTCTGATGTTGAATATCTGAACAGCTCTGGAAGCTGTGCAGGCGAGATATGCACTAAAATCTGTAATGCGATGGAATTACAACAGACAGACATTCTGGAGGGTGTACACTCTAGTGCAGCTCTGGGTACATGGCATTTCGTGGTGCTAGTTTGGAGATCTGCATATAAATTCTGCATTTAGACTGCCTCTTCCTTCAGTTTCTTTAGCCCTGAATTTAACTCTTCCAATATATATATTTTAAAAAATGGAAAAATCTCTTTAAAAGAATGAACCATCAAAAACAATAATCACCAAATCACTTTTTCCAGAAGAAAATGAGTGCAAAGATGTTAATTCAATAATTTATTTTATGAGCATGCTCCTACATCTCTCTGTACTCTGAAAGAAATGACATCTTTCTGATGAGACATTAACACACACACACAACACACAAAGTAGTGATTTTAATGGCTGACAAATCTCCTCTTACATGGGGCTTACACAGTAATAAACAAACCACTTTCCTAGTGATTAAGCTGCGCAGATGTCAAAGGCTAGTGCCATGGATGCCCTCTTCAAGTGCAGAGGCACTGGTTCAATCCTTTGGGGGTGTTTTGCTAGCCACACGTTACTGCATGAGAGCAGTGGGAACAGCACGTACCACTGAGAGGCAGTATAGTGCAATAAAAAGTTATCGTATTTCAATCCCCAACCAGCCACCATCTGAATATATGACACTGTCCAAATTTCTTAAACATTATCTGTCTCAACCTCTCTATCCAATATACAGGACTATTACTGCCCCGTTTGTGATGTGGTTAATGAAATGCATTAGAATGCTTATAAAGACAGAGCTCTTAAGGCTTTCTTTGTGCTTCAAAAAAAAAAAATCAAAAATTATATCCCAATGCCAAATGTTCTGAAGATGACAACCATCAATTAATAAATAGAGTGATGTAATAAACCAGGCAGTAGTAGTCCTGGGCTGGCTGAAAGAATTAACAACGCAGCTCACCTCTGCTGCTGTGAGTGCAAGAGCATGTCCTCCACAGAGGCTCGATAAATATTAACTGATGATGATATTGACAGGGTGCCATGTACAGTCACAGCACTAAGTGAATTACGAAGTTTACAATTGTTCAGAAAGCGTATTGAATAATTACTGGCAATAAGAGAAACCTAGCCCTGACCTCTTTTACTTTACTATGACATCATCTCATGCATAGTAAGAGGACCACCCATCTCTGGAAGTTCAATAGCCCTGTCCTCCCTCAAGACTTGAGAGACTAAAAATAAGGTCAAACTGCAGAAAAAAAAAATCAGAATTTGCATACCTTTTAACACTTTCATTGTCACCGTTCTGGGGCAGCCCACCCTCTTTCTTTCTGCATTATTCTGAAGCCTTCCATTTGTCTTCCATTGTCAGCGTTTGACTGCCTGTGGTGGGTTAAATGTATTGCTATGCTATGCTATTGCTATGACTCGAATGTATCCTCCACTTGCCTATCTGTGCCCTTGTGTGGTTCTCTTCTACACTGGCTGTGCAACTGATCTGGAAAAAGTCTTCGGCAAACGAGAAGTAAAGGCATGGGAAACTCTGGAACATCAGGGCTTGCACTGTTGAAATGGGGCAACTGCCGTGAAAGAAAAACAAAACAAAACAAAACAACAACTTTTCCTTGCCTCCTAGAAGAAGAAAACCAATATGGCAAGAGGGTCAGCCTCTTCATGGAACTCATCCCTCACCTCAAACACCAGCAGGACAGAACTGTGTAAGTAAAGGCAAAACCAGCAAAAGACACGCCTAGGGAGAACAGCAACATGTGAGAATCCAAATCAGGAACTAGCCCTATTTCAAGCCAATGAGTTAGGATACAGTTTGCTATCTGGGGGTAACACCTGATATACTCCCCCTAGTGACAGAGTTGCAAAGTAGCAGCAGCGGGCCTTTTTCTAATGACAACCAGATACTCTCATTCCTCTTCTGCAGACAGCCAAGAATTCCTCATGCCCCAAGTCTTTTTTTTTTAAATATTTATTTATTTATTTATTTATTTATTTATTTATTTATTTATTAATTATGTATAGTGTTCTGGCTGCGTGCTTGCCTGCAGGCCAGAAGAGGGCATCAGATCTCATTATAGATGGCTGTGAGCCACCATGTGGTTGCTGGGAATTGAACTGAGGACCTCTGGAAGAGCAGCCAGTGCTCTTAACCACTGAGCCATCTCTTTAGCCTATCCCCCCAAGTCTTTAGAATGTTTCAAAGACATGTTCCTGTGTTACCAGGTCTATAGCCTCCTCATCTGTCATTTACTCTCTTATGCAGCTGCACAAGTTCCTAGGACTATATCTCCCTGACTATGGATCATTCTTTCAAGCTACTAATGTATTCCCCTCAATGCCATTTTCACAGCGAGACTACCCCAATCAGTCAGTTAAAAACTGCATCATGCCTCACTCCCACATCACAGCTTCTCTGTATACCACCCCCCTACACTTGATATTTCTAAATCATTGTATAGCTAACTAATTTTAGTCCATGTCTGGCTGCTTTTATCAGAATGCAAACTCCAAGATGGTTTCCTGCTGGACACTCACACCTAGAACCTTGGCTAGTATATAGGAACGATATATACTTGCCAGGTATTTGGTGAGTTACAAAATAAGGTCTTTGAGGTTAAGATGCCCACAGCTACATATTGGGAGTCTTCATTCAATGATGAGTAGAGAGTACATAGATTCCAGAAGGGCAGCCAGCTAATGTGACTTACAGAGACACTCCTTGGCAGAACTCAGACGTAACCTTGAGGCAAGGATACAGAAGGTCAAGATACTTCTTTGGGATGTAGTTATCAGCAGGTAATAAGAAGAACCCTATGGGACCTGGTATCAGAGCAGCCTTGTGGGGGAGACTATGGAGCAACCCAAGGGACACAAAGATAAAGGTGCTTCCAAGGGATCTCTTTTAGAAGGCACAGTTGGTGATGTGTTTACAAGCCGCCCCCACCCCCAAGAAATGCCCCCAAATACAAAAGAAATATATCTGAGGCTTGGCCTTTTCGTGCTCTTATCAGGGCTGAGAATATAAACCAAGCCAGCACGTACAGCCCTATGACAAGCCACAGTTTTCTGGCATTTATGCTCGACATATATGAATACTAGATGGTTCATCACCATTTCCTTTAAAAGTGGACTCCTGGTTGATTTGACTAACCACAAAGCCGAGGAAGCACCCGTGATAGGCTTCTACTTGAATACTTTACTTTGTGTGCTCGTCATAAGAGAAATGCATTGAACAAATACAAGGTTCAGCCTGGCTGGGCCGTCTACAACATTCAGCATAGGTGTGCATGCAATAATTTCCCTTAGCACAGAACAGATGAGACCCCTGATGACTTAACTCTAGCCCACAGCCCCAATCTTGGTACATATCTCCTTAGAAATGATCTGTCTTCTTTCTGACCCATACTTCATTTTTTTCTGATACTCAGCAATTATTTATTATCCAGGACCATATTTGTACTGTTTATAGCAACCATGCCAACTATTGCTATGAGGGGAAAAATGCCTCTTAGGTCAACTAGATTCTTCTATGTGTGGAATAAAGGATGTTAGTTTCTTAGAGCTCTTAATATACTGCTCTCTATGTTCAATTTTCCTAAAAATGAAAATTGCCAGAAAGCAAAGAATGTGGGAGATGTATGGTTGGACGCCGCTGCAGCCTGGCACACTGGCTGATGGATGGTGCCCTCTGAATTACTGGGAGCACTCGCTAGCTCACTATCATGGCTCACTGTTTCAGAGAGTAGACAAGAGGCAGCCCAGTCCAAGAGTACATCTCTGCCTGCTCCTTGGCACTTCAGTTGCTTCAGTTAGTAATTGTGGCCTTTTGTAAAAATCCAAACATCACCAGGCACAGCTCTGACTTCAGCCTAAGCCAAAGGATGACAGTGAAACCTGAAGCCGGGATTCAGATTTGGGTAATGGTTCCAATGCATGTATTTTAGCATTTGATCCCACTTAACATACAATATTTACTTCAGGATGTGTGGTGGGGGAAATGTCATTTAAAAAAAAAAAATCTTTTAGCTTAATTACCAAAGATGTAAATGTGGTCTCACTTGCAGAATAAAGCTTCTCTTAACAATGAGGTGTAAATTGGTGTCTGCCTAATCTGTTCACAGTAGGAACAGAACCTAACACTCGCCTCCTCGCCCTGGATTTTGCAATAGTACCTGGGAAATTAATGTGTCCTTGGAAGTTCCCACAGCATTTCTGATTTGTTAAGAGAAAGAAAAAGCTAGGCAGTTCACGCTGTATCCCTCTACCTGCCGCAAGGACATTTGTTTTGAATTTCTAGTATCCATGTTGAGCTGTGGACTGAGGCTACTGTGTTTGACCTCAGTCCCAGGCATTGGAGGTTCACCCTTCTTCAGATTGTTCTCTGTCCCATCTTTTGTGGCCTCCTGCCTATCCTCAGATGGAGTGAAATGAATAAGGGAACTAGTGTGTTATTTATACAATGACCTTGGGCTCCTGGGGGAATTGAAGGCGCTATTCTTTCACTTATGATGTTTTACATTTCAAAGAGCCTCGCTCTCTTTGATATTAAAGAATGAAATGTGCAATGTAATTGTTATTGTTTTATGACCTTTAATAGGTTAATCAGGCTGCATCAGGTTTTCCACTGTGTGACTCGTTTCACAAGACATGATTTGCCTCTCAGCAGATGAATTCTGACAAAGGGGCTCAACATTAATATTTGAGGGAATGGCTATATACTGGTGTCTAAATCCTGAAGGAAAAAAAAAACAAACAAACCCTGATTACTTTGCTTACCTTAATTCTTCCGTGGGTAGTGGAAAGTCTGTCAGCTTTTAGTGCTATTGACATTTTGGGCAAGATCATACTTTGTTGATGTGCGTGGGGGGTGTATCATACTTCCTGAGACATTTAACAACGTGATGGTTATCTATCCATTCAATGCCAAGGGTAGTCCCTTCCCACCCCACCCCACCCCATCTGCTGAATGACAATGCACCTTGTCTACACAATGCCATGTCTCAGGAAATAAAACCTATCCCAACTGAGAAACATGAACCTAATAATAAATGGAGTGGGAGTAGGGGCTGGGGTGTACTCTTTTAGCATATACTGTGCCTAGAATCCACTAGCTTAAATGACTAGTAATAGTAGCCAACACTTATCAAGAACTCACCACAATGAGCACTACGCTGACGACTTCCCATGTTAGATCTCATTTGAACCTATTAACAGACTCACGTGATAGCAATCATGTCTTGCAACTTACATATAAAGAAACTGAGGTGGACAGGGACATAAATAATGTACTGAAGCTCATCAAGCTGGAAAAGCAGAGGCACCAAAATGGGTACATGAAGATCTCTACTCTTCCCTTTTGGTTTGGTCACTGTCAGAGTATGAAAATAAAATGTACTGGGAATTGACTGAGTACTGCTGTGTTCAGGAAATGGACATACATGCCAAACAGATGCCAACAAACAAACAAAATCCCACTCCCTGAAAGAGAGGACAATGTATGTCCTCAAGTCATGTATGCGAAAATAAAAAGTACAATAATAGTACAATACAGAAATAAGTAAGTGGCACTGGAGAGGTCAGATTCAGAATGTCCAGGACCATCACATCTCAGCCTTATTGGGACCTGGAATCATCAGAGCCTTATTAGTATACAGATTCTGATTCCCAGAGGTGTGGGCCTCATGCAGCCTGGGCTGCTGACTTTCTTACCAGCCCCTGGGCAAGGCTACTGCTGGCCTGAAGACCTCACTCTAAACACATTGCCTTTAACACACTGGGAAATGCTGTTTCATGCTTTTGAAAAGTGAGGTTCCACAGTGTGTATCTGGGATGCCAAGAAAGCACCAACACAGAGCAGAAGAGGGGGATGAAGAGGTGGAGGAGGAGGAGGTGGGGATTGCCTTGGCTGTGAGAGAGTCACACTTGTCTCTCAGCCCTTCACTTGGAACATCTATGCCATGCCCACTTGTGTCCACTGCCCACATATACAGCTAAACATCTGCTATTTTAAAGGACAAATATTAATTTGAAGCACAAAACACCTACCCACCAAACATAACTGGTTTCTGCAAACACATTTTTATGTCCAATTTCTTACTTTTAGAAGACAATGCTTCTTTCTCTTCAATATATCATGCTACATAAAAAACTTCCCTTCTTTCCATCCACACCCTCCACACTTATTGTGACTTGAAAAATAACAGTTGTGCTGCAGCTAACTAAGAGTCAGTATAATAGGGGGAAAATACGTGTGAGAGGCCAAAAGCAAGAGGACTTTTAATCCAACGAATGTCACAATTAAAATGACAGTTATGAGGACTGTAAACTGTGTTGTTATTAATTTAGCTGTGCTCAAAAAGACAGAAATTGAGTCATGTAATAAACATTCACAAAGAAATGGTTTGGGAACTGATCTCTACTAATGGTTGTGGCCTCTTTGCCCAGACCACAGTGACCGCTGCAGATCACAAATTGTTTTGTGACATCTGGGTTTGACCATAGGTCATAATGAAGGGGATGCATTTGGAGTCACTTGGCTCTCTGAACACATCCAGCTAATTCTCTGCACACATCGCAAGAGATATAACAGAGGGAAGAGTTGCTGGGATGTAGAGATGGACCATAGTTAATGCGAAGGCTGAGAGGCTGAGACGTGGAACCAACCAATTATTGGTAATATTTTCTACTCAGATCTAAAGTGAGTGGTCTAAAATAGGAAAAGACTGTGTGTGTGTGTGTGTGTGTGTGTGTGTGTGTGTGTGTGTGTGTGTATGTGTGCTGGTATCACCGCCACTCAAACTACACTCAGCTCTGCATGTGAATGTGAGCTATGTATCTGTCCTGGGCCCAGCCGTGGGTTATGCTGAGCAATACTCTGCCCCTTTGTTCTCAGGGTTACCTGAGGTAAAGTGTTTCCTATTCATGAGGGACTGGTATCACACCTTTATCTGGTATTGTGAAGACTAACCTGCTACTGACTATCTTGATACTTATTTCTATTACCTTATTACGTTTACTTGATATGCAATATTTTCTTTAATCTCACACCTTTCTTGGCTCCCTCTTAAGCAACAATATCTGTGAAATTATAAGCTTAGAGCACTTCTCAGGGCTGAACAAACCAATGGTTACAATATTTAAACAGGCTTATGTGATTCCTGAAAGACAAAGCCTTCTCCAGGTGTGGGAGAGGCTCCCACCATCCAGCTAAGGCTAGCCAAGTCCCCAGGACTTCTTCACAGTCCAACAATGCAAAGTGGTCAGAGTTGGCAGGCTGGAGGCTCGAGGACACTGCCACTGTATTTTGGACAAAGTCTGTTCCAACTTGCCAGAATCCATTCCTTTACTGTTCTGTTTGCACAAACCACCCAAGTGTTGTGTCTTGAGTTTTTGGAGAAACTTATATGTAGTTAACTTAAAAAGAAAACTAGCCCCTTTGTCCCAAATTCTTGGTAGAGTAGCTGTGAACACTGCATCTGCAAGAGGGAAAAAGCTATGCTTTCTCCAGGCTTCAGATTATTCTGGAAAGTGAACACAATGCCCAGAACTGCCAGATTAAGTCAGGATTCTTCAACGCCTGTGGGTGACCATCCTGTGCGTTGTTTAGTGTGCATACACGCAGCCTCATCCTCTATCCACTAGATGCCAGTAGCAACCCCCAAGTCGTGACAACCAAAAATGTCACTAGATATTGCATAATGTTCTCTGGTGAACTGACTCACCCTCTGTTGAGTACAATTGGGCTAAATGAAGGAAAGCCTGCCAGGTGCTCAGGCTAGCCTATGCCATATATTCAGAGCCCAGTAGTAGTCATTGCATTTACTAAGCAATGAATATATGCTGAATATTTACTTAAGAACTTTAAATCTACTATATCATTGAACTTTCACATGATGCTGAGAGTCACAACTTGCTAAGATTCCCATTTTACAGATGAGGAAAATAAGTATCTGAAGAGAAATATACTTTCTGAGGATGCACTATTAATACAAGCAGAGCTAGGATTCTATGGCAAGTCATGTTTCCAGGGCTCATGCTTCTGAGCTTTCTTTCCTAATACCTGCAGAGGAGGTAGTCTCCTCAGAAATGAGCAATGAGGAGGAAGAAGATGAAAAAACTCTATAGCTCAAAATAGGCTGCTGTATTTAAAATAAAGAGACCAACAAAGAAATAGTTAAAGTACGTGACAATAATTTAAATACAGGTTATATAAATAAATTGCATTTGCCAGTGGTTTGTACATACACACAAACACACATGCACAGACATTTGCATGTATACACAGATGCATGCAGATACACAGGTACCCACACATATATACAATTGTGCACAGAATTCTCATAATGGGTAGAGAGATCATAACTTTCCCCAAACTGGTAAGGGTAAAAGCAACAGCAAAGTTAATATGTCAAAATAAATAGACATGGATGAAGGGGTGGTGGTGTATGCCTAAGGTTCTAGCTATTCAGAAGTTTGAAAAAGGAGTATTGTTTTAGTCTAAGAGTTCATGGCAAGCCTGGAAAATAAAGCAAGTTCCTCATTTATAAAACAAAAATAACAAAAATAAACAAACAAACCAAAACAAGAAATGAAAAGTGTATTTTCTGGTCGAGTCCTTAGCTAGTACTGTAATAAGTTAAGGGTATTCTGATGTTGCACAAAGATGCATGCCTGTTTCATTACTCTAGAAAGATAATGTGAAAGATCAAATATGGCTGCTAATATGGCTGCTAAAGTTGGGATGATGACCAGTGCAGATTGGTGGTGGTGGTGGTGGTGGTGGTGGTGGTGTGTATGTGTGTGTGTGTGTGTGTGTGTGTTAGAGGTAGATAGGTAGATAGATAGATAGATAGATAGATAGATAGATAGACAGACAGACAGACAGATAGATAGATAGATAGATAGATAGATAGACAGATAGACAAATAGACTTCTGGTGTCGCCAACTGTGTTGAGCCTTATTGTACCAAGTAATCTTCTCACTGCAGTGCCCCAGGCAGCCAGTATGTACTAGCCATTGGCATGCACTAGCCTCTATTTAGGACTATGAAAATCTCAGACAACTATAGAACCAGAAGCCACTGACCTTGACCTTGACTGTCTAGCTTCTGCTAGACAACTGACCTTCCTGTCTGTCTTTCCCTTTCTCAGCTATAAAAAAGAAACAGCCTGTGATATTGGATGTTCTGGCAAACAAAGTGGTAGCTTATATAAGCACACATATATTGTCCTCCTCGACAAACAAAAACACATAGGAATCAAAGTCAAACAACCAGAATAAGCAAATGCAAACACAAGACTCTGACATGGAATATGTATACTTATGCATATTCCTTTATGCATTTATATGAAAGAGAAACAAACACGGGGTACGGAGAGTAATTCAGAAAGTTGTTGGTCAAACCTGCCTCCAAAGTTCCAGACTCAAGGCTGATGTCTTATTAAGTTTGTCACTGTCGAACACAGAAAAATGAGAGCTTGTCTACATTTGACTGAAAGTCTTTGCATTTCTACCAGTCTGAACTAGAAACTTGCAATTAAATCAATTAAGCAATGAAAATCAAATATTCCATTAAAATCTAATTTTCCTCATATCTGATTGGTTGTAACTCAAGCAAGCTGGAAGCAGATGAGAGGCAAAATGACTCCAAGTCTGAGACGCGGAGATGGGAGAAAAGAAAACTGTTCAACACGTTCACAGCAAATGGAATCACAGCATTTTCCTCTGCTTCTGCTCGCGTGCATTTAGCCATTAGGGGTTCCCCAAACATCAGCTTTCAGAACTAATGCCGAAGACCGGGAGGAGAAGATCAAGGCTTCTTTCTCCTCTGCCTTCCTTTGGCAATCACGTCCTTGAGGTTGCTTTTACTTCTTATAGAATTTAATAGGCTAGCCCAAGCTCCAATTCAGACAATACCGTGTGTCTGGTGCACTCCAGCACGTCCGAAATTTCCTTGCTAAGATCGACAATCAGTTTGGCACTGGCTACGTTTGCTGATTCAAGGAGTTACAGAGGCCACATGTGTTCAGGAGGCATTTCTTCTTAAAATGGAGGACCTGCCTCTTGGGGATTAGGGGGAAAAGCATGCCAACTGACTGGATTATCCTTCTCCCCTCTGCTCTTTCAGGTGATGTGAGCTGGCCTTTCTACACCAGCAATCGCCTTGTGGATGGAAGTCAGAGTTTTTGAACATGAAGTAGAAAATGACTCCATATGTTGCTGGAACAGCAAGATTAAAAAGAGAAGACAATAGCTTACAAGAAAGATGCTTGTCCATCATTTGACGGGAATCAGGACGTTGAATGGAGTCTCAATCAGACAAAATATAACAGAACGTGAATATGTGAAGTATCATATGCAAGTGGACAGGAAGAGAATGTAAAAATACTTCAAAGACCAGTGTTTCAAATTTTAAACAGAAAGGTGCAGCTGGTCTGTATTTCTCAGATGGCTTTTCAAAATGCATTTGCTGAAACTATTTTTAAGGCCAAACTGTTGGAATCTTCTTGAGAGCTGTTGGTTATTGTAGCCAGTCCTGAATTAGGCAAAAATACAAAGAGCTACAGAGGCTGTGTGTGGTGCTCTACTAAAAGCAACTGTATATGTATGGGTACATGCCTGTATACATATAGGTACACGTCTTTGCACGTATATGTGTGTTTATATGCATGTGAGCTCGCATGTATACACATGTATAGATGGATTCATGTAAGTGTGTGCACATGTTTGTACATGCCCATCTGTGCTTGTGCACATACATCCATGGCTGTGTTCTCAGGAAAGGGGGCAGTATGTGTTCATTTGGTACCATTACTCCCCAGAAATGTGCATTTTTGATTCTGAATATTAAAAAATTTGTAAGAATTTGCTTTGCTTTGCGACTCATACTCCCCCCAGGCATCTGTCTTCCACAAGCAGTTGGAACAGGTTGGATGAGAAGGAGGAGGAAGAAAAAGAAATAGAGGTTCCTTTGAAAGTAAACAAGTCCTCTTCAATCCTGCCACCCTTTTAGCCTAATCCATGTTTTTGTGGTAGTTAGGAATACAGAGTTTAGAGCCAGACTACTGGGATCTGAATCCCAGCCCCTTTATTTAGAAGCTCAATGACTTTGAAAATGACTCAACTTTACTTTTTTCCTCCATTGCCCCATTTATAACACAAAAATGAGACACAAACAAAATAAACCCAGTACACATGATACACAAAACAAGTCACTAAGAATTGTCAACATTTAAGAGCCTTTTCTCCACACCGAAGCATCACAGCTCCACATGCACCTGTTGACGGTATTGTCACCCCCATAGCAACACTAAACACATGGCCATCTTTGCTACTTGGATTCACTCAAATGATTAAAACCTTATCATGAGGCCACGGAACCTAAGCATCTGATCAGGAAACTGTCAGAAAACAGGAAAACAGCTATCATTCCTTTGAAAAATACATATGCTCAGATCCTCCCGATGCACTTGGCTTGGTCATCATCTTTAATATTTACAGCAGGATACATTCAGCTTTTACACCCCAAAATGGCAACCTTCTTATTGTGAGTTAGCTATGTTTAAAACAGGCCCAGAGCAATGTCGCTTGTACTTCACAATCAAGATAAATGACCATTTACCATTCATAAAAAAAAATTGGAGGGTGGTACCATGGGTAGAAGTCGGCAATGGATCCTGCTTTGATGGTAATTCTGCACAAAGAGTTAAATTATTCCAAGGGAAACCATGTGTCCCACTGAATGACCCCTTGGAGCTGCTTCCCATGAGAACTGAGCCTTGTTTGGGGACCTCCTCTCCACATGCCACCCTGATGTCAGGCCTGAAGAGGACCCTGCCACTCTGATAGGAGATCCCCATTCGCACTCTGCTTCCTAGTCCCAGGGAGACACTGGGCTCTGTCCAGCCTGCCCTGCCCACCTGGAGCTCCAAGGGCCTTTCTATCACAATACTGCTTTAGAAAAGTCTGTGTGAAGAGGGAGACTCTGGTATTTAACTCCATCCATCAATGTCAGCCCCTCTTTCCCCTCTACCCCAACAGCTTGGTCCGTTTGCGAAAAGCTGAATAGTCTAAATGGATGGATTTTGTGTTAGTCTCATTAGAAAGGGAAATTAGCCAGGCACCGTTCAGCTGTGCAGAAGGCATGCTGATCCTGAAAACCAGATCCAACCCCCCATCCCTCCACCCCCAATCTTTTCTTCATCACCTATGATGTTCACAAGCCCCTCCATGTTGCTTAAAGGTTCATTATCCCTCACTTTAGCTCATGGTGCATGCAAAGCTCTGTGTACCCATATCCTGTCTCATTACCCAGCCAAGAGCTAGGCACAGAATCGGACTCAATGTGAGCCTCAGTGACTTCTCTATCATTCTCCACAACATGCTCCTCCATACCTCTTCATACGGTAAGAGTTTGCTTTTGATCAGCTGGGGCTATTTGCTGACAGTCTCCCCATGTGTTGGTTCCAGCATGCCACTCCAACCCAGTTTCTACCGCCATCCCCACAGCCCTGAGTGCTTGCCCTGTGACCTACTGTCAGCTGGTGGGTGGGGAATCTCCTACTTCCTGCTGCCACGATACTCGCTCAACCCCCCTCCCCTCTTACTCTCCACATGTTTATGCTGTTCGTCCTCTGGTTTTCAGCTCATGACTCACTTCCTCAGAGAAACCATCTCTGGTCACATCCTGTTTGTTTTCTAGAACTGTGCTTTGGTCTTTCAGAACAATTTCCTCAGCTGAGGTGATGCGTTCATAGTTTTGATATGATTAAGGCTGCATTTCTATTCTAGAGCCTGCTTTTGTTCCATGTCCCCGTCACTCAGTTCTTCTCCCATTCTTCGTGCACTTTACCTCTGCACCTGTTCACGGTGCCTGGCCACTCACAGGTATTTACTAAGTCTCTGCCAAGTGTATGACTTTCAAGCACTATGAAGGGTTAAGCTGCTAATGATCTTCAAGGCTGCAATCCCCCTATTTATCTATCACGTTTGGTCTCCCTAAAGATAGTGAAAGAAATTTCAGTCTTACACACAGTAAGTATTTATGGCATACTTAGTAAAAAAAAACCAGGCTTCATAGACAAACTAGGCAGTCTTGCTGGTACGGAGCATCATCCCCCAGTGTTCCTGACTGTCATACAGCCAGATGCTGGCAGGCTTCTGTCCAACGCTAATATCGACACTTTACTTTCAGTGGAGGAACAAGGACCAGAGGGCGTCTTTGATTTTAATACTCCTAGCAGCATTCAGCTTGGGCTAACTATGGTAACTTCCCAAGCCGTGCTTTGAAATTCAGAGACTGAGATTAGAGGGTCCCAAGAATCAAGGTAAAAATCACGAGAGACAACTATAATTCTCAAAATAACACTAAATGATAAGGCACATGATGACAATTGAAACTTCCTGATGAACTCAACAGGAATACCATGTCTCTGTGGCTTTGCCTGATGTATGTCTAAGAAAAGTTATGCTTATTGCAGGGGGGGGGGGACTTCAGGACGTTATCCTGCTTTGATTAACAGCACAGCTATTCTAGGCTATTTGGGACAAGTAAGCTACATTTTTACTGCCTAGCCTAGCACATTTATTTGTGATAGCCTTGCACAGATGATGTCCTAGAGACACTTTCTAGTGCACTTGAGAATTTCGATTAATAAATAATAAACTTAAGTGATTTATTGCAGGCGTTATGCTGTTTCTCCCCAGAAACCCTCAACATAGCTGTTTAGTGAATGAATAATTGGGGAGCAATCATCAAGTGGCTGTGGCCTCCTGCATCCTTCTGGTAAGAGCTCTGCTACACTGCACCTCTCCCCCTTCCCTGACTAAGATCCTTCCAGGCCAATCAAACTGGGAAGCCTTCAGAAGCAGCCCCCAAGGCATCTCCACTTGTAGTTCCAAATGAAGGCAATCAGGGGATCCTGAAAACTTCAAAGAAATGAGCCATATGCCTCCCATGATCAGAAGAAAGCACACACACACACACACACACACACACACACACACACACACACAAACTGTTTGGGCCAGCCATTGAACCTACCCTAAAATGATGTCAAGTACTCTGTGAAAATAAATAAATGGAGAAAAATTAAGAAATTTCAAAAGCTGTATATTGTAGATTTATTTGTATATTCAGTATGTACACATTTATATACATATGGCAAGATTTATCAATCTCTGGGGATATAAAATACTCTATAAACTAGTTTGCCTATAGATTCTCTTATTAATTTATTGTAAATATATAGTCATGCATATGTCTTTAATTACTATAATCAACCATTGATAGATAAGTAGGTAGATAGGTAGATGATAGATAAGTTATTGGATAAATGAATGAATAAAATAAATCATAAACTTACGTGCTTACAGGTTTTTTTTTAAATGGCTTGTGCATTTGATCTCTTTTATGGGAATAAGAATGTGCTGAGGGAAGCAATTTGTATTCTTATTCCCCCTTCATTCTTAAGACCAGTGGAACTCTAAGAGCCATAGACAGTCACCACTTGACCAAACAGAAAGTGATTTCTGACTCGTGGGCGGAACCAGAATCTTTATGTGGATATTTTCCTCCTACAAGGCAAAAGTTGCCAGAGAGCCTGGCCCTGACATGAGTCAGAGCACAGTGACTCCAGCATCCAACAAAGTCTACGCTGTGCACAATGTGCTCCAGGAGAGGAGCCGAGGAGCAGAATGCACACTGGATTGGAGTGCAAAGCTAGGTACATTCACTGTACCATATGCTGGTTTCTTTAAGTAACCCATTACACAGAAATTAAATATCTTGTGACAGATTGTTTTGACAGTGGAAAAAAAAAAGAAAGCAGGACAGTGTGGGAGAGATTTAATTTTTTAAAAAATGCATTTGACTGAAGGCAAAACGTTAGGTAGATGTTAATTTAACAGATGTCTAGTTTTGCATCATCAGCCTGAAACGGGCAATTTCTGGCAAGCCTTCCCACCACATCGCAACACAAAATCCTCTCAAATCCTCATGGATCTGCCTTTCACAACCTTCCAAGTGAGCTGTTTTCATTCAAAGGAAAATGCCTGAAATGAACCAGGGAAGATGCTAACACCTGGCAATAGTTTGGAAGGCGGAGTCCATGAATGCACAGAGGTATAATGGAAGGAAAGGGAGCACACAGCAACTTTTCAGCTTAGAGAGAACACAGGAGAAAACAGCTAACACATCACAAAGTTACTATGCGATGAAACACACCCCCATGCTAACTGGTGGAGACTTCTGGGCTGTAAATAGATCCCACAAGTCCATCAAATTTGAACTTCAATCTATCCAAGAAAGGTAACTCAGGACCCATTGTTCCTGGGCACCTTCTCTTTGTAAAGCCCCACTCAGCCACAGCAGGTTTATGCATGAACCTAATACTTAACAGTTATGTAAATATATGATTTACATATAACTGCAGAAAAGCCAACTTTGGGTAATCGTTCATTCCTGACATAATGTTAAGTTTAGTTAATTAAATGTAATTAATTTGGATTTTGTAGTCATATTTTCAATCTTTGGATCCAGTGCATTTTATTTTTAGAACAAAGACACTTACATGGCTTTGTGTTGTTCAGGTGTACTAGTATCTAAAAAAGGGAAATTCCTACACATAAAACAAAGGCCTACAGATTTGAGGTTAGTGGAATTCTCAGCCTTTTCATGCCAGAGAGATGTTGTTATTTATTCTCTGGTGGATTCATTGGGAGGGTCCACCTGTCACTGTGCTCTGATTGGCTGAGCTGAAATGCCATCACAGCATGGTCCCCAGCTCAGTTCTTATTGCAATAGACTTTTCCAGAAAATCGGAAAAGAGGTAGGGTAGATGGCAGGCAGAGTCCTACTCCAAGTGGTTAATGATCTATTCTTCAGTTCAAAGGCTTATGTGCAGTTCTGTAGGATTATTAATTAGCACTACTTATTTTCACAGCAAAAAACATGCACAGTTCATATAATAAAGCATTTCATCCTTAGTAAACCCAAAGTTTCCTTGTCTACTCCCCACCCCACCCCACCCTCGTGTAGCTCACCAGCTTTCTAACAACTGCAAAATGCATGAGACACCTCTGGGTGTGTGTGAGCCGTTGGATTCAGCATTTTTATTTTTAGGTATTTAAAGTAAATGGTCTATATCTTGTTTTCTGACAGAATATGGCAAGAGGCCATCTTTAAGGGCTGAGAGAGATTAATGATATTATGGCAACCTTTACAGAATGAAACAAAATTGGTCTAGTCTCCAAACAATTCAACATAAGGATAGTGCATGTGTGTGTGCGTGCATGCCTGTGTATGTGTGTCCTTGCACCTGCACGTGCCTCTATGACATGTAATAAATACTGACTTGCAGAACACTATCCCCAGGTGATACCCATTTTACTTTACAAACATCTCAACCATGGGGAATGTAGAAAATTAGCCTTGTGAATTCGAAGATGCAAAGAGGCATATTAGAAAACAAAATCCAAAAGGGAGGCAGACGGTTTACACCAATACACATTCCCTCTCATGAGAACAATACCAAGTCAAGGACATGATCTGAAATTGAAAAAATTGGTAGGAAAAATTTTAAGCTACTATAGAACTACAAAAAGAATAAAAAATTCTGTCAACACAAAAGACCCCTTTCTCATTCTCTGAAATTCTAATCCAGTAATCATGTCTGCCTTCTGAAGCACCTTTCATCTGGTTATCTCAAAGTCCTTTATGGTATTAAACACTCACTGAATCCCTGAGGTGGGTAAAATTATTCTAGTCATTTTACAAATGTATCTATTCTTTCAACCCTCTTATTCCAAGCAGTGATAAGTCTGGGAATAAAAATCGAGAATCGATGAATGACCACAATCCTTATTCCTTTAACCTGCATTATAATTACTTAGGGGAACATTCCTTGATTCGCTCTGGGAAAGTGCTGAGATGAATTGAATGTAAGGTTTTGATTTGGTGTAAATGATCTTAATATATGCCAACATGGTCTTGTTCCTATCCTCTCCACCTTCCCCTTTGTCCCTTAAATTGGAAGGATCGAAGAATATGTTGGAAGTGTAATAAAAAAAAATAGAAGTAATTCAAAGGCAATGAGAGAATGAGCTTGGTGGTTATTTTCACATCTCTCTGTCTTAAAGACTATTAGAGATGACACTATTAACCACATGACCTTGAGCAAGACATAAGACCTTGCTTGGCCTTCCCTATGATATAGGTAAAGACAAGGCTAAAATATGTAACACTAAAGTTCTACTGTGTAGTTTATGAGTCCACATTTACAGCCAAACAAGTTTTATGTTTTGGCATGAGTCTGATTTATGATCAAAAAGGAAAAGAATTAAGATAAATATTTCAAAATATTTCTGAAAACTAAAGTGTACTTGAGAAGCATTTATGAAGCCAGACAGATTTTATTTCCTTGAAGAGAAAATACCCTGCTCATATTCCAATGCCAGAGAGGCGCTGACTTAACAACAACAAAGATGTCAGGGTGGTGAATCTTGACCTTGACTGGCCTGAAAATCACCCAAGAGATTGCTGGAGCATGGCTGAGGGTGTTTTCAGACAGGATCACTTGGAGGAAATGGGAGCCTCCCCGGATGTGGGCAGTACCATCCTAAAGGGGGAGAAAGAAGAAAACCAGCTGAGCCTGTGTGACCCCACTTTCTAGAAGTTCACATCGACTAAGAAGTGAAGAATATCTCTGCCACTTGTCTCCACCATCACCATTTTCTGCTCAAAGACCCAGAGCCAAGCAACCACGAACTGAACCACCTGAAACAACCAGCCAATCAACACGCTTCCTCCCCTCTGGTGTCTCTTAATCTAACAGTGGCAATAAGAGTAAGTGAATACACAGACAGGCTTCAAGGTTAAGTCCCATTAGAATGACCCTGTGCTTTGAACATCTTGTTAGCTGTGGATGCATCAGGTGTGAATATATAACTGGGGAAGGTGGAGAGCCCAGGAGGTGAGGCCAGCATGATGATTGATGTCACTTATGGGGAAGGGGGATAGACCTATGATCTCAATGAGTTTACGTTGCAAATGAGCACACTGCAGTTGACAGAGAAGTTAGCAGTGTTTGAATGTGAAAGCAAGGGCTGGGGAGAGCATCTCAAGCTAGGTTGTCATTATTTATGCCTTGAAGAGTGCCTCCTCCCTGTTTGAATGGCATTCCTGCCAACATCTCAGTGGGGCATCTAAATCATGACACTATCAAATGTAGGCACCCATTCACGACCAATCCTACCTGCTCTTTCCTAATTGAGGATTCCATGTCAGAGAATGTTTACCTTCTGAGCAACCTTCTGTCACTTCAGTGTCCCATTCAGCAGTCAGCAAAGGCTTAACATCAGTCATCAGAGGGGAGGTCTGAGTTAACCACAGCTCAGGCTCCATTTCTCCAAGAGCAGTTACCTTTTCAGTCAGAGACAGAGACTCTGACAAGGTAAAGTTCATATCCTAGGATTCTTGGGTATATCATGCCCTTTGTGGCAGACACTTCTAGAAAGCAATGACTCACAGGATACAGAAATATTTTAAAAGTCAGACATGTAGTTCTGATCGTTAACACAAAAAGAGGAGATTACATGTCTAACCCTACAGCACATGACAGGAGCCATGTATCTTTCAGGTGTTCTCCATTGGGTGTTCCACCCAGTGGCAGCACGACAGGTAAGTACATAAAGTCTGGATGGAAAAATAGGGTTCAAACCCATTTTGCCAGGGTCTAGCACATGAATTTAGCTATTTCAGTTTCTCTGAGTCCCACGCTGCCATTTGTAACATATAGCTGCATTTCCTAATGCATGAGAGTGTTATGATCAATGAATAAACTGATTCCTACATAACAAGCACCCACTGATTTTCTTCTACTGCAGCCATTATTTTCCATTGGGACTACTATCCTCTCCTTCATGGCAGTCCACAGTTTTTTTTCTTAACAATATTGTTTCAGTAAGAAGTATAGATGCCTTGTTAACCCTTTGCACATGGCCCTAACTTACTAATAGTGAGTGTAGAAACCATCCCTGGCCAGAAACCTCGGCAGTAGATAGAATAGAGATCTATATGCCTGAATTCTGAAGAGAAAACGCAGTGGAAGGGCCGCGTATTTCAATACGGCCTGGGAAAGGCTCACAAACTTAGGATGCACCCATAAAACCAGAAAAACGTAAATATTATGTGAAAGCACAAATCTGATTTTAGTGCAAATGGTTTCTGTTAATGTCTTTTTATTATATTTGATGTGTAATGCACCATCAGAACATCTTATGCTCCTGAAGATGTAAAAATTAACTGACAGTTTTCTTCATCTGGAAATGCTTACAATTAAATTCTTTTGAAAACACTTCTCTAGTAAGACTGCTGTCCTCCATGTTTGACTTTCATGTCCACAGGTGCTTCAGCATTTTGTTTTAGAGAGACTGGTTGATGTTTGACCATAACACTATTTTTTAAGGAGGAGGCATCTAAAAAGATGATCAAAATCCAAAATTACTTGAATTAAATCTTAGAAAAAAAATACATGTCAGTATGTGTTAAGCATTAAACTACAGAAAATGTGGTTGGCTTGTCAAATGTCATCTCATGTAAGCTTTAGGGTACCCTACAAAGTAGTATTATTATGCTTGGTTTTAGGGACATTAACTAAGCTCAACGACAATAAATAATCATAGCACCTAGCTTTGGTTCATACCTGGGCTTCTGGGGCTCCAAAACCTTCACATTTTTACAACAGTTATAACAAGGTCAGCTACTGAAGTCAGTTAATAGCATTTAGACAATATTTGCAGTAAATTTTGAAAGTAAGACACTGAGTAATTGCTATATCATCCTGGGGAAGGTGTGCTGGGTGTTTAGGTGCTAATCTATTAAGAAAACTAGAGTTTTGTAAAATACCCTGCCATAGGAAGCCTGAAGTTATTTGAATGCACGTTAATTTTATCCCTCAACTCCATACACATCCCTTTACAGTACATTTTACTGCTTGCAATTGTATCTTATGCTGTTATATCTGCTTTCATTTAAACATTTTATATCTCCCCATAGAATATCAGCTGTATGAGGGCAGGGATTTGCTTTAGTACTGCTAGCTCCCAGTGGCTGTCTTCCCACAGGCACAAAATGCACATTTGCTGAAAGCATGAATGAAAGATGAATAAATGAATGAAGACATGGCCTAGCTATATATAAACTACATGCAGACGGGCCTAAATGTTTTAAAAGCCAAAGCCTCATGATACAAGAGATATAATAGAATAAAAGTGCCCCCGATGAGTTCCAGGGCAGATGATGTAAAATCAACCGTCTCTACAATTGAAACTACACACCCTATTGTAGCTATCAATATTTTCATGCTATAATATGATATTTTAAATGTGCCCCTGGTATTATTATCTAAATGGAACCATTGATTTCTTTGCGATGTAATAGTATACTTCAAGCCGTACAGCTAGGGAAGGCATCCTCCTCTGTGGCTTTTCCATAATGACATACCAAAGTATCATGTTCTGTGCAGACACTTCCCTCCTGAGTCCCATGTCTAGGAGAGCACTAAACTAGAAAACACTTATGCTTCTATTCACACTACAGGGTCAAGTATACACAACCGTGGAATGACCTCAGAGGTTAAGTTCAGCATTGTGATGGAGTTACTGAGCCATGATTGATTGAACCCTAGGTAGACTTTTCAAATTGAACTCTGTCTGTCAAAAGAGGTTGAAGTCCTGACACACAGTACCTTCTAAAGTAAATTCATTTGGAAATAGAGCCCCTACAGACATAATTACTTCAATTAAAATAATATCACAGTAGTGAGGTATGACAGATGTCATCATCCAATGACAATAGAGGGGGATGTCTCGCAGTGACATCCAGGTAGGCCATCAAGAAATAGATCAGAGGAGTACAATTCCAAGGCAAAATAACACCAAGGACGTGACAACAAAGCACCAGAAGCTAGGGAGGACCCAGAAAGATTTCCCCTTTCCAGACTTCAAAGCCAGCATGGTCCTACTGAAATCTTGACTTTGGTCACTGAGCCTCTAGGATTATGAGAAAATAAATTTCTGCATTTTTAATTCCCTCAGTTCATGATAGTTCATTTTGATTACTCTACTCTATATAGAAGAGAAAAAACATATTTGAGGATTATGTTTACCCCACTGGAAAGTGGTACCAACAGTCCAGGATGTCTTTTCTAATTTGCATGGTGATGACACCATGTGGAGAAGAAAATAAAAGTCCCTCCCACTAGATGCTTCTTCGTAAACCTGAACTCTTAAGCTAGGTAAGCACCAGCCTAGCCCATAGAGCTTCCTAAAGCACATTGTTGGCCTGGCTGCAGGACTTTTTGATTCAGTGGTACTAGATGGCGTCTAGGAAAAGTCATCTCCAGCAGTTCCCTGATGATGCCAATCATGTTGGTCCAGAGACAGTGACGTTACTTTCTGAACTACTGTGCTGAACCAATCAGTCTCCACTGAAGCTCAGAGAGGATTATTATCATCCATTGATCCCAGACCAGTAAAATAACTGCTCTGTTGATCCAGAAGCTTCTGAGTTTGTGAACCATTGGTCCACAGCAAGAAATCACAAAAAAGCCAAGTCATTCTGGTCATCTAATATTTCACTGCAAACCTTCATAGATTGACAGGAAAAAAATAAGAATATAATGGTAAGTGTCTCAGTTACTAAAGCAACTTAAGAAAAAGATGGCTAACTGCAGATTTTCCCTGCTCCTGCAGCTTCCCCAGACCTAATCTGCCAGTCTTATCCCCATCTCTGTAACAGATCACCTGCTGCAGCCACCTTCCCGTCTTAACCCCTTATTCAGGGGCTCACACAAATCTTTCTTTCCAACCTTTTTTCCTCACTCATTGCTTTATCCCAGGCTCCAAACCCAGCAGGCATTCCATGGGGACCCATAGGCCAATCTGGCCAGGGAAGCAGGTAGGTTAACTACAAATCTTCCCTTTTTTCTCTTCCTCAGTGCCTCCAAATCCAATCACTCCATCTCATTCTCAGCTCTGCAGCAGACCACCTGCAGAGGTCATTTTACCCAGCCATCTCCCATGGATCAACAGATCTTCCCCCTCCAACCCCCACCCTCCCCAATGCTTTATCTTGGTGTTAAACACCAGCAGGCACTCTCTGGATACCCACAGACCACCCTAGCCAGGGTAGCAGTTAGATTCACCTCAGATCTTTACCTCTCCCTCCATCCTTCCTAGTCCAGTCCTCAAGTCTCACCCCCAGCTCTGTAGCAGAACTTCTGCTGTGGCCCTTCCTCACTCTTTGTCCCCATTCCCAGGGGACTAAGCAGATACTGGTGGAACACTCTGCTTTCCTCCTGTGGACCTCCTCAGTCACACTCCTCTGAGCCCATTCCTATTTATAAGTGTCAGCTCCCAATATCTAGAAACACATTTTACCTGGAAAATCCAGTGGCCATGCCTATTAGGGCCCCAGAAGAATTTCCTGCCAGGCAACTCACAGCCACCACACTCTCCTAAAAATCAGAGAGGGCAACAGAAACCAAGGAACAAAACACCCATCCAACAAGACCATATATCAGCACCTAGAATTATAATCTTCCCTGACCCAGATGCTGAGACGCCAGCATAAAAACACAATCAATAACAGCCAGGACAATATGTCTCCACTAGAGCCCAGCAACCCTTACACAGCAGGCCCTGAATATTGCAACATAGCAAAAGCACAAGAAAGACCCTAAAATAGCCTTTATGAATATGATAGAGATCCTTAAAGAGGAAATGAAAAAAATCCCTTAAAGAAATCTATGAAAACACAAACACATAGTGGAAATGAATAAAACCATTCAAGACCTGAAAGTGGAAATAGAATCAATAAATGAAATCTAAACTGAGGGAAATCTGGAAATGATAAATTACTGAGAAAGAAATCAGGGAAATAAGACCTTTCACAATAGCCACAAACAATCTAAAATATCTTGGGGGTATCTTTGACCAAGCAAGTGAAAGTCTTGTATAATAAACACTTGAAGACACTGAAAAAATAAGGAAAGATCTCCCATGCTGGTGATTGGTAGGATTAACACAATAAATTGGCTATCCTACCAAAAGCAATCTACAGATTCAATGCAATGCCCATCAAAATTTCAACACAATTCTGTACAGGTTTTGAAAGTACATTTCTTTTTAGTTTCATATGGAAACACACACACACACACACACACAAAACAAAACAAAACAAAACAAAAAACAAAAGAAAAACCTAAACAACAATAGCAATAACAAAAACCCCCAAAACCAAAAAAACAACAGCAACAACAACAACAACAACAACAACAACAACAACAAACTCTGGGATAGCTAAAAGAATCCTGAATCATAAAAGAAATCACTATCCACGATTTCAGACTGTAGAACAGAGCTACAGTAATAAAAACAGGATGGTATTAACCCAAAACAAAACATATTGATCAATGGAATCAAATTGAAGACCCAGACATGAATCCACACACCTATAGACATCCACTCCTTTTTATACATATAAAGAAGCCAGAAACACACACTGAAGAAAAGACAGCATTTTCAAGAAATGGTGCTGGTCAAACATGCATGGCTACATGTAGAAGAATTCAAATACATACATACTTATCATCCTGCACAAAATTCAGCTTCAAATGGATCAAAGACTTCAACTTAATATCCAATATACTGAACCTGATAGAAGGGATAGTGGGGAAGAGCTTGAACTCATTGGCATGGGAAATGACTATTTGAACAGAACACTGTTAGCATAGGCACTAAAATCAATAATAAATAAATAAGATCTCACGAAGTTGAAAAGCTTCTCCCACAGCAAAAACCACAGTCATTTGGACAAAGTGATGGCCTATAGGTTAGAGTAGGAAAAGTTTTACCAACTACACATCCAATAGAGGGCTAATATTCAAACTACATAAATAACTAAAAAATAGATATCAGGAAAACAAATAACCCAATTTTAAAAGTGGATACATATCTAAACAGAGAATCCTCAAAAGAGGAAATTCAAATGGCTGGGCAACATTTAAAGAAATGTTCAACATCCTTAGCCATCTGGGGAATACAAATCAAACCTACTTTGAGATTTTAATCTTATACATATCAGAATGACCAGCATCAATAACACAAGTCACAGCTCATGCTGGTGAGGATGTGGAATAAGGGGAACACTCATCCATTGCAGTGGGAATACAAACTTGTACAGCCACTGTGTATATCAGTATGGTGGTTCCTCGGGTAGATGGCAATCAAACTACCTCAAGATCCAGCTAGACCACTCTTTGGCATATACTCAAAGCGTGCTTCATCGTACCACAGAAACACTTGCTCAACCATGGTCACTTCTGCTCTATTCATAATAGCTAGAAATTGGCAACAACTTAGATGTCCCTCAACAGAAGAATGAATGAAAAAAATGTAGTACATTTGCACAATGGAGTGTTACCTAACCATTAAATAAACATAAAACCATGAAATTCACAGATAAATGGATGGAACTAGAAAAAAATGTTGAATGAGGTATTCCAGATCTAGAAGACAAATATGGTATGTATTTGCTTATGTGTGGATATTAGATATTAAAACAATGATAGCCAAGCTGCAATCTGATGAACTACAGAGGTTAGGTATAGAATAAGGAACTAGGGAGGACAGATAGGTCTCACTGGAAAGGGAAGTAGAATAGATAGTTCTGGATGGATGGAGAGACTGGAACCGGAGGATTAAGTAGGCAGAGGGAGAGGTGAGGGAGACAAGGGAGGGGATACAGGGAAAAACAGCTAAATTAAGGAGGGGGCAATGTGGAAATCTAATGCAGTAGAAGCATCCTAAATCTGTCAAGGCCCTTTAAATGAAATCTCCAAGTAACAAGGGAGGCAGACCCCTAATTGGTCATCTTTTGTCACCAAATGAAGTTTCCAGTGCTGGGATTTTCTTCCATCTCATTGAGTTGTTACCCAAAGGGATTCCATGGGTATCTTCAAAGAAGCCAGCTTGTTGCCAAGAATGGTTTGCTCTCTACAAGCTGACAACAAGGCCCCATTGCCGAAGACAACACCTACACAACTCATAGAACAAGGAGAAGCCAAGCTGTTGCCTATATAGAGCTTTCACTCCTACATTGTAGTATCTTTGGTACAGGAAGGTATTGTGCAAGTTTCTAAAAGAGAAACATAAACATCAGCCCAGCCACAAGCCCTTTGATCTAAATGTTATCCTGTTTGAAAGATTTTCTATGGAATGATGGTACCTGTGTGAGTAACCAATGAGATAGAATCCATACTAGACATCGCTTGGGTAACCAAGAACCTGAGACTAGAAAGCACAGGGACCTAAAAACCAAATACTATGGTTCTAAAACTAAACAACCAAAAAAAAAAAAAAACCCACCCCAAAACAAAAAAATCCCCCCAAAGCTAATAAAACTAAACAAACAAACAAAACTGAAACCCATAGTAATAAAATTACATCTTATAACATTCTGCTATATTCATAGATAAGAGCCTTGCTCAGCCATCATCAGAGAAGCTTCTTCCTGCTGCAGATAAAAACAATTAAGAGACCCACAGCCAGACATTATGCAGAGAGTGAGAGACCTTGAACACTCAGCCCAAAACAGGATGTCTCCATCAAATCCATCCCCTCAGGGTTCAGGGAACCCTGTGGAAGAGAAGACAGAAAGAGTGTAAGAGCCAGAAGGGATGGAGATAACTAAGAAAACAAATCCCTCTAAATCAACATGATCTAAGTTCACATGAATCGCAGAAACTGAGGCAGCACACACAGGACCTACATAGGTCTGCACCAGGTCCTCTGCATACATACTATGGATTCCAATTTAGTGTCTTTATGGGATTACTTAGTGGGCAAACCAGTGAGTCTCTAATTCTTGTGCCTTCTCTTAGACTCTTTTCCTTCTGTTTGTTTTATTTAATTCCAATGCATTAGTTTTTCTTTTACCGTATTATATTATATTTTAATATTATCCCTTAGATGCCTGCTTGTTTTCTAATGAGACACAGAAAGCATCTGGTAGGAGGTGAGGTGGGAATGAACTGGGAGGAAGAGAGGGAGGGGAAAGTGTAATCAAGATACATTATGAAAGAAAAATAAATTATCAATAAAAGAATAAAACACACCTATCAACTCAAAAGGAAAAAGAAAGAAAAGAAAGGGTTTCCCATTTCTTTTCAGGAAAAAGAGAGCAATGGATGCTTTAGCTCATTTTCCTTTCTGCCTTTAACTCAGTCCAGAACCCATGCTCATAGGAAGAGTATGGCTGACATTTAGCATGAGTCTTCTCTCTTTATGTAACCTAATCAAGGTGATCTCTCACCAGCATGCCTAAAAGCTAATCTAATGTAAGGGGTCCCATCTAAGGTTGACCAGAGTCTATTCTTTTAGATCATTCTGAACCCTGTCAATTAGACAATTTACACAAATAAGCACAGAGGGCAAATGTGAAGTTTTTATTTGGGAGTAGTGGTGGCAACAGCATGGTATTATCAGATAAGCTTTTATGTCTTTAGAGACACTGCAGCACAAACAATCTATTTTCCTATTTGGCAATGACCCAAGGATATCTTTCTGAAACTTCCATATGCCTAAGAATCACTTGGAAGATACAGTAACATATAAAGTCAGGCAGAAGCAGTAGACAGGTTATCAGCTAACCAGTTTTATTTTCTTTACTAACACTCCTGTCCTTGGTGGTTCTACAGATCAAACACACAAAGTGAAGTTCTAATATAAACTCCAGGGAGATCATGTCTATATACCTCTGTGCTCTGATGCAGAGATGCTCCGAAATAGATGCATTAACATTCTCCACCTGAGTAGCAGCATCCTCTTTTCAATATGAAGAACCTTTCCTGTGACTGGCTTCCTCTATGTGTAGTGATAATAAGTTTCTCACTCTTTTCTCATGGGGCTTTTTCCCCAGAATGGTAGGAACTCCCATCTCCTGGTAAGAGAGCTCAAGGAATGCTGGCTTACTTCATGGATTGGCAGCACACCCTTCCATATGCTTCGAGGTCAGTCTCTACCCACAGCTTCCCTAAATACAACTTGCCTACATCTGTGTTTAGTTCCAGGATGTGTGGGCATACTGAGGACATGGAGTGACCAGTGATTAACATACATTCTAGGACACAGCTTTCCTATTCTCCATTATAAGCATCACCCAACATAACTGCTACTTATAGTTGAAGGTATGTGATCACACACTCCTGTGACCATGACGCTGTTACTTCTGACTTATGTTTCAGGCATGCAAAATCAATAGAATTTAAAAATATTTTCCTAATGCTCATTGTTTCAGAGAAAAATATATTAATTCTGCTTGCAGCCATCAGAGGAATTAAATGGGAAACATTAGGCCTTCCATTAAAGTCTTATTTTCAATCTCTTTAATACTTTGTAGTATTGTTTCCCAAGAACCTATAAAGCAATCTGAAGTATGACCAAATTTCAATGCAGACATACTGATTCTATGAACCAGGTCTACTATTTACATTATTGAAGTTTGTGTTCTCTCTCTCTCTCTCTCTCTCTCTCTCTCTCTCTCTCTCTCTCTCGCTCTCTCTCTCTCCTCTCTCTCGCGCGCGCGCGCGCGCGCATGTATCTGTGTTTGTACAAGTTGTTTGTAGGTTTTGATTAAACTTCCTGCCTCTCTGAAACATTTTATTTTAGCTTAGAGAAGAATTTTTGAAGTTTACAATTCACTACATCTTATTCCTCCAAGAATACCAAGAATACTTCACCCTCTAATTGTTTTTAACTTATAAGAAATAAACTCCCTGTGGGACTTAATGAGTTGCCCACCATTGACTCCACAGGATGTAGTCAACAAATTTAATATGTATATACTTAATGATAGATCTGACAGCTGTGAATTGTAAATAGGAATTTGATATAACAGAGATATTTACAAGAGAAAGGAAGAATAACATTGTTGGAATTTCCATTAGCAATAATTTTTCCTAACTACTTACTTCTTTCTCATTTTATTAGAGAGAAATGATGCTTTAGGGCATTCGGGGACAAGATGGAGATGAAGTATGATACTAGAAGGAAAAAAAAAAACTTCATCAAGATGATTTTAGTTCAGTATCCTTGATCTTGTTGTCCATTTAATTCATGAAGTGTGTGAAAATTAATACTCTTCCCAGTTCTGAGCCATTCACTCCTCTACTTAGAAAACTCTGGGAGGAGAGGGAAAAGAGGGATTACCTTACAGCTGTCTTTGTTTTGGATATAGGCTAGGATAAGACCAGCAACATTCTTTGCCTACTATGAGTCAGGCATCAGGTGATAGACTTTTTGCAAGTAATCTGATTCATTATTAAATAACTATATATATATTCATAATTCCTCTCTGATAAATGGAAGTTCAGAAATGTCAAGTCATTTGCCCAAAGTCACACAGGCAACAAATTAAGGAACTGATACCAGTCCACTTGACTCAACAACTACTCTGCCCTGTGAAGATAATTCACTTTCTTTCCCATAAAGAGCCATTACAGGCAATGAGGGGCATAGGTTCTCTGTGAGCTCCACTCAGCTCTGCCACTGGATCACTAATGCAGCCTTACAAAGTGCATACAAACAAGTGAACACAGCTGTATGCAAATAAAACTTACTTTTCTGGGACAAAACAAAACGCAAATTTAATTGAATTTTCTTGTGTCATATTCATTATCCTACCTGACCATTTAAGAATGAAGAAAAGTGTTTGTAATTTCTAGCTATATAATAACCACACACATGGCCAAATAAAGACACACCAATCTCTCCTGCAAGTGTTGGCTTTGGAAGCACTGCTGTTAGTTCCTTCCGTGTCTGAAGCTCACAGGCTAAACCTTAGAAGCACATAGTCATGGGAGCATCTCCCGTAATGTCTAAAACGGAGCGTGTTCTTGCCTAACATCTGGTGACTTGATGGAGCAGGTAACCTTTCCACAGTGTCGTTTTCCTCGTTTCAACGGTGCTTTCCTAGCTGCCTTTTGTTCCCGAGACCAAATTTCCTCCATTGCTGTCATTTAAATTTCTTTTCAAAGAAAAATAAAAGTTGTATCACTTAAAGTTACTGTACCTTAACAAATGCACCGGAAGTGGCACTGCTTTTGCATGCATGGAAGCTCAAACCCTCAACAACTCCCATGAGCGATTAATCTTCTAACACTAATTAGATATTTGCTAATTAGCGTCTGATGTGTGAAATGAAAAAACATTTGAAGCTGAAATGAATAGGGTCTAGAAAGATAGGACTATATTCCAGTTCCCCTTTTTCCATATTATTATCATATTTCATAAATATTAATAAGATCACATGATGCCAGCCGCTCTATAAAATTATCTCACTGAATGAAGGCTTTTGTTCACTATAATAGGATGTGTCAATATTTTGCATATGGAAGAAAGCACTCAATGAAGGAAAACATTTTTCCCTCAATGTTAAAGAGATGTCATGTTTCACGAATCACTTTTACGCTTGATCATCCAGTCCTAAGTTTTTTTTTTTTTTTTGTTTTTTTGTTTTTTTTTTTGTTAACCTGGGCTTCTTCTCATAAAACCACTTTCAAACCACTGCCCTCCTCCTTTCATACACTTTAATCTTACTTTGGTTTAAAAGAGAACTTAACAGAATGGAAAATATTTTAAACCTGTGCTTCTGTGCTGTGGAAAAGCAGAAATCATTACAGAATGGTCAATATCAGTGAGAAATGTATAAAAAGAAGGACATTTGAGTTTCATTAATTTGTGTGTGTGAGGACAATCCTAAATACCTCCATGTGCCATCCTTAAAAAAAATGTAAAAGCACACAGAGAACTAGATAGAGATTTTAGTGCCCAAGTCTCACATGTAGGCTATAATATTCAAGTCATAAATATTAAGTCATGCTGTATTCTTAAAATGTAACATTTTGATTTGGAATATTGCTCAAAGTGAAAGTCCACATTAAACATTCCTGGTTCTCAAAGAGTAGACCTATAATAATAAACTATTTCAGTCGGTGTGAGATTTTTTAAAAAGCGACTCACCTGTGAATGCTGGTCATATCACAAATTATATCTAATTACAGCATTGATACAGTAATTTGCAATGATAGCTAAGCTCAAGTTGACAAAGGTGACATTGGAACATAATGACGATGAGATTATCATTCTCTTAGGCTGACATTTTGTGATTATAATAACACTGATCGAGATTATTAACATCATAATGGAAGGAAAGCTCCAAAATCTACGGAAAAGAGATCACCCTACGACGAACAGGAGTCCGAGCTGAACTCTCATTTTCTCTCCTGCGTCAGTACGATTTCTCTTCTAGTACAAAGTGAGGCACGTTCCTTAGTCCCAGAGACCCATGGAAACTGCAATTGATAGACAGCCTAGTCTATCCACAAACATAACTTTCTGTTTTTCAAAGCTGGAAAGAGAGGATAAGGTCATCGATGCCAATTTATCCATTTGCACTGGGGATTGTTTTCCAATTGGCTTGAGGTTGATGGTCAGCTCCCCTGTGCAAAACTCCGGTGCACTATCTGTGTTGGGGATGCCAGGATGCTCAGCTTGAAATCCGTGGTGATCCCAAAGCTCTCAACTGTTGTAGACACCAAGCGAATGGGAATAGTCTGGCAGACATTACCGTTTCACTTATCGTTAAATGAGAATAAAACCAGACAGCTTTTAATTACCAACAACAGAGAAACGAGTCAAGGGGAATCATGCTCAATCAAGACATCACCAGTCAATCCAGAAGGCTGCCTGGCTAAACTTGGGAAATGAACCATGTTCTCTACTTTGCTCAAATGAGATTATTTAAATAGTATCAGGTTCAAAGTATCTGACGAGACTTGTAACTCCAGCTGAATTCTGAATCTAATTTCAAACAGTGATGCTAAATGTGTTTCGATTATTTGAAATCGCCTTCTCAACTATATATATGATTTTAAATTTGGTTTGCATCAATCCATGGGCTTTGGGCTCTTAACTTATCATCAGATGATTTATAGATACTTACCTGGAAGCAATTTGAAAAAAAAAAATGTCACCGTCACTGGGTAGGTCAGACCCAATTGTCCCATTTTGTCAATGCAGCAAGATATGAAGTGACAGGTTGGACTATAATTTGTGCCTCCTAATTGGAAGTTTTCCATTACCTGCACTGTCCCACATTCTGAAATAGTTAAAAAGATTCCTTCATTCCTTGAAGTAGAAGCTAACTGCTTGTTTTACCACTCAGTCAAAATATCATGGCTGTGTAATCTCTCCCTTTTGTTGGCAAGAAATGGACTGAAGAGGTATGTTACAATGGGAACAACCCAGTGTCCCCAATATCTGATTCCTCAATGAAGCCTCTACACCATTTACAATTTCCATCCCTCTACATTCCAAGGTAATGAAAACTACCAGGATCTAACAGCACCTCTCCTCCCAGAAGAAGCCATAACTTTATCCTCTGCAACATGCATGGGAAGATGGCAGAGGACAAAGGAGCTAGAAAAGGCTTATGCTTGTATCTGCAGTTATTATCAGTGATAGAAAGTCATAGTCTTGTTCTAGAGGTAAGAATGTTCAACATCAAAGGGCTGGCAGATTTTATGAGTGATGAAGATCTCATTTCCTACTTCTAACATGGTACCTTTTCACTATGTCCATTGGAGCACATAAACACTGGGCAAACACATGGCAGAAGGCCATAAGGATCTAGGCTAGTTCTTTTTAAGGGCACTAATCTATTGATGGGGGCACAGCCCAGATGACTCAGTCACTCCCAAGAAGAGCCATTTCTCAGTACCACCATATGGCAATTAGGTATCAACAGGAATTTTAAAGAGGATGCATCTAAACCAAACATGACTTAAACTGGGTCCTAAGTGAGCATCCATACGTTCTGTACTTCCTTCCTTCTTGGCACTCTTTTCTCATCCCCACCTTTGCCTTTTGAAGCAGTGTTGGACTTTCCTTTAAACCTGATAACCATGTTGTTAGACTTACCATATTTTTTTCTCAGCTCTCAACATTTCCAAGACCCCAACACTCATGTAACTTTTTGTTGAGGTACAGA
Organism: Peromyscus eremicus; assembly: GCF_949786415.1. Lineage (NCBI taxonomy): Eukaryota > Metazoa > Chordata > Mammalia > Rodentia > Cricetidae > Peromyscus > Peromyscus eremicus. The sequence goes on from NC_081423.1 coordinate 20,679,865, forward strand.
AGAGGAGTAAAGTCAACGTTCACTGACCCTACCTGAGCCACTTAAATATCAAATGATCCGATGTCCCCAACTCCTAATGCTCAACATTTTAAGTAGCTGATCTGGTTGTTCCTATTGGGGCCATGTGGATAGAGACAACCAGAAAGGGGACTGGAAATTTGTTTGAGCTTGGAGTTTTACACATTGTGCATCTTTGTAAACAAAAACAAGAGAGTTATTTTTCTGGGAAGGGGTGATTTCATTTAATCTAAAGTTGTTGAATGTACAATATGCTGCTACTTGTCAAACACAGAAGAATAACACTAAGAGGAAAAAAATTAACCTAAAGGCATAGAGAAATGCTAGGTTAAAGGGTCTGGTTTTAGTCTTTAAATGTTCTACAAAGGTACAGATGACATTTGGCACAGAGACTAAATGGTAACAAATCATTAGAAAAGCAAATGTAACTGAATAGGAAGGAAGTGGAAATGTTCTTAATTAACTGAGTTGACCATATAACAGCATGCCAATCCTTATCTGAGATATCTCCTATTCCTTACCCCAAAGCAGTCATACAAAAAAATGATTCTATTGTGTAACTCTATTGTTCAAATACTCTTCATATGTGTCTCACTAAAAGTTAATACATTTCGGCTTTCTTTCTTCTGAAACACAATATAGTCATCCCAGAAAACAAGGTAAATTAGAAATTCAGATAAACAACCAAAATTTTGCTTGAGATGTACTTATACTGAAAAAAAAAGAAAGAAAGAAAGAAAGAGAAAAAAACTTCACGTTCATATAAAAATCACACGTAGCTGGACATCCTGCATTTTACTTGCTAAATCTACAAACTCAACGGCATCCCCGACCCAGATCCTATCTCCCTTTGAAGTTTCATTTCTGTCCCGTTCTCTAAAGTGGTTTTCAGGTTCTTTGAAACACACAAGAGCGGTTTTCCTGCTCCCACACCTGGCTCACCCTGCCACTCTCCCCTGGAATGTGTCTCTTATTTTGCTCTCTCTACTCAGCGAAGCACTACTCCACAGTCCCCCAAAGAGCATTCTTAGTCCCTGAGAACTTATTGCTTTGAGACGTCTCTCCTATTCTCATTTGACACTTGGCAAACAACGTTACTATTTTTTAAACATTTTGACAGCAATGGGAGAGTGGCATCTTCAGTTTCCTTGCTGTTATCCTTGCCTGACCACTCAGTCATGCTCCATGTATGTCTTATAGACATACCTGTTGATTCTGCAAGACCTGCTTCTTCCAGCCTCTGGGTGATGCATTCTTGTCTGAAATCATTAGTGTGGCAAGTGACAGAACCCGAGTTTGAAAACTTGTTATGTACCACTTTAAGAGTGGCATGTGGTGGTGTACACCTGTAATCCCAGCTTTGGAGGCAAAAGATCAAGAGTTCAGTGCCAGCTTCAAATACATAGTAAGTTTGAAACTAGAGTGGTCTACATGAGACCATGTTTCAGAAAACAAGCCCAAACCAACCTAACAACAACAAAACACCCCACTTTAATGACATATTGTCAATTTTTCTCAGAGTCCCACCAATGTGGGTGGGACATCAGTTCTTCCTTTTCATTTCCTTGTCTTCCATTCCACCTCTGCTGACCAAGAGTTTCTACCTGCCCAGTTTCTCTATATATAGCTTCTAAAGCATCTGCTCTATGTGTGGATCTCAAACTTATCAATGACATCTTCTTGAGACTACTTTGTCCCTCCAAATTCAGAAATGACCATTCTGCTAGGTGTATTTTTTTTTAAGTTGTCTATTTCCTGGTTCCAATCCATCATTTCCACTAATACTAGGCCCTTCCATCTAAGTCATAGCTTTAAATATTTCCACTTTTGTGGGTCTTTCCCCATAGAATCATCTACTTTCATGTTCAGCAGTTACATCTTTCAAGATTTACCCACAGACTACAATTTTATATTTAGCTTTTCCCAATTCTCATCAGAAGTTGCTAGATTTTAAGTTGAGAGGAGACCTCAGAGCTCATCTTGAGTAATGTTGCTACATATTCATTTCATTGGATATACATCTTATTCATTGGAAGTACATCTTATACTACTACTACTGGATAGTCTTTGAAAGTTAGAAACACAGCTCAATGTTTTTCTTTTATCACATCATCTAGATTATCTACTATGTTCCAGGAGACTCTGTACACATGTATAAATATTTCATATTATATATGTATGTGTCTATTATAAATTTGGACACCTTAATATGACATAGAACAACTTTCACGGTCTTATACTCCTGGCCAAGTCACTTAATATTTTAAATATTTAGTTTCTTACCTTAAAAGTAGGAAAAATTTTAGTCCCTACCTCATAGCCTGGCTGCAAGATGGAATGGGACCACACAGACCACTGTAGGTGATCTAGTGGCTGTGTTTGAAAAAAATTCAAAGTAAATATGCTCTTAATATATCCAATGACACTCCATTGGAGACAACTGATTATTCCTTTGTCAACAGGTATCATTTGCAAATAGCTTCCTGATTAGCGGTGGGACCCAGTGTTCACTCCCCATGGTGAGTGTTGGGACCTTATCTCTCTTGAACCTATGCAGGTTTCTTATATGCTGTCAGGGTCTCTGTGAGTTGCCATGTGCATCAGATAATATTGAGAGGCACTCTTTCTCCACTATTCAGAGTCTAACATAATCTAACTTATAGTATAAGTTAGCTAGTGTGCTTTGTAGTAAGGTTTACTTATGTACTGTGTTCGAGTACAAAGAGAAACATGGACTCTAGTGGATAGTACGAGGTAACTTACTGGCCATTATTTACTATAAGAAAGTGAAAACAAATCCAGCGATGTTAAAACTTAGTTTGTTTACAAATAAGAATCAAACTTGCATGTGCAATCTAAAACATTCAGCTCATCTTCGTGAAGAAAAGAATGGAGATGGCCAGGGCTGGTCAGGTGAGTTGGAATGGAAATGGAGAAGGGTTCGTCAAACAGCCCAACATTCCAGTTAATACTGATAAGTTCTGAAAATCTACTGGACAAATGGTGACTGTAGTAAATAATATATAATATACTTTACCATTGTTGAGTGGCTCTAAAGTACACACAAGTTTGTGAGTGAATGCATATGCCAGTTAGTTTGATCTGAGCCATTTCATAGTATTCACACATCTTGAAATACCATATTGTGTACTGTAAATACATCTGATTTTATTTGTTAATTATACTTTAATAAAGCTGAAGGAATAAAATAAAATGAAAAGCAATAAAATAAATTAATCATATATTCATAAAAAGAAATTAGAGACTATGGCTTACAGAAGCAACTTCAAAAAGGACTATAGTCTTGCTCAGGGATTGTGTAATCATGAAGAGAGAGAGAGAGAAAGAGTGTGTGTGTGTGTGTGTGTGTGTGTGTGTGTGTGTGTGTGTGTTGTGTTGTGTGTGTTTCTACAGTGCTGCTAATGGATCCCGCAGCCTCACATATGCTAGGCAAGCACTCTGCCACCAAGCTATAACCGAAGCCCACATATATTTTCTTGAACATAAAATAACAACCATCCAGAACTCTCTGAGAAGGAAAAGGGAAAAAAAAATGTATATAACTCCCTTAGAAATATAGGAAGGCATTGTCTCAGCCACTTCGAATGTTTAACAAGATTTGTAAACAGAATATTAGATGTCCTGTGATGCCCTGGTGTCATTTATTTGAAGGCAGTAAGTGAAACCTCTTTAGGCGCCTGGGCAGCTCACAGCCGTGGACTTGTATATTGCTGTTTCCCTCTCTTCAGCTCAGTCGAGCTGTGTGGCCTCTTTAGTCTCCTCCACTCCGACGGAGGAGTTAATGCAGTTAGATTGCTCGTGGGCTTCTAGCGGGACCACTTCAAATGATATTACTTCCATTTGCGACGTGCATCACCAGCAGCGTTCACATTTGAAGGGAACAGTAAACAGACATCTAAGTCGGCTTGCTGGAAGAGAAGCCCCGCTTCCCACTGAAAAGGAAGCCAGAGACAGGGCTATGAATTTGTCAATTTCGTAAACAGTGCTGCTGTGTCGCTCTGGACCGCAACTGAATGGGACTCTTGCGAGGCAAAGGATTGCTCTGAGCTCACAGGATGTGTGGAGGGACCTTCTTCAAGGACCAGAAGTCAATTTTGACGGTAAGGGATCGATGTGGTGAGACCGGACGCTTTAATCAGGGCTTTCTGCGGATAACTACCATTTCATGAGGAAATCCACTCTGTGCCAAAAAGAAGGACCAGGCGAGGACCTACCACACAGAGGTCCTTGAAGATTAAAAGACACAGTGGAAAAAAGTTAGAACTAAGAAAAGGGTGTCTTATTTGCGGGCAACTTCTTGGGTAGCCCTTCCCAAGGGCTTTATTTCTTATATTAAAAAAAAAAAAAATCTAAAACAACAGCCTTCGCAATTATCTGCACGAGCAACTGGTTTTTAAAAGAACATTCTAGTTTGCCTTGGATATGAAATATAATACAAGCAGTTAAATAAATGGCATTCATTGTGCTAATGTAGAATTCTCTAGAATGGTTCCAGATTTCTGAGTTGCTCTGTGTAACTCAGTGTGGACTGGAGCATGGTGGCTAGCCATCAAACTGAGTAGCTTTGCTTGGGACACATTCTGCATTAACCACTGAAGAGGGCATTTGTCATGGAAATGATCAAGGGGCATTTGAGTTTTTCTCTGAATAATGTGTATAAATCAAACTTTTGATATTACCATTGTAGTGGTTTGAATGAAAATGTACCCCATAGGCTCATGGAGAGTAGCATTATTTGAAAAGATTAAGCTATGTGGCCTTCTTACATAGGTGTGGCATTGTTGGAGGAAATGTGTTATCAGAGGCGGGCTTTGAGATTTCAAAAGCTCAAGCCAGGCCCAGTGTCTCTCTTTCCTACTGCTGCCTGAGGATTCAGATGCACAACACTCAAGTTACATCTCCAACATCATGTCAGCCTGCATGCTGCCGTGCTTCCTGCCATGATATCAATGGACTAAACTTCTAAACTGTAAGCCAGCCTCGTCTCTTCCCGTCATCATTTCTGTTTGTGGCCTTTCGAGAACCCACAAGGTCTGGACACTGTCATTGCATACTGAAGCCTTTGTCAGCCTTTTCCTACCAGCACAGGAGGCACATTCAGGATTGAAAGAATGAAGGATATTACAGAATTTGGGAATTTTTGGAGTGTGTGTGTGTGTGTGTGTGTGTGTGTGTGTGTGTGTGTCTATGAGTGCAAACGTGTACACATGGGCATACACATTGGTTCGGTGCATATCTTTGTGTATATTTCTTTGTAGGTACACAGGACCTTGGGTGTGGATGCAAAGGCCAAAGGAGGAGGACTATCACTCTCTACCTTACCACTCCAGACAGGTCATTCACAAAAACTGGAGCTCACTGTCTTCTTTGGTTAGACTGGCAGCCAGGGAGCCCCAGAATCCTCTTTTCTCCATCCCTTGATAACACTGAGGTCACCAGTGTGTGCAACTATGTCCAGCTTTCTGTGCTGGTACTGAAGATCTTAACTTGGGTCCTCAAGCTTGTGCAACAAGTTCGCCCCAGTCCCGCAATTTAAAAACACACTGCGAATGTTTCTACACATTCCTTTACAGGTTACTCATTGTTTGTGTACTCACCAGTAGAAGCCAATCACTTACTTATGTGTACACAGAAATGTACTGCTTTCAAGATACCTGGGCTCTTGTTATCAAATCACCCTTTGCCTCAGCTCGGCCTCTTGCATCTATGTAAGATACAATCTGGGTATCTCTAGAAGATAAGGGTATTCTTTCACATTCAGAAAGTGAACATATTAAGTTGCAATCTAGAAGAGATGATGCTAACCAAGAAGGTCAGGGACTCAGTTCTTTTTTCCAGTAATATTGCTGATGTAAAAGTCCTCAAGGATCTCCTGGATACTGTGTCAGTCTCCTCACACACAAGTGTGAGAACCAGCACAGGAGCCTGACTTACCAGACAATGGACCTGACACTGACCAGGAAATGTTTGCTGACTCATTGGCATTGTCTCAACTTAATGCTCCAACTTAAAGAATTGAAAAATATAGCCTTTATTAACTCACTCCGTGAAAAAAGCCTATAATATACAGTATAATATGAAGGAAGAAGAGGCCACCAAGTTAGAGGAGAATAGTCTGGCCTGAGTAGGCCAATGGTCATTGCCATCATCATTGCCCCAAAGGGAGACTACTAGAGAGGTTTTTCTTTTTATAATAAGTTTTTATTTTTGAAATTATAATATAATTACTTGATTTCCCTTCTTTCCTTTCCTTTCCTTTCCTTTCCTTTCCTTTCCTTTCCTTTCCTTTCCTTTCCTTTCTCTTCCTTTTCTTTCCTCTCTCCAGCCTGTCCCATGCATCCCTTGGATTTCTCAAATTTATGTCCTCTTTATAACTGTTACATTTATATACACATGCGTGTGTAAATATATATCTTTTTATATATAATATGCATATAACATATAAATATATATATTCTTAAATGTATAAATGCATATGTATATATACATATATATATTATGATTTTTTTCTTTAAAAACTATTATCATTGTCTGAATAAATAGGTATATTTTAAACAAATTAAATTTTTAGAAAAATAACACAGAAATATCTAATACAGAATTTAAAAAGTCCTTAACACAGTTCTCAGTTACAAAGGATGGTCAACGGGTAACTAGAGTGTTCTTAATCCACTCACAGTCAGGAAAGGCAAGGTTGTGATGAGGTATGGGGAATCCATTTCATGATTTCATCAGAGATTGACCTACAGACAATGTCAGTAGTAGACGATAAATATGGAGTCTATTGTATCTTGCATGCTAAGTACTGTATGGTAAGTGGTGGGTTCAGAGAATGCAACTTGGGGATGGTAATCCAGAGATGCACAGACAGGGTCCTGAGCCCCAAATAACTCAGTATATGACAGATAAAATGGTAAGACTGCACTACATCAGACATTATTTAATGATAAAAACCAGCTTCTAAAGTAGTAACTATTATACTTCAGGTTTAAAGAAGAAATTACCCAGACCTAGATTTTAAAATATAGCTAAGCTGACACAGTGAGCCAAGAAAAGAAGCAGGATGCCAATGTGCCTCCACACTTTATTCTTGACATTACATTTGATCCCCAATACTCTTTTTCACCTGGTAGCAAAGGGTAGAATATTCAGCCAAATATGGTCCATCCCCAGCCCATGAAGTCTTGCAGTCCATTTTGACTTTAAGAAGAGGTGGGGCACCGGGAGGAGATGACCTCTCTTATCTAAGATGAATACATTTCCCATTACAACACAGAGCTGTCATACCGTATCACTCAGGATTGTTCCCTAATTCGCAGCCCTCCAAATTGTCAAGCTTTCACTGGACACTTTAATTACTGAAATTTATCTTTAAAAAGAGGCAATATAAAAGTTGTCAGATGGATGACTTTATACAGTGATCAAAGCAAAATGCTGAATGCCTTGTAAGGATTTATTAAAAAGCATTTCATGGACCAGAGCTCACACTTTTTATGCCCCCTCCAGCTCTCCTACAGAAAGATGAAATTTGTTCAGATGCTTTAGGGAAGGTATACAGTGCCTTGCTATAGCCAGATGTTTGTATAGCGTAGAAGATAAACTCTTGACCCCACCCCATCCCCCACACACTGAAGATCAATTTTATATGCCTTTTTCTTTCCTCTTCAAAGGAAGGGTCCCTAGAGAGATATCATTTGATTAAAACTTCACCCATGAACACTGAATGCCTACTCTGTGTTCGGGTTTAAATTCAATGGCTTATAGTCTCTACTGTCAGAGTTCTGAATCTACCATTCATAAGGCAACATCAATTTACTCAATAGAAGAGCAGCATTAAGTATGTAAAATAATATGGGATTATGGATGAATAAGCTAATATTTTTTACCCTGAAATAAGAAAATGCAGTAAGAGAAAAGGAATGTTATCCTCTTGCCCTTAAAACAGGAACAGTATTTTACCAAGTAGCACAGGTGAAGAGCAAGCAATTCAGGCAAAATCATCAATCATGGGTGGAAACTGAATCCAGAAAATGCAAAGCATGAGGGAGTAGAAGAGCAGATAGGTCAGGGAGCCACACAGTCCTAAGAACACTGTGGTTTCCATCTTGAATGTCCCTGGGAGTCCCATGTGCTAAAGAGTTCGTTATGAGCCCATGGTGCTACTTGCTGAGTAGTTGAACCTGTAAGAGATGGGGCTAATGGAAGGGAGATTAGGTCACTGGAAGAACACCCTTTAAGAATATACTGGGACTCCATTTCCTTCATCTCCTTTGCTTCCTTTTCATCAGGAGGTTTGAAGTTCTGCTCTACTACAGCCCTGTTGCCACCCCAGTTGTGATAGTTTGCCTGGCTGACAGCTGATAATGATCGGGCCAAACAAGCAGACATGGACTGAAACCTCCTAGACCAGGAGTCAAGCCTTTCTTTTCTAAGTTATTTACCTCTAATGTTTTGTCACAGTGACAGAAAGCTAGCATAATGAAAATTGGAACTAAGCAAGAACCCTAAAAATACATCACAAATGTCTAATTATCCAAACATTTGAAATCTCACAATTCAGGAGAACACACAATTTTCTTCTGCTCTGAAATGTCTGGCATATTGTGGTTTTCATAATGATACAGCATACAGTCCTCAGAAATCTACACTTAAACTTTACAGCAAAAGTAATATTTTTCTCTACTTAAAAGACCTATAAGCTGGAATATTACCCTAGACATAAATAGTATGAAAATATATGCCAGTGAAGATGGCACTGTGTGTAGCCAAGGGCAAAATATAGCCAGTTATCAAATACACAGCAAGAAGAAAGAAGAAATCTAACCTTTTAGGGATAAAGATATAGAAAGGCAACCTTTGGGAAAAAGTATATTGGTATTTATAAAATACCCTTTAAAAAAGATCTATAACAACAAAAATATTGACTCAAAATTTATCACAAAGTACCAACAAGCCCCCCAAAAGAAACATAGGCTGTGCCTTAAAAGTTGTGGTTGTCATTACTATTTCTGATTATATAAGTAGTAATGCAGGGTTGTTAAGGGATAGGAAAACTAACAGAGAACTATGGATTCTTACTAACCAACTGTTAGCAATCTTTCAGAATATTCTGTTTTTTCCTCTAGCCATGTTTGTATTTGTATATATATATATATAATTATGTATATATATACATAATTTTCATAGACAACAAGACTATTTTTACAATGGTAACTGATTGCATGCATTCAGATTTTGTGTAATTATCTCAGTTCTAAATTCACCTTTCTTACTATTTATTTGGTCATTTTTAATATCAAGATTCTTACAATAGATCTTTTATGCTCAAAGGACTAGATACTACCATGCCAGTGCTTGGAACTGCCCATGCTTTCTTGTGGTTTATAGGACCTTGGATGTATTTCTTCCTTCTTCGGGCTGACAGATCTTCCTATGTTAAGTGGTTTGACCACTGGCAAGAAGGCTGTCCTTTGAATATGCATAAGGATATAATCACTCCCAAAAGGTGTTCCCTGATAATTAGAAGACAATGTGTATACTTCGTTGTTTATAATGATGTTAATACAAGTAATAATAATATAAGCTATATTCTTCTAAGAGTGTCAACCAAGTTATATAAAATGAAAATAACCCTAGGAACTTAGCCTGCTTCGATATTAGCATCTCTGTCCTTTCCTCTTTCCTCTCACCATTCTCCAAGACTATAACCAGCTAGAAATGTCAAAACTGCGGTGATTTCTATAGTAGACTTCCTGGTGTGAGAATATAAAAAGATGTCAGTTTAGAGACACTTGGTGTGAAATCATTGTCAATGGCCAAAGAAGTGGAGAAAAGGTTAGAAGTGGTTCTCCAGGGCTCAGGTCTGTGGACTCGAGTGATACTGTAGTGTGTTTTATAGAGAGAAGTAACCCATGTGGAAATTCCCTTATCACAGGCATCTCCTTTTCCTTAATCTTTGTTAAGGCACACTTACAAATTCTCTCTGATAGCAAATCTCAGTGGAGTTGAGCCATATGCTCTTCTTTGGTTCTTGGAATAGTTGATACTTTGAGGCTCAAGACCTATAAATAACTCCCCTAGGAAACACCATTCTATATAGAGAACCTGACCTAAAAAAAGACTGACATTTGGATATTGGTCAAAATATTACTCCTTGACATTAAAATATGTCATCACAGTGTCATAATATTGTGACACATAGTGGTGTCACAGCAGACCAATTCCAAACAAAGTGCTCCTCTAAGCAACCCACTGATGCAGATTTGTGCATTCAGATGAAATCCTTCCTGATAGTCTAGGGCGGCGAGCAGCTTGAAGAGAGGGCAGTGTGTAATTTATGCACTTCATTTGGAAACAGGCCAACACAGTTTGGGAAGATCCACACAGAAACTGCTCATCAAGATGATTAACAAACACAAACAAGGGATGATTCTTGTTAACAGCACCAGGTTGGGAAACACCAAAACACTGTGTTTCCCATAAGATACTTGCAAGACTAGCTGTGGGCCCACTTCACACGTGTTATTATTTGTGCTGCTAGCTTCTTCCAGGTGGGGTGAGGGTTTAGTTTATAGCAGAGAGACATGGCTGTCTGTATAAACCATTATTTGTGAGAGCATGAAGAGTTTTACATAGTGGGAGAATAGCTGCCAATTACACGCTTGTGGGTAGATGTTACAAAAATACCAATGGCCTGAGGGTCCACTAATCTAGGATTTTTAAGTGGTAAGGGGGGTGTGGTACTACAAGTATGCAATGACATTTTTGAAAGCCTTCATGAGTAATCAGCTTCACATTCTATCTTGCTACTACTTCAAGGGAAGTCTTCACACAGTCAGCATCCTCCTCATTTGGAGGTTCATTAAAAATACAGAATAAGCCCCATCCAGACCTAATGGATCCAAATTTCTATTTCAATAGGCTTCCCACATGAACTATGCATTACATTTTGAGAAGTCTTATTATAAAGAAAGGAGGCAAATGCAGATTTTACCAAGGTTTGGTAATAATAAAGGTAATACTGATAAAATAACAGAGATAATAATTATTATGTACCTAGAATATTCCAGGCACTCATCTGAGCCCTGCATAACAACTTACCTCTTTTTTTTTTTTTGGTTTTTCGAGACAGGGTTTCTCTGTGTAGCTTTGCGCCTTTCCTGGGACTCACTTGGTAGTCCAGGCTGGCCTCGAACTCACAGAGATCCGCCTGGCTCTGCCTCCCGAGTGCTGGGATTAAAGGCGTGCACCACCACCGCCTGGCACAACTTACCTCTTTAATTATCAAAATTTATAGGGGAAGAGGTACTATGATTACTGTACCTTCCAGATGAGACAATTGATGCTTATGAACTTGGTGAAGGCCTCACGGTTACTGATAAGAGACAGGGCAGTTCAACACCTTCTACTCTTGTATTAAAGTAATCATCAGTTTAAAAGCCAAAGATGGCCAGGCGGTGGTGGCGCACGCCTTTAATCCCAGCACTCGGGAGGCAGAGCCAGGCGGATCTCTGTGAGTTCGAGGCCAGCCTCGGCTACCAAGTGAGTCCCAGGAAAGGCGCAAAGCTACACAGAGTAACCCTGACTCGAAAAACCAAAAAAAAAAAAAAAAAAAAGCCAAAGATGAATAAACCAGAAAGACTTATATTCAAACACTGTGGCCTAATTCAAAAGTGCTTCCTGAAGAAATAAGAGGGTCAAGAGAATGTGAATGGTGTTGCTTTCCTTCTCCCTGAAGAATCATGCCAGAACTTAAGATGAATACAAATAATAGTGAAATATTAGGCAACCCAGGGCAACCATTATCTCCAAGCTAGCCATGCTACAGACCACATTTAAGACTTTGAATTTAGATTTTCATTTCATGCTCATGAAGCATGCTGAAGAGCGTTAAGTCATAGGCAACATCTCGTCAACGGAATCCTTGGACTAATGCTTTCTTTCCTCCTTAAGAGAAATGGCAGGTGCATTTTGGGAGCTATTTTCTCAAAGCAGGAAGGTCTCCCCTGGTCAATCCAAAATAAATATTGTTCTATTAGGCACTGAAGAAATATTTGTTGAGTTAATGGATATGGATACAAAGTGCTCTCTCCAAGGTAATTTGACTCTATTTTTCTGAGGTTGCATCCCGGCAGCCCTTGCAGGCAATGTTGCCTATTTGTCACGTGCACATTTTCCTCAATAAGCCAATGACAAATACCAGGATACAACAAAAAAAAATCCAGATGCAAAAATCCAGATTTATAGTTTTCCCTTCTAAATTGGAAAATCTGGCCTAACAGTGTAGAGACTGCGCTCCCGTGTGGAGCCCCCAGTCCACTCTGTGCGGGTGCCACCTGCAAGACTCTGGCCCCTCTCATTAGTTACTTCCTGTGCTGTTAGTGTTAATTGTCCATTTGACAGAATGTAGAATCACCTGGAAGAGGGGACTCTGGGCACACCCGTGGAAGGTAATTTTGATGACCTTAGTTGAGGTGGGAAGACCCACCTACTGTGAGCACCACCTTCCCTTGTTTGGCATCCTGGAGTGTATATAGAGAGACACATGCAAGCTTTCACTGTTTTCCTCTGACTGTGGTCATGATGTGACCAGCTGCTTCAAGCTCCAGCTGCTTGTTTCACCTGCCTGGATGGACTGCAATCTGGAACTTTGATCAAAATCAAACCTTTCTCCCTTAGGTTACATTTATCGGGATGTTTTCTCACAGCAACAGGAAAATAAAGACACTTGTTAGCCTACCAGTGATGAGCCCAATAGGTCTAAGTCCTAATCCCTGGAATCTAACTGTTACATAGCAGATGTGAAGAGTCCTTATAGGTCAAAAGGTATAATAGCTATGATCTAGAAAGGAAAAGCCTATCCTGGGCTGTGTGGGTAGCTCCCCCGAGGCTATCACCTGTACTTTTGCATGAAAGGCAGAGAGAGATTGCAATACATACACAGAAAAGAGGAAATAAAATGAAGCAGAGGGAGTTCTCCACCACCCAAAGCATACCAACAGCTTTCACAATCTAGAAGAGGCCACAGGGGGATTCTGCCTCCATATACTACAGAGGGAGACACTCGCTGGGGACATCTTGGCTTTATCCTCCTGACAGAGAATGGAGAATAAATTAGTGTGTGTCAAGCCACCCATTATTTTGCAGTTCATTCCAGCATTCTATGCCAAGAATTCCCAGGAGCCTGTACACAAAGACCTCTGCACCTGCAAGGGTGCAGTCCTTCAGAGATGTAGTTTTGAGGCAAAACTGGCAAAGTAAGGTACAGTGATAGTAACTTGCATCTTCCAGGGGTCTCATGATCTCCAAATCTAGATATGGTCAGAGTCACTCATTTTTTAAAAAAAATCTCTGCTGAAGCATTGCTATTTTAATATGAAAAGTATGGGTTTTTGGATAGATTTATATTTTCATTTTAAACTTAGAGTTTATATTCTAACTTCATAAATGCCATAAACAATGAATCTTCTATCAGGGATGAGATAAATAAAGAGAAAAAATCACTATAAGTTGCATACTCTACAGCCTTCACTTTATAAATAGGCAGTGTAGACCCAGAGCAAGACATTGAGGACCCTAAGATCGTCCAGATAACTAGAGAAGAATTAAGAGAGGTTGCCTCACTGTAGGCTCATTACTTATTTCACTTTCTCCCTCCACCTTTGAAAATCACCAGCATTTACTCCTACTTCTTTGGTTATTGAAATAAAGTGTACTGTAAGATGCATGTAATAGAATGTCCTATTTGTTCAAAAGTAGTGTAGACGTGCCCTCCATCCATCAAAGGAAATACTCCAAGTCCATCTCCAAATATGACTTTTTCTAAGCAAACTAATTTATCTGGAACATTTAAGTCAATCCATATTTAACTGTAAGAGGGTCTTAGGATGTAAGTACTGTTTAATGCACTAAAGAGTACAGCTATTAAGAAAAATTGGAAGAATAACTCAAATGGTGACTTTTGAAGGAGATGAGAGAAATGGTAGAGAATGTGTCATAACCCATTTATTAAAAACATAAAAAGACCCTGAGAAAACCTGAAGAATTAGGCTACATGAATTGTGAATTAAACAGTGAGTTTAGGTACCGAAGGATAACATGAATTAAAATTGTATACCAATGCTCATTTTATGGAAGGAGATAGAAATGGAGAGAGAAAGTGGGAGGGGGGAGTGTTTAATTAAATTTTATTTCAAATAGTGAAATTTTTACAGTGATCACAGACACTCCAATAAGGAAAGAGCTGTGTAATATGTTATCATATTAGCAAACTTTTGAACCTTTCTAAGCCTCTGGGGGTCAAGTCACATTTGGACTCTACTCTGCAAATATTTCACACAACAGTACTATTTTCCTTAATGCAATACCAGAACTCCCTAGAAACTCATGGAGTCTATATTGCTGTAACTAACTCAGGAAATAGTGATTTTTTTTTTAACCAGTCAGAAGTTGCTTCTCAAGGACTCAGCATAAACCAGCATGTGACAAATGCCTCTGAGTAGTTCAAGAGTGCATGCTGTTATCTCTGCCACATGCAGTTCTATCCATACCACAAACTTTCCTTTATCATCAATGGATATGCTTTTGATGCAACATTTGAATCTCATTTAAACATTTATCTTCTGGAATTCAGAGAGGCTAAAAGTCAAACTATTCTTGTCTCCAACATTTGAGTAGTGACACCCTTGCCATAGCTCAGGTTCCAGCAATGCTCAAGGCTTAATCCACTCAATAGGAAAATTTGAAAGGCAGTTTTGGGCAACCCTTACCTCCAGTTATGTATAGTCTGGATGTTGCTCATTTATTTCTAAGACCTATAGGTCATGGCATATGATTCCTTATAATATCCTCCGCAATAAAAACCACACCATTCATTATTCCAGAATAGTCTGGTATTATGTGAACATGCCATTGCCTAAATGATCCATCTATTACCTGCATCTCACCAAGACTGGGCTCATTACTGGAGAGTGAGCCCTGACTTATAGGTAATCAGGACAAATCATGGTTTAGCACATGCATAAGAGAAAACTGAGCTAAGCCAGTATTTCAGGATCTTGAGCTTGTACTAGGAAAGGATTAAGAAGTTAAAAACTTAGAGCTGAGGCTAGAAGGTCAAATTGAGAGGAATCCATAAGTGCCACAAAGCAATTCTACTAAGTAGGGAAAGGATAAAGAACACACCCACAGTAGCTGAGCCACATACACCACAGACAGAACACCAGGATGCTAAACCATGGAGTCTATTTTGGAAAGGTCTGTGTAATTCTTCAGTGTCTAGGACAATCTGTCTTTAGAAAGATACTAACTGTATCTATGACAGTTCTTTTTTTTTCTTCATCTTCCTCTTATATAATGAATTGACTTTTCATAGATATCTATGGATTATTATTCTAAGATAGAAATCCTTCCCACCCCTTCCTGATGGAGCACAAATGAGTTTGTTTCTCACATGTAAGCAGGAGATTAGCCAGAAACTCGGCATTCATCTGAAAATGCTACACCATTCACCAGGTTTGATGACACGCTATCTGAACTATTTCCCTGCCTCCCGCAGAGATCCTGCTGTTTCCTAACTACTTTGTGTGATGTTACATGATCATCGCCAGCACAAGCGTGTTAATGCATGCAGCTCAACGGGACTTAGTCTAACACGGACATTTGCTGGCAACAGAGACTACCAAAATACTGCAATGCTCAAATGTGCACTTCCCCAACTGCTGTTTGCTAGGTATTTTAAGGCATTGGTTGATTAAATATCTGGTATCATTAACTCTAATTTTAACTTCAATTAAATGTTTAGGCTCCATTTAGCCTATGTTCACAAAATGGTGAGTCAAGGTTCTCATTTCCAACGTTTTCAAAAGTGATTCTTCAGTTTCGGAATATTGTCTATGTTGTTTTAGTTATCCAAAAGAGCTAATTTACCACAACTTAAAGAATATATAAGTATCGTGCTAAAGTTAAAGCTAACATTAACTGAAAGTTTAATTTGATGTCACATTTCTTAGAGTACCTCTATATAAATCCAAATGGTGCATACAGATTTCTATTTGAAAAAAAATCATTGTTTGATTATCCATCACAATGAAAAGAATGATTTTAGTGTGACATCTGGCCGAACTGCTTCTATTTTTTGAGCCTCCTTTGCCTTTCTTATCATAAATGGTCATTTCAGGCTTTTACTTAGACATGAAGACCAGTGAAGTTAAGACACGATGGAGGCTTTAATTTTGAAAGGAACTTAACAGTTGTAGCTGTTGAGCTGCTGGTTCCAAGAGCCAGTAGTCTGCATCACACATCCTGCTGTTTCACAGCTGCTTTGTGTGATGTTATATGAGCATGTATCGTACACGTATCTTGATGCATGCATCTCAGTGGGACCTAGGCTAGCACACAGAGAATCCTTATTCAACAAAATGTGTGGTTTGGGTATAAACAAGGATATTCTCTGTTGAGTGAGTCAATGTCTTAGAAGTTCTAAGTGATTGAGCTGTCACTATTGCTCTACAAGTATCAATGGCAGATCTGGGGGACCACACATGATTGGCCAGGTTGCAGCTACTTTGTGGCCTGTAATGTGCACAGCATTAGGATAAACCCAATGGAAATGTACTGTGAAAGCAGTACATGTGTGTTAGGTGAGGCTCCAACCTGGATAAGGACGCAATACATATATGTCAACCACTTAGGCCAAAATATAATGAAATCTCTTGTTTTCATTTCAGAGGAGGGAGAAAGCATGACAAACTTGAATCCCGTACTTAATGAGCAAAGTGTGAATGAACACTTTGGTCTATTCCTACTCACTATACAAAACGGACAAATAAAACTTACCAAGTGTTATCAGGATCTCTTTATCAAGGTTTAACCTACTCCCAGCATCTTCATGTAACTGTTAAGAGCCAAGGAACTTTGCCCTTCTCATCTGCCCATCATGGTTCTTTGCTAATGGCTCTATGTGAAGGGAGTACACTGCTTGATCTTTGGGACCCTTGTGAAGACAATTTGCATTGCTTCCTTCAAACTATTTTATATAGATACATTTCTGTTGAGGGTCATTTGCAAATTACATTTCTAATAGACTTTTATTTTTTAAAATAATATATCAGTATTCAACACAAATATATGAAGAACATTGTCTTTGATGTTATGCCACTTGTATCCCAACATTGATGGTCAATGTACTTTTTTACCTTACATTGATCACTCAGTCTGAATCTTTGTGTTGGTTGTAAAGTTAGTAGATGATTAATGACATATTATAGACAGGTCCCTGGCTCATTTGTGAGGTAATAGGGGGAATATGTGAATATTCTCATGCCCATAAAATGAACTTCCCCATCCTTATAATTAACTCCTGATAGAGCTCTGTAGTGTACCTGAACATCCCAGAATGGGCTTTTTTTGGTTTATGAAAATGGGCTTGTGGAAAAGGGATAGTATATAGACCAGCTTTTATCTAGGGGAAAAGGGAGGGAATTGCAAATTGCAGACACATTTTATTGATACTATAATGGGGTTATCAGATAGAGTATGAAAGTCATTATTTGGGGTTTGGATTTGGATAAGAGATAGAGGGAGGGGGACATGAACTCAGATTGAAATTCTTCTGTAGGGGCCATGTCTGATACCCTCAAAAGCTCTCCTTCCATCTCCCCACCACATGTCCCCAGCTGTCACTTTAAGTGACATAGTAGTCGTCAGCTGGCAGCTCAATTGAACCCTAACAGCCCTCATAATGCAGCACACACAGTAAAAAAATGAAATGAAGCTAGAACTTATATGTTTGTTTACTGTATATGTTTTTCAGTGTTTTTAGATAAAAACTTCCATTTGTCAATGATCCAGTGGGGTATAAATGAAAATGATTATTCATACCCCCCAGTAGAGAAAGCTCCCTTAATCCACTCACCAATGAGGTAACTCTGTAGTGTTACAATAATCAACTTGTGGTATATCCTCTATGAACGCTTACAACTATAGCAGTTCATAAGCACTAGGAGACATTTATTCATTTACATAATATAGTGAGAGACTTTCACCCATGTGAGACCATCCATTATCTCCCTGTTCCTCCCTGGAAATATTTCAAATAGACACAATTACATTGAGGGCCATTTGATAATTACATGTTTAAATGACCAAACTTAAAGGAAATAAATATATGCAGTGACCAACACTAACTTAAGTCACTAAATTATAAACATATCTAGATATTACCAGTGACATTAGGCTTCTCAGCTTCCCTTCGCAGCCAGAAGCACAATGGTGGGTCTGCCAGACTAGCATGTAAATAGGAAAAGTACTAATGCAAACTCTCCTTAAAACACTTTCCGCATCACTACCAGTTTATGCAGTGACATTTTCAAGTTATTTCCCCGTCGTCTGTCCTCTCTTAGTTAGCCACATCATGGCCACTGCCAAGGAGAGAAGGTAATGTCTGATCCACAGCTTCAAAGAAGTTTGTGAGATTCCTGTTATGAAATTGCAAAAGTTTAGATAATTCATTCAAGCTTGGCTTTTTTCCATGCACTTTTCTAAAGAAAATTTAAAGTGTCAAAAATACATATCTTGTGCTCATTATTAAATGCTAAATACCACCGTGTTTTGAGCTGCCTTGTGGCCATTAGAAAGGAAACAGGTGTTCTGATAGATTATAATGTGTGAGTCAGATGATGTGCAGGACAGAATTTTAATGAAGCTGCTCACACAGAACTCTGACTGGCCTCTTGAATGTGATGCTCAAACCCTGAAAGTAGTCTTCAAGACAAAAATCGCAGGGATACAACTCAGGAAGCACTCATTAATAATCAACAAGTAAATGGGATGTGGAAAATCATTATATTGAGATGCCTTTGCATGTCAATGCAATTTAATACAGCATTAGCCTCAGGAGAAGGTGGGTATCATTTGAAAGGATGTTCAAGTCTTTGTATATATGCAAATATAGGAAGAATGCCTCTTAATTGCCACATTAAGTTCTTAGTAAAGACCATGCCCAAAGCCAGATTCTAGGTGTAGCATTTCATGAGAGATGGGGGATAGCTTTGGAGCATGGCATCAAAGAATCATCATCCATTTCTTTCATTAGTGTTCTATCTAGAGGTGTGTAAAGTAACAACTTCTCTGCCTTTCCTCATTAAAATGTCTTAAGAAGATATAAAATAAAATTCACTTAGAGTTTTGGGGGTGTGAGGACATTTCAAAAGAAAGATCTAGATTACAAATCTTGAAGCTTTTTCTGTGTCAGGAAGTAGAGACACCCCTTGAGTTAGCTGGCAGTTTCCATGAATGATCAGGAATTTGGTTATGTGTTAGATTATGGGCCTGCTCTTCTGAGACTCAGATCACTCTAAGTGACCAGATCTCACAGTGGGAAGGCATCAGTCTGCAGCTCTCTTGCTAGGACAGAGTTAAGAAGCCATCTATATGGTGGGTTCCCCTGCCTTTAATTATCTTCCCACCCAGTCCCTAGCTTCTCCATGTTCCTTGTCACATAGGCTTGGCAGAGAACTTCCCACCACTTCCTAAAAGGATGTAAAAGTCAGATGTTTTCCTTTTAGGGATTTTTCTGAATGCTCCTGTCCGGGTCTGCTCCCACCATCTGTCCAAACTGCCTATCTCTCTTTAATATCTCCTAATAAATCTCTTCTTTGGGTTTTAAAGGAAAGCTTCTCCTTCCCTTTAAGACCCCATAATACCCTCTCTGATATTATGTACTCTATATCTGAATATTCTCCAACCTCAACTTCTTCTCATGGCTTCATGGTCGAAGGTCACCTCTCCTAATAAAACTCAGTCTTGAAATGTATGCTTCGGTATCTTTCCTCAAGCAACTGAACCCTCTTGCCAATGTCTTTCTTCATTCAGTATTTAGTTCCTTCTACATTAATCGGGATCACATCAGATTATTATAATCTCTGCCACCATTTTATTTTTTTTAATTTTTATGTGTAAGTGTGTTTTGACCACATGTATGTCTGCACATCTCATGTGTCTCTGATTCCCATGGAGGCTAAGAGAGGGCATAGAATCCTCTGTTACAGATGGTTGTCAGCTGTCATGTGGGTGCTGAGAATGGAACCCAGGTCTCCTGGAAGAGCATCTAGTACCCTTAGCTGCTGAGCCACCTCATCAGATGTCTTCCCTTAAGATGGTTTTAATTGTATCAGATTATAAGTATACAGATATTTTGGTACATGCTTGGCATCACAATTAAATCATTATCAATATACAATTCTGGAGAAAAAAATGTGTCCTGAGGCTAGTACTTTAGCTATTTTACAACAAAAATTACTAAAGAGTTCATCAAATGAACAAAATTTTCAATTGAATAAAATTCCCTTTGGCTAAATGAATGTAACTAATAAGAAAATGGAAATGTACTTGTTTTTATTTGTCTCAAGTATTTGTAGAAGAAACCAAATATCGGCCTACAATTGAGTTATCTATCTTTTTCTAATGCCCCTTTTTCTCCCAGAGCAAGGCTCTGTAACCTTCCTTCTTGATATTCCATGGTACAGTACCTGTATCCATAGCCAATAAAAAGATCCCATAAATAATGGCTTGTATGAATTTACGGGCAGTTAAGGTATGATACACACTTCTGAAAATAAACAATAATAAGAATATATGAAAAGGCATGCTACAAAATTTGTCTTAAGTTATCCTTCTTGATTTAAAAAAATTACAGAAGATCTGTGAATAAATCAATACCATATATAATCTATACTTTTTTGGGATACAAATAATACCTATTTCCTATTCCTTCTGCGGCAACGATCCCAGTACATTATCCCTGCAACCTACACCCTGTGAAGAGCAGAAGCAGTGTCACAGTTCCAGATCTGCTCATGTGCAAATAGTCTGTAAATCTAGCTGTGTTTAAGTTTCATGCTTAGATGCACTTTGCCAATGACATTATCTACCAGATTGAAAAGGAACTCTGTTTCATGTGGACAGGAGCCAAAACGATTTTACTCTCATTCTTCTATTTACCTAAGATGTTGCTGGCTCAGGGTGTTTTCCTTACTATCACGTAGACACAGCTCACATTTCTACCTCAGCAAATGCTGTCTTATTTGTAGGCACCGCACTTGCTCTGGCTTGATGCCAATGTGTTCAGCTTGTCAGTCTTTGGGGTCATGCACTTGCTCCAAGAATGTTTCTGATGTTTCCAAAGTATTCTCTCATTCCTCTGCCACTTTGCACCAGCATTCCTAATAATCACTTGCCAGTTCTTCTTGTTAAATATTGTCATTGTTAGACTTTACAGGCATACTGCATATGTCACCAGATTTTAAACTTGGAAGCACCTCTGGATGTTCCGTAGGTATCACACCTGAAACAGCCATTTCCTGAAGTTCCCAAGGACTTAGAATGCTTCCAGGGGTATTCTTCCAGGAAGCCTGTGGATCCTGTCTTCTCTCTATAACATGGATGGCTCCTTTTAAGAGGGAATGGATGGTATCTTTCCACTGAGTTTGCCTAAGATCTCAGACATGTGCACTGATATCCAAGGGAAATTTTGGATGGATAAGAGAAGAGACGGTGGTTGAAAATTCTCAGATGTGCTGTGCAGTGTCACGTGACCGTGGAGTTTGACAGAGAAGAACTTCATCCTCCATGTTTTGAAGGGAGATTCATGCCCTTATCTTTTCTGCACTGCACACTAATGGTACTTTGGTTGTTTAAAGGAGTGGCTAACAGAACACAAGAACTTTATCTGTCTTCCTACCCAAAGAACTCTAGCACTGATTCAACCACAGTGATACCCAGGAGAGTGAGGGCTTAGTCAGCAGTTTGATGACTGCAGCCAAGTCAACAGAACAGCTAACAATAGGATGTTAATGAAGGATAAACTGCTTTTCCTCCCAGAGATGTGGCTCCTGAATGTCTACAGTGTGATATTTTGAGAAACAAGAGAGCCTCTGTGGAATGGCTGGGGAGGAATAGCAGGACATCACTGACTTTCCCAGCTAAGAATAAGTACCCTTTATTAGAGCTGATAAAGAACAGATCCAGTCCATCCTGCCACGCCCACTTGCTCTAACATGGCCTTTTTAGAAGCTTCTGCCATTGGTATGTCTACCAAAGCCAGAGTATAACATGCCAGAACCATCATTTAGGAACCTAAGTACTGAGCCTCTGCATATGATATTCATATTCAAATGGCTCATAAGGCAATTATATGTTTACTGTAAAAACTAATCTGTATTTCTAGTACCCTTATTTAAGCATGTATTTGCTGTTTACCTTCCTTTTACTGAATCTGACTCTATTATTGAAATAGTATTCTGTATTTTATTGCCTCTGAACATCTCTAAGTAAAACATTTTAATGTCCAAGTAAGTAAGTACAGGCATAGTTTAAAGAGGCCTTTTCAAAACCCCTCCCCGAGTCCTTGGGTCATATAAGTGACATGATACTAAGGAAGACAAAAGAGAACTCAGAGTAAACCATTATTCTTTGCTTTCTATCAAATTAAATTAAAGCCAACAAATGGCGAGAACCTCAGTGGAATGAGTTACAGATTTTATCTCATGCCTATGAAAAATGAGACTTCAGGGAAACCTTTGTGTTTCAACTCTTCCACAGTAAAAGCCTATCTTCAAACAGTCACACCTAGTCCCATTTTCTTGCAAAATCCAATCCTCTATCACATCTTTATTCTTGTCCTAATCAATTATCATTTAAGGGCCCTGACAACCAGAACTGCCCTGCGATTGCTCTTATCATCTTTGCTTCACCAGAAGATGTAATACTGCAACTTAGCCATTTAAAAATTATAAAAGAGGGGAAAACACAAGAAAACTACTTCATAAAAATAGACACCATAAAGGTTCAGACACAGAAAAAACTAAATTGCTTTCACTGGGGTTCCATTCTGACATCTGTGCCACTTGAGGGCAATGGATAGGCCATATTTTAAAAATAATTTTGTTACAAATCTCAGCTGTGTTCTGAACCTAAGAGATGTAGTTAGGAAACTAAATATATTGCCAAAGAAAGATCAGAAGAAAAAAAAAGACTCTCCTCTATTTTGCTTATTTAGAAGAATGAACAGCACCTATGATGTGTTTTGTTCTAGCCAAGGAGTCTGGTGCAGCCCAGAGTGTAGGGATTATAATCCATAGAATATGAGTAAGTATGATGGTTATTACACACTGTTGTAGCCCTTAGCATCCAGTGTGTGTCCATGTAAAATGAGCTATTTTGACACACTGCTGATCACACTCTTTATTGAAAGCATTATTCAAAGTACCTATAAAGGCTGACAATAACTTCCAAAATTGCTTCTATGAACTGCTGCCTCAACTGAGAAATTCCACTTCCATCCCATGCCTCATGAGCAAAGATGGAAAGGAAGGCTTCCCTCCTTATTTAATAACCTTGACTCTCACCTTAGTGGACTTGACTAAGCAGCAGTTGGAACTATCTAGCAATGTACCCTCACTGCTTTCCTTTGGCATAATTAATTGATCACCGCTCATGTTTTACCTAACTCATCTTATAATGCTTATGCATAGTCTACCAGGCACACAAGACCCATCAATAGAAGCTTGCAATCATAATTCTTGTCCACTTCCTTCTTCATAGAGGGGAAAATTTAGATTCAATAAGGAGAAATGAATTTCTCTCTGCTACAAACATGGTTAATGGCCGTCTTGACTGCTACACTCACTGCAAATCCCCCTGTGATATGCTAATTCCTAGTCTGCTGTACGAATTGGTAGAAAAGAAGCATTAAGGCTGATTAGTAATGGGAAGAATTCTGACGGTCCTAGAGGAGGAGAAAGATGAAACGACCAGTTTGAAGATGTTCCTGGACCTCCATCTCAGGACCAGTGGATCCCACTTTCCTCTAATGACCTAACTCATGCTTTACATGACCCTTACTAAAAACTTTTACCCTATGGACTTCTCAAAGTGAAGCAATCACTTCTACTGTGACTTCTAAGTCTTTCATTTGTTTCCTTGGAGGACAATCAAAGTTGCTTAGTACAGGCTTATTCCTGTTTTACCAGATTGTGTACTATTTGAGGGCATCAGGCTCTCCTGATTTACCATTGAGTGGATGCTAGTTCTTCACCAAGGTGTTTTCCTCCTCGGGTATATACAAACTGTGGGACAAACGGCATAGAACAAACCATAGAAGGTTGTGAAGACACTAAGAATAGTTCGATGTCATATTCCAACAGGACCTTCTTAGTTCCCTCTCTAAAGACGTTTTTTAGGATTCCACAGTATACTTACTTGGCGTCTATCTCATCACAAGTGAGAAATAATAAAAATTATGATTTCATTATTGGCACATGACAGCCATGGAGATTGCAAATGTATGTAGCAAAATGCTGGGAGTGACTCTTTTGCTATCTAGATAAAGTGATTCTAACTGTAGGTCAATTTCCACTGTACAAACACAAAACAAGATGAAACAAGATCCACAACTATAGTCAGTTACGATGTTAGCATCTTTTCTTCGCTTGCTCAAAAATTTATTGAGAAACTTCTGTGACGTGAAGCACACATTGGGGTCCTTGTGGTCGATTTTCTTTGCTATTTAAAGTGTTCTTTGACGAGTGATGACGTTTTGGTAGAGAACAAGGGGAGCGTTACAAATAGTTAATGAGAGCTAGCTTGCTTTGATATAACTTAAAAATTGACTAGATACAGTGCAATGTGCCACAGGGATGGTCATGGATATGCTATTATTTCAAGAAAATTCACATTAGTGTGAGCAAGTTAAAAGTGCTTCCAAGAAGAGGTGAGTCTCTACTGCTGCACAAGAAAGAACAAGTGTGAATTTGAAATTTTTCAAGATGAAGTTGCATATATATACCTATACACATATATGTATATACATATGTGTGTGTATGTGTGGAATATATATAATATTTCAAATTAAATAAATGCACTTTGCATTTAAAAGATAAACATCAGTTAAACTAAATGGGACACATATTTATTGAGAACCAATTTGTGCTCAGCTCTGCTGCAGAAGCAAATCAATATGACCCACTGAATTACTTTTGAAAATTCAGCAAATAATACAGTACCTGTGGGAAGACAGGCAGATGTGATGGAAGCTAAATATCACCCATTCGCCACCCTCGTTTTTTGCTCCAAGTTTGACTGTCATACACAGCTTTCCCTGTTTATTACTTTTAGCATACGGGCATGGGAGTCAAACCAACCTGGGACCAAATACTGGTTAAGCCACTCAATAGCTTTGAAACTGTGTGAGGCTACTCTACATCCCCAAGTCTAGAATGGAGTATTACATAATGAGAACATCTTCACTTAATAGCCTCATTGTTTCAAATTATGCACAGCAATGCCTGCAGAAGGCTTAGCATGGTTCCTGGCACATGAAGTGCTCAGTAGACATTTCCCCTTACTACTGTTATCACTAATAGTAATGACCTCTGCTAGAGAAGTCAAATATCTTTAATTACCCATTAAATTTCAAATTATTAGATTCTCATGTGTGTAATTGTTACAAATCAAAATATCACAATTGGGATAAGAAATGTAATCCCAAGAAAGAATCGACCCAAAGTAAATGCTTTAATTAAGTGCCAATTAAAGGTACCTACCTTAAAACCTTGCACTTAAAGTACACCTGTAGAGTGAATGCAATTTTTCAAGCTATTCCTGTCACTTTGACATTTTGAATGTCCTCAATTACTCCAAGGAAAGGAAAACAATCTTAAATAAATCTCCCATGTGAGGAAACAGATTTGATGGCAACTCAAGGGGAAATGAAGCATTATTCTCACTACAATTAGAATTTTTAATATACATACTTTAAGGACAATTAGTCTACAGTCAATGGATATTACACGATCTGACAGTTACAAGCAATCTCCCGAGGTGGCGAAAACAGAGTAGAAGAATGACCTTTATTTGCCATGATGGAAAATAAAACTCCCTGAACATTAAAAGAAATGTCACATATTAGGGAAATCTTGCAATTGTGGTACTAAGGCATATACATAAATTTGAGAGAGAGAATCACACAACTACAGTTTGTTTGGTAAAGTGGACAAAATAAAAGGAAGCATCAACTAACACTTTTTACTTTAATTTGTGACAGCCTGTAATTATGGCCTATTTCTCTTTCACAATGGCAGCTTACAGTTCGCGCCTCATAATGGTGTATTTGGGATGGTAACACAAAGGACGTCTGCCCCACTCTTCCCCCTGTCTCTATTACTTTCTTTTCCTTCTCCTTTCAAAGACTGACTACATGGAGCCATTAGGATGTGGTTCATAATTTAATTGAGCTGAGGTTTACACTCATAACTAAACAATAAAGTTAAAGTAATGAGTTTCAATCACAGGACTGTAGCACATGGTTTAATTTACATAGATAATTAAAATCACCACCCCTACTGTCCTTCCTTTGTACTTGAGGCCGAACTAGCAAGATAGCTAGATAGTACCAGTACCCCCTTCCCATTAAAGGGAAATGGACAACCTAGAAAGGGTGTGGGGAACCATTTCAATCTAATTCACCAACCCCTTTTCAAAGCCAAAAATGCTTAAAGTGAAACGCATTTAAGCCAAGTGTTTTTAGTGAAAATTATTCTTATAATTAAGGAAAGTTTAATACATGGGCTGGGTGTATGCTTCAATAGAAAGCATCACATGTGCCTGTACTTTCCCATGTGCTCCCCCAGAATTCCTTAGTCAGCTTGCATTGGGTATCTTTATCTGTTGAGTCACAGGCTCCTGCGGTGGGCAGTCATTTCTCATTCCACTAATCATTCACAGACTATTATTTAACTGCCAGAGCCCCATAGTGGAGTGACAAGTTCTAATTTTATCGTTGAAAGCATAAGAAATTCTACAGAGGAATAATCTCTGTGGATTTCATTTTAAAACAAAACCTAACTGTGGGGTCTGGTATCACCTTTGTGGGAATTGTTATTTATCACTCGACCCCTTTACCCATCCATCTACAGCAACCAGCTCACTGTTTTGGTTTTCTACTTAGTTTTCCTTGAGCTTTGCAACAGAAGTTCTGGTTAAAGCCACCTGATACCTTTTGACAGAATTGAAGGGGAAGCCATTATTGCTGTTGACACTAATGCTGCCATTTGCATGATGTCACCTGGGCCAAGCCAGAGATGGGACGCCTACATTCATTCTGAACTGTGGGTCTACAGTGCTGACAGGTATTTCTGAGTCCTGCTTTAGTGTATGTCCTACTTTTTGGAGAGGTTGAGAATCTTATGTAAAAGATATATGCTGTACCATACGTGGTACAGGCATCTTTGCTAGATGACATTACAACTTCAGCATTTTATTAAATAATTATGCCTTTGATAGTGATAAAACCCCAAGAAAGAGTGAGAAATCCTGTTTTAATGGGGAGTGACACAGAGTTTGAATCTACAGCCCACAGCTAGTGAGATGCTTATGCTGAAAAACTAAGAAACTAAAATCTTTTGGGAGTAGTGTGGTTTAAAAGTAGGTTCCGATGAAAATTAGTTTTCTTCTGAAATCTGACAGATAGTTGTTATTCTATTTATCTGAAATCAAGACATATTTGACAATGTTACAAATAGTATGTGGAAAATTGATAGGTGAACTTTTAGACTTAGAGACAATATATGCAAATCTGCTTCAGTTAAAAAAATTTCTCCTGGCAGATTTTTTTTGTTTTGTTTTGTGTTTTTGCTTTAACAATATGGAACAATAATTAACTGATGCTTTACTGTAGAAAGTTGTTTAAGTCTGATGTCTAATTATGTGAAGAAAGATTTAGTAATCACAAACTAATTTGTTTTTTAAACTAATTTTTAAAACTAATTTAAAATTTTTAGGTGTTTTTAAACAGTGAGATCAAACTGGTGGATAATCTTTGAACCCAGAAACTCATGTCCAGAAAGATCTTCAAAGACTATAATGCACCTGGTGCTATTTATGAATATTTAAAAAAAACCATTCATATTCTATAATGAGAATTAAGAATTCAATGAAGTGAAGCCGCTAAATGGATGGTTTTCAATATTTCTTTTGTTTCTCTACAGTCGCTTACCTTAATAATGGGATCTGGACAGCAGAAAATGGAACAGAAGCCAAGCAACCCTTAAGTGTCATTATACCAAATGAATTCTATGACTGTAAATGTGACTGGATTGCTGAGTCTTATTTACTAAAAATAGGTTTAAGGATAACTTCAGACATCAGCATATTTGTAACAGTGAAATACCAAGTTATTTTCCTTCTCTGAATGGCACTGACATGTGGCTCAGGCCTTTTGTTGACAGCATGTACTGAAAACCAAGTTTCACAGTTAGTTGTAGTTAGATCAGTCCTTTCTAAATGTGCATAATGGAGGCTTCCCAGAAGAATTATAAAGATGTTCACAAGTAGGCAGAAAGAGTAACTGCAATTGCATAAATTCAGTAGTCCAGTTATCCCTATTCTGACCATATGATAATAATCGAATCAGTTATATGGATTCTACAGTCTTCTACTAGAGCATCTACGTGGAATACTACACACTAATGCGAGAACACAGGGTGAAGCCACTACTGTGTTTCAAAGGGATCTGTTTGAAAGAATCCGTGTCCCCGTCAGCCACTCCTGTGTTGTCATTTTTGTCTAGAATGCTTCTTTTCACTTGTCCCAGGAATAAGTGCCACTCAAAAGTTGGCAGCCTGATTTTAACCACCCGTTCCTTGTAAGAAATTACTTTTGTCTGAGATCTAACAATTTCTCACCTTTCTCTTTCACAGAGTCTGTTAAAACCAGTAATTTAAAATCATACATGGGTTTGAACTTTATGTCTGCCTTCTTCACGTTTCTCTTCTGTGGGTTGTTACAAATCTCTAGTAAATGAATATTTTATGAATGAATGAATGAATGAATGAATGAATGTCCAGTTGGTGTCATTCCCGTCTCATACACATCTTATGACATGTCCAGAGTTTATACACATGGCCTTTTTTCCTACAACTTATTTACCCTGCATTTGAAATTCTCTCCCTCTCAGTTAGCTTTTGTATGATACCGCAGCTGTCTGACAAAGCAACGCTTTCCCTTGTTCCCATACTTTGCTTATTTTATTTTGTACCTGACTTTTAAACACTAAAACCCCAAAGAACTAAGGAAGGAGTTGATACCATCATGCACTCTCTGCTCTCACGTGAAGCCTCACAAAATGGTATAAATGGAAGAATAATCATGGCTATTATAAACATGTTTTGCATTTGAGTAATTTGCACATGTTAAAGATTTGATGTACCTAATAATTCATCAGCCTTTTCCACATGCAAAGCAAGAAAATGATAGCATCGGTCTGAATATCAAACACAATGATGGCAAGGCAGCATTCAATCATCCATGCTAATGGAAGAGATAGAATCATCCCCACCAATAAAAGCCAAGCTGCTGGGTATCTTTGGTTTGCTTTTCCCTTTAGTCCCCAGAAGATCTGATAAAAGGTGGAAAGATGGGAATGCCAGTTCCCTTTTTGCCTTGGGCTGGCCTCTTCCTTTGTGATGCTCAAAAGAATCTGAGGAATGCCCTTCAGAGAAAAAGAAAAAGGCGATGAGAAGGAAGAATGGAAAACAACTTAGGAAGCTTGGAGTAGGAGGATCACATGTTCACGGCCAGCTTCTGTGTCACAGGGAGACTCTAGAAGCTTAAAAAAGGAAAATAAAGGAGTAGGAATTCTGCTACATGGTAGGACACCTGCCAGCCTTGCGTGTGGTCCAGGGCTCAATCTCTACTGTAAAAACAAGATAAAATTTTAAAAAAATCAGACGGAAACCTCACCAAGAGAATAATGTATAGATACTATTAATACATCCTGTGATATCCCACTTCTATACCACCTAGAGAATTGTCAGTAGCAGGAAACATGATGACATTTATTCTGGATTAAGTCAAACAACTGGAGACTGGCCTAACCTCCATGTTATCCAGGGGCATTAACAAGGTTCAGTGAAGTGGCCAGAACTTCATGTAAACATCCCCTATTTGCAGAGTCGCTCGGTTCCTCGTGGTCCTTCCACCTCCAAGTGGTTAAAGCAATATTTCTTCCAGTGAGATGCGTGTAATTTTTCATTCTATGCTTTCAAATCAAGCTCTCGTCTTAGAAAACAGAAACAGAAAATCAACATCGTGAAGTATTATAGATTTTGCATGTCTAAATAGCTGTGATGAATTAGTCACAGTTACAATGAACTGTAGGAAAAAATCTACAGGCAATATATTGCTTTTGCAATTTTTATATTAAAGTAAAAGAAAACCCTCAAGTAATATTATATAATAAATTATTGTAACATTGGTTGGTGGTAAAAGTAATTTAAATAAGATTAATTTAACAACCTTTAAATATCAATAAGTAATAAATATCTTCATGCATGGGGGTCCACATTTCACTTTATTTAGAAATAATGAATAATGCCAGTTTCCTAATATAACCCTAATAACAGAATAGGAACCCTCTGCACTTTAATAATTTCCATTAGAAGAAATCAAGTACCTCTTCCATTTGACAGAAGCTGCATCTGGTCCGTATTAGGAAGTAACGTGCACAAGTTCCCAGCTTAGCTTTGCAAAGGAAAAACAAAAGTAGCCCAAACAAAACTTGCCAGAAAATTCTGTGACCAAATCCAGGGCCCTTGTGTTTACACTGAGGGCTTCTGAAGCTTAATGGGAAGTCACTGCCAAGACTCAGATATAGTTTGCTTTTTTGGTTAGGTTCAGGTGCCTTTGGTAATTTATGTTGTATTGTTTTCAACAATATTTAGTATTTATTTCAACACACACAATAGGAAGGATGTAAGTCTCCTAACTGGTGTGGTTGTTTCAACCCCTAAGATAACACAATCCTTGTCTTCCTTCTTCTCTCATGTCTTCCCAAAATCCTCTTTAAGGACTTAGTTTCCACTGAGACATTGTCTAAGTAAAGAACTTGTAGAGCAAGAAAAAGGAAGGTTCAAAATTGTATGTGGTATGTATTCCTACTGACTTTTAATAAAAATTTATAATAATTGCAGTGATTTTTGCATTGTGGAACATGGGGATTTTTTTTTCTTTTCATTACTTTTTTTTTGACTCAACATGTAGCTGAGACTGACCAAGAACTCACACTCTTCATTCCTTGGTTTCTTTATTGCTAGGAATATGGGTATACTCCACTATGCCTGGAAGAGTTATTTCAATTTGCAGCTGCTTATTATCCTTCTAAATATATCACGATCAAACAGATTACTTTGATTAGTGAAAGGCAACAACATATAAACCCTGAAATATTCATCTTAAGCTTAAATTCCTCTTGCCTAGAAAGAAGGAAGGAAAGGAATGCTTGTTAGGAAGGTCAGTTAGGAAGGTTGGAGCGAGGAGTTCATAAGTTCAGGGTCTGTCTTAAGAAATTCATGAAGAATACAGTCTTGCATATCTTACATAAATCACCTGCATGGAGAAAGTAGTGGGTGTTACTTGATTTAGAAACTGAGGAGCACAGAACGTAACCTGGGGGTGAATCAACGGTCTGCACTCATCAGATAGTGGGGTATCTATTCTGAGGAGGGACAAGGTGACACCAGAACTATGGAGAGCCAAACTGCACAGCTGAAACAAAACAGGTGCAGGGACCAAGTCTTGAGGAGCTGAGTGTGAGGCTGAGCCTGAAAAGAGCCTGCAAAGACAAGGAGGCATGGTTACTCGGCTCCATTTACTAAGAAGGCTGAAGTGGACTTTGAAAAATAATTTGGTTAAACAAACCAACCAACCTCAAACAAAATACAACTCCTATGGAGATATTAAGAAACAGATTGTGTTGATTTTTTTAATCTGATTTTTATATATTAGATAAATGATGTATTGTTACAGCTGTCCTCAAGGGTAGTGTACAAACACTCTGGAAGTTTGTTAGAAATGGTTCTTTATTAACAGATGTATCAATGTCTGACCCAGGGATGTATAGCAGGAATCCTCCACCTGAAAGAGATTCGGTTATCCAAGGACAAGGCTCTATGAAACAGTGGATCCCAATGGAGCAGCCGTGACTTTAACTAAGACCAGCCATTCAGCTGCATGTCGTCCCAGCCTGATTGTAGACAACTTGCAATGAGAAATGACTTAACCATGCAAACTGCCGTGTCCCTATTACAACTAAATACACCATTACAGAGAGACATAAAAACATGTTGGAAGGAGCTCAAGGAAGAATTGAAAATAACTAAGCTTTTCTGTGTTGTTTATCCAATGAATATTAAAAGTTGGAGCTGAGTGAAATAACAGTTAAAGAAAATGAAGCAAATAAATAGATTGGAAAAACTGTAATTTGGAAGTAGCATTTTATTTGTGTCTGGAGCATATGCTACATTTTTCTTTCATTAAGTTGCTGCATGCTGTTTTCTTGTATCCACTCATCCTATTAGTTCCCGATTCACAATTTGACCACTTAGTTCTGATTCTCAAATGAAAAGGAATAGGTCACTGAAGTTCATTCACCGCAGCCTGCAAATACACTGAACTAAAAATCACCAGTGAATTTTTTTGGGGGTTATCTACCAATACACTACTGTATTCACAATCTGACACTGTCTTGGGTACATGTATGTATTCTGGCCATATTACAAGTGAAAGGTGGTCAGAGTTCACCTCAAAATAAAATATTCCTAGCACATCTTAGCCATGCCAAAAATATCTGGAGCAAGCACCATGACCTAGTAATATATAAATATAAATTTTGCTTCCAAGTCCTCCACCATCTTTGTCAAATGTCAAGTTTAGAAAAGTGGTTCCCTTTAGGGAGTGTGGCAATTACACACAAAAAATAGCAAACGCCAAACAATCATTAATTTGTTAATAGATATTCCTAAGATTGACAGTCAAAACCAAAATAAGGTAGAGGATGTAGAAAAGTCCAGTAACAGTGTCTCCAAATATTCCTAAGAAAGAAGGGGCAGTGTGTTATAGATATTTTCGAACTGTTTCAACCAAGTCAAGACAACCGATGAGCCTATGGCACTGTTAGAGTCAACTGAGTATCATATAAATGGGCAGAGGATAGGTGGGAAGAGGAGATGAAAGAAGGATGTGGTAAGTGGGCATGGGGAGGGCAAAGTCGGTATAAATTCACAAATGAAAATGTGCCCAGGACCACTAAAGAGGCACAAGTTTAAGTAAACCTCCAAGAAATCTGTGCTGAAAGCTACCACCACACGGAAAAGTGACAGAACATGCAAGCTGATCAGTAGTCTCCTCCCATGGTCTTCTGATGTTGGTTATTGGATGCTGCTGGTCATGGTAGAGAAGACATACAGAGCTAAAGCATTCACTTCTAGTCTCTAAGAAATTTAAAGGTCTGGTCTGAAAGGCAGGTGCTCACAATAGCTGTAACACTGTACATCAGGATGCAAGACTATAGAAACTAGTTCCCTGAACAGAATCAAGAAAATCATACTGCAGGTCATGGTGGCAAACACATTGTAGCGGTTTGGGGGTTGAAGGCAGGAAGATCAGAGGGGAAAAAAAGACACAAGAACAAAATTAAAACACTGCTACAGCTTAGATATTATGGGTACCCCAAAGGCCCATGTGTTAAGGCTTGGCCCTCAGCCCACATCACTATGGATAGATGCTGGTGCCTTTAAGAAAGGTAGAGCCTAGTAAGAGGCATTTTGTCATTGGGCTCCTGCCCTTGAAGGACATTATAGAAACTTGATCTCCTGGACTCTCTTTTTTCATCCCCCTCACCCCACTCTGCCCTACATCAAGTAAATGGTTTTAGCATGTGTTGCCACCAAGATGTCCTGAGTCACCACAGCCCCCAAAGCAACGGAACTGAGAACAGATGGAAACCTCTAAAACGGTGAGCCGAAATCACCCTTTTCTCTTGGATTCTCTCAGGCATTTTGTTATAATAACAGAAAGCTGAAACAATTAAGTACAAATCTATATGCTGAAAAAGGAAAAAAAAGGAAATTCCAAGAGGAGAAGCTTGGTCTATGCCCTCTGTGAATGGATAAACAGAAATTATTTGCGTGTATGTGTGTGTGAACGGGAATTGTAAGCAGTAACCTACAGGGGATTAAAATGGCCAGAGAAAGGTAACAACAGATTAGACCACTCAGTAAGGTCCAAGTTTGGATATCACTTTAAAAAAAAAAAAGGAATTACATCTATGGTAATGTAAGCTATCACAAAGTTTAAAGCTGAAAAAGAGGAGAAAAAAATGAACACTGTGAGTCTTGGAGAAAAACAGGAAGATTTCAGTACTGGGGTCACCCAGTCTTTTTCTCCCCCTCTGTCCATCACCAAAAATGGTCTCTTCAAGTTCCTTTGACCAACTGCCTTCTCCCCTGGACATGAAGTTATCAACTCTGGTTATTTAAATTCCCATTTCATCTCACCTTGGGTGATCCCATTCCCCCAGAACTTTCCACTTATTTCCTCGATGTAACATGAAACCAGGCAGAAAAACCAAGGGGGTTTCATCATGAACTGCCTGCCTAGAATTCTGAATTTAGTCTCAGAAAAGAAAAAGAAATGAGGAGAAATGAGGTTACCTGTCTGCTCGCTTTACCTAACGTATTCTGACCACTCAGTTTTTTGGCTGTTGTCTGTCCTTTATATCTCTTGCTTCCTTGGCTACTGTCTTTTATTTTTCTTTCTTTCTCATAAAATTTAAAAAAAAAATTGTTACATAATTTGAAAATTAGTGACAGTCCATACATATTATGGACTAATTTTACGTTAGTCTGCACTGATCATGAATATAGAAATTATTGCTTAGAAATGCTAAAGTTACTTAAGTATAGAAGCAGTATTTATATTCGGGCTTTAATATTTATTTGACAAAATTCTCAAAGGCACAATAGGATAGTCTCCAACTAAATATTACCTGCTCTAGAGGACAAGGTCATTTCAATGTTGTCACCTCTGTTCCAGGCCTTTCACGTAGCTTTCCCCCCTTCTTCCTTCTCCATCCTTCAGCCTGTCTTCCTCCACACTCTTGCTCTCCTCCCTCCCTGTTCCTCTTGCACACACACACATCCCACATATACAATTCTTAGAATGTAGGCATTTACAACATATCTGATAGAATATACAGTCAGTTCTGCACCTCATCTCATGTACTCCTCCTAGAATGCACATACCTCTACAGCTTTGTGACACGTAGCTGTTTCAAAACACACGCACTTCACAGAACACCTTCTTGCCCCTGAACCCACATGCATATACATGTTAGCATATACACACACCTTGGCTGGATCAAGGCAGAGTAAATACCTGCCAGTCAGGCCATCCCATTTAGGGATCCTGTCTAACCCAGTGACACCTTTGCTATTTCAAGGTATATTTCAAGGTTTTGTTTGAACAAAACTCTTGGGGGCATCACTTTGGAATCATCCTTTTTTTCTACCTTTTTTCTGCATGGGAATTTCAAACATGTCCTAGTGTACAGAAAACCAGAAATGCACTCAAATGTGCTCATGGTCCAGCTACAAAACTCTGCAGCTAAAAACCATTCATTTTTTCTTTTTTAGTCCTCTGTATCTATATCTACACTGGAGAATTTTGAAACAAATTTTAGAAAAAGTGTCACTGTGTGCATAAATCTTTCATTAACCAATTCTAGAACAGAAATCCTTTTTGGAAAAAAAAAAAAACCCTTCTCCTTGCCCACTTCTAGCCCTTGTCCTCCAGTTTGCCCTAAAATCCTTTCATCTTCTAATTCCCTTGGGCCGAATTACCCTTGGCTCAGTCTCCCAGAATTGTTGTGCTGTTTGTAACCATGTAACAGCCTTGAAAAGATCGGTGCTTGCAGTCATCTTACGGTAGAGCAGGACAGAATGTGTTTTGAGAAAATGCTAAGGAAAGAAGGATGTGTCATCCCAGTAGGAAAATGTTCCAGGAGTCTGAGGAAGAGACTGTAGAAGAAACAGAAGAATAAGGACTGGTGAACTAGGAAGGGGAATTAGTTGAATCACCGAGAAGAGCTGGGTGCTGGGAGAAGAACGAAGTCACTGTGCTCTGGAAGCTAAGATGCATTTTGTCACAATTTGGGTTCTTTAAAAACAAACTAGCAAGGCAAGAACAACAACAACAAAACCCTAACACTTCCTCATAACCATTGCAAATGAAAATCTCACTTGGCTTCAAAATAAACACAAGCAATGGGACTTTTTAAAAAATAAAATTTCTTTCTAATTGAGAGGATATTTCCATTGTCTCCATAATGATGCTCCTACACAGCTCAGCCTCTCCTGAAACCAAGAAGATGGGGAGACATTTGACATGTTGGAGTAATGGCTTAAAAAGAAACATTAAAAGATGGTTTTTCTTAGTTCGTGTTTTGCTCTCATTTTTGAGAGAATTTGCGAGTGTTCTGTAATGCCTTGTATGGAGAGTTTTCTAGCTGGAGAAGAGCTTCTTTGCCTATTCCTCATCTTCCAAATACCCCTGCTTAGGATGTAGGAATCAGCAGTTACATAATACGCAGGATTCAGAGCACAGAGTCAAGGTTAGTGACTCAGAAGGATGAGTCTTCTTTGGTTAAAATGGGTTAATTCCATAGCTTTATCACGGCCTTTTGGAAGATATTACCTAAAAAAATGAAATCTGGAGGGTTTGAACATAGTGCTAGACATAGGACAATTAGAAAGTGTAATGAAAGTTTACAAAGTCATTCAATAGCTCTCAAATCAGGTCACAAGTCAAGACAATGTCAGCAAAAAGGAGAAAGGACACATTAAAACTCTAAGACTTTCCATGGTCTGTGTCACTGCAAACAGAGCTATAAAGTTAAAGGCGTGAGGGGCGGGGCAGATACAGTAGCTACCAATGAATTCCTGAAACAGAGAAGACTTGTTTCCAGCATACTGGGATGTTAACAGCATACTGCTTATTAGGACAACAGACAACTCACCACCCTACCCCTGCTTCCTGCCCTTAGAAAAGAGAGTCATAATTTGAAACTGGTCCAATCTGAAAGGAGAGCTCACAATCTTTGGTCAGTTACTACAAAGAATTTTTTGACATGATTTTGATGTTCTTAGGATCCAGTGATCTAAAAACAAACATTTTTGATTAGAGGTATACCAGATGGACAGGTATTAGAATCCAAGTGAAGGAGTGCCATGTTGCAGAGATATTTGTCTTTCCTGTGATAAAGACTGTTCAAGCTTTGGTCCTCTACATTTATTCTCAAAAGGGACAACTGCCAGTTGGGAACACTTAATTACCAAGTCACCCTGTCCCAAGCCATTCACCCTGTGGCTACACAATAAATATTAATTAAGTACCATGATGAAGAGAACCTCTTTCAGGAGTGAGACAAGCCTGCAGTTTAGCAATGCAGTACCTACCCATACACACCACAGGTAGGGAGGCAGGCAAGACGACTTTTCTAATTGAAATGACAGGGGGTCTTTAGGTAACAGAATGTAATTACCTAGGCTGGAATTTGGCCAAAGCAATGGGGTGTATGCCTCATGTTTTTAAGGAGGAGGTCATGATTGCACAAAGGCAGATCTTCAATCCACACTGACATTAAGTGACAAAACTGACCATGTGAATGTCAGGTTGTCAAGGGTAAATGATTGCCTGCTCCTATAGTGCATTACTGAGTGACCTCAGTGAGATATGCTTTGTGGGAGATCATCTTTTTAGAATAATTCATGAGAATGAGTCTGAGAAATTAAACCCTGCTGTAAGTAGAATATTTTTACTTTCTGTTTCTCCACAGTGCCAAGTTGCTTGACAATGGCAGGTATCAGTAGCTGGTCTGACACCAAGAAAAGACTTGGGGACCAGGAAGTATTGTTACTACTGTTTTGCATGTATGAGTCCTCCTCCCCTGGGAAGTTTAGGCTCCCTGGACTTCATCACTTTTGTAAGATCTTCCAACCTCATAACTCTGACTTCCCCTTAACCACAGGAAAACATGGCGACATGAGAAAGTAGTTCCATTTCTGATCTTCCTCCTCTTCAGATATAAGTGACCACCTACAATGATTAAAATGCCCAGCAATTCTAATTATGCAAATACTTTTGATAGAGTCTTTCAAATTTAAATTTTACGCTGTCCTTGTTTTGAAATCTGCAACTGATGTGCTTATGTGCTTAGTTTATTTTCCAAGTCTCTCTAGGAGTGCTGATTTAAATTGCTCCATTTCTGAAGACTATGAGGGGGGAAATCAAATCTACAGATGGCTAGCATCTGTGGCTCTACAGTGTTAACATGTACAATAATACACACTCTCTAATTGAATACAAGAATGTAACTCAATCGAGGGTCTGTGCTAACAGCATCACATGACAGTGTAAGCTCAAGCAATTAATAGACAGTAACAGTCTCTCCATTGCATCCTACCAGAAAAGGGCATTGTCTCAGAGGTTCTGCATCACAGTTTCGCTGAATTGCATCTGTTAACAAAAGAAAAGTTGATTCTCTTTGAAGATCACACTATGGCCATTAATATTTTTAAAAAAGAAGTACCACTAAAGAAAACAAGAAGACCTGTAAGAGACAAAGAGAAAGGGACTCCTCACCATTGTTCAGCTGAGTTTGGGTCTCTGTAGCATTAACTTTGTCTACCAAATTCCATCTGAACCTACAGATCCTTTCAGTGTCATTTTAAAAATCGAAGGAAACATCAGAGCAGAGAGGAGTAATACAAAGAGACAAGGCAATCTTCTGCAGCTACCAGGCATTTCTTCCCACTGCTGATAAACATATCCTTGAAGAGTTCAGAGAGCTAAATGAGGACAGGAGAATTTGTGAATATGTCGAGCAACGGGCTGAAATGAATCACGTCAAGATCACAGGGTTACTCTGGCAGTACCATTTTGTGCCCTAACTTCATTTCTAAAAGGACTCCTCCTAACTCACACTTAAAACCCATTCCAATTGATTTAGAGTGCAAAATATTCTATTTCTGTGGTAACATTTCTCTTCTGCCCTTGTGTGTGTGTGTGCGTGTGTGTGTGTGTGTGTGTGTGTGTGTGTGTTAGAAATTCTCTTTATTCTCAGTTTGTACATAGTAGAGGGAGCACAAGAAGACCTATTAATATTTTGGGAAATCTTAAAGTCAGTATAAAATTAAACCTGCCGTTCAAGGTAGAGGAAAAAAGTCTGTTTTCAATCAACGACTTAAAATTTCATGAGCTGAAAAGCATCATACTGATTATATCAAGCTAGGATAATTTTGCAAATTCGAATTTGTTTTATTCATTGTAATCGTACAAGAACTAAGCAGTTCTCGGGTTTTTTGCTTTGTTTTCAAGTTGCATCTGATGAACTAATTTAAGTGAAACTGAACAAGACAGGAATTGTACTGTGGGGTTGCTGGGTTTCTCAGAGGATCCATGTAAGAGAGGTTGCCATAAGGATCTATGGAGAGGCAGAATACTGGCACCTCTGCAGCATACTGCAGAGTTCTGCCTGACACCTTTCTTGTTATGCATTTCTTCCTCACTCTCATTATCAAAATTTCCAGAGAAAATCTGCTACAATCTGACAATCTCAGTTTGGGTCATTCATCTTATTCTTATTCTAATTATCTGTGGCTACATGGGAGGTGAGGTCATAAAACACATCTCATAACCTCCTTTTAAACTTCATTAAAAATATTATGGTGTGTGAGTGTGTGTGTGTGTATGTGTGTAAGTGTGCATGAGTGTGTAGGTGTGCATCGTGTGTATGTGTGGGTGTGCATCGCGTGTGTATAGGTGTGCATTATGTGTGTGTAGGTGTGCATCGTGTGTGTGTGTGTGTGTGTGTGTAGGTGTGCATCATGTGTATGTGTGGGTGTATGTATTGCGTGTGTGGGTGTGTGCCATGTTCTGCAGGTGGAAGTCAGAGGACATCTTTAGAATCAGTTTGCTCCTTCTGCTTCTCCACGGGTTTGGGGTGTCAAACACATCTTCAGGCTCTCAAGGCTAACATCATTACCCACTGATGCAGCTCACTGCCCCACAGCTGACTTCTCTTGTTCAACCCTGTGAATCTACAATTCTGGACTCTGCTAAAGACAGAGTTATGCTCCTAGGCTGAGGTAACACTTCAAAGCGTTTTGAGGCACAGCTTCCATTTGGCTGATGCCAATTTTACCTTGGTAGTTGTGCCAATTCTGACTCTATAGACTCCCAATTACATACAATTTAATTAAGGGAATGGATTGCAATACTTGATGCCTTTAAAGGAAAGCAGTAAGATGCCTTACTTGGTACAGAGAAGCCCAAGTTGGCCTTCGCTTACAGAACTGATGGCAGCATTGAGAAATAATTCTCAAGGCCATCCCAAGAGCTGTGTGGGGTGTTCTTTTTAAATGGCTACAGTCAAATAGCTCATATTACAAAGCTCCACCATTAGAAAGATTGTATATCATCTAAATAAATTCATTTGCCTTTGTGGACTGAAAATGTCGTCCAGGTGTAGTTCATAAATTTTAGAGGCTGTATATTAAAATTATTATAATAGTATAAATGAAATCTTTAAAAATACGCATTATTGCATTTGGTTAAATATATTCAGTTTGTCTTATCCTGGTGTTTTTATCTTGGGTCATCTGTGCAGTCCAACTTGAAGTCTTGCTCATAACAGACTAAGGTAGATGGAAAAATGGCATAATTAGATTTTTAACAAGAATCTTCTATTTTCCTAACAAAGAACAGAGAGAGCACATTTACAATTATTTCTTTAAACTTTTACTTCATTGAAAATCACAGTTCCCTTCATATATCGGCTTCAAATACATTTGTTTTATACATTCTCCTATATAGAACTCTCATACCCCAACCCCCAATGTCTCTGTCTGTACTGGGTACTTAGGAAGAGTATTTATTCAACAAATGAAGGAGTAAATGAAGAATTACAGCATTCAAAAGCTGGCAAGCAGGAGCCTTGAAAGAGTTCTCAGTTTTCCTGGGTTATTAAAAAAAAAAAGGTCCATCTTATTAGATCCCTGTTGAAAATGATATAGCCATTTCCTCATTATCTAATGAAAACAATTCTATGTTCTAAGCCTAGAAAAATG
Source organism: Peromyscus eremicus (assembly GCF_949786415.1). Classification (NCBI taxonomy): domain Eukaryota; kingdom Metazoa; phylum Chordata; class Mammalia; order Rodentia; family Cricetidae; genus Peromyscus; species Peromyscus eremicus. The sequence goes on from NC_081423.1 coordinate 20,720,922, forward strand.
TAAACTTTTCAAATTTCTGATTAAGTATTTTTTTTTAAAAAAATATATACCTCCTGCAGGAGGTATACTTTCTTACCTAGAGCACTATCATAACCCTTGTCTACTGGAAACAGCTGCTGGGCTCCCATCTTATTTCCCATCTGATGGTACTCTCTTGCGTTTCCAGAGATAATTATGATGACTCATACTCATTAAGTACCAGTTGGGTGAATCAACTAATGGATGAATCATTCAATTCTACCCATCTTTCAATAATAAATCCTAATATCATTTTTCCATGAGAGTCACCCTAATTATTTCATGTAGACATCATCTCTCCTCCCTTTGAACTTTTATTCATCACCAAAGTAACATATAATGTCATTCCTCCTGAAGATGGGTTCTGTCATTCTGTTAGCAGGTAGGTCTTAGCTCACTCTCTATACCCATGTGTTACATTGTTTGTTGACATTCCTTCCCATTTTGACACCACAGTAACACTATATCAAGACCAATTCTGTTCTGTTTTATATGCACACATGCAAACGTATAGATTCCTACAGGACCCCAAGCATGCATTATTTATTCCTTTGTTTTACAGATATGTATGCTCAGTAATTTTTTCACTGGTAAAATTCCTAAAAACTAAGGTATCAAGTAATTCATCCTTGTTCTTTCATATTTCAGTATTTTTATTCATTACACCCCTAGGCACATACAAACAATATTTTTTTTTCAATCTGGGATTTGAACTTAGGGCATTACACATTAGGCAAGTGTCTTACCCCTAAGAGGTCTGTATTCCTTGTTCTCATCTCTTTCAATACTAACAGTACGAGTAATCACTTACTGAGTGCTTACTAGACACCAGAAATTGCTAAAGGTATTTCAAGTTCTATTTTATTTGATACTTAAAAGAATTCTAAGGGATATATTATGATTCCTTTCATTTTCATATGAATAAATGAACACTTAAGAAAAGTTAAGTCATGTGTCCAAGACCACAATAAGCTAATTAAATGATCAGGGTCAAACGGAGGCATTTTGGATTTCATTCTACAGCATTTTCAATTGTAACATTAAAAGTATTTCAGGTGATAACCTACTGAATGTGAAACCACCACAGACAAAAGAATCATTCACAAATGAGTAATATGGAATCCCATCAAGGGAAGGACTCACCACCCTCCACACAGAACCTATGCTCAGTCCAGCTACTAAGAGTACTTCTCCTGTGACTTCTTGGTTCAGATCCTGCTCTTCCTCCATTGGAAACTCCTAGGAAGGAGGAGCTGACTGTCCAGCTGCAGGAGTCTTCCAAGTAGTTTCGAAAACTGAGTATTGGATAAGTCAAACAACTGGCCTTCCAGAACATTCTACTGAAACATCAATTTCTGTTCCATGAGGGGTTATAAAGGAAACCCCATCTCAGTGATAGCCAGCACCAGATTCCAACTGAGAATATTCTTATATAGGTTAAACATCCCCAGGTTTCTTTCCTACTCTCTTTTTTGTTAAATAATAACTTTGTATGATACCCAAGATAGCATATCGAACATAAAAAAACCTTTATGCAAAGTTTTAAGAACATTCAAATAAATGTTATAAGATTATGAGTCTAAATATAAAATATAACTAATGATTTGTTCACAACCTCTCTAATTGCAATATATATTATTTAATGGATGCTAATATCCATTGATTCTTGCTTGGAGCAAAGCTGTGCTCAGATTATTGCATGCATTATCTTAATGCATGCTTGCCAGATATCATGGCACAGGCTCCATTGTTAGTGATTTTAGAAATTTTACTTTATGGATTATGAAACCAAGTCTCAATAATGTTCTACATTCCTCAAGGACATTCCAATTGTAAACAAGAGTAATAATGATAATGATAATAATAATTATAGTTTCTCTTAATCTTATGCCTAGGTTCTCAACCATTCATTACCTTACAGAATCTCACAAATACAGAATCAACTCTACAAAATGGACAATTGATTAAATATAGAATGCATTTCAAGGATTTGTGTAACTTTGCAATGATTGAAATGTTTCCCACTTATCTTAGCTTCTCTCTTGCTGCACTGAAAGCAATAAATTTTATGCTGAAAAAAAATCCCAACTTTAACCTTTAAAATACTAATAATGTAATAGACACAAAACTGGAAAAATGTGCTCCTTTCTCTCGATTTCTTTTTTTATTTACATCTTTTCAATCTAGGTTTATTCTGCTTTGTTAAGGCAGCAATTACTGTAGCTAGAATTACCATGGCTATTATATGATACCCAATGATCCCAAGCATTGTATTCATTCTCTTGATGTCTTTTGACCCATGGTATTTTTTTTTTTTTTGATCAGGTAGTTGGTGGTGTGTGGGTGGGCAAGGGAGGGAAGAGATGAGCATACAGGTGAATGGCTGTACACATTTAATTGGGACTTTTAATAGAACACTTTGTGGACTGTTCAAACAAGAGAGTGAAGAACTAGGTATCCTTGACAACAGTGTAGGTATATCACGAAACAAAAGAAAGACCAGAAGATTCACAGTGGGAGATCTAAGAAGTAGATCATTGGGATAACAGCTAACAGCCCTTTGGTGAAAGCCTCAAAACGTGAAATGTGTTCATGAAATGTACCATTGCCGCTGGATCATTAGAGCAGTTGAACAGAAGACATTAATGATTGGCACAGAGGCTGAGGCACACTATAAAAAACTGAATTTGAGTGTTATATTTTCTTTGTGGCTGGAAGTAATTATTAGAAGCACCACCACTACAGATGGATCAGTGAATAAGGATAAGAGCCAGCTCTTTGTACCAATTAACTGTGTATCATTGACTTGAATTCTCCATGGATAAAACAGGGTTAATTATTTTTGCTTTATTTATCTCACAAGTAATTGGGAATGAGTCTCATGACAGTTGTAAGATACCATATGGCTTCCTGTAACATTAAAACAGATTTCTTAGCCATTGCAAGCTAATATAACAATAGATATTTACTGTTTGCCTCCATGGTATTTCTACCTCACTCCATTAGCAGCTAAGAACTTCTAGAGATGCACATTCACCAAGTCTTATGCATGAGATTTCCTCTTTCTTTTTGTATGTAAACCTCCCCTGGCTGAGACCAATAAGCACGGCTTCTTCCTTGGATCATTGACTGACCAATGAGATGGATAGTGAGCTCTCCATCATCATCTTGCATGTCCTGACAATTGAACTCAATGTGTAGACTTGAGAAAGGGAGAGATACCAAGCCCTGAGGACAACATCAGGTTCCTGAGGCTAGCTACCGTATGCTTACATGATTCATTTCCATCTCAAAATTTATTATCATTTGCATTTGCAAGCTGAGTTAGAATTTTGTCATTTGCAATAGAGATACTTAACTAATTAATCAGGAAATAACTTGCATTTAATTAATCTTGGTTAAATGCTATGCTTGTTAGATGTTATACATCAATGTTGTTCAAATATTTATGGAGATACAACACTTTTGTCATATGCCATCTACTAATTTTGGGAGAATTATCAATAATATGACAGACATTTTAAGATATGGGCATACATGATTGCTCATTTCAATAGATCTCAGTCTACCATATTTAAAACAGGCGATATTAATTCATCAACTTTCACACTATACATTAAAATCCTGGCAAATGACATACAAGCATCTCTCAGCAGAGACAACCTATAGATGACAAATGGTACACAAGAGACTTAACTGGGCACAAACAGTAAATCCAGCTGCTTTTAGATGCAGTTAGTTCACAGACAGAATGACGTCAGTCTCTTAGTTTTGATGAATGTAGGAAGATTATAAGCTGGGGTTAAGGAGCAGTAGTAGGATGCCTGCCTAGCATGCATGAGGCCCTGGGTTTGATCCCACTGTTGCAGAGAACATCAGGGAAGGCTAAATACTGTCTTTGTAGCCTTAATAAATCTAAGGTTATTTCAAAGAACATAGTTTATTTGAAAAATATTATTATGTACATTGTGTGTATCAAGTTGGCAAGAGTTTTAACAACCATGTAAAATGTGCCTCGGTGTGCTGGTAAAGGGGTATTCTTATAACTATATCAGTAGGAAAAATGAATGGCAAAGTTCTAGATGGTTAGCTGATAATTTTTTTTAGTCTAAATATGTGAAATTTGTACATTCTTGAGTCCCAAATTAACTCTTACAGCAAAAGAGAACTAAGAATGTAATTTGAGGGCTATGTAAGGATTGTCTTAAGTGGATAGCTATGTAGTTATTAATCTTCATATCACCTAATTTTTATCCTAGGTTCATATCCAGCAATAAATAGCTTGTTAACAAATGATGTCACAGTCATACAATTAGAATGGAATTCTACTGAGCCGGAAGCAGCTGTGCTAGAGTAGGCAAAGGTACCTGACAAAAATGTGGACTTTCTTGGATATCATATAAATATAATATAAATAGAAAATTTACACAGAAAACCGATAAAACAGTGAATACATTACCAACTATATTTATTCATTTATTTTAAAATATATGTTAACCACTTCTGTTGAGCACCAGGGCTATAGATCACAGTGAACAATATACATAAATGCCTGCCTTAACATAACATATAGTTAAGAAGTATAAACAAGCTAATTGTGTAGTGTGTTTGAAGAACACGCCACAGAGCAAAATGAAGCTGGACACAGACAGTGTGGAAATGCTAGAGTTCAGTGTTGTGATTTTGACCTGTTTAAAAAGGTCTCTGTGAGCAATGTAACGATTGATCAAAAGGCCTGAAGACATGGGAAAGGAGTCTCATAGCTTTCTGGGGGAAAAGTCATCTAAAAATAGAGAATAGGAGGTAAAAACAGGAGTGGAGGTGAGAGCTGCCTAGACACTCCTAGGGCCAGCAAGGACACAGGCCCACTAGAACACTGTAGGAGAGAAGGAGAAGAACAGTTCAATGGTGATAGATTGCACAGGTCACTGGAGGGATTTAGACCTTTACTTTGAGTGGGACGGAGAGCAATTGAAGAGATTTGAAATGAAGGCTGACAGGGTTTGATTTATCTTTGCAAAGGATCATTCTGGCTGCCATTTTTGAGAACAGAGATTACAGGGGTCAAGGGTCAAAATACGACAACCTCTTGGGAGGGCTGATAAAGGCTTATGTGTGATCCGGAGAAGCAAGGACAGGGGTGTAGACTGGCAAAGAGTGGGGCACATAGTCAGCAGTGGTTAAACGTCTCCAATATTTCTAAAATATATTAACTGTGAGAACTGGATATGGACTGATGGCTTGAGGGCAAGCCATGAATCAGGAAGGACTCTAAAGATTTTGACCTGAAAAAACAAAAGGGTGAAGTTATTCTTAACTCGAATGGAGAAGGCTATAGCGAGGGCCATTTGGGAGGTAAAACCAAGAATTCAATTTTGGACATGTCAACTTTGGGATATTGATTATCCTTCAAGAGAACATATTGAGTGAGCGGTTGAATATTTAAGTCTGAAGTTCAGGGGCAATCACATGTGAAGGTGGGTCTCATAAAAGTAGATGTAGAGGACTGGGGTGAGGTCACCTGGGGAAAGGGATTTTTCACAGTGCAGGGAAAGTTGCCAACAAACGAGGCACAGTTAACATGAAGATGTCAAAGGGAAGAACATGGAATAAGATCAGAAAACGAGCAAACAGTGTGAGTAAGTCAGGACCAACACCACCCTGGAAGCTGAGAGAGGGCAACACTTATTCCAAGGGGGAGGAAGTGATGTACTTGGACATGTTACTTACGAGTCCTGTAAAAGGAGACAGTAGGGACAACCAGGTTGAGCAACAGAGGTCATTAACAGCTTTGAAAAGTCGGTTTGAGTGCAATGACATGTTCTGAGATTTGTCTGCAGTGTGTTTTGAGACAGTAACATAGAAGACAGTGGGCTGAGATTAAAATGTGCCGGCAGTGGTCCCAGAATGGAAAGGAGAGAATCAGGGCCATGGCTAGAGAGCAGAATCAGAATCGGGCTTTAAAGTATCTAAGACGGTAGTATAATTATTTCACTATTAATATTTAAGAAAGAGGGAGGCATTTATGATGAAGGAGAAAATAGAATTCCTGGAGTGGACATTAAAGCAGGAGTTAAACATTACCCAATCTAACTTGGAATTCATATCCACCATGAGGACTCTGCCTGCCTATTCAGAGACCATCTGGGGATTCTGCGGGGTTTCAGGTAACCTAATTCGGAGAATATTTCACAATATTTTACCTTTTACCAGCAGAAAATATTAGGTTAACAATTCATAAGAAAGCAAGCAACATTTGTTTAAATTTTGCATAATATGCTGTCACAAAAATATGCAGTGAAAAGGTTCTGAGGACACACTAACCGCATAAAGGAGGGAGCAGTATTCCTGAGTTTTCAGGGTAACGTGAATTAAGATGACCCTGCCCTACGCTAGCATTTTACATCTAACACAGACTTGCTTGGTAGTGAGCCTGCTAGATGATTTAATAGAATTATTTTCATTTTTTTATTGAAAGAAAAAAAAATGCCCAAATAGGTGTTAAACCTTATTTGCATGCACAGGGCTCAAAAATACACATATATGTATATCAAATGTATTCTCATCATTATATATATATATATATACATACATATACACACACACATATATATATATATCAATATTAACATGTACATAAACAGTCTCCATATAGATATACCAAGATTATATACCTATACAGGCAGGCATATGAGTGCATACTTGGGTATAAAACATTTGAGTTGTTCTATTTCTGAAGCTGAAATTCTTTTGTTTCTTCAAGGACTTCCTCTTCATATAGATAATTTTTCTTATGGCTGTGCAAACTTAGATACCATCTGGATAAATTAAATTTGTACAGAGAACTCCTGAAGTGACAAAAATCCTAGGTCCCAAAGCAAAAGTAACCGGGAGTAGGCTAGCTTGTGGCCTGTGTCCTCCAAGATATATTCTCCACAGCTGACCTTTTCAACACCTCTGTGGGATGAGATGCCACAAGTGACTTCATTCAAAGTTTTATGAAACTGCCATGTTTTCCTTCACTGAGATACAATTCTCTTCCTATTTAGGAATGCACAGATGGATATTTTTCTGAACATTTACACATAAATCTTAATCTTGTTCATAGATCTGTGGGTTCAGATTGACACACTTGCCATTTTGAGTTATAACCATCACAACTGCCACACAATAACCCTCCTCTGTTTTTCTCAGCATAGTTTCCTATAAACTCGAAATAGACTAAATCACGAGAAGGGTATGTAGAGATGGATGGCCAGATCCTAGCACCAGGGATATGCCTGTCTGGTATCAGGCTAAGATAAACCTGGTACGTTCAAGCTCAGAGTCACTTTTGCTTAATTCTTTCTGCTCAATTTGGGGGCACCCATCTGGTCTTCCTGCCATTATATACTACACTTGCTTCAGTAAATTTTTCAATCCATGACATCATATGTACCATGATTCTGTGCCACTTTTTTTCTCTTCAGGATCAGACTGTATGTTGAGATCCTCCCAGGCAGGCATAGGGTTGCTCTAGAAAAGATGTGAACTACAATTGAGTACTTTTCCTAGCTAAGGCAAAGTGCATACATGATGGGGCTGCTATCACAATTTATACAGGCTCCTCAGCTAAGTGACACTTAGTTATTAATCTCTAGTGACAAAAATCAGTGAATTGCATTTGTCCCTCTAGCAATGTATTCTTTTGGCATATACCCATACATCAGAACTAAGGAATAGTAAAATATAGTATTATATTAGACTATATGCTTCCCGAGGGCAGGAAAACATCCCTGTGAATTTATCTTTGTGTCCAACATGCGCACAACTTCTGGATCATGAGAGATGCTCTCTATATGCTTCTGTTTATTCAATCCATGAGTAAAATTATACTTCTATCACATAATACTATGCTCTTTATAAATTCATTCTGAAAATATCTGATCCAATTTCTCCCTCAGAAATTTGGAGAGCACCTTACACACACACACACACACATATATATATATATATATACATACATACATACATTTCGTATATATGAGTGTACACAGATGACAGGGTCCCTACGCATTCTGTGAATGTATGTACAACGTTTTAAAGTGTTAGTCTCCATCAAGAGAGATCATCTTCGTGCGTCAGAACTCATCTCTATGTAGCCATATCCAAACCAGTCCTAAGGTTCCTAGTCTGTGCGGTGTTCACCCCACTTTGCTCTTCTCTACCCCGACTCTTGTTAGAGTGTTAGGCATTCAGTGTCCTGGTGACACAGATCCTCACAGGCCCTGCTGCTTTGTTCCTCAGTGCACCACACTCTGGCAGTGACAAAAGCCACTTCCCAGGGAGCTGTGAGATAGTCTCTCAGTAGCAGAGGTCTATTTCCCTGCCCCCCTCCTGCCCCAAATTCCAGACTCATGACACAGAAGCACAGTTAGAGATGAAAAATACGCTTCATTATCTTGGTAGCACAGAGAAAAATGTTATGGCTTTATTTAGCAGTTGCTTTTATGCTTTTAAAACCATGTTAATTTCATTTTTTATGTAATTGTGCATTAAATCATCTCAGACAATCGTGTGATTTGGAAATAAAAATCCAACAAAATAAGTAAAAGCTATAATGTGCCTTTTTTTTCCTCACTGCTTTTTTGTAGTCTGTTTTTATGTTTCTCAGGCATTAGTGTCTCTGCTACTTCCTGGGAAGATTAATCTGGGCCTCACGGAGCCTCTTTTGGCTTCTCAGTCTTCAGTTCTTCCTGTGCTCTGAGCTTTTCTCCGTGGTTTCTGCAGCAACTACTTGTGAGTTACCAGCCCCAACAGCATCAGGGCTTCTAAAGCCTCCTAATCCGCTAGTCTCCTCTCTAATAGGGCCACCAGCTGGATGAGGACCTCAGCCCTGGGGGAGCTATTGAAAGAGAGCTTCACAGAGAAAACTTGTGAGTCCCGGGTTATAGCATCCTTCTTTTCTCATAAACTTAGGAGTGTTTACTAGAATGCATGCAGTGCCGTGTATGCAATAACATTCAGCATATCAGGGCAACTAAGCTTTCTTCTTGTTTAAAGAAAAGCTGGGCCATTTGATACATTGTCCTTCATCCCTCCCATCTTAAGCACTTTATAAGGGATGAGACTTCTGATGTATAATGATGAAGCTTTTGGAACTCTCGAGTGGGTCCTTTTTGATAAGAGCTTACTCCAGTCTAATTTTACACACATTAGGCGACTCCCTGAGCAGATACGAACAATCTTTCTCTCTCCTCCTCTCTGTGTGTGTCATGTTCAGTGTAAACAATTGCTATAAGGTATTTTACTTCCTGTAAAGGAATGTGTACTGCTTTACCAGGGCTACTACTGTATTCACACACGTAAACTACAGCACTAACTGTTTATGCTCTAAAGAACAGAATCCCAAAGTCAGGCCTGTGGTTGGGTTGCTTCCCCATGTTTCTTCACAGCTTCTTCCCTCTGTGTATATCCTTGTGCCTCAGTTCCCTCCCTCCCTCCTTCCCTCCCTTTCCCTTTTCTTTCCTTCCCTCCTTTCTTTCTTGAGATAGCATTTCACTGTGTAGCTCTGGCTGGTCTGGAACTCACAGAGATCTGCCTCTTTCTTACCAATGCTGGGACTGAAGATGTATACCACTATACTTGGCTCAATATGCACTCCTTTTTTTTTTTTTAAAGGACATCAGATCTACCCTAGTTCTTTGTCTTTATTAACTTTGTGAAGACTGCCCTAGAATGCCACATTCCTGGAGAACAAGGGTGAAAACTTCAATGCAGAACTTAAGATTTAATTACACAATTCAACTCAGAAGAGAATATTTTGTCTTTCTGTTGCAACGTAAAAATAGACTTCTTTCCAAACACTAACATTCTACAAAATCACCAATCATTAACTTCTTCTCTGTGTTACAATGTTTTTTTTTATGATGAACCCATGAGTGTATATTAATGAGCAAATCACTCTTAGTTCAGTTGTAGGATAATTCTCAAGACGGATATATGTATATGTACGTACATGTTCACTAATGTATACAACAGCTGAAGTATGTATATACAACCAGCAGTGAAATTAGCTCCTGCTTGGGGACACTATGAAATGTCAATTACACTGCCAAACTTTCCAGCCTGGTACTGTAGCTTGCCACCTTAGGGAGCTTTCGCATTCAATTTATTGTTAAATAAAATAGCCAACTTGGCAGCAGAGTTAGATTAACAAGTTATAATGGGTGCTTTTTTTTCTTTAGAAAAGGAAGGTGTGCTAATATTCTTAAGAAATAAATTTGAGGGAGATTACAGATTGTGAGAAAGGTCATTTGTCTGTAACCATTTTAAGTGGAGCATGCAAAAAAGAATGAACTCAGTCAGTTTGTCTGAATTCAACAGAAGCATAAAGGAATTAGAGGAAAACCTAATAGTGCTTTGTTTAAACATTTCTTTTGTTAACATTTACTGTTTCAATAGGAGGCACTAAAGGAAGAATTTGAAAGTAGCCATGGAATTGAGTTTGTGCTGTTGACCTCAAACTTACACACACACACACACACACACATTCGAGAGCCTCTTAGTTTAATCAGCTTGACTGCAAAGGGCATTTGTCTCACACAGCTGAGACTCTCCTATGCACAGGGAGGCTAGGGGAGTTTTCCAAATGCACCAAGAATAAGAAGACCTCTCTTATCTAGTCATGGGTTTACTACTGGAGTTCGTAATAGTGCGTTGTTTGCCGACTCTTCAGGGACTGAGTTAAAGTGTTTTATGTGTAGCATCTAATTTAATCCTCACAACAATTGAATCTAGTAGGTGACTGAGCTGCTCTGTGACAGGTGCAGAATAGGAGACAGCTACAGAATAGGGGGCAGGTTGAGGTCATTAATACCCTAAACGGCACAGCTGCAGATTCTCAAAGTTTGACTTTGTGGAAAGTGAAAGAGGCTGAATTTAAGGTAGCAGAAGATTTTTTTTCTTTTCAAAGCTGTACATATTCTTCAGGGGGCCTATTCCTCCTTCTGATTTGGAGAAAAGGGCTGACGCTAACATCCTTTGAGCTCTCGTATCTGACACTGAACTTACCCAAGCACTCCACAGATATGAGCACACTTAATTGAACAGTTCCTCTATGGGACGGTTCTATGGTTAATTCTAACTTTTGGAAGGTTGAATGCCTGGTAGAAGTCATGCAATTAGAATTGGAGCCTCCAGGCTTGCTCCAACTTTTGCAAGATAAAGCAACCTCCATTTCATCAGTGAATTAATGTACTTAGAAATCATGTTTATAAAAATTAGGTTGGGCTACCCAAAACTTTTCAGTTGGCTAGCATAGTAAATGAATGATTTAATGCGTTTTATTCATGACTTAGGTGATGCATCATTTAAAGGATATCTAGGTAAAAAAGAAAATTCACTGACACTGAGCAAATAAACCATGTGTCAGAAGGTTTTTATGATATTAACTCAGGGCAATATAAGTAAAACCCAAAATATATTGACAGAGTTAACAAAGGGAGGCTCAGGTTATGGCTTGCCTAAACAAATGTCTATCATTCACCCATAAACAGAATGGTAATAGGGGCCCAAGAGATGCCTAAGTGATTAAGAACACTTGCTGCTCTTGCAGAGGTCAAAGGTTCGATTCCTAGCACCCATGTGGTGGCTCACAACTATCTGTAACTCCAACTCTAGAGGATCTAACACCCTCTTCTGCTCCCTTTTGGGGACCAACACGCACATGGTGCACATACATCCATGTAAGCAAACACTCATGAAATAAATGAAATATTAACAAATAAATCTTTGAAAAATTGTTAAGATGGATTGTTGAATAACATGAAAAACTACTCAAAGTTTTACATGATGGTGAATATTATAAGGTTTTCAATGTATAGAAGAACTTGAGAGGCATCTAGACATTTTTATATTGTTGCAGCAGCAGACATTGTTTTTATCTAGGTTTTAAAATGTTGATTGAGTTTATTTTTTGTCTCAGAGCACTGAAAACACACACACACACACATCAAAATTTTGTATTAGTAGCACATTTGTGTAATCAGAGAAAATCTTGCTTTCAAAAGACAACTCCACTGAATTGAAACATTTCCCACAATGAAATAATTACCTTGGGATTTGTGTGCATGCAATAATCTAGCAGAGTGGATGGAATTCCTTCTCTGTACAGGCCCACATCACGACTACCTTAGACCTTGCCAACTAAGTGACAGAATGAAGGGTATGCAGTAGATATTTTATAACAACAAAACAAGCTACACATTTAGGAAATTTGAAACATAATACTAATAACTGAGTATAAACCTTTTGCAACACGTTTACTAGTAAAAATGCTGGAATTCTTTGTGGATGTGTGTGCCAACTTTGTACTTTGGGTTCAAAGTGAGAGGTCCCTGTTGTGAGAACATATTGAAACTGTCCACCTATGAATATTGATGTACCATGCACTTTTTCTTCTGCTATCTCTGGAGATGGCTTTTCATGCACAGGGGACACATGCGGTAACTGAGGTGCCACCCTTGCATCGCTGCAGTTAGTGGGCACTAGCAGTGAGAGACACCTACAGTAGGGTCTCAGTTGCAATTGTAGACTATGATTCTGTAACATGAAAGCCACCCCAGACAGCATGCACATTAGTGGCATGGCTCTGTGTCAACAAAGATTTGTCCAAGGAACATGAAACTGTGAATTTCAAACATTTTTCAGATATCCAAATTATTATCCCACTTTTGATGTTTTGTTCACTTAAAAGCATAGCTTATTATGGGGCAGTTACAATAGTATTCTTACTTAATTTTTTGGTTTATTAATTTTTTTATTTTATGTGTATGAGTGCTTTGCCTGCATGTTTATATATGTACCACATGAGTGGCTGGTGGCCAGAGAGGCCAGAAAGGTTGCCAGATCCACTGGAACTGTAATTATGGATGGTGTTGAGCCACCATGTGAGTGCTGGGAATGTAACCCAGGTGCTCTACAAGAGCAACAAGTGACCTTAACCACTGAGGCATTGCTCCCAGAGAATCAGTTTTCATTAAGGGTGTGGCTCCTGAGTAGGTCTACATACTATACTCCAGTGGATGGTGCCTGAATATATGGATAGCACAAATTAGAGTTGATGGGCTGTTAGATAAAACAAAGGTCATGAAGCTGGGAAGGAGTAGAGAGGTTGAGGTGAATATAATCAAAAATACATTGTATGAAATTTGCAAAGAATTATGAAAATATTTTTAAAATCTAGTTGTTTAAAATACTTCAAAATAAAATCTTTTAAACAGGGGGCATTATTTATTTAATCCCAAGGTGTTAGCCCTAAATATGCACATACAAGTAATGAACTCAGTGGTGTGTGTGTGTGTGTGTGTGTGTGTGTGTGTGTGTGTGTGTGTGTGTGTGTTGTGGGGGCCCACAGAGACCCCAGCTTATGGCTTGTTTTCATCTTGACTCAAGGTCAGAGAGTCCGAGCTTGTTTCTCCCCTGCAAGGCTGCATAGGATGTTTAGGCCAAAGGTGTGGTTACCAGGTGTCTTATACTTCAAGGCCTATTGACAGGATACTTTGTTGTAATGCCTGGTCATCAGATGTCTTGAGTACTAAGGAGATGTTTACACTTGACTGTACTTTGTACCTTGAACTTTGATGTCCTTTTGCCCCCTTTGCTTTGGGTATATAAAGGCTGTAAGCAATAAAACTCGTGTCTGCAGTGCTGACCCAGAACCCTCCCGAAGCTATCCTGTGTCTCTGTCTTTTTCTTCATATATGACTATATTTCATAGCTATCATTTCCCAATTCCACACTCCCCCCTTCAGGACCATTCAACAGGTCGAGAAGGACTCGATAATGTGTGTATATTAGTGTATATCGATATAATTATAAAAGATATGGTCATGAATTGGAGGAGGCACAGAGGAGGTTGAGGGAAGAGAGGGAGAATAAAAGTCTTGAAAAACAATATAAATGTAACGAAGTCTCAAAAATGAAAAATATCAATAAAAATATTTTTAAACAATGGTAGCCTCATTTTGAATTAATTCAATACAATAGATAACAGGACTTTAATTTAGCCCCCCATATAGAAGTAGGCATACATCTCCTATAAACTTCATATAGCAATAATCTGATAACATTGAATACTCATATACCTTTTTTCAGAAAGTTAAAATATAAATTTTTATGCAAAATAATATATCTCATTTCTCTATGACTGATTAAAGACTCTACCCAACTAGACACTGAAAAATACTTAAGAAGCATTCCAAAAAAAATGTTTTATAGGATCAAAGAAAAAAAAAAGCAAATTTTGCTGCCAAAATCTATTACATCTTTCAGACCTGTGAATATTTCCTATAAAGATTCCAGGTTTTGTTGGGTATTATACTAAACACATCCATTACAATGCCTTTTTAAGAAATAGCATCATGTGTTCAGAATCTTACAAAGAAAAGCATGAAGCTGTTCCAGTTGTATATTCCTATCTTGTGTTTATGCTGTCTTATTCTCCATGAAATATTTTTTTTGACCTTAGAAAGAAAACCAAACACATTCTAGAGGTTTAGGCAGAGTTGTAAGCAAGAAAATGCAGATGGGCTCACAGAAGCTGTGAGAAGCAGAGACTCCTTTCACATCAGGCTCAGGACTTTCGCCACATTCTTGAAGCCATGTCCCTCCCCAAAGGAGGATTCTGATTCTTGCCTATTTGAATCTTTGCCCTGTTGAGTAGGAACATGGGTCACTTGATTCAGTACTGTGATCTAGTCCACTGTGAGTTCGTACTGTATCTAGTCTATTCAAACAATCTAAATCACAGTGAACTAGGTTTCTGTTAACTAGATAACTGTGATTCTAGTTCACTGGGTTTTCTATTAAAAGATGGAATCCCAGGCCTGCAATATCTTTACAAGCATGAATGTAGACAACTAGGAATTCAGAAACCACTCCACAGCCACTGTTCCAAAAGCAGAACATTCTAGATCTTCTTCCATAAAGATTTACATGCGTAGTTCTTCTGTTTACCTCTTTATGGGATATAAATTTCTTCAACAAAAGTAAAATAGTTTGAGAATAAATTTTGTACCTGATACAGATATTTGTCTTTGAAGCCATGGAAACATCTTTGTACTAAACTGTTAGAATGGACTATTTCTTTAGTTCATACCTCCTGTCCTGGGAACTATGTATATTTCTTTAGTTCACTCACTGCAACGAATGTTCCAACAATCTGTATGGTCCAGGATTCCATTATGAGGAAAGGGACTTATAATTGTGATCTCATTAGGGTCACAATGAAGAAATTCAGGAAAATGACCAGAATAATGCAGAGTAAGCAATTACATGGCAGTAAGTCTGAGATACTATGAAAAATATTGAATAGCCAATGTAGAAACTTGATGTTCAGGCATAGAAAGCATTTCCCTTTTGAGATATTAGCATCTGCTTCTATAAAGATGATTTTCTTGATAAAACTATTTTGATTCCAAATGATTTATTCACTTATAATCTAGCAGATTTGAAAGTAAGTTTAGACTGTTTTTCTAAGAAGTATCTATGAACCATGCATATCCAAATAATCTGGATGCAAATGAGAAGGCTCTTCAACCTTCAGTTTGAAGGCTCAATCTTTTCTGGGCCATTAGTCATGAATTTCTGTTATAGGTAGTTTGATATAGGAGAATCCTAAATTTTATACATTTATGTTTAACTGGACCAGACTAGTAACATATAAAGCACACCACCACCAATTTGTATGCAATTAAATTGAATGGTTTAGGAGCTAAGGAAAATGCAACATAGAATCTCTTCAAACTTCTAATTGTTCCATTATAAAAGATGAACTATGATAACTTAGAGATTTAGATAAATATGGTTTGATCTGGGGTCTGACATTATAGTTGTGTAGATTACACAATTCATATGACCTTACCAAGTTTGTAGGCACTATTTCTACCATAGTATATTTAATTACATGCTGGCATTGTCAATGTCACACACATAGAATTTGTGCCTATAAAGATGTGTACCTTTATAAACACATAGAAATCATTCATACTATGTTTGTTTTATAATATGATGAACATTAAATAAAATAATGGAAATCAGCTGATTAGCATTGCATCTGCCTTGTGAGTAGTGAGGACTAGAGGTAGAGAAAAGAAAATTCAAAAAATAAAAATCAAAGAGCAAGAGGTTGAGGGAGTTCAGATGAGAAAGTACAACAAACAGACAAAATTAAGAACTCTATCTTAGGGTTTCTTTTCTTTTTCTTTTTCTTTTTTCTTTCTGTTTTTTCGAGACATGGTTTGTTTCTCTGTGAAACAGTCCTGGCTGTCCTGGAACTCACTCTGTAGACCAGGCTGACCTGGAACTCAGAGATGTGCTAACTTTTGCCTCTCCTACTTGCTGGGATTAAAGGCGTGTGCCACCACCACCACCACCACCACCACCACCACCACCACCACCACCACCACCACCACCAGGCTGTTTTAGGATTTCCGCTGCTGTGATAAAACACCATGTCCTAAAGCAACTAGGGAAGGAAAGGGCTTGTTTCACTCACACTTCTATATCACAGTTCACAAATGAAGTCAGGTCAGGAACTAAAGCAGGGTAGGAACCTGGAGGCAGAAGTGGATGTAAAAGCCATAGAGGAGTGATGCTTACTGGTTTGCTTCCCTATGGCTTGCTCAGCCTGCTTTCTTACAGCACCCAGGATTACCAGCCCAGGCTTTTCACCACTCACAGTGAGCTGGACCCTCCCACATCAATCAAAAAAATGCAACACAGGTTTTCCTACAGACCAATCCAGAGGGAGCGTTTTCTCAACTAAGGTTCCCTTTTCCAAAATGACTCTAGCTTCTGTCAAGTTGATATAAAACTTGCCAACACGAACTCATAGAGCCAACTGAGAAAGGAAGAGAAAAGACAAGGCAGAAAGGGGCATAATCCTTGCATCTCTAGCAGCTTTGCTTGGCCATGGTTAGCTTACCTTTGTTTCTACGCTCTGTAATGTGGTAGCCATGCTGGCTTCTCAATGACTGAGTGATTGTTAGACTAAGCCCAACACGGAGTCACCACAGAAAGGTTATTAGTATTTCATCTCCACTCTGAAAATGTCAAGCCATATCAGTCTGGTGGGTGCTGATAGGAACCCCACTTCCCATTATCATATGTTAATGAAGGGAAACAACTTACAATCTGCTAGGGGAAAACCCAGAGTGAGCAGAGCCTAGGGTTTACACAATTTCCTACATTTCCAGCCTCGTTAAAGTATGCAGATTGTATCATTAAGAAACAGTTGCCTGGCAGAGTTTTCTCCTGGAGTCCAGTTATAGGTACATGCTTGGCAGTCGTTATTACAGCAAGTTAACACACTGTTCTAGTCTATGTAAAAACAACCCAAAAATTAAGAAAGAGAAGCAAATTTTATCAGCTATGTTTTCATTTGAGGGGTTATTTTTCTGCACCCCAAAGGTATGATTCTGTTTAAAATCCAAAAAGAAGGACCAGTGATGCTTGTTTGGTCCTCTGTTCTATACAAAAACCTAGCATAGAAATTTTGTTTTTTCTCAAAGCTTTCTTCTTCAAGTGTGTGCACACGATAGCATATTTAATGCAATAACACACATTATGCTTGAGTTTAATGAAGTAGATGGTTAAGCCTAGCTACCTGGCATTAGTATAGTCATGGACCTTAGAAAGAATCTACTACCACCACTTCTCTAGACCAGCTAATTCTTTACTGTGGTCAAATGTCACCCTTAAACCCACAGGTAAGTGCAGCTACCCCATGTCATCAAAGAATCTGCTCATTGCAGCAAATGGAGACCACCACAGAAAACTACAACTGGACACAAATGTAGAGATGAATGGATCGTGGGGAACCCAGCACCAATGGACACATCTCAATCACATCTCCTGCAGCTATAGGTCAGGGAAAGGCATGGAAGAGGGGCGTGGAAAAATTGTAGGAGCCAGAATATCAGGAAGTCTGCTGTGAAACAGTCTCTCCTAGAAACAGACCAGAACAATGGCAGTATCCATGGACAAATTAACACAGAAGGAAGGAAATTTCACAGGGTCCATCCCTAGATCAAGAATGATAGGCAACTAGTGAGTACTGGGAGAAAGAGAATTAGCCTCTCCTAGGAATGAGGCCCCTAATGTTTGTCCAATGCAAAATGATCATCCCTGGAACCATGTGTTTGCTTTTTCCATTCAAATGGACAGGGAAGGAAAGATGATATTTTAAAAAATGACTTAAAAACAAGTCCAGCAGAACCTCACCAATGAACACTTTTGATATGGGGGCCTGCCTTTAAAAAAACTGGTAACCAATGAGTGGTGGTGACACATGCCTTTAATCCCAGCATTTGGAAGGCAGAGGCAGGCAGATGTCTGTGAGTTTGAGGCCAGCCTGATCTACAGTGAGTTCCGGGGTAGCCAGGGCTGTTACACAGAGACTCTGTCTTGAAAAAATAAAAGCAAAAAAAAAAAAAAATCAAACAAAAATACCCCCCTAGTAACTGTGTAGAAACATGGGATGATAACAAAGAAGTGGTTAGGTCATCAAAGTAGTTCATATTGCCTAAGATTTAATAGTTAATGCGAAAAACATATAAAAATGTGTCAACTGGTATCACTGTCATATGCAAATACAACTCAGTTCGGTTTTCTGTTAGAATCTAAGTATACTCCGACCCCAGAAGATTTCTGGGGCCAAAGCTGTTTTCATAAGTTTGTAAATTATCGTCCTTTTCTTTGTGCTGACCTTTGCACTGATGGGCCAAAGCACTGGTGCTTTGGCAGAAGTTAGGCCTGCTCTCTAAAAAGCATTGGTATTCAGAGTTTCTCACCACCATTGACTCACTGTGAAAACAAACGCAGATTTGACCAAAAACTGTTCTTGAAGCAGAGATAAAAAGGCATTATCAATTTTATTAAATCTCGGCCTTTTGACATATTTTTAAAAATATGAAATGGGGTATGATGGGAAATAATAGAAAAATGGTGTTCTCAGTCTGGAAACTACATGCAGGCCTTGTCTCGTGGGAAAGCAGTTGTGTGATTGGGTTGTGAGTTGAACCATTTCTTTTTCATGGAATATTATTTTTACTTTAAACACGCAAAGACAATTATGGCCATTCAGACTTGAGTATTTAACAGGCATTCTCTGTAAAATAAATGAAGCAACTTAGCCACTTGAAGAAATCAGCCATATGGCTGTATTGTTGCCAATGATCAAATTCAAGCTTTGGAGCAAAAATTAGTATTGTGCAAAGCTTAAATTTACCATCACGAGCACAACAGCTTTTTGAAACATCAGAACTTTTCTGATGAGCTTGATGGTAATATTTGTAAATGTGAGAGAATTTTTTTTTGAGATTTTATAATGAAATGTGTCAACATGTGGGAGATCTACATATCTCAGGAACCAGTATTTCCCAAATCGCCATGGCCTTGTGTTACAAGATTCTGCACAAGGAAAAAGACCTATCCAATGGCAAGAAAAGTCAGGATTTTACTATTCCAATAGCAAGCTACAACAATGTCAATTATTTTTATGAAACTTCCAATTGTTGACTTTACGTAGTTCCAAGAAAGGATGGGCACAATTATGTGAAACGGCTGTTCACACTTCCTTTCCCTTTGCTGTCTACTTAACTGGTGAAGGCAAACTTTTCTGCATGTATCTCAACCCAACAATAAACCCAGTTGTTTATTGTTTATTAAGTCATGTATTAAAATGTATCCAGAAAGAATAAGATAAAGCAATAGAATGATTCTCCCTAAACACTTCAGAAATTATTTAGTCCTTACTTTTTACAAAATGACATATTATTGTGAAATGGGTATAAAATTGCTATTTTAAAATAACTTTTTTTTAGGATGACAGTCTAGCCTTGAACTTGAACTCCAGATTCTCCTACTTCTATATCTCAAGTGCTGGAGTCCATTACTAGTTACAACTACTATCTTAACATTTCTGTTTTTAATTTTAGTATATTGGATATTAGTAAATATAAAGTACATTATGAGGTCCCCCTGGGTCAATAATTTTTAAGAAGTGTCTCCCAACTTTAATTTTCAGAAATGCTGTTCTAGGGAGAAGCAATATTTTCTGTATATTTAATGTTTTTAGGAGTATAGGCATTCAATAATTTTAAGTTGTTATTTGTATTAAGCATATTTCCATATGTACCTAAGAATAAGTCCTTCTCAAAAGCCACACACACCCATAATAGATTTTGTGTATATTGATTTTCATCTCTTATGATGTGACCTCATAACTAATTTTTCACAGCATTATAAGCTTAGAGGAGATACACGGACCTCAGACATGTCAAGTAATGACAGCTATAGAAACTATTAAATTCAATTACTAACCCAAAAAGTAGGAAAAATGAAATACTGAAAACACAGAGAGGAAAAGTGTACAAGAAGTGCAGATTCTGTCTTTTTTCTCAGTATTTACAATGCTTTCAAATAAGCATGCCAATAAATTTGTAACTGTTACCCTAAAAAGCAATATAATAACTATTTACTCTGGAAATAATCATTTGCCTTCTGGATGCATGAAAAATTTTAACAGCTTCAATGGGTTCCTTGGAATAAAGTTGACTTGGCCCAACAGTGAGTGAATGGAGTGTTCCAAAGCCCTCAGACTGGGGTGGGAATGAGATTCCTAACACCTGCCCTGAGCCAAAGGATCAACATGGGATAGGAATATAAAGTTCAACTCAAGCACCTCTTAAGATATTGTTACAGGCTGAACAAATATATATATATATATATATATATATATACATATATACATATATATATACATATATACATATATATATATATATATATATTATCCTATCCAACTTCACTAATAATGACAGTTTAGACCTTGACTATTTCACCAAGGTATTTAACATTTCTCACTACAGATTGTCAGGAGAACACTTTATTATTCTGAAAATTTCACCATTTTAGTCAACAAAACAAGTTCTTCCTTAAAATGGCTTTATTATATCTAGGATAGATGAAATTTCTTCTCCTGCTAAGAAAAAACAAAACCCCAACACTTTACAGATGAAAAACTGAGAATGAGGTCATTTGGGAAGATGCTCACACCTGCAGTTAGCAAACATGTGATCTAGCATTAGAAGCCACATCTATTGCAATGTCACAGATCATTCCCTGTACGCATGTTCACAAATCATTTCCTAGGGTCCAGGGGTTACTCCCACAGCTTCCGGTCTTTAAATTCTCACAGTAACCCATAGATGTGCTCTCTTCTGTCCACTATCACTTGAGAGTCAGCAGCCTGGACATGAATCTTCATTTAGTTTTAGGGTACTTTAACTTCTACTCTGCTGCCACTCATAATAATCTGCGATGATATGTCTATGGTATGTTTCTATCTTGTTGTAATTATATAAGCACTCCTATGAAACTCTTAAGCACTCCTATGGAACTCTTATGAAATTTGATTGGGAAGGAAGATCCATTCTTTTCAAAGATTTACCCTTAAAAAAGAGTCCTTTTAAAAGTACACTCCAAAGACATTTTTAAATGTTTTGTAAAAGTTTAAGATTGAAGGACCAGCAAGATGGACAAGCTGTTAAGACACTTGTCACCGAGCCTGACGATCTAAGATTGATCCCCAAGTTCCATATGATAGAAGTTGAGAACTGTTGTCTGCAATTTATCCTGACTTACACTCCAGCACATGGGCATGTGTGCATGGACATGGGTACCTATCAGTGGGAGTGTGCACACACGCACACATGTACTTATATGTAATATAGAAATAAATATAATTTAAAAATTTAAGTAATGGTAAGACAGAAAATAATCTATATCTCCTTCTTAGTTCTTTAATAAAATTGATACATTGCTCAAGTTGGTAACATGCACCAAAAGAACAAATTCTGTGAGGCTGAGAGTTTCTGGTCATAGCTGGAATTAGATTATTCACTTCTCCCAATACATAAACTTTGTATTTTTAAAAGCATCATGAACAGAAATAACAGCAATAGTAATAGTGATTCTGTCCAGTAAATACCATGGATGAGTGATCACTGATAAGAAGGTAATATGGAAAATCCATATGGTAGCTCATGTACAGAGGTAAACCCATGTGCTTACACAGCTCAAAATTAATCAGATAAAGATTGTGGTCATTATGAGGGAAGAAAGTACTATATAGAGGTAGAGAAATGACAAATGTTAACACACACATGATGGTCTTTATCATCTGAGAACTGAAATAGCATTCACTGTTTTACTTTTCCTTATTTAAGTTATTGTATCTGTTTGTAGTCTTCAATTCCCACCCCAATTTGTTTATTGTCCAGTAGGGACCTAGAAAAGTTATTACATTCCTCAAGGTCAGGCAGAAAGTCACTTTGTTCTCGGGAAAGGGGCTTATATATTACTGCAGCCCAGTGAGGTCCTATTGCTTCCTGCAGTGAATGGGTCCGTGTGGAATGAAAGAATGCTCTTAAGCAAATTCCAATTATGGTTTATTAACTTCACACGTAGCATTTATCTTGCAGTTTCCAAAAATAGTGGAACCAATTAAACTGTCTGTTTAGCAAGAAGGGTTTTTTTTTAACTTTTAATTTTTCTTCAGATAAAGTCTTTATAAAAAAGATAAATGGAACCATACAGATATGAGGAAACGGGGTGGGGGAGGGGAGTCATCACTCTCTGGCTTCCACCCATCTACTTTTGAAGCCAAGGCAAGCCCTTTTCTGTCTCCCAACAGATAGCCTAAGGTCTTCAGTCAAGCAACGTGTCCATTCTAGGCTGATGGATAGTAGTGGAAATTAGTTGTTTAGGACAGTAGCTAATTTGCAATAAAAGCCCAACAAATTCTAGTGTTCTATCTGCTGTCAAAACAAGATTAAACAATTGTATGAAGAAAAATAGTAGGTTTGTAAGAGGAGGCTTAAGGACAGTATTTTACCTTACACTTAAAACGCCATCTATAATTTCCAATCAGAGTAATAAGAGGGAGTCTTCAGGTGATGAAAATCCCTGGGGAACAAACTTTAGAGGTCTTCATGTACTAATAGTTCCCATGCCCAATAGAAACTCATGCCCACATGAGTTGGGCCACATCGGGTTGGAATCAGAAATTCCACATTGGATATCTATGTTGAAAAAAAAAAAAGAGGTTAAGAAATACTTGCTCTGGAAACCAATATAATAATTAAAAAAAAATAGAATTCTATACTCTCTATTTAGCTGGATTATCAATTTCCACAAACCACATGTGGCCTAAAGAACAAGAGATAGGTGAACAAATAGGGTATCCCCAGCCAGTTTACTTGGAATGCAATTGTATTATGAAGGGAAAGAATGTCTGAACATGAATACCATAGAAAGATTTTCCTTGCACACAGGCCAGTCCTACATCTGTAGCCTCTTGACACCTCATCTAGTTCCTTTACAGCTCTCCTGCAACGTTGTGAATTGGAGATTACTTTTGCTTCCTCTAGATTTCCAACTTAAAATCTCTCTTGACTCTTTCTTTGTCATAGCTTCCAAGCTGGTGTGCATATCATCACACACCAACCTGTACAGCAAGAGCTGTGGGGAGGCCAGAAGACACAATCATGCTATATAATCTGCTACTCCACTCTGGCAAACGTGGATGGTAATCATTTGACACTTTAGGAGGTGACAACTACCTTTGAACAATACAATTACTAATGTCTTATTAAATCCAGCATTCCAAATTCTTCAAAACTGATTTTTAATAGATTTTTTTTAACTTCAGTACAGCTGATTAAACCAGAATGCCTGCATAACCCATGTACCTTTTATGCTCTCTTCTCCACGATTAAGGCTTTCATTTTTTAACTTGAAAATTATGTGTGTGTTTCTTGTGTGGGTACAGGCATGTGAATACGGGTGTCCACGAAGGCTAGATGAGGATGTTGTCCCTGAGAGCTAGATTACAGGTGCTTGTGAGCTACTTGATGGAGGTACCAGGAACCAAGTCTGGGTCCTCTGCAACAACCTCCAACTCATACATTTTATTTCAACTTGGAAAGGTGCTACTGATCTCCTTCTTATAAATGTTTAGGAAACTTTGTTATGCAGTCAATGGCTGTCAAAAATGCTAGCCTTTACCCAACAGGAAACAAAATAGGAGAAAACTTGGGAGTCTACATTGTGAGCATTTCAGCCTCTCAATCAGTACAGCAACAGCAAAGATGAATTCTCACCCACATACAGAGTTGGGAAGCGAGAATCTGCTGTGAGTCTAACCCCTTCATTAGAGGGACTACATAATTCCTGAGTTATGCGGGTTTTTTGCTAAAGAAGCCAGAGTCTTTTCGACTCTTAAACTCTTCCATTATTTGGTAGATAAGTAAACACAGGCTTAGGGATTTTAGAAGACACATTCAAAAATCACCCAGCTATCTAGCAGTGGCAGAGAAGATGAAGTTTGGCTAATTCATCAGTTGCCCTTGTCAAATTGTCTTAAGTAAGCTGCTTAACACTTCTTTGCAGGGGGTCTTTTTTATTATTAATTTCTCCCCGCATCACACGCACACTCCTGTTTGCATTTGGAAATGGATATAAAGCTTCTTTTAGTGCCTTGAGTTCCCATGATGAGCCAAGGAAGACTTACAGTTCATTGATTCTCAGGTTACTTAGAAAAGGTAATTCAACTGAGTTGCCCATGCCAGCCTGGATCATAGCATTCCTCCTAAAGCCACATCTTGATCTCATCACCCAGAAAGTATTACAAAGTGTTCTTTAATCCCACCCTACCCTAAACCACACCTTTCTAGAGACATATCTGAATCTCATTATTCAAAAGACACTCTTTATAGCCTATGTTTAGGAAATAACATTTTCAGTAATTTGAGAACTATATAAAAACCCAAGCAATGCAATTACAAACAAATTTTAAGGAAAAACAGTTCTTTACCAACAAGGAAAAAAATAACATTAGATGTTTAATCTCACAGTAATGAATATACCTTGATAGTAAAAGTCATGCTAGAATTTTGAGACACTACTAATACTTTAGGAACTATAACACTGCTCTATAATTGTATTGCAACCATATGAAATAAACAATAATGTTTGTCAATACAGACATAATTCCTGTTCTTAATATCTAATAATGAGGTTTATAACTCAGATATCATCATCTGCTGCCAAACCTTCTGTTATTGTTACATTAAAGTTTCATCACTGGTAGGAAAGCCAGGCACTCACTTGGTTCCATTCCCATGCTGAAAGCATTAGATTCAGAAATGACTGACAAAAATGATCTGTCTATTATAACCTGCAATGCTTAGTGATGATTGTAACATATTTTAAAGATTATCTACCTGAAATATTTTTCTGAAATCGAACTTAGGAAAAATCCTATAAAGGAGAGCAGATGCAACATTCCAAGTCCGATGGCTACCATCAACAATTTCCGCTGTTTATAGTTTCCTTTAGCCATGGGAACTTATGAGGAGCCAAAGCATCTTAACTTCATACTTTACTTAAATAATCTAAGGCTTCAGCTGGTAATAAAAATGTAAAAGGCCAAGAATGAAGTAAGAACCTAACTGGCGGTCTAAAAAATAATTGCAAAAGCAATTTGTTAATGACTCGTGACTCATTTAACAGAACACTTGTATCACAAACCTTGTAAGCACTTTCAAAACTGTGGCCCCAATTAAAACATTGCACACAATAACAAATATTTCAGAAGATGTCAGAAAAGCCCAAACTGACTGCACACACAGAGTTGTGTCTGACGTATTGCCTTCAAGTCTCAAATTTAGAAAATCGATTTACAACATTAATTGAATCTTTACTTGGGAAAATAACAAATGCTTATCATAATCAAAATATAATTAAAAACAAATGGTCTTGCACAGTCTCTTTATATCATAGTTTATAAAATGTCATTCCTGCATTCAAAAATATGTTTTTTTAAGTAACCATCAAACATGTTTGTTAAAACTTAATTACACAGACATGAAAATGTGTGTTTTAATGCAGTGTTAAGACTAATTCCCACTTTGATGACTACTCTATCATCCAAATTTCAGATTTAAATAAAAAAGAAATCCCTTAACTTTTACTTTTATCTGATTTGAGATTAAATTCTTCCAGTAAAGAATATGAGAGAATAATTTTGTTAAGACACTGTTGAAAATTCTTATGCAAATTTAAAGGCTTTCATTTAATAGAGAAAAAGAAAGTAAAAAATATATCAATTTATGCATTATTTAAAGGACAGAGATGCTTGTGTTTACAAGTGACATAGTTCAAAACAGAAAAAGTATCCAGGCATGGTGGTGCACACCTTTAATTCCAGAACTTGGGAGACAGAGGCAGGTAAATCTCACTGAGTTGGAGGCCAACCTGGTCTACAGAGCGAGCTCCAGTACAGCCAGAACTACATAGTGAGACCCTATTTCAAGAAAACAAAGAAAACAGCAAAAACAAAATATAAACAAAAACCAGTAAAAGAATATTCAACTGAACACTAGTTAGGTTTCTCTGTCATTAAAAAGAGAAACGGTTACAATTTTAAAGGTGATTTTTTTTTGGTCTTGCCCTGTATACATTAAGTCTTAAAACTGCTGAATTCTTTGAGTACCATACACAGAAAGCTGGGGCATGTAGACACGTACTTCCTTCGAGAATCAGTGACTCACTGTTCCTTTCCCTATGAATTGCCTAAGTGGGAAGGTGACATCAAAAAAGTAAAAATCTATATTTGATGGTGAGTTCCAGCAGAAAGAGAAGAGTGTCCGACATTTTAGAAGAACAGAGTCAAACACAACTTTACCTGGTGGCTTTTAGTATTTCTGTAGAAGTTGAGTTTCCTCTATGAAAGCTGAGAACTAAAAATCATGCACTCATGAGTCAAACCCGTATGGCTATCAAAATAGATACAGGGCCTCATTATTTCATTTAGTTTTGTCCACACATGATGGACATAAGGACTTTGGATTTTCCCCTTCCTTCCCCTTTCTTTAATAATTTGTTGTTCATTCTACGTTTAATTCTGACACTGTCACACACAAGCCCTCTGGTATTGTAAAATAGGATATTATATCTGTGGAAACTAGAAAACTTCTGGAAGCCCTACTTGTGCTCACAGTAGGATGCTCTGCTAGTAAAACAATGCTCTAATCAAGTGGAAACAGAACAGACAGCAGGTTGTGGGGTTTATTTTTGATCAAAATTCTAGTGAACTTCGTTACCCCAGAAATACCCACAAATATACGATTTGACCAAATATTTAATCATCTATAAAGTAGATATATAAATGCTGTAGCACACACATAAATCACATATGGCCTGAAGAATAGACTGCTATATAAAATTTTATTTCAGCTGATTCAGTATCATGGCATTCTGTAAAAGCTGTTCTTATCTTCACTGTTATCCCAATATTTTCACTGCAGCACATACGAAAATGAACAAAGAACTGCCTCTTCCTTCATAAAAGCAAAGAGGGGTTCTCTGGAACAATGGTGAAATATCACATTTGAAGATCTCTCTGAAAAAGTAGGGGCTCACTCCTCTCACCCCCCCCCAAACAAGGGTTACTATGGTCAAGGCACACTACATACGTGTACAGAAGCGTCAGAATGAAAGACGTAACTCTGTGCAATGAAAATACATTAATGATGTTTTTAAAAGACTTTGCAAACACTTCATTTTGCCATTAAAATTATTCATTATCTTGCCTTCATTTTTTGTAGGGTATTTTTTAACCAAAGACAAGTGTCACTGAGAGATAAATTTATTCAACTTCTTGTTGATACAAAAGCAGGACTTATTTTCCTGGGGGATGCATGCTTCGTTGTGTGATGTCTGCCTTCTTTATAGTCTGCAGCTTGGACAAAATTGGCAAAAGACTCCAATTCTAAAGTACATTTTTGGGTCACTGAATTTGATGCCTTCCTTACACACCATCCATAAAGACAGCTTAAATGTAAACCACTACTGAAGATCTGTACTCTAAACTAGAATTTGGGTGAAGCAGAAGAATTTTGTTCCAATAATAGCAAGTTAAACGTACTTTGGAAAACTAGTTTCCATAAGTAATTTATTCCAAGTCAATATATTTATAAATGAACTCTTCCATAGAGGCTCAATAACAAAAATAAATTTAGTTATTAGAGAAAATATGCCCTCTGAAAGACATTCTTAGAGTAGAAGATAACAATGATTATTGTGATTATTATATACAAGGACCAAGAAAGGACAGCATGCAGATACCTGTGGCACTGTGTGTATTGAGATACATGTAGAGTTCTGCTGGCATTAATTCAGTTTAGTCTTTTTTTTGTTAGGGGTTTTGGATGCTGTCAGTCATGAGGTTGGATATGAACATGACCTATCCCTCCAAATCCAACAGAACTTAAAATAGTGTGGTTGTGCTATGGTGGCAGAAATAGAGAGAATGGTCCCTAGGTACAGCAATAGTCTTCAGTAGAGAAATTAGGTATCCACAGTGAAATACCAAGCTATCCTTGGAGACCCTAAAAAGTCCAGTGGGCCATGAAAAGGGAACCAGGCTGGTAAGTGCTAGCTTTATCTTGTCTTTAAAGGTAAATGAACCATCTCAAAGCCTAAAGAGTGGAGAATGTAGCCAGATTGGGAGGGTCTGACCAGAAATCAGTCACCATTACATCTTTCTAAAGAGAGGTCACTTTTACACCCAGTGTCATTAAGAACTAGAAAGGTGACTTAGGTACACATCCCAGCCACTCCTGGACTTCAGATTCAAGCTGTTACTTTTAAATCCCAGCTCTGTCGTTCAGCACCTCTGTGGTGGTGGGTGTGCTCCCTGTCCCCATTGAGCCCCGTGTGTCAGATAAGAATCACCTGGGGGCTCCACAGCCACCAGTCCACAGTTCATGGGTTTCCACTAGTGTGGTCCGTCATCACTGCACATCCTCCCATCATGATCTCAACGTCCCTTGCCTGCAGTATCTCTCCTCTCTCTCATCAATTGGACTCCCGGACTAGGCCCTCTGGGCACGATGGTTGTTTGGCTCGAGGGGGATCGGGATCTGTCCCTGGTGCATGGGCAGGCTTCTGGAAATCCAGTACCTGTGGTGTGACGCCTTGCCCAGGCTTGGTGCAGTGAGAAGAGGCTTGGACCTGCCTAGGCTCAGTGAGCTGGGCTCTGCTGACTCCCCATGGGAGACCTCCGTTTGGGGGATGTGGGGATGGGGGATGTGGGGATGCGGGGTGGCTTGGGAAACAGGGCTGGGGGTGGGAGGAGGGAGGAGGGTGGGTCTGTGGATAGCATGAGGAGTGAGTAGAAAATTTCTTAATAAAGAAAAATAAAATAAAATAATTAAAAAAAAGAACCACCTGGGATTGTATTCACAAGTTGGCTCCGAAGCACAAGTGACATCATCCGAGCGTAGGGTGCCACACTCAGTAGATGCAGGGGCTCAGATCATGCTCTTCCTTAACACCACCCTGACCTCGGTGTGAAGAGCGTGGGAGGAAAGAGAGCATTTGAGAGAGGACAAAGGGAACTCCTTCATTGGTTTTTTTTTTTTTTTTACAATAAGCAAAACAAGTTATATTTACTTGTAATTACTACTCACAGTTTGAGCAACCCAGCCACATGAAAAGAGACCTATCAGGTGCTTAACTAATTATACAATGAAAGATTTACCCAGCCACACAGCATCAGTGTGCAAAGAACCTCAGCATATTGTATCAGAGCCTATGCACTTGGCATCACAAACCCCTCCAATAATCCGAGATTATCCAAACTGGAGTGACATAGACTGGTTGGGGGAGGGGCTGTGTTTTAAATATCTTCCCATGATAATCATATTACTGTGTCATGATGAACTTGAGAGACTTTATTGGAAAAGTTATGGATCATAAGTTAGACTCAACGGTACATACTATGCATACTGATTATCTAAATTAAATCTAAACAGTTCAGCACATTTCTGGTAAATGCATAGTTATGCGCCTTTTCTCTGAGAATTTACGTGCACAGAAATGAGTCTCTTGTTAATACTAATAAAAGAGATCTGAAAGCTGAAACAATCTCTTCCACAGCAGCAATTGGCCATTGTCTCCATGCAGTGAAGGGCCAGAGCTGGGTATCTGGTCTCTGCAGAGCAGACTCAGAAATGCTTTGGTCTCCTTCACCCAGATGAGCCTACTTGTGACTCTTCACCTTCTATTTTGTAATATTAAAAACAGGCGCAATTCAGAGTTTTCCATAAGTAATGCTGGATAACAAGGAACATAAAACACACACCTAAAATGGTATTCACGATTCTAGCCCACATCAGCAACTCATCATTAAGGGATTTTATTCACCCCCCTCCCTGCAATAAAAATGGTGTACCTAGATAGATGATTAGATTACACAGATGTCAACTTTTTTATTACTCGCATGTAGAAAGAGAATTCATACTTGTCAAGGATTTGCTAGTCAGTAATATGGGGTTGAAGATGGCATCAGAGCTTTACCTGATTAACATCGCGTACTCCCTTTATGGGAGAGAAATAAAAGCAAAGAAAACAACACTCATTCTCTAAGGTACTTTTTTTTTTGGCTCACATGTACTTTTCTTCCAGATTGAAACTCTTCACTCATCTCTGATAAGAAGCAAGTCTCTCAAGAAAAAACATTTCTCTGAGTCAGCAATTAAGTCTGATGAACGATGAATGTGCAAAATGACCAGCAAGTGCCCCAAAGCAGTTCAGGCTCCATTATCCTTCTGGCGAAGGAGCATCTCCCTGTAACTTGCTACAGAGTCATCTTTTGCCTGACTTCAGATTTCAGCGAGATTCAAACTCCAGGGCTCTGTTCTTACCTACAGAGTAAGCGTTCTGGATTCACACTTGGTTTGCTCCTATGAAATGAAGCTCTTTGATCGTCTAATAATCGAGAAAGGTACAAAACAACTAACACTTTTGTGAAGTGTAAATAAAACAAGTGTGGCATGTATAAAACAAAATGTCTTTTAAGATTCAAATGCCAACCTACACATTTATGGCAGAAAACAGTTTGCTATTTGAGTTCCAGACAGTTACTCGAGGTGATTGTGTTGATCAAAAGTGGTCTAACATGTGCAACCCAGAAAGTTCTGGTTCAGCCATTTGCCATCTTTGTGACATTGGACTGGTTCCTCTTATTTCCATGCCCATTTTCCATGTGGAGATAAAAACAACACAAGAATCATGCATGGTTGGCATGCTTATAAAGGGATCAGCATATGAAAAGGGATCAGCATGGTGCTTGTTACATGGTTCATACCAGCTACTGTATCTGTAGTAATGCATTCATAAACATAATTATAATCTGTGACAGTAATAACAAGAAAGAGAATAAATATTCACTTTTCTGTATCCTAAGACCCATGGTCTATAGATGATGATCTAGAAAATGGTACATTCTTACACATTTTATGTTGTCTCCATCTGAACTGCATGGAAAAGATTTACCTTATGATGTAGATAAAGGAAAGAAAGTGTCAAATATCCCCTCCATTGATACAAGCAGTAAGTGTTCCGTATTAGGTGATGGAGACTTTCTAGGTACCACTGGAGTCATCATTTAACCTCAGTACCATATGCTATGCATCCCTGTATGGGAGGAGCTTATGTGTTTGTGAATGTCTGTACATGTATGCAAAACTGGTCTGTTAATTGGCTCTGAATGTTGTTGCACCTGTTTCTTGGGAATCTATTGTTTTTGTAGCTACATAACTTGTCCCTTTCTCTTTCTTACAACTATGCTTTTCACAAGTCATTAATCTCTCACATCTGGTAAGTTTAAGTTAGTCTCAAGTATATTGTAAAACTCTACACGATCAATAGTCAGTATCTGAAATTACCAGGAATAATAACTTCTAGTTAAAGTGAACAGCTACTAATTAACACAGTAGTATCGTACTACCAGAAGAAAATTAACTTATTCCTTAGAGTAGTAATATGTTTCCTCCCTCTTATCGCATTCATTTATTTCTGTGATGTAGTGTCAGGACTGTGACTTGGCTATCTCTACTTAAGATAAAATTAGTACACATACTAGTTATATGACTTTGGGTACAATCTTACTGGTTGTCCAACTATGTAGCTATGGTCCTGAGCCATCCGAGCTCAGGACCATATTTTTTGTGAACATTAAATAAAATACCTATGAAAGGCTATTCACTAGAAGGCAACCACAGCACTTTATGTGGATAAGCAACTGCAGTTTATTTCAGGAGTGTGAAGTGCATAAATTCCGTAATCCTTGATTGATGAACTTCAAACCTAAATGGGATTAAAATAAAAGAATTTTTCTAAAACACAAACCCAGGACAAAGGTGTAGACAGTTACACACTTAGAACTTGGTAGATTATATTAACGTATATTTGTTCAGCAGTGTTGGGAAACCGACATTGTCTTTATTGGTGTTTTAGAGAGGCATTCATTTTTAGTGATACAGCCGAAATGCTCCAGCCCAATGAACTGTGGCTGTCTGCGGTGTATTCAGGAAGAGAGAAAGAGAGAGAGAGAGAGAGAGAGAGAGAGAGAGAGAGAGAGAGAGAGAGAGAGAGAGGCAGAGAAATACTCTCTGCATTAGTTCTAAAAATATCACGGACATGTCAGGGTCATCATCTCTATGTTAAGAACTACGGTGAGTTCGAGAGATGAACCCATGTCTTCCACACTCAGCACCTTCAGTGCAAAGGGAAATTTTCAAAAGACCTTTTACGGTTTTCAAGTTAAACACACACCCCAGTGCAATATCTAAAAACAAGCATACTCGCAATGAAGGAATAGCTAGAAAAATGGTGGGCGGTGGCTTACACCTCAACTCTT
Organism: Peromyscus eremicus; assembly: GCF_949786415.1. NCBI lineage: Eukaryota > Metazoa > Chordata > Mammalia > Rodentia > Cricetidae > Peromyscus > Peromyscus eremicus. The sequence continues at coordinate 20,753,752 of NC_081423.1, forward strand.
CTTGGGAAATGAAAGTGAGTTTTACGGTGATGACATCTTATAGAAATCTATAATACACTGCTATACATTGCAGATTATATATTATGGAGGCATACACATACGGGATAGTATTTCTTGGAGAACCACAGTGCTGGGGCTCCCAGGCTAAATTTGACTCAAGACTTTTCAACATGAGATGAAGTTTCCTCAATTCCTTCAATTTTGACATGAGAGCGTCTGTGTCCATGGCTCCTTCCAACTGAGACATTTACACAGAAGAAGTGGAACAGAGCTATGTACTTGTTCTACTGTTTGTCTTGTTTACTGATGGGACAGAAACTCAAGGTATTTGCATTCAGTCATGTTTATCTGTACCAGGAAATGCAGAGTACTCTGGTCATATTTCTTTATGAAGTATCAGCATTTACAAATTATTAGATAGGAAGAAAATACCGAGGAGACTTATTTTTGTGTATCCCTGGCTATGTTTTCAGTGTGTGTGTGTGTGTGTGTGTGTGTGTGTGTGTGTGTGTGTGTATGCAAGCTTACACAGCAGATGAGAAAGAAAGTTTGCTGTCTATAGGAACAGGGTGGCCACTCTTAAACAAGTGCTGATAAGTAGTCAGAGAGACTGGAATACTTAGGTGCTGTGGCTGAGAATGCAAGGTGGTTGCTCAAGAAACATAGAATCAGTGTTTAGTTCAGTATTTCCCTTCCAGACATACAACTTCAAGAACCGAAAGTAGGTCTCAACTCTTTGAGACTATACATTTGAAAATGTATAGTCATTTTCATTTAAAATAGCCAAAAGTAAAAGAGAACTTGAGTATCTACCGGCAGATCAATGGGTGAAGAAATGTGGTATATCCACATAATGAAATGCTATTCATCACTCAAAAAGAAAGGGATTCTGACATGAGCTTTGCATAAACCTTGAAGATATTATGCTCAGTGATACAAGCCAGACATAGAAGTACAGAAATTTGTGGTTTAACATACCTAGAACAGTAATAATTATTTTTTTTAAAAAAAGAGAAGATCCAAGACAGGCACAAAACTACACAGAAAAATCCTGTCTTGAAAAACAGAGAGAGAAGTCGGGCAGTGGTGGCGCATGCCTTTAATCCCAGCACTCGGGAGGCAGAGGCAGGTGGATCTTTGTGAGTTCGAGGCCAGCCTGGTCTACAGACCGAGATCCAAGAAAGGCACAAAAAAGCTACACAGAGAAACCCTGTCTCGAAAATCCAAAAAATAAAAAAATAAAAAAAAAGAAAAGAGAGAGAGAGAGAGAGAGAGAGAGAGAGAGAGAGAGAGAGAGAGAGAATGCAGAACCAAAGTTGACTGGAGCCATGAGGAGAGAGAATTAGGGAGCTAGAGACAAAGGATACAGGGCATGGGTTTTCCAAGATGAGCATTCTGTAGGCAGATCCTGTTGATAGTAATATAGTAAACATGTAACCAGCATTGAATGATACACTCAAGATAGTTAAAATAGTTAAGTTCATATTATTTTACTCAAATGTGAATATACTAGTACTTTTTAATTCAAAGGACATTTAATAGATGATAGAAGATTCTGGAAATAAAATGCTTGCCTTTGAATCCTGGCTCAAGCTTTCACCCACAGTAGGCAACTTGGGCCAAGGACTAACATGACTTGCAAATGTCCCTTTCTTCAAGTATAACTTAATGTCCATAGCACTTGCTTCACTGAGTTATTACAAGAGCAAAATGGGTGGGTGCAGTACAGTGCACAGGAGGACACCTGGCCAGTAACAACCAGACTATGTTGCTTTTACTGTGATTATAATCATTAGTTCTTGACTTCACTACTGATAACATCCTGCTGAGAAATCCCCAATTACATATGTCAGCTTTATCGTTTTAGATGAAGTGTAGAAATCCTTTTGTTTGACAGTTTCGAAGACATTCACAGTCATGACCAAAATGTTGGTCCCTCTCATCATAAATGAGAATAACAGATTATTTATCATTTTCCTTTTTACTGGGATAAACAACATTTAAAAAGTAATTTAAAAGGCTGGAAATGTAAAAGGTCATAGCAGAGGACCTTTGAGACTTGAACTAATGATGTTTGTAAGTCAAATGCCGTCAGTAAAATGCTATGCGATCTACGAAGATATCAAGCTGCAAAAATAAATAAATAATGTGTTTCTCAATGCTTGTGTTTGAAAATGCCTGCCACTCAGGGCACATGTATGTTTTGTAAATATTTTGCCTAAAAGTTTCTTGAGAAGTGGGAACTTTTGCAGTGATGGAGGGTCTACAAAGACTCTAAACCAAATGCTTATTTACTTAACAGAAATGAGGAAAAAGTTGGCATGGATTGTGTAGCTGTATTTGGCATGAAGTAGGTTGTTTCCAAGTCGCTGAAGACTGGGCGCTTTTAAATAGCTCTCACCCGTTCTGCACAAGTCTGGGGAGGCACAGAACAGCCTTCAAGCACAGGAGGCTAATAAACTCGAATTATGTAAATCTTACTCGTCTTCACCTATGCAACACTGCTTTGTACCGTTTAGAGGGATCGGCATGCTGCTACCTGGATCATTTGCTAAAGGAACTGAGACTCTCAATTTCCTTTGAAGTGGTAGTGATATCAAAGAGGAAAGAAGAGAGCCTTTCAAGATGGCTGGGAGGCTAAGGGGGAAAGAAGTCATCAAAATAAGTTTTACATTTTTGCCTAAGGTAAGGAAGGTCTTTGAGAAGCAGCCATCTGCTTTTACCATAACTGGAAATGACAGAGAGAATGGAGGAACCCTCCTCCTTCCTGTGCTTTTCTGTAGTGACATCACTCTCCCTGGAAGCAGCCTTAGTCAACCCCAGCGTCCCTGAGAAACACGGCGTGACTTATGAATGTGGATATTCCAATATTGGAGAATACATACCTTTAATATTATCTGCATGAACCTGATGAACAGATGGCATAAACTAAAATCAGCTTACCACAAATAATTATACGAAATGAAAATTAGATGGATGAAACCTAAAATGCGATGCTTTTTATATTAAGTCAAAATTAGAAATAGATAAGCTCATTTATGTAACTAATAAGTTGAAAGCAGAACATCCATCTTGCGTGGAAAGAAATACTCTGAAATGGAAATTAATATCCCAGTGTACAAACTCTTTGAAGCACAGTTGCCTCTATCTAGCCTACATTTGCTCTGAAATGGATGTTTTACTAACACACACAGTAAAAACTTTTGAAATAAAGGCGGGGGAGTCAGGAAGCAGAGTCACATCTGTTTGTGTATCCACAGTGATAAGAAATGGATTTAATAAAAGTCATAGATGGGGAAAATTGGACTTAGTCCATTTCTATCAGTACTTATTAGGCACCCACTGTGTACAAACTTTTGTTATAGAATGGAACAGGAAGGTCAGTAGCTACTTGTAGGATTAGGTTAAATGAATTAAAGAATTCAGTCCCCTTGACTCCCTAGAATGTTCACTGCTGTTTGGGGTTCCCATCTGATGAAAATGTAGATAATCACCAGGCCCAGGGTCATCTTCCAAACCCACATCCTATTCCACACTGTCAACTGAGATTTTAGATTTGCCAACACAGAGAGAACACTTCCGCCTCTCTGTATCCAGAAACTGGGATAGCCTCTCCTCAATAGATAGAGGCTATCCCCCCCCCCAAATTTAGAACATGATGACCTCACTGAAGTAACCCAAGAAAAAAATTAATAGAGTCACTTGAAGTTCATTCAAAATTCATGATTCATTTGCTCTTTCTAACCCCCAAAGGCCAGTAAATTGGTGCCCTTTCGTCATTTTCCTACCAGAGATATTCTGGATTATTTCAAGAGAATCTATGAAATTGATTTGTAATAAGTGTCTGTTTGGAGGTCAAGGTGCAGCGAAGAGCAGCTGGGTGTCTTTAGAGAAAAGGTCGTGGCCGTTGCATACAAACAAGCTTGAAAACTATAATCACCCTTGAATGGTCTCTTGGGTCAATGACAACTTAAAAGCTATATAAACCCAGAGAGATTGGGGGAAAGCAGAGAACAGCCTTTAAAAGCAAGAGGCACGTGAACTTGAATTATCAAAGATAACTGGGACAGCAGATCCAGTTAACTTCTTTATCAACTAAAATTAATGTACTGACAAATTAAAAGCAACAGTGAATTATATGCATTCCATATCTGGCAGAGACATCACTTGGAAAAAAAAAGAAAAAGAAGATGGATAATGAAATGTTTTATTATAATGTTCCCAGGAGGTACATCTGAAAAACACACACAGGCATCAGCACCCAGGGGGCAAGCTAGGCCTATGACACTTAGAAATGAATCATTTCAAAATGGAGCCCTTTTCAGGAAATTTGATATTTTTTGAATTGATATGAGGCATCTGTTATAAGGAGCTATATTTTCATTTTAAAGTTCAGAATTGAACCCAAATTATGTACTGTGTATTTTGTGTTTGACTACTTAGAAATTCCTTTGTTTCATCCTTTACTCAGGGGACAAGAGACTCTGTATAAGAGCACATTCTTTTGGTCCTTCAAAAGAAAGAATTTAAAATTAATGAATCTATCTTCTGCTTGAAAGAAGCACATAAATATAGGAAAGACAAATAAACATTGAAGTCTGAATGACCAGAGAGTAACCTACATACCATTAGTGATCATGTGTTACTGTTACACACAAATCTATTGGCCAATGGACTTGTGTTTTGAGGAAAAATAATAAAAACTTGATGTATACATTAGCTTGCTACTCACTCCCTTGTTTCTTTGTATATTATTCTGGATTTCTTCAAGGAAGCCTCACTTTACTAACTCAGTGTGCCGTTGTGGACACTAACTCCCTGTTTGACTCACCAGTGTCATGGTGGTTCAGAAATGAATAGCCCCTATACCCATGCCGATGGGAACAGCAGCACAGTTTCTAGAACATAGCATACAGCCTAATGCTATCAGCCAAAACTCCTGATGAAGCCAAAGGTGACCGAAAGGGAAACAGCGTCAATAGTTGATTGAAAAGGAGAAAGATGTGGCAGGTAAGGAAGAGGGGAGGAGGCAGGGAGAGGCTCGCACAGACGACTCTTTCCAAGGACCAAAGTTCTGATCCCACCATTCATACTGGGTGTCTCATAATCTTCTGTAACTCCAGACCCACAGGATAACTCCTAGCCTCTGTGGGTACATAGATATAATACATACATACAGACACACACACACACACACACACACACACACACACACACACACACGACTACACAAAAAATAAATCTTTAAAAAGGAAGGAAAGGGGAACTAAGTGAGTAAGGAGAGAAAGGAAAATTAAGGGAGGAGACAGAAGAGGAAGGGTGGGTGAAGAGCAGGATGGAGTGGGGGATTGATTCTAGCTTCATTGTTCTCTGAACTCTCTGTTGAGCCAAATCTGAAGCTATCCATTCTTCTCATGCCTATATAAGCCATAACTATATAACTACATAAGCTAACAAATTCCTTGTCACACCTCTGTTGTTCTGACCTGCAGTCTACCTCATTTGAAACAGTAAGTGCCCAGGGTACTACAGTTATACAAATTAGAGGACAAGTAAAATGCCCGTTGGAAGAAAAAAATATTCTCTCCTTCCCCTCTTCCCAGCTTTCTAAGAACAAATTCTGTTTTCACATTGTGGAGGACTGATTGAAGGGCATTGCACCGACTCCTTCACCATTCTGTTAATATACCTTTCTTGGTGATCCCCTGTGACCCTGTAATACGATTATAGACATTGATGATTTATAAGAAGTGAAAATTCAATTGGAATGATTCAAAGTGACTTTGATAAACTGCAATCTAGGGGACGTGCGTATTCTTGAAATACACATTTTCATTGATTACCTATGTCCCTAAGCAGCAAAAAGATGGCAAATTATAAAGCTTAAAACCATTTCAGACAGGGATGGAGGAAGGCTTTAAAACATATTAGTAATTGGTTGGAGCATGACTCAACTAGTGAGCATTCCAAGATGAGGCAGATTTCCTACATACCAAAAGAGCCATTTCTCTTTTGAAATTTACACAGAAGAAAATTGAATGCTTAGATGAGTGGACAGCTTAACTGGAGTTTGATGTTTTTACATTGGTTCAATTTATACATCATAACTCCAGTCCTTAAATTATCTGATGCTGAATTAAGAGCCAACATGGGCTCTTGGGCCTGCTTTCTCTTTCTGGTGAATCAACTGCATGAGACTGAAAGAGAGATGTACTGCATGCTTCTAACTGACTCACATTTCTGAAAAACGAGGAAACTGAGCAATGGAAAGATTCCGTATGTTTTACCCAAAAATACACAAAGAGTTAATGACAGAGTCACCCAGAACTTCCCTGTCTTCTACTTGGAAAATGAGACTCAGAGGTGTTTAGAATGCCACGTTTTACCACCAAGGGAAAAAGATTCACCCTTCTTTCTCAAATGATGGTGACTAGGTGTGCTTAACCATGTCTTTCTTTAATTAGAAAGGATGGCAGCTAGGTGGAAGGTGTGTTTTCTTAGACAAAAGGACTGGGCTATTTCAAGCAAATAAGTACATTAGAAAGATGATTTTTGAGGTTCTATATGAACTGGAAACCTTTCAAAATGCTGGGTTTTTTTTTTTTTTTGGTTTTTTTTTTTTTTTTTTTTTTTTTTTTTTTTTTTAAATCACTTAACCTGCTGTTCCCAACTTTTTTTTCAGTCAGGTACACAGGAAGCAGAATATTGCAAAGGCTGTTACAAAATACTGTCACTTGGGCTCTGTGCTATTTCCAAATTCTCATCTCTCTTCCCTTGTGTTCTCTGTTTCTTCCTCAATCTGTGGACATCCCATAGGCCGTCTCAAAGTTCCCCTCTCATTTAGCTCCTCACTCTACTAGTTAAGTCAATTTACACCTCCAGAGTGGCCAGCCACTGACAAGAATCTGAAGTTACTATCTGAGAGTTCGATTTTCAAAACTAGCAAAAGAAGTGTTTGGATTATGCACGGATGTTCTGACACACACTGGAAGTCCATTTGGAGTGAGGGGTGGGCTTAGCTCTCCTTTCCAATTTTCCCGTGTCATACACTCACTAGACAGCTGTTGTTACTGCTGCAGTAGAAAAGCATAGTGTCTCTGGACTTCATGGTCTTCTTAGCCAATGAATAGCTCTATCAGCCTGGGAGGCCCATGGCTTTACTCATTCATAGCAAAAGAATAAGTTGGACATTAACTTGCTTATGATTCTCACAAGTATTTGAAGAAACCTGTATTATTTCACACCAGTTACAGATGGCAGGGGAACCATTATGGAATCTTGCCTCATAGAACCTTCTGGAACATCCAAAGCAAATACATATATACAGCCTCAACTTTTCAGAAAATATTAGAAGAATCAAGCACATCAATAACATGAACCTATACTTTCCACTTCAGATTATTAAGTAGAACAAGACACAAAAAGTCTTCTTTTTTGTACACACCATTATTTTTCACCTTCTAAAAAAGTATATAGGCAAGATCTTGTGATCTGGTGTAATTCTTTTTAGGCTAAATAAAATCCACATGTCCTCACCAAAACTTTTGAGGAAAATTACATTGACAGTGTCTTTAAAAACATGAGTGAGTGCCCAACACAATGCAAGCATCTTTGGGACAGGAAATGTCATCTGAGAGACTCCAGCTAAGTGAAAAAACTCAATAGAAAAAGCACAGCTGGGCAGTGGTGGCACACGCCTTTAATCCCAGCACTCAGGAGATAGAGCCAGGCAGATCTCTGTGAGTTCGAGGCCAGCCTGGGCTACCAAGTGAGTTCCAGGAAAGGCGCAAAGCTACACAGAGAAACCCTGTCTTGAAAAACCAAAAAAAAAAAAAAAAAAAAAAAAAAAAAAAAAAAAAAAAAAAGAAAAGAAAAGAAAAGAAAAGAAAAAAGAAAGAAAGAAAGAAAGAAAAAGCACGACAGGACCAGTACTGGGATCCGAACTATTCTTTTCAGAATCTTCTATTTCAACCAAGAATTCATAATTTATGTGACCAATCCCCATACAGATGGAATAAATACAAAGGATAGTACAAAGCAAGTCCTGAAAGCTGGGGACCCAGGCTCAGGGACTACAAAGACAGAGACCCTTTACTCTGCGCCTCTCACTCCTTTCCTGGCACCGCATTGTCTAGTCATATGAGGCTGTAATTGAAACCATGCAGTGTGTGCAGAGGGCTCATTACAGGGTCCTCCTGAGTAATCTCATGTCTGAGTCCTGTGGGGAGCCCCTGACAATCTTGGGGTCAAGATACAGTCGCTTCAATATGAGAAATGACACATCAACTTACCTCCTCAGGGAAAACAAAACTAGTTTAAATGTGGTGAGTGCAGGTAAATACCTCTGCTACCAAGAACATGTTTATTTTTTTATTGACATCCTCTATAGAAGAGGAAAATGCATTTTATAGAATCATTCAGTGACTCATTTTAGGATACGAAGGTAGAAACCTGCAACAATGTTTAAAAATGATTTTTATAATAAAAACAGGAGGCTATATAATCTTAAGAAATATTATATTAACAATGCATATCAACACATTAAAGACTCAGCAGTGAAATATGATATGATATTAATAGCAATATCCAAGAGGGAAATATCCATAGCTTTTGACTATTAAGTCATGTCACCCAGTAAGGTATCTGATTTAGCACAGAATCAAAGTTGTGAGCGTTGAACTGAGTTAGTTCCAACTGAAAAATAAGGGTGAAGTTGAGAACATGCACTCTGGTTTGACCTGAACCTTCCTGGGAACTGGTATCATTTGGGCCCTCTTAGTGCATCCCCTTTCTTACACTCTCCCCGTGTGTTGTTTCTTAAGACTATTCAAGACAGAAGGATTCACCGACCGACAAATATAGGCACCCACATATGGAAAAGCTAAACAATATGTTTGCAGTTCTAATATTCTTGCTTCCTATATCCACCCATCATGAACTCCAAGAACTGTTGCCTAAGCACCAAAGAAAGCACACAGTGCTTGCGGTAACCGAAACAGGAAATTAGACAAAGCCCTTGCTCTCGTGGGGCTTATATTCTTACAGAGGAGAGAACATTAACAGATACACAAACAAAAACAGCATGTTCTGAAAAGACTCAGCAATATGGAAAACATGGTTGCACGCGCTAAGTGCTATATTAGAAAGGGAGGGGGATGCATGTAGCCTGTCTGCTCAGTGGCTCTCAGAGCATGCTTCTGTAAATTCCCAGAAGATGGAGAAATAAAGTTCCTGAACTAACATGAGCACGCAGCACTCAGAACTACTTTTGCCAGCCTCCTTCCTTCTTTCCCTCCCGTGCCTTCCCTTCCTCAAGCCCTCACTCATCCGTTCATCCACTTACCGACTCTATGGCTGATATACCTGAAGCTAGATTGTATTATCTTCCCTTATAATGACACTCTGGTTCTACACAGTACACACTTGAGCCAGAAGATACAACACTACAATAAGATTTCATTCATTCCGTCAGTCAGCCTATCTATCTGCCTATGTATCTACCTACAGGTTTTGAGTGCTCATAACATCAGTCATAACTGGAACCAAACTCAGCTGTAATGACAACCCTGTCGATAACCTTCTCTCCTGCTTAGGCACAGTGTCTACAGAGGGCCTGAAGCCACCACACCTGGGAGCCTGGGAGCCTGGGACACACTGACCCACCTTCACCTCTTACTCATGGTAAATCCTTGTTACGGCAGCCTGTTAACTTCTTCAGTGCCGGGATGTTGGTAGAATCTGCTCATTAACTTACCAGTACTTCATTCAGTGAATTGTCAAAACACCAGGCTCCACATCCCCTTATCATCAGCACCACTGCGAAGTACTTTGGGAAAAGAACTTAGCAAATGGCCAACGGCCTGCAACAGTTAGCTTCTCGCAACTATACCTGCAGTGTTATAGTACTGATTGAGAAACTAATTTTGAAATTTGGAATTTTCCAGTACCCGAATTTTAAATAGTCAACTCTGGAAACATAAATGCAACACTATGTATATAATTAGGCACAAATATAATTTCTTTCAAAATAATTAGGCTACATAGGAAAGAGAAGTGTCCTTATGAGCTGTGGGTTCATGTCTTTCTGTTGTATTTTTGCATTGTTCTATTCCTTTCACAAGAACTTGTTTTAGTAAATCTTACAATCACCCTTCAGCTGCCATGGAAACTCATGTGCAAGTTTACCATCATGCATTATAAAGCGATATTATCGAAATTAAGGAATTCTAGTTTCTATTTATTTGAGCATGTAAACTTTCCTGGAATGTTTCTACAAAACCAGTTTCTTTGATAATAAATGCTTTTAATTTTCATTCTAACGTGGTACGTATTGCTCCCTGGTGCTATGTGTTGGCTGACAGCATCAGCTTTTGCACATCCCTAATCAAATTTTATCTAACAAAAAGCTGAACTAAGCATATTTGTTTTCCTATTTATAGCAGCATGTGCTTACATAACATATGAGAAAGCAAGATTTAAAAAAAAAATGGATCCAAATCTTAAAATGCATCCGTTATGTTTAGTTTAAATAAAAGCTATGTTCTCTCATTAAACAAGAATATTAAAAACAATTGGAGACAGACAGAAGCTTATTGCTTATTTTCCAACCAGTATAATCACTGTGTTCAGCCACAATAAACCATAACAGCATGCGGAAATGTATTGCTCATGGGGAAAATTTCTTCCACCACCCGCCCCATTTGCACAATTACCCTGGCACTAAGTCGCCTTTCCCAAGCACGGTGTCTCTGGTCACACTAGTAGAGTAATGAGTCATTACAAGGCAGCCAGTGAGGGCAAGGGTGGGGGGCATACCATTGTGCTGCATATAAGCAGCGATTTCGCTGTATCAATAATTCTGACTGCCACTGGGAACCGCTGTAGCTGAAACAGATGTTTCATGTTGATAAGTACGGACTGGGAAAGGACTTTTCATCCCACTGTTCATTTCTCTCTATTTCCACTTCCCATACCTGGCAGCGGCTCCTCCAGTACAGCTGTCTCCTGCAAGCCAATCTGTTCAATTCAGGCTCCTAGGTCTCATTTCATAAATCAAACTCAGCCTCGGACAAGCCCACGATCTCAGAGTACCCTTGCTGCTTTCCTCCGTGGAAACGCCTCTGTCGCCGTAAGAGATGCTGGGCCAATTGTGCTTAAATTAGTGTGCTGTCGCAATTCATTAAGAAAGACAGCATGGGTAGGGGATCTTTTTTTGGTATCTAGTATTAACTGTTTGCTAGAGAGAGGCACATAGTGGCGTTTGTACAAGGCATTCTCCTTCAAATGAAGCTTTTGGGAGAGAGCCCAGAATTTCCACGGGGAAACAGCTCCATGAGATGTGAGTAGGGTCAGAGCTACCCGCTTCTTATTTGTAAAGAACTTCCGACTCCCTTTGACTGCAAAGGAAACTTTACTGGCTCAGTCTCAATTAAGTTGTTGGCTGAAGCCCAAGTTGCAATCACCTGGTGGTGCCACAAGAATCAAGGAAAACATTTAAATTCTTGAGGGTAGATGTAAAAAAATTTAGACACATAAATATCCCCATCATGCCAACCAAATTAGCCTCAAGATATTTTAACATAGTAGAATACAGAAGAATTTAAATGTATTTCAAAGTTGCCTAACTACTACAAGCCATATAGTAATAACTGCGAAAACTGTCAGTCATTAAGTACTTCTTAATCTTTCCTTTTTCCTATTAGCTACAGATAGATAGATAGATAGATAGATAGAGGATAGGGACAAATATTTAAATCTAGATTCTTCATATGAGAGAAAATAACATTTCTTGATTTTTTTCCTCTTCTTTTATGTGCCTTCATCTCCCCTCACTGCATAATTTACGTGTTTGAAGATTTTCATAATAAATGTTAAGGGAAAAAAAGTTCAGGTGGACTGATGAAAGGAAAATGAAACTGGATTTCTAGCCCGTTGAGTCCCTGGTAGTAGACAACAGTGTATCACTTCCAAGTTCAACATTCGGAACAACGTAAGAAATTAGTACACTTCAACAGTCTCAGATGTATGGATACAATCTTAAATGATTATCTCCCCATATTGCATGGTAATGTGATTTAATCAATGCCGAACAGAGAAATGAGCCAACCTACCATTATTTTTACATATAAGTATCTTCCTGGGCTTGAAGGGGACAAGCAGGGAATTGTGACTCTACTCAGAATGTTCTTTGTGTAGACTGGATGGATCTCATTCTTCAATGGTTAAAAAAATGAATTGGGCAGCTGTCCCGTATGTTTTCATCCAAGATGAAGTTCAAGATGAAGATTTTTAGAAACTGCACTTCAATTTTTTATAAATGTTTTTGTATTCCAATTCAACTTTTTTTTAACTTTAGAAATCGTCATTTTAGTCAATGAGTGATTACACAAAAACATGAATCTGAGACTGTGCAGTGTACCAGCTGCCCTTCCATCTCCCAGACTGTCACCAATGCAGCAGCTGAAGGTGTCCACCTAACCCCAGGGAAGATTAAACATGTCACCACAGCATTGTTATTTACCATGACACCATTTAGCCATGGCAATTAGCATGGACATAGCACCAAGAAGAAACCAGGCCAGGCTGAACAGACTGTGGTCAAGAGTCCTAAAATGAAATGGCTACGCTCCATTTTTCTTTCTGCTCCATTTGTGGCTTCCAGGCGAGAGGTAGTTTGGGCAGCCCCATCATGGAGTGAGCCTCATCCCAGCCAACACCCTGTCTTCCAGATCAGAAAGCTTCAATGAGGGTTGGGAAATCCCTGGACTAGAGACTGAAGAGCTATGTCACTTCTGCTTCTGCCAGAGCCTGTGGTACAACCTCTCAGATTTTTCCATATGCAACATAGGTACAAGGTGATGGTAAATGAGTCTGCATGATTATCAGAAGGATAACATATGTATATGGGACTACTCTAAAGCAGCTTTAGCTCTTTGTCTCTGTGTTCTCATATTTCTGTCTGGGATAGAATTGCTACATGATTTGAAATTACTCCAACTTTTGAACAGTATCAGCAAAGGCAGTGCAATTTTATTCATCTTTAATTTACCTACTCAAAGGTAGGACAAAGCCCAGCATAGACTATAAAATAATGTAACATTTAATGTATACTATTGTTAACATATAGTATCTTAAGACTGAACAAATGATTGGCCTCTTATCTTTCCCTACAATAAAGACTTTTGACAAGGTAAATTTAAGCACCATTCTTATGTTTTTAAGTTAAGAAATGTTAAGATACTTTTGACTATTTCCTCTATCAATTCTCTGATTTCCACAGCTACTATAAATACAACCAGTTAACAGTGACTGACAACCAGTATTTCTAAGTGCATGCTTGGTGCTCAATGCTTTCTTTAGCCCTATACATAACATGATTTCAGCCATTTTTTCCAAATGGAGAAACTGAGGGCGAGGTCTTTTGAGCCTGTGGTCTTTTTATCATCATTGATAAGAAAAACTGTGCACAATGCAGTTCCTGTAATGAGTTTGAACACAGTAATCCTGTGGCTATTCCCCCCCCCATGTTAATGTTTTCAGTATAGTAACTAGCTTTAATAATTGCCCACATGCTCATTTATTATAAGTTTAGTGAGTTTTACCCTATGCCAAGCATTGAGACTATATGTTGGAAAAGACTCAACATTCCCATTCTACTTTCTGGTCAGTAGAATCACTCATTAGTATGTCCTCTACATAAAATTACTGCAAATTATATGATAGAAACTAGTGGAAATTGGAGATTTGCAGCAATATTTGGAAGAATACTGTGGTTTTGTTTTATTTATTTTGGGTCAGTAAAATTGCTTTTTCAACTCTCTCTCTCTCTCTCTCTCTCTCTCTCTCTCTCTCTCTCTCTCTCTCTCCACACACACACACACACACACACACACACACACACACACACACAAAATGAGACTTAGAGTACTTTTTTGAATTAGCAAAAATATTGAGACTTTCTTACCTAACACCATAATTCCAGTCACCATGGGTTGGAGAAACCCAAAACACAATTATTAAACATTTATGTGCCAATGATTATGTTAATATTTTAATGCTATTTTAAGTAAGCCTTTTTTAACTTAGTGAATTAACTTACAAGGCTGAAAAGACTGATGTTTTGAGTAATCTTATGACAGATTTCTTGCCACTAAATTAAACACTACACAATTCATAAACCATAATTTAACTGTCTTATTTTCAAAGTTAAAGAGTTACTACTTAAAATGAGCATATTTTTAAGTTAAGAAAGATATCATCTCAAAAATAGATTAGAAAGTAAAAAAGAAAAACCAAAAAGAAATCAGTATTACAAGTCAAGCAAAATATTTTCAGAAGTGCTTATCTTATAATGCCGTTTTATTATTATTTTTAGATTAAAAATAATTGGATGCATATAAACATTTTGTTTTCATGTCCTTATGTGCAGTGTGCATACAGTGCCAGCAGGAGCCAGAAGAGTGCAACAGAATCCATATAACTGGAGTTACAGAACACTGTGAGCTACCGTGTGGGTGTTGGGAACTGGACCACCATCCTCAAAAACTGTAGCATGTACTCTTAACTAGGCTAAGCTATCTTTCTAGTCCATAAGACTTATTTTAGAACAAACGAAATGTTTTATGAAGCTGGGATTTCATTATGGGTGTCTCAACCATCAGAACCCTTCTGCTAAGGGACTTGTCAAAGGTTCTTTGGGTGTTCTAATGAAACAGGAACCCAGGGTGTATGTATCTACTCACCAAGTAGTTATCAGACTAGTAACAAGCAGCCTGCTGCAGATTTCATACATGATAGACTAGAGGTTGGTAACTCTTTTTGAATAGGTCCTCACAATATAAATTTTAATCATTATTTCAACATCTCAAACTCTGTTCAACATCTCAACTTTGCCTTAAAGAGAATCATTGATGCGTAAGTAGAATTTCTTTCATTGTTCTGATAAGTCTCCCCCCCCACACACACACAAAAACTGCTTTTCATTTGGTACATAGACACTAATTTAGCAAACAGTGCTCTGCCAGCATCACTAAATCCACATGGAACCCAGCCGTCATTTCACAGAGACTCACATTCTTGGGTTTCATGACTCATTATTTCAAAGGATAGAACAGATGGAGAAACTGTTGTGCTATTGAGAGGTCCTCACCACTCAGAAGACTATTCTATAGAATAACCAGCTGTATCACCCACCACATCCTTCTTGAAACAAAGCGCCAATTTTCAAATCCCATCCATCAGCTTGACCTTTGATGTACTTTCTAACTCACGTACATGGAGAAACTTCAGGTTTAGCCTAGAAAGAACCATGTTTAACAATTCATTCCTGTATAAGCAAACTGACAGTGCTGGAACAGCAACACCTGAGTAATTGGGGCAGGGTCCCTGTATCTTCATAACTGACCCATGACAAGTTCTACAGGGATGCTTACATAAATAGCCTTTTTCTTACACTAACCGGGCTAAGGATGAGAATGCTCATTGAGCATCTGAACACAGTATGTGTTTTTTCCTCATCTGAACACATTATGTGTTTTTTCTTTTCTACCCTGTCTAATAGTCCTAAGAAAAGCCAAACAATGAAAAAATATTGACATCTTTCAATCTGTAATAGGTTCTTTATAAAACTTTAAAAGAAATATAACATGTTTGATTTACAGATTTCAATAAAAATAACAGGGACCATTTTAGGTAAAGGAATATGAAATTTATTTTTAGTAACGAATCTAAGATAGCCACTCATACATGTATGCAAGGATTTTCATCAGTCTTTCTATTGTGAATGAATATATCAATAGCAAATGACTAAATAGGTTTCATTTATTTAACATTATGCAATTCCACAAATGGTTAAAAATAAAGAAGTCTAGTACTGCACCACTGTGCGGTGACAAAATTTAGAATACCGCATTTGGTGAGGACACAGACAGAAAACGGCAAGGCAGTGATGAAGAGGTTGGGTTTGTCCTTACAGAGTTTTCAGAGCAGAGGAAAGTGGTTAACAATACCCTGCTTCAAAGAACCTTTCTTTCTTGATGTAACTAAAAAATTTAAAGCCAAAACCTAAGGCTTAAAAGATTTACTCAAGGAGATAAAACAGGTACATGCCAGATAAGTCATCAGATTCTAGGTAAACTCAGCCAGTGATGGGCCAGCTGTGGCCCTTCCTGAAGCTCCAGCAGCCTTCCAAGAGGAAATAATCTGACCCTCTTCCACTGTGAGGGGTATCACAGAACTGTTTTCTAGATGGGAAAAATGATTTGGAGGAAGAGAGCTGCAGAATATGCTCATTAGGAGAAGGTATCTCACACCATTCACCCACACGGCATATGACAGGTAAAGATCACACTCTCTTCTCATTTCTGCCCAAGAGGAAGGGGGTTAAGCCCATGCCACAGGCTGCACACAGCAGCAGGATGAGATGCAGCTGATCTTGTTTCCTCAGACTGGAAGCTTCTGTGTCCTCATCCCAATGGCTCTCAGCTGAACTGCTGCTCGAAAGCCTGAATGTTTAACCAGCTAAAAATGCTTCTAGTTTCTGGTCCTCACATCTTATATACCTTTTTGTTTTTTTTGCCATCACTCCCTGGGATTAAAGGCTTTCTTCGTGGGATTAAAGGTGTGAGTCACCATGCCTGGTTATTTCCAGTGTGGCCGTGAACTCACAGAGATCCAGAGGGATTTCTGCCTCTGGAATGCTAGGATTAAAGGTGTGAATGCCACCACTTTCTAGCCTTTGTATCTAGTGGCTGTTCTGTCTCTGACCCCAAATAAGTTTATTAGGGTGCACAATATTTTGGGTAACACAATACCACCACATTCCTCATTAGAATATGATAAGGGGGGACTTCTGGGGTTCAGTTGCTAGAGAAGTTGAAAAAATAGGTAAATAAACCCCAATTCCATTTAATAAAGCACGTGCTGATAACACAGACAAGGCATCTGTTGAGTGACTGGAAGGTTTCCATCAGTGGAACTGGGTAGCAATTTTCTTAAAAACCAAAGAAGTGAAGGAGTCCAAAGGACCAAAAATTATTATCAGTTTTAGATGGCCTAGAGACAGGCCATGGCCAGCAGCAAAAACTATATTTTCTTAGAATATTATTTCATTTCCATTAAAACTGGAGTTTTACCTTTTAGCATATAGTCAGCACTATGGCAAAACCTGCCTATAGGTAGACTAAGAAAAAAAGTTAATATTCAGGTAAATGTTAGATTATTACCTATGAAACCCAAAGGGCAATTTACTCTCCATGAATAAGAGCAGTCCTAGAGAGAGTCTATGTGTGGGTGAACATGTAAAAATTTCCAAAGCAGCTTGCTCCCCATTATCTGTAGGAGTAGGGTGAGAAGCAACATCTCTTGGGTCATTAGCTTCCTGGAAGCCTGGGAAAAGGTATCAAATAGCAGTTGGGAACCTCCATATGCTGGTCAGAAAAAGCTAGCTGGAGTCCTGCTTGTGATGGTGACTCATTATAAATGGCCAATAAAATACAGCCCAGCAATGCTGCTGTTGTAATGAGCCACACACTGCTGGCTTACCTGGACTTCTGGCTTGATGCCTAAGTACACCGTTGACAGAAGACCAACAAGAAAAGGATGACCATAAAGGAAAGATGGAAAGTCTAAAACGTGGAGTAAGAGAAGGCAAGAGAAGAGAGAATGAAGATATAGCAGTTGGGACTGGGCTTCCTAACTCTGCATTTTGATTGGTTGCAGTTTTCCGTAAAGGTCTCCCTCTGTTTCGAAGAGAAGTGTACTTAATGAGGGGTGAGACCTATATGTAACTGTAGGTATAAGGATAAATAGTTAGAATGTAGTTAGGAATTCTTCTGGTTTAGTAAAGTGGCAGTTGTAGGTTCTCCTCCAAGATCCAAGACAATACTAGCCCTGGATAGTTGACTAGGTTTCCAGTACCAGGAATATTTCTTTCTTGTTGAGTGGCCCTTAAGTCCAATCAGAAAATGATTGGTTACATCCAAGGTATGTGTGCTACGACTGCACACTTAGGATTACTGCGCCATGCTTGTTGCTTTTGGAGTTTAAAGGCATCGTAGCTGGGTATGACTAACGGGGCT
Source organism: Peromyscus eremicus (assembly GCF_949786415.1). NCBI lineage: Eukaryota > Metazoa > Chordata > Mammalia > Rodentia > Cricetidae > Peromyscus > Peromyscus eremicus. Next base: position 20,771,829 of record NC_081423.1, read on the forward strand.
TACCTTCTTTGGAAACATACATGGTTCCTTCTGGTACCATAAAAGCTAGTCCTAAGGGAGGAGACTTTCAATTCAGGGCCAGCTTCTCCTGTATCCATAGTACATGGGGACTTAACATTATACCTCTGGCGTTCAACCAAGAGGAACAGCAATAGCCTACAATGTTTTGGGAGTTTCTTGAGTAATCTTGGCCGACAAATCAAAAGAAGGAATCTCATACCTTGTATTGGGATTTGTTAGATAACTTATAGCTCTTGGAGGACCATTGTTACCCTTATAATGAAAAGTCATTATAATGAAGATAAATATTCTAGATTTTTTTATTAGTAGTAATAAGGACACCATGCATGTGTCTTTTTCAGATATAAATGCTGAGTATGTGTTGAGACACACACATTTTGCTCACAAATTTTATGGCATTTTATTTTTAAGCCTGGGGGATACTTCACAAACCTTTTCTATGGGGGCCTTGGAAAGCCGTTTCCAGGGGCTGGAGGGAGAAACCGCATCAAGCAATGTTTAGCCATCTCTCCATTAAAATCATTGTTCAAGTTTTACATTTCACTCAGCATTGAAACTTATCTTGGGGAAACTCATTGTATTATGGAAATGCTATTAAATAACAGAAAGCCATTTATTCTCATTAAATTGTTATAACTAGAATGATCTCAATATATTATTGAAAAGACATAAAATTATGGCCATATTATCTATAGTTATCTCATTAAAACAGGATCCAGTTATAACCTATAAAGGGTTGGGCAGACAATTTTTAAATAAAATCTATTTGCTACAAATAAATGACGTCTGAAAACATCAGACTGTAGACACTGGGGGAAGGTGCGTGCTACTGTGTACATCAGGACATTTTCCTAGCTGTAAGAGATGGCCAAAGGCACAAATGCAATCACCTTACTCCTGAATACTGTAACCGAATTTCAGTTGGCAGTAATGAATTATAGAAAAAGGGCCCAACCTTTTAAATACAGCCTCAGTAATGATGGAAAATTTTGTACTTTTTAGGAAAAATACAGTTAAAACGTCAAAGCTAGTAGATAAGACCATGCAACACCTTTGAATTTATTCTTTACTCAGTCTAAGAATAGGAGGACTAGAAAAAGAAAGAACATGTTATAATTACTTCTATACACTAGAGCATTTCTACATGTCATTCTGTTCTGTATTGGTACATAATGTTACCCATTCACGGATGCTAGTAACTTGTTGTTTATTTTGTTATTATTATTAATTATCATTATCATTACTAATTCCAGATTTTAGAGGAAGCAATCATTCTAGAAAGGATGTCAGGCCCCTACCATCACAATGAGCAGAGAAAAGAAGTAATTTGAGATGTAGTGTGTGACACTGAATCACAACTTAGCAGGAAACCTTCAGTCCTTCACATTTCTTAAGCACGAGAGCAGGTTAGTTACCTGTCTTCACCAAGCACATACCATCTTTTCCAGGTCTTACAACCGAGGGAAGGGACATTCCCTCTGACTCTGTAGCAGGTATTCATTCACCTTTGCAAAAGTTATCTACAAATGTAATTTCCCTAAGGATTCCTTCCATCCTACCCTCTTAATCTCAATCTCTGCCTCTTTGGAAAAGCTCCAGGCTCACTCTTCTCACATGGTCCACAGGCCATCCTCTGGCTGTTTTCCCCACACTGCACTACACAGAGCATGAAAATGTTTATCCAGACTTCACTGCATGAGCTAGTCACATGGTTGCTCATCCACAGTGCTGCTATTGCACAGGTAAGCCATTCACTCTATATTTGTAAAGAACCTCTGTGCACTAGACTTGGAAGTAGAGGGGTCAGAGGAAGAGACAGCCAGTGGTCTGGGAGATGACAAAGACCATAAGCAGAAGTAAAAGATGAACAACTTGAGGATTCACAAATGGTGAAAATCATGGTTCATTGCAGTTAGAATACAGATTTTTCTTGTAAAAACAAATTTGGAATAATTAAAACACATTATAAACAATTATCATTATCAGGTATGTAGATACAGGCTAAAATTTATTTGGAAGAATATCACATGTTGCATTATCTCATCAAATACTAAATAAGTAAATACTAATATATGGCATGCGTGAAGAAGACTCTGTTAGAGAGATGCTTTCTCTGTTGGAATTCTGAGGACTTAAGTGTATTCAAAGGCCTGAATATAGTACAGCCCAAACCTCTTGATTATATTTTCCCTTCTTCCCATAAAACTTCTGGTAAGATGTACATCAGGAAACCAATCAAGAATTATTTAAGAAAATAAGTGGGGGATCAATAAGGGAGCTACACAAGGAATTTATCTAGATTAATATGACTTCACATTAAACCTTTGGAAAGTTCTTTCCAGGCAAATGGTTCTAGCTACTGTTTTGCTTTTTTCAGGATTATGGGGTAATGTAGTCCTGTGGTATAATTAGTTTATTTTTCAAATTAATCAAAATGTAGATCTATTGTTTCTTTTTTCCACAGAGGGAAGAAACTCGTGGAATGTGAATTAAAGTGTGAGTAAATGTTATCAACAATTAACAAATTATAGTAATATATTCTAATATTGTAAATATGAGCAACTTTGTTACCATAGTTTTTTGAATACAGTGTTTTATCAAATACTTATAGGATCTTCATTATAATAAATTCAGGTAAAACTCTAGAGTAGCCAGGCAGTGGTGGTGCACACCTTTAATCCCAGCACTTGGGAGGCAGAGACAGGTGGATCTCTATGAGTTTGAGGGCAGCCTGGTCTACAGAGCGAGTTCTAGGATAGGCTCCAAAGCTACACAGAGAAACCCTGTCTCAAAAACAACAACAACAACAACAACAAAAACAACCAAACCAAAAAAAAAAACTCCAGGGTAATACAGTGTTACTGATTTTTAAATAAATTTTAGTTGTATTCTAATTGTTGTATGATGATTACAAGTTGGAAAATCAAAGTACAATTCACTTTTGAGATAAAATCTGAAATAGGAAATTATTAGCTATTTAATAATAACTTGGTTTTGGTATTTTGAGACTAAAGTACTAATGAAAAACCTAGCAGTTTAGAAAATTTTCAATATATTATTAAATTGTTTGATATATTAATGCATTACCTTTAAATATTTTTCTATTTTAGTAAGTTTATGTGAAGATAGTTTAAAAATGTGTAAAAGGTAAAATTCCCACTAGCTTAATTAAAACTGAAGTCCATGTTAAATGTTTAAATAAAGGGATAATGGGATACTAAGACAAGTAATTCATATGTGGTATCACATTGATAACTTAGTAATAAGATTTTTTTTATTAAAATATGCTTCAGTATTCCATGGATGGTTCAACCATTTTCATTAAATTGTACCTTTTTTTGCAAATATACAAGTCAAAGGATTTTATTCATAACATATAATACTCAGTTATGATTCTGTCAAAATATTATGTAAATTCTGAATTATTTTCAACACATTTCACATTTGAAGATAGGCTGAATATAGATACATAAAGACTACATATTTTCTAGAAAGACATCAGTTGTACAAATGCCACATTACCCTGTGTGAAGATATTACTTTTGATTGTAATTTAACTAGAAGAAAATAAATGAATTCATGTTTAAAAAATACGTTGCTTATGTTGTTTTCACTAGCTTACAGTTAGAAGGTCAAAACATTTTAAAGCAGCAATCAAGGAGAAGTGTAGAGAAAGAACGGTGGGTGATAACAGAAGCAAAGTCAATAAATCCTAGCCTGTGCCTCAACCTGCCACTGTTGCTCTTACCAAGTCTCAGTTGTGAGGTTGGTTTTAAAGTCTTAAACGGCTGTTCTCTCCACAACGGCACCTGCCAGTACACTGTGCACACAAGCCAATGCAGTTTTAAACTGTTGGCTACGGTATCCACACAGAGTGCAAACCTAACTTTCTTAGACATGGCCATGATATTTAATCTCTTTTAAGACTGATTTGAAACCAATCAATGTCTTACAAATTCACGTTGAGGACAAAATGCAAGTTACCTGCTGATGTTAATAAGTTTTGTTAAGATATGAATTGATAAAAATCATATGTATGTTCTTGAAAACCTAATCAGTGATTATTACCAAAATCCAGTTAATATTCCAAGATGTGAAATGACAATGTAGAACAAAAGGAAACAGAAATTTAATAATCTAACAAACAGAAATGTGATAATTTAATAATAATCCAATACAGTAAGTCCTTGGATTTCTTTTAAAGTATTAGTATCAATTTCTATTTATTTCATTTTTGACACTAACTAGAGATTCAAATATTGCCCTTAGGTTTTTAAAACAAGATCCTAAATGTTTGTGTGAGGTGGGAGAGTTCTCACAAGTTATACTCCCTGCCCCCATCTTGACTTTTGCTCAACCTCAAATTTGATGTTTTGTCTTCTTTTACAAATAATTCACAGAAGTGTGGAGGAAATGAGGGAGAAAGGGAGCATTTAAATTTTAACTGGAATAGAAGTAAAAAATATGTTTTCTTCTTATGGAAAGCAGCACCAATAATTATTCAATGAATTTGGAAATCAGCTCCAGCAGAGAAGTATATGAGATTCCTGCTGATAATGGTCATCTGAGAAATAATGATTTATTGCTGTTTGGTATATGCTTACTTATGTGAATACAATTTTCCACCACAGAATCAAAATAAAATAAGCGTTCCAACTGCTCTCAAGGTTTCTTCAAAGAGAGGAGGAGAAACAAATTGGACATTAATGAGTGTGTTTAGCAAAGCCGATTCATTCCCTGACTGTGAAGAGTGCAACAAGCAGATGAAAAATCCACAGAGAAGCCACCTTAGCCAGCTTTTACGTTCAGGGATGATGAAGAAGTGCTAAAAGCTATGTCTCTGGGAATGGTAATTTCGAGAGACATTTGAAATCACGGCGTGCTTGTCACTGTCTCATGCTGAAACACTCAGAAAACTCATCACTTGGGTTTAAATATGAGCTCACGTCAATGGTAGAATATTTCTGTGAACGTAAACCACTCAGCATGCTTTCTTAAACTGGGGGGAAAGAATCAATGGCGGCCAGTGACTAGCTGAAGAAGGGAACGAATTTATTCCCAGTCCAGGTCCTCCTATATCATCATTTAACATTGATATACTTTCACTTCTTAGCCGTCATTTTCAAATGCAGATTTCCACTAACAACTCCTCTTTACACTAAGCATTGAAATGAGCTTTTATGCAATGCAAACATATCCCAGAGTGATAATTGAAGTATAACCTAGTAATGATTTTTACTATCAATATAATAGAAGTTAAGTAATTTTATTCTTACAATGTAGTCATGAATTTATTATTTTCAGGTCTTCTATCTGAACAAAAAATTGTCCTCCTAAAAATGGTAACTAGTAGGCAAGTAGAGTCAATCTTGTCCCATTTTAGCTGTGATAATCATACACAGGCACATAAGCAGTCCTCTGTAGGGACAGAGGTGGGGAGGAGGAAAATCCACACTCCCATTTCAAGAGGGAACAGCAGCCTCCGATGGGAAGAGGGAGATCTGGCACCAGCAGCTGAAAACCTGAAGGAGTGTCTATTTACAAAATTCCTCTCAACTTTGGCTTGTCAACATATCTTATTTCAGGCTGGGCAGTGATGGCTCATGCCTTTAATCCTAGCACTTGGGAGGCAGAGGCAGGTGGATCTCTGTGAGTTCGAGGCCAGCCTGGTCTACAGAGTGAGATCCAGGACAGGCACCAAAGCTACACAGAGAGACCCTATCTTGAAAAACCAAAAAAAATTCATTCAAGTAATTTTCTTCCAGGCCTATGTAAGATTTTGAAATGTTTCTCTCTTCAATTCACCCAACTCTTGGAATATGTTTTGATCTCAGGCTTAACATTCCAAGGGAATTTTTTTTTTTTTGTCCTTTGCCATTAAGTTAAATATGGGGGAACCATCCTGAACTAGTTCATAATTCTCTTCTAAAAATATCTTCATTTCTCACAGGCTGGTATTAAGCAATAAAATAAGGTGTATCATTTGCCTCTGAATGTAATGGCTCAGATAAAAAGAAATTAGTAATTGTCTTAATGATCTGCAATCTAAATGTTATGCCCTCTCTATGAAAATTTCACAGTAATATTATGGCTAGACTAACAATAAAGTTTCTTAGTTCATTTATTTTATATCTAAAGGTTTAACTGCATTTTTTTGTATGAAAGGTTGGGGTTGCAGATCCTCCAATTAAACAGAGGACAAAATACACCTAGTTATTTGGATATTGTTTCTGTGACAGGTATTCAACTCTATATTCTGAATCGTTAGAAATTTGAGAAACTTTCAGGTTCTGTGGAACAGTGGATTTGAAGGCCACACAGAATATATACAATGGGGTGGATAATCTATTTCTATTTGCTATTACATTAACTCTAAATACTCTTCACTGAGTGACGTGGTAGCAGCTGCCTGCCCCTGAGATCGGGAGACGAAGCAAAGGGAGTTTGGATTAGCAATGGTGTCATTAGAAGGAACTTTTTTGAGAGCTGTCACATTCGCTTTTAACAGGTGTGTTATTAATGGGGGAATGTCCATCTTTAAAAACCCCTAAAGCCCAAATGTGCTTGGGGATGCTGTTTGCTTGTTTTGATTTTTGCTGTGAGGGCAGCCCCATGGGGCCACTTAATAGGCTGTACCACCTCACACTCTCCCTGGTTATTCTACTTGTGATGGCACCTCCAGCCGAGAAGAGCTAAAATTAACAGACACTAAACTAGACCCCCTGCCATCTCCAGAGGTCCAAATGCCAGGAATCTCAGAGAAAATTGTCAAAATAAAAAAAAAAATCAGATATGAGGGGAGAAGGGGAAAGCATAAAGTAATGAATGGTCTAGGTCAGGTAACCAAGGGGACATATAAAAAGACTTAAGTGAGTATTTCCCTCTGTTGAATGTGTACTGTAAACAGAGAAGTTTCAGCTGATTATTTATTTAATATCCACCCTGTGAGTTATGATGATGGTCACGATAATGCCCATTTCATAGATAGGAAAACAGTGACTGTGGATGGTAATAAACAGCATCAATCAGCATTCCATCTTGGCAGATTTCTATAAAAACTATTAAAGTGTAAATTACACCTTACATTTTATTTGGCAACCTCTTTTAAAAATCCTTCCAAGGGTGTTTCCAGGACATGAAATAAAAGTTCCTTATACATCATGGCTTTTGACCATGTTGCCTGCACCCTGCATCACTCTCAGCGGCCATCCTTAGGTACTACGGAGTGCCCTTTCAGATCTATCCCATAGCCATTCTTCTCAGGACACATGGACATGCTGTTCTTCTGAAGTGTTCACGGGGCTAATTCCTTTCCAATATCTCTTATGATCTATCTTCAGAGAGAATTTTCTGGCCTTCTTGAAACCCTCTCCTCCTCTGCTCATGCATTATCTATTCTGCAGCCTTCCTCACTCATAATTCTTGTTTTGTTCTTTCTCAGGCCAGTTCCCTGATGCTAAAATCAAATTCTGCAATCCTGGGGACTGCTTTCTTGGCAGGTATGTGTGCAGAACCGTAGCGGGCTTGCCACACAGAGTAGGTGTCCAGTAAATAATCTGGGATGAATTCATTCAGCCCTCACGACAATCTTTGGAGTAACAGAGGAGGTGAGCTGACAAATGAATTCTTGACTACTCAAACCGTGGGGCTTGCCGCGTGGAGAAGAACAATTAAAACAAACCCAGAGGCAAAATCATGACCACTTTTCTATACACTGATGATAGACCCTCATCCCTGCCAGAAGCTGTCTTAATGAGAGGCATTGATTTTGAAGGAGAAGATGGCTGATTGCAAAGCAGGTAGAACTATGAAAAAGCTTTAAAGGGTATTTATATCATAGGATTTCCATTCAAAAATTCCATTTATAGACTTGCCAGGCATGAGGGGAAAAAAAAGTCCGTGTGTATTAAAATACTTTGTGGAATGCAGAAAAGTGATGGGCTTAACGCTTTCAGAGCATAAGTAATGGAGAAGGATTTTATTCTCAATAGTGGGGGAATGTGTTCTCAGTGAACTATGAGGGCCTTAGGGATCCCACTGAACAAAACATGAACACTATCTTGACTGGGTCCCTGGCCACTATTGGGGAAAAGAATTATCCTTTCTGTGCAGCGAGATCAGCTTTGACTGCACAATTATTCAAGGTGGATATCATTTATAAAGAAAACTAAGGACAAAGAAAATGTTCCCCCTCCCAACTGTTCATTGTTTTATACTAAAACAAGGCTATTCCAATTTGACATATGGCCAACTAGATCCTTCCAGCCCTCCACATGACACACTGGAAAAGTCACCGAGAAAAATTCATCATTTTTCTTTTTTGCAGAAAAAAAAGGCGTGAAACTTCAAATTCTTTTTTCCCAACTGCAAAACTTATTTGAACTGGTCAAGTGTGTGTGTGTGTGTGTGTGTGTGTGTGTGTGTGTGTGTGTGATGGTCAAAAGAAAGTGAAGTAAAACTCACATCTATCTAAATAAGCATTAGATAATAAAAGTGGAGTCTCATTATTAACACTTTTGAAGACGAAAATGCTATTTTGTAAATGAAGAGCAATGAAATTATCTAAGAATTTAACTAACTTGTCAAAGTTTGCAAACCCAAAAATGTTATGGACAATGTTCTGCTTGGGATTGTTCATAGGGCACACTGACTGATGGATATACTTAAGCTTCACTATGTCAGAAAATTCTGGGATCTGTTTCCTAATAACTATTTCAGCGAAGTCATAATACCAAGAGAAGGTAGTTAAAAATAAATCAGTCTATTGGGAAGACACCCTTATCATATATTCCTATGTCATTTTGTCCTTTGAAAGAGAAGAGTATTTACTTAGAAAAGAGATATTAAGAGTCTTTCAAAAGTTAATGGCAATAAAAGAATACCAAAGACAAAATCGTAAGGTGATGAACAAGAGTAGGACATCACAGGGCCACAGCAAACACTGAAAACAGGACCAGACTGTTGGCTCTCTCCTCCTTCCTTTCTTCTTTCTCTGATTATCTTTAATCTTTTTCTCTCATAATTTCCTTTCTTCTTATCTTTCCACCTTTTCTCTTTCTGTCTATTTTCCAATTCTCTCTTCTCTATCTTTCTTCAAGTGGTATTCATTCAATTTTTTAAAATAAAAATTGAACAGATGAAGACATTTTGATTGAATGATAGCCCCATCTCACTTAAGTTTTTCCTAGTGTTCTGCCTGGGAAACCACATCCGAAACACATCTGTCCTTGTGAATTTTAGCACAGGATCTTGAAAGAACAAGTTCTTCATGTGACATATTCATAGTGAAAATCATCTTTGAGATGATCAATTATGTGTCTAAATAACTGCACAGCATATATTTTTCAGAATTCCCCTTGCTGCCAACTCTCCATTTTTTTGACATTTTGTGAAAATCTCTAAACAGAAAAAAAAATGTAGGAATGACAAACAGAAAGTTCCAAGCATACTGACAATTAACTGTATCTTGAGAGAGATGGCAAGGCAGTGGAGTTGAATATCACAGTATCCGAACAAAAATTTGAACCAAATTGCATTGTGCCTTGGAAAGCAATAGTTAAATAAAAGCATTAGCAATAAGTCTTGATACTTTTAAATAAAATCTTGGCCAGACTGATTTTAAAATAATATTATGAATAAAAGCACACATATTCGAATTGATGATGTTGCTTTTATTAGGCATGTTTAATGTTAAGATTCAAGAAAAAAATGTATTTTGAAAACATATTTTAAATGTGACTCACTGAAAACTCCAGAGCAATCAGCTGCAACACTTTTCTCTCAGACTCACTTCTAGGCTCAGAAATCAGGGAGATCCTTAGTTCAGGACTTTATCAGAAACCCATTCCATTTCTATTCACAATAGAGTGAGTGGAGAAAGCAAATGGTAAATCTGGCATCACCTAGGCATACCCTTAAAGGGTTAAGGTGCTGGGGAAAGGGAGGTTGGCTGGCTCACCTCACTGTTATTGAAGGGTCTTCCTACTCTCCACATTATGATGGAAGCAGCAGTGTTAGAATGCTTCTTCAGTGCATGACAGGGTTCGCAAGAGTCACACATCTTTCCTAAGCATAACGGTAGTGATGGAAACAGCACTACTTGTGATGATAAAGGCAAATAGTTCACTAGGTGTCAGGCACGATGCTCTGTCCTGAAAAAGGACTAACTTGTTCATCTTCACAGAAGCCTATATGAAAAAGGCATTGCCATCAACATCATCACAACCACTGTTACTCATTATCAACATAACCATCTCTATCTCTGTAATAATCATTAGTCGCCATCATCATGATGTGACCATTACTACCAGAACTGTTTAGGAGTTAAAGAAAATGAGCTTAATTTTTCCAAGTTCGTATAGTTACTAAGCTTCCAAACCAGAACAAATAGGAAATAACAGTGTACCTTGTACTTATTTTATTTCTGCACAAAATGTACAAATTCTCAAATAAGGTAACAACAATCAAAGGGGCAGGAGAATATATATCGAGCATCAAAAGCTAGATGTGACAGAGACCATCATACTGAAACTGAAGGATTATTAGAATAGTGCCTTCACAGGCAGCACTCAGGGAGCTGTATTTGTTCAACACCACTAACCGAAATTTAATGAGCAAGGCTGTCCTAGGGCCTATTATCTCTACCATTTACAGATGAAGGTCAAGAGTCAAGACACTTGTTAATCTCAGAACCCACGCTCATAGCAGCATCCCTTTCTGCTTCTCCAAAGCATAGCTCACACATTTCTTTTAGCTTATTGGGTTATTGCCTGGCTTGTTTTATCAGTCAACAGAATTACAGTTTTACTCTGCCCTCATCTGTCTTGGGAGGAGCTAAGTGGTGTTTGGAAAGAACTCACAGACGCTTGCAACTCTCGTATTTACATTTTCAACACTTAGAAATAAATTTCTAAAACTGCAGTGCAGGTGTTACAGCCAAATGTATAAAGCCGTCTATATTCTGCTTGGACATTAACACCAAATTGTACTGTGCAAAACCATGGGATAACTATATTTTACTAGTAAATATTTATGGCATTTCTTATATATTTAAAATAAAACAGCTTAATCCATTATTTCAAATAGATAGACACACATGATTTTTTTTTTGTGGATTATGATATGTCTTTTATGAACCATTATAACTCTCAGAGCTGAGAGTATGAGGCTAAAAATCTCCTAAAGTGGCAAGAATATTTTCAATACTTATGGAATAATTTGTTAACAAATGCAAAAATCTCCACACCGAAGCTGAACAAATTTTTTTACATAAACTATCCATCTCGTATAATGAAAACATGACTTTCACAAAACAAAACAAGGGGTAATTTCACATTTCTGGGGGGAATATTAAAAGCTTTTGCAAGATGTCTACTTTAATTATACTGAAAAGTGAAGCCGTCTTCGGGGACTGCTCTCATATAGTTACTATCTGGGTAAAATTCTGATCATGGTAATTAAAAATAAAAGCAACTCCAGAAAAATTATCATTTCTCTAAATAATAGGAATCATTTTGTACATTGTGATATAAGATATAGGTAAGAACAGACTAACTTCAGGAGAGCCCCAGGGGGTCTACAACCTAACACTGAGCAATGGGAGCATCAGCAGGAAGAACAGGAGCATCCTCACGTCCACGTGTGCAATTTGGGTGGGAAGGGAATGGAAGGAAGATGTTCACCTGTTGAAAATGTTCTGCAGGTGACGCAGGCAGGAACTCATTCATTCTATCTGGGCACCTAGAGAATGGTACAGTTGTATGGACTTGGAAGGAAGCAAAGAATGGACTGGGTCAATACATTCAAGAGTTTATGAATGGAAAATTAAGCAACACAGGAAATTAGTGGATATGCTGGCCGCAGACAACCTATTTCTATAGGGAGATATTTTAAAGGAACACCTACAGTTATGCAATCCTAATCATACAAAGTTGTGTGTGGTGGTACTGGGGATGGTAACTACAGCCTTGTGTATGCTTGGCAACCACTTGACTTTTGACCTATATCCCCAGGCCATGAAGCCTTTGTATTTAACAGCTTTATTTAAGAGAGAATAATTTATAACAAATATAGGTACAAGACACTTGAGTGCTGGCTGGGCAGTGTTGGTATTCATGGTGGTAGATAGTTGTCAGTGGAAGAAACACAAGGAGAATGAGTGCCCTACATGAAAGTCACAAAACACCTATGAATTACAGAACACTTACAGTTGAACTTCATGTATGGCAGAAGGTGAATGAAAATGATCCCAGGATGGCTAACATAAAATACAGCACATCCTAGAGACAGCTGTGTTTCGATCTGCCTGCATCACAGTGAAAGCAAGCCCTGGCCATCATTTTCTAGGGAGTGATTCTGTGGCCAAGGAGAAGCATACACTCAAAGACAGTTATTAAAAGAAATATTACAAATTTACTTTGCAATATTTCAAGGAGACATTTTTTAACTCTAGGCACATCAATCCTTCAGTGTCTCCATCCATAATTTGCATAAACACTGTAATTGACAGCTTGTTAACAGTTCATTAAGAACACTAAAACCTTGTGATAAACAACAGCCTGCCAACAGCACACTGGACTGAAGATCTAGCCATGCATTCTATCCACCTTAGAAATCGCCCTACTTTACCAACAGTCATTCCAAAAGGCGGCTTTGCTAATCGATATGTTCACACACAAGCACTCAAACATGGCACTGGGAAGCACTTATTAAGTCCTGATTAGCAGTTAATTTGTGTCTCTCAGCTGACTAACTTCTATGAGTAAATGCAGCCACAACCCCTATTTTAAAAATGCTAGAATAATTTTGTTCCAGTAACTGCAAAGTTCAGGAAGGGCGCTAACTCATAAAAAGAAACAGAAAGAGTGGGAAAAAAAAGCCAGGTTCTAACAATCTGTAGGTCCTTGTTGCAAGTGGGGGTAGGGGGAGGGAGGGAGAGAGGGAAGGAGGAAAAGAAGACAACAAACATCTAGTTTCATGCATGGCCCCTTCTTCTTAGCGGTCTGAAATGGAATATTTTCGTGATTGCAGTTTGAAACACGCAGGAGCAAAGACGAAGCAACACAACATAGAGAAATCCATTTGTGATCCCCTGGCAAGAATCACTGTAAAACTACTGGATGCTGTCTCTCCCCATTTTTGGGTGAAAGCCTGATTATAAACTCCTTTCAGCTGAACAGTTCTTTGTGGACTCCCTGCTGAGTGGAGTGTTTACATTTGAAAGCAGAAAGGTCTCTATTTCCCTCCCTCCAGGGTGTGATCCCTGCTGAAAGGGTATCCTGATTCATAGGGATATTTGGGGGCTTGTCCAGGAATTTACATTCTGATTTTAGATCATTCACTTTACAGCACTCTGAACACAGCCAGCATCCCAGTAACTCCGCTGTCTTCTTACAGAGAAGGGAAAAGTGAAATCACCTAGGAGCCTTTCCAATCACTGCATCAGGACCTGTAATGTCAGCAGCCAGCAGAAGGCAGGAGAATCAGAGACTCAAGATCTTTCTCAGCTTTCTACTGAGTTTTGCATCCAGTGTGGGCTGTCTTAGACCTTCTCTCAGAACAAAACTAAAAATATTAAAAAAAAACACACCCCAAAAGGTCAGAGGTGTGACCTAATGAATTATTTCTCCAAATATTTTTGAAATACACCAAGAATTGAAAACCTCTTGAAACATTAGGTATAGGCCATTTTACCTGTTACATCCAGATGCTAAGATCCCTAAAGACTCACAGCTTAACACAGAAGTGTGGATTTGCTTGTATAAATACAATGTCTTGTGATGCTGATTGGAGAAAATGGGACTTTTTTTTTTTTTAATGCTGAACTGCATTTTGGAAACCTCTAAAATATTTTTGAGCATTGTAAAATTGTTATCTATAAAGGTATTGATTTTTAAGTAGAGTTCGGTGTACATCCAACTAAAAGAGAATGTTCTTCTCTGTTCTTTCTGCCCAGCTGCCACCATGACAAAAAAAAGTCTATCAATGATATTTATCTATGTATTTGTATATACTTCTATTCCAATTATAACCTGTCAATTCCATGGAATGTTACTTGTATGCATATTTTCAGGACTGACCATTTGGCAATGAACAACCAATCTGTTTGCTCTTCTCTGAGGAGGATTTGGAGGGAAGACAGGGAAGGAACCAATGTTGCATTAAAATACAAACACAGAAATAAAATAAAGGCATTCACACACACAGTATCTAATTACATGTATGTCTTTTCTTCTTAGTGTCTGAAATGAAATATTTTCATGATGGAAGTTTTAGTTGCACGGTAGAAAAGTGTGTGTGTGTGTGTGTGTGTGTGTGTGTACATGTGGAGGCCAAAAATAATTATAATGCATATTCCTCAATCACACTCCACCTAACTAATATTCAACAGAGTCTCTCACTGAACTTGAAACTCATGGGTTTAGCTAGATTGGCTACTATCAAGTTCCATAAATCAGGCTTTCTGTCTCCTTGGTGATGGCTACAGACTTCTGTACCTTGGCCAGATTTTCACATGAGTGCTGGGATTCTGACATCAGGGCCTCACACATGTGTGTCAACCCCTTTTAGACTGAGTGTTCTTGTCAGCCTTTAGAGTGTTTACTTTGGTTTGAACTTGGAATGGGAAATTTGATTCTTAGAAATTCCCTCTTATGACTTGTAATTCCCCTCCTTGGATTTTTCTCAGTCTTAGAATATTAATGATTTTATTCTTCTCTCATTCAAGACCACAAAGGGAAGAGTAAATTCAAGATGTTAAGTTAGGCCTTTCTGTCTCTGGAGTATGTGCGTGTTTTCCGTTGCTGCTCAATAGTTATGATCAAAATACAAAATGTTACTGATGGTCACCTCCCTTTCAGTCACTCTGAGCTTGGCTCTTCAGAAACCTAAATGAAATGCGAAGTGATGCTCATAAAATTTTATCTTTAAAGGTCTTCTGTCAGCAAGGTATTTACACCTTTTGTATCTGGATAGTTCATATAAAGGTACGTTTTTTTATAATTTTAAAATACAAACATGTATATAATTTTAATCATGGGTATATTAACAGGTTATCTACAGCCTCAGATGACTTAGTTTTTTTTAAGCCTTTTACTCGATAATGTTTAAAAATAATTGCTCTAAGGTAGTTTAATATGGCCAAAGCAAACTGCACCTGGCAATGATCCCATTCATGCTTGATTTTCAAAGGGAAGTCTGTGACTTCTCCACTCCACCCCATCCTCACTCCTGTCTTCCAGCCTCATTGCCAACCCCCAGCCTCACTCCTGCCTCAGCACCCCCGTCTGTACCCCATCCCACAGGTGCCTTTGCCAATTTTGATTTCCTCATTCTCAAGCTTTCAAAGTAGAGTAAAACAAAGTATTAAGTATTAACTTTTCCCTTCTAGAAAACATAGGAGGCCTTGCCCCTAGCTGAAGAGCTACTGGCAGTGGGTAGCTAGCTGTTCCTGGAGGGGAATCATTCTTTGGAGGTGTAGTCACTAGTAGGTTGCCCACGCGCCAGTGGTTGGCCCCATCCTCATGTACATATGGACAGTGCAAATTAAACTTAGCAGGTTATTTTTTTTTCCTAAAAGGACATGAAGTTTGGAGAGGGACATATGGGGAAAGATCCAGGAAAAGTTAGAGGAGGGGGCATGATTACATGACATTATGTCTAAGTATGATATTCTCAAAAACTTAAAAAGAAAAATACGTGTATTCCAAAGTGCTATTAAAATGGAAAAGAAGTATTAAAACACTCTTGGAATACTTTGCAGAACAAACTGTTTATCCAGTATTATCTACATGGTGGTTTAAAAGCAGTCAGAACTCCATGTCTTCTAATTGGTCATGCTCCTGCATCATGCATGCCTTGATCATTGTTCTGAAGACAGCCAGATGGCCAGGAGTTTGTTTGTTAACACTTTAATATTCTTAGGTCATATAAACTAAATTCATATAGCTTTCCAGAAACATACAAAACTAATACAACAGCTAAGCCATCCATACCAAGCATCATAGTTGGTATATTGAATGTTGATAGGTTGTCAGTTACAATGACGGCAAAATACTGCATTGCAGAATGCATAATATTTTGATTCTATTTATTTCTGCAAAGTAGTTAATTTGATTGGGGTCTTGGTGAAGAAGCATGAGTGCAAGCATAAGTATTAAGTGATACATTATTCAATGCAAATTAATGCAGTAAAAATGAATATATAAATGCCAAGCAAATGGTAGGGTCAGTCTCTGAATGTACACAAGGAAGACAAGGGAGGTGAATTACCAGAAAAATTAATACTGATTTAGTCCACACCTGGGTAACAACAACATGACCATGTCCAGTGAGTGCCAGTGCTACATGGCGCTTGATGGCTTCCTTGTGGAGTCATATGGGGGACTCTCTGGCTGCTGGCTCTCCTTCACATTGGTGGGCAAGTTTTTTCACACTTATGATTCATCAGCTATGAAAAGGGAATCATGCTGTGTATGCCACATGAATTAGGGTAGATAATGTATGAAAACCACTTAGCACAGTGCTTGGCACAGCATTTAATACATGACAATTATAACCAGCTAATCCCATGTGCCAGGGAAGAATAACAGAGAGGAGAGAGAAACAGCACATACGCTTTGTAGGCTGAAATATGAATAAGCAAAAGGCCCCATGCCATGGGGAGGCAACAGGAACAGATATAATCAAAATTTAAAATATCTGCCTGGCAGCTCGGTATATATAGGCTCACTGGCATGGAGCTAGATGTGGCGCGTAATGGACTAGAGGAGGGCATATCACTCCAGGAGCAGCAGGATGAAAGGAGACGGGGATGGAGGCTGTGGCAATGGAAGGAGGTCTGATCTAAGGGACTGCTGGGAAAAAGGCAGCAGGTGTTGGTGATAAATTGGATGTGGAGGATGAAGGAGGAAAGTAAAAAATAACTCCAGGATGGGAGCTTCGGGGAGGTGGAGAACAGCAGAGACGGTGATGGGAAGGTGGGAAGGATGGATGGCTGTGCAATGTGGAGTGCCCACCCGTGGGGGAACCTATGATGTGCTACCAACATTACGATTCTGAGTAGTCTGGGTTGGAAGCAAAGGGAAGGAACCGGCTAAGACAGAACGTTAGGTCTGAACCCAATAGTTCCTCATTGGCTCAGCGTTAGAACTTGGATGCTGTCTTACGAATTGATGAAAACAGTGACTAACAAACACTAGACAAAGGGAAACTCAAACAAAAACAACTGCTTTGGGACCAGGCAACAGATCCCGATTGAAATAAAGAGGGGTTGGCTATACACAGCACGTTTTTTACAAGTGGCTAAAAGAAAAAGAAGTTTCCTACGTGATTCTGCTTCAGAGCTATGCTGCACCCATGTTCCTCACGCTTATGACTCTGACTGCAGCCCAGCCATCATAAAAAAGCAAACGAGGAACAGAAAGGGAGTGCTTCTCCTACAGTGGTTGTACTGGGGTGACTTCACGGGTATACATGTTTTGGTAATTTTGCAATAAATTTGGTTTAATGCGGCATTATGCCAGGATTTGTATTGCCAGCCACTGTCATCACGAGCCTTTTAGAGGCATCTGACAGTCTATTTATCTTGCAAATAGTTGCAATGCAAAGAAAAAAAAAAGATTGTTACATTTCGTGTTGCTTAAAAACTACTGGTAATTAGGAGGCCCGCGTGTACCTAAATCAAAACAACCCAAGCAATGCTTTCAGGATTACTGTAACGCAATCCATAGATGAGAATTTACAGTGTTCTCTAACCAGAGAAACCGTGATACCGATTGCATTAACTTTTATCTTACCCAAAGCACAATTATCATCTGCAACAATAACAACATGGGGCTATCACATAAACCTATATAAAAGAATTGGCAAGGCTACAATAATGACGTCCATGCTATCTGGATTATTCCTTGAAAATTATCCAAATGCCAGTAGCTAAAAAGAGGGACTTTTGATTCTCTTTTGAATTTCTACTGCCTGCCACCCCACCCCATTCCACCACACACACATGCACACTCTTATACATATATCCCTCAAACTATGTCAAAAGCAGGAACAAATTTCCTAACCCAAACTGAAAAGTCCTTGGCTCTCCAAATGACTATAAATTGCATGGCTAAGTGCATATGGCCCCAGGGCTGTCACAATTACTTCTCCTGACAATTCATCATAGCATACTAATTCTATAATATCATTACTGCGTCTCTTCTCACTGTACTGATCCAGCCAGTTAATTTAATCAACTAATAATAGATTCAGAAATGGATGCAAGGGGCCCTAGCACTTCAAATTACATTACTAGAGATATACCGGTGGTGGAGAGAATACATTCCTTGCTAGTCCAGCCTACCTCCACCAGCTACTTTTGCAAGTAAAATGGGAGTCATTACCACTGCACATTGTAACAGAAACATTATAGCTTAGAAATTTTCTTTCAAACTCAATATCTTTTTATTTGTTTAAAATGTATTAATCTGTAGTATCAATAGGGGAAGAGTCCAATTCTCTCTCTATATAGGGGTCTTTGTGTATTTTAATAAGACATGAAACTCAGAAGATTTCCTAAGAGCAGCAGAAAACCCAGGGTTCTATGGTGAGGTGCGAAGTAGGCCAGTCAAAGTGAACAATTAATTGTATTAAATTTTAATCTGTTCTGAAAATATCAATGATAATTAGAAAACATTATTCTTTAACATCACAGTCCATCTTGCATGCTACAAGGAGGAAGAAGTTAACTTATTATGAAGAAAAAATAGCCCCAACACAAAATATCCCCTCTGCAAAGACCCAATCAGGTAAAATAAATGCTACAAATAGATTTAGTTCACTTGCTTAACTGTAGTGTTAAAAGTTTAGTATTTTTTAAAGCTCCATTTACTTATTAAAATACTTATTTAATTTCATTTTTTGGTATTTCTAGAGAGAAAGACTTACCCATCTATCCTGGAGTTGTAACAGAGTCAGAAAGAGAAGCTATGTGTAATGGGTCTAGCAGCTGACTTCCAACATATATTGTTTGTTAAACTAACAGGTGGATTCATTTTTGCTTCTCCTGGGGGTCTTGGCAACCTACTTCACCCGCATATAATCACAAGCAACCAGAACCCTGCAGTTACTGCCCATCTGATGTTAAGTTAAACTAGAACAGGGTCCACTTAGTAAAGCATTAATTGATATTTTACTCAGCTGGTGTTTCCCATGTACATTTCTAAAATCTGAATACCCAGTCCTTTCCCTGAGCTTCCCACTACAGACATCCTAAAGCTTATTCCCCCACAAAAGCCGTGGTCTCAGTCTAGCATGAGAAACCTGTAACTAGCAGTGAGTGCCGAAAACCACATTGGCATGGGTTAAATTATTGGACCTATTGGTTTGCATTTCATCACACTTGAACATTTTATAAAGAGACCTCAGAGCAAAATCTGTATTTCTATCATCCACTGCAATTCACCTTTGTTGTTATCTTCATCTACCTAGACATAGCAATTAGATATGTGACTCCTAGAAGTGGGAAGCACTCTGCCCAGCTAGCAAGGGTCCCTGCCCTCTCATAAATCACCATGTATCACTGACCGTTACCTAGCATTTTTCATCTCAGATAGAACCAACTTTACCCATTTTAAGCCTGCAGTTCCTAGACACCTGTGGCTATGAGAGTCTCCAAATTCTCCTTAAGTCAGTAGAATATTTTTTAAGCAAAAATTCTTTAAATACAGGACATTTACATAGCATGTTTACCATGAGATTTAGTTTTTAAAGATGCTGTTAGAGAGTCTGATTAATAAATTTATAATATTGCATCATGTACTTAAAGATTGTGACTTTAAAACTATGTGTGGCCTCATTTTTATCAGAATTTCACAGTAATGTGTATTTTCACAAAAGTCAGTACCTACCTGGTATGAATCTCTTCTCTGGTTAAAAAAAAAAAAGTGAGAAAACTCTCATCATGATAATGTTTCTGTTAGTTATTTCGAGACTCAAGTGTAAATTCAGTAAAATGTCCGTGCAATGTCACCCTTTGCTAAATGTGATTCAAACCGTGTTTACTTAGCCGAAATGTAAGGCATCTCCATGAGCACTGTAATATAACAAAACAAATAATTTTCCTCCCATCAATATACAACAGCTTTGTTCATCACTGAGAAACGTTGGGTGGTAAAGTATTGAGTGCTATGCATTTTATGCCTAAATCAATGTAGTGTCTTGCAGTTATACCACCTAATGTGTTTTTAAGTCATCCGCTACAGAGATCAATGTGATTCTTATTTGATATTCAGTGTTAAGTTAAGCCTCATAAATTTAGAATTGCACTCTGTTATTTTGATGGTTATATATTAACCACGTACTGAAAGTTTTATGATTTTAGACTCAGCCTGGCTGTAAATCATACTGGTTCCATACGTGAGGCATAGGGTCTGGCTTGATTTTTATTGCCCTGCTCAGAAAGAAACGGATGGATGGATGGATGGGTGGATGGATGTGTGAGGGAGGTAAACGTATAGTGTGTTTGGATAAATACTTCGAGTATATGAGCAGTGATAGTATGCCTCAGAAAATTCAAATTAGACAACTCATGGAAGACAGCTTTGTAGGCTCTGGTAATAATGCAACAGCAATGTGTCAAATTGACAATCTTTTACATTAGTACCCTCGGGCATGGACCTTGACCTTGTGTTTTTTCACCAGAGTTCTTCTGAGTACACTCTCTGGCCAGTATGTCTGACAAACATGCCTCTACCTGGATGAAAAGGTGTGTGTGTGTGTGTGTGTGTGTGTGTGTGTGTGTGTGTGTGTGTGTTGATATCAGTATTCAATCTGAGATGTATACTATTTTTTGAGACTAAAAGGAAAAAAGGATGCACACTGACACAATTCCTGAAACTGATAAATTGGGATGTGATGCTGGAATATACTGAGGCTCACATAGGACCATATATATATGAAGAAGACAAGAATTGTTTAATGATTATCGCAGACAGATCAGAAAACCAAAACCAGTGAACCAACCAACCAAACAAATGAAACCAGCAGAGTGAAGGCTTTTGAAAATAATGGCCCCAATTAGATGCAATACAACACACCTTCCCTCTAAGAGTCATCCCCTGACTACACTTCAGGTAGGAGGCCAGGAGAAATTTCGAACCCTTAGCTCCACTAGAAGGGAAAGGTTGGCAAGATCTCAAACAGTCTTGAGCCCTGAGATTCCAAATGAGTCCCTGTACTAAATATATATTTTTTAAATCATAACTGAAGTCGCATTTTATGACATATTTTCAGATTCGGCACTCGTCTCTCAAAAGTTAAATATGCAACATCTTAAAGTATGACTAAGCTGACAGACATGACAATATTTCAAAGGGAGTTCTGCGAGGCTGGGCCAAAATTTTGATCAGTTTTGATTAAGCAGCCTTTAGCAGTAAATCAATAGTTACTGTTTGGTTTTTCTGTTCTTTCCTTCTCCTAATTATTAAGAAGCACAAACCACCTAACCTTTCTATTTTCTCTGGTATATTATTTACCATCTTTATTGATTCATGGAGGTATAGCTTAAAAACCAGTCCACATTTTCTTTCACTGCTTTTAATTCATGAACAGGAAACTTCATGACCAAATGTAAATAAATAAAATTATCCCATACATAAACTTTTGCAGTAACAAATCTGTAGAACTCAGCTTTTGTCGCAGGAAGATACTCTATGATGAGTTTCATAGGTATGTCTTCTGAAATATCCCTGAAAAAATGTTTTCAAAGTTTGTATTTGATTTGCAAGATTGGTAATACACTAATCCATGGTCCATATATTAGTAGTACATTCTCCAAGGTCACTC
This sequence comes from Peromyscus eremicus, assembly GCF_949786415.1. NCBI lineage: Eukaryota > Metazoa > Chordata > Mammalia > Rodentia > Cricetidae > Peromyscus > Peromyscus eremicus. The sequence goes on from NC_081423.1 coordinate 20,793,678, forward strand.
ACCTGCCTTGATGGCTGATATGGGAAACACACCCTACTTACTGATTTCTAAGCCTCTGGTATGGAACATGGGAATGTAATCCAACTGTGCCTTCTCCATCCTGCCTTCCATTCATCCTCCTTGACAGTGGTACCAGGGCTGTGGAGACCATACTTCAAGAAACATTGCTACGCCGGGCGGTGGTGGCGCATGCCTTTAATCCCAGCACTCGGGAGGCAGAGCCAGGCGGATCTCTGTGAGTTCGAGGCCAGCCTGGACTACCAAGTGAGTTCCAGGAAAGGCGCAAAGCTACACAGAGAAACCCTGTCTCAAAAAAACCAAAAAAAAAAAAAAAAAAAAAAAAAAAGAAAAAAGAAAAAAAAGAAACATTGCTACAATCACTTCTCAGCCACTCCCTCTTGCTCTGCTGCTCTGAGTCTGTTTTGTAGGAAAGGGTTTGGTCCAGGTTTGGGGGCTTTGAGGACTCTAAACACTCTTCTTCTCCAGACTCAGAAAAAGTCACCTAAGAGCTAAGTGAAATTTCAATATAACTTCCAGGTGAACCCTCCAATTATCTATACTCAATGTGGCAACTGGAGATTTCACTACCAATTGGGCATGTAGAAAGCATTTATGGGCATCCAAGACAGTGCCTCCTATGAAAACACTCCCATGTAAGCAGTAAATGTTTTCCTGGTATTTACACTTTTGTCTTGTATTACTTCTACGTGTGCACACACACACACTCACTTTGATCAGCATTTCAGACAAAACAGATGTATGACAGATGAACATAATATTGTGAGAATGTAAATACTATAAACAGAGTATCTAGTAACTGAAAGATGGGAATCTGAACTCCTGATTATTTCAGGTGCACTCTGTGCATGGGGGATTCTTCTGGGTGAAATTGCTAGAGTATTAATAACAAGCTTGACACTGCTGTATAGAGTTCTACTAATTTTTTTTTTTTTTTTTTTTTTTTAGAATATCGTATAACTCAGATTTCTTCAAGTCTTCAGGGATCCGGTAGTAATATTTAAGCAGTTGTTCAGTTACTTCTCATTTTCAACAGGCCCTTAAACTCAGACACAGTGAGGAAGCAAACACTGTATTTTGAAATCTGATAATTTAGACAATGCTCTTGAACTTACTCTGAGAATAATGGTCCATCTCTTTCAGTTAAGATCTGAATGTGCCCAACTAAGGTGATACAATTTAATTATGCAAATGCAAGTCAACTGTTGTGATTAAAACAAATTACTGTAGTTTTGATGACCTAGTTCATCATGCTCTTCTACCTTCTCCAAATGTTTAAGTGACTGTCCTGTGCCTCCCAAGTAAGCAAATCCTCAAACTCAGTTTGGAGTGTGCCTACATTTAAACATAAAACCCATGTTTTGTTTTGTTTTTTTCAGAGATTTTGCACTATTCCAGAATCTCTCAAAGGACTACCATCATTTAGAAACAAAACAAAATAAAATACCCATCCAACTTTGAGCTTTATCTTCTGGATCATTTTTCTGGATTGAGTGTATAGGTTGGGTCTCCACTACATTATATACATAGGAAACTTCTAGATGAATTTTATATTGAACATCCTTTGCAATGCTAGATTCATTGTACTGAAATATGCCTTATATATATAAAAATTTAAAGAAGAATCTCTAAAATATATAATTAAAGAGTAGCACCCAGAAATACTGTACATTTCTGCAAGTCTCATGGTCAATCTCTAACTTAAATCACTAAGAATGGCAGGGAAGTTGCCTTGCTCTGAGGAATACTTTCTGGAATAATTTTAGATCTGCTTTATGTACACCAAGGAGGCTGTCAGTTTATCTGATCTTCAAACACTGTATGAACTCTGGGGACAATCTCTGGTAAATCAGAGGCTGTTTGCTTCAATATATTTAATATTTCTTTTTTTAATCTGAATGCTGAATTCTCCGTCTGAATTTATCCCTTGTTTGGAATCTTTATTAATTTTCATAAATGAGTCGCTGAGAATACAGATATGGTAAAGGCATTACAGAGAAGCAGTTTGTGTCTATACCACAGCACAGAATAATGCAATTCATTGAGCATATGGCTTTATTAGGCTTAAATAGCTGTTCTCCAAGATGATTCTGAGCACCATATTTTGAAAGATAAGGTAGTGGGTTGTTGTTTTTGGATATTTGCCTTCGTAAAGATAGGCCATCTGTCTCAACAAGTGAAAAGATTTGAATGCTTTGATTGCTATTTTCCTAATCAAGATAAATCCTAATGTATCTTAACATGCTGATTAACTCGATCTGACATTCTATCTTGGAGAGGTTTACTGGTATCATCACTGTCAGAACTGCATGCTGTCCACAAATATCCCTGCGGAATCTGGGGGGTGAACACACAAGACTTCTGTCTTTCAAAGCTAGAGAGAAAATCATAAAAAAAAAACAACATAGAGATAATACAATGAGAAAACAGAAGTTATCCTTTGTTTGTCTGAGTAAGAAAATTAATATTAATTATAAAATTCTGCCACCCCATTTTGTATTGACATTTTACTTATAATATAATTATTCCCACCTAAGGTTTTTCAAAACTGTAAGAAAATTTTACCATGTAATACCCACAATCATTTTTAAGAATCCATTTAAGTATTAGTAATATGGTTGGTATCTTCCCATTAGCAATGTGCTGAACAATTTTTAAAAAGGTCATGAAAACACACTAAAAATTGCTTGAGTACATCTGATGTAACCAAAAATTATATTTTAATTATTTAATAAATCAGAAACCTAGAACAATGTGCAGTATCTTCTGTACTCTCATTATGTATGCATACCACTGTCAATGTTTCTGAGCACATACTTCCAGCCAGCCTTCTGTTTAAGTTTATCTTTTTCTCAAAAGCATAATTGGTTCTATAATGTGTAGACCAAGCTTTAGACTGCTTATTAACTGAACAATAGATGAATACGTACTTCTCTATATTATTAAAATTTCACAGTTCCTTTAACAATTGTCCCTTTTGGATACCCAAGTTTCTTGAAGTGTTTGATAACTTTTTTGGTAAGTTTATTTATTCTGTTTGGACTAGACATTTACAACATACTTTCTTGACAGTTAGGAGAGAACACAAGCTCCCATATTGTGTTCCCTCAAGTCCCCTCTTACCATGCATGTTTTTTACTCATTGTCACAGGATAAATCATTGTTTGAAACACATTGGCTTTGTTTCTCCTTCTAGTTGCCTGATTCTTTTCAAAAGGATTGAAAACCTGAATTCCTATGCAGGTAAACCCGAATTTGTTTTGTGAATAGTTTGACCTAGGAGACATTTCCCAAATAACCAAGCTGAGATGTCTTTTAGGTCCTCCTCAAGGAAGTTACTCCAATATTTTATGTGACAGTGTACACTGTAAAATGATTGCATGTATGTTTGTGTTTTCTAAGTTGTATATAAGTGTTCATTGGCTTTGGAGGGAAAATACACAGAAAACATATTGGTCTAAAATGCTATTTCTTGGCTGGTACCTGGTCCAAAAGTAAGTACTTTAGCACATCGCTAACACACTCAATAAGCTTGCTATTATTAACTAAAGACTGCATTTCAAGTACATTATGGCATCACTCGAAGTAATAGCAACTGAAATGTACCTACTTAATGGAATTGATCTTTCATAAAGCCTGCAGTAAAGTATTATCAGAAGTCACTTATTGAACTTTATTTCTCAATGATATAATAAAAAGTAGCATGTCAGGAATAAAAATGTCATTTGTCATCTGAATCTCTGGCACCTCAGAAATGGTATCAAGAAGCAGGGGTGGCCACTCCTTGAACATCACAGTGAGAGTAAGAATTAGCCATTTCCTCAAGCCTTCATGCCACCAGAATCTCTGTGTGTTAAATGCCTACAGTCAAACACTAGTTAAGCTACACATATACACAGTGCTGTATTCCTGGGAAAGACTGATGTTTATGGCACTGGTTTTCCAAATAAATCACTTCATTCCTCTGGTTCCAAGCTGCTCCATACTTTTAGGAGTCCAAATTATTTGAGATAATTGCATTTGATTTTTTTTCTGTGTTTCTCTGGTTTATCTCCAATATGTTTGGTTTTCATGGTATGTTTGCTAGCTGTGATGTCTTCAAGTATGTTACAACATCTGCAGTAGACCACAAGTGAACTGGAGAAAGAGTGGAGATTAGGCATTTCTCCAGAAAAAAAGCATCAGTTTGGGGAAGTGAGATTCCTTAGATATAGCATCTGAGTACTAATGTGGCCAGAATGTAAACATTAAAAACTGCTTTCACCTTGTGTCCCTCAATATTAAATGAAGACTTTTTTTTCCTATGTAGGAAAAAAGGCGAAAAGAAATAGCCTGTGGGTAAGTCTGTGATTTTTGCTTGCCCTCTAATAGATTCTATTTCATTCCAATTAATTAAGTCAGATGTTAAGAGGCAACTTTACTAACTAGATGTGTGCAATTTGTGATAGATTAATTTAGGGTTGTTTAGCTTTATAACAGTATGAAAAAATACATGTTCATTAGATACTATACTTCATGTTTGGATTTTCTTCCTTTCCTGCATTAGTAACATGTGGTACAACACTCTTGTGGTCTACGGCTGTGACAGCCAGCTGCTGGACCCAGACAATCAAGTGATCAGGAGAGGAATATTCTGATGCTCTACAATCTTTTTAGGTATAATGTAGTGGTTTAAATAAGAAATGTCTCTCATAGGCTTATGTATTTGAACGCTTGGTCCCCAGTCAGTGGTGTTCTTTGGGGGAGCTTCTGGAATTTTTTAACGTGGAGCCCTGTTGGAGGAAGTAGGCCATTGGGGGATGGAGCTTTGCACCATCTCCAGTCTGCTCTTTCTGTTCCTGTGTTAGAAGGTATGGTCTCTTAGCTCCCAGGTGCAGCTGTCTACGGCCACACTTCCCTCTTCATTACAGATTATTCCTCTGAAACTGTACATTAAAATAAACTCTTTCCTATCTATGTTGCTGTTGGTCTCAGTATTTCATCACAGGACAAGAAAGTAACTAATATGCATGTTGAACCTGTGGCACAATTATCTCAAAACTATCCCAAGATAGTTTTGAATGTGGTCCAACACATTTGTATATAATAATGCCATGGCACAATATCAAACACCTGGACACTGTAAACTGTCCTGTGTGGGTAAGCTGATGCTCACTTAGGTTAACTGTAGTGCATATTTTACTTATGATTCTTCTAATTGTGGATATGTTCATTGGATCTTAATCCTTGTTCAACTGAGAAGCACCTGTATTGGTTTCTGACCTGATGTGGAAAATCAGAAGATAAGAACAAAGTGGTAGCAACTAGCCCAAGCCTATTCCTTCCCCTTTAGTCATATGCATGCCCCAATCTTATATTCCCTATTGTCTGCAGAGTAAACGTATGTACATCTATAACGACTGCACACACAATCATTTATACTCTCTATCTCATTCCTGTAAGCATTTGAGTTTGAGGTCATTGCTCTTAAGGTCTCTGTATCCACAAACCATATTAATAATCCACACAATGACAAGGATCCTGGAAAGAAATAAACTTGAATGCCCTAGAAGCAAGGACAAAGCAGGTGGTCTATTTCAAATGCATATAGAATTAACCTATTCTCATTTCTTTCCTTTTTCTATTTGCATTCAGTGTTCTCACAAATGAATTACTGGCGTGTGTTTTCCTTGAGTGTTTAATTAATACTGTAAACAAACACCTTATTTTTTTATTAAATTATTAATTGGGAAATGCATTTATCCCAGCGTCTGGAAATGCAGCCTTCTCCTTGTGGCTCAGTGATCAGACAATTGAACTGACAGTATGATGGGGTATCCTCAATCCTAAAACAGACCTAAAGATACAGAAACAAATGATCCCCCTGGGAAGGAACTGGATACAGTGATGAAACCCTGCAAGTCAGACGTCTCTAGATTCCCATCTGGCTTCAGTGGTATGTACTGCATGGTTGTAGCGAACACATTCCTCTTACATGGCAGCCAGTTTCCTCATCTGTAACATGCTTTTTGTTCTCAGAGTTTGGGAGGAAAAAAATGTGCTCATTATAATGGAAGGCATTTCATGAACTATAAATCATGGGATAATATTGATGGTAATTGTCTTAAAAATCCAGCTGATAAAACAAGGCTGCAGGTCTCCTGCTGACGCTGATTCACATTTTATATTTCAAGGACCAGACCAGGCCCTGAAATATTCAATCTACTTTACTCCAGCATATGCAACTAAGCATGCAATTGCAAAAATAATTGAGCGCTTAAAGTCCATCGATAACACTTAATTCTATGAATATGCATGTGGAGAATAATGCAATTCCCCCAGGGTGCCGAATGTCAGGTTATAAAGAGGGAGAGGCTGATTTTGATCTAGAAAGTAAAGCTAACCCATCATTAAACATCCTGGATGAGAAGTGACAAGGTGAATTAGTACAAACTCTGAGCAAACTTTACAAGTAAGTTTAATTAAACACAAGTCTATTCGTGTTTTGCAAACTCATTTAGAAGTAGCATCAGGTTTAGTGTTTCTGCTGAAATGTTTGGTTAGTTTATTTCTTTGACTCAGTTACAACGAGACTTAGAGCATGTTCTCTGCCTTCTCCAAGGGGCCTGTTCATTCTTCTCCAGTTGAGATGAAAATGAGAAATTTTTAACAGCATTAGATAGGTAACACTTTAAGTCTAAAGATATGAAAATACTTTGTTTTGAGATTTGTGACCTTCTGGCTATCCTGGTGAGCCAGTAACATTATCTTTGCCTCAACACTTAATCCTATGAAATGGGAAGCCTCATGTCAGTTCGACTTTGGGGATGGTTGCAGGCATTGATTGAGCTTTTTTGAATTGTACTATATTTAAAGCACAGGTTTGTGGGGTTTACTTCCTGGGATTACAGGGTGAGGCTGTGTTAGGTAAAGATGAACAGAAACAATTCTCATGGAGCTTTGCTGAATCTCTTGCAGAGCACACTGTCAATACAAGGAGATGTCTCTGAAGTCTTCACTTGCTTGATTTAAAATAGAGTGTAATAGCCTGGCATTACCCAGATTACTGCTATGTACAATACAGAAGAGCTCCATGGGAAGGCTCATATGATGTGACTGTCTATTCAGGAATGAGAAAATTGTTCAGCTGTTATCTCATTTAATCCTTACATCAAGCCAAAGGGGCAACACAGGATGCCAATTTATAGAGAAGGAAAAATCAAGGAATTGCAACAGCTAATATGACTAGACCAGAGGCCTATAACTAATCAGTACTGAACCTGAGGATTGCACTCAGACACAGATGACCCCAAAGCCTGGTTTCTTTTTACTAGATCATTCAGAAACCATCTAGGACACTAAGGGGCAAATAACATAAGCATACCCAATAGATCATTAACTGTTAAATGGAAAATTAAATCAGTAGATCTGGACAACAGGATATTATTTGTCCACAAGAAGGAATGAAGTACCAATGTGTTTTGTAGGATGGTAAACTTTGCAAAAATCATGCTAAGTGAAAGAAGATAATGTGAAAAGCTCAGACACTGCATGGCTCCATTGAAATGAAGTGTCCAGAATAGGCAAATGCAGAGAGCAAAGTCGATTCATGGTTGCTGTGCAGGGGCAGAGACTGTGGTGGACGTATGGGAAATGACCTCTGCAGGGTTCCGAGTTTCATATGGGAATGGTAAAATGTTCAGACAGGAGTTGCACTTAGGGTTGTGCAATCCCATGAACATTCTTGAAATCATACGTTGTGTTTAAAGCTCGCTTGAAAGAAGTGAGCGCTATACTGTGTAAGTTGTATCTCAACTACGCCACCGTGAATAGTAAAGTCATAGGAGTAAATTTAAGGAGCTTAAGCAAAAAGCATTGAGACATTGATGGAAGTAAGCAACGCTCACCAGAAGATAAGCGGTCAGCAGTACCACGCCACTTCCACTGAGGAATGTGGGAAAAACATAGAGTTTAATGCAGGAAGAGTTGTTACAACCTCTGAAGGACATGCTTGCTTCTGGCTCTGCTGAAAGAATTCCCTTTAAAGACTCCTTTCTTGTCTTAGCAGTTTCAAGAGCTTGAAGTCACATTGCATGGACTCAACTGATAGTGCATGGTAATATTTGCTTTGGGGATCTTGTCTATATTACAACGATAGGTTTGCTGATCTTCACCTGAGCAGATGGGCAGTCACTTTTATAAGCCAAACTGACATCGCTAATTCTTAGGGAAATGGACTAGGAAATTCTCCAGGGCCCAAAGCCTATTAAGTTATCTCAGTGCCTCTCACCACTGCCTTTTGCTACCACTCCTCTCTTCTACCCATCCTCAAGGGTAATAACTTTCATTGGCCTAGAGGCAGGAGGAGAGGCGCAGATAACACATGTGGAGAGTTAAATTGGCTGAAAATTTAGGTGTCATTTTCTTCATCAAAGAGGAGTAAGAAATGGAAATAGTTTATAGCATTCCAGGAAACCATTCTTTCATATGGAAGGGAACTGTTGGTGAGGGCTTTGGATCATGTGTTTTAAAACATACAGTGTTTTTTTTTTTTTTTTTTTTTTTTTTTTTTTTTTTTTTTTTTTTTTTGCACATCACTTACAAGTGAAATGGAAAATCTTTTGATGATTAGAAAATTACTCTAAAAAAATAATAGTAGCTGGCCATAGAAATTCTTGGCCAAGGATGGAAGGAGGTTCATATTATGTCTATACTAATTTCAAAGTCACCACCAACTTTCTGTGTTATTCCCTGGTGCAAGTTTGTACATCTTTATAATGCCTTCAGAATAATTTATCACATAGTAAAGATTTTAAAAAATCATTATCCTTTTGATCTAAAAATCCTTATACTTCAACTTTAATAAGTTCTTTCTGAAGAGTTGCCACGTATTTTTTTACTCCTAGGAGAAATCAACAGCAGAACATTCTAGCAAGGTTTTAGGATCTTCTAATCCCACTTTTAAAAATTTCATATAGTTCTTTTTTTCTTGTTTTTGTGCCAATCTACCATGACACATACTTTGGGGTTCAAATGGAAAGATGTGTGAAAATTAGAGACGAGACCTAAGCTTGCAGAATTATTGGGAAGAACACCCAGATGTTTTTCATGGTGGCTTAAAGTTAGCTTGCTATTTAGAAGTATTTTTTTTATCTATGACAAACATATCAGCATAGCCCAAGTAAGCCATTAACAATGTTCTGTGCTTCTGCCTGTCAGCTACTTTATATGGTTCTTATTCTGCTATCAAAACTCAAGGGTAGCACATTTCAGCTTCATTTGGTACTCTAAAAATCACTATATACAACATAGCTTCAAAGCACTCAGGCTTACTACAGATCTTAATATAGAGATGTATTAAAGTAAGTTTCATTAACCCATAGTTTTAAAAAATGCTTGCTCTTGTTACACACACACACACACACACACACACACACACACACACACGCACATACACACTTCCTAAGCTGATAAATCCTCTTTGAGGAAACAAACCAGAACCCAAACCAAATCTATTCTCCCCTGTTTCTTGTAAAGGCTTTACCTCAAATCCACCAAAAGCTGTACAATTTGGAGCTGTTAGGCCTTCCTATGCATTAGCTTTAAGCATATGTTCCTTTTTATGAAGTTCTCAGAGGAGTACAGAGGGAAACGAAAATTAACACAAATGCTCACACTGTTATCGTTGCTTCATCTAAGCGTGGTCACCCAGGGGTGGATTAGGCAAGGGTGGTTGTAAGTCTCGAAGTTCTGTTTCTGCTGGCTCCAAAGAAGGCTCTTTAGATACTAGTTAATCTATAGAACAATTGCATTTTAAAATTCCTACCAGTGAGAGAACAAAGGGCATTAAAAGTCCAACAGCTATTTGTTAAGTGCTTGTTATAGCGTAAGAACTAGGGTGTGCATTTGGCATATCACAGCAATCCATTCTAAATACAACAGGGTGTAATTTCTTTATATCATGAGATGGGGGAAAGAGAGAGAGCCCATTCACGTCTTAGTGGGAATGAGGGATAAGAAATTGAGCCTGCTCATAAGGGAGGTACCCATTTTACCAATTCTTCAGTATGCATGTCTAAACTATTAACTACATCCACAATTCACACATGCTTACATTAGGTTCTGTGCATACAGTAAGCACTAAGCTTTTCTTTCTTATTCTTATTTATTTATTTATTTATTTATTTATTTATTTATTTATTTATTTATTTTTTGAGACAGGGTTTCTTTGTGTAGTTTTGGTGCCTGTCCTGGAACTTGTTCTGTAGACCTGGCTGGCCTTGAACTCACAGAGATCCACCTGGTTCTGCCTCCCAAGTGCTGGGATTAAAGGCGTGCACCACCACCACCCAGCAGTACTCAGTCTTCTATAGACAATCACTGTGTCATGTTGTAGGTATAGAATCATCCATTCTCTACTTCTTGTTCATTTATTTTGAGACAGGGTCTTACCATGTAGCCCTGATGGGCCTGGAATTTGCTATGTATACTAAGCTGGCCTTGAAATCAAAGACACTCACCTGCCTCTGCCTCCCCAGGGCTAGGATGAAAGGTGAGTGCCACTGTACATGACTGAATTCTCTGCTTTAAAGCTTGAGGCACTTTTCAGAGGCAGTTCTTTTCATCTACGATTATATTTTCACATCTTGTTTAGCACAGAACCCAAGGAAGATGCAAGGCTAATATTATGCACTAGCTCACATAATCCCACAGCAACCTGTCAGAGTGAGTATTTATATTCTCTTTTGTCCTTTTACTGGTGACAAAAAGAAACTTGGGAACTTTCAGAAACTGGCTGGCTACCCAGCTTTTAAATTAAAAAGATAGGATTCAAATCCAAGTCTGTCAGAATCCCAAACCTAAGCATACGTGGCTTCTTTTATTTAAAAAAAAATGGTACTCACCATCGTCTTATTTCACAGGGATTATTAAAAAGCTGTTAGACTATATGACATGTTCTATTAAATAATCAAAAGAAAGAAAGATGGGCCATTAGCCACCCATTTGTTGGGTGGTGATGTGAAGTGGAGTGGGAAGGGGAATACATCCTCTCCTGTTCTGGTTTCCTTCTCGGGTTTTCCTTTGGGGAAATGATAATGATGAGCGGAAGCTGCAATAACCCAAACCAACCAAGTTCCCTCAACACTAATCTGGTCTAGGAGGTAGATGGCATTCCCTAAATTCATAATAGCAGAGTTCCAGGACAGGATTTCACTCTTACTTAGCTCAATTTGTAAGACATTGGTTAGTTACTTTTAAATGGATCCTTGAAGCCTCTTTGTTCTAAAAATTCTGGTTGTACTTGACAGCACAGATTACTTGGAGGTTAAGAGTGTGTACTGTGCTTGCAGAGGACCCAAGTTTGGTTCTCAGTACCTATGTTAGGTGATTTACAACTGCATGTAACTCTAACTCCAAGGGATCTAACAACTCTGGTCCCCATTGGTACTGCACTCCTGCACATGTATGCATGTGGACACACACATACATACAACTAAAAATAATAAAAATGAGTATTTTTGAATTTCCAAGTAACTACTTTGCTAGCAGGCAGTGGGCTGATTAAAAATTGAGCATCAAAGCTTAGCAGGGGCTGCATTTTCAAGTAAGTTAGCCTTATTCTAAATATTTTACACTCTGTCCATTTAAGAGATTAAAACTCCCTGATTTACAATAAGTTTCAAATGCTACAGAAGCTATGGGATCTTACTGACCAGCCCACGACCACGAGCAAACACAATCCATAGAGTGGAATTCAATAATTTCAAGTGACATCTTCTCTCCATTAAGTAATCTTGCTCTGGACTGACATCCCCTTGGATGGAATATGATGAATATTGTTACTGAGTATCATTACTTAATGGCCATAATTTCCAAATTGTAGACAAATTTCTAAACAATCTTATTAAATAAGAAACAGAGAGCCAAATACAGAGGGATAAACCATAGAGATCAAAGCAATAGCCGCCAACTAACCTTAGCTTACCACCTTGCCGTAGCTTCCCAAAAGAGAGCTTCTTCCTGTCTAACCTGCGCCTTTATTGCCTTCCTGTTCTGCCTTGTCATTGGCTCTAAGCCCAGCCACATCACTTCCTTGTCTCTGCCTGTCTATACAGACCTCCAGGTCTCTATGGTTGGTACTGGGATTAAAGGCATGTGTCACCATGCTTGGCTGTGTCCTTGACCACACAGAGACTGCCTGCCATGTGATCATATTAAGGGCATGTGCTACCACCACCTGACTTCTGTTTATGGCTGACTATGACCTCTGATCTCCAGGCAAACTTTATTTATTAACATACAAATAAAATACCATATTTCAGCACAAATAAAATATCACCACACCAAATACTCATAAAGAGCTCCTGTGCAGGAGGTACCACTTCAAGAGAGGCAGGGAAGCTTAAAGCCTGCTTTGGGTTTTCATGTAGTTCCTCTTCTCTCCATTAACCATTTTAATTAAGCATCAGCAGTTGCCTCACTCTGGAATGCTCCATCAACCATTATCAATGTCAAATCCAAAGGACTCTCCTCATTCTTCATCCGAGTTAATAATTCTGCCCACTTGTGGGATCGTTGGCCATATTCTAGATCTTCCCTTTTCCAGGTGAAGGGTAGATACCTCTCCTTGACTTGGAGTGTATCCCCACCCTATGAGCCCCCACCTTGTTTTCAACTTCACTTTCCTTAGATTACCGCCTAGCAGACAGCTTTTCTAGGAACCTGCCCTTGACTTGATCACCCTGCATCCCTCTGCGGGACACCTCACCTGCTGACACAGTCCCCATTACAAGTTATGGGTAATGATTCCGCATCTGTTTTCTGAGGCTCACACCACACCTTGTTCCACCCCAAGCAACTTTAAGTGCTCACCATTTATCTTTACACTGAAGTTCCAAAAAATTCTGTACTCAATACATGGCAAAACTAAAGTACTTCCCTGTACCATTTTCTTCTCCTCGTTTCTGCTGTACTGACTTTCTTCTAAGCTGGTTCCCCCACTTCACTCCTTAACATCACTTGACATCCTTCATCTCTGCATGTGGCCCTCTGTCCACTTGTAGACGTTGCTGACCCCTGTCAAGTGACCCGCAAATCTCTGTATCACCTTCTTTTCTTTGCTCTCATTGCCTCAATGAAGACACTATTATCTGTTAACCTTCCAATTCTTCCTGAAATTTCTCTGTCTCCCAACATAGATCCCAGTTAGAATGTTCCCCCAAATGTAAATGCAATCAGCCCATTCCATTTTTAATGACCTTTTGTGACCATGTGCTTTTCTGGGGAGGTAAAAATGCATTTACAGGCAATTAAAGTTAAGTTTCTAGCCGGCTATACCATATCCACTTCTGTGGAGGAGAATTCTTCATTCTCCAGTCATACCAACAGATTGGCATCTCTGAATCCACTGCATTACTGTGTCTTCCATCATAATGAGACACCTTTTCTCTACTGCCTTTCACAACCTTCCTCTAGTTTAAGGCCTGGCCCTAACCTTGAGTTCTTTGTGCTGCCCTTAATCACATAACACTATGTGCAGTTTATCAAACCCATTTCAAACATTTCACTCATTCACTCACATTTATATGTAGGAACTTCCATTTTACCAAAGGAAAAATGCAGGCTCAAAGATGATACAATTTTATGTGTCCCACAGGCTGGGGAGAGACAAAGCTAAAGCCTTACCTAATGGTCTCATTCCACAGAAATGGACTTAATTACTGTGCTATTCTCTTTCCCGTCACCATGCAGCTCTTTTTCTTCCTGCTAGGATATGAGTTACTGGAGGGCAGGGATTATGTGAAATTTATCTTTGTATTTCCAGTTCTCAGCATGTAGTAGATATTCAATAAATGTTTGATGACTTGTGTTCAGCATGAGAGATGCTGCAGTGTTCTCCTAGACTGAACGGCACTCTGGGCCGCAGACCACGATGGGCTTCATACATATTTTGATCCCCCATCTACTCTGCTCATCCTGGCTCAGTATGTGCTTTGATTCCTTCTCAACTCCTTTTACCATAAACTCTCTGACTCGGGGATGGTTGCATTTCTCTATTTACTGGATTAGACGTCTTAATTAATATTTAACTTCCTTTCCTTGAAGAGCAAAATGAAAGCAAAAATGAAATCACCTCCTAGAATTCATGTTTGATATATAAGGCAGACCTCCCACCTGTGACGGGTTCCCAGAAAGAGGACAGCCACCCTAAGTGAAAATGATCTAATCTCCATCGCCTTGAGTGTTGGATCAATGCAAGAGCAGGGATTTACATTTTCTGCCCAAAGGACTTGATGGCCAAGGGTTATGAAGGAGACTCAGAAATCAAATTGAATCACTTGCATGTGATAAATCTATAAACTTTAAAGCGGTCTAAATTGATTAAATACAGCAACAAAGAAAATTATTTTAAAACAGTAATACAAAAAATAATCATTTGCTCCCTGTGTGAATGACGCCGTGCTTGAAATGCTTCTTCTCAGTAATCAGAAAAAGAAGAGGGACGAGCAGTTTCCAAACCTCATCATTATATAGATGAGGAAACTAAGAGTTTCAGAGCTGGCTTAATTCTTCAGGTTCATGAAGCTAATGGCAGACAGAATTAAGACTCAAATACTGGCACTGTTTATTCTAAAATCCATACACCATACACCATATGTGGTGGTATATACCAGTAATTTCAGCACTTGGAATGTGGACACAGGAGGATCAGGAATTCAAAGTAACCCTTGGCTATGGAGCAAGTTGGAGGGCAGCCTGATCTATAGGAGCTGTATCTCAAACAATAACAAAGAAACAAAAGCCTTATAGTTACTCACTGCCCTGCCTTGCCTCCCTCGCTTTTCTCTCAGGGAAAATGGTACTGAAATCTAGGGATGAATTCAGTTGCCCCTGTGGTTGGCTAGGTACTGGTGGGACTGTATGAAGGTCCACGTTCTCTCCCCTTTCCACTTAAGCTCCTCAGCCCCTCCCACTTAGATGTTACACAGTCACAGTGCATGCAGTGATTACACTTATTAAATTTTCTTCATAGGAACAAATTGGAAGCTGAAAGGAGGTCAGGGCGCAGGTAGCACAGTTTATCTAGGGGAGACAGTGATAATGAAATCTTTGATGTTTTGAAAGCATGGAAGCTCACTTAGTGGATTCTAGAGAAAATGATCCTGTGTCATGTTTTGGAGTCTACATTCTCTTGATTCAAATTTCAGAGAAGTCAAGGTATATGAGATCCACTTGGCATTCTGGCATATTTTAAGGGCAGATACCATGTCTTAACCTACCATTTCAGGGAAGATAAAAACACTGTCTCATACCTTATTACAGGAGATGTGTCCCTTTTCAGAAGGTGAGAAATGATGGTGTCACTGTTCCCTGGATTTCCCTGCATCTGCTAATTCACAAGGCTATTAACTGTCTTCAAAATGAGAAGGATTGGGGGGTCTTATCTTGAAGCATAGGCACATGTAACCTAGGTAGCTACAACTGTAACATCACATTTTTCATGGGTTCCACATTTGCCTTTATAAAGTGTAATGAAAATACTTCTCATGCTCATTCACTCACTCTTTTCATTTACAGCTTAGAATATTGCTGTGGTTTAAAGGTATCTCTAAAATCCATGTGCTAGAAACAAAATCTACAAAACAAGGGTTTGGGGTGATGGACCTGGTAAGAGCTGGTTAGCACTTAGCTATGTGAGTGGCTTAGAAAGCAGAGCAGGCACTTCTTGCCCTTCGACCTCTGTGTGGGAACTCTCTGACTTCTACCAGGGAACGAAAAAGCAAGGTGTGGTTTTCCAACCTTGAACTTCACCTCTAGAGCTGTAAAAGATATTTTTAAATTACCTAGTCTGTGTTGTTTCGTTATAGTAACAGGAAAGAGGTTAAAATAAGTATGTGCTGTGACTATTTGGTTCCTCACCATGCCGCCGAATCAAATGTACAAAGGACTAGAGCCTCCCAACCCTAACCCTAAACCTAATGAACCCTAACCCTATCCCTAATAAACTCTAACCTTACTGAGCCTTCCCTGACCTTCTACCCTTTTTAGTTTCCATATATACCTTCTCTTCCCTCCTTCCTTCATCCTACTGTCTGCCCTCTTAGTATCCTTCTCTCCCAGTTTCGTGATTCATCTTGCAAACCAATGTGCTAGATGCTATAGGAACATAGGAATAAGGTGTGGTCCCTACCTCAGAATTTCTTCCCATTTCCTAAGAACTCAGCTCCTTGTACTAAAGGGACTTCTCTAGCCTGATGATTGATGGCTTAAACAAGGGGAATGAATTAGGACTATTTTTCCAGGCTCATTAATACAACCGATTAAACAATTAATGCACACTTGGGAATGTCCTTCCACTCCCATCATCAAACATGCAGAGAGGATCCAGACAGCTACCTTTCTCTGTCTCTTAACATTCAGCACCTTTGTTTCTGGTCTGTCTTCATCCCTTGTTGTATCTGTTACCTGTGCACTCCGAAAACTGAGCTATATCTCAAGTCACATGGCTGGGTGCACAATCAGCATTCTTGCTTCACTGAAAATGCTCTTCCTCCCAAGGTCATCCCTGACCACACAGTACTGACAGGCAGTGTCAACTTTTCCATCCTGTGCCCTCACACCATTGGCAATGATGTTTTTTGTTTGTTTGTTTGTTTGTTTCTGCAACGATCTGGGGACATCCTCAGCTTAGCCTTTCTCACTACCCGAGGATGTTACTCCTTTTCTCTCCACACAGCTGTCACTCACTCCCACTGCAACTACACCATTATATTCATTTGGGAATAATTCCAACTTCCAGCTTTCTTATCATTCTCTTGGGTCATGGATTTCTTGTGTCCATACTTGTGTCTATTTTGATATAGATATAGGCAACATTTTTCAAGACCTACTAATTTCTTTGAACTGCTTTTGACCACTGACATTATCTTCCATCAAGTCCCAGAAATTCATTTGTCATCGTCATATCTTGTCATTGCTGTTAGCTACAAGAGATCCTGCAGATCAGTGTTGGGCTTACCTTAGTTCATATGTCTCTTACAGCCTGATCCTATCAGATTTCACTGTCATCTACTGGTATCTCCAAACAACTAGTTTTATGTTGGCTGTCTTCTTCTCTTCTTTGCTTATAACTTCCACAGTGGATCATTATATAATCCCTTACCTATCTGCTGCTTCATGCTCTCTAACACCTAGGTTGGCAAAAGCAGAGCTATTATTAAATCAAATTCTGCTTATTCTTTTGCCTACATTTGTTGGTAGAGTGCTAATCTAAATATATGCACCCATGGAAAATAGCATCCTCCCTTCTCCTACAACTCTTCACACTTCTCTCTTTAAATTTCTAATACCTCCTCCATGTTCTCCCAGTTGAGGACAATCATTTCCATTTACTGAGAAAACTGAAGTGACATATAAACATTGGAGGCTGTCACCACATACCTACCTAGCTACTGGAACTTGTCTTTTCCCTTTGTCATTGATTACCACCTGTGCTTCTGTTCTCATAAGAGCTCCCTCATGATGTAGCCAACCATCATTTTGTCTCTGTATTCCTCCTCACCTCTCTCTCTCTCTCTCTCTCTCTCTCTCTCTCTCTCTCTCTCTCTCTCTCTCCCCAAACACACACACACACACACACACACACACACACACACACTCACCAAATCACCACACTTTGGAAGGTCATCCATTTTATTTGACTCACCAAATCACATGGTAATTTCTTCTAGAAACATCCCCACAGACACACCACAAATAATCTTTAATCAGCTATGTGGACATCCTGCAGCCCAATAAATTTGACATGAAATTAACCATCACACCATATTACCAGTCAAAGAAGACTGTCAGATATACTTATGCTCTTGGATGACCATCCCTTCATAATTTTTTTCTCTCTCTTATTTTCTACAATTATCAGGTTTTTCTAGTCTAATCTCCTTTGGAATCAGAAAAGGCAAGAAGAGCAAAGAAATGAGAGACTTTGTGCAGAGAGACTGTAGAGTCCCCAGGAGCCCTAACAAAAATCAGATGTACAAGAATGACAAAGAAAGCTGTTACTACATAGCATAGTTTCCATTGTTCCTGTGTGTTCTTTCTCTCCAACACAACATTTAAGGACTTCTCAGAGTTTGCTTCCAGCCTTTCCTCTACCTTTCTCCTTTGTTGAATTCATCTGATTCCATGATTAAATAGACATATTGTTATGCTATTTATTCTCAGACTAACAGGTCTGGCCCCAGCCTGTCCTCCAGTTTTTATTCTTCATAAAATATAACTATTTACTTTTCTATTTGGTTGTCTTACTTCATGAGTAAAATTAGGACTGAGTCCCACAAATACCATCATCTCCAGGCATTCACTAACGTAGTGCTTTAGAATCTAATAACTATTTTTTTTTAATTATAAATGCATGGCCCTAGCTTGGTATGTTGCTTGCCAGCTCTCCTCGACTTATCCCATTTATCTCCTGCCTCTGTGTCTCTCGCATTCTCTCACTTCTGTAAATCTCACCCCCACCTCCCGGCTTGCTGTGCAGCTGTGTGGCTGGCCCCTGGAGTTCTCCTCCTTCTCTGGCTGCTGCTTTTTTCTCACCCCAGATTTCTCCTTGTGTTTATCCTCTCTGCCTGCCAGCCCCACCCATCCTTTCTCCTGCCTTGCTATTGGCCATTCAGTTCTTTATTAGACCATCAAGTGTTTTAGACAGGCAAAGTAACACAGCTTAAGAGTTAAACAAAGTTAAAAATCCTTGGCATTTCTTTTTCATCAGCTCCTATATCCTCACCACTATGGTTTTGACTCTGCTACCTCCACAGTATATCTCAAATCATTTACTTCTCGGTTGTGGTGTAAGCTCCCCTCCCCACTCCCCCGACACACAAAGAAAAGCTAGAAGAAATGGGTTTGATAACATGCTAAGGAATTCAAAAGGATGATAGTTCACATGTAGCCAGAGAGTTCCCATGATTTCATACAGAATCTCAAATGTTTGGAAATTATTTCATGATGATTGGGAATGTTATGGATAGGCAGGTATAAGTCTAGCTGCACAAGCTAAAGAAATCAGACAGATAGATAGGAAGGAATAAAGAGTATTCTCTAGAAAGAATAAATATCCCAGTTGGGTTGCAACTGAAAATACATTTAGAAGAGAGGTAGGAACAAGGTCTAAAATCATAAATTGGACTATATTGTGGTGGGACTAAAGTACCACATTGGGACAGATTAAGTTGATTTGTGGACTTCCTGCCTTCCCAGCGTACCTTGTTGTTCCTAGTCAAAAATGTGGATCAGCGGAAATGGAAGACAACCTGTATTCTCTTAATTGTGCTGTATTTCACTGGGGTCTTTTCTATTCTGAATGTACAGAGGGATGCCCTGGAATATAGAGATTTTTCTGTATGTTTTTCCCCTATAACATCAATTATTAAGCAGTGCAGTATATTAGCACAGCTATATGCTTATTATAATAGTAATTGCTTCCACATGATTATTTTCAGAGTATTTCCTTATGTAGTGAGATATTTATCTTGCATGTAGAACTACCTATTTTGTAAAAAAAAAAAAAAAAAAAAAAATACCAGTTGCTGGAATACCACTGTGTTTATGATTACTAACCTCATTGAATCAAAGGCACCATAGATGGAGGAAGTTTTAAGAATATTTAATACATCATTTGCTGGATGCTATCTCTTCAAGGCGCCTGGCAGGTTATCTTGGTAGATGTGAATTTCCTTTCATTGTGTGGAATGCAATTCTATCCTTGCGTAGCTATAAATTAACAATCTAAAATGAAGTCCTGCATTCTAAGAAACCACTGAAACATTAAATATGAAAACAAAATGCCCAGTCCACTCAGGGCTGACTCTTCTTTCTTGGTTAGCATAGCCGTTTTCAGCAGCTTTCCCCCACTCCCTCCCTCCCCCTTCTCTGTTTCCTCCCTCTCTCCCCTCTCTTTCCATCTCCCTCTTCTTTCATTTGCTCTCTCCCTTCCCTCCCTCCCCTTTGGATTTCATGCCTATAAATGAATATTTAAAGCATCTATATAGATAAGAAGCAGCAGCAGGACTCTCTCTGGTCATTGTAAAAGTTACCATAAAATTTAAAGAAAAAATGAAAAAGTTCATTCTCTTATTTTTTCCCCTAAGATACAAATTCACACAGACAGTGTGTACAGACAATTGTTCAGCCTCACTCATTAAAATAAATGACATGTAGAGTTAAAACATTGTCACAAACAAAGTGGAAAGATGCCAATGTCAGTTTCTTAGGACTCACAACCACAGTGGCATGTGTAGCAGGTGGATCTCACGTAGTGTCAGTTCAAGAATGTGTGTTCTTGTTTGGAAAGTGATCAGAAGCATGTTAACCAGGCATACCTATATGCTCTAACTCTTTTAGGATTTACCCAAAAAGTAATCAAGGCTACTATTTATTGTGTCTAAAATAGCATCAAGCTAAATGTTTGATGGAGGAAATTAGGAACATACACTAGCCTAAAGAAATACAGTGTGCTCTTTAATTTCTGCAGGATAAAATGATGCCAGGAGAAAATGTTTAGAGTACATTTACTGGGGACAATGTGAGGGTTTGTAAACTATGATACCAGCTCAGAAAACATGTCAGATCGCAGGTCCTCTCCTTATTATTTTTTAAAGTGCTGGGGATTGAATGAAAATCCTTGAGCATGGTATGCTAATGTTCTACCATTGAGCTACACTGCCAACCCCCTAACTTTACACAGACATACAGACTGAAAAACACAACCATGAATTCGTGAACTATGGTTATTTCTAATACAAAGTGATTGGTACTATTTATTCACCATATATCTGTACATTTTGTACTTATACATATATTTTAAATATATTTTTTCATGCCAATATGTCATGTATTTTCTATACATGTCAATATGGTCCACATGCATAGATGTATCACAAAAAGATAAACACAAAAAGTGGCCTCTAGCACTTGTTAATTTCTTACCAACACAAGCATTTGGTATTAACCTGAATCTGTTTTACTTTTAAAGTCTATATTGAACTGAGACTCTTTAGAAACTAATGGAGAATGTATTTCATTTCAGGTTATACAGGACATGATATACAAAGTCTCATTAAATAACAAAGGTTAAAAGTACCAGAAATAATTGCTTATCTTACAGTTAGAAAAATAACAACAAAATATACTTTAAAAATTAAACTGGTGGAGTTGAAAATATAATAAAGATCAACTTAATGAGGAAGAAACAAACAGTAAAGGCAAAGTAGGAAGCTTGTAAGAAACATAAATAGATTCCTTTCAAGCCTGATTAAAAAACATGAGAGATAAAAATATCATAGATTAGTGATGAGAAGGGAGACATAACTATAGTTACAGGAGCAATTAAGCAAATTGCATGAGAGATTACTCATGAAGCAACAGCAAAGCTAATCTTCAAAAAACTATGATCTACCTGGAATAGCTCTAGCCAATATTCACCTACAACACACTCAATATTCCTGTGAAAAACAATTGTATGACCATTTTCCTTGTACAGAGCAATATTTGATATTACTTATTAACCATTTGACTAATGATTGTAAACAACAGCTTAGTAGTCATTGTAATACTGTTTTGAGAATATAAGCAAATAAGGACCCATCACCAGTCATGTTCCCCAATCTTGAGTACAGTATTAAGCATCTACTCCAGTTTTCTTATAACTTATCTTCAATCCATCTGCTTCTCAAATATTACTCCCATAATTACAAATATTTGCAGCATTGCCAGATTTTAATTTCTCCTAGTTCAAATGCCAACAAGCAGGTGCATTCATTAATAAGGGATTCCTAGCTCCCTCCTTCCTGGGTTATTGCTTTTCTTTCTGATATCATTAATTCAAACTATTGTACTTTCCTAGTCATACACATGAACATAGGTATATTATATGTATTTATAAATATGAAATAGGTGTGTGATGTATGTATGTTCTTCTCTAAAAGGTTTGGAGTTGCTGGGAGATTGACTTCTCTAAAACATCATTGTCTTCACCCTAATGCCAAGCTCCAACCACCTAACTCCCCTGCATTTGTTCATTTACAATATCCATCATCCAATTTTCAGTCACGTGATTCCTAATTGCATTTCAAGCTACCTAAAATATATACTGTCAAAGCTATGTTACTCCAATTAAATATATAGACAAAAATTCCTTATAAATGTATGTGGGATAAAAATTTGTATAAATAGTAAAAGTCAATATAAGAAATTAAGAGAATAAGAGTTATATAAAATTGTTAAATGTATGATCAACTTATATTACCATAAACCACATGAAAGAAAATCTAATGTGTTGCCAAGATGTAAGGGATTGTCCAAGGATTCCAATGGCACATTGGCTACCAAGACTCCAGTTCACAGGAAACATAGTATCTAACATGTCTCATCAATATCCACTTGCTTGCAACACTTTCCTTTTTATGCTTACATAATCTGCCACATATATGTTCATAGATGATGTGTGTTTTAAACATACTCAGAACTGGAAATGTCATGAAATTTAAGAGTGTAGAATGAAATACTAAAACAAGCTCATTTTAAAGTAGGGTCTTGCTGTTTTCAGGGCTGGGATCAAATATGCTCAAAGAAAGAAAGAATTGCATGCCCCTTTATGTTTCATACAAGCAGGAATGTTGCTATCCTGTCAGTCTTTTCTAGTTTCCCCAGGTGAGCACAAACCTTCCACAAAGGTAAACCCTTAGTTTTTCTCCAAAGAATGCTAATGCAACAATCTCAATTCTATCTCATTTGTAAATACACTTGTATTTCAGTTATTCTTTCTTCATTGCACACATCCTAGAATGGTAAGACAACTGGAAGTTTACTGCAGAGGAAGGGAGACCCACCCAGGACTCATCCTGGGTGTCCACTGGTGAAAACGTTCTTAGCTTGAAAAACATCATTTCTGCCTTCCACTTGCTCACAACTCTGCGTTAGCCACCTTCATCCTGTGTCCTTTTTCCTGTAGAATGCTTGAGGTTTGATGATGATCAAGGCATTTTCCTTCCTATATTTGACCTTGTAGCCTTTCACTTCATCTTATCGGGCTCTATAAATATTTGCTGACAATACTTGGCACTAAGCCATTTTCTTCTGCTTTAAGCGGTGTTCTCCTGAAAAGCCCTGGGGTTTTCCTGAACCTGCTATGGCAGCTAAATTTTAAAGTAAGGATTCTGTCCATCCCCTTGCTAAATCCCCACCTATATATACTTTCATATTAAAATAGATTATGTACACATGTTAACGATTTCTAAACTTGATATTTCAAAATGTCAGAGTATCTACTTTAGAAGATGGATATGACATAGTTACCAAGCGTGCATTCATAGTGATACACAATTCTATTAGTACTTTCTAAATTATACAGTTATTCATTCAATTCAATTTGATTTGAAGCACCTAATTCGAAATGCCTTACAACTATTTTAGAAACACAGCATACCAACATCAAACCCACCTTGCTGAGGAGCCAAGCCTACAAAACAGAATAACCTCCGTTCTAAGCGTACTTCCAATGGAGCTAAAATTTCTGGCCTCTAGTTTGCATTTTACAGTTTTGATTATCTCTGATATGCATAAAGTTTGTACTTAGGTCAATGTTGTTAACTCAAGTATGTACACACATTAAGGAAAGCCTTAAATTATGGAGTAGCCTCCAGGGAGCTCAGGTAGGCTCAACGATGTGGGTCCTGCTTATATCAGCTGCCCCTATTATATCTAACCCAGATTTGTTCAGAGGGAATCCTGGAACCAAACTACTCATATTTTGAGAGAAGTTACAAATAAATGCCCCCTCCTTTCTTTTTCTTTGCAAAAGTAAAAAAAAAAAAATCCTAATATATCATATCTCACTTGTACGATGTCATTAATCTATTTTCTTATACACTGCATTGATCAAATATAATCACTACATGGGCTCTATCCAACCTGAAAACTACAGTTCACAATCCCTGTTGTTGATGACTCTCCCATGAACCACTCCTTTCTGTCTTGGGATTTCTTTCACATAATTTAAACCGAGGTTAGGGAAACCAGGCAAGGACAGTTGTCTAGGCAGGTCTTTCAGCTAGCATTAAATAGTACTCAAAATTAAATGCCCACCTGTCTGCAATTTCTACTCTATTTACAAATCTATCAGTCGGAAGTTTCTCCTTCCAGTCGCTGTGTCTCATGGCTAATTGAAATATCTCATTATGTGGCCAGTGTTCTCAGATCCCCTTTAGTTTGGTATTATTTTCAATGCAGGTTCATCCTGATTTATTTGACTGTAGGAAATTTATATGCTCTTAGGTCTGACTCATTTTATTTATGATGCTAATACTTGATTTGTGGTGCATCTTTCCCATCTCTTAATTTGATTCTTGACAAACAACTGAATGAAGCCATGACAAGCAACAGGCAGGAGGGTGGGTGGGTGGGTGGGTAGGGGAAAAAGTTAGATTCTTTGGACCAAAAAGGCTTCCAGTTTTGCTCTGCCAGAAACATCCACCTCATACACCTTCAGATCCTTCCCCAGTCCAGTGAAAATCACAGCGCTGATACCAGGAATTCTGAAGCTTAAAACCCAATGATTATCCACCAGCCCAATGTCTCCCTGAAGGTCTGAAGATTACATGTGTAATAAGCACGGCTGCCCTTGCCAAAGTAAAGCTTATACTCCGTTTTATTTATTATATTTATTGAATAGAGCCAGTGCTTGATCACCCCTGGGAGTATTACCTGACTTGAAAGAAAATACCAAAGGAAAGAAACTATATGTGTGTGTGTGTGTGTGTGTGTGTGTGTGTGTGTGTGTGTGTGTATATATATATATATATATATATATATATATATATATATATATATATAGAGAGAGAGAGAGAGAGAGAGAGAGACTGTATCACTGAGGTTTATAAAGTGAATGTGCAGTACTGAAATTAGGCACACAGCTCACATCCTTAAACACACTCTTCTACTTTGACGTAATGTGCATATTGCTTCATTTCCCAGTAGTTTCACTTTTTAAAGTCACTCAGAGGGACATTACAGACCCTCAGTCCTTCCACCTCTTCCTAACCATCCATCCATGTGACTATTTAAAACTCCTAATTTTATTTCTGGTTATCAGAACTTTTATCAGCTATGAATTAGCCTTGTGATAATCATTTATTTCAAACTTTCTTAAAAAAAAAAAAACGAGAGTTTTCTAATTATTTACTAACAAACCTTCATAGAATTGGACCTGTCATTAAAATGGGATCATTCATTCATTCAAAAATTTCAAGACTATAGATCTGTGACATTTATTCCCATATCCTTCAGTTTTTCAACTAATTTTCAGCCTGCTCAATACTTTTGTTTGTCAATATTACTTTTACAAATTTGTAAGTATAAGAAAAAGATTTAAAACAATTTTAGTTAATTGTCATCAAATGCCTTGAAAGATGTTCTGTTGTCTTTGGTGTGTGTGTGTGTGTGTGTGTGTGTGTGTGTGTGAGAGAGAGAGAGAGAGAGAGAGAGAGAGAGAGAGAGAGAGAGAGAGAGAGAGAGAGGAGAGAGATTTTGTTTTAAGGAATTAAAATACATTCTTTATGTTCTGTGGAAAAAATCTTTGCTTTTTTTCTTTGACAGTTTTGCATGTATATGGATTACACTTCAGTTATTTGTACTCCTGATAATCTCTCATGCCCCTCCTTCCTCTGATGAGACCCATCTTCCTCGCGAGTCTCCATCTAACTTTCACATCGTGTGTGTGTGTGTGTGTGTGTGTGTGTGTGTGTGTGTGTGTCTGTGTGTGTGTGTGTGTGTGTGTGTGTGTCTGTGTCTGTGTCTGTGTCTGTGCATATCCTGCCCCATTTAATCACTGTTGCTTGTGTGTACACAGGCACAAGATAATTTACTGGAGCATAAGCTACTTCTCAGTGGGTACAACACTGAAGGAAAAGACACTCTCACCTTCAACAAATGTTAACTGCTAATAGTTCCTTTAGGAAGGAGCGGCATCTCACATGTCCCTCTGCAGTCCCTGTCATGGGGATTTTTGCCACAATTGGACTGTTTTCTCTTAAGAGCAAGATTATGAATCTTTGTGATGTCTGCAGCTAATAGAGAGTTTTCGTGTCTGATTTAGGCATCCTCTGTAAATGTCACTGTGACAGAAGGGAGAAGAAATGAATGCAGTGGATCATAAAATACAAAACAATTATTTGTGATGGACAGATTAATAAAGTAGGGGTGGAAACTAGAATCAGTGGGTCTTTGGTTTGCTAAATTAATGGGTACTTTAATATTACAGTTACTAAAGAGGTAACACCTTATAGAAAATGAATGAAGTTTGTTTGATGGTAACAGCCTGAATTGTCCCCATATTAAAGAAGACTCCTTGCCTTGGGATTCATATTTCTGGTCATAGTTAACAACAGGAAACACCTGAGCATGTAGTACTACACTGAAGGCACAGACATATTGCTGTCCTTTGCCAAGAGGACTCACATTCTAATAGATCAGTGTCCCACGCATTCACTCCATATAGTCTCTGTGTTCCAAGAACCAGCTTTTATGACATATAATGAAATCATCTCAACATTTCTATCTTCAAACTCAAATTGCATTATAAAAACTATAAATCTCCTAACTGCTAAGAGAGGGACATGAGTCTTGTTCTTATTTGCTTTTGATGCAAGTGAGGTGGGGGTATGCATTTCTTAATGTCTTTACTAATGCTAAGTTGAGTTTTCTATAATTTCTGATTTTCTGTTCTGTAGGCAAGTTTTTCTTTTTCTTTCTCTCTAGATTTCCAATAAAGCAACTGCAACTAGGATTATGCTGAATAGAAATAAAAAAAAAGGAAAAAGAGAAGAAAAGAAACCCCATGGATATTTTTAAGTCCCCAAGGTGAAGAAACTGCCTAAGGGAGTCAAGAATACATAGACCAGATTTTTTCCAGTGTGTGCTGCACTGCATCTTTAAGGAGGCAATTAGTTATTCTTGTGTATTAGTAACTGTCCCATTTTCTCCGCAACTCAGGTGATACAAAGAGCCTTCAAGAGGCCGTATTTTAAGTGGGACGTTTATTACTGAAAAAAAAGTATGATTCTAATTTAAAGTCCCTGGGAAAGCCCTTTGTACAGATGCGGTCAAATTTCACATAGTAAAACCTAGCTGTTCTCAACTCTCATTGTCATTTCTAGCCAAGCCATCATTAGCTGCGAGCCAGAGTTAAAGAGCCCAATAAGAGTCCCTGAACCTGAGGGTTTTATCTATTTAAAGCCATCCTGCTCAACCCAGCACAATGCTAACTACAGACACAACACGGAGCTGAGGATAGTGCAAACTTTGTAGCGTCTATACCTCAAAAAATATCATGATAAATAAATAACATTAGGGAGGTTTTCAGTGTACTTGGGACTGGCAGGCTTTTCAGTGGGCTATTTGTGTCTCAGCAGCATGTGGGAAACTCAACCAACACTCACCTAAGAAAGACTATTGACAAACTCGGGTTTTATCACGTGATTCTGAAGGCTAGATTCACACTTGGGAATCAAGAATGGGATATGGGGCCCTGAAAGCTGTCATTCCTTGATTACTATGCTTAGCAAAACTACAATTAGGGTATTAAAAAGAAGCTTTTAAATAAACATTGAAATACCATTGTAGCCCAAGATCACACCTTACAAAAGAAATTACAAATGTAGAACCCTGTAGAAAACCTTCCTGCTCATGTATCCTTACCATTTAAAAGGGAATTGGTGGGCTTCCTCCTCAAAGCACAGATTTTATGACTTCCCCTTCAAGAGAGGCATAGCTAAAAGATTATTGATTTGGTTCTGAAGGACACTGTGTTTATTATGGAGGAAGCCATTGCTGGGTATAAGTGTGAGAAATTAATGGCGGCTTTGTGAGCATCCATTCTGTGGTGTGGAACTGGTGGGCAACTGTCAATCTATATGATAATACATTCCCAAACTTCATAAAGTCAGTGATGTGGAAAAGCATTGATTTCTCTGTGAGCTAAAGAGAATGTGTCAGAGAGAAAGAGTGAGGAGTTTAGTGAAGTTAACATCCTGGCCTGCAGGTTTCCTTGCGCCTCACTTTGTGTATTTTGAAGAATATATGTGATATTTTATTTTTCTGTCCAAAAATGAGAGAAAAGGGGTGCATTAGATATATTCTTAGCATATATGAAATATTTAATGATTCTTTGAAAGGGGAAAGAAAAGACCGTCCATCTATATATTTTAAAATAGCATGACCTAGCTTGAACTCTGGCATTAGTATTACCTTTAGAATTTGCCAAGCGCACTCATCTACAGAACAGAATAGTGTCTCCAAGTGTATTTTTCTTTATGAAATTCTGATTGCATTATAACTGGTATCAAAGGAAAAAAATCAAGATATTGTAGCAAAGGGTTTAGTTCCTATCAGTATTCAGGAACATATGGAGACTTGCCCTGAGTATAAAATGTTCAAATGTCATGCATTGCAATCACGCTGGCTAAAAGAGAAGACTCCTTGACTATCAAATACACAATTAATTACAAAAAATTTCCACAGCAGTTCTAGGTAAATTCACGACAAGTATTTTTTTTTTAAATTTTTTTGTTGTTGTTCACACAGCTTCAGCAGAAATCTCCTTTTATTGCTTGAGGATATTTTCAAGAACTATGTATAAATAACTTAAGAAGGCGGAGAGTCTATAAATATGTACAAAAAGCACAACATAGATGGATCCCTCTATAGTTATGAGAATGCCAACCATGGGAGATTTTCTCAAATGCCTTACTGAAAACATGTTGCAATTTCTTGGACTGCAGTGATTTTGTTTAGTAGACAACCCAACTGCTTCCATTTAAATAGTATCTGACATACGCCGAAGTTTAGCAGGGACATCAGTAAATGGGTTTGGTGTATATCTTCATTGAAACTTTTTAGAATAATCTCTTAGCCGACAAGCCCCTCAGAGTGTTGAGTGTGCCAAGTGTCAGGATTCCTTTAAAAATTCAAAAGGAGTCAAGTGCAAATTTTCCTGGAGTGTTCGCATTGATGAGCTACAGGAACGGAGCAGTAAGATACATCATCTCATCTCCAATGTAGAACAAATTATTTTGAAATTAAAAGTAAACTTCAGTGCAACAGAGTGCCATGTTTCTGAACATATGTGAATCACCCAGGAAATGGTATATTTCCAACACTGTTGTGAGATTAAATGGTATTTTATCTGTGTTTACGTTCACAACAAGCTTGCCCGCCTGGAATTTTCTTTTTCTCTTTTCAATGAAAGAAGATACTTACACCTTCTCTAACAGAAATTTCTGAGATTTTACACAAACATTCTTAACTGATATGTTTGTAAACATTTTAATGCTAACTCTTTTAGCAAACAGGCAGTCTATTCAAACACAGAACATTTGAGATTTTCTTCAGAATTCCACTGTACCTAAAGTAAGTTATCTTTTTATTAAAAAAAAAGTTTTTGACTAAACACTGTTATGAATCTTGTAGAAATCCACAAATAAACACCTTATCTCTTTAATGGCTTTGCGCAGGCTTCCCTGTATTCGCTGCTTAATGGCCAGAAGCATTTAATCCTCAAGGCTTCATTAAAACTCACCTACAAAGCTGATAGATGGGCCACAGTGATTTGTGATGGAAGATGCGGGAAGCCATTAACCTATATAGGTACCAAGAGGGAAAGGAAACACAGAGGAGCAGCCTGCTTGGAAGACAAGACACTTCTATTTGTCATTTTTAAACCCTGTATCATAGGCTCCATATTTGATCTTCAATAAGGATACAAGGCATTGCTGTCTGGAAATGAAAGGTGAAGATGAGGTAGGGTTCTTCACAGATCATCATGGGAAACATATACACAAAAAAGAAAAAAAGAAAAGAAAAGAAAGAGAAAGGAAAAAAGGAAGGAAGGAAGGAAGGAAGAAAGAAAGAAAGAAAGAAAGAAAGAAAGAAAGAAAGAAAGAAGAAGCAAAAGCAAAAACAAAAACAAAACATAACAAAAAAAACTCAATCAAACAAACCTAGATCACTATTACTGGGAAGGGAAATCAATACCCAGACCTAGAAACTTGGGGAAGAGGACATTCTCAAAGGACTGGTCATAGTTTATCAAGCCCCCTCCTTTATGGGGTTATTTACTTGCTAATGAGACCAGATGACTACATCTGAATACTGGGTTACCATCAGAATGTGCTTTAAAAACTTTCTTCTCCAGTTTGTGGGCTAGAAGGTATCTCATTTGTTTTGTCCCCGGCTCAGGCTGGAGAGACAAGGTTGATATTTCACCTCTTAAAAACAAACAAAAGCAAGAAGGACCCGTAAGTCCCCCACACCGCGATGCACAGAGCATGCAAAGGTATTTCAGAACCGGCCTACCGTTCTCGTCATCCGACTTGTTTTCATTGTCAGAATCAGTCAGCGTAAGGGCTGAGTTCTCACGGCTGGACAGGCCGGAGCTGCGCCTGGACTTTATCCCACGTCCCCACAGTCTGATGGCATGTTCCGGAGACATCCCTCCCTCGGTGTCCGAGTCGGCATCAGACCCAGTGCTCAGGGAGTAGCCCTGGTGGAGGATCCCCATGTCGGAACAGTAACCAGTTCGGTGAGGGGAGGGCTCGCAGATCCCCAACTCCGCCAGGGTGAAGTTAGTCCCTAGAGCGACAGCAACACAGGAGAGGGTTTACTCTGTGGGGATGCTGGGCAAGCTTGAAGTGCATCCCACAAGTCTAACGGATGTATGTGGTTGTCTAAAAAATACAGATATAGGCTTTGGACAGGGGTACTCAGTGGATACTGGGGTACATTGGAAACAAACCCAAGCCTGAATCCATTCAGCACAGGTGGCTCCGACTTCATTTCAGAGATTTTTGTCATCTAACACCACTGTGAGCCGTCAAAGCACTGCACTCACCACCATTAATAGACACCAAATATTTACTTGTGTATGTTTTATTTGGTAAATTTTGTTTGTATTGGAAAATCATAATCATAATTTTTATAGATAATATTAACAAAGTTTACTTCCTATACAAGGAAGCTAAGACCAGAGACTTCAAATGACTCATTCAGTGCCACTCACATCCATGGTTACAAAACCCAAATCTGATCCCCGAGCAATGTGTCTTCATGCCATCAGATGTCATTCTCTAATAAATATGAGTGCAGCTTGAAGGCCTCGGCAGTCCTCTGGGCACTGCTTCTTCAGGTGATAGTTTCTTATCTACCAGCTGTAGGCAGCACATCTGTATTTGGGTGTTAACACCTAAAATTCCTCTCAGGAACATCATGCTACTCAAAGGACGGCATGTTTGATTCCTCATTTGTTAACATGTTTGATCATTGGTTTAATTTTAAAAACAAGTCACTCACTGTTAAAACCCAAAGGGTAGAGAGGTAGTACTGCTGTTCCTAAATCATATTACAGAATTTCTGACGGATAATAGAGTTTAAAAGCACTAGCAGGCTTTACTATGGAAGGCAAACGTGTGTTCATGTCAACAGTGTGAGGCTGGGGATACGAGTCGATGAAAAGCAGAGAGAAGGGCTGTTGATTGAACATGGACATTGCCATCCACTGGAGAACAGGCCAGGCAGTTTGTAAGCCTTATCTAATTTAAATCTCCAATGGGCCAGTTGTTTGTATTCTCACAAGCACACAAAGAGAAAGGCTGTGAATAAAGTTATAACTGGGAACACTGCAGATCCAGGGGTCTTCATTTGTTTGAATCCCTAGCCTGTGTTTTTTCTACAAGGTCAAAGAACATTCAATAGCTAACCTGGAAATACCTTCTTGGCTTTTTTTTTTTTTTTTTACATGCAATGCTATTGATATTTTATGCTTAATAATTAATCAGCTCCATGATTAGATAGAATCATTTGACTCCCTGCATGTATTGATAGAAATCAGATTTCCTCTGCCTTTATTATTGTTGAGTTTTGTGTTTTGAGAAACAGTTTCTCTGTGTAGCCCAGGCTAGCCACAGACTTGTGACCCTCCTGCTTCAGCCACCACCATCCTGGGAGGTCCGGGCCACCATTTCTGATTTGGTTTCTTTTGTCTTTGTTTAGTTTATAACCCTGGGACAAAGGCAGTGAAGAAATGCACTTCTGTACTATCAGAAGAGGAAATCTTGTAACACCATCATTGGAGGAATTTAATCATTTCTATGTATGCCATTCCCCACCATTCATTACTGGAACTTTGATAAAACTCAATTCTATAAAATAATCCATATACATGGTATCATTTCTTAGCTTTTAGGCTAAAGAACAACTATTTTATGAACTTAGCATTCTTCTAGTTTGTAACAGATACATGTACTTTTATTCTGAATTTTGGCTTTCCTTTCTTCCATATACAATGCTCTCCAATAGGTATATTTCGCTGTGTACAGGAAATGAAACCCATTTCTATATGTAACTGTCTCTGCAGGGTGAGCCTTATTCCCTGGAGAGCAAACCAAGTACAAATTCCTGCCACATAGGGTGATCATCTACCCATGAGGGGAGATGGAAGCTCTTACTTACAGGTCTGAGGGTTGCTATATTCTCTAAGGGCAGTTTGTCAGCTGCTGTGAAATTCTCTGCCCAGTGTTCTCCATTCCTCGTCACTGGACGCTAACATGTAAGTTTGAGTCTCATAGTGTATGAAAGAGAAGATACCGGCTTCATATACAACCAAATGTTACAAGACCCTCTTTTTTTCTGTAATTGCATTCCACACTCTATAGTAACTGGAAATAATTGTTTAATATTGACATTCTTCCATCTTGTCTTTAGAGTGAATGAAATATATTCCTTCATGTTTTCCAAATAAATGAAACCAACCTAAACTCAAATACACCTCTTTTGAATTTTTTGTGTGATTATATTTAGCATTCTGTTCCTATTCTTTAAATAGAGTATGTATTAGGGCAACGTTATGTATAGTTATATTATTTAGTCTGAGATTCAAATAACTTTGAAGGAAAAGAAGCAATTATTCAAGAAAATGATGCCTGTATTCAGAGCAACTTATGTCTCCTGTGGTCTTCGTGGTGGTGTACCAAGTTTAAGTAAGCCCAGGCCAAGAACAATCATGGAAATATCATGCACCCTTTCTTTGCTTATAAAACACATCAGAAAGCAAATTCAAAGTATTTTTCTTACTCTACACCAAACTTGGCATCATCATGGGTCTCCTATAAATTTTATACGGTTTAAAGTAGCCATACATGGTAAGAAAGAGAAAATCTATTTTTTTTAAGGTTTCAGCTCCAAGCTTCAAGCTTCTGAGCTACCATTGAGGACCATTGCAGACAACTGCATGTGCCATATTCAACTCAAGGAAAAAGGCATATGAATAACTCCATAGTGTATTAGGAGAACTGAAGATTTTCCCCTAAAAAGGAAGTATTTCCTCAAGAAATTACGCCCTAGAGAAATAGTCTTCCCCAGGGAAGAATATACCAATTGTCTGTCCAATACAAAATGGCCAACTCTGAAATCATGCATACAAGTAACATTACAGAGACAAAGCAGTTATATTTAGGAATATATACATATATATGTATATACATATATTCATGTACCAACAATTAGCAAAAAGGAGGACATGGATTTGAAAGAGAGAAAAGAAGTGTTTGTGGAAGGATTTGAAGGGAGAAAATTAAAGGAAGAAATTATGTAATTATATTAAAATCAAAAAATAAACAAAAGCCAAAATAACATCCTAAACTTCTCTTTGAATATATTCCCTCACCAATGCAAGTTTCTACATAATTTCTAGTTTGTTATCTTTCTATTTACCATTAATACACAAATAGGAATTTCTTTCTAATTACCAGAGGCAAAGTCTGGGCCAAGCTTCTCTCAGGATTCCTGGCTTACCACATGAGGCTGGTGAGCCACACATAATAGAATTGTGGGGGGACTTGGTCTATCATTTATTAAATGATTATTTATTGTTCCTTCTGCTATGGTAGACATTGGGGACATAACACTGAACATTGTAAAAATAGAGTTCTTTGACATTTACAGTCTAATCGGGAAAGAGACATTAATCAAAGAATCACATAAAAATGCAATTTATGCAGTAATAAATACCCTACAGAGGAAGGACAGAGAACCATGAAAGGTCACCTAGGGTCCAATTCTTCCTTTCTTCACAGCTTGTTTTGCCAGATGCTCGTGTATGTGGAATGAATGCTTGGAGAGATAAGCATCTCTCTACTGAGAAGTTACCATGACTTCTTCAGCCTGCTCTGACTGTACTTAAGTTTTCTGTGCATTGTTTTGTATGAGTTGATGTTAGACAACCATGCTTTATGCCATTCATCTTACAACTTGCAACCCGTGTTATTCACCTTTGCTCAGAACTGAAAAGGCTATGGGGGATTATTAAAATAACATCAACTTGTTGCTTTGTTGTGCTTTGCTCATTGATGGAAAGCTGATTTTGCTTTAATTCATCTTGTGTAATTATATCTTTATTAAGCTCCATGGTAGCTTTGAATGGAAGAGAGAGACCAGTCATTATGTGACTCTCCAAGCTAAGATATGTGGTGGGAACTAGTCAATCCTTCATTCCTTTTTATAACCTTGTAGAAATAGAAAGTGGAGGCATACTACCTCTGTATTCATAGAACACATGTTTTCCCTACATCTGCCTCCAGCTTCCCTGATGTTACTGACTAAACCAGATATGCCTGATCTGTCCGGCTCATTTCAACTTACATATGTATTTCATAGATTTACCACTAAATTGACCATATGATAGAAGACTAGATTCAATATTTTTTCAGATGAATAGTCAAGCAGAACCTATGATAATTATATCTGATGATTTTGGTAAAATTTAAAATATAGGGATAAAAATCATGTAAAATCTATTAGATTCATCACAGTGAAGAAACACAAGTCCCTCAAATAACTTTCTTACTGAGATGGTTGGGTCTTTTGTGGCCTTTTTTTTTTTTTCAATCATAACCCAGATTTTGAGAACATTTTCAGAGAGAAATCTAGCAACAGGTACTGACAGCTGTCCTTTGACCCACTAACTACATTCAAGAATGCAAGTTGGGGGAAAGATATGTCCACGCATTATGGTTGTGGCTTTATTTTCTAAGTCTTCACCAACTTCTCACACTTCAAAATAACCTTTAACGAGGAGAAGCACATGTGTAGCTAAGTCAGAATTATCATGCCATGGTAATACCAGAGTATACAAATAGCACTGAAAATGTCAGCACTGGAAAAAATCTTCTACTATGAGGAGCAAGAACATAAAAGTTAACTGTAGTAATGGAGGGAATGCAGTGCAGAAGAATATGCTTATCATTTAAATGCTATAGTCTAAGGCCCAGGATGTGAACAAATAAAGTTAACTCAGCAAATAGAACTGTTATTGTATCAGAACAATCCCTAATGACCACTAATAAAATTGGTTTCCATCCTCCCATGTTCATTTGTTATAACTGTCTCTTCACATATCCATGAGTAGCTACATTATCAGAGGCATGCTGATGCCAGAGAAGAAGACAACGCCAATGAGACACTAAGTCACGAAGCTAGGAAAAGTGAAGATTTCCGTGCAGCCAATAAATGTAACGAGGCTATTTGAAAACTGGGGCTTATACAAGGACACTTGGCTCAGCCTGAGAGGAGGGGACTGGACCTGCCTGGACTGAATCTACTAGGTTGAACTCAATCCTCAGGGGAGTCTTTGCCCTGGAGGAGATGGGAATAGGGGGTGGGCTGGGGGAAGGTGGGAGGCAGGAGGGGAGAGAACAAGGGAATCCATGACTGATATGTAAAATTAAATTAAATTATAAAAAAAAAAATTATCCCTCAAAAAAAAAAGAAAAAAAGAAAACTCTGCACTTCAAGAGAAGGCCACAGAATCAAAATGGGGCCAAATAAACAATAGCAACTAGAAATGGTATAGTTGGTGTGTTCCTATGAACTTTCAAAGCTGAATTCAACACTTTCTGGTTCTGGGCCTCAATGAAGTATCTAGACCCATCTATCTCTGCTGCTCTCACTAGGGACAGACGCAGTTCCTAGACATTACACATAAAGCCATATGCTATGGTTTGAAAACTGAACGGAAGGCTTATGTGTTAAAATGCTGGTTTCTTATTGGTGGCACTGTTGAGAAGTAACTGGATACTAAGGGTGCTTAGTTTATCAGTGACTAGTCCAGTTCCTACAGAATGGTCTATTAGGATAGAGTGCCAAGTTGGAAGAAGTGGTAACTGGAAAGCATGACTTTGAAGGATGCATCTTGTCCTCAGACCGCCCCTCTTCATTCCTGTCTTCTCACCTATACCCTCTCTGTGTCTGGTCTCCATGAGGCCAGCAGTGTTTTCTTCCACATTCACTTCTGCCATGCTTTTCTGTCTCTCTACAGGCTCAGGGACAGCACGCCCAACCAGTTACAGACTGAAACTTCTGAAGTCCTGTGCCTAAGCAAATCATTCCTTTGTTAAATAGTTTTTCTTGGGCACTTTACCACAACAGAAACCTGACTAATCTAACACGTAATATTCTGGAAGGGAGAAAGAAGAGCATAGACCTATCAATGTACTTGGATCTGAGGCACTCCACCGAAGTTGAATTCCCTAGGATTTCCTTTCCCCTCATGCATCACAGAGCCAGCAGGATAGAAACGTGCAAGCCGCAAACACCAACAGGAACAGACAGGAGAAAGCCACAAATATGTGCTATTGTTAGAAGGGTTGTACACTTCCACCTCCACAGCAGCATGCAATCAGAAACAAGTGTGAGGCAGAACAGTTCTCTATGATGGGGACAGCCAGCTTTTCCTCACTCTGCATGGTGGTGCCAGTGGAGCCATGAGGGAATCCTGAACTCTTTATGACTTTCCTGTTCACTGCGTGTGTGTGTGTGTGTGTGTGTGTGTGTGTGTGTGTGTGTGTAAGTGTCCATTTTGGTCAAAAGAAGCCTTGTTGGGAAATAGTAGTAGGCTTCCCTTGCTTCCCTAACTGGTATCTACAGAGGCCCATGGAGGACTCTGAAGACCCAGCTATCAGCCTGCAATGATGAGATACCTCTCCATTGCTCCATCCTCAACTTCTGCCTTATAGACAAAGAGGAAGACTGAGACATTCACCTCCACTTGTTAGCCAAGCTTAGGACCTGAGGAGATCCATTCAAACAAGATAGAGTTTATAACATATATGTCAATGAAGCAGCATGGCATACAGTAAAAACATCACTGCTAATACCAAGAACAAAACAATAAATGAGTAATGATAATTGTTAATAAGAAGCCCCTATAAAATTAATGAGTTTATAAAATATTTTTCACTAAAATGGAGCCTTCCTAAGGTGAAGGATGAACAAATAATTCAATTACACAATCACGCCATACTAAATCCATATGTATCAATTTTAGGTGCTTTTTTTTTTTTTAAAAAAAGTGTGTTACAGCATTGGAATATTAAATAATATATTGCCTAAATTGAAATATACTCCTGATGATCAATGATTTGTTTTTTGATTGACTGGTTGATTGATTTCAACAGAGTCTCATGTAATCTGGGCTGGGTACAAACTTAAGATTCTCCACTTTCCACATGTGTGAGGGTGGGGTGGGTTTAGTATGTGCAGTTTTATTTATTTGACTTTAAATAAATTATGTTTACTACTTAATATGGACTATTGGTTCTAGATGCTAATTCCATTTTAAGTAGAATTTTCTGTGATTGTTTATCTTAAACAAAGAGAATCTCATGTAAATAAACATGGGTCACTTCTCTTGAGCAAATGTTACAGTCCACATTTTAAATTCAGGAATAAGCATGGATTCTAAATTTTTCTAGAAAGTGTTTAAGAAAAAGTTCAAAACTATAATGTTGTAATTCTTTTAAATCATAGTAATGGAAATAATTTACCTTGATACCATATCTATTGCCAGACAATAAGAAAAATGCAACAATTATAAGTGATATATAAATATAATTTTACTTCTTTTTGATTAATTGAAATGAATTGCCATTTTTTACTTTGTTTAAAATAAATATGTTTAAGTGTGAGTGATTGTATATATGCATGAGTTATAGAAAATAATCAGTATAAATGAATTACAAGCATTATGTGAAACACTGTGTTCATACAAATCTAAATAGCTATGCATTTGTGAATGCGGTGATCATGATTTTGAAAGACACTAAAGATTCTGCTTGTGAATTCTAATGTTGTATGCTTGCATATACTAAAATTCTTCTCGTAAACTCTCTCTTAATGCCCTTCTAAAGTTCACACATTCAGATACTTTCCCAAATGTTGACAAAACTGTTCGCCAAAATCCCATAGCTTAAAGCAGAGAGGAGGTATCTTGCATTCCTTGTCAGAAAAATTTAAGCCAAATATTTATATTTCAAAAGACACACTGCAAAAATCGCTGTTTTGTTTCACAAGTAATGCCTGAAAGGGTAATGCTTTGTTTTTCCTCAACTTTTGAACTAATTGCTGTGAGCTTTATGGACATCTATTGTCCATGGCTTTCATAATTTGTAACTGGACACATTCTAATAGTCCAAATCAAAGAGAGACCAGAACGGCTAGGGAAGGCTGGGAGTTTCAGCACCTCAGGTTTCCTAGTGAGCAGAACTCTTAAAGAGAAAGTGAAAGTGGTATTCTGCTCTAAGGTGCTGGCATTTTCCTGTTCCAACTTGAACAAAGCCTAATTTAAAATCCCCAGAACAGTTACAGCCAAAGGTCCTGTTGAACAAGTAGCATTTCATAATTAGAAATTAAATGGCCAGGACTAGCAAGGCTCTCTTCTGGTTGAGATCTTCCACACTGAATCTCCACTGCTCTAGTTAAACTCTGCACCAATCACTATCATGTGTGAAGCTGTGGTAGATGTGTGCATTCATCTAAACACACAGGAAAATGCCTCTCCCATCAGAGAAATGGGGGGAGACAAAAGAAGGAAAACAGGACAGGGCAAGTTGGATGTGATGGTCTGGGTGTTCTCTGTTTGACAGCTGCTACTAGATCAGATACATATAGTGTAGGCCACCTAATACAATAGTCAGGCTCCTAAATACATTAGCATGTAGTTTTCCAATTAATCAGGAAAGCAGTTCGGTAAAAAGAGTCAGTAAACAGAGCCAGGAATTAAGAAAGAGGGAGCTAGAATTTGACTGTTTTAAAAATACTTTTTAACTCTAATAGTCTCAGAATTATTTACTCAGTTGAATCTCTATTCACTTATTTATTTATACAACATACATAAAACAGTGCCTACCTTCATAGGGTCACACTGAATTACATTGTGCAGGTAAAAAAGCTTACAACATTGTCATAGAATAACTGCACACCATGTGCATCAGTTATAACCATCTTTCAGATAATGGCAAGTGCTCTCTTCCTTTATTATAAAGTTACTATCATTTTTCTTGCACTGACTTAAAAAGTATTCAAGAAATTTGATGAGAAGTTGGCCATTTGGTTTGTTTCTAATAGATTTTAACAAAGCTACACGTTACTTTTGACTTTTGTAGATTTTTTTCCCCCACATTGGAAGACTGCTCCTTGTGTGTTAATTTGTCTTATTACTTTTTTGTTCCTTCCTTCTTTTGCTGGATTTGTTGCACTGGTAGTTTCTTTTGCAACTAAGCAAAATTCTTCACTGCTAATGATACCTGTTTTTCTGTATGTTTTCTGGTTTATTAATCTATGCCTTTATAAATAGAAATTATCACATTGAGTTCTTTTATTTGTTTCATGCCTCTACCCTGCTTGATGTGTTTGTTTAACCATGCTTCAGTTTTTATAACTATTTCAATATCTATGTATATGCATGCGTGCACTGTGGTAGAGTCTCACTATGCAGTCCTGGCTGGCCTGGAATTTACTGTGAAAACTAGGCTGGCTTTGAGCTCACAGAGATCCTCAGGTCTCTGCATTGCCAGCATGGGGATTAAAGGCTTGTGCTACCATGCAGGTCTCAGTTATAATTTTTACTCATCACTACTACCTTGCCATTTGTTTGTTTATCATCCTGAAAAGGCACACCTTAGAATTTCCCACTGTATTTCTTCCTAGAGTTTATTACTATATACTTCCCATCCACCTATGGATCTTCCGTAGGAATTTACACATTTAGCATTATTCCAGATTTCTAATTGATGAAGTAGTGTGTCAATGTATAATGGCTAGCTGCCAAAGGACATTTGAGGTAATTGAAGTTTTATAGTATTTATCATGGTTTGTAGGGTATTTACTTATTATTTCATCTGAGTTGTTGTGCCGTGATGATGGTTTCCTTTAATGAATTTTCATATTCGTTTTATTCCTATTAGAGTTTTATCTATAACTGTGATCCAATCTTTATTATGTATTTCCTCTTTAATTTCTGAATTAATCAATTAATTTATTTCTACCTTCTTTGCATTTTTTTTTTTTTTGCTCATCTTTTCAAGGTCCCTGTGTTGGATTTGTTGACCTCTGATCTGAGAAATAACTTGTCTTTAACCCTTATATAAGCATGCAAACTTGTAATTCTCCCCTTTCTCTGTTCTGTTCCACCAATGACCAAGTAGAGAAATATCTGGAATTGTGTACTTTGCCCTTAACTATTATTGTTTTATTTTTATTATTATACAGTGATCTCTTTCCCATCCTTCTCTTCATCTCTCACCTTTTTTATTAGCACATATCATTTCATGTCTCTAGGACCAACTGATCCTCTTGTCAATTTGAAATGCCCATTTTTATTTCTACTTGTAGTCTTGGGTTGTATTCAGCCTCATACAAAAAAAGTGAAGCCAGCATTCCTACTTTTGCTATAAACAATTATCCTATAATAGATATATTTCCATGTGCTTACTTCCAAATTTCCTGTGCTTTCATATTTAACCTGTCTTTCGCAGTTGGTCCATAACTAGGACTTCATAGGTAAGAATTTAACAATCCCTTTCTTTCAATTGGTATGATAGTTCACTTATATTTAATGTAATCATTGACATGGCCAGAATTAGGTTTATTATTTATCATATTTTCCCCTTCCTTCTTATAATGCTTCTTTTCAAAGTTTCTTATGGGTTAACATTTTCAAAAATTTTGTTCCTGTTTTTCTGTTGTCTTTTTGGTTCTCTACTTACATATGTGAAGGTGCTACTCCAGGTATTACAATATATATAGCATTTTACTTACAATTATCTCACCTTACAAATGCCGTAACTCCGATCACTCTGTTGTAAAGTTCCTCAGC
Organism: Peromyscus eremicus; assembly: GCF_949786415.1. NCBI lineage: Eukaryota > Metazoa > Chordata > Mammalia > Rodentia > Cricetidae > Peromyscus > Peromyscus eremicus. Next base: position 20,834,932 of record NC_081423.1, read on the forward strand.
CGCTGCCTTTCTTAAATGCTTTTGCACTTGCATGCTCTGCTCTCTGTACTAATTAAAGTAGTTGCTGTGCTGTCCATCTCTCATGAGCTGCTATAATTTAATCTTTTTTCTCTGTGTACTGTATGTTTCTGAATTCTTCTTCTTATTTTCTAGTTGACTAACTCTTCCTTTGTGTTCCTACACCCATGTTTTCTTTGTAGACTAAATGACTTTTTGTTAATTTTAATGGTTTTTATTTTATTTATAAAATTCTTATTACTTTGCAATGTTGATTAGTTTTTTCCATTGTAATAGGTAATAGTATGCATCTTATATAGTCTATTGTTCTATGACTTTAAAGTTGAAAATCAATCATTTATTGCTTCTCTCATTTTTAATGCTAAAAGTTTAATTTCTTTTAGTCTTATTTTGAATCTTAGCTCACATTGGCTTATTTTAATTTTCAAACTCATGTGAACAGGCCAGGCAGTGGTGGCGCATACCTTTAATTCCAGCACTCAGGAGGCAGAGCCAGGCAGATCTCTGTGAGTTCAAGGCCAGCCTGGGCTACAGAGCGAGATCCAGGACAGGCACCAAAACTACACAGAGAAACCCTGTCTCAAAAACACCAAAGAGGGAGAGAGAAAGAGAGAGAGAGAGAGAGAGAGAGAGAGAGAGAGAGAGAGAGAGAGAGAGAGAGAGAGAGAAATATAAACACCCTGTCTTGAAAAACCAAAAAAAAAAAAATCATGTGAACAAAAACATGGTTTGAATTTGCTTATGGCCAAGCCATGCGGCCCTCTTCCCACCCACCTCTATTCAGTTTACTGTGTGAGTATAGGCATCTCTGATACTCTTCAAACTTCTAGCTCAACTCCCAGGTTCCCTGTTGTCATTCTGACAGCAGCCCTCAGTCTGCTGAAAAGAAAACCTATTGTTGGCTTGCAATCCAATACTCAGACTTTTATTTATTTTTATTTTACCACTGTTATTAAAAATTTATTTTATTTCTCTCTCTCTCTCTCTCTCTCTCTCTCTCTCTCTCTCTCTCTCTCTCTCTCTCTCTCTCTCTGTGTGTGTGTGTGTGTGTGTGTGTGTGTATGTGTGTATACAAATGCCATTTGTGTACAGGGGCCAGAAGAGGGCATTTGATTTCCTGGAGCTTGAGTTACCAGCAGTGTGTGATAACCCACCTTATTTGGATATTGAGAATAGGAACTCAGGTCCTCTGGAAGAGCAGTAAGCACTCTTAACCAATAAGCCATCTTTCAGGCCCTAGTACTCAGATTTTAAAATTCAGCTTTGTATTTATTTGGTTTTGTTCAGTTGCCTTTCATTGTGAACACTATTTGGTGTCAAACTATTTATTATTATTATGTTTCAATTTTCATACTTATAAAATGGAAGAATAGTTGTACCTACAGCGTACAGTTGTTGTGTCCTAGCCACATATATGTAAATTAAGATCAGCCATGAATATAAAAGCCAATTGTTTTTAGTTCTCATTATTAATATTTATTATTAATATTATTGCTATTATTTCATTAGTAAGTGTAAAAGTGTAAAATTATGGTCAATAAAATGGAATTTCATTGATAAATTTATTCCATTATAACCTAAACCAAACCTAGCTCCAATTAAGCTGCATGCATTTCAAAAGTATTTTATGTTTGTTTTGTCAAGTTTTATAATGGTCTCTCTCCGCAATGTAATACAAAGAATATTTGATATGTCAGGAGAGACGCTACCTACATCACATGAAATTTTAACAAAGGCAAATGACATTTGCATTCTCAGCACTTACCCCATCCCTGTTTCCATTATGTACTTGATGTTTTGAAAACATTTTGACTTTCTCATCAGTGAAGGATTATTCTAGATCTTAAGAGTTAATTACCTCATCTACAACCTGACATCTAGTGAGATGGATGATCGCAGTCTATCGCCAGGTGAATATATGTATGGCAGATATTTTACCTTGGCAGCTAATCAGACTTTGTGTTGTGATGGCAAATATTTGGGAGGAAATGCTAATGTTATATGCTCTTGTTTGTAAAAACAATTGCTTTAAATCAGCTACCGCATCACCAAGTACTACGAGGGTTTGGGTAGTTGTCTAAAACCCTGTAAAGCATCCAGCCATAGAGTTTATAGAAAATGGCAAGACCACAGCTTCCTCCTGACGGCTAGCCACTGGTAAACTAGAGAATAATTGAAACTGAGTTTCGAGATTTCCTTTGCTTCCTTTCCCACCTTGCTTCCTGTGTTCCAAACACATGCCGTAGGTTACAAATACATGTAAAGCCTTAATTACCGTTAGCATCTGGCAGCTGTTGACTTACAGTGAGTTGTTGAGTCACACTAAACTGAAGTCAAAAAAGGAATTCAGGAACAGAAAGCAGAAGCTATCTAAATAGGGTAAAAAGCAAAATAACTCCATGTCATCACAGCTGAAACACCACACCATCAGCACACTGCCACCCACAGTGTGAGTGACATGAGAGCTAATGGCTTCCAACAATCCCAGAGCCTGATTCTCCACAAAAAACATCATTCCTAATGTGGCCAGTGCCATCCAGCAAAGCCCTTATACCCATTTCTATCGATATGCTATGGATGGCCTCTCCTAATCCAAAGGCAATTGCTTCAGGACGAATTGGCATGTGCACAGGAGTCAAAGAATACCTTATTAAAAGTAAATGTCTGGACGTTATCTGCTTAGAACTGGTACCAACATCGGATGGGTTAAATAATTTCGTTTTGTATTGCTTATTGCAATAGTCTATTAGGACAGAAAGTGTCCTGCAAATAAGAAGACAAAGAAGAACAAGAAGAAGGAGGAGGAAGAGAAGAAGAAGAGGAAGAAGCCACCAAAAGAGTGGAAGACTGTTCATAAGCAAGAAAATAGTCAGCGTAATATCTTGGTCTTTCTTAAAACAAACACATCTCAGATTACAAATGGTGAGTTGTAAAACACATGTAAGGAAACAAAAGGAGAGCTACATGCTATTTCTCAAAATATGTATGGTAGAATGGTAAATTGGACTGGAAAAAATGCACATCAAATTCTTAAAATTATTAAGGGCAATAGGAGAAGAATGCAACTGAGGAGAGAAAAAGACTCCAAGTGAACTAGATAAGCAGTTGTTACCTACACATGATGGGATGAGCTTTGCTTAATTTCTCCTCTGTACTTCCGCTTCGCGCTTTTAAAATGATATCAGTGTGTATGTGTGTGTATGTGTGTACAAGTTTGTAAGGGGGTCCATGTGCACGTAGAGTTCAGAGAACAACCCCCGCTGTCCTTTAGTGTCCTTCATCAAACACCAGTCATAGTTTTTAAGACCAGCTCTGTCATCAGTCTGATAGTCACTAAATAGGCTAAACTGGATGTCCAGCAAGCCCCAAGGACATACCTGTCTCATCACCCAGTTCAGGATTACAAGCAAACACCATAATGCCCAGCTTTAAAATTGTACTACTCTAAGTAATTAAAACTGAAATCCTTAGATGAGTGTATCTATGCCATACTTTAACATACCTCTGATATATTTTTTTCTAGGATGTCACATTCCTTCCCAGGTATACCTTTGGCATTTTCCTGGTCATATATTGAATTAAGCTCGAGAGGAAATTGTGCTTATGTCTTTTTAAAGTTCCAGTCTGTCTAGAATTATGTTGTAAAGCAAAGGTATTTGTGTCAAAATCATTAAGATTGCCAGGGTATCCATTTAGTTTGTTTCCTTAGGAGTGTGAGTATGTCTATATGGCTTCAAGTACAACCTTACACTCCTGCTCCAGTAGATATGATGTGCAATTTAGCCAACCCTTTTTATTCCATTATTCAGTCTTGTCCCACTCATCTATATAAACTTTAATGCCAGGCATGGTGACATACTTCTGTAACTCATCATATAGAAGATGGGGCAGAAAGAGCATGATTTTAAGAAGGTGCTTAGCTACATAGTGAGTTCCAGGCCAGTCCAAACCACGTGACCCTCCTCAAAATACGACCACCGTTACCAACGACTTTAATAGTACCTGTATTCATAAGCTATGTAAATAAGTTTTCTGTGCTCTCCCTCAAACATTTAACACCATTGCAGTTAGAGTATAATGGGAAATGAACAATGTTTTAGAAAAGAATTTAAAGAAGGATATGGAGAAGCAACAGAAATGGATATGTGTAGATCCTCATTCCTGTAATCAACATGCAATGGGAAGGTATACAGTTCCTTGTCCATGACATAAATGAGGGATACTATGAGCAAAAGACAACAGAGCACATGAGAACATGAGAATGGGCACATGGTAAGTAAAACATGAGACCTAAAAGAACGTGGCTGTGGGATTAAGTGAACCAGGGTGAAGAGCCATACTCATTCATGCATTTATTTATCCATTCAACCAGTATTTACCGATATTATTTTAAGTGCTGAGCCTTATACTAATGGTTTGAGATGTCAGCAACCAAAATTGATCAGGATTCCTGTCTTTTTGGAGCTTGTGTTTTAGCTGGAAAAGACATACAATAGATAGTTGATATAATGTAAGTTCATAAATAGTGATAAATTCTTGAAAGGATAAAAGAGTGGGCGAGGCCAAGGTCCTTAATGAGGATTTCATTTAGAAAGCTCAAGGAAGAGGTTGCATTTGAGGAAAGGCCCTTTAGCAACTAGAGCTTGCAAGTGCTCTCCCAATGAGCTACATTCTCAGCTTTCAGCAGAGACTTCATAACCTGGAGGAAGGCAGTCCATCAATGCCAAAGATTCAGGAAGGAGTATTCCTGGTTAATTATAAAGACAACATGGATAATTTTGAGACTCTACAAATCACTTTACAAGAAGGCATCTGAGTTAGAGAGCTGGGCATGCATGGTAGGGCTTTGGGTTTGACCTTGCTGTGACTCTAAATCCTGACTTTAAAAATGTATGTATATGCATATAATGTGTTTGTGCATGCACATTTGTGCAGGTATGACATGCCAACTTATTTTGCCAATCTAAGAGGACAATCATACGTGCAGGTCTTTGACTTCTCACTTATTTGATATAGAGTCTCTTGCTGTTCATTGCTGTGTAAATTAGGCTAGCTGGCTGACAAGCATCCAAGGATTCTCCTGTCTCCCCTACCATTGCACCCTAGGAGCACTTGGTTTAAAGATTTGCACTGCAGCATCCAGTTTTAAATGCATTCTAAAAAACTATACTTGTGTGGCAATTGGTTCACCTATGGAGTCAGCTCCCCATCCAAAATCTAGGAATTTTAGTTAGCATGGAAGAGAAAGTCACTGGGGTTTAGGGGGAAGAGGTAGTACACTATCTCATGTGAAATTGATAAGGACTGGTCTGATTATTGTTTTTGAATATTAGAGTAAGAATAGAGTCACAGAGATGACAGAGAATGAATTTGCAGAGAATGGTTACAGTCCACTGGGAAGGAAGCATCCTAGTTGTAAGCAATTGTAGACTATGTTCTACACTGTGGTAGATGAACATGGATACTTTTAAACAGGACTGGAAGGAAAAGGGAGTTGTTATTAATGAAAACAGGAAAGCTACAAGAAGACCAGGCGTGTGTGTGTGTGTGTGTGTGTGTGTGTGTGTGTGTGTGTGTGTATGTGTGTATGTGTTTATCTGGGTGTGTGCCTGGGTGTGTGTGTGTTTCTGTGTGGGTGCATGCACATGTACAAAAAATGATATACATGTACTTAATATTGAATTTTAGCTGTCTATTTGACATATAAGTTGAGATGCTGATCACAGAGCTAAATATATTGGAGAGAGTGCTGATATAAAAAATGTAGGCTTGGGAGTCACTGACAGATAGATGCTGTTTAATGCTATAGGAATGGACAACGTCACCAGAATGGAATAAGTGCAGACAGAAAGGCTTACAAAGAACTGAGCGACTGTTCATTTCAACAGGCTCATATATGTTTTGGGCACTTCTTAGTTAAGTGTTTAGAGCAAGGAGGACAAAGCAAAAACATGTGTAGAAATTGCAGCATAGCCAGTGGAAGGAAAGCCATGAGTGTGCAGAAGGTTAGTCAGTAGGTAAACAAGGAGTACCAAAGACAAGGGACTGGGGCTGGGGAAGTGACAGTCAGTGAAGTGTAAGCCTAGTAAGCATGAACAGCTGACTTCAGAATCCCAGCACCAATATAAAAAAAAACCAGGCATGGTGACTTGTACTTATAACCTCTGTAGTTTTCTACCCAGCCTGGCTCAGTGAATTTTCCAAGTTCAATGAGAAACCCTGTATCAAAAAATGAGGAGGAGAGCAGTAGAGGAAAACACCAGATGACAATCTCCAGCCTCCGCACACACACTCCCAAACTCCCATGCACATTTACACACAAGGAGTGACTGACTGTTTCATGTGTTACTGATACATTACTAAGATGAGACCCCAAAACTGATCACGGTGCTGTATTACTCATTGCTGATGAGTGTTGGAAGAGTAATTGCATGGAGGGAAATGTGTGACAGTTTGTATTGTGGTTATGATGAACTTGAGAGGACTTGAAACAATACGATCAGTAAATATGAGACTGGGTAAAAAGCAGGAAAATACATGGCAGTAATTCCTGGAAGATGTGGGTGCTGGATAGTTTTTTATGTCAACTTGATACAAGCTAGAGCCATTTGGAGAGAGGGAACCTCAATTGAGAAGTTTCCTCTGCCATATTGGCTCGTGGGCAAACCTGTGGGGGCATTTTCTTGGTTAGTGGTTGATGTGGGTCCCTATCTCTGGGTGGGTGGCCCTGTGTGGCAGAAAAAAAGCAGGCTGAGTAAGACATGTGCATCAAGCTAGTAGGCAGCACTTCTCCACAGTCTGCTTCAGTCCCGTTCCCAGGTTCCTGCCCCCAGGTTCCTGCCCCCAGGTTCCTGCCCCCAGATTCCTGCCTTGAATTCCTCTCCTGACTCTACTGAATGATGGACTACAAGCTGTAGGATGAAATAAGTCCTTTCTTCCTCGAGTTGTTTTTGGTCATGGCGTTTGTATCACAGCTATAGAAACCCTAGCTAAGGTAGTGTGGGAGATGGCACAGTGGTTAAAAGCACTGGATGTTCTTCCAAAGGACCTGGGTTCGATACCCAGCACCCATCTGGCAGTTCACAACCATCTGTAACTCCAGTTTCAGGAGGATCTGGTGCCCTCAGAGAGCACATACATACATTCAGGGAAACACTCACTCACATAAATAAATCTTAAAAAAAAGATAGTGTGGGAGAATAGAAGGTAGAGAAAATAGCAGCATGTCTGTTGACATGCTGTTTGGATAACAGAACAGCTCACCTAGCAGTCAAGTTGGAGAACTCCATGCCTAACTGACCGTAGACCCAAGGGACTGTGCACAAGCTGGGGTGGCACCTGACTCCATTGGGTAACAGCATGCATAGGTACAAGTGCTGGGCTGTGTAGATGACAGATGTCACTTAATAACGTGTTCTGAGGGAAGGTAGACGGAAGCTCTGGGGGCAGGGGGTGGATAATAAAGTTGGGATGGAGACAGGTGATAGGATACACACTCCAGATACTTTAGTACAATGTAGAACATAATTGGGGGCTGTGGGAAAGTTTTAGACGCTTTTAAGAATTGCTAAGGACCAAGTCATATAGAATTTATAATTTATGTGGGAAAAAAAGAAAATATGAGAAAAAGAAGACAACAAACACAGGCTGGCTGAGTGTGTCAAGACATCACCCCCAAGCCTGACAGCCTGAGTTTCATTTCTTTAACACACATGGTAGAAGGAGAAGGCTGACTCATACAGATTTTTCTCTGACCTCCACATACATGCCATGGGACACATGTGATTACATCTGCTTACACACACACACTCATGAAAAAAAAAATAGAGAGTAATAAAAATCTAAATGCAATGCAGGACCATTTTGCTTCAGACAGTGAGTTTCTATATCAGGAAAAAGACAGGAGCATGTAGGGTCATGGGCCACAAAGGGTCCACGCTGTTCTCACGTGTAAGGGAAATATCGGTCCACAGTAACTAATTAGTATTGTGCTGGAAACTTCTGCTTTGCTTCAGATAAAACAAACACCTTTTAGAGATGGGGGTCACTATCTTCAAACAGTGAAACTGACATTCTGAGACCCACAAGTGAATGGCACAACCACAAAATACCAGCTTCAGTCAAGCATCTGTCAAACCTAAAACTCACCCACTGGGAACAAGATACAGAATTCAGTTGCCCATGGTACTCTGGGGTGCTAAGAAAAAGCTTTAAATTTTTTAACATTAGAAAAAAATTTAGGTTAGAGAAAGTGTTTCAGATGTAATAATGATACTTTTTTTTTTAACAGCAATATAGTTGCAGAATATTATTTAAATATTTTGCAGGACCAGGAACTGGAAACCAGGACCCTTTGCAAGCTCTGCAAGTATTCTTTACCACAAAAGAGGTGGCCCTGAATTTTAACTGCTTTCCTGGAGGACGCAGCTAGCGAAGAGAAAAGTGCCCAGGACCCCACACAAGTGAAATGCAGCCCAGCCCTGTTTCTCCTGTGCAATCTTTGCAAGCATGCAAGACTCCTATCACCAGGAATCAATTTAGGGGATTAAAAGAGTGAACTGAAACCCTAAAACAGCTTTTAGAAGACATTCCTTAAAGGGGCTTTAAAAGCATCCTTGGATTGTGTTCTAGTACGGTTATCATCCTGGAATGCAAAATGAGCATGGTTCTGAATGGGGAAGAGAGGAGTGGTGTGCCTCCTCGGCTTTCTAGGGGTCCAGGAACAGAGCCTGGTCTCTAATCGTGGAGTGTCGGGACAAGGCTTGTTGCATGCTGCTGTAACCTTGCCGCCTCCGATTAGTGAAACGACGGTTCTGTCATCTCAGGCAACTTTTTTACATCCTCAAAGTACCTCCCAGAATCCATTTACTCCTACTATTTGAGATTCGGACAGAACATTTATCAGATTTCTTTTCTTCAAAGGACTCCACAGCAGCCATAAAGAGCCTCAAGGCTTCTTTCAAGGAGGAGAGAAGCAGGGAGACCCCTGTGCTGTCCAAAAGTCACCATGCACAAACAAGTGGGACGTTCGGCTTGTATGTCTCCGTGTCTTTTTCTTTTGTTTAAATTGGGGGTCACCTCTTGTCATTTCATTATTTTCTCTACCACCAACTTTCCCAGCCAAACTGACACATGTCTGGAATGATGGGGAATTAAATCCAGGGTGACAATTGTTTTTTATAGAGATAGTTCTCCTTGCTAAGGGCTCCTAGGTGTTTTATGAAAAACATTTGTGCCGTCTAGCGCATTAGGACACTTCACCTGAGAGCCAATATTCCCCTTATTAAGCTTGCTCTCTCTTCAAAGGGGACAATGGTTTTGTTTGTCCCCTTGCCTCTTGTGTTCAGACCACCACGGAAATTGCTCTGTGTCTGGGCCAAGTCTGATATTCCCGTGTCATGAGGGGTTAGGAGCCTCATTAATTCTTGTGCTCTCATTTCAGGTTGGTTAGGGATCAACAGCAGATTATTATTTCAAACATTTATTTCTTGCTTCAATTTCCTCTCTTAGAATTGCCTCCAAATCACTTTCTCTTGTGTATGGTGTGCTCAATCTCTATTCGGATAAGAAAATCAAAATGGTCCTTTCAGCAAACCTATCCATCAGCATTATCAGGAACACATCCCACAAAGGCTTTGGTTGGCTTTCCTGCCTATCTGCCAGGTTTTGTACTTTTTTTGTACTTAAGTCCCCCCAAGAATAGCTGCCATTATACTGTGCACACAGCCCCAAGGGCACCCACTGTTCACGTTTCAAACTGATTAGTTCAATTTACTTCTACAAAGAGACAAAAGGGGTAGGCAAAGATTCGGCTAGGGATGCAGGGCTGGGAGAGCTACATTCCAGCTTGTGGGGATCGCACAGGTTCATAAGCACAATAAACATACACAATTACAATATCATTTCATGTTTCTGATAAGCTTATTTGTGGCTCTAGCTACATCAGCAAGGGCGCTGGGCAGATGTAGGTAGAGAGAACTCTTTGTCCTTTAGGATATGGATGCTACATGACAAACATGTAACCTTAGAGAAGTCACTTAGTCCCCCGAGCCCTTCAGAAAACATAAATAAGCAGGGCTGATGCCACTCATTCATTTATTCACGCAGCAAACACTTGTGACTTAATATCCAGTGGCGATGTGCTGTGTGTAAAGACCGAATTATAAACACTTATAAAGCCTCATATGATCCTCAGAATGAAATGATAGGGCTGGAGCAGACCTCAAAAGAAAGAAAACAATGTCCCTAAGGCCATAGGAAGAGGAGGTGGGAAACCTTCCTTCACATATTCCTCCTTTTTTCATGTCAAAGCCATGCTTTCTAGTTGGGCCTAAAGATTTCTATGATGTTCTGATTCTGTAGAGAAACCAAGAGAGACCTAGAGACCAGGTCCATGGACCCTTATTCCAGTTAAAAATCTTACCAGGTGGGAGGGGGCAGGAAGAACTCTTCAGAGACTGCAGCACAGAACAAAGGAAATAAAAATCTTTAAAAAATGGCTTATGGCCCCAACTTTGTTTTCGTCTTTTGAATGAAGAAAATAATTTATAGCTTATTAAAGTGAATCCATTTTTTTTCTTTTCTCAGGGTGATTTTGGGATGGCATCCAGGCCTCAGCATTCAAGGCAAGTGCCCAACTGTTAAACTCTAGTCCTAGCACCTCAAAAGTGACCTCAACTACAAAAATAACACTAGAATCCCACTGAGGGGAAATTAAAAACTACTACACAGTAAATAATAGGAAAAAAAGAGTATGCCCAACCCCACTATTTGGAGTGGTGCCATCATAGAAATAAACAAACAAACCAAAAGGATCATATTGAGCATATTTTCTCTTCCTTCATGTAACAGACATTACTTAGTATGTCTGACTCACTTGTTCTTCCCCTCGTTCTTCTATCATTCTCTTTCTTTCTCTGCTTCCCCTCTTCTCTTCTCCCCTCTCTTCCCCTCCCCTCCCCTTTCCTCTCTTCCTCTTACCTCTCTTTTCTCCCCATCCCTTCTTTTCTATCTTTCCACCGCAATACTCGAGAGGAGAATGGAACATCAGACTTTCCATATGATATCCAATTGCTTGACCTTCCAGCCCTAGGATGATTTCTACAAGTGTGTTTTGTTTGTGTTTTGAATATTCAAGACATGTGCACAGATACTTGGGTGTACTATGAACAGAATTGAGCAGGTTTTGCTCTCAGTAGATAACTGTGTGCTACACAGACACTAACTTGCTTCAGTATTCCTCTCCCTCTGCTCTACCAACACTTCCCAGGTAGGTTTGGCTGCTTTAAGCCATTGTAAGTCCAGGGTAGGTGTAGGTACACAACAAATGCTTCCTGAATTAATTAAATTATAAAGACTAAAAATGGGAAGTTGTCCCAATTCTATGTATCATAAATGTAAAACTTACATTTTACTGTGTGCTTTTCTTCCTCCTTCTACAGGTTTTATTTGTCTTAGGTATACATGAGGTCCTAATACAGATAGAAATATTCAAACATCTTATTAGGAGACCACCTTAACTTATTTGAGAATTACATCTTCAAAAGAGAAAACAACTGACTTACCAAACAAAAATAATACTTAATACAATTCAGAGTAATCATATGGCAGCTCCCAAGGACCAGAGCCTCTGACCAAATGAAAAATCTATGTAGATGTGTTTTTATTTCTCTGCAGGATACCAGGTTTTATTTCAAACAGGAAATTATCTGTCTCTCCCTTTGCACATCACAGAGTCAAGCTTCCTATGTTACACCAACTTATCCCTGTTTTTATAGTTCATATAAAGACATGGTTCCAAGACCTCCAATAACAAAAAAATTATTTATGTATTTATTTTTGCATGGCATGTGCTGATGAGCTGGCCTGCTCAGCAAGCATTTCACAGATTAGACCGTGAGTATGGTTTCAGGCAACCCTCGCTCATGCTCCTGCGCATTGGCTGATAAACACTTCAAAGTAAACCGCTCATAAATATGAAATGAAAAGCCGAGGAGTCGTTATGCGGAGCTTTGAGATACAAATCTCTTTATTCCCTTCTGAAGTGGGGTTTGATTGACATAATGAGTCATAGATCCTGTCCAGGGACACACTGCCTTTTCCCCCTTTTCTCTGGAGACAGGGAGACTTTAAAGAAAGCCACTTCAGAACTTGGTGACAGACAGCTTACTTGAAAAAAATAATAAATTGAATCCTATATTAAATAACTTATTATTTTACGTTAATGCCGACTAAGACAACCATGGCATATGTCAAGGTTTGGCTATCCAACCTCACAAAGACATTATTAGCTACAACTCTAAGAAAATAATCATGTTATCATCTTTCTTCTCATATATATGTCATTGCTATATAGATCCTTTGTCTGTGAGGAGAGAAGGTGTTACATAAACTAATGCAGAACAGGAGCCTAAAAACCTAAAACCTAGAAGGCCACAAGAAGAAGTCTAGGCAGTGGGAGAATAATGGATGTGGAGAACCTATTTTTTAAATCAGTGTTTCCCAAAGGGGAAGGATCATACAGCTGAACTTTCTATGAAAAACAGCTTTCAGAACAATGCAAAGTAGAAGTTTGATGCTCACACACCAGTTTTCAACACCTGCTCGCCTAAAGGAGCTGAAAAACTTAATGGAATCACACAATTTTACATTAGATCACATCTTGCAGATTCAACACAAAAGAAGGTGGGCGAGCCAGTATAAAAGCTGTAAGGATTAGAGAGATCTGTTTCAAAATGATAAGGAGTGGGAACCCCTTCTAGAAAAAGGCTCCATTCTTCAGTTGCCATAGATTTCTGCCTTTGAAGAATGTGGAACTCTACATTGCCAGATTTTGTTATTTTTCTAGAAAGTCTGAAATCTATATTTGATGTGGTATCTTCCATTGTTGGGGTGTCGGGGGGTGGTGATACTTTTTAAGTGTGGCTAAAATCAAGTAGGCATTCGAGCTGGTGGTCTTCTGTCTCCACTCTGGACCCTCAGAAGTGATTACTCAAATATGTTTTTCTAAGAAAAGAGAGAGGAGGTAAAGGAATAAAGACTTCAAATCAGAGAATGTGGAGAAAGGGAGTTAGAAATAATTTATTTCAGTGTTTCAAATCCCCTTTTCCTGGTTCCTTGGAGATTCTACTCAGGCCTCCGCTGAGTGAGAAGGGTTTGATTACAGCTGTCCCCCCTCAAGGCCTCTTCTACAGGAGCAAATGGATGCTTTTACTCAAGTAATGACTCTGGGCCAGAAAAATGTTTTGTTTTTTCCTAAGACAGAATCATACTAGGTAGCCCTGGCTGGCCTCAAACTTCAGAGCCTCTCATCTCAGTCTTCCAGATGCTGGCCAGAAACTTCTATTAACAGTTAATTAGAACTATATTGATACCAAATAATTAAGAAGTCATTTAGAAGTTACATAACCTTTGGGAATAATTGCACGCATCTAGACTTCCAGGATTGGGTAAGCTAAGGCAAGAGGATCTTGGTTTTGAGGTCTATCTGGGATATATGTGAGAACCAGTCTCAACGAAGCAATAAACAACAGCAAAACACCCAAGAAACTGGTTATTTTAATTACCCCCTCACTATATGTCACTGAGTGGTGCAGGGCTTCCTTTACCTTGAGTTCACATTACCTATAATCTTTTGCCTGCAGATTTGGCCTGAGTGCCCAAGATAATTAATTGAAAACAAATGGAACATCCTTCAGCTATTCCCTTATGACACGTGAGAAAGCAGCAAGCATGGCTTAAAGTGGCAACATCACAGAGAAATTAAGACCTCTTCCCAGAGGTGCCACCCATAGGAAAGGCTCAAGTGTACTACTGATTTTTGTTGTGAACAGTGCATCGTAGGTAAGGATTTGCTTGTTTCATTTTCTCAATTTAGCTAAAACAAGTCCATCAATAATGGACTGTTGTTGGGAAGTACATTTTATAGAAAAGATATACAACCAAGTGATCCAAAAGAAGACATTCATATCCTACTATGAATTGCTAATCTAATAACTGTCAATGTAGAACAGACAATAAGGACTCTGTAACCTACTGAGAGGTGTAAAATTATTCAATACAAAGGCAGAGACTCAAATTCTGGCTCAAGCCAAAAATATAGCTCAGTAGTATTATTGGTGGGTAACACAACCTTGACTGGCACCAGAACCTCCAAAAGCAAAAAGCAGTTACTACCCTATTCTCCTATTTGTTATAGTATAAAGAGTTGGCAACTGAATGCTTATGAAAACCCTTCTTAGTCCAACTTGGTACGATGTTGTTTCCATTTTTTAAACTGTTATATCTCTGATTATTTGAACTATAAATTATAAAACAACTATGAATAGCAAAACTATCCTATGTAATATATAATATTTTTATATGTATAGCAAGGTGGCTAATACTTAAAATTGTATTTCAATATAAGCAATGTTCTCCCAATGAATATAAATGGTGTGAGATGCTATACAAAGAGGGTGTCACAATTTTACCTGTGAGAGGTAATATCAATTCTATATGCTGACATTAGACAACTACAAGGAAGCAAAGCCTATCACAGTTGCCAATAAGACATAAGAGTTATATATGTACATTTGACTATGGTGTATCGAATACTTGTGTACATGACTATATTGTTTACTTGTATATACATGACTATAGCACATATATAGAGGTGACAATAAGGGATCTAGCCGGGTGGTGGTGGCGCATGCCTTTAGTCCTAGCACTTGGGAGGCAGAGGCAGGCGGATCTCTGTGAGTTCGAGGCCAGCCTGGTCTCCAAAGCGAGTTCCAGGAAAGGCGCAAAGCTACACAGAGAAACCCTGTCTCGAAAAACCAAAAAAAAACAACAACAACAAAAAAAACCCAAACCCCCCCCCCAAAAAAAACCAATAAGGGATCTAAGTAATGAAAATACTACATATCTATGTATTACATATGTTTGTATACAGATGTATATATGTATTTGTATATGCATGTGTTCATATATACAGGTATGTATTATAAAACACACATTCTCTCACACACACTCAAGAGTAATAGGAAATAACTCTGAACAATCCATAATTGGCTCAGTTTCACAGTAGGAATGATTGTGTGGCATAGTGCAAAGGGGTTTTGGAATTAGATTAAACAAAGTTCAAATCCTTCAGCTATTAGCTTTGGGACCTTAGATAAATTTCCTGGCCTTTCTGAATCTCAATTTCCTTATTTATAAAATAAGGATCACAATATCAACTATATTAAAAGATACAGGCTAGAGCTCACAACTGAGAAAGGAAAACAAGACCTGTCTGGTGATGAATATAAACCATTATGATGTGAAGTTGAAATCAAACCAGTTGTTGCTCAGAGCTAGAAGTGAGTGTGTGTGTGTGTGTGTGTGTGTGTGTGTGTGTGTGTGTGTGTGTGTTGTGGGGGGTGGGCATGAATAGTGTTTTGTGGGTAAAGAAAATATGCTTCTACTGGGTGTGGGGTGATGGTGTACAACCATTTATTAACACTCCATTCATGTAAATATCCCAAATGGGCAATTTTCTGGTCTATAAAATATATCTCAATAAACCTATTGATAAATGAAATGGTTATGTGTCAGAACTTCCCTGTGCAGAAGGACCAGAAAGCCAGCAATTGGGTCAATACTCAAGGTATACAGAACATATGACCAACCAACCAGCTCTGGTTTCTTTACTCCTTGCTCCCCCATCATGATCTGAATGGAAGTGGGAAATTTTGAGGTGCTGGGAGCAATAATGCTATAGCATCATGATGTTCATTTTGGTGCTACCACCATTTTTTATAGCTAAAATATCTATAGAACAATAGATCTTAATTAATTTTCCTTTGACTGTCATAAAGGCACAGATCTCTTGGGCTTAAAACATTCCATGTTAACCACTGGAGTAGAAAGAATAGCCTTTCTAAGAACAAATCTAGACAAGAGGATTTTTCCATCTCAAGGACTTTTTTTTAAATCCTCCAGACTGAAAATAGTTTGATTAGAAAGGCAGCACCAGGTTCATGTGTTCTGTCTCAGTCTAGGAAGAAACAGCTGTCAGTCACATCACTGTCCTCCTCCCACTGTCCCTGGGGGACAACTTAAGCAAGCTGTCGCCAGGATAAGCACTCCTTGGGGATTTGCCAGCTCGTCATGGCCTGAAGCAGCAAAGCAGCCCATCTCTTCCCTTGGTCTATTAGGCCTTTGACTTCCTTCCTTCGTGCACAAATATAAATATAATGCTTAAGTGAACAATTACTACTGTCCCCAAAGAAATTTCAATTAAACACTTGGAATCCTTAGGAATGATACCTAGGGGGATTCTAAACACAGCTATAATTCGTTATGTATTATTAAGTCTGGTCTCAGATTGTAAATCTCTTTTCTCTTTTAATATTAGCTGGGGCTTTCAAAGAACCGCCTCTCCTATGATCTGAACAGTTCTTTCTCAAACCCTGTGCAGAAATGGTTTCATGGAGCTGTCCTTGAACAAAAACAGCCGATGGTCCTGCTAGTATGGCAGATTGGCCACATTGCATTGCCCAATATGCTAAGGTTTTGCATCACGTCACTTTTCTTTTATGCTCAGAGCAAAGGGCACCCAGTAGTGTCTCATGGTTGTCCCTGGCAGATTTTTCCATGTAGCAGACAGTGTCCCAGTCCATCATGGCTTTGTGATATCATAAGCATGAAAGCCAATGACTTGTTAATCTCTGTGAAGGGGATGGCTTTGTCTAATTAGCTACTACGATTTAGGTGCCTGGAACGGTGTTGAGCACGCAGATAGAAGGATTGCTGTAAATAAGTGCAATCATGTGTGATAGAGGGCAGCAAAAAAGTAAGCTAAGAAGATGGAAAATATTTTTCCTTTGCATCCCACTGTGCTGTTGCCATGCATCTCTGGTGCCTAATAATGCAGCTGACACAGAGTAGGCCACAGGAACACCATTTCTCTATTCTCAATCTCTATTTCCTGTATGAATGAAAAGATTTGCCAGTGTGAACTGTGTTTGCTGATATGGAAACTGTTGCAGACAATTCTCTGGGGATCTCTGCACATCCTACCAGTGGAGATAGTGAATGTCTTTGCTCTGGACTGGTGTTTCACAGATGTTTGTACAGAAAACAGCTTTCAAGGATAGAGAAAGTGCCTTCTACCATAGCAAAGAACAGCTTTTCGTACAGACTTTGATGATCAGGACCATAATTCCCTGTGGAGCAGAGGAGCCTGCAGTGACCCATTGTAAGTATTCTGTTTCCCTAAGGTCTGGGTTTTGTTCCTATGATCCACCCCCCCCACACACACACACACACCCTGCATGTAGCTGTGATCTGGTTTCTCAGTAGGAACTGAGTCTTAAGAACTATCATTCATGTTTGTCTTCTGGGTACAATGATTTGCTGTGAGCTAAGGCTCACCTGGGCTCTGAGACAGGTGTCCATGATTTCTGCCTAGCATCCCTGGATTTGCCACAAAGCCCCTCAAATACCAATAAAGAGAAATTCCAGAGCCTACGGGGTGCTCATCATAAGCCCCATGACCAACATAGCACCAGATGTCCCAACGAGGAATGACCAAGACACAATATTCTTTGTCTGTCATGTGTCCAAAAACATTCATGTGTCCAAAAGTCCAAGAGAAAACAAATGTCCATCAATCTCCTGGACAAACCACGTGCTCACCAATGAAGTGAATAATGCAGATTAAATATGGTAGCTCACCACTTTTCTACTCTCTTCTGAAGTGAAGCAGCTTCTTGTGTAATTTAAATCGCTTCATACTGACAAGCAATTCGGACTGGCAGTTCCATTTACCCATCACTGACAACTTCAAATGAGAAAGTTCACCGACTGGAATTTGATATGCATTCTCTTTTGGGTGGTCATTTGAAAAATATTTGTCTTGAGAAAAAAAAAAACCGCATCACTAACAATGAAACAAAACAAGACAAACAAATAAACAAAAACCAGGTTGGTATTTTTTCTTTAAGCCAAGTCCTCTTTGAAAAGATAGACAAAAATACCTCCCTCCGCCCAAATGAATGCTTCCAGGTGACTTGCTCTTTGGCAGAGCTAAGCAGAGGATTCTTGACAATGAGGCTAGGTCCTTCTGTTATAGAGCTGGCCAGTTTTCATACAGTGTTTCCTTAGGCTACATTTACTAGTGCATTATTTTGGAAGAATTTATTTAGGAACTAGATATTCGGAAAAACGCACATTCTGCTTTCCCTTGGCTGATGAGTTGTTTTCTGCTCATTTTAGTCGGCTGAATTAAATGATGAGGCCTAATCAGATTATATTCAGACAGAAGAAGAAAAGTTCCTTTACAGAAAAAAAATTTTTACTCAGGTCAATGGGTTACCAAATAATATTCCTTTCTATGCTGAAATTTTGTGATTCATCCTCTTTTGATTTATCCAAATATAGTTTTTAACGAAATCAGGGATATTAGCTCCTTTCCAGTACTGGGGCCTTTGCCAATTACTTAAAGCAAAATTAATAAAAATTCTTAATGCCACTAAAAAAGCTATTTCTACCAAAAGCAATGTCTGTATTAACATCTTAAAGTACCATTTCTCTCAGTAAAGAAGCAGGTTCAAATCTTCAGCAGGTAATAAAATAACTGTACAAAAACAATTTAGAGACAATTTCCTCCTTTTGAAACCAGTCTACTATGTCCGCTGCTCCTCTATGTCACAGCCCTCTCACACACCAGATGTACAAATGCTGAACGGTTGACGAGTCCAAACATACCTTTGAATACACTGTCTCCTGACGCCCAAGGCCCTATGTTCCCTCAGACTCAGGCATAAAGTGATGATCACACTCAGGCATTAAAGCTTGATTGTAAAAGGGGATTTGTAAGCACTTGTTGGTTCTCTGTTATACTAGATGTCACACTTACTCATATCCTGTATGTTGCCAGCTAACTCTGCCATCTTTGTCTCCCTGAGCTCATAGTGATGCATGCTTACATACAAGTTACTATAAATCCAGGACTCTGGTTAAGTAGACTTGAAGTATGATAGAGGTCTGGTTCTACAAGTTCCTTAAAACCTGGTGATTAGCACCTCTGGGACCAGACAAAGAAAACAGAGATTTTTATCTTAATCTCTCAAGATGAGTGTACTGCCTTTCTCCTGGTTTCTTGGCATCCTTGCAGCATCCTCCATAGGTGGTACACTGAGAGGAGCAGTGACTTATTGATTTTTCAAAAGGGACATCCCTAATTTCCTCTATAGATGTCATCACCTGCCTACAATACTTCTTTCTCTGCTGGCTCTAGGTACTGGGGAAAGATCCTCCAAGAAGTTAGATGGGCAGGTATGCCACTCTGTTCTCTTTTTGGGCACTAGCTTCCATAAAGTATGTCCTTGTCACTAATGTCCAGAGCCAGAAAGAAGAGAGAGCAAAGGGTATTTGAAGCACAAGCGTCATACTTCTGGCTTGTGGCAATGAAAGGGTGAAGGCAACTCTCTAATTTTGCTCCCATTGTTGTGATAAAACACCATGACCAAAGCAAAACGTGGTGAAGAAAGAGTACATGACTTACAGTTGTAGTTGATCCTGAGGAACCAGGAGGAGGCAGGAACTAATTGCAGAAACTATGGAAGAAGGTGCTTACTGGCTTGATCTCCACTATTGCTAAGCCTTCTCTCCTATAACAACCTAGGACAAGCTGTGCAGGCATGCCAATCTAATTGAGGCATTTTCTCAGTTGAGGTTTCTCCACGCAGATGACTCTAACTTGAGTCAAATTGACAGAAAATTATCCAAGGCAGCAAGAAGATCATATTTATGGCTTTCTTCGGAGATTTTTATTGCCATTTTATGTATTATTTATAGAGATTATTTTCTTGATGAACTGTCTATTCTAAAAATGCTTAGTTATGTGTGTGTTTGTTTCTGTCAAAGAGCTTTTTTACCCCCCAACTAAAATTGGTTTTAAGCAGGGATTGATGTCTTGTAAAAATTTCTTAGTTCTAGCTAGTGAATCCTAAGTAAAAACAGGAAAAGTAACTCTGAGGGTCAGAGGTTTATGCCCCTAGCACCAAAATGCTTTACTAATTCAATGTCTCCCAACTTCCTTTCTGTAATTACATACATAAAAAAAAAATACTTGAAAGGGATAAACATGCCCTTATCTGGAGAAGATCTCCCTTCTTGGGAACCTTGAATTTTGATCCTAGTTGTGTATGTGAACGAGCATATGAGTGTATGTAAGTCATGTGGGCAGAATTAAAGTGATGGAGTTTGAAGGAAGAGTTTTTAGGATTGTACCTGTCTAGAATGACTATGGAGAGATGGCTCAGTGGTAAAGAGTACATACTGATCTTACAGAAGACCTGAGTTCAGTTCCCAGCATTCACTTTGGGTGGCTCACCAACACATGTAACTCCTCCTCCAGAGGGAGGG
Organism: Peromyscus eremicus; assembly: GCF_949786415.1. NCBI lineage: Eukaryota > Metazoa > Chordata > Mammalia > Rodentia > Cricetidae > Peromyscus > Peromyscus eremicus. Next base: position 20,855,344 of record NC_081423.1, read on the forward strand.
TTCCCACATTTCCGGCCTCCACCAACACCAGCTGCCTACCCACACACTGACACTCATGTGCACCTACCCACATACAGACAGTCATATACCCCTACCCACACACAGAGAATTGAAGTTAAAATAAATATTTTATAGAACTTTTCACAGTATAATCAGCACTGTTTAACATAACAGAATTACCAATTAAATGCCAGCTGCCTTTCACTATAGTATAATATTATTCAGACAAGTTTGCTAAGATGGAGAACATCATATTTTGATATTTAAAAAACACAAATGAAGGGCTTAAGAGATGGCTCAGTGGTTAAGAGCACTGTGTCCTGTTCCAGAAGACCTAGGTTCAATACCAGCACTTATGTGTCAGCTAACAACTATTTGTAACTACAGTCCCAGGAGATATGGCACTCTCTTAGGCTCCTGTGGGCACTGGGCATACACTTATTACACAGAAATAGATGCAGGGAAAACACTTATACACACAAAAATAAATTAAAATTTTAAAAAGAACCAAAAGAACTCAAATGAAAAATATTGCCTCAGAGAAGCTAATTTAATTATTAGTGATCTTAAGGAAAAATATTTTGTTAGTTTGCTTTTTGAATTTATCATTGAACTGGTTTCTTGCTGTGTTGCTAGGCTGATATTCAATGTTTAAGTTCAAGTGATCCTCCTGCCTCAGTTTTTGAGTGTTTGGAGTACAGGTGTATGTTACCATACCTGGGTTGCTAATTTACTTTTGGCAAATGTAGCAATTGCATTTAGTTACTGATTATAGTTTGATTTATGCTATTTTCCATATTCAAGAAAACTGTGTTCCTTTTTACTAAAATAAAAAGGTGGACCTCTAAGGGGAGTCTGACCACTGAAGTGCTCATAAAAAAAAGCAGAAGTTTTGGAATCAAGACCCAAGGTTGAAATGGATCATAAAATGGAATAAAATGAACATCCCTTTCCAACATATAAGAAAAGCATGAAGGGCTCAGTAGTAGACTAATATTAAAGTTAAATCAAACAGAAAATAGGAGAAGTCACATCAAGAATGGTCTGAAGCTGGGCGGTGGTGGTGCACGCCTTTAATCTCAGCACTCGGGAGTCAGAGGCAGGCGGATCTCTGTGAGTTTGAGGCTAGCCTGGGTGAGTTACAGGAAAGGCACAAAGCTACACAGAGAAACCCTGTCTTGAAAAACCAAAAAAAAAAATGGTCTGAATTGGACACATTTTAGAAAAGCACTTAGATCTTGATGTATAATCTAGTATTCAGAACTAGGGACAGAGACCTGTCTCATCCTTAGGAGGAATGGCAGGGAAAAAAAAGAAGACAGACCTGGAGCATCCTATAGAGTCAGAGTGGAAGAATGTGCTCCATAAGCATCCTTCCAAACAAACCACAAATAAGAGACCAATACACTCACAGGAATGGTAGTAAATGAACTGAAGTCACCAGAGACCAAGTAAAATAGCCCCAGTGGTCATATCTAGCAGAACTTGACCATTTGAGTATTGTAGTATTGGCTTTTAAAAATACATAGTATGGAATAAATTTGGTCCATATAGATATAAATATTTGAGTAGATAAATAAGTATAAAATAAGTTCATGTAGGAGAATTCCAACTTATTTATGCATATCTTTATCCCAATGCAGTGAAATCTAAGACCATGATTTAATATGATTTGCATATAACTAGTGTCTCTGAAAAACACATTATGAAAAGAGTACAGAAGTAATTTTATAGAGAAGAAACCTGAAATAACACCCACTGTGCCAGTTGCATGCTCAGGGATAAACTAAACAATGTAAGGACAAGCAGGCAGAATACTCCATTGAAATAATGTAATAGCACCCTGTGGTCATCATGCATTCCTTTAATTCCAGCACTCCAGGCAAATCTCCATGAGTTCCAGGCCAGCCTGGTCTACAGAGCGAGATCCAGGACAGGCACCAAAACTGCACAGAGAAACCCTGTCTCGAAAAATACAAAATAATGAATAATATAATGGGAATGGCTCTTGGCCTCTGTAGCCTTCCTCCCTCAAACACATCAAAACTAATAAGGAGATAAGTACTGAGCACGTCTCAGCTGTGAGCCATTTTATAACAAACCTAGTATTCCAGAACTGCCCAGGTCATCAGAGACAAAGAAAGCCTGAGAAAGCTCTCAGAAACTAGAAGATTCTAAGGAGGTCTAGCCATTGAGAACAAGACTGTACTCTGGATGGCATGCTGGAGCAGATGCAGTACAGCAGAGGAAACCCGGGATGTTTGGATTAATATGAGGCTGCAGTTGGTAACGGTGCATCAGGACTGGTTATTGGGGAGTGTGACAAACTCAGCATCCTACTGGGTAAAGCTGTAGTATAGAAAATAGGGTTAGGGATGCACAGAACACTCAGTATGATTTTTGAGATAGCTGTGCACATCAAGATCCTTCTAACGTTTAAGCTGGCTTTAAAAGACTCATTATAAAAATTGATTCAAATACCATTAACATTTGCATAAAGTTATGTATTTTTCTTTTTTTAAAAAAATAAGATAAATGAGCTAGCATAGAAGAGATCTAGGGTCTATGTTCAGTGATAAGACACAGGTACATAATGATTTCTTTAAGGAATTTAAAGCAGAGTGTTGCCCCCCCCCAAACATCTCAAATGTGAAGTATTTCACAAAAGATCATAAACTGTTTTGTCTGAATCATTTAAACACATACTGGAGAACAGACAACAACAATGTTCACACAAAAACTCCAAAACAACAGAAAAATAACATGAATGTTAAAAAGAAGTAATGGAACCACCTGTTGCCAACAAGCCACGTAATATTGTAAATTGTAAAATTGAAGTGTAAAATTGAAAAATAAATAAATAAATAAACCAGTAACCTCAACTAAGCTTGTCACACTACATCTTAGAATTTGGAAAGGAACAAACAAAACAAAATATCTTTTAGAGAAAGAAAGAACAGAAAATGAATTTATTAGCAAATCAAGTCAACATTTAGTAAACACTGATTTAAAACTGAAGATATAACACAAAAGATATTCTTTATATGATTTAAAAAAATTGTATTTATTTATTTATTTTACATCCCAACTGCAGTTTCCTCTCTCCTCTCCTCCCATCCTTCCCCCCATCCCCAATTCATTCCTCCTCTGTTTCTGTTCAGAAAGGGGCAGGCCTTCTCTGGGTATCAGCAAAACACAGAATATCAAGCTGTGGTAAGACTAAGGACCTCCCCTTGTGTTTAGGCTGGGCAAGGCAATCCAGTATGAGAAATAGGTTCCCAAGATCCAGCCAAAGCATTAGGGACAGCCCCTGCTTCCATTGTTAGGAATCCCACAAAAAGACCAAGCTACACCTCTGTCACATATAAGTAGAGGGCTTAGGTCGGTCCATGCAGTGAACTCATATGATCCCAGGTTAGCTGTTTCTTTAGGTTTTCTTGTGATGTCCTTGAACCCTCTGGCTCCTACGATCCTTTCTCCCTCTCTTCAGTGGGATTTCCAAGCTTGGCCTAATGTTTGGCTGTGGGTCTCTGTATCTGTTTCCATCAGTTACTGAATGAAGGATTTCTGATAACAATTGATGTAGTCACCAGTCTGATCACAGAAGATGGTAAGTTCAGACTACCTATCTACTATTACTAGTTTTAGCTGGGGTCACCCTTGTAGATTCATGGGAGTTTCCCTTGCATTAGGTTTCTATCTCTCCCTCAGAAGCCCCCTAATTCCAGTCATCCCTCTCAGTACTCTCCCCCTTCCCCTCCCCACATGATCCCTCAAGTTCTCATCCCCATCCCACCCCCGAATCCACCCAGGAGATAGCTTCTATTTTCCCTTCCCATGGAGATCCATGCATCCCACCTTGGGTCCTCCTTATTGCCTAGCCTCTCTGAGGCTATGGATTGTAACCTGGTTATCCCTTACTTTACAGTTAATATCCACTTCTGAGTGAGTACATACTGTATTTGTCTTTCCGGATCTGGGTTCCCTCACTCAGAATAATTTTTTTCTAGTTCCATCTATTTGCCTTCAAATTTCCTGATGTCATTGTTTTTAACAACTGAGTAATACTCCATTGTGTAAATTATCACATTTTGTTTATTCATTCTTTGGTTGAGGGGCATATAGGTTATTCCTATGTTCTGACTATTACAAATAAAGCTTCTATGAACATATAGCAAGTGCCCTTGTGGTACATTTGTGCATCTTTTGGATATGTGCCCAGGAGTGGTATCTCTGGGTCTCAAGGTAGATTGATTTCCAATTTTCTAAGAAACCATCAAATTGATTTCCAAAGTGGCTGTACAAGTTGGCACTCTCACCAGCAATGGAGGAGTGTTCCCCTTACTCCACATCCTAGCATAAGCTGTCATTTGTGTTTTACATCTTAGTCATTCTGACAGGTGTAAGATGGAACCTTAGAGTCATTTTGATTTGTGTTTCCCTGATAGCTAAAGATATTGGACATTTTGTTAACTGTTTCTCTGTCATTAGCAATTCTTCTGCAGATAATTCTCTGTTTAGGTCTGTATCCCACCTTTTAATTATATTATTTGTTTTTTTATGTCTAGTTTCATGAGTTCTTTACAGTGCTGGCAAGCAGAAAAATGCAAATCGATTCATATCTTTCACCCCACACAGAACTCAAGTCCAAGTAGATCAAAGACCTCAGCATAAATCTAGTTACACTGAACCTGATAAAAGAGAAAGTGGAGAATAGCCTTGAATGCATTGGCACAGGAGACTACTTCCTGAATAGAACAGCAATAACACAGACACTAAGATCGACAATTAATAAATGGGACCTCATGAAACTGACAAACTTCTGTACGGCAAAAGACATTGTTAATAGAATGAAATGGTAGCCTACAGAATGGGAAAATATCTTCACAAACCCCACATCTGACAGAGGGCTGATCTCCAAAATATATAAAGAACTCAAGATAATCTTTATCGGATTTTTAAAGCTTTAAACTTGGAGGAAAACAATGTGTCATAACATTAAACACCAAAAACTAACCATTGAGCCTGCCATGAGCTACCCTGGAAGAAAAAGAACAGTTCTAGCATTGATTATATCCTGAGGGTAAAACAGACATAGAATAGGGCACTAATATCTTCCTTAGAGGTGACTTCAAAATGACAATCCATAGTGCATCAACAGAAAGTCCTTCATTCTGCAAGAGACAGAATGGAAAAGAGGTGAACAGTGGCCATCGAGCAGACTCACAAGACTGAGTGAAATGGTGGGGACAGGGAGAAAACATACATGAAAATCTAAATAGTGTTTTACTGTGTAAATGTTGACTTTATTTACTGACGATTTTCAGAATATGAACATTTTGTGAATATAAGTCACACTATTTCACTATAAATGCTTTTGACACATCAGATAATTTTAATAAGACCATTTCCAAAGTTTATATTGAGTTAAATTTTATGAAGATTATCTGATGTGCTGCAGCATATATATAAACATGTAGGGAAGACTATAGAACATGGTGATGTAAGCATGGATTTTGAGACACATGCTAGATTGAATGGATTTTGAGACACATGCTAGAAATCCAGATGCTGGGTCAATTCCAGTGAGATCTCTCACAGAAACAACAGTAACTTGTGGAAACGTGATTTTTTTCTTATAAGGTGCCGAAGAACTTGGCTGAAGTGTCTTCTAGTGTTTTGTGGAAGGCAGAGCTTGCAAGTGATGAAACTGGATATCCAGTTAGATGGTTTCTAAGTTAAGTGTTAAAAAAATGTGTTTCTCTCTGCTGCTAACAAAACACCAGAGACTGGGTGACTAATGAAAACCAGAAATGGATTTCTCACAGCTCTAGGTCCTCTGAAACCTGAGGTCAAGGAGTTAGCATCTGCTGTCTCATGAGGATGTTTTCATAATTTCAAAATACCTCCTCCTCCAGAGGAGGAAAATGAAATGGCGTCTTCCCATAGAAGCACATGGATAAACCATATCAGGGATGAGGAATCCTTTGTTAAGATTTGTAACGCCACTGACACCTTCACGGGGAATAAATCTTTAAGAGGTAAACACTTCCCCAAAGGACCCATCTCCGTATTGTGATGCATTAGGTGCCTGCGAGGTTTCCAACACATAGACTTTGGGACCAAAATCCAATGTACAGGATGGTGGCTTGTCCTTCCTAACTTCTCACTGTAAAATGTAAAGAGGAAAGATGAAGCGATGAAGCGGAGGAATTATGAAGTAAAGGAGGCCAAGAATTGAAAGACTCAGAAAACTCTGTATCTTTGTATCCCGAACAGTGAGGAATATAGTTTTGAAGAGCACATCATCATGTGGCTGCACAAACATCTAACCACCATCTGGGCAAAATGTTTAGCCAAGAAAGACTATGCTTGAGCTGTAAGATACGATAGAATTTCCCTGGCTAAGATTTTAACTTGCTTATGACCTATCCATCCTCTTAAGTCCTCTCCTTTGTATTGGTGGCTTTTGTCTTATCCTTTTCACCATTGAATTTGAAGGATATTTTTTTGGCAGGTTTTACAGGATTATAGGTTAAACCAAATCTTGACTGCCACCCTCCTGGTTCTAATAACGTTTGCATGGGACTTTGAAATTCAGTTTAGAGTTGATGCTAGGGTGATTGGGACACAAGGAGTACATTTTACATCCTAGAAAGTTGTGTGCCTGCCAGTCAAGACTAAATACTATGGGATTATTGTGCCTTTACCAATATATACACTAACTCTCCTAATTCCCCCATAATTTTAAAAGAGGTCATGGGGGTGAAGTCTTGGTTTGGTAGAACTTTTAATGAGACAATGTCTGAGGTTTTTCTCTGCATATGAGGACACAGAGAAGAGAGACATCTGTAAGCCAGAAGAACTTGAGAGCCTCCATAAGAATCTGACCATACTGGTAGCTTCATTCTGGATTTCCAGTCTCCAGAATTGTTTAAAAAATAATTTCTGTTATTCAAGCTACCTCATCTATGGTGTTTTGTCATGGTGTCTCACAATGAGACACAGCAAGCTGTTCAGTGCAGTTCCTAAACAGGGTTCTCTCCCTTCCCTCTTACCTGACTTTTCTTTTTCTTTTTCTTTTTTTTTTTTTTTTTTTTTTTTTGAGACAGGGTTTCTCTGTGTAGCTTTGTGCCTTTCCTGGATCTGGCTCTGTAGACCAGGCTGGCCTCGAACTCACAAAGATCCGCATGCCTCTGCCTCCTGAGTGCTGGGATTAAAGGCGTGTGCCACCACCGCCCGGCCTGACTTTTCATTTCTATCATTTATTTATTTATTTATTTATTTATTTATTTATTTATTTATTTATCTATCTATCTATCTATCTATCTATCTATCTATCTATCTATCTATTTATTGTCTGTGTGTGTGTGTGTGTGTGTGTGTGTGTGTGTGTGTGTGTGTGCTACTGGGCATAGAACTCAGAACATTGTGCATACCAAGCAGATTAACCCTGATGATATTCCCACACCAATTTTCTTATAAAAGGATGCTATCTTTTGCACAGTGATATGGCAGACTCTACTGCTCTGCTAGAGCCCAGTGAATAAGCACAGCAGACTTTGATGCAGGCATGTTTGGGAAAGGTATGTGTAGCTCTGTAACATTCTAGACATTTTAATTAAGGAATGGTACCAGTGCTTATGAAAATCTAGTTAAAAAAATCACCATTCCATGTTTTAAAATTTTATTGAAGGTATCTATGCAGATTCAAGATAATTCTGGAACAATCTTGGTTTCATATAAGTTTCCTTAACATTATTTTCAAGGCTTTATTACTCATAAGGGCGACCAACAGAAAATTAATCTTGATTTATAATAAAATATCCTAATGCATATTTGGGATGGCATTTGAAATTGGCTGTATTTTGATATGAACCATTTATAACTTCAATTGTATTCTGAAGACGAAAAGATTATTTTATCACCCCATTGTGAAGTATCCTCCCCCCCCCACTACTTTGAAACACTACCTTCCACTCAGTGTTCTGCTTCTGTTTGTAAACTCACAGACGTTTCAGCTCTGGGGTTCCAGTGCCCTAAACTCCATCTGGAAGATGTTTGCTCCAACAAGACTCACCTTCCCTGTCAACTGCTCTGCAGAAACTCAGCTAGCATGTCCATGACACAAAGACTGCTTCCTTTAGACTCTCAACTCACTTTATAAGAAACTTTATCACAGAATTTATCTGCATATTTTGTTTGGCTACCAAGACAGGATTTTCCTTTGTCTAAGCATGGTCTAAAACCTGTAATCATCACATTTTAGCTTGATGCATTTTGATATTAAGTGAGCTGAAACATGCTTAATTTTTATTGTGTTTTATTGATACGGCATGGTTTTTTAATGTCCGGGTAAAATGTTAAGTCAAAACTACTACTGTTTAGGAACCTTGGATACTTAGGTATCCAAGTGAAAGTGAATTATTAAGCATTTTCAGTTTTCTTAAGCATGAGAGGAAACAAACTGTAAAATCTCTGGTTTCTCCTTTCTTGTTCCTATTCAATGCTACATGTGTGGCTCTACCATACAGACAGTTCTGGTATACCACTATGTAAGTTCGTTGCCCTGTACTTTGCAAGAGCCTGTTAAAAAGACCACAAGGAGCCTGGAATTCTCCACAGTTGCATCCACATTTCCTTTGTAAACTTCTGAGATGTGATTTGTATTCCTTAGGTAATAGACAGGCTTTCTTCAACTTTCTTTACAGCCAGCCTACTGAGCCTCTTCAGTCTCCATTCCTGCCACTCCTGTGGACAACAACAAAAGCATACAAAAAAAAGCCAGAGACCAAAGATGCCTTTTCATGCTCCAAATCAAAGGCTACAGCCGCCTGAGCTTGGCACATACTCCAAACACTGCTCCCAAGTAGGGCTCATCCTGATCAACTGGCTACAGCATGTGGCCAGCAAAACCAGAGAAACTACAAATGGCTGCACCCACCCCTTCTCCAGGGGGCTTACCTTAGCAAAGAAAGGAGACACCAAAGGGCTAACATCAAAAGACATGGTGGATAGATTGTTGAGGCTGTGTAAGAATCTTCTGACATGGGTTCTAGCATGTGAGAGCGGGGAAATGGATTCCTCACACCATAGGAAGCTGTACTGCATGGAGGCTGCAATCATTGGGATGGGGTGTGATGTTATGAAGTTTTTCAAACTCATAAGCCTTGATTTCTTAATTGATCAAGGAGGGACTTAGAATAGTATCCTTAGTAGGTCTGCCAAGATGATTCCCCAAAGGCAGTGGGGGAAAGCTAGCTCATAATAGCTCACTTCCATCAGCAGCTTAAATTTTCATTTGTTAAGCATCTAAGACACAGGACAAGCACCTTGTTATCAATAGCAACTGGTAATGAAATAATTAGTCTGATTTGGAAAATAAATCATAGAAAAACAGGTTGGATGAAATTTAGAAGATTAAATTGGGGCTGGGATGAAATTTGGAGTTACTGAATTTCCAAGTCTTCCTTTTTAGCTTCAGAGTCCCCATCATTCAATAAAGGATAGTTCTCATCTTCAGTGCTAATATGGAATTGCTGTTATCAGCTAGGCATTATTGTCTGTATGCAAAATGAGGTGACAATAGTTACGGAGATATGTGTGTTTACAAACTACAAACTAAGACTCCACTGAGTGAGAGTTGCTAGTCCCCTAAGCTAAAACAGCCAAGCCCTAGTCACAATGGCTGAATCAAGAAGTCTGCAGAGCAATGTAAGTGAGCTGCTAGCAATGAAATCCGAGTTTAATTTCAGCCAGCAATCGGTTTTGTTTCTCCCTTCTGTTAGAATATAAACATCTGAGTCCTTCATGAATGCTGATTTCTAGAACCAACCACGGCTTTGAAAACAGGAGCAAAATATGTGCAGATCAGAGTTTTCATCTTGTATAAGAGGCCAGCAGAGCTTGCCTCTTGGAGAGTGTGACCTGCAGACCTACAGACACTGTAAGGCAGGTAATTTGTGGGTACTGTATTTGATGGCACAGGGGTGACAGGCTTTAATGAAGTGGCATTAGCGAAGGAGTGAAGGACAGAAAGGAGAGAAGAAGAAAAGGGGGAGGGGTCAGAACAAAAGAAAACAGATGCATTATGGGAGAGAAGGAAAATAAGAAGGATGTGTTAGTAGACTGGAACTCTCAAAATAACCCATGTGAATGAAGACAGGTTGTTTTATTTTCTGAGGCTGAACTTCTGAAATATCAACATTAGAGGAATACTTTATGAGATTTTTTTTTTAAGGATGATCTACCATCATTCAGTGAAATGATCTAATAGCTGCTGATCTGCTTAAGGTCAGTGCTTAGGTTTGCTTGGAATCATTGGCCAATGCCAGACTTCCTGGGCTGGAACCCCACTCCACAATTTTCTAATGGTGTGAACCCCAGCAAGCTACTTAACCTCTCTTCATCTCCATTTTCCCATTGCCAAAATGAGGATAAAGAAAAACAATGTACTTTAGCTGGACATGAAGGAACAATGAAAAGCAATTCATGAGAGCACTCAAGGAACTGGCACACAGTAAACAACAAATATAAAATTCAATTATTAGCACACTCCTAATCTTACCAATGCTCCTGATTTAATATTTTCATTATAACTCCATTGAATCCATTCCTCCCATTCTAGTGCTATACAGAGTCAAGCCCAGGTGGCCACAGGATTCATAAGCCTAGGAAGAATATTTTAAAAGCTCTCGCAAGCATTTCAATCTTTTTGCAGTTTAAGAGAACACCTTTATTCCAGGCTTGCTGTTTAGAGGCTTAACTCTTAAAGGCTTTCCTTCCTTGTTGTGTTGATTAGTCTACATCACTGGACCTGGTGTGAAGAGAGCAGGAAGAATGACCACCAGTAGATAGCCACAGCGGTCTCAACTGGAAAGTAACAGTAGCCACATTGCCTTTATCCTACTGTATCGCCCACCATCAAAAATTACCTATATTAGCTGGCCCAGGAACATATTATTTCTTTGTAACTACTTTTAGTATGGTGCTTGCTTAATACGAGTCACTGCCTGCCTTGATCCTTGGTGCCACAGAAAGGAAGGGGGAAAGGGAACAAGATAAAGAACACAATGACTTGGGGAAGCTATGGCTTTCTAGTTATCCTCTAACAGTGTCTGTTTCTTTAGTGGTGAAATAAAACCATAGCCACACTGTCTATACACTAGCTTTGAAAACTTCGTGAGTGTGGCTGGAGAGATGACTCAGCAGTTAAGAGCGCTGCTGTTCTTCCAGAGGACCTGGGTTCAATTCCCCACACCTGCATGGCAGTTCACAGCTATCTGTAACCTCAGTTCCAGGAACCTGGCACATTCACACAGACATACATGCAGGCCAAAAAAATACCAATGCGTATAAACTAAGTAAAGAAAATAAAACATTTAAAGTAAAAGAACTTTATGAGGACATTAACTCCTTAAATAGCCCTATGATCAGTGATATCATTAGTTGTCTTTGACAACTGAATGAATTGAAGGTAATGGATGAAGGCAGAGATTCTCGGGGTTCTGCAGCTATGGAAAGTGGCGAAGTGCCAGCCCAGGAGCACTAAAGAATCAAGCTCCCTCCCGTTTTCTTTGATTTGTCTTGATAACTCATTAGGAATCCAGTCTAATTTCCCTGTTCTTTTGGAAGGGCTCCCTCTAATTACCTTTCCTGTCCCCATCCATTTCACTTACTGCTCCTATCACTGTTATAATATTTCTTTTATCTTTGTTAATGGCTTATAGATTCACATCCAATCCTTATTACAGGCACGATTGTCTCTCAGGTTCAAATGTGCATCCATTTAAAAAAAGATACATTATCTTTTAAACAAACTTCTGATTTTACACTTATATTTGCATGCAACTCTGAAGATCAGCTGCCTCCTCATTTTGGGAATCACCATGGTTTTTTATCTAGTACCTTCTGTGCTTGGCTTCCTCTTTGAACAGAATACTGTTATTTTGTTGTAATATGTAGGAAATGAAAGACACAAGTTAACCAACTAAACCAACAATTTGTAAGAGCTCACCTATTTGCTACTTATATTTGCATCCTTGAGCTAATTAGTTTTCTTGTGATTAATGTTTATGAACTCAACCCGCCAGAAGCAAATAAAATACTGCACAGGATATTCCTGATGTGACAGGTCACATTAAGAATCCCAAGGAAGGAGTCTATGCCACTCATGGGGATGTAACTGGGGCAAAGGCAGGCACTGGTGCCAAGCACACTGAATTCTCTTCTTCTGACCGTCCCCAGCAATATGGAGGCTTCCGGTTCAGTAGTGCTGAAGCTGTTCTCTGGGGGAACAAAGCCTGCTTCCGCGTCATGGGTGCAGCTCCCAGCAAAAAAAACCTCAACATGATCGAGTTCAGATGTACACGCAAAGGAAGCAATTTTGACGAAGAATAGCAAGTGCTGTCCATACAAATGTAGAACAAAAACATAAAAAGGAATAAAAGGTATTGATAATTAATTTGAAATACCGTAAGGAAATAGTAGCTAAAGTGAGCCACAACAAAGACCAGCCAAAGCGTTGAGGCCAAGAAAGCGACTGCCCCAACACTGTGCACTGCAATTGCAACGCCCAATTTTTTTTTTCTTCTGTAATTATGGTTCTACTTATCCCATCTTAGATTCATAGAAAAACTTGAGTGGATGAGGGATTATTTCATGCTGGGAATACAAAAATAAGTTTGAACAAATTGCCCATTTGTGATTATTTAAATAAAACATCATAATTGGAATATGTTGGTCGATAAAGGCAATTCTTTTCCTTCTTTCTCTTTTGTATAAGAACAATACACCAAATGCTATCTTGATTTTTTTTTTTACTGCATTTCTGTAAATACAGTATTTAATGCCAGGTGCCCCCTCAATGCTACATTGTGATGGGCTCCATCAATGGAGGAGTAAATGCACCCCGTGTCGTTACTTCCCCACCACTCAGGCTCTGACAAATCATTATCCACATTCTCTGCGGCTATGTTGTCTTTTATGATAATTATATGCAGCTTGACTCAGTGGTGCACACATTTAATGGGTCCCCCTTTAACCACATTCATTTCCACACTGGTTCCCTCATACAGTTACTTTCCATTGTTTTCATGAATGTTTTGAAATAAACCATTCAAATGAAAAAGGTTATCCTTCTTTTCTTATAGTTTCAACAAAGAAAGTAGCTAAATTTTGGAACATCTTATCAACCTCCTTTCTCAGTTAGAATGGTAAAATTGAGAGCCTTGGATTGCCTGTGCCTCAGTGGGCACACACACGTGTTAAGGACAAAGGCCCATGGTTATTTCTCAGGGCTTTACTAATCTGTTTTGCTCTTGATAGAGTTGCTGGTTGTTCTGACATTTTAGTTTCTATATTTAAGTAGTTGAAGCAATTATTTATTTTAAGTGACATTTAAGTAAGATTTAAACAAATTATCCTTGAGTAATATCCTTCAATAAATAAAATACAATGAGACTTCAGTGTGTGTATTAGCAAAGCAAAAATCAAAGAAGATTGATAAATGAAACTGATTTCCTGCCATCAGCATTAAGGCAGAAGAGTAGGATACAAGTTAGGAATACCATATGAGAAAAGGTAGGGTGTTTCTATGGGACTCCAACACATCAGTAAATGAAAGGGTATAGAAATGAATGCTGGGAGGAAATGAAATTGTTATTTCATTCCTAGGGTCTCTGTTCTACGTCATTTAATTTAAACTGTGAAAAAAATCTACTATCACATCTAATTCTGTTACTATCTGATGTTTGGGATCTATTTCTTAAACTCTCAGTAAAAGGAAGCACCAAGTATATATGGGTCCAGTTCTCTTGCTTGAAGCTCTCTCACAACAGAGAGATAAACCTCTACTAACTTTGTCCATGTTTTTAATATTCTTTCCCATATGGAGCTGGAGTGATTCCAAGAACTTTGGAGTCTACCCCAAGGAAAATGAAGCTTGTACTTAAGACATTAGAGCACTGGACAGGAGTGAGACAGGCTGAACTCAAATCCAGAGCTGGTTTGTCCCTATCTGCCCTTTAGTAAACAGAACACCCATTCTAAATCTTAATGGTAAAACAGAAGTCCTCATTGAATAACACCAAACTGATGCTACAACTGTAAGCACTTGGCAAGCACAAAGCCAGCCATTTATCAAACCATCTAGGTAAAGCTGGTTGTTACAAAAAGAAACTCTTCAGGGGCCTCGATCTATAATGCTCTTTGACACTATAAGGTAGCAGAGGGTATTTTTTCTACTTAAAATTTAAGGGTAAAAGATATTCAAGATGAATTTCAATATTTAACACAACTAGTTAACCCAAATGCTTTATGAAGAAGATGGGATATGAAAGACCAAAGAAATCATTTTGAAGAGAAAGAAAATCAATAAAATTGTAAATTAAGTTGACTGTAACAACCCTTGATTTCCATCCTCTGTGACTCTTTCTTCCTTTCCATTTCCCAGTTGAAAAGTTTGAGCATGTGTAGTATATTCATTCAGTAATTTCTTGACCAATAATCATTCAGTAATATGCTGACCAATTCCATTATTGTCCATTCATGATTCTTCCTTCATAGTTTTTTTTAAATAAATATTAACATAAAGCATAAGATGGAAATGCTAGCTCTGTATTTAAAAGGTGTCTGATGAACATCAATTAAGTCCAAACTTCTTGACAATTAATTCAACAGTTTTTAGATTGTTCCCATGTGGACCTAATTAGGGTTATTTCACAGAGAAGGCTGTTGCATGGAGGCATTAAGGGCAATGCTACTTTATCTTACAAGGTTAACATACTTTAGTTATTATAGCATCAATTATTCTGAAAGACACAACTCTGTGACTACTAAAAAAGCACTGCAGCATTAGGAAGGTTGCGAGCCACTGATTTAGACATTTAGGCGGGTGACTAAGGAAGATTCTTTTGTTTCAATGTGTATCCGAACATTTGAAAAGTTATTCCTCTATCTATATTTTTGTTTGGTTTGTTTGGTTGGATTGTTGGTGTTTCGTTCAGGCAACTCTCATTATATCACCCAGGATGGTCAACTCCTGATATCCCTGCCTTTGTCCACTGAGTGTTAGGACAGAGGGTATATTGCCATTCTAGGGTCCCAAACTCATCTTTTTGTGTTGTTTGGAGGATGGGTCTGCACAAGGCAACTGAGAATGAATAAGGTCATGGGACTGGGCCCTTATCTGGGCAGTGGCAGGAAGAGAAAATGTACCCTGAACTGGCGCGTTCTACTTTCTTTGCCATGTGGTTCTCTCTTCACAGTGTGTGATGTAGCAAGAAGACCTGGACCAGAAGCACCTGTCACTCACCTAGGACTGCATGGCCTCCTGAACTCTGAAAAAAAAAATGTTTTTTTTTTTCTTTTTTAAATAAATTACCGAGATTTAGGCTATTCAAGTGTATTAACAGAAAACAGAGTAAGGAAGGAGTCATTACTTGGGGAATAATATTTGAGCCCAGAGTAAAGGAAAGTCTATACAGGCATGAGGCAGGAAATGGTTTTTCTGTCTGAATGTAGTAGGCAGGCCAGCTTAGGTTTAAGAAACGAGGACACTAGTAAGAAGAGAGGGCAGAAATTTTGCAAGATGAAACATGTGGAGTCATTAGGTCTTATTGAGAACTCTTCAAGGTTTTAGCTTATGCAATTGGAAGGGAAAATACACATCCACTCACTAAAATCTACACATACATTGTCTGATGCCACTTGGAACCTCACCACTTCAGCCTAAGCCAATATGAATTAAATATATAAC
Organism: Peromyscus eremicus; assembly: GCF_949786415.1. Classification (NCBI taxonomy): domain Eukaryota; kingdom Metazoa; phylum Chordata; class Mammalia; order Rodentia; family Cricetidae; genus Peromyscus; species Peromyscus eremicus. Next base: position 20,871,101 of record NC_081423.1, read on the forward strand.
TTAAGCCAGGCGGTGGTGGAACACACCCTTAATCCAGCACTCGGGAGGCAGAGCCAGGTGGATCTCTGTGAGTTTGAGGCCAGCCTGGTCTACAGAACGAGACCCAGGACAGGCACCAAAACTACACAGAGAAACCCTGTCTCGAAACTCCCATCCCTAGAAAAAAAGGAAAAAAAGAAAAAAAGAAAAAAATATAACTTAGTACATCAGCATCACAAAAATCATCTAATTTTTATGATCTCACCAATTCATCTTATAGAAATTAGGGTATTTTTTCAAGCACATGAGATTCTGTAATGACTCACATACTTACCTGGAAGTTAATTTAACTCTTTTTCACTGGTACTATTTTACTCTATTTTATAACCTACTTCTTAGTAGAATATTTACAAGCTGGATCTTTTACTTAGAAGCCACCCTGTCACCCAATCTTAAATATATATATATATATATATATATATATATATATATATATATATATATTACATTGATTGATTGGTGTGTGTACATGTATCACAGTACAAATGTAGAAGTCAGAGGACAGCTTGTAAGAGTCTGTTATTTCCTTTCATTATACTGGTATTGGGAATCAAACTCAGGTCCTCAGGCTTGAGAGCAAGAGCCTTTACGTGCTGGGCCGTCCCACCTACCTTAGTCTTTTGAAATGATCAGCTTTTACTTGTATGACCACAGATTTGTGGAGAGCCTTCAAAAGGCTTTTCTTGAGCACGATAGCTTAGTTACTTCACTCGTTCTTTTTGTATTTTTGCTAATCACCATTCATACATTCATTTATTCCACTGGTTTTTATCAAGTTCCTACTTCCAAAGATTATCTCAAATGCTGACATTTCCTTCTTTACTTTGAATCCAACTTTTGACAATATTAAAAAGTTTTAGTTTCTATCTCTCCAAACGGAGCTCACACTCTAGAAGAGCAAAAGTCATGTGCATTTTCTTCACTATTATATCCTTTCTGATATGTAGCAGGCAATCAAAATATTTGTAGAATAAATGTTTAATGGTATTCAGAATTTTTGGTTTTCCTTTAGGCTTCCAATATAGAATTTCTTTCATCAATTTTTTATGTGATAGGTAATTATAAATAGCTCTTTTCTCCAGTTGCTGGGAGCTTACTTGTGGCTTAGTACTTTTCACATATAAATCTTTCTTCAATTTACCTCATAGCCGAGGAGAATGTTTGGTTCTTTTTCTAGTACCTACACTCAGTCTGAGTCTGAGGAGACTTGGATTTTTAACAGAGTTTGGAAAAAGTATTAATAAGTTGTACTTTTATCAGAAAATTAACCATAAAATTGATGTTATTTCCGCAGTTCCATGTGCTGACTTTTCATTCATTATAATATAAAATGGTATACCACCATAACCTTCAGAAGCCTACAGACTACATCCTCTCCCCTCATTCAGGCCATTTCCTTGCTATATCCACCAAGGCCCAGCCACACTGGCCTTTTTAGAGTCCTGAACTACACTAATGTCTGGCCTGAGTACTGACCATACTCCTACACAATACTTTCAACATTGATGGCCTCAGACTAGGCTTCTGTGTCTCTTCCACATTCCAGTTTAGATGCCATACTTCAGAGAAGTCTTCCCAAACCACCCTGTGTTGGTTTCTTTCTTTATTCCCTGTCAAAGCTCCTCTTTCTATACCATTATTCTTGGTTTGTTTTTGTTAATAACTCACGTACAATATATTTTGTCTCCAGATTCACCACTGAATCCCCTAACTACAAAACTCAAGTTCAGTACATCAAAGATGTTAATATACTGTTGTTATCTGTTCTGTTTAGAATAGTGTTTGAGATACTGACAATGTATGATAAACATGTGTGGAATGAATAAATACAAAATAGCCAAATATATGCCACTGCACTTCATATACACCAGCAATCATTGTAAAGCTCTTGAATTCTGTTTAAGTAAAAATCCACAATATATAATTAAGACCCATTATAAATTCTAACCCCAAACTCATAATAATCCTCCTTTATGGATGGTTATAAAGGCAAAAAGAGGCTTTTCTGTGGTAAAGGGTGATAGGCTCCATGCTGGGAGGTGACTTAACTTGATTGAAACAATTAGGCTTTTCTCCTCTGTGGGTCCACCATACCTCCTGCATCTTAGGAAATCTACAGTAGGTGCTATTTTAATTGATCTAAAATGACAACAAAACCTATACTAAAAGATTTGCTGCCCTAAGCTCTAGCTAGCATTATTCAAACAATATTTAAATCATATTTACTTATTTGTAAGTATCATTTAAATAGATGAATATAAATTCTTATTGGCTAATTTTCAGTGATTTACTGTAATACCTGATTTAAAAATGTCAAGTGGCCATTAGCAATAAACCTCCAAGAATTTATTTGCTGTAATATTCCTACTTAAATATTATCACTGCGTTACTTCATTTTATTGGCTTATTTAAAAAAATCTTTTGGAAATGGTTGAAAGTTTTTAATAGCAATTTATTCTCAATTTAAGGTGATTTTAAAACCATGGAGCAGAAATGACAGGGGATTGTTCTATAACCAACAAAACACCACTACACCTCACTTCCAGCAGGGGTTGGTAGCACAAGACTTGCACTATCTGACTTCCAGCAGGGGTTGGTAGAACAAGACTTGCACTATCAGACTTCCATCAGGGGTTGGTAGAACAAGGCTTGCACTACACCTGACTTCCAGCAGGGGCTGCTAGAATGGGGCTTGCATTACACCTAACTTGCAGCAGAGGTTGCTAGACCCAGCCTTGTACTACACCTGACATCCAGCAGGGCCTGGTAGACCAGGGCTTGCATTACACCTAACTTCCAGTAGAGGCTACTAGAATGGAGCTTGCACTAAAACAAGAAAGACAGGGTTTGCAACCCCTGCCACCTGGGGCAGGGTAAGCAACGCACTATGGGGAATACCTTGCAGACTGTGTGAAGGAGTCTGGAATCTCACCAATATCTTCTACCCTACAAGGTATATGAGCTCATTGTCCTTATAATTAATGTGCCTGAATGTTAAATACCTTATGATTGATATTTAAGGCATTCCTCATAAAACAACACAATACAACACAACAATAACAACTTCTTTTAGATGTATTTATGTTTCTATTTACCCATAGATCTTATTTATTTCAATTTTATTCTTAGGTTCTACATAAATATATTGTTACGCTAATAACTGTGACCCCCCCCCCCCCCCCTGCGCAATGGAGTGATTTAATCCTATCTGTTGTTTCTCAGAGGTGAAACATAGAGGAGAGATAACATCAGCTTTTCCACAATCCAATGAGGTTCACACAGATGAGTTAAAACTCAGGTCATTCAGCTGGGCAAGGGCTCTCCATGTTGAGCTCACATCAGCACAGTTACATGGCTTGTTACTATCAAGCACACTGAGCATTGTCTCCAGAGCTTTTGTTTCAGGAAGTGCCAGGTGGACCATCTGTTCCCTCATGTTCACAAATGTCATTTTTATTATTTGTAGATCATACATTGAAAATTATTGTCTTGCTCCATACTTTGGGTTAGAATGTAAATCCTAGTAGCAAGACTAACAAATCATTGAAGTTTTGCTAGGAATTTTACACATACCTTTAGGATATTTGAAATATGTAAATATTTAATAAAAACTGTTACAAATGTTATTTCTGGAGTTCCAGATAATTTTAGCTTTCTTTAGATTCTTTTGAATTATATGGCTCTTTAAAACAATGAACAGTTTTATTGTCAGTTAGTAAATAGCTAATTGGATTTTACAAGAAATAAAATTTTAAAAACTCAGAAGTATTATATATTCAGGGGTCCCAGAATTGCATTTATTGTTTCAGGGATGGGGATATTAATAATAGCTTATATAAATAAATTATATGCAGCATATAATAGATACATATACATATGCAAATATGAGTCTTATGAGATTTAACACAATCTCTCACAATCTACATTCGCTGAGTAAACGTACACATCTATGTGACCCTTGCTTACCTACAGAACAAAAATGAAGCCTGATTTCTTTAGCTTGGTCCAGGTGAGTTAGGAAGAGTTGAGTCCATATTCTGAAGATCTGCATCTACTAACTTGGACTTGGTAAATAAATCCAGTGCTTTACAACTTAGCTGATCTAGATGTATACCTATCCAAGCGTTTGGTGGTATTGTTGCTTGTAAAAGGGTGATTTGTTAAAATAAAATAATAACTCTTGAAGTCATGTTTGTGGATGAAAATCATGATAACCTCTTTTCCTACAGGTGCAGGGCAAGAGGCTGGAAGTGGCATTTTTCAAATTCCTTATTTTCATATTTAAGTAAGCCAGGGCACTGAAGACTGACTGCTTCACCCAGATCCAGGAGTGCTGGTTGCTTTTCATCCCCTGACCCACAGTTTGATGCATAGGAGGGTAGCACCCAGCTCCATACACCTCTGGGCCACATCTCAGGCAGCCCTTATAGCAGCAACAAGGAGCTGGTTGTGAAAGATGTGAAAACATGGTAAACATACCCTGTACTTCAGCCTCTGGGGTTGAAGGTGAGGACCCACTATTCCTTCTGATGCATGTGCTCCAAGTTATCACTGGAGAGAACGAAGGTGATGGTGGGACCACTTTGTGCATTTAGAGCCTGAGCTGGGATCAGATACATCATGGAAAAAGATTTTTAAAAGAAAAGACAGTCTCGAAAGTTCAATTCAGCTGCATGTGTTTCACTACTCTGAGTCCTCTTTCAAATTTCAAAACAGTCAAACAAACAAACAACTCGCAGGCACTTTATGATGTGAGGAACATTTAGATGAGGCTAGGATGAACTGAATTGTGTTCAAACTAGGGCGTCAAGACGCAGAGCCGTTTAGCCAAAACGCCCCTGCTTGAGTTTTACATTTTTAAATGATATCGTATTACACAACAGAACACATAACAATTTCTATTCTGCACATTATAATCACTAAAAGAATCAGCCCAGTATTTATGAGCCGGTGAGTGCATCTGTCATATGGCCTTGTGGCCCATATCAAAGCTATCGGAGCTATTAAGCTGATTTCCCTATTTGGCCGGGTTTTAAAGACTATAGTTTTGAAGTCAGTGGCAGATGACCTACTAATGGTGTTTAATGGTTCTCTCAGCAAATTGTGAAGTATCTTGAATGACCCGTTGGTTAAGTACATCAAAGGAAAATTCTAGTTTTAATCACTTAATCCTTGATTCCCTCCTGTTTTTCTTTTGGGCAGCGATGTCTTATTTGTGCCTTCAAGGAAGAATGGAGAGGGTAAAAAAAAGGGTGGAAAGATGTAAATATTACTTCAGTACTGAGCTGAGCATGTGATCTTCATAACCCTATAGAGGAAGGAAACAGCATGCACATATTCGGCAAATAAGGGAAGGCTACAAGGAAACCCCATACCAAGGTCACCCAGTCACGGTACTGTGTGGTGAGATCTGAATGAAGTCTACTGGAATTGATAGTATAAGTGACTCTGTGGCATTTCCCCAAGAAAGAAGTGCTGAGATTATCTTCTCATGGTACAGATGGCTAAAAGTGACAGAATGAAACACCAAGTGTATCAAAGGCTGAATTATGACACATAGTAGCCCTTTTACAGATGTTATTATTTTAAAGAAATACCATTCAGCACCTCTGTGAGCATCATCAACAAACCAGCATAAAAATAACACATGGAGACAAGAGCTTGAGGTCTAGGCAGATATTAATGGGAAGCCAACAAAAGGATGAACAGTTAGGGAGCAAGCTGAGCATCACAGGAAGCAGGCATAGATAAGAGGTAACTGCGGTTTCCTGGTCTAAGAGGCTTTCTTCATCTTCTGCCGTAGAAAACCATCTAATCAGGGGCCTGGAACAAAGGCCATGATGTTGGCAGGGGAAAGCAGAGTCACACAGAAAACTTCCTGGAAAAAAATTTCTAACCCCATAAGATGCTGATAAATTCTGTACGGCTCATACCAGCAGAAGGTGACAAATGTCTCCATTCAATATACAATTAACTTCAAAACTGCTTCTAGGTGATTCCTGACTGCCAGCCTCAAGGAAGAAAAGCTGGGGGGGGGGCTGGAGGCCTAAAAATGGCACTCAATTCCTCTACTGTTCTATTGTATCAGTCCCCAAAATGTGCTATGTCATTTTTCCTTTGCCTGTTTGGTACCTAGGCTAAATAAATGAGTAGCCTTCATTTTTAGATTAAAAATTTTCCATTTTTGGAACAGGTATCTCAGCAAGCTAGAAATGCAGTTTAATTTCCAGCAAAGAGCATTGGATTTTTTTTAATAAAAACTTTCTAACTTACATAGTGATTTTCTAGTTCTTTCTTGCTAATGAGTGAAGACATTTTAAAGTGTTAAATTTGTATTAGGGATACTAAATCTAAATACTCAGAAAACATATGAATGTTCTTTATAAGGAAGTTAGTCAGAAAAGCTAAATAGGGTGTAAACATGGTAGATGATGTATTCTAGGGGTTTTCTGACTATTATCTTTTAGAGCGGGGGTCTCTCTCTGATATTAATCATAATACCTAAAAGAATGGGTTACCTGTCAATACTGAGATTGTACATCTAGAGAATAGTCTGTGTTTGTGTCCATTAAAGGGAGGCAAGACTCTGAGATGTCCCTTAGACTAGGATCTACTTGTTTATTTAATGATGCCTTTCTTGAATTAAGTGTATTTTAAGGCTTGATTATCTCTTGATGTATTGTGTTTTTTTTTAATTCTACAGAGAAGTTGGAGTATTTACCTTTTTCACACAGATTTTACTTACATTAGAGTATATGCCATTCTATTAAAGAAATACTTTACAGAACACCAACTCTACTCCAGAAGACAAACAGTATTCTCCCAGAATCTGTAGATCAATGAATGAGTCCTGTTATATAGGATAGAACGTATATTGTACTTGACCATGATTTTTCATCATATAGTAAAATCGGGACAAGGAGATGGCATTACTTACTTCCTAAGAACCAATTTATATTAGTAATGCTAAAGTACGTTCTTAGCTGTTAGCCTGGAGTGCCATAAGTGTTCAACACCTATTAGCTATTATTACTGCCAGCAGAGTGCCTGGCATACACCATAGAAAGGTTTAATAAGTATTTCGAAAATGGATAGTCAAAGATGGATTGATTGGATATTATGTTTAACATGATAGTGGCCTTGCTTATTCCAAAGTATGTATATTACAAGTACTAACCAGTCTCTTGTTCCTACTCATTAATAGGTTTTTAAGTACATTAGCATATAAAATAAAGCTGACATTGAGTTCATTATATTTTAAAAAATACCAAGTCCAGTTAAATTTAAAGTCAATACATGTTCTGGTTTAAATCTTCAGTGTCTTCCTGAAGCTCATGAATTCAAGACTTGGTTGACTGGGTCATGAGGGCTCCCATCTCATTACTGGATGCATTCTTTAATACAGGCCTAATGGTGAGGTCATACACACTGGGAGATGGTACCTTTCTGGAGGGAGGGAGTCACCTCAGATATAACTTTAAGGAGTTTCTCTTGTGCCTGCTCCTTCCTATCTCTCTGCTCCCATTTTTCCATCACTATATTCTCTTTCCATCGAGATATACAGTCTTATCTCACTAAGTGATAAAGCCTAGTGGCCACAGATTGAGACCTTAGAAACCATGGGCCAAAATGAGCCTCCTTCAAATTATTTCTCTTTTGCATTTGTCACCACAACTAACAGTCTGATAAATAGAACACATTTAGAAGCTGTGTAGAATAGTAGAGATCACACAGGTTTGGAGAATATGCAGTATCCTGACATGGTTTCTTCCTTCAAACAGATGCATGCCATTGGATTGGTCATTTCCTCAACTTCCTTGGGCCTTTTTAGCCAACTCTAAAGCAAGAAAGGTTAAGTTAAGTTGTATTGTTTTCCTTCTGGCGTTAACTGTTAACTTTGGGATTCTAAATCTTTTTCACAGGAGATTCTGAAGGGTCCTTAAAAATGCACAGAAACAGATAAAGTTGGATTGTGTTTCTTTTCCTCTCTTGTTTTCCTAGCATGTCCTAGTAAACAAAACCAAAATAATAATGATCATTGATAATGCTGTGTGAGGACTTCAAAACTAACAGGTTCTAAAAACCGTGTGAAAGGTCTTTGCATGTTAAGGGACACAACAAGCCAAACTAAAGCCGTATTATCCCTGGTGAAAAAGGAAACAGAAAAACCAAAAAGATTCTCTCTGATTAATAAATGTGTTAACGTTACTAAAGTCAGAGACCCAAAACTCAGATATAGACACCTGACTCTTACCTACACTGAATATACTCTACACATTCCACACACAATCTGCAAGACCTAAAATTAAACTTAGGCTTTAAAAATCCTTTGACTAATAGGTCCTTTGTAAAGCCATCTTTCTTAAACTGACTATCTCATTATTCATGGCTAGATAAAAATTAAATCTCTAGGTTTTCTTTCATAAAGAAAATTTAAAATCTAAATTTTCTATATAGAGAACCCTCACTTGGCATATGCAGTCCCAAGACAAACGCAGTCACTCTTCTAATTCAACAGGCTTTTATCTGTCATCTCATTGCTCTGCTGTCTACTGATTTCATCAGAAGCATCCAACTGACAACCAGTGCAGGTACCAGTTGTTGTGACCTTTTGTCACAAGGAAGTTGATAAGGTTGTGACAGAATGGGACATGGGATGTCATAAATGAACAGGGATTTAACTCTCTCAACTGGTCAGAGAGGCTGTGTGGGGAGAAAGACGACAAATGTTCTTAGAAAGGAAAAGCTTCAAAGAACGATTTCTCAGTGGAAACTTATGCTTTTGCCCAAGATGCCACTGAAAACTAGTCAAGACCAGTTCTTATACAGCAGAGGCAGAAGCCATAGAGTTCATTACAGCCTTGTATTTACACTGATGCTATTATTTGGTATTTGCAGATGAAAAGACAATGGTTCAATCATTGATTCGGTCATAATGAGTATTTATCTCATTTTGTTCATGCTGTGGGAGAAAACATGTATTTGTATTTCTTAAAAAAGGGGGAGGGAAGCATAAGCAATTTCATCTATTTTTCAATTTTATATTCCACATTCCCTCTGTCTGAGTTGCTATTGTAACCTGATAAATTCAACACACCATCCTTTTCTGTACGGTTGAAACACATTTAAAAGACTCCTCAATTCTGAAATGGTTAATTTCAAATTTTTCCAAGGTATTCTCCTCTGAGCCCCATTACCAACACATGATTGTCACTGCAACATGGCTTTACTGACACATTGGTGTTAAAAGGCAGTGACAGAGCCACCAGGAGCGAACCTGAGCCATTTATATATACTGTAGAACTACACTGACAATCCAAAGGAACATGCCATCTGCATTCTGTGTTGATGCAACCTACTGAACTGTGGGTTTGCAATTTCAGAATTCAGAATGTCACGCCTGGCTCCGCTTTAGGGAGCTCCCACGGATGCTCCTTCTGCTTCCCTCCTTTCAGAATCCTGATGCTGAAGTTAATCTATAAGGACATCCCGGTGCAGCGATGGAGACATGGCAGCAGGGCATGCTAGAGCGCCATATATTTTTATGCATTTATTTATTCAAGCTGTGTGGCCTCCCCCCCCTCCCACCCCACCTTTCCCTTTGCAACTTATCAACTTGAGCCCTCAGACACTCACACCCACACAATGATCTCAGCAGGCAAGTAGGAAAAGCGCGAGCAAATGCACTTTAGGAAAAGAACAGGAAAGCGACACTGAAATGGCCATTCCCGGGCATTGCAATTTCACCTGTGGTTTCAGCTTCTGCTGCAAGGATATGCAATGAATGCGGCCTGATTGCCTTAATTCAGTGATATTGGCAATAATCACAATGGCAGGCAGTGCCCTTGACAGCAGAGTTGCAGAGATGGAGATATGGAAAATTTCTATCGAGCACAACACACAAAAGGAATAATGGAGAGATGTTCAGGATTCCATTTCCCGGTGGAAGGGTAAATGGCAAACGAGCTGAATTCTCTTAGTGATTAGCTGGGGGTCTGATGAGTTGATCAGTTCCTGGTTCCCCTTGTCATCATGATTCTCGGTGGTGTGGGAAGATAAAAGCAGTGCGGCGATACGTAACTACCAAAGAGACAGTTTGGTGCTGATTTGACTTCGGATGAAAAAAGGCAAGTTTTAGAAAAATGAAAAAGAATTAAATATAAAAATAAAATCAAGTGATTTCAAAGGTAAAACACCAAAGGCCATTCCCAGAACAGGAAGAAGGCTGAGCTGACTGAGAGTCCTTGCCAGCTGCAGATGACTGCTCAGAGGAAGCCGCTGCCGCCTTTGATGGCCAAGGCCATTTTAAGTTAGGAAATCCAGCGGTTTAGGTGGGGAAAGGCAAAAGTTGATGATTCTTCAAAAGTTATCAAAATGAGTTCTTTAAAAAGGCTAAAAAGTTATCAATGGAAAAGTAAGGCAAACCCCTGGTGGAAGCTGACATTAGTGTCGAGGGTGTGCCGGGAATAGCTGGAGTGCCACAACTGTGCGCTTTTCTTATTTTCCCAACACATTTAGAAAAACATAATTGGTTATAATAATGGCCAGTTTTTACAAAATACCTTAACTTTGGCCAATACAACACAAATAATCTAATAACTATAATTTCAGGATTGTCTACATTGCAATCAATCAAGAACATCTTAATATAATTAAAAAGCACAGAAGGTTATCAGTTGTTACATTAACTGTCTACTAGTAGTTATGCATATGTGCCTATGTATGTATTTTCACACTCAAGTAGAAACAGTATAAAAGGAACTTCTAGAATATGCCTTTAATCCCTCTTCAGAATGTACTTAAAGAGTATGATAACTAAGGAGGCCTCGTTCTAGGCCCATCATTAACTTGAATTTCATTGGTTGTCTCGTGCCTGTATCATTTGCTACATGGTGTCGTGGGTCCAACACTGAGCTCCTTATATGTAACTCTATAGTAAAGTTATCATTTATTTCTTTGGGTGGGGTTTGTTAGTCAGAGCTTAGAGAGTTTTCCATCTGCAAGTGTTCACATTTCATTCATTTATTCATTCCTTCACTTGGTAAATATGTATGAAGTACTTATTGTATGCTAGGCATTGTTCTACCAGGTTCAAAGGGTATTGTAATGAGCAAATGAGATAATTATCCTTATGAAGCTTACATTCATCATGTCTGTAAACAAGGAAATAAGCAAACAGATCATGCATCATGAAACACAGTGAAAGGGAACAGAGAGTGGATGGCTACAAGGCTGCTACACGGAGCTTTGTGTTTTGTGGAGTAGACAGTCAGCTGATATCTAAGTAGAGACTGGAAGGAAGTCAGGGAGGAAACAGTGCTAAAAGACATGATCCAAACAAGGAAGAGTGATACCAAATAGAGATTTTGGGGTAGAAGACTCACAGTGTAGATTTCTACAAATGTATGTTCCATTGTTCTTGTCTTTTTAATTTTTACAGTATTTTTTCTTAGAGAATTTCATACAATGTATCTTGATCATATTCACCCCTACTCCTCGCTTCAACTTACCCCAAATGCACGAATTTTTTTCTTTAGATAACAAAGGTAGGAATTGTACTAAAGGCTATGAATTGAATTCTGAAGAACGTCCACTGCCAGATTCTAGGTCTGAGCTCTTCCACGTCTCATACAAACTCTGCTAACAATGTTCTCTGACCATCTCTGTTTCCTCTTCATTATTACTTGAGAACTAGGAGAAATTTTATAGCTCCTATTGACATAGGTAGAGTCAATCTTTATGTTTAGAACAATTTGAAAAAATGAAATACTTATTATACCTGTTATTAATCATAAAATACTTCTGTAAATATTTTGTCTTCCCTAATTAAATATTTTTTTCTGACAAAAGAAGTGTACTGATTCCTTGGATCTTTTGTTTGATTTAAATTTATTCTCAGTTCTGTGACTATCTAAAAAACATGATAAAAGAAAATTACAGCATCACGTGTGGGCCATCTTACCTATTACTATTTGTCAAAGAGTAAAATACAGAAAGCCAAATTAATAGAGAAAAATGGCCATGTTATCTAATTATCTGTGAAATTCTTAGGGCAGGATGATTTCAAAAAAGTTAACAGCCATATGCTACCATCTTACCTATTTATTTTACAAAGATTATAAAATAATGATGCAATTTAATGCTGTCTGTGTGTAGTTGAATTACAACTGTCATTAAATTACTGGTGATAATATAGAATGATAAAAGTCATTTGGTAAGCAGTTTGATATAGTTTAAAGAGCCACAAAATTATTAATCTTCTTTGATCCATTAATCCTGTTTATGTGAACTACCTCTAAATGTATATAGAATTATTTTACTGGATCCTATTTATTAAAATACAAAATGTAAGGGAACTAATTACTTAGGATTAAAGGAATGGTAATATAAAATTTATGTCATCACTTTAGTAAGTGGTATTCAGGGATTAAAAGATAAATACTGTCATACATAACATTGAAGAATAAGTGAAGAAAATCATGCAGAGGTGACAATTTTATATTAAAGTGTGTTTATATGAATGACAGATACTATAAAAATGGAAAAATAAAAACAACTTGTTATGAATGAGTGATCTGTGAATATATAAAGTATCAATATAAATTGATACTACACATGGTCAATATATATTATGTGTTAATATACTGTAATAATTGCTCTATTAGAATTAAAATATATAATTTTAGTGTTTCAGGAAAGCAAATTACTGACTAAGTTTGTAAAGTGTATGAGCTAGTGATGTCCTACTTTTTAATGTGTCATGATATTTTTAAGATGGTATCTACTCTCTTACAATAAGATTCCAGGAATCCTAACTATATTAAATCACATATTAAACATATTTTCTCATTTCTCCAAATTCAAGATTTTAATTCTCTTTAATGCCCTATTTTAATTGGAATGTGGCTAAATCCGTTGACAGTCTCACCAACCATTTTAACAGCCTTTTAATTTGTCGTCTAGAAAATTATAACTCTTCATTAACTTTGGAAGACACAAGCATTGCAGTTGTGATGTATCATTCCTCATTTTATTAACAATCTACTTAATGAAATTCAGGCTTTGAGCAGATGATAGTGATAATGGAAGTACTTGCCCTGGATTTTTTTTCCCCTTTCACAAAATTAAGAATTTACTGATAAGCATAATAGGAGAACAAACATCCAATTCTTCCAGAGCACAAGAAGTAAAAACTAAAGAAAGAGAATTTTCAGCCCACAAAGTTATAATTAATATCTATCTGAACATTTAAACAACTGACCTATCTCGTTCCCACATCATTTGTCACAGTATGGAGACACTGTGGAGCTGGGTCAGCCATTCGGTATTTACAAACCACCCCTACTTGTATCAGAAACATTTGGGTAGCAAGCAGATGGCCCAGAAAGGATACTTCTTTGGGGGACACCCTAAGAATGTTAGCTCAATATGGAAATCACTTGTATTTGGCAATTGCTGTTATCACAAGATTTTACTCTAAATATTGATTATGGGGTATAAGGATGACCAAATATATTCAAAGATATTCTAGAGAAGACAAAGACTTGGAGTTGACTCTACGGAGACACAGAATGAACTCATGGGGTATTTGAAGACCATGTGTGCCTCTCTCTGCTCATTTTACAGAAGACAACTGAGGTATAAAGAGGGGAGATAAGCTGTTAAGGAAATGGCATTAAGTTAGTGCCAGAATCCTATGTACTTAAGGCTATGAAGCTGTCTGTTCTACCTTTATTCTCTGCTTGTACTAGATGTGAAGCATTGCTTAGAATTTATCTCTAAAGAGTGGTTTGGAAGAAGACTCAATTGGTAAGATTTGATATGTGGGTTTGGGGAGCTGAGCTTGGATCCCTGAAACCTAGAGAAAATGTAACCATATATGAATGTAACCTAAGCACTAGTGGGTTCAAAGAAGGACTTCTCAAAAAATGGGGTAGAGAATAACTAAAGAAGCCATCTGACACTGAATATCAACTTCTGGCTGCACACACACTTGAGCATGCATGTGCCTTTGTACTAATACACATGCATAAACACACACACACACACACACACACACACACACACACACACACAGAGAGAGAGAGAGAGAGAGAGAGGGAGAGAGAGAGAGAGAGAGAGAGAGAGAGAGAGAGAGTAAAAATAATAATCTCAAAAGGAACTCTCCAATTGAGATGTACATTTCCAGAAGAGAAAATAAGAATTATGGTTTCATGGAGGCAAAGCTGTTACCTTGCCTGTTGGTTCTAGCCAGTGTCCTGTCTGGCAGAAGAAGGCATAGCTACTCCATGAAACCTGTAGGAAACAATATGATCATACATCATCAACTGAGTACTGCTATACAAAAGTAAAGGAACAATTCTACACAAAAGTAAAAGAATGATTCTGAAAGATAACTTTAGGAGAAAAAAAAGCATCTTTTCATGAGGTTTTGTTTGGGCATTTTACTTTTTTCCCAGGTTTATGTAGTGAATGTTGTAACACACTGAGATTAATTTTCACATAAGACCTATTTTTCCCATGGGAATCAGACATCATTTCAGTTTTTGTTCCTTTCTCATATCAAGACACTGTCCTCCCTAGGGATGATTTGTGGTATAGGTGGAAAGCTTCCCACAGATAAACACAAAATGAGACAGAAAACTCCAGCAAGCCTTACATTATCTCTTGGTTCCATTTCATCTGTTCTGGGGCATCTGTGCACTTTGGACCATACTTTAATCGATAAACCAGAGGGAATATAATACACAAAGACAAGTAAATCAGATAGCTGTACGGCCTATTTATATTTGTTATCAATGGTATTTATGTATTCATTTATTTATTTTGCTTCTTTTTATTATGAATTTGTTTATTTATTCTTGAAATAAAACTATTTCTCCAGGCTGGCCTTGTGATAATCTTCCTGCCTCAGTCTTCTGAGTACTGAGACAACAAACAGGAACCACCATACCTGGCCTGTTACTGACTTTCTAAAGGATACTTGATAAAAACATATCATAATCATATAGTCAGATTGCTAGAGAATATGAATACATATTTCTAATAACATGGCATGTATAATGCAATTATATATATTCATGAATATAATCATTATTTTAATGTATTTAATGTGTAATGTTACATGTGATTTATATAGCCTACATATTTAAGTGTGCACTTATGTACATATACAACAATGTACATGGTTAAGGAAAAAACTAAACTTCATGCATGCAACAATTCTGCATTTCTTAGGATTGAGTTAATTATGAGATATAATTGCCATAAAAGGATTTTTGATACATGTACGTGACCCAGTATATTTCATTTCTTAATGGGGCTATAAATAATATACTGTGATCCCTAGGTTTAATAAATTATCACTAGGGCAAAATGACACAATTTATGGTATGAAGAGTTTATCACATATGCTCGTGATGGAGTTAGGAGATGATATGTGGACAGAATTTATTATTGTTTTGGGGTGCATACCAGATTCTAAATGCAAACCTGAAACATAGACCCATCTCAAGCCCATTCTGTGTGTTCTCCTACTTTGACTTCTGTATTAGTGTCATTTTAAAAATACAACTAATTCATTGTGCCGAAGTGAATGACATGAATAAAGGTCAATATGGGATGATGTTCCTTGAAGTCTGACAATAAAATGTGTAAGAATCAAAGCATCATCGAAAAGAATCAGTAAAACGTATAATATATCTATATGAAAATACTCATGATAACTAAAGAAATCATATTTCAGAAAGCTATTTTAAGAAAATTAAAAAAGCATTGTGAATCATAAGCACAAAATGGGATATCAAATAAATGAATTCAGATAACTCCAACTTTAAAACTACATTTCACATAAACACAGCAGCCAAAAGGCTAGAAAAGAAATATATCAATATGTCTATTGCAATAAAATAATAGGTTATCTTAATTTTATTCTTTATAGGATTTTTTTCAATTCTTTACAATGACTACAAATTGCTTTTATAACTATCAAATAGCATTAGTTATGCAAATGACTCTTTAAAGTTGAAACACCTCATCATCTGAAAGTTACTCAGCATCCTGTGCAATGTCTTTTTCAGGGGTGCCAGGTTATACAGTGTTGTTCAGAAGTCCTATGTCCCCCAAACTCTGAGCTTTCATGAGCATTAATGAGCACACAATTCTCCCAAAATAAACATTGAGATGAAGAAAGGCTCTGAGTACTGAACATTGTATGTTAAATATTTGTTCTAATTATGAATAGCACAATTAATTTCATCTAAACGGATGCTTAATAAAATAAGAATAAACTGGTTTAAACTAAGTCCCTGGTTGTCTGGGGTTCATTCAGGTCCCAGCTTAACAATTATTTACATTTAGTATAAACTAATTTACTGTTATTATCATTTTTATTAACGTCATCAATTTCTCTGATTCGCTTTCACACATTCAAGAGGAAACAACAACACTAATTTTCCAGCCTATAATTTCTATGTAACCATCAAGCCTGGTACATCTCTTATATGAAGTTAATTTTTTCTTATGTTAGTTAGTTGTTTGAGGTTCAATTCTGATCAAGTGGAATTCAAAACTCTCCCTTACCCCCTAAAATACAAACTTCCAACTCCAGAGTCACTTTAACTGTTTCCTATAAGATGATAATTCACACTTTTTTTCTGATATAAGCACATTATATCCTTCAAAATAGAAAATATTGTTCTATGCTTCTTTTCTTTCCCTTTAAGGGAAAAAATGCCAGGTAATAGCAACAATAAACAGGAACACTGCATATTCTGAAGGGGTGCGTGTATGTTGGGGAGTGGTTCTACAAATATTTTTAAAGGCTCCTTTTGGCTCAGAATAAAGCAATATACTAGGACTGCCACAGGAACAGGAGCTGGGCTGTGAGAAGCGATCATCTGAATACACTAAGAAAATGTAAGCAAAAAATTGCAAATAAAACTGCTTATATTCATGTAACTTGTTTGGCGACAGCCGTATAGCATAAGGAAAGCTGCTATAACTCATAACAGCATCTTGTAATAAAACAGCTCTATGCATCCCTCTCAAACTGCTCAGTGCTCAAATCTCATCAGATGGCTGACTAAGCATTACACTTTGGGACAGTAAATCTGTTTCCAATATGGTCTACATTCACAGATACTCGCTTTAGTATTCATACTAAGACACTTCCAGCTAAGTACTTATAAAGAAAGGGTAATCATATATTTAAATATCAGGATGCTATTTTCTCTGTCTATTTTAGTCATCTAGTTCACACTAGAGAGAGACTAAATGGGTCTCAGGCAACCTTCACCAAATGCGACTCTGACTCTCAGCTCTGCTAGCTTGTCTCTGGAAGCCTCAACTTCCGCTCCCATAATGCCATGCTTCTGCCTCCCATGGAAGAGGAGTCGCTCTGCAGTCTGGGCACTGTGAAGTTGTTTCTAACTCACCAGCAGTAGCGTGTAGGTTTCTTGGGAGCTGTGACGGAGCATGCCTCATTTCTGTCTGCATCCCCAGCTCTGGAGCGATACCACTGACAAAGCCAGTCTCAAGTGAACCATTTGTTGACTGACTGGGCACTTTGGCTTACTCTTTTTAACCTGCTCAGATTTGAGGCTCAGAAACCTTTCCATAGCCCTATGGTAGGTGAGGCTAACCTGAATAGTAGGTTGCATTTTAGAGCCATTTACTGACATTTATTCTCAGGGATCCAGCCTGGTTTGCGCTTTGGAAGAAGAGATTACTCTGATGGTGGTGTCGAACCACTGTGATTCAACACAGTGGGTGTGGAATCATTTATTTCTCTGTGGTATTGTACCTCCAAAGGGGATTCCGTACACACAGTGACATGGCACACACTTGTTAGGGGAAACAAGGAGCATTTTCAGAAAGACTTTGTCGCAGTTGTTTTTATTCAGGGAACTCTCCCTCTGTGTAGACAAGTATTTTGGCCCCTATCACTCCAAGTAATTTGGGATTTTAGGTAGTTCTCATGATAATACTGTTGAATAGCTACATCTTTGATGAGTCTGAGCTCCGGGTGAGTAGGAAAGGCTCCCTAAAGCTCACCCCTCTGTTTTTAGTAATTGTCCTTAGATGGTTTTTAAGGGAATTTTGTCTTTATTTGCTTAGGTTAGAAACTGGAGACATGGGAACCTTATAATCAGCCATTTAATCAAAACTATATCATCCATCTCTTTTTTCGTTAAGATTTATTTATTTACTTTATTTATGTGTATGTGTGTGTGAGCCGGCTTGGGTTTTTGTGTAGCATATGAGTGCAGTTGCCCATAGAGGCCCGAAGAAGGCAATGGAGGCCCTGGAACTGGGGTTACAGGCAGTTGTGAGCTGTTGTGTGGATCCTGGGGACCAAACTCAGGTCCTAAACAAAAGCAATATCTGTTTATAACTGTTGAGACATTTCTCCAGCCCCTAGTCCTCATCTCATAGAAGCTATATATCTCAGACACAGCCTGGGACTATGTTTACCAGGAGGGTTTTGGGGATCTTTGGGCTAGAAGCTATGTGACTTTTCTGCCATACACTAGGCAGAATTCAGAGATGGAAAGAGATCTACCATGCTGCACAGTGTTTGCACAACAGCCTCTCAGGCAGTGTGGAGAAAAGGAAACCATACTTTTTGGCATCTTAAATGTTTAATACCTTCATGATGGCCAGGTTCAGTCTCCTAGCCTGAATTCCCCCTCAGAGTTCAATGACTACACATGACTATGTTTGAGTGGATAGCAACTTTCACATACATTTATATGGTATTTCAAATTATTTAGACATTTCATCCATGGTAGGCATTTGAACTAATGGTCATTGTTTTTAAGGATGTTTGTCAATTTCAAATTATTTAGGCATTTCATCCATGATAAGCATTTGAGCTAATAGTCACTCTTTTTAAGGATGCTTTTCATTAATAACACTCACTGTCAAGATGACCCTTTCTGGAGCTGGAGAGTAGGCTCAGTGTTTAAGAGCACTTTTTCCTTTTGCAAAGGACCCAGGTTTGGCTTGCAGCACACATATTGGGCAGTTCACAACCCCATCCAACTCCAGCTCCTGGGGATTTGACACATTCTTCTGGCTTCTGCAGGTACCTGGCACATGTGTGGAACACATTCATGCATACAAGAGAATACTCAGAGACATAAAACAAAAGTTAATACGTTTTAAAAAGAGAATACTTTCTATAGGTACTAAGACATAAATGGAGGAGGAAGTTTCTGGTCCAGAAAGACTCTCCTAACCTCCCATGGCTTGCTGTAAATGGATCTGATGGATCTGCTTAGAGTTGGGTCTGTCTGATTCAAACTGCCTGCTCTTCTACTGATGTGAAGGAAGGTAGAATGCTGGAATGTGTGCAGGACAATGCTGAGCATGAGCAGTGGGGTTGGAGAAACTGGCCAGGCTTCTCGGTATGCTAAATGCTCCCCTCTCTGGCCCCTGCTCTCTGTTCACACAGGAAACACCAGGAGAAATGCAAAGGTGGCTGGAAAGGGTTAGGGGGAGGTTGGTGAGGACACAGTGAGGAGCTAGCAGCAACAGCAGGCAAAGGGTGGCCTACCCTATCACCTAGCAAGAGCAGGGAGGCGAGAAGGGTCTCCTTTTGTTCAGAGAAGGAGAAAGAGCTGGCCAAAAATAAAAGCGAGTGACAGCAAGACAAGCTAATAGCCACAGTCCCATGATATAATAGCACTTATGTGGACATGGACAAGCAAAGGAAAGGGGTTTCACCTGGTGCCTCGAATGTCTCTGTACCATTGTTAGGATATAAGCAGATTCTTTCTTTGATGTCAAGGTCAACTGTGTGAACTTAGAAACCACAATGAACTTAACCAGCAGGTGATGGAGCTGAATGACTGTCAAACTAGAAACCAGCAGAAGCAAGGGCTTTACCTCTACACCCCGGAGCACATGTTGCCCTAGCCACCACACAGAGCTCCCAGAGATGTCTTTTTCTTCATCTTTCAAATCTGTGGTGAGTGTTCACTGGTCCCTAAGGACCTGCCTGGATCTAATGTTCCAAGGACATGGCATTTCTGAGTTTCCAGGCCCTCATCATCTCTGGTACCCAGAGAAAGAGCATCTGTCACATCAATGACACCACATTTGGATCCCGCCCTTTATTTTTCTCTTGCTAAGGTGTTTAATACTGACAGTATAATAGAATAAATCACAGCCATCAGAGCTGGGAGTGACACTGGCCACACACATTAGAGATAAACAGTCAAAAATCACTCACCCATGTCTTCCCCTTTGCCCGAAGCCTCTGTTATCTGACAACACTAAGCTTGAACTCCGATTTCCATCTGGCTGCACAGATCAGAGTGCCAAAATAACCCTCTGCATCGTCCTAATGGCTGTAATGATACTCTGCTCTCCAGCAGCCTGCCTGCCCACACCATCTCAACATATGGATTGGATTGCTTCCCTCCGGCAAGTGTTGAGGGAAATATGGGTGTTACGTAGTCGGTCAACAAACAATTTGCAGCTGCTGCTACAGTCAGACCGCCGAGGTGTAATTCTCTTTCCGCACCTTACATACAAATTACCTGGCCTACATCGAGCAACTCAACCTTGGTTGTCCTTGAGCAAAAAGGTAATCTTCCTGTACCAGCTTCATAGAGTACAAGGAAGCGTATACTAACCACTCAGAAAATTCTAACCAATTAACATTACTTTCGCAGCTCTCCGTGTCAAATGTGATCAGGTGAGTATGGGGTGCTGTAAAAGCATCAGGCAGACCCATCATGAGGAAGACAGAAAACTCCAGAAGAACCATATTCTAAGAGTGTGGCCTGATCAGTGATGTGAACGGTGGATACTTTAAAGATACCATTCTTATTCTTATTCTTCTTCCTCCTCCTCTCTCTGATGGTAGACTGATGCATGTAATCTGCATGAAAAGTATTTATACTCCTTAAAGTGATTGATGGAAAATATTATTAAAACATTTTTATAAGTTATTTGATGTGATGCTTCATCTTGATTGTTGATTAAAAGTGGAACCTTCTAAGAGACACACCTGTGGATGGATCTGTGATGGTGTTTCTTGGAAGGAATAACTGAAGGGGGTAGATGCTCCCCCAGAGTGGGCAATACATTCTGGTGACAGCCTAATATTAGGAGACCCAAAACTTGCTTTTTGCCCGCCTGCAGTTGCATCTACTCTGTTGTTGCTACTGTTGCTCTTAGCCTTCGCTGGCATGGGAGCCCAGTTTCTCGGGATTGACAATGCAAAGTGAAGAGCAGTGGCTCTTCAGAAATCCTTGAAGACGTTAGCCCCTTGGATCTGCAGAAGCTGCTAGCCTAACACGCTAAGCAGCTACCATGCTCTCAGCCTCTCCAGAATGGAGGCAGTCAATGCTGGACTGTCCAGCACACCATTTTCTGACTACTGATTATCCTGATGTGAAAAATTAGAGAAGGAACTACCCATGAGCATTGATAACATTATTGCTGGATTTTGAAGTAGTTAGAGGATCAAAGGGGTTAACAGAAAGATGTTGTAAAGGTGTTCTGATATCGGAAGCTGAGATTAGGGCATGTGCTATTAGTTATATTTTGGTTAACTTCCCAATAAATGCATGATATACATGAAAAGAAATGAAATTCATGTTGTCTTTCTTTCAGGTAACATGCAGGGCCTGTCCTAGAAAGCGTTCAAGGTATCCAGGCTCATAGGTGCAGCTCACTGTATTATGGATGAGAGTGAGATGGGTCTGGGAAAGCCATCACAAACTGGAAAATCTTGCCTTCCAATGATCATTTCCCAAACTCCACTAGTAGAGGCAAAATGGCAGGCCTGAGAGGATAGGGTGTTAGGTAGGGGGATACAGATGGAGGCTTTGGGAAGAGACACCTTCCCTCCAGACTCTGGTACTTGACAGGAATCCCTTGTTCAATACACATTGATTAAATATCCACAAATACTGTGCTGGCTGCTGCTGAGGGAGCAGGGGCATGGTTGTGGCCCACAGGGAACTTATGGAGTCTGTGTATGGCTTCCTAGTGTGTACTTTGTGAGATCTGACATGGTGACTTCAAAGGGGAAAACAATGGGAGACTTCTTAGGCATGTCATGAGAAATCCCTTATGAACTGAAGACACTATCAGGAGCTACAATGCCAAGCAGGCAATTTTAGGTTTTTACAGTGTTTATGTGACTCTGAAACTATTCTAAAATGAAAAGCTTATTAAAATTCTCCTAAAACCCAACCAAACCACATATGTAAACAGAAGGGCACAAGATTCTTTCTGTAAAACAGTCTGAAACGAATGGAAAACCTTATAAAGTTTAGTTATATTTAGTAAGGATTAAATTGTTGGTGCAAGTCAAGCCCCATGCTTTTTCAGTCAACCTGCCATGTCCTGAAACACAGGCACCACACTGGCAGCCTCGGGAAAGCCACTGCCCTGTAGAATCTTCTCTTGGCCCACACAGTGACTCTGAAAAGGAATTAGCTGCCACTTTTCTTAACCTGATTGACACTGTTAGCAGAGACTGAGGCAAAGTCTTGGGAACAAGTCGATCCATTGGGAAAGATTTGAAAGAGCAGAGTGAGGGACAGGAACAGAAGCAGGGGAGGAGGGAAATCCAATTCAATGATGAGTCACAGAGCTGCTCCCTGCCTTGAGGACCTCATAGGAACGGAACTAGGACTCACCATGGAGCCTTGGGCCCTGCATGGCAGAATGAAGGAAGGCTATTTATCACACCTATCACAAGTTCACCTTTTAGTTTCTCAGCTCAAATAAAAAAGCCTCCAGCTGTTGTCGCCCTGAACTCCTGGACTTCATTGTCCTGCCCAGGAGTACATTCAGCCCCTCAATAGCAGGAAAGACCAAGGCAAGAAATGAAGTCAGGATGTCACTAGAAGCTTACTTTGTTCTGTGAGTGAGCCTTCTAGGAACGTTTAAAATCTAGAAATTCCATGAGCAAATTCTAGCTTTCCTCTTTTCATCAGAAGTTGGAAGATCTAGTAGAATTAAACCAGATTTCCACAATGAAACCAATGTGCCTTTCCTAAGAGGTACTAATTCTGGACATGTACGCTCCAAGTGAGAGTACTCTCCAGCATGCTTGAAAACCTAGTCTACTTCATCTATCTATCTGACCTGCCTAGTCCCTGTGATTAGGGGACATTCTGCCTCTGTTGTAACTACCCTTACTCTTAATACACACTCACTCCAGAAAGGAGGTAGAGACACACTACATGTGACACCCTTCCTCAGCATCTTCACTTTTCAATCTGAATGCAACTAGCCTATACTTCTTCCCATGGAGATACCAAATTCATCATCGCTGCTTTGACTTTGAGGGTGTTAGATCAATTAACATAATTAATTGATTATGAACTACATCCCCAGCCAGGTGCTCAAATTAAATCTCCACTTACAATGTTTAACAGCAAGCAAGAGGAGGAGAAGCAGAGTGGATGGAAGAATCAGGCCACCTGCTTCTCCTGCCTCAAGAGCAGTGGAGTGGAGCATGGCAATAGACTCACTTGTATTGCTTCTTGGGATGGCACATGGCGGGCCACAGTTGCACTTGGGCTAATGGAATATATAACTTGAAACCCAATAAAAATTAGGGTTGATCTAACAAATCTATACTGATAGGCTTCTAAATGAAAAATGAGAGTCAAAGTCACTACTCTACTAAGAACAAGGCCTATAGCCCTGAGAGTGCCATCAGTCACCAAAGAAGGGGCTAGATTAGGAAGTGTGTCTGTTCAGGCATAGGATGATGTACTCAAATTTGATTTATATAAAAATATAGTCCTTAGAAGCTAGAGGGATAGCTTAGTTTATAAAGTGCTTGCCTTGTGTGCACATGAATCTGAGTTTGATCCCCAGATGACACTGTAAGAATGCCAGTAGTGGCGCCATGTACTTCCAGTTCCAGTGCTGGGGAGG
This sequence comes from Peromyscus eremicus, assembly GCF_949786415.1. NCBI lineage: Eukaryota > Metazoa > Chordata > Mammalia > Rodentia > Cricetidae > Peromyscus > Peromyscus eremicus. Next base: position 20,895,053 of record NC_081423.1, read on the forward strand.
CAGGCGAGGGTCAGGAAGCATGGTCTAAGCGGTGTGCTCAGTAGGACGAGAGGCTCTGTGTTGAAAAATATTTAAACCTGAGCAGGACCTGAGGAACCATATGGCAAGTAGCTCTCTCTCTCTCTCTCTCTCTCTCTCTCTCTCTCTCTCTCTCTCTCTCTCTCTCTCTCTCACACACACACACACACACACACACACACTAAATAAATTAAACAAATGAACAAATCAATATAATATTTTAAGTATCCACCTTTTGGGCATCCTTCATCCCACCCCTCACATGTAGGAAGCTGTGATGTACCTGGTCTTCAGGTGGGCTTCAAACACTGGGCTTTTTAAACTCTCCAAGGCAGCAGACACCCCACCACCAGTCCAGAGACAGAGATGTCCTGGAATGTGGCCAGGTTCACTGCCTCCTCAGTATTCAGCTATTACAACTGGGTAGTGTGTGATGGTCTCCCTGCTGTTCCATCTCTGGCTTTCCAAAGCAGAAAGTGTTAACTGGGTCAGCTCTGTGAAGAGCTTTTGCAGTGCAGACAAATGTCAGGGGACAAGCATTAAATGAAATGTCACTGAAAACTAAGGAGAATTTGAACCCAAGGCTGCCAGGTGAACAGGGGTCCTTTTAAATCTGATGGTGAGTCACCTGAATCCACAGTCATTTGAAGACAGATTAGTTTGGCCTATGGATATTTCTGCTGCAGTTGCCTGGATTTTTCTTTTTAGGACATTACAGTAATACTTGCCCCACCCCACCCCCCCCGGGCTTTTATCAATGTTCTACCTGCAAAAACTAGATCCATAGAAACAAATTTAACCCTCTGGAATTACTTTCCAAATACATTCAACATTTTGGTTCAAAGTGCTACAAATAAAATCAGTGCTTTAATTCCCAGCACGTGGGGCAGACCTTAACCGCACAAGGACACACCGAGAAGCAAGCATTACCCAGTCAAGGTGGCTCTAGACATAGGGGAATTTAAAAGAAAGTGCTTCAAACTATTTTTAAAATAAAATGCATCCCACTGGGACTGCAATCGCCCAAATGCCGACTATTCATAAATCAGGGAACAAAGAGAAGCTTCACATTCTCCGTCTCTGGCCAAAGGAAAAGAGAGAGAAGTAGAAGAGGTTGAGCTGAAAACACAATACAGCCCACCTGACTCTCTCTGTTGATTCTTTTTCATTCTTGAAAAGATGCTTCTGTCTTGGGGAAAATGCATTAAGCATAATGCTCACAGTAACTTTGGCAAAATATTCCAAATATTATAAAAGGCTGTTGAACATTATTAGATAAGTCTGTGCTGCAGTTATTTTTAATATCTTTGTGCACATTCGATATTTGCTCTGATGGTTCCCAGCAGAGATTTATGACTGAAGGAGACCTGACTTGAGGTTGAGAGGGGAGGAAGGCAGCTCGTGCTGGAGGAATATCGAGTCACTTGGTAGAGTGAGAGTCTGACTACAGCAGCAGAACCAGAGCTTGTGAGGCGTGCATGCCAATGAAGGTGCTCACGGAGTGAACGAGAACATGGATTCATTCTGGGGGACATGCTACAGCCCCCTCCTACCATATCTCTAGGGATGCTTCTGGGATTGCCAGAGCTGAAAATTAAATTATAAGCCTCAAACATGACATTGAAAATGTAATGTTTCCTTTAATACTATCAGTGTGGTGACTCATCAGTTGGTGGCGTAGCACTAGCCATGAACTCAGCCTGCAAAGCATAATGAGACAGACTCTGACCACTACTCCATCCTTCACTGTGCACATTTTTCTCAAGTTTCCAGTGAAAAAGTGGTATCCATTGCTGAGCCTATATACTCTGAAGTTCTTCCACATATGCAACAAAAGAGGTCCCCACTACATTTGTCTCTATCATTTCTATCTCTATTCCTCTCTCTCTCTCTCTCTCTCTCTCTCTCTCTCTCTCTCTCTCTCTGTATGTGTGTGTATCTGTCTCTTTCTCTCTGGTTCTACCACTATACCTCTGAAGCATTACAGATTAGATGCTGGGCTAGGGGGCTTTGACCATTTAGGCAAGTGCTCTATTTGGGAGTCATGTCTTCGGTTTTTCAACTTTCTACCTCAATCTGTGGGCTAAATAAAAACATACTTTGGAGACAAATAAGACCTATGCCCATTATACTTGTGATTTCTGGCTTAGGAGACAAAAATCAGACTGACTCTAATTATTGAGATAGGAAATAAAACTGACATTTGGAATAAGAAATCAAACACAGCCAGGCACAGTGTGAAAAGTACAGTGAGGCTATTCCAGTGCCTCATCAAGGTTCTTTTCTTCTTCTGTCCTTTGATTGTCTGAGTCCTCATGGGATCTCCTTATTTTTTGGCACATTTTGCCAAGATGATCACACCAAGTCCCAGGAGATTATTAACTATCAACTCCTCCATCTCTATACTTTCTATACGGCTCAGGCTTCTCTCCAGGACATCAAAAAAATTGTACAGATAACTGCCTGTTAGACATCATCACTTTCATGGTGTAAGAACACCTTGAGTTCAAGGGGTCACAGTCTCACAAACCATCTTAACCCACAAGCAAGTTCATCTTCTGTTTTAAGCCCTGGGGATTAGCACCAGCACAGGGAGAACTGGAAGAATTGGGAGCTGCGACAACATCCACAGCTCTCCTTTTAGCCTCACTCTGCTTGTCCCATGCCATCACTTCCTAGAGAGTCTTGCTTTAATCTTCCAAGCATCTTTAGTTTTCCCATTAAAGTTGCCAGCAGGCAGATACAAAATGTTTATTCACTTGTGCTCAAATGTACACACACACACACACACACACACACACACACACACACACATACACACCACTGCTCAGAAGTTTGAAGTTTGGGCCTGTTTTGTGCATTGGAATACACATAATACCATCTTTCTCAGAGCTTTCCTTGCCATAGACCCACTTGAGGTACTCTGCCTATACTCTTGCTGTTGACACAGGCAGGCAGCTACCATGATTGAGGAGAGTATTCCAAATACTTAGAGCATTCTACTTCTATACTAAGGTACATGTCTGCCATTCCAGAAAAAATTGAAGAAGCAATCCATGAACTTCTGTTTCTGAGGTTATTTACAAGCATTGACCTTTCCAGGCTCTTAAGGAAATGGCATTACAAATGCAGTATTTTCCTAAGGAGGAGAAATCAGCCATCACCAACCTGAGTCCCAGGACAACAGATATATCGCCACATGTGCAGCATCATGAAAAGCCAAGTCCAGCCATCCCTGTGATCCCGGTTCAGGCCAATAGGTTTGCATGCTTAAACACATTATCTCTCAATGCACCCACTGGCAATCCTGTTTCCCTGTGACATTTTCTATAAACAGAAGCCAACGCAAATGTCCTAAAATGCCACTAAAGTCTATTTCCCTCTACCACCCCAGCTCCTTCACTCCCACACGTTTGGCTAACACAGATTTTTTTAAATCCTTAGGACAACCAAACCCTGCTACTTCTGGCCTTTGCATGTGTTTTTGTTGTTTGTTTTACTAACCATTCTCTTGCATCATGGATGGCTCATCTCTTATTTGATGCTCAAGGATATCACAGTTTAGGGGAGGCCACATCTTTCAGGATGATGTCTCTCAACTATCCAAAGTTTTCCTTTCCATAGGGCTTATCATACTGTATCTAATTATATATCTATTATATAATGCCTCTTCAAAACTGCCAACCTTTGTTGGACGGTGTTTTTACCCATGTATTGTTTTTTCCAAAAACATAGTTTTTATTATTATTATTATTACTATCTGGTGGTTAATTTGAAGAGATACCCTAAAAAGGCAGTGTTTATAACCTACAGCAATGTGTAGTATACAAAACACATCAGGGGAAGGCCTTAGGAAAGGGGACATCTAAAATTATGGAACAGATGTATGTTGCTAAAACATTGCTAGGTTCTCATTGGAAGACAAAACTTTAAGATGAATGAAGAAAAATTAATGGGCATGATGTGGTGACCATCAACATCAAAAAGTCAAGAAGAAAGACATCTTGGAAGACTACCTACAAAAAAGGCTTGTGGTACCATCTTGGAAGACTACCTATGATAAAAAGGTTGTGATACCTTTCCTAAAGGCTGGGCAATTAAAGCAATGCAAATGGATTTTGAGAGAAAACAAATAAGTTTGTAAATTAAATAGAAAGAAATATTCACAGGGACATTTGCAAAGTGCAAGTAGTATTTGGAAAAACATCACAGGGAGATCTCAGTGCTGAGCATCGATGACATTGGGACACCTGTTATGAGGTCAGTGAGTTTTTCTTTCTAACTTTTGATAGCAGAACCTGTTTTTCCTACAAGTAATCCTATTATCTCAGCTTTAATAGAAACCTACTTGCTGTTATCTAAAAGCACAAGAAAGGTCTGAGTTTCAGAAATATCCCACCAACATCACAGAAAATTTATCAGAACATGTCCAATGACTAGTCTAGCTGAAGGTTTCTTGGCAATGTTCTGCTGAAGGTTGGAAAACATTGTTTTAAAAAGGAAAGGCCCATTTTTTCATAGTGTTTCCAAGTAAGAGGACTTTGACAGGGAGGTCTTCTACAGATATCTTCAGGCAGATTTCTCTGAAGAGAGAAGCCAAACAACAACAACAACAAAAAAAAACAAAAAAAAAACAACAAAAAAAAAAAACAAAAAAAAAAAAAAACAACCAAGATAAGTGTGGTGTGAAAGGTATTGCTAGGTCTTCTAGAAATGTCAGTCAAGACATCTTTCCTCATAAGCTAATGAGAGTTGGGACAGCACCACTTGTAACTAAAGTTGTCTTGAGAAATAGAAACACTATCCTTTGAAGTGCTATAAGTAATAGTGTCTTAAGGAAAGCCCTAGGAAGAAGGGAGAATAAAACATTGGGATGAAACTCCAAGGACTGAGAGCTCCACAGACAATGAATGAGAAATGGAAAATAAGTGGAAAAAATTTACATCTAAAGTTGAATGTGAAGTTGCCAGTAGTCAACTGTCTGATGGATAACTGCTGGACCAATGCCTGAAAGACTGAAGTCACTGGAAAATACATACCTATTCCTAGAAGAGTAATGAATACTAACACTAAAAATACAGAAAGGATCAACTCAAGGAGACAAGGTGCCTAAATTGTAAGTGGTGAGAAGGTGTTAATTTTCATCATGGATTATACAGATTAAGTTTTTTCTTAATTAAACTCATTCCTGAAATACACATTTATTTACATATCATAAAATTTACATCTCTATAAAACTGTGTCCAAGGACCTTACCATACAATATTTCTTTCAGCCTTTTTATTTGCAATGTGTAAACTTGTTTGACTAGTGTCTTTCTTCCAGTGTGTTGGAATCAATTGACAGTTGTGAGATGATTTCATTCATTCATTTAGAAAAATTGGGACATAATGTGTGAGTTGTGTTCATCTTTGGAAACAAGAGTTATAGTCTACAGGGAGTCAGCCTCACTCTTTCAATAAGCTGGAAGAGGAAGAGGGATTCTCGGTTTGAAGATGTCATGGCGGTCAAATGCAAGGAAATGAAAGATTTCTGCTGTCTAAAATATTAGGAATGTCAGAGAATGGATGATTGCTACTTATACTAGTCATAGGAGGATTAAGATAGTAGTCATTGTAATATCTCCAGTTGAATTTATGAAGGGCAGCATCCATATTATGACAAGTGCACACCTGAAGGAAACAATTCCAATATTAATAATTGGTTGAAACTTTCCAAAATAAAGGAAAGTGGCAGTCTTTTTTCAGTTTGATGCAGGTCACTCTGGTACTACACACAGTATTGTCTATCATAAATTGTATACATAGATTCTGCATTCTTCATTCTATTACCACAAGCCTCTTACATGAAGCAATAAGAATCTGAGTTAGTCAACCAGGATATTGTAAATTATGTAATACTGAAAGGTCATAGAGGCTTCCTCATAGAGTCCTTCAGACCTTGTAAAACAGCAAGACAACCAAAAAAAATGGAAATGCTATATTATTCTCTGCTGTATTATGAAAAGAAGTATTACCTAGGGATAGTAGAATATATTTATGGCAATCTTCTCAAGTTACATTTTAGTCTTGCAAATAGTACCCGAACCCTCCAACCTCATTAAAACCTAAAGGTTGTTCCATATAGCTAAATAAAAGTGCTGGGGTTTCCACTTCACAGCAATGATTTTAGGATATTCACAAGAGATATTTGGAGAGATTTGTGGACAGGAATTCTTACAGGTTTCCAATGTATCCAAGGTATCCAAAGTACCTTCTCTATCTAATGTCAGCTAAATCAATACAGATAAGTGTCTCCAGCTTGCTAGTGGATCATAAATTTCTGGTTCATTAACATGGGCTACATTTATGTTATGCCAAATTACACAGAGCAAAATTTATTGCATAAATTATTTTAAAGATATCAGAAGTGAGAATATAGTTTATAAAATACCCAGACAAACTTAGCTTAAAATGTGCATATGTGTGTTTACACATTTCTAAAGTACATTAGTTAGTGACATATATTGTCTTTTTTAGAACTGACTGAGCTAATAAAAGCAAACTTTCAAAAATCCAATTTTCCCTAATTCTTTATTTAACCTTGTCCCAAACAGCTTGAGATACACAGAAGAATTCAATCTTGCCCTCCCCCCCCCCCCAAGAGACTTGAACTACTAACTAGAAGGGAAGGCTTTTTGAGGAATAGACACCAGAGTGAATCTTTTGGTCCACTGGGCACAGCTTTACACAGCAAGCTGCCAGTTCTGCTTAGGTAACCAATATTGTTCATATCCTAAACTTACAGCATTCTTGATCACCATTTCAGGTTGAGAGGTTGGGCAATAGGTGATGACTACAAGGAATGGTAGGGAACCTCTGCTGGAGGCTAGTGTAGTTTTCCTTCCTAGCAAGTTTCCTATGGCTCATTTAGTATAAAGGTGCTGTAGGAGGGATCAATGCCAGGAAGTCTAAAAGAGTGGTGCTTATAGAATAGAATTGCATAATAGGGTTACAGACCATGAAGGCTGGGGCTTGAGGTAGTAGTGACTTCCTACATGATTAAGAAAAATTTCAAAGTGCTCATCCATAAAGAGTTGGAAATTGAACATCAACCGTCCTTCCCACCAGATTTTAGAGGTCTAATCATTGGGTTTTGTTTGTTAACTCAAACATAGTTCGTCAATATGACTCATTATATGTGAAAACTGTCTCCACTTCTTATGTACCTGACCTTGGATAATTCAGTTAATCTTTCCATGACTCAGTTTCCTAATCTATTAAAAAAAAAGAGGGGGGCAGGGGAGAATGAGCAACACCTTACAACATTGTGAGCACTGAGTTTATACAAGTCAAATGCTTGGATTGGCACTTAACACAATGTACTCGAGGACTGGTAGAATTCTTTTCCTCTTGTTGCTGTTGAATGTTAACTAAAACAATGTACTCATCCTTGTGGAGCACAGAACGCAGACAAAAGGTGTAGTCACATAGATATGCAGAAGCAGAAGGAATTCAGGTCTGAGGTAAGGTTCCTAAGCCATGCAGAACAGCTGCATATCACACTGCTCTGCACCGGAACTTCACAGTCCACAAGAACAGGCTCATGCAAACTGCTAGGGAACTTGGCCGACCTCCATTATTCAAAGTAGAACCTGTTTCCTGAGAGGCAATGGGGTTCAGTGCAACCAGGTGTCAGACCACTGTTTACTTTTGTCATGCGCATTAACTCCAGAACTACTTGAATGCTATTTAGTGAAGGATTAGTCATTTACTAATTAGTAATTACTCCAGTGGCCACAAGACCTAAGGTCAGCAATTCTCTCCCTTCACAACAGGAGAATGCACCACACCAAGGTGGAAACCAGACAGGTAATTTACATGTCTCTAATTTAGAGGAGAGATAATGTTAGAAGAAGGCAGAGAAGGCATCTGTGTTGGAAACAGAGTACAAGCAATTTGACAGGAGCTTCCAACGCTTCTCCTGGGGACGCCTGGCCCATTTCTCCTGCTGGGATATGGCCTGTTGTCCTGTTTGATCTCTCAGCCGGCCAGCTTGTGGAGCTGGATAAGGTAGGACCCTGGACCCCCACATCACTTTTATTGGATGGCAATTCTTTTCTATGGGAGCATCTGGAGAGCCAACCAAGTGTGTTTGCCAAACTTGCTTGTATGTGAGAAGCATGTTTGTTTTATGATCAGTGTCTTGGGTTTTAAATAAAGAGACTGTAGGAGCTGATCCCACTATGATCCTTGCTAACGTGCCTCTAGGCTAATAAGTACGGAGATGATCCTGCATTTTGATTTCATGAATAAGAAAATAAACTGTAAAAGGCATGGCATTTAAAAATTATTGTTATTACTGAGTATAAAATTTATTTTAACCCTCTCTGTAGTGGTTCAGTCACAAGCTGCATGTGCCACTAGCCAGATTGTATCTCCAGTTACTCCCCTCCTTAAATATGCGTTTATTTACTTCCTGCAGAGTTCAATTTTAGAACCCATCAAAGTAGATCCACTCAGCCTCTGACTACATTTTCATGCATAAATTCATAGATGCCTTCAGAAGGAATTGCACTTACATATGCAAATACTTCCCAATGCCTTTTCATTTCTACTTTTGGACTGCACAGTTTTTAATTCATGCAAACACATTACGCAAACAAATATGGACTCAATAACAACACACGGCATGTGTGAATTGTTAATTGCAAAGCCATGAGCTTGATACGGCCATGCTACTTCCATTATTATCATCAATGGAGGGACCCGTGATGAAACAGGAAGAATAAAAAAAGTATACTGGAAAATAAAATCCCAGCACTTGATTTTGTGTGATGTAAATATCAATAAGGAACAGGGTGACAAGCAAATCCTCAGCTCAACAATAACCTGGAAGCTGCAGCTTGGTTCATGATCCAGAAGCCAAGGTATACCTTCCATGGGGTTAAGGAGCAAGAGCTTCGTCTATTTCAGCCTAGAATTACAGGACACAAAAATGACACAAAAGCCATGACAGGAAACGGAATCTTTCAACCACACTGCAGGTCTGCTGCACTTTCAAAAATGTGACTTTATTTTAGCAATGCCCTTGGACACGATGGCAGGCATCCTAATTTCTCTGTGTTCATAATGTGAGCTCTCTGCTCATTAATTAAACGAGGAGTCCTTCCCGTTTTCCTTCCACTCCCCACTGTCCGCTACGTGGGGCCAGGTGTGAGCTTAATAAAACAAACCACATGTTGAAGTTACTCACAGATCAAAGGCATTTAGTCATCAGACAGCCCTGTCTTCCCCTGGAGCATCAGTACATGTCATTTTCATGAAGAGGATGCAGAGAAAAATAAGACTAAAGATCAAATAAAAATTGTTTCCTACAAAGGTCTACAATGACAAGAAAAGCAATTTCAACTGTTCATTGATTTCTCAAAAAATATTTTGTTAAATACAACAGGAGCAAGGATCAAATGGGAGTATCTGAACTTATTCTCAGAACAACATCTGGCCTGTCCATTTATCAATCTTGGACACTATACTACTTAATTGCACATATGTACATTTTTCTATAAAATAAAAAAGTAAAATATAAGAATATGAGGAATCTAAGAAGCCAGGGGTGGATTCCATGTGTGGTTATCTCTTTATGAATTAAATTCATCCCAGTCTTTGCTGCCGAGGACAGAGAAAGAAATCAGGAATCGGTATTACAAAACAAATGATGCACTCACCCAGCTGGACAGGGCCAAGTCCCCGGGTGCTTGCTGGGTGACCCCACCTAGGGCAGCTACTGCAGCTTGTGCATTCACTTTTAGTTTTGCTGAGCCATGACTGTGACCAGAGCACACGCTTGGCCGGCATTCCAGAAGCACAGTGCAGAGCAAGGGAGACTTTGACTCTGACCTCCACACTGCTCGGCCTCAGTTCACATGTCTAGACAACTGACAGTGGAATCCTGCATGGCTACTGGACATGAAGAGAATGCCAACTGTTTGTGTCTGAGAGAGAAGTCTTCTTAAATCAACCGAGGCGTTGCAATAAAAGGTCTTGGTAAGGGCAAAGGCAGAACTGCTTGGGTGCAATTGGACTAAATGTTTATGTTCCCACTTAGACTCTGAAACATGGAAATAAAAACAGAACTTAGACTTGGCATCACACTGTGTGTGTGTGTGTGTGTGTGTGTGTGTGTGTGTGTGTGTGTGTGTATTTCTTACTATTATTGTGCCCAGGAAGTGCTGAAATGTCTTTTAATACATATACATCATTTATTCAAAGTGAGTATGACTGGGAATGCCAATATGTGGATGGAGCAGTCAAACTGAGTTCTTAGAGGTTTAGAGTAAGCTTCAAAGAAGAGTGGGAAATCACCAGATCTGCCAGGCAGAGATTTCTGTCTCAGCAATACCTTTTATGAAGCCAAGGACGTGCGCCAAGTCACACCTTAAGAAACCTATCATGGCGGTTCTCTGAAAGCAACTACCATATTGTTGAGGAATCTAGTGTCCAGGATAACAAAAAGGGGCTTTTCGCCCACAGGAATTAGATAGGGCAAAGGTTTGGTTTTACCCAAGCATTTGTTGGATAATTGCTTGCTAACTTGCCTTACTATCAGTGTTTATCAACTTCAGTCATCACCATTCAACTGAGCAGGCCAGGATTGGGGCTGGAGTCTAATGGGTGGGCCAGAGCTACCTACCTTGTCTGGAAAACTCATCCGATTCCCGGTGTACCAGGTCTGTGACTCGGTTTCCGTAGTGCATTCTGCTGTCGTGGTCATAAGCCTTCAGGGTCTCACTGGAGCTGTAGGACTTCTGTGTGGGCACACGGCAGTCTTCACTGTCCAGGGAGGAGCTGGTGTAGCGACACTCCTTGCCACAGCGTCCCCTGGTTAAAGAGCGATGTCGTCGGTCCTTTACGTCCATTATTCCAGATGAAACAGAACTCCACGACTTTCAGAAAGGGCAGGCTGGAGTATTGGCACCTTTCACTTTAGCCACCTAGAAGCATAAAAGTAACAAAACAAGTAAATAACAAGTAACAGACTGTGATTACAAGCAGTGAGGTCTTCCTTCAGTTCTGACTCAAGTGAAAACATAAATGGGAAACTTGCCAGCGTGCACAACTTCTTTGGGAAAAGCTTTGTCCTTAAACCATCAGTCTACACAGAACTCTAGACAATCAATTTATTTTCTTACTGTTGAGTTTAATAGCTATGAGGGAAAGAAACAACAAAAAGCCTCATTTCCCGATTGTATGTGCACAAATAAAGTGATAAGCCTGTCACTTGGGTAGAAGATCTAGTTATGAAGTCGATCAAAACCAAACTGACTTTGTTCTGTTTCATTACTGGATGTTTGTTTGTTTGCTTGTTTTGGTTTAGAAGGATTACTGAGAAAATAAATATCAAAAGAGGAAGAAAGGAAGGAAGTAGGAAGAAGAGAGGATGATAGGGGAATGAAGGAAGGAACAAAAGAAAAAGTGAAGTATAGGAGCACATTTGAAAATATTAGTGATTTGTTTTGACAACAGGTTATTCAACTAACATTAAATTGCTGCAATGGACCTGGAGAATAATAATAATACAGGTGTTGATGACATGTAAATCATCTTCTGTGTGTGTGTGTGTGTGTGTGTGTGCATTCACACATGTGCAATCACACAGTAGACTTTTGGAGATCAGAGACAGCCTTGGGTATCGGTCCTCTGCTGTCTTTCTCTGTTTTGTACTCCCAGGCTAGGTGGGCCGTAAGAGGCTGTGTGTTCTCCTGGCTCCACCTCCTATCTCTCTGAGCCCTGGGAGTGCTATGGTGTCCAGGTTTATACAGCTTCTTGGGATTCAAACTCAGGTCCTCATGCTTGCAATGCTAGAACTTTACCTACGGAGCCTTCTCCTCAGTCCATTCCTGATTTCTTCAGTCAGTCTTCAGTAATCCCCAACCCGTGTTCTCTCAGTTGGAAATCTAAATCTGAAAACAGCTAGCCACTCCTTCCCAGGGACCCATCAACAAGAGAACTTACTGAGAGATTCATATCCCACATAACCACCTCTTCATTAACCTGAATTTACACTGACCCTCCCAGGGCCATGAGGCCCATTGAAGAAAGGGAAAAACGCATGTGATAGAGAAGTGGATGGGAAGGAACGTCTCTAACATATGAACTGGCCCTTGTCCTGGCAGTGTATGCCAAGTATCACTGAGAAAACACTAACCTTCTGCCTAGCGAATAACAACAAAAATGCTTGGGCACACCAAGATCCAAATGGTAGGTTCTTACTGATTTCATTTGCCATGCAAAATAGCATGGACCACAGGGCCAGGGCCTGGACAGAATGGACAAACACAAATTTTAATTAAACTGGAAAATAAGGCCCAGAGCCAGGGTAATGATTTTTTTCCAGGCTACTGTTGCTCACTGCCTCTTCAATATGTCAGGAAATACTTGGGGAAGAGATTTGCAGTTCTCAAGCCCCCTGCTCTGCACTGGCTATTTAGACACTGAAGTAGGACATCTCTGTGTACAAAAGGACTAAGCTGTGTGACCAGTAGTGTAGACAGCATGGGGCCAGAGACACCAGAAATGAAGTCATTCTCTCTTTCTCTCTTCATATAGAGTCCTTTTATCTCCAGGATCCTCCTAAATAAACCCTTCGTCCACTTTATCAAATACTGCCTGAAGTGTAGAAAATTCTGTTTAACAATTGGCAATGAGAAAGAGTGCACACCTGTTACAAACCCCAGGAACAATTATTCATGTGCCCTAGTTGCTTAGATAACAAACCATATAGTTTCCCGGAGTCTGGAGTTCCTCAGTCAGTAAGTTAAGAAACACCTTTGAGAGTCACTAGTCAAGACCTTAGGACCTTTTTGAAGGACACTGACATTGGCATGGAAAATAGTTTTGCTATAATCAATTCAATTATCATTATATCGATGTAATTTCCAATGGCAAAAAAAACAACAACAAAACAAAACAACAAACAAACAAAAAGTCAACCTTTGTCTTTAATTTCAGCATGATTTTGGAATTCATGCATAGTCTATTTGAGTGTGTAGTCATTGAGGTTTAGCAGATGCCAATCTAACCATGACCACTCACTAGCCAGCATTCTTGTTTAATACCTGTCTAACTCTTGTAACTTGGCTCCTCAATTAGTCAAAATGGAAAATAACAACACCTACTTCACAGGGCATTCATTAAAAGTAAAACAGTATTATAGCAAATTTCCCAAGGGTGGTGCCTAGAATGTGAATAGGGCTTGATAGAAGTACATGTTTCACTCTTCTGACTATAAAATACTCCATTCGGGTATGTAGTCAGAGTCTTGCATAAGGCAGTATGGGGAGATAGTAGATAATGCCCAGAAGCCACTGTTCTCCTACAGGCCAGAGCTTAAACTAGCTGATCAAAGAATACCTTCAGTCTGTTGAAGAAAAACAAGACAGTGTCACTAATACTACAGAGTCACAGTGGTTTTGAAGATTGAAGGTTATCGTTCAGTTTCATAACTTGCTTCTGTTTTGCGTCACCACTAGGTTTATTCATTTTAATATCATCAACGTAGCAGAGCTTAAAATTCCCATATTTATCTGTTCCACTTTGCATTGTGTCAAAAGGTTCTCTCTTGCTTTTGCTCTGTGTTGTATATTTTTACATGCTTTTATTTTATTATTGTATTTTATTGGATAAAACCATGCCCACAGTGGGAGCCTAAATGTTTATTATCTGTTAGTAAAGTATAGGGTCATTGGGTTTGGACATCTCTATACCTGCCTTAGTCATCCAGTGTTCTTTCCCTAATACTCTCAGCTCTGTATCACTAAGCTGAGTTTGTCAGCAGTAGCCCCTCCAAATAAGTGTTAGAAATTTACATGCAATGAACACAAAATTAGTCACAATTTATGGAAACCTAACGTCTTCAGGAACTAGGCAGAGTGTGAACACAACCAGTAAATGAACAGTTTTGCATTTGGTTGCAAATTTAAAAATTGTCAATATGAAAAACAACAAAACAAGAGAATTTATATGAAAATCTGAATCTCTGGCTTCTCTTTAAGAGTCAAGAGGCCAGAAAAGTACTTCTTGACAGATGGGATATATATGCATGTTTCCCTATTTTCCTCATAAATTGTGGATGAAAATAATAAACTCAATACATAAAACAATATAAGAAAATTCTGAATGGTGCAAAGAGAATACACCAAAGTACCAATTACACTATCCATGAAACAGTACAATTTCTTTGTGCCATACATATCAGAGGTGTAGGAAAGGGAGATGACATCCCCAACCAGCAATGGGAACAGACAAAAAATATATAAAAAGAAACAGCAGCAGTAGAAGAAGAAGAAGAAGAAGAAGAGGAGGAGGAGGAAGAGGAGAAGGAGAAAGAGGAGGAGGAAGAGGAGGATGAGGAAGAAGGAAAAACTGACAAAATCAATTCCTCTGTATCAAAGACTATGAAAAACAAACATCTAATAAAAAAATAAAGCCTTTAGATTTCAACCATCCTACTGCTGCAACCCAGTGGTGTGTGAGGGGGTGATATTCTCACTTCTACCTTCATCTGGAAATCATGATACCATGCCAGTGAGGCACCTCATTTGAAGCAAAATGGTTCCAAAAGGCCAAAGTGTTCCATGATTTTCATCCTTTGCAGGATACAATGAAGCTCATTTCTCAAAGGGAATCTGGTCGTCCACCTGCACAGTACAGGAAGCTTCGCCTCTGACTCCATTACTGGGAGAGGTCTAATGAGAAGTGAAGTGTTCAACCATCTGAAAGGGACAATGACCCCTTCTGCCCTTGGCAGCATAACTAGATATCATGCATGAAGCAGTACCAAGACCATTCTATCCCCAATACCCAGAGAAAATCAGTGCAGGTCCATAACCTCCAATCCTATACTACAGCCAAAACAAGTACCTGAAAAGAACTCCTGTCTCTTTAAAAGGTAACTTAGCCTGAATAAGGGAGTGTCTCTCTTCCCTCACCAGAGCAGTGTTGTAAGAAACCAGCAAAAATAGAAGGTTTGAATAAGAAACTTGACACCACAACATGATATAAAAAAAGTGTCTCTGTTGGTATAAAAACAAAATCACTTGTTATTAAAAGAAGAAGAAGAAGAAGAAGAAGAAGAAGAAGAAGAAGAAGAAGAAGAAGAAGAAGCATGTTAGATGAAAAATAGAACAGATAGCCAGGCAGTGTTGATGCACATCTTTAATTACAGCACTCGGGAGGCAGAAACAGGCAGATCTCTGTGGTTCAAGGATAGCCTGGTCTACAGAGTGAGTTTCAAGACAGGGTCCAAAACTACACAGAGAAACCTTGTCGAAAAAAAAATTAAAAGGGCACTCAACATAGATCAATGCCAAGATAACAATTTAAACTGGTTATCAAATTGCTTCAACGAGAAATTAGGAACACACTTAAGTGAGAAAAAAAAAGTTATACCAGAGAAACAGAAATTCTCAACAAGTATAAAATACAAAGAAGATCCCTCCTATTAGAAATATACACAATTAAAAATACACACACACACACACACACACACACACACAAGAAATATGGTCTCCACAGCAAAATGAAGGAAGAGAAGAAAGAATGTAAAAAAAAAATATATAATTTCTACAGAAAAGTTTTCAATTATATATAGAAAACATATATATATATATATATATATATATATATATATCTCCACATTGATAGAAATTATTAAGGTGAATGTTCTCAAAGCTGAATGGATCCCAAACCAGATACATTCAAATGCATCCATATGCAGATGCATCATACATACCATAGTAAAATTTTTGAAAAATGGAAGATGAAGAAAAGGCTCCAGAAAACACTGAGGAAAAAGAAAAAGATGATGTACCTACAAGGGAAAAACTTAAGTTTAAGTAAAGGTGGAATGCTCACTGGAACCATGGTAAACAGGAAAGATACCACAATATATTTCAGGGCATGAAGGAGAAGTTCATCTCCTCACACTGTATCTTGTTAAAACACTTACTTAGAAGAAGGAGAAGTCAAGATAATTTTATGAAGGAAATCACAGTAGCCCATCACTAGCAGACCAGTTTGGAAAGAGTGGCTAAACTGTTCTGTAAACTCAAAGGAATCCACAAAAGGGAGGATCTGACATATCAGAAAGGATGAGGGAACACAAGAAGCAAAGGTGTAGAAAATGAAATACACACACTTCCTTTGAGGTTACAAAATTATTTTCAATGGTGAAAAAATATGTTACTCTCTGATGTGATTCTAAATCTATGTCAAGGTCATATTTAAGAAATTATTCTAAAATGTGAAAAGTAAAGGGATGTCAAAACAGCTAAACTTGCAGGACAGTGGTGGTGCGTGCCTTTAATCCCAGCACTTGGGAGGCAGAGCCAGGCAGATTTCTGTGTGTTCGAGGCCAGCCTGGTCTACAGAGCGAGATCCAGGACAGGAACCAAAACTACACAGAGAAAGCCTTTCTTGAAAATAAACATACAAACAAAAAACAAGCTAAACTTTCCATATCTCACTGGATAATAAGATATAGATGAAGTAGACTGTGAGAAGACACAAACACACACACACACACACACACACACACACACACACACACACACACACAAAACTGCTATACACTATATCCACAGAGATGAACTCAAAATCTACAGATAAGTCAAAATGGAATTATCAAAATTTACAGTAGTTCACAAGAAAGGAGAAAACAAACTAAGAACATAGAGAATGGGATAATAAATAGAATATAAAAAATGCCTGACTTAAGCCCTAACAAAGTGATAATTATATTAAATATAAATTGTATTAATATATCAACTAAAAGATAGAAAATAGATGAGCAAATTTTAAAAGTGACCCAAATCTATGCTGCCAATAAGTCACTATAACTGTGACAGTATGGGTATATTGAAAGCAAAGAAAAAATATATCATACAAATATTAAAATCTAACAAGAATGACTATATTAATATTGCATCAAATGGCCTTAATAGGCAATGAGAATTATCAGAGTCAGAGAAGGGCATTATATGATCATACAAGGATCAATTTTCGCAAACATACGACAATTCTAAGTAAGTATGTATTCAAAAGACAGAGCAAAATACATGGAAAAAAGAGAAAAGAGAGAGAAAAAGAAAGAAAAGAAAGGGAAGACAAAGTCGCAATTATTATTGGAGGATTTATTCTCTGAGTCCTCCAAATGGGTAGACCATTCATGTAAAAAACATCAAGGACACAATAGAAGACCATCAAACAGCAGAGTCTAACCAATAACAGAGGATAATAAATTCTTCAGGAGTGACATGTGACATGAAGATAGCATTTATCCTGGACCATAAATGAAGTCTCAAAATGAAAAGAAAACCTACTCCCCACACATTAATTATAGTCTCTGAAATCAGAGCAGTCAAACTGAAGAAAAACAGAGAGGTAAGACTCTCCCTTGACAACTGAACAGTTGTCTAAATAATCCACAGGCTGAAGTAGTCTCAAGATAAGCCAGCACAAACATTAAAGTTAATGAAAATGAAATAGCATATCAAAATCTGTGTCCAGTCACAGCGGGGATGAGAGCGAAATGAAAGATCTACATCTATACACTGGAGAATAGGGAAAGCCTCCAGTTTGGGAATCTTAGCTTCAATGTCCAGAACTAGGAAAGATAACCAGACAAAGATTCTCAAAGGAACAAAAGGAAATACCAAAGAGTCAAAAAATTAATAAATTTGAAAATCAGAAAAACACAAGAGAAAAGCCATAATGTCGATTTAAAAAAAAAAAAAGATTGATAAAAGTGACAAACTTCTAGTCAGCCTGACAATGTCTAGATGATACAAGCTACCAACAGGTGCTGCTACAGGACCTGTTCATCGGAACAAGACAATTAGAGGATTTCAAATACCACAATCAGATGTGCACTCTGAGAACCAAGATGAAAAGGACCGATTCCTCAAAACACTCAAAGTATACCCTTTCACCCACTCTGAATTACGCCACTTGAACAACCTGATCGTTAAATACTTTCAATTATGTCATTCACACTAAAATTAAACAGGTGGTGGTGGTTTCACTCGAAGGTTCTACTGAATGTTGAAGGAATGATTAGAATAAATTTATAGGATCTCTCCTGAAAAACTCACAAGAGGGAAGAACTTTCCAGTTCACCTTATGAAGCTGATTACCCTGAGGCCCAAACTAGACAAAGGCAGAGGAAGGAATGAAGGGAAAGAATAAAGGGAGGGAGGGAGATGGGGAGAAAGGGGAGAGAGGAAGGGGGGAGGGAGAGAAGGAAGGGAGATGGAGAGGAGGGAGGGAAAAGGAGGGAAAGAGAAGGAGGTAGGATCGGAAATAAAAAAATTAAGTCACAAAGGAAGAAAGGTAGGAAGGGGTAAAAGGAAACCAAAGGTCACTCTCTCATCCAGAAATACATATATAATAATCCTTATATTAGCAAAGAGAATTCAGTAATTTGTAAAAATATTGCACACCATGACAAATGGGCTTATTCTGGGGATAGGAACTGGATCTGTAGCTAAAGACCAGAGAATATAATCTGTCTTGGTATTAGGCTAAAGAGTTGTAATCATGTGACACTAGTAATCAATGCAGAAAAGCATCTGGCAGAAGTCTACATCCATCCAGAACACACTCTCCCTCAAAAGTAAAAAATGAAGGGATTTCTTCAACTTGAGCAACAACCACACCCTTACACCTGTAGCTGACATGACACTTAGAGGTGACCTGGTCTTTTGCTTCTAAGACCAAAGACATGGTATGTGAAACTGCTCTCTCCTCAGTCCTATTCAGCACCATGCTAGATCTTAGAGCATGCAGACCAGAAAAACAAAACATTGTAACTCTGACCCTGTTAGCAAATGACATAATACCTGTGGGAAAATCCGTGGGATCTATAATAAAATCCTAGAACTTGGGTGAGTGAGTGTGCTAAGGTCACAGGTATCAAACTAAACATGCGCAAGATACTTGCATTTCAGTACTCCAGCAATGAACACATAGGTCCCAGGAATCAAGACACAATGCTCCTTACAATCACTCAGAGTGCAATAATGAGAAGTAAATGTAATAAGACAGACACAGAAATCACTTTGTGAAACTGTATAGAACAGGGTGAAAGAAATTAAATGTCTAAGCAAATGGTAAATGTGTATCAGGTTATGGGTTGGACGACTCAGCCAAATAAAGTAACAGTTCTTCTCAAGTAAATACATAGATTGATTGAAACTCACATGAATTTCCAGAGGAAACAGGTGTTTAGACATAGACAATAGTATAGTGAAATTGTGTTGATAGGCAAAGGAACTAGAATCGTTAATTTTGTTTTAAATAGAAGAATGTGAGAAGTCTCAAACTACTCAATTTAAACCTTAGGGACCTATAGGATTCCTATACTTAGGACTTGGCAGAGGGATAGAGACATATATTTACAGACTAGAACCCAGAACTTAGATTCACATCCATATGCTCATTAGCTCTATAAGAAGTGTGCCAAAGTCATTCAGTGAAGAAAGCTCTGGTGGTAACAAAGGGTAGGTGGGTAGATATACCCATGAGCAGGAAAACTCAATTCTGTTTTCTCATTTTATAAAAGAACAACTGAATGTGGACTAACAATGTAAAAAATAAAATATAGGTGCTTCAGAAAAAAATAGAAAACATGATAGTAGTTTTAAGAAAATAGGGTCTGATTACTGGGGTAAGCTGTGGAGCCTTCATGGCACTGGACTAGGCCCTCTGCATAGCCAGACAGTTGTGTAGCTTCATCTGCTTAAGGGGCCCCCTGGCAGTAGGATCAGAATCCATCCCTGGTGCATGAGCAGGCCTTTTGGAGCCCACTACCTATGATGGGACACCTTGCACAGCCTTGAGGCAGGGGAAGGGCTTGGACCTGCCTCTACTAAATGTACCTCCCCATGGGAGGTCTTAACTTCTTGTAGGAAGGGATGAGAGGTGGGTTGGGAGAGGGAGGCTGGAGGGGCAGGATGAGGGAAGAGGGGGATCTTTGGTATGTACAATGAATAAAAAAAATTTCTTAATTAAAAAAAGAAAAAAGTCTTGAGACTTTATATCAAATATAGAATTCTAAAAGGAAAAGTGAATATAGTTGAGTTTCTTTCCAGTTAACTTTTTTTCCTCTATGAGGGACATGTTAAGAGCATGTAAAGGAAATGTGTAGGGGACTTGAGAGATGGCACAGCAGCTAAGAGTGCATATTGCTCTTTTAGAAGACCCGAGTTCAGTAACCATCATCCAAGTCTAGTGGATCACAGGTGTCTGCTACTTATGCTGCAGGGCAATCTAATACCCTTTTCCTGCTTCTGCAGGCACTTGTACTCACGTGCATGCAAATACACACACACACACACACACACACACACACACACACACACACACACACGTCAGGAGATTGGAGAAGTGGCTCAGTGGTTCAGAAAGATTACTTTCTGCTCTTCCTAAGGACCAGAGTTCGGTTCCCAGCATCCCTATAAAGCAGCTCACAACCAACTGTAACTCCAGCTCTAGGAAACCAGATACCTTCTGGCCTCCTTGGGTGCCTCTATCTAAGTACATATATTTACTCACAGATATACACATAATTAAACGTAAAATAAGTCTATGAAATGAAATAAATCTGTTTTAAAAAGACAGCCTATAGAGTGAGAGAACATGTGTGCAACCCAAATATTATATGTATTTTAAATTATATATATACAATTATATATATATATATACATGTTCAACTGTGAAAACAAATTTAGATCATCCAGTTGGACAGCTGGCTAAAGAAGTTTAGTAGGACATGTAATTGCAAATACATACATGGAAACATGCTCTTATCAGCCCCAAGAGAAAAGGAAATTCATACCACAGTGAGATATTGCTACAGATTTATCAGAACCCCTAAAGAAAACCATGATTACAATAAACACTGGGAGGATGTAGGAAGCAGGGTCTCCCATACATGTGCCGGATGTTAAATCCTACAACCACTCTTAGTCAGTTTAGCAACAGCTTAACACTAACAAACCCACTAAACATGTAACTACTATGCAACCCTGCAGTTTCTCTGCTGTGCATTTATTTAAGAGAAAGGAAAATGTATGCTCACACAGAAACTTCAACAAGGATATTTGTAGAAAAAAATGTTCATTTATAATAGCCATAACCAGACACGACCCAGATGTTCCTCCATGGGTGACTGGTTGAACACATTATGGTTAACCTGAAGCCTGCAAATCCTGTTCAGCAATGAAAAGGAATGTGCTATACATACATACAACAACCAAGAAGAGAATGTATGCCAACTGCATGGCTCCATGTATAAACATATCTGAAATGGTAGCAAGAGATTGCAGTAAGTGCCTTCCAGGGCTAGGCAGGGTACCAGGGAATGAACGATGTCTGACATGAGGCTGTGGAAGGAGTTCATTAGCAAGACAAATGCGGATCTTGACTATGCCAACATCGTTATCCTTGTGATCTTAGTACTATAGTCCGCAAGATGCTGCTTTTGGTTGAAACCTTCCACAGGCCCCATCATCCTGGGTTGCTTCTGACTAAACTTGAATCTACACTTACAGAAAAAAGTTTATTCAAGAAAAAAAGGATCCAGTAGCATATCTGAGTTCAAAAATTTGTTTTGAAATAAGTACTTGCTAAGGAAACCCACTCACATTGCTGATAGCAACTGATATTGCTAACTGATATACTCTGCATCCTAAAGTTATTATTACGATCATTGTATCATGCTTTTTGATTTATAGCTAGTCTGATTCATTTATTTAAACTAGTTGATTGGTCTGTAGACTCTTAGTATTTGTAACTTTGGCATGTAGGAAAAAAATGAAGCTGTTATGGACACTGAGAGAGAATCATAAAGAGTTACAATGTAAGAAACATCATCTGCCAACATACTTTTTAAGGTAATTCTAAAATAAGAGGATTTAATCTTACTCCCCCTTTAGTCACATAGCAACCTTTCATAAGGCATATTTATTGTCTACTATGGGAAAGCATTCTTAGCCCAACGTCCTTGAGAGTTGAGGTCACCAGTCCATGTGGCGAGACACGTTCAGAGCTTGCTTCTGAAAAGTAATTAAAATTGCCTTGAAGCACTCAGAAAGATGGTAACCAAAATTATAAATCTTTCCCCAAGCTTCCACCTTTCCCACCACTGACAAAAGGCAGTCATCGGTTGCTGCTGCCTTTGCCAGCTCATTACTGCTATGCTGGGGCTTGATTCTGTTACATTTCACATTTCCTCTCTTGAACAGTGCTCACACTGCTTTTTTCATCAGATGCCTAAGTGGGTTCCATCACTTTAGCAGAACAGACTACAGAGACCTTGCCTGCAAGCCTTTGTCTAATTAACTAATCCTGTGAGCTGTAACACTGTTCACCATTAACTTTGTGGAATAGCCTACTACTTAAGGGGGCTGACTTGTTAATCACTGACAGCCAGTTCCACATGTGAACATGTGTTTGTCGGGGTGTCGGTAAGTGTGTTTGAGGATGAGAGTGAATGCGTGCAAGAACACTTCATAGGTTGATGTAGCGTGTTCTTTATGTCAAAATGGCATAATAATACTGGTTGCTTAAACTTGCATCACTCTATTACACCTCTTTGGCTATGGCTGGCTATTGTTTCAACACGCTTGAGTGATTTCTATCTTGTAACTGACATTAGACCTTTGGGGAGTATGGGAAGGAGAGATAACCACTACCATATTTCAACTTGACTTAGGAGTCTATTAATTCTGAATCCTGGGGTTGGAGGGGCTCTTTCTTCTCCTTTTCAAACTCATGACAAAGCACTGACAAAGTTTATCTAGTGGGTATTTGGAATTAGTACACACAAGTCAAACTTCTTGTTTCCTAATTTGAGCTGGTGTCATATCTGTCTTAGAATTTCAATTAAAAAGTTCCATTAGATGATCATATTTAGAATACATATTTTCTATATATATATATATATATATATATATATATAATTATACATATATACTATATGTATTAGTAGCTCAATCAGGAATTTCGTGTAGAAAAATTTATTCTTTCTGATCACACGTTGAATGAAAGTCATCTTGTTTCTTATATATAGCAGGCACTTTTACTTAAATAGCAACAACAACAAAACAATGTCTTCTCTCTTTATCCTTTAGGCCCCTACAATTTTGTCTATCCTAAGACAACCAAAGAATTGCATTCTCAGAGTCCTTTATACTGGATTTGAACTCCCTCATGTAAGTGGCTTATTAAAAGATCATGAAAGTACCAATGGAAAGGTAATATAGAACCCAGACATAAGAGAGAGTAAATCTGAAGTAGATGATAGACTTGAGAGTCTTGCTTTGCCTCCTTCTAGCCCCAAGTAGGAGTATGATGGATCAAGCACGAAAACTAGCTCTCTGATATTTCTAGTACCTTCTCTTAGAATCATGTAAGATCAATTCCGAACAAAGATACACTCCAAAATATTTAGAGACAGAATATCCTGTGACCTCTGAGTGGACCTAAGAAAATCTGCTTTAAAATCTACAAAAGTGGAAGAAAGTGGCTGGGTAATTTAATGCACCAGTAAATAAGAGGTCAAAGGCAATTTGCTTCCTGTTCCCCTGTGCCATTATATTGATATGTCTGGGGATAAAAAGCCAACTCTGGTTAATGTCCAGAGCAAGAAAGGATAAGCAAATTCACAATTGTGTTTTGCTCTCCGGCTCCAGAGCATCGTGGACTGCTGTTTAGAATCTGTTCGGGTCCCTGGAGCCATGTGCACAGGAAATGGTGAGCACATTGTCAGAATCTGCTTGCTGTCTGTGGGTTTTATGAATTGTTAAAAGCAAAGACGCCTCTCCATGCTTGCAGTCCTAACCAAAAGCATCCACACAGTTACATCCTCCATCCCACATATCAGATACCTTCCATGAAAGTATAGATGTGTGTGTTTGTGTATATTCTTATTTGAACAGCAACAAAAAATTAAAGGTCTATACTAGACTAGGATTTTGTCAAATCTCATTCTTTGTTTTCCCTTTCTCAAGCCCAAACTGTTTAACATTAAGTAAATCAGGGTGGTTACACCTCTGTAAAAATTTCAATATGAAATGTGGTCGTTTACTGAACTCTTGGCCTCCTTGGCTTCACCCCTGACCCCTAAACACACACACACACACACACACACACACACACACACACACACACACACATACAGCCCTGTCTGTTCTACTCCCATTTTCCTATGTGCCTCCTGAGAGAGGGAGCTGAACAGATGGTTGTACCTTAGGCACTGGCTAAGTTACCGTAACTAGAAAAAGACAGGCCCTCCCTACTCCTCCCTGCCATGCAGAGCTCAGTGAGGCAGTAGAGCAAGCCATGAGCCTGCAGCCTCAAAAGCTAATGAAGGGAGGAATTGAACACCCTCTGCCCATCTTGTCAAGCATGGTCCTTTCTGTATACAAGACTGAGAGCAGCAGTAAGTAGATAATGAGTGAATGGAGAGCTTTGGATTGCGGGGTTTTAGAAAAATGTAAAAGTCACTGTTAAGTCAAGCTTCCATATCATGGATAGCTGTAAAGTTCCAGGTCCTGAATCAGGTTCCTCAGTAAGTCATCACTCAGGCACGGTCCCTCAGCACAAGCATCTGATACTCTATCTTAAATTACTTATTTACTCCACGTACCTAAAGAATGCTCATGCTAAGATTACTCATCTGATTCTAACACTTGTAATGAAGAGGAATGGACAGTCTTAAAACACCTTCTCCTGTCTCTTTCAGTCACTGGAACATGGTTGTCTAAGCATCTTCATCTACCAGTTCATTGCAGTTACCTCTTGAAAGTCAGTAGCCACAGCCTAGTTCCAACATACTCAGTACAGAAATTACCCCTTCAGTTGACGGAAGATATGTAAGCCCCCTTTCAGGTATCAAAAGTAATGGAAAAAAATTAGACTTGTATCCTGAGGCAGAGACAAAGGATATTTGAGAGATGGGTTTCAGTTTCTACTTCTGAAAAATGGGAGTAATATGTCTAAATTGTGAAATGCCAAATTGCTTTTAAGAATCTCCAAATAGTAGATGCCCAAACACCAACAGATGTCACCATCACCACCATACTGTCTTCATCATCTCTGGCAATCAGTAACAATAATATCTGGCAATGAAAAGTAACAGCTGTCTTTTAGTGATCCTCAAAGCACAAGGACACGTATACTAACGAATATGTGTTATAGGTTGCTATATTCCCCAGCTCTGAAGGGTTGATGTTCTGATGCTCTCTTAGCATGACAACCCAGAGACCAGTAACCCATGTTGTATTTAACTCTCACTGTGTGAAATTATTCTACTATCAATGAAAATTACGAATTTGACATGTTCTAGCAGCATCACCTAATTGTGGTCAAATCTGACACACATATTCAGTTCAACTTAGACAGGTACCACAAATGACAAGGAAAATATATGATATGAAAAACAGTAGATGTTTATCATTAACTCACTGCCTGCTCATAAAAAAAAGCATACTGGGCAGTGGTCTTTAGTAAACCCAAACAATGGATGTAGAAAGATGGGCAATACAAAAGGAGGATGGGTCTAAGTTACTCTACATAAGAAACAGGCAGAGAAGTCTTCAGGGATTAGGTAAGTATGCATACAGGAATTCTGAAGTCTCTTAGGGAGAGAGGTCAAAGAGGCAGAACCATACACAGAGGAAGAGAATGAGTGGAGAATACCGACTGTCCCCAGAGACTCTCTGAGCTGAAGGAAATGGACTGAATGATGGAAATCCTTTGTGCTTCATCTCTAACCAAGAAAGCATGGAGTGGGCCACAAGCGGCTTCATCATTTTCCTATGTGTGAAGGTGTAGTCAATATTTCTTATTATTTTACTATTATAAAAAAGCAAATAGCATGCATTCAAGCCTTGCTTCAATGATTACATGGTGCAGGAGCTGACAAGCAAAACCTAAAAAAGAGTTCAAAATAAGCAAGTCATTTGTTCTGTGTATAAGATGTTCTACGAGAGCAGGGACCTTGTCTCTTGTTAGTAATCCATCCCTGCAGCTGCTAGGTCACCTAACAAAGCTTTGTGAAGATAACTACTAGCTACATGTTTACAGGAAAGACAGAAAAATATTGGAAAAATGTTTAAAAGGGTTTAGATTTAGAGCTGGCACTTTCTTGGTATCTAAGTGTCCAGACTTTTTTTTTCCAGGTCTATTATTAGTTTGTAGAACTGACACAAGAATTTCCATACAAATTTTCTGACATAGTTCCTTCCTACTTAACAAACAAATTAAATAAAAGTGATCTCTTTCAAGACAGCCCCTGATCTCCCTTAATGAAGGCAAAAGCTGGCTGGCTGCTTGTTTTTTTTTTTTTTTTTTTTTTAAGTAGTACTAAAATATAAGAGGTGGCAAAGTTATAATCAATCTACCTCTAAGATAGTATGAGCTGAAGCCTAGTGTATGAAGGGACCAATAAGATTTTTCTACCAACATCCTGACAGTACTTCTTTCTTATATCATGAAGTTCATTGCACCTCCACCACCATCAAAACAAACAAACAAACAAACAAACAAACACACATAAACCAGCATCAGACAATAATTGAATGGATGAGTGTGCCCATGTTTCAATAAAACTTTATTCTTAAAACTCTTTGTATTTATGTGTATACACTGGTGAAGCTCTCTGTCTTGGTCACAGAAGCCCCCTTTTTTACCTTTTCCCCCTAGTGGGGGGCAGTCCAAACAGAAGCTTGTTAACTGGTAGCAGTGCTAAGAATTAGAGACTCCTGAAATGCTCAGCCCTAAACAGGACATCTATATTACCCACTCTGAGGCTCAGGGAACATAAGGAAATGTAAGAGTCAGAGGATGGGGAGGCAGACTGTGAAATACTTTCTTGTAGATATGACATGACAGTTGAAATCATGAACACATCAGCTATGACCGTGTTCATGAAGACTCCCTCCCCCCCACACACATACACGGGGGCAATGACAGGAAGATGGGGACTAGTAAGGAAAAAAAATAGGGTATCATCATGAGTGGGAGGGAAATACGAGAAGATAATAAGGGCTTACTGAGATCAAAATACATTGTATACAAGTATATATATATATATATATATATATATATATATATATATATACACAACCAAAGAAAATAAACTAGCACAAAGCAGGCAGCTAAGTGGATTTCCTGTTAGGCCACAGTATTTCAGTACTTGCTCTGGAAGAGACAGGGAGCAATGAAAAGCAGAAAATTCAGAATTCTAGTTGAATGTGTGTTTTGCGTGAAGGAGGCCTCACCAAATCCTTACAGAAGTTGAGGACTTCCTGGGCAGAAGTTGTACGACAGTGTTGAATTAAAGCAGGTGTCAGTGGTGAGCAAGTGTGCAGAGTGCAGTGACCAAACGATGCCACTAAAGGAAGCTGTTTGTATTTGGGAAGGGTCCTGTTTTGAAACTGATATATGTTCTTTAGTTACAAGCCTAACTTGTGCACCTCTTAAGAAGATATATTTGTATTTAGCTGCTCCTGTGACAATAGTTTGAAACTTGACCTTTCTCTATAATATGCATCTCATTCTCGCCTGACTGCTCCTGGTAATTATTATTGTGACAATTTCTTTTCTGGCTTTGAGGATTGTCAGTGTATATGAGAATCAGCAATGATGGCATCAAATTACTTATTTTCTTTTATGATTCATTCTCCTGTTTTGATCTCTCTCTCTTTCTCTCTCTCTCTCTATACACACACACACACACACACACACACACACACACACACACACATATATATATATATAATTTATTTATTTTGGTATTAGTGAAAAAGATGACACTGTTTATACTGAATGACCAAAAATGCTGTTAGTTCAAATTTAAAGATCAAGAAGAAAATATATACTGACAAAAAGACCCATTCTCATTCTTACTGAAACAGCTATGTATTGAAATGTCAGGAGAAAGAATTTTTGTATTGGCCTACAAGTCCATCTATATAAACCTGTGTTAAAAGGACTCTCTGCAGCCCAGGCTCACTCCTGTGGCTTTACTTGCAAATCAATAGGTGTCTTGAAACAGGATATAAGAACATGTGTACCCAATAGAAAATTTGGTGCAAATTTAAAAATAACTCGATCACATCAATCTCAAAATTATGTACTTGCATCCTTGTATTTCCTAATGAGCCCTCAAGGTATAGCATTATATTTTCTCAGCCATTAGCACTGCCATTCACCAGAAACATAATACAGTAATCACTCAGAGGTTCAAGGAAATGAAAGTCTCTCACATTTGCCTACTGCCCTCTGTAGTCTAATATAGTGTTGAATGTTACAACAGTGTAAGCTCCTCCATACATGCCGATAAAAGCCTCTGCGGGAGACAGCTGTGATGAACTGCCTGAAATATTGAGGTAGCTTCTGATTTTTGAGAGGGGAATGTTCCCTCCCAAAGCAATTACCCACATCCCTCACTCTATGAAATGTTTGTGTTCTGGTACAACTGGTTGAAAAGTGAATCCAGCTTCTCCCCTGCCTTTGATTATAAAAATGGAGGGCCACTCATGTGAGGGAAGAAAAAAGGGCTCAAAGAAGTCATCAAAACCCCATTTTTAAAAGACACACACTCTTGAAATCCTGGAGATGGAAAAGAAAACTATGCTTGATAAATAAAGATGGGTCCTCAAAAGAGATAGGTAGGAACCCGAAGTAGTTATGATTGTTGGGAACAACCCAAAGGACAAATGGAATCATAAACAAAGGAAGGACACACTACCAGAATCAAATATCGCTCAGAGTCTATCAAATGCTTTCCCACATTCACCAGCAGGATAAGATGCAATTCTCTGTGGTGACTCAAACACAACTTCATAACATTCTATGGGAACAGCAGGATTTTAAAAAGTAACAGATTGATTTGGCCAGCAGGACCAGTTGATGACAAGAGCAGGGACAATAATACATTACACTATCCTCACCTATAAGGCAATTTGGCTACCTATCATGTTCATGCTTTATGGTTGGTGTGGGTTTTCTCACAAATTATCATCAATGTAAGTCTATATCTGGGTATCTGAAACCTTTTATTTGTGTGAATGGAAGTAATGCAAATGCCAAGGCCCACAAGGGATGTGGTACCTGCTTTTTGCTCTAACCAAGACAATCACCATTTTATTTAGATGCTCTTATCCCAGTTTTACAAAGTTTTGTTGATTTAAGATTACATCATATCGGGGACCCAAGTTCAGTTCCCATAGCCCACAGCTCACAAGCTCATAACTACCTGTAAATTCAACTTCAGGAGATGTAACATGCTCTTCTGGCCTCTAAGGGCATCTACAGACATACATAAAAATAAAAGTATAAAAACCTTTAAAAGTTATATTGACATGGTAGAGCCTAAATATGAATCCCAAGACCTGACTTAAAATCTAAACTTCACAAAAAATGACATCTCTTTGTATTTCTTTTCCATGTGTTCACCTTTTTTGTTTTACCTTCAAAGATGAGAAATTTCAAAAAAGCTTTCCTTTTTTTGTGGCTAGCTTTCCTTATTATAATGTTTTGGGGAAGCTAAATTTTATCTTTAGTAAGAAAATACTCAGAATTAAATGAATGAATATCCAGGTTGATGATAATCAAGGTTAAATTTCATGGCCTCTCTTTCTGGGTTAACCCCCTTCTTTTTATTTTTTCCAAGTGTTTTTATGTGATTTTTTAGCAAAATTAAATCCGAATTAAAATTCATTCCAAGGGAATTTGGCACCCCTCCTTGAGATGATTAGTGACAATTTGCAATCTTACAATCATTATAAATGATTGTTGTGATAAAGAGACATTGAAAGGAGAGGCTCAATTGGTTGAAGTAGGAAATGACTCAGACGTCCCATTAATGGGACTTGACTTCATTCGTTCTCTGATCCTGTTGACTTAACAAGCACTGTTTCCTCCCAAAGGTGCAGGAACTATGCTAAACATGAACAGAAAAAAATATGAGCAAAATAGGACTCTGATCCCAGAGTCTCACTCACCCTTGAGAAGACAAACCTAAACACTAATGATGTGAGTTCACTGCCAAGCCTATGCTGTGAGCAAAAGTGCTTGGTAACAATATGGCAAAAGCTTGCTTATAGCAAACATAAGGACATCACCCAAGGTAGGTCATTCTGAGGATTGCCTTTGGGAATCTGGAAATATTTGGTGAAAAGGAGACAGGAATTGAAACTGACTACCTTCCAACCATATGAAAACTATGACGTCAGAAACTCTCGCCAGACAGATACAATGGGAGCCAACTTTGCTGGGGGCAAGAAAGCAGCAGTAGAGAAATGAAGGATTAACAAGAGTCTGTATGCAGCATCTCCTAAGATCCACGTCCGGCACCTGTCAGAGAGGCTCAGGGTATATTGTATACTTCAATTCATAGACATAACCTCATTCACTCAGAACAAACTTCCAATAATAATTTCAGCTAACAAATTAGTTTCATATACTTGGCATTCAGAAACCTCCACATAAGAAGCTACTATCTAAACTTGAAATTGAATTATTTGATGATATTAATAATCTTATATTCCTAATATCCTAGATCCCACATAGAATAAATCCTTTAAAACAGCTATCTTGTTCATCTGCCTTTCCAGTAATCGTGTGGTCTCATTCTAGATCCATTAACTGTTTTGATTCTGTGCTTGACTCAGGTGAGAGTGAATCCAATAAAATATTTAAAAGGTAAAAGCTATTTAACTCTCTTTCTAGCTGACCCTGCACAGATCTCAGGCATTGCTATGCCCAGGCACAACAGGATGAAGTTAACAAATGTGTCTGCCAGTTTACTTTATTAAACAGCATTATCTCGTAGCATTAAATGCCAAGGAATATAAACTGCCGGGGAAATATTATTCACAAGAGAAAAAGTACATGGCCTTATGGCAATTTGAGTTGCAGAAGATACAACTAATAATTGTATAGGTAAAGCCATCTTGACTCAGTACATGCTTGGGTCAATTATGGAAAAGACAGAGCAATGTAATTATTCATTTTTCAAGACAAGAGTAAGGGCTTGAGTTCCTCTGCAGCTGCCAGGGCGGGGACAGAGGATGTGACACACACTCCATGGGAAAAAAGCCCGGAGTTTAGGAACAAAACACATACTACTCAACCCTCTCATTTCCTAAATCACTCATGAATATATTTCCATAAGCAGCAAGAGCCAAATTATTTCAAATTTGCCCCATCTTGTCTACCACATCAGGATTTCCAAAAATTGAGAAGCTGAGAATGTGGGTGGAGGTAGAAAAGAAGATCTCTGCAAGGCCAAGTACCATCAACTTACAACTATAAATCTTTGGGATAGTCCTAGAGCCAAACACTAATTTACTGATTTTTTTTTTACAAAAATAAACAATAAATATGTGATGCAGAAATACACATCTTCTCCATTTCTTTCAGGACTATCAACCTTCTGAACAGGAGACATTTTTGCTAGGTATCTGTGCATGAACACATCCTGGCCAACATAAATATTATGGCAACAAAGAAAATGTTTCTTATACTTTTTGTCCAAAGGAAGTACAACTGCTTAGCATTTCAAGAATGTTTGTAACAGGAAAGAGAAAATTCCAGAATGGGTAAGGCTGGTACTGAAATGGTGTTGCTGGAATATTGAAGACTTGGTGATGGACTGGGCTATAACATGATTTTAGCACAGGGTTGGAATCAACAAAATGGAGATTGAAATGCAAGTAGCATATGTAAACCATGGCAGGAAGCTGGATTTCTTAGCACTCTAGCTTGAGGTGAAAGCACTCCTCATTCTCTGTTGCGTTCAGACAGCTTCTCCTCAGCAGTGATATTCCAGGGCTAACCTTTGGCTGCTCACAGCTATCAATTTCAACTTGAAATCCTCTTGTTATTTGTGATCGAAATTAAACATTTAGTGAAAGGAAAATTCTTAACCTGTCTTAATCTCTCTCCACTCCTCTATGAAGTAAAATGAATAATCTTCCCCTTACAAGGCTTGTACTTTAAGGAACGAATTGACTATATAAAAATTAACGCATTGCTTATTCTGGTAAGCACTTACTCATGTGAACAAGTCTTACTTACTATTTCATTTACCTAACACAAAATGGTAAAGGGGGTTGCGGTGGTCTGAGCGGTTGCGGTGGTCTGAGCACTTGTCAGAGCTCCAAATTCATATGTTCAATATTAACTGTCAAGGTGGTAGTAGTAAGACACTGGGTGACTGGGATGGCTCTGCCCTCATAAAGGGTGTTAGTGCCCTTATCAAAGGGAGGGGGCAATGTTTATGGTCCCCTCTCTTCCCTTTTCACAATACATGGACTTTTTCACCTGGAAAAATAAGGCCACCGTAAAGTCAACTACACATCATTTCCTTTTTGCCCTAGTACAGTTTATAAGCTCTGGAATCTTTTAAACCCATTAATAGAATCCTTGTTCATGTATGCCTATACACATGCACACATATATACATATAGGCACACAAATACACACAGACACATATATTACACACACACACACACACACACACACACGACATATGTGCACACACATGCACATAAAAATACACAAACACACACATTTTCCACACACTTATACACATGGACACGCATACATATAGACATACACGCACCTACACATGAACATGCATATGTACACATAGAAGCAAACGCACAAACACACACAAATGAAGAACTTCCCTTGCGTCAGCTCTTTCAATTCCCTCAGTAATTTTGAACGAAGATGCCTATATTAAATTTTTAAAATAAATGTGTCTCAACAAACTAATTTGTAAAATATGTTGTATCTAACCTATCCGTTATACGGACGAGGACCTTAGGCCAGTGACCTAAGTGAACCAAAGTTCAACAGCTTGCAAATGGAAGAGCCTGGAATTGAACTGAGTCTGACTCGAAACTGGAACTCTTTGAATGTCTCCCCAAGGTACACTGAAGAAGCAGAGAGCCCCGGGGACTGGGCTTTCAATTCAAGAGAGATATTATGTGCATCTTTCAATTAGAGCAATTATAGACTGACACAGAAAAGTAAAAACTTATTCAGGACAGGCTCTATCCACGCACGTTCAAGGGAAACACATCAAGGAATAGATCCCTGTAGGGGAAGGTTAATCAAAGAGGTTTTTTGAAGGATATAAATATTGAGGCTTTAATATTCCAATTCATTATTGGTGACCTGTTTCTGCCACAAAAGAGAGAAATGGTCCCCTTGGTCGTCTGCCTGGAAAAGGATCCGTCCCCCTCCCTTTCTTAATTCATGCTTCTTTCTTCATCTGAATAGAGTGACAATGAGGAAGAAGACGGTGATGACAACATCAGCAATAGTTATTATAGCAAAGCTCCCTTTATGGAAGGCATGCTGTGTGTAAGAATCTGTGGGAGCGTGTGTGTTTCTGATCTCACTTCGTCCACGACACAGTGGGGAGAGGTACCCAACGCTCTGCTTCCAGTCACAGAGACAGTGATGCTGAGATTTAAAGATGCTGTCTTAAGAGTTAAGGTCAAGATGGGCAGTAAGCGGTAGAGATGTGGCTGGGATACAAATGTCACCACCTCAGTGTCAAGTTCCTCCCATTACTGCCCTCTTGCTGTGGCTTCCTCAGCTTCAGCACACATGAGAATCTTTTTGGAAGCTTATTGAACCCAGATGTTTACAGAGCACGCCTTCTCTTAGTTAATGTGCTGGGGGTGGCTACAGGACATGAAAGTGCAGTTCTAACAAGGTCCCAAGTGGTACATGTGCTGCTGGACCTGGGATGTCCTTTGAGAACCATGACCTCCTAAATTCACGTGTCCATTGGCACCTGTAAAGTCAAGTACTCTCATTCTCAAATTAGTACTTAGAGGCTCAGTATATGCAATGCTCATGAAAAAAAAAAAAAACCACAAAAACCAAAAAGCAAAACAAACAAACAAACAAAAATCCCCTAGCGGAGTCTACCATCAACACATCACAATGTTAGATATCATTGTGGTATTTTATTCTTGAAGGTCATGTTCACAATTACATAAGCAATCTAGCCAGAAATGCTGTCTGGTCCACAGTCTAACTTACGTTTGTACTACCACATCTGTGATTAGATTTTACTCTGTGTTAATTACGGTACATCTAAGTCCGATTTTTGTGCTTTATTTTCAATACTACAAGGCAGAAAACATACATTCAATTAGGGTGTTTTTCTGTCTTCATGCCTATCCACGTGCCTGTTAAGCATGTTCTGGACTGTTTATTGCTTAATAATGAAATGACTCAAAATCGGACAATGAAACCAGAAGAGAGTTTAAATTATCCTATTAGATTCAAGTTAGCAGAAGACTTAGGGTGGTCCCTCAGGTCTTCTGCTTCTGAGCCTAATGCCGGCCCTTGGTTTGTTGTACCGACCTAGATAGAGCCATGGAAGAAGAGATAAACAGCCAGTGTAATTACAGTGACATAATGGTTAAACTTTTATAGCTGAGGGGACCAGCAAATAGGATTTTAAAAATCAAATTAAAACTGTCATTCCACAACATTAAGTTTCCAGAATTTTCATTTTTTAATATTAATGATTTTTTTCTCCAAAAAGGAACAAACAATGCTAATTCTACTGCTACAATACTGTTAATGAAGAAATAAAGAATAATTTATCATTGCATAATTAACACAGTACAGTTAAGCATGTTTTAATGATTTTGTATAATGGCCTCTCATAACTAGATGATACTTGTTAGTCATAGTGAGAAGAAAAAGAGGACTATGCTGGGAATCATTAATGAAGATGCATAAACTGACCAGGCTTGTATTTTATTCTTTTATGTAAAGTGTTTACAAGATTACTTGGTGTGTTTTGGCACTGGTTTGGTCCTATATCTGTAGGTGACCAGATGGTCAATAAAATATTTTTACTGATTCAAGATATCAAAAGCTAGGAAATAAATGGCTGAGAATACAAGCCCTGCAAGGCAGCCGGCTTTCTTCTTTGCTTCCAAATAGAATCAACTTTTTATGCAATTTATTTGTGCATTAGACACTGAAGGGAGGAGAATATTGTTATTTGAAGCCATTTATAACAACTTGCATTTGTCACAAGTAATGAGGATATTTATTGTTTTCTGTTCAAATATGTTGCAGGTCAGAATATATATAGAGAGAGGGGAGAGAGAGAGAGGGAGAGAGAGAGTGGAGAGAGAGAGAGAGAGAGAGAGAGAGAGAGAGAGAGAGAGAGAGAGAGAGAGAGAGAGAGAGAGAGAGAGAATAAATGTGTGAAGGGGAGGACTCAAAGAGAAGATTAATTAAAGGGGTAATGAGCAGGAGGATTAGCTAGCTTTTTCCTTTCTTTTGATGTTGTCCCCACAATTTGATGATTTGGATACTAAAGGTTGTATATTTAAGTAATTCTGCAAAGCCTTCAACATTTTTGAGCAATCAAAGCAAGTGAACGTCCATGTGTGAAGTTTAGGGAGGGGCTGGAGTTACCATTTGCCCTTCACAAAGAAGTAACTTCACAGCCATGTCTAGCCTGCAGACACATTTGTTTGTTTCATTTATTATTTAAATAGGAATTTAGCTAGCGATCAACATTTGTAAATTAGGAAATTATGCATAAAATATATACTTCTATCTGCTCTTTAGAAATGGGCTAACTCAATAGCACTGAACTGACAGCACAGAGTATTCAGAAGACAGGTGAATGGCCTCCTCCTAGAGAAGGCTGTCTCCAGAGCTCTGATCCTCAATGTCCTTTGCTCTCTTACACTCAGTCTCATTCAATCACTAGTGTTCTGTTTGAACTCTGTTAATATTTACAGTTGACTTTGCTCTATTAAATTTCTAGCTCAGTGTTGCAAAAGTGAGTGTGTGATGTGTGAATATGTTAGGAGCATCCATTCCTGGCCCCACCCCATGCCTGAAGAATCAGAAACTCTGAAATATGGCCAGACTCCCTGCTCCTCACTGGCCTCCATATCTTGGCTCTACATTTAACAAGTTTTCCCAGGAATCTGTTACTGATGCAAGTTCAAGTATGAAACCAATGGCATTAATGTAGTTTTCTTCCATACAGTTGCTTTAAGATCCTATTCTCTCCTGCTGGCTTGCATTTCCAGAAACTTGTGAGAGGTAACTAACAAAGGGGCCCATAGTGACCAAAGTTCTACCTTGTGAACTCAAAGATTATATGGTTCTTACATAACCCATCTCAAGAGGGAAGGTGGTTTTCTTAAGTAGTCTCAGTCCTTTATATGTTTACTGTGTTTCAGTGGAAATGTTAATCATTTAAATACCAACTGTTATCCATGTCCACATGCATATTTCTACAGGACCAGGGGAGCCAACCATTCACATCAGAGGCTAGGGAGGGAAAGAAGTAACTGCTTTTGACTTTGCATTAAGTATGGCATGGAATTTTCAATAAAATAAAAAGGTGATGTTTTCTTATACCTCCATGTCAGTTTTTCTACATCAGTTTCTCTCACAGAAGAAGCACATACCTACATGAGTGAGATTATACAAGGTCATAAAGAATACAAAACCCCTGTGTTTGGAACCAATGACACAATACAGTGCCCAGTGGCAGCTCTAGGTAGAATTTCTCTTAGGGAGATTTTGCCAGAAATTTTAGGGTAAGTTGAGTTTAGGTGTCAGGGCAAGTTATAGGAGTTAATTATACATGTGAGAACAGTTTATACATATAAACAGTATGTGTTTCTATGTGTAGATTTTGCTTACCAAGAAAACATAAATCAGACTATCTTAAAATTATGCCTGTGAAAGGACAACACTTCTTTCTTTTTTACATACTTTCAACAATTTTCAAAGTACATTTTACTTTTTGTTATAAAATTTGGAAGACAAAAGGGTGCTGGTCTTTCCTGCTTCATGACTTCATTAAGCTTGCACAATCTTTTCATATTCGTCATCCTCTGCAGCCCAGAGGAATCTTTTCTATATCCGTCTTATCATTTTTGACATAATGTGATTGTGCTGCATTATTTGCTATGTTTGTTTTAGAATTCACTTCTGACATATTCATTTAAATGTACCATACAAACACCCAGAAAGATTTGGTATTGATTGTTAAACTTTCCACATTTACTTTGTAAATAAAATAAAAACAAATCCATGATTTTTTTGGATTTTTCTTTGCTTTATTTTATAGGATTTTTCTATTCCCAGTCTCTTCACTTTACTTAGCTGCCTGGATCACTGCATTGCTCTGCTCCAGTTAACTAGGGATTTTAATCCCAGAAACTATTGTGTATCCTTTATTTTCAATTGATTTCTTCCTCATTAGTCTTAGAAAAATGGATTATGATATATCCAAAGATTTATCCATGTACATTTTCACTGTCATCTACTTCATAAAAACCCAGAGTTTGGAAACTGTGTTACTCAACAATGGAAGAATGAATTAATAAATTGTACCATACATTAATTAATTAATCATATGTACCAAAAACACATACATGTCTATGTATGTGTGACTATTTACATATACATACATGAATACACACATCAGAAAAAGCAGGTTTTGAGACATTATATAAGGCCTGGTCCTATTTTATAGCAAAGCAATAGGAGAAAGCTATATTCTCTTTTTTTTTGCATATTCTATTTTATCTGTATAACCTAATTTATTGATATAGAGCTTTAAGCTTTTCCATCAAAAAATCTTGATCTATAAGCTGTCAAATAGAAAGATTTCATCTCAGCATGGTGACACATAAAAAAGTACAATTTAAACTCCCAGAGAGTTGAAGAAGAATGTAGAAATTTTTACTGAAAATTTTCTCCAAGTATACAGAGGGATTAATGGGAAATTGCATCTCACAATATTGAGTAAACACCTCCTTATCTCTTTACAGAGCAAAACTTCCTAAAAGTTGTTTACCACTTGATCGTCCCCAAATCTAAACCAATAGCAAGCAGCCAGGTCCTCTTTCTTCTTCCTCAAAGGGCTTCCAACTACTCTCCTATTAACTTTTCTTTCCCCTCAATTCCCCTTTCTCTTCCCTGTTTCCCTTTCACCCAATATGTCAACCTTCTATTTTATTCCTTATGTTTGCTATACTTGTATTCCTCTACAGTTTAAGCAATCAAACTAAATATGCACCATTATAAATTCCATGATTTTTTCAATATTTATATTATATTTCACTAATCATCTTGATATTACATTGTACTTTGAAGATTATACCACACTTGACTTCAGTCTCAACTATGTATTATTACAAATATCCATGACTTTTCTAATCAGTGAAAAACAAAAGATGAAAACCATCATAAATGCTCAGGCAGTCCTCACTATTCCACTTTATTCTGTTTGCTAAGTTTCAAAAATGAAAGAAAACAACTTGACTTCCCATTGTCTTTATTTTCTCATCTGTGAAACAGGGATAGTAGCATCTATTTCTTAAAGCTATTGTTGAATGAAATTATTCCATATCAAAAATAAAATAAAAAAGTCATGCTTATCATTTTTTTCTATGCTTTGTTTCTTTAGTTAGGACCGACTACTCATGGCAAAGGATGGCTTAACCAGATCACATTATTTGTCATGGGAGTAACTACTGGAGAACTTCCATTTATTCCTCCAAGTTGGTACCCCATGCATTGTCAAGGGTTGCAAACCCTGAATGCCAGCTTTCATTTGTAGCCTGGGGCTAGGGGGAAATCCCAGAACTCCACAGACAATGTCAAGCTCATTGGCTTGCATCACATGTGGTGCTAGTTGGCCAGCTCCAGAAAACATACCCAAAGGCACTTCATCACTTACAGGGTGGGCATCACTTAGTGTAGGATCACATCCAAAACCCCAAAGCCGAAGCCAGATAAATGCATAATGGATGTGAATAGAGAGAATTGAACAAAACAGCCATCAGAAGCCCCATCAGGTTTCCCAAGACATTTTAGAAGCCACCATAAAAAAAAATGCTGTTTACAAACATCAGTTTTTAAATAATCCTGACTTCTGAACAATTCTAGGAAGGAAAAGAAAATAAGATTGCAGTCTGTGTCCCATTGAATGACTGATAAAGAGCACACAAAATGGGAAGGAAAAGCCAGCCTTCAATCACATCACAGCTCAACTCTGGAATGTGTGTCATGAAAAGCTACTGTTCCATGGAAGCCAATAGTGATGGGTTATTATTTTCTAGGTGGAAGTTTTATATCTTAGCTGCAATGGTCTACAGTTTCTTGTTCTCTCACTTTCACTTCCCATCCACTGACAAACAAGGAACAAAAATAGCTCCCCAAACCAGGGCCACATAAGGGTGAAATCTGTGTTTTCATACACAAGACAGCATTTATGCCAGTGTTTTACATAAAACTCCTAGAAGTTTTGCATAAAGCACATTGAGAAGCAAAGGAGGGCAGTTTATGGTCAGCCTGTCATTCCTAATTAGCACCAATTCCCTTAACTATTTTATTCATGCTTTCAGAGATAAGTGCTTTTAAATGGGTGAACATGCCTTAAAGAAAGAACATGGCTTTTAGCAATCACCCTTTGGAATTAGGACCTTCATAATGGTGTAATTTCTGATACATTAAATACAGGTCTTCATTACACACATCTAAAAAAAGACTTCACCCTTTATCCAAAAACACAAAGGAGGTTACAAAGAAATAAATACTGTCATTCAAGAATCACCGATTGAAAATGCCAATAAATTACTAAAATACTTTGAAGAATATTTATATTTCTTATAATTTGACAGACCATAGGATTAAAGTTTTAACTACAGAACCCAAGATACAAAAAAGACAAAAAAAAAAATCCAACCAAAAACAAAAACAAAAAGACTTTCAGCAATATAGAATATTGAGCCCCAGAAAGTAAATAAAAATAAATCAACCCTCAGCACGTATGTGGTTTCTATTTTAGCACATTTGGTATAAAAATCTAAACACATCCGTTCTGTGCCCTGTAAGGAAGTAACTGAATTGGCATCTTCTATTGTCTCACCTCACTCTTCTTAACTCTAATCTGTATATACAGATATCTTTGTCATCTTTGAACCAGCCAAGGACATTCCCATGCAGGGCCTTAGTGCTTACCTCCTCCTAAGAAACGTTTCTCCAGGCTATGCTTGACTGCCTCCTTCTTCTCATCTCACCCTTCAGGTGTCAACGCCCATGCCCTTAGTACCAAAGGACATTTCCCATCTCCTTATCAAAATTCAATACTCATCTCTTATTTCCTATCAGAAATCCGTTTTTTATTACTCAGCAGTCATCATTCTCCATCATAATCTAGTTCACATCTCCCCTCCCTCCCACCCCCAGTTTATTGTCAAGATCTCTCCTCATTTCTTTGTCATATAGTTGAAGCACAGTGCAGTAAATACGGCAAGAGAAGAGGTGGAGGACATAGAGACAAGGGCTGCTTAATGGGCTGACCCAGATAGAATCTACTCTAACTTGGAAGTAGGATAGCTGGGTGGAGGAATGACTTTGGCACAAATGCATAATGGGGGAGCTATAGCAACTTTCGTTTCTGTGTGAAGCACAGCGGGGAGAGAGCGCTTTCTCTGGGCATTTAGCACTAGACATGGTTCTGACACAAATGCCTTTCTCCTGGGGCTTCCTTTGAAGATTCTGAATGAGGTAACCCTAGGTGGGAACCGTATCAAGAAGGCAACTGTTCCTGAATCTGCCCTTTCTCTCTTTTAAGCCTTTCTCTCCAGGTTCGGTGCACTTTTACTGTGATCCGTGGATGCTCCAGAGGCCGTGGTCACCATGCCAGCCATTCTTCGGGAGCATAAACCATGCTCTTCTTACACTGACTGAAATACAGAAAAATGGTTTTTGTTGTCCCACATGCTAACCAAGAAACTTGTGTTTAGCATCTCAGTAAAGTGAAAACTAAGAAACAAAAGAACCAACTTAATTTCACACAAGTTTGGCAGGCATGCTTTTAATGCCTGGGTTCCAGGTTCTTTTCCTTCTAACAGTCCTATACGATGTGGGTGAATGGAAGGCATTATTATCATGGTAGAATTTTTGGAGGTTGATCTTGATGCAAATGAAGGTGATAACTGACTTGAAGATAGATTTCCAGCAATGACTCATAGAGCAGTAAGGATGTGCTAACCATGACCCTATCCCATGAAGACAGCCAACTCACAGAGCAAGGGAGGGAAGTCGGAAATTCTTAACATACTAATATATTTAGGGAAAGGAGGAAAATATTACCCTCTTCATATGTACTAAAACTCAAGCAAACTCGGCTCTTATTCTGTGTTTTGTTGCCTCTGCAAACGGGACCTAAAGCAATCATAAGATTGTGTTAAGGTCGCCTGAATAGAGACTCAGTTGAACAAAGTAAGGTATCACTGGTTGGTCCTCTAACTTTGGCTACCCCTCTGTACTTTTTGACCTTTGCAATTCTATGTAGCAAATGCATTTGGGAACCACAAATGAAACGGAAGGAGAGTTGTGCTGTATTGTTTCCAGGCCAACTCATAAATATCTCTTATGCAACTTCCATTGTT
The DNA here is from genome assembly GCF_949786415.1 of Peromyscus eremicus. Classification (NCBI taxonomy): domain Eukaryota; kingdom Metazoa; phylum Chordata; class Mammalia; order Rodentia; family Cricetidae; genus Peromyscus; species Peromyscus eremicus. The sequence goes on from NC_081423.1 coordinate 20,936,601, forward strand.
TGAATACATCCCGACATCTTTATATGCTAAAAATGTAATGCCATTTTAGACAGTGTTAAGAGGCAGTACCTTGAAAGGATGGTTATGTCACTAGAGTTCTGGATTCAGAGGGAAAAAAACAAGGGCTTTGCCTCAATGCCAGTGGAGTCCCAGGGAAAAAGGAGAGTTCAGTGCCTCACTCCAGCACACATGTCCTTCTAGCTTCTACCAGGAGATGGTCTAGCAGAAACAAAAGCACCATGTTCTGATGGTTTGTTGGCAAACTTCCCCAATTCTAGAACTGTGAGAAATGAAAGTCTTTGTTTTTTAAAAATAAACCAACCTTCCTGTAGCATTCTACTGAGAAGCAGAGTTTTTGTGGTAAGAAAGATCTGAAAATTTGGGGATAGCTTTGGAAATTGGGTAATGGGTAGAAGCTGGAAAAATGGAAGGACACACCAAGACAAGTTCACATTGCTGTGATTGGCCATTAAGGGTGATTGTGGGCCCAGAAAAAAAGATATTCACAGAAAGTCTGGAACTTCTATATTATTTAAGTTGTTACAATCTGAACAGGGGCAGAAATATGGCTCCAAAGGCCATTTTGATGAGATGTCAGAAGGCAATGAAGACAAACATATTGCAAAACAGGCTAAAGGTCATTTTTGTTACAAAGTGGGAATTTGGTTGACTTGTGTGCCTGCCGAAGAATTTGATGAGAGAGAACTGTAGACCAATAACTAGGATACTATGTAGAAGAAATTCCTACGTAAAATACTGAAGGTATTCTGTGGCTGCTTTTAGCCATGTACAGCAAGATGTGAGAGGGAAATTATCAGTTTCAGATGGAACTTGTAATGGAAACTGAAACAAAGTAGAAAGGTTTGGGAAACTAATAGTCAGTGTGCAAGAGGTGAAAGATTATCTTTAGGAAGATCTTGGTAGGAGTGTGTCTCAGTCGCCTTTGCCACAGATGAACATGGGCAGAAACACCAGGGGTTTATTCCTTAATATTCTTGACAAGTATGGGTGAAGGACACAAAAGCCTTGCAGAGACCTGTAAGGATGCTTTGTCTATTGTGGGTCCAAAAAAAGATGCTGAGTCCTAGATTTCCTGAAGCATACATGGGATGCTTTAGCACTCACAGTCTTATCTACCTTCAAGACTCTGTTGCCTGAATTCTGGGGCAGAATTCCTGGCCCATGTCAGCTGCATCTTCTAGGTCTCCACAGAGGCAAGTGGTAGATTGCTGGGATTCCTATGGTGTTAGCTCTGAAGAAACATCCAACATATAAGCTGCATCTGGGTTTCCAATGATGTTTGCCATAGATAGCCAGTGTTCCCTGATAGAAACTGGTGGTAGTTATGGAGCCACCACACAGATTCTCCTCTGAGGCAAAGCAGAGTGGCACCATGGCAATGGAGCCTTCCCACTCAAGACCCCTGATGTATATACCCAGTGTCTTAGTTAATGTCCTATTGCTGTGTAAATATACTATAACCTAGGCACCTTGTAAAATAAAGCATTCTATTGAGGCTTGCTTACAATTTCAGAGGGTTAGCCCACTATCATCATAGTGGGTACTGTGGTGGCAGGCAATCATGGTGCTTGGGGAGTAGCTGAGAACGCGCATCTTATCCTTATGTTGCAAGCAGGGAGAGGAGAGGAGAGGAGAGGGGAGAGAGAAACAGAGGGGAGATGGGGGGAAAGAGAAGAGAAAGAGAGAGAGGAGAGTGAGAGAGAAGAGAGGGGGACAGGATTTTGAATACCTCCTCCAACAAGGCCACACCTCCTAATCCTTCCCAAATAGTTATATTAACTTATGACTACATATGACTAAGCATTCAAATATATGAGTTTATGGCAGCCTTTCTCATTCAAGCCATCAAACTAACCTAGAGCAACTCTATCTTAAGAAGCTGCAAGGATGAGTCTCCAACCTGTCTAAGCTGCTGTCCAAGATGGAGCCCAGCAAAGTCAGAGGGAAGAGTAGGCCTGCTTGAGATCATAGGGACACAACCTCACACCAGTGTGCTCAAAACACAGAATATGGAGGCAAAGGAGATCCTGCCCCACCTCTTTGTTGTTTTTCCTGCTTCATTCTGGTCTGATGTGATTGTTTATCCATCTCTTCTTGCCTATTTCTCTTTTGCAGGAAAGGCAGTGTCTGTGTGGTATCCAGTCTATCATATTTTTTTATAAGATCGTATGTGATGTTAACTGAACAGGCTCATGATTGGAGGACACTTTGTTTGGGAATGGGAAGGGTCTTTATTCTCACCCTTATTTCGATGAGACCTGGGACTTTCAATTTGGTATTTTCTTTTGTTCTTTGCTGCTATGAAACATGCTCTTCCTAGGTAGCTCTGCCCAGCTTGGTAGTCAGTATCTAGCCCAGGCTGGTTGTGCAGTTGTAAGAATCCTCTTGCTTCTGTCTCCTGCATTGGGATCACAAATGTGTTACAGGGGTTTCTGTGCCTCCCAATATTGTAGAGATGAAATGTGTTAAAAATTTAAAACGACTGTGGTGAAATGAATGCATTTTGCATATGAAAATTAGTATGAATTTTGGGAGCCGCATTGGTTTGAATTTGCCCCTTCCCCAAGGTTTCTGTGTTAGATATTTAATCCTGATTTGACAGTGTTGAGAGGCAATACTTTTAAGAGATGATTAGGTGGTGGGAGCTCTGCCCTCAGGAGTGGGTTAGCTATTACAGACATGGGTAGGCAGCAAAAGCATGAGCCTGACTGCTTCCTCACACCCTTCCACATATGCTTTCCTGGTCTTTGGCTTTTTGCCATGGATGACACAGCAGAAGACCCAGGCCAAGTGCTGCCACCTAGATATTGGACTTCCAAGCCTCTGGAGCTATGAGAGATGAAATGCCTTTCTATAGAAGTCATCCAGTCTGTAACGCAGAAGAGCTAGATCAATACAGTATGAGACTGTGTTCCTTTCCCTATCCAGCAGGTGAAAATGGAGAAAATCTTGGAAGGTTTATGTGAAGGTGGCAGGGTCTCTATTAGTGTGGGTCCCTACCTTCCTCAAATGACAACATGAAGGAAAACCACTCACTGGCTACTCACCTGGCTACCCGACTGGCTGAAGTAAATATTTTCTTTGAGCTCTTTTAGAACACTGTTTGGCCTCCATTAACAAACTGCTATAGTCCATCACACTTATTGAACTATACACAAGGCTAATATTTCCTCAAGCTTTGGGCTCAGCATCTCCTCTCCCCTCAATATCTTTCTTTATCACCTTTGACACTTCTATTCTGCAGCTTTCTTTGTTTCTGCAAAGTTTTCCCTAACCGCAGAGAAGATTTTTCACAGCCCTCTAAAATTTTCTTTTGGGTTTCAGAAGCATAGAGCAAATTAACCTTGTGAACTCCTACTTGAGCAGATGCCAGGAAAACTCTATCATACTGGGCCCCCCAAAAAGCCCTGACCTTGGCCCTGAGAGCATCTCTCTCTTTCAGTTAGTTTTCCTGAGCAATCTTTGCTGAAGAATTTTCTGCACTGAAAGCATGGATGATGATTCATCTCTAATATTGCTAAGCAGAGACCTGTCTTGATGTGGTAGTAGGCTTTCAATAAATATTTCACCAATATTATGTATCCTTTGGGCCCCCAGGAAGATTAAGCTGGAATTCCAATGTTCTTACTTTGAATTTGTGAAAATTATTATGCTCGAAGTAAAAAAATAACAAGTACATGCCCACAATTTTCATGAAGGTCAAAAGGGCAACACTGTCTTCCTAAAACATAGTCCAAAGACAATTTTACTTTTTTGTAGTCCAGCTGAAAACCTCAAAGAGGTGTGAAATCCTTCATATTTATGAAGGTGAGCATGTTGCCTGCACTTTATGTGGCAAACACCTGAGAAACAACTCACAAGGCTAACTTGGAGGTCAAGGCTTCAGAGATATTGTCCACAGTCAGTTGGTGTCATTGTCTCTGGACTGTGGAGAAGCAGGACATCACGGCAGGAGGGTGTGTAAGAGCAAAGTTGCTCAGCTCTTGGAAGCCAGGAAGCAGAAAGAGAGAGGCCTGTGCTGGTATGTTTTTTTTTTTTTTTTTTTTTTTTTTTTTTGTCTTGCCCTGTTGCATTCAATCCCTATTTGAATAATGGTATCCACACTGAGGGTGGCTCTGCCACTATTCATTAATCTTTGGAAACATCCTCAGAGACACTTCCAGTTGTACCATTTACTAATCTCAATACAACAAAGTTAGCAATCATGTTAACTATCACAGTGAGGGTGAGCCCAGACACATAGCTATTTGGGGCCATGTATGCATGTGGGAGGAAAACTGTATAACATATTGTATATTCAAATTGGTTTGTCCAAAAACAGGAAAACTGCTTCTATTATGTATATTCTCCCTCAAGAAAATGTTAGTGCTCACCCCCTCCTAATTACAAGAGAACAAAGGATAGAATAAGGACACAAATATTATCTAAAGAATTGTAGATACTTAGTCATCAGGAATTAACATGCATTTTATTTATTTTAATCCCACAGCATTTCAATTAATGTTGAGGGTTACAAATACTCCCAAGGGAGGCTGTTATTGTACTTTGGTTCTAGGTGTGAAGCCGTGGTCCCCTCTAAAAGCACCTGTCTATGCAGCCTGTTCTCAGGCTTCCAGTGTCTGTGCACATACAAAGCTGGACTTCAGCATCAACTTGTACAGCACGTTTCTTTGTTTTCCAGACACCACAATCGCTATGAATGTATTCAGAATATAAAGAGACTAATCATTAACATTTTTTTCCCTATTCAGCGGTTTAAAGCACCTACAAGCTGATATTATAAGAGAGAATGATTCTACTCTACTGTTTCTCAGAGTTATTCTTTCTTCACAGAGAGAACCATTTTGCCCTCGTATATCACCAGTTTACCATAAAACCCTAAACCACCCAATCAACATAAGCTCCCTGAGCAAACCGACTAGGAATGGGAGCTGTGAAAAATATGGCTGGCATTTATATCCATTGCCACACTTCTCCAAAGCAGCTCACTACATCTATTCACTCAGCAGCATTCTTGGATGCTAAGATTTTTGTATTGAGATGCACAATACAACAATCAAATAATAGATCAAAACAGTTTTTATAACATAACAGCATTGCAGCAGGACGCATGGTTATCTCTGTGAAGGGACTCACTATAGTGCAAGAACAAATGGAATGTGGTGGTCTTATATTTCAGATCAGAGAGCCAAAGTTTGCAATACATGTCACTCTCTCCTCCTCGTGTGATACCTCCATCAAAAAATAAAAATAAGAAAGCCACATACATTATACATCACTTCTGTGTGAGCAAAGTATAATGCAAGGCACGTATGTAATGTGACGTTTTCTAACAACCATGTTAAATGCAGACTCAATTGATATTAGTGGTACATTTTATTTATCCCAACCTATGCAAAAATACAATCGCTTCAATATTTGTGAATTTCTTACTGGGCTATTTTACATTCTTGTTTTTCATATCCATGCTTCAAAGCCTGTTCTGTATGTGAGACTTACATTGCAACTCATTTTGGAATAACAGATTTGATAGACACTTCAGAAGCTCAATAGCTACATGTAACTAGTGGTTACCATGTGTATGGGGCACAGCCAAGGTCACACATGTTCAGGGACCACAGCATCATACTTTACCCTTGTTACTATTTTACCCCTTGCTCAGCTAGTATTATTCATAGTCAGACCCCCAATTCTTTATTCAAAATACACTCAGGCATTGATCCAGGCAGTGTTCTAGTTGCCAGGAATAAAAAGGGGATTTGGGGAATTCCCTTTTTCTCCAAAGCCAAGGAAGTTCAAACATCATTTTCCCAGAGAAGTCAGCCTTGATCCTTCACCAAGACTGATCCCCCTGTCGGTGCTTTCATAGTAGACACACCTAGCTCGCAGGACTCCTGCTGCTACTTGTTTAATGCTTATTTTCTTAAACAACTGCAAGGTCTACGAAGGTCAAAACAACACCTCTCCTAATCATTTCAGAATCCTCCAAATCTATCCAGTATGGCCAGTACCTGAGATATGGTAGGTGTGTAGAAATCTTTCCTGGATATAAGGAAGGAATGAAGGAAGTAAGGAGTAAAAGAAAAATAGAGAGAAAATGAGAGAATAAGGTGTGTGTGTGTGTGTGTGTGTGTGTGTGTGTGTGTGTGTGTAAAGAGATGTAATCTGGTACGAGGTGGGACCGAGCATCATTAGCTAAATGCCGTGGTCGGCTACCATAATCTACCGCTCCCTGACTTATTTGTGTGCACTCTTTTGAATTTTTTAAACTCCTAGCTTCATAGAATAGCTCTTCACACACTGTAATTCATATTTTGTTGACTCCTTTCTGGCATTTACTTCCATCCATGTTTCAGTTCTAGATGTGACCTGAAGATAGGGTTGAAGGGGCTATATATTTTACAGTTACTCCAATAAATTTAGAAAACACTTCCATATGGTTTATATGATATGCATCCAGAAGAAGGTGGCTGGGTTTTAATAGCATCATCCAGATACAGATTGGCTGCCCACACCTATGTCTAATTACAGAGATGTGCAGTTATGGTCCTTATAGTGTCTGGTTTGCTCTGCTGGCTTAATTCATGATTTCGTGGATGCTCTACTGGCTTAATTCATGGATCATCATTTGGAAGAGGGATTAGTGAGTTTTTTTTTGCTTTGTTTTTGTTTAATATTATCAAGCATTTATCATAAACACAAATTAACAAATTAGTCATTTTCAAATTTAGGCCCTGGTCAAGGTACGTGAAGCGTTTTGTGATATATATAATATATATATATTGGATTTCTGAAGCCCTTCCTTCCAAACACACAATTTACACATTCTTTCACATATTTCCTTAAGGTATGCATTTAGCTAAGTTTGTCAAGGCTAAAGTTCTTCAGAGTCCTCCTTCCTACTCTACACCATCACCCGCACTTTGTACACAATATTTATTGGTATTTTACTAACTGGTGTTCGTGAAGAGGCGTGGAAGCAGGAGGCCCCCTTCTCCAGACAGGTGAAGTACTTTCAGCGTGTGTTTCAGGTGCCTCCAGCATGAGTGGTACCCAAAGACAGCCCTATTGTCAGGCATCTCCCAAGAGATGTTAAATCGGAGAATGCAGGTGTAATGCTGGCTACCTTTTTTTTCTAGAACCCTCAAGCACATTCTGATGCACAGTGAAGTTTAAAAAGCCCTGGGTAAACAAGAGGAGGCTGTGAATTTGTGAGATGGGGGCAGACACGCAAGAGGCAGGCAGGAAGAAAAAGAGTAGGAAATTATATAATTGCATTTTAATTAAAAAAAAAAAAAACCAACAAATACTGCCCTTAGATGGTCTCTTGCCCAGAGTAAGGTATTATCAAAGAAATCAAAAGTGAACCATCTTGGGAGTGGAAGCTTGATACAGTGCCATGGTAGAGAAGCATATTTTTAATGCACACTCAAATCTTAGCATGTCTATGCAGGCACGCACACACATATGTACATAATTTGCAAAGAATGATACAATTCTTTTTTGATGTCTTACAGCAAAAAATTCATCAAACTTCATTGTAAAGAGGAAAATAACTCACTATTTTAAAATCTACAACATTTCTCGAGTGAAATTCCAAGTTGTCTTTCAGTTTTTGTTTACAGTATTTTTAGATCTCCCTCTGCATGCTATGTTTTCTTTTAGACATACTGCCAACTTTTGTATCTGTCATCTGGTTTCGAAAATGAGGTTTCTCGTCATTTTTAAAGCATTTTGCCTTTTCAGTTGTCACACTAATGCTTGGTACATCTGGAAGCTCCTATGAAGGGATGGATTTAGAGCCTTCATTTAAAAGCAAATTAAATAATTACCAATATTTAATTTCAGGTTCCTTCAGAATCCATTAAAGGGTCTACAGCCTTTCTTCCATACCATTCCCTAAATTAAATCTCATATTAAAAGGCTAGATTCTAGAATTTCTTAAGCTTCCTATTTTCAAATTTAGATTCAAAAGGGCAGAAAAAAATGATTTGAAATGAAGTGATCCATCCCGGGGTTTTATTCCTTGTAATTGAAGATAACAGAAGGTGGGGAGGCCATCGAGTCAGGCAGGGACTCTCCTCCGGTCTGCCACAAGATCACACATTGCCTTTGCGTTTCTAGTTCACGTAACAGTCACTTATATATTTACGTTCCTCAAACACAAATGTGCTCTGGATTTCTTGGATTTTTTGGTTATTTTTAGTAAAATTCACTTGACACCCTTAAACACTGATAGCATTTCTCTAAACGTTTGGGAATTCTTTGATACCAAAATTACACCAGGGCTTCAGAAAATGAATTAGTGGGTTCTGTGGCAGAAGCAGGCTGTGACACACACTGGGTATGTTAGCAAAGAGCTTGAACTAGGGAGTCAGTGGATTAGGATGGGCTTAGGTGCCATCTCTGGTATGCTGACCTTGAACAATTCCTTAAATTCTGCCTAAGACTGAACACATATTTATCTCACAGCTCGTTTGAACTTTCTCATCTCCTGACAGTGAATAGACATTTATCTCTCTGTTGGGTTATTGTTTGAGAGGAACAAGTAAGACAGTATACGCGAAAGGTTAAGGACAGTCCCTAATACATACAATCAAATGCTTATTGACAATATTTTAATAACTGCCTCATCTGGATATCCTGTCTTGTTCAGAAATATTTCAGTTGGAGCAAGTATCTTGGTATTCACTGATTTTCCATAAACTTGTCAAAATGAATGATGGGAGATGACAGATAAGAAAATGCATCTGAGGAGATGCTAGTAGGGGGAGAAGGTTTTCTTGGGGATAGAAATATGAAACCTTGCATTCCTTGCAATCGTCTATTCCTGACTAAATGTGTCCTCTGCCTCCTTTGTCCTTCCATGTTCCACACCAACCAACACAAACTACTCCATCATACATACACAAGCAAGCAGAAGAATCTCTATTGCTCATGTATGCGTGGATAACAGGCAGTTCCTGTTCACCTGCCTTACTTACTGGAGAAAGAGTGCCTGGCCACACGTGGTGAAGGATGCTAGCTTCAAAACAAAGGACTTTAAGCTACAATTATGCACTGGATTAAGTTAGTCCTTATGGTTTAAATTTTTCTTTTATAAATATAGTGTTTGGACAAGTATTAATAGTCAAGATATAGTAATAAGATAACATGAAACAAAATACAAAGGAATGTATAAACTGTACCAAATTTATATTATTTTTATAGACATGTAATTTTTATTTTACACATGTGTGTGTGTGAATGATTTAACAAAAAATAGTGCCTGATTATTGTAGAGAATATTTGTATCACCAATATATTCACTTATAGAATAGATGTGATAACGCATGCATACACATACTTTTGTACCCTTGTACCAAATTTACTAGGGCTTTAAAAGGTCAAAGAAGAAACAGATGGAGAAGAATGCGATTGGGAGGAGACCTGGGCCCTTGGAAAAGTTAAAATGTTAGCTGTTCTATTTTCCTGCACTGGACAGGTGACTTTTGAGGCTTCGACTAATTCCGGCAGAGTCAACGGCTGCCGATTATTAAATGACACTTTGTCCGTGCGCCTCTCCTGCTATTAAAAGGAAGAAACCTCCATCTTTAGAATGGAACAGCACAAGAGCCCGGTCTTGCCTCTCTCAGCCTTTGGTGACTCCTCCTCCTGGGAAGCAGGTTACCAATCACCTTGGCAACAATGGGGGTGGAGGAAAGTAAACAGGAAGGATCCTTTCCCCACCCCAAGGGGAATGGGTGCCACTGTCTGGGTCTGCCTGTGACTGAGTGTTCACATTTGGGTGTGAGGAAGGGAAGTTGAAGGGGTGTAAAGAACACGAGGAACCCTGCTATTTTAACGTCCATTGCCTGGTTTTCTCTGGTGTTTTCAAGCTGTGATTAGGAACGGGGCTATTCCTCAGTTTCTTTCAGGTCATTGATAACGAACCAAGTTACCAATTCTGTAATTGGGTAGCGCTTCTCAACACATGGAGAATATTTCCTCCGGCATTAAGTATTCTTTTGTCTAAAAAAAAACACTTTCAGCAAGTGTTTGGCACATCCATTTTGTGAACTTCTTGTAGATATAAAACCATATCAATTATCAGATAGGTAGGTTTCTGAAAAATTACTGAATTACTGTAAATGACATAAACTTATATGGTATTTATTGCATGCCATCCTGAAAAAGACTGGAACAACACACATGAACCCATGAATTGTATTTTATTCTTTTTATTTTATTCTATTTTTAAAAAAGAAAAAAAAATCATCACACAGGAAGTTTGCCTCACTTGACACTTCTCCCAGAAGCAAATGTAAACACCTGTTTCCCTGTGCCCTTGCTGGAATTAAGGAAGAGAATTAAAATCATATGTCACATTTCACTTCCTGTGATTTTCCTTCCTTTAGGCTCTGGGAGAGAGCCACCCTGCATCCTTTGTTAGGGAAGCATTTTCCACTGCCGTTTTGCCCAAGTGTGAAATGCCTTATTTCCTTAAGTCAAGTTACCTAATCTCTTGACATTACAAATATTAGCATTTTAAAATCTGTTTTGAAATTAAGACAAAAGCAAACATCATTGCTAATGTACATTTGAAAGGGGGGCTGGGGGGGAAGAAACCATGGAAACCAGCAGAGGAATTAAAATGGCAACTAAGAATTAGATGCCAGAATAGAACCAGCAATGGGCCAGATGAGGATTATAATTGGAAGCGATTTGACAGGAATTCTAAGGTGTTCGTTTGCATTCTTCCTCCCTGCTCCCCGTCTCTGGTCATGCTTTCAGGGAGGCTTGATAAACCTTACTTCTGTTATTATATTTTTGTTCCTCGTAAAACTCCTTCTAAATACCACAAGCTGCCACAACCACACACAAACATAGCTCATTTTAGGCCACAGGATGGCACTCTGTGTGCATACAAGTGATGAAATACTATGTTCCCCCTGGAAAAAAAAAAAGAGAGAGAAAGGCTCTGCATCCCTTGGGAAGTGGTGAGAGACAGTGCTCACAGCCTGCAGTATAAACCCAGCACCTATGCACTGGATGGGCTTAGAGCAGGTAATATTTTATCTTTGCAAAGTCCCTGGGTCTTCTTAATCACACTGCCCAATGCTGGGGAGGGGGTCCTGGGACCACTGCTTCCTGACCTCCTCACTGCCATAAAGAAGACTCATAATGGAGACTAGACTATTCTGACTGCTTCATAGGAAGTAGTTCTCTCCTTGAAGAAATTAATCAGAACAAATATGGGCATTTAACTGTGGGTCACGTGGTGTGAGCATAATCCCATGTCATTGCTAGTTCTAAATTTCCCACATGGACATATTTAAAAACTGTAATTGACATTTCAATCTGTGGAATGAGGTTAGTGTGTGTGTTAAATGGGATGGTGCTTGGGTCAGATGGAAGCACTGTTTTTTCCTTATTTGGGCAATTGAGTCTGCCATTGTTATTACTGCAATGATCATGATTTACTATTAAAATGTGCTATAAAGAGAAAAGCATTCTCTTTCTTTGGATGTGATTGCCTCTGACAAAATCATCACAACATGAAAAGAAGTCACAAAATCCAAACATTTCTCAAAAGGACAAGGACACTTAGATAAATAAACTATAAATGAAGGTCCAACAAGATCTGGATTAATGTCGCAAACATGATTTTCACCGGCAGAGAAAGGAAGGCATTCCTAGGCTAAATCCCAGAAGGGAGGGATCAGAGGAGACAAAACGCAAAACACGTTCTCAGCAAAGAATAACCAGAAAACAATTCAGTATGGAAAGTCCGATGGAATAACAAAGCCTTGAGGGCCAAGGTAAGGCTTTTAGACTTGCCCCAGATACCAGATATGGTGTGAAAGCCTCAGGCAGGGGCTTTGAGTGATGGAGACAGGGAAAATCAACCTCGTATCAGCACAAAAAGAGATGGGAATGAGAGAGGACAAGGGAGAGAAGAAGAAAGGTGGGATGTGAACAGGACACGGCAGACAAGCAATGTAGCAAGAACTCACGAAAGGGTGAGAGGGAAGGAAAGGAAGATGAATCCAGAGGGTGGAGAGATACCTGGAGAAAAATGGGCCGTCCCTGACAAGGTGACAACTAGTGGAGAACTTCTCTGTCCCAGCTCCCGAGGAAAGTGGGCTGAGCCCAACCTGCATTGCTTTGGCTTCTTTGAGCCCCTGCCAAGGGTGTATTTTTCTCTTGCTCCAGCCCCTGGCACTGCACTTCATTACTTTACCTATTCCACTAGAACCATTTGAGCTATCTATAACTCCACTGCCACATGATTTCCAAGGTAAAACCATGGAGCAAAGCAATCAGGCAAGAGATCCCTCTTTGGCACACAGACTTACAGCAGCAGGGGTTATCCAACAGGACAGGGGTCATGGGTCTCTGCTTATGAGACGTAACCTCAACTTGCCTAGAAATCTGTGATTTTTCTTCACTGCTATTCTATTTGAATAGGAAGCTTCCTCCACAAACTTACTCCAACCTGCTTAGCTCCAAGCTGCCGGTGCTATTTTGAGAGGGTTAGAAAATGTAGGTTTGTGGGGGTCTAACCAGAGGAAATACACAAGGGCAGGTTCCTGGGTGCATGTGCTTGGCCCCTTCTTAATGATTGACTGTTTCCTGTCTACTGGACTGGTGTTCCTTGGCCACACACTTGTGCTAACAAAGTGTTTTACCCCAGTGCACAGGGCCAAGGGAACCATCAACTGTGCTTGCTCACTGAAGCCATGGGCAGAATAAATCCACCATCTCTAAAGTTGTTCTCTGAGGTATTTTGGTCACAGAAATGAGAAACGTAGTGGCTAACTGTATCTGTGTTCCCAGTCCTGATGGTGAATGTCTTCACATGCCGCTCTTGACCTTCATTGGACCATCTTGCCTCATTCACTTTAAGACTCCTCAAAAGGCTGGGTTCTGGAAACTTCTTCCTAAAGCTAGAGACCCTGTACCCCTGCTCTCATTTTTTCTTGCTTTTATTACATTAAAACAAAATGTCCTCACTTCTATAAATATTAAGCAAACATTTCCAGTGTGTGGGGTCATTGTGCCAATCCTTCTGAAAGATGTACTCATGCATTTGGTGTCTTGTATCATATACTTGATATTTCCATCTTCTCCCATCCCTACAAACATTATCTAGTATTTCTCCTTCATTTAATGTTTAAAGCATTGATTAATACTTAGTTTACATCAGGCACTTTTCTATGAGTGAGGGATATAACAGTTTAAAAACCCCAACAGTCAAAACAGGAAAATATCCCTGTTTTCATGAAATGCCTGATGAGCAAGTGAACATTTTAGTTATTAATCTCAAAATAAACACATAAATAAAACATTAATAGGAATTTATGTCCATGACAATACAGTTTCTGCAGTGATCAAATGCTGCTCTATGCTAGCTCACGGAAACATGTTCACAAGTGTCTGCACACAGAATGCCCCCACCTGGCCATCTTGCAATCTTAGTTCTGTTCCCACCACCCCACTAGGATGGGGCCAGCTCAGGTCTCCAAAGACAGGTGTGATGACTGAAATGAACAATTGCTCTTCAGTCATCATCCCCTCCAACCCCTTGGCAGCTGTGAGGAGTGTCATCAATTCTTCTCCAAGCACTCTACTGTCTCCTGTTGTCCCAGAGTCTTCCTGGAAGGCTTTCTGTTCCTCAGTGCTGCTGCTGCTGTGGGGGGGGGGGCAGGGAGGGCGGGAGGGGCGGGGACCTTGCTTTCTGTGGGGCTGCTTCATTCCCTCCCTTTGCCTCTCTGCCTCCTTCTACTTTTAGGGTTTGGATGATATCATTTCTTCAAAGAGGATTTTCCTATCCACCTGAGTCAGTGCTCTCTCTCTCTCTCTCTCTCTCTCTCTCTCTCTCTCTCTCTCTCCTGATCTCTGCCTCCAGAGCATGTGTCACAGTCTTCCATTAGCATGTAAATATTTGTTTAGTGTTTTAAGGGATAAATATTTTCCTTATAATCCCCTGTGCCAATTTTATTTATTTGCCGAGTATGCTCTCTATACATTTATATGCACAGAACTTGAAAAGCAGCTGCATGGATGAATGAGGTGTTTTGACTGGTGTTAAACTAGGATCAAAAGTAACTTCTTGTCTTATAGATCATCTACAACATCCAGAATATGCCAGCAAAATTCACAGTATAGAAAACACTGTGGAAATAGATGTACTCTAAGAGACAAGAAGGTGATGGATTTGGGGATGTGTTAGTTCTGAGCTGTCAGAAGAACATTTAGAGGAACGATGTAGGAGCATGATGGGGATCTTGGTGCCCTCTCTTTCATCATCCATCTTGCCCTTTCCCCTGCATGCGAACCTCAAACTTAGGGACATGACCTCTGCTTAAGTGACAAGCTATTTATGATACTCCCAGCCCCCTGCTCAGGAATTGTATTTCGAATGCCCATTCTAAATCAAATGGTACAAATCATTTCAATAGCAACAGGGATTGGTTTGATAACAGACTTGGAAACCAAATCAAGGCACAAGAACATGCATCAGTTGATTTAGGGAAAAATTCTCAATCCAAGAAATACACCTTCTTGCCTGAGGAACAGGAAGGACAACCCACATAGTCCTGATTGCTACCATTGGCAACTCCACCTACTACCTAACGAGATAAAGCGAAACGCACAGAGAACAGCTAATGGATGGGAAGAAGCTAACCTCAAGGATATTATGAAACATCCTTTCTTCCTATTACCAGACAGTAATATCAGTAGAATATTTAGAATTGTCTGTTTTCATTCCCTCCCCTTTGTATGGAAGAGTTGTTCCCTAATATCGAAGAGGAAACGTTTTTTGAAGAACAAGGGGGAAATAGAGAAAGAAACAGAGGTAACCTCACTGTGAGAAATGAGATACGTTACTCAGCTTTGTATCATTGTAACAAAGTATCTGAGATAATTTGCTTATAAAGGAAAAAAAAGCTGATGTTGGCTGAGTTTTAGAGGCTCTGGGTATCTCATGGGATATAGATGGTAATGCTGGGAATTATGTGACAGGGCAGACTACTAACAACATGGAACAGACAAGGAGAGACTACATCTTAGATCCCATCAAGGACATGCTTTCCAATACTTGTAGAGGTACCCAGAGTGCTTGCTGCAGAGTGGACTGTTCATAACAGTAGCCACAGGAATGAACTAAACATTTTAGGAGGTAAATGTAGATGACACACCTCTTAGGACTTACTTATAGGAAGCCCTATAGACTCAGTCACATTAAGAGCACCTCTCTGTTTATGGTCCAAATTTGCAAACACCACTGAGTGTACCATCTATTCTTCATCTTGATATTTCTTCATGTTTGTCCTACAACACTTCTGAGTCATTATTTTTGTGTCAGAGTCATTGATGTCTATGCTATTCCATATTTGAAAACTCCATGAGCTAGATAGCTAGAGACACAGCATTTCTTGCAACCATCTGGGTGAAAATCCCAAAGATGTTGGTACCCATTTCATAAACACTGATGCTCTTTCATCTTATAGGAACCTAAGAATGGATAGTTATTGGGTAACATGTGGGACAATACTGCTTCTTCAAATATTCACTAAATTAACATAAAATTGCTATATTTAAAGCAAAAAAAAAACATGAAAAAAACAACAAAAAACTGCATTCAGCACCAATCATTCACTGTCAACAATGTGCATGACCCAGTTACCGTTGTGGCTGTGTTCATACACACGTAAACAAAGGCAGATCCAACACAAAGATTTGGTCAGCAATAAGTGAATGCTGACATTGATTGTTCTACAGATGTTAAAATGGAAAATTATGTGATGGAATATGGATATCTCAAATGAAAGGTCCTTATTCATTTATTTATTCGCTCCTTCAATCATTAATAATTATACTCATTGAGTATCTACCAGGTGGCAGGCATTCAGATAAGGGTCAGGAAGTAATGAAGTGGGTGGGCAGGATCCTCCAATCATAGATGTCTAGACTGTAGATCTGTTAAACACACACACACACACACACACACACACACACACACACACACACACAACAACTGCATACTATTACAGAATTTGCGCCTGATAGGAAACAGAGGTTCCTAGTTTCTCACAAGATATTTGTTGATCAAGAAAAACTCCAGGCAAATGCAAAAGGAACTATTGCATTGCCAAGCTGCCATCTGCCCCAACATGAGAAACAGGAAATGGAGAGGCTTTGGGGAATAAATACAGGCATTAATCTAGGATAATATTTACTTACAGACAAGGAAGAACAAAACAGACAATGTTAAAGGAACAATAGATTGCTATGTCTGGGCTGAGCTAAGCACAGACAGAGATGCAAGCTGGGACAAGAGACAGTGTAGCAGCTAGCCAGGGATTTCCAATGGTATTGGAAAGAAAAGAAGACAAGAGGTTTGTCTTTGGTTCAACTTTGCTGCCCTTTGACCGGGGTGGATTTACCCATCAGATGTTTTTATGACTCCCATGAACAATCCAAATTCTAGAACTTGTGTCTGTAGATCAAGGCTGTGAGTCATTGAGTGCATTCCTAGATTTAGCCCTCTTGCCATTCCCCATATAAATCACCTTCTCCCACAAACCAGGCATTCCAAGGTCACAAAGACATATCAAATGTAATCCAAATGCAGGTTGTTTTTAAAGAAAGGGGTATACAGATATAGAGACAGAATACAATTTACCCAAGAACATTCAGCTTGCAAACTACAATATAATCTCTTCTGATACACATATACTGTGTCCAGGCTCTGCCAGGCCCTGATTTAATAGTATGTGTTTTCTTCTCAGGATATTCAAAAAAACTAGCTTCTTTCTATTCTTTATATTAGAAATGGCAGCAAACTATCATGGAAAAATAATTACTACCCATCATGGCTCATTGAATTGAGCAGCTAAAATTATATGTGCATAAACAGCAACACAAGTCCTCTCCATTTGACACAGTGTTTTCCATTAGGCATTTGAAAAACAATATGATGATTCTCTATCTCCTTGCTCATAGATACAGGAAAACATACCAAAAGATTATGCAATAATAATGGCATGTATGAGGTAGCATACAGATGAAACAAAGAGATCTCAGGAAAGAGAAGCTATGGGGGGGGGCTGAGAAAAATTGGGAGCTTGAGATAAGAGAGAGGCTTCTTGGCACAGCGAACAATCATTGGTGTTACCTGTTCAATCAGATGTTCTCACACAGCTAATGAAAGCAGTCTTGATTTCCTGAAGAAGCCCATGCAGACCCTTTGGGGATTCACTCTATCCAGTTCTGTCTCAAACCATGTAGGTATTATGGATCATAAAATTCCCTTGATTTTGTCTTAAGACTGGCTTCATGATGAATACAAACAATACCAACAACAACAAAAAAATTGGGAAGTCATTGGTAAAGGAATAGGCTGTGGTTTCGAGAACTGGCAGCCATCTTAGAACACAAGGAAAAACCTGTCTGAGAAAGCAGCTATTTTAGAGAAAACAAAACTGATGGACAGAGTGTGATTAACACCTGATAAGATGAAAATAGTAATCTAGATCCAATGGGGCCTCAATATTCGAAGCGTTTATCCTGAACTTTACCAATATGAGATAAGAATTTTCCTTTCTGATTATAGCCAGATTGAGTTTCAAGTTATCTGTACTTAAAGCAACCCTAGCTGCGTATGAGTGGGTCATGCTTACAGAGCATAACTCTGGAAAGTCAAAAGAGTGCTGGAGTCTGAATTATGTGATCTCCCTCACCAAAACCTGTTTTGAAGTCCTTACCCTTAAGAATTGATTGTTTCAGTATCTAAGAACATGGCTGTATTTGAAAAATAGCACCTTTAAGGATTTAATTAAGATAAGTGAGATCACTGGGCTAGGGACTATTATAGTATGACTGGATTCTTTATTAATAGAGGGATTCATCTAGAGTCACAAGACAAAGGTAGGTATCTGCAAGCCAAAGAGAAAAACCCACAGAAGAAACCAATCCTAGGATATATTAGTTGGTGACATCCAGATTACAGAACTATCATGAAACACACACACATACATACTTACACACACACACTCTCTCACACACAACTACAGTATTTATGAGGGATTAGTCCCTAGACCCTCAATGACGACAAAACTCATAGGTGCTCAAGTCTTTTATGCAAAATTGTATTTTATAATTAAGGTATAGTGTTTGAATACAACCTATGAATATCTCCTTGAATCATCTCTAGATTACTTGAAATATAGAGTATAAATACTATGTAAATGATTATTACAGTGTTTAGGGAAGAAGGACAAGAAAAAATTGGCTGATGTTCAGGCAGATGCAATAATTTTTATAATGTTTTCATAGCCTATTGGTTGAATCCAATGAGTAGCTCATGAATACAGAGGGCCAACTATGTATTTCTGTTGTTCAAAGCACAGACAGAGCCTGTTGTGTTTTGTTGGGGTAAGTAGTACACATCTATAATTCTAGCACTTGGCATGGAAAATCAGTAGCTTGAGGTCAACTTGGGCTTCATAGTGAGATCTTGTTTCTAAAATAATTAATTCATAATAATTAATTAGGCAAAGTAAAGGTAACCAGAAAGGAATGCTGAAATGTGTGCGAAAAGGGGGGTATATAGTCTTCACTGCATTATTTAATGTGTCATTATTTATAACCTTTTTGATCATGATGGAGAACAAGCCATGAAGGTTAGCCATGTTACCTGAATCTTCAAATTCTGTTTGTTTAGAAATGCAAAACAGATCTCCTGTGCCAAAACAATCAACCACTGCTGAGCAGTGCACAGAATGAAGCTCCTCTAAGGAAGCCCCACAACTTGATGTGCCCAGCCTGATAAATGCCAGACATTTCAAACTTCATAATTTGACACACCTGGCTTCTATGAAATGGGTTATAATAGATGGTTTCTAGTTCAAAATGATGTTGGCTTTATAAGTCAATGGGATCGTGATGAAATGAACAGTCCAGCCTTTCACCAAGGATGACAAGAAATTCTCTATCATGGAACCTTTGTAACTTCCCAGCCCCAAGTACATTTCACCTGCTGCCATCATGAAGTCCTTTGGCTCTGGGAGTTAGGAGGAGGAAGAGTACAAGTGAAGAGCGGAGGGTGAATCAGTAGCAGCAGAGACAGAAGTAAGGGACTTACATTTGAAGAGCAATTTTTAAGAATTAGAATTCTATGCCCTTAGCCTGGGTGTGAAGACTCATTCTTGACTAAATTCTGCCAGTGCATCTTGATGCACAAAGACAGGGAAGAATGCATTTGCTAACATGAGGAAACCTGCCTCCTGTGTTATTTTTCACTCTCTACTTATTAAAGCAGACCAGTGTTATTTTCTCTGAGTTCTATGAGAGGCAAGTTAAAGTGTGCTTTAGCAGAGACAGAAAGAACCTGGGCATCACTGAGTGTTTGCATGGGTTTTTACCAATATTCATAGTAAGTTATATGATTCATCTTTTCTTTTGTCCAGCAGCATTTCCAAACTTGCTTAATTGACTATCAGTTTTAATGTTACTCTACAAATTACACCCTCTCTGTCAACTTGCCTCATATACACTGCAGAGTTTTAAACACGGGAATTATGCTTCTTTCTAATGCTAACAAATGCTAACTTTCCATCTTGGCTGAGATATTTTCTGTTGCACCACCATAAAAGCAAGAAATTGTGAATGTCTTTTGTACTGAGGGGAAAAATGAAATCAAGCACTTTTCTTATCTAATATTAAGTGAATAAATTATATGTTAACAAGCATTTTCTTATTTTTATAATGGAAAAATTGTTGAGCACAATTTCACTCTTCCTAATTGTAATAAAGCAAATTTGCTTTTAGCATGAAATACAAAAAAAAAGTGGGGTAAACGCCAGTGAAGCAAACAAAGATAGGATAACATGTCTGTGAAAGGATGACACCCTTCACTAATCAGTGCTATTTTACATAAATATAGGTCAGTGCTTCTCAGTTTTCCTCCTCAGATATGTTTCCAACTGGTTTCTTTATTCTTTTCAAGTTTTCAAATATATTCATTATTAGTATGTGTGGGAGCAGCAGAGGTAACGTGCACATAGACATGTGCTATGGCTGTTTTTTTGGAGGTCAGAGGACAACTTTGGGGAGTCCTGTCTTTCCTTTGGGTACAAGGGATGGAACTCAGGTCATCAAACTTCAATGTCACATGCTTTTACCTGCTGAGTCATCTCATCTGTCATCTAACAGTGTTCTCAGTTGGCAATTTTAGATGTTGAACTATAAATGAAGATCGAAAAACAAAGGAGAAAGGGTATTCTTGTCTTAAAACTCATATATCCGCTACTACAACCTTTGTTCTAAAATAGAATTTGAATAAGTATGCATGAGGAGCGGGCAAGCTGCAGTTATGCAGTCCTTAGGAAAATATTTGCTTAATTTTTACACAAACAGCAAGGTCAAGACTTGGTCTTCTACTCCCCCACCAGACCTCCCGCCCCTGATCCTGTAGTGCTGATCTCCCTCTGTGAAACTCAGGGAGTATTTATGGTTGCTGCCACTGATTTGGCACTTAGCATATGCCGCTTGGCACTGTTAATTATCTTTTTTATGTGCATGTCCTGTCTGTCCAAGTAGCTGAGTCTCCTTGACTGTAAGGGCAGTGTCTTGGAGCACTGTGATCTCAACGCATAGCAAACTGCTTTGCAAGGTTAGGTTGCAACATATGCTCCTGGATGATGGTGCTGATGATGCCAAAGAGTAGAGACATAATTCAGTTCACCCAGGATGCCAGGGCATCTTGAAAGCTCTCTGTTGTGAGCTACCAGAGAGTTTTGACAATAACAGGAACTCAGCACATGTCTGGTCAATTCGAAGCAATTGTTTTCAGTCTAAATAAATAAGTATTTGGCTTTTAAATTAATTTATATTGCACTTCTAATTCATAAAATAAAATTTTATTTTATTGTTTTAAGATTTATTTTATATCTAACTATGTATATGTATCTGTGTGTAATTATGTGCATGTGAGTACAGAGGCTAGAAGGTATGAGGTCCCCTGAAACTGGAGCTATGGATAGTTGTGAGCTGTTCAACATGGGTGCTGGGAACCAAATGCCTGTCGCCTGTAAGATCAGTAAGTACTCTTAACCAATGAGCCATCTCTTCAACTTATCTAATGTCTATTTCCTTCTATAGATTCTTATTTACCAAGGACTTCTGTTTGTTAACAAAGCTTTGTAAAATGAAAAGGACAGGGCCTCACTGAAGATCTCATATATCACAAATTTTAAGGATGAATTCTAACAGAAGGCACTTAAGAATCACTCTTGTGGGTCTATGGGTTTGGCCCAGTATATAAAGTCCTTGCTTTATAAGTATGAGAATGTGAGTTTGTATCTCCAGGCCTTTTGTTAACAGCTGGGTGTTGTATCATATGCTTGTAATCTTAGTACTGGAGAGGCCGAAACAGGAGGATCTGGATGGCTAGTTAATCTAGACAAATGTGTCATGTACAGGTTTGATGAGAGGCCCTGTCTCAAAATACAGGATGGAAGGTGACTGACACCCTGTATCAGGAGACACTTGATTTGGACTTCTGGCCTCTACACGCTTGTGCATATACCTATCCATACCCACATTCTCTATCATACCGACTGTACTCTGGATTCTTCTAGAAAACTAGATTTGAAAGTCATCATTACAAAATCTATCTGCCACTATTCTTTTTAACTAATGCAGAACCTTATTTTTTTTCCTTTTCTAGACTTTTTATAGAATCCCTATTTTTTGAGAACCTTCCAAGAAATATGATGAGTGTACAGAAAGAAGCTCAAAAAGCTTTAATTCATCAGCATCTACATATTTACATCCTCAGTTTCCACACTGGCTTATAAAAGATTTAAAATGTATTTTAAAACTTTTTTAAAAAACAAAAGAAATAATTGGAAGTATTCAGGCTAAAGTCAAATCAGAGTGGAAAACAAGAAATAATCCAAATGTATAAAGCTAATCTTCATAAGCTGAGTGAGTATGGTGCTACTCAAAGTCACTGCAGGGGTACCATGTTGAAGAATATTAGTCTAAGATGCGTTATATTTGTTTATGCTGTGGAACATTTGTTTAATGGTGCAAAGATGTGTTGTATATTTCATGTTGCATTTGTTTAACTCTGTGAAGCTGTGTTACTTTATCTGTCTAAAAACACCTGAATGGTCTAATAAAGAGCTGGATAGCCAATAGCTTAGCAGGAAAGGATGGACAAGGCTGGCAGTCAGAGAGAATAAATGGGAGGAGAAATCTGAGAGATTGGGTAGCAAAAGGAGAAGGAGAGAACTCCAGGGGTCAGGCCCCTAGCTACACAGCAAGCCATAGAGTAAGAAGTAAAGAAAGGTATACAGAAATAGAGAAAGATAAAAGCCCAGAGGCAAAAAACAGATGAGATCATTTAAGTTAAGAAAAGTTGGCTAGAAACAAGCCAAGCTAAGGCCAGGCATTTATTAGTGATATTAAACCTCTGTCTATTTGTTTGGGAGCTGGGTGGCGGGACCCTCAAAAGAGTAAAGAATAAAAAAAAAAATCAACAGCAGTACGGAGGCTATGTTTCCCTGAAATCAAAGCAAAGAAAGCTGCATAGATATTATATACCACCCATACATAAAAATCAACTTATGTTTTTTTTTTTACTTTGTCTTTCCAAAATACTATTTGACATAAGTAGCCTACTCCATTCAGTCACAATGCCACATGTGATAATACATTTATGACATGCTTTCTTAAAGTTCTCACTAGTTTTATCTTATAGCATTATGACAAAGAGCAACTTTGCAATTGCAGTTCTACCAGAAGGCCAAATGGCACTTTTGTTCAGAAAAGAACATTCTAGAGAATAAAATGTCTTTCTGGTGATCATCAATCAACGTTATTTCTTACTATTATGGTTTGGGAAGTGATTATGAAGAAGATGAAGATGGCATAAAACATGCTAACCTAGTTAGTATTTTCTATTGATAAATGCAGATATACTGGCTTGACCATCATTTGTATAGAAATATGGTTATGATGTTTCCACTAAAGTAATGCCAAATTTTGAGTCATATTTACAATAGTGAAAACTCATTTCTTGTGAGAATTTGGGGAAAGGACTTTGCTCAGTGCTTATCTTAGAAAATATTTTTAGTTTTAATTTTTATACATTATTATTGTGTGTTTGAAAGTATGTATGTGATAGATATGTGAGCATGCATGTGCTATGGGGCATGTGTGGTGGTCAGAAGGCAACTTGGCCTAATCAGCTTTTTCTTTTACCTTTATATTGGTCTCAGGGAGCAAATTCATGCCATCGGGTTTACTTGGCAAGTACATTCCCTGGTAATTCATATTGCAAATCCAGAAAAACAGCTTTCAGCCATTCTTAACATTGCAGCAGCAATTATTATATTGATAAACTAAGATTTGTACCAAATTTTCCTTAAGTAAAAAGAAAATGGAGTCTCCAGCTCAGAAGGTGGGAACACTTGCTGTGTAAGTGTAAGGACATGAGTTTACATTCCTCCCAAATCCACTTAAAAAGCTGGTCATGGCTAGGGCTGTGAACACGCCTGTAACCCCAGAACTGTAGGATAGGGGGACAAGAGGATCACCGGAGATTGGTAGTTAACAGCCTGACTCTAGGTTCTGTGAGAATTCTTATCTTTTGGGAATAAGGTGGAGAATTCAAGTTAACACAAAAATGCGCGCCAACACATAAATACACCACGCAATGCCACATACAAAAGAGGTGAAAAGGTTATTCAGTAGGGTTTTCTTTCCTCATCTGCTTTCCATATGGAAGTCTGGATGTGTCACCTTCAACATTCCCACACTAGCTATGCATGTTTCATATGTCTCCCAGGTCTGCCTAGCATGAGCATGTTGCATCTAAGAAATAAAATAAAAATCACAGGATAAAGAGAATTGCCACACAGTGGAAGATTCCTGGAGAGCTAAATGTCTACCTCCCACCATTCACTGCTTGCTTGGTCTTGATTAAGTCTTTCTTTCTATGGAAAGTTAGTGTTTTACTATATTTCACTGCATTGCTTAGTGAATTAATTCATTGCATCTAAAATTAAATGTGAGAACATCACCAAACATTTTGAGGAATGTATAAACTGTTAGATGCAGGTATGTGTCTCTCCTGTGGTTCTTTAAGTAAAATGTTAGTGGGGGGATATTGAGGAAAAGTTGAACTTCAAAATCCATGGAGAAAGACCATCTATAGGGTCATAACATGGGAGATACCACCTTCTCTACTTGCTTTTGGACAGTGGTGATATGGTATTCTTTTTTCTTAATCCCTACCTTTCTAGTTCTGTGCTAAACATGAAGTTCAAAACCTATCACAGTACTATCTTAACTCCAAGCAGTCTTTTTCTTTTCTCCTTCTCATAAGCCAGTTCTGCCCATTTCCTGTAGCCATCCTGTTGATGCCATGTTTTATAGGCAACAGCCTACACACCTATTTCCTTTTCATTTCTACAACTAGACCATTAACCTCAGAAAGGCAGGCACCATGTCCACCTAGATGAGACCTGCATCTCCAGACCTTTGTAAAGTACATGGTATACAGTCTGACAGAGAGTTGTGATCGAGATTTTCATGTCACTGTTCATGCTCAATTAGGTCATTATATGTTTCTCAAAGGAAGAAATCCAGATTTTTAGTGGTGATGTCAGTTGTTTAAAATGAATATCTATCATACCCCACACAACGCTGCTCTCTACTATGTGTCCTGTACGTGATGTGGAAACCATCTTGGTCCCCAGGTTCCCTTTCTACAGATCATGCTTCCAATATCATGAGTCTTATTAGCAAAACAATGATCTCATGGGTTTCATATATGTGAACAGTATAGCAAAATGAGAGATGCCTTTGATCTGTCTTAACAAATGTACATTAAAAAACGTTTCATATTATATTTTTACATACTGTTTTTAAATGCTCACAAATGTGGTCGTTGGCTTTCTTATAACTGTGAGGGACTAACGCTATAGGTGCCAGAGTCAGTCAAGTTCTTCAAACAAAATCAAATTCCATAAAGTGCTTATTATTCGAACATTGAGACCTGAACTATTTTTTTAAAACTTTTTTTCCCCTAGAGATTCAATAAAGAGGTGTCATCCAAGACCTCTTTAAAAGCACTGACTTGAAGAAACAAATGTCAGAAGAGTCAGTTCCACACAGTTCAAAGGCCTCAGCAAACATCTATCTGACCCAGACCTTTGCATTTCATGGGTTTCACCCATTGAGAGGTGCGGTTTTCTCCCGTATACACTCAAATCACATCTCCTTTGTGTGGAAAAATAAGATTTCATGCACAATCAAGTTTATCTACCTCCAATCAATAAAAGCATTAAAACAGATATAAAAGAAATACAGTTAACCAATTTAAATATTATTGAAAGTCTTGTAGAACTACAGATATGCTGAATGTGAAATTTCCTAGTTGAAAGGTGTGTTGAAAGCGGTTCAGGCAACACTAGAATGCTTTCAAACGATGCGCAGCCACTTATGAAAACTATTCAGGTGCTTTCCCTAATCTGAAAGGGAGTGCGTTTTCATAGCATTAGCTTTATAATGAGCGTTTTCAGGCAAATTTCAAAGGGTGCATGGTTCACATACTTTAAACTAAATTCACTCATAATTTAGCATCTGACAAAAGCTAATGCTTAATTGTCTCTAAAGAGGCTATAGAAGGAAAACATTTTCCCTTTTCACAAACATAGAGCTAAACAGTGGGACTCCCTCCCATTCACACCCCTCCCTAATTTTCTGAAGAACAATGGCTCTGCAGAGAGTAGGGTGGAGGGACAGGGAGCATAGACACTAGGTGACCTGGGAGAATGGAAGTCACCAGCGGTGTCTTTCACTGCCTGCTACCCTGCATTGAACACCTTGACGAGAGCACTGTCAGCATGGAGGTTGGAAAGGATGGAGGCTTGCCCTCTCTTCTAACATGGGGTACCTGACCGTTTATCATTGACTGAGGTCTTGAGGTTTGTTGATTCAGTTTATCTCACCACTCTCTAAATCACAGGAGGAGGAGGTTGTCAAGAGCTCAGAAGTAAAAGTGACCACCAGGTGACAGAGATTGGGAAAAGCCAGAGGTTTGCCATGGTACGTCTTTGCTCTGCTGATTTCTATGTGCCTTTGGACTAAATCATTCAACTCTCCTGGCCTCAGTTTCCTGTCTGTGAAACATGGGTAATAGCACAGTTCTTCTAGGACTGAAAAAAGTACAAGACTTTACATACACACTGCACCTAGAACAAATCCTGTTTTTACCTACCACTTACCTTCACTTCTATGATTCTTACTACGATTATTACATCTTTCCTAAATGTCATATTTGGAACCTCCTGGACTAATACCAATTTTCTGTTTCTATATATTTCTTTTCTTGTTGTCTCTCAATTAGTAGAACTTTCTTGGTAAAAAATCTTCAGACACTGTTTAAAAAAAATAAAATCTAGAATTTTCAACAAGTATTTTAGCCACAAATGGCATTTGTGGTATAGCTTGTAACAGTAAGGGAATACTTTTACACCATCATTTTGAGGAATATGGCAGCTCTCACAGAAAGTGGCATTTGACAACATAGTGTCTAAAGGAGGCCTTGCTGTCAATCACAAAAAAAAAAAAAAGAAAAACACAAACAACTTTTTGAACCTACCTAAGACTGAAAACAAAACAACAAAACAAACTTGCATATATATGCAAACAAAGGGGGGAAAAAAGAAAAGAAAAAATCCTGCTTTGGTAAAGCTTTTAAAATCTCTAGTAATTTTCATAATTGTGACACTTGGCACAGTTTGATAGTATCTTCTATTGATTCTCAGATTTTAAGACAATAATCATTACATTATTATCTGCAGCCTAAGCAGTGCAGCGTAACCTCCTAATTAGGATAAAAAATAGATCCAGGAGCAGCCCCAGCAAGTCACAACAAGTCAATATTTTTAATAAGGATTAATTTAAAAAAAACTCTACAAGGTTGTATGAGAGGCAGTTCTGGCATGTCTATTGATTAACAGTTGGCATTACATCTCATAAAGGGCTCATTATGTAAAGCATCAATCTAAGCACCATGTTTCCCCCCTCTTAAATACTATTGATTTGTTTTGATGTGTTTTTTTAAGCACAGTTTGGGAGCTGAGAAGATTAAGACCTGAGCCCTGCGAAAGCATTGTCCATCATGTTGAGGTGCAGTGGAGAGAGAAAGAGATCACAGGGCCAAGGTCTGCTGTGGCTCTCTTGTCTGGCACAGGGAACATGCTCATCTGCCCTCAACTGAAGGGGTTCCTAATGGGCATCATCAGGTCCGGGCAGAGCCTTGGCTCCAGCTGGCATCCCCCTGGGTGAGGAGGCAGGCTGTGTTCTACTCCTGAAATAATTTTGTGGGTCCTTTCTCTCCTTGCCTCTTTCGTATATATATAAATTATATGTATGTGTGTATATACATTACCACACATGCATATATTATATATGTGTTTATATGCAAATAAACATCAAGCCCCTGTGGAAGGCATCTTCATTGCCATTCTGTGCACCACAGAGGCAGGATCTGCAGGAAGACCTCACAGCAAGGCCACCGGTGCCCTCAGCTCATGAATATGCAGCTCTGACATTTGAAACTCTTCAGCAGATTTCACAACCCCTTTCTTCATTGACACCAATTCCCTTCCAATCACAAGGGTTTTCAAATAAACACTGTTGGTTTCAAGCTGCCTCCAGTGCTTCCTGAAGTAATCTCAGTCCACACTTCTTGAAGGAATGCAGGTTGGTCCCCTTAATTGTATTTTAAGTAAATAAATAAATACCCCTTATTGAAAAAGAAAAAAAAAAAGAATAATAAAAAGTGAGCAGCCTGTGTGGTAAATGCTAGATGGCACTGCTGTGCAACAGAAGCTCTAGAGAATTCCAGAAGAATCAGTGACGCAGGCCACCTCCCTTAATATACTAGCATACGGTGCTATTATGAGTAAAATACTTGGGAACTCTCAGTCCTTTCTTAGAAATGCATTAAGAAGTCATGACAAAGCTTTGCCACTGGAAGGTTAGCAGTTTTCAAAAAGAATTCGAAAATTGGGTACATCTAAATATGTACGCTAAGTATATTTAAATGATCAAACTAAATAATAGCAATAATTTACTACAAAGTGCATTCTTGTGACAAAACAAAATGCATCCTTGACATAAAACAAACTCTATTTTCTATTACCTTTGAAGCTGTGCATACCCAATCTTATGAAACAATATTAGAAACATTTTCATCAATAAACAAAGCTAGCAATACCTGCTTAGGTGCAAAGAGGGAAGCAGATGCATCCACACGATCCTCAGGCTGTAAATGACGAAACTAAAGAGCAGACACACAATGAAGGAAACAAGTGCTGGACTTGCAAGATGACACACAGCATCTGGGGCAGATGATGCATGGCGCCATGACAAGCCTTCAGTGGGGAGTGAAACACTTTAAACATCCCTGTTCCTTTTCCTCCGAGCGAAGGATCTACCACGTACCTGCGCTGACAAAACTAGAAATCCATTCAAGGAGTTTGGGTCTGGAATGTGTTCTCTCTTGCAGAGTGAGTGGAGTGGGAACAACACCTACCAGTCTGATTTCAGTTTGGAGTGAGAACTTGCAGCTATGACTGCCTTAGCTTTCATTATGGCTCCCTTCTTCAGCTAGATACTTAAAATTTACCCTAGCCCTGCTAAGCAAAGAACACTGCTCCTACCTCCTACCATTTAGTGACAGCTAATGAGAACAAGTGTTCTCTTGAGGTAGTAAAATCATATTGTAAAATTAGATTATGGTAATGGTTACATTGGACTATAGATCTACACTAATGGCCACTGAATTGTATACTTAAACAACTGAACTTTATGATACGTATTTTTATATTAGCGAAGCTGTTAAAGAGGCAATCGAAGATAAATTATTGTGGTTATGATTCACACCATAAAATTCAGTTCAATAATAAAAAGGAAGAAAGTGTTAATATAAGAGGAAAAATAATATACAGAAACTTTTTTGACTTATTGTATACATTTTCATTGTGGTAACTTAACCTTTAGGCCCTTCAAAAATGGGTTTCATGATCTTGGGAAGGTGCTTGAGACACTAGAAAATCTTTTCCATCTTTCATTTATTCCTTCTAAATTTTAAGAAATGGACTCCATCTCCCATGATTGCTTTCTGTTCCAAGAGTACCCTAGAGCTCAAGAAATGTCTTCTGAATCTTCCCAAACTCATCAACCAATATTTCTCCTTTCAAAAAGCACAGGCTTGATAGTGTTGCTACATGGAAACAGCTTGTCATTTTCAGTTGAGCATATAAATTATTTTCAACTGAAAAACCTACCTTTGTTCACTTGTATTTAATTTATGGAGGCTGGAATGCTTTTCAGATAGAGACAGCAGGGATGATGTCATGCTATAGAGTGAAGGTTGTTAATCCTGGTTGCATGTTAGAGTCACAGAAGGCATATTAAAACCTACAGTGCCACCTATATCCACTAGTTCTGAACCACTTGTGGGTGCAAAACTATTAATTTTCCTAAAGCTTCTCAATGGAATCCATTCACACTGAAGTTTGGAGCTACTAAGAAAACCTTAGCAAAGGAAGATGTACTCACTCCAAGGGATGATGTACGAGCTATTTGACGTATATCTTAAAATGGGCATGGAAATGGAAGAGGTTTTCAGAGAAGGTAGCATCTCTTTATTCTACCTTCTTCTGTAAGGTGAAACATTCCTGAGGAGAACCATATGAATAATCCAAGAAAGAAAAAGAAAAAGAAACACATTCTCAGGAAATGTGAGGTGATAAATTTCAAGGCTAGCAGATTAGTAGGTAAAGGTAATATAGCTAAGGACCAAGGAGGAAACAAGTATGATGGTTATACCACAGAGAACTATGGACATTGTCTCTAGCCTGGAATCTATACTGTATGTTAAGGTAAAATTCTGTACCGATAAGTCAGTGTAAGGGACTCTGACTTATTTCCTCTCAGTCTTCCCTCCTTAGCTTCAGGTGACTGTATAAAATGTCAATATCCTTCTCCAGTCTACAACCTAGGTGCCTCAATGCTACTGAAATGCCAACTCTGTATGCTTTTCTTCTACTCTTAGAAAAACCAAGGTAGTGGGAGAATACTGGTTATATTCAAACAGAATTCTGCATCACAAACACTGTTGCATAGATAAGGAACAAAGTTGGCCAAGGAAAGGAAGAGCATTTCAATGTCAGTGCCTAGATTTATGAAAACTGAGAGTTTGGAATTGGAATTACAATGTTTATTAGCCCACAAAGGGGCTAATGTGTTTCTGTATTGCTAAGAACTCAATTCTCTCTCTCTCTCTCTCTCTCTCTCTCTCTCTCTCTCTCTCTCTCTCTCTCTCTCTCTCTGTCTTTCTCTCCCTCTCTCCCTCCTTCTCTCCCCCTCTCTCTGTCTGTCTCTATGTCTCTCTGTCTCTCTCTCTAATTCTAAATAGATCCCTCCAGTGTTATTCCATAAATGGATAGCACCAGATAAAACATTTTGTTGTTAAGTTTTCAGGAACTCAGTGAGATGATTGGGGTAGGAATATTGGCACCACAAGAATAGGCAGATGCTACAAATAAGACTTGCCCAAATTCCAGAGTAAATTCTTAAACGTTTCATGGGCATCATTGATTCAAGGCCTCATATTTGCCTATGCCTAAGATACCGCAACCATAGGAATTTATATTGTGGCATCTCCAGGGACTACTATATATAATTTTCTTCCAGAGTTCATCAAAATTACAGTCCTAAATCCCTTTACTCTGATTGTTTCACTAAAGCAGAGGGATCTATAATTCTGTTTCTGTCCAAATAATCTTTCAAAAATGTCCTATGGTGGTCAAATTGGTACAAAATTAACCACAAGCTGTGCAGTAGTGCACAAAATCTAGTTCACAGCCGTAATTTCATGCAGAATACAGTTTCTTCCCATATTTCAAAACTTCTACAAACCCAAGCAAATTTCTCCATGAGATTATAGATCTGCAACTAGGAGCAGGATATCTGTATTCTATTTCTATCTTTAATTTTCTCTATGCTGTTCCTAATATTTCATAAATACTGCTCTCCTAATTTGATAATAAAGGAAACAATGGTCCTTATTAGATAGTCTTCATAAACTGTCTTCTCATGTGATTTCCTTTACAGTTATTGAAGGTGAGGGAGGGGGCTGTGCACATGTGTGAGGGTGTCCATGGAGATGGTGTTGGAGATCCTATAACTAGAGTGACAGTTGCTTGTGAGAACCACCCCATTGTGGGCACTGGAAACTGAACTCAGGTCCCTCTTAATATCGTAGGCATCTCTCTGGCCAGTACAAGGCACCCCCCTGTAAAATGATTGACAGCATTACCACTTACTACATACCAAATGGTTACCTGTCACCATTAACTGATATGTTGAAACCCAATAAACCAATGTGATAGGGTTAGAGTGGAGCCTTTGGGAGGTGATGAGGCCAGGAAAGCAGGCATTTATGAATAGGATTGGTATCCTTATAAAGCTAGGCCCAGAGAGCTTACTTACATTGTTCATTTTTTTCTTTTATACATATTATTTTATTTTATAATTAATTTAATTTTACATATCAGCCACAGATTCCCCTGTCTTCCATCCTCCCATCCCCCCAGTCTTCCCTCCAATGCATCCCCCCCCATTCCCACCTCCTCCAAGGCAAGGTCTCCCCTTCGGATTCAGCTCAGCCTGGTAGATTCAGTTGAGGCAGATCCAGTCCCCTCATCCCTACACCAAGGCTGAGTAAAGTGTCCCAGCATAGGCCCTAGGTTCCAAAAAGCCAGCTCATGCACTAAGGACAGGTCCCACAGCCTGGGGGCCTTCTAAATAGTTCAAGCTAATCAACTGCCTCACTTATCCAGAGGCCCCAGGCAGAGCTCCAGGAGTCCAATCGACGAGAGAGAGAGAGGAGGGATTATATGAGCAAGAGATATTGAGATCATGATTGGAAAAAGCACATTGTTCATTTTGTAAGAGGAAGGCAAGAAGAAAGTCATCTATGTTTAAGAAGATACTAGTTATGGACATTTCAACCAGCTAAACTATGAGAGATTAGTATCTACTTTTAATAAGCCACCAGTCTATGATATTCTGTTACAGCAGTCTAGCTAAGATACCACAAAGTGGTTCCCCTGGTGGCACATACACAAAACACATAACTACAGTGAGACAACCCTAGCTCACATTATTCGAAAGTTTAAAATATGATTTAATGACACAAAAACTAGCTTTAAAAAATTGCCAAATAAACTACCTTTGCTGGTATTAAAGTATGTAATTCATCTGCCCTGTGGGCTCTGAGATTGCAAATCTCAGCTTTGTGAGCAATTTGGGGGATCAAATTATTGAAAATTATATATAATAAGCAGATAGCATATCTATCCATGTATCTTTAAGTGCATAAAATATGAAACAGTACTCTGAAAAATAATCTGTGACACTTGCTAAAGATGTGTTTTCTTGTGCCTTACTCTGTATACACAGGCTAGCAAGTAATTTTGACAAGCAACCCAAATAGCATCAGAAGACTGTAGTGTGAAGCTGGGCGGTGGTGGCGCACGCCTTTAATCCCAGCACTCGGGAGGCAGAGCCAGGCGGATCTCTGTGAGTTCGAGGCCAGCCCGGGCTACCAAGTGAGTTCCAGGAAAGGCGTGAAGACTGTAGTGTGTATGGTATATGGGGTCCAAGGAAATATGAAACAAATTCCTGAACTCTTTTATCTTTTGAGATCAAGAACCTTTAAATTAAAGATGTCTGCGTATTTAAAAAAAAATGAAGCAGGCTTAGTTTATCCTTTTACAATTACCTTCATATAAACCAAATATAGTGCAAATATATTTCATCATCAGGGGAATGGTTCAATAAGCCAAGATATATCCACAAGCCAGAGGCCACTTACCACTTTGTACCTTACCGGTCTTAAAAAGCTCTACAGGGACAGCATTGTATCTGAAAGATTCATGCCACACCTCATTTTAATCATGGACACAATAAACCCCATCTCTTCAAAGTCATTTAGCTGTGAATTTTCAAGAATACATCAAGTAGATTTTCTATGGGCCCATCTGTGCAGCACATTTATTTTCTGTGACTGTTTTGCTGAGCACAATGAAAACCTTGACTACTAATGAATGGGGACCCAGAGAAAGGCAGGGCTGTGGCTGCTGCTGCTGTTGCTGTTGCTGCTGCTGCTGCTGCTGCTGCTCTTGCTGGTGAGAGAACCCCTTTCACCTAGCACTGCAGCCTGAGGTCTGTTGATCTGTGGAAGATTTCCAAGGGAAGCCTATTCATTGATTTGCCTCTCCTTGCTCTCATCTGCTGTGCTTGAAGAAGAATCTCCAATATGGTATTCCTGGCTAAGAAGACAAAATCTAAAAGCCACCCTTTCTACTGTGTTCAAGACAACAAATCTTTAGTTGCATCTAGACAGAAATGTTTGAAGCTACTGTAAAAGGGGTGTGTGTTATGGAAACACACACATTTAGACGTGAAGAACCTGAGCTGTAGAGATATAGCTTAAATAACCTCCAAGCTTATCATCTACAAAATGGGATTGATATTAAAATTGACCTTACTGAGCACTGTGGAGAAAAATAAGATGAAACATGGAAAGTTCTTAGGAAAAGGAAGGTAAATGATAAACATGTGATCTCTCAAGGCACGTGATGTATATAATTAGTTCTGGTTATTGTTACCAAGAAGAGAAGTTCTAACTTTAAGGTCACATGACCAGTCAATGGATGTAAAGGCTAACAACTATTTCCTTGTGAGGTACTACCATTGCTATTTGAAGCTATAATCTTTGACATATAAGATTATTTATTAATCCAGCACTGGTCCAAAAGTGCTTTTCAGCTTCTCTTTTTGGTGAGAATGTGAGGGAAACCTATTCCAGAGCAAAGTACAGTCCCTTGTAACATTGCAAATGCTAAATGTATTTCTAAGGGAATCCATATCACATTATGGGCTACTGCATCTGTTACGGCCAAATGCAATATAAATGATGATTTTTGAGCCCATGTGGATATTTCAATGATAGATGATGATCAAATCAACTCTTACAAAATGTTTCTGATTTTTTTTATGGAATCTTCTCAGAGCCTGTTCAATGAAGAATTTACAGACTATCAAATACATTCTAGCTCATGGATGGAATTGTTACTTTTTAAATGCTGTAAGATTGTTCTTGGTTGATGTTAGTTAGATACAACAATATCTCCTCTCCCTCCCGTGTGTGTGTGTGTGTGTGTGTGTGTGTGTGTGTGTGTGTGTGTGTGTGTTTAGAAGGACTAAGGAAATTAGTTTAGCAAATGTCAAATTATAAGAACTTTGCTCTTCAGGAATAAGAAGATCAAGTGACTGAAAATTGTTCAACGAAGAAAATCTTCCAGTGCTCACGTGGTCTCCTCATTCTCCATCCTCTCCAGTCCTTCTCGTTGGTAAAGCTGCTGCAGACAATTGTGTGCGCCATCACTTGCTGTGGTCTATACTGTTTTATCACTGTTTTCTTATCTGGGATTGTTAATGGTGAAGGGCGGTAATACAGTTTTGTTTATGTCTTTGTCTCTCTTGTTCTTAGCACAGAACCTGTTTCATGATAAGCATTCAAGCGCCCACTGCATGACTAAGTGTGAGCTATTATTCTGCTCAAACTTCAGAGAACATTATACACAGAGGCAGGCATTTAAAAAGGCAATAAAAATGCAAACCGATTTGGCAGCTCAAGAATGAGTATTAATTTGGGAAAAGAGAAATTTCTTCTTAGGTAGGACAAGTTTTCTCATATTTAGAGCTGAGTTATTCAATATGATTGCTTTTTTCATGCATTCACTCATTCATTTCACCAAATATGGGGGAAAAAAGGCATAACACAGTGGTTAAAAATGAACTCTGGTTTTGAATCCATCTCTTCCAGTCCTGTGTTAATCAAAGTCATCTGTGTGATCCAGGATAAGTTCCGTATCTAAGCTCCAGTTTCCCAACATGGAAAAACAGAAGAAATAACAGTAATATAAGTATCTTTTTATGGTGACGTCATCATGTAGATGAAATGAAATAACCCGTGCTGAACACTAACAGAATTTAGCTATCAATTTAATTTGTCTAGTTTTAAGTTGAGATCTCTGACCTAAAAATGCAAAATTTGGAGCTGGGAGATGGCTCAGCGTTTAAGAGCACTAGCTGCTCTTCCAGTAGACTTAGGTTCAGTTCCTAGCAACCACCATGACAACTTACAACTCTCTGTAACTCTAGTTCAAGAGGATCCAGTACCATCTTCTGGCCTTCACAGGCACCACAAACACATGTGGTGTACATGTATACATGTCATTAAAACACGTGTACACATAAAAATGAATAAGCCTTTTAAAAATATGAAATTAAAAATGATCCCAAACCTGAAAACATCTGTGCATGGACATGATAGCACTGCAGTAAAACTTCGCACCTCACCTTATGCAACAGCTTGTAGTCTAAGCACAAATTATTAAAGCTATTCTATAAAATTACCTCTAGGCTATGTGCTCAAAATATAGGTAAATATGAATGAAGTTCGTGTTTACACATGAATCCTATCCCCAAGCCATCAAAGAATCTCATTGTATCTGTGTATGTGTGTGTGTAACTCTAAATTCTTATGTAACTATTAAAAATATGCAGAATAGAAAATCTGCAGAATTATTACTCAAGCATTTCGTACAATATACCCCATTTACAGACTATATCTCACCTCACAGAGTACAAGAGGATGAGACCTGATTTCCTTAGAACTTCTAGAACTTAGAACTTCACGACATTACCGGTAAGCAAGACACAAAGGAAAAGGTTAAGAGTCTTTAACTAAAAGTCATATTCATCCTGTGGCCACTGATAACTGGATGATGTAAGACAGGTTCAACTCTATGAACTTTATTCAACTCTACAGCATTATGTAGGCCTGCCTGCTGTGGGATGGTCTGTATGTCAAATGTGTTGTTGATTGGTCAATAAATAAATCACTGATTGGTCAGTGGCCAGGCAGGAAGTATAGGCAGGACTAACAGAGAGGAGAATTGAGAGAACAGGAAGCTGGGTGAAGGAGACACTGCCAGCCGCCATCAGGACAAGGAAGATGTAAAGTACCGGTAAGCCACAAGCCACGTGGCAAGGTATAGATGAATAGAAATGGATTAATTTAAGCTGTAAGAACAGTTAGCAAGAAGCCTGCCACGGCCATACAGTTTGTAAGCAATATAAGTCTCTGTGTTTACTTGGTCGGGTCTGAGTGGCTGTGGGACTGGCGGGTGAGAGAGATTTGCCCTGACCGTGGGCCAGGCAGGAAAACTCTAGCTACACCTGCCCTCTCTTTTAACTGTTGTTTCCTCTAGCAGGGAGGATATGCCCTAGACCCTCAGGATGTGAGATTTCAAATTCTGGCATTCCAAAAGAATAGAATAAATCATAAGAGAGGGAAAATGGTCATTTTCCCAATGAATAGGAATTGCATAAGGAAAAAAAAAAACACTAGTTACATGAATTAGGCAGTTAGTGTAAGTTGCGGAAAAACAAGATTAGAAAATAACTAAGGTTTTGAGTATCTCTCGAATATATCCAAGAGACTAAGACAGAGAGGTTGCCTGTCATAAGTGAGCAAGATAAAATGGGCATGGTTAAGGAGGCAGTGAACTGAAGGAGTACATCTTCACACTGTCCACACTCACTCTTCTACAAGCCAGAAGCTGCATGTTGCTTTTCCTCCTCACCAGAAGCTGAGAGAAAAATGTCACCAAAATGCTTGGGGCTCTCTGAATGACAGGGCAAAGCAGAATGGCTTCCAGAATAGGAGACAAGAAATGTGTTCTATTATACGTTGTGATATTGGGTACTTTTGGGTACCAGGAGCTAGAGATGGAACAGATGATCTTGCTACATACAAATGAATCCAAATATGACAAAACACTAAAGCATCTATTAACTTACCTTAATCTGTATAACATTGCATTTATTTAAAAGAGAGATCCTACCCACACCAACACAATGAAATAAAAAGATTTACGGTCCAATTCCTGAAGTGATCTATGTATTCTCTATGCCTACAGAAAACATTGATTATGTCCATGTGGCTCTAGTGTTCTTCCGTGCATGTCTGAATTATTTATTTCATAGCACTTCTTGCTTCTAAGTTAGTAGTTCAAATTTATGAGGCCATTCAATCGCTCTCTCCCCATGATGTGGTGCCTCAGAGAGTGTATTTAATGCTGTATTTTGAAAGGCTGAGCCATCTACATTTAGCTTAGAATGGTTAAAAATAGACATTAAGCCACATAAGTTTGTCTTAGACAATCACAACTTTGCACAAAATAAATGTTCATTTGTTGTAATATTGGAAACAAAAGAAAATGTCTAAAAAGAACCAAAAATTTATGTATCAAACCATGTTTGTTGGTCTGTGACTCTCCCTGACCCATTGTCCCTACCCCACAGACTTTTACTAAAATTCACATCTCTTGAGAAAGCTGATTACATATAACTCTACTTCCTTCTTAAAGGCAATAAAGGGTAAATAAGTGTTCCTCAGTGGCTATTTATGTAATCCTCTACACATTAGAAGGTGCCTTCATGAATGATGTCTCATCTAATTGCAAGGGAAATACAGTACAAGGGATGCAGGGAATTTGACTTGCTTATTGATGGAATACGCATGCAAAATGCATAGGCTCTGGATTCAACAACCAGTACCACAAAAATAAAATACAAAAGTGAACAGAGTTGATTTAGAGAAGTGTCTGGAACAGAGAACACTAATTGCAGCCTCTAACCATCACCAAGTCCTAACTCCAAGTCTGGCTGCAAACCAGGTGTCTGGACTTCACTTGCTCAGAGAACAATTTGACTATACTTCAAGTTTTTTGAAGATTGACTGCTTTGCCAATATTTTTTAAAGATTCTTTGTATCAAATAAAATCCAGATTTCTAACTCACTTTAACATCAGAAACTAGGCTACTAGGCTTGTATTTCTTCAATATAACAACCGGCAGGAACGTGATAAAACTATCCTAACCTACACTCAGTCAAGTTTAGGGATAGCACCTATAAACTTCGGAGATTAGATCTCACAAGCTCTGGAACAAACTAAGATCCCCAGTCCTCAAAGAAGTTCCACAAATGTCCCATCTCAGGTAATTCAAATACATGCTGTAATTTAATGATTCAAATCTTAGAATGGAGCAAATTGGAAATCATTAAATGTCATGGTTGATTATCTAGAATTGTAGGGTCCCAACGGAAAGTTAGCAAACATTTCATCATATATAAAATATATTAAAGAACTAAAGTAAATTGCTTTTCTGTTTTCCATAAAGTTTTTCTTTTGTAACACCTTATAATAGTAGCTCTCTTTCACTATTCTATCTTCCTCCGGAACACAGCTTCATTTATTTCTTTACCTTTTGTTTATTTTTATTTTAATATGGTAACAATTTCTTCAGGTCATGGTAAGGTTAGCTGTAGTCATTTCTGGTCAAGTATTTCAAAGGTGTTAATGATTTTGGGCTTAATGATTTTGATAGGAAAATACGAAAGTATTCATCGGGGAATAAATATATTTGGCATTAAAATATCTGTAAATCTAAGTCCAACAGAGTAAGTGGTGAAAAGACCAGAAACCACTGAATTTTGTTAATATTTCATTGTGTAGAAGAAAAGAATTGCTGATTTATACGATATAAAATACTGTCCAATGGATAAAAATTAGAACCAAAATCCTAAGATGATCTTCATCCCATGATATGGGTCTAGCTAAATCTTTAAAGGGATTAGGGATGTGCTCATTTTCAAGCATTGGTTAAAACATCACTTCCTTTGCATTGGGTCAAAAATTCCAACAGATCCTGGTAGTCTCCACTCTAGTAGCTCAGAGTCTGTAAGTTCCTGGAGGCTTTCCAGTGGTAATGGTAGGTAGAATAAACAAGACGTGAAGGCTTCAATAGGAGGGCACAGGTGAGGAAAATGGAAGACCCAGGAATTAGAAATATTCCTGAAGTTTTGGGTATGATGACAAATTCAGTTAAACTAAAGAGACTGAAGTGTATGTGAGGTGGGTGGTGTGGGTACGAATCTCTGGTACCCAGAGCTTCTGCTTCCAGGATTACTTCCTGGCATCATTTCCAGGAACATGCTGCAAGATAAAGCACCTGTGAAGATATGTTAGTGATCCCAAGCTTTTGATCTTCAATTGGAAGACTTTCTTATACTGTCCTGGGTGCAATAATACAGACATTTAAAAGTAGACTATTCTATTGAACAACAGCAATAGACAGAGTCTAAGAAGAGTAATACCAGCAAGTGGTGGAAAGTGAAGAGCCCTTAAGAATGCAAGGACTGAACGTGTCGGTGTGTCTGACCAGTGAGCCACAGGAAATAAACAGAACATGACAATCCACACATGAGGTAAGTTTGCGCTTCAACTCTTCTCAGAGCTCCAGGAAGAAATGGAGATTTCCTAACACCCCACTTTTGACAGAAACTTTAAAGAATCATGTTTAGCTATATTCACTCATGGAATGTGTCCTTCTCATGTCTTGAACTAAGACTGGTAGTCCTATTGGAGATTCCATTGAGGCTATCTGTGTATTTCTGACTCCTCATGTGGGTTTTGCTATCCTGCTCCGGAACTCTGTGCAGTGTTTTATCTGGAGTTACTTGTGTTATCTCACCTCTGGTCCATCTTGCCTCTGTATGATATTCCACATTAGTCTTCTCATTTACTCATGTTGCTTTATTCCAAAGATGTTGACACATTATGCTTAACTACACATTTGTTCAACCACACCATACAACTTACAAAGCATTTCACAAAAGAGGTTGGGGGGTGTGCAAATTATTCTTTCTCCTTTCCTAATAGCCTGTGATTAAATTTTTCACAACATGGGAAGATCTCCCTATAAGCATAAAGGATCAAGGTTTGTCTTTAGTATGGAGATAGGAGATAGAACAAGAAAGAGGAAGAAACCCACTTAGTGGAAGAATTCCCCACACACTGTGCTCTGTATCAGGTGTTTTGCATTGTTTAATCATCAAGCCAGTGTAGGTGGACAAATACATTATCCCCTTTCAGAGATGAAGTTATTGGGTATAAGCAGTATGTAGAAAGCCAACAGGTAGACAGTGGTGAGGTCAGCATAGTCTTTCTCATCACCCTATTTCTGATAAGGAGTCTTCAGTGGGTCACTTGTAGCAGTGGCATGAGGTTTGTACCTAAGAACAGTCATCTTGATTGATGTATACACAGGAGGAAAACGCCACTTCAGAGGGCTTGCTTTGAAGGAAGCCTTGAGGCTTTTGAAGAAAGATTTCAACAAACAGGACTCTAATCTGAGGAAGGTCAAGTTCTCCCAGGGTGATAGTTCTATTCTCTTTGGTTCGGTGCTCTCCAACAAGGACGTGTTTCCAGTAGTATTGCTGTATTCTACTCTACAACTGAGGTTATGGTATTGGATGCTGGAAATGTGGCCCTTCTGAGTTTCGTAATCAAGATGGGCAACCCAACGAAGATCCTGCTGAGGGCGCCTATGCATTCTTAACTGGAGATGTGGAGGCAAGAGTGCACTGGCATCTGCTCAGGAAATCTACACAATTTCATCTGGAGCACTACCCTGCTTTGATACATTTGGTCCTGCTGGGTCATCTTTGGTACATTGGTCCTGCTGGGTCATCTTTGGTACATTTGGTCCTGCTGGGTCATCTTTGGTACTTTTGATCCTGCTGGGTCATCTTTGGTACTTTTGATCCT
Source organism: Peromyscus eremicus (assembly GCF_949786415.1). Lineage (NCBI taxonomy): Eukaryota > Metazoa > Chordata > Mammalia > Rodentia > Cricetidae > Peromyscus > Peromyscus eremicus. Next base: position 20,977,448 of record NC_081423.1, read on the forward strand.
GCTGGGTCATCTTTGGTACGTTTGGTCCTGCTAGGTCATCTTTGGTACTTTTGGTCCTGCTGGGTCATCTTTGGTGCATTTGGTCCTGCTGTGATGTCTCCATACCATCATTCTTCTCACTGAATTATGTCCTTTCATTTTGAAAACTTTGAGCAATTGTTTCAATTAATTTCTCTGTGAAGTTATTCTGATGGCTAATTGATGTCACTATTTATTTTCTTTTCTGTCATGTAATTTGTTCATTTTCTCCTAGTTTGGGACCATTATTCCACATTTTCCAAGATATATTTTTCTTTTTAAAGCCTCATAATAATCTTTACTCTGAATAACCCTTTCAAAGATGACAAAATAAAGAGAATGAGATATGGTTTTTACACTGTCCATTCTTTTCTCACTATAAATATTAACATTTCTTACCTCTTAGTGAAAAATAAAATGTTTCCTTTTTTTAGATTTTGGGTTATCACATTTTTATAATGGATTTTACTCTCTCTCTCTCACACACTTTTTAGATATATCCATTCTTTTTGTATCTGTATGTGTGTTTCTTTCTTGAATGTATGCATGTGCACCATATATGTGTCCATTGCCTGTCAACCTGTGATATCAGAAGAGGATATTAGATTTTCTGGAACAAGAGTTATGGATGGATTGTGGGAACCGCCTCTTTTTTCTGTTCTCTCTCTCTCTCTCTCTCTCTCTCTCTCTCTCTCTCTCTCTCTCTCTCTTTCATTTCTCATTTTTCTTATGTTTCCTCCAGTTTGTTCTTATCTCTGCCTGTCTTCTTACCTCCTCTGGTATGTAAAGTTAACTGTTTTTGTTTTCATGTCACAAGAAACAACTTCTACAAATTAGAAAAATTTGAAAATATTACAAAATATAAAAAGAAAACTTAAAAAGGATTCATAATCATGAAGACCAAGAAAACAACCAGAAAGGTTTTTTTTTTTTTTAATTGCTATTATAATCGCAGGACATATTCTATCCCAGGAAGGCTCATTCAAAATAGATGAACTCAGGCAGGGCCTCTACTCTCCCATCTCTTAACGTGCAAATGACTTTGCCTCCTTTTAACCCTAGTTGATATGAAAGAAAACTGTGAATTTCTACAACAGTTCAAGGAAGAAAACACTTTCTTCATCAAGGAAGATCAGGGAATGCTTCACGCAAGTATTTATCACTAAAAGCATGGGGCAAGTTCTTTGTGTTCTATGGAAGGAAAAATGGAGAATATTGCAGAGACAGATTACAGTGTGAGGCAAAAAAGTTCATTTGCAGATGAAGGACCTGCCCTTGAATCACACCATCAGCAGTTCCAAGTGCCTGTGAATAAAGGGTAAATCAAGTTGGTGTTCTGAGTAGTAATAGTGAGAACTTCTGTTTGTTATTGACCGTGAAGACCATGAATGGTAATGTACAGAATTTAGGAAAGTGAGATGGGTCCCTTGCTATTTCAAGCAGGAGCATGCCATAGTGTAGATTGTACTCTGGAAAAGTAGCCAGTAATCACTGGGGGATAACGTTATCTGGTGCAAAGAAGGTGCTGAAGTGCATCTGTGAAGAGTCGAGGTTGAGTATCTCCCTCTATGCAGTGTGTGCAACATTTGATGAACTGCTTATGGTCGCTCTACTTCAGGCTCTTCTCCTGTGAAATATGAGCAGTAATACTTATTGCACGGGACTTATGCTAGCTCAGGTTCTATAAATCAGAGCCTGAGAGGAGTATTCATGTGTAAGTGTTCTATGAAAGAGATTATCCCATGGGAGACCAGTACAGATACAGTGGAGAAAGCTAGGGCAGGTCAAGCCAAAGGATTATTTGAGATGTTATCCTCACAGGCTAGCAGCACCATGCTCCTCCCAGGTGACTCTGAAGTGTAAGTTGTTGTATACACATGTCCTCATCTGTGGCAGACAAGCTGAAGTCTTTCTACTTCTGGAATGCTGCTTATATGGTCAGAAGAAAACTGGGGAGTCATCAGCAAGAATGTTGCTATGAACAGGTAGAGCTTGAGGATAGATACAAGAGGATAAGTAATACTGATTACCCCAAGTTAAAAAAAAAATGGTCCAGTTGGTGACCCCTCAGCCATTGGTTCATATTTCATGTGTTTCCGTTTGTTTGGCTATTTGTCTCTGTGCTTTATCCGACCTTGGTCTCAACAATTCTCTCTCATATAAACCCTCCTCATTCTCGCTAATTGGACTCCCAGAGATCCACCTGGGGATTGGCCTGATCTGTTTGGGAGGCATCCAGGCAGTGGCACCGGGTCCTGTGCTCATTGCATGAGTCGGCTGTTTGAAACCTGGGACCTATGCAGGGTCCCTTGGCTCGGCCTGGGAGGAGGGGACTGGACCTACCTGGACTGAGTCCACCAGGTTGATCTCAGTCTGTGGGGAAGGCTTTGCCCTGGAGGAGATTGGAATGGGGGGCGGGCTGGGGGGAAGGTGAGGGGGGCGGGAGGGGGGAGAACAAGGGAATCTGTGCCTGTATGTAGAACTTAATTGTATTGCAAAATAAAAATTAAAAAAAAAAAAAATGGTGCCGGGCAGTGGTGGCGCACGCCTTTAATCCCAGCACTCGGGAGGCAGAGCCAGGTGGATCTCTGTGAGTTCGAGGCCAGCCTGGGCTACCAAGTGAGTCCCAGGAAAGGCACAAAGCTACACAGAGAAACCCTGTCTCGAAAAACCAAAAAAAAAAAAAAAAATGGTTAAATGAGAAGAGATATTGCTCTACTCCACAGGGAACCTAGACACGGCTGATTTTAGGATGATAAATATGATAGGTGACTGTCATTCAAGTTCTTTCACTTCCCCCCTGAAAACAAGGATGAATCATGGAGAAAGCAGGCTCCTTACTAAACAAAGAGCGACAGTGCAGACTATGAATGCTTGGACAAGATTAATGGGCTTTAACCAATAAAGTGTAAGGAAGGACAGATGTGAAGACCAATGGAGCAGAGATATCAGACTGTGGGAAAAGAGATGCTGGAAGACCAGGAGAAGGATAACAAAGGGGACTCAAGATGATTGAAGAAGGCTCGGGGCTGCAGAGAGATGGGAGAAGAAAACTTCCATAGAGTTGTTGAGGGAGGTCATTCTATGACATTTCTTCCCAGGAAATTCAGAATATCTACAACTTTAACTTACATCTTCAGTGTGTGAGTGTGTGTGTGTGTGTGTGTGTGTGTGTGTGTGTGTGTGTGTGTTATAAAGAGCTGCTTCTGAACATCAGGGGCTTGTCTTTGGACACCCTACAACTACTTGACTTGAAGTTGGTTAAATTGAGCTTAGATTGTAATAGAGACCATTTCATGATGAGGAAATGTTAAACTACTTGACAACATGGTCTCCAGGCAGGAAGAAAGAACGCAGATTGGATCAGGCATAGAAACATGGAGACCAAGAGGACACCACATCTGAGCTCAATTACATCAGCCAGCCAATCAGTTCTCTAAAGCACTGTGTATTATTCATAGTAAAAGTTAAAACAAAAAGGAAAATGGAGACTAATCATAAAAAAGCTTAATCATGAAAACAGAGCACACACATCTTTAAACAAAGAGCTCTTGGAGCCAATCACAAGCTCTAAATGAGAGATATATAGTACAGTCATAAGCGGGCTGCAGCATCAGGAAAAAATCCCGAGTTAATCAGAAGGCATTCTTCACATACAGTAAGCCTGTACCCATTACAATCCACTGTGCTAATGACCATTACTCAAAATGACAACATCGTAACTAAAATCACCATTTGTTCAAGTTAATTTCTTAAAGATCTGTGATTTTCCTCCATTACATTTAATATTTATGAATCCTAACTCACTGGAACTTCTCTATTTTCAGGCTATTACCATTCATTTTCGGGATGGAAAATGAAGGTCATTAGAGCCGGACTCTTTCTGTTCTTTTTCATTTACCTAGCATCATATCTTTAAAAGGCAATAGAATCCCAATCAAATACTCGGCATACAATAACAGTTTTACCTTGACTTGAATATTATGTTACTGGGAACAAAATTGAGGCCCCATTAGCTTTGTGTACTACATATAAACATTTCTCACTTTCAGCAATAAATATTCCCTAACAAATCTGGCGAGAAAGAGAATCCGTTTTGCAGGAAAATCCTAATTTCACTGTGACTACTGTTGTAAGTGAAGAGAAAAAAAAATACTCAAAGGAAATTGAAAACCACTGGCAAGGAAGAGATGAAGTTGGCAGGCAGGTTAATGGTATGCTAGGTACAATGTTCTGCGCTTTTTCCTCACTCCTTCCTGCTTCCCTAGAATGCCTGGTTTGTTTCAGGTTTCCTCTGGGAAATGAATTCACGATCTTGGAAGCCAGCATTGCTCTACTTGTACAGGGTACTTACATTGCATAAATGAAATGGATCTGGTTTCCCACTGGTTTTGCAATCAAACAAGACTTTAAAAAACTTACAAACTTTTAGATTCTGAAGAAGACATGCATGCTCAGTGACAGAAAGTACTTAAAATAGAATCTGTAAATTTACGTTACTAGGGTCACAGCGATACTTAGATCACCCTGTGCACTCATTCAAATGTGCCTCCCCATGTTTGGGGTAACAGTGTAACCAATAATTAGTTACACACATTAAAGAAAAATAGTGACTTACAACTGCTCCAAAGACCCTACATACAGTGAAAGACTTGTTCTTAAGTTCTGTATCATCTTCCATACTATCACCCCTTCTCCAAATTCACAGAAGTGTTTCTTTACAGAAAAAAAATTCTGTAAAATTTCTATCATTGCTTTGCAAAAGCCTCTGCATGTAGATGGAGAGAAAGAAGGAGGTCAGAGGAAGGGGAGAAAAAAGAGGGGAATGGAAATGATGGATGAAAGAGAATGAGAGGGGGGGAAGAGGTGGGAGGGAAGGGGGGCACACATGGAGAAAAGTGAAAAACTAATAAATGAAATGATGACCCAAATAAGGATTAATGAAAAAGTGAAAGGCTTTGCCCACATTGAACTAATAAGAGATGATCTTGCATGCTGGGGAAAAAAAGAATTGAAAGGATCCCTCACTGAGAGCAAACTCAGCATCACTGTGAAAATAAATATGAAAGACAAAACTGAGACAATCGCAATGTCAGTTTTAGTTACTAATTAAATACATGGTTGGCCTCTGCAGCATTCACCTAAAAGAAAAATACATGGATTGTGTTTCTGTTTCACTCCTGTGGATGAGGGAACTTCATGACCTTTGCCTTCCATCAGCCCTTCATCCTCAGAGGTGGTGAGTGATTGGGGAAAGGGAAATTGGTATAAACCATCCCTGGAAAGAAGTCCCTCGAAGTCCCCCTCACCAGTCTCGGAGCACACTCTGCCTATCCACTGTAGGGAGTAAGGAAGTAAGTGTAACCCTCAACCCAAATATAGTATACACACAACAGCCAGAGTAGGGAGAGGACTATTGTACATGACTGAGGAGAAGAGAAAGGAAAGTCCCATTTAGAGGAGCTCAAGTCATGTCTTAAGAATTTACTTAGGCAACTGGGAAATACATCAAAGCAAGAACTCTTTACTTCTGTCTAGCAAGTTGGTCTGAATTCATGATTGTAGCCATCTTGAGCTGATCATCCCAGAGTAGTAGCCCTCTTGCTTTGTTTGCTAAGTTTCCTAGTTCATTATAAATTGACAAAGCCAGTAGAGTAATACATAGGGTTTTATAACCAAGAATATGCTTGGTTTCTTTGATATTGGCTTAAGATAAACCAGATACATTCTGATTTGACTAGGGTCACTTTGGGCCTCATCAAACCACAGCCCACACATGCACCCTCATATAATTCACATTTGTTTTTGTTTTTTGTTTTCTGACTCACACTGCAAGCATCCATTCCTGACCGTTTGTCCTTGATGAATGGCCCTTTGTACACTCCTGGATGTGCCCTTCTTTCTTTGGTCTTCTGGAAGCTCAAGGCTGGTTCTCAGACTCTAAACTAGATGATATTCAACAGGGCAGAGTTTTTCCCTTGATGAGAGGATATGCAAAGAGAGAGAAAGGGCAGTGCCTAACAATTCACCCAGAACAGGAAAAGAATAACGCATCCAGAGAAAGAGGATACACAGAAGGCCAGCTCTAGCACCAACTACAGTCCAGAAAACTGAAGAAATTCATGCCCATGGAGGTAAAAGCAGCGAATTTGGGGTGAGAATAAGAAACAGGGAATGAAAGGCTTCCGAAAGTGACTGGCCTCAAAAGATCAGCAGATCACAGAAACAAGAGCAGTGGCTAAGAAGTTGATCACAAGTTGCTCTTCCTCCCAGAGAGATGAGAAAGCCAGCTGCAAGGAGTTCTAAATCAAATCATCAGATAGCAGACCGATTAGAGCAGAAACATATTACTCTCCAGCAACTCACTGTATTCACATATCTTTATGTCCACAGCCCTTTAAGCACATAGCAACTCGATAAATTCTTATTTATGTGATGCCATCAGCAACACTGGTGCTGGGCTAGTCTTTCTTTGTCTCTAGGCAGAAGGCTTTACAAGGCACATGAATGTGACTCCTTTTCATATCCTTTAGTCACTCCCCCTCCGGTTGCAGCGCTAAGATGAGCACTGAAGGGTCCTGACAGTTTTACTATACATCTTTTTATTCACCAAGACTTCTAATCTTGAAACTAGTTCTTTGTTTTAAATCAGGCCTCTATTGATTAACTGAGATGGAGCTGGGCTCACCAGAGGCTGGGGTGGGGTATACACTGTGGAATTAGGACAGTTAAACACTGAAATCGATCCTCCCTTTTTGCGCTGCTGTTGCTATAGCAAGCAGTTTCTCTAAGCTATTAATTTTATTATTAGCACACCTGGAGGCATTGCTGCCCTTGGGGAAAAGCAATTCAACTGTGTGTGCTACGAGACCAATGGTGGATGATCAGTGAGACAGGTGGGGCAGGATGGGGTCTGATCTCCGCACATTTGAAATTTGAGAGGGATCTTTCTCACAAAGTGAGGAACACAACTAAGGTTGGAGATAGTCCCTGGATATTTGAAGCAAAATTTGGCGGCGCAGTTTTGAATTTTTATGTGTCTGTTTTTAAAGGAAATAAATACTTCATCACCATATGGGAGCCTATCTATTAATCCCCCAGCCAACTACTCATGAAAACCAGGAAAAGACGACAAAGGGTCACATGTAGACTAGAGGTTGTAGCCTGGCACTCCAAGCTTAACCCCTTTTTCTATTGTGTTACCTTGACCTGAATAATTTATCCCTGTGAATGACATCCACGTGCATGTTCTCTTTGAAAACACAAATGAGCAATTTTAGAAGGCAGGATATCTCAGAAGTATCTGGATGCCTAGTTTCCTATTTGCAAATTTGTGCCGAAGCTGCTTGTATGTTGAGTAATGCACAGAAATCGAGCAGTGGCTCTCCCCTTTAGAGAAGCATAGGCTCTGCATTGTCCTAAGTCTCTGCTAGGCTCCCATGACCTGTTAAAGCTGCCTGCCTGGCCCCTGTACTGTGAGGGCTCTGGCCCCTGTACAGTGAGGGCTGCAGTCAGTGGTGGCAGTGAAAATTGGTTTCAATTATCCTGGAATATTACATCACAAGTCATTGCCCACCCCCATCCCTGGGCTACTTTCAATCTCTTGTTTGTTCCTCACCCCACTGCTCCCTGCTATTCCTCCTCAGTATACACACACACACACACACACACACACACACACACACACACACACACAATATAGAGATAAACAGATGCACAGATAGTTATCTATATTTAGTACTCAAAAAAGAGACCGATATATTTCATTTTATGAACATTTATAAAAGAGAATATGGGAATAAGATCTAGCATCTCTAGATTCTATACTCTAGAGTCATTACTGCAAAGATGTCAAGAAGATGGGATGGATACCATCTTGTATTCATGTTAAAACATACTTGTCCTTGTTCCATGTATAGTGCTGAATTGGGTTCCATGGAAGGCCAAAACACAGCTGACTTACTTTTCTGGTCCACAATGTGAATTTTTGTACTGGCCAGTTGATGGTGGCTCCGGGTCGTTAAAATTAAACTTCTTACCTTTCAAAGTCTGACCCATATTCTTTTAATGAATACTGACGGGATGAACACTACCTGCCAGGCTCTGTACCAGGAATATGTAACGAAGATTAGAAAGGCTTTCTTACCATCAGAAATCTCTGCAGCACGCTTAGGGTATCACGAAGCCAAGCTGGAAGCGGTACAGTTTTTAGATTGACGCAGATTTGGGTTGAGACCTCTATTTGGACACTTGCTAGCTGTGTGTTTCTGCCAGGTCCCTTCCCCTTTCTTAGTTGACATACCTCAGCTTTTCCAAAGATCACTAGTGAAGATGGCCCTAATTATGTCCATATCTCCTACAGCCATTTATAACCAACAGCAGCCTCATTCCCCAGTTAACTCTGGGTAGGATCTCATTGAAAGTGCCACTAACATTGACATTCCCAATCTCACAGTCAACTGCCTCTCTAGACATGTGGTATCACATTCTATATACATAAGCGTTGATTGGATTACAAGTTTGCATGGATTAATGTAAATTTTACAGTCAGGATTTATAGTTTTATATCTATAAATATTATTGTAGAGATGGGAAATGAGTAAAAATGGGTGTCAGAGGCATGCAGTAGGAATAGGTCTAGATGTGGCCGATACTAAAGATTATTGAATTTCAGTGATCATTAGGCAAGGTTCACTGTGCTACCTTATTTGAAATACATTTAAACTTCTTATGGTATATAGGTTCACATAATAAAAATTGGCATCTAAATACAGGTGTACACTTTAGGGCATGGAAAATCTTAAAAAAAAATAAATAAAATTCACTCTTTACTCAATTTAGCTTTTTTGTCTTTAAGAAACTTCCTTATTTTTAGTATTAAAATATTAGATCCTTTATTTAAATAATAGTTTTAAGAATGGATACAGTTTATCAATGGATCATAAGTTTGATTTTTAACCGTTTTTTCCCAGAATACATACAATAAAGTTTAAAATAAATCCTATCTGCTAAGGTTTGTAGCTTCCATGCTACAAACACAAATTGACTATCATGATTGAGATTATACTGTTTACAAAGTCTAAGACATCTTATCCATTGCAGCAAAAAAAAATTGTTCCTTTCTGATTTACATTTACTCCAGATTTATAGTATGTACATAGTATGTGGTCAATAAAAGCTATGGCCTTCCTTGTCTAACAGCTCAATTCCTTCAGGCCTCCTGGAGGTGACTGAGTACTAATTGGGCACATTCATTTAAGCTACTAATGGATGATAATGGCTTAATATGTCACTCCCCTGAGATAACACTCTAGAGTCTTGCCTTAAAATGTAAACGTTAGTAGCAGGACATAGCTAATAAATCAAGTATGGGAACCACGATTACAGAGCGATCTTCTGGTACAAGAACTTTTTCCCATTGAGATTCTCTGTTATCCACCTTCACACATTCCCCTAGATGCTCCTGGTGTTTATTCTTCTGCTATATTTGCTTGAATTAGTAAACATATCATAAGTCCAAGGGGCTTAGCTGGTGCTCTCTACAAGAGACAAGCTCCTCAAGAAATAAGTCCTGGGAGTAGAGCACAGTAGTTAAGTGTATTTAACAACTAACAGATCTCACTTGGATTTATTAGTTAATAGATGTATAGTTTAAAATGAAAGCCTTAAGCTTGGTGTTCCTTTCTGTAAAATGAAGATGGGGATAACATCCATGGTTTAGGTGTTTTGTGAGGATAAATGAGAAAGTACAAAGTAAGTGCTTATCACAGCTAACACTTTGAGGCATTGACTATTTTTATACCTTGCATTGCAAATGTCAGTACCTCCTAAGGATAATGATCCTTGCTAAATTGGGTTTGTCCAGGGACCAAAAGTGAGAGTGTGTGACCTTCAAGAAATGTCCCCTGTCCTAACACCCTGTTCTTTTTGCTTTCATTAATCCCTTACTCAAAACCCAATTTCAGGAGAAGGGGAACAGTTTTCATAAAAATTGCAGGTGCCTTCCATGGAAATCTCTTCCAAATGTATAATTCTGTAACTCTGCATGCTACCTTAATAGTCTACAGTTCCAGTAATAAAGATAGGTTAATTTTGCATTAGATGAGCTTTAATGCACATTCAGAAATCAGAAACTAGCATATGTGTTCATTAGCGGAAATCTTGCCTAAAGTGGGTCACGTTAGAATGAGAGAATCCAGACTTGGGGAAGAAGGAAGGCCTTTTGTTTCTCGCGTCACCTTCCATTATTTCACAACCAGCTGAATGGGCGTGAAGCAGATAGGTAGGATGTTTTCCAATGCATCCCTAGACCATAATGGTTTGAGACGTTACACTGGGATTGAGCAACAGTATGGTGGTAGAAGAAATCATGTCCTCTTAATGATGAGGGTAACATCTAGCCCAGACTTCCCATTTGCTGTAACAATAGCAATGTATCCTTTGAAGAAATGTTTGTCTTATCTGGAGATGGCATGAGAACAGTTTGGGCTTGAGATGAGATGGACCTCTTGTTGGCTTGAGATCTAGTTTTGGCTGTCATGATGGGTAAAGTATTTCAAGCTTGAGACTCTGGGTTTCCTCACCCCAAAGAATAAAAGTAATGATTGCTATGGCAATGGCCAGTCTCTGTGAAGCAGAGGGCTCCATGCCAATCACACAAGCTCTAAGTCAACGTATAACTGTGATGCTCTTTGAAGAACAATTTGAATAGAGGAAGTACTCATTAACAGAAATCGTCATCTTCACCACCAGCAAGTTTATTGCCACCACTGTCATCAAAAGCTGACAACGGGACTAAGAAGTGTTTTAGTGACCTCATATTCAACAACACCTCAGGATGAAACAGTACTAGGCTCAAATGGCAGCAGGAACCTCAGACCTGCTCCTATAGATTACTACACATACTCTGGTTGAAGGGATTTCTATATGAAAATATAGAAGGGATCCTATATGTTGATGGGAATGTGCCCCTGCCCCATTCCCACATAATATACACAATGTTGGCAAGAGATTTTCTAGGCTGTACAAAAAAGAAAGAATTCTCAGACTCCACTTAGAGCAAGCCAAAACACTTTTTAAAAAGTGATCTTTTGCCTAAGTTTCCTGGGGAATCCCAGTCACAGTTCCACTTAACAGTCTCAGGAATTGCACACCTACAGTGATTTCCCAGGAGTGCAGTCTGATAACATACCCCAAGGTGTCAGGAACAAATGTGTATAATGATGCCTGTCTCCCTGACCACAGATTCAGAGCATCAGTTTTTAATGGATTTAAAACAAACAGGAACTGGCAGTAAAAATGATACCTTTTGTGAACAAGATATATTAGCTGTTTGCCACATTCTCTCCTCTCAACCCTTTCCATATCAGCAGGCTTTTCCCATTCAGAAGAAAGTGTTTAGTGTGTGTTTTGGTGCTGTGGGGGCAACACAGATTCAAATGCAGATATGTTCCATCACCGTTATCAAACTCTTGCCCAGAAGGCTAAACAGACCCATAGGTGTTGTTGATTTATTTGCTGCCTTCTTCTCATATCCATGCAGATATTTATGTCCTATAATAAATTCTCTTTCTTTCCTCAACCTCTCATATTGTTAGGTACAGAAAGCATCATCTTTCACTGCTTTATGAATGACTCTCCATATTTATATACCCCTGAGAAGCAGGAACCCCCTTTTCTCTATTACATCTCAACAAAGGGTAAGTTTTCCAACCACATTGAATGTAGTCAAATGAGTGTAGCCAAAGCCAACAGAAGAGAACAGGGTTCCATCTTAGGTTTTCTAAGTCAGTTGAAGAAGATCCAATACTTTCTATGCAGTAGGCTTTCAGAAGTGTGTAGTGCCAGCTACCAGGAGAATTGCTTTCTCTTTCTTCATGGGTTGTCTGATTGGCTATGAACACTAGGGAATTCTCTCAGCCTATCTAGATCTCCCTTTCTTCACATCAAGTGGAGATGTGAGAGTAGGAAAAAAGTGTTTGTATGTGTTTTACCAACGCCAGACTACTGGTAGCAAGTTGAAGCTGACTAAGTTGATTAGACCTTGGTGTTGTCATAAAAATCATGTAGAGGGCCCAAGATGAGTGGATGGGTGTAGCTTGAACTAGTATAAAAGGAAGGAGGTAGAGTAGTGATAGTCAGTTTGGCTATGCCTACAGTAGTCACAAGATATCTATGCATAACATGGCTATCTAACATCAGTTCTGGAGGTTGGTAACGAATTTCACTTGAGAATAAGCTTTTCTTTAGGTTGCTGGTAGCCATGTGTGACAGTTAATAGTGTATCTAGTGACCTCCCAGGATGCAGTAAGGTCACCTTCCCTGCCCTTGCTACAAGGTCATACAACTTTTTTTTTTTTAAAGATTTACTTATTTATTATGTAAACAGTGCTCTGCCTGCATGCCAGAAGAGGGTGCCAGATCTCATTACAGATTGTTGTGAGCCACCATGTGGTTGTTGGGAATTGAACTCAGAACCCCTGGAAGAACAGCTAGTGCTCTTAACCGCTGAGCCATCTCTCCAGCCCAGGTCATACAACTTTTATGTGAAAGAATGAAAATTCACATGTAAGAGTAAAAACATTTTTCATAAGTTTTCAATCCCATGTAGTTCATTGATATATTATACACATTCCTTGACAAATTGCCTGTTTGATCCATTGGAAGCTCATTTCAAGTCCTCAGAATCTATAGGTAACAAGTGTCATGGTACTTCCTTCAAGTGTGGACCCTGTCCCTTATATCTCCATCACCCTGCTCAGAAGTGAATGCTAACTCCATCCCCCAAGAGCAAAGGGATTGGCACAGTGTTATTTATAGCTTGCTCATACTCAAAGGGAGATTAGCACAGTGTTATTTATAGTTTGCTCATACTCAAAGGGAGAGGCCTGAAAGGGCAGGTAGATAAGGAGAAGGAATCTAGTGGCTGCTCTGTGTGCATGTGGAAGCCCATTACAGCAATTCAGTTTACATGGGAAAAAAGGGGGGTGGGATACTAAGCAAAGCATTCTGGGAATGATCTAAAATATCATTTTAAATTGATCAACCAACCAATGAATCTCATTCACAAAATAATGTGTATACGTAATTTTGTGAATCATGGGTATACACACACCTTTTAGATTTTTCTATGTCGTACTTTTTTATATAGTCAGGAGATTTTGTTTGCCTTCTTAGATACTATGGCTTCCTATTTTCTCTCTCCATTTTTATCCTTTAAGAATTTATTTTCCTAAGTGGTGTGAACATGTATGTAAATTTCTTTTCCTCCCCAAAGGATAAACCAGTTACTCCAGCACTGTTTACTCATGCATCACCCTGCTTTGACAGCAAAATAAACAATTTATAAGAAAAATATTTATCGGTTACACAACAAACATAAAAGTAATGCAAGCATATTTATGCAATAATACAATAATGCAAACAAATCAAAGAATAAAGTGGTAGATACTTTAAAAGGTAAGTTCATGAAAAATAAATACTTAAGCTTCCTACAAAAACACACACACGCAAAAAAAATACAGTTGTCCACTGGAATAGTTAGCAATTCTCAAGCAATGAATGTCTTCAGAATGACATGAGCTGGTAAAACAAGCCCTCTCAAATAATGCTGCTGAAAGCATAAAAATGTACAGAAAAAGAAAACATAGTGTATCTTAAAAATATTTATAGCTTTTTGACCTAGAAATTGTATTATAGTTCCCTTGTTCCTTCTTTCCCTGATGTCCTTAGAAAGCTGGGGTAAAATAATAAGAGAAAAAGGAAAAGAAAAATCACCTGGCTAGATCTTCAGAGGACATTTTATTGGGCACCTGGAATATATCTGCCCAAGATAGTCAAGCAAAATACAGATTCCAATTTGACTTAATGTTAAAGGCTGTACAAAGGTGTCTCCGACAGACACAAACTTTGAAATGGCCTGCCTTCCAATCTTATTTTTCCTTCTCTCAAATATACAAGAAAAAGAGATAGGGGAGCTTTTTAGTGGTGAGAAGGAAATGCTAGACCTAAGGATCAATTCTGGTACCTTTGTGAAAACTATTTCCTCAAACTAGGCACACTGGCCTACAGAGGAAAGAGGAAGGCAGTGAATGGAAGTCCCCCATACCCTTTTGCAAGCTGACATGCTACATAGTCAGTCCCTGCCTCAAAATAAAAATAAATGCCGAGAAAGTCGCTTATGGGTAAAATGCTTGCCTCGCACGTGCAGCGCTGAAGGTTTGTTGTCCAGCATTGCAAAATGAAATAAAAAGTGACTTCCCATCTCTTATAGCTCCATGCCGTAAGTTAACAATTCTCCAGATGGAATTTGTATATTAGATTGGTAGCATCATTCTCTTTATGTCTCTCTTACTTCTTACATATGTATTTGTTGGAGACTGTGCTTCTCAAGTATAGTTTTCTAAAGTTCTGTCTGACTCCATGATCTAGAAGATCACAGTTTAATAGAGATAGTCCTGTTTAATTAGTCAAAAAGGGATAAAACAAAGATTTTCTACTATGCAAATAAAAGACATTCAGAGCCAGCCTGCTCTGGAGATTTTGGATAGACAGTGAATTAGTAAACAGTGCCACAATGAAATTTTCTGAGACCATTTCAAATATTTTTCTTTTAATTTAGACTTTCACCACAATATTATGCCTCAGATTCCAACACAGATAATTTATACTGAGCAAACAAACTAAGTCACTCAAGAAAAGTAATATATCAAGGTAGAGTACAGCTTGATTGATTGATTGGTTGAGATGGGCTCTAAGTAGCCCAAGGCTGATCTGGAATTCACCATGTTCTCTAGACTGGCCCTGAATTTATGGCAATCCTCCTGTCTCATTTGCCCAGATGCTGTTATTATAAACATGGAAACCATTCCTAGCTGAGTATTAGTTTTTAACACTGAAAAACATTTAAAAAATGCATATGTTCTCAAACACATTACTGTTAGTTAAACTTTGGTATTTACATAAAACAGGAATAATATGTAACTATTCATATTAACACTACATTTTTAATTTTGGAATATGCAAATTATAACATTAACTTTTTTAAATGCTATAGATTTCAAGTAATAAATTCTACCCTTAGTTCTATTTCCATGGATTTATATTAGTATGTATGTGTGTATACACACACACACACACACACACACACACACACACACACACACACACATTCACAGATGGGGGAGAGAGATACAGAGACAGAGAGAGATATCCTATGACTTCTATCTCAAACTGCTCCATGTTTCTCTGATTTTTTTAAGTGTTCTTGGGGTGCAGAAACAGTGATTCAAGCAAACATTCCCTAAATGTCAGTCTCTGTGTACATGAAGTTGAATACAGCATAACACAAAAGCATGGGAATATAAAAAGAAATAGCGCCAGGTGTGGTGGCATATACTTATAATCCAGTACTTGGGAGGCAGTGGGAGAAAGATCAGAGTTCAAGGCCAGCTTTTGGTCACTGGGTCACTTACAGTTAATTTGCTACCCCAAAATGAAGGAAACAAGCACAGAGTAGCTAAACAAAGCAAAAACAAGTATCATAAGGAAATATGCCAACAAGCTCTCGCTATATGATGAAATACCACGGACATTTTTGAACATTTTGTTTCTGTCTCCCGAATTTCCAACTGTCTATTATTTCTATAGTTTTTTGTAATCAAACATACATAAAAAAGATGCCGAGTGGGTGGGAACTCAGTTCTCTGCACTGCCTAAGATGCCTTGTGGCTGTGCTAAAATATTTCCATCAGAAACAATTGTTTCAAGGCACGCAGAAATGGTCACATTCCTTGTCAAAAATTAAAAACCTTGTCAAACCTTTCCTTTGTGGCATAAACAGTTCATTGTCAAAAGTGAGCTGTTTGCAAAAGCAGCAGAAAGAAGGGAAAATAAATGGTCTCCTTCCCTTTTATACGAAGTGAAGGGTTTCCTACAATTTTAGCAGTCATTAAGATTTACTAATGAATGCTTGAGATGGAGTCTAAAAAAGGAAATATAAAGTTAAGTGGCTCATTTGGTGTTTTGAGAGGTAAAATATTAAGAGGAAAAGGAGAGCGTCAGCCCATCTATCAAAAGCCACATAGAACTGGAAAAGTCAGCCAGCTCTATCCCGTCACAGCCCTGCTGCAGACCAACCCCAGCCTGGTCTACCTGCTAATAGGTGAGAGGCTATTTCCCTCTCCATGCCCATTTAATCACAGGGCTGTTTGAGCACTGCCTGCCAATTATCCTGAATTATGTGTCATATAGCAGGTTTGTGATCTGGGCTATAGTGCATCAGGGACCCAGCAGAGACCACCATGTCGATTTGACAAGGTTCTTAGAGCTGGGATGCATAAATTAACGTGCTAGAACAATTCTGAAGAAGTGAAGATCGAAGCCAAGCTGCCAGAGATGGAAGATTAGTGACTAATCAGGCCTAACACCTGGTTTCCATAACACCCTAATAACAACTCCTCACGCTGCTGTAACAAAATACAACAGCCTCTGCCACTGGAGAAAGGTGAAATAGCCTCACAGCTTACGGCTCGGGGCGTTTCATTCGCCACAGGATGCATCCCACCTGCTCCTCGAAAATTAGAATAGTCCTTTGTAATGGGGTGGAGGGTGGAGATGGTGGTGAATTCAAAACAAGTGGGTTCCCCGGAGAGCAGGCTGAATGAGAAATCTGCCGCTGATCAGCTCAGTTCAACTTTACAACTGCTGGAAAGAGAAGGAAGGAGGAGGGAGGGACAGAGGATGAAGGAGGTCCTGAGCAGGATGGGCATGTACCTGCTTTGACTTTTAGGCTTAGAGCAAACAAGGCCAAACACTTTCTGTGATTCCCCACACCCCTGTAGCTTAGTTGACATACAGGGATTCTTTTTTTCATGTTTGTATGAATCCAAGATACAAGGCAGCCAAAATGTCTAATACAAACACTAGCTGGTATCTTGTAATACACTTGGCATTACTGTGTCTGACCACAGACACCAGGCAATGTTCTTTTGGCCACTGACCTGGATGTTAGATGAAGCACCCCTTTGAGGATCAGTCCTGTACACTATAGTAGACCACCCCCTTGGCCAGAATTTACAGAATGACGTGCACTAGAATAAAGCTGCCACTCATTGTTCCTGAAATCCATGCCTTAGTCACAACAGGATTGTCCGACTTTGAAGTTTTCTAATCACAATGGCGGTTTCTAGTCCCGAAGATGGGCTTTCTCCTCACATTCCCTTGAGTTCTGTAACTCAGGCTCTAGCTAGCCAGGGTGGTTCTTCAATTTGGGTTTCATGATTCTTTTTCACACCTGTGATTGATTTACTCACGTAGGACACATCGCTGTGCCCCACATTCAGCTCATCGGCTGCTGAAGACCCATGCTTTCTGCAGGGACTGACAGAGAAGCCAACTATCAATTGTCCCAGGGGCTGGTTCCATATTTGGGCTCCCAAAGGGAGACCTGCTAAACTCCTCTAGGCATGCTTTAATACCGACCCATTTTCACAGCTTCATTTGTTCCCACACCTGCCTTTTCCTTTGCCTCAGAAACCTCATCCAAGGGGAGACTGGAGAAGAGCAGGCGCTTTTGAATACATTATACTTTAAAGCCTTCCCTTTACCCCCTTTCCAATTTTTCTCCCTCAAATTCAATTTAAGCCGAGGTGCTGAAGGTTTGAACTAGCCCTTGAAGCACAGCATAACACAGGCTATATGTCCACCTCAGATCTGGCTGATATTGTCTGTTAATTGTTTTATTTTATTTTCTCCCTTGATTGAAATACTTGAGTATTATTAAATTAGGTAGAGATTCCTCTTCAAAGAGAGCCTCAAAGTGAAGTTCAGGGGGACAAAAGTAAACCTTTAAAGGGATTGCTTGAACTTGTAATCATAAAAGCGACACTCTGGGCCATTTGCTGAATGCCACTCTGTTATGTTTCATCTTCTTACCCCAAATTATAAATGCCCTACAACAGAAAGCAGAGAAAGGCCAGACATCATCAATGTGCTGCTGGAAAAATACCCATGCCACAACCAAAGGGACCGCTGGGTATCCAGAGGAGGTGGTGTGGCTTCTGTGGGAATAGCAGGTATCAGTTTTGTGTGTACAAAGCTCAGGGAGGGCACAGATGTTAGGATAACAAAACCATTGAATCTGTAGCAAGAGAGGCTTTGTCTCCCACACTGTCAAAGACACACAGCAGGTTTCTAAGGGCCATGAAAGGAGGAGGGAGGGTTGCGGTTGAGCTGGAAAACATGTTATTTTTCTAGGAAATTGTAGCAAACAAACAATCTTCCAGAGATGGAACAATCATCCAGTTTACTCCTTGTGTCTGCAAGACACTCTGTTTAAATACTAAACAGAATTGATGGGAATCTTGTGGAAGACCTTAAAAACTAAAGCTGTGGTCCTTTGTGGGGTCATAGGTGATTGGGAAAATCTGGTGAATGCAAAGTTCTCACAATAGGAAAGCACAAGTGTGAAAAAGCAAAGGTTTATAATGTGGATATGATTTCAGAGTTTTTTTTTGTTCAAGGTAATAATCACTGTACTGTGTGTGTGTGTGTGTGTGTGTGTGTGTGTGTGTGTGTGTGTATAGACGTGTGTCTGTGTCTGTGTATATGATATACTTTATGTTATGTAAAATCCTACCATCAACTAGATTCTAGGCAGAGATGATGGAACACTCATGTGTTATAGTGAGCAAAATTAAGACTCAACTTTATTTCCCCTCTCTCCTAAGCTTCGCTGTATAACACTAAATAAGTCATTATTACAGATCTCTAGGCAAATAGAACCAATAGAAGATAGATGATAGACAGAAAAAAAATTATTACAGGAACTGGATCAAATGATTATTATGGTCAGGAATTCCCATCAACTACTGTCTGAAGGCAGGAGAGATGGGAAAGCCAGTGGTGTGACTGCATACAATTTAGTATAACTCTAAAGTCTAAACAACTATGTGAAGATGGAATGGAGTTTTGGTATGAATCCTAGAGACCAAAGTCCTGGAAACTCCAGGGCTCTGATGCCTGAGGATTGGGAAAGATGAACTCCCTTGCTTCAGAAAACAGGTCAATTCCACCCTTCCCCTTTGTCCTAGCTGGCCCCTCAGAATGGATGCTGTTCCCTATCACACTTGAGAGAGTGGATCCTCTACTAAGATTTCTGGCTTTAATGCCAATCTACTTCTGAACAACTTCATAAGTTCACCTCAACTCGTTCAGCATCTATTTGGCACCCCATAGCTCAGTCAAATTGCCAAATCAACAACAACAGTGATAAAACAAACAAACAAAACAATGACTGAAAAAAACAAACAAATGAAAAAACACCAATGCAGAAGGAGTAAAGGAAATAGGGAATTAGTAAGGGGAAAAACATTGCCTTGCTCAATTTGTAACCCTTAGAAGAACTCACCAAACAGGAGCTCAGTATATGATTCTTATATCAAACAGTTTCAATGGGCCTCAAGGAATAAGTCATGAGATAGCCAGAGAAGTGACTATTCTATGGGCACCAGAGACATAACTGCTTCCTAAAATAGACAAGTTTCTGCCCCATCTCTAGAAAACAAGTATTCAGCTCTGAGGTGGTTTGGAGAATCAAGAGTTAAGGTTTTTCAGAGTATAAGGCACCACACATATATCAATTAGTATTTGGGCAGAGTCACACAATTATTTTCAAATATTCATTTTCATTATTTTTAATTGAGTCTCCCTGGAGGGGATTATATACATGTTGGTATTGGTGCCCGTAGAGGTCTGAAGCATGGTGCTGGAGTTAAAGGTAGTTGTGAGCTAACAACATAGTACTGGGAACAGCATTGAACTTGGGTCCTCTGCAAGAGGAATGCATGCTCTTAAGTGAAGACCATCTCTCCAGCTCCAGACTCTTAATATATTCAAATTGTGTAAAAACTCAGAAGGACCTAACATACCTTTATCTTGCTGTAATATTGTAACATTGACTCACTATCAAAAGATATGCTTTAAACTCTGTTTAAAGTGCTAAATATCTCCACGAACAGTTAATTATCCCAAAGGAATAGATAATGCAACTCCTATATTAAAACCAGTGCTGATGGCCCCGAGTAAACCATCCAGTTCACAAATAATTTCAAATAGTGATCCTCAGATTTGGTTCTATCAGTCCAAACGGGGGAAGAAGAAAACCCCAAGGAATGAGGGAAGGAAAATGTAAAAGCTATTGGTTGTAACTACTTTTTTATCACATTTGCATGGGGAAAATAAATTTATTTAATGGTGTCCATGCATGCTATATTAGTTTAATTACACACACATACACACATAAGTTACAAAATACATTTGTTTAATGTTAATGTGTATGCTTAAAATATTACAAAACAAGTTTCCTTTCAAATGTACATAATTTGATCCTCTCAACTGTTAGGAAAAAATACCTTTTCCCATTGAATAGTTTAGAAATTCAGGATTAGGAAAAAAGTTAGTGTTAAGTGTTGTATGTTATTTAGTTTCAAAATGAAAGTTTGAACTCTCAATTTTACCCTCTACTACTTTAAAAAGCCTGGACCCATCCAAATCCAGCCAAGGGCAGAAATCATTGAAAGTTTGCTTAAGAGCTGCAAAACAGATTCTAATTTATGTCAGAGAATACCGATAGTATGAACACATAAGGAGACCAGACTTGACTTTTTGGATCGGTTGGTTGTGAGAATCCAGAGAATAGTCAAGAGGATCCATAGAATATATATTTAAGTCTCAGCATGGACTTGGACTGCTACAAATTCAGGGCAATAACCATGGCCCTTTAAAGGCTCCAACACACCAATTCTCTTTGTCCTTTTCAAACAAAATGATAAATAAATAAGGGCAAAATTTATTGCCATCTCTAACTTTATGCATAACTTATAGATGAGGTTTTCAGTATTTCATATTCTTTAAGCCACAGCATCTGGTGCTGAGTCAACCCGTGTGGCTGTATCTAGCAAGTATCAGCGATAGGAAACATGTGTACCTCATTTCTCCAACAGGACCACAAACAGGGACAGGAGATTGACCACTGTGATTAACAACAACATGAACCTAGCTTCCTATTGCATGCTGTCCTCTTTGCTTTCTGATTGAAATATGTTCTGAGCTAAAAAAAAATCATGGTTTTGCTCTCTTTACAGAGTATTTCAACAACAGAAATTAATATGGTTCTGTAACACCAAGTAATCTCTTATTCTGAGTGAATTTTGTGTAAATAGATTGAGTGGTCAAATTGGATCTGAAAATAACATATCTTTGAATATTAGACTTTCAAACAGATGTGTGCTTCTGGGCAAAAAAAAAGTGAGTGAGTGCCATCCTGTTCAGTAAGTCAAAGAGTAAATTACAAAATCACTTTTAGTTTATAAAGATAAATGCACAGCTAACAATTAATTAGCTATACCCAATGTAGCTAATTAATTATATTAGTATATTTCCATTTCTGAAATTCATATCTGAAATGTGCTTTAAACATCTGTAAATGGTCATTTTTTCCTTTATGGTTCAGGAGGTTTGTATTGCTGATTTTTGCAAGTTAGCTTGCTTGGATGTGAGAGCCGTTTACACATGAAATACATGTGACAGAACCAGAGGACAGAAGGGTGGCAGAAAAACATCCTTAACATAATCTTGTTAATCCTTTCTTTCTTTTCTTTTTTTTCTTTTTCAAAAGAGAAAAGAATAGAGAATATCTTAGGAAAAGGAAAAACAAACATGTTCCCAAATAATAAGAAACCCAAATATGACAAATTTATTAAATAAATATTTACTGAGTCCTGAACACCGCCTAACTGTGACATGTCACACCCAAAGATCAAGTCGTGGCCACATAAATCATCAAAATCCAGGGAAATATTGCAAGTATCATTTGTTTGACAAAAACATGTTCAACACCATGTTGCTAAGGTACTTGCTATACAAACAATATGTTGTTACAAGAGTAACTTCTATATAAATATTTCTTTCACTAACAAGATTTGTGTACCAGGAAATAAAGGGGAGATGGCTTTAAAATTGTATTTCAAATAAGTGGTTAAAATTCAGAACCAGAGTAAAGTTATATGAAGTTCAATACATCATTTGAACAGTCTCTTTGCTAAATTTGCCCTGAATACTGTGTTCCAATACTGTGTGTGCATATGAGGTATGGTGAGGAATGACATAATGCATCTTTAAATGAAACCTATCCCAAGCTCTAAAACTAATGCTAGTTCTCTGTGCTTGAGTTTGTAGGAAGGACACCATGGAGGAGCTCAGCAGTAGGAGCAACTTGTGGAGGCAGATATAAATTTGGTCAGTGTTCTTCTAGAGTTTGAATGAGACCTTACTGTTTTAAGATTGTCTGGACATGCTAGGCGGTGGCGCATGCCTTTAATCCCAGCACTCGGGAGGCAGAGCCAGGCGGATCTCTGTGATTTTGAGGCCAGCCTGGGCTACCAAATGAGTTCCAGGAAAGGCGCAAAGCTACACAGAGAAACCAAAAAAAAAACCTCGAAAAACCAAAAAAAAAAAAAAAAAAAAAAAAAAAAAGATTGTCTGGACATATTTAAAATGCATCCCCATTACTGGCAAATGCATAGTCTTCGAGCTCTCAAAGCAATTTGGAAATCAAAATAGCATGAAGAAATTATTATTTTTCTTTTTTCATAAATCTTTAATGTAGTAAAAGAAGAGTGGACTCAGGGGCACAGATATATGAAATGTTGCGCACAGGGGAAACTGGTTCATGTGTGGAAATTTCCCTTATTCACACACCTGTCCTGAGTGCCAAGATGTTAGGTCATGCCTGGTGGGCACATTCCTATAATTCTTGTACTCTGGAATCTGAGGCAGGAAGATGGAGCATTCTAGGCTAGCCTGGGCCATGTAAATAAGACCCGGTCTCAGAAAAATGAATGCATTTAGCTGAGAATTTTTAAAGGTAGAATCTAAAAGACAAATGCCAAATTAGGGCTTGTGGAGTCAATATTAGAAATGTTCCAGCTTTAAAAATAATAAAATACATAAAACACTTAGAAACTACATTAGAAAAATTTCTAAAAGTATGTTCTAAAAAAGGATCCCTCTCAGCTGTACTGTAGGGGAAATGGCCAAAAAACAGAAGTTCCAAATTAAAACACAACGTAGATAGAAGGGTACTTTAGGAAGTTAAAAAAAAAAAAAAACTCATTCAGGAGGATAAAAATTACTTTCTGATACTTAATGGCGGCAATGGGCTGTGATGTCGTAAATACATGTTGAGGAAGAACTTCACATCTCCTCCATTGGGTTTAAAAATATGGGGGCGGGTAGTGAATGGAGGAAAAGAGTACTGGGAGAGACTACTGGAATTAGGGGACATTTTGGGGGTGATACGGAAACCTAGTTCAGTAGAAACTCTCAGGACTCTACAAGGGTGGCCCTATGAAAGACTCCTGGCCTTCCTCTGTAACCAGGCAAGGCTTCCTGAGGTGGGACTGGGTCACCAGCCCAGACACAAAACCTTCAACCTAACCTGTCTGCAAAATGGCTTGGAGCAAGGGAGGCTCAGAATCTGTGGGAGAGGCCGACCAACGCTGGATCTAATTTGAGGCATACGCCACAAGAGGGAGCCATGCTCAACACTGCCTGATGACCAGGAACTGGTGGCTGGATATTCCAGAGACCAATGATAGAAGAAAAAAAAAAAATCAATAAAATGATTCCTAATGATATCCTTATATACTCATAGATCGGTGCCCAGCCCAATCATCATCAAAGAGGCTTTCTCCAGCAGCTTATGGGAGAAGCAGAGACTCACAGACCGACATTAAGTATAGAGAGAACCCAAATTGAGATCTCCATGGGGTCCCTCTTCATAGGAGCCAGAAGGGTCTAGGATACCAGGAGAACAAGACCCAGAGATTTCAACTAAATTGTGTTCATAGGGTCTCACAGAGACTGAAGTGGCAACCACGGTGTCTTCATGGTTCTGTGCTAGGCCCTCTGCATATATGTTACGGTTGTTTAGCTTAGTGTGTGTGTTTATGAGACTCCTAACAATGGAGGTTTGGGCATCTGTATCTCTTCTGTCTTCTCCTGGGACTCTTTTCCTCCTTCTGAGTTGCCTCACCCAGGCTTGATTTGAGGGTTTGTTCCCAGTCTTATTGGATTTTGTTATGTTGAGCTTGGTGGATATTTCTGGGAGGCCTGCTCTTTTCTAAAAGGAAATGGAGGAGGAATGGATATTGGGGAGGGAGGAGGTAGAATGGGGTATATGAGAGGAATGGAAATTGTGGTTGAGATGTATTTTAAACAAACAAAATCAAAACAATATATAGTATCTTAACACACACATACACACACACACACACACACACACACACACACACACACACAGAGAGAGAGAGCCTTATTTAGGGTTTCTATTGCTGTGATGAAACATCATAACCAAGAAGCAAGTTGGGGAGGAAAGTGTTTATTTGGCTTACACTTCCATTTCACTGTTTATCACTGAATGATGTCGGGACAGAAACCCAAACAGGGCAGGGACCTGGAGGCAGGAGCTGATGTAGAGACCACAGAGGGGCACAAATTACTGGCTATCAACTGCTGCATGTGAGGTTGTATAATGAACAACTAAACATGTCTTTTTATCACAGATGGAAATGAGGTGGACATTTAAAATCACATTAATATAGTTCCATGCAAGTAGCACATTTAGAGAGGTCTTGCTTTACACCACAATATTCTACCCTACATATTGAGATAAAAGTATATTTAGATAGTTTGGGCTTCCCAAAGCAGTGTGTCTGTTAGTCTTGCTGACCTAATTGTAAGATGTGCGAACAATAAAACACCCACAGCACATTTTCACACCATAACCCCCACATATAGTGAGTTGTTCTTAGAAAAAAATGAAAGAATTGAGCAAAAGAAAAGTTTCCAAACTGTAAAAATAGAAGACTTGCAACAGTCTCACAGCAGAGGAATAAGTGTTTAAGGTTACAGATATGCTAATAACACCATTCAATCACTGGACCATACATATAGAGATACTGAATAACTACACTGTATTATATAAATATAGACATCATTATGTTGTAATGCTTTATAAACAAAAAGAAAAAAGTATAAGCATGTTAACTTATGACAAACAATGAAGAAGGAAGGAGGCTGGGATAAGAAAGACAAATATATAAAAGACTCAACAGTGATAACAGACTCTCACCATATTTCTGCTTATAGCATCTTTAAGACACTCATGTCAAGGAAAGTCAGGACAAACAGGTGAACAGTTTTGTTTTTATCACTTCTCAAATGCCATCAATGGAAAAAGTTTGAAGTATAAAATTAGAAGTTCACAGGGGCCTCGGGAAGCCGGTGCATCAATAAGCCTTATTTATTGAGGGGGAAAGATGCCTACAGCATATAAATTCCAGTCACTGCTAATCCTCTCCAGAAAAACTGAAATAAAAAGGAATGCAGCTGATAATTTACTTACTGAAAATGTAGTGCTCAAAGCGGTAACCACAATGCAATAATTATTGGACTTGATTAAACTTAAAAATAAATCTGTCTTTTACTTCTCTCTCATCCCATTAGTATGTACAATGAAAGGGAAAGGCTTTTAAAAAGGTACCTCATGGCCATTTTCCCCCTTAATTCTGCATTGTAACAAACAAAGGTAAAATCAAAAATCATGCAAGCAGTCAAGTCTGAGCTTTTTCCCATTATCCTTGGAAGGATGGGGGCAGTGCCAATTAAAAAACATTGCCATGCAGCTCTCAGCAAATGCTTTTTTTATTATTATTTCTTAAACTCCCTGATAATGGAATGTCTTATTAAAAGGAACAGAATCACAAAGTGTAACAGCTTTGAAATCATCGATATTTCTGGAGAACTCAATGTATTGGTCTCAGTTTAAATGTCTGAAATCTCCTTCATTTAACTGCCTTTGGAAATAAATAACATTCTGTGTCCGTGAGGTCTGAAATGAAATGAACATTTGCTTTCCAGAAAGGTATGCTAGCAAGTGAGTGTTCATTCTTAAATGAACAGGAAAAAGTGGAATCATTCAATAAAACTTAAGCAAGTTAAGATATTTTTGCTTAAAATTTAAGAATGGGCCACATTTTATACACACATGTGCAAGTCTCAATGTGACTTTTTCCCCCTGTTGAGATACTTGATTTTGATTTTATTTTTATCATTTATGCTATAAAATACCAAACCCACACCGTTCCTACAAAACCCGCTTTTTATCCTTTTTATTTTCTTCAAGTTCCTGTTCAAGTTTGGAAGTAAGTAATATCTGCAGATCTCACTTTGTAAAGGTTGTACTCACCACAGGCTTAACACAACGGTGGGAGACAGCGTGGAAACGATCGATAAGGTAGTATTACCCTTTGTGATGGTGCGCCTCTGCAGGACACTTGGCTTAACTCTGCCATCTGGCTAACACTCCATCCCTACCCACTGGGAAAGTGCACTAACATGCAGTTCTGGACCACGAGCCCCAGCCAGGATAAGAAGCTCCATCCTTCACCTTGTTCCCTGGCTGCAGCAACAAAGCCTAAGAAAATCTAGATGCATTAAAATAGACTTTCTAAATTGAAAAACCAAATATATAAATACTCCAGCATCCCAGTGTGGAGGCCCTGGCATCCAGACAGGTGCATACACTGACCGGCACATCTCACTTTGACGGGAGGATCAGACATGCAAGATTTCTTTAACCTCAACTTGTCACCTGTGATTTTTAACGAGCCAATGACTGTAGTTGTGATGAAACGCTGCTGTGGCATAATGAGCTCATATTAATCGCCTCCCTCACTTGCCAAGTGGACTTAGGGAATAATATGTTAAATTTCCCTCCAAATTAAATGTTTATGATTTCTCATTTGTCACTGTAAGAGTAAAATTACAACATGGTGGTTATGAATGGTCTAAGGCCTGAGGATGTGATCACTCTGTTAACCAGTTAATGTTAGCGAGGAGGGGGGAAATGCCGTTCTGGCCCAAGACACCAAGGTTCTGCATGCTTTATAGTAGGGACAATATGGATCTGCTCTGGTTCTCCTTTTTCCCCCCTAATAAGTGAACTGAGACCTTTATTTAATTAAATAGACCTCATTTTGCTATTCAGGCAAAATTAATAAGTAATATAAGTTCCTTTATAGGACTTTATTATAGTACAACTGATTTAAGTCCCTTTCCCTGTCCTTATTATCTCCCAGGCCACATTTCAACTCCTTTCTCTGATGCAAATATAGGTAGCCACCTGCCCCTGGTCCTCTCCTACATCAAACACTCCTCTCATTGAACTTGAACTTGAACCTTGACATCCATTATAAGCCTTAGTATAATGCTAGCCATTTCAGATTAATCTACTGTGCCTTGTAATACTTGACCCCAGCTTGCCATTATATGACAAATACTGGCAGAGTACCTACCATGGGATGTATGCAGATAAATAAGGAATCCTCTGCAAAGAACTGATTCCTGTCTCTTTAAGTAAAATAAGCAAGGGATTGAAGCTACCTGAGGATGACATTTTGGAACTAGAGGACCCTTCCTTTCAGCCTTTCAATCCTCAAGGATGTTCTTTAGGACACTATGATATATATATATATATATATATCAGAGTAATCCACTATTTTCCTCATTAGTTTCTCCCTGTGTTCTGATACCTCAGTATTAACATGGATACATGTTCCAATTAGGGATCTATGACATAAACTACTGTGTACTAAACAAGGACACCATATCCTAAATATTTTTAAGCTTTTATGTTAAAACCTGGGTGGAAAGAAAGACTCTCTTACTTTATCTTGTAGAAAAAAAATAGTTCTCTTTTCTCTCAACTTCCCCTGACTGGACAACACCTGCCTTACTCTTGAACTAAGAACATCATTAATGTGCTTAACTGATGATAGGTCAACGCCCTCAGCAACATGGAGAACTTGGGAAAGCTTTGACATTGCAGTTTTCCTTTACAGTGTCCCAGATAAAATTCTTGGGTCAAGGCACATAAAGCCTCTAAAAGAAAGAAGGGAAAATATTAAAAACACATTCCCCTGTTCTCCCTGCTAGATCAAACCACAAGGAATGTATGTTTATTAAACTGGTAACCCTTTATAGATTTTTAAAAAGGATAAAATTATTACAAAATATTTATCTGAGGCATAATTATAAGTGGATCTTGCTCTCAAGAGATACAAAAACTATATGATAGAGTGGAGAAGTCACAAACATAAATGTTTTTAATCAAGTGACTCAGATATTGAAGTCAGACAAGTTCAGTTCTGAAAGCCCAGTTCAATGGCACTGGGAAGCATAGAGTCAGCTCTGCTTCCAGAGCTGCATTTCTCCCATCTTTCAACACTGGTAGTCAAATAAATGATCACTGCAAATTATCCACGCCCTTCTCCCAAGTGACACCAAAGTAATGCATACGTTTCTGCTGCATTAGTTCAAGTTACTGTGATGCACAATCTAGCTAAGTAGATGAACAAAAACAGCAGAGGAAACTCATGGACTTCACTCTACTAGGCTGGCCATTCATTTGGCATGTCACAAAAGGTAAAGACTATGTTCGGTCACAAAAGCACGCCCTGGAGAGAAAAAAAAAAGTTTCAAAACAAACAAATAAAAAACCAGGACACATTCAGAAATAATTGGGTTATGACAGGAGAGCAAGGTGTTAGCAAAAATATTATTGATCAGTTTGGGAAACTAAGCAAGGACTTCCTAAAAGGTCATTACATCCTGTCTCTGAGAGCTTAGGGATTCTCCATGACTTACAATCTGGTAACATGGTGAGAGAATTTTGAATTGGGAAAGACCACAGATGGGGAGGTAGAATCAGAATGATAGCTTAGAGGAAATGAGAGTCTTTTATTGAAATGTAGATAGAATTAACAACCAAAGAAGGCTGGGAAGAGAAGCATTTCAAAAAGCTGAAAAATGCAGGGCTTGGCAATCAGTAGGGTAAGACAGAGGGAAGAGAAAAACAGAACCCAAAATAATCATGTTTTAAATCTGATGCCTGTCTATGGCCATACCACCCTGAATATGCCTGATCTTAACAAATCTGGTGCCTAGAAATATAATAAAATATTGCCCAGAAAGGAGTAATCATATTGGAGTGCCGTGTAGCATGATGTCTTCGTAGAGATAAAAACATCCAGTCTGCCGTGGTGGATCAGCACATTGTAGCAATAGCCAGGACCTCACAACTACTGCAGCATTATTCTCAGGCGCCAACACAGGGAGGCAATCTCGGTGTCTTCAAACAAATGACTCCATAAACAGGTAATGATATACACATTAAATGGAAGATGATTAGGACTAACACAAGGTCCTGCCACTTGCGACAAGATACATGAATCTGAAGAATATTATGCTAATTCAAAGAAGCAGGATAAAGAAAAAAACACTATATGACGTATCTTCTATGTGCAATTAAAAAATTGTTGAGTACATAGATTCAAAAATAGAAGAAAAGTGGTTACTGGGTACAGTGACAGAAAGGATAGGTCAAAGGTGTTAATGACACTGTATTCCGTATTTAAAAATTGCTGAGAAAATGAGTGCCCTTATCTTGGAAGACAATTGTAGAGAGGGATAAATATGCTAACTGGCTTGCCTCCAGTCATCATCATATGTGTATCTATATCAAATCATCTTGCTGTATATTTTAAATACATACACCAAAATTAAATTTAAAAAGACAGCAACACGGCGGTTATACTTGCACTGAGTACAGAATAAAACTGACACGTGTTAATTTTGCTTACTAACTATTGTTCTTCAGTACGATACAAACACATTGAACAGGGCTGATTTTCTGTCAAAACAGACACGTGGGGAATGAGGACACTAGGGAGAACCCCAAAACAAATCCCCTAGATCGCAGGAGGTATCTGATTCATGTGACAGGGAAAATTAAATCTTCATGCTTACATAAGCACAGGAGAATACGCACAAGTTGAAGGTGCATTAATCTCAATCACTGCTTATTTGTGGGTGTTTAGACATATTACATGCAGGATATGTTTCCATTATTGTTGTGTGAATGGAACACGCAGTAGTTTATTGTGAGAAAGCTAAGGAAATAATTTTTTTTTTCAATCGCAGAACCGTAGTAACAAAATTGAGTCCTCATTGCCTCCTTGCACATTTTATCCTGTCTTTAATTCAAAGGGGTGGGGAAAGTAATAATAAAGCAAATTGTTACCTGAAATATTAAAAGCAGGATTTGTCTGCATTATTGTATATTTTATGTTAAAAATCACACAGACACCATTAAAAAGATTAAGATATGTCTGAAAAGAATTTTGGCCAAGGAGTAGTTAACATTCATCACAGCCTTTCAAAACAAAATTGGATTCTACTTTATCTGAAAACTTTCCATAGAAATATTACTTTTTCTTACATATACAGCCCCATAACTTACCTAGGGCACTATTTATCATTTGGACAACTTAAGTACACCACACACACACACACACACACACACACACACACACACAATCACCTTTAGACAAATGAGAACCCTCTCTTGGGGAACTCAAAACTGTATTAAAATGATAAGTAGCACATCTTTACTTTCCCTTCATTAACTTAGGCAGACAAGTGTGATGTACACACAGCAAAAGAATCAAGGTTCCCACATGCTCCTCGTCATAATAATCATCTTTGCTTCCTCTTGTCCACAAAGTTTGTTCATTTTCGAAAAGACATTATAAGCTGTGATGGAAAAAGCAGTGCCCAGAGGAGTCTTCCAATTATCCACACAGGTAGCCTAGCCCATCTGGGACCCCCAACAGGTACAGGTCAGGATTTAAAGATTCAAAATAATTATTGCAGAGGAAGCGCTTGAATGAGCAATTCCTCTTCAGTATTCTATTCATCAGCTGTAGCAAAGTAGAGAAAAAGGGAGTATAAAATTGGGGTTTAAAAGGTAGAATTAATACAGGCAGCAAAGGCACTCAGATCTGGGTTGTTTGGGGTAGGCTTTTTGATGAAGACTCACAAAACATCAGTAAGATACAAGAAACTTGTTCACATGTACAGTATAGATACCTTTTATATGCAGAGACTGGGACACAGAATTTGCTCAGTAGAGCAAACATGCAGACCCTGGCCTAGATTTTAGTGAAAATCAGCCATGAGTACAAATTAACTCCTTGAGAGATGAAATCATGCAAGTCTTAGGCAGAGATTTCTTTTACACACATAACATATAAAAATCATAAACACGGTATTTACTGCATTTCTATTCTGAGACCATCACAGTCCCACTGAAGATGCATTCCTCACATTCCAGTCCACACCCCAAAACCTAGATGACAATTTTAGGCAGAACTGACCTCCATCAGGATTCAGAGTATAATATTCTTGGAGAAATGGACAAAGTGGCTGCATATGGTTTTAGAGGTTCTGAAATTTTTATTTTTGTTTATATTTATTTTATGTGTATGTGTGTGTTGCTAATATGTATGTCTGTTACCAAGTACCTGCAGTGTGCAAGGAGGCCAAAAGAGCATGCTGAAACTGGAGTTACATTACAGGAGGTTATGAACTGTCAGGTGGAAGCTGGGAAACCAACCTGGGTTCTCTGGACCAGTGCTCTTAAGTGCTGAGCTTTGGCTTTGGAGTTTTAAAAGAGAGCTTCTCTCCACTAAGTCTAGCAAATCATCTATGTTATACATTTGTAAACATTTCTGAATAGGAGGCACAATGATCTGAAGCGTCTTCAGAAAAGAAAAGAGGTCCTCTTTGAAACTCTTATCTCCTAGCATCTCGGATAGAGGCTGGCATTGAATTTGACACTGCACAGCCCAGTAGAGTAGAGTGCTCTCACATGCCGAATGCTTCTGCCCACCCATTCATTATTCAGTATGCGGGATATCCCTTCTGCTGTTCGGGGAAGACATATCAGTTTGTAATTGATGTCAACCAATGCCAGTGTAGGTGCCATGGGGTTAACCTTTTCAGGTGGAGGTAATCATTTTTAATGCCATAAGTCTGGGTGGCACAGTTGAATTCACATTTCCAAGAGGTAAGTAAAATAAGACTTGGTAAAGTTTCCTTGCTGGTTTGACTTATTTACTCCCTTAAACCCATTCTCTACCCTTCTCTGCTCCAGTCTGTGTGATAGGAAGCTGACATCCAGAGCAGGTTCCACCTGCGCCATGGAAATCTATGGGTTTGGCTAATGAGAGGCAACAGAGAGATGTCAGGAGGTAAGGCAAGATAAAAGTGTTCATCCCCTCCATCTTAGTCTCCCTTCAGTCTCTACAGACTTGGAGATAGCTCTGATTTTCCTCAGTCATACATTTGTTAGCAGACCCATTTCTTAGTGCTCACTTACAAGCAGGTTGAGAACACAGGCTGTTTTGTCTGCCTGATAGTTGCTCATCCCTGGGTATAGGGGAAAATGAGAACAAATCCTGAGAGTGAGTGGGTTTCGAGGGAGGAGTACAGCCTTGTGGAAGCTCTGACCCTACCTATAATTTCAATAAAGGTCCTCTCTGCAGTGAAACCCTTCAAAATGTACCACTTGTTATTTCTGGTCCTGCCTGACACTTTGCTTTGGAAAGCATTCCAGCAAGCGGGTCCATGGTAAAGACCACATACATATGCAGGTCAGGGAAGCCTTCACTGATGGAATGACAAGCTCACGGGAGAGAGGAGCCACGCAACTACCAGAGAGAGCAATATTACAGCCCCAGTGAAGAACAAGTGCAGAGAAAGGCAGAGCCTGTGGTCAATGCTGGATGAGACACATGTCCAAGAAGCTGCAGAGAGGCAGAGGGCTTCAGAGGGTAGGGGGTCGGTCAGCCTCAAGCACTCCGACAACATCAGAGGTGTGCGCCCACCAGAGAGTAGAAAACAAAGGAAAGGGCTCCACAGGACAGAGGACAGGCAAGCAAACAAGAGACCCTGAGAAGGGCGTAATGAAACAAAACAGAACCAGGAGAGAATGCTACACAAGAAGTGAAGGAGGAGTCCTTACGAGAGTGACATCAGAACGGAGTAAAGCCACTGGATGGCCCATCTGGTCTACTGTGGACTATGTCAAAGGCCACCTGGGTGAGGGATGAAGCCAACCTGGAGCTGGCTCCAGAGAAAACTGAGGAGATACTCTGGATCGATCCCTTGGAGAATAAATTAAACCAAAGCAGCACATGAAACAGCCTGGCCTGATGTTGAGCCTACAGACATTTATGTTCTGACATAAATTCTCAGTGACAACATATGCCACATAAAATTGTCTGAAACTTAGAAGTAGCATTAGTCATCAACTTTTTTTTTAAAATATTAAGGCATATCTTTCTTTCAAAAAGTTTGTACATTAAATTTAGTATGTAGCTTTGGCGGTCCTTGGGCTCACAAAACTCACAGGAATCCTCCTGCCTCAGATTTCTGAGAACTGGAATTAGAAGTGTGAGGCCTCACACCTGGATGTTTTTGGTTCATTCTATGAGATTTATATTTTCCCCTCATTTTCTCTGTGTCTCTTTCTCCTATTCTCTTGCATATGAATATGAACATAAACACACACACACACACACACACACGCACACGCACACGCACACGCACATGCACACGCACACACACACACACACACACACCTTTCTTGGCTCCGATTTCTATAATATATTGCCTTGATGCATCTGAGATTCAAATCTAATCCTCTTCTGAGTCTGCCCTGCAAACCAATGAGGCTTGACTAGGTTGCAAAAGTGGCAACAACTTGATTGTACATTCCCCCCCGCCCCAGAGGGACTTGAAAAGAATCATATTTGTTAATCCTCCAACAAGGAGCTTTATGGCATCTTTATTCCTTCTTAAAAGCAGCATAGAGTATTCCCTAGGAAGCAGAAATCTGATTTCATGTAAATACTCCCACAAATATATGTACATTTTTGACCTGATCAAGAGTGTATGTGAGCTCATGAGCTAGTGGTATGGATGGTCAGGGAGGAGTCGGGTCTGACCACACCTAGGAGTGTGGGTCAATGGTGTCCTGCTGCCTGTCTGCATGCTTTCCAAGGCAGGGTGATAAATGGCCTTATCTGTCAAGAGCTGTGTTAATCAGCATAGAAGTCCCAGGTAGAGCACATGGCACAGAAAGGTCACCTCTACAGAGGCAAAAGCGCACAAAACAAACACATACCAGCACAGACACTTTCCCTTTTACTCCGTTTCACCAAGAGGAAAAGCCGTTTGGGGAAGGAAGGCATCTTGGGAGTTCTCTTTGGGGAAAACAAATTTTTGCTGTGATCAAAGGTGATACTTCCTCCATGGAAATGTCAGCATGAACAAGAGAAAATTTTAATTAGCCTAGATGCTATTATGAACAACAGTAACTAATATTTATTGAGTGTTTAATATGGTTTATGGACTATGTGATCTGTGCCGCATGTGTAATCTCATGGATTCTTTGGAAGAACACCATGAAGAGAATACACCCAAGCCCTTATTCTCCAGAGAAGGAAACAGAGGCATAAAGAAAAAAGAGCAATTTCCTAAATTGGCAACCCATGTGTGTGGCAGAGCTACCAATATGAACACAGGAAGTTAGATCTTCACATCTACAAGAGATAATATTCCTTGACCTCACAATTCGTAGTTCCCACAAAATATAGTGTTAACATACAATTTATTTCTATGTTTTATTCTCCACAAGGACCATAGTCCCATTTCAGTGATGAGAACACCAAAGTGCAGGGTTGAAACAGGTGAATCTGAGAATTAATTGAGGTGAGAAAGAAGAGCCATGTTGTAAACTCAGCCCTTGGTTCAGGAAAAGGCACTCCACCCACTGTGTCTAGACTTCCTGTTCAGAATTTAATTAGAGGTATTATTTAACACATTTTCAATATTATTCTCAACTATCAACAATCACTTATTACTACTTCCTATCACAATGCCCTTATGCTATCTGTTGCAACTGGATACAAAGTTGCGCAAATCTTTCCACCTCTACTTATAAAGTCAAGAAAACAGCACAAAAACCCATGAAAAACTGGATTTACTCTTGTTGAACATCTTAAATACACAGAACGCACTGAAAGTAAACAAATGATTATTTAAATAAAAAGGCTGATGACATCATTGGAATTTTCAGGATAACATTGGTCTTAAAGAAATGTAGGATTTCTGAAGAATATAGAAAAAAAATGCTTGGGTAATTTTAGCTGAGATAGTAGAGATTTTAGAGCCTTGGATGCAAAGTGAATCAAGCTGAAGACTTAGAACATTAATGAAGTTCAGAATGCATTTTACAAGTGAAGGGATATCTGACCTCAAACATGACATGGAACACTGCTTGAAGCAGATAAACAAACGTCTTTTTTTTTTTTTTTTTAAGTGTCAACAATTCAAACTTACAGAAAATAAATGAAAACTCCTG
Organism: Peromyscus eremicus; assembly: GCF_949786415.1. NCBI lineage: Eukaryota > Metazoa > Chordata > Mammalia > Rodentia > Cricetidae > Peromyscus > Peromyscus eremicus. Next base: position 21,012,855 of record NC_081423.1, read on the forward strand.
GTAACTTGAAGGTTGCTAGAACTTTTTTTCTGATGCTGTCTGTGGTTTCCATATCAGCATGGGTATGCTTACATTGAAAAGCAGACAGACTGATGTTTCCCGGTAAGGCATCTAGCTTCAATGTGGTCTGATGAGTGACCTCCTAAAGCAGCCATGTGCTTAGCTGCCTTCCATTCACATTCACTGCTTACTTTGCCCCAGTCAATTCAAGGTGTGGGTCTAAGTATGTAACTCTTAACCTTTCAGAGTGGTCTCACAGGTCTGTTGGTCCTTTAACTCTGCTCTCTAGGGGGAACATTCATTCTTCATGCATGAGTTTGAAGTGTTTCTCAAATACATGCCACATACCAGGTCACTGTTGCAGGTGAATGGTCACCTCAATCTTAAGGGACTTACAATGGGGCTGAGAGACACTTAAGACTGAAGCTGTCACAGGACATTGGCTGAAAGCTGGGGCAGCCTTCATATATGCTGCCATTTGATCACAGATAAAAACAACTTTACTTCTGCCTGGTGCACACTGCAGGCTTTCCAGATAAACTCTGGGTTGTAAAGAGTCAGTAGCTGTTTTATTAGGTAGCTCAAGAGGCAAAGGCATTCCTAAGGTAGATGAAGAATGTAGAAACAATGGAGAATCTGGGTAACTGCCCAAAAGAGTGATCTAGAACTGAGTTTGTGTTAGGGAAAGGAACAAGAAGGATTAGACCCTGCTCTATATTTGAACTTGATGCAGCAATCACATTTACAGCCTGAAAACAACCAAAGAGGGAGAGGTGACGAGTGGATAGATGGACACTGGTCATAATGGATATTCACATGCATCTAACAATAATTATTACAAAGAGAATCTAATTTTATCTTGTGAGCTTCTCTACTTTCTTTGACATAATTGAAGAAACAATAATTGTTAGAATTTAGATGCACAGCTTGTCAATCAAAAATATGAGAAAATCCATACCTTTGCATTTTCCAAACTCTAAGGCAATGACATGAGTCACAGAATTGTGACTACGACTCCTGGGATGTTGTCTTAGACAATTGTCAACAAAACACTTTCTATTTTATAACACAGTCATGCAGATAGATAGTCAAACCTTGAAGGTGAAGAATTAAGAAGGCTCTCTCTTGCCTGTCACAGTGATTTCCACCCAGAGTCCAAAGCATGACCTGGCTTTGATTAACCTAAAACTGGATATGCTTGGAAATACCTATCTATCTGATGGAGGCTTCTGAGGATTAGCTAAAGTAGACTTGGGATTGGTGAGACATGTCTATTCCAGAATCCGACTCTGTTCAACACTGTGTAAGAAGAATCTGGAAGTGCAAGAGAAGAATGATGTAACAGCATTGCCAACAGTCTATTGGATATTTAATTATCAGCAATAGTAAAGTTAAACAAAATGGTAGATACAAGATAATGAGCAGATCCTGCATACTAGATTGTTTTTTTTTTTTTTAAGCTTGTTAGATTTTTCACTGACTGTTTATGTGTAGGTAAGATTTAAATAACTTCTCATGTAAGTGATACAAATTAACTGGACAGATGTTTGGGAGTTGAAACATCTACAGTAACAACTAAATTTCTCTTCTACACAGATATTCTTGTAGAGCTTAACAGCACTTCACAGACCCACTTTTGCCTGAAGCTCTTAATACTATGAGTTAGGGAGGACAATGCTTCTACACACAGTGACTGCACAGACTCTGGTCCTTGATATTTTCAACAACAACTGACACAGATACAAGATGTAGTCATCTCAGGGAAGCCAAATAGCTGAGTGTTTACAAAATAACACCTATACCCCTGCGCTATATATATATATGTGTGTGTGTGTGTGTGTGTGTGTGTGTGTGTGTGTGTGTATGTGTGTGTGTAAGGATATGTGAAAAATATATTGTGAACAGTAATTATTTCTTTTGAAAGGATTTATTTATTTTTAGTTTGTGTGTGCTTGCCTGTGTGTGTACATTGTATGTGCATGTGTGTGTATGAGAGAGAGAGAGAGAGAGGGAGAGAGAGAGAGAGAGAGAGAGAGAGAGAGAGAGAGAGAGAGAGAGAGAGGTTTTTAGGAACCAGAGGAGGGCATCAGGTTCCATGGAACTGGATTTATGGACAGCTGTGTGAGCAGCAAGTACTCCTAAACTTTAGGCATCTCTCTAGCCCCAAGTCACAATAATCCTAATCTGTAGGTATAAGATTAAAAACAAAAAGTGTGTGAGCATAGCTCAGTGACAGATGCTCACCTAGCATGCACGGTGTCCTGGGTTAGATCTTCAAGACAGGAGAAACAAAACAACAGCCAGAACAAAATGACTGCACCAGCTTTAACTTACTACTTGAACAACTACTCTCAAAATGTTTTCCCTTTCGTTATCTAGCTTGAACTCCATGTACCTGTCATGAAATAGATAACTGTGGTGATGTCCACTTGAGACATGAAAAATGAGTCTCAGATCTCTTTTCTCAAGATACTCTGCATCAAGAAAATGACAGCCATTCCAGAATTCTGTAAGCAAAGTTCCTAGTTCAATGCCAGTGCTATCACCTCTAGAAAAATTTCCAGTTCTTCAAAACTGTTACATCTCCCTCCTTTAATCAGTGTTAGGAATTTCTGGTCTATCTTGAACTGATTTTAGTTTAGTGTCTGCATGTACATGTTGCAAACTGTACAGTTAATGTTCACTAGAATCCGTGTTAGTCGGCCTTCTAAAAAATATCTGGAACAACTGACTTGGAAAGATAAAAAGTTCATTTTAGCTTGCTGTTTTAAAGGGTCTAGTCCATGATCTTGTTGAGCCATTGCTTTGGGACTGTGGTGAGATATAAAACCATGACAGAAGTGCATGGTCAAGCAAAATCACTCATATTATTATTTAAGAGCATGGCATGAGAGAGAGGGCCCAGAATCTCACCATCCTCCATTAAGAGCAGAGGATGCCTTTGATGACTTAAGGATAACCTCACAAAACTCATAGCACTAAGCTAGGGACCAAGTTTTTAACACATAAATATTTAAGGGATATTCAAGACCTGTACTGTAGCAATATGTATCTTCTTCTCTTTTTGTGGTCACTCTTACTCCTTTGGGACACTTGTCAAAGACTCAGCCAAAGGAACTTATGTGGAAATGAGGGTCAGTATGTCCAAGATGAGACAGTTAAGGGAGCATCTGCTTTATAATATGCATACCAATTTAGCAGCCATCTACTGAAAGGAAAAGACTTCTTGAATCTAAACAGAAATAGAGCCACAATACAGAAGGAATTTGGGTTACTGAATGATTGATGGGTAGAAGCCTTTACCTCTCCAACTTTCTCACCTAGCCTCTATCAACATGCATTTGAACTGTTAAATTTGAGCAAAATATAACAACCCTTATCATGTCAAGTCACTGAAATTTGTAGGCTATTTATTATAGCTCTAACCTACCAAATTTAATACAACTCTCTAAGTATCTACTATTTACAAAGGAGTAATATTCAATGGACTTTAAAATAGCATACACTATAAAGAGATTTTAATAAGTTATTCTAAATTGCTGATTCTGAGAATGCATTTAATGGGGAAAACACAGAAACACAATGCTACATTTTTCAAACACAGGTATAATCATAATTTTTATAATCAATTGAATTTTCTATCACAGGAAGCTTCAGGTCATGAAAGATAAATTATATGAAGCACATATTGTAATATGAAACTAGTATCAAGATATTCAGGACATACTAATAAGTAAAGCATGGATGGACAAATCTAATTTAAGTCAGTCCTGCTGAGTCATTCAAGATAGCTATCTATCCAAAATGAATATAATCCATTAGCATCAAAATAACAAAGTCTCTTAAATTCAGAGGAATTTAGTTCTGTTATGAGTTTTATCAGCATGACACAAGGCTAATATTCATTTATCAAACAGTAAGGGCATTGTTTTGCACTCAAATAATTATCAGTTAATGAAGCTTAAAAAGTAAGAGTTCCTCACATCCAGATTGAATTATTCTTTCTATGGTGCTTACCCTCATATTCCATAATATCTAAAATGCTCCCATTGTGAATGAGGTCAGCTTATGTAAGCTCAAAAACAATAGGATGTTTTACCCTCTCAGCAAAATAGCAAGAATATTACAGCTCATTCACGTAATTAAAAAACTGAATGTAAAATTCCATTTGGATAGATACCTTTTCACGTATAGTAAGGGCGTGTAATCAGATAATCTCTGTTGTCCTTATAAAATAAAATTCATTATAAAAAAAAACAACCCACGTAATAGAGGAGAAAACTAAGGATTCACTAGGAGTTACACCGAATCAGATCATGGACACTTAGTTATATGTCCACCAAATCCTATTTGATGCCATATTATCCCTGTGTCTTTTAGTTTCTGCTTCATCATATTCACAATGGAGATGAGAGATAGTCTTTATTTTAAGCTGGAATAGGGCACATGGGGGTTTGATTTGTAAGAAAGGTTTTTCTTTTTTCGGCACTCAATGCAATTGCACTTACACATGAAAGCAAAAAGCAGTAGATACACAATTGCAGAAAAGCCCTGGAAGTTCCAAGCATCTAAAAGACTGGAGGAGGAGGGCGTTAATATGGGCATCCACTTCATGAGGAATTAGAGGGGACTGTACCTTCATCTCATCTTTCTTCCAACTCTCTGGAGGACTTTGCCTATGTAGGCTGTGTCTACTGAAACCTTCAAAATAGCTTTGTTTTGCTGTATTATATATACAGTAAAATCCTCCAGAGACAAGTGCCTTGCTGGGAAGTAACAGCCTGCTAGAATGAATGAAATAGCCAAAGCTTCCCTGTGATGCTGTTGTTGGGAGCACCAGACGCTGAGCCTGTGGTTAGCATAATCAAGCATCCTCCTGGAAGGCTGATTATAGTAACAGTCCAAATCCCCAGTGAAAGGCACACAACCTAGTAAAATGTTGTATGATAGAAATGTCTATATAATGTATAACTGAAATATCCTTTACTTCTCCATCATCACGATTCTCCAGTTTTCTTTCCAGAATGATCTTATTTTCTAAGTTTCTTAAACACACATTCATCTCACATAAACCCTTATACCTGAGAGGAAAGCATACTCAAATGAGAAGAGTTAGTGGGAGCAGGGGAAAACATTTACTTGGTGAGCTCACTGCATAAAAGATTACCGCTTTCCCAAAGCAGGTACAGACAGCTCTACTCTTTGAACTCTCTGATTATAATCTGGAATCTGTAACAGGACAATAGCATATGTACTAATGATACCCCAGACAGTCAACTTATATAGACATACCTAATCTTTCCTGATGATGCCTCAGTTTAGTAACTGTTCTTAGACATTGTGTTTGGTGATAGTTTGTGATGATCCATGAGGAAGAGTGGATGGAAGCCCATTTTATTCTCAAATAGACCTTATCTGTTTGCTGTTGTTTCCTGAAAGGTGCCCCTTCCACCCCCATGATAGGATTGATCATCAGTACCCAAAATTTGAAAAAGAAAACCTTTTTTCTTGTTTCAATTACAAAATAACAAAACAAAAGTTGCTTTGTGTATGGCTCGGGTTCACTCACTTGAATATTACAAAGCATTTCTCACGAGTGAGTGGGCTTTGGAAAGAGAAGATACACCCTATGCAAAATTCCAGATGGGGTTTTGGCTCATCTTCCTGCATTGTGCAAGATGGACCAGAAGTGAAATTTGAATGGAGATCACAGTGCTTCAATTTAGCAAGATTGAGGTGTGATTAGATTGGCTATTTAGTAATTTCAGACTGTCTCCATTAGGGGAAGTCAGTATTTAGGAAATAAATTCCTCAGTCATTTTTTAAATAGCACACTAAAGTGGAAAAATGCTTACATCTAGGATATTAGACACTTAATTTTCTTGAGTTTATACTTTCTAGTCTGTTATTCCTTAAGATACAACCCTCCCAGATTTTATCTAAAACAATCCAAATTATAGCCCATTTGTATGTCTTTAATTTCTACTTTGTAATTCTGCTTTCATTTGTGTGTACATGGATACATGAGCGGATGCAGCATTGACACGTGTGTGTTTGAAAGACAGAGGACAGTCTAAGGTGTTATTCCTCAGGCATCATCTATCTTTTTTGAGACAGGGTCTCTCACTGGCCTGGCATTCACCAATTAGGCTAGACTATCTGGCTAATGCACTCCAAGGATGTGTCCGTTGCTCCCTCCTTAGTATTATAATTGCAAGTATATGCTGCCCATGCCTGGCTGCTTTACATGGCTTCTGGGGATCAAACACAGGTCCTCATGCTTGCATGGAAGTGCTTTATTGCATTAGCTATCATCCCCAGCTTCTAACCTTGGTAGCTTAAGCTATTACATACCCACTCCATACTCAGAAGAGAATTTAAACTATACAATTTTTGAAAGACACTAGGAGATAGACAACTAATACACTATGATACAAAAAAAATCTGTACTTACTATTTTCCTAGAAGTACAGGGCATCATACAGAGATTATGGTTTCTGGCGAGTACCACTGTCCCATAAGATACTAGTTTCATCAAAACCAGCAAATTGTAGACAAACACCATCAGGAGGTGCTCTGTGACATACTAGTTTCCTGAGGAACCACTAGGTACGTTTGCATACTAACGTCTGTAGAAAGAAAAATATATAATTTTCTTTAAATAATTGCATTCTATCTGTATGTTTGTTCTTGGAACTCCTATTAAGATTCCTTAGGGTGTTGGTATTTAAGGAACACAATTTGACAAAATCAATTGTACTGCAAACAAATGAGGCTTTAGGGCAGTGGTTCTCAACCTTCCTAATAAGGTGACCCTTTAATACAGATCCTCATTTTGTGGTGAACCCCAACCATCAGTATTTTTTTTTGCTACTTTGTAACTGTAAATTTGCTACTGTCATTAATTGTAATATAAAAATCTGATATGCAGGATATCTAATATATGATCCCTAAAGGGGTCATGACCTACAGGTTGAGAACTTTAAAGTAGTTTCAATGTCTTGTTGTTGACACTTGCTAGCTTCCTGACTTAAGACAAGTTGCTTAACTTCTCTGAAACTCATTTTCATTTCAATAAATTTCACTGCATTTATTAAGCATAAATGGTGGTCTAAGCACATGTTTGCTAGCTAGGCTTATAGATCACTGAAGTAAACAAAACATACATGTGCCTTCCCTGGCAATTTAAGGTCAAGTTGAAGAGAGAGAATCATTAAATAACACACTTGTAATTAGGGTTGATAAGTACAAGAAAAGAAAAGAAAAACCAGGGGAGATTATTACACTAAAAAAGCCTATGTTGAGTGAGTGAAGAAGGATGTTCTCTAAAGAGATGACAATTAGACTGAGGTATAAGAGAGACATCAGATCCAGCTAAGCTAAGCAAAACAGAGCAGCAGAGTGTTCTGGAAAGAGAAAGAAACACTGGGAGTGTCAACTTCCTGTAATGGAGGAAATGAAAATCTCAACTTCCTGTAGTAGAGAAAACACAAATATTGAACACATCAATGCTACGTGCTCTTCAGTCCTGTAAAAAGTTTGTAATGCCTTAGGCACTGCAGAAGCTCAACCACAAGGAGCTGGATGTGCATCCTGCACAGCTGAGAGCAATTACAATGAAGGCAGATCTCTGCCACATTGGCCAGACCAACACATGCAGTCTTGACACACTCAATGTGCTCGTTCACATCCCAGCATTTTCCGGTTCTTGTTGGTAAAGCAGCATCCATAAAAATGTGAAGCCAGTTACAGAATCGATTGTTTCTGGAGAAGACACATTTCAGATTCCTCCTCCACAAACCTGAGTCATTAAGTCTTAATTCATATGGTTAGACAAAAGACTTAACACTTGCAAATGAACTTGCCACAGAAAAGTTACTGAAGGAGAATTTCCTGCCTCTAGGGTTCCCAAAGCACCAGTTTTGAAGAGATTTCCACATGTCTGGAATGCCTATCAGCACAACTCTGTGCTTTCCACACAGCTTTTAAATGGTAACCCATTGAGACTATTCAAATGTCAAATGGATTAGACCCAGGATTGATTTCAGAGGCAGAGCTCCCCTATCTACTTGCTACCATCTCTAGTGATGGGGAGAGACTGCCTGTGGGTTTCCCATATGGATGTGAAATTCCGTCACTGCAAATGTTTGGATTCCAGTGTGTCCAGCTTTCTAAAACAGAACTGGAATGTGGAGGCCTGGAGGTAGAGGAAGGGCCAGAGACTAAATGCCTAATTCAAGAGGAGCTTCTAGAATGAGTACTCAAATAGTTTTGACCATTTGAATACTTTACATGTCTAAAGTTAAAATCACAGCTTTAAAACAAATGACTCAATTTTGTCAAAATATACATTACATGCAAAGTAAAAGATTGTGGCAAACATTGCTTACTGAGAATTAAAGGAATGAATGCTTTTGTTCTCCCAAAATTTCTGTAAGGAAACTCTAATCCCCAATGGAATAGCTTCTGGAGATGGAGCTATAGGGAGAAACTAGGTGATGAGAGTGGCGCCTCATGGTCAGATTAGTGTCCTAGAATAGAGATGGAGAGCTCTCTCTCCTTCTCCCCCACCCCAACAACCACTACCTAAAGTAGTAATGTAGTAATAAGAAGATGGTCTCCTGCAAACCAAGATGAAAGCCCTCATTGATGACACAAATTCTGCTGATACCCTGATTCTAAGTTTTCTAGTAGCCTTCAGAAGTGGTAAAAAACACAAAACAAAGCAATTGTATTAAGTTCCACAACTCTGGGCTTTCTGACAGATGGGCCTGAGAAAGACAAGCATATAAACTCCAAAGTGTTCCACAATTTGCCAGGATGCCCAAAGAGCATTCTGGGTGGTGAAGAACAAAAAAAAAAAAATGTTGATATGACATTATTAACAGTGGTGGCTTTTGGACAGACAGCAGTGTTTCGGATGGAGGGGGACTTTAGGATCGCAATGGAGAGGCGCTTAGCTAAGTACTTTTTGGCTGAGATACTGTTTGCAAGGATGTCTTCCTCTAACAATTTGCACAGTTATATGTTCACAGTGTCTGTGTTTGCTTTAAAATAAAATGACTTAAAAGTGAACAAAGAATATTAAAAGCTAACAAGTAGCAATACATGTCAATTATTTCAGGAATATAAACTCAAAGTCAAAATGTTTCTTTTTAAAGAAATAAAAGAAAAATAAATAGCTTCATGTTCACAAAATGACTTGATGTATGCTCCTATAAGAAAAATATGCACAATGGAATTGTGGCTGTGTCGCTTTTATTCCAAAACTTTTTCTCCTTTCTCACTATATATCATAGGTGACTAATGAAAGTGGTAACTCGTTATGAAGCTCAATTAATTTATTTGTTGTCTAGTGGCTCCCATCATTTTGAGATTGTAAGACAAAGCTGTATTGGTTACCCAATACTAAGTTGCTAGCCTTGAGATCACCTCATATTCATAAAGTAACATTACATAGACTTATAAGGATGTATTTAGAAATATACATCATATATTCGTATATGTTTATGTATGTAAGAACAATCAAAGAAAAAAAGACAACGAATTTAAGACAGATAAAAAGGTAGCAGTGTAGGGTGGGTATAATGGAAGGCATTGGATGCAAGAAGGAGAAAGGAGGAATGATGTAATTATAATTTTAAAAATAAAATTTTTATTATGATGAAAAGTATAGATCCAATGAACTCTCTGTCGCTATGTGGAGTATTGCCTGACTTGCTCTTGTGTGGGTCCTGTGTCTGCATGAGTGAATGAATCTGCCACGTCCAGAAGATATTATTTTGAAACAATCATCCCAGACCTCTGGCTCTTGAAATCTTTCCTCCCCTCTTCTATAATGTTCTCTGAGCCTTGGTCGGGGAAGCTTTGTGTCATATAGATCCCATTCAGGCCTGAGCATGCCACATCCCTTCTTTTCTGCACCTTGACCAGTTCTAAGTCTCTGTAATTAACTGTTACATGCTGCACAAACCCTCTTCTTTGATGAGGGATACATCTTGTACCAATCTACGGGTATGCAGATAAATATCTAGAAGTCAGCTTATACTATGTTCCTAGCTAAAGTGTTACTGGCAGTTGATGGCTACTAGAGAAAGGGGTCAGTTTTCTTCAGGGCCATTGTCCAAGTTAGGTTGCCTACTCTCCAGTAGACAGTGTCCTGCATCTATAAACAAATGGGTATCCCTGATTGAACTTAGTGGGTTAAATAAGAAGGAAGAGGAGAAAGACGGCATGAGGAGAAATAGGGGATGAGGATGAAGGAATAAGGATGATGGGAAAGATGAAAAGGGTAAGGTGGAAGGAAGAAGAAGAGCAGGACATGAAGTTGAGAAGAAGATGTGAAAGAGGTTCTGGGAGGAGATGGAGGAGGAAGAGTAATAGGAGAGATCATCTGCATTCACTGTATTCATGCACTAAATTACCAAAGAATAAATACAAAATTTAAAAAGTTCAGATAAAATGGGCATCAGGAAGGCTTTCATATTAATAAATTTAAGTATAATTGTAACAAATTTATCCCCAAATCAAGCTAGACAACCTGGCTTGGAAGGTTTTATCTAGATTTTGAAGTAGTCATTCTGCAGTGAAGCTGTTGGGCTGACATGATCAATGAAGAACAACCACTCGCCTTGTCTTCTCTTCATCTTCTTCCCTCAAGTATCTCTTATCAGTCCTGCTGTGGCATGAAAGGGAAGAATTTGGAGTCTGAAGATTCTGACGTTCAAATACCTTCACTTACAGAAATCTCCAGGTTCTCTCATGACCCCCATCTTTACTTGTTATAGCACAGTTTCTTTTCATACCCTTGAGGTCTTGGAGAACTGTGATGGTGCCAGTGACAGCATTAGACATTAGTTGATGAGCAGGATACAGCTCTCTATGTGAGAGGGATTGTTAATAAACAGGCAACCGGCATTTCTCCTTGATTTTATCTCTCTTAGAATGTGGTAATTTACTTTTCTTTTCTTTCTTTCTTTTTTTTTTTTTTTTTTTTTCTTTTTCAAGCAAGCACAGGCTTTGTGAAACCTAAACCCTGAAGAACAGTCCCAGGGTGGAAGGCATGCTTTGTACTGTGTAAAAGGGACCACTGGGGTTACTGTATAAGATATTTTTCCTACTGTAACTGATTGCCAAATTATCACAGCATCAACGGCATGAGAGTCTACAAAACGGCTTTATTAACTCAGAATGCTGGCTCATTATGAATCACACTGGCATGAAAACAAATGGTAATGCTTGGTTCACAAAAAGATATGTGGGCTTGGAGAAGTTGGAAACAACACAATATCACATATTAACAACCAATTTTACCACTTGCTCTGCTTTCTCTTTAATTTTAAACTTTTACATATTACATAATAAACAAGCAACCTAAACATTTCAGAGCTACCAAGTGGTGTCAAGCCAACCCATTTGGAGTCACAATTCTGCTAGTCCAGGCAATATTTCTAATTGTCAGTTTCTTCTGAATAAGAGCTTGACAGGACCCGGTGTGTAACCAAGGAAGTTTATTTTGTTCTCTTTAGTTTTTCAGTGTGGAGGACAACCGGGATAGAGTCATATCTTTGCAGGCCAGTACCCACAATGCTCTTCTAGACAACTGCCATTTACCAGCAATGTGAGGGCCTAACCTTTGGCATTGTAGTAAAAGGATTGCATGCAATAGAAAAGACTACATCTGATTTGAAAATTGAGGTAGTAGGCTATTAGGAGTAACAACTAACCAAAGGCAAGGGGACTTTTACAGATTGCATGGCCCATTTCTATTATAAATTAGCCACCGGTAGGGATAGCCATGAAGACAAATGCCCCTTCTTTACACCCTGCATGGTTTGAATGGATTCCTAGAAATCCTGTATATAATCCAATGTAAGGCCAAATTGGAAGTGTAGGAAGAGCCATTACCAGGTTGTAGCATGTACCAAGCCTGCCATTTTCCTAGAATGTAGGCACAAAAATGTGCTTACTTTATCAAAGCAGAGGTTTTTTTCAGTGAGTAATTTTAATTGAGGAAACTCAGGTATGTCCAAAATATATGCATATTTTTCTCTACAAGTCACATCCTCCAGAAATATATAAATAGACTGTGAGCAAAGTAATAAAGGCACGTGTTATTTTTATTCCTTAGCAACTAGACAAAAACCCACTTGTCCCTTCACTTCATTTGCCCATTAACGAGACATCTGAAAGTCATAAAATTAAAGTGTTGTGCTACAGCTATTTGCATTCACACTCAAGAGTGACACCAGTAGCAGTTATTGCAAGACAGAGCCAAGGGAATCACTTACTGGAAAAGAGGATATAAGCAGGCCAGCACCACTCACATTGTTATTTTTCACATGTGCTACATGAATGCATGTGTGCTGTAAAACCTCTGCCAATTTCTAATGCCTCTGTTTTCTGCTTGTGGAGTGAATGCACAAGAGGCACATGAATGGCAGAGACGGACTTACACAGATACTCCCCTGAGTCAGTTGGCTTGGTTTTATTTCCTGTTTCTGAATTATTCTTAGAACTCCACTCTTACTTGGGGAGACTGCCCAGTTCATAGTCTATGGAATTCTGTGCCTGCAATTCCTTTTAAAATCCACTAGAGTCAGGGCATGGTAGCACACACCTTTAATCCCAACACTTGGGAGCCAAAGGCAGGCAGGTCTCTTTGAGTTCAAGGCCAACTTGGTCTACAAAGTGAGTTTCAGGACACTCTGGGCTACATAGAAAGACCCTGTGTCAAAAAACAAAAACAAAACAGAAAACCAAACAAACAAAAGAACAAACAAACAAACATCGCTAGAGTCCTGATATGCTTCTAGCAGTGGTTGTAGGCTTGAAACCAAACTCCATGATCTACTGTTCATTGCTTTGAATAGTAAACACTGTGTTGGTTCCTTTCAAAGGGGGCTGACGGTGAGTTTTATGCAGCCTACTCCCCACTTAGGAGTATGCTGTGGACCTAGGACTTCTTCAGTCATCAGTATATGAGAGTTTTCTTCTGATTTTGAGACAGGGACTGTACCTTGGGTGGGCTCTTACCTCTGCTGCCCCAGGCATGTGCTGGCATATCCAGCTCAAGAATATGTTTAAATAAATTTCTTTGGCAGCAGGCATATGGAGTTTCTTATCAAAACATTTTATATATAAGACCCAGACGAACCTGGTTTGACAAGGTCTGTTCCGTAAAGGATAAAACATTTTTATATAGTACAATAGGGCAGGTGACAGAATAAATGAGCATTTTCTGTTTTATCTTTCCTATTGCTCTCTACAATAGAACAAAATCTGTGTACACCTTGATAAATTCTTAATGTTGGATCCACAAAAATGACCCCTTCATCAGCACTATCAAAGCAGAATATGACATGTGTTTTGCTCTCAAGAAAGTTATAATATAATTAGGTTCATCCAATAAGAGACCATGAAAGAAAGATTACAAGGCAATCTGAATGACTTTTATGCTTTTATAAAGCAAGCAGGGTTGGGATAATTAACAGAATTAGCTTGACGCCACTGAGCACTTTCTAGGTGCCCATTCTCTTCTGATTGCTTCACATATAGTATTTTGTTTGTTCTTCAGAGGAAATATATAAATTACATTCTAATGTTTCCCTCTCTTAGAAATCAGCAAATCAAGAACTGATAAATTCAGCAAGTCACAGATCACACTGCCAGAAATTGACACAATGGTAAAACAATAAAGAAGAACTAGTTTGAGTGTGATTGTGAAGGGGGGCTAGCAGACATTTTAATCCTGAAAAAATTTCCCAATGGTAGTCTAAGTGTTTTCTATTCTTTCTGGAAACGTCTGATCTGTCATTGGTTTATCAGAATGAAGCATTCTTATTCACCATCAACTGAGATAATGTTCCAACTGTGTTTGATTTTAATTTTAAAAACTGTATTTCTCAATAATGGAGGAATTTGAAATCCTTTGTGTTTTGAATCAGCTCCTTCATTCACATGCCCCATTCATGCCAAGTTTGCATAACTGAACAAGGCAATGGAGAGGCGTTGTCGGTTCTATAAATACCTGGGTGGTTCAGGACCCACCAGTGAACTGTAAAAGGGTAAATATTTTTAGCCCATGGAAAAGATTTTCAAGTTTTAAAATACATGTTCTAAAATAAATGTCATTGGTTACGTCACTTCAATACATGTACTTTCTACACAGAAACGCCGTACCATTTAACCTGCATGCACAAGGGCAGGCACATCTGTTATCTTTATCATCTAGCTTTCAATTAATTGATTATTGACAGACTATTTCTGGTGTGGATAGTATAAACAGAAATATTCATCTCCAGGAGGAAATCAGTGTCTGGTCTCATTTGGAGCACAAAGAGACCTGGCCCGGGTATTTTACCAAACTGAAAACAGTTCTTATTGATTTCACATTGGACTGAATTTGTTACCATTTCTACAGCTGTGGCAGAAACACTACTTGGAGATATTATTAGCTCACAGATAAAAACAGGCTTAAAAGTAGACTAATCATATTAGAAAATACTATGAGTTTTGGATACATCTGATAATTACATTAATTGTAGCAAAGGTGGTCATATTTAGTCTTGTTTTTCAGCTTTTTAATTAGTTGAGTTACATGATTAAATATTATAATTACTAAATAAGTGTCAGAATGGTCCTTCTTTATTCTTTAAGGCAAATTGATGAAGATGTGTCTTCAAATTCACTGAAGTGTTTTTGTTAAAAAAATCTTAATTGTGGAGAAAAATATGTATACATATATATGCATACATAAGTGAGTATTTGTTATGGTGTCTATATCATTCAAAATCATTACAACTCAAGGCAGTCTAAGCCCCTGATTGCTTCCAAGAGAAAATGAACTAATCTTTGGAAATCAGGACTCATCATTTATTCTAGGGCCTTTTTGGAGGTATGTGCCAATGTCCCATACATGGATCACTACCCTGAACTACTGATGAGAGGGGTCCTTTGATTTTGCACTTACAAAGCTGGGAAATAGAGAACCCGTGTTAAAATTGTGCTTTCTTCCAGACCCATATAATTCAACACTGAGGCTCAGTTCCTAGTCTGAATGATTAGAAACTCCTCTTCTTAATAATTTTTATGTGATTATGAAAAGAGCACCCCTATAGCAAACCTAGTGATGAATTTACAAACTGATATGCAGTCCATACGTGTGCATGGACAAGCAATTGTTACTGTGATGATATTCTAAATTGGATATGCTGCCCACCAAGTCTTAGCTTTTTCAGGTCAGACAAGAAAACAAACTCATAAAAAAAAAAAATTCTGCCCCACTCTATGTATGCTTTTTTGTGAAGAATAAGAAAGCAAAATATGTGTCTCACAAGCATGAAAAAGACACTAGAACAGCTTGAAAGCATGTATAGGGTCTTGTTTTCTCATTGTGACTATTCCCCTGACAAGACTGTCCCAACTGTTGCACATGCTGCCTTAGCTAGTGGTTGAGCATTCAGCTGCACACAACACAACACATTGGCTTAACTATTAGGCCTCTCAATGGAGCATGTAGAAAAGCCACAGCTAGCATGATGCCTGGATGGCTCTGGCGTCTTTCCTTTTTACTGGGAGCTGCTGAGTGTAAAAAGAATGAATGGAGATTTATTGGCTTTCCATAGAGTGGAAAACTGTATATTTCCAAAAGGCTTAAGGTACATTTTTAAAGAAAGAGAAAAGTACTTCCTTTTCGAATGTAAGCACTTAGGATTCCATACTTAACTTTAAGTAGTAAACCTGGCCTTGGGGTTACCCTTTCAGATTCTTTTCTTCCCCTGGGCAGGGGGTCAACTCCAGGGCCTCACTCATGCTAGACAAGCATTTGGCCACTGAGCTATGCTGCATCCACAGTCCTAGGTGACCTCTGCAGAAGGAGTGCTTCCTAATTATCTTCATGACAGAAAAACAAGTATTAGAAAACATCCCATGGCTAGCTAAGGTTCTCTCTATTGCTACTCTTTAATTACTCCTTAGGTACCTTGTTTAAAGCTGGTATATCATAATCTTTCTCCAACATGGAAAAAAATAGTATTTATGACTTGTTTTTATAAGAGTCATTTTTATCATTTTTTAAAAAAAATGTGTGTGAGGGTAAGAGAGGGGGGAGGGGTATGTTTACATGAATGAAATGAGATTGCCAGTGGAGTCCAGAAAAGGGCATCAGTTCCTGGAGCTGGAGTTACAGGTAGATCTGCATTACCAGACGTAGGTCCTGATTCCACCATGTGTCCTCTGTAAGCACAACATGTGCTCTTAGCCACTGAGTTATCCCACCACTACCTCTCAATTTCTTTTTTTATTTTTAATTCATTGCCGTTTGGCAGGAAAGCTCCATGACTGCTTTTCTTATTCTCTGTTCTTCAAATAGGCTTTCTAGAAATTGCCAATGCTCAATAATACCTGCTAGAGAAGAGGTTTAATAAAATAAAATTTAAATCCACAGATCTAGTAAGAAAAGCCAGGAGAGACTCTGGGGGTATTTTTGTTGCAGTACTGGTTCAACTACCTGATACACATTAAGTTATTCTAAAGTGAGTTTGGGGAAAGATTATTACCAATTTCATAAGATTGTTGTGATTATTACGTGAAATAATGCCTGTAAATGGCCACGTTCACCCAATCATTTCCTTGAAATGAAATTTTAATCATAATACGGATGCTTATTATATTAAACATAATTGTGCTTGCAGCCATTGCTGCAAACAAGCTCTTTGCATTATCTAGGCTCCAAGTTGAAATCTTATGAGAGGCTTTATAGGATTGGCATTGAATTTAAACTACCAGGGTGAGAATTTCACCTAAGCCTCACACAAGATACATGCCCTTGTATGTGTTACTGAGCCTCTATGAGCCTTAGTCTCCTCAACTGCCTAAGACAAGATACGATTATTGTTTAATTGGGTTGCTGTGTAAAACTTTAGAGTACTGGCCTGTGTGAGCCCTCTGTAGGCATCAAGTGTTACAACAGGAACTCTAAGTCAAAGCAGCAACACATTCAATCCTACGAGAACACCATCCTGGCCTTTAAGATGTGTTTTAACAACAAAATGATAGTCATTTTAAATGTTTTTTATCATAAGCTTGAGTATTTAACATTCTTATAGAGCAGTAATTTTTTTCTTTCATTTACTATAATAGTGATTTGTGTTCTCTACTAGAAAAGATGCATGCTTACAAAGATCTCAATAAAAATAGAAATTAATGTTTCCCCCAGTAATTTAACACTATATGTGGTCGTTAAAAATGGGAATAGACATATTAGAAATTAATAGAGCGTAGACTATATAGTAAGAATTAGGTAGTGCCCTTCATAAACATTCATATGCTTTTAGTGAAATTTAAAATCCTCTCCTCTTTATTTTTTAATTTAGACTTTTATTGTAATAATGACATTCATAACAAGACAAATTATCCTCAATTTAGAAATTTATATCCACTAAGGATATTCTTTGAGTGTTTTTTCTCTGTCTCCCCTTCTTTCATTATCTAAACATATTTAGGCTAGAATAAACATGAAATTTCATGCATATCTGTCACTAAACCTGTGTTCACTTATCATGCCCCTGCCAGCGTCCTTGTGCCCCCTACCACTCTGTAGCTGGTTCTGTTTCTTCCTATAGACAGACCCTCCTTCTGCTTTCTTATCACAAATATTCAATTACCCTCCTTTCACCCTACTTAAGATCTCTTTTTTCCCTTTTTGAATCCCTTTCTAGTTTTATGACCTAGACATATAAATATACACACATATGTTCACACATACCTACAGTTTAAATCTAGACTCCACATAGAAGAGAAGACATGTAGTATTTTTAGTGTAGATTTTGCTTAACAATGATTTCTAGTTCTAATTATTTTTTTCACATATGTCATGATTCTGTTTTCCTTTACAGTTGCATAGAATTCCATGTGTATGGAATTTTCTTTACCGTTCCATTTGTCAATAAGCTGGTTCCATTTCTTGAATATTGTCAATACTGTAGCAATAAGCTGGATGATGTTTTTTTTTTCTTTTTTATTCCTTCCCTTCCTCTCTCCCTTCAGTAAAGCACTGATGAATTAATCTGCTCTGTGCCATAGATTTCATTGTGCATTCAAAATATGACCATATGCTGTGGGATGTTCTGTATGGCAAATGTGTTGCTGATTAGTCAATAAATAAAACACTGATTGGCCATTGGCTAGGCAGGAAGTGTAGGCGGGACAAGGAGGAGAATAAAGCTGGGAAGTGGAAGGCTGAGTCAGAGAGACACTGTCAGCTGCCACGATGACAAACAGCATGTGAAGATGCCGGTAAGCCACGAGCCATGTGGCAAGGTATATTTTAATGGAAATGGATTAATTTAAGCTGTAAGAACAGTTAGCAAGAAGCCTGCCACGGCCATACAGTTTGTAACTAATATAAGTCTCTGTGTTTACTTGGTCGGGTCTGAGTGGCTGTGGGACTGGCAGGTGAGAGAGACTTGTCCTGACTGTGGGCCAGGCAGGAAAACTCAAGCAACAACCATAAACAAAACACAATGCTTACCCTCAAGATACAAATCTTGGAGAAGAGATTGGTGGATAAGCAGATGACCACAGCCAACGCAATTAAAATAGAGATGATCAGCAAAAATACAAAAGTGAAGATAGGATATCTGGGAAAAGAAGAGTATTCAGGAGGAAGAGATTGAACAAAGTTTTCAAAATAAGTAGGACATAGAACAAAGATATGGAACAGCACACAGTGATTTATTCCTGTAACCCTAGTAATTAACACTTAAAATAAAATACCCAAAAGTTGAAGAGAAGAAGAGGAAGAGGGAAAATTAGACAGGGGGAAAAAAGAGAAGGGTGAGGCAGAAGAGAGAGATGGGGATTAGAATGACTACCTGGCCAGGTGATCTACTGAAGAACACTAATAGGTCTTTTATGTAAGAGCATCAGATGATAGATGAAAATGATTTATGATGCTCAGAGGATAGAGACTATAAGTCACATAACTTTGCCATGGCTGCCCAAACTTCTGATGTTTTGAGATGACACTGCCATCTACAAATATGTTGTACTGCATCCACAGCTCTTCAGGGAAGTGTGGGACCCAGTAGACACATGTTACATATACCTGAATACCATGCTTTAAGCACCACCTCGATATATTAGGCAATATGCAAATTTCTTTTAAATTTTTGTATAATGTTATACAAAAGAAAAGTCAATAGTTAATATTTTGCAGGTATACATTTTCCAGGTATAACACTGACCATTTTCCTGACATGAAAATTCAATAGAAAGATGATAGGTAAAGAGGAAATTTATATCCTATTATTCTGGGTAATGGATATAGGTATGAATGGGACTGAAATCTGAAGTTCACAATCTAACATAGAAGAGGAGACAGATAAATTGTAAAAGCCAGAGGAACAAGAATTTTTCTGTGAGAAATGTCAGAGAAGCTGTACCCATGAAGTATATCACTGACATGTCTGCCTAAACATGACCTCAACAAGGATGATGTCAACAGCCATGCTAACATGGAAGAGAGAAAGTTCACAAGGCTTTAACCATAGAAAAGGGACTACAGGCAACTGAGGAATGCTGAGAGTGGGCTGGAGAAATAGTTTTTCCCAGGGAAGAGCACACCAGTTGATTATCCAATACCAAGTGGTCAGCCCTGAAAACATACATATACAGGTAACATTATGCAGACTGATCATGTTATATTTAAGTATTTAGGAATACATATATATCTGCATTATATATATATATATATATATATATATATATATATATATATATATATATATATCACAATAATTGAAAAAAGGCCATGGATTTGAAAAAGAACAAGAACAAGGGAGAGGTACATGGAACATCTTAGAGGGAGGAAAGGTGAGTAAAATGATGTAATGATAATTTAAAAAAAAATAAACAAAATATTAAAAACATGAAGTAGGTATGATTTGGGCTTGAGAGGTGATTCAATGATTATGAGCACTTTTTACTTTTGCTAAGGACCAGGATTCAATTTCCAGCACACACATGGTGGTCTGCAACCATCTGCAAGCCCAGTTCCAGAGGATCCAATACCTCCTTCTGAATTTCCCCATGGTGCACCTATGTACACTCAGGCACACACATACACAGTCATAAAATAAATAAGTCAAGTAAATGTTTTTAAAAGAAAATAGGTATAATTCAATATCTTAACATGGACACATTCTTGCTCACTTAAAAAGTTCTACTTTAACTTATAAAGAAATATTAATTGCCCCTTCTGTGTCTCAGGGATTAAGCTCTTTTTAAAGCCTCTATAATAAAGTTTATCTTTAAGATAGAGAACCCATTCATTCATTCAAGTCACATATACTTATTGAGCAAACACTATGACCCGGAATACTCATTAATTGAGTTGTATGAGCTATATCAGCAGATCAAAGGGACAGAAAATGGCCCTCTTAACTTCGGCACTCTCCTTTCTTTCCTTGGAATATTCACAGGAAGACAATCCATTGTTTTTATGCTGCGAAGCACTCATGGGTTTTCTTAGGACTCTGCGAAGTGTTAGGGAATCACTGGACTAGAAACAATTGTAGGGAGCCAATAATTCCATGTCTTTTTTTCTCTAAACAGAAAGCTATACTTTTACATTTTAAAAACTGCTTTATTTATACTGTCTAAATAAAACACAATATATTTGGTTGTCTATGTAAATGTTGGTAGCTCAACAGCATTTTTAAGGAAATACATAAACCATTGCGGGATCATTAATGGACACAGAAGTCATGAAACCACCATAAGAAATGTAAAGCCAACACACAAATCATCTCATATTTCACAGATAACAACATCCTGTAGTGTTGTACAATAACTTTAAAGCAGATTGAATGTAGTCTTGCAATTTTCATATGGGAAAAAAGTCTGCATATTTTGCGATTTTTCTTTTTTGACACATTAATTGCTCTTCCATACACAAGGAGAACAGAAGCGGCAGTACGCCATATTTATTCAATGCAGGGTGAGCCACAGGGGTTGTGGAACATTCTTTCTCCAACACTAGCCAAATTATCTCAGTGCCCAACTTGTAAGAGGCTGCAATAATACTCGATCATTTCAGAGTGCTGGTCGGGTTATGCATCATTTTAACAGCATGATGGCAGATTGTGATCATCTTCATGTTATAGGAATCTAGAGATAAGTAGCAGGCATGGTGAGTCATTTTCATACATCCTCATTCTGCATAGAAACCTTAAAGAGATAGCTAGAAATTGTACTATACTGGCATGGAATTCTCATTACCTCTAGGAGGAGGCTTGTCTATACCAGTAGGGACATGGGTGAAGTAATCATGCCTTTTGGTATTGCTATGGGGAAGAAAACAACAAAAAACAAAAACAAACAAGGGAGTAAAGTGCATGGTCATATCATTTAGCATGTATTTTCTAGATTATAGACAAAAAGCCCAATCAAGGCAGGGATAACATTGACTGCTCATACATTCAGTCTCTATCATGATACCACAAACTTGTGAGTATTTAATAAATATTGGCTCAATGAATGATTTGGGCTTCAATGAGCAGTAGACATACATCACAAATTTTCAATGAGTATTATTTTTCACTCTATTTTATAAATGTGTTCTATTAATCTGCAAAGCTGACTTGTGGCCACTAGAATCCATCTTAAACTCTAAGATTTCTCACTTGTCATCATAATGTATTTGTATGCACTGAACAGCTACTGTTTAACTACTTGAATAAAAACGACATTCAGCATGTTTATGCCAATTCAACTGCCATCAACATCCGAATACCACAAAAAAATCATCATCAGAGATAATCAGTCCTTTTGGTGAAGGCACAAAGCAGTTTGGAAAAACTTAATTGAAAACTGGACACAACTGGATGATGATTGATGATGAATGTGATGGTGATGAATTAATTTATTTCTTAATGAACAGGCTCAGATCCTTCATTTCCTCTTAGAGATTAGCATATTTAAATACAATATGTGATGTTTCTCTATAAGATCTAATCTCTTAAGCACTACGCCTGCTTCAAAGACCATTTTAATAAAAGAGAAAGGAGCAAGAATAATTCTGTGTACTTCTAAGTACATTTGCTGGAAAAGGTGTGTCTTTTGGGACAGGATCCTTTTTATTTGTTGAATTAAACCCTGCTGAGCCAGTGCATCAAAAACCTCAAATTCAAATGATTTATCATTGAAAATGGTCCTTTTATTTCTTTTGTGTACAAATGTACCAGCAACTGTCTTATAGATAATACCCCACATTTTTATCTAATTTTGATTGTTTCATTTTTCTGTTCACCCTTCATACAACAGGAATTTAATTTCTTTAAGGTTTAATCAGTTGCCTGTATTTTCGGTATCCTTATGAGGCATCTTAAAAGCAGATGGAGAGATGTGATTTAAATCAAGGTGACCCAGTGTGAATGAGGGAGCTGGAGAATAAAGAAGTCACTTCAAGCAATTGGCATTCAAGTCCATTTGCAGATTTGAGCTGGCCAAGCTGGGCTGTTGATATTTATTTCTCTATCACTTGGGGTGGAAAGTGTAGACTTCAGGTGAATTGTTTCTCTCATTCAATTATAAGCACTTTTATAGACAGAGGCCAAGTCTTTCATTTCATTACCAGTCCATGAGAACTTGGTAAACTCCTCCATGGATAGCAGGCACACATTCTCTAAACATTAAGAGCTGAACTTATACTAGGTAGAAGCCACACACTACAGTTATCAGCAAATCTCTCCAGTTAGGACAGGGAAAAAATATTGAAACAGAACTTTTCCCAAGGGTCTCATATATTTACCTGGGGCACCAAGTGATCACCTGGAGCAGTATGAGTTAACTGTTAGTTAATGGGGTTTTTGACCAACCAGAACTCCTGTTGCCTCACTATCCAAGAATGTAAGGCTTTTATTGTAATAATGGCATTCATAACAAGACATGCTATCCCATATTGTCAGCTCCATAAATAATTGGGTCCCAGAAGGACTGGCAGAGAGCTTTGGTGATATATAGCTACCAAGAACACTGACAAATTGTGATCAGGCTGCCTTTGTTCCAAAAGCGGCCCATCTCAATATAAACTCAGAATGGCAGAGAATTGTGCAGCATAAAGCAGTCCAATAAATGAATCTCTCATCTGTTATAGGGAGTGCCACCCCAGGGCAGAGGTCACTGGATAATAATAATGACGATGGGAGTGATAATGTGAATAATGACATCATCATAATATAATAGGTGAACATGTATTGAAGAATACAGATGGTGTCCATTGTCAACTCCACTACACAGAAGGGGCACTTTGTCTTCCTAGAAGATGGACAAATCAAGTCCAAACAGCTATTGTTCTGAACAGGGTGCAAAATCCATCATAGAGTTTTCAATCCCCTTGGCATCATAGGACACAGGTAGCTGGATAAGGGGAAACTTCTATCAAAATATCGTTGGCACTTTTGGCCTAATATGGACAGGTACAGTGAGAAAATGTCCCAGATTATAACATTAAAGATAATGTCCTACTGAAGGATCACAACACACACACACACACACACACACACACACACACACACACACACACACACGCACACACAAGTTTCTGTTGATCAGTAACTTGACCTGGTCACATATGTGTGACTTTTCGCATTCTGACTTCCTGGAAGAATAGTGGGGATTATATTGATGAATATGTACTATGAAAATAACTTTGGTTATTATTATTACTCATGCATAATCCATGAAACTGGCAGTATTGTTCCAGAAGAAACTCTGAGAGTCAATACTGTCGCATGAATGTGTATCCAGCAATTAGCAAGGTTAGAACTCAAATCTATCTTTACTTCTCTTTGAAGTTCACGCCTGGAGTGGGCTTACAATGGCCTGCCAAAGCAATTTAACTCCAAACCCTAACAGTGACTGTGATACACTGTTAAAGGAGCTTTGCAGTTATGAATAAGTTAGGGATCCTGATGCAAAGAGCTGGTTATAGATGCCTCAAGTGGGTACCACACAGCTCCACAGAAAAAGACAGAGGGAGATAGATTTGACTAGAGAAGACAAAAAGATTGCACCATAGAAGCAAAACCCAAGCGACACTGTCAAAGCCAGGGGACTGCGGCAGCAAGCAAAACAGATAAAGCAAGGGATAGAGTATCTGCTTGAGCATGCAGTGGGATACAACCATCCCAGCACTTTGATGTTAGCCTCCAAAGGCTCATCTTGAACCCCCCCCCTCCTCCAACTTCCAGAACTGGACAAGAAATCAATCTGTTTCTTAACTCTCTGAGCTTGTTACTCAGCAACAAAAAAACCTAACACATCCACGAATGCAGTGCCTTCTACCCAGGGAAACACACACCAGCTGTAGAAGTCATCACGGCCTTTATTCGGTTTGCAGTCTAGGGGACAGAACGCAGAGTCTTGTACATGCTGGGCAAGCACTCTACCACTGGGCTACAGCCCCATGCCTCTGCTGCTTTTAGTAAAGCCTCTGTAGATGAGTATAGGCTAGTAAGCAAGAGCTTCAGGAAAGCTGCATAAAGTTTCCTGCCAGAAGCTTTACCTCTTACCTAGCTCATGGAGTTTGGGTCAGTTTTCTGAGAGTATAAGGTATTAAGCAAAACATGATGGGTAGAGAATATTACCCAATGAAGTAAGGAGAAAGTCCACATTTTCTCACGTTGAGAAACCAAAGTGATTCTCAATCTTCCCTATGATGTAACCCTTCAATATACTTTCCCAGGTCTTGCTGACCACCAGCCATAAAATTATTTTCATTGCTGCTTCATAACTATAATGTTGCTACTATTATGAATTGTAATGTAAATATTTTTAGAGATAGAGGTTTGTCAAAGGGGTTTGCGACCTATAGGTTGAGAACCACTGCTCTAATAGCCTGGAAGGACCACCTAACCCTTTTCAGATTTAGTTTATAAAAAGCCGCAGGAATTTTAACTTAGGGAAACAGAGGCTTGCAAACAGAGGCTCTGAGTTTTCCTCTGAGACTGGTCCACTCAGCTAACAGTTCCAACTCAGAATGGGCACACTGTGTGTGTGAGTCCATCATCACCTGGAGCAGGGAGCTCCACTCTTCAGTTCTGAGAAAGTAAGGGGAGTACACCCCAGTGTTGTGAGGAATAAAGAGCCTTCTACAGGGTTGTACACATGCAATCCACTGCCAGAAGCACTGTAGCCGTTGGCACTGAATTTATTTTTTTTTCAAAATTAAAAATATTTAATGAGATGTTTACGTCACACCCATTTGGGGAAACTAAGCTCTTATTTTAAATCTGAATAATACAGCTGTTCGGGGGTTTTTTAAATCTCCTAATTTCAATGTGAATACAGCACAGCTGCCCCATGAGCCATCTTGAAAGGGTAGCATCATCATTGGCCAAAAGTTCGCATGCGTCAGGACATCTCCTCGTGGATGGCTCTTTTTAAAAATAAAGCAAGTATACCACTCTTTCATTGGTCCATATAGATGTCCATCAAGTGCATCTTGCATGATTAAGCTCGGCACAACACAGCAAGTGCGAAATGTAAAGTGTTGAATATCTATGTAGATATAATTAGCTCTTTTAAAAGCACAGTGGTCATCCATCCTCGCACAGCTTTGTAAGAACCGGCTTAGTTAGCATCAGCTGCGCACAAGTTACTCTTGCATGTATAAAGCACCCATCATCTGACATTTTGTTCTAAAAACTATTTTCAAAATGTCAGCAAGTCTCCAGACATCGACTCAGTGGTTAGGGCCTACTCAAAATCTGCTACTAGCTACCACTTTGTGGGTTTTTTTTCCCTTCTTAGTGAATATTCATATAGGAAAGGCTTCTTGCTAAAATACTAAGAGAAATGGGTAAACACGCACACCACACACACACACATACACTCGCACATGTGCACACACACACACACACACACACACACACACACACACACATTTTTTTCCCCTTACAACTTCACAGTAAAAGAGACATGAATTCCAGCCCCAGGAAACATCACACGTGAAAGCTGTAAAACAAATAAATTAAAAAAAATAAGGACATTTTTAAACTCTTTTGGTGATCTACACTAGTGCTAATTATGACTTACGGATGAATGTAAACCCAATTAGAAAAATCCATACATTATGGTTCTACATGGATGTTACTGCTCAGAAAATCATGTCACAGCGAATTACTAAAGCTTCCTTTGCTACCTAGAGATGAGAAGAAACAGATAGTAAGAGAGCTGAACTCTCAAATTTCCATTGATACTTCGGAGCTCACCTTTCTTACAGGACAATACTATGTGGCGGGCCACTCGGATATGCCAGCTTAAAATTATAGCGCAAAGACAAGAGCCAGCTGTGTGCAGAGTGGCACAAGACAGAGAAACGCAGAGCAGTGCCACTTGGGGTGGTGGGGGATGAGTCTGAATGTTGTGAAAAGGGCAACTTTATTAAAGAGAAGCCATTATCTGAAGGTAAAAATGAAGAACACATGATAAGGTCTATGTCTCTAGGCAGGGGTGACAAGTTGGAGAGGAAGGTGACAGAGTCTTTCTTCCAAAAGGGTCCTTACAAGGTTACAACCCAGCATAAGAATAAAACAGTTATTCTTAGCAGGGAAAAAAAAAAAAAAACAATCTCACATAAACATATGTGCTTAGACTTGAGGAGCCAATGTCTCTGTGGGATTTTCTTTCTTTCTCTTTTAAATACTAAGCCTGCTGATGGATTTCAGCCATGGGAGGATATAAGGAACTGTAGGCGATGTTACTATTGCTTCAGTCTCTCCCAGAGTTCGCCACTTCATGACGATGTTTTAACTACTTGTCATTGATAATGATTACACACAAGTGACTGCCCCTCATTAAAATCTTGGCACCAATACACAAATAATTATTGACACAATTAAGCTTTGACACTATGCCCATCGAATTCTTTTTGTCCTCGGCTATGTATTAGTCCTACATTATTCTTTTTTAAAAAGAGAAAATCATCTGTTTTAATCAGAGCTAAACTCTCTCAAGTTTGCTCATAGTATAAATACAAGGAAATGCTGAATTCCTAAAAATAGCCAGGGCTCTACCCAGTATATCATTAGCATTCATAAAGGGGGAATGAAAAAGCAATGTTCAGACACTGAAGGACAGACATCTAATGCAATAAAAAAGGATAATAAAGCCTGAGACTCTCAAAATAAGAAGTCTGTCATTGCCAATGACTACCAATGAAATACGGTGATAGTTATTTAAACAACCTGTATGTCTGCACTAACATATAACTGAATATATTATCCACAACCTGTTTAATTTCATTTCCCAACTTCTTACCGCTGACAGAGTTATATGTTTGCTAATATAGTCAGTGCATAATTACCCTGGTCAGTATGAATATTTAACAAATGTTGTAAGAGAAGGATAGCCATTTTTCTTTCTAAAATAAAAGATCACGAAAAAAAATTTAAAGCTCTACGCAATCATTTCCATCAAGAAAGATAATACCATCTACTCTCTTCCAAATATAGTTTAGGCCACATCTGCTACAAGAGAGCTTGAAATATTATCATAGAAATGTTTGGATAATTAGCAATTAATTTCCATTGACTAATATACAATAAAAACAGAGCTGCATATGCATGAAGCAAATCATAGTGTATGGTCCCCTTTTCCTCCTAATCACATTTCCACATGGGTAAAAATCTGGTTGATACAAATTCCAAAGGCAATCTGAATTAACAGAAAAATTCACAAACTATTACATAAAAACTGAATAGGGAAGAAATCAGAGCAACATATCTCAACGTAAATATGGAAGAGGATGGTGTGCCTTGGTTCTCTATATGGCCCTGCCCTGCCCTGCCCTAGTGACCCAACAAAGCAACTGGATTTAATGCTAAGCATAAGAGAGTACTGGCATGGGGGTTTTGTCTGTCCTTAGTCATTACTAAACCTAGTGAATATTTGAACTGGATTTCCCATTGTCCACACGTATGTTTATTTTCTGCTATCTGGTGTCATTCTGCCCTTCAGTCACCTCATTTCCACAGAGCCTGGACAGTCATTCTGATTTACAACTGCTTCATGACAATTCTGTCACTGTGCACATATCATCTATCCCCTACCCTGCAGAAGAACCTCACAGAAGCATTCATTTCAACAAAGGTCTCTAAAATCTCCTTCAAATAAATACAAGTCACCATTGCACCAGTCTTGGGAAACACCTGAGATTTCATTAGTATAAACTAATTAGTCTCAGCTTCTAAGAACATAGAGAACTTTAACTATATATGAGAGCTTATGGTTGTGAGAAGAAGAGAGATGTGGAGGGTGACTTAAAAAAATAGGTGGTATTAATCAGGGTATCCAAAATTTAAACTGGCTTTGGAATTAGAATTGTATTTACACTGTCATTTTTCTACTTTTCACTTGAGTAACTTTAGGCAAATGGTTCAACCGCTGTAAAGTCTAACCATCTTTAGAGAGACAGTGGACCCCACTTCATGATACTAGTGTTAGAAAAAAATGTAAAAAAACAGTTGAAAGTGACCAGTGTCTTCCAGCAAGAGTCACATGGCATCAGCTATCGTGGAAGCAGGGAACAGCATACTTGAAGTCATTACTGGACCTGGTATTGAATTTTTCATTCTTACTCTACATTTCCCTAGTCCTAAAGCTTTTTTACTCCATTCTTATTTATCTGGTATTTCTTCATTGTATCCTCTGCACTAAATCTTTTGTGAATAGTAGAAGTGATGAATTATACCATACATGAATTTTATTTAGAATTATAATAAAATTTTCCATATGACAAAAATATGATTAGTCCATGATTGACTTTGCTCAGGGAAAAGTGTTTTCAATTTAAAAATATATATCAGAAAGTCTTTCAGAATTTATTTTACCAGAATCATTAAAGGAAAACAAAGAAGGGCTATGTCCAGAGGTTTATAAATCCATCCATTCAAGTTTCAGAGTCTTAATGCCCTAAGGCCATTTTGATCTTTGGGTTTATGCGTGAAATATGAATCTATGTTTCACACAATTTGAAGGAATATAGGTTATAAAACAGAAGATTTTCAAACCCACAAAATACAGTCTATAAAGTTTTTAAGACAACTCAGAGATAGAAGACTTATCTCTCTTCTTTGGCTTCACTGTTCCCTGTATTTCACCTAAGAAATGCTGACAGGTAGGTAGGGAGAGGCAGTCTGCACAAAACTGAGTTAAGAAATGGAAGGTAAATATGCAAATGAAATGCTAAATTTTGGCCACAGACAGCATCTTTCTTAGCTCCCAGCCACCTAGTGCTTGTGGCTACGGGAGTGATGGTTAAGGTGGTAGTGGCCAGTGTTTTCTTTGACCAGGTCTAGACAGAACACATGGTAGGGTATGTAGTTGTGGGAGGAGAATTCTGTGTGCTTATGAGAAAACTCCAAGAAAACAGAACAAGAGCCTTGTGACCTCAGTTTCTTCAAAAACATGAAATTGTTCTTGGAGCACATTTTCATGCCTCCCCTGCTCCCCCTGCCACCCCAGATGTAGTGGATAGGAGTGAGTTTACTTTAGATTATTCATTAGAACTGGCTGTTGTTATTTATTTATATGTCTTTGTAGAATAACATTGTTTTTGCTACTTGTGGTTTATCGTTGTGATTGTACACTTTACTGGAATGATTCTTCTTAACCCTCAGAGTACAAGTTGTTGGATGTTCTGAAAAACGTTGGTTATTGCATGAGACCTTAGTCCACCTTATGTTTAGGCTCCTTTCCCCCAGGTCCCATCACCACTATTGTAATAAACAGTGGGGGGTTTAAAAAGGACAATAACCATATCTTGTATTAGACTAGGAACAGTTTATAGTATGCAAATTACAGCCATGTACCAGCAAACATGCCAGACCACCAAACCCAAAGGTAGGTAAAATTTAACCCCTTCCTGAAGATCTGAACTTCTAAATGACAGGCTAGAGTCAAGGTTCTTGACTCTTGAGAGCAACTGTATTGTCTTTTATGTACTTACACTCCCAGTTACTGTAAGCCCTCACTGAAATACTTGTCTGTTACTCTAATTCTAGGTTGCTCCTGGGATTTTTTTTGAAAACGTCTTCTACTTTAAAAATGCTCACAAAACTTTGTCATCTGATAGTTTTGGACATGTGTATAATGAATTTTAGTTGTTTTCATACCAGTGCGATCTCTCATCCCCATCTCTTTTTCACTGAAACTCATTGTCTGATTTCATTATGTTTTGTGGTCTATACCCTGCTCTTAACAAAATGAAGATATGGCACTTTAGGAAGCTAGATATCTCTTTGAGTCTTTCTTAGGGTAAATATTTATCTGATAACTTTTAGAAAGGAATCAAACACCTGTTGGGTTGTTTTCTTTGAGAGCAAGCATTAAAGATTTGGACAGACAGTAATGAGGCAGATGTTGCTGCTGTTTCCCCAGCTAGCTTTCAAGCAACATTGGCTGAATTACTTCATAATCTCTCTCTTGAGCTGGCTATGCTAGAATTGATAATTTAAATATTTTAAGCCATTAATAGAGATAGATTTTTATTTTCTTGACTCTTGCCCCTAGAAAATGGATTAGATGAATTTTCTGGTCAGTTTGCAAACCCATCAAGAAATCAATGGCATCAAATTTTGAGATGTGAAAATGGCTGATTCGTCTTTAATGAAAGATTCTCACTTATACAAGTTTCTTTGAAAACACATGACTAGTTTCTGTTAATATCCTAAATGATCAGAGTTCCACCAATTAAAGTTAACAAGCCAGTAGCCTGTACAGCTCACATCAAGAAACAAATATATATTACACGTTGCCATAATTCCTGGCACTGTAAGGAAATGTGAAGGAATTAATAGGAGCTATGATATCTTCTCTTTCTTTACTCTTGATATAGTCTAAACTCAATTAAAATAGATGGTGTAGTTTGTAGAAAGCAATACCATGAACAATTCTCCACCAGTGTCAACAAGGGTATCTCAGAGACTAAGAAGCACCTGGGGCAAATTCCTAAACTGAGAAGCTTCACTTACTCAGGTTTCATTTACTCAAGAGTATCCCCTAAGTGTAATCAATGAGAGCTAGAAGGGGGCACATTCACATCCTCACCACACTATTATCTTGTTTAATATATTCACTATTTATGAAAAATGTATTTAAAGGAAATGAGTACAATTTTAGTAACAAAACTAAGTGATGTGATGTTAAGGTGAGAGGAAACAGGCAAAGACAAAGACAGATGAGGGCAGAGTTACAAACCAAGCTGCCCTTCCCTCTAAATGGATATTCTGTTTATTTTTTAATTTAAAAATTATTTCTTTTTACATACCAACCCATGTTCTGCCTCTCTCCCCTTCTCCCGCTTACCCCCACCTACCCTCACCCTATCCCCATTACCTCCTCATAGAGGGTAAGTCCTCCCTTGGGTAGTCAACACAGCCTAGCATACCAAGTTGGGGCCAGACCTAGTCCCTCCTCCTATATCAAGGCTGAGTAAGGCATGGCACCATAAGAAATGGGCTATAAAAAGCCAGTTCATGTACCTGGGGTAAGTCCTGGTCCCATTGCCAGGGGACCCACAAACACATCAAGCCATGCAACTTTCACCCACATTCAGAAGGCCTAGTTCAGTCCCTTGTAGGCTCTCCAGCTGTCTTTCCAGAGTCCATGAGCTCCCACTAGCTTGGGTCAGCTATTTCTGTAGTTTTTCCTATCATGATTCTGATCCCCCTTGCTCTCATAATCCCTCCTCCCTCTCTTCAACTGAACTCTAGGATCTTGGCCAAGCGCTTGACTGTGGGTCTCTGCATCTCCTTCCATCAGTCACTGGATGCAGGTTCTATGATAACAATTAGGGTAGATACCAACCCGAGTGCAGGGGAAGGCTAGTTCAAGCACCCTCTTCACCATTGCTATGAGTCTTAGCTGGACACAACCTTGTGAGCTCCTGGGGATTTCCCTATCTGCAGGTTTCTCCCCATCCCCTTAATGGTACACTCTGTCAAGGTATCTCTTTCATTGCTCTCCCTCCCCATCTCTCTCCCAAATTGGCCCTCTGGAGCCCTCATGTTCCCACCTCTCATCCCCTCCCCTATACTTCCTCCTC
The DNA here is from genome assembly GCF_949786415.1 of Peromyscus eremicus. Lineage (NCBI taxonomy): Eukaryota > Metazoa > Chordata > Mammalia > Rodentia > Cricetidae > Peromyscus > Peromyscus eremicus. The sequence goes on from NC_081423.1 coordinate 21,044,965, forward strand.
CCAGTTCACCCAGGAGATCTTAACCCTTTCCCCTTCCTGGGGTGATCCATGTGTGTCCCTCTTAGTGTCCTGCTCTTTACCTAGCTTCTCTGGGGTTGTGCATTGTAGTCTGGTTATCCTTTGCTTTGCATCTAATATTCACTTATGAGTGAGTACAGACCGTGTTTGTCTTTCTGGATCTGGGTTACTTCACTCAGGATGTTTTTTTCTAGTTCCATCCAGTAAATGGATATTCTGAAACTCAGATGCTCATGTGATTGTAATTGAAATACAGTGTTGGGGAGCAGCACTAAGGTTATGGAGGTAAGACCTTCAATGTCTCATTGTTGTCTTTCCATGAGTCAAAATGAGAGAAGAAGCCACCTGAAAGCCAAGAAGCTAATCTAGCAACACTTTGATCATGGACTCTACAGATTTGAGAGCTGTGAGCAGTGGTTATCTGTTGTTTAGGCCTCCCAGGCTATGGCACTTCGCTGTAGCATCCAAATCAACTAATATACGCAGAGAAACATGTAAAATAGCCTATTTCCTTGGAGAAAAGACACATTACAAATAAGAGAAATGGTCACCAGGAGAATGGACTGAGCTGCATAAAAGGAAGCAGAACCTGTTGGGACCATGGATAGCATTTACAACTGTTGTTCAACTTAGCTGTTTTTCATTCTAATCATGTTACAATGGGAACAACCATGCAGAAATGAAGATGACATAGAAGTGGGCAATATTTAATCTAATTAGCTCCATCCAAAGGGCTGGGGAAAGCTCAGGATGGCTATGATCAGCAAAGAAGAGCAAGGAGTTTAACAGGAGTAGGGTCAAGGGTTTGTTAACACTTTAATCCCTTGTTTTTTATTCAATGAGCTTGCTCATGAACACCAATCATCTAAGCTCCTAGAATTCCTATTATTTCTTATTCAATTTATTGGCATCAGTGCCCAGTTAAGATTTGGAACTGAGCTGTGAATCACTGTCTTGAGGTCCTAGATCAGGGACCAAAGCATTGATAGCAATCTATCGGCCAGTTCAGCCACTAAAGTTCCTGCCACAATGAAGATAAAATTAGAATAGAATTATACATCAGAAAATAGTGTGCCATTTGGGTGGTATACAGCTACAAGAGATATGGGAGAAACTCATAAAGAAGTGAATTTAGAAAACACTTCTTCCTTTTAAAATGCTGAATACAATTAATAAATATATTTAATGGAGAATCACTCTACCTTCTTACATATAACAGATGAGATGAAGTTGCAAGCTACAATAACACCTGTGTCATTGAAAATCACTCTTATTCATTTATATACTATGAAAAATGAAAGTCATTTCTTTATCTTACTTTCTGCTACTTTCAGATAGGTAGGATAACTGACATCATTATTTCTTTCTGAAATAATTGTAAAATATCTGCACTTTGTCTTACATCTATCAAGAAACAAAAACTGAAAGATTCACAGGAGGAGAAGTAGGAAGTAGAGAAGGAGGAGCAGGAGGGAACTTAGGGAATGGAAATATAGAGATTTTCTATTTATTCACAAACACTTGCTCTTAGTGGACCCTTTATACCAGTGAATTCTGTTAATAGTTTAAAATATTTGGGGGTTCAACTCATTTAAAGGTGAAGTTTAGCATCGACATTATTCAATGAAATAAAATTGTATAATTTACTGTTTGGAACACGCTAGGAAATCCAGAGTCAGTTGACAGTCATAGACAGAGATTAATAAATAACAACAATAATAAAAACAGCTCTAAACCCCAGAAAACCAATTTTGAAACAATTACAGGCAACTATTATGGGGCGCCTCTAAACAGTTTTAGCTAAATTCCCTCAGCACAGCTCTGATGACAATAATGTGCACTGTGCATGCAATTCTCTGCACACACTTCAAAACGCACTCTGCTGTATGTGGTATTAATGAATAAGGCTACCAGCTTAATAAACCATGGTTAACAATAGAATTGTTCACAAGTGTGAGGGTACAGCAGTGTTTCCTCAGTGACTTCACATTCAGGAGAGAGGTAATTTTTTGTGTGGGTGTTTTAAACTCATTATGGAAACCTCCCTGTTTAGTCCAGTTTTACCATTGTGCTAAAAAATGTAGTCATCCAAAGCATGGGAGCAGGGAGGAAAATATACACGAAGTAAGATACTAATTTTATAGCCAGGCTGCTGAAGGTTCTGGCCACAGAGATCTGTGCTTGTCCAATAAATCAGCAGGAAAAATGAGCCAGAGGAAGGTGAATAATGTTGGGTCTCTAACTTTGAAACAGAAGAAATATGCAAACTGAAACAGGCCAAGCTCAGAACCTAACTCCACATTGCAAGGTGTCTTTGTATGCTTTCTACCTGCTGCATAAAATGAATGGCCATGGCCAAGTTCTCATAATCATAAAACAAGAAGGAGAGTGTGCTGTAAAACTCTCCTGCTAATAATGAGCACTGTGAACAATCACCCAGTTAAACAATCCATTCACCTCCACTAATTTTTATCTTTTATCTTTTCAATGTTTTATTGGATTTTATACACACATGCCAAAAAAATCAAAATTCATTATATAAAGTGATGTCACCAAGATAATTGTTCGTGAAAAAGCTGTCCAATATGTGGCTATTAATGAGTCTTTGGCCACATCAAATGACAGATTTCTTTTTTCCCCCAGTTTTCGTATTAAAATGTTTCTGCTGTTAAACCAATTATTTTTTTCCAAATCAATAACCATTTCTTCTCTTGACTTTCAGGAGTCCCAGCCTTGCTGTTATTGTTTATTGTGAAACATGTTATTTAAAATAGCAAAGTTGTCACTGTACTTTGTTAAATGGCACTATTATGTTTGATAACCATTCTGTGGATAAATATTCTGCAAACCACATTTCTATAAAGGATCATAGCTTTCTGCCCCTGTGACTTGTCATGAATACCCTGTAGAGGTTTGGGAAGCCCGAAGTAGATGTATAACAAAATTATAATCATAAAATCTTCAAAAGGTTTAGAAAAAAGAACTTTGGGCCAAATTTATTACTGACTTTCACCATTAATATGAGATTGGAAGAATTACTGGAGATTTCTCTTTCTCTTTTTCAGTCTATCTGGTCTCATCTATCTATCTATCTATCTATCTATCTATCTATCTATCTATCTATCTATCTCTTTTGGGGGGAAGGACTGAGGATAATAGCAGAATATTTCTAGCAAAGTATTAGGAGAATATATATATATATATATATATATATATATATATATATATACACACACACACACACACACACATACATACAAAGTTATATAGTTAGGAAAGTTAGATCTGTTCAGACTACAAGGAGTGAAACTTTAGTCCTAAGAAACAAATGCATCAGAAAAGGGCCTGGGCTGGCTAGTAAGGTCTTGCATGCTAGTTGGCTCGGTTTAAGTTTTCAGCAGCTTTCAACATGGAACCCCCCTTCAAGCTACATGCCTCTTCCTTGCCTTTACTTAATCATGGACTGTGATACTCCTCAGCTGTATGTCATAGCCCTCAGAACTTTTATTACCTAGGCCTGCTTGGCATATCAGGATGATATTTTCTTCTTGTCTGCCTGGTCCTGTTGAATGGTCAGATACATGAGATGAGGGGCATGGGAAGATGCAACAATATTTTGTAGATTGAACCATATGACAAAGCCTGCCTCATTCACAGAGCCCTAGACTGAGCTTGTTATGCATTTGTGGCATGATATGCTCTTCTGCCTCAGCATTGACCTTCAACCTTTTCTCCTTCTCTTGATATCATTGCTGCTCTAGGCCTTATGATCCCTATTCTTTCTCATCCTTCACCCTTCCTTTTCTCTCTTTTACCATGTTGGCCAGGCTATCTAATTAGCCTTGTGCTTGTGTGTGTGTGTGTGTGTGTGTGTGTGTGTGTGTGTGTGTGTGTGCCTCCTATACCACTGCCAGTCTGCTGCCTGTTGACTCCTGTCCCTCTGTCTGCCTTGATTCCCAGTCTCCCAACATTGCCAAGTTCATGCTGATGCTTTAATCGAGGCTTCGTGCTACATGTTCTGTGTCCTGGGAAAGCTTCAAGACACTTCACTGAAGTTTTTTAGGCAGAGAGAAGTGAACATATACCCCTGAGGAACCTGAGGGCTTAACCCAAATCAGCCCAAAGCAATCCCTAAAGAGCTTTAAAGAGTTGTGTTTTGCTTTAAAAATGCATGTGAATTCTATATTCTGTTCCATAAATATCTTCACATTTGTGTGAGCATTAAAATAATACTTCCCTTAATGTATTGAGTAAAAGTGATGTTTCAGGATGCCTTGCTAAATCTGTGAAATCTTATATTTTCTGCTACCCTTGGTTCTTCCCCAGGGTCCACATGCCTAGAGCAATGGGGCACATCTGCACTCCTGATGTGGCCTTCAAAAGGAACGGTGATCTAGTAGCTTATTGTGCCTGGCCACCCTTCAGGCCTCTGTTAGCCCTCCCAAGGAAAGAGGACTTAACCTACTTGACAAACTTAAAAGTAAAAAAAAAAAAACAAAAAAAAACAAAAAAAAACAAAAAACTGCTCAGCCATTGCTAAAGAATGATCTGTCCAAGTCTCTCTGTCTGTCTGTGTCTTAGCCTCTCATAAGATGAAAAGATATCACTCAATCCTCTGTGACAAACCTTTCAAAAGAACCTTTTGGAAATGCCTGTAAGGTGACAGACATTGAAGAGGGGTTAGCTTCAAGTGTAATTCTTCTAGATAGTGGAGAGCTTCTAAGGTTATACAGTGGTTCTCAACCCTCCTAATGTTGCAACCCTTTAAATTTGTTCTTCATGTTGTGGTGATCCCCAATCATAAAGTCATTTCAATTCTGCTGTTGTTATGCATCATAACAAAAATATTTTTGACCCACAGGTTGAGAACTGCTGCTCTAGAGGCATATGCATATCTCTAGTTTTATTTAGGCAAGATTTCTAAGATTTCTACATTCTACATTTTCCTTGAAAAGCCAAGCAGCAGCAATAACAAGGTAAAGTTAGGAGACGGGAAGAGGTTGGGCAGTTCCTCTACTTAAGGCCTTTCCATAGCACCATATGTGTCTTTAACCAGAACACGACATCTTCCCATGTCCATTTTCCAATACCAGTTATATTGACAAAAAACGGGAGTGACATTGGAACCGCAAGTTCTCTATCTTCTTTTAATGTCTCTCTTAGCTGAGAACTCTGGAATGGTATTTTTTGGTGCAAGTTCAGAAGTCTAGTGGGGGGGGGGGTGGAGTCTCTCAAGGAAACAGCTAGTTGGCTTGTATCCCTTCCTTATTCTGCCCAGGAGTGTCGAGGGCATCTGTCTGAGACATAACCTCATCAGTGAAATGGCTCAACTCGAGGCCTGTGTCCACAGGTCTTCTGTTAGCAGTGTCGATCTGAACAAGTTGCAAATGTTAACACACCATTTAAAATTCAGGAAGACACTCTGGCCAAGTGGCGGAGTATACGAGGTCCTTCAACAGACACTAGTCTCTTCACTTTCTATATCCTGACTCATATGTCTACAGCCTGAAGACAAGGAAGTCATTAATGGGTCCCTTTTAGAAGTTTGTTTTCCAAAAGAAGTCAAAATGTTTGGAACATGGCAAGATCATTCCCGGGTCTCCAACCCATCATGGGATGTTTTAACCTAATCATGATGAGGTATTGCTAAGCCAGGGAATGTTTTGTTGTGTGCCATTTTCATAGAAAATATTCAACAGAAATTGGGTGACAAGTGACAAAACTACATGCAGACAGGTCAGAGTTGCAGTTATGCTTAATTACCAGCTGTCAGTTATCAAGTAGAAAGTTCAAGGAGCCTTAGCTAATCAGTACATGCACTAACCTCTTTCCCAGGAATGAAAACAATTTTTAAACAGCATTTAACATTTGCTATGCAGCCCGGGAAAGGAGGCAGAAGAAGGAAACAATGAAGAAAATCATTTCAAATCACAAATCTACATGGGTGATCCCAACCAGGATGGCAATGAACCCTCACCACAGTGGCAGCTGAGGTTGCAATGAATCACATTCAGTGTTCAGCAGAGGAAGAGAGGAGCCAGAATGTTGCTAGAGACAAGAAGGGCCTAGGTGTGGCCCCACTTGCTGTACTGACAGGTGCAGTGATACTGGGCTTGACTGCACCAACTCTGCAGTCATACTGTATCAGCATTATGTTTTCCATAAGATCCTGAGTGCAGGATTCAAATTTTTTTTTTTTTGCCTAAGGGTACTCCACCCATTATACAACGATCCTCATAGTATCTGTCTCACAATGTTGTATGCAAAGCCTTTAGACTTGGCCCTGATGGACAGTTAAGAGCAGATGTGTTCCATACTAGGATTCTCATTCTTGTCCATCCAAACTCTAGAAGTCTCTTTAGTACTGGTGTGTGCAGATGGTAATCACACAAATACTGATCTAAAAACCTCTGACTCCATAAAACCACTAGACTTCAGCATCATTCTTTACACAGTATTTCCTGTAGACTTAATTTAAATAACTAAAGCATCATCTGTGTCCAAGCCATTTAATGAAATTTATGCTGTTTTGTAACGATATGATAAACATCTATAGCAACATGGGGAGGGTACAATTCTGCTTGACCTGACTGTAGCCATCTTGTTACACTATTATGTCCCTCTACTTAAAGTTGATCAGTTTCTCTAGCAATTTCTCCACAAAGTATAAGTATAGAGAGTTACATGAGTAGCACATGAAACTTTACAATCATATGCTGGTTCCAGGAATGTTCCTGAGCCTGAAGTTAGTCTAAGATAAATCAAGTACACTTCAGCATTGATAGTTAATTTTGCCCTAAGGAACATATGTACTCCTCCTTTTGACCAAAATTGCAGAAATATACTTGGCCTTGATGCTCCTCAGACCCACAGTTCCATCCGTAAGTTCCCAAATCAATTGTACTGTATGGAATCCTGGATCTATCTGCCACTCTTTCTTTGGTATCTCGACTCATTAGTACTGAGAAACAGGCTATTCTAGAGCAACATGGAACCCTATGAGTTTCTATAGAGCAACATGGAACCCATCTTTGATTTGCCATTTTCAACTAACCCTCATTCTACATCTCCCCAACTACTGCAGGAATAATGAATTTATTTCTCAAGCACTTTTGACAGAACAATTCCTTTATAAATTTCAATTCATTAAAACCTTTAATGAGGCCGGGCGGTGGTGGCGCACGCCTTTAATCCCAGCACTCGGGAGGCAGAGCCAGGCGGATCTCTGTGAGTTTGAGGCCAGCCTGGACTACCAAGTGAGTTCCAGGAGAGGTGCAAAGCTACACAGAGAAACCCTGTCTTGAAAAACCAAAAAAAAAAAAAAAAAAAACCAAAAAAAAACCAAAAAAAAAAAACCCTTTAATGAACTATTTCTTTAATGACTAATATTACATAACATGTGATGAAAAGCCACATACATATACTCTATGTATATAACACAGGGCACTGACGGTCTAAGTCATCCTATATATAACTATTTTATTTCCATGTTTTATATGTATCAAGACCTGTGATAGTTTGACATGTATCATTTTATTTTATACAGATAATAATCTATGATTGCCAGTTTATAAAGAAACCAATACTTTAAAAGCTAAGTATAAGGTCAATAGAAAAGTTAGCTTCAAGTACAGGTCACTTTCAGCTGAGAGCCTGAATATCAACATTCTAAGCTGGTCAATGTAGAAACTGGTTTCTTTCCTGATTCTTCTTCCAGAACCTTGCATTTGTCTCTGAGACTTATGCTAAGTTTCAAACTTACTTTGCTTGGGCCATGGTTGTAAGCCATCCAAAGGTACTTTCTGTTTCTTGTATGATCTACATAGTACAAGAGTTTTGGAATTCTGGGTGGTAATTTGGAAAGAACCATGGAAAGTAGAGAAATGGGAAAGCAGTAACAAATGCATTTTGTGTCTAGGTCAGCCTACCCTGGCCTCCAGCATGCTCTCTCAGCAGCCACACACATTTCCCAGGAGTCTCCTAAGTTCTAGCCACTCTTCTAGATTCAAGGGGCACTGGGACCAATATGGCATATTGACAGCCATAAAAACCTCAAAGTCAAGTAATGGAAAGTGAAAATGAGTGCCTGGGAGAAGGAATGCCCATTCCAGCAAGTTCAGGAAGGCTCTCCTTCCTTTAAAAAAAAAACATACCGGCACGGGGTCTTTAAGAAAGACTAGGATTCTGTATCAGAAACACAAAACAACTGCGTTTCTGAAGGAGGAAATTGGAGTTGCAAAGACAAGGGGTACATGTTTGTTTGTTTCTTCAAGCAGAGTTAGCAATCAGCTACCTTGTGGCAGGCAACAGCTATGACTTTATTATTCGGAAAGTAATTGTGACGTGATCTCTGCCCTTGGAAGAGAATGCATGGTCCAGGTGGCGAGCTAAACTTGCAGAAAGTAAAGCCAAACATCACAGTGCCTGGTAATTAGTGTGGCAGATGAGATGGAACTGAGGGTCGTAGGGATGCAAAGAACAGAACAGTGAGCAGCAGGCTCTGTGAAGAGGGTCCTAGTGTCCCACATCTGACTGACCGTGGGATTTTTGCTTTAGAAAGGGTAAATCCAACATCAGTACTCAAAGGGTCATTCATAGGCCAGCAGCTCAGCTTTACTGGTGGCCCTGCTGTCTTGCTGCAAATGCAAACCGCTGCGCTTCAGACCATCCGTTACTAAATCAGAAACCTAGGGTGGGAGATGCAGTATTTTGTATTTTAGCAGGATATTAGAGATATTTTGATGCATAATCAAAATTTCCAGGTCCCTAGGCCAGAAGACAAAGGGTATGTGGTGGAAATACAAAGGCAAGGATTTACCTTTCTTGGGAAATAGGAGTCAGTTCATGTGGACCTTGGAGGCCATCCTGAGAAATATCACTTTAATATACTATCAGCTAAATTTTCCCTTTCTTTGAGGATGGCCCAGTGTTTGGCCATCACACAACCTGTCTCTTAAGGCAATGTAATAGTGCCATCCATTTCGTCATTTAATGTATGAAGATTTGGAGGCAGGGGAATGATATATCATTGGCCCCAAACTGCATTTATGCCCAGCATCACACACTGATGCTTTTGTATGTAGCGCTTTGATAAGACACCCCATGTACAGAGAGACTTTTGAAGTAGTTCCCTGGTCCTGTTACTGCATTAGGACGCTCCTCTAGGCTGAGGCTAGAAAAGTCAGTTGGATGGACAGAATTAATGTTTTGATGACAAGGTCAATTGCCAGAAGAAAACTTCATGAAGAATTTGGGCTACACTTTTTCTTTGATGAAAAAAAATTAATAAAAGACTAAAATCAAAAATTTAATGTGTCCACACTTTTCAATATTTCACAGTATTAATGCAAGTGAACAAAAGCAGATGTGAGACCAGAGGCTCATTAAAGTAATTATTCATTAGTGGCTTTTTTCCCTTTCTTTGTTCCTTACCATTACTTTTCAGCCCATTTAATGTTTCCTTGCAGGGTCACAATGTTAATTTTAAGGTTATGTTTTAATGGCTTTCTAAATGACACTTCCATTGTAGTGAAATGAATGCATCAAGTTGCTCTTGCAGGTGGAGATGTGCTATTGACTCATAGTTAGAAGGGTACAAAAATGTCTAAACTACTCATTTGAAAATGTATTAATAACCTGCATATTTAAGGAAAGCGAATGAAGGCAGTGCTGTTTTCACTAAAACTACTTAGAGCTGAGAAAGCTTCATACGATTACCCCTTTGAGTCTCCTATGGACAACAGCTCTTGCTCAGTGAGAAACACCCTAAGTTCACACTGAGAAATCAATTTTAAAAGGGGGCTGTGTTTAGATAAGTCTCAACTTTGGGATATATTCCCACTTCTGCTCAACTAATGAAAGTCATTTTTTCTGTACCAACCAAATTTATTCATCTTTCCTCCTCAAAGATGTATCTCTGGTGGTCACGTGTGGCACCTTGAGAAATTTTACATTCCCATATAATTTTCACATAAATGTCACTCAGGAGAGGAGCGAACTTGTGACTTCACTTCTGTTTGCCCAATTTACAGTTCTCCTATGAAGCACTTGATGATGAAGATTGTCACATTAACCATACCTGAAAATATAAGCAATAATAAAAAAAAATGATACAAATCAGTGAAGGGGTATCTAAGAAAGCTATCTTAAACAAATGAGAGAGTAGGACTTGGGAAATGGGAATGGTTTGCTTTTTCAAGCTCTATGCCATTTAACAACAGGGAGAAATTAAACCTCAAAAATACTTGAAGGGAGAAAAGAAGGCACAAAAGGTCAAATGGAAAGAAATATGGAAAATAGAGAGTACATTCAAATCGTATGCCAAGAAATGGAAGAATATGGGCCCTGGAGAAGGGAGAGATAGGGCTAATTTAGTGCCAGCTGGTAGGGGCATTTTCTTCCCGAGAGGCTGCCTCCTTGAAATACACCCAGCCCTCTGCTTACATGTCCCTCCTCCCGAAGCTAATCCTCATGTCCTATTACATATGTCATAAGTGGTCTTATTTTAAGAATGGTTCAAGTTCTTCTGCCTATAGACCTTTGAATTCCTGGCTTCTCTAAGTGGATTTATGGGTGCTTTATAAGATGTGTGTGTGTGTGTGTGTGTGTGTGTGTGTGTGTGTGTGTGTGTGTGTAAAGGATGTGTTTGGCACACATGAAGTACTTGTGTGACAGTCAGAGACAGCAACTGGTTTATGTCCTCACCTTTCTCCTTTTTTAAAGCATGCTCTGTCGATGTTCACGACTTTGCACATGAGCAGAGCTGGCTCCCAAGCTTCCCAGGATTCTTCTCCATCTGCTACACATAATACTATGGGAGTGCTGGAATTACAGCCCCACACTGCTGCAGGTGGCTGGATGGGCATTCTGAGTAACTGAAGTCAGGTCCGCATGCTTGTGCAGCAAGTGCTTTACCCACTGAACCATGTCTCCAGCCCTTCTGTGGCACTTTGAAGGGAGCTTTCAATGCAGTGAAATAAGACACCTGGTGTACATGCTTCAAGATATTTAAAGTCTACAGACACCTGAAGAACAATAGAGGTCAGGATGAAATGAAACTGTGGGCCAGGACTTGCCCTTTTGTGGACCTGAGAACTCTTTCTGTAGTGGCTCATAGAACATTCTAGAGCTGTACTTACTGGATCTTGCCCTTGGTATCTCTATGGCCTTGATTAAGTCACTTATTCTTGGTGAGCCATTTTTCTTTCCATAGGAGTTAACAACTTTCTCTTGAAGAAATACTGTAAGTAATTATTTAGTAGTTGTACTAACAGGACGTATCATGGTAGCTAGGTAAATAGCTGGCACCCAGTCCATATTAACTGTCTCCCTAATGCACAACGTCAGTGGATGTGAGCATTATCAACATCATTGAATACTTCTATGTATGTATATATATATATATAATTATATAATATATTGTATATATAGATTATATATAATATATATAATTTATAGATAACAGTTCATTTTAATGTTTGGTTTTAACGTTGAATGTAGTGTATGTAAATCTGTGTGAACGTGTGGGGACCTATGTATGATGATGACAGCATGGGGGTCAAAGGGCAACCTCAGATGCTGGTCCATGTCTTTTGCCTCACTTGAGTCAGGGTCTCTTGTTCACTGCTGCATGTATCAGGCCAACTAGTCATCACAGATTTACCTCTGTCCAAATCCCACCTTTTCATGGACATGCTAAAATATATACAATGCACTATTGCATTTGACTTTTGAGTGGTTTTTGGGTTTTAATGGCCTGCCCTTTATCACACTGAGTTATTTGCTCAGCCCAATAATACCTAACTCCTGAAGCACTGAATCGGTGTATGAGAAGTCACAGAGAATACAGCAGCTAAGTCTCATATTTATGTAGAGATGAACTAGTCAAGCATTCTGTTACATAGGTTCCAGAGTATTATGTTTTAATTAAATAGATAAATAGCCTTCTTTGACACCCATACCACAATCTCTACTTAAACTTCCTGCTTGGTGGGAGTTAGATGAACCCTAGACTCAGTTCTTCTAGGTGGAGGCTGCATGCTCTCTGTACTTCACCATTAAGCAAGTATCAGATCCTTACTATGTGTTATTTCCTCAGAATGCTATGACTGTAACCCTGAGAGCAGGCACTCTGCAATTCTACTGCTTTCAATTTCTTTTTATCTTTGAGCCTCTCATCGGTGCACCTTCCACCCCCAGGTGCATTGTCTGAATCCCTCCCTCCATCCTGGAATACCAATATCGCTTTTCACGCTGTAATATGCATCATGATCATCAAGAGAGCTTTTAAACACACTCCAGCTCTAGTCTTTTCGGTTTGACCCAAACAAGCTGACTGTTTTGACCAGATTCTAGGTGATACTTTCATTGCTCTTCTGGCCATCACTCTATCATTCTATGTATTATCCTAAAATCTTTTCAGATCCCTAGCTGTATTGTTAAAAAATACTATATATTTTTTTTCAAAACATCACCAGCCAGTTCTAGCCAAACTCTGATGCCTTTGACACAGTCATATTCCTGTGGCTACTGCACTTCCCCCTTCTTCCTTTACTATTTAACAATCTTGGACTCTACAAATAATCTAGCAATCATACTTGTCATCAATGGAGAGGCCAGCTGCCCCTTATGCAACACTGGACATTACAAAGGCCCATGACACTGATCATGCTTATTGGCATGGTGTTCACATACTAATTCCTTACTGGCAGAGGAGATGGACATGCTGGAACTCTCACAGCATCTGGCACAGTACTCTTTCCATAACAGAAACTCTTGAAGGTTTTAACGAAAAAAGGAGACGATGGTACATAGGAAATGAAAAAAAAAAAGAGATAAAATACACATTTCTGTAAGCATTCTATAAGGCACACAAGACCTGTACTTGAGAGGCTCACTCCTAGCAGGAATGTGTGAGATGAATGCCTTGAACAGGTAAGGTTTTACAGAAGCTTGTATTTTATATCAATGTTTACCTTCAGTCTAGGAGGAGAAGTAAGGTAAGCACATAAATGATGCTACCTTAGCATGCACATAAAACAAAACTATATAGACAGACTGCTACGGGAGTCACAACTTAATATTACAGAGATGGACCAAGGAAGGCACATCGAAAATTTCCTCCTTGCCTTATGAGAATGCTTTGAGTTTTTGGAATCCCATAATTTTGAGGTATGAAAATCTTACCTAACTTTTAGGCTTATAGATAAGAAATCTGAAATCATAAAAGAAGAACCCAAGGCCAGATGAAGACTCTTCTTTGAAAACCCTTACAACTTGATCCTGACAGAAGCAGATGGAACATTCCGTATAGGCACATGACTGATCTATGCCACATATGATAACCTAGGAATATATGTTTATGTTAATTAAAAATGTAAATGATTTTTACTAATTAATATATCAAACAGTATTTGTTATAAGAGTTTAAAGGAAAGCCTACCTTACACAAATATAGTTACATGTAAGTATATTTACACTTACCAAATAAATATAGCTATAAATGATAATGGAATGAATAGAATGACTTTATAAAATGATAATGAAGTAAAGCTATCAGTGCTTATTACATTTTTCTAAAAATCTTATTTTTTTTCCAGTGAATAGTCATTATCACATTAAGAAAGCTATGGAAAGTGGTATATGTTGTGCTGTGTATAAACATTTTCTGTTTTCTTTCACTGCACTTCTGGAAGAATCCTTTCTCTTCTGCATAGGCCTGCACACACTGTTAGACAGAAAGCTGCATTTCTTTAAGAAGCAAAGCTGAACAGGTGTACAGGCTTATACACACCGCCAGGTAGAAAACTGCCCAGGAGCTGTATTTATCTGTGAGGCCAAATTACACAGGAAGATAAAGTTCAAAGTATCAGAAGCTTGCTTGGAGCTTTTAAGAGCAGAGTGTGCCGTCACTTTGGAGTTGTGTACATAGACGTGTTCATCCCTGTGGTGTACATCCAGGGACACCCTGAGAAAGGATCTGGGACTCCGGTTACTTTGAACTCCTCTTTGATGGAGTTATGTTAGTCAGCACAGTGTTTGTCATCACAACCTCAAACAGTCTTTATATAGGATATAGTTTTAATTATAAGTCAACAAGGGAGAGGGAAGAACAAAGAGAGTTGATTCTGTTTATAGAAAGGATGGACATAGATGCCAATGAAAGGTTCAAAATGGAGCAAATCTTTTCTGTGAATCAGGGGAAGAAATGATTCTATAAGAGGTCATTGCATCCTTCGTGCACCTCACGATATGTTATAGCATTAGTTCATGCCGAAATTTAAAGTTTGCATATTATTCTTATTGAGAAACATCCCTCACCCACCTTAAACCTTTATATGTATCTCCACATCAAAATACTTCTTGAGGCCCACAGAATTTGAACAAACACCTTTCAGGATAAGAGCTGACCCTAGAATTAGGTGAATAATAATGTGCTGGTGGGGAAAGACAGTCCTTGACTCGTCCCACATGTGCTGCTTTCAATTAGCTCCAAAGCTGACCTCCGTACCATCCTGGATTTCTAATTCTGCCATTCGTCACTCCTTTGAGTTAGGTATTAACCATCAAAGGTCACCATTAAAATGTACACATGCTATGTGGAACGGGAGGGTGGACCATTAACATCCATTTACACGTTTGCCTGGATTTATTAAGTTCGTAAGCTGTCATTTATGTCACTGGAGAGCACAGCCTACGAGAACCGGAATGCATGAAACAAGTCAGTCAGCATCGGGAGGATATGGGGAGGTGAGATAGCTTGGGAAGGCAAAGGATGACGTAGTCAGTGGAATCTCCACAAGAATTCAGTAGCACAGCCTGCAGCCTGGCCACGGTAAAACCTAGCAGGAAGTATTTAGAGACAGAATTAAAACTCATCAGGCTAAGCGTAACACATGAATATCTGAAATCTTGAAAAATTCCAGCCCTTTATTTCTTACTTGTAATTTGTGAGGTAAATATTCCAGTAGAGAACCTCAGCACTCAAACATCAAAGACTTTAAGGATGCTTCGCCACAGCCTGGATTTATTTGCAAATTAACGTGTGTGTGGGACATATCCATTAGATTGAACTACAGGCAGAAATCTGAAATCAAGTAATTTAATCTCTGCCTCATTTTATCCATCTGTGAAAAAAAAGTAGCTATAGCTATTCCCTACCAATTCTCACAGGGTTGGTACAAGATTTAAATGAGCTTCACAATCTTTTTTGAGATTCTGTAGAAGCTGCTTGCAATATATCAAAGTATTTAAACTGTGTTCCCCATTGTATAAATTCAAAGTACTTGTCAGCACCCCATGAATGTTTTACTAAGGTCACTTGAAGGAAACACGCTTATTCCAGGTTTCTATTTTCCACTCTAATCTATATAGAGCAAAGTTTTTGATCCTATCAGCCGTTTGATCTTGGCAGTTATAATCAAGGAGTTTCCTATAAAAAGCAAAGAAAGGGCTGCACACTCACTGAGACTTTCAAAAACACTGCACTAAGAGCCTGCAGACTGAGGGTCTGGCCCCCTCATTTTTCAACTGCCTGGGGCCACTGAGCAAGACCCTAAGACTCCCTTCCCTCTGAGATGGGGAAACATAATTTGGCCCCTGCCCAACTCTCCCATCTTCCTGGGAACTACCGTCCTCCTCACTGATAGTGCCCTGGCCCCGCAGGCTTGCTTTCTGTTCCTCAAACATTCAAGCTACTTTTAGCTTCAGGGTCTTTGCACTTGCTGCTCATGCACCCTGGTACATTCCTCTGTCAGATCTTGGCCTAGCTACCTCTTTCTTCCCATTCAAGTCCCCGCTAAAAAAATTCCTCTTCTCTGAGGCAACTCTCCTTACTGGCACCCCATGATCATGTTTTATTTGTTACACATCACAATGCCTGCTTTCATTGCTTTCAAAATCTGCCTTGTATTATCTAACCGAGTCAGCTCCTCATTGTCCACCTCCCACTAGAAGATGGGCTTTGTGTAAGCAGGCTTTTGTCAGCACTGGCCAAAGCCAAAGATCTAATACTAAAAACACAATCCTGTAAACAGATGGCTTTGGGACATCATCTTCTCAGGCATTTATCTTTTGAAAGAAATGAGTAGAGATTCTTACCAACCAGGTAGTCTGGCTGTCCTAGCAGTCAGTTCCTCCCACTTCCATGTGTATGTCAAAATGACAGGAAGACAAACTCAAAGTGTCAAAAAGTGGGAAGAGAGATGGTACAGTTGTTAAGAGCACTTGTTGCTCTTGCAGAGAGGACTGAATTTGGGTTTCCAGTACCTGCATGGTGGCTTTCAAACACGTGCAACTCCAGTTTCAGGGGATCTGACATCTGCTTCTAGGTTCTGTGGGTACCAGGCACACATGAAATGCACGTGCATGCATGCAGGAAAAATACTAATAGTCACAAAAACATGTCAAGAATTATGTTCATGATTCTAGAAAAATAGTGGGGTATTAAGAAATACTGGCACCCTGAATTTATGAGGTCACAAGAGAGCAGGCATTGGAAAGTCATCCTCTGAATAACTGTTTACTTTCTTTCCTTTCTGAATGTCTAGAAAGACCAGATGTGACTTTTCAATATTGTGAAGGACAGTAAGCTTCTCATTCTTGCTTTTTCTGCCAAGTCCAATCCCATTTGGGAATTGCACACAGTGAGACTTGGTTGGAGTCCAGCTGGAAAGAGTGTCCGTTTTCATTCACACTTCCTATAGGGTTCCCACTATGTCCTCCTTGTGTCGGCCCATCATTACTCAACGAGGCTTTTCTTGTGAGCCTGTCTTTGCTATTCTGGCATCCTAGTCCACCCTCCCCACTGAAGGAGACTACAGTTTACAGATTACAATACTAACATTTCCGACTACACCACTTTCGGATGCAAAATCTTTCCCTGACTTCTTTTCTTCTTCAAAGTAATGCTTATATTTTCTATAACCCAAACTGCATGTTCTCTCTAGCCTAGTCACATCAGACTGTGGGTTTTGGCTTCTCACAAGCATGTAGGCTCTGCCTCTCTACCAGAGTCTATTCCTCATCCTCATTTTTCAAGTCACACAGCTTATCCTACAGGCTGGACTGACACATCATTACCCTCAAGAAGTCTTCTCTATTTCCAAGCATCATAGGAGGAGTGAGGTGAGGGACACTGAATAAAAACATGTTAGACCACGCCTATTAGTCACATCTCCTCATGTTGCATTATCTTGTAATTTTACTTCATTTTCCTTCTACTGGACAGATCTTAGGAAAGAGAAATGGCTAACATTATCTGCCTCCTTCCCCCAGCACTGTAGTCACTGCAGTAGGCTGTAGTGACGAGAATGGTACCCTCCAAACTTCAGACTCTGTAACTTAATGCACAATATGATAGAACGAGGTTGGGAACTCTTACGAGGCAATAAGGCATTCAGGGCCTCTGTCTTTATGACTTAAACAGGATTAAGGTCCCCTTAAAAACAGCAAGGCAGACTTCATGCAGCCTTCAACAGTTTTCTTTCTATAATGATATAGTGTGGTGGTATTGTGTTCCCCAAAATATTGTGTACCTTAATAAACTTATCTGGGGTCAGAGAACAGAAAAGCCACAAGATTCTTAGGCTAGAAAATGTTAGCACACGCCTTTAATCCTAGCATTCCAGAGACAGAAATCCCTCTGGATCTCTGTGAGTTCAAGGCCGCATTGGAAACAGCCAGGCATGGTGACTCATGCCTTTAATCCCAGAAAGCAGCCTTTAATCCCAGGGAGTGGTGGTAGAAAGCAGAAAGGTTTATAAGGTGTGAGGACCAGAAACTGGAAGCATTTGGCTGGTTAAGCATTTGGCTGGTTAAGCGTTCAGACTTTCGAGCAGCAGTTCAGCCGAGAGCCAATTGGGATGAGGACTCAGAAGCTTCCAGTCTGAGAAAACAAGACAAGCTGAGAAGTTGGCCAGGTGAGGTTAGCTGTGGCTTGTTCTGGTTCTCTGATCTTCCAGTGTTCAACCCAATACCTGGCTCAGGTTTGATTTTATTAATAAGACTCTCTAAGATTCATGCTACAATATAGCATTCCTTCCTTGCATAGGAAGTGCTCATACCAGACAGTAGTACCTGCTGGAACCTGGATCTTAGAAATCCCAATATCTGAGCTATGAGAAATCTCTGCTCTTTCGAATTTACTCAACCCTCTGTGTTCTGTTACAGCACACAGAATGGACAAATCCACAGGTGTTTAATAATCACAGATGATAGTAAATTTTTAAAATGTGACCAATTTCCTGCCTAGGATATTTCCTGTCTCTGGACTTTCAATTTTTTTCATTAATAAATCAACAACCTGTGGCAGAGTGCTTACTGTGTATTATAAATTCAATATAAATTTTAAATGTGTGCTTTTATTTTTAAAATTCTCCCATAGCAGGCAGTTTTTTTCATACTTTCAAAATGCTAACTAATTCTTGCTGCGTTTTGATTAAGTATTATTAGTGTTCTTGTTTGAAAGATCAGAACATGGAGGTAAAACAGGATGAAATACTTGCTCTGAGTGACCCATTTAACAGAATAGGGAGGAGGCTGACCAACTGGCCCTGAGAATGATGCATGATGCATGGATGCATAAACACCAGAAGAAACCATGACTACATCACAATCATTGCATCAGGTAGAACTAATTATGAGAGGAAGACAGTTCCTCATCAGCTCATTCCATTCTCTGTAGACAATCAAAAAGTCTTTTCTTCCTTATAATGCTATTTCCTCAAGTCCATTGCCAGATGAAGATGCACAGATGAGAACTCTCTAAGAAAGGCTGGAGAGGACAAAGCAGAATCCACAGAGCTCTGAGCTGCCCTTGCAAGGCAACATCTGCTCTCCTGCCTCCCTTTTGCCTGTGATATATTGGCACATAAGCAGCATTGATACTCATGAGAAAAATTACAGTCATCAAGGTTATCCCCCCAAGAAGCTGCTCTCTTTCTTTATTAATATGCTTTGGATTGTTGCAACACTACAAAGCCCCAAATAAGTTTTCTTTGATCAATAAATTGTAGGCTGAGAAAGAAAATACTAATTTTCCATTTCTTTGAGACCCAACACTAATATATAACAGTGCTTTCCAAAAGGGTTCTCAGAAGTCTGACATAGAATTATCTGAAATTACACCTGACTATCCTGACGAGATCATTCTGTTCTCTGCCACTTTAGCGTGGTTTCTCCTGCACTTGGCAGACTTTTTTTTTCATTCAGAATTCTTTGTGTACAGATATATTTTTCTATTTCAGAGCAAGCTGGGTAAAGAAAGCATAAAACATTTCTCAGGCCTAAAAAGGAAGATGTTGAATGCCCTTGTTCCTGTCCATAGTTCTTTAAAGCACGATTTTCTTCTGCAAAGGAACTTCATTTTGAAATCTGATATGAAGAGCCATAGGACTTCCTTTGCATGTGATAAGATGTATAGATCAAAAATGTACAAACCGGAAGAATGGTTACATCTAAATGTGCATTATCCTAATGATATTATATGAACTTATACCTTGGGCATATTTGATCATATAATGGAAAAATTATTCCTTAGTTATAGAAATATCGCTGAGAAACAGAATGAACTGGACACTGAGTGTGAAGATCAGCACTCTGAGACTTATCTTTCCAGGGTTTTGAGTAACTCGTTCAACCTCCCAGGACTTTCATGGTCATCTAACATACAAAGCAGTGATCTCAGTGTGGGTGTCTTTGTCCCCATGGGTACAACTGGCAATAATGGATGTGTTTTCTGAAATAGGTTAGAACTGGGTACTCAGTAGGTGTTACTGGTGACTAGAGGTGCTGCTAAGTATCCTAGCATGATACAGTCTCTCATGACATAATAATCTCTGCCCAAGTAGCAAACATGGTGATGTTGAGAAGCCTGCTCTGAAGCAAGCTTATGATGATGTCTAAGGATTCTATAATTTGTTCCTGAGAGGAGTGGCCAGAGAAACAAACTCTTCTCTTGCTAATCCATTCAGTCAGCAGGGATTTCAGCTTCCATCATATCTCCTACCACATCTTTATACCTAGGATTCTTGATCCACAGGAGCAAAGCTCTCACAGATGAGAGAAGACTACTGAAGAGAACAGTACATTAACTGATTGAATCACTCTGCAGATACTCAATGAGTCTTCTATGCTCTAGGCATTCTGAGAATGCCCAGAGACCCCATTAATAAGTGATGTAGTGCTTAACAGTGTTTCTGTGTGACCATCTACCATATCATTAGAACATATTTATGAATAAAGTGGGTTAAATTCTTCTGGTACTATGAATTCAACACTAGACAATGGAAACTGACTTACCACCTTGTGCATTTATATCAGCTATCAAAAAAAAAAAAAAAATTCTGGCCGGGCGGTGGTGGTGGTGCACGCCTTTAATCCCAGCACTCGGGAGGCAGAGCCAGGCGGATCTCTGTGAGTTCAAGGCCAGCCTGGGCTACCAAGTGAGTCCCAGGAAAGGCCCAAAGCTACACAGAGAAACCCTGTCTCGAAAAACCAAAAAAAAAAAAAAATTCTGGTAATAAAAATAAGTTCTTTGTAATTCAAAAGACATCTAGGACATTTGTTTACACACACACACACACACACACACACACTCACACACACACACACACACACACACACACACACACACACACATATATTAAAGTTTTATACAGAATCCCAGATAAAGAAGATGTTTTTGAAATGTGATATATTTAAAGGAAACAGTTTCCCCAAATGTGGTACATATGTAATCCTAGAAATTGGGAGGTAGAGGCAATATGATCATGGTCACCCTAAGCTAGATAGTGAATTTGATGCCTGTATATACTACATGAAAACCTCTCTTAAAAATCCTAGCTAAATAGGGCTTGAGCATTGGCTCAGTGGTTAAGAACACTGGCAGCCCTTCCAGAGGACGTAGGTTCAGTTCCCAGCACATAGTGGTTTACAATAGTCTGTCCCTCTAGTTCCAGGAAACTGAATACCTTCCTCTGGCCTCTAGGCACCAGGCACACATGTGATACACAGATACATAAAGGCAAAATACTCATACACATAAGGTAAAATAAATACATCTTTAAAACTTGTAGTTAAATACAAATAAATATATAGAAAATTATTCTGGGCTCTTTCACATCCCCAAAACCTTCCACTAAATTTCTATGTTGGTCCTAAAATAATCATGTATTACTCATTATTTTATCTATTTTTTGTACGTGAAGATCTGATGCGCTATCTTGACCCAAGCTACAGAATGGCTGGAATGAAGGGCTCTGTCAATGAATTAATAATGGTAAGTTGTAACTATAGTTCAAAGCACCTTCCCAAGTGATTGTTCACGGCAGTTCCTGGAAGTGCCTCACTCTCATCTCTTGCTACAGAATTTTGTGCAGTATCTCTGGGTTTACCACCACATTCATTCAGTAACCAAGATTGTCCTGAATGATTCCAGCTAGTGACTTCTCAGGCTCTTTGTGTAGGAATGACGCAACACTGATATTTCTTCCTAACCAGATTCCAGCCTTATCTTCTGTGCCAGGCTACAGATCTACAATTTGGATGGAAGACATTTCCTTCACCTCTGCTTCACCCTGTATCTTTAAAAGCCTCCCTATGTTCAATGAATTTCCTATATGTCTAGTATAATTTTCATATCTTTCCCCATGAGACATTGCCGGCCTTTACTGCTCTGGGTGATAATAAGCATTCTTACTATGCTAATAATATAGTACTAGTGTTTATAAGTCTCTCATTTCTCACAAGTCATATTAGTTTCTTTTTAAAATCCCTTTCTTATCTATAACAAAATATTTGATGCTGTACACATTATAAAGATAATAGGTTTATTTGGCTCATGATTATGATAGGTGTGAGGTCCAAAATCATTAACAGGTCTGGTGAGTGTTCCTGACTACCCAAAGCTACATCGAAATTTGGTAGAAAAAAAAGGAAAAACAAATTACAGCATTAAAGAAAGGTCAAATGATGCTATAGGGCTGCTTTCTCACAGCTCACTCTAAAGAGACAACGTAATTCTGTTAGGAGGGTGAAGTTCATGGACTATTTACCTCCTGCTAAGCCCTGTTCTTGTAGGCTACATCACAAAGACAACACCACAACAGGCACCATACATCTATCACAGGCAACTGATAGGGACAAACCATGCCTAGGTCATACAGCATGCATGTTACAGCTGAGAAATGCCCCACACTATCCTGTGTCATCTTGGAATTCAAACCTTGGTGATCTGACCCATGGAACTCTATTCTCACAACAATTACTTGTTATCATCCTAAACAATTTCATGTACTAAGGTAAAAAGTACTATAGAGATCTATTTAAATTCCTCCCCAAATTCAAATTCTTCTTTCAACATTGCTTATGCTATATTTTTTCTTACACTATAATTTATTTTCTATTTTATACTTATTTTTAGATTCCTAAATAATACATGATTGTATTCTTATTGTAACAGACTCAAATAATATAGAAGCAGAAATACTATTTATAACCAACTAACTACTGACCATAGCTCTTGAGGTGAATTTCAATGAGCAGTCCCTTATTCAGAATTCTTATTTGTTTCCAATGAGATAAGCACTATGGTATCGTATTCTACAGTTTGAATCTTTGCATTTGGCTAAGAATAAATGGTGGCACCTTGAGGGGTGATGGGTGGCCCAGATTTCAAGAAAACCAAGTAGAAATGCAGCCTTCAATGTGAAGAAGAAATATGTATAACTGTAGAGTTAGAAAGGACACAAAGTGTCTACATAGGGGCTCTCAGAATTTAAAGAAAAAAAAAAAAAGAATTGTTTTAGTTGTGGTAAAAGTTGTTCCCCTCCCTGAGTCATTTTGCAGACTCAGTAACTAGTTCAACCTTCTGGGTTAGACTCAACCACCAGCCTAGCATCCTGGCTTATTCAGACTCACCTTCCCATGATCTCTTCTTTGTTTGGCAAGTTCTACTTAGGGCACTCTTTACTCTTTTTCACGGAAATTTCTTGTTTCCAAGCCTGTGATCTTGAATCTCAGATTCAAGGTCTTCCTGGAGTGTAACCTGGAAGACTTTGTTATTTGCAGAAGCACATTGACTCCTGTACACTGGGTTGATGCTAATGCCATTTACTTCTCATTCAAAGTTTTAGAATATCTTTCCCTGGCAAACTGAGAAAGCAGAGATACATGGCATTCCCTCCTCGGGGCCACATTTTCAAGTTGATCTTTTCACTTTCTCTGTCAAATTCAAATGTCACTTCACTATTCATGTGTATGTGGAGGATTCTAATAGACACCTCTGGCTTCTTTCAAAAATGCTTCAATTTCTCTCAAGTCAAAGGCCTTTTTCAACTTTTGGAAATTATCTACGCAACCCACTAACAAGACTTCTTAAGTACACAATAGAGAAACCACTGAGGGATCACGAGTAAAAGAGGATTCACAAGAAAAAATTAAGAAAAAGAAAGCAAATTTAATATTTAAAAGAAAATAGGAAAATCTAGATATAGTTTTTCACAAAGAACTCTATCTTACACGTGTAACACCTCTGAAAATCCCTCCCTTCCCGAAGAGTTAAACTCACATCTCCTTTAACAGTCCTTACTGTTTTACTAATACCACAAATGAAAGTTCAACACATTTAGCTCTTTGACTAGTGAGTGCTTTTCATTTTGAAAACTTGCTAAATAAATTCCTGATTGTTGAAAGTGATTTCAAAATCTGACTTATTACTCAGTTCCCTCAGTAACATTCAGCAATAATGGTAATGCCATGCCTCTAAAAACTACTGATACAGGGACTACTCAAAGTGTTAAGGAATGAAAGGAGCACTATCCACTGCTGTCCTCAGAACTGTTGTAGTGTGAATGAGCACCATCAGCCATAAGCCCCCATGTTTGGACACTTAGTCCCTGGTTGATGGCATTCTTTGAGGAGTTTACAGAATCTTTGTGTAGTGGAGCCATGCTGGAGGAAGGGTGGTATTAGGGAGGACTTAGAGATCACATAGTCTCACTCCACTTCCAGTTCATTTTCTTGGCTTCTTTATTTTTAACTGAAGATATGATCATCAGGTCACCTGCTCATGGATGACCACAAGTCAAAATAAACTATTTCTTCCATGAGTCACTTTCATTCATGCTATTTTATCACAGAAACAGAAAACAACACATGGGTAGACAGATAGTGAAAAAAAAGTTTGACAGATAAAACAATGGGGGTTCATATCCTAGCACTCAGAGACAGGCGAAAGATCAGGAGTTCAAGGCTAGCCTAGCCTACATAATGAGCATAACACGAGCCTAGGTTACATGAGACCCAATAATTAAAAACGGAATGAATAAAACTAACAAAAATGAAAAATCAAGTGTTATGGGAAGTGAGTGTCAGTTGGGATAGTTGACATTGTAGGTGGGATCCAGGGTGTTTAGAGTATTGGGGGTTGAAGGAAGGCTATAGATCTTCAACACCCACTAGTCATGTCCCTGTGAGAAACAGAGTGGGTTCCTAAAGCTTCCTCAGATATTCCCAAAGGGGACATGCTCATCTCCACAGACTCATTTTTGCTTCATAAGGCTTCTGGGTAGTATTGACAAGTATCTGTGTCATGAGATCGTTTTCATTATCCTTAGACTCATTTCTGGTCTTCTAGGACTGATAAGACAGTGGAGAGGGGAAGTATACCCTTATGTTTTATAAATTATCTATGCCTGTGAATTGATTTTCAATTAAAATGTCATTACGTAAAATAAAGGATGACATGAATTTTACATAAGGTGAGAACAAGTTCACACTTCCTATGTATTGAACTTCTTATAATGGGTGAATGGGGATACAGACTGGCCTCAGTGGCACAGGCCTGTAATCTGAGCTACTTGGGAGTATAAGACAGAAGAATCTTAAGTTTGAGTCCAGGACTGGTAGTTAGTTTAGCAGGTGCCACCCCCACCGCCACACACTTGCTTAAGGAGGAAGAAAGGATGGATTTCTCTTCATAATAGTCCTACAGTCAAACAGAAAGAAGAGAACACTGTTCTCAGCCTTCCCATGTCACCTCTTGGTATCGTAAAAACCTTCACCTAAATAAATGAACTATCTCATTAAATTATTTTGAGTAAACTTCAACACCTAGTTAACCCAAGTGTTCTCCAGAAAATCACCTGACACCTATGAGATGACCTGTGTCCCCTTATTTACATTTCCCTTGACTCACATATTGTCCTGCTGCAACTCTGAATTTATCAAACGTATCCAGTGCAGCTTCCATTCTTGATGATGGAGAGGATACGATTTGGAGACCTCAGATTTAAAACTATCAGCTTGTTTCTAAATAACATCCTCTCTCCTCATCTCCTTCTCCCCTCCCTTCTCTTGTTATGATGTGCTAATTGGACAATGTTGCTGTTGGAAAGGACCCATTGTCACAGCTCTCTCTGGCCCACATCTCTCGATGCCACACCTCTCTTGTAACTGCTCCATTCCCACTGAGAATTTTCCAATTTTCCCTTCAGAAAGCTTCCTGGAATTTCAGAAGAGCAGCATGATGCCAGATTGTATGGATTGGAACCTTTTCAATTCGTGAGATTCAACTGGCAATATTAAAGAATTAATTATAATGAAAATGCAAAGAAACAGAATCTTCAGTGAATCCCATCTGGGAGCAGTCTTTTCTTAGGCCCTATACAATTTTTTTCATCCAACTTAGTCTCCTATTTTCTCCTTTGTTCATATAATATGAAATATTGAATACTATGAAATATTGAACCTAAAATTTGATGCAGGCTATCATCAGATTTCTTCTTGTTCTCACAACAATTTATTATTCCCCCCTAAGTATTCATATATATATAACTTACATTCCAAATATATAGGAACATTTTTCCCTCAAGGGCCTGACTTACATCTCAATTACCCTGAGATGTTATTACATACATATAAAAGGATTGAATATGACTTCATAGGAAATAGCCAAGGATTTACACATACTTTATTGAGTTAAACCAGCTATTAATCTAGGCAGGAAGAATCTATTTCCATTTACCACAGTGAAGTGAAGAGAAAGACTATAGTATTCCTGCCCTGTCGAGCAACATTCTCTGCTGTTTACCTGAATGATTTTTTAGGTACATTGGCTCATCTCTCATGTTTAGGAACAATGATGAAGTTGTTGCTTGGAAAACAGCTTCGGTGTGTCATATATGGATTGGCCTCCTCCTTACCCTGCAAGTTCACTGTCAATCATTTTAATGTCCCAGCCTAACATATATTTTGCAGTGTGTATTTTGGTGTCAACTCACAATATGGTAGAATAAAGGAAAAAGTGACAGGGGAATTGATATCCAGTTCACATCAAGGCATGCAGCCATATGGCCAGATGAACAAATTAATAAATCTAAAGCAGAAATAAGTAAACAATGTTATTTATATTAGTGGTTGGATGAGCAAAATAAAATAATGAAAGAGGAGAATAGAAATGGGAACAAATAGCAGCAAAGGGCATGAGGCAAATAAAAGGAAAGCAGAATTGCAATAAAGAGGTCGAGAAACTCACTCAACACTTTGATGACACTAGTGTATAAATAAATACAATAACATTATCACACCTCATCTACCATAGTAGGTAATATTTAAATAAAGTTTCAGTCAAAATTTAAGATTTTTTTTTAACTTAAGGAGGGATAGAAATGAAGTACTCAGACCTCTATTTGTTATTAGGAGTATAGACCAGGAATATTAAACAATAATGGTGAACATTAAATATATGTAACAGAAACTTAAGCCTAGAGATGGGCCTTTACAGCAATCCCTATCAACAGAAAACCACATAGACATTTCTTGTTTTAGTACAATTGGTCTTCCTTCATGCAACGCAGATTTTCAGTATATCCTAGCATGGTAAGAGGTTACCTCTGTTCCTTTTTTTTCCTCTGTGTTGAAGGACACTAAGTATTTTTAAAATAACATCCATGTTATTGAATTAAAGAGTTATGTAGATTAAAGTTCATCTATTCACGTGCAGCAATAGTTAGAACTAATATCACTGAAAGCCTGTCTATAGAAAAACTGTAGAGTATTTGCTCTCCTGGTTATCAAAGGCTTATAATAATTACAGATATTGCTTATGAACCTGATGCCATGCCTCTACACTTAAATGCTAGGAAATGTTTATGGAAAAATTCTTGTGAAAATACTTAAAATATCACAGTGTATTTAAAACACACTATGAATGTTTAAGTTGTTGTTGGTCCAGAACCTTTATTTTCTTACATCACTCCCTAAGATGTCTATTTAAGGAGGTCACACTGAAAGAAATTGAGAAGAACAAAATCCATATTAAGGGAAAATCATCTATAAAAGGTAGCTATCCATATTTTCCTGCTGTGTTTCGTGTTTCATTTGATAACAGTAAGAAACACCAGCTCTCAAATGCAGAAAACCGCATGCAGAGTCATGACCATTCACAAGTTTCCATGTTGTAATTTGCTCCCTTTTTTCTGTGCATTCCCAAAATGTCTTGATTGTAAGTAAATAAATTGGTAGAGAACAGAAAAAAATGAATATATGAGAGTCCTGCTGATCCTAAGCAAACCAACAGCATGAGGAAATTCCCTGGGTAGTGATGCTGTTGAGTGACGGGTGGAGCTCAGGTCTCCCAACTTAGCTACAAAGTGTTTTCTCTGATGCCTTAAGGTGCTGTCAATGAATATGTGCTTGGAGTCCACATGTTGAGTGCTTAGGCTATGAACAGTGGGTTTTAATTATGTGAACAGAGTTCTAGCGTCAATAGAGAGCTCAGAGTGGGGAAGGACTTTTTACTCTTTTCTATTGCAGATGCTCTAATGATTGGATGGCTTTAAGTTCTAAGGCACTTATGTTTTGTCTCTCATTGGTTCTCTTCCCAATGAGTAGAAGGATACTGTACTTGTAAAAGGAACATACCTTCAGCCCCTTTACATATTCACCCTCTGAAAAACAAGGCTAGAGATGATAAGAGGAATGAAAAAAAAAATATGTATCTTCTGTATCTGATCTAAAATTTAGGGTAGCTAAGGTAGATCACTGGATTTGGTGATAGACAATGTAACAACTAGAAGGACCAGTCGAGGACAAATGCTAAGTAAGAAGTCACATCTTCAATGGAGGCTCTCAGCCTCCTCACTCCTCTCCCTGACTGTCAGATGGAGTTAATATCAGGGGAAGGGCAAGCAGAACTCCTCAGAAACTATGTACAAGGTGTTCTAAATCATAGTTTGTGAAAACCTTGGCTTGGGCCTCTATGAAAGGCAAGAGAAACGACACTTCACCTCATGGCATGACCTAGTATCATATGCCAACCAAAGACTCCAATACCCTTCTACCTGAATCATTTCTGACCTCACTTTCATCATTCAAAGGCCTCAAAGACAGCATATGTGGGCTAAGTCTGGGAAAGCCTGTCCACCAAAATACAACAGTGATGAAGCAGGCGTTCATTTCCATTCAGCTTCATTCCAATTCAGGCAAGCCAAGATGCGTAAGCAAAGCAACATTTTTTTTTTTTTTATTGGAAATTCAAGTCTTCTCTTCTTGTTTTTTTGTTTTTTGTTAATTTGTTTGTAAAGTAGCAATGTTCTGCTCTATGCAAAGTTAACCAATGTATGACTAATACAGAGAAACCAGGACCTCTCAGCTGAGAGCAAACACTTTCTTGGTGAACATTCCATTATTCGGCATCCATTTCATCCAATGGAGCTGCTTCTTTATAATTAGTTCTTGGGGGTTCTGGCCTCGTTACTTAAAAAAAAAAAATTAAAAGCCTTTAAAAAGTGTTCTATTTGCCCATAAGGTCTAGTTGTATTAAATAGATAGTGTCTCACCGTTTTCTAATATACAGTAAAAATACCATAAAGTTTTGCAATTAGTTAAAAAGTCAAAAACTCAGCAAGAAGTCCGGATTTTCCTCTCAACTATCTGTTAATGAAGGTTTCAACGTTAATTGCCTTTCCATTAAAAATTCTTTAAAGCCCTTCTGTACAAAATCAAATTAGCTACTAAGCCTCAGAACAATCTCTGTAATTCTGTTGTGGACTCCCTTGTTCATTATTTGGATTGGTGAGATTAAGGAGTAAGTATGTGCCTTTTGCATACTCTAAAAGACTGACTAAAACTTTTAGTGATAGGGGTTCCTTTTTTTTAAGCCTTCTCTGAAACAAGATATATTAGGCAGAATCCTATTATGAGGAAAGAAGAAGGAGGAGGAGGAGGAGGAGGAGGAGGAGGAGGAGGAGGAGGAGGAGGAGGAGAAGAAGAAGAAGAAGAAGAAGAAGAAGAAGAAGAAGAAGAAGAAGAAGAAGAAGAAGAAGAAGAAAAGGAAAAGGAGAGTTAGGAGGAGGGTTAGGAGGAGAAGGAAAAAGAGGAAGTAGCAGAGGCACAGCCTGTAGTATAACAGAGTTATGCCCACATCATGGAGACTCACCTCTGGAAACAGTGCTTTTAGTCATTTGTGGCTACAAGAAAATGAAAGCCTACCTTGTACAAGATAGTAGTCAAGTAGTGTTCTTCTTTTTCCAGACAGAATTTACATCCCATCACTGACTTAACTATCTGTCCAGGGGCAAGTGACTGATAAAGAGACAGAGGTTTCCTGAGCACAGGGAAAGCATCACAGTATAACTTCATTGTCTTAATAACAAAACAAGAAAATAAGAGCATTTAAGTACAGCATGGGCCCTGTGCTGGCTCTTGGACAAAAAAACAGAGTCAGATAACCCTTGTAGTAAAGATGCCTCTGATATTAACAGTAGAAGAGAGATTCTATGTGTCCATGTTGATAACGGAAGAGGGGAAGATGAAAAGCAAAGATAAGGATGAGCAAGATCAGAATAAGTATCCAATCCAATCCAATCCAATATTGGCTGTCTTTGGCGGGTCAAACCCTCTGTTGGGTGTTGGTGAATGCAAGAGGCCAAGTGGTTTGTGGATATCCCATAGAAGTCACAATTGCAAACACGGGGCTTTAAAGATTAATAAGGATTTCAACATTTGGGGATGCCACTGGAAAAATATGAATAATAAGATCCGTTCCTCTCAGTTTTTTTTAAATTTACTTTAAATAACACTTGTAAACTTTAACCCAATCCAGAGACGCCGTCAGTAACTTCTCCTAGCAAAATTAAGAGGAAAGTGAGAGAGTCCTTCCTATTTGCCAAATTATATTCAAAATACTGCTTGGAACGTTAACATTCTCACCAAGCCATTTACCTCGTGTATCACAGAAACCTCAGAAGCAAACGTGAACTAACCCTCTTAATCTTCAATCCTACCTTGATACTTCCTCTCTCTGACTCCAGGTCCTTGTTCACAGCATGTTTGTTGTTTAAGTTCCGCAAGCCAGTGATCATCTTTGCTTCCACATTCAAGCACTCACAGGAAGCTGGGTTTGTCTTTTTCTAATTGTATCTGCAGCATTACTGCAATTATCCCAGCCTCCTACATGTCTACCTCTACCACAGAGCACTGCTCCCTGATTACTTCTGAGAAATAGCTTGTGTCATTCCCACCGTCTCCATGTCTACCGCTACCAGCTCAGCTCTTCGCTGTGTACAGGTGTGCAACAGCAATGATCTAGCAATATGCATCCTGCCTACATCCAGTGTTCTGCTTCAGAGCTCTTCAAGTTATCATCAAAGCTAGTTTACTAAAACATAAATTCATTCATGTCAGTAACCATTTACATTTTCGGTACTTTTAGAATTGAGTCAAATTACTTAATCCATGAGGTACTTTCTGATTTCATTTACATTCTAGCGGTATCTTTCAATAAGTCCTTCCTCCTGGCTATGGGTTATTGTAAATACACTCAACATCCATGTACATACACTATTTCTACACCTATCTAACCTTTCAACTTCCTCTTTATTCATCAGCATACAGTTAAAATGTCACCTGTCCCTAGATAGTATTCTCATCCAGAAATAGAAATTGGTCCTTCCTTTGTGGTACTTCACCTTTTGATTCTCTGAACCTCAATTTTCTCTCCCATAAGTTAGAAATAAATGATCCCTATCCCAACAAGGCAGCATTTTGAGAACCAAATGGAACAGTGTTTATTTAATACTGGAAAACTATAAATCAATATAGAATAGTGCTAGGCATGGAGCCAAGGGCTTTATAGACATTATCTCATTCAGTCCTGAAATATTAAACAGATACCATGAGTGAGGAAGTATATTATCGTTAAACTATCTCTCTTTCTCTCTCAAAATATCCTCCTATGCAAATGGTTTTTCCTTGGTATTATAATTTACTCTAGTAAAAGCTGCTTGCATACATATTAGTCTTTTGAATATTTTCTTTAAAATTATGGATTTTTTTTTTCTGGCTTATGGCTGAATTACTTGACTTACTCTTGCCCAGTGTAGAGTACCAGAGGCTGTTACCCAGAGAGGTAAAATGTTGTTCAACTAGGTGTGATGTTGGAGTCACATTTGAAGGGTTAAACTGTATTAATTAATTATGAAAGTTAAAAATTGCCCAGGAGCCTTGAGGCAAAGGATCAATTCACATAGCAGGAGGAGAATAGAAAAAGGGGCCTAATTAGGCATGTGATTAACTCTTTCAGGGAAGTGATGATAACAAATACAATACATGTAATATGAGAAAAGCTTAAGGACCATCTAAGACATCATTTGAACATTCTCAATGCTATTTTATCCTTATTATATAACGTGTGTGTGCATGTGTGCATGCATGTGTGTATGTGTGTGTGTGTGCGCGCCTGCATGTGTGTTTAAAAACTTCCAAAGGCAATTTAAAAAAATATATACTAGTTAAAAAGTCAGTGATATAATTTGGCTGTTAAATGTTCTTCACAGAATCACGTGTTTGAACACTTAGTCCCTACCTGGTTGTGGTGTTTGGAGACATTGTGGAACCTTTAGAACATGGGGCCTATATGACAGACGAAGCACTATTGAGGCAGGACTAGAGGGTTGGTTGCAGTTTGGTTCCCTTTCAGCCATAGCTCTTCACTGACTATTCTACAGATATGTGAAAAGGAGAGTCCCAGTCTCATATCCTCATTGCCATGCCTTTCTTAGCATACACTATATCTAATAAGGGGGAAAAAAACATCTTTATCTGAGGTGTTTGTTCAAAATGAGAAAAGCAACTGCTATAGCAATTTAAATTAAATATTTAAGGGAAAGAAAATTAACACTGTGGTAACTATCTCCTTAAACCCAAAATTATAAACCTGTTTAAAATGTGCTTCAGACTTTTAGTGACCCTCCACAACTGAGTTTACTTTTTTTCTAGTTTAATACATTTTATGTGTATACCTTGAAACACTATGTCTGACAAAACACATTTCTCCGTTGTTTTTGATAGACAGCAAATCTAAAACAATTCAAAGGAAAAAATGAGCATTGTGGAAGTAGCTTATTTTATCCTGGAGACTAAATGCATTTGCAGAGAGGATTACATTTTGTTTGGCAATTTATTTTATTGACAAAACATATTTCATCACATATTCCATCATATTCAGTAGACAAATGCATGTTGTCAAATACCCTATTTCCTGCTTTTGATGAAAAGCACACATTTTTCAAATTCCCTGGTTTTTAAACGGGGGAGTTCTACAGATGAGCTCCATTTGCTGTGATTTGGCCAGAGGTGTCTAGATTTGGACTGCATCCAAGCTATATGACTTCTTCCACTCTAATATAAATTAACCTCCCAGGGAACATTAATGTCCATCTTCACCCATAAAAACATCAGAATTCAGTTTACTTTGTAATCAGTGTGATAGGATCCTATTGTCTACACATAAAATTCAGATGGTCCCCATACACATACCAGCTGCTAAAATGCAATTACCCTTTACAAGGTAATGCACATACAAAGTAAATATTTAATCTACCCTATTTGTATATCTGTTTAACATTGGTAATTCAATTATTGTGTGTCCTTTCAGTGTTTGCCCTCATGCCTGATATACGTATTAAATTATAAATAAGTTCTTAGAGGTCAAGAGACAGATCTGTGTAATGTGTTCTGAGGAACACTCAGCACAGTGTGTCCTGAAAACAGGTGTTTAATAAATTTTTTGTTTGTCACACAAGGGTAGTATGTGTGTGTGACACACTTTTACCAGCCACACACAAAAAGGTGAATTCCTAGTGCCTCTTCTCATGTCAATAGTTATTAAATTAGCAACCACACCCTGGCGCTCATTGTACAAATGTCAGGGGATACGGAAACTGACAATCACAGGCCTTGGCCTCAAGTGGTTTACAATCTAGCTAGCAGCTATGACAGTAAACAATTATGACATGGGATCACCACAGCAACAACACAATATAGAGGTGAGAGATGAACACTGTGGTGATGAAGAAGGTGCTTAGAAAGTTGTTTTTAGGGTTGAACAGAAGGTTGGCAGTGGGGATAGTAAAAACCGCATGCCAGACAGGTTATGTGTGCCAGGTATGCTTGTGCGTGTGAGCATGCGCGTGCATGTGCGTGCGTCTGTGTGTGTGCGCATGCATGTGTGTGTGTGTGTGTGTGTGTGTGTGTGTGTGTGTGTGTGTGTTAACACTTCCACTGTGTCAGTTGTATTATAAAGTATGGAGGAATTTGAATAAGATGACCCTGAATCGGCTAACAATGCTGTTTGGAACTTCCTTCATATAACACATGGAGAATCTAATGGAAGGCTTAGAGTATTGCACCGTCAATCTCGTGGAGAGTAGATGGGCTAGGTGTGCAGAAGTAACAAGTAGTAGAGGAATTACAACAAAGGTTAAGTCTATTGTGTTCATCCAGGAACCAGGCAGCAGGTAGGTCCAATGATGGTGGCAATGAAGGGGGCATAAAAGGAAACCAGACTGTTGTTCGAATCTTAGATGGTCTTCTATTAAAAAACAAAACAAAACAAAACAAAAAACCCAGAGCCAGATATCAGGGTGAAAGCTGAAAGATCAGAGAAGCAGAGCAACAGCCACTAGTTCTTACCTCTATGAAATCCTCAGCCTAAATAAAGAGAGAGAGTTCCTGTTTCCTCACACCTTATATACCTTTCTCTGCTCTGCCATATTACTTCCTGGAATTAAAGGCCTGTCTGTTTCCCAAGCAAAGGCATGAGATCTCAAGTGCTGGCATTAAAGGTGTGAGCCACCACTGCCTGACTCTGTGTCTAAGCTGGTGGCTGACTTCCTAGTTCAAGTTAAGACAGATAAACCTGGGGTCTAGAAATCATCTGTTGGACTTCTTGTGTAATGTACCTCAAAGGTTGGACTCAAAGCACCCAGAAATGTATTCTGGGGTATTTCAGATATCAGTTAGGTTCCAAAAGATTATTTCCCAAATGAGTGTTGGGAGGGCAAGCATTCCTGAAGATTGAGGTGGGTCAGGCAGAATCACCTACATCATATTCTATGGGCTACAAATGAGTCACATGGGCCAGTCCATATCAAGAGGATGAAAACTAGATGTCATTCCTTAATTGCAGCTTGTCAAGGTCACAATGAAGAAACCTGTAGGTTGAGAGTTAATGTTGCTATTATCCTTGGAAAATGCAACTTCCTGGCAAGGGATGGTATAACAAATTTGGAAATTCTTTAACATTCAGTTGGTCATGGGTAGTTGAAGTCTAACGGATGCTCATGACTTTTGCTATGCTTCCTAAGTGAAGGTATGAATCATTCTATGGTGTTTCTACATCAGCCTCCCTTGAGCAAGACAAAGGATTCTGGAGGGCAGGGATTGCACCATATACCCTGTAATCCTCTATTTTCAGACAGGGCTCCACTCTCTAGCTAAGGCTGACCTCAAACTCATGATTCTGCTAACTAGGATTATAGGCATGTGTCACCACGTCCTGCAGATACCATTTCTATAAACTGAACAAAGCCTCCAAATATCTGAAATTAATTATCCTACTGCTGGTTATTATGGAAGCATAATGTAAGTCTTTAATTCATTAACACTAATGCAAGGACACTGAAAACTTCAAGAAGAGAAAAACAACTCTGTATTTTTGTTAAAGGTTCCACCAATTTTGTCTATTTTTATATTTCTAGGACTATGTATTTGAGTAATGATGCTAGTGATACCCAAACATAAACTCCAGCACTGCAGAGTTACTTCTCTCAATATAAACTAATTTAAGATGAATAACTGCAATTACTGCCTTTTTAATTCGTCCCTACTTGTGTTGAATTTGTGTCACCTTGTAGTATTTAGATCGTGTCCCATTTGCTCTGATTCAGATTCTGAGTCATCAAATGTTCGAAATAGGTCTGAAAATAGCCTGAATTAATTCTCTGGATTGCTGTGTATAACAGACATACAAGGAGAGCACTTTATCATCTTTAAGGGAAGCTCAACTTCTTGGGGGTGGCCTAAACCCCAGGCTTCTCAAGTCACTTCTCCAGCATGCCAGGAATATTATAATAATACGGAGGGGCAAGAGGCAAGCAGGTAAGATGTCTGGTATTTACAGAAAAAGGGGAGAGACTGATGTTCAAATGGGCAAGCAAAAGAGGGGCTTTCATGCCATTGTCAAGAGCAATTTGAAGGGGCTTCCAGAGAGAGGCAGCAGGACAGCAGAAGTGGTCTGGCGGAAAGGATAACAATGGGAACGAGGAAAACATGGGCTCCACAGTTACAAAGAACTCAGAGTAACTAGCATGCTCCAGGTGATAGCAGCTGGTCGCCAGGGACCAGCAGAGAGTCAGCACCGCCTCCTCCCCTCGCCCAGGCATCTGTGGGCCCTCACAGCAGGACTCCCCAGCGCTGCTTCTCCACCTGTGCTGCCCCTTTCTGGTTTCTGCGGGATGACCAGGGAGAAAGCACTGCTTCACTCAGGCTGTGTAATAGCTGTAATTAAAGCCCTCTAATCGCCCAAAACCCAGTGTGTGGGAACTTGGCCGAAATTGTACATAATGAAAGCAGAAGGCTTTCTTTACACCGGAAAAGTTGAAGAGAGAGTTGAAGGGCACTTTTTTCTTTTCTTTTTTTTTTTTTTTCATTGCTGGAAACTGAGAGGCCTGTCTGAGATGGAGGGAGAGGCTGTGGGAGGGAGAGGCTGTGAGAACCTGTGCTTCCCATTGCCCATAAGCCAGGCGAAGACATCAGAGCACAGAGCTGGAGAACCCGTTGGAGGATTTAACCAAGGCAGGCACAGGCAAGCTGCCGGTGGGCTCTTGCGATTCTCCCCTAAGGTCATCCCACCACCAGAGAGAAAGCTTTTTTCTATCACCACTTGGGCTGCAGCTTCGACCACCTTTCCTCAATTCTGGGGCAGTGGACACTGAAGGCGATCAACATCTGCACGCTTACTTTTTGTTCTTTGAAACTCCCTTTGAGAGAAAGCAAACAGTGGCCAGCCAGCTCCGCGTTTCAAAGCAAACCAGAAACACCTGTACTTGTTCTCCAAGTCTGCCGTGGGTCAATCGCAATCTAATCAGGACTTCCATGACTTATGTGTAAGGTGATAAAATACCTGCTAGTTCAGTGATAAAACAAGAAAGGCCAAGGGAGCATGGAGAGATGGCAAACACTGTGCCAAGTGTGTGGTGGGGATTATTTCACTGAACTCCCTCAGCAAAGTGATGCCCTCTAAATGATGATGATGTAATTCCCATTATACGGATGAGGACCTGAGAGGTAATGTACCTTGGACAGCATCGGGCAAGTAAAGCCAGAGTTCAGAATAAAGCTACTTGGTCAGTTCTACATTCCAAGTTCTTAGCAGTGTTACAGCATGTGTAACTCATTCTCCCTTTCTCTCTTTCTCTCTCAAATTAAAAACAAAACAAAACAACAACAAAAAAAACACTTCTAGCAACAAAGTTTCACATAACCTGACCAGTTCCTGAAGTTACAACGCAGAGTCCAGGGCCCTTGTTTCTGAGCTGGGGGTTCCATGGAGTCTTGCAGACTTCAAATTGTGCCCTGTAGCAAGAACCCTAGATGATGTGGACACACAACGTCTATATCTATGTGAACATGGTTGCAGAAGCATTGCTAGACTGCTGAGTTGGTAAAGAAAAGGTGTTTTCAATCAATCTGCAGCACTCTGGTTCATGTTCACTTATATAATATCCTTCTCAATCACAGGAGGCAGGCCTTCTAAGCTGTTCAATTTAAATAGAATGTTAATCAAATCAACCCATTCTTTGAGTGTCTCCGGTTTAATCAGCATAGCTTTGGAATTTATGTTTTTTTTCTCTTAAAAAAAAAGTCTCAGCTGGGTTATGTTCTGTGATTCACAGTTGCTGACCCAATGTCTTAATGAGGAAACAGAAACATCAGTGATGCCCAGGTGAGTGGAAGTTGGGGCAGGGTGAGTGACCAATGGAAGTGGGCACAAGCTGGAGTGATGTCTAGGGGTGGTGTATGATCCAGTCTTTCAAGCCTATCCCAACAACTGCTCTCTTGTAAATACTACTGTGGTCATAGCTTCCCTCATCATTGCAGGGTGTCTTTCCTTTTTTTTAAATCAATATGTAAGTGGAAAATAACAACCAACTAGAAACATAAGAGCAAAGCAGCTCCAGGATTGTTATTCTTCTTCTCCGAACTCATGTTATTTATGTGGTTTGCACTTAGCATCCTAGAGTTCACTCCATCAGGACCGAATGTATCAACTTCCTTATGTTATTCATCATGTTCCTTGTTAAGTACTTTAAAAATAATGCACTAGAGCAGAAATAATAGCACAAGATAAATATGTATTCATTTTCCAGATGGTGGCCATATAAAGGTAACATATTTCAGCATAATTCATCTGCTTGGTTAGGAATTCTATAACTCCAAGAACAAAATGAGAGAAAATTTGATATATTACCATTATAAGTTATGTATTAAAATATTATAATTGTGATCACAACAGCAACCTAAGTTATATGTGACACCCACAAAGGAAAAAAAGTCATCATCCAGGTGGCTAGGCATACGGCTCTGGCAGTAAACTGCTGGCTGAGTAAGAATGAGGTCCTGAGTTTAGATTCCCCAGCACTCACATTTAAAAGAAAATAGTAGGCACAGTGGTGCACACATCTGTAACCCCAGCTCTAGGGAGGCAACATAGGTGGAATCCTGGAGCCCGTTGGTCGGCCAAGCTAGCCAAATTGGTAAGCTCCAGGTTTAGTGAGAGACCCTGCCTCAAAATTTAAGGTAGAAAGTGACTGAAGAAAACATCACATGATGATCAATGCCTCCATATGCATGGATATGCACAAGTGCTCATATCCACAAGAATACACACATGTACATGCACACAGACATACACAGGCATAGATGTACAGAGACACAGACACAGACACACACACACACACACACACACACACACACACACAGAGTCAAGTTTAGGGATAAAATAGGCATTGAGGCTAGCCTCATCTCATCTACATAGCTACTTCCAGTCCATCCAGTGCTACACAGTGAGATCCTGTCAAAGAAGAAGAAGAGGAGAAAGAGAAGGAGGAGGAAGAAGAGGAAGAGGGGGTAGAAAAAAAAACAGAAAGAAAAAATAGGCACAGTCATTCTATTTCTTGAGTACCTGTTATGTGCTAGGCTACTTTCTGTGTATATTATTTGAGCAACTTAAGATATAAAAATGTGCATCATGGAATAAATTTTTGAAAGAGCCTGGTTTTCTCCTCATAAAATGCCAAAGATAGGATTTGCATTAGAAATAATTGTTCTCTACTTTGGAATAAATAGGTAAGTTTTTGCCATCATTGTCTTGCTACTCCAAAGCACCATCCATCTCACTGGCATTGGATCTTCTGATCATGGAAATTCAGACATGTGATTATGAGTCATGCATCCAAATACAGGAAACAGATCACAACTGTCACCATTTCCTGTGTTCAATACCTGAAGGTGAGTGTCCAGGTAATACACTGCTTCCATTTCATACTGTCCCTCTTCTGGTAATGATATTTCAGGAGCAAATGAGACAGTGAGGACCACTCACTTCCATTATCCACCAGCAGCATGCTACATTAACCTTTGAATATTTACCTTGATGCAAATCCTTATGATGGCTGTATCCCTAAGGAATAAAACCTTTGCCTAGATTCCCCTCTCTGAACATAAACAGAGGAGGAGTCGATTCAGGGTTGGGGGCAGAGGGAAGGTGGGGGAAAGGAATAGGAGGGGAGGGAGGGGAAACTTCAGTCAAGACGTAAAACAAATGAATAAATTTAATTACTGAAAAAAAAAAGAATCCCTTGGTTTCTCTATATTTCTCTTTTTGCAAAGAACGTAGTAAATTTTAACACACCGGCCTACATAGAATGCACTAGATCAAATCATGTTCAAAATAAGGAAATCCTTATTCATTACATCACCAGGCCAAAGACTGGCACAAATACCGACCACTGCCAAGCCAATGCCTTGAGCTCTTCACTCAGGAAAAAGGCGTTAGTTAGCATTTAGATAGATGACAAGGCATGGACAGCGAAGTCTGCACCAGGCAGAAAAGCATCCAGTGTTCTCTGGACTGTGTAAGCCTTCATGACTGGCTGACTAGATTGTGGACAAAAATGACTCTTAGAACAAGATAAAGAGAAAAGCCAGTTGCAGCAATTTTACCAAAGCAAAAATGAAATGTCCTGGGGCCAGATCTATACAGGATGCATCAGACTCGCCAATTAAAATTTACAAGGCTTCCTTGAAGGTGACTGTACCCTTCTCTCCACTTCTATCTTTCCAGTTTCCTCTAGGCCACCCACTACATCCATTCCCAAAATGGCCATGTAGTTTCCAAGTCTCCTCTATTACATGGGACATAGGAAAACTCCATGTGGAGGAGCAGAGAAGCTGTCAGACTTCAGAGGACATACACTAGTCTACAATGGGGTTCATCAGAAGCTTTGGGCACTAGGACAGAGTAGGAAAGCAAAGAATTTAGCCCGATAAATGTTGGGATTTTCAGACGGGAGGCAGATACTGTTGGTGTGGCCAAATACAGTGGAGGGGAGTCCAAAAGCTCAGCTGAAAGGGATTTTGAAGATCAAGTGCCAGGTAAATTCTGACAAGTGATGAGATCACAAGAGGTAGAGGAAGGAACACCTAAGATTGGGGCTGGAACAAAGAGGCGTGGAGACTAGAAATGTGTGCTAGTCAAAAGACTGAAAATAAGAATGAGATTCAGATATGAACCATAAATTAGCAAAAAAGAAATCTTCCCCCAAATTAAATACACTTTTAGTATTTTTATTTGCTCTTCTTTTGATACAGTCTTTCTCTGTAGTCCAGGCTAGCCTTGAACTCAAATTGTAAGTATGAAGTATGAGCCACCATACCAAGTTTACCAAAGCTCAGTTATAACTTTCATTCAAAAATTTATATAGCCTCTTCATGAAAAAAAAAATAAGTGTACAAGATGGATATATTAAATAGCTTGATATGTGCATGAATGAAAACATCAACATACTATCTCAAGAAAAAAATGTTACTTCCTCAATTAAAGTGAGAAAAAGTACAAGGGAGATTTCTCAGAAATGAAAGATACCAGCTGTGAAGAGATACCATGGGATCTTCATGTCTCTCCCCTACCTAGTGCTAGGGTGACAGACACACATTGATTTGCCTGGCTTCTACACAGTTGTAGTTGTAAATTTCAGTTTTCATACTTGTACCAAGGACTTTACCCACCGAACTATCTCCCAAGACCCTTTTGAAAACTTTGACTACCTGTCTGTCTATCTACCTATATCTATCTATCTATCTATCTATCTATCTATCTATCTATCTATCTATCTATATGTGTGTGTGTGTATATATATAGGTGTGTATATATATATTCTAATTAAATGATTGTTCAATTATATCACTTCAATATTTTTTTATTTTTTCAAGGACTTTACCCATCAAACCATCTCCCAAGACCCTTTTGAAAACTTTGACTATCTGTCTATCTACCAATATATATATATTGGAATGTATGTATGTATATATATATATGTATATATATATTCTAATTAAATGATTGTTCAATTATATCACTTCAATATTTTTTTTATTTTTCTCTTTTAATTAACTTCCTCTCTTTTTTAGGAAGCTGCTATTCTGTTTCCTATATCAGTATATAAGTTTAGAGATTTCAGAGTTATATGTGAAGACAATTATTGAGTTTACACTGTTTGGGGGGTATGTAATAAGACTGTGTTTTGTTTTAATAAATAGTAGGTGTCTTTTTATTTATTCTTTAGAATTCATACTGACCAAATGACAAAGAAAGCTAAGTTGCAAGTCAGTCTAGAATTTATTTTTTTCTTCCAAAAAATTTTTTGCAGTACACTGAAAGTGATTCACCACTATCTTCCCAGGGCATCCTGAGGTTGTTCGATTAAGCCTTGCACTGTTTATTATCCTGAAGAAGACCCAAGTGAGTTTATTGCAGATGGTTTCCTTAATCCTTGAGTCAAGAGTCAAATCTAATCAACAGGTAGGAAAATCCTTCCAACACTCAGTTTCTGTGATGTAAAGGTAGATAGGACTCTATTTCTTAGAGTCTGATAAAGTGTTGATGTGTGTGTGTACACGTGTGTGAATGTGTATGGGGCAGGGGAGAAAGAGACTTTCATTCTGTATCTCAAGCTACTCTGGAACTCACTATGTTATTCATGCTACCCTGAACTCATAGAAATCCTACCTCAACTTCCCAAGTTCTGAGATTCTGGGTATGATACCACATCCAACTTAAGATCACAGATTGAAATGTGAACACATTTATAAATTATATAAATGTTTCACAGGCTGATTCCATTAGTCACAGATCTTGACAGCAGATAAACAAATGAGGAAATGTAGTCCTTTACTTTGGGAGTTTTCTGAGCCTACAGGATGATGAGGGCATAAGAAGCATATTGTAGATAATAGTTGATGAAAGAACTATTAAGCACCCGATGTATACATGAGCAATAATATTTCAGTGCTGCCTTCCTTCAATGACCAATCCTACAGTAGAAGGGTCTGATGATAGGTCCTGAAGCAGATAGTTAAGAAAGATTAGTATAGGTGATGAGAAAGGCCACGATGAAAATAAAGAGTAACGTAGGAAGGATATTTTCTAGATAGAAATATAGCCAGGTATGCTGAAGAGTGTGGTAACTGGGATAAGAGCATCCCAGAAAGTAAGAGAACTCAAGTTTTTGAAGACTGAAAGGAGTAATCCACCTGTCTGCTTAAGGGACAAAGTAAGGAAACATGTGTTTTGGAAAACAGAATAGCAAAGAACTCAAGAGGAAATGAAGGTTGGGAAGAAGAAAGAGCAGATCAGTTTCTTACTCACTGTATTACATTCACCAGAATTCCTTGGGGGTGATTTACAATGCAGGGTATTTGGCCTTTTACTTTCTTTTTCAATATTTTAAAATTATGCCATGCCAACACAATAAAAAGGTAATAAGTAAAATTCATACAGGAAAATCCAAAGTGTGGGGTTAGCATTCTGACAATTGAGTATGCTTCCACAAAATGTACATTGACTGCCTTATCTAGCCTCAGTGGTGAGCTCCAGGTTCAGAGTGAGAGCCTATCTCAAAAGACAACATGAAGAGAAAGACAGGAGGACATCCAATTATCAACCTCAGGCTTCTACAGCATTTACACACTTGGGATAGTGCCTTCTCATATGTGCACACACTACACACACACACACACACACACACACACACACACACACACGCACACAAACACACAAATTCATGAAATAATATGCTTTAAATATAATCAGTTTATTTTACATTAGCCATATTGAACAAAACATGCATGTGTGTATGTGTGTGTGTGTGTGTGTGTGTGTGTGTGTGTGTGTGTGTGAGAGAGAGAGAGAGAGAGAGAGAGAGAGAGAGAGAGAGAGAGAGAGAGAGAGATTCTCTAATGAGGATAACTTTAAATAGGTTGTCAATTTAGCAGAATTTTCAGTCTTTTAATTATTGTGTATATACTGATAGCTTTGCCTCTTTTTATCTGTTCATTCTTATTCTTATTCATCCTTTGAAGCTAAGCTAAGTAGCTATTCCCTATGCCTCTGACATTATCATCTGACATTCCACATTACCTCCCTGGACAGCTAGTCATCCCTGAGATCTGTGTCCCAATACCACTGACTGATAAGCCATCACAGCACTTTGATCACCCCCCATCAGTCTATCAAAACCCAAGAACTATGTCAATCAGCTCTTAATATAAGTCCCTAAATATTACTTCACCTATATTTTGTCAATCTGTTTAAAACCTCTTGCTCCATTCTGGAAGCTGAAGGCATCTACATGATCCTTCCTATATCTGGTTGGTAAGATAAGGCTCGACTATGCCTTGGCCAGCTGGCTCTTCTTAGCCATGACTGAATGTCTATATAAAACACAACGGTGAATGGAAGGTTCAAAGCTCCATACATTGAACCTACTAGCTCAGCTCTCAGGTAGAGCTTACACCCTCTCGTACGCGGCCAGATATCCATTTATTTACGTCTTCTTTGTCAATCTAGCTTTCTTGTCTTCCTTGGGATTCTTGATGCTACCTCCTATCCTTTCAATAAGCTATTTTGCTGCTTATATTAATTACAAACTAGAATCCGGGCTCATAGAATTACAGCCTGGCCAAAAGCACAGGAGAGAGGAACAGAACAAGTTATGGGAAGGAAAGGAGGCTGAGAACCTTGGGGATCCCTTATGAATACTTACCACTAAGGACCCCTGAGCTAGAAACCTGAACCTGGATTCAA
This sequence comes from Peromyscus eremicus, assembly GCF_949786415.1. Classification (NCBI taxonomy): domain Eukaryota; kingdom Metazoa; phylum Chordata; class Mammalia; order Rodentia; family Cricetidae; genus Peromyscus; species Peromyscus eremicus. The sequence goes on from NC_081423.1 coordinate 21,088,688, forward strand.
TGATGTTTCTCAAAACAGCATATTAACATGCCTTATATACCCAGAGGGCTCTTTCTCCTTGTTTTAGTAATTTTACCCACAGTGGAATTCCTATCCATGGAAAATCTTCTAGAGCAGTGGGTCACAACTTCCCTAATGCTGTGGCCCTTTCATATTGTCCCCTGTGCTGCAGTGACCCCCAACATAAAGCTATTATCATTTCTACTTCATGACTGTAACTTTCCTACTGTTATGAATCATAATGTGAATATGTTTGGCAATAGAGGTTTGCTGAAGGGTCATGACCCATAGGATGAGAACCACCATCCTAAAGTAACCCAGGATTCTCTACTCTTTTCTAACTATGATGATTAAACAATAGCCCATGGAAAGTCCAGGGCAGCTGTGTGATGGTTGTGCTTGAAATTGTGGAAATTTCACTGAATCTTTGACTATTAATCAATGTTTGAAAGAAAAAGGAATCCAGATATAAATACCACGTCATAAAACAGAAAGGGGTGTTGGTGAGCCCTGTTATCTTCACTTCCGCATTTACACCGATGTCGGGGAGAAGGCTGTTTATTTCTTTGCTGGGAGCATACCTATGGATTCCTTTCACTTTTCTTTCTAGAGAAGTATTCACCTATTTTTCATGCATTTGTCAGGGCTCATAATTTTAGGTGAGACTATAGCAAGCACAGTTGTTAAAAATATGGATTTTGCCTTCCAACATAGTCTTAATTTAATGCCACTGCATCTTGCTGTGTGACATTATACAAGTATTTTTCTTTTGTTTTCTTTAGTTTCTAATCTAGTAATTGAGTAGGCCCTCATCAAAGGTGTCTTGCAGAAATTCAGAGAGATGCCCCGGGTGAAACACTTAGCACACACATGTCACAAGATAGATACACACTAATCTTAGCTGCACACATTAGCTATTATAATATGGCACACATTGACACTATAACCTAAATCTAGACCTGACATTGGAAATCATTTCCGGAAATGGAAAGATAGGGATTAGTTTTTAATTAATTGCTAACTAATTAAAGTAATATTTTAAGTATTATGGCCCAGACTACCTCAATCACCATTCTTTGACTCTCTTGTGACATTGTAACAATCAGACACTATACATAAACCAATAGTTGTGTTATGTCCTGATGAAATCTCTTTGATAGGAGGAACTAATATGTCAATTTTATGTAACTTTTACATCATTAAAGATTTTTTTCCCAGCAGTCTGACAAAGAAAATCAATCTGTGATTTAGGATTACACAAACAGGTGGCAGGTCAAGTGAGCCCAAGGCCTATAGTATCTAGCCTCTAGTTTGGAAATAAAGTTGAGTCCAGTGACCCTCCTTTGTGACAAATAGGCATTTCAGTCCTCCACCAGAAGCTGCTGTTAAATGACATGCTGATAGACAATATGGTACAACTTGATCAACAAAGCCCGTGCTGCCGGGCTAAGATCCTTGGAGTGTCATGAACACCACGTCAAGTGCCAAGATTTCCTTGACGCTGCATTTTTTAAACTTTTGATAAAAAGTCACCGCAGCTATTCAAGTCTACTTCTACTTGGTTGTTAGAAAGATTCTTTCTCCTTTCACTATATTAGAAGCATCTTGAAAGGAAATTAACAGTTTGTCACCTTAACAGTGTGAAATTATGCAGATGAAAACTGTAATTTTTAAAAGATAATGTCTCTTATGCATTTATGTTCATAAGCATTTACTAGAAATATCGATATTTGGAAGATTCTTTTTTAAAAAAAATAGCTTTGCAAATCATAAAATATCTCTAAATAAACGGAATTGCTGAACTATGCTTTGACTTTATTATGAGATTTTATCCCACTCCCAACAAGCTACACCTTAATTATTTGTATAATATACCAGGCTATATACACACCTACCTACCTTTGACAGAAAACATGTGGGGATAAAATATGTTCTATGCCTTCTGTTTCTTAGCTATACCATATCACAACATGCTTTAATAAAAACATCTTATTCAAATCTTCACTAAAATGATATGTATGTAGAATATATTGTATTTTTCTTAATGGTTATTCATACATATGTAAATTTTATAAACACTCAGAGTTTAAAATTAGACTCAGCATTTTTGACAGTCCACATTTGCCATTGCCCATCGCCTCCTTAAAGAAACTAAAAAGGGCTTCTAAGGCCAGTATCCAATAAATGATTCTCTGGTGATCAGAGTTGTATTTCCTTATTTAAAAAAAAATCACAAAAGTTCTTTCTGTATGCATGGCTTCTCCTTCTGTTATTACCCATTTAACAGTAGTTTCACATACAGCCAGGCATGAGCCAAACGGGGCAATAATAAAAAATACTGACTTAATATAATTTGCTTCCATGGCTGCTGGGAAAGCAGAAAGCGTTGAAAAACTGTTTTGTGTTTATTAGCGAAGCTACTGTAGAGGGTGATTGGGGTTTCATTATAAGGGGCCTGAAAACAGTTTTAGCACAAATGCCAATATACATTTTAGAATCCAGTGCAATTTTAAGTATTTTCACTCAAATGGTTTTTCAGAGTCTACAACTCAAATAAGAAGGATATTGTGTTTTCACACCACCAGCAGCTACTGTAGTATTTACTGCATTGATCTCTATTGTGAATGCTTCAAACCTCTCTATTTTCATGAAATGTAATGGGCAAATATATTCCCTAGAATCCTGAGGTATGATTAGTTACCAAGCAATCAGAGAAATCACAGCAAGGCATACTTCTGACAGAAATTAGAAAGAGTAAAGATCACTTCTCTATTTATGTTACATAGCAAATCACACAATGCCTCATCGATGGTACTGTATATATTAGCTACCCACCATGGGCTGCTGGAAGCTCAGACATCAATGAAAAGATCTTTGTCAATTGCTGTATGCCTCATTATCTCACTAAGATTTCTTGGCAACAATTAACAGTTACCCAATTCATAGAAATTGCCTTTATTATTTTTGAAGCAGCTACTTTCTTTGGCTTTAATGACTAAGAGAATAGAGACAGATGTCTCTGTTGCTAGGGAGACTGAGTTAAAAAAAAACTTTGAAATGAAGTAAATAAGAGACTACCATCTTTAAAAAAAATGGAGAATTCTGTTAGTTTTGAATTAACTGTTTGTTTTTAAAACAAACCCATAGCAGCACTAGTTTTTTAGGGAAATGAACTAGAATGCTTCTATTATCATTCTTTTCTGAAAGTAATAAATCATCTTTTTTAAAAAAAAGAAAGAAAAGAAAAATAGGGCCACCTGTGCACTCAGAACCAATTGAGGCTATTTTTCAGAAACTGGCACTTGTTTTGTACTGCTACCTGAATTCAAGAGAAATTACCTTTTTATGTCACCTGTCAATCCTCCATTACTGAAGACAAAACAGCTCCGCCCTGAACTAGGAGCGCCTAGGACTTGCAGACAAGCAAGCCCGAGTTCTTACCTCTGACCCAGTTTCACTCAACCACAGTCCCCGTTCAAGACCACTAGATTCTGAGAAACCAAACAATCCAGGCCAAGCATTGTTGGGCAACTAACCCTAACCTAAATGATGTGTCTTCCCTAAAAGCATCTTTTTAGCCATCCTCCTTTTCTGCTTTTACTTCCTGATACTTAACAATACACCTAACATTTTCGTACGCTGAGACCAGCCCCTCCTGTCACTATTCCACTCTTCATCTCTGTATTCTTGGAAAGGAATGACACCTTACACCAACTGGGGGAAAAAGAATCCAATTTGCTCCTCATCTCCTTTAGGATCTCAATAAAATCACCCAAGTATCTTTCTCACACTGTACTAACTAAACCATTTGCCAGGCATCAGCATTCCCTTTCAATCTAGTCCCCAAACTGAATAGTCATTTGCTGTCTGTTCTGCTTAGATATTTGGATGGTATTTTGAAATACAGAAAGCTATTTTGACTCTTGATTGGTGAGTGTTACATGCTTTCACTATAACTAAAAATGACCCATCAAACATGCAGAATAAAAGTACCTCCCTGTTTTTACTAATGAGAATGTTCAGGATTATAACTGTAACTTCGGGATTCTGTTACAATCGTCATCTCCTTCTGCTGAAAATATTTTTAAAAGGGTTTTATAGTTGGTTTGTTTGTTTTCCAAATCCTACATGTAAACAATTCTGTAGGAGACTTTTGAAAACTTTCTGCACTTTTATTGATTTTGTCATTGGATTGGACCAAATTACTTTGGAAGGTAGAGAAACAGCAGAGCCACAAAGGAGAAAAGTGAGTTCCCCCAAAACAGTGAGGTATTTTGGGTGAAGGCTGAGCAGTAACTCTGTGTTCCATGATGCTGAGTTCAAATTCTAGTTCAGTTTTCACTGGAATGGGCTTCAATCAACCCTTACCTCTTTGGAGTTTTGCTGATGGCAAACTCTGAGCTTTACTCACCTGATCAGTTTTCTGTGAAGGTTGAAAGGAGGCCATGAACATGTTTGGTCCTGTGCCACCAATGAAGGAAGTGCTCAATGAGCAGCAGAATTTACTGTTACCATTAGTAGTTGTTAGCTATTATTCAAGGAATCGTCATGGGACATAAAAATTTAACCTTCAGTTTGCATGAATCTTGGGGAGTCTATGGTGCCCCATGGCAAATGTGTCCCTGTCACTCAGAGATATTTACATTAGGTTCCACTGTGACCCATTTTCAATTATAGCTTCTGCTTCACAGAATTTCATTATTTTAGGAGGTTGGATTAACTTTACTTCAGTCCTTGATTATTCCGTCCAAACCAACTAGCTTGCTCTACTTGAGATAGATTCAATACTGTGCCTCATAAGAGATACTGGCTCTGTACAAAGATGACATTCAGCTGATTTTGACAAAGATCATCCTCTTTCATTTGAAATGTATGGTACTGCATGTTAGTTACTGAAATTTCTTGACAAATTCCAAAAGATTTACATTATTTCCTCATAGCACACAATCTTGGCTTTGTGATCTGTATACTGAACACTTATAGAGAAGATATATAGGTACTTATTGTATGTAAGGTACCATTCCATGCACCAGAAATATAAATGCTACTGAAGCCAGAGATGGCCACTGACTAAATTTTATTGGCAGAAAATAAAATGTAAAAACATGAAAACAATAAAAGTTATTGGCTTTAGTAATTGCTTTGGCAAGAACAAAGAGAAGCTAATTTGGGCTTGACTCATGCCGATCTGAGAGTGTTAGGCAAAGCAGGAGTCCAGTTCTTAGGATTCCCCACTGCTCATTGGACAGAGCTTAAAGGTTCTATTCATAGGAATCCCAGGCAGGTGAGTAGCAAACAATGTACAAAAGACCTGACCATATAAAGAACCAATTAAAGGGTATCACTACAGAAGGGACAGAGGGATCAGCAAGTGCCAAGAGGAAATATACACTAATGCTCATAGAGAAATCAGACAGCTGACATCAGGGTATGAGCATGGGAACAGGTACCATGAGATAAAACCAGGAAGGTGAACATTAAGATGGCACCTGGGACTGGTTGCATAATGTTATACTATTGGTATTTGTGAAATATGGTTGCCTAGACCATACCCTACATCAGTTCAAACCACAATTGCTGTTAGATAGAATTCAGGCACTGTTTGGGCAAACATGTGCTCAGGTGTGTGTGTGTATGTGTGTGTGTGTGTGTGTGTGTGTGTGTGTGTGTGTGTTGGGAGAGAGGTTAGGTTTATTAAATGACATTAAAATACAGCCAGTATTGAAAACCACTGATAAAGCATCATAATATTTGATATGGAGTTGTGATTGCTATGTCATTTTCATGCTCTGGGTTATGTTTTAGTGTTTCATCTCTCCATTAAGTTTGTTCTCCAGGCATCTTTTCATTGTCATGTCTTTTCAAAACACCAACTTAGAGAGCTATGCACGCACTAGATGCACAATACAAGACTATGATTGTCTTCTGCATGTCTCAATCTGCATAGAGTACACTGGAGAAATAGACTCTTGCTTCCAGGCATATTCTCAATTACATTTTAAAAAGTAAACAGACAGGTGTGTGCAAACACCAGCACTTAGCAGCTGGCTCCCACATATTTCCTCAAGGGAAATGAAGAAATTGGCTAGCTAGTCTGCAAAGTCTTTGCCAAGGAAATGAAGGGAAAGTCTATCACTCTTGCTTTTAGGAGTAACACTAGGATGGTCTAGTTCTGAGACAGAGGGTCAAAATTCACAGATACGGAGGAACATTCCTCAAGGACACGGTCCTCCAAGAATATGTGACTTCTCTAAGAAATAATAAACAGTTCTTCCCAATTCTGAAAACCAAAGGTATGGTGGAAAGTCCCAGCTGATGAATGTCACACAGAAAGCATGGGGGAGAAAATAAGCATGAGATTGTGGTGTTTGAAATGATAGCTGGCATTTGCTATTTTCTGAAGAGTCATTGCAAGATTGTTCCTGGACAGGCTAGCTGTGACATCTGTCACCACCTGGCAGCCAAGGTTGGTTCTGATAAGATACATTTATTGCTATACATTCTCAGTTTGTGAAGAGGCCCCTCCCGATTGGAAGAGTATCTTTTTCCAGTTTGGGTGATGGGAAGTGCCAGGAGTGTAGAGAAGTAATATAGGTAATATAGGACAGGACTGACATAATAGTCTTGGTTGTTGATGCCTGAATTGCTGATTTTTGGATAGGAAAGGAATGACAGATATGGACATACCAGCCCACATCAAGAGCCCACCTATCTGTCATGCTCAAAACAATGCCCTTCAAGGAGCGGTCACGCTTAAGCAGGGTTCTAAAATCCCATGATATCTGCTTTGACACGTGATTGTAGTCATTTCTGATAGGGACTTTTAATTTGAACTTTGGCTTGAGTATTAAATCTGCCACCACATATTAGCTGTGTGACCCATGGAAACCAGTAGGACACAAGATTCTGTAAGGACAGAAGTACTAAATGAAATAACACATACAGCCGGGTGGTGGTGGTGGTGGTGGTGGTGGTGGCGGTGGTGGTGGTGGCGGCGGCGGCGGCGGCGGCGGCGGCAGCGGCGGCGGCGGCGGCGGCGGCGGCGCACGCCTTTAACCCAGCACTCGGGAGGCAGAGGCAGGCAGATCTCTGTGAGTTCAAGGCCAGCCTGGTCTACAGAGCGAGCTCCAGGAAAGGCACCAAAACTGCACAGAGAAACCCTGTCTCAAAAAAAAGAAATAACACATACAAATGACTGTATATTGAAATAGTACTCACAAATACAAAATACTCAATGAGCTTTAGAGGAATGCCAGTGTGGCTACAATCTTTTCTAGGAGAACTTGATACAGTATGCTAGCTTTCCAGGTATCTATAAATATTACAATAGAATTTGTGTGTGTGTGTGTGTGTGTGTGTGTGTGTGTACACGTGTATGTGCACATGGGGCTAGAGGGTGACAAAGCATCCTCTGCAATTATTGCCCACCTTATTTGTTGATACAAGGTCTCTCACTGAACGTGGGGTTCACTGATTTGGCCATGCAAGCTGGCCAGTCAGTGCTCCAGGAAGCCACCTGTCTTTGCAACCCTGCTCTGTGACTATAAAATTAAAGACATGCGCTGATCCATCTAGGTTTTTCCACGGTGCTGGGGGTCTGAACTTAAGTTCTCATGAATGCATGGTAAGTACTTTACAGACTGAGCCATCCCCCAAGTACTAGAAACATGCTTTTTCAGGTTACCTTATAATGATGCTGAACACATGATTCTAAACACATAAACTTCAAAGGACTTTATATCTAATAACACAGAGAAATTTCACCCAGATCATATTTCACCACCATGCTGCCCAGTCTTATCTTTAGCTATTGAGCTCTAGGGATACTCCTGCCTCAGCCTTCCAGAAAACCAAAACTAAAGCTGCACCAGACCTTCTTGCTTTTATCAGTTTTTTTTTCCCTCCCACCTGTTCCAACATCTTTGCTTAGAAAACTCTTCCATGTTCATTTTAAACTAAGTCTAGGAAAGAATACTATCTCCATGGTGACAACTGGCCCCATTTTGGAGCACATTTAAATTTATGTTGAGCTTCTCTTGAATGCTGCTGTATCTTGCCTTTAGATTGTCCCTTGAAGTCACTGCGAGGTCAGGAGAAAATCTTTATCACTTAGTGTCACCTTTGAGGGTACAAAAGAGGAATTTAGACTTAAAAAATAGAAATCTGGAATAGATAAATTGGATGACAAAATAAAACTATTGTATCTTAGTTGGGCAAATTATTTAATTGTATTATGTTAAAAATGGTATGTGATATGACTAATAGCCACAAACAATAAGATGCATATATAATAATTTTATGCTCCTGTAGTATTTGATCAAGGCATTGTTTGAATAATTATCACTTACTCAGAAAGAGTCAGGTATAATGGCCACCTAGGTTCTGATATTACACAATAGGTAAAAAGTGTTGGACTCTCTTTCTACTTTATAATAAATACAGTGTTTGCCAAATATGAAATGATTGTTCTTTTTGATATTATATTCTGATCAATCAGTAGATAAATCAATCTGAGAAAATCAAGTGAGACTGGGTGGCTAACAGACATTTCAGGGGGTCCAAAAGAATGATGTGAGAATTACATGGAATAATGGTTATTCTCCTCTCTCTCTCTCTCTCTCTCTCTCTCTCTCTCTCTCTCTCTCTCTCTCTCTCAAGTAGATATGGCCTATGATATTGTGTGGTTTCCATTTGCTAGCTCTTAAGCTTCAGAATTTTTTAACTATTTTTGGTATTGTTCTTAAATTTTAACCTCTGCTTTAAAATGTATCTGCATCGTGGGAAAAATTCTCAGTCTGCTTTATATTTATGAAGAAGTAGAAAGATGTTCTAAAGCAAGCCTCCACTGCAGTGTGTGTGCACTTTCTGAAGTCAAATTCTGGATACTTCAGAAAAGTACTTTCAAAAGGTTCTTCCTTTCTTCTTATAGGCAGGAGGATTTGTCACCACTCACTCACTAGTGTACAAGAAATGGGGGAGTATGTTGGGGAAATCTCATCTTTCCTATACCTGTACCTTCCTTGCCCATGCATGCCTGCAAAAAATGATGTTTCTACCAACCATTACTTATAGCTGAATAAAAAACCACACAAGAAGCATAGTTTTGCTACCAATGACTAACTCCTACATACAAATCTAAACTGGTGAGCTGAAGTGTGTGCTTCTTATGTCAAGTGGAAGATCAGGTAGCGCTAAAGAGATTCTCTCAGGGCTTCCTAAGTTTACACACACTTGCACATAGAGAGTCAAAGAGTCTAGTGTACAATTATCTGTGTCTTGCATTACCCTGCTCCACATCCTGGTAGACTAGCTACATGACCATGTGAGGGCAGAACCTTCTGGTCCTCAAGGCCCTACTGACACATTTTTCAGTGCAGTGATGGTGATCCGTGAAGACCCCTGACATGAGAACTGATTGCCTCCTTTGAGAAAACTCAGGGCTGATAACATTTCTCTCCTGGTGCCTCTCGTAGTCTTCCCAGGAATGACATCTGTGTGCACTTAGGGCCTCTTGAATCGATATAACACCTCAGTTTGTACCACCAACATTTCATCTGACAATGGCCAGTCTCCAAAATACTTCTACTGACGCTGCTGGCCTCACTTAAAGTCACACATCTCTTAAACTTAGAATTCATTCAGAGTTTCTTTCTATGTCAATCTCACAGAAAATGTTTAGATGGAACCGTACACAATTAGAGCAAATCAAGAAGTTTCTTCATTGGACAAACTGACTGCTTCATTCAGAAAATAGTCACTGAGAAATTATTATATCTCAAGGATTTGAGGAGGTTCTCATGACTTAGCTAAATGTGAGCCGGGAACCACTGCTCTCCTCCAAGGGTTTAGATTCAGACTAGTGCTGCCTCAGTAGGTCATGTTGTCACCATTCTGGAGGAGGATAAACACCGAGCTGTATAGATCTCGTTCCCGTCTTATTCTTTTTCACCTTCCATTTTCATCATGCTGGTTATACGCTGGAGTTTGCTAAGATTCTCTATCAGTTTCACAGGGTGCGTTACATCCCACTTTTATTTCTACTGTTAGCTTACAAAGGCCACTGTTTCCTGTTATTGACATCATTACCTCTTACTTTTATTAACTGTGATGTGTTTTGAAGATGTCATTTACATCATTTATAAAGAGACAAAGTTTTCAGAGAAACACAATTATATGTTATGATTATATATATATATATGTGTGTGTGTGTGTGTGTGTGTGTTTGTGTGTGTGTGTGTGTGTAAAAATAAAAACAATTTAAACCTCCTAAGTGCAGACCAGATACTATTGGCTAATGTAGCTCATCCTGAAACTACTATTTCCTACCACTTATATTCTTGCCTCACATGGCTAATTAAGGGAAGTGAGATGGCTACCTCAGGACTAAAGGGGTAGGTAGTATATGCAGAGGAGACACTCTGCACCAAGGTGTGATTTGTGCTCTAAAAGAAGGACAGTGGGTTGCTATGAGATTCCACTACACTACTCAATGCAGCACAGAATTTAAAACTTACAAACTGTTTATGAACCTATCCATCTAACATTTCAGCCAAACATAGTTGACTGTGAATCACTAACACCTTGAAGCAAAACCTTAGCTACGTAGATATATTATGGGATGGGTGCAACAAGGTACTTTCCTTCAAGTAACGGGTCAGAGGAATTTAAGTAGAGGCTAACTTTCCATGACTGTATTAATCACATAGTTGTTATCTGATGTCACTGACAACATGGATTTTGGCTCCTTGTTAAAAACGCGACATTAATAACAGTAGTGTATAATCCTAGGCAAGTTGCATTAACCCCATCTTATGGAAGAAACAAAAAAGTTGAGAGGCTGAGAGGAGGCAAATCAATAACATCGGACACCTGGCCTGAGGGCCCCCTTGGTCTGAGGAAGAAGAGAAGAGTGGCATTTGAATCCTTCTGCTGTCATTCATTAGGTGTCCGACCTTCGGGAGACTGTTTAATATTTCTGAGTCTCACTTTCCTCATCCGCAAAATGAGATAATATCAATTCCTGTATAACATTGTGGTGAACGCTGGGAAGTGGTGCAGCAAAAGTCTCACACAGCAGTTGGCATGTAATCGGCCTCAATAAGCTGTCATTATTATTCTGCAGTGGGCTTATCAAATCCCTACCTGTTATTTACAGCTCATTCTGCGCTATCCATTCTCTCGGAGGCTCTCCTTTTGCATTATGCCCACAATGATAACGACAATGATTACTCTCTCCTCTGAATTTTATATCACTTACTTCATTTTTTAAAGGGCCAAATTTGATCTTGCAATGTAATTGAAACTTTTAGAAAGCAAGAAAGACAGAATTTTAAAAAAGAAACTTACATTGTCTAACACAATATATACCTCTAAAAGGCACAGAAAAATATTTGGAACATTATTTTTTGTTTAGTTGTTTCCAAGCATTGATGAAAGTTGAACCCGATACTTTGCACATGCCAAGGAAATGCTTCGCCACTCTGATGCACCCCAGGCTTTGGGGTGCTCTGAGACAAGGTCAGGTTACACATCTCAAATTAGTTTTGAACTCAAAAAGCCTCCTGTTTCTATGGATCTGGAATTACAAGGTTTCTTAAATGACTTTTTAGATGAGAAGAAAATGGTGTGTCATTTGGCAGCACCTGGGAAGGTAAAAGCTGACTCAAGAAAAAAGCGTCTGGTTTCTTCCTTTTGACTGTGCACAGCACTGCATATGAACTGCACCCTCTCCAGCTGGAAGATAGTCAGTCCTCACACACAGGAGATGATGCGCAATTTGGGCAGACATAGAGACAGCTTGCCTAAGAGAAACGCCCCCTAGTAACCAAAACACTACTCCATTCTAATATCTATCCAGTGTGTTCACTACAGTAGTAACATGAAATTATGTTATAAAGTAGTAAATGAGCAGGAAAAATACCTGAGAAGTTAAAAATGAATTCTTACTTCTGTTTTTAGAATTCAACACTATTAACAAATTCTAGTATGTCCTTAGTGCAATCAAATAGAATAGATAATTTCATTTCCATAGATTTACATGCAATCTTTGATACTATTCATTGTTCAGGAGTATATAATATTTCACATGTCATTACATGATGAAATCCATACCAGGAGATACTAGAGTATTTCAATTAAATTATTTTGAGGGGAAAAACTTACATATATACATATGTATGTATGTATATATAAAATACATACATACATATGTATACATATATATATGCACACACTGTATGCACAATGCTAACTGTCCTCATATAAATAGTAAACATATAATTCAAAGATTATAAGCTTTTGTAATTTTTTTTAATGTGTGAGGGTGTTTTGTCTGCATGTATTTCTGTGTACCATGTGTGTTTCTGGTGCCCATAGAGACCAGAAGATGACATTGGATCCTCTGAAACTAGAGTTACAGATGCTTGTGAATAACTCTGTGGGTGCTGGGAATTGAACTCAGATCCACTGGAAGAGCAGGCAGTGGTCTTAACCACTGAGTTACATCTCTAGCCCAAAAGTTAAAAATTTTTAAAGATCCTTAGCACATTTTGTTAACATAAATAGTGGTTTTTAATCCCTAGAATCACACCTTTGCCAAGACTAAAGATTATCTACCAACAAACCATCTATCTAGTAACACTCTCTCAAACCACCATCATCCATTATTAGTCTATAATCTATCTACTGTCCATCAATCTATATAATGGGTTATCATCTAACTACTTATTATCTAACTATATATCATCTAGACATTACCTATCTTACAACTGACATAACAAGCCATGGATGCTATATTATGTTTTATGGATTTTTAAAAATCATCTTCCTTATCAAAAGAAAATACCAGAACTCAGTCATTTATTCTAACTATTTTCTTTGCAGCATATGAAACTCACTTCAAAACTAAAGGTGCTGAATTGTTGGAAAATAACCAGAAAGACATGAGAATGTATATACTTCAGGTTTTAACTTTAGATTATGCTGGATCACTGAGAAGGTGTATTTAGTCCCCATGTAACTGTGTTCACTACATTGTTAGCAAGAACTTTAGGGCATAAGTCTGAAAGGTACAGGGCTGTATTTAGAGTATTATAGATAATACACTAATTAAAAATACTTTTAGATGAAGGCTTATGTGAGAGTTTTCACTAGACACAAACATTAAAAAAATCTGTTTCCTCTTTGTATCTATAGTATTTTCTTTTCAATTTATATGCTATACTTTAAATATTCATATTTTAATTAGAGCTTTGTCTATCATGAAAGTCAATGATAAACCTTGCAAATAAACTTCCTAAAGAATGTTGTCATGTCAGAGTCAGAATGAACCAGAGACACAAAGTCATTCATCCTCATTTGTGAGTTCTGGATGTGTTATTGTACTCTCTCATTAAAATGTATGTGTGGGCTAGATAGACAGGTAAATGGGTCAGAGTTCTTGACAAGAAGCCTGATGGCTTTAGTTCGACCCCTGAGATCCATGTGGTGCAAAGACAGAACTGATTTCTGCATGTTGTTCTCTGACATCCCCATGTGTGTCTTGGCATGCAAGTAACTAAACACACACGCACACACCAACAAACCAATGTTTCACAAAACATAGTAAGTCCTCCCTTAGAGCCTATGATCTATTTAGCCACTGGTTCTTGGTCCCTGTGACAGTGCCAAGCTTAGGTCACATCTTGTGGAGAGCACTCTAAATCCATTTAGAAAATGTTGGATATTCTTTCTCATAGCTTTTGTGGACATAGTATTAAACCAACTTTTAATGTCTATGACTTAAAGGTTATTACATCTCAAAACCCTCATCAGAAAAAGTTTGTTTGCTGTTGTTGTTGTTTTGCAGTAAACAGTGATTGACACAGAGATCCTCAGCTTGAAATAGGACTTCAGTATCACACTCCCTCCTGCCAAGGCTCAGGAATCATTGTGGAAGAGGTGATAAAAAAAATTCCAAGAGCCAGAGGTGGTAGATGACTTATTTTCAAATATTTTTTTTTTTTTTTGGACACAACAGGGCTATCGCATATACGCTCTCATAGCAGCTATGACAGCACACACAAGACCTACAGAAGCTCAATCAGACAAAATCCAGCATGGAGGGTAAAGGTGGTCAGGAAGTCCCACCCCTAGCTAAGGACCTATTGGAAAAATTGATATCTACTGGGAGAGGAAGAGTTGGCTTATTTTAAGGGTGTGGCCACTGAATGTTCCACCATGCTTTAGTGGATGGCCCCACACCCAGGAGTACATGGGCAGCCTATTGACTCTGGATTCATTTTTTAAAACTGAGTGGAAGGAAGAGGTAGCTGTAGATCAGGGAGGAGTTAGGGGATGTGTGTGGAGTGACTATGATGAGAATGCATTGTTTGAAAATTTCCAAGCATTAATAAAAACGTATGTTTCTTTTTTTTTTAAAGTTTGTAATCTGTAAATCAAGACTCATGGCACAGAGCACCAAAAAGTCCATTTACCCACTGTGCATGACCTCAGAAGATTTTCAGCCAGGAGACTCCCTCTCTACCTTATTTAACTCTGCATACTATAAACAAGTATCCTTTCCATGATCTGTTGAGAGCTACATTTTTGTTTTTACAATTTAGTGTGTGTGTATGCTTTTTCTTGTTGGCTTTACTTTTAGAAATGGTCACTGAGAAAGTGCTGCTGTGGTCTCCAGGGTTCCTCAGTCCAGAAGCTTGTCTTTCACATTGCAGGGAATGTACATGTGCTGGAGAAGCTTTGTTTGAACATGAGCTACTGTGCTGCATCCATGAGTGGTCATCACTGCGGTTTGTTATTCTTAAACAAGTGAGGATCCACAGACTGGCTGATGAAAATGTCATCAGCAGTTTTTATGTTCCCTAACCCTTCATTTTCCCCTCGAAGCAATGGGTCAGGGTTTGTTCATATCTTGTTTATGGAGATGATATGGAACAATGTCTGCCAGAAACAAGAATTCACTGCATTTGATAACTTTCTCTGTATGGCTGAGACCTTGCAATGTTTTTTTCTATTCTTTATTAACATTCCTCCTTTGTGGCCTTTTCTCTAGAGTTTGGTAGAGTATGCAGCCATGAACATCAATACACACATAACATACACGCTCACATACAAGCAAATAACCAAACACTTTTAAGCATAATATTTTAGTCATGAATAATGTCTATTATGTATAATTATATTTAATTTATATTAAATTGACACTTTAGTCCTCCATTTCCATTTCTAATGTTTCCATAAAATTTGACTTGTCATATAGAATTCATTTTCTTTATATTTTTGCAATACTGCATTAAATTCTTTGTCTGTTACCAAAATTCTTTACTGTTTTATCCACCAAGATTTGTCAAGGTTTAATGAAACAAAAATAAATGTGAACTCTGATTTTTTAAAGCTGTTTCTTAGCAGTTACTTGAGCTACTCAAACTAACTCTTTAAAGTGTTGCATAGTGGTTACTAGTTCCCAAACTCAAAAGCTTGTGAACTCTGAACTGTATCCCACCGAAAAGAGGCAAACAGAGACCCGGACACTCCCAGCTCAATGTAAGCGGCCATTGGAATAGAAACTAAACAATTCATCATTTAAAATCATATGTGATTAATTTACTGTGGCATAGCTTATCAGGTCACATGCTTTATAATATGCCTTTTCTTGGAATGAGCTAATTTTGTACTTATCAAAAACAAAAATAGCCAAATAGTGGCTAATGATCTAGAGAAACAGATTTAAGAATAAAAATGTTTGTTTCTTTTTACTCTCCCTTATTCCTAGTTTAGCAAACTTAGATTTTTTTTTTAATCTAATGGGACCTTGGTTTTCAGGATTTGAAAAAACTTTGATGAGGAAAACATGCTGACTTGTATTAAACAGAATAATGACAGAGTATGTAAATGGTGTTTATCTAGAATTCCTTTCTCCTTTCTCCTTAATACTTGCTGTTTTAAAGCATCATAGACATTATATATTAGTTCTGATTTTGTGACTTTTATTTTATTCCTTTAATTTCCGTGAAAATACTTCATGAAATACATAATATTGCCTGATTTGATGTGAGAGAGTGTGAAATATTTAAAGGAAACCTGCCGTAAATCTCACAATGTTCAAAGGCAACTCAGGCATGTAGTGTGTGGGGAAAAAAAAACTCTCCAAATGTGCTGATCTTAAAGGTTAGCTGGGGAGTAGTAATGTGCAGTGGTAAAGGGTGTTTGTTTCTCTGCTGGCAGAAAGGGAGATGGGAAGGGAGCTCAGTGCAGTGCTTTCTACATGGTGCTAATAATTCCAGCTCATCTTTACTGAAATGTATTTCATGCTAGAGAAAAAATGTGTTAATTTCATTTCTTAAAAAGAGACATCACCACTTATATATTCAACACCTAGTGCATGTTGTACATCTTTCAGAAGAGTGGGGGAATTGAGAATGTCAGCTTGCAATCTACAGACAGGGAGCAAAATCTATACAATATCCACTGCAGGACGCTTGCCTAAAATATATGCTGTATACTTCTTTTTAAAGCAGAGTTACATTTAAATAACATAAGCAATTAGGGGGAAAAAGAAGTTGTACTGTTAGCTTTGATGGAAGCAGTCCTTAAAAGTAGGAGGCTTTTTTGTTTTCTTCTGGTTTTTGGTTTTCTTCCCCCATTATATTCTACTTAGTAAAAAAGTCAGCTCCAAATTATGTCCTTCTTATTAATGAAATCACTTCTTACATTTCATCCCGGTCTAGTTAGAAGCCCATCTGATGGCCTCAGAATTGGGATCTACACGAACAGGCTCTACACTTAAATCCAGTATTTTATATGATGCCAAACTGTAGTCAGAAACATTTTATACAGCTCTCCTAGTTAAAAGTGCCGACATAGAAAGGTTTAAGACAGATCCCTGGCTAGAAAAGCTATCTAGCTTCGGACACTGACTCTTAGCAGCCGAAAGAGGAGTACTTACAACTTCAGGCATAAGCCACAGGGAAAACCGAAAGCCTGAAGAGGGAGTGGGGGAGAAGAGAGGAATGTACAAAGCCTCTTCCTCTCTGAAAGGGCCATGCTCATTCATCCTGTTAGGGCTGAAAGTGACACTGTAGATGAGCAGCAGAGGGCAGAAGCCTTCCGGAGCTCTTTTCAAAGCAGGTAAGCATCTTGAAAACAGGTTCAGTTTCATTCAAAAACTCACATTAGATTGCAGGGAGAACCTTTTCTGTAAGCGGATAGTAATTTTCTGTAAGTCAAGACCTGCCCCACTCACTGGCTTACTAGACAGCCAAAATCTAAAACAGTTTTAGCTTTGGCCATACAAGATTAAAATGCTGCTCTAATTAAATGATAATAAGATATCATAAAAACGCTAAGAAACCATAAGCAATTGGCAAACCCGTGTGCTAGGCAGCTCACTGACAAACATCTATAGACGTCAGCAATGAGTTCCGGGCTTCGATATCCTTGGCTAGAAATTCTGAAGTTTGCCTTTAATACCCAGGGAGTGTCTCAAACTTTGTAACCTTTGCTGTTTCTTCTCAGATCTCCAGGCTATTACTCATTGTCTTCACTAAGCGCTGTCTCCTCCCTCAGCCTACATATATCACAGAACCACAATGCACTATTTTCTGGAAAAGCAAGTCAGGTGACTGGGTGGCCTGACAAGATTCAGATGAGGGCAACAGAGAGAACAGCAGCAGGTGACTGCCAGCTGCGACAAGGTTTGGAAAACTCTAGAATGAGCGGAAACGCCCCATTCCCCATTCTTCCAGGTCCTAACCCACAAAACCTCCTTTCTCTAACTCTGACGCTCTGTGGTCTGTTACTTACTAAGGGAGGACAGATGGGTGGGTATAGAATATGCCAGAGTCTTAGGTCTGTTTCACCATACGCACTCTTATTTCTTCCAAAATTGACAACTCAACATGTCTAATGGGTTTCCTAAGCACTTGATTATAATCTTTAAGAACTAAAGCAAAATAGACACAAGATGCTTCCACAGAGAGACACTGGGAAGGATGCACAGAGAAAAAGAGGGCACGAGAGTCTTGATAGAACCAAGGAGAAGTCAGAGAGGCCCTTTGACCAGTTCAGGCTACAAGAGCCGATTTGAATCTCACCTCCAAACGAGAAACAAGTGTGCTGCAGAGAATGTTAATTTATGCAGAGTGTTGTTTGTTCAACTGGGAATCTTTCTCAGAATGAACACACAATAAGATCCAGACAGAACTGTTAACTACTTTACTAGAAACTTCTTGCACAGGTTGTACACCCAGGAAAAACACAAGGAGACGAGGGGATGTGCTAATTCAGCCCTGGTAGAAAGGTAGATTGACAAAACAGTTAACAAAATGCATGGGCGTCGGCTCCTTTACTAGATTTGCTGGCCACATTGAACATCCCTTTATCTCTAACTAGATGTGAAAGGACTCGTTCAAGCCCACATTGCATCATCTAATTTAACTGCAGCTTCTGTGAGAGCTCCATCCAGCATCCCGTAATCTTCATATGTGCTTTATAAATGACTCCAATCACATATATTAAGTAGTAGTATTTTAGGAACACATGTTTGTTGAGTGTGTTCATGTGATCAGCTCTGTGCCTAAGCCCATTCTTATTCCTCTGGCCACTTAAAAGACCTTTACTTGCTATCTCATTGCCACAGGAAAACTTCTGCTAACAAAAAAAGAAGAAAGGATTTAATTTAGAAAAAAATACTTTTCTATTCATTTTTCTAATAGCTACCTTAAAAAAATCATCTCTTATACCTAACTTTCACCAGAAAAAAAAAAAAAAACTGTCTGTGGTCACATGATTAAAATTAGGCAGGAACCAATAGTTTAGCTAAGTCAGACTACCTTTCTCCAAAGAAGAACTGCATAATGTGTTAAAACTTCTCTATGGAACCATGTAAATGTTCTAGCCCCAAATCAGTCATCCTGGAAGGCTTGGACATATGAAAAGATAAAATCGAGATCTACAAAAAAGAGAGGGAGAGCTCACTGGGAGAGTATTTTCCTACTAGGGTCCAGATCCTGTAGTTAGTCCCCCAAACCATAAATAAAATGAATAAATAGAAAACAAAACACTAAAATCAGAGAAAATTGTTATAAGAATGCATAGAAATAACCTAGGGAACACTTGATACGTGGAGCAGGATGATATAGAGCAACATATTGAGAATGACAGTTCAGGGCAATAAAAGAACAGAGGATTTAATTAGGTACCTAAGGAAACGCAGTAAATTCCTTTTGGCTTGCTGTATAAAGCCTGTGTAGATTCACATTAAACCAATCAAGGGAGCCAAGCTTTTTCATCCAAAAGTCATTCCACTCGACAAAATGAAGTTACGTTGTTCAGCTAGTCACAACCATTCCCCTGCATTCCCATGTTTACATGTCAAAGCAATGTATACTGGACAAAATACATGGTAGACTGTGGAGCAGGAGCTAGCCATAGGCAATCCATCCAGGTAGAAATTAGGCATTGCAGGCTAAAGGATTGTAAAGTCCTTTAAATGAGTGGGAGAAAAAAAAATGCTAATGTCAGGTTTGAGGGAGAGAAAAATATCAGAACAAATTACTTTGTCCATAGGGCAAAGAAGAAAATAAATGTAAAAACCAACAAACCCACAACAACAAAACAAACAAACAAACAAATGGTTTCTTCTGCAGATTTGGCTAACCTCTCTCCTGAGCCCAGTATGAAAACATTTTGGTCAACAATGCAAGCACAACCCAAGGCAGAAGAAAACAAAACTGTAGCTGTGATCTCACTCACCAAGTGGGTGGATGTCTGATGTACAATTCAGCTGCTTTTCTAGGAGTGCTCACCAGCAAAGCCAAGAAACAGAGCAAGTTCCAGAGGGCTTACGCAGTGAAGAGCAGATGCAACTGTTAAAATAAAAAAGAGAAAGTAGGTAAGATTCAAACCAGTGCACAAATGAATCAGGCAAGCAAATGGCATATATCTGACATGTGGGGAAGTTGAAACTAGACACTGGATGAATTAAGTTAACTCTTAGACTATTTTTTAATAGAGGAACTTTTAAATTGAAGAAAATCTAAGAATCAGTTTAGTTGCTTTGATTAGGCTCACTGGGCTTGTTTGTTTTCTGCTGTGACACACAACATGAGCAAAGACAACTGGAGGAGGAAATGGTGTCTTTGGTTTACACATCCTATCATCTATATTTATGGGGGGTGAATTATTGGGGGACATCAGGACAGAAACTCAAGGCAGGAACCTGGAGGCAGGTAGTGATTCAGAGACCAGGAAAGAACTCTACTTACTGGTTTACTACCCATGACTTGTTCAATTTGCTTTTTTATACATCCCAAGAACACCTACTCAGGCTATAGCAGCACCCATAGTGGCCTGGGCCCTCCCATATCAATCATTAATCAAAAAAATGCACCATAGACTTGCCTACAAGCCACTCGGATGGACGTAGCTTCTCAATTGAGGCTTCCTCTTTCCACATGACCCTAGCTTGCTTCAACTTTACAAACACCACATTTCCTATTCATTGTGTTGTATAAAATTATCACAATGGTACAATGGTACTTTTTATGATGAGGCTGTTCATGATGCAAACACTGAGACATACAGTCTTACTGGAGAATAGCTGAAATGTATTATTTCTAACACAATATAGACTTGGATTTGTTCTTCATGTTGACGAGTGAATTATTTCATCTTAGAACTCAACACTTTGCTCATTCAATACAATTTGTGCATTATTTTACTTCCCACTTCAGATATTTGCTAGTCAGTACCATTGTCACTAGCACGAGGTAGACCCTGTCACGAGAAGATCACAGTGAACAAATCAGAGTTGTCCTGGGAAAACCATCCAAGCTCTCCTCAACCAAAACCAGAAGCACCAAGATGTCTAGCTCATAGAAATTGTCATGAAGATTGTCCAGCTTGTCCACAATAAGACCTGTACGAATCATTAGGTCTTTTCTTCCTTCTCTATCATTAGAACTTGCCCAGCAATGAAGTCAATGGTGATTTCTCTTTTCATATAACTGAGTGTTATTGTGCAAAATGATGAGTTTCATTGAGATATTTTCTTTTTTTATTTTACTCATGCACTTAAAGTATATAATCATATTTACCACCTCATTACCTCTCTACTCCCTCTTTTCCAATCTCTCTTGTCTAATCGTCTCCACAGTTGAAATTTTAAATCCACAAAGGGAGTGGTATGGGTGTTAAATGAAAGAGGCTTAAAGAAAATGGTGCAACAATAAAGGAACTCAATAGCTCCAGTTCTCTAGTTTTCATCAACCTACTCATCTTGCACATGCAAGGTATATGTCCATATTCAGTGGAATGTGGTCATCCTTGTTCAGCATTGTGAGGTAGGAGGTAAGGAGATAATACCCTAAAGAGCTGGGATCTGCCCCTTTGGTAGAGTTTATCTTAAGTCTAGTCACTGCCTACTGGGTGCCACCTTCCTTAACACTCTTCACAGGGTCAAACTGTACTTTTAGATTAGTTACTACATTCTTTCTGACAGCTCTGCAAAGCCTTGGCTCCTCCTCAAACAGCTGTAGCAACCTAGAGTAAAATTTGGGGTGCTAATACACTGATCTTTCAGAAAGATCACTCTCCAATTGCAGTGGAGAACAGAGAAGGTAAACTTCCAGATGCCTTCCCACTGTGTCTCTTATTGAGAATTACAGCTAAGTGTCAGGTCCCAGGGACACACTGAGCCTCATTCTTCTCTGTAATATGGAACCAAAATACTCATCACATAAAATTGAGTAGTAAACAACAAACATAAAGAAGGATTAACCACCATTCCTGCCTTCCTTACTAACCTACCATGCAAATGTCAGTCCATCAGCACATTTGGAATATAAGAATAAGAAATCCATAAGGATGGAAATGCCTAATAAATGCTATGTGCCTTTAAAAGACAAACCTCAAAGGCTTGACAGAATTATAAACCTTGTGTGAATTTACCTTGTTTTAATTTTGTTTGATTTTTCAAAATTCAAGTTGGCCATCCCTGTCCAGCATAACAATATGGTCCTTTGATTTCCTCCTTAGACATTCTGTAGCCTTTAAGTCTTTGTACCACACAACTTTAGCACTTAATTATATCCTATCTTGAATAATTAGGTGTCCTTATAAGCACGCTTGTTTACTCACTTGCGCCATTCTGATCCTTTAATCTCCCCTGAATATTAGTTTTTTAATGCTATTAAGAGCCACAATTTAACAACTTTATTACAAAATAAAATCACAAGAATACTTTCAAGAAGGGTCAATATTGGGAAGCATGGAAAATCACTGTGAACCAGACAGAGTGTTCCATGCCTGTAATCCCAGTATGTTGGAGGCTGTGGCAAGATGATCATGAATTGAGACCAGCCTCAGCTACATAGCAAGAAACTAGGTCAAAATCTTCTGCTTAAAAACAAAAACAAAAACAAAAACACAAAACTTTGATACTTAAAAACACTACAAATCATAAATTTAGTAGGTAGAATCTTACAGGAATGTTTCCCTTCCTACTCACTAGCTCTGAAGACATGGACAAATCTCTTACCCTCACTCGGGAGCTGCAGTTGGGTCATACATTGTTTCAGACAGATTAACAGTTTATTCTAAACATGAGTTTAGAATCTCCAGGGATGGTAGTGAACACCTGTAATATGTAAAATTATGGAGGAGGAGGTGGCGAGTGGAGTCTATCCTGAGCTTTCTAACAGGACTCTATCTCTAAGGGAAACAATCTGTGATCAAAAATACTATAGCTAGACAAATGGATTTTAGGGAATAGAGAAATGCTACTGTTTTGCTATTGAATGGTGTTAATTAAAAAGTGAAAAGTCGTCTTCTAGAATGTGAGATGAAACTGGCCCTGATCAGTGTACACAGTGTACACAGCTCACTGGGATGACCTGAGCTCCAGCCCACAGTTCAGCTGATCAGTGTACACAGTGTACACAGCTCACTGGGATGACCTGAACTCCAGCCCACAGTTCAGCTGATCAGTGTACACAGTGTACACAGCTCACTGGGATGACCTGAGCTCCAGCCCACAGTTCAACTGATCAGTGTACACAGTGTACACAGCTCACTGTGATGACCTGAGCTCAGCCCACAGTTCAGCTGATCAGTGTACACAGTGTACACAGCTCACTGGGATGACCTGAGCTCAGCCCACAGTTCAATTGATCAGTGTACACAGTGTACACAGCTCACTGGGATGACCTGAGCTCCAGCCCACAGTTCAACTGATCAGTGTACACAGTGTACACAGCTCACTGGGATGACCTGAACTCCAGCCCACAGTTCAACTCTTCAGGCTGAAAAACTGACAAATAAACATAACAGATGTGTGCCTCTGGATCAGGTATAAATCTCTGGGTAAGATAAAGAATGATAACAGCATCTAAATAACAGGTTTACTGTGACATGACAGCAGCTATACCATTAACATTAACTATAATTATTGCTTGTTTATATTAGTGAAAATATGATTATATCAAAGTGTACTGGTTTCTGCACTGTCAAAAATCACCCTGTATTTTATTGCACGGCATAGTAACATATTTCAACAAAAATATATTTCAAAAGGCTTTTGAATATTGTATGGTACTAATCAAGTATTCAGTAACAAAGGCACTTGCTCTGAGACAGTAGAGTCATTGGATGTTGTTATTCACTATGTTTCTATCAACACTAAGATATGTCAGATAAAGCCCGGCAGGTCTATCATCCCAGGACTGGAGAGGCTTAGGCAGGAGAATCTGGAGCTTGACTGTGGGCTAACCTGGGCTATTATAAGAATAATCTGAGTCAGAAAGCAATGGGAAGAAGAGAGGGAGGAAGGGAGGGAGGGAGGGAGAGAGGGAGGGACAAAGAGAAAACAAAAAAAACAGAAAAAGAGTTATCAGCTGGAACTGATACTAAACACAATATAAATTAAGTGATAGTAAATTTAAATTTCAGTTTTCTGAAACAAATTTCTGTTCTATTTCCTCCTTGGGAAGTTATGTGACCACAATGTGATCTAATCACTGCATTTTCAAAATTATTTTTAAATATTCTTTTCTCGTATCATCAAAAGCATTAATGGTTTAGAATATTAAAGATAAATCCAACAAGAACCATTTCAGTCAGTGATGACTTGAGTTTTCTGAGCATTTTTCTGCACTTCTCTTCATAAATGCATCAGGCATAAACAAAACAGTGCATAAATAGGTCAATGTCATCCATTGATGATTATTCTGCAGCCTTTTCTCTCACAGAAATGTACTTTCTGGTTTATTGACGGCATTTAATCTAGGGCCATTTCAGAGTCAATTAAATTATTTCAACATTTTTATTTAATATTTGTAGGAAAATTTAAAAACTGAAATATTCTGTTTGAAAAAATCTTATAAAATAAACAATTTGAAATAATTAAACATTATTGGCTTTAGGGGAATAATTTGAGCATGTCTCGATTTGCAACATTTTATCGATTTTTCTACCATTAAACATATAAACGAGAGAAACAAAAAAATGAAAACTAAGAAAATACCAGGCTACATATTTTATATGAATGCCATAAATGGAAATGATAAAGACAAGTCTATAAAAAAAAGCCAAACAATAGGAATAAAACTTGGAAGATATTGTTATCTTCATTCAAACTACCAGTTCCCTAAATGGAAATTAAGTTTATAGGCTTAAAGGAAGTATTAACAATTTTCCCTTCAGATATAAAGAGAATGGTATTACAATGTGAGAAATGGGAGATTAGTGAATGCAAATTAATTGGCTTCTTTCTAATGAATAAAAATAAAGATTTCACAGACATAAAAATATGAGCATATGAGTTTCATTGCACACCATGGAAGAAAACGAAACAGAAAGTACCAATGAATGATCTTGTAATATACTAAGACCATATTGCCTTTTATTATCCATGTAACTACTCAGGAGCTGCAACCTTATTCAAAAAGGAATATACAAAGTTGAAAAGAAATAGACAAAAACAAAACCACAGTTTTCTGTTACCTCACATGGAAATTTTATAGTGAGGTGTTTGGACTCAATCTAAAATAATTTTTAGCATTGAAAATTAGTCTAGATTGGTTGAACCTTGTCAACTGTTATAGTTCACTTATTTATTTGATAAACACGGAGGGAGTAGAGCTTATACATCTGACAGCATTCAATTCCCGTTCCATGCTGTATAATGTACAGCATGTATGTAACCTTTAACAATGTGTGGCTATGGAATATTAAACATGTCACCACTCTATCTCTGCATGCATTGCAACACATACCTAATTTCACACATTTAGAATAAATATATCAATAACATTTTTGCTTCGATTGCACATTGAAGACATACAGTTTGGCATTTTCCATGGGATAAAACACATTAAGACGTAACTTTAGTAGTTTTCTTTTCACTATTTTTTTTAATGTACCCTAATGGACAAATTTCAAACAAAACATATGATTTGCATTATATTTCTAAGAGTCAGCCCTTCCCTGGACTGACAATGAGTAAAGGACACAGGCTGTGTATTCATGAAATTTGCATGCTTATAGCCAGGTTCTCATGCTGTTTAAGGACTGCCTGGGATGCTTTAAGCCCACTCCCGAAATGTGACTGTCAAATAACAGCAATCAGAGAAAGGCCAATCAGTGGTCCGTCCCAATAGTGACTAAATACCAACAATACCAAAAAGATGGTTTTTTTTCTTTTTACTAAAATGAGGTGTTCAGTGAATTTCACTTCCTTATCATGAGGAAAGTGTGGCCAACGTGCGATGCAAAGCCTACCATTGAACTTGTCTCCGCGTGAAGATCTCACTTGTTATTAGCTTTCACTGGCCAATTTTGTACAGTAGAACAAGACAGTGACATCATTACAAATGCTATTTGAAATGCATTCATGTCCCCAAGCTAGCTGAGCTGGCTCTTAGGAGAAGGGAGCCTAGAGAATATCTTTGAAATCATTCAGAAGCCCCTGCAGCTGTGTTCTGCGTCTGTTGGGCCACCGAGTTTGCGACAAATACATTAGAGAACTATTGTGTACATGTTAGGGATTAATGAAGATAGCCTCATCTTTCAAGACCCTTCCAACATTGAAAAGAAGTTCTGGGCAAGTGGCAAGGTACGCTTAAACTATATTGAAAACAACAATAACTAGATTCTCAAAATAATAGGGTTTATTCCCTGCAAACCCACTTCTGGCTGAGGAAGAAGCATCCTTGCTATAGGAAATTGTGGAATTTTTGTTGTTGCTGTTCCATAAGATAGCATTTCAATTAATTTAACTCACTCTCTCACACAGAGGCATCTGCAATAATCTGTCAAGTGCTGGCATACTTTTTCTTAGAATGCATGGCTTCTATCATAAAGATGCACCAAAAGCAATCAAAACACAATCATATTTTCAACATTTAAATGCAGGGTCTGTGATCCAAAGCTTATATTCAAAGGCTTCAGGGAAAGGGGAAAAATTCTACAGAAGTTTAAAAAGATATTCTGTGTAATACCAATTCATTAAGCAATTTTGAAAGGGTCAAATCTTATTTTGCTTAAGGGTTATCTGATACTGAAATTACTGGAGTTGTATAAAATATGCACTCTCTCCTTGCTCATTTTCTGAATGAATAAATATGAGGCCAATTTTAAACAGAATCACTTCAACTTGAACTAATAATTGTGTACTGCATGCCTAGAATAATGTTTGTTTCACAGGGATACATAGGAAAAGAATGCAAAAGAAAACATTAAATCAGTTGCTAATTATAATTAATTCATAAAGAGTGGAGGTTCATTTGTTTTAGCTAAAGTATATAAAATAGTATACATATGGAGGCCTAAAGTGCAATTAGATGACTACTTGATCATATAAGGTCTGTTTTTATTCACTGAATAACTTAGGGATACAAACTACATTTTTTAAGTTTTCAAGTTGATATAAGCAGAAACACATAGGTCTCACCAGAAACTCTGGATTTTTTGTTATTATTTCCTTGACTTTGAAAGAAGCACATGGACCATTTTCAGTAAATCTGAAATCATTAACAAAAATAAAATGAATTTGCCAAATGATGATTTACATGAGAACATTCTAGAACATCTCATTGTTATTAAGAGACTAGTAAAAATGAGATTTTAATTTCATAATTCAGAGATGTATGCAACTGTCCTCATCTTTTTTTAAAAATGAGGACAGATGGGGAATGAGGCAATGAAAAAAAAATTAAGTACATAAAGAGGTTGACCCTTGTGTATGGCATCTTCTGTCTATACCTGTGTTCTTTAAGATAATAATTATCATATTTAAACTATGTCTATGATTAGACAGTTTAATGAAGTATCATCCACTGTGTCCTGAAAGGAGTTTCTAGCTGTTCCTCATGACTCACTGTTATGGGGATAAAATTATTCCGTGCACCCTTGCATGGTACATATTCCTACCATTTATAAAGGGTAATTTCAGTAGATCAGAAAAGGGACAAAGTTAGTAGGCTACCTGAAATAGTGTGTCAATAAGCTGTTGTCCTGAGTGAAAGCGTGGCAAGAGGAGGATGACCCTAAAGTACAGACTCACCTCAACATCTAATAGGATGCTAGGAACGTTAGAAAAAAAAAAGAAAGAAAAGAAAGTGTACCAAATGAGCACAATGCTTTCAGTTTACAAATGATTTTTTTCCAAGCAGACAGCCATAAGGGCTAGTCTATAGTAAATTTCACAGGAAGAATTATAGAATTTTTCACACAAAAAAATTACTAGGACCAAGGCACTCTCTAGTTTATGCACACAGACTTCTGAAAGATGTATATCGGTTTTATCAGCACTTACTTTGAAATGAACAGTTTACTAATAACCGTAAGTGATTCCCATCTGCACATGAGCAGAGACTCCCAGGGAATTTTACTTATCAACACTTTTTTAGCCATTACTGTATTTTACGTGAAGCTAGCAGGGGCAAAAATGAAATTGTGTCTCTTCAAAATATAATTAATTTCTCTCCTACTCACTCCCCATATATCCATGTGTTTGTATATGTACATGCACACTACACATCTTTCTCTCCATCATGCACATGGATTCAAAACAGACTATTAGAACTGGAAGGGATTTATGTGAAATATTTCAGGAAAAGAGGGTAGAGGAGGGGGTTGAGAAATGTGAAAAAAATACCCATGTGCTTGCAGTGTTTTGAAAACTAAAAAGCCTATATACCAAATGCCATATAGATATAATTATATTCTCGTACTTTCTAAAGCTGTAACTATTAAGCTGATCAAAATGTTAGAATATTAAAATAAAAGGTTATGTTTTAAAATTTTAAATACAAACAAGTGCATATTTTAATCGCATTGCTATCAGAACTAATGGCATCAATAAAAATTAGGAAGATCTATTCAAAACTAATTTCAGAACTAAAATTCCCATGATGTAAGGTGCTGGAAGAAGCCATGTGAATTTTGTTCAAAGGAAGAAACAAAAATCGACCTGACTATTTACTGTGTTAATCTCACCAGTGTGAACTGTGCCCTTCAAAATACAAATTCTTCATTCAGAGTAAATATAGCCATGCTTGAAACAAGAAACCAGCATGCTTACATTAAAAAAATATTTCCAGAAAAATCATTATATTAAGCAGTAAACAAATGCCTTCATCCCTTTTGCTACCCTTCCTCTAATTAATTAACAGATTGGCACAGTCTAAGAACTAAATTTATTTTCAATTAAAATAAGAAGCCCATATGTCATGATAATTTTTTGTTACTATTTCTAATGTGCAAAACAAAGGTTTGCTTTTAGCATTGAACATAGTAATCACAACAAATCCCTTAATTTTCAATCAAGGCAAGGATACTCAAGAGCTTTTCTCCGGCAAGGTGCTACCTCAATGGCTAATCCTATTAGGAATGAGCCGTGCACTGAGACTAAATCCGCCGGGGAATTCAAGGAATCAAAGGCTTACTGTACACTCAGAAGGCAACGACTTTTGTAAAGGGCTCTATTATATGAGGAACAAAAGAATACCACTTGTGTACTTAAATATCATCTGCTTTTCCTTCCAAAATACTCCATTTTTAAGTAAAGATATGTGATTTAAATGTATTTAGAGTTCAGCTTTTGGCATCCCTCTCCGTTTTGAGGAGAAGAGCCATCTGCGGGCCCCACGGCTCGTGCATAATGATATGCTTACAAGCTGCTTCCCTTTTCTGCACAATGTACCCTTTTCACTTTAACATACATTTCCCATAAATTTTTGAATAACAAATTGGGCTGTGGAAGTTTGTTGAAATGGGACAAGGAAAATGCCTGTAGGCTAGAAAACGGAGATTTAATATATTTTTTTTTTTTTAACTAAAGGACTGGTGCCTTTGAGAAGTATTTACTCCACCTGCCCTGCCCTCTCTTGGCCCCCCAACCATGTATCCTGAGCTGTAATCCTTCAAAGCTACAGAGGAAACTTCTCCCCTCCATAGGTTAGGGCTGTACATTAACTTGGGCAAAGAGCCCACATGCCTGCCATCCATTACACCTGCTGGGTGACAAACAGATGAGAATCATCATGCAGACTCCCAACGTTTGAT
The DNA here is from genome assembly GCF_949786415.1 of Peromyscus eremicus. NCBI lineage: Eukaryota > Metazoa > Chordata > Mammalia > Rodentia > Cricetidae > Peromyscus > Peromyscus eremicus. The sequence continues at coordinate 21,118,250 of NC_081423.1, forward strand.
CTCCTGATATTGCCAGATGTCCCCATTTACATTCAAACATAACCATGGTCATTAATGCAACTTGCCCGGCTGGCATTTAATAGGGAGAAAAAGTTGAATTCTAATCTACAATTCTAAGTATGCAAAGCTTTCGGTGTATGAACACATAAGCTATTAAATATGTTTCAATGTGTATAGCTCTATGGCTATTATCAGAGCTGATTCATTTTCAGAGTGGAGACTAGCCCAGACAGAGCAGACATTAGCATATCTCCAAAAAAAAGCACTTTCATGGCACAATTAGCTTCTGAATTTTGAGTTTGAGGAACAAAATTTACCTTGATTTTTTTATCTCTTTAACACTGAAACACAGTAAGAATAATTGCGGTTGCTGGGTCTAATACATCAATAATTAGTAAACGGTTAAGCAAAGTTAATGAGGTCATGAGCTAAAATAAGAGGAGGAAGAAAAAGAGAAGGACAAGGAGGAAGGGGAGAAGGAGAAGGTGGTGGTGGAGGAGGAGGACGAGGAGGAGGACGAGGAGGAGGAGGAGGAGGAGGAGGAGGAGGAGGAGGAGGAGGAGGAGGAGGAGGAGGAGAAGAAGAAGAAGAAGAAGAAGAAGAAGAAGAAGAAGAAGAAGAAGAAGAAGAAGAAGAAGAAGAAGAAGAAGAAGGATCATCATCTGCATCCCTTCCTGACCCATCTTGCTACAAGCCCAAGAATACTGATAAGATTCAAGTAAGGAATTCAAGAACAATTTCAAGCTTGGATCTTGTGGAGAAAAAGTTCCCAAGAGTGAGGTCTATGTACTTTAATGCTACTGAGACCAATTTTAAAACTTCAACTTTGCAACTCTGGGCACTGTTCATAAGACCACAACTTAGCAGCATAGCTTGGGGGAATAACCTTCCTTGCTATTCTTTCTTTATTGCATGAAATGCTCATGGCCTATGTAATTACTGCCCCTCACCAGATACGTGGTCTACAGGAAATAAACAAGACATGGCTTTATCTTCAGAGAGCTGATGTGTGGCTCTAAGAGTACATATGAGATACCCAGTGTTGTTACACTGTAAGGCCTAAAGGGAGTAAAAAAGACTTGGAAAATACTTGCCAGGGATTTCAACTGTTTCCACCAGCTGGCATTCCTAGCTTTGGGAAGTAAGAAAGCTCTAGGCCAACCACAAATCCTCCCAACTTCTATGCCTAGAAGGGGCTCCCAGAGATCTTCAGGAGAGAAGATTTAACTTTAGCGTTAAGGAAGCCATAATGACTGTCCTAGCCACACTCATTTCCATTCAGATCTCTTCCTTTGGCTTCTTCTCCTGGACTGGAAGCATTTTCTCCATAGAGACACCACCAATGATCAGAGTTCTGGAACCAACCTTCTATCATGATGATTATATGTTCTTCATCCCACTCCTTCTTTGTGAAACTACACTATTCATTGACAAAAAAGCAACAACAACAAAACAACAAAAAAACTGAATCTCTCTTCTGTCTACCGACACCTGACCTCAGGTCTTACCTGTCATGTTCCTCTGCTTTGAAGATCAAGAAGAAATATCTGACATATTGAAAATAAATTAGTGGATCAAAAATCATTCATACTGGGTGAAATCCAACATGTTCCTAAAATCAGAATGTTTCTTAGTAACCTGACACTAAAAGTAGGGAATTTAACAACATTTGACTTTCTAACATGCAGTTAGCAAGATGGTTCAAAAATAACTTTTAGGTTTGTATACAAGGTATAGATGGAGAATGAATAAATAAATCTCATGTTTAGATTTGCTTCATTTCTAAATTATGTCCTGCATATGTAAACATTTCAAAAATGGGAAAAAAAATCAACAACACTTGTGATCCCAAGCTTTTGCAGATGAAGAGCATTTGGTCTGTATTACAGCAAGCTTTTTATTTGAAAATCACCCTGTTTGTTTTCTGTTTCCTTTTGGCCACACTGCTGTCCAGGTTTAATCTACTGGGGACCTCACAGTTCAGCTCAGTCCAGTAGCAATTCATTTTATCTAAACCCAATCTACTGTTAACACTCTTGGAATTTATAAAATGTCTTCATTATCTCTCAAAAAGGACAGAAATCCAAATCTTACCCAAATAGTATACCCCATACCACAGAATAAAAATAACAACAACAATCACCAAATCAAGGAGGGAAATGCTGGATGAATTTGTTTCAATGTCAAGGTAACAACAGAGAATCCCAATGACCCACTCACAGAATCAGAATTAAACACTGAAATCTCTGCTTTAAGGCTTTGGTAAGAGTAGCAAATATTAAATCAGGCTTAAAAATACTAAGTGCCATGAAGCCACTTTTATTTCAATCTTTCTCTGGTTGTTCTGCACAGCCCTGCAATTTTGTAGCATCTACTAATGGAAAGTGAGCCGGGATTCTATTGACACTTTCATGACAAGTCATACTTCACCTTCCATTGTCCAGTCTTCTTAACTGTTCATTATCTCCACTGCTGTGCCTACGAGATAATGATACACTGCTTCTACCCCTGACTGTAACACATTTTTGCTCCAGGGTTCTTTTTAATTGAAACACACTGCCCATGCTACTGTTTTTGGTGCAAAAGTAAACACATTTAACACAAAAATTCAGTTTGCATTTGCTTCACCAGTAGGAAGTGTGCAAAGTTACCTGCCTCCAGAAAGATAGAGAATCCTTTTGAAACAATATAGTTTATTCTTTCCTCTCAGTTTTATTACCATTCATCAGTTCTGTGGATGTGATAATCAATTGCTTCAATGAGATAAAACCACCATGGGTATTCTGACTGCTTCTGTGTGTCCCATACCCACCAAAAAATGTTTCACCAATGCTCCGGCACAGAACCCAAAGAAATGCTTCTACTGAAAAGAGGAGGCAAAATAAATTACGTCTGTTAAACTGTTTGTATCAGTTATTAATTACATTAAGTATTCACCACCTGGTCAAGGTTGTTGGTAGCTAACTTCAGGTTGTTGGTAGCTAAGCATGAGCCAGGATGCTACCCTGGCCTGGAAGATGTTCTCAGTTTGAACTGGGTGAATACAACCAAGTCAGGCATTTATATGGACAAACACTGTAACACAAACACACACACACACACACACACACACACACACACGGTACATTAGGGTATGTTGAGAAATTAGGAAATCGAAGCAAGATAACCTACTCTCCTAGGAAAACAGGATTTAGCTAGGGCATCTTTACTAATAATTTCTCTATTGACATGTGGAAACTAAGCATATTCATTTTTTCATTTTAATAAAATGTATTTTTCATAAATTTCATGTTTATTTTAATTTTGATTGTTAGCTATAAGAAATTTTAGCTATATAATACAGCTCATACTTGTATTTGTTCTAAAATTCTCTGCTTACATGGAAGTATTTTACTATTGGACAGCATTGATGAGCAATAATTCTATAGTCAAGGCAGTAAAAGAATTCTGCTCATAAAAACGTGATCAAAATATATATATAATAAAAATTTTAGTATGTGTTTTTAGATACTTCCACGACACCTGCCCCAGATGAATCATTGACAAAACTGCCAGATAAATACATTTCTATGCAGCAATATTCTGTTAGTATATGAAAACAATGAGAAAATAACCCTGACACTTCAACTATCCCCAACCACTTTTGAATACTTATATAAAAGACATTAAATCTTACATCTAGCCATTGTTAATTCCAACTCTGAAGTCTTCCAAGGTATAAAATATCTACATATGTATGTTTATATATGTGGACAATGTTTATACTAATTATTATGAACTATGCTTTTTACTACCTCCCTGAAGTGTAGCAAAAACAGTCAACATGGGAATTGTTAAGTGCTGTCCAATAGAGCACTATGTGTCATTATGACATGACGGTATAAATAGGTGCAAGGTTGGATGGAGGCATTATCCTGCTTGTCAATCTTATTTCTATTGAAAAATATACTATGGATTTCAAAGACTGTCTATAATTCAGTGTTTTAATAATATATTTGGAAATACTTACACCCCTATTTTTAACTATTATTTTATTTAAATGATGTACGTTTGTTTTTGTAGTATTTTGTGTTTTAATAATAATGAGAGAATTTCATCCTTGATTTTCCTGACTGCATATATTCATATTCAGATGCTTGCAAACTTTCTTAGTTCACAATACCCTAAGTGTGCTAGTGAAATTCTCATAACACCCTTAGGGCAAGATAATTACCAACAATTCTGTTTATTATGCAGCTGGGCTCAAATAACTTAGTAGTCATAGCTTAGGCAGAAGTTCTTGTCTATCCCTTGAGTAGTTAAAACATCTTCCTAGTTTCCTCAGCCCAAGTTGTGGTCTATAAAACTACATGGTTTTAAGTGTTCTAGAAAGAAAGGCAACACTGAGTTCCTCCTAACATACAGGGCATACCTAGTGCCAGTAGCTCTTTAAATATTTGTCTCTGTTAATAAATTTTAATTGCTACAGCTTAAGAAGGTCACAATTTGTGCTTCCGGTCAACTCTTCTGCAGACTAACTTTCAGAATGGACAATGAGTTAAGCAATTGGTCAGTTCATTGATTATTTATAAGATTTCTTTTATATATACTACTCTATTATTATTTTTTATGTCCTCAAACAGCTTACATCTTAAGATGTAATCAAAGAAGTATCTTGGCTCCATATTTTGCCACATTTTTTAATGTCAAACCATCCACATACCTCTCCAAAGGAGACAGAAGTATTAGTGTAATCTTTATTTTTTTCTCATTATTTCATTGAACTATGTCTTAGAATTTTGGGGTAAATCTTGTGAAATTCAGAAAACAGAATAAATACAAAGATGCTGTTGTTTTAAGAATCTCTTTTGAGAAAGGTACTCAAACAACCACAGGCTTAATGGACTTTTTAGGTACATTCTCTTTTTCTGATCTTCCATATAAAGAATACAGAAGTCACTTCTCTTTCAGAACAAGAAATAAAAGATGGAGTCGGTTGAAAGAAGCACCAACTTTTTATAAATGAAGGATGTGCGACCAGGAGGCAAACCACCGTCCCTAAACAATTTAAAGATGGGTAAATACAGGATATTCAGACTTAGTGGAGTAGAAAGCTCTGAGGAAGGAGTGCTGAGGTTAGAATCCTTGAGGGGTAACAGATGAACAACTGGCCCAGTGCAAACAGCTCCAAGCCTTAACAACTTCAGGAGGACTCCAGTGGGATCATCCACAGTTTTGTGAGTTTCAGTCCACAACTTCTGCTGATTCTTAACAAAGCAAACTACCCTATACCTCTGCCAGGGGAATGGAAGAGAGAAACAGTTTGAAACATACCAGAGCAGCCTCTTGTAAGCAAGAACTGCCCTCAGGAGAAACCATTTATCCAGTTTCACCTGCATAGAGTTTATCAGAAGTCGATCCACATGTGGGAAGAGGAACATCTACTCCAGCTCCCTCTAGCCTTTCACATGGGGAAGGATGAGCCCCAAGTGCTGTCCCTCCAGCCTGGCAGGGAAGGAGCCCCAAGAAGCAAGGTCAAGTTTGAGTCCAGGAATACAAGACTAACTTTTCTCCCACTGTTAACTACATTTTCCCACTCCACACCACATTACTAAAAGGCCAATTACATTAGCTTTGGCTAGCCAGAATGTCATGTTTGCCTTTAAACCATAAAATTATAAGGCACAATAATAGTTGGAACATGTTAGGATGATCAGGCTAGAATTTTTAAACACTGTGTTCAAGAAGTTTAGGGAATCAATAGGAAAAGTAGACACTTGAAAATACAGGTGGGTAATGTAAGCAGAAATTGTAAAAGCCAAGGAAGAATGTAAAAGAAGTAAGACAGGTCTAATATAATGTATCAGAAATTAGGAATGCCACTAAGAAGAAAAGCACCTGAACTCTTAATTGGAACAGAAGTTTAAGAGCTGTGCAGCTAATACTAAAGATTTAACATGTGTGATGTGTCTGCAAGAAAGACCTGAGATTATGTGATTGATAATTGTCCTGAATCAATGGGAGACACCAATCCACTGAGAAGCTTAGAGAACAACAATTAAAATGAATAGAAAACCATAAAAATGGATTAAAGCATAGATATCATAGATATGGACATACCACACTCAAATATCAGAACAAAAAAAGTGATAAATTTAAAACTTGGGGTTGTGGTGTGGCTCAGTAAAGCATGACCTCACAGGTGGAAGCCCTATAATCACTCCTCAGTACCAAAAAAAAATTAAATGAATAAGTAATATATAACAAAGCCAGGTTTTTTTTTTTAAAGTTTTATATATAGGGTCAAAGGTAAGAGTTATAGCCAACTTGTTTTTAAGACTTCATTTTCCTAGTTTGCTTTCTATTGTTGAGATAAAACACCAGGACCAAATAACAACTTGGGGAGGAACAGGTTAATTTAATTTTAAAGCTTACAGCTCTGAGCTGAAGGGAAGTGAGGCAGGAACTCACAGCAGAAATCTAGAGGCAGGAACTGAACCAGAAACCATGAAGCGGTGCTGCTTACTGGCTTGCTTTCCCATGGATGCTCAGCCTTCTTTCTTATATTTCCCAGATCACCTGCCCAGGGCTGGCACTGCCGACAGTGGATTGGGCCTTCCTCCATCAATCATCAATCAAGAAAATGCCCTACACACTTGCCTGCAGGCCAATCTAATGGAAGCATTTCACATATTGAAGCTCCTTCTTTATAGATGACCTTAACATTTTGTCAAATTGGCAAAGAACTAACTAACCAGCATGCCTTCCAAGGAAGAATGCAGGAGATTAAAATATAAAGCTTTGTGAGAGATAAACCCACCAACCTAGAATTTTATGCATTGTGAAATTATCCATCAAAGTCAAGGAGAAATGAAGAGTTCATCAGATAAGCAAAATTTATGGTCCTCTCTTTCCAGGAACTGACCAGTAAGAAATTCTAACATAAATTCAGCAGAGAGAAGTAAGCTAAGGTAGGTGTGAAGGCAGGCAAGCTCTATAAGGAGAGGATGCATCAGAATACGAATAGGAAAGGCTAAAATGCAATATTGTACCTTTTATTCTTTTTTTTTGTTTGTTTTTTTTTTTGTTTTTTTGAGACAGGGTTTCTCTGTGTAGCTTTGCGCCTTTCTTGGAACTCTCTCTGTAGACCAGGCTGGCCTCGAACTCACAGAGATCCGCCTGCCTCTGCCTCCCAAGTGCTGGGATTAAAGGCATGCGCCACCACCGCCCGGCTGGTACCTTTTATTCTTAATTGGTCTACCACAGAGCAATTATGCAGAGTAATGCATTCATGCAATTATACTCAGATGTATATGTTGGTATACACAAGTACATTCATATTTAAATACTGGGGTATTTTTGTTTGCATTTTTCATAAGATGTATGCAGAGCAGTGTTATTTGAAAGTGAACTTGGGTTAATTGTAAATGTATATTTTATGTTCAGGGCAGCAACTAGAAAAGGAAGTAGACTTGTAGACTTGTCGTATGATAAAGGAGATGAAAGAAATACAAAATGTTCAGTTAAAACTTCAGAAGGTAGACAGAGTGAAGACAAATATGTCACTGATCAAAAGGCATTGGGGGTGGTCCCCCAACTCATCAGTGATCATCCTAAGACAAATGTATAAACACACCACTTAAAAGATAGATATTATTAGATTGCACCAGAAATGGAGACCCAGTCTGGAGAAGTTAGTGAAATCATGACTGAGTTCAACAGCACACCCATCAACTGATTTGAATGGTGTTAACAAACTGCTTCATCCAATGAGAGTGGATTACACATTTTTTTTTTACAAGCCCTGGATCAATGTTCTCTAGGAAAGGCTACATTCTGGACCTAGAAACACACCTGAACAAATTTAAGACAATAGAAATCACACAATCAATTCATCTCGAACAGAAAAATTAAACTGGAAATCAATAATAGAAAGTTGGCCAGAAAATTCTAAAATATTAAAATTTATGGGATCTATGATAATCTGGACTTAGAGTAAAAGTTATAACATTGACTGTGTATGTTAGAAAAGATGAGCATTAAACACCCAATCGATTGCCTTAGGGAAACTGGGAGAAGGAAAAATAAATTCAAAATCAGTAGAAAAAAAAGAGGAAAGAAAGTTGTCTCCTCAAAGGGGGGAAACCCACTAGACTCATTAGCCTGTGGCCTTAATGATGAAGAAAAAAAAAGCAAAAGATCAGACACAAATTGCTAATATGAGAAAGGAAAAAAAGAACATTAATATAGATCAAGTAGGTCATGTGAAGCTAAAAAGACAAAAAATACAGACACATAAAAGCCGGAAAGTCTGATAACCCAGATGAAATGTTCCATTTCTACTAAAGACAATCTATCAAGAGGCACATGGAAAGAAAGAAACAATTGAACTGGCCTGCATTTGTTTAAGAGATGGAATGACTAACTATAGACAGGTTCACTGGTGAATTCTACCAATCATTTAGGGGAAAATTATGCATTCTCTCCACAATCTCTTTAGGAAACTAAATGCAGATGGGATGCTTCTTGGCTTGGTTAAGAGGTCAGTATTATCCTGATACCTAAACCAGAGAAATCACAAGAAAAGGGATCTGGGTTGGGGACAGTTCAGTGAAGAGCACCTGTCTCACACACAGGAGGTTGTTGTATAAAGGAAGCCATCCACGCAAAACAGGTGCAAAATCCACTCATGAAGTATTAACCAATTCATTCAAGGATCAAATGAGATTTTTCCAAGATTGAAGACTAGCATAATATCTACAAATTAATGAATGAGTAGAGTCCATCACAGTCTAAAGAATGCTCAAATTGCTTTAAATGATTACTTTTATTAATTAAAGAAAAATATAACTGTCTTCAAATGAAGGACAGAGAATTATCAATGATTTGTTATAAAAGCATTTAAAACAAGGAGGCTTTAGCATGCCAGAAATGCAAAGAGCATGCTGTGTTCAATGGTTGGAAAAATTGGTAATTCTAACCCAACGGGAATGACTTGTGGAGGAAGTGTTCATGAATAGTCACTGCCAGGTTCTTTACACATAATGTATTAGAGATAAAACCAGATTAAACAGAAGCACTAAGTGAAATGTACTCAGGAACAAGGGGGTGTGGTCACTCAATCAGCACATTCAAACACTGGCTCTAAAATTTCGGCCTATTTATTCATGCCACCAACACTCAAACACACCTGAGGTACTGACTATGCAGAGGATGTCTTGTCAATGCTGCCGAGAACGAGTGGCCTGTAAACTCCTTAGCACAAAGTTATTAGAAAATTAATAGTTCATTTATCATCATACTATATATCTGCTGTGGGATGTCCTGTATGTTGTGAATAAATAAAACTCTGATTGTCCAGTGGCCAGGCAGAAAGGATAGGGTAGGCAGGACAAGGAGGAGAAGAATTCTGGGAGGTGGAAGGCTGAGGAGAGAGAGACACAGCCACCGCCGTGACAAGGGAGATGTAAGGTACTGGTAGGCCACGAGCTAAGTAGCAACTTATAGACTAATAGAAATGGGTTAATTTAAGATATAAGAACTAGATAACAAGAAGCCTGCTGCAGCCATACAGTTTGTAAGCAATATAAGTCTCTGTGTGTTTACTTGGTTGGGTCTGAACAGCTGCGGGACTGGCGGGTGAGAGAGATTTGTCCTGACCTTGGGCCAGACAGGACTGGAAAAAACTATAGCTACATATATCTGTGTCATAAAACCAAATGAAGACTATCACAAAAGCAACAAACCCTAGTGAACCTGTTTACATCTTGATCCAAGGTAACATGATGTCCATCCTGAAGCCTGACAAACTCACTGGGTAGAAACAGGCGAAAAGGGAGAATCACACTGAAACAACCAGCCTGAAGCAGAGATGATGAGGTGAGGGGCTTGATATAAGGCGTGGAATTGGGCTGAGACATTAAGTGCGCAAAATAGCATGCAGAACACAACCTGAAAAATTGCAATGGACAGTTTAGTTTTTTTTTTTTAAGTTTGTGTGGGGCTTGTGCATGTGTATGTGTTGTATGCAAGAATGTGCATGGACATACTTGAGTGTATGCATGCAGAATCTTGCTCTACCACTCACCTTATTTCTTTGAGATAGTATCATTCATTGGACCCGAAGCTTGATGTTTTAGGTAGGCTGGCCAGCTAAGAACCTCCCGGTACCTGCCTGTCTCTGCCCTATAATGCCAAGGTTACAGGCACATGTGCCCATGCTTCAGTTTTTAAATGGGTGCTAGGGATCTGAACTCAGGTCCTTATGTTTATATAGCAAGTGCTCTAACCTACAACTGAAATATCTCCATGGCCCTATAGTGGGCATTTTAGACGGTGTCAACTCTGGAGGAAGAGATACTCAGTAATTTTAAATGAAGTACAATAAACTGAGCTTTGAGATTATCTAATAAATAAGACTTTGGTTGGATATAAGAAATTATAAAAATGATTAGGAACTTCATCTCTGTGAGTTCCATAAGAAGAAAATATTTACTCAGGAAGAAAATGTCAGAAAACTCATGTGTCTGCTTACAATACAAGCTTTATGTTCTCAGTTTATATTTTAACAACATCAACATAGCTGGATAGTGAGGAAGAAATATTTTTGATGCTGGTGATCTAGGAACCTAGGAATTAAGTCAACTTTAACTAGAGTTTATTCACTCTATGGGGAATGAAATATAACGAAAGCAATTCATTGTTTTCCAAGGAATATTTTAGACACTGAATACTGGGAATGTTTTAGGAGACAGTGCTCCTTCAAAGGACCAAAGAATCCTTTAGAAGACACTACCACTGAATCCTCCCTCCATGTGGAACAATGTTTAACTCCACCCATGCTTCAAAAATAATTAAGGACTCATAACACCATGAAAGTGTTATTAAATTACAGTGTTGGGCAGAAATCCACAAAGACCATGCTGGCAATTGTCGAGAGACAGCCCGAAGGGACCTACTCTGGTGATGGAATGGCCAAACACCCTAACTGTCGTGCTAGAAACCTCATCCAACTACTGAGGGATCTGGATGCAGAGATCCATGGCTAGGCCCTGGGTGGATCTCTGGGAGTCCAATTAGCGAGAATGAGGAGGGTGTATATGAGCGAGAATTGTTGAGACCAAGGTTGGATAAAGCACAGGGACAAATAGCCAAATGAACGGAAACACATGAAATATGAACCAATGGCTGAGGGGTCACCAACTGGATCAGGCCCTCTGAGTGGGTGAGACAGTTGATTGGCCTGATCTGTTTGGGAGGCATCCAGGCAGTGGGACCGGGTCCTGTGCTCATTGCATGAGTTGGCTGTTTGAAACCTGGGGCCTATGCAGGGTCGCTTGGCTCGGCCTGGGAGGAGGTGACTGGACCTACCTGGACTGAGGCTACCAGGTTGATCTCAGTCTGCGGGGAAGGCTTTGCCCTGGAGGAGATGGGAATGGGGGTCGGGCTGGGGGGAAGGTGAGGGGGGCGGGAGGGGGGAGAACAAGGGAATCCATGGCTGATATGTAGAACTAAATTGTATTGCAAAATAAAAAATTTAAAAAAAAAAAAGGAAAGAAAAAAATTTACAGTGTTGGGAATGAAATGTAAATTTGTGATCCAATATAGCATTGGCATTTCAACCTTTTTTATCCTGAAGATCATTAATAGTAAACGTTCAGAGGAGGAGTAAAGTTGCAGGACTGAGAGAATCCAAAGTGCTACTCCATAAGGAGCCTTAGCTCAGTGCCACTTCAGGCATCCTCCACCTCTCTTGGTCTCTGCTTGCTCAACACCCATGAACGGCAGAGTTTTTAAGTGTGAAAGAGGCAAGGTTGGGTGAAAAGGCAAAATATCATCTTTAGGCCAGCTTGATAGCAGATGACCAATGAGAAAAACAAATGGCTTTACCTGGCGGTTGTTTACACTGCAAAACAAACAAACAAAAATATCCAAGCACAGAAAACACAAGTTAGCCACTCAAAAAGCACAAAGAAAAGAGAGCAAAGGAGCATACACATCTCTTAATATAAAGGAATTTATCCAGATTTTAGTGGATTCAGGAAATGAAATGAATATGAATATATTAGATCTGACACATCACACGGGAAGAACATGGTCTAAAATCAGGGAATTCAATTACTTGGCAGGTATAGCTGACTATGTCGAATAACAACAACAAAAAACCCCACTAATTTTGAGAGGCAGTGTACCCTAGTAGAGAAGCCTTTTCTTTATAAGAGAGGAGAAGCTGACTTGCACCCTTATAATACCCTGTGCACCAATCTAAGAAACTGTCCACACAAATATTTTCAGGGAAATCTAAGTTTGATGTCCTTCCCTATATGACTAAAGATCTGGCCCATGGGTGACATAAACAGAGTTTCCATTATGGGTAGCATAAGGGTTTTTCTAGGGAAAAAGGGTTAGGCACACTCCAGCCCCATGATTTACTCTGTGATTCAGGCTGAAGTCCCAGTAAAGAACTCTACACTCCAAGGCAGTGGGGAATGTTTTAAAATTATTTTTCCTCAACACACCATTTATTCCAAATGATAAGATTACAGCCTCAAGGAAAATCACACCTTTAAAATAAATCATTTGTCTTGGCTCTTCCCTGAGAGAGGTTGAGTTTTCCTGGAAAGTTAACACTCCTTGTCAGAGAAGAAATAAAAATAAACGTGGTACAGGCAAAGACGACATTTGAATCCAAACAAAAGTTTGCCTTTTGCAATTTCTTTCTTTTTCTCCTTGATCATACAACCTGATGTGCTAAGAAAAAGTCTCAATTTAGCTTTCTATAAGCTCTTTAAATAGTTCATATATATAGTCCCTCATAGAAAGATTCACTCACAAACTTTCGTCAACAGGACAAAATACACCATTTGAAAACTGCATTAGTAGCTGGGGTGGGTGGGAAGTATATGGACAGAAATGCTGCAGGGGGAAAGGTGCAGTGGCTTCTTTACTGAATGTTTCAGTGTGTTAGACAGAGACTGCTGCAGTCTCATGAGCTGAAACCACCTTTAGGCTGACAAACTTCCTCCCACAAGACTTTATATTTTTTGTCTATGATATATGTAGAAGTGCTGGTCCAATTGGAAGCTCCATTGCTAATCCTTGACCAGTTAACTACTCCAGACTGTTTCTCTTGGTGCAACTGCTCTACCTACCTACCTACCTACCTACCTACCCACCTACCTATGCTTACACTAGAATTTGTCACAAAATGAATAAGTGGAGACATTGAACAATCTAGAATGTATCATGTAGACACAATATGGGAATTGCCTCGGGTGTCTAAAGGTTGAGTTGTGAGCAGCTGGACCTCTCCCCTGGACAACTGCAGTAGTCTCAGCAATGTGGCTTTCTAGGCCCTCTCTTGTCTAGCTATCATTCACACTATACCCTGTAACATTTTTTGGTTTAAACTTTTCAGTGTTTGCATGTTATAGCATCAGTGGGTATGCAGCTTTGTTCTACTGACACCTTCAACCTGAGTACGCATGGCCAGCATCTAGTGCAGCCTGGACTTCTTACAAATGTACTTCATCAGACTGAAGAGAGAACCTCCACAGGAAGCCCAGTGGAAAAAACTCCCATAGAATCTCACTAGCCAGGAATATTAGCAGGAGTCCCCAGAGAAGACACTTGGTAATGCCCAAACAGATTCTGTCACCCATACTCATGATTCTTCAGAGCCACCATGAGAACACTCATTTTTACTTCTTCTCTGAGTGCCTTTTGATGTGCATATCCAGACAACCTGTGTTCACCTGTCCTTTCCCTTCTTAAAACGTGTTGCTGCCATCCTTCATAAGCATCAAGCCTCTGTTTTCTGGGCCTTGTGATGCTATGCAAGCTTCAACCCACCTGCCTTTTGGTTTCTCAAGCGGGACTCCTCCATGTAACTCACTACAGATCTCCTATTAGTTTGCACAGCATTAAGTGCTTGGTTGGTTGGTTTGGGGAGACACAGTATCTACCCAAGTGTCTGTTCAGAAGATAGTCACTGCCTGCCTTCTGTTGTCATGCTCCTTTTAAGAAGCTAGCAGTGATAGTTTCATGTTTCCCCTTGTGTTCTTTATCCCCAGGCTTTTCACAACCTGTCCCCTCATCAAGAAACACATCTGTCAACTTTCCTCCTGGGCCCTTTCTACTAGGTAACTTTAGTTTAGTCCCACTCTATCCTGTGCAGAGTATTATTTTGACTAGAGATTGAAGAGAATTGCTCTGTTGCCTCTCATAGGAGAGAACTGATTAGATTCCACAGCCTTCCCAGCACAGTATCTGACACAGTAGAGAGAATGCAAAAAACAATATTTTGAAGGGGTAAATTACTTCAATTCATTACACTTCTTTGTTAAAAATCAAGCTATCACTAAAGCATTGAGTACTTTGAAATCCAAATTTGAGCAGACACAGCAAAATTAGGGTTATTTATCACAGTGTCCTAGGGTTTAATAATTCCCCAATATGTGTTAATGCTGAACATTATTGTTTACATTAAAAAATAATACTTGTCTTAGAAAATTCTTTCCAACATCCTATTACAAACTCATAGGAAGATTTTCACTTAACAGCTTACTGAAATTAATACAATTTGATGTATATATAGTTATTTCCTCTGCAGCCTTGTAAGGTGAAATAATCCTATGAGGACAAGAAGACTCATAGCTAAGTAACCTGAGTGCATATTACTGTAACGAAAAGTAATTATCAGTAAAAATAAGTCACTTGTAACTCTAGTAGGTAGGAACCAGACATTGAAAAGAAAAGGCAGTGACACACAGTCCTTAACGTCCAAGCCATGATCATACATGAGACTCCTGTCAGTTAATAAAAATGCCTGGGGGCACTGATCAGCCACATTTCTATGATTCTGTGTAATAGTCACACATATGGGTGGGTATTACTTATGGCTAAGCACTATTTACTCTACAAATAAATTACTATGTAGCTTACATTGTTAGGGTCACATGGTAGCCCTATAGCTTAAAAGACTGAAATAACCATGCATTTATCTTGTCACTACAGGTACTTACAGTGTAATTACAAGGTCAACAGTTACCATGTAATTCCGGAGTTTCCACATTGTGGTTCTTAAACAACAAAAAAGTAGACTGTCTTCCCAGTACCCTCCAGAAGCCCTATCTGTGTTCTACCATCCCACTTGACATGTGAAACAGATGCAATGATATTTTTAAAGGAAAACAAATCAAAATATAGTCATAAGAAAAATCACTCAAGTTGTCAGACATCTAGATCAGAGACTCCATTTTCTTGGATTTCTAAAAGTTATTTTAATTGTAGTACCACCCCCAATTTAGACAGTGACTCAAGATAAAAGGTAACATAAAATGCCATTTTGTTTAGCAGGGCTAATTTTCTAATAATGACTGGTTATATAGAATAATGAGGCAGCACACATTTAAAGTTGTAGATTTCCTGAACAAATCAGGACAAAATGGCATGGCATCCTAACTCATGTCATACCCATAAAGTGTCATCCTCCTGTATTGCATATCTAAGTACTTTTCTCTATGCCAGTTTAACATGGTAACGCTCCATACATAATCTTGTGGCTGTCTGCTGGATGATAGAACTAAATCAAGGGTTTCATTAAAGTCTTTTAAAAGTCTTCAAATCTTCCTTCCTTTATGTAGAGAAGCAGGTCATTGCTTTGATAGTCAAGATTTGAACAACTCATTCCAAATTTATTATAGGTTACTATCATACAGAGAATAATAAAGAATTTTTTTAATTACTTTAGCTCATAAGAATGGGCTGATAGATATTCCATCAATGTTACGATTCCCTTGGATGGAGAAATGCTAAATGCTAACCCAAACAGATTTTAAAACCATAATTACTTGGTAAACAAGGGAATCATAGCCAAATAATTATTCATGAGTACAGATTAAATTCAACTAAATTTTTTCCCTAAATTTCTTATTGAATTCTCTATCTGTGGTGAAGTCACTAGGCACGGCACCATCAAAATGCTGTTGCTTCTCCAATATGTTTTATACCAAAAGAGCAAGCTGTACGGTGGGTTTTGGTAGAGGGTTTTTGTGTTTTCCTCTGGTAATGAGGCATAGATAGATAAGTTAGCCAGCAATGATAGAGTTGCAGTATTTAAAAGGCTGTTTTAGAAAAGCAAAAACCAAGTGATGACAAAAGGATCCCATAATTAATTCTCATACGTAATATCTCATGATAGAAACCAGTGAAGAAACTGTAGGCTACAGAGACAAGTGAGGAAACAGCCTCTTCAAAGTAGAGTGTCAAGGTTGAAGACTAGACCAGGGAAACCCAAGCAAACCTCTCTCTGTCACCTAATGAGTTCACGAAGCTCCCTGTAGCAGGAAGGATCATTTTGGAATGTCTGATCATAATTAACTTACATATATTTTAAATCGGTTTGTTTTTTAAGGGCTTATTTGGATCTTTCACTATAGTTCTTAATTTACAAAGCAATAAAAAAGAAGGGGAAAAAGACACAAGGTACAAGGCCTACCTATAACATATCCTTTTTTTTATTTTAAAAGTACAAAAATTGTGTAGAGGCCAAGATGAGCTAAAATGTTTGCAGAATATTCAAATGGGAAGAAAGGACAAAAGATAGGGATAATTGTAAATTGTCCTTATCTTTATCTTATTTTTTTCTTCTCTTTTAATAAAAGTCTCATATATCCCAAACTAACCTCTAATTTTCTATGTAGCTGGGGTAACCTGAAAACTATGACCCTCCTCTCTCTACCTCTCGTTGATTTTTCAATATGACTTACAAAAATATATTCACACATTAAATCTCATGTAAAAATTAAGAAAACACAAAATAGTAGTGGCAGAGAGCTAGCAACCTGCCTAGCTTTGCAGGAATAGGAGGGTGAGTAGAAGAAACCTGCTTCAGCCAGCTCGCTGTGGAGATGCATGGAGGAAACTGTGAATGGGATACTCACATTGACCTTGTGGTTGTTGCAAGTAAGAAAAATGCATATTATTAGTGGTGTACTGACCCGCAGGATCTGACCAGTAAATGATTCACACCATGTTTATTCCACACTTTCACAAGCATGCATTTCAATGACTGCTCCCATTCTGTTCTTTTATACTAATTTTCAGTAAGGGAGAAGCACCGTACCTCTAAGTTTTAAATATAAAAAATGACACTGATTAACCTTTAAAATGGTGCCATTTAATCAAAGCAAGTAGATCTTTAATGGGTTTTAAATGGACTAATAAATCACATGCTTTTTTTTTCTAACATGAAAATAAACGAAATATTTTGGGAAGAAAATGCACCATTTTTCCTCTCAGCATGCTTGCATGAATGCAGACGTGGAGACAGCTGACAGCAGCTCCAAGTGACTGTGATTTGGAAGGTGACCACTTTTCCTCTATTTCGGCATGCTCTTAATTTTTCTACCGTTCTCTTTGCCTGCTTGGGAACAAGACAACCCAGTTGCATTTGGTAGCATTTCAGCAACCTTGACAGATTTTGAGACTAGGTCTAAGGAACACACTTGAGTATCATGTAGAAGGCAATTGATCTTCCCCTCCAGGAGAAAGTGACCAGAGAAAATGAGTATGTTTTTCTGCTCATTCCCCTGCCATTACTAATTCTCCTCAGGCACAAATAAAGAAGGAAGCAACCCTTAATCTCTGAAAATACAGGCTGGAACCCCTGTGGTCAATGCTGAGTGTTTGGAGAAATTGCTCCTTGCTATTCCTGAAGATACATATGTGTTCTCTATGAGAATGGGCAGGTTTCTCTATGCATATGGTAGCCTGCCTTGTGCCTGGTTTAGTGTTAGCTCGTGCAACCCATGTGACTGAATGAATGGAATTAAAAAAAAATGTAAGCCTGATTATTTGGGACTAATTTATTTGTTTTGACTACACACAGACCTAGATGTGGAATAAGGTGCCAGTCATGGTAAAATAGTTTCAGAGCTGAACCTATTCAGAGGTTCAGCTCTGAATAGCCATCACTGAACTGAGGGAGGCAGGTACCAGAGAGGATCTACAGGTTGGAAGAGTGAGGAAGGGGTGGGTAGCTAGTTAATGTGTAGGGTGGAATCAACTTCTGAGCCAGCATTTAACAACTGCTTCTAGTATTTGGTGCTTATGCTGTGTTAGGCACTTAAACGGAACATTTTACAAGCACTACTCCACTTTATTCAATGACTCAATTAGGTTTTGATGATTGATGTTGCAATTTTACAGATGTGGAAAGTAAAATCCAGAGCGATTGTAAAACTTGTCCAAGGTCACAAGGCTATTTTGAGTGTAAAAGGTTGCTAATATAGTACTTTGGGGGAATGGCCTCCTGTCGCTTCAGCTCCA
This sequence comes from Peromyscus eremicus, assembly GCF_949786415.1. Lineage (NCBI taxonomy): Eukaryota > Metazoa > Chordata > Mammalia > Rodentia > Cricetidae > Peromyscus > Peromyscus eremicus. Next base: position 21,136,559 of record NC_081423.1, read on the forward strand.
CCAATAAAATCTCTATCCAAATGATCCCTTTCTGTAGTATGAGGAAACATGCCTTCTTTCTTATAAAAGGAAGCAAACTTTCTGATCACACAGCATCTAGGATATTTTATCCTTTGATTATAGCATCCTACTTGTCTTCTAGATCTAAACCCTCCCTTCTGGTGTGGCTTTCCCATCAGGTTTTGATAGTGCTCAAACCCGTGTCGTTATTATCCCTGTTCTATATCACTTTTGAATGAAAGAGTTACATAGCTTTGGCTTTGTCCACTTTAGCTCTTGTTCTACTATAGGAAACTGCCACTCCATGCAGAATCTACCTTTTCTGAGTTACCTAAAAACAGGGCAAATGACAGGGACACATTTTATCATGACCTGTTGCTTCTGATTCCAGTGACCACCAGTTGAAACAATGGACACTTGTCTTCTGAAATCCCCTGCTGGGTCTCCATTCCTTAGAAGGCTTCCATTCCAGTGACTCTTGGTTGAAAGGCCTCAGGAGTCTTGCTGGCAATGTATTCCATTGCTGTTTTTCTTCTCTGCTAAATCACTGGGGTGATAGCTGAGGGTTAAATAATCTACTGATGATTACTACCCCTACATCGCCAACCCAACTTTTCCATTTGCATGTCAGAACAGTACATTTTATTGTGCCTTCAGCATCATGGCCATATGGATACACATTGTAAACTCTATCCTAGTACAGCATAGCCTGTGTTCAACATATTCTTTCCACTCTTTCTTATTTGAAAACACTTGTTTGTGTGTTTCATTCATTTAAGCCAAAATTCTGAAATACTTGATCCCTCAATCTCCATTACACTCTTTTATTTGTTTTGTTTTGTCTACCCAATAATTCTTCAAATTTCCAAGTATGCTCTGATAGTTTCATCCCATTTGTAGTGTGTGATGGTCTAGATCTCTGTATCATGTCCTGTATTTGCTTCTTCAGTGAGTCCCTTTCACTGCTCTTAGTGTGGTATTTCTAAAATACCTATCAGATCACACTTTACATCTACACAATCCCTCCTGATTTCCCACTTCCAATTTCCTTATCCCATCTATTTAAGATTTGGCTAGAACTGCCCTTGTCAACTCAGTGACTGCAATGTGCTTGTCATTACTGGATTCTAGCACAACCTACGGTCCTTGGCCTGGTGTTGTCTTTCCCACCTCTGGATAATTCCCCACCCTACTGCTTTTGCACACTGAATGACATTTACTGCCAAGCAAAAATATGTTTTATCTCAATACCTCACATAGAAAAGAATCATCTTCTTGTTGAGATAAGTCTTCAGTTCCCACCAAATAGAAGGGAGCTCACACTTCTTTGAATTTATCTTCAAACTGTAAATAGATTTTAGCCATTATCTTTCATACTATCATCTCACCTTTATGTGATCTATCTATTGCTCACAAGTCATTGAATTCAAAAGCAATATTTTCACTCATTTTGCTATTTCTATCACTACCACAGAACCTCCCATCCAGTAAGAACTTAATAAAGGATGCTTAACTAAAAGTGGCATTCAATGGGTAAGGACCTTTATTTTTAAGATTAAGCAAATTACCATGCAATCTCTATTATTTTGAAAACAATCAGTAGGATTTAGAGGCCATTTAGCCATAGAACAAATGAGATTTATTTTGCAGATCAATTAGTTAGAAGTCAAGAACACATATTTCCAGACACTGTGCTATCGATAGACAATTGGAAAGTCCTTAAATAAGTAATTTATCTCTGTTTGATCTAAGTATTTCATTTGCAAACTGAGATGCAAAGAGTGTTCTCCAAGATCTCACTGTTTTGCAAATATCTATTCTTAATGAGGACATAATTAACCATACAAGGCAGACAAATGGGATAGGATAGGATAAATGTTACTAAATAGCAGTTACCCCAAAATTAAATTAAATAAATAAACAAACAAACAAATCTGGTTTCCTGTAAAAAACTAGAGGTAGCTATTCAATCAATGTCTGCTGTCTTTAGACATTTCCTTAAGATTTTCTACAGCTGGGGTTTTTCAGTGAGAACTCTAGAAACTTCCCCCAAAAATTGTCATGGAAATTGTCATTTGGGTAGGAAATATATGTCTTCGCAGAAACATCAAAGGTACCTCTCTACATTCTCCAAAACATCTTCAAATCAAGTACACAGTTATTTTATTTATGGTTCTAACTCACTCTGACCAAAAAAAAAAAAAAAAAAAAAAAAAAAAAAAAAAAAAAAAAAACCAACTTTGTCTTTGATTGTGCAGATCCTGAATATTTATATACTTTTCAAGTCGATGTAGTTTATTGAAGAAAAAATGCAGCTCAGTCACATCTATTAAATATTAAGTATTTTGCTGGTAATGCAGAACAGGTACACAGCCTTGTGATCATGACCTCTAGAGATAGACCTGGGTACTCTCCCCACACACATACCTATTTGGTTGCAAAGGAGATTAAAAAAAAAAAAAACTGTGCTAACAGAAACCTGGCTTAAATAACACATTGAACAGTAATGTGGTGTTAAGATGAAATGTGTTTGAAGTTGCATATTACATCCAAAAGAGCACTGCCATAATTCATAGTGATTAATGTTAATGTCAAAAATATTAAAGAAAGTAATAATGATTTGTATCTTCATGTAATGGGCTACCCTTTCTTTGATCTTTTATTCTCTTTGATCAATGAAATTAAGGGGCAATAAATTTCAAACCAATAAAGAGGAATTCATCTTCCCCCAGTGCATTGGTCAGCCTGTGGGAATAACTGCCATGGGAGGTCAGAGAGACAAATGCTAAGGCTGGTGTTAAAAAGGGATCAGATAATTTTATGACCATTAATAACGTTTGTCATGCTGCAAGCTCACACACAGATAAGGGGAATCCAGCTATCCTTCTAGGCTCAGACTAATTACCTTCTGGGTCACAAAGACACTGCTTGGCCAGCACACAATGCTGGTGACTGTTGCCCTTTCAGAAGGGATTGTGGCAACGGAGTAAAGAACCAGGTCAGTGAAGACCCTCAGAGGCTCTAAGACCTGAAAACACATTCTCCTTGCTTTGTATTTCATTAAGCAAACACTGAAATGAAAAATGTATCTTTGAAAATCCTAGGCTCCTTTGTTTACAAAAAAAAAGAGAGAGAAAAGCATGTTTTTCAACTTAACTGTCCAAAAATGTTTAGTCTCCCTAATTACCCAGGATTGTGAACCTCTTCCTAGATCATCTATTAGATGATTGGACACTTGGTAGGCAGGGTACAAGAGAAACATTCCTACAGCAAGATGAGTCAGCATAGGCAAGTTTTCCCAGCTTTATCTCAACAGTAGCTGAATCTTGTCCAGGCACTCTGCCTCGCAAGGCTTTTTTGCCTTTTGTAGATTTCTGAGACCTCCCTTCAGAATGTTTGTGTAAATTAGGGTCTGGTAGGCATATCTGGCTTACCAAATGTTTTATGTAAGCAGTCCTTTATGTTCTAACCCCACCCTCCCTACAAGATCCTAATATTTACTGGTCTTAATGATAAGTGCCAATAACTGCTAAACATATAATACTTCTTCAGACATGTTTCCACTAAGTGCTACCCTGTCTGTCATCACATCCATGTCATAGCCAAGGAATTGTGTACTGTTCCCACGGTTCAATATCACCTACACACATGTGGCCAATTTGTTTATTGTGTCCTACTCTCTTTCTAGCAAATGCCTAACATGACACAGAAGACAGAATGCATTTATTAGCATCTAACAACCTACAGGTTACTGAAAACTGACCATGATGTTGCTAAATCATGCCATTCACAGCACTCAGCAGCAGGACCTCATGAGCCTCTAATAGACTTATAATAAACAGACACATTTACCTTCATAAAACTGCAGGGGTAAAGCTGAGGTTGGCTGTGGTGGGAAAAATCTCACAGTCATCAGTAATTTATTTAAAAGACTCAGTAGTTAGGCTCCATACATTTACATACTGGTAACTACAAGAAGGTAGGACTAATAACTGTGATAAGTATCTGATAGCAATACCACTTACTAAAATCCATTGCATGAAACATTTAAATAAATGTTTATAATATCAAGTCGCTTTCTTACGTATCTGTTAATGTGCATTTTCCCAGGAACTTCCCTGGTATCTCACTTCTTTTCTGCTAAATCTTCTATGGGTTTCTGTGTTCCTGACCCTAATCTTACAGTTGATTGATGCCACAATGCCAGTTTAGAGCGAAGACATCTGACAGTCATCCCATCCGGGGACAAAGCTGTAGCCTTCCAGCAACCACTTAGAGCTTGTGCAAAAGAGTTAACCTCAAGGTTAAGATGTAAGAATCATTTCTGAGTACTGATTTTGCCAGAGAGAAAGTCTTGGGCTGATAATGTAAATTAGGGCTCATCATCATTTAAAACTGTAAGAATACTTGAGATCCCTGCATTGCTTGAGTTCACAAAAGAATGGGATGAGAAGAACTGAAGACAATGAGTGCTCAAAGCTCTTGGAAAGTTGTGGTGTTATGTGACACCAAAAGGTTTTCACTTTTAACATGGTTAAAAATGTGTGAATATTTCTAGATAAATATTTCTGCTGCCAAAGGGAAAACAGAGTCCTTACACTAAAGTGAAACTCTTATTGCAAGTACTAGAAGCAGGAGATTCGTAGAGTCCAGTTTGAGTGTTAGACCCCTCAGAAAACATACAAAATGGGACCATGCTTTCCAACACAGCTCCCCTCTGGATGTATGTTGGTAAGGCATTAACTGAAGTGAGCACTTGCACATCACACTGCTCATTTATGCTAATAAAATTTTAACATCTTTCTACAGAATATTCATTTCAGAACCTTCGGTTCCTTTGGCTATAGATATCCTTGAGAAAGTATAAATCTTTAAAGTGAAATAATTTCTACAACTGCTGATGTGAGTCTTCACACATCACAGGAGCACAGATGTTTTTGGTAGCACCAAATCAAAATTCAATGCTGCCTCAACCTTCTATTTTTGTAATAGCTATTGCATTTACGTTCTGTTTCATTTCCATTTGCTCCCACAACCAGACTGAAAAATGAACTGCAGCCCTACCAGTGACGTTAGACAGGGGCCATGCTGGTCTCAGATGAATAGGTATGTTACCACCAGTGCCTTTCTGTGAGCATAGGTGCCAAACTTGAATCCTGCAGTGCTCATGGCAGACATCTGATAGTCTGGGTTTCTGGACTGTTACTCCCGGAAGACAGCATATCAACATCTGGACTCTCATCTCTAGAAAGGAAGCCTAAAGTTTTGCATTTCAAGATTCTACCTTAATGCAGGGTCTCCCCTGATGCCCTTGCATTTGTCCAGAAGGTTCTACTTGATATGTGACTGGAGACATCAACTCCCTCTCCTAGGAATACACAGTTCCAATATCATAAAGCAGCTCTGGACATATAAAAGTAGGCATTTGGGTTGGCACATAATCTCCCACCCTAAAATGCTTCTGATTTGATGTTGTGAAGACTTAGAGTATTTAATGGAGCCTCACCCATAGCCCAAGAATATAGGTACCAAATTCCACCCCACTGCAGCACTCTATCACCTGCTCTTGATGTTTATATTTCCTCTTAAATTTTCTGCAGCTAGATGTGGGCTTCTCTTCTACAGACAGAAAAGACAGAAAGCAGATTATCAACTAAAAGCTGAATAAACTAAGCCCAAGAGGATCCCACGCTGTTTTGCTGAAGGTGTCCTCACTGATTTTATAAGCCTCATCATCTTTAACAGCTACTCCCAGTAATATCTAAAATCAGAAAAGCAAATGCTAAGCTGAAAACTTAGAATTCTGTAATATGTTAAAAGCAAAGACACGAATGTTGAAGATTACCCTGTAGAGGGGTCTCTACTGTGCTCTTTAGGGACAACCGAGCGTGCCTGCAGGACTTTTATAATTTCTCTGATAAGAAAAGTCCTTAAGTGACTTGTAGTTAACAAAAATGCCTTCTTCAATAATTAAAATGTGTAGACCAAGATGGTAATCAAAACATCAAAGTTCGCTTAAAGTTAAATCATTGCATCTCTCCTTTCTCAGACTGAAAATCTATGGTCAGAAAAGAGGCTGATGGTTCTAGGTCATTGATGATTGCTCCATCACTCTCCTCTTTCTCTTTGTTCCCAGTCTTAGCTCTGCTGGTTTGGATTCTGATCCTTCTGGAAGAAGGAGGAAGCAGAGAAAGGATCAAGGGAAAGGAACAAAAGAGATTACTTGACTAGCATCCATGTAAGCTTGGTTTGGGGTGCTAGGGTCAAGGAAAAGCCCAATGCCCATTTTTCAAGCATTTCCTCTGTGCCCTGTGCATTATGAGGGTCTCAGCTATAGATACCTTGGGCTCAGCCATTGTCTGCTCTGTTTGATGCTAGGGATGCTTCACAGACCCCACCCCACACAGCTCTCAAGTCTCTAATGAGAGACCCCTCTTATTTGACTCCTAGGATGCCTTTGCTGCACAACTTCCATCCAAAGAACCCACAGAATTACCTCTCTTTTCCTCCCTCAGAATCTGAAAAACCCTAGCTATGTCCAGACAGGCCCTGGCCTTGCTTCTTCTCTGGGTTCTGCTGTCCCATCTTCTCCTGTTCAGGAACGAGCATTGAGTCACATGCTATGTGTACCTCAGGGACCATGCAGGACTCAAGTCACTCACTCTCTGAATACTTAGTGTGCTGAGTCAGAGGAGGGGCCCAGTTTCTGATCTTTACAAGACACTGCAACCTTTCCCAACACATTTCATCTTCCATGTCCAGTTCCCCCAGCCTCCTTACCCTCTTCAGAAAGGAAATAGGTGCTCAGCCAAATGCAGAAAAGCCAGGTGATGAGTGGAAAGTGGCAGATCACAAAACACAGCACCTGTCTGGCAAGATTGATTTGGTTGGCCTAAGACCCTGTGGCACAATGGAAGAAAATGGAACCTGGGATGGAGAATGGCCAGAGAAAGTCAGTCCTGAAATCATTGACTGTTGCTTTTTTTAAAAAAAAAAAATAATAATTTAAGATTTATTTTATTATTTTATGCATATGAATGTTTTACCTTCATGTGTGTATATGTACTGCATCTGTGCCTGGTTCCTGTGGAGGTCTGAAGAGATGTCAGATCTCCTAGTAATGGGGGGTTATAGATGGTTGTGAGCCCTCGTATGGGTGCTGGGATCGAACCTGGGTTCTGTGCAAGAGCAACAAGTGCTCATAACCTTCTAGCCAACTCTCCAGCCCCTGACTGTTGTTAAAAATAAAAATTCACCATTGATAGGCCCATAATACAGCCCTGTTATTTGGGAATCTATTTGAACAAGTACCTAACTTGAGAACTTCAGAACAAACTTCCCTAAGCCACATCAACCAATGAAAAACAGCACTCATAAATAGAAATGATTTATTGGACATTAGATCAGTCAGGGAAATTGTTCTCCTGAGCGATCACATGACTATCGAGAAATGAAATGATGGTAAGACAATATAAAGACTGCAGCACAAGGATACAGGGTGGGACGTTGTAGGGCAGTTAGCTAAAAAACCTTCCACAAAACACAATGTACAATAACCTCAACAGAACACAAGAAGTAAGCACTTACATTAATTAACAGTGTCCCTAATTGTTAAAATCAGGAACTAAATATTAGGCAATGAAAACAACAATGAAGTACAGACAAAGAGAGTCATGAATTCTTATCTCCATCCCAGATCCAGGTCAAAGAGAGAGAATTTCGTTGAAAATAAGACTGAGAAGCCAAAGCAAAATAGGACTTAAATGGCAAATTATATTCAGCATAGGAGGGTCTTTCAAGTCTCACTAAACATCTTCATTATGATCTAGGCCAGAGAAATAAACAGCAAGTTAATTAAACCTACAGGTAGTATTAATTCATTGTAAGGGCCAAAGAGTAGTGAGATAATAAAAAGCCTTTGGAGGTTAGGACCAGAACCAGCAAATAGAGAGAAATTTGAGCAAGTGCATGTGTTTAGCAGAATGAGGCCCTTAGAAAATAGGACAGCTAACAGCAAATTCAGCTGATTATGCCAACAATTAAATATATCCTAGATGCAATGTTTTGGGAATATAAGCACCAGCATCATTTGGCTTTCCCACTCTGATAGAAAATAATGATGGATATGGGGACTAACCATTCACAAAATGACACTTCTGTCCTGGAGGGGGAAAATTATTTCCATCTGCTGCAATACAGTATTTTGCTGATAAAAATTTGAGAATACATGAGAAAACTTAAATGGAAAAGAAAACACCTTTCCTATTTGGGTGTGATAATTCTTTTTTCTATCTACTAGGAAAGTTTAGGTATTGAAATGGTATAATTTATAAATGACCTATCTGGCAAAGCTTACCAATTATTAAACAAAGCAAATGAGACCCAGTAAAGGAGAAAGGCAGCCTGTAGCTCCTGATCCCCACACACCTGCTGCATGGCCCCTTCCTCCAGCTTGGTCTGTGGAATCATTGGAGCAAATCTGCCCACTTGACTTCTCCTCTGGCCTTTGCTTGTTCTTCCTTCAGTCCTGCTGCACATCCTTGGTCTCCACGTTTTGTCACATCAAAGTCCTCTCCTAGAAGTGCCTATGAACCATCATACCTAAGGTTGGCCTTCTACCAAGTTGGTGTCTGATGTTGTGTGATTTGGTTACAAGACTTTCCATTATCATTACCTGAATCCACATCACTAGTGACTTATTGACTATTTACTGATGAATTTCTGTCTTTCTCACCCTTAGACTACAAGATCTATGAGAAGAGGATTGTTTTCTCCCATACTACCGTTTTCGATGCTTTAATACTAGCTCATGGCAATTTTATATATATATATATATATATATATATATATTAATACATATATAATATGTATAACATGTATATATGTAATATATAATCTATAAATTATATATGTATGTCTGTATATTATCTGAGAGGAGACTGTAAATCATTGTCTAGAAGAAAGGAGACATGATACAGAAAATGATGTCACTGTCAGTGGGTAGAACCAATGAATCAGAGTTGAGATTCAATTTTTAAATAAGCAGTTGCATTAACATAAGTTCTTCAGAGTCGTTAAGCTTCCCAACTCTGTAATTATATATTTGGTCATATTAGTCCCCCAATAATGAAATTCCAAGGATCACTTCAGCAGTAGCATCAAACCAATGTGTATATTTACTCATAAAAATTCATATGGAGTTAACTACCGTGCAGCTCCTTCCAGCTTTCTTTTTTCTCCAATAGAGTGAAATTAATGTGTGCAATCTAATGAGATATGGAGCAATTAGAGAACGACTATGCATAGTGATATCTCTGCTTGTATATGTTTCAAATAAAATAGAGTCTGTGGTGACATTTCAGAAATCGAAAGAATGAAAAGCAAAATTAAATTGCTATTAGATTTCAAATTGCAGCTGGGTACCTGAATACAAAGTCAATCTGTGAAAAGCTGATTTTTAATATACCTCAACCCATATTAAAATAATTTGATATGTATGTAGGTTTGATGTATATTCATAAAGACATATAGCCTAGTTTACAAACCAAGAAATAATAAAGCACTGTAATTTATAACACACATACACACACACACACACACACACACACACACACACACACACACACCAAAAGTCTGAACATCCTGTTTGACTCTTTTACCATTTGAAGAGCGATGCTTGAAGACAGTATTAATCCTGGCTGTAGCTAAAGGTTCATGTGAACAGAGCCTGTAGTAAGTGAAGCAGAGTACAGTAACCCTAGGACATATAGCTTCCAAAGGACTCAGCATTGCTATACAGAGAAGTACTGGAGGAAAATAAAAATAGCAAAACCAATTTTCATAAACCACTTTCAAAATTCGCCCTCCCTCCCTCCCCGTCTCTCTCTCCCTCTCTCTCTCTATCTGTCTTCCCCTTTCTCCCCCTCTTTTCCTCCCCCTTCCTCTCCTCTGTTTTTTGTTGGTTTGTTTGTTTGTTTTTGGGGGGGATTGTTTTTGTTTTTCCTGAAAAAGGTTTTTTTCTGTGTAGCCCTGGGTGTCCTGGAATTAGCTCTGTAGACCAGGATGGTCTTGAACTCATGGAGATCCACCTGCCTCTACTTCCTGAGTGCTGGAATTACAGGCACCACTACCCAGCTATCTACTATCTATTTGTCTCTTAGCTATCTGTTTTTCTTTTCTTCTCTTTTCCAGCTGGAAGAAAAGTGAATAGTGCAATTACCATGAGATGTTAATGTAAAGCCATGAATTATATCATCTAATTCTAGCCTCTTTTGTGTGACACTGGACATTGAACCCATGGTTTCACATATATGCTGGGCAAGCACTCTACCACTAAGGCACATCCACAGGCTTCTTTTTACCTTTTATTTGGGACAGAGTTTTAATGAGTGACCCATGCTTACCTTGGACTCACTCTGTAGCCCAGCTCAGCTATGAAATTGTCATCCTCCTTTCTCAATGTCCCAGTTATCTAGAGTTGATTTCAGGTCTGTGATGCTGGGCTGGCTTAATTACCCCATCTATTAGCTAAGTAAGTCTATGAAAGGATGAAGCCATCTTTGCATCTGCATCCTCAAGCTATGCTAACCAAGAACCACTGGCAGTTAGCTAGAGCATTGTGAGTAGTCAGGGAAGCACAAAGCCACATGGAAACACTCCATATACTACTTAGGTTTTTTTGAGATAGTTGATAACTATTTTGATCTTCTCCACAGATCTCTATCCTTCCTGCACCTCCTACAATTTATCAAGCACCAACTACTCTAGCCAACTGTGATATAAGGCATTATATCAAACCATTAGCCTTATAGAGGCAAATAATTATTTTCATGGTTATGTGAGGGATTTAAGGAAAGCAAAATATGCTTATAGTAAACAATACTTAGATTTTTCCATGCATAATATCCATGCAACATGTTTCATAAAATTGACTTTGCTTTAAATTGCAAAAAATAATTTATAAAATTCCTACTACATGATGTAATACTCTTACGTTTAGACTGGGAATCTAGCTCATAGGTAGAGTGTCTTGCATGTTCAAGGTCCTGAGTTCAAACCCCAGAATCATCATAAAAGAAAACTCTTATGTTATAATATCAATTAACATATCTGGAACATGTGAACACCAAATCCTCTTCCTGCAGAAAATGCACGGAATCATAAATATTGAATGACAAGTGAGGTGTTGCAGAGTGCGTACTTTTACTTACTAAGGACAAAAGCTTGTCCTAATGAGTATCAGTGTTATACAGAAAAATGTAGCTAAATTATACCTGTCTGTATGCTTGCCTTATTTCAAGTAATGCCATTCTGAAAGCTTCATGGCCCTTTATTTTTAGTATTAGGAACAAAACACCTATAATACATTTTCATATGAAAGACAAGAAGAATATGTGCAAAATCAGTGTAAAATAAACCTAAACTGATTAGCTGGCTTTCACTTTTTAAACTGCATCTTCAACAAAAAGAAGTATCAATGGAAATTGCCAACAAGCCTTTCAAAGGCCACTCATCAGTGTTAAAGACCACAATCAGCTTGTCATAATTAACTCTGTATCTAAAGAAGATAAACAGAAGCAACAGTTCAATGCCTAAACCCATAGCTTGAAGGATGGAGTTCAAATGGGTAAAAATTGAACTTGGGCCAAACTACTTTATCCTGCTCACCTTGTTCCATAAATCAAGTAGAAAAATAACTGTACATCAGCAATGTTGTATATTAGTTCAGTTTTATTGGATTGAATTTCATTATTTTATAAAGTGATTTTCTCCACAAAATAGCATGAATACAAAGATATGAATTATATATGTGCTTCATCACAATATACTCTTGCCTCTAACTTTAGTGCTGTTCCTGCAGATATTAGACACACACACACACACACACACACACACACACACACACACATTTTTCTTTGCATCTAACTCTTGTCTGTCCAGTCTTTAACATTGTGAACACTGTTCCAACAAGTTTCTCTGTTTTCTGTGTCTGACTCCTATATCTTGATGATGGTTTGCTGTTACTCTGCTTCCATGAACCCTCTTGATGTTGATTCTAATATTTATACCTCAGATTTTTGAGCTGGAAAAAAAAGTCCTTAGATAAACATTTTTCCTGTGGGATCCCTGTATTTGACTACAGAGCAACTTGAAGAAAAATGGATAGAGATGGCAAAGATGAAGGTGAAAGAAAATTCCTTTGGCTGAGTTAGAAAGAGAATACATAAGTAGTTCTGTAATGCCCCCACGATTTCTACAATTATAAAATGCAGAAAGGAGAGCAAGAATATGGTAACCATAGTTTCAATGCAGTTGGAGTTTGCTGCCCTGGGGTGACAGCAGAGAAGGGGGAGAGAGGAGGAGAAATCCAATTCAACTTTTCATTGCTTGATTCATAAACATACATACCAGAATACTTCTCTTGGCCAAGTATTTATTAAAAATCCTCACCCTGTCTGCTCATAAACAATTTGAGAAGTCAGACACTACAATATGCATAGCACTGTTCAAGAAGTGACCTTCTCAGCTGACTTTATTATGAGCTATGAAAAGCACTAGCTAATAAAACACAAGGGCGTTTAGCTGATTTCCAAGATTTTATTTTCTAGGATTTTCAGTCCCTTCATAAAGCCCTCCCACCAATGATCCAAACTCATTTATGCCTCCGCTTGACATTACAAAATCCCAAAGCAAAGGCTCCAGGAACATGGGCCCCAATAAAGCCATTGGGACAGCATTCACTGAAATTCTAAGGGCAAGCTTTCCGGTTGCACTACTGGGCATCTCTACTATAGTTTATTTGTTGTTCAATTATATACATGCAATTTCTTGCTGGTTTTACCCTTGAGTATGTATTCTACAAAAGCTCATAAAGTTCTTAAAATTAGCTATACCTGTAATCTTATAATATTCCCCAGACTGTGAGTAAAATTGTACTTATTCACTTAAAATTAATATCCTTTTCTTGGTTCTCTGTGGAATTCTGACAAAACATTGAATTTAATGTTCACATACCTGGGTATTTTAATCCAACAATCATGGCTATCTATCTCTTAACTGCGGCAAAGTGAGATTTGAAACCATCCTGCTGTTTACAGCCTAAACCTGTGAAATGAACCTTCACGGTAGTCATTTCAGTAGGAAGAAGAACCAAAAGAGTCGCAAAGCTTTTAAAGGCTTCAACAATAGGCAGTGGATAAAAAGAAACATGTGGAAGAAGGATCGCCGATCTGAGAAACTCATTCATTTTGACTTGATATTGCTGTAAGCTTAGTTCCATGAATCCATAAAGCTGTTTCACCACTGAGGACTAGACTCAAGCACACAGACAACTGCACATTTATTAACTCAAGTAGTGTGTAGGAATCAAGGCTGAAGATTGCCATTCATCAAAATTCCGAACTTATAAAATTTATACCCACGGACGTTAGCATTCTTCATAGCTTTTGTGAAAATAAAAGCTTGCCTGAATTAGTCATTGAACTGAAAAACAAATATTCTTGGATATCTCAAATGGATGGTTTTTATGAAACAGATATCTGGGATTCTGGGCATAGCCATTCCTGTAGAATTCACCTTTCAGAAACTATTACTCATTTTCTGAGGCTGAGCTTTTCCATATTTAAAGGGCAGCTTTAGTTGGTACTTGAACATCTCTCTGGAGACCTGTTACTGGGAAATCCTGGATAACTTCTAAAAGCTGCATGTCCCTGGGTCCAATTCCAGTTTACAGAATTAGACTTGCCAGAAGTGATGGCCAGGTTACTGCATGGTTGACAACCTCTGAGCAGAGTCTGAAACAAAGTAGGCTGCCAGCAACAAGACTAGATGACCAGGGATTGTGGCCCTAAGTTCTGACATCTTCTTCCACCCCAGTGGACACTGCAGGAAGTGATCCTCTAAGCAAGTGGAAGGAGAAAGTGAAGAAGGGAAAACAAAGGGTGTCTGGCAGGCATCAGCCTTAGGACGGAATCTCTGGCTTTCTGCAAAGCTCCTTCCTTCCCTTTCCTTCTCAGGACTCTCCCGCCCCCTGCTGATAGAACCCAGCATTTCTTGCTTTTCTGCTATGTTTTTGTTACTATAGAGACAGAAGCCAGGAGAGAGACAAAGATGTAAACACAAAGCTGGCTCTTGGACATGAGGAAGAGAGACATGTCAGGAAGATGAGACAAACAAATGGATGGGAAGAGAAAAAGGGGGTGTCCACATTGGGCAGATCCCACAGACACTTGTCAGCAGCAGCTGGGCAAGTATTCGAAAATTTAAGCTCCATACCTGGGAAAGATAGAGGACACAGGGCTTGCACCAGGAGACAGGAGTATGTGAGATAGGGAAAGGCCAACTGATTGCAGGTAGGTGGGAGAAAAATGTAGAGATGACATGCACTTCTTTTTTAGCTTTTTCCATTTTTTTTTTTGAAACTTCAACATCTATGGGTGTGAATTAATTGATATGGTCTCATAGACTCCAAAAACCAAGCTAGCTTCCAGCTTGCATTGGTTAACCACTAAGGAGGTGTGAACTTTTGAGATGGTGATGAGTAGGAAGATGAGAGGCAAGAAGAAAAGGGGGATCAGCCATGTGAGGAGGACTTGCTTTGCCTAGATCCTGGACTATGGAATTACAAAATTATTATCTTTAAGACAGGATGATCAGTGGATCTCTGGGAAATTTTAGATTCCACTGCTCTGTTTTTGAGAAGCTATTGATTGTTTTCCTCAAAACCGAAAACAGGTAACTCATTCAGGTGGCTGTTTCTAACTAACGACAATGAAGATAGAAATCAAAGGAATGAAAGACTCAGTGAGTTTATAAGGTCCAGCCAAGCCCCTGAACGGCACCTTCCTTACACTCATCCTAAGTGGAAACTTATGCAAACCAAATAAAAAAGATTGCGGATTGGACATAGGAGAGATATTTGTGAAGGTAAAGACCTAGGGCTAAGTGTGCAAAGGCCATGCGAATGAGCAAAGACCCTGGTCACATAATCTCAGATAAAGATACTGCAATGGTGACTGTCCAAGTTGTCTGCGACAGCATCTTCATGAGGTCGGAAATAACATTCCGACTTTAGAGATGTACAGACTGTATCTCAGACAGGAGGACAAGTGACTTGCTGGGTACCAGAAGGGCAGCACAGAAAGGCTTTGGAGTTGGTGCTCACTTCTCTTGATTCCAGGGCTGAAGGTGAATCTGAAGTGAATGGGTGGACATTGGGTAGTTCAGATAAAAAACTATGTGCTGTACTTCTGCCCCAGAGCATATAGGCCCTAAAATGAAAGACAATTTGCTGTCTGGGCTAGAAAAGACAGTACTGAAATATAATGTGAGGAGTAATTTTCATTGTTTTTCAAATCTCTGGTGATAACACAGAGAACTCATAAACACACATACAGATTCAAAAATGTTAAACATGAAAGGGTTTTATTCATAAAAGTTTCTCATGTAGTAAGTTACAAAATGTAACTCTAGAAACATCAAGAGTACACTCTCCAACTGCATGGCCCCATTAGTGATAAACTTTGGTCTGCTTGAGATAGATGTTGCTACCAGTGTGTGTGTGTGTGTGTGTGTGTGTGTGTGTGTGTGTGTGTGTGTGTGTGTAGGGTGAGGTGGAGGGGAAGAAACAGTATATATGAGAATAGCTCTATACACACATTCTTTCAGTATTTGTACATACAACTTTTGGTAAATCCTTTATGTTGATTTTGTATGCGTTTATAAGAAAAATACTAGGGTCTACCTACACTTCCTTAAAGGAAAAAGGAAATATTAATCGGAGATATGAAAATCAAATATACCTTTTCACGTAGTTCAGTTAAACATAAAACATGATAGTGGACTCATAGGTAAATCAATACAAAGTGTACTGTAGGGAGGAATTTCACAGTATCTACTACAATGTCGATGAATAATGTCTTTTCATAACCAGAGACTCATTAACTCCAATATTAGGAGTAGACTTCAAGCAAACAACATACAGTGCTCTCTAACAAGACATGAATGAGGATTCTAGCTTTAATGTCTAGTAAAAAAAATTAGAAATACACATGATGTATTGAGAAAATAAACTATAGCATGTTTATTCTGTGGAATTCTTGAGTCAACATAAAGATTGTATTATTCTACATTCAAGGGAATAATGGTAATCTATGGCACGAAAGAAAAAGTGAAGATGTATAAAATCAAAATACATAATTCCATATGTAAAATTTTATATATTGTATATATAAAGACATGCCTAAACAAACAGTAACAATTTTGCTTGTAAGATTTTCAATATGTATTGTTTTCCTTATACATTTGCAAGTACTTTATGTTAATTAAAATATTATAATCAACATGTAGTATACTCAGGGTAAAATGTCAGAAAGTATAATTTTGGTTTGTTTTTTTTCCTGAAACTCATTACTCATTTTTCTAAAATTATGTATATATTCATTTTAGAAATTATATATATATATATATATATATATATATATATATGTGAGGATATATATGAAAAACAGATTTTTCCCAAATAACCTTCATATTTAACATTGATAGGGCAAATAAAATTGTCTTTACAACTTTAATAAAATTTTACATAAAATAAATGTAATGTATACACATCTCTAGAGCTTCAGTGTGTGAAAGAGAATTTGAATTCAGGTAGACATGTCATGGTTGTCTTGTTAGATGAACTGGGCTGAACCATGGACCATTCCCTAGCCCTTTTGTCCTAAAGCCTTAAATGAGAAACTTAAGCTTTATGACTTCCAAAGACCTTTCCACTTTGAAAAAAAATAGAAATTCTAAAAATTTGAAAATGCAAAATAATTCCTTACAGAGAATAAAATAATATTTCAAAATTGCTCAGTAGGTATGAGAATTTTGAAGTCCTAAAGTCACTATAAAACTGAACAACATATAAACTCTTCCAAGCTCTTACCAAAATCAAAGTTGATATGTGACAATTTCTCATTGCACAGCATCTTATATGCAATTCTGTGTGGTCACTAAAATGTCAACTGCACTGTTAGAAGGGTAACAATGGCCTTTGTTCCCAGAGGCTCAGTCACTGTATTTCTAGTAGTCTACAAAATATCCTCTTCAGAGCTAAAGAGAATATGACCTAAAGTTTAGGCTTGAGGACCATCCAGTGTGGTGTTTCAGCACAAGGGGAAGAGTTCCACATATTTCTAAGACAAAAATCACATTGCAGGACACCCATCCATCCAGGTCAGAGAAGCATTCAAGCCCTAACTCCGGGAGCCAGTAGAAAGCTTTGGGAATCAGAAGGAAGTAATCCTTTGTCAGGTTAGGTGAGGGACCTTAGGTTCTTTGAAGAAAGACTGGGGATTTAGAGTGCAGACTTAACATCGAAATGGACCAGAATTCATATACCCGTGTGCAACAGATAAAACAAAATTGTTAGTATAGGGTGATAGAAAGTAATAACTGATGGTCAGTTTCAAAGTAGAAAGGAAAGTAATGTTGGACTTGGGCACCTGAGAACACAGGGCCACTGAAAGGGACGTGGAAATGGAGTCTTGTGTACAAGGTTCCTTTTACATTCCTTCTGGAGAAACTACAGATCCAAGTGCAAGCCCTATGTCCTTATTCTTAAACGCTAGTGACTGTTAAACCATGTACACACAGAACTTCATTTGGCACATAAAACAGGATTATGGGTTGGGTTTCCCCTGTGGGCAATCACCCTGCAACTGCTGTTGTAGACAAAGAATATACAGTATTTATGTAAGTTAGTGTCACCAAGCCAAACATCTTGAAATTTATGAAAGCATACACAGGTCATGCTGTTTGTTGCTAAGTTTCATGGACAAGATGGGCAACAAGAGAAGAAAAGATGAAATGAATGAATTTAGAAAGACGATCATAAGGAAATAGATACAGACAGGAAGTCTTTGTCATTTCCATTTTATTTTTTTTTTCTTTTAATATAGAGATTCAACTAGGTGGCTGCTTAGTTAGGAGATAGGAAGAGGGATGTTGGAGAAGAATCTAACTGAAAGCCTACTGCATAGCAGGCATCACGGCAGGTACTTGATCAGTTTCTTCTTAATTGATTCTAAAGGTAAATCTGTAGCTGCATCATGCTTATTTAACAAGTACGGAACACAGACTGGTATGCATGAATCACTCTGCAACTCTACAGTACCAAAGTGAGTTTGAAAGGAGCAAATTCCCCCAGACAAACTCAACTTTATTCTGTCTGGTTTTGTTTGATTTTTAATCAGATTTTAATATGATATTCAATGCAGTAATTAGAAAACTTTCAAGTTTTCTCTAAACTGCGTGATTATGAAAATTTACTTTTTCAGTTATAAGGGTTTTTTGGTTTTTTCATTTTTGAAAATTTCTTTTATTTTTTGGAGATTATAATATAATTAGATTATTTCCTCTTTCTTTTCCTCCCTCCAACACCTCTCCCCATTACCCTTCCTTTCTTTCTTTCAAATTCATGGTCTGCTCTTTTTTCATTAACTTGTTATATGCATATGCATATATATATATATATATATATATATATATATATACATACATACATACATATTCCTAAACATAAACTGTTCAGTCTGTTTAATGTTGCCTACATGTATGTTTTCAGGGCTGACTCTTTGGCATTTAACAACCAGTTGGTGTGCTCTTCCCTGGGAAAGGCTATTTCTTCCACTCTCAGCATCTTTAATTGCCTGTAATTGTAGTATAGGATCAAGGCAAGGCCATATGGGCTTTCCCCATCCATCTTGGCACATTTATTGTTGTTATCCTTGTTCAGTTCATGTTTAGGCCATCATGTGAGTGACACAGTCTCACAGTAAACCTTCTGACCTTTATAATTTTTCCACCCCCTATTCTACAGTGTTCTTAGTGGTAACCAACAGCTCTCTAATTGTACTTAATACCTACCCAACAAGAGAGAAACCATGTCTTATACTGAAAAACTAGTTAACTACCCACATCTAGTGAAGTCATTGATCTTGGAGAAGAATCTACAACCATTACTTTACTGAACCAGAATAATCTCTAACAACACTCTAAATATTTCTCCTTTTATCCACAGATAATTGTAGTGCTCACTCCTCATCAAGGACACTTCTCTTTGCCTCAGGCATAGACCATTACAGAAAACCACAACCAATTAAAATGCAGTTGTGGAGCCCAGTCCCAAAGGGTACATCTGCAAACAACCCCCTACTTAAGGCTCAACTGTAAGTTTTATACACTCCAAATATAATTCGAGTATTTCTCATGAACATTTAACACTGAAATTAAAACATGTTCTAAGTCTGAAATACATACACTATATTCCAAAGACTTAGTATGAAAAAGAATACAAAGTATTTTCAATAATTTTATAGTTATTATACATTAAATGGTTATATCTTGAACACAACTAGATTAACTATGCTACTAAAATTATGTTTCAGTTTACTTTTTTAATATATGCAAAGAACAATGTGTACCTATATTTTATTGTTTTGTCCAAGTTTAATTCAGTGTTTCTCAACATTAGCAGCAATTGGAAGTTTGGTATACATATCAGTGCTAAGTTCTTGAGATAATTCACTGGGGTAGGCCTGTGTGCACTTGTATTTTCAAAATATACTCCAGCAATCTTTAGTTGTAGACAGAACTGAGCTTTAACCATGAAAAGATTTAAATTCCTTTTGTCTACTGTGGGAAGAATTGGAAGCTTAGGGAAGAGCAAGTCACAGAATGCAATGAGATGTTCCTTTTCAAAAACTTCTGGTTTTGCTAATTGCAAGTCTCTACTACAATGTCACCTCCAAAGAAACTAGACAAGTGGCCCATTTTGTAATAGCTGTTGTTTTGCTCCATCCCCAAAACAAGGGTTAAATAACAAGGGGACCACAATAACTTTTTTCTGAGTAAAATAACACACTTATAATATTTAATAAGCACATAGAACCATGATGCTTTAATTTCCTAATGATTTACCAAAAACTTAAGGTAAGTTTTCAAACTCTTAGAGCTAATGACTAAATTCACAAGAAATAATTAGAACATTGATTAATACTTACTTTTGGTAAATCTCTATTCTTAAAGCTAATTGGATTGCCAACTAGCTTGTTTGGAAGGCAGACACAATAAAATTTCTCTAATCATTTCTGCCTTTATTGAAAGCCAGACTTGTGATTTTCTTCAGAAATTAATCAATCTATATGTATTTATTAGCTTATAATACTTCCCACTAGTCTTCCTGAAAAAATTACATTTATAAGTATAAAGTATTTGACCAGAGGACAAGTCACTATGCAAAAAGTGTTCTCCGGCCCAACAGTGAAGTGGAAGTGTACAGTTAAATCCATATACTACACATAATTAAAATGTGGGTCAGCTATTCCCAGGTAATAACTTGGGTGCTTTCACAAGGCAGTATCTACGTTGGATATGTGGGTGCATGAGCACAGAGCATGCTGGCTTGGGGGCGTTTACACTGACATGGTAACAAAGAGTGGATTTGGAAAGAGATTAATTCATTGACTCTCTGGTTCTTCTGTAATTCTGGTCAACAATGCAAATACATACAGTCATCCCTAAGGGACACAAGGACAAAAGAATGACATTTTTATTAAATGCATTTTAGTTTTGAAAATTATCTCCACTTTTACACTCATGCTGAGTTTATAATATTAATATCACATCTAATTTCTTTGAATCTCAAAAGATTTTCAAACAACCCTCTGATGGTTTGTGTCCACACAAACCAATAAAAGGATTATATTCATCCAGGCATACAGCTTCCTCATCTGTGACAGGTATAATGTGAGTAAGACTCTTCATATATTAAGCCAAGCATAATTCTGGAATTTACTAGTGTAAGTTAATATCCTCCACTTCATTTTAACCACTATACAATGTCATGCATTAAAATACTGGAAGCTGCAAATTGCTAATGAAATTTAGTTACAAGGGAGAGTAAGAATTCTTGTTATTGTCCTTGGATTGGACCTCATAGTGCAGAATGTTAAAATTATTATTTTTGGGACTAGGAAAAAGGCTCAGTGGATAAAGTGCTTGCTATGTATTTATGAAGACCAGAGTTAGGGTCACCAAAACCCACATAAAAATGACACAATATTTTATGCCTGCAATCTTAGCATTCCTATGGGGAGATGCAAGATTGAGACAGGGAATACCTGGGAGCTCATGGACCAGCTAGCCTAGCATATACAGTGGTCAGTAAGACACCCTGTCTCAGGAAAGTGACTGGGTAGGGGCTTAAAGGGCTGGAGCGTCAACACCCACAACACTATGGGAATAGGGATGGCTGCTATCTATCTCCAGCTTATTATATAGCAAAGAATAGCAATACTAGATATTTGAGTTTTTCAAAAGATTTTGTAAAACCCCCTAAAATTTAAAAGACAACTAATACACACCTTTATAAAGATATCACATAAAATGAGTTATCATATTTAGCAAATGAAATTTCAAAGTCATTCATTTAAATGTGATTCACTAATATTTCAACATAATTTTGTTCTAGATGTAGCAGGGATCATTGTACATTGAAAACTTTTGGTTATTTACACTGAAATTTAGATATAATTGCCCTTACTTTATTGTGGTTGGCCATCACTGTATCCAGCTCTCACATTTGTGGGTCATGTTACAGGCCAGTTATCACTCTAAATCTACTTTACAAATATGTCCCATGATGCTCAATAACTCTTTATGTGGGTCAGTGTGAACCTTGCTTCAGACCTCAACACTCAGTCACTGTATTCTTTACGGTCTTGTTTGAACAAGTTCAAATTAAGGTCTTCTTCCCTTTTTTGATAACACATACAGAAAAGCAAATTCTAGCACTGCTAAAGTGTGATATAAAGATTCGTGTATATCTCAGTGTTGAAGGACATTAAATAAATAAATTCCCTTGTATAAGATAATTAGGATAATTTAATCAACTACAAACTTTTACTAACATCTATTTAGCATGCACTATGTGTTGGGTTTGGATCTGAGAATAATGTACCAAGTACAGAATGGTTAAACATTTTGCCACACAGCTTGGGGCACACAGCTTGGGGCACACAGCTAGGACATAGTAGAACCAGAATTCTAACCCATATATTCTGATTCCAAAGCATATTTACCATATTATCTTTTAATAAAGAGCTAAAATTCATTGACCATGAGCCTCTCAGAGATAAGCAACTCTAGGGAATTACAGATGGGTGGAATTAAGACATTTGACTCAGGCCTGGACTCATGATCAAAAAATTTCCAGACACAGTAAGCCATCAGGGCTGGTGAGGAGGTTCACCAGGTAAAGCACGACCTGGAAAAACCTGACTTCAGCCCATGCAACCCACACGAAAAAGGTGACAGAACAGCAACTGTACCAAGTTGTCTCTGACATCCACACGCATGCCCACAGAATCACACCTTGCACACACAAAACAACAAAAGTTTTAAAGGGATATGGTCAGTGTAAGCAGTGCTGTGCTTTGACATGCATGGAATAAAAATAAACATGCTTGCAAAATCATTTCTCCTTTAAAACTTGTGGCAGCTCAAAGGTGAGAGCACAG
The DNA here is from genome assembly GCF_949786415.1 of Peromyscus eremicus. Classification (NCBI taxonomy): domain Eukaryota; kingdom Metazoa; phylum Chordata; class Mammalia; order Rodentia; family Cricetidae; genus Peromyscus; species Peromyscus eremicus. The sequence continues at coordinate 21,159,124 of NC_081423.1, forward strand.
CCTATCCAGTCAGCATAAAATACAGTTCTGGATTTATGAGTCGTTCTGTGAGTTTTATGTTCTGTGCGTTCTACACAGCAATGGGAAATTAAATTAACACAGTTATTTATAGCATTTTAAATTTTTACCCTAATTAATTTCCCATAGTGGTGTATTTTGGTTCTGCAGTCATCATTTAAATAAATTTCCTCGGGTTACACAAGTCACTCCCCCCAATCAAAGCAAGTCACTTTTCCAGACTTGACCTATGACAACCCACTTCTCTGCCTTGCTTTATGTGAACAGTTACATCATGCACACAATTTTTCCTTCAAACTTCAAAGTACAATGAAGTCTAAGGATGCTCTCTTTAACACCTCTTTGCAGAAATACCTTTAATTTTACTTTCTTAATATTTTTATAATGAAAGTGTACAGCAGACACAGGACATATATCAACTTTTATCTCTTATTGCTATTCACCCAGAAGAAAGCAGCCCTCAGCAAATTTTCATAAAAATACCAGAAATGGGGAAATGATGCACTTCATTTCCATCTCAAACTAACAAAAGCTGTTCCCACACAACAGAAGCCTCAACCAGTTCAACAGAATCAGTTCTCATAACCCATCTGGTGCATCCTCTTAACTTTATAGAAAAGAACCTGAAGTCCAAAGTTATCAGGGAACTTCATAAACTTTCACGTAAATTGGAAAGTTCCTGGAGGTCTCATAGTCCTTTCCAGCCAGGCACAGTTTGCCCATGATCCTAGGACAGGAAACACCTTTGCCAGCTCACACACTCAGGGCAAGTCTACCTGCAAACTTGTCTTTCTTTAGCTCTAAAGGTTGAGAGAAGAGGGAAGAATAGTTCCCAGTTTCTTCCTAGCCTTTCTAGCACTCTGATACTTCTACAATCATTCCCAACAACTCAAGCCAGCAAGCAAAGGGTGACTTTGTACATACGCTGGTACAGAAAGCAAAATTCACCCTGACCTCAGATCTGACAAGGTTCCTAAAGTGTTTGTGATCAAAATTTTGAGGGGTTCCCAAAATGTTTGTGAGCGAAATTGTACTGGAAATAATTTTCCCTTAGAAAATGTGCATTCATATCAGGACAGGCAAAGAGATAAAGAAATCTAGTATTAAGTCCAGGCATAAGAAGTTTAGGCTTCTGTGATGGTCACTAATGAATTCTTTATGGTGATGTTTTATTATTCTTCCTCAGTTCCCCATCATTCAATCTTTTTTTCCAACTTAAACTACTTCCCATCATCAAAAGACCAGAATTTGATAAATTATTTGCTGGATGCCTATCTTGAATAGAATTATTATTCCATAAGAAGCATGCTTGTCCATTCTTTGACCCTAGTTTAGAGGGTTTAAGAGGCCCGAATCTTCATTGAAATTGTCTAAGTTTTTACAATTTAAATAATTTACTTCCTATGTGAAAAAAGTCAAAATTACCACATAGGTTTGTGATAGCTAATATTTATTGTCAACTCAAGAGGATTTAGAATCAGCTAGGGGATATTTCTCTCAGTGTATCTGCGATGACATTTCCAGAGAGGAGTTATGGAAGGAAGACCTACCCCGAATGTGGGAAGAACACCCTACAGGCTGGGGTTCTGGACTGAATCAAAGGTGGAAAAGGAGAAAGCCACTATTCATCCATTCATTGCTCCCTGCTTCCCTTCCTGACTGTAGACACAATGTGATCAGCTTCCCCAAGTCCTACCACTTTGTCTTCCCTGGAAAGAAAGACTGTTTCCACATATTCTGAACCCAAGTGAATCTTTCTTTCCTAAACTTACTTTGATTCATTACAACAATAAGAAAAGTAACAAATTCAAGCTTATTCCTCAATCCTTACTTGGCAGACACACTTGGACATCTCACCAAGTGGTCTAACCTCATCAAATAGCTTATTGTTCAAGTTCTCCTGTCCGGGGCCAGCTCTGCTTGGGAGATCCTTTGGCATCTGGAAACACTCATCAAGGCTGTGCGATAACCAACCCTACCTTGGAGATTCACTCTAGCTCCTCCAAAGAACAGGAAGTGCATGTTCAGTGAAGGAATGGGTTGGAGGATGGGTACTACTTAATAAAAGATGGCATTCCTTACCAAATCCTCAATTTGTGATACTCAGCCATGATAAATCAAAATGGAAGAAAGAGTCAACACTTGGGGTTAAAAGGCCAGTGAAAAGCAGGACAGAGTTTAAGGAGAATCTACCCACGCGACAATTTTAAATCTTACCATCATAACAGATAATAAACTTGGTTCACAGGCATCATCTATTTTGATTTTCATGGTCCTTTGAAGTGTCCTAGGAAGATGCTCTTTGTTCCTTTTCATAGCGTGGTTATGGCAACTAGGAGCAGAGAGGTCACCCAGATCTCTTGGGCCTGATTGTCTTCTTACAAGTTTACATAACTTTAGTCTTAGGGTGTGGCTCTGTGATAGAGCACTTGCCCAGCATTCTTGAATCCTTGTGTTCCAGGGTCCAAATCCCAAGACCAAAAGTTTTTCTAAATTATCAAATCCTGTTTACATTTTCTTTCACTTTTTTACTTTGGTCAGTGGTCTGATCTACCCTCCCACCTCAGCTAAGCTAAGATTTCTACAGTGATGAGGCCTCATGGAGTTCTGGGGATCCCATTGAAAAAGTCACACACTGTCATCATTGGATACTGGTTCTAATTCCCTACATATGGACGTAAGGATGGCCAGTTACCAGCCTATGATTAAATTCTTTATTTCTCCTGATTTATTGTTCATAATGGAAGCAAATGGACATAGTGTGATGAGAATGAGAAGTTATTAATTTCTTCAGTCTATGAGTCAAAAATGATGTCTGGTTTGTGTTTCCTATTCTTTTTTAAAGTTTAGTTTTTATGGGAATAAGATGTTCTTCTAGCTCTTAAGCCATCTGATAGTGAGCTTTATTGTTGTCTGAAGAGCAGGACTGAGTGCTCTGTGTTGTGGGTGCAACAAAGGCACACTGCAAGGAAAATCTTACTGTGGTTTATTTTACTTTTGGAGTGACAGGGATTGTGATATATAATTTCAGAGGAAATTGACTGCACTCGTCTCCTCAGATGCAATGGAACTCATTTAAGGTTAATGAAGGTGATTGAGAGGATTGTTATACCTTTAATCTACCCACACATTTCATAATTAAGAAAAGAATATATTATGAACAGATTGAGAACTGTAAAGGATTTTCCAATATTATTTTCCACCCACAGTTTTTGTTTCTGTATAGAAAATAAGAACCATATGTTGGCCAATTGCTAGTGGCCAATCTCTTTGTTGTTTTCTCAATCCCTTTCCACTGATACACCTCAATTTCCAATGGCTTACCATGTCAATGACAATGGGAAGGATACTTTAACAAGTATGAGTAAGCCTAACTTGAGAGAAGAGGCTTCTAGGATGCCGGGAAATCACAAAAGACAAATTTCTTATATGTCTCCATATTACAGAGAATAAACTTGAAATGACATACTAGGAAATATCTAATTTAATCATTTAAAACTATGGTTAAAATCTCAGAGCTATAATATATCAAGTATGGGAATTGCATTTGTTTTGAAATTCTGCAATTTTAAACGTTTGGGATTGAATGTGTGTATTAATATACATAGAGGTTATGCAGTCTCAACCTCAAGCTCTTTCTGGGACTGGCCACAGTGAGCCTGTATGAAATACCTCCACTGTGAAAAAGTTTCTCGTGGTGCAGCCCTGCCATGTTCTTGTATTGCCCATAGGAACTTGTAGCCCCAGGGGACAGAGCTGAGGAAGTGGTTCTATACCACAGAGCCTTGTTGGTGTCCACAGTCTAACCATGTAGCTCCCTCTTTCTTCCTATGTATAGGGAACTCAAGGCCAAGGCACAATCTCCTGTCCAGGGTTACACAGATGATTTTAAAACTTAATTTTTGATACATTCATTCAGATTTAGCCCTGACACTTAAGATCAGAGATATCCTATCTGGATGGCTCTGGCATCAAAAGAAGTTAGGAAGTTTGAAGAGCACGATTGAGCATATAAAGGCCTTAAGTAAACTGCATGGTAAAAAATGATAGGCAGTGATATTTACCCCCAATCCAGGCACCTTCTCCTCCTTTTCCTGAGTCTCAACTGAGTTCCTTTAAATCCCCTGAGCACAGACTGTGAGTGAGCAGCAATCCCATCTCTGTAACTAGACCTAAAGATAAAACGCTTTGCCCCAGTTGTTTGCAAAGTAGAAACAGTAGTCTGAGGACCGAGTGGAAATAAGAAGCAGGATGAGTAAAAAGAAGGGAGAAAAGTCAATCTAGCTAGCAAATATTATTTGCATTTCTGTAACTGCCTTAATCCATCTTGTTAAACCTCAAAGTTCCCCCATGTTGCCATATATAGCAGGATCCCCTCCTCTTCAAGACTGAATACTTTCCACTATATATATATATAGAGAGAGAGACGGCATTTTCTTCCTTAGTCAGAAGGGAGCAGCTTAAGTATATCTACTCACTCAACCTGAAAGTTAGGGAGGGAAGAACTTTCATTTGGTAAATTCAGTCCATGTGCTCAGTTTCGTTTTATTCTCACGATGGGGAGTTCTCCGGGTTTGGGTTCAATCCCTTTCCCACTGAAACAGAAACAAGGCAGAAGAAAGCAGGAAGAGGCTCTGGTCACTACGGCTAACTACGCACACTGAGGATGCCCTAGCAGAGGCAGAAGGTGCTAGACTCCTCCAATTCTGCAGTTCTCCTCTTAGGATTGGTCACTACAGAGGAGAGAAAGGAAACTGACACACAGAAAAAGACAGAAAAGTCAATGTGCTGAGTGTGACTGGAAGATCACAACAGAAAAAAGAAGAAAAAAGACAGAAAAGTCAATGCTCTGAGTGTGACTGGAAGATCACAACAGAAAAAAAGAAGAAAAAAGACAGAAAAGTAAATGCTCTGAGTGTGACTGGAAGAAGACTTTGAAGATCCAACACCCGGAACTAGAGACGGCAAATCACCTGACGTCAGAGGTAAGCATTTCCCATTTATCCATGCAGTTCAGTGACTCCATGTAGCTAGTGGGAAGCAGCAGAGCATGCTGTCCAGCCTTTCATTCAACCCAGAAAACAGAGACCCAGGAGAGGCAGCATTGTGAGATGCCAAGATGGCCAAACAGCATGTCTAGATACTTCCCAGAGGTCATGTATACAAGGCCGAAAAGATGGCTCAGTGGGTAAATTGTTTGCCATGTAAGCATGAGTTAATGATTTGACCCCCCAGAACTCATGCAAAATGAGAGGCTTAGGTGCATCTGCCTATAATTCCAGTACTGGGATAAACAGAGATAGACCAATCACTGGGGCTTACTGGCCAGCCAGTCTAGCAGCAAGCTCCAGAATAGCAAAAGATGCTGTCTTAAATAATAAGTGGGACAGTTCCTGAGAAATGACATCTAATGTTACCTCAGGCTTTTATGTACACACACATTTACATGAACATTCATGCCCATGTACACACACACACACACACACACACACACACACACAATCATATATATGATATAATTAAAATTCTCTAATAATGTATATGAACTCTGATTTATTTTATAGCTGATCCATGATTATGAAGACCTTCAGTCATGCTGGAATGCGTGTTAATATTTCCTAAACATCACAGAACTGTGTTCAGGAATTTGCATTTTACTGAAAAAGTGCTGCTGTTTAAATGTGATTTCCAGATTGCAACCTCAGCCAAACCCCCACATGCTAAAATTATCATTATGGAGAGAATTTTTACTACGCCTAGTAAAATCTAAAGACGATCATAAAGTGTCCCTCCTCAAAGCCAAACCTGAAAAAAGAATCACTATCCCCCACACAGCCATCACATTTCAGACGAGTGCTGCATTTTACAGGAAAAAGGTCTGCAAGCAAAAATATTTGGATTTTTAGAATGCAATGGGAAACCAATAGGATCAATTAGCCATTCGCTTGTTAATTAAAAATGGCGGTTTAGAGCCTCGTGTGTGCTAGGAAGTACTTCAACTCTCTTCTCACTAAATGCAGCGTGCTGCATCCAAGAAAGGCTTGTGTTAAAGCAGAGGAAATTTGTATAGTGGCTTATACAAAAATCTGATCCATGGGACAAAAGCGCAACAATTCTTGTGTATCCTTTCTAAAAGGGGATCCATTTAGGCTGACATGGCAGGAACATTTATTTGAGGCAGACTATGTAAGTCAGTTCTCAGATTGCTAGAGCTCCATATCCCCCTGGTCTTGGGTGTTAGCTCTTAGAGTCTAAGGAGCATCGTCTCAGGAAAGAGGATGTTCAGATGTTCAGTGTAATGAAATGGACCAGGCTTAATTCTCAGAATCGCCTGGTCAGGGCAGATGAATTAAGCAGCCACCTCTGTTCCCACTGGAGTACCTGTTCTGTGTGCTGCTTTTCATGGAGCAGGCTCTGTGGAGTGATGGAGTGGTTAGTGGATGTGCTTTTCTCTCCTCACAGAGTCCTCATCAGAGTTAGGGGTGGAGTCAGAGAGGATGAGGGTCCAGTGAGATTCTGAATACATCCCTTTTCTTGTTCTTACCTGTCTTGGGTAGACAGGAATCTACCCAGTCCTTAAACGGGACTCCTTCACAGGTGCAGGTCTTTATGATACAGTTACAATAAGCAGAAAGGAAGTACATTGTGGGGAGCAAGGTGGTGGTGAGGAATGGAGGCAGCAGGATTTAATGTGCATGCAGTTTTGTTGTCTGATTTGTTCACAGTTTTCATTTCTTCCCCTCAGGACCAAAAGCAGATTACCATTTTTCCCCTTCTATTTTAAACCTAAAATATACTTTGCAAGAATCGAACACTATACCAATCAGAACCACGGAATTTAGGCCCCACAAAACATATATCTACGTCTCCTTATAAAGCTCATGATCATTTGGGAGAAGACGTTGATCTTCTTTGATCCATCAAACACTAGAAACCGTCTTGCTAAAGTCATTCTTTTCACAAAATGAGCTTTTTTTTAAAAATGTGCCTTCATCTTGACCATGGATGAGGACGAGGGAGTAACTCTACTTCAAGTGGTTCTAACATCACTTGCCTTTCACAGGACCAGGTGTGCCAGGGTGACATCCAGCTGGACTGTCACAAGAACCTGGCTACCATCTCCTTACATGTGTCATTGCAGTGAAAGGCTTTATCAAACACTCATCACGAGAGAATGTCTCAGATTCGCGATCCTATCAAACACGAAGAGAGCTAAAAACAGTTTCTCTGGGTCAGGGTCAAGGGCAGCACTTCCCTCCAGTCTCTCTCTGTACTTCTCAGTGTGGCTGGGTTTCCATCCAACCAGAATCGTTGCTTCCCAAGAAATGAGCTATACATCCAGGCAAGAGATGGGGAAGGTGGGGAACGCATGTTTCCTAAAGACACTTATTGTCACGTTACACCACAGGACTTTACTTACAGTAAATATCTGGATTGTCTTTGGAGAAGTCAGGGTCACTGAAATTCAACATCAGAAATCTTTCAAGTCAGAATAGAGGGAGGGGTGACTGAGGGCTTCAAATGTCAAAAAACTAACGACTTTTTCCTGCTTTTTACTTTTAATTTTGAGCTCAAGTAAGATCGTCTCTACTTCACACATCTCAATAACCTTTCTTTAACATTATTATAGTTATAGAAAGTTATACAACACGTTCCACACCCTCCCCCCAAACACCATTCAATAGACTCTTTGTTCTGTAATATAGTCTGGCTTCTTAGGAAATGTCCCCTGTCTATAATGTCACCATGCACCATGATAGTCCTCTTTCTTCCAGCCTTTTATTTCCTGCTTCTCAAACAGACCAACATTAAATTTTTAATTTACCTAAAGTAACTGATAGCCTATAAAGTTATCTTCATTCAGAAAAAAAAAAAAAAAAGAGAGAGAGAGAGAGACAAAACCCAAACCGTATACGCACACGCTGATAGACACAGAACTCCCTGGAGACACAGTCTAAGTCCTTCTAATTTTCTGGGACAATGTACCCACGTCCCTAATACAACAGCCAGGCACCTTTGTACAGTGCAAGCACTATCAAAACATCCTCCATCCTCCGTTGCCTTGAGTCCCCAAGCCCACAAACTCCCTCCAGAATTCCTGCATTTGGTTCTTTCTCGTCAGTTATATGTCAGGTCAGACTCTGTTCCTAGGAGGCTGTCTCCTGACTATAATGGATTCCTTCTCCTCCACTACTACTCAGACATATTGTGGTTTTAATGTCTCAGAAACATTGCTATTGGGTACATAATATTGCTTAAACGGAATTCAAAAGTTTATTATCTGTAGCCTCCCTAGACTCTGAACTCCAAGAGTGAGGAGTTGTGGAACTATAGGCATTGGATAGCTATATGTTGAAATGACAGGTAGACACAGACAATGAACAATATAGATGGAGAATTGTGGCAGTGAACATCTGCAGAGGTGACAATTGCATCATCTCTGACCACTTTTCACTTTTCTCATTTGATGAGGGTTATTACAGGGCTTCTTTAAAGTAAGGGATGGGAAAAGGCCAGTAGAACCTCTCTGGGTTCTGCCAACACCGCCCCCACCCCAGCAGCTGAAAAGAATTTCTGATAGTTCAGATGTAAGGTCAGAAACTAAATGAAGTGGGAGGATTTTTGTGTGTGTGTGTGGGGGGGGGGAGTGCATTAGCTTAAAGCTTCAGCTAATTCACAACCAATAGAAAAATTCCAATAGCTTATTCCTCTACCAAACAAAATGTTAAAATTCTAGTAAACAACCATATACTGTGCCATATATACATACTACAACATCAATTTCTCTATAGGATGTGAAATCATGACATATGTCATCTGACCAGTGAGACCATCAAAGAAATCAACGTAACATTATTTCTACTAGGAAGGACAGGCTTCTGGGTGACCTCAACTTCTCTTCTTCACAGGACTAGGATCCTCCAAACCCTAAATTTCAAGACCAGTATATAGAATAAACCATAGTGATGCATACAACACACACACACACACACACACACACACACACACACAAACACACACACAAACACACACACACACACAAACACACACACACACACACACACACACACACACACACACGGGAGAGGAGAGTATGTTCTCATTTAAAATAAATACATAGTATTTTAAAGTAACATGAAATACTTGGATAATGTTTATCGTAAGAACCATTAGCTCTAATCAAATGCTCAATTCACCAACATAACCAACAAGTGGCCCAAACAGGAACCTTTATTAGGTGTCCAAGGAAGACATCCTGTTAATCTTTTGAAATAAAAAATTACTCACCAAAGGTAAGCCTCTGTTGCTCTAACACAGCATTGCCATCTCCTTCACATACCCAGAAGGTACCTATTAAAGTGCCACATGGCCCGCCTCTCATTTGCTTTGTAAATGTAGTAGTTTTGTCCACAACTTATGTTACATTCTTTACTTGCTATGGTTCCTGTCTGAACTGAGCCACTAAGAACTGTCTTCTAAAACCAATAAAAAAATCAATTACATTTTGGGATAAATTCCAGTGATATCTTTAATACTATGTTGCCCATTTAAGAAGTGTAGTAGAAATCTCTATGAAAAATGCTCCCAATTCAGATACTTTTCTGGCTGACATTACCAGCAACCTAAAAACCAGTGTGATGGATGGAAAAAGTTAAAAATATTTCACTCTGTGGTTCCAACATTTCAGAAGGGCAATTGCAGGGAACGAGATTTAAGCTTTAATTAGGAAACGGATATATCATCAGGTTGCTCCTTCCCTGTGATCAGGGGATTTTTTTTTTTAATGTGCATGAGTTGAAATGCAGAGATCAATAAGAAGCAAGTTTGACAACCCCAGGGCTACAGAAGCTTTGAGGAATTCAGAGATTAAAAAAATTATCTCCATAAACCTGGGATCACGCTATATAATTATTCTATCGCTAGGGCTAAAAACTAGATGGGGGAAATCCTCTGCTTAAACATTAATAATTGGGCATGTAACACCTTACTCTAAAAGAAAAAGAAAGTGTACTTCATGAAAAAGTTTGTTAATTATGCAGTCATTAGTTGGTTTTGAGCAGTAAATATTTTATACTTGTGATGATTAACCATTAGCCAAGAGGCATAGTACGACGGGGGGGGGGGGGGGGTGTGGATTAGAAAAGGATAGAAAGGTGAACAGGACAAGTGGAAGAGAGAATGCTATTTCTTTGCTCAGATGAACTACAGGAGAGAATGGAGTAAGATGGTTGATGGTAGTGTGTGTGTGTGTGTGTGTGTGTGTGTGTGTGTGTGTGTGTGTGTGTGATCACATAACCAACCATCACAACAAGTAATTCAAGACTAAGTTGTGATTATGAACCTCACATCTCTGCTGAAGGTCTAAATGAGCTGGTCCGGAAGGCACGAGGAGGCCAAGCCTCTCACGTTTTTCCAAGGGATGCTCATCCTCTCACAGGGGCTTCCTATCCATGCATTTGGACAGCCAGGCTTCTGATCCATTTCCACCTTAAATGCTTTTATGTGGAATGTGGAGCTGTAAGTGGGACAGCCTGCAGGTTCGATGCTAACAGCTTTGTTGTGGGGATCCCTAAAGCAGAGGCCTATAAATAGGACCAGCTACATTCACTCAAGTTGCGTACATTGACCCAAATAAGAACGATGCGTATGATTCACAAATGTGTACAACAATACACTTCTAGCTGCTTGGATCGGCCCAGTGCCCAAGCTGCTCAGGGCTGCTTGGAAGCAACCACAGTGCTTCTGCCTGTCCTCCTAGATGACAGTGACAATATTTGCAAAAGTCTAGACTAAGCACAACTGGAATAAAAAGCTTTTGGCACATATGCAGATATAGAAGTCAGATGTCCCAATAAAATCATACCCTACAACTACATTAGAAAAAAAAAAGCCACCAACAAAATAGAAAAAAAAAATGGACAAATGAAATGAATGGCCTAGTCACAACTTAATCACAAATGGCCAAACAGAGCACTCACAGTAGGGTAGACAGATCTACTCTAGCAATAAGGTAAACACCCATGATAGTAAAAAATATTTTGAATCATCAAAGAAAGAACAATTTAAAAAAGGGCTGAGGGGAGAGCACTTTGTGTGATTATCATGCTAAAGACCCTGAGCTTTTTTTTTGAACTTTTTTTTAAAATCTCCAAAACAATAAAAAATACATAAATAAAAACGTTGAAAAGGCTAATAACCATAGTGACACTAACAATGTAGGTAAAGCAGACACATCTGTCCATTTCTGAAAGGAACATGGATTATGACTAATTCTTTTTATCTAATATTTAAAAATGATATTGAATATGCCCCAAAAATCTGACTTCGAGAAAAAATTTCTCCTAAAAGAATGGTAAACACATGCACGTGTTGGTCTACATAGAAGTTTGGACACTGGAGGAGAGGTTGCAGGAACACAAACTGAACTGTGGGAAGGTGTGTCATGGGGATGGAAACAATGACATGCTAACTCATCTGAGACTGTGTGGTTGCAGGAAAGGGCCCTGGTGTGGGATTCCTATGAAAATGATTTATTGAGAAGTGCCTCTGGGAAATCCATGTAGGAAGGTTGGAGAAGCTGGAAGGGAGGCAGGTCCACAGAATGCACAGTACGTAACTGAGATGCATGAAATTAGATTCCGTGTTGTCCCTCAAGGATCCCTGCACATGTCAGTCCCCCCTTTGCAGGCTGCCTGAGAGATTCTAGCACAAGTTCCGGCAGCTGGACCACAGGGATCTTCAGGGGAACCAGATCCTGGCCGATGGGACTGAGCACACCCATAGCCATGGAAATAAATGGTGGAAATACATGTCTGTACCAGTGTCCAGTCATGTATCATGCACTATTGGAAGTCTGAACCAGAGATGGGTTTGCCTGTCACTTGGACTGTGGAAGCTAAGTGTTGGGACAAGCACATTAGAGAACAGGCCTTTGAGTTAGTATTTAAATAAGACCTTCAACTTGGGAGTGGGCTTAAGTGGCAGAGTCTTATTTATATAAGCCTGTGCCAACCTATCCTTGCCATATTTACATAGGTTTAGGTTATTTATATAGGGCTCCGTAGGATGTTGGACAAGGGATCAATAATGACAAAGTGAACAGAGATCCTGGGTGGCTTTTCTCCTTGTGTTGCCCTTTTACTTTTTCGGACCTATGCCTGCACAGCATTCATAAATTAAGGAATATAAAATAAAGTAAAAATTAATTAGGCCCTACCAAAAGTTAACTTCACAAGTTCTCTTCCTTATATTGGAAAAGCTTAGAGTAAGATGGTCCCCCTGAGTTAACAGAGTTCTTCTTTTAAGCTGTGACCTGGAAAATGCCTTTGGGACAGTTTCTCTATTTTTAAGCTGAAAATCAACAAGTGTTCACAGTGATTCTAGGCAATGGAAGAATAACACAAGAGGTAGAAACATGTATGTTAAGGCATTGCAACAATAATATTCAAAATACAAGCATCTTCATTTCTTATAAAACTGGAAGTCATCAATAGTGGTAGGATGAGTAAATGAATTAAAATGTGCCAAAGAGAATTATGTACTACATAGGCATTAAATAATGGTTTTGAAATTTTTATTGAATTAAAAGAGAAGCAATATATAATGTGAGGTTTTAAAATGAAATGTGTAGTCCCATATAAATAAGTGGTACAAATTTATTGTACAAATACACATACACTCATATGTTCAGAAAATGCACTGATCTAGTAGAATGGATAAATGAGTATTGATAAATGAGTATTATTAATTGTTGAGGTTAGGTTATAGGCCCAGGGCTTGTTTCAAAATACTTTTTCTTTTCTGCATTGTTTTATTGACTAACAATATCATCCCTTAGCATTTAGGGGGAGGTAATCCCATCTAATGACAAAACAACCTGCCCTGAGTGCCACGGGCTCCTGATTTCTTAATGAGTGTGACAGGTTAATACTGGCAAACAATACTCAACTCTTCTCCTAGTGAGCTGACCTAAGTGAGTTCCCTAAGAAGTATCTGGTGTTTAGTGACTACATTCCAGCAAAAATCACATGAAGAGGTGACAGAATGTCCAGGATTTGAGTGGACAATGTCAGGGCTTCTAAGTTGTTTCCAAGGATATATTTGATGGGAGACCCAAAGCTACAGACCCTTTGGGGGTGAGAAGGCTAGCTTAAGATCAAAGATCTGGATTTGCATCCTCCATGCTGTGTCCTGTCACAATTATCGGCAGCTAAAGTGAAAACAAGCCTTCACTGTCACCAGTGACATCTACAGATATCAAAATAAGAAAGGATTCTTTTATGGAAAAAAAAAAGCACCTCAGATACTAGAGTTAAAAGTTCAGTAGAGCATGCATTATTTGTAGCAAGATTATCTCCTCTTCTATACCACAAGAAATGGAAAGAGCCAAATAAAAATAAAAAGTCCAAGATTGGGTCCAAGATGGTGGTACAGCCTTCGCTTTGTTCATCATTGTGACTAAAACTTAGCTGAGCCTCTAAAGGTTGTTGTGATGGATCTCCATCCGAAGCCTGCATTCCCTTGACTGACAAACTAGTGGAATGCAGGCAGATCTCCTCTCACACTGCCTATCCTCCAGAGACCATTCTTAGCATCCCAGGAATCTCCTACACACTGAAGGCAGGGAAAGAGAGAGAGACAGAGAGAGAGAGAGAGAGAGAGAGAGAGAGAGAGAGAGAGAGAGAGAGAGAGAGAGAGAGAGAGAGGAAGACCCTTGTAGATTCCATACTCTATTACTGTATCGCCCTGGAAACCGTGAGGCAGTGAAGGGACTCAGATTTCTAAAAGACTAATACAATTATTAAAAATTCCTTCTTAGGTCTTTGGTTTTGTTCAAAAACTTGTCCCTTGATTTATTTTCTCTTAATGACTTGCTTTGGAGACATTTTATTGACCTTTAGAATTTATTTATTTATTCATTCATTCATTTATGTATTCATTCATTCATTTATTTATGCTGACTTGATATTCCAAACATCTTAAGGAAAGAGCTGCAAGGAAAAGTAAGTTCAAAGGTGAACTCTAGGTGAACAACACAGTTCGACTGAATTCTTTTTATTTCTGCTTAAAGTACATCGAGTAGGCTTCCTTCTCCAGCTTCTCCTGCATAAGCCCACTGCACAGCTGAGGAAAAACTCTCCTTTGGCATTCAACAAGGGAAGGCCCTTCAAACCCGGCATGTTACACTACCTGGAATGCACACACTGAAAACTCGAAGGCCATTAAAAAAATCTTTTGGTGCATCATGTTTTGCTTCATCACTAACAAATCCACTCGTATCCAAATGATAAACCACACACCTAGTCACTGGGTGAGCACATTTCCCCTCTTAATTTTATACATAAAGATGTCTCAGAAATAAGCCAGTGGATCTAGCAAGTACATTAAAAATTGATGGAAGGCATCTTTCACTGGCTTCTTTTCAACCAAGCCCCACCCTGTGCCACACATAGACACACACACACACACACACACACACACACACACACACACACGTGAAATAAAACTAACAAATTACTTAACGCTGCCCCAGATAAACAGCTTTTCTACAGGACAGTTGCTTTCTATACTGTAAAATGTGGCTTTACTGAAAGATAATGAATGGCGAGCTTAAAGCCAATATGGGTACAGTTTAAATAAAACATTCCATTCATAAAGATCAGAACCAAAAACTATACCTGTATTTTTCCAAAATATAATGCAGTTTAGTACTCCTTCTTCTGATGCAGAAATAAGCACTTTCTCCATCAGTAAAAACAGAAATCAAATGTTTTCTTGAGAAAGACTTCAGTGACTAAGCTTTAAGTCATCTTCTAATACATCAAACTTGATCTATTGTGATGGGAAAGTGCAGAGCTGTGAATTACCCATTATGTTGGAAAATCCAGAAGTTGTTTTAATTGGTTTTGAATGAAGGCATTATTCTGCATTTCTAATCATGTTTCTACCCCTAAGGCTAATATTAAAAATGAATTACAATTCCTGAGCAAAGGAATTGACTCAGAATCATGGCTGGGATTAACACTGTGTTCTAGATAATCTGCAAGTAAGAGGCCCTAAAAGTTGAGTGTATTTATAATGAGGTAAAACACTCATTAGACACACTCCATGTGAATAATGAACCATCTGATAGTGAACATGTGTGTGTGAAGTATTTTACATCCATCTGAACAAGGAGTTTTTCTCCTAAAATCATCAACATAAGTATTCAATAGTCACTCAGTTTTACTGTTTCCAGAAATGAGACATATGCAGATTTATCATCTGTCTTTCCCTGGAAGTACACATACCTTTAGACTGCTCTTAAAATTTTAAGATATAAAATTTAAACTTCTACTGTACCAATGGGTGGTGTGTGGTGACTGTCAATGACACATACACCTGAGAGTTGAAGGTAAGCCTGATCTGCTGGTCACAATAAATTAAGCTCATGCTACAAGATAGAAGCTTGTCATTTGTGCTATGAAGTGGTTTCTACAAAAACTTCAAATATTAATGAGGAAATACAAACTGACCTATTCACTGACAATTAAGCAACTCTGACTGGAGTAACAGGAATCATTTGCATAATGGAAATACCCTTCCCCCAATTATTCAAATTATAATTTGAAAGGGAAAGAACACTCAAGAAGAGGTTTTTATTGGTAGGGACGTTTTAATGAGGTGATAGGTATCTTAATAAGTGTTCTTGGGTGAAGACACCTGGATTATTAAGCAGCAATTCTGCTGTGTCCTATATTAATTCACGGTGAGATTTTATCACATCTGTTTAATTTATTAGCGACTTGAAGGACTTGGTATCACTTGCATGGTTTAAAGTAAACCAATTTAAACAAAAGATGAAATAAATGGTACGTTTTGAAGATTGGAGTTTTTCAGGTATTTTTCTTTTAGCTTAACAATAATTCAGCAGGAGTACAAATCAGGAAAATCTTCATGAAATTAACTTCAAAGCAGATTTTCAAATGAGTCCTAGAGGGTTTATTGTGGGGGAGGGGGCCCACCAAACAACATGAATTTTAAACATATCCATTGTACTGAACTATATTTTATGTACAGGGACATTAAATGGGGAAGACAGATCATTTCCAGCAACCTCTCAGTCAACAGGAAAGCCAGTCCTCTCTGAAATAATAAGACATTCTTATTGCTGATCACTAAGACATTTTGAATGCTTTAAATGTATTTTACTCCAGAATGCCTGAACTCATCAGTATCTATATATTTACTCAGTATACAATTTTAGAACGTAGTGCTAATTTTCTACTTCAAAATAAAAAATGAACATTTCCTCTAACAGCACATGATTTCTTTCCTTTAGATAAGTGTAAGTTTGATAGATTTTTTTTGTTGTTCAAGATCCTTTCCTTCCTCAGTCTCAAACTTCATTCTTTATGGGGTTAAACTAAGTGTTCTAAGTGATTTAGAGTTCTGAAATGGCTATGTTTCTCCAGTGATATTTTTCTGAAAAAGACCATTTTTACTAGTTCTCTTTCACATGAACTAGAGACTGTCCAAAAATATCCCTTGTCATTTTACTGTTACAAGAAGGGTAGAAAGTTATTGTGAATAATAGAATCAATTTGGTATAAGTGCAAAAAGAATTTTTATATGATATGAATTAAATCAGCTCAACCAAGTAACTCTTTCTGTAAGTGACTCACTGAATGCATAAAGGCAAGAGCAGGAGAAAGCAACATAAAACCAGCATTTGGAGACTCCGAAGAGATCTGTCTATATAAAATAAAGGGCAATTGATGTCCAGCTATCAGCAAGCTTGTCCTATGCACTTTCTATATGAAACAGTCATCACCACCGATGTGATGATATTACTTCTTTGATCCGATGGACTGTTCTCATGCTAACAGAGAAAGCAGCATCCACAATGCAATGTGACAGGAAGCATTCTACAGCTAGCCTCAGAAAACACTAAAACTTGATTAATTCTCCTTGCCAAAGACTGTACAAAAGTAAAGAACTGTTAACCTGGTTTTTGTCAATTAAAAAAAAAAATCTATTTGGGTCGGTCCTGGACAATACTCTTTACACACAATGGAGTCTAGAGGCTGAAGCCTACAGTTACCATCAAACCTCCTTCAGGACCATAGGTCATGTCCCTTCTGGTGCACAGAGAAATCAAGAGCCAAGATCAGTGTCCACACGACTGAGAATAATAGCATGATATATGAATGCCTTGAGAGTCTTTTTTTTTCTTTTCCATCAGAGCTAAGAAAATGAGAGTAACTCATGGTACTTTTAGCATTAAGACATAATTCTTTTCCCTTACCCAACATCAGTAATTTTAATCAAAGCTAACCCACAAAGACAGGGAAGTCAAATTCTTTCCATTAAAAACTTAACAGTTATAACATTAAGACTTGAGGGTCTCTCATCAAATTAGGGCTGTTTAGAAACTGGTGGAGAGTTTGGAGACAGCTTTTACAGTAGCTTATATTCCTATCTCTACACTTCTACAAAAGAAAAATCAAATCACTCTGCTAATAATTAGTTAGCTCACAAATAAGACAATGTAGTGACTAAATGAACAAACTATTGTTTAGCACCAGGAAAAATAGAAATTATGGGAGATTTTTTTTAAACACATACCCCCAAAATCAAAACAAAACAAAATAGAAATTTAAAAAAAAAAAAAAAAAGTGACTTGATTTTCTTCAAGAGTCTGGTGACCAGAGAAATTTTATGTGAATGAATTCCAAAATTGTTTCAAGCCCCCCCCCCCATCAAATTTTGGAAGCAAATATATACAAGTAAAACTAGTAGTTCAAAAAAGCACTTATCGGATGAACAATCTCAGATAATTGTTCAACTATTTATTTATTCTTCAAATTAAGCTCTGTACAAGCTAGTGAGATAACGTTGTACGAGAAAGCATTGCTTTAGAGTTTTCAGAAATGTTTACTCCCCTTTATTGCTTGGTTCCTTGCTAAAACGTCAGATCAGAACAATTTTGATATCTTCAAAAAGCGAGACTGTATTGAGATCCAAACATCTATTATTTTCTTCACACAGAATACTTTCCCGATTACAGTCTTGTCAAGTTTTCCTTTCAGCAACAAACACACAGGAAAATGGCAAAGTTAGAGATGGGTTTTTGCATCATAAGGGTCTAGCCACAGATTTTTCTTAAACACAACCTCAATTTTAAATTCTAATGTGTGGTTTATAATATAAAGTTTCTGGCAAATAACGTGATTGAGAGAGCAAGTAAAATTAGAATTTCTGAGTATTAATTGCATGAGAGGGCAAGTCCTAACAAATTAAACATGTATATATTTGGCAAAATATTTTCTGATATAACCTGCCTAATTTACATATGGTCTTTGCACAAATGGTATAGCTTCCTTGTTACCATGTTCTGAATGGATTAACCCAAACCAGCTGCACCTTCTAGAAATCAGGTCTTGTTAAAATGCAACAACAATGTCCTAATTGTCAAATCACACATGTGCATGTGCAGAATCTAACACCACTTTGATGCTTTACTAAAACTCTCTCCTGCCCCGTTTTGTTGGCATCACTCTCCTGACCGCCCCCCCCCCCACGTTCCTAAGCCTGTACTCTATGTTCCAGTATTGTTCTGTCTTCTACCTCCATCCCTGTTCTCTCTTATCTTCTTGCAATTCAGTTAAGAATTTTGTCCACACTGCAAATAAGATTTTATATAAATCTCACCCTTAAACTCCACACTCACAACTTGGCTTCTCACCCTTCTGTTCCACACTTGTTTTGCTCTGCCAGAGCCTGTCTGTCATCTACCACAAGCACCTCACAACCTCTTGTATTGCTTCCTTTCCTTCCTGCTTCCTCCCCCTGAAAGTGGTGACATCCCTATCCTCTCTCAATATTCTAGCTTTCAAAACTTGTATCAATCTGCTCAGCACCCATTTCCATAAGCACACTGGGCTTGCCCTGCATACTCTCTGCCTCCAACACTCGTCTTCTACAGTTCTTCCCCCAGACAATCTGCCTACAGTGGGTGCTCTTGACTTGTGGGTGTGGTTCTGACTTTGCCCTCCCACAGCTCTTCCTTCTCGGTAAATGGACTCTCTGTGCACTCAACATTCAAGCCACATCCCTAGAGGTCTTCCTTGTTTTCTACCTAGTCTTCACATTTGCATCCAATATATCAGTAAGAGCTGTGGGTTTCATCTCAAAAATGTCTCCCATGGGACTGGGGAGGTAACTCAGTGTGTAAAGATACTTTCTAATAAGGATGATTGCCCAAGTTTGATCACTGGACTCACATGATGGAAGAAGAAAAGTAACCCCTAAAAGCTGTCCTCTGGCCTCCAGATGAGCACCGTGGTATGCATGCACATACACATACACACACACACACACACACACACACACACACACACACACATATATATACACACAAAACAAATAAATATAATAAACTAATAAACTTAAAAAAATACCTTGCTGGGCAGTAGTGGTATTGCCTTTAATCCCAGCACTTGGGAAGCAGAAGCAGGTGGATCTCTGTGAGTGTGAGGCCAGCCTGGTCTACAAAAGACAGCCTGGGCTGTTACATAGACAAACTCTGTCTCAGAAAAAATAATAACCCTCATATATATCCCAAGGTTTCTAATCCTTTCCCCTTTCAACCTCACTCTCTCTCCTTTGGAAATTCACGAGTCCTTTGTATTCTTGACATCTTATTCTCCATTCTCCATGCACTATGTATTTTTTAATGTAAAGTTAAGGAAAACTTTAAACACACACACACACACACACACACACACACACACACACACCGTGGGGGGGAACAATCTTCAATATAATGCATACATTGAAGTGCACATATTAGCAGTGTGATGGCCTGATGAACATTCCATACTTCATTAAACACTTTCAACATGGTCAGAGATGTCTTCTCTATAACATCATCTTCTTGATTTCCATTTTACTTTGAAGCAAAGTAGCAAACTATAGAGTTATTTTATCTGCAAAGCTTTGATATGGATTCTTAAAAAAAAAGATGATTCTACTTTTTGAATAGATCTACAATGCCACATTCAAAACATTGGCTTCTTAATATTATGTTAATCTGTGTTCATATTTCTTTAATTTTCTAATTTTTATTTGCCTCTAATCAATCAATCAATTAATAATTTGGATCAAGATCTAAACATATATGGTAGATATTCAGATCTTAGGCCTATCTATTTTTTTTTCAACTTTGTTGAACCTCTCAACTTTGTTGGCCTTTCCACTTGGTTGAAAAAACAGATACTCAGCTGGGCGGTGGTGGCGCACGCCTTTAATCCCAGCACTCGGGAGGCAGAGGCAGGTGGATCTCTGTGAGTTCGAGGCCAGCCTGGTCTACAAAGTGAGTTCCAGGAAAGGCGCAAAACTACAGAGAAACTCTGTCTCGAAAAACCAAAAAAAAAAAAGAAAAAAAGAAAAAAAAAAAGAAAGAAAAAACAGATACTCAGTCTTATAGATCTTGGAAAAAACAGCATTGTACCAGTTATCTCCCACTGTACCATTTCAACAAAGTTCTTACAGCAATTTCCTACACATTAGTTATAGCAGGGAGAAGTTTGATAGATGTCCTTTTAAAGTAGAGTTCATAGAACTATAATTTAGACTTAAAGGAAGGTGATTAGCTTTTAAAAAACATTGTTACAGTATTAGCCTAAAATCTTCCAGTAAATTCTTTCTGTGCTGAAAGTAAAATTTAAAAATTTTTTCTCATCAGCACCAGGGTCTTCATGACCCATTGGTCACTAGCTTGCCCTTCTTGAATCCCTCTCAATGCTTGTTAAATGAATCAATGACTAACTGGATAATTTGATTCTGACACTCTTACCCACTGACATTGTGTCCTTCCTCTTCTCTTTTTTTACCTTCGGGTTGAGGGCTTCCTATACCACATACTCCCAACCATGGTGAGCTTCCACAGGCCCCAAAGCAATGGGGTGACTGACAACAGATAGAAACATTCAGAATGATAAATGAAGATATTTTTTGCTTTCACAGACCCATTAGCTTTACTGTTTTTTTTCTCATTTGTATATGATATGTAGTATATAACTTCTTTCTTTTTGTCTCCATTATCTACCTCACTCATTTGGATCCAGTTTTTACATTTTAGTTCAAAATAATGGGCACCCACTCATGCCTTATCACCAGAATTTGTACATATAAAATATGCTGTGTGTGTTTCTGGGGGACCCATGGAACAGCAACTAGTAAAATACTTCATTGACACATTCTTGGAATCTATTCTGTACTTAATCATTTAAATATCCAGATAAATGATTTAAGATTTATTTGCCTTTATTTGAATCTCTTATAAAGTATGAGGTTAAGAAAATGACTTCCTTGCACTCTGCAATGGTTTAGATAGGTGTCTCCCAAGCATACATTTGGTGAAGACCTGTTCCCCAGCCCCTATTGAAAGGTTACTGGGGGCAGTGACTTTAAGAGGATTTTAAGACTATGGCTTCCTCCTCCTCTTAGTTTTTTATTCTAGCTATGAGACAAGAGCTTCCTCAAGATTTTATTTCTATGATGTGCCAGCACAGGTCTAGAGGCAATAGGCTGACTAATCAAGGAATGGATCATCTTTAGTGATGAGCTCAAACTTCTTGTGTCTTTAAGTGGATTGTCTCACGTGTTTGTTACCATAGTAGAAAGCGAGTGCAGACCCCCTGCCAAGAAGTACAGGGGAGTACTTCTAAAATTCTTAGAATGGTTATTCAACATGTATCATTGGTTCTTGTTGTTACCTGTTACGTACTCATGTTAAAGGGGTTTGGTTTACTTCTGCTTCT
The DNA here is from genome assembly GCF_949786415.1 of Peromyscus eremicus. Taxonomy (NCBI): domain Eukaryota; kingdom Metazoa; phylum Chordata; class Mammalia; order Rodentia; family Cricetidae; genus Peromyscus; species Peromyscus eremicus. Next base: position 21,180,948 of record NC_081423.1, read on the forward strand.
TACTGCTAAGTGAAATTACAGGACACACTTCCATTTTTCTTTTTTCTAACCACAGGCATATGAAAATCTAGTGTCTGATGCTTGCTTCTGGATCCACTATAAATGAAGCTGATTTCTCTGGGAAAGAAGTGCCCTGAAAAATGGGAGCTGGAAATTAACACCAATGACATATAAATAAACACTAAGAATGTATACCTTGGTAAATCTGATTGAATGACAAGTAATTCACAAGTAACTGCTATATGCATATTTTCAGAAGGGTGGAGGCAGCTAGCTCAATTTGCACCCATATGTCAAAAAAAAAAAAAAACAAAAACTCAAATCATGAAGTACTTTTCTTGGAATATGTCTCCCTCCCAACTCAGAGGGTTACATCCATTCTATGATAAAATCAACTTCAGGAACAGTATTGTTTTGTCCAAATACACAATCTTTTTTTACTTCATATGCTCATTCCTATATCACCTTTAACATCCAAAGGCAGGCCATACACAGCAGCATATATGAGCACTGAGAGTGGAATACAGGCTTTGCCACATTGCCTTCTAGGCACCACAAACATATTTTTGGTGAATGATAGTGAAGTTTTTCTGTTAAGTCCCAAACAATAGTTTCTTGTCTTAACTCATAGACTTTCCTGATGTCCTAGTAAAGTAACAATTGGATGAGCATGGATGTAATCTAATCATAATCTATTTGTGGACGAAGACTGTTTAGTTTAACACAATTGTCAAGTGTCATGAAATATTCTTTCAATTATTTTCAACTATTTGAAACTATTTTCTAAAAATGTTCTTGATTGATACTCATATAACAAATAGGTAACAGGTAGTTCTGGCCCACAGGGTGGCCTTTTATAATGAACTAAAACATAAAATGTGGTGTTAATTCTAACAGTAAACTCATTGCATTAGCTGTGTTCCTAACTTCTAAGATTATGGTTCTCTGTGAAACTGCAAAGTAGGAAAAAGAATGAAATTTTCAAAACCCAACCCAAAGCCTATTCTTTTGAGAAGATCTTCTTGAGCTCAGAGGGAAGTGATTTCCTTATTTCTGAAATAGTGGGTGCAATTATAAAATTCCAATACATAGCATGAAATCAAGAAAATTGATATACAGCTAAATGAGGACTCATAGAGGTTCACAGAGCCTGAAGTAACAAACACAGACCTTATGTTTGTTTGAGCTAGGTCCTCTGCACATACTTCATGGTTGTGTAGCTTGCTGTTCTTGTAAGACTCCCAATAATGGGACTGGGGGATGTCTCTGACTTTTATCCCTGCACTTGGGATCCTCGTCCACCTGCTGGGTTGCCATGTCCAGCCTTGATATGAGGGTTTGTGTCAATCTTACAGTATCTTGTTAGGCCGTGTTAGGTGGATATCCCTGGGAGGCCTGTTTTTTTCTTGGGGGGGGGGCAGAGGAGGAGTTGATTTGGGGAAGGGGGGGTGGGGAGAGGGACTGGAATGAGTGGAAGGAGGGGCAACTTTGGTCAGGATGTAATGTATGAGAGAAAAACAAAAGTTAAAAAAGAAAGAAAACTGATTGAAGTCATACACACACACACACACACACACACACACACACATCCTCAAAGGAAAAGAAAATCATACTGAGTTCACTCAATGTAAGTTAAGCTAGCACATACTGTACCTGTGCAAGACAAAGGAAATGAGCCACTGGCAGTTGAAGGAGAATCATCTGTCTTTTCTTTTTGTAGATTCACAAGTGAGTGTCTGAAACAGTTAAATTTTATATACATACATACACACATACACACACACACACACACACACACACACACACACACGCACATGCACACACACACACATACATATAAAAGCCTCAGAAGAAATGCAAGCAACTTCACTGCAGGATCAATAGGACCATGGGTTTCATGATTCAAAGTTCCTCAAGGCGTTGCTACAAATTGACAGACAGTCTCTTAGCACTTGACTTGATATGAGAAACAGTGAAAGACATGCAGCCCTTGGAGTGGAGAGCCTTATCTCAAATAGTTCCATGCTGGCCAGACAAGTACCGTGGCTCAAGAAGGCGAGCCAGCTCATCCATAAGTCAATTGTGAATTACTCTCTCTAAATTGGCTCCACAGCTGTGGTTTCCAATGCCTGGAGTACCCTTCAAATCAGAGAGAGAGAGAGAGAGAGAGAGAGAGAGAGAGAGAGAGAGAGAGAGAGAGAGAGAGAGAGAGAGAGAGGGGTGGGGGGAATGAAAGCCTGCTTTCCCCACAAACACACACCTTTTGGCTAGCTGCCATCCTAACTTGTGGAGACGTGCAGATCTAAAAGGACCACTACTGGAACTCTATCAGAAAAATGTCACGTCAAGAGTTTGGCATAGGAGCTGCCAGCAGGCACTCAGACACATCTTATTCCAGGCCTGACCTACACAGGAGGGTTATGAAATAACTCAGTCCTGAGACAGCCTAACGTTCTCAACCCCCTCTCCTCCAACAACAGGAATCAGGGAAATAGTGCTGTGATTTTATTTATTTTCGAAAGAAAATGGGGTTCTTGTTTTTAAGATAAACGGAGGAATCTGAGGAATAACCTACAATACTAGCCCCTTCCTTAAGGTTTTAAGAAAACCAACAATCTAGCAATAGGTACGAGTTACAAAAAACTGTATTTCACTCTCTGTCCAACAGCAGATATATTGCACTTTTATCTAACCCACTGAATGTAGTTGTAGAGTTAGAGGTGGAAGCGAATGATAAATGCAGATGGGAGCTGATATTTCAGGGGTACAGCAACAACCCTGCCTCCTGGTGATATGCTATATAGGTGTGATATATGTATATGTCACACACACACACACACACACACAGTTGTGCAAATGCACGTACACATGACAAGTGACTGGAGGGAAAAGAAGTCATCTTTGACATGCAAGTATTACACATAAACACAGAGAAAGATTCCAGGCGGTGGTGGCACACATCTTTAATCCCAGCATTTGGGAGGCAGGGACAGGCAGATCTCTGTAAGCTTGAGGCCAGCTTGGTCTACAGAGTGAGTTCCAGGACAGGCTCCAAAGCTACACAGAGAAATCCTGTCTTGAAAACAACAACAACAACAACAACAACAACAACAACAACAAAAATTAAACACAGAGAGGCACGGAAAGAATGGAGAGGACACACTATCATCATAGAGAATGCTAAGGATGCGTCCATTCTTAGAAGCCTGCTTCCTGGGCTTGGATCCTTGGACAATGCCTGCACTCCTATTTTACACAGATATCCTTGGGAAAATGTGTCAATCATTTTATCAGCAGGTTAACCGTGATGCTATTATCACCTGGCATAAGCTTACCACCCTGTACCTGTCTTCACAACTCTCCTGGTTTGTGGCAAGTTCCCCAGCTTGACATTTACAACCGTGGCTAAATCCTAAAGAGGGCTTAATAAAAAGATTAATTTACTCTTCCCTTTCTTTGCACTTTCACTCTCTCTCTCTCTCTGGTTTCCCCCATGAGTCACGGTTGGCCATCTACAAGAACAAAATATCTAACTGAAGAAAAGTCTCTTCCAAAGGCAGCATCTGTCTCCCTGGCAGGCTCTGCTGACAGTTGGGGCCTGGCTCTGGAGCTTTTCCTTCAAGAAGCTCTGTGGGGCTGAGATATTAGTGGGCTCTCCTCTTCCCAGGTGCTGTTTCCTACTGGCTCTTCCCAATTGGAAAGAGGGATTTGTATATATTTATCCTTCTGAGAATCTGCTATTGTGTAAATATCTCCAGTTGAGACCCCCGTGGGAAGCCACACAGGACAAGGGAGCTCTTGCATTTCTCTTCTTGCAGAACCTCCATCAAATAGCTTAGCAATTCCCAAGGGTCTGCTCCTGGGTATTATTATGTAAGCAGTTTCTCCTACAGAAAGAGAAGGAGATGCGTAGAGACACTGAAATAAAAATGCCCACAGCTCTCTAAGGGAATTTCAAAATAGCAACTTTCTTAAATACCAAGGAAAATACCTGGTTCTTCTCCAAATCCCAAGATAGCCTGTGGTAGATGGAGAAGTAGATGGTAGATCTGGGGGGAGGGGCGGCAAGGAGGCAAAGGGGGCCATGAACGACACTAGGAAATATAAACTACACCAAGTCACGCAGCAAGCTTGAGCTGAGGAATTTCTGTCACTTTGGCAATTTAGTGAAAAATACTTAGATAAAGCCATTCTGCATTTTGTTTGGAAAGTGCCTCAGGTGGGGGCATGATTGCAGAGCCACGGTATTCTAGGCTTGGCACATCTGTCTCTTTCTAATTTGGAGCTTAAAACCCTTCTGTCAGGCTCTCCCTCTCCTTCAAAATTTCTTCTCAAAAAAAATTTTTTTTTTCTTTTCAAACAATGACTCAAGCCTTAAAACCTCTGGAGGCTCTGGGTTCTTCAAAAAAAAAAAAAAAAAAAAAAAATTAGAGATTGTCTTCTGCTGCTCCCAAGTCTCCTCATAGTTCAGAAGAAAACAGGGAGCAGCCGGGGAGGCCAGCTCTCTGTGGCTTGAGGTGCTGTTGAGTTCCCTGGAATCACGTGAGATAAAAAGTGTTTGGGATCAATTATCAATAACCTTCTTGTGGAAAGTAAAAGTCATTGAAACTTAAGACTTAAGCATTTAAGAGAATCGAGGAGCTCCTTGAATTTAACATTTTCTAAGAATAAACACAGAGAAAAAGATTAAACCTTCAAAGATCACACTTATGTAAGCCAGACAACAACAAAGAGCTACACAGCGGAAGGCTTGATCTCCAACAAAGTTGGGAAGAGAGGATTTTGCATGAAACTGCTCCTCTGGCTAGACCGCTTTTGTTTACAATAAGAAGTAGAGTTTGGACCCATTACATATTCTTTCTTAGGTTTTCCTAGTGAATTGAGGTTGTTAAAGTAACACTGTAATTATCTTTTATCTATGGCATGATTTATTTATAGTATGAAATTTCCTTTTACATTTTTAAGTTATAATAATTCAGTATTCTCCTTAATAGTAAAATAATGGAATATGGAACAAATATTTATCTCACCATTTCTTCTCAAGAATTCTTTGATGATGCTTTGATTATATATATATATATATATGTATGTATATGCATACGTATATATATATACATATATATCACATTTTGTTTTAAAGATTTAAAGTTTTTTTCAGTTTTAAAGGTCATATTTAGAATGGATCCAACTATGAATATGAATGAGTTGGAGGCTACCCCTAAAGCTGGTGCCTTTTCAAGTAAAAAAAGACTTACTAATAGTTCCATTTGTTTTCCATTAAAAATCTTCTCATTGTATTCACAGCAATCCACATGGCAGTATCTGAGCCTGCTTGGACAAAGCATTTGCTTTGTGTGTATCAGATGCAAAATTTACTTAAATTCCAGATAATTACAAGTGCATCTGCTAGGCTTTGTCACTGGTCTATACGAACATTTTCACAGTGTATACAAAGAGCAATTACCCAACAACTAAAGAAAAAGAAACAGTGATTTCTGAAAATTATAGCCAGCTTCTTTATCAAGGAATAAGTTTGTGCTAAAAGAATACAACCCCAAAACACTTAAAAAAAAAAAAAAAAGCTTTCACTCACACCACATACATTATCTACAAAGAACAAAAAAGGAGCCTTTTCAACTGTTAAATTACTAGGTATGAAACAAGGATAACTGCAATTTCAAATAAAATCATCTCACAAAACATTAAAGTTCCCCTGGAAAAGGGTGGGGGCACAAAATATCCCAACAACACAAACACATTTAAACCATTTTGATGCAGTGGTAAATGGTCTCATTCTCTGTTCATGACAAAATGTTGCAAAAAATAGTCACTTACCCTATTTCTCATCAATTCTGAGTTCTCTAATTTGAAATATAAGTTCACAGAACCAAGAACATCAAAACAGAGAAGATCTGAAAATAAAATTTGAAAGTATTGGCTTTATACATTGAAGTACTCAATTCAAGTTCTGCCTATGGAACGCCAATTGGGCCATTTGATCAACAGCTCTTTCTCTCTTTCCTCCCCCCACCCTTTCTTCCCCTTTGCTTTCTTTTAACTTCATGCACAATCCCATTTCAACTGTCACACTCTACACAGCCAGCCTTCCTTCAAAGCCCAATCCAATTTTCAGACTTTTACACCTCATGCCAGCTAAACAACATCAACGGCTCTGCTGTGCAAAGGCCTAATAGAGTAGATCTATTCTTTTTCTTTCTTTCTTTCGTATTCTTTTCTTTTTTGTTTAAGAAATTCGCAAAGCTATTCACAGTGGTCACAATAGTAGCGTAGGAATAGTTTCAGAGACAGCTATTTAACACTGACAAATTTTTGTGACCTTTGACTTATATGGAATCCATCGGTTTTGTGGTCACTGATTTCCTCTTCCCCCTTCATTTAAATATCTTCATTATCATTCTGTAAAATGTATTATGTTACTGGTCAAAGCTATTCGTCAGTAAAAAGCCATCTTCATATTCCCCAAACTGGAAAATCATCATTATCATTAATATTTCATAGAACTGCATTAAATGAGACAATATTCAATATTTAACTATCTAATCCTACAGTAATTTATATTAGAAAATACCAACCATGTGAGAATTCAGGCAGTCAGATTATTTTATTGGATGAACCTTTGTCGTTATTAATAACACTTCAGTGTCTCATATTTTTTCAGCACAGAGTGTAACATCCAAGGACTGAAAGTGATTTTGTTTCTAATTAATTCTCAAAATCCTTGGGAGACAGTGATGGAAGGATAAATATATTAATTCAGAATTGAAGAATTAAAGGCTGAGCCTTCAGAAGCAAAAGTTGTATCTGGGATACGGATTACTTGCGTGGGTCCCGTACCTCCCTGGGTTTACTCATAATTTAGTAAGAGGCAGAATGCTTTAAACCTCAGAGAATCTGAACACACAAGTAAAAGGAAATTCAGTTGTATCCCTTTCAAGTGCCACAATTATTCTTATTTCAAATGGACAAATCGAGGCATAGTTTTTATGATATTTCATGCACAAATCATGAGGCTGATTGGTTTACTAGCCATTGTTAGGCCATCCAGCTGATCCCCCTATCCTCTGCACAAATTCTTTCTACCTTCTACTTAGCTGTTTTTGAACTTTGAATATTCACAATTGGACAAAGATTGGTCCATTGCAAGTAATTTATATTTAACTTTGACATAAGAAGAGTTTGAGTGGATAGCATTTTACTAAGATTCCTGGTAATGAGAAAATGAATTATATAAGTTACATATTTTAGATTGGTGTATGTTTATGAAAATCAAAAGCATTGTGCTTAGTAATTTTATAATCAGGAATAGCCTCTGATTTGTCTTAGGAAACAAAAGATCTTCATGTTGCTATTGACTTTTCAAGTGCATATTCTGAGGTACTTGTTATATATCACCTAAGATCCTATAGCTCAATATAAAGAATAATAAAATATATTGAAGTATTGTTGTTTACATGTTTTATTGACTCCCTTCTTTCAGTCTGAAGAAATTCTGTTTATCTTCTATTGTCCACTGTTGTCTCACAGTACAGAACACAAAAGAGTCAGCCCCAATAGCTTAGAGTTTTAGTAAGAGGGGTGCAACCACCACAGAAAAACAGGTCAACATTAATTGGATGGGATACATCAGCCTAAAACTTTGAATAGGAAACCAGGAAGCCTCAGAATCAAGGGCAGAGTGATTGTCCATTTGCACATGATTGGTGCAAAGACGTACACTTCTAGTGGTAACAGCAATGGCAGTGTAAGCTCAGTTGCTAGTGCAAAAGACAGGTTGGGCTCCAGCAGAGCAACGGAACCCAGGGACAGCAGCAGTGGGCTTGGTTTCCTATCTTTCTCAAAGTTCCTGAGAATATGATCAGCCTTATAACCCAAGATTATTCTCTCTCCCTCACAATGAGAACACGACCTGATTCCGAATACAAAACATTTCAAATTGTTTCAGTTAATTATATAATAAAGTAAGGAAAAAAAGATGTGTTTCAATATTGTGAATTGAAGAAAAATATCGCTTATCAAAAAGACTTGCATCCAGAAGGACCCCAACAGTCGCTGATAAACTATCTCATAAGTGCTTAGACATTCTCATAACCAACCAACCAAAAAAGAAATGAGCCAAGTGCCTAAGTTTAAGAGAAGAACACACCATCAATGGCTCTATATATTTTTTCACCCATTGCTTCTCCAATTCAAACAGTCAAGGAACAGATGATGGAAAAGAAATTTGGATGGTTTGTCTACTATTTGCTGGAAATGAGTTATGAACATCTTGAAAGTCACAGTCAAAATGAGCATGAATCATGAAGCTGACAGGGGATCTCAAAAGTCAGAGCAGACTGACCAAAGTCCAGGAAGCTATTACCTGGAGCCTCAGAAAGGGTCACAGTGCCTCCATGCACTCTTCCTTTACCATCTACTTTCAAGCTAGTCACCTCATGCTTTTCAAGAACATTACCTTTCCTGCAAATGACTGATAAGAGATAAATTTACGAGCATCATCACATGAAAAGTAAACCCCAGAACTTGCATATTAACCCTGTGATTTCATGTTGAGGAAAGAGATCTTTAGAGATGAGTTTTCACCCTTGGGATGTGAGGAATGAATTAGCATTTTCTCCTTTTTCCACTTTCTGGAATTGTCAAAATTATCTTCTTGATCTCTCTTTTTTTTTCTTTTTTCAGGAAATCATAAGTATCACTTATGAACAATGTAAATGGATAGCTTGGGGTATGAAGTGACTTAGCCACTCACTCACTGATTCATGTCACACAGGTAAGAGGCACAGACTCTGAAAAGCTTCAGTATTAGGATTTCTTCTTATTCGGAAACCCAGAAGTTGAGAAGGACCTGACTTCTGCAGCTAGAGACACACAGTTTAATACTCACCTTCGGGCTTCACCCTGTAGGTAAGCACGCCCCGTACCAGACAACTGAGTGTTTCAAAACAAAGAAAGGAAAGGGAAAGATTCCTGACCTCGCCTAAAGCTATGCTTTTCGTAGAATAAATACATTTGAAGTTGCAAGGAAGGGCTTCAATGTGTGCTGTATACATACACCAAAACAAATCGGTAAATAAATAAAATGGAAAAGGAAAGGAGCATAGTGGCAAAAACTTCTGAATGTTCCTAATTAAAATCGTATTTTAAACGTATACACATACATCAACATAAGGCATTTTCACCTATAAACTATAAACGTCTAGCACACAACCCAGTAATCCTCATACACACATGCCCTAAACTGTGTATGATTCTGTGTGTACCCCATGGGGGCTTAATAAACACTTATGAATTGACTGACAAGAGAAAAACCAAGAAATGACAACCTTCAGGGTAGCCGTAACACAATTTTAACTTGAAAATTGCCCAGAAATAGACTTCACAATCTATGGGAACATACACAAATCATATAAAAAAGAAGTGGTGCCCCTCATATACCTAGACTGGCCTTAGGGAATAGCTTAGTGAAAAATCGCTGCTGTAGGAAAGAGAGTTCAGCCTCTGTATCTATTTACTGTTTGGCTTCTGCAGCGAATCCAGCTACAAGCAACGTTTATTCTGTAATAAAAGGTATTATAAGATCAGGTTTAACATTAAGATTAGAAGAAATACAAAGTTGTGCTCAATCTTTAACACGTTTCTCACAGAGTCTACAAGGATCACCCACCCTTCCTTTCAAGTCTCAAGAATCATGTTGCCATTTTAATTTCTATGCAGAAAAAAAAGTAAAGAAAAAAATTGTAATCTCTAATGCTGAAATAGCTCTTCAATAGAAGCTTTCCCAAACAAATGGAAATTAGTAATACATCACAAATCTAACCAGCATTTTCACAAAATGACACATTCATAGTGCACTGAACTCCTGAAAACACACCTCATCCTGCATCCTGGAAGAAAGCTTTTGAATGTCTCAAGTTCCAAAGTGCTGTTTTCTTCCCTGAAGTTGATATTCACTTCCTACCTTGGGAGACCAGAATGGGCCAGACATAACAATTTACCAGTCCTTTTGGGTGAAGAGTGATTATCAATAACATTCCTCCTATCAATTTGGTTTTGCTAAATCTCTGTGAAACAGTGACTAGTTCAGCCACTGCCTACTTTGAAGAGCCATTTCCTTCCACCTTAGTAGATTTCCAAAAATATGATGAGAAGTGGGGGCAGCAGAATAAGAGAGAAACCACACTGAAGATTTATGCCGTTAGACTGATAGGGTAAAACAAGAGAAATAACCAGGGTTAGTTGCAGAAGGAATCTTAAGTGAAAATACACAAGAGAAATAATAAAAGCCTGCTTACATGTATCTGTACCATCAAAGGCCAAACACAAGCACCTCCTTTAAATGTAGCAATGCTGTCTTAGCATTGGCCTATTTGAGCTATTCACAACCACAATAAAACTTTGCACACACCATCTTATTCCCCTCTTTAGTACTACCTTATTCTCTCTGTTTCTCCCATCCTGGAACTGAAAAGCAAATGCAACGTCTTGTGCTTGCTGGACAAATGCTCTGCCATTGAGTTCATTTTATTCTTCGTACCTATTCAGACCCTTATATTACTAATACTCCCTGCCTTTTGTCCCCCAACTCACAGTCCCTCTCCAGGATGGGCTTGATCACCTGCTTGGTTAGAAAATTGAGTCTGTTTTCCAATCTACACTTTCAACATCTAAATCACTACATGTTTCTAAGAGTATAAAGCATGCTAGACTTCTTAAGGATATCGATTGTTTAGGAAAGTTACTGCTTCCAGATTTCCTGACCTTTCCTATGTCAACACAGACACACCTTGATTTTCAAATGATATCTTTCAGGTTTTGGATTCACACCATACTGCAAGGGGAAAGGACACGTTGATTTTGTCCCTGTTTATTTTCTTGGCTGCCTCATGTAGCTGTGAGATTGACGATTGATCGTTTTTCCACACTCACCCACAGCCTTTTTTGTAGCCACATGTAAATTTGCCAATGGGTAATTAAGCAGCAGACACATCCAATAAATATAATAAATAAATTTGATTTTTCCCCCTCTTAGTAATTGGTTTCATCTGACTGAGTCTGATGGCATGTAGGGATATATAAACAGGATTAGGAAAGAGAAAAATTAGATGCTGGGTCATATGAATTGTACAGCCCTAACTACTGTGAAATGTCTCTGAATATCTACATTATTCTTGGGGTTAAAATAGAGAGAAGCAGGTTATCTTTTCCCAAGATATTTCAGTGAAGTTAAAAATAAAACTGGAGGCAAGAGCATTAGTGTAAGAAAAGGTTAACCAACTACAGAGCTTCTTTTCCTTTCTTGAGTGCCCTCTTCCCCCAACACCCACTATCCTTCCCTTGTTCCATCACTAAACTAGTACTGATAGTTCCAGACCTTGACTGAGGTCTCCAAGTAAAGTTATCACATCAGACAGGGCTACGTGAATAGAAAGAACTTGGATAGACTAGGAGACAAAAAGGTGCCCAGACATTTGTGCACAATTACTGCCTGTGCAAATGCTGCAGTGACACGAAATGAAATCATTTTTCCCATACATCCTGCACACCCAAAGAAAAGGGCATTTTCCTACATTGTAAAGAAAGTGCCCACTTCCATTCCCATTTGATTCTTGGATATCATTTTGAGAGCAGATTGCTCTTGCCACCATAGGCACAGTACCTGACTTGTCTCTGGAATCCTAATATTGCATATTGAAGGAATAAACTAAGGTAAAGACTAAAATGTACTCTGGTACAGTTTTCATTTTTCTGTGTGTCTTCTAAGTAATCTCTGCTGAAAATGTAGTATATATTCAAATGTCCTAATGTTCCCGATGCCTTCAAAATGAGCATGGTTAATATTTAAAAATGAGCTGCAAAGAGTCTGTAGTAATAAGTATGATTTTGGATGTACAAATATACAGATTACTATTGGCATAGATATAGATAGCTTCTATAATACTGTCTCATCATTAGAAATAATTTAAAAACTTAAATTTTTTTCAACATTTAGAATGGAATTTCGATGTAGCTTTAAAAAATGATACTAAGTGCTTACATTTTTTAAATGGTTATTTTGCACAACTGGATTTTCTTAATCTCTGCCCAAATGAGGTCTATTTCAGTATACCTTTCCCACATATGCTCTTATTCCTCCCCTTAAAGCAGGAGAGATATGAAAACATTGGATATCAGTTAAGCCCTAAGCAATAATAAAAAAAAAAAAAACAGCATTTAAATATAAGTTCCTACCAAAAGAACCCTGTCCCCTCTAAAATTTAGAATTGGGATATCACCCTGAGTATCAACTTTATTGCTTTGATATAACTAATACGCTCCGACTTTAGCTTTACCTTCTAGTAGGTAAACATTAAGGAACCTAAATAAGTTAATAAATTTATTACTTATTCTTTTGAACCATATTCCAACTATATCATTTGACAGGGTACAAAACTCCATTTTCTATAAACTTCCAGTAAGCACAAAGGACATTTCCAATGACGATGTATAATGCAAAATGTCTAAACTTATAAACAACAAAACAAAACAAAACAAGCCAAAGCTTATAAAGCACTAAGTAGCTTACTGATTAAAGCAATAAAATGTACTTTCTGGAAGCTGAGTTTTAAACTTTTGTAAATCTACCTTCTATTCTACTGCATTGAAAAGAACGAACAAGCAGAAAAACTTCGTATTTGTGTCTCAAAATATGTGACAGAGCTACCTCAGCGAAGACAGAGCAGGAGGAGGGACAGTTCCCCAAACCGGGAGATCTGCAGGCAGACACAGTCCCCTTCCCAACTGCAGGCCAGTCCAGAACTGGGCACCTCAGAGGAACCAAGTCTCTTCCCAAACACACAGCACTGTATTTCTTCAAGACAGACTTGACTGTTTAGCACTTCTCATGCATGCACACTCTAGCAGGGGCACACACTGTTAGTAATATGAGGGATGCTGTCAACTGGTCCGTTCAAGTCACATTGTTTCAGGGGAGGGGTTGTGGAACTCTTTACCAAGAGAAATAGATTTTACTTTAACATACCACTGGCATTGTTTTGTTTGGATTTCTCTTTATTAAGCTTACTGAGTTAAAACACCTGCTCTCTTTTCATTCACAGCACAGCCAACTACTCCCCCCCCTCCCCATCCTGAGAATTCCTTTTGCCTATGAAGATTGCAATTTTATGCCCGGGGCTAATGGACCAATGAAAGAGTTTTAGGAAAAAAAACTAAAGGAACTTCATTTGTGGACTAGTTCTCAGAGTTCTTCATGTTTTGCTATGCAGCAACTGATTTTTGAGAGCTGCACTACTTCAAGTTCAGAATCACAAGGTAGTATATACAATATACTAGATTGTGCAGGGACACATATGTTTTAAAGAAAGGGATGTATGCTTCTATAGCTTCTAGAGCCTTTTGAAAAAATTAGTAGCACAACTCTTAGTTCATCTAAAATAATTACATTAAGAAGTGTTTTGTCTTTCTTACCTGGGAAAAGAGACCAAGATAGTAGAAATAACTGTATGTTGCTGGTTGTACATATTATTAAACAATGCGACTATTTCTTATATAAATCAAACTAAAACCAAGAAATACAAAGAATACTTTAGCAAAGCTGCTATTGACTCTCAGCAGAAGGAATTCCATAAAATTACTGATATATTTAAAAAAATGTTAAATTCATTATTCCCTACTTACAAAATTTATCTTATTTAATCAAATACCATTACCTATCTTTTCATTAAAAATGTATTTTAAACTGTAAGTATTTAGGTGCTATCTGATGGCTGAAAGTCCTCTGCTCCACCTCTTCAGAGAGTGGAATGGAGAGTGTGAACACATAAGGGTTACCAAGAGTCAGCAGCAGATCAAAGAATAAAACTGTTGCTCCATGCAAAGTAATGAGGAAAAGAAAAGATGCTTTGTCCACAGCCTTGTGTGAGGTAAACAGTTTGATAGTAAGTTTTCCCTCTCCAAATCTCACTATCAGTTTAACTTGCAGCCCTCAGATGGGGAGGGATTTAAAAAAAAAAAAAAAAGCCCTTGGAAATGACCTTGATCATATTTCACCAGAAATCACTTCTCAAAATCAGTCTGCACAAAAGGGAAAACTAGGAAGGAGCTAGGCGATGCAGGTGCTCCTGAAAAGCACACAGTTAGTTCAAAGTTCTTTTCACTCACACAAGGAAAGGGAATTGCAATTAATTTTAAGAAACATTCAGTAGCTCTAGCATAATCAACACGTTGGACATGCAGAGAAACCTCCATTCCTATAAAGATGCAAGCAGGAACTCTAACAATAGAGTCAGACAGGATTGTCAAGGTCTGTGAATCCAGTCTCAGACACCTGTCCTTCTACACAGCTCCCTTGCCAAAAAAGAAGTTACTTTCTCCAGGAAGTGCAAGGCTTTTGCACATACTGAAATGCCACAGGAATACCAACTGAAAGTAAACTCTCTAATTTACCAACAAGCCCGTCAAGATGATGATACTATTTTGATACATTAACTTGAAATCAACATCAGGCACACGAGTTAAAGGCTCTTAGTGAAGATTTAATAATAAACTTAATGATAATAATAAACCCATCAACCACACCAACAAGCCACAGACATGCTACCATAGAGAAACCACATTAGAGCAATTGAAAATCCAGTTAATTGAACAGTGGTATAGCTTGCCATTGAGTTGAAAACATGGAGGTGTTGAATATTTTAACACAAAATATCAGAGTGTTTTAGAAGTTGCCAGGAAACTAGAAGTCCACAGAGGGGTGGGGTGGAGGGAAACAAAACAAAACAGAAAACAACCTCAGCAGGAAAGAAATGTGTTCTTAAAAATAGAGTCCTGGTCTTCCTCTATAGTGAAGATGCTGAGAAGGAAGCTAATTGTGATGTTTGTATATAAAGGTGTGCTTTGAATATGTACCAATTAGATGGTTTGCCCCATGGGCCCATCAAAAGAGTCCTCAACGTGGTGGTCAGCTCTCTCTTAGTGCCCATGGTTGTGGGTGTTGTGGACTACTACTGTAGCTGCTCAGCATGGGGTGCACTGCCCTGGGTTTGGTCTTAGAAGGACAATACTAAGATGTTTTGGATGTCTTAGTTTCAGAGGATTGGGGGTTACTATGTGAATGCATTTTTGTTTCTTTATGATTCATACAAGCAAATCCTTCAGTCAAAAACTGTTCTAAATGAATAGAAGCGGAGTGTTTTTCTCCTCCAATTTAATCAAAATGGTAAACTCAAGGGTCCATGAAAATATTTTAAAACGGCAACATTGCCATCTCAAGAGAGTCCTGAATAAACAGCACTCTCTTTCCAAATAAGATGCCTCGGTTTTTTATTAGTAGGATACAAAGGCAGAAATAAGGTTTAGATCTCAGGAATTTTAAGAATGGCTTTTGTCAACCCTAGGGGAAACAGAACAGGTGAACCTGCAAGGTGGTTTAAGGGAGATTTGCTCTAACATACAACAGAGCCTGACTACTTGAGTTAATTTACAGCTGGTTTTATTCTTCAGTCCTGAATATACTATGCTACCTTCTGCAGTTCTCCCAACACCAGCTAAGTTTACGTTAAAGTGAAGTTTAACAGTATTACGGCAAGCCATGCTCCCTACACCCAGGCAGCCTGCTGCTCTTGAGGTGGCTACTACACCGTAGAGGCAGTCTTCTTTACAGAATAATATTCTCCCTGTGCAGAACCACATGTGCCTCGGAGCATTCCTAACCTGGGTCTCCTCATCTGAGTGTAGAGCCCCGTGCATTTGGAGGTGATAATGTACAAGCACAGCTCTCCTCTTTACTGTACAGCTCCTACAACACCACCAATGCATTTCTACATGGCTTAGCAGAAAATTTCCAACCCTAAACCCATTTCCTTCTAAATCGCTGATTTGCCTTTACTTACTGACCCTTCAGTTTTTCTACTGAACTGGAACTGGGAACTTAAGGAGGAACAAAAAAGACAAATGAAATATCATAACTACCCAGAACCCTCTAAAGGACTCAAATTATTTGATGGCATTGAAGAACTATTATGTGTGATATTAAAAATAATGTTTAAAATGGACCCTGGCAGCAAGGGTGATGGAGTGAATTCTGTTTTTAAGAAAGAGTAAGGGTCCAATTTGCATGCATTACACTGGCTATTTTAAATAATTTCATTCCATGTGTATAGCAGAAACTACTCTCCTTCTCCCCAATTGACAAGACACCACTTCAAGTAAGAGCTGAGAGAGGGCTGGTCTGAGGTTAGCAAGCTCTGTATGTCTCACAATTGTGAATAAAACAATACCAGCATCCTCCCTGCTTCTTCAAAACCCCAAATTTATTATTAAGTAAATTTAACCATAGCTCAGTCAGTGGAGTGGAGGATGCACTGAGCCACTTATCTGTTTATTATCTTTGCAAGCCCCATGAAAAGCCGTGTCTATTATTGCTTCCTGCAAATCTGCAGCAATGTAATGCAAAACAGCATTTTTAAAGAAATTCTCTTTCGGAATGCAAAGGATTCTTCCTGCAATTTTGAATATTTTAGCCAGCGTGTACCATACAGTAGGTCTGGAATCACTGGCATCGGTCATGCTGTTAAAACTGAGTCAAAACGCATTGTAATCCCGGAGAGCGATAACCTTAAACATGAATGCAATGTTAAAATGAATCCTAAAAGAATCCCTATAATTGCGATGAACATTAGAGAGAAAGCGGCAAGTCCTTCTGCAGGGAAATAACAGCCGGCTCTACCAATCTTTCCCCTCCCCGCCCCCAAACTCATGCAACTAATGATGACCTCCCGAAGTGCCGAATTTAAATGTTCCAGCATTCATCTGAGGATGAAGGGAGAAAGAAAAAAAATAAGAAAAAAAAATACACAGAAAACCATGAAACAAGTTGCAAACTGCACAAACGCAAGGCGAGGGAGAGAAAACTGCAGCGATTCAGGAGCGATTGCAGAATGAAGAGCAACAGAACGGAAACGAGGAAGAAAGAAAAAAGAGGGGAAAAAAAGCCTTAAGCATTAAAGAGTAAGAAGTGAAAAACATTTACCAGCAGCTCGGTCAGTAGCTTCGCTCCCTGACACCATCTACATAGAGAGAGAACTTAGCCTAGAGTCTTCGGTCCCAGCTCGCTTTGGAGCAAAATTCCTTCACTTCGAGGGGGCAACACACACCCTCCAGAAAGAGAGAGAGGGAAAGAAGGGGAAAAAAAAATAATCCCAAAGACCTAGCCAGGCTTTCTCCCTCCTCCCTCTTACCCGCCCCCCAGACTCCCCAAACGGTGCTCGCTGCTTCTGCACAGTTCAGGCTTTGCTGCGGAGGCGCCGCTGCCGCTGCTGCCGCGGCTGCCGCTGCTGCTGCTGCTGGAACTGCTACTTCAGAAACGATTAGGAGGAGGACGCCCAAGCACGACCTGAGCCTGCGAGCCACCCAGGACCAATGTGCAACCTGCTCTGGAATCAAACCCATAACACACGCAACGCACACCCAGTGGCTCCTGCACGCGCACACACGCGCCCGCCCGCGCGCCGCACAGACACACACGCGCGCACACACATATGCACACGCGCGAGCGCGCACATACACACATGCAAACACGCGCACACACGCACACACAGAGGCGCGGAGCTCCGCTCACCCCCCGCCCGCCCGCCCTCCCGCGCTGTCCCTCTGTGGGAAGTGAGAGCCAATCCCCGGCCCCGAGCGCGCGCACAGGCTCCGGTAGCCCCAGCTGGGTTGGTGCCTCTGGGTCTACCGGGTAGCGAGCTCCAGGAGGGGCTCTCGGCTGGGAAAAAGGGGCGCTAGGGGCACGTGTACCCCTTTGTCTGCAGAGACACCCCCCTCCTCCTTCCAGCCGGGCGTTTCCAAGAGCAGAAACTGAGCGCGCCAAGCCCGGGCCGCGTAGAGTTCAGTTCGGCTCAGGGCTTGTCCCGGGCAGGCCCCGTTCCCTAGCTGCACGCACCGAGAACTCTGCTTTGCTAAACCCGATGCACCACGGCTGCACCCGGGGCTCTGCGAACTAGGGAGCATCGCCAGCCTACGCATCCTGCTGGCGACCGGAGCCTGCCCCGGCTCGCGAGCATGCCCAGTGCTCGGCTGGACCCAGACGGTTCCTTCCAGGGTTAGGAATGCAGAGCGCAGCAGAGAGGGCAGAGCCTAGGGAAGGCACGGTTTCCGGAGCCTTCCCAGCTGCAGACCTACCTCCCCTGGATTGCCAGGTGGTGGCCCTAAACCTGCCCCCAAGTGCGCGGAAATAGGGAAGTGAGGCTTCCAAGCCTCAGAAAACAGTTCCTTTTCTGTCTTTCAGAAAGAGAATTCCAAAAGAAACGACTGGTTCAGTTTTGGAATATAATTGGTAGGAAAAACAAACAAACAAACAACAACAACAACCCAGCAGGGCCTGGTAGTTGTTGTAATAACAACAGCTAAATGTATATTGCCTGGTTGCCATGTGCAGGTTCATGCTGTGTGCTGCCCGTGAGTTATTTGATTTTATTCTATCCAGATACTGTATGGTTAACTCAAATGGAAATGGGGCCCCAGTATACCATACCAAATGCCAGTCAATTACAACCGATGCTTCCTAAATTTAAACTCAGGGTCCGACTCAGCCCCTGGAGACAGAATGCAGTGCGGTTACAAGCCCTGGGCATTTCCACCAAGGGGAAGGCCTGGTGGAAGGCTGGGGATAGCATCCCCTGGCCCCTAGCTGAACCTGGCTGGCCTCCAACAACCCACAGACCTTGAAAAACTTCATGGCTGATTTTTGCCAATGTTTTCATAGCAATGACATGAACGCTACTTATGGCTTGGCTGAATACTGTGAGTCTTTCCCCACCCTGTATACAAGCAGAGACCAAAACCCAGAGAGGGTTTACCTCCTTTCAACGACAGGAACAAGGATGTGGTTTGCCAAAATCCAAGGTCCATGCTGTTTTGGCTGAAATATGTTTCTTTCTTAATTGCATCCCAGATAAAGCTGTGAGATGCAGGCACAGTATTTTAATGCCATTCAGACAAACTCGGTGACTTCGACTAGTATTTACTCTCTTCAAGGCTTCTGTGCTGGAGGTTACAGAAGATGACAGACACCCTGCCTGTATTCTTTGAGTTCACATTCTAGCAAGAGGTGATCATATGTTTGTGACGCTAATGAGGGACAGAAGCAGAAAGCTTGTTAGGAGTCTCTTTCCTTCCCTGTGTTCATCTTGAAAACGTGTATCTATCCTTCATGCTCTGCAGGGACCTGTGATCTCTCTTGCTTGGGCAAATTTCCCTTACTATAAGTTTTCTTGGTATCATGTATGTTTTCTTTTAAAATTGTCCCGCACATGCAAATTTCCACTTGCGATGTGATGTATCTTTAAAGACTTCAAACACAAACTCTCCAGACTGTAAGCTTCATGCGGGAGGGAACGAAACAACTTTTATTCTCCATTTATGCTCCAGAAAATGGCAGGTGTCACCCCCACAACCACCACACCACTCTCAGAAGAAGAATCATTCCTGAGGTATGACCATTTTTTTATTGTCATCTAACAGAAAGGCTGAGCAGGTTGTCCAAATCCAGGTAAGTGACATTGGCTGTCACTCAGATCTGCCTGGTGCTAAAGTCCACAGGGCTTAGGCCCAGATCACCCTGCACCTGTTACTCAGTAGCTAATCAAATTACATGAGGGGGGCTTGTGGGAAGTAAGGAAGTAAGAAATCCAGGATGGCATTATAGCAAAATGCAGAAGCAAACAATCTGATATAGTAAGCGTTAATAAGGCATGCATTGAGGTAATTGTAATTTACTTCTGTGCTTCCACCAAACTTCAGGATCTTCCGTATTAACTTATCTACAATTCTGCATAGGTGCTAATACTCTCATTTGATAGATGAAGAAATCAAATAGCCCTATGAAGGCTGAGGTACTAGATTGAAAACTCCAAAGGTACATGACAGACATTAATCTCACCCACAGAGCATCTCCGCTCCCCTCCTCCTACCCGGGCCAAACCCATTTGCCAAACATGAGTAAGTGGAGAGGTGAAATTTGAACTGAAGTTTATGTAACTTCAGAACCTCACAGTTGACTGGGGTTGCAGAAAGAGTCAAGAGTGCTCTGGACTGGAGACCTGTGTATGTTTATCAACAGGAAGATCCCCACTGGTACCGTCCTTTTGGCATTAAAGCCTTAAAGAGCCAGAGACTCCGAGACTTAAGTTGTTTCACAGGGGCCATAGCTATCTGATAATGCAGAGTTGGGGTTTTAAATGCAGGCCTCTTCTTACTGTATTCAGATTTGTGGCTCCCATTGTCCTGAGTGGCAGAGGCGATGGTCAACATGTTCAGAGGCCACTGGCTGGAGAACAGGGGAGTCCTCCCTCTGAGAGGGGGTGCTTCAGAGAACCAGGCCAGCCCTGTGCACCATCCCTCCCAGCTGCTATCACTCCCAGGTTCCACCTCTATTTTGCCCTGCCGCTCTGACTTTGCAAATAAGAACACAAAGTCTCGCTGGTTTGATTGTCACTTGCACTAACAGCAATGGCCACAGACCGCAGGAAAGGAAAAGGTGCATTTTGTATAGTTTTGCTGGCAGCGAGATGTTGAACATCCTCAGTGACAAGGGGAAGGCTTGATCACAAACAGGCTTTTGTTAAATACCTTTGCAGTTTTGGAGTGTTACTGCATAAAAGGATTGGTGCATGGGCCTCCACAGGGGTTACAAACCTATGTGAATCAATCTTAAGAATAAGATTCTTAGATCTGGAAATGTATCTCTCCATCCTTTGTATTCTCTCCTACCTCTCTAGTATCTATCTCCTTGTTTTCAATCCTGTAGGTACCCAAACCACACACCCACAAATTGTATCCACTCTATTTACATACTTCAGAGCTATTTATGTGTGCACCTGACTATACATACATATCAATCTTTAACCATGGATTCTTCTGTTGCAATTGTTTAGCTTCTACCTTGCCCTTTGCTGAAGTACTATGAATAAGGTTGGTCCAAAAGAATAGAGTAAACACAAACCCTTCTTTCCTTCTTCCTCAGAATAAATATATTCACAACAGAATGCTTCAATGGACAGTAAGGTTGCTGGGATTCCTGATAACTCCCTTCCTGTGTATATGTTAGGTTGATTTTTGTCATGGGGCAGCAGAAGATTTATTCGTGCTGAGAATAATTCATTAAGAAAACCATGAAGGGCAGCCTGCAAGGAAACCTTCCTGAATACTTGAAGTGTTTCTCAGTACTGCATTCTGGCACAAATATATAGATTTTCAAGCTTTTTTTTTTTTTAAAAAAAAGTCATTAGTAATGGTTAATATTGTCAAATTGATGGCATCTAGAATACCCTAGAAGAGAAGTATCTGAACAACTGTGAGGTATTACCTAGACTGAATTATCCTCTGGTGATGTTTGTGAAGGGTTCTCTTGATTAAGTTAATTGAGGTAGGAAGACACATCCCAGATGTGGGTGGCACCATTTCATGTGCTTGTGGAGTAGACAAAAGGCAAAAGGGACCTGAGCAGGATAGCTATCACTCCCTACATCCTGCTCATTGATGAAATGTCATGAAGCCTCCTCAAGATCCCTCTAACCCAATGTCCCTACCATGATGAACTAACTGCATCCTCAAACTCTGAGCCAAAATGAACCCTTCCTTCCCTATGTTGTTCTGGTCCTCTGTTTTGTTGAGGCATGGAGGATAGTAACTATTGCATATTATAAGACATTCTAAAGCTCAGCATGTTAATAAAGATCAACATAGTTATTCAAGATATAATTTGTCTACATTTTATTGATGAGGAATCAGAGGATTGGAAAGAGTGTACCATGAAAGTCAAGTAATACGAGTCATAAGAAATCAAGCCAGGATGCAAGTCCAGGCTTGCGAAATCTGCCTCATGAACCAGACCCCTGGCATTGCCTTTGATGGCATCAGGAACCAAGGACATCAACACAGCCCTTGATTGCCGTAGAGCTACAGACCCAGACATGGCCCTCAGCAGCAGTGCTGACCTAGTCAACATCATGGCCCCTGTGGTAGCACAGCCCTCTGACACCAACATGGCCACAGGATGTGGTCTAGACCCTGGGCATCATGTGACCTTTGGTGGTATCATGAGCCACAGACATCACAGACCTCGACTGTGATGGGACCATGGACCCAGACATGGTCCTAGGCAGCAGCCCAGGCTTGGATGTCACCATGGCCCTGGTGAGCAGCCCGCACAGGCCACTCAGATTGACATGGCTCCCAAGGCAGTGTGGCACTCAGACACCAACACAGAATTTACACTTTTGTTCAGAGTACCTTGAACAAAAGATAATGATAAATGATGTAAGAGATAGATGATGAGTATTGGACATGAAGCTTAAGGTAGAGATAGTGTATAGTCTCCTTTATGATAACCATATTTTTTTCCCCAAGAAATCATTCTGGTAAAAAAAAATACTACCCTCATATCTAAGCAGATCATATAAACATAAAACATCTGCTTTCAATTCTGAAAAGTTCCCATAACTTTACCCAGAACCTATTATTTTAATTTTATGCAGCATCCTAACAAGTTACAAGCCCATGGGGAATTAGAAAACAAATGGTAAACCCCTATTATTAGAAAATTAATAACGTGAAGAAACTGAGACTAAGAAGACCAAATTTAAATATTCTATAAGGCATTCAAAAGTTTTAACTCATAAGCAGAAAACCTCCAACATACCACAATTCTATAGAACTTTTGGGTACCTGAGGTTATAATATCACAGAATATCCCACAATATTAATGATGTTGACTTTCAATAGCTATAGCATGTGACAAAAATAAAGGGTGGATTCTTCGGCCTGTCACTCAGGCTGTCTATGAGATGGCCAAAGTCACATGTGTACTTCCTCTCCTAACAAGTACTGCCTGGTCCAGTGACCTGTACAGAATGTGTTTGCATGGAGTGATGTCTCAGAAAAGGTTTAGAGACCATTATCAGTGGATGATTGACATTGTATTGACTAATGAGATTGATCAGCAGTGACTAATAATGGTAGGAAGAGGTATAATACTATAAAAGCCATGTATTCCCAGAACATGCAGCCCAGTTACATACCCTTAACCACATACTGTATCCTTCTTCCTCCTAGTCAAAGTCACTGGCTCCTACACAACTGTACTTTCCTTGGTCTTCTTTCCCCATCTTATTTTAATGCCATCTTATATTTCTCTTCCTCATTCCCACCAGCCACTTTCTCTTTCAATATTCCACTGATGATCCATTTACTCCATGAAGCCTTTCCCTAGCATCCCACCCAGACAGCCTTTTCCTGCTTTCTGCAGATCCTCCCTTACAACCGTAGTCCACAACTCCCTTACATGAATATTACTTGTGTTCTTGCTCTCTCTTCCCTGATGGACAAGAGACTTCTTGATTGCAACAATTCCATCTGGATCATCTTTGAATCCATCACTGTGATTCACAGAAAGCCTTACACTGGATAAAGTGTGTGCTGTAAGAACGTATAAATACATGAATGGTGGTGCTCAATATTTGCTGAATTAA
Organism: Peromyscus eremicus; assembly: GCF_949786415.1. Lineage (NCBI taxonomy): Eukaryota > Metazoa > Chordata > Mammalia > Rodentia > Cricetidae > Peromyscus > Peromyscus eremicus. Next base: position 21,204,494 of record NC_081423.1, read on the forward strand.
TGAACATAAGATTATTGTCACTACTCCTCTGATGTGTCACACGGAGATTAAGTTATGTTTTATAGGTTAGAAAATAGGCCTAATGTTTTGGAGGCTCTGTGAGTAGCTAGGCTTTAAGGACATGACATAAAACACCAGCTTGAGTGATTCTCATAGGACAATAGATGGGGGCAGACAGTGACATTGACACTTGAAGAGCAGGAAAACCTTGTCATGAATTTGTTATGGGGTCAATAAAAAAGCAGGTAAGCAAAGTGGATTCAATAATCTTAAATAACATTGAAATGCATTTAGTAACAACGAGCACAACCCTAAAGGAGTATTGGTGTTTGTTGGTGCATGTGTGCTTACATGTGTGCATGCTTGCTGGGGTGCACAGAGTGTGAGGGGTGTGCAGAGTTTCTACAAGAGCTGAAATGTCTCCAAAAAAAGAAACTGATGATTCCCTTCAGAGAAAGAGAAAACATCGCTGAATAAATAATACCTTTCAAGAGGCTTTAATACATTGTAAAGAGCATTTTTACTGATTGGTAGAAATTCTTTTTGATTAATTAATTAGTTAATGTTTTCAAAGCACTTTCAAGATGAAAAACATTTCACGAGAGCTCCATAATTTTTATTTTTCCCATGTACATCAGTTTTCCACATTACTGGGTTTGTTTTTCTCTTGGGTTGCTCACCAAGCCACGTACCCTCACAGAGGCATGGTGTGGAATATGCCAAGGGAATAGGAAGGGAGTTGAGCTGGCAGCGAGCGGGTGGAGAAAAAACAACAAAACTCTTCAAATATATTTAAACTTATGTTTGAAATACAATCACCTAAGCAAATGGAGAGAGCTGCCATGCTGGAATCTAATCATATTATTTACCAGCCCAATTCATTTTGCACAAAGCCTGGGTTGATAGCTGTATGTTTAAGGAATGGTGATAACCAACTTTTACTAATTGCTTAGTATAGTCTGGGTTGTGTTCTAGGATTCTGCATGTATTAAACAATATTTTTTTCTCTCCAACAATCATTTGAGATACTATTATTATAAGCATTCACAGATGGAGAAAATGAAGACCAGAGAAGAAAATTCACTCACATCTGCCATGGGTAGCTTTTAAGTGGCACACTCCAATGCTGAGCTATGATATAGGGAGGAAGGAAAAAGTTAATGAATGGGAAAAGAGAGGAAAAAAATGAAGGGTAGGAGGAGGAAGGGAGTGAGTGAGGGTCTGAGGAAAGAAGAGGGAAGGTCAAAGAAGGAAAATAGATGAAAGAGAGAGAGAGAGAGAGAGAGAGAGAGAGAGAGAGAGAGAGAGAGGAGGGGGGGAACAATTCCATTGTTACTGTTAGCAGTTCTGACCATGCCCTCCCTCCATAACATGTGAAGTCCCGTCTCACTGTGAGTCTTCATTGTAACTTGATGTAATGTAGGTCCACCTGGTGGACCTACTTCTAAGATTGTCTGTAAAGGCATTTCTAGAAATGTTTACCTGAATCAGAACACCTGCTCTGGATGTAGCAGAATGAGTCCTGGCCTGAATAAAAAGAAAAAAGTAAGCACAGTACCATCATTCCTCTCTTTCTGTCTCCCAGCTGCAGATACCATGTGACCAGCTACCTTGCAGAGCCCCTGCCACCCATGGTGCCATGACAACCAGGACGGACTGTCTCCTCAAACTGCCGGTCCAGATAAACCCTGCTGGAAGTTGCTTTCGACAAGTGTATGATCACGCCAGGGAGAAAAGTAAAAGAGACACTAATAGATCATGAACAGAAAGTAAATGTGACCAACCTCTCATGTTGGAAAAACCAATCTACATGGCAAGGATAAGTTAGTCCATTTCCCAAAGAGGTCTTTACTCAATGCAGTGTCACCCTTCCATTTTGCCCAGGATCCTCATTACCACCACATGACATGACATCTTGGTGACAACAAGGTCCTGGATCCTGGACCTCTGATTTTCTTTTGGCTAAAGTAATGTCATCTGGTATTTCTACAAAGGTTTCTGACAGAATTAAGAGGGAGCCATCTCATCCTTCAACTAGCTGTGTGGTCTGTTCCCATCACTTAACATCCCGCTGAATCTCAATCAACCTTGTTGCAAAATGGGACAAAACAATCCGAAATCTCCCTGAAAATTCTATTTGTCAAAATACTTGGGAAGTACTGTGACTCAAACACTGACTTGCCAGGGTATACCACATGGCATGCTGACTACTTTCTATCAAAGAACATCAGAGCAAGCACTAGTCCCTGCACCAAGGTCTCTCCTAACATATCCACCTCTCTCATCTCCCACCTCCTCTGTTCAACACAGAAGAGAGGCCTAGAAGCCAGAATTCCTCTTCCCCAAGGTGACTAATGGAAACTAGAACCGTTTCCCCTAAAACAAGCCACACCACAACAAAAATAAGTTATTCTGATCTCACTTTGCCTGTTTAAGAGCTGGCCGTTAAGGACATTTCTGACTCATCAATGTATAAGAGTAGTAGGCCCTAAGACCCTCATTCCAGAGGGCTCCAGCCCTACACCTCAGAGGAAGGAACTCAGTAGGTTTTACCACTTAGCATCCTACAGTTGAGATAGATTCTTTCTGTTCAATCAGAGAGAGTTTTTGCTCTCTTTATCAACTCTAAGCATAAGCAGACATTCAATTTTTGGTTTTAGATCTTCATATGAAGGCTTCCAGGTCATATAAAACTATAATTAATTCATTTGCCATGCCTTTCTCTTACTAGTCTGTTATTTGTTATGGTGGTGTTAGCTACGGCTCTCATGATGAGTGAAGAATGGCATTACCCTTTCCTCCTCTACAAAAAACAACAAAGAAAGACAAAACAAAACAAATGCCTAGATTAAAAGGTAGCAATCCTCACAGTCCCCCACCTCCTTTTCCTCTCAAATACCCATGGGTATGCCTATTTGCAGACATACCAACTAATTTGCAAGCAAGAGTCCAGGCTGCTAAAAAATATAGTTGGAGAAAAAAAGTGATATCTAATCTGCACCACCATACACATTAAAATCTCAATGGAATGGAGAGATTTGAGTTTCTGGGATGGGTAAGCATCTCAGAATACTGTGAACAAGTATCTAGCACAAGGACAAAGGGGAAAAGTAAGACAGAAGTGCATAATTTATTGGCCATTTTGGCTGCAGGGTTCTCATTAAAGTGAGTATAATTAACAAATCTCTTTGCAGATATGAGATACAAAGACGCTGCAGCCATAAAATCAAGACAGGGATGTGGCAGAGCACTTCTCTCTGACTCCATTGACTTGGTGATCTCAAGCCCAGGCTGTGGCCTCTTTATGGCTCAGTCTGTCTCATCAGAGAAATGGCTGCTAACCTCACTGGCATTGGATGGCAGAAGAAAACAAGTTCACCCCAAGAAAAGACTCAGAGCAGTGAGGCTTAAAGCCCCCAGTTAACCCCCTTCCCGAGAAATGGTGTTGTCACAAGGCAAGCTGTCCATGGCAAGGTGGGCTGCAGGTGGAGAGTGAAGGGACAGCAGCAGCAAATCGTTCTCTGTGGTACACAGTTCTGTGAATGAGCAGCAAATGTGTTGAGAAGCGGCCTTGACATGCATGAGTTTTCAAGAGGCCTCGGACTCCTCCTTGCTGTGCCCCCTTGCACACTTTACTCTCTGAGAGGCAAAGTGTACTGTCTGCTGGCTCAAATGGTAAGTATTGGATATTGAATGGGTTGGAAGTCAGCTATTCATTTTCCTTTCCCCCTTCCACCTCATATCCTTCGAGGAGTTTGTAGGAATCAAGAAGCATCCTCAGAGAAGTATCAGGTGAAGGGTGGGTTAACACTCTGCCTGCGAACCTGTGAGGAGTCTGGTTAGAAGAATGTCCAATAGACTATACTGTCCTGGCCTTCTGTGCTAAACTTGACAGTCTCCACCACACAGCTTCCAAGAACATTTGAAAGTATTCTGTGATTGTGTCATAGCGACCCAGAGGAGAAGCATGCCTTCCATAGTGAAATGACATTTGAGAAACAAGGATTTGGTTCTGAGATTAAGAGCCTTGTGTGATTCCCTGACAGCCCCAACTGTACCCCACCCCCACCCAGGAGCACATTGAAGATGCCAAAATAGGGAAAGGTGCCAGATAATTGTCATAGAGGATTAGTGTGATCGGTGACCAAGCTGTGAGCCTTCGGTCTCCTGGCAAACCACACTGAAAGCAAAGCCAGCTCCAAGAATCTGGTTCTAAGGCAAATAGAGAAGTGGCCTTCATCCCAGGGTGACTGGGCTTAGGCAGCATTTAGCACCCCATATGAACAGACCTATTCTTAGGACAGACCAGAGAGAGGGCACATTGCCTTCCCTTTTATTCTGTGATAAAGACCAGACATACAAAGTCAAGGCAAGCCATAAACAAAGTAGCCATTAAGGGATTTAGATTAGGATATGTAATTGCCCCATTCTTACCCCCAACTGAATTCCAAACGGGTTCCAAAGCTTTCAGAGAGCTCAAATGGTTCAGGGTACAGCCATAGCCACAGGGAGGCAGGGAGCAGAAGGGAACTAAGCCAGTAACATATTTCTAGTCACATTTCAACTGGAGAAAAGGGAGTGAAAAGACAACAGACTGGTTCTAAGGAGGGACTATCCTACACGTCAGTGCTCATGGAGTTCAATAGATAAATAGGTAAATAGATAAAGAAATAGAACAGACAAAAGTCTGCACTGGAAATTGATTTGATGGCCTGAGTGAAGACCCCTGCCTCCTCACCAAGTATCTCCTTAGAAGCCACATTCCCCCCAAACAAAAATTGTCACCGTGTGTTTATTTACTTAGTTGCTCTTCAAGTTACTCAGACATGTTATTATATTGTTTTTCTCAGTCTTCCTGAAGGGGCCCCATTGTCTTTAATAAAAGTTTCAAATCTATAGGTACAGCATTACTTTGACCTTGACTGTTTTAAACTAGCCACTGAGTACTGTGGTCTCCCAGTTCCTAGTCACAAGCATGCCATTCTGAGCTTAAGGACTCACTGGCAAGGCATACTTGTTTCTTCTTCTTTCAAAGCTCTGGTTATTGTTTGTTTGTTTGTTTTTGTTTTTCTTTTCTTCTTTCAAAGCTTTGCTTATGAGAGTAACATTATTCAGAAATTGCATATTTCTCCCTGATGAACTCAGAATTCTCTCTTCTGTACTTCTTCACATCCCATTATATACTATGAAACAATTCTTTCTCTGCATAATTTCTGATCTCATATCTTATTTTTCCAATAGCTCGCTGAAGTGTTGAATTATTTCAAGGATTAGACCCCTGTTAAATTCTGATTTGTCTGATAAATCATTGCCTATATAATGTAATTCATTATTGTTTTCATAGTCACAAAGGACTGAGTTATTCATCTTTCTGGTGTCAGTTCACCTAGCCTGTTAAAAGATGTTAAGGATTGAGGTCATGTGATTGGGACTAAAGCCCACATCGCTGCCTGGTGGCAACATCCGCAAATTCCAGTATAAAGATGTAAGACATGATTTTGGAAATTGCCATCTGAAAACTTGAGTTTCAAAACAAGGATGGCAAAAAGGAGTTACTCGTTTGTGATCATTTTGGTAACAGATTCCGATACTGACAGGTAGCAGATAACCTCAGAGATATTTGCACTTGGTTCGGTTATTCAGTTTCTCCCACTGTGTTCAGAATTAAAAGAATTGATTCCTATACTTATAATTGGATGCATTTTCTCTTGTGTAAGTTCCCAAGTTTTAAAACCTTATTGATAATACAATTTCTTTTCATATAGAGTTCCTGCACTTACTGCTTAACTAATGAATCTACCAAATGAGGACAATGTACTAGACACAGCATTATAATTTTCTTAGATTAATGCACATGTCCAGCATATAGCTAATCTAACTTTCTACAAAGCTAGCACATTTATAAGATTAAGGTAGTTAGTGTCTCTCATCAAAATAATACTTACGTATAGTAGTTGCTGTACATTTTAATTCTACATTCAATATAGATTCAGGATTAAGCATGATTATTTGGTACAACATATGAAGATATCATTTCTCAAGACTTAATAGTAACCTTTCTCAACCAGAATATTTTTATCAAACACAATACTGTTGTCCATGGCCACATGGAAAACAGTGACATGATAGGACATGATAGCTATCATAAAGCTGCCAGATAATCCTACATATCTTCCTTGCACCATTAGAATTCCCTTTTAGTTTCTCTACTCTGTCTTCCAATATTCTGGAAAGTATATTATAGATGAAATGAGAAAAGCCATTCTGCGTACACTGCCTGCCACTCTGAAGAAAATGTAGCCTATATCTCTATTCAGATACATAATGTGACTCCAAAGTCAGGCTGCTGCAGGAGATAAGACTTCCTGAAAGTAAAACAAAATGTTTTGAAGATAAGAACTTGCCTACTGAATCTCACTGGAGTCTGAGTTTCACTCTGCCTATCTGTGAGCGAGGATTCACTCTGAAACCTCTGAGAACTGCCACATGTCTGCCCTTTCTTTTCCCTAATCTGTTCTGCAGATGGTCCTTAGATTATCGTCTTTACCATGGCAGCACATATCACTTTTACCTGGAAGTTTGTAGACGTTCATCCTTCTGCAGAATACAATCTATCTCCTTATTTTAACAGTGGAGACAGTGGGTAGCTAGGCTGCCCTGTTTCAATTGCTATGTCCTCCTCTTTACCTGTTAGCCTGGATAGCGTTTTGCAGGCTCAAACAAGCTCTGTGGTTTCTCAGACATGTAGATTTTGGTTAAGGAGTGTAGGGCCAGACCTGAGCTTCCATCTTGCTAACAGATTTGATGATGTCAGTGCTGTAGATCACAAAACCCCAATCTGAACACTAGGGATGGAATGCTCATCTCAATATGACCATTCACCTCCTTTTCCCATCCTGACATTTATGACCTTTAAGATTTCTGCTTATTCTTTAAACATTAATTCTGAGTCTCTCTCCTTGCTAACATTTGCCCTAGTCCTTCTAGCTCTGTAGTTTTCAACTTGGCTGAACACTGCAACAACCTGGGGGGGGGGTGGAGTGGGGGGATCATTAAAATCCAGTTGCACAAGTAAATGCCAGGTCAATTAAATCAGACACTGGGCTTGGGACAAAGAAGACATCAGCATATTTCTTTTCCTCAAAAATCTTTAGATGATTGAGGGAAGTTTGAGAAAACAACCTGCAGTCACGTTTGAGAACTACTGTATTTTGGATAAATTCATGTATTATTTCAAAACCTTTTTCTTAAACCTGTGTTTGATTTGAGTTTGCTGTAAAGTATTCTTGTCTTTGGGGCTGTGTTCTATCTCTTGCTACCCTGCCAGTATTTTGAGGACAGATTATTTCTCATCTCTTGGCTTGATAAAGATCTTAACACTTGTGCAGGGAGTTAAATACGAGTCCCTATTCAATTTTTAGATTTACCATGTACCATCTTGCTTTGTACACCTGGGTCTCCTTAGGTTTGTTTTTGGAGCTTCCTTGGGCCTTAGTTTTCTTATCTATTAACTGGAAATAATTTCAGCTATATGATGAGGTATGTTTAATGGTTATATGAGATGAATGATATAAAGTACTGAGTGCTGGCTCAGTGTCTACTCAACAAATGCTAACCATTATTATTATTAATTAGCCTTCTTTGTATGTTTCACATTGTATAATATAGCAGTAAGCAGTCAATAATCATTTGCTGGATGAATAAGTCAATAAATGATGGAGAATAAATCATACTTAATTGCTCTAAAATAAACCCATAGCAGCCAGTCTTCTACTGCAACATTCCAGTTAATGTATGTTAACTATTTACAAGTGCTTGCTGGCATCTTTGTGGCCAGTGTCCTTGGGACTTCAGATCTAAGTGAAGGCAGATGACTTCTTCAAAAGACAACATCTGAGGAAGACAATGGCCATCTCTCCAGGTTTCATTCTCTTCAGTATGTATCCACTGAAACTCACAAAACTGTTCATATTGCTGGGAGAGCTGCTTTGATCATGCTATTATCCAGAGGATACATTTCAAATTTAACTCAATGCCAGTGAGGACTGTATTTCATAATCTTGAGAATGCATAAATACCTTTGCTTTAATGAGCATGGCCTCACCCTCCACTGAAGGGACATGGATAACATCATCTGAAGTGTACACTTTCCAGCCGTATATTCACTCTTATGCCAGCAGAGCATTTAATCACTATTAATAACTGCAAAATTGGGAGAGACTGTAGCTACACTACATAATGTGATGGAATGGGTGAAGTCTGACTATTACCAGCGTGAATAGAGCCTTTTTATTGGAATCCATCCTGGTGGGATGAATAGCCTCTGTTCTGTTTATTGATTACACCCTGAGTATTGAGGTAGAGGTGTCGAGAGCTGCCCAGGAAAATACTCAGATGCCATTGTGTGCCTTTCATCTTGGCAAGGCTAGATAATCAGTCAGAAATTCACTTTTAAACTCTAAACAACATGTTCGATATCCTTACATCCCACAAGAATAAAATCACACAGAAATAGAAATGTCTTAAGTCACTTGTATCCAAGCCCCTTTCACTAATGCGCAGACTGCCATCCTAGTCCACAACATCATTGAACTTCACCTGAGGAGAAGCTCTCGGGTCTCTCTGCCCTCCACTCTCTTCCTACACAATCAATAGGATTTTAAGAATTCTATCTGATCATGGCACTGTCGAATGACTTCTTATTGTACTTTGAATAAAACTCAGATTCCTTGTGGTATTGCAAGACCACAACTCATGGAGCCTCTCCTAAGCATTTGACCTCTCACCCTCCCTGGATCCCTGCAAAGCAGTTGCATGGTTCTCTTTCTGTCCCTAACAACAGGTTCATTTCTCTTTCCCTATACTTACCCGGACATCTCTTTTCAGGGAACTCATGATTCTTTCCTTATCCCCCAGATGCTCCTTATCCCATTATTCTTTATTTTGTCCTTGGTGGTAAAGTACCATCTTTATGTAATTATTGTTTCATTTGTTTAGTTGTTTAGCAAATGTTTTCACAAAACACCATTCAAGATGTGGAGACCCTGGGTCTCATGGTCATCTGGCTCACTGAGCAGTTCAAGGCAAAGTTTTTTTTTTTTTTTTTTTTAAATAAACAGGTGCACTTCTTGACTTGCTTATCTTTGTAAATGCTGTTTGTGCAAAAACACTCAGTTTTAATAGGAGCTTCATTCAAAACTTAGCAATTCTCACTCAATGAAAACAAATATTCAGAGGGATTTCCTATATGCAGATGGTAATGTAATGAGTTTTCTGTTGGTTAGGACTATCAGCCAGTGCACATTTTCAATCAGAGGCACAGAAAAGCATTGAGACCTGATACTGTCAAAGACATTGATACCAAAGAGAGGTGCCATGACCACCACAAGTCTTTCCATTCACTCCCTGATACTTTCATCTTTGAATATTGGGTTTTGCTGTGCATGTTTTACTATTCATTTGCTAATATCCAACTATCTCAATTTTAATAACCATTGGTCATGGACTTGCTTCACTAACTTCCTTCTTGTGAATATATTTGTTTGGGTGGAGCCTCTGGCTTGCCCCTACATAGTCCAGATAGCACCTCCCCCACCTACCAAACCCAGCTCTCAGAGAACATCCCCAGTTCTGCATTCTTGGCTGCTACTGTAGCTTCCATCCCTAAAAATTGCCAACTGTCCAAGTCTCGCCTAAACATTAAGTTTTTGACCATACTGGTCAGAAACCCAGTTTGTGCTGGGCATGTCATCACCCCTCGCCCACAACCCATAAAATCTTCCTGTTTCAGTTTGCAGGCGTGACTCCTGGGGTCCCGATCTTAGAGACCTAAGGACCTGCTCAGTAGTTGCTCTTAATAAACTTATAGTTATATTTTAATTTGGCTTGATCTGGCTTACTTCGTCATGGAGAAACTCATTATGGGGGGGGCGCAAAAACCTGTTAATATTCTTGTTAGTTTTCCTTTGTTGTAAAAAACAATTCCCAAGACAACTTAAAAAGTAAAGAGGGAAAGGCTTATTTTGGCTCAGAGTTATAGAAGTTTATCTCTATGGTCAGTTGGTTTTATTGCTTTGGGTTGGTAATGAGGCATCATTTTATAGCAAAAACTCTGATGCAAATAGTGTTCATCTCATAGTGTCCATGGAACTAAAAGGAGAGGAAAACTCTACATCCCTTTGGAGGACATTTTCCCGAGGAAAGAACACCCCCTCTCCTGTTTTTTGTTTGTTTGTCTTTTGTTTTTCCAAGACAGGATTTCTCTGTGTAATAGCCCTCTCTGTCCTGGATCTCACCCTGTAGACCAGGCTGGCCTCAAACTCACAGAGTCCCGCTTGCCTCTGCCTCCCGAGTCCTGGGATTAAGAGCAAGCAATACCATGCCTGGCTTGGTGGGCTTATCTCTTAAAAGCCCTCTACCACCTCCTAATATTCCCAGAGTCTGACGACTAGGCCCTAAATATGTGGATCTTTGGGGAGGGGGGGCATTTAAGATCCAAACAATAGCAACATTAAAAATTTAATACTTTAATTATGAACAATTTAGACAATTATGCTGCAAGGAAATGTGGCACATGTGATCATGTTTTGCAGACTCAGAGAGCACCAAGGACATGGTTCTGTTTCCATTTCTACTATTGTATTACTGTGGTCCATCAGAAATGTAGGCAATGGCACTGGGGGAGTGAGGTTAGGGCCATCTCTTTCACAAGGGAGAAAAGGGTAGATGATTCTAAACCTAATGAGGGTTGAACTCTCTACTCCCTTTATTTTAGGGAGCACTTATTCCTAGAAGCACACTCTCATATTAGGCTCAGACACACATAATCTTCTTTACAGGATTTGTGAATTAGAAAAGGAAAGAGATATTTAAAAATTGGAGCACGGAGCAGCGGAGATGGCTTAGCGTCTAGAATGCTTTACTACTCATCCAGAGGACAGAATTTCGTTCCCAGCACTCACAGTGGGCAGCACACAATTACCTGTAACTCCCAACTTCAGGAGACTCTGACTTCCTTTTCGGGCCTCCACAAGCACACTCCTCCTCCTTCCACACAGACACACACACAAAGACACACAGACACAGGACCCCCCAACACACACACACACACACACACACACACACACACACACACACACACACACAAACAGAAGTAAAAAATAATATATTGGAGCAGAAATATATTTTAGTTTATTCAAATATATATATTTTTTTCTTTTAAATATATGTATTTGAAATACATATCTTTCAAGGTATAAATAGTGAAAAATCTATGGACAACACGTTTTGAAGCATTCTTGTTATGTTATGCTCAGTGGTGATATTCACTGTAGTTCTCTTTAATGACAGTGTGGCTTTAGGAATGTATGTTCTATATCACATTGACTCATCTATTACTGTTCCCTTCTAGCTTAAGTAGACTAACCAAGTCCAGATTCTTGCTTTTAACTCTATTTGGTGACCTAGCCTTAATCCTCATAAAACATGCTAATAAAACCCCTATTGTGAATCAGGCTTCGAGCAGTGGTCTGCCCTCTCTGGTCCTCAATTTATACCTCCCACCACCCCCCACAATCATAGAGGATATGGCAGGTGTGTTAGGGATGTACAGCTGTGTTATTTCTTGAAACAGCTGGGGGCAACTTGTCAAAAGCAAAGCCGTCCTTTCTAAATATCGCAAGCCCTGTGTCAGTAGACATAATGTAAGCCCTGTACCCACAGTTATTGATTCGGCTCATTGACAGCTGAGGTGTTTAATATATCCATCCTCTTTGTAATGCCATTTTAAAACTCTTTGAGGATTAGGAAGGCAATTTTCTCAAAGGGATTCTTCTGAGAGCAAAGGCCAACTCACCCTGTATTGGTGAGGGCTCCGACAGAAACTTAAGTGAGGAAAATGGAGCTGGGGAACTGGCAGATATGTTCTAGCCTGCCACAAATAATGATTTTTAAAAAGCCCCCAGAAGAATGTGCTTTGCTGCTTTACATAATGCTATAATGCATTAACTCATGTAATATGACTGGTGAGAGTTTATTTATTCATTTCTTTCTGCCTCAGGCAAACAGCGGATAAATGCTTACAATAGTAGGTTACCAGGTGTTTTGGCGACAGAGATTAGTAAGACCCCTCCTTGTGCAGTAACTGTTCAACTGCTCGCCTAGTTCTAGCCCACGTGGAAATTGTCAAAGTCTTTAGTGATTTGCAGAGAGCAACCAAAACAATGGCAGAAATTTTATACAGTCACATTTAGATCAAGGGAGGATTTGGTGTATTTGTGCTTGGGTAATCGGCTCACAAGAGAAATGTCAAATGTGTATTGACTATAATTTATATAGCATGGGATTCTTACCCATTTTAATGATCACTCATTGTTTTAATTATTTACCTGAGTAGAAAAAAAAATTCTGGATGGTATTCAGTTGCCACAATGAATATGCTCTATGCTGATGAAGATTAGGTACTTCTTTAGCAGTCTGCCTTTATTACTCTGTGTGATATACATTGGGCTACTGAGTGCAGCTGTAGTTTTTGTTTTGTTTTCTTCTCCCTTCCTTCCTTCCCTCCCTTTTTTCATTCCTTCCTTCTTCCCTCCCTCCCTCCCTCGCTTCCTTCCTTTCTTTCTTTTCTCTGTCATACATTGTCCTGTGTGTCTGGCAACTCACAGACCTCAATGGATGTAAATGAGGCTTGAAATGTTAAATACAACTTGTAATATCAAAGGTTTTCATATTGAATAATTTTGACCCCAGAGGATCCTAGAGATATTGAGGATGTGCACAGTGTCTAAAGTGTCCACCAGTTACTTGACATATCCCTGCAGTCAATGGATAATTAGCAGGTCACACTAGGGATACAAGAAAACACAGAGAGTTTACCCTGCCCCTGTAAATAGACTGGGGGAGCTTTTCTCAGAATTAGGTCCTTATAAAACTAACTGAATTCACAACCCAAAATAACTGCAGACATCTGTCTGCTGGAAGCTTTTATGATTAGGCCTTGAGGTAGTATTTTCCTTACAACTACAGTTGCAACAATTTCCTAAGCCCAGCTGAGAAGCAAAATGTGTAAGGCTGGGTTTTCAAACTAGCCCCTGTCAACTTATCTCAAAACCCTGTGAAATAAGTTTTTCTTAACTGTAATGCTAAACTGATTTTCAGGGTATGTTTACACAGCTGTTCTGGGCTCCATGTGGAAGGATTTCTTACTCTGGGTGCTGCGGGAGGGCGGGGGGACGACATGTCACCCAAACCAGCTTGAAATAGAAATCAAAGGTTTGTAAAGGAACTCATTGGGGTTGCCTCCCTTGTGAGGCAGCCTGCAAGGAGACACCATGGTCTAAGGAGGTGTTGCTAGAAGCCAGTTTGCATTGTTACAACGCAGTAAGTTCAATTATTCTCAACCTGTGGGTCGTGACCCTTTTAAGGGTCTAATGACACTTTCACAGGGATCACATATCAGAATCCTGCATATCAGATATTTATATTACCATTCATAACAGTAGTAAAATTACAGTTATGACGTAGCCATGGAAATTTTTTATGGTTGGGGTTACCACAACTTAAGGAACTGTGTTAAAGTGTCACAGTATTAGGAAGGTTGAGAACCACTCAACTAAGGCTAACCATTAGCAAAGGGCAGACAGAGCTCTAGCTCACTTTCATAGAAATTTTTCTCCTTGAGCAGCCTTGATGCTGTCTGGAGATATTTGGGGGTTTAAATCAGGGTAGGTGGGTACTAATGCCACCTACTATTTCCAGAAAACCTACCAAGTTACAGAAATCAAGAATGCTGCTGAATGTTCCACAACATGAATGTTCCTTCTCCAAAAATCAATACTGAGCTGGGTATGAGAAACACAGGTGTAGACCTACCTTGATGACTAATGAGCAGTAATTTAGAAATGAATTGTCTAGATAATTACCTTAAACTGGAGAATCTTCTTGACTCTGTCCATGGAGGGCTTGTTTAAGACCACAAACAAAGATGCTGCAGCTTGAGTTAATCAGTATAAACATGTAAAAGGCTACGGAGGTTCCTTTAGAGTGCAGGCCGAGATCAGCCAATCAATTGTATCTGGTTTTCATCCATCATGAGGGGCAATCTATCCCCCAGGAAGTGACACTGGGAGGTGACATTTCAAAGGACTAATGCTACAGCAAGGCACGTGCTGATTCATTGATGTTGTAACCTCATTCCTGCAAGTACCATTATTTAGTTAAGGTTTATAAAGCATTCTGGAGATTGAAAATGCCATATAAATGCTAAGCATTGTTACTGTCTTTCTGAGGAACAGCTTCTGTGAGCGATGTCACAGTGCAAAAACACACAGGGACACACCACTTTATCCCCATTTGTGGTTCTGAGGAGAGGTTACCATAATAAGTAATTCACATTGTGCCATCTCCTCCGCACTCCAAGTTAAAACAAATTAAATAAAGCTTAATTAGACAGTGTTTTATGCACTCCAAAAAATGCAGCTGATTGATATTCTAAGTAAATACAGGTTAGTTGCTGGAGAAAGAATATTGAAAAGCTTCCAGAAATATAAAATTGAGGCTGCATTTCTGTCGTATCAAACATATGCACCAAGCAGATTAAAATCCCTAAACATTGCTTATTTTTCCCAGTGGGCTCGCTCTCTCTCTCTCTCTCTCTCTCTCTCTCTCTCTCTCTCTCTCTCTCTGCTTCTCTCTCTCTCTCTCTTTCTCTGTCTCTGTCTGTCTCTCTCTCCTTCCCTCTCTCTCCTTCTCTCTCTCTCTCTCTCTCTCTCTCTCTCTCTCTCTCTCTCTCTCTCTCTCTCTCTCTCTCCTTCTCTCTGTCTCCCTCTTTGTCTCTGTCTCTGTCTCTCTCTCCCTCCCTCTCTCCTTCTCTCTTTTTGGTATTATACTTAACACATTATATATTGTAACATTTCCCCATGTTGAAATGCTTGCCATTCTGGCATTTCACATTACTAAAATTTGCTTTTCATTATGCAGAGAAGGGTCTTTTAACACACACTGTGTGAAAAGAAGGAACAATAAACAAGCAAATAAAACCCTTTTTAACCAGACCTAGTAAAATGCTAATTGTAGCAACTGCCAAAAAATAAGCGCTGATGCAGTTGTAAATTATTTTAGATTTAATCCTCTGATGCTAGTGACTTTCTGAAGTGGCAAATTCTCTGTGGGATTTTGATTCAGGTAGAAACTGTCAACCTGTCAATAGATGCACTAGGCACATTCCGACTGTCATGCCTAAGGCACTGTAAGAGATACGAATACAAAATGGCAGCAGTAATGATTCCATCATCAGAGAACACAGGCAGACAAGGTCTACGCTTGCCTGCGTGCACTGATTGTGTTTTTCCATCAGCTTGTTTCTGTTTCATTTTTATAGGAACCTACAGGAAAACAAAGTTTTTTCAACTTAACACAAATTCTTGCCACTTTTTCCCTAGACCTAGTCAAAGTCTTTGGCCTTCTCCCTCACAACTGTTTTTTATCTTTTACGCTATTAAAGACAGGAAAGTTAAGTCATGGATTTAGAGCACAAGCAAATTAATTTCCTAAAGAAAAGGAAGAATATGTCTACTATGGAAATGGTAAAATCACAATATGGTTATAATCTCACATCAATGGTGAAGCTAATGTTTCTGCTAACTTACTCCACAGACAGACAAAACATTACTTAGGTATTAGAACCATGGTACAATATGTCATCAAGGTAACAGAGAGAGAAACAGAGACAGAGACAGACAAACAGACAGATACACCCCCACACCCACCCACACCCACACACAGATTGATTAAGAAGGCAGTTCAGATAAACATACCTAACAATATTGCTGGGAAGCTGTAATATTTTCTACCTCTGTGTAATTTGTATTTATTGTTCTTATAATTTTCTCTTACTTTGAATTATATATATATATATATATATATATATATATATATATATATATTTGTTAGAAATATGGGCATTTTCTTATAAAAATCAGGGTCCTAATCTACCGCTGTCCTCATCTTTTGATATTCGAACTTTGACAAGGGAAAAGCAGGGACCCCGTAACAGGTAGGAGTGGAGTTCATCAATGGAGAAGAAGACTAAGGCATTTAGAATTGGGAAAGTATTTCAATTCATCTGCATTCACATAGTCCATGCTTTTCATTCTACATCTTACCAAATAAGTAAACATTTTCACAAGTCTGTGGAGTGGCCTTCTTCTTTTCCAGAAAGATTATCCAAGAACTTGTCATTAGTGTGACATGAACACATGCAGAGCTGTAGCTGAAATCATCAATCAACTACTTATGTTATTTTTATTAATCATTCATAGATCCCTAACAAAGTGTTGCAATTTAAACACTTTATTTGCCTATAATGTACACTCTATGTTATTCACTTCACTTTGTTTGTAGCAAATTCATGGAGCTTTGAAAGAAATCTGAGCTTTTGGCTAATATCTTCTCATCCCATCATACTTATTCCCAGCTTTAGGCCACATTCATTTGATCCTGTGTAGATTTCCGTGTGTATCTCAGATGCATGGGATTGTTGGGTTATTTCACTTAGCGTGGTTTCAACTTCATCCACGTCACATTACATATTGGTGCTTCATTTGTCCTATGGCCAGGTAGTATTCCATGGTATGTGAATACCACATTTTTGGTTATGTGATGTCCCTCAGTGGTGGACTGTTGGGTTGTTTAAAACTTTGGGCTGCCATATATAATAACACTATACATATTTATGTTTAGTTTTGTTTGGCTCCATACTCAGGATTTTATATGTGTGTGTATGTATATATGTATATATGTATGTATGTATATGAATTATTTTTTTATACATTCACGTTTTCTGAAAAATATTTTACTCAAAATCTTCACAGGTACCTTCACATTAATCATTAACAATGGAAAACTCACTTTTGTGAGCTATAACTCCTACCCAGAGAATATCAACTTTTCTTTTATTTTAGTTTCCTGGAAATATAAAATTTCTGAAATCTGTATATTATGACATTCTTAGAAAATTTATCTCAATCCTTAAGAGCTCTTGAAGTTAACATCTGGATTCATTGTTTGCTTTTATTCTCAGTTATCTCAAGATTTCCTGTCTATAATCTCAAGATGCAACCACTTACTTTGTGCCATCTCTGTTGCTCTGTTGCATGTTTTGTTTTTTTTTTTAACATAAGAATCCGATATTCTCAAGTGTGAAATCAAACCACAGCAATGATTACTAACTTTGAGTAGAGTTTCTTTGTCTCCCTATTTCCTTGGTTGCCTAAGTTGATATCTGTAAGAATTGAGAAGTTGCTTTGACTCAGATAATCTCTATACTCCGTTTATCCACCATTTTGCCATTTCTGCCTGGGGTACCATTTCCCAATATCCATGTGGCTGCATCCCTCACTTACTGAACTGTCATTGCATTTCAGAGGTCACATCTGCAATTGTAACCCCATTT
The DNA here is from genome assembly GCF_949786415.1 of Peromyscus eremicus. NCBI lineage: Eukaryota > Metazoa > Chordata > Mammalia > Rodentia > Cricetidae > Peromyscus > Peromyscus eremicus. The sequence continues at coordinate 21,221,946 of NC_081423.1, forward strand.
CAGAAGCACTAAAAGATCTACTATTTCTTTCTCATTTTTCTCTTAAGTACTTATGATCACTTACTTTTTCTCACTTAGCTCTATTTACTTTTTATTCCTCTTACTATGTTTTAAGCTCCAAGAGTGCATGGATTGATGGATATGCTTAGGGTTGAAACTTAGAGCCCAGGAAAATGTATTGTACTTAACAAACTTTCAACATTCGCTGAGTTAGTAAAATAGTTGTGGAACAAATTGGCATGGCTAAAACATAAGATACTTGAGACTTGGTTCTTCTTGAGGAGAAAGGATTCATAATAAATCAACTGTGCCAAGTTAATCTCTGATAAAAACTCATTTAGAGGCTAATCCTCTCTTTAACATGTGACATATTTGTACTGTTAACATCATTTTGTTTGAACTCTTATTGTTTTAGAATATTCTCCTAGGGTGTTTGGCAATGTCTAGTTAAGTCTTTCATCATGAAATGTTAGGACATCTCTACCATCCTCTTCCTCTGCTCTCAGTATTTATCCCAAAGACATTTGGAATAATCACTTCCTCACTGTTCTTTGCGGTTTTTGTACATGTATGCCCTAAACTCTATAACTTGCTTGTCTTAATTTTTAAATTAATTAAATAACAAAATATTTTATATCATCCTTACTTTGTAAAACTATGGTTCCATCACTATATTCTACTGTGCTGAGAAAGTTTAAGTACAAATTATTTCTCCACAGTACTGTTAGTCAACATTTATGAAGTTATTTTTTTAACATTTCATATAGATATCCTTTTTTCTTGTGAGTATACAGTTTCACTTCTTTCTTCCCAATCAGTATACCAATACTAGACTTTTCTTGCTTTATTTTTTGGCTAGAACTCTTAGTACAATATTGAAGCCCTGTGCTTTTCTTATGTCCGACTTCAGAGGCATGCTTGCCATATTTTACACTATAGAAAAGTCGGCTATGACTCATTTATTTATACTTGTGTATAACTTTTCCAAAAGCGGAAAGTACTTCCAGGTTGCTAAGGTTCTCATCAATAAAGGTACATTTTATTTAAAAAAAAAAAAACTTTAGCATCTCTTATCATGATTGTGTGCTTTTCTTTATTAATACATTGTATATTGATTTCCAAGCATTAAATAAACCTTGACTTAATGACTTAAGTCATCTCATCAGGAATTATTCTTTGTTAAAACGCTAGATTTGAATTGCTAATAATTAAGGTTGTTTTCACCTATTTTATGGCTGATATCAGCCATCAATTCCCTTTTCTCCTTAAAACCTTTTTGTGGTTTTGTTACAAGGACTACACTGGACTCACAAGTGTAGAAATAGTTGCTCCTTTTTCTAAGCTTGGGAGGAGATGGTGCTGAACTATCCTCATTTATTCATGAAACACTTGATAGAATTTTCTGGGTTTTGAAAATTTTTGAAGACCTTAATTTATGATTGAAAGTCTTTAGTAATTACTGACATCATCATATCTTCTATTCCTTCTCAAATATAGATCTGCCTAATCTATATATTTAACTTTATTGGCATAATATTGTTATAATTTTAATCACTTTCTGCATACAGACATGTAATATTGAACCCTTTCCACTCCTGGCATCAGCTATTTGCTACTTCAGTCTTTTTTCTTGATTACTATCAACATAAAGTTATCAATCTTTGGATTCTCTCAAAGACTGGCTGGCATTACTAATGCCTCTATTTTACAGTTCATTTGGTTTTGATCTTTAAAAATTTTTCCATTTTATGTTCAATTTGACATTATTTTCTAAATTCTGGAATAGTTGTTTTTAAGCATTATCTTACCTTCTAATAAGTACATTTACTGACATTAATTAACGTGTAAAACGGACTCTCTTGCAGCCCACATCTTATCTAACATCATCATTACTCAATTCTAAAGTGTTTTAATTCCTTTCTTGATATTCTCTTCTATCCCATGAATCTTCTACAAGAATACTTATCAGTTTACATATGTTGTGGTTTGATTATGTCCATTAAATTCCACATATTGGGGGCTTAATCCCTAGTATCAGTGGGCATAGTCTATAAGGTGTGTTTAGGTCATGATCATTCTGTATCCTGTTGGTTATTACAGAGACATCTCCTTTACTCTCTCTCTCCTTCTCCCTCTTCCTTTCCAGTTCTCTCTCTTGCTCATACCATGTTATAATGCCATAGGAAACACAAAAATGTCTACCAGATCCATCCTCTCTATATTGTGACTTTTTTATGTCAAGAATTATGTTTATAAACTACAGAATCTGTGATATTCTTTCAAATTACCTCAATACAGACTACAGCTGTCACAGAAGTTATTATCATGTGATCTAATTTTGGGATGGAGATTGAAGCAAAGTCATATAGCATGCAAGGCAAGTGTACTACCACTACACTCTACCACAGGTACTGTGATGCTTCTTAAGTAAACTCTTTGGTGTGAAAAAGCACATCCTTTATGATTTGAAAACACTGTTGAGGGCAGCTTGTGGACCTTTCAAGTGTTCCTTCTGTGATGTTAGATATGCACTTTGGTTTTACTAGGTATGGTCTGGTATATGTATAGCTACATCAAGTTTACCCATCAAGCAATAAAAATGTATCACCTTATAGAGTTTGGTTTTAACTATTTCGAGAGGTATAAAATAGTCTATAATTGGATATCTCCTATTATTTTTCTATATGTTATATATTTATATATATTTGTAGATTTATACATAGGTGTCATACAGAGAAATTTAGAGTTATTATATCCACCTGATGAATCCAAAGTATTAATCAATTTTACCAACTGTATTGGTCAGGGTGGCCTAGAGGAACAGAACTGATAGGATGTAGAATGAATACGCACATGTATGCACATGCACGCATGCACACACACACACACACACACACACACACACACACGAGCGTGCTCACACACACATTTTCTTTTAAAATAGTAATAACAGTCACTTAAAACAGAGAGTTTGAATAGTTGCTTAGTACTTGAGCTTGGGTGCCCAGCAGTCCCAACCTGGCATTGAAAACCTGAGAGGTTCCTGGAGAGCCTTGGGTCCTCAGGCAAGGATGGAACCTCACAAACACTGTTCTGCATCAGTAAAATGAGCAACAGCAGCATATCAGCTTGACAGCAAGAGGGAAAACCTAGCAAGCAAAAGGCACATCATCTTTTTTCTAACATGCCCCCCCCCTTTTTTTTTGGTTTTTCGAGACAGGGTTTCTCTGTGTAGCTTTGTGCTTTTCCTGGACTCACTTGGTAGCCCAGGCTGGCCTTGAACTCACAGAGATCTGCCTGACTCTGCCTCCCAAGTGCTGGGATTAAAGGCGTACACCACTGCCACCCAGTGATGTTTTTCTTTTTACATGGAAAAAAAAAAAAAAAGAATCTTTCTGACACTCAGAATCACAGTTAACCTGTGATTGATCTGTCCAGTGTTAAGTTTGTGTGAGTTTGGAGCTGATCTGATGTTCTTGTGAGAATTTATCTAGATTTCAATGTACTATGGATCCAGCCCCTCACTGTCACAGACTAAGTGACTTCAGTGCAACAGTCTCCCGACTTCTTCCTTTTGTGAGCTTCACTGCCTGTGTCTCAGCCTCCTAGCTCTCTCACATTGCTGCTGAATATTCAGCTCCTAGCAATCTCGTTAATAATCAGAAGACACAACAGAGCAAACAAATGCTGAGAGCAGGATTCTTCTCTGGACTGTCACCAACTTACAGATCCTGTTTCGGCATTGTTTCCTCTTTTCTATTGCTTTAAATGGACATTTATTTTAATTTTTTCAAGATATTCTAGCTGACTTCATTTGAAAAGTTTGATCTTAATCACTCAATGGTTTTTATTGCTAGGAGTTAAATTCCTATAACATTTATAACAACATCATTTAGGACATAAAAGAAAGATTTTAAATTTATATTTTATCATTAAAGAAAGGTGACAAAAATAGGGTTGCACATTCTAAATGATAAAGTCTAGAAAGAGGGTAAAGAACTTTGAATAATTGCAGCATTAATATTACTGTAACTGACTGACCTAAGTGCTAAATTTAATAGTCAAACAACATAGAAAAACTAATATTTATAACCATGTATAGCTCACTAATTAAGATTACATATAAATATATTTTTAGTTCTTCTGAGGCTTAGAGAAATTTGTTGACCTTTAAGTCATGATAGAGACCTATTTTCCTCCCTATTACTTGTTAGATGTATAACATTTTACAAATTAATCATCTGTGTCTAGGCAATAAAGATAAAAACAGTTCTACTTCATGGTAATGTTATGAAGATTGTCCTATGAATACAAAAATGTAAAACAATGGCAAAAACATGATTACCCTATTTCAGCACAGTTGTAGATGAGCAATCATATCATCAACCACCATCATCACCAAATGCTAGACATCTTGGAAGACTGGGCATGAGAGAATCTGAGAAAACCACAAATATCAGGAGGCACTATTTTATGTGAATACCATATAAAACAAAACACCATAAATGATAGATCTCAGAAATGGCTTTCTTGCTGTCCATTGTGAAGACACCACTCTCTGATCCTGACTGACCTGTGAAATGAAATGTAGTCCTTTGAAACAAGTTAAGACATGTATGTCATAGCATATATGCCCCTTGGAGTCTGCTGGATTCTTAAGGTCATGAAGCCCTGACTAGGATGTGTCTTATTTGTATCTAGGTAACTTTAAGATGCCTGCATGGGTTTTCTGGAGATTGCTGCAGGACATGCTTTAAATATTCATGGTCTGGATCATAAACACAACATACCTGATACTAGAAAGCTGCATACACTGTAACTTAACGAATATGGCAGAATGAGAGAATAAGTGATATCTATGAATGGATTTTGGGTCCTAAGTGTTTCTGAAATTGATATTTCCTACACAGACATAAATTTAAAGGGGTTACTCTCCATATTTAGTAGCTTCTCTCTTGCCTAAATGAATGTAGTCTGACTCCTCTCGGGGACTCAGTGTGTCACCTTCTGAAGGACAAGAGAAGGTTGGCAATGTCTTTGTAACAGACCAGATAATAAGTAGCTTTGTGAGTCATATTTTTTTTTTTGATGTAACTATGCAGTCCTGCTGCTGAAGTTCCAAAGCAGTATGGGAACAGGTAATGTGTAAACAAATGAATAGGATATAGTTACAATAAAGCTTTATTCATAAAACCAGGAGGGTGGCTGACTTTGGCCTTTGGGAAATATTTGCCAACCTGTGAAAAGCAACTTCAGGTTGAGGTGCCTTACACAGCCAAGAGGCTTTCTTTGAGGTTCCTCTTGCTCTGGTATATGGCTGTGACTCAGAAAACTGGGTATCTACTTAGCATCTGTAAAATTCCGCCTCTCTTTCTGCCACGGCAGCAAAGACAGTGGATTCATTTTAGTTAACCATAGTTTGAAATCATCATTTTTTTTTTAAGGTTAGCACTGTAAGATATTTATTATTTATTTAAAGAATGCTATCTCGTGACAAAAGAATGTATGCATTATTCAGACTTGCAATAATTTTTTTTTTGTAAGTCTCAGGTACCTTCAGTGTAAGTGTATTTGAAAAGAATTCTTTCCCTCACATTGTTATGCAGACAACCCTGAGCTGTAACAAATAGTTTGCACATCTGATTCTTTTCCGTATTTTCTCACCAACACTTTCATGAAATACAGTCTGTTATTTCTAAGATAACTTGAAAACGACCACACTTACATTGTAAAGACGCAGTTTGACATTAGCAGGGAAATAGCAGATGTTTTTAAGAAGAGGAAAAGATTTTTTTCTGAGCTTTCTATCTCCCTTTCCCCTCTTTCTTTTTCTTTCTTTTTTTTTTTTTGTTTCTTTGCACATATTTGGTGGTTGAGAATTTGTCTCCTAATTTTTCTTATTTTTTTTCTTTTTACTATTTCTTAAAAATGATATTTTTATTTATACTTTTAAATTTTCATACATTTATAAAACATATTTTGATCATGTTTATCCACCACTGCCTCCTTTCAACTCCCTCTAGAGACCCACACAATGTTTCCCTCCTAATTTTATGACCTTTAAAAAAATGTTGTTAATGATTTCACATTACTTGACAGTGCTCAGGAATGTGGCTTTGTTTTTGTGTGTGTTTGTGTTTTATTTTTTTCTGCTGTTGTTAGTTAACGATCAGAAAAAAGCAAAAGTAGAGGAGACACGGCTCAGTGCTAAGAGTGTACACTACTCTTGCGTAGGCTCTGACTTCTCCCAGCACACATAATCTGGTGGTTAACAATTTCATGTTAATTCCATCTCCAGGAGAAAATATGCCCTCTTCTGGCACTTGCACCCCCCACATACATAGTCATACACAAACACATGCATACACATGACTAAAAATAAAGAATTTAGCAGGGCAGTGGTGGCACTGACCTTTGTAACCCCAGCACTCAGGAGGGAGCCAGAAGCAGGCAGATCTCTGCAAGTTCAAGTCCAGCCTGGTATACAGAGTGAGTTCCAGGGCGGCCATGGCTCACAGAGAAACCCTGTCTTGAAAAACCAACCCAACCCAACCAACTAAACAAACAAAATATTAAAAGAAAAAAAAAAGAATTTTGACATGGATTTTCCACCATCTGGTCTAGGAAAAAAAATAACTTCTCCTTTCACTTGCACCTATTTTGTTATAATAAGATGAAAATTAATTAATTGGTGTTAGTGAAACACTTGGAAAATAAAAACTGCTTGATATCATTAGATAAAGTTATCCCTATTGGAATGAATGATTCCTGCCAAAATGCTTTCAGAAAGAATATTGCCTTGCTTTTGAAGCCATAATTTAATTTGCAGCAAAATATTAATGCTTTTTTGTTAAATAGATTGAGTAACCAGTAAGACTTTGATCAAATAAATACTACGGTTGATAGAGTATCATCACATTTTAGTTGTGTATGCCCCATTTTAGTAGGGACATACACAAGATATTAATCTTAGTTACATTTTCTTCATTTAAGAAATAATGTCCCATTTTTACCAAGGAAGTGTTATATATGCAACTACAAATCTTAAATATATGTTTTTGTTTTCCCAATGCATTCAAATAGCATTTTTATTAGTAAAACTAAGAACTAACAGGCCTGGTGCATTCTGACATCATAGACTTTGCTGTGACATCTGTAGATTAGCACACAAATTCATTCACTTCCATTTCATGAAAGCTGCATGGACATCAGTAGCAGCAGATGAAAAGCAGTCATTTTTCAAGTAAAATACTGTTGGTAAATAGAACAGCTCACTGAGCCTCCAACCTGTGAACAGCGCTAAACCAAGCATTAATGGAACTGATGGAGAGTAATTCTGCTATCATTCTGTCAGATAAATCCTGACTCATACCTGTTTAAAGTAATGATGCTTTAATTAGTATGTTGTAATTTTTGTTCTTTTAATATGCAAAGTGTTACAAAAACATTTTCTGTGAATGTCTCTATTTTTAGTTTGGGTTTTGTGTTTGTTCAATCATCTAAATATAAATCAGTGGCTAAAATGGAGAATACTCCTCCTCACTGCTTAATTGAGGATGGAATAAAGGGATTGCTCCACTATAGCTGGTGGTACTTTGTGTAATAATTCTGTCTCATAAAACGCTGTCTTACCCAGTGTGGAAATCCAAAGTCAAGATTCCTTTCTTGAACAGCCTATTGAGAGTTTCAAGTTTTCCCACCTTTCTTAAGTTCTCACTTTCTGTACCCCCCCCCCCCCCCCACACACACTCACCTTCACAACTGGCTGAAAAAGGACTGGGGGATAGCGCCTATGATCTCCACCGGTGGTGTCATTTAAGCTAGCCAACGCTAAGCCCTTTTGCTTGCCTTGCCTCCTACTCTCTTGTAAGGGGAGCCCTGACAAAGGACCTTCACACAGGTGTCTCTCCTCCCTCTTCCATGTGATAGACGCCATGATGTTCTGCGTGCGCATTCCCCGCTCCCTCCAGGAATCACGTGTATACTCTATTATAAACAGAAGGAAGCATTTTGTTTGGGGGATTTTTGTTTCTGGCATTGGTTTGTTTATTTTTCATCTTTTGAGGCAGAGCCTCATTCCATGGCAAAGGCTAGTCTTGAACTCATGCAATCCTTTTGCTTCAGGCTTCTAATGGCTGACATTACAGGTCTGGGCCACCATACCCAGCCCCCAAGAAACTATTCTAGGAGAATAAATGATTGACCAACTTGTGAATAAATGAACTGTCTTTCAATTAATCTACTAATCATGTTATAATTATTTAATTATAATTAAAATAAGTTGCAATTATTTCTCTCTCTCTCTCTCTCTCTCTCTCTCTCTCTCTCTCTCTCTCTCTCTGTGTGTGTGTGTGTGTGTATGTGTAGGGCTCATTAACATGTTCATATGGGTATATGCATTTGTGGGTATATGCATTTGTGCATACATGCATGTGGAAAGCATGGGTTCAATGTTGGGTGTCGATTACTCGTGACCTTTTGAGATGGCATGTCTAGCTGAACCTGAAGTTTATCAGTTCACCTGGGCTGGGAAAATATCAAACTCCAGTGACTTACCTGCATGAACCTCCCCGGCATGGCCATTACAGGCACACAGCCTCTGCACCCAGCTTAGACATGGGTCCTGGGGACTCAAACTCAGTTCTCAGGCTTGCACAGTAGGCACCTCACCCACTGGGCTCCAAGTTGGAATTCTTTTTATTTGCCTTCTCAGCCTTTTTTCCTTCCTCCTTCCTTTTCTTTTTCCTTCTTCTGCAGGGATTGACAACTTTGAAGAATACCAGTGAGCATGAACTCTCACTATGATCAACTTTGAGCCCCAACTCCCATTTTCCAGGTAACACTAGAAATATAAACATCAGTTTTGCTACTCTTTACGATTCAAATTAACACAAAATGGGCCAAATACCTGGATTATTTTGAAGTCCATTGAGGCAAAGTTATTTCCTCCTAAGAATAGAATTTTTTTTTTTTTTTGCTTTTCAAGACGGGGTTTCTCTGTGTAGTTTTGGTACCTGTCCTGGATCTTGGTCTGTAGACCAGGCTGGCCTTGAACTCACAGAGATCTGCCTGGCTCTGCCTCCCAAGTGCTGGCATTAAAGGCGTGCACCACCGCAGCCTGGCCTAAATTCTACCTCTTACCATGGGTGAAAACCCGACAATCTAAGCTACCCCAAACTAGACATCCCAAGCTGGCCAATTAAGTAGTACTGACTCCTCCCCTTCAAGAGTTAATCCAAGCAGGCCTGTCAATCAATCATCTAGGAGTCTGCACCCACTCATCCAAATGAGACTCACTTGAACACCGTTAAAGAGAGGAAAAGACTAATTTTCACTTTAATATGATAACGTACTTGTCTGTCCCAGAAACCCTTCCATGGGGGTCAGACATTTTCAGAGCCTCTATCACAGCCCAGGAGAGCCTGACTGCTTTTCTGAGTTACTAAAACAAAAAACAAAAACAAAAAAACAAAAAAAAACTTCAGTTTTCTTTTTCCTTCCTCTCATTTTTTTTTTTTTCAGAGAGCAGTCAAAGCCTAGGCATGCTTTTCCTGAAACTGGGCTTTTTCTGTCCTTCTCTGAAGCTAACCCCTCACTTCTTCTATGCTGCTATCTGTCTGGTTGTTTGCTGACATCCATTGCTGAACACAGCAGCCTAAGTAACATGGCATGATTTTTTCTCTTCTTTCCCTTTTCCATTCTCCTGGCATGTGCCCACCCTGTCATTTTTCTCTGAAGCTCTAAGAAATTTGTCCCCAGTTTGTTCCACATCTGTTTCTAAATTCTTTTATTTACAAGAACTGAGAACCCCAAGGCTGCTGTGGATATTGCTCTGTATAAATAAACACTGATTGGCCAATAACCAGACAGGAAGTATAGGCAGGACTAACAGAGAGGAGAATTGAGGGAACAGGAAGGCAGAGGAGACTGCTGCCTGGAACCGCCGCCAGGACAAGGAAGATGTAAGGTACCAGTAAGCCACGAGCCATGTGGCAAAGTATAGATTAATAGAAATGGGCTAAATATAAGAGTAAGAGCTAGACAATGATAGGCCTGAGCTAATGGCCAAGCAGTTTAAATAATATAAGCATCTGTATGTTTATTTTATAAGTGGGCTAAGGGACTGCCGGGGCTTGGTGGGACTCAGAGAGAAAACTCCAGCTACACAAGGCAGCAATTACAGTTTGCCTAATAGTACCTACTCCTTTCTTTCCTTTTGTTGTAGCCACTTATTCACCCACCAAGTACACAGATATCTGTGTTCTACTTTTCATTTGTACCATATGATGCCAAATCTCATAATGTTTAAAACCAAGAGCAGAGCATTTAGAGGAATTCTAAGCAGCTGTCCCACAGGGATGAAGAAATCCTGTCATAGCCTCATGAACAGAGTGTTGTGGAAGTGACAGTTCGTATGACCTGACATTGCAATACTGTCTAGCTCACTCAGTCCATCCGCAAGAAGCTCATGAGCTTTACTGAAGAACTTCCTTCTGTTTCCTAGTGAAGAAAATTTGGAGAAACATAGGCAGACAAAAAAAAAAAAAGTGAAAGTGGGCTTTCTGAGATGGTGCCTTCTGGTTCCCAGAAGACATTGCTAAGAGTGACTGAGGATAAGTATATGGTTGTATATATAATCATGACCAAAAGAGGAAAGAAGGGGAGCCAGGTACCCTATCATGCCTATTCCACTGTCCTTGAGTGGACTGCCAGTTTTAGGCCTCTCCATCCTGATGAGATAACAATGTTAGCTTCCTATTGTCCATGCCATAGTCTTATGCCTTCCCTGAAGTTTGTTCTTTGTGCCAGGGAATGAGCTTGGTGATCTCCTAGATGATCAGCAGCACCCATGTAACATTAGGAACTTCCTAGTGCCTCCCCTGCACCCTAATCTTGGCATATAGTACTTTGATGATCTGTGGTTGTATCTATGGGATAGAGAGGTCACATTCATGCAAAATGGAACTCTCATCAGATGTTACCACTATAAAAGGCACTTAATTCTTGGAGCTAGCACTCAAGATTTAGTGCTCAACTCATACAAAGAATTTTCTTACTAGCTCCTCTACCTAAATGCCAGAAATTCTATACTTCATTCTCAGTGCTGGTCATAATTGTGTAATGTATGTACTTTATAACAATTATCTATATTAAAAATGTTTTAAAATATGAAATGGTTCAATGGTTATGGTTAGATATGTTGAACGCAGACTGGTGTTACATACTGTTAGGTAGTCTTACAAGTTGCTTACGTTCTATGAAGCTCAACATTGCCACTGCTAAAGACACATAAGAATCCTAAACTAACAATGAACCACTGTGATGTTGGCTGCTTATCCTGTATCCTTTCCTTTTATTTTTTTCCTTTATAATTTTGTTCACTCTTTTCCATTCTGCACCAGTTGTCAGGGACACCTGGTCTTCTCTGCATCCAATTAGAAAGTGGAAGTGGGATGTAGCCATTGCTTCTCTATTGCTGGGATAAAACACCATGGCCAACGTGACTTTTGAAAGGAAGGGTTTATTGGACTTATGGTTCTAGAAAGATAAGAGTCCTTTCTGTCAGGGAATTGTAGTAGCAAGCAGCAGACACAAGGGCAGGAATAGTTTAATATCACATCTCTGATACTATGCAGGAAATAGAGAAGATTGGGCATGGCTTATGACTTAGAAACCTCAGAGCTAGGCACCAGCAAGGCCACAACTAAACCTATTCAAACATCACTGCCAACTGGGGATCAAATATTCTTGATCTTTGTCTATGGGAGACATTCTCATTCAAACCACGACACGGAGAGAAGTCTTAACTTGCTAATTTATTCTTGGCTCTCTCCATTGACCAAGTGAGTGCCTGTTTGATTTCAGCATGTGTGCAAAGCATCTGAGCAGGAGGGGAATGTAAACTATGAAGGCTCATTTATTTGTCTGAGACAGGATGGTTTTAGGAGAGTTTTTCTTGTTCTTAAAATTGAAAACTATCATATTGACAGGGCCATTGTTTTCTTCTGTTCTTGATTTTTGGAGTTTCCATAGATGCCTGATACAGCTGAAGGGCAAGTCTTGGAAAGAATTTTAGAACCTTGGCATTCTTCAGCAGGTACATTATTCCAGTAACCACCTTCCCTCTGGGCTTCTTCTTGTGGGAGATAATAGCTTCTTCTTGTTGTTTAAGCCAGATTTAATTGAGTTTCCCATTACTTGCAGCCAGATGCAAGGGATAATAAAGATAATGTAAGAGCATGCATTTGAAGGTTCCCTGGAACATAGTGGGAGTTCATTAAATCTATATTTAAAATCAACTTAAAATTATAAAGGGATAAATTTAAATAGCCAATGAAATTATTTTAAAAATTCTGCCTTTCAAAGCAAAATGAGGTATGATTCTTCATCTACTTAATTAGCCAAAATTAAATAGAGGATAATGTTCAGTGTTGCTGGTACTGTAGGAAAATTGTTCTTTCGTGTGCTACTGTGAGCATGTAAATGGACACAAGCCTCTTAGACTGAATCACAGACATGTCTCTTTAATCAGAAATCTCCTATGTGGAAAAAAATTACAACAGAACCTCAATATAGCATGGCCTACAGTAGACAAAAAGAATGAAAAATCTACAATATAAGTTTGAATGAATAAGCTATGCAAAGCATCTATATTAGTCATTCAAATATTTTGAAGAATTACAAATAAACAAACTATTACATTAATGGCTGCTTTCCAAAAATCATGACAATATTTCATAGGTAACCACAGCCAATTGCCTGCATCATGCACTTCTTACATGGCTGGTTTCGGGGAGAGGGAAGGCATGGATTAAAATCAATGAACCAAGCATGACAAATTGTTACTTGTTCAGGTTTCTTAGTGGGTTTTTTTTTTCAATCCCATTTCAGGGTTCCGTTTAGATTCTACATTTAGTTGTCCCCTGAGATCCCTTGTGGATGTGATGATGTCTCAGAATTCCCTGTATTCAATGACTTTGGCAGTTTTGAGGTGTCATGGGTAGTATGTGGTAGACTGTCCTTTAATTGAGATTTTCTCGGGAACCCACTGCTGTTGTGGATTTGGGGAAAAGCCATAAAAGTATCATTTATGCCAATCATATCAATGAAGACTGATCTCTGTTGACAGTGAATTCGGCCATTTGGCTGTCTAAAGTAGGACTTCATTTTACTATACTTCATACTGGATTCTGTGTAATGATTACTATATGCAGCTTAACGCTCAGTAAGGAATTCTGTTTCAACTCCTTGTGGGTGGAGTAGCTACAGAAATTGTTTAGCATTCCTATGCATGGAAATTGTCTCTTATTTCCCATGTGTTTACTTATTCACCAATGTATACTGTACATCTATAGATAATTTTTATTTGGCATAAGTTAATTTTATGCATTATTTTATGTTTGCTGTCTAAATTCTCCGAAACTTTGTCCATTGTGTGCTCTTTTATTTGAGCATTGCCAGTCACTCTAAATTCATATTGGTTAATTTTTATCTAATCTTAAAGTCACTTCCCCCCCCAAGGAATTCTAATTTCTGTTACTAAAGACACATATTAAAACCAAGATCTCATAAAATAAAATAAAAATTACATGGGAAATAAAAAAAGATCTAGGCATTAATGCTGCTCATTGCCACTGAAGGGCCTTTGCTTCTGGACCTGGGTGAGAAATGAAATTTCTTTTGACTTAGTATATCTATTCATATTGGTAAATGTTGTCATATTTAATGACCCATAACTGTACTAAATTACATGTGAGCTCACACTGACTTTTCCAACTCATATCCATTGCTATATGAATCATACTAACTCCCATTCCCCTTACTGACTTTGTGTAAGCTCCCGTTTAGACACTTGAGAAAACTGGCTTCTATTCTATGCTATCCATTTATTCAATTCTTCCATTCTAGAATCTACACATAGTTTCTTATACTTATACTGCAACATATACTCATTCCTTGGAGAATCAACTTTAACAATTAGCATAGAGTGCTTATGTGAACTTGGCTCTGATTTTAATCTTATAGATTATGCTTAGTTCTTTAGGTCAGCATGTTTTCTGCTATAGGTACAATAAAAATATTTCAAAGATTTAGAAAACACTTGGTTGTTTAATTATGTTCTGATTTCCATCTGAAATCCTCAAGATACTTTATTTGTAATAATACATCCTTTCTCCAACAGTTTTCTTTTTTGGGGGGGATGGAGTATGGGTCTGAGATTCTGACCTATAACCTTTTCCTTCTACTTAAAATGTTCACTTGGCATTACTGTTGTTTCAAAAGCCGACTGTAAACTATAGGTTTCTTTATCATATCTCTCGCATGCACTTCATTTTTCACATTGCATTACTCCCTTTTTGTTCCTCCTCCTGTCTTCCATTTGGTCCCCTTCCATCCTACAAATAATCTCTCTTCTTTCACACCACCCAACATAACTGTGTGGAAAATATGTGATATTTATCTTTCTGTTCTGAATTTGGTTTATTATACTTAATATGAAGATGTCTGGTTCCTTCTATTTTCCATCAAATGACATAAGTTCTTCTTTTATTCAAGATGGGATACTAGAGCTCCCATTTGTACGTGTTTGAGTGTGTACATGTGTTTGACTGTGTACGTGTGTGTGTGCGCGCGCTCGCGCGTGCGTGTATGTTTGGGTATGTATACATACCTTTATCCATTCATCTATTTATGAACAACTTTTGTGAGACACTTATGGGTCTGGAAATGGATCCCTCAATTTTCTTTTCTCAATTTTAAAAGACAGAATTATTTTCTTGGTATTTTATTTCAATACTTTAAATGTTTCTTTTGACTTATTTCTGCCTTGCACAGCTCTCATGAAAAGTCCTCTAAATTCTTATTCTTTCTGGACAATGTTCTGTACTACTCACCCACTGCCCAGCAAATTTCATCATCTTGTCTCTGTTTTTCTTTGCCTACATCTCCCATACAATGCAGCTGGATGTAAATGTCTGTATATTTACCCTGATTGATGTTCTCTGAGCCTCCTGTACCTGTGTTTTGATATTTTCATTAATTTTTTGGGAATTCTTGATGCTTTCATTTCCAGAATTTATTCTGATCCATACTTCTTCTCTTTCGTGCCAGTGTAGTCAAATATTTTTAAGAAGTTTTAGTTTTAAGTTTCTGCTCTGTTCTACTTTCTCCTAATTTTTCATTGCTGTGGGATGGTCTGTATGTCAAGTGTGTTGCTGATTGGTCAATAAATAAATCACTGATTGGCCAGTGGCCAGGCAGGAAGTATAGATAGGACAAGGAGGAGAATAAAGCTGGGAAGTGGAAGGCTGAGTCAGAGACACTGCCAGCCGCCAAGATGAGAAACAGCATGTGAAGATGCCAGTAAGCCACGAGCCACGTGGCAAGGTATAGATTTATAGAAATGGATTAATTTCAGATATAAGAACAGTTAGCAAGAAGCCTGCCACGGCCATACAGTTTGTAACCAATATAAGTCTCTATGTTTACTTAGTTGGGTCTGAGCGGCTGTGGGACTGGCAGGTGAGAGAGATTTGCCCTGACTGTAGGCCAGGCAGGAAAACTCTAGTTACATTTCATCTTTCTCTTTCAGTTTGGAAAGTTTCTATCAGACTATCTTCAAGCTTCCCAGTTCCTTCCTTAGTCACCTCCTATCCAGTCTAAGACTCTCAGAGGCATCTTTTATTTCTGTTGTGGTATTTTCCATTTCTAGTGTTTTGTTCTCTGTTAGGCTTACTGTCTTCTGTATGACACTGGCCATCTGTCCTTGCATATTGTCTGCTTTTCCCACTAGAGCGCTCAGCATATTGTAAGTAGTTATTTTAAATTCCACTTGATAACTCTAAAATCTGTCACATAATCTGAGTCTGGTTTAAATGACTTGTCTGTTTAGATTATGCCTTATCTTTCTTTGACCATGTTTTCGGACTGTTTCCTTTGGTCATGATATACAGTGTCTATGAGCAGCCATTTTGAAGTATCTCCAGTGTATTCTAAAAAAAAAAAAAGACCTGTTTCCTGTTTTCCTGGGAAACAGATTTTTATCAGAATTGTATTATACATTAGGAAGTAGAGCAGTAGAGCTTCTCCAAATCATGGCCTAGGAGGAGTGAAAAATAATAAATTCTTTGAAAACAAAGGTAAGCAAGCCTTGATTGTGAAGTTTTGTGTTCTTGGTTAGGAGCGGGCTTTGCTTTATGTTTGCTATAGCAATAGGTATCAGAACCTTCATAATTCCTTGGTTCTGATTCATGTGTTATTTATTTTTGTACTTTCCTAAGGTTGTGTTTTTTTTTTTTTAATTTTTTTTTTAGATTTATTTATTATATATACCACTTTCTGCTTGCATGTATGCCTGCCGGCCAGAAGAGGGCACCAGATCTCATTACAGATGGTTGTGAGCCACCATGTGGTTGCTAGGAATTGAACTCAGGACCTCTGGAAGAGCAATCAGTGCTCTTAACTTCTGAGCCATCTCTCCAGCCCAGAATTCCCTAACTTCTAATCAGAAAAAAAAAAAAATGTGTCTTGTGGCTCTTTCACTTTAGTCCACAACTGTCCCACTAGAAATATGTTTCTGTAGTGGCCAGTCACAGAGAGGGCAAACACTCAGTAAGTACAGTGCTAAATCTTTGTCTTTTAATGGTCATGTTGAGTTAGGTTGCAATGTCTTCAAAGGTTTTCTTAGAGTCTCCACTCATTAGCCCAAAGAACTTTATTGGAGAAGTCTTTCCTGATATTAAATGGTGCACAGATCTTCGCTGTGGAGAATGCACTGGGCATATTTCTCCATGGGTACATGTCTCCTTTTTTTTTTTTTTTTTTTTTTTTGTCAGAATTGGGGCATTGTTCATTTTTCCTTTCTTCAGTTGCCTAATGGTGTTGATCAGGGAGGAAAGACTCACTGATGTGCAGAGCTTCCCACTCTCATGTTAATCCATTGCTCAGCCTCCCAAACTGTGTTAAAATGGCTGCTTAAGTGTTCCCACATGTTTTAGGTCATAGCAGCTTCAGCTTGAACATGTTTAATACCCTGTGGCTTTTAAAAGCTTCTTCTCACTTTAGACTTTGTGAGGATCATTTGTCTTAAAAACTCAGTTCACTGATAAGCCAAAGGAAAATCAGTAATATTCAGATTATTCCATTTTTTCTTATTTGGGGATGAGATCAATGACTCCCCAAGTTTTTACAAAACACATTGAACTGAACCCCAAAAGAGTAATAGAATTTTTACCACGGGCTTATAAGTAAAACAAAAGTAAGTCTTAAAATATGATGGAAAACATAAGCTGTTTATGTGTACTTATGCATTTTATACATGAAATGGAAAACATGTAACAAAGTAACAATAAATCTCTTCTCTGAGTGATGGGGTAGAAAGTAAATTTTTGTTTTTGATCTATGTGCTTTCCAAGCTTGACACAATGAACTACACCAGTGTAAGAACATACTTCCCTATCCTTTAATTGTGAAGGATATCAAATATGGATAAAGAAATGAGTAAGTAACTAGTTCTAACTTTTTAGAATAGCACCATTCTTCATATTTATTCTTATTTGATAGAGATTTTATATTTAGTTTATATGTGTATATATAGTTCATATACTTAAAAATTTATGAAATTTGTTTCATTTATATATTTATGTTATAGATCATATATATTTTATACATACACACACACACACACACACACATATAGTTCAACTTGCACTTTCAAGCTAAAAATATGACTTGAAACCCAGGGCCCTCTCTTTCACATAAATGCCCTAGAGATATTTTCCGATATGTGCATAACAAAATGTGTTTTAACACAAGTATTTGCATTATTTTGTGATAGTAAAAATAAATAAAAACAACTATAAGTTAGTAGAAAATAATGAAAATATGTACACAGAGAAACACCAAAGCAAATTTCTAACCAATTAATTAGATTTGTAAATTATCAATGTAGATAAATCTCAATATTGTATAGTGTAGAATAATTGTAAAGCCATTAAATGAATTAATAGTTACTATTTATTCTTGTTACTAAAAATACCAATAACCTTCTCTTTTGAGTGAATTGATAAGAATCCTATAATTCTTTCTGTCCCATCACTTCCGACACCCTTTACTATCTTAACCTTAACCTTAACACATATATTGTCATTTCTTAACACAATATTTTCATTTCTTACAACTTGTCCAAAATTTAAAGCCTCAAGTTACTTTTTGAATGTTTTAAGTGTCAGTCTAAATAGTACTTGTAAAATAACCTTAGTGTGTTATTGTATGAGTGTTGTATAATTTTTAAGTATATTACAATAATCAGGATATTAATTTTCCTGTAAAAAAAAAAACTGATTTCTCTCCTCTCCCTTTAATTCCCTCCCAGCTCATCAACTCTCCATTAATACAAGGTCCTTTCAAAGGTTTATGACATTTGGGCTGTAGCACGAATTGTTAGAAGGTCTTATTAATAAAAACAAACCTGGAGCCAAGTATTAGGGTGAACGCTGGAAGATCAGAGAAGCAGAACAAGCCACAGCTTTCTCACCTCACCAATTCCTCAGCTGATCCTGTTTCCTCAGACTGGATGCCTCTGAGTCCTCATCCAGAATGAATCTCAGCTGAACTGCTGCTAAAAGCCAAAAAGCTTAACCAGCTCTAGTTCCTGGTCCTCACGCCTTATATACCTTTCTGCTTTCTGCCATCATTTCCTGGGATTAAAGGCATGAGTCACCATGCCTGGCTGTTTCCAGTGTGGCTTTGAACTCACAGAGATCCAGATGGATCTCTGCCTCTGGAATGCTAGGATTAAAGGCATGTGTTACCGCTGCCTAACTTCTATTTTTAATACTGTGGCTATTCTGCTCTCTGACCCCCAGATAAGTTTATTGGAGTGCACAATATATCAACCACATTAGGCTTGTTTAGAGTCATTCAGTTTAACAACAGCCATCAATGCGATCATCTCATCGGAAGCATCCTTTGAGCCTGGTGTGGTCATCAGTGGGCACACAACTGAAGGCAACACTGCTCTCTCTCCAAATTTATGGGTAGCAAACTGTCTGGCAGTGAAGAGTGGGGATCTTTCAGCCCCTCTTCCACCTGCCTCGGACTGTTGACAGGCCTGCCCTTGTACAGACCTAGCATAAATATTATTTTTTACTTATCATGACTTCACTTCCTTGGTATCTTTAACTTTTTTATTTTTATCTTATTCCATTGAATCTTGGAATCTCTAATTTCTAAGTCTTCATGTCAGATTTAGCCATCTTGTTGATATTTTCACAAATACTACACGTTTGTGGCTTCTAATTTCTTTTTTGCTTTTTACAAATCAGTTGATTTTCAACCTGAATGATTTCTTTATTATGGTTTTTATATGAAATGTCTCCTTGAGATGGGACATATGTGAAAGTCTTGGTCTTTAGTTGCGGATCAGAGGTCACTGGCTCCTGAGGACTAATAAAATAAGTGATTTATCTATTGGTGGATTTATAACTTGACAGCATTACTGAGATGTAGAGGAAACTAGAGGGTTGGCCACATCACAAGGGGCATGTAACAATGGTTACAGGTTGATGAACCTGCATGGGAAAGCAGCCACTTAACAGCTTAGTTTTGTTTTTTAATTAAGGAATTTTTTTATTTATTTTACATACCAATCACAGATTCCCCTCTCCTTCCTCCTCCCACCTCCCCTCACAAACCCACCCCCCATTTCCCTCCTCCAACAAAGCAAGGTCTCCCATGGGGAGTCCTTAGAGCCTGGTACATTCAATAGAGGCAGGTCCAAGCCCCTCCCTCTGCATCAAGGCTGTGCAAGGTGTTCCACCATAGGTGCCCCTCAACTGAAGAATAGATAAAGAAAATGTGGTACATATACACAATGGAGTACTACTCAGCAGTAAAGAAACAATGACATCGTGAAGTTTGCAGGCAAATGGATGGAACTAGAAAATATCATCCTGAGTTAGTTTCTTATATACACATGGAAATGTTGAGCTTCTCTGATCTACCCAAATTACAGAAATAATTGATGACCTTGCTGGCTGGAAGTACTCCCATATCATGTTGTCTTCCGTTTTACCGAGAACATCGTTTGCTTGAGTTCCCTTTATTGTTCCCATCCAGATCTCAGTATCTCTTTTTTCTGAGGAAAAGACTAGCTTAGAAGATATGACTCCCTGTCCTAACTAACAGTTGCCTCTTTGTCCTTGTTTTGACTTCCTACAAATATCATCAAAATTTTACTCTGCTATCTTTTCTCTTACATTGTCTGTTTCCACTTTGTTCAAAGGCCTTTCACCCATCTTACAAACATAGATTTCACCTCTCCCAGAATTGGATATTTTCCTTGTTGCTTCTGTACATTATTATCCAACCTCTTATTCTTGTTTGCTGAAAGATTATTTTAAAAAATTTGCTTTATAATTTGTATGTATAAAACAGAAAATGTAAAAGATTCCCATAACATATTAAATAAATATCAAGTTATCATATTGAATTAAAATATTTTAAGCTACTAATATATGATAGCACAAAATACATACTGCCCAGATATTTCTTTATTGCACTCCAAATGTCACTCTACTTAAGCAATGACAGTTCCATACATTTTTATATTTTCATACATATATGTAAAGCTATATAAAATATAAATACTTTTTGCAATGTCTTGAAAAAAATTCAAATAGGGTTGCACAGTATATATAACCTTCCATTTGTTTTCACTTCACACTGTGTTTTAAAATGCATGCTAATAAATGTAGTTCTGGTTTCTTAAGTTTAATAGATTTATAAAACTTCATTGTATGAATAAACCAAACCCTAGTTTATTTATAGTTTTTCTACTGAAAGTTTTAGACAGCTTCCACTTCTTTCTTTTTTATTTTTCACCATTACTAACTGTGTGAACAATATCTTTATCACCATAGAAGACTGATTATTTGGGGAAGGCACCTGGAAATCAGTCAGCTGGGTTGAAGAGCATGCATCATTTTATACAGTATTACTAAAATGAACTTGAAAGTATTTGTCCAAATTTGTATTTAAACAAGATGAACTGTCACTATTTATATTGACTGTAGCCAACGATTTCTTTTATCAAATTTAATTTGTTATTCCCATCATCTAGGAACAAATGTGGACTTGATTTAGCTTTTCTTTTTGATGATTATAAACTAGTCTGAATAGCATTTCCTGGGTTGATTGCTCATTTGGGTGTTGTGCTCAATGAACTGTTACTACTACCACTTGCCCACTTTCTATTTAATCATTAATTTTCATTCATTCAGTACTTATTGAAGGCCCACTATTTTCATCTGGTTTATTTTGCTAAAAATAATAATGCAAAACACGAACAAAAATAAAAAAAAAAAAAAAACCTGTTCTTGTGGCCGAGGGAGAATTATCATCAGTAGCCTTACTAGGCGATGAATCCTTTGGGCAATGATACTGATTATCCAGGCAAGATATGCCCACTGGTGGAATATTGGCCAAGTTTGTTATATAGCAAACAATGTCTTCCTGATTAGATTAGATGCTCACTCCACAGGAAGGAATTTGTCTGGTACTGTAAGCCTAGTCAAAAGCTCATGGCGTGGAGGGCATAGGCTCTAGACTGCAGGTTATTTTTGTTATTATACTATATGGACAGCATGTATCTATCAAATTGCTCGCTAAATAACCACCATTTAAATTTTCCTATTTTGTGTTTTTTAGTTATTTGTATGCATGTGTATTCTATGTGGAGTTATGTGCACATGCCTGAAGGTGCTCATGAAGCCCAGAAGAGAGATTTAGATTACCTGGAACTGAAGTTACTAGCAGTGGTGAACTATCTGATGTAAGAAAAAAAAATCACATGATGGTCTCTCTCGAAACAGTGTCATATAGACATGACATGGATGTTGCACACTTTAACTCATAGACATTGTGGTTGCCTGTACAAAATCAAGTCAGTCAAAATTCCAACCTGGATAAGGGAAGGGCTTATGAGGTCCCACCCATCCACAGCCTTTGAGCTATTGGCGGTTAACGGCTGCTGGAGGAGGAAGAATCAGTTTCCTTCAGGGGTGTGGCCCTTGGTAGGTTGCCCATGCTTCCATGGGCAGCCTTACACCAATAGGCAACACTAATAGTACTCAGTGAATCATTAAAACAAAAACAAAAAAGGACTTTAGAATTGAGAGGTGGATGCAGTGGAGATGTCTGTAAGGGGCTGGGTGTGTTAAGTGAAGGGTGGATATGGCCTAAACACTGTGTACATGTATGAAACGCTCAAAGAATAAATAAATAATATATTCAAAGAAACATATACCACATGGATTATGACTTTTCAGCAAAGGGAGTGGTTAAAACTGGACATTCACATGTATAAGAATAAAATTACACCCATATCTTTCACTGTGTACAAAAGCAGATAAAATACCTTAAAGTAAGACATGAAACTATGAAATTTCTAGGGAAAAACAAAGGGCAGAGACTTCAAGATGTAGGCCTAAGCAAAGATTTTCTGAAAATAACTCAAAGAGCTTAAGAAATAATTATGAGAATTGTCAAGTAGCATTATGTAACATTAGAGCATGTCCGCATAGCAAAAGGAATAATGACTGAATTGAAGAGACTTTACAGGATGAAACAAAATCATCAGGAAAACAAACAAGTCAATAAATAAGCTAATAAATTGAATATACAGTTCCAAATGAAGAAATGCAAATAGCCAACAAATATCTGAAAAAAAAATATCAAAATCCTTAGCTCGTAAGGCAATGCAAATTAAAATTATATACAGATCCCAACTCACCCCAATCCGAATGGCTATCAGAAAGGAAACAAATGAAAACAACTATGCAGATCTTGGTAAAAAGGAATCATTTTTCATTACTGGTGGGAATGTAAACTGGTGTAACTATGATGGAAATCAGTATGAAAGTTCCTCAAAATTATTGAAAAAAAGAGCTAGAATATGAGCCAGCTATACAGCTTCTGGGAATACATTTATTATTTTAGTCAGCCATAAAGATAAATGAAATTATGCTATTTCTAGAAAAATATGGGTGTATAGGTAACTATTAAGGGAAATAAGCCCATTCCCCCCATTGCAGAATCTAGATCTGAATAGATACACGTGATATGAAAGTAAAAAACTGACTATCAGGAGGAAGCAAGGGGTCTAAATGGGGACACGAGGAACACGCAAGTGTAATGTGGGAAGGAGGAGACAATGATTGATGTTGTCTTTCATGTGTAAAATCTAGACACACACACACACACACACACACACACACACACACACACACACACACACACACGAAAGTAGAAGTGAGGCTATTGTAGGGGGAGAAGGGAACCAGCAAGGAGAGGGTACAGTAAAAGATAACATAGAGAGGGAGCAAATATGGGCAAGGTATAATCATACACGTGGTGAAAGATTTCGTTAATGCCGCTATTTTGTAAGGTAACTTAAAAGAATAACTAGTAAAAAAAAAAAGGGAAATATTGGCATTTGGATGACAACGTGGGTAAATCTGGCAGTCATTCTACTAAATGAAATGCTTCAGACACAGAAGAACAAACGCTACATGATGCATCTAAAATCGTCAAACTCAGGAGCAGGTGCAGAACGATGGTTGCTAGGAGCTGAGTTATACAATTCTGAATTGTACACAGAGAAGATTAGTAAGATGATATCTTATGTTAAGTGTTCCTATTACAAAACATACTAGATAATACTAGAGAAGAGAGTGGGAGGAATTTTGGCATTGTGATAAGTGGGCTCATGGCATAGATTATACTTCTTGTTTTATAGATATATGCTTATCTTCAAACTCCATTGTGTATTTGACCATGTAAAAGTTGTGTATGTTAAAAAAAAAATCCCTACTAAAAAACTGGAAGAAAGGAGAAAGGAGACCAATCAGAAGGCTAGCTTTCGGACACAAAAAATACGCTGTTAGCTTGGACTGTGTACTAGCAATGTGTATGAAAACAAGTGGTCAGATTTTTAAAACAGGGAGAAGAGATATTAAGTATGTTTGAAAGGGAAGAAAAAAAAAGAGAGTCAATGATTGCTCTACCCTAGAATTTCCCATGGGTCTCTTGCTAAACAGAGGTATATCATCTGAGTTGTGGAAGGTTAGGTATGGACCAGTTTGAGATGTGCCTTTTACTCAGCAAGGCCCAGTTTGCCTGAGATGAGTGAAATCAGCAAGAGGAAAAGTTACAGAGAAGAGAAGAAGAGGCTGGGGTTTGTACTAGTGCAGCTAAAATACTGCCAAAGATCTTACTATAGTAGGGATTCTAATCCTTTGAGAATTACATGTGGAACAAAATCCTCTCAGTCTAACATCTCTTTTACTTTGTTTATATATACCTTATGATACACATGTTTTTATTTTAATACAACTAAATTTTAAATATTTCATTTAATTCTTTATATTTTGTGGATGTTAATATTTTCTTAATGAAACTGAAGTTCTTTCAATATATCTCTTCATGCATACTAAATGGATTCAATCGCCATCTCTCCTAGATTTTTTGGTGGTAGTGGTGGTGGCAAATGGGAATATCATTGGGTTTTATTTGCACTTATGCTGGTTTCTGATGGTTTGCCCTTAGATTTTGTTAAATTTTCAATAACTATTTTATTTTCCATTTCTATTCCATGTGTACAGTTTTTCTTCTCCTTTTGTATTAGTTAAGATCTTTATATAATGCAATAGAAAAGCACAGAAAGACATAGTTGACTTTTTCTCTACAGCAAATATTTCTAACTTTAAAAATATACTTTCATTATTTTTTGAGAACTTGACATAATGTATTTATTTTGATCATATTTACCCCATACCCTTTCCCAATTTCCTGTCCTTAAAAAACATCCCATCAAGTCCAATATATGATGTTCATATACTTCTGGGTGTGGGACCATCAACTAGAACACATTTGACCTTGTAGAGACTACATCCTTAAAAGTGATTTCCTTCTCCTCAAGCCAACCACTCTCAAAAACTCCTTGGTAAGGATTTCCTGTTCATATGTCCCTCCCAACTCCATGCTGGGATGTTGACTGGCTTGATCTTATGCACGTCTTGCCCAGGCAAACTCAGCTGCTTTGAATTCATGAGTGTAGTGCCCTTATCATACCTAGAAGGCACTGTTTCACTTCTGTTTTCCATTGGCCTCTGGCTTTTACATTCTTTGTGCCCAGTCTTCCACTATGGCTCCAAATCCTTGAGAAAAGGAGTTGATACAGTTGTCTTGTTTTGGGCTGGACACTCCATTGACACTTATTCAAGGTGACATACTGGCAATTTGAACAGTTGTTTGTTTCTAAGTTAACTTCTGCCCATGATTAAAAATACTTGTTTGATGAGGTTTGAGAGCTGCACTAACTTATAGTTACACTGATATGAGTTCAGAGGGCATTTTGAAATTATGTTCATTTAACAAAATAAATAGTAGTAGGTTTAACCTTGGAAATTGTGAACTCCAAACCATGGATTCTTGGTCAGTACCAGGTTTCCATTTACTTATGTGGAGTAAGCTTCTATCTTGTTAGAAAGAATTGGTTATTCTCTAATATCCATGACACTATTGAACCCATAGGCATGCTGGTAAATATTGCAGTTCACAACGTTCACAGATGGATCAGTTTATTATATATATATATATATATATATATATATATATATATATATATATATTTCACAGCAACCTACATAGTATGAAGATATCTACCTGATCAGCACCAGCTTGGCTTCTCCGTGTCCTGTCACCAAAGTGTGTAATATGTTCAGCAACAGAGACTTAGATTGAGTTTGAGAGTGCAGTCAAGAACAGGTAGGATTGTTTTGGGAGTCTATGGGATACCTCTAACCAACAAGTTGAGGAGAAAGACATTGGGCTTTTCATCTGAGAGCCTATGGCTTCTGATAGGAGCATTAGCCCCCGAATATTAGGATATATCAAATTAAAAAGTGTGTGTGTGTGGTGTGCTTAGGAAGCATATAAATTATCAGTACTCATGTGGCCTTTTCAAACATACTAGAAATTATTTATCTCTCAAATCCCTTCTCTATCCTAGCCTTACATACCTCTTTCCATTTAAATGCCTCTATCAGATTGGCCTATAGGAAAGTCTTTGTGGGCACTTTCTTGATTAATGATGATGTGGGACTGTGTGTCACCACCGGGCAGGTGAACCTGTGAGGTGTAAGAAAGGCAACTGAACATGAGACTACAAAGCAAGCTATCAAGCAGTGTTCTTCTCTGGTCTCTGTTTAAATCATTGCCTGCTTCCATGTTTCTCCTTGAGTCCCTGTCCTGACTTCCTTCAATAATGGACTATGATTGTTATATATGGATGGCAAATAAACTCTTTCTTTCTCAATTTGCTTTTGGTTGTGGTGTTTATCACACCAATAAAAAGCAAACTAGGATAATAATCCATCTATTAGACCCCCCTCTGTACATGATGGAACTAAGAATTTTGTTTTTCACCAACAATGAGCAATATCAGAACACAGTTTTTTAGTATTTTTGTTTGTCTGCTATACTTCACCATTTTTTCCCAATCTTCCCTACAAAAGTATAAACTCCAGGAAGGCTGGGACCTTTGTCATTAAAATATTTCTAAGGCCTGATATGTGAGTTCTCAAATATACTCTCTGATTCAGTAACTTTGTGAATTTATTGAAAGATTAATCATATCCTTCATGAATGTCATCTAACACTAATATGTATTATTCTCATCAATTGCTCATTCAACATGTAAATTTTTTTGTTAAACATTATCTATGACATCAGATAAACAAGAAAATCTCTTGAGGATTGAACTTACACTACCAGTGAAAACAGTAACTATCTAAACAAGTCAATTTACAGTGTGTCTTTTGGTGCTCAGGTAAACTAGCTCTTCAAAACAATAAATGCTTAAGTTGGTAGCTTTTGCCAATGCCAGACTGTAAATATTTCGAAAATGGGTGTTTTCAATGGTTAGTCATTTAGCAATTCCTAGAAAAGTCTTCAAAATATAGCAATTGACTCCCATGAGGAGGTGTGATTATGTCAGACAACATACATCACAGAGAAATGTCAGCAAGGGCCTATGAGAAAGAATGCTGGGAGTGGGTCATACTAGTTTCCAAAAGCAGCCAGGTAGCCTGTGAGCCGAGACTTGAAGGCAGTGGGAACCTAATTTCGTGAATATCTGGAAGAAGATAATGTGAGGGAGAAAGAAATGACAGCATAAAGGCTGAAGGCAGGGACACCCCCAGGACAAGCAGAGCAGTGTGGTTACAGCAGACGGAACAAGTGGTACAAAGATAGCTTAGAAAGGATCAAAGACCCTTGAAACCCATTTCAAGGACTTTTACTTTTATTCTGAATGAGATGGGACCCCTTTGGAATGGAGCAGAGGAATAACACGATTAATAATATATAGTCACGTTGAAATATTCATAAGTGTTGTCATGTTCTGCCTGAAAAATAAATAATAAACCTAGCATATAGCATAGGAACCCTACTGAAATCATTATGAACTTAAGCGCAAAGTCTTTTTATATACCTGCAGTGGAATCTTTTCGTTATGAATGTCAGTTACAGATGTGTGAGCAGCAAATGATTCTGTAGATAAGTTAAAATACTTGTTTGTAGGTCTACCGATGACTTGTGTATCTGAAAACACAAATGTTTGTTTGGCGATTGCTGGGCTGCATGGTAAACATCAATCTATGATCTCAAACTACCAATTTCCCTGGGAGATTATTTTATGAGACCCATTCTAGTTTTTAAGGAGACATACACACACTGTTATAGTGACAGCATAAAGTACATTCATAGGCTTTTATAGAAAACTGATTTTTATCGTCTTTTTTTCACGTTAAAAGTCGTTTTAATGAGCAATTTTCTGCTGATAGCTTTTCAAAGGACCACTTAACAGTGCAACTGAAGAAGAGTGTGGGCAACATTGGGAGGAATGATTCTGAAATCTGTGTCCATAACCTACCTGGTAGTCTTGGTTTGTGAATGGCACTAATGAGCTCTGTACATGAGACAGTTAATATCCACTTCATCTTTGTACAAATGCATAACCTGACATGAAGGGAGCTCTGTGAGGGGATGTGGAGGATTATGTATAGGTGTATGAGCAGATCGGAGAAGAAAAAAGAAAAGCTCTCTTACTGAGTGAGTACTTACTGCTTTCCCAGCACACTGTTAAGCAGACTGTTTACATCATCACCATGGATTCCACTGAGTTAAGTGCTGTGTAGAGGTTGGCTTCGGAGAACTGCAATGCCACACAAAGTCATGTTGGCTGTGTAATAAGTGCTGGTGGGAACTTACAGCTGGGTTCCCACCTGCTGCCTTTTACTGCCTGCAGTTAAGAGCCAGAGGTAACTGTGCCATATCATCAGAGATGTTTCTCCGTTACAAGCTTATGTGTTAGCCCTCAAGTCACTAGAGCTCAGAACAGCTGTATGCTCACAAGTTACCTTTACCTTAAAAATTGAGTTACTTTAGTACTCAATTTTAGAATTTTAGTACTTCCCAAAAGCTATCCCTTAGCTATCGCATAGCTCTTCCATAGACTGATTATTGTGTCTTATAACCAAATTAGTAATGGGATAGCTAAGCAAATACATGGGATGTACTAAGTAAATAAAGTCACATAAATACAATTCATAGATACCATAGTAGTGTTTTCTATGTAAATGGCAAAGTTGGAATATCACTCTTTAGCAAAACAAGCTTATTTGGTTATAGAGTGGATGCAAGAGTTACACCCTCCTGGTCACCGTGTGGTGTTCCCACTATAGTCAGTGTGTGCATGTATGTATGCGTGTGCAATCATGCATCTTGAAAGGGCCCTTGGGCACACCTTAGTTTTTATTAATAACATTTTATTATCAATATTTTGTCATCCAGTCAGTATGATTTCCCAAGAGGATATAGCAAAATGCTCCCTGGGCACAGAGAAAATGAATAGGGATGATGAGGACACGCTCCCTTATCTGCCGCCTGAGTTTGTTGTCTCTTCATTTCAGATGAATTACCTATGAGTGTGAATCAGAGAACCAGCCCGTTATACAATCCACGAGGAAGGCATTGTCATAAAGAGAGAGCTTCAGAATTAGTCAGGGCTAAACTTCATCATTCCTCACCTACTGACTTCAGCTCGGCTGAATAGCCATTTTGATTAACTAGCTCATCAACATGTTTTTTAAAACCATGCAAATTATTTGCTATAGACTATATCTCTACACACAACTTTTATCATAAGTTCAGGAGAAAGAGCAAAGCAGACAAATCTTTTGGTTCTGCTATTACCTATAAGTTGAGGATTTATACTGTATAGTCTTCTCAATCTTCCTAATGCTGTGACCCTTTAATACAGTTCATGTTGTGGTGACTTCCCCAACTAGAAAATTATTATCATTGTTGCTTCATAACTGTAATTTTGCTACTGTTAATTAAGAATATGTGACCCCAGTGAAAGGCTCATTCAACGCCTTTGGACATGAATAGGTGTGGATGCAAACTTCTTCACCAGTGTTTCCAATTCTTTCAAGTAGCTGTAGTTTCTAAGGGTTCTTTGACATCTAAGCAATGCAGAGTATTTGAAAGAAAGTATTCCATTTCAGAAGGGTCTCGTTATAAGTCACATGAAACATGAATGTTCAAATTTACTCTGGATTATCAGATTAGATGCACAAGTCTGGCAGTTTCTTGAGAGAGTAAGATACTGGAAGGACATTTTTTATTTTTTATTTTTTAAGAAAAAACATGTCTTAGGCCAGGGTCCAACAGGAGAGCCACAACAGTATGAGACTCTCAAAAGCGGTGGAAATTGTAAGGGAACACAGAGGGAAAGAGAGATGCTAAAACTGTAATACACTCTCATCAGATAGAAGACACACTTTTTATCTGAGTCTACTAGAGACCCTGAGAGCACACAACCCCTGACTGGCTCTCCTGCCTCACTTTTAACAGCTTTCCCTTATTCATTACATTCCAGCCACACTGGCCATTCTTGCCCACCTATCTATTTTCATGCATGCTCCTGGTCTCAGTTACAATGCCTTGCATGCTGTGTGTTTTTCAGCTAATGAAAAAATTTGTAATGCTACTCTTCATATTTCCCTAGAATTATCCTAAAGGTCGTTTGAGAGGTCACTAACTAAAGAGGACTTCACTGGCCACTAAACTAACAGTCATCCCAGATATTCTCAAGCATAACATTTCACATTAGGATCATTGCATTTACTAGTATCTGAGCATGTTCTTTATAGTTGTATTTAGTTATACATTTTACTGTCTTACACTATTCTAATTTTCAGAATGTAAACTGCATTTGCACTAGATATTTCTCTCCTTCACAGGGATAGCTCTAAGCACCATGATTATCCTTGCCACCAAGTAAGATCTCAATGACAGTTGTTGGAATGTTTACGTGAATGAATATCACCTTGAATGAAATCCTTCAAAGGGTATGGAGAAATGACCAATGATAACATCACCAAATTAAGACTTATTTCCAAGGATAAAGAAGATTGCAACAATAGTGTTCATTGATATCTGTACATGGCTTTTGACATTTCTAATTAAAGGACTGTTACATTTTTGCATGTAATTTGGAAAAAGCAGTTGTTGTTCTGATTGTATCTTCCTATTTTGGGCAGTGGCTATTTCAAATCACCATAAAGGTGTATTTGAACCATGTCTCAAGAATTCTCTATCTTCATATATCTGTTTATTATAAGAAGTGACTTTTTAATTTCTATATGGGGAATGAATAATTATGTAGATATGTGTTGTCTATTACACACCTGAGAAACAATAACCTCTTGTATTTTAATGGATGCTCAGCAAAACATCATTATCTTTACTCTCTCCTCCAAACAAACACCCAAGTAATTACTTATGCAGTTTCATCTTCTCAGTGACAAATTTCATTAGTTTAAGACATTTTTTAAATCCCCCAAATTTACATATCTGCTATCACATTTCTAAGGATGTCAAACTCGGCTAACCCACCAAGAAAATGTCCGATGCCACTTTGTCAAACTCAAGTTCCCACCCAGAGCTCCAAAGGCCCCTGCACTCCACTACAAATAGAACAGCAATCATTCATGCAAAACCCATGTGGCTCCCTCAAGGCTTTTCAGAAATCTTGATTATTTAATCATTGTTCTTGATTTGTGAGGCTAGGTAGTCAATGGCTCCCCAAATGTGTCACATTGGACATTATCCAGATGGAGTGCCAGTTCTCATTTGAGATTAAAGAGGTAAAATCCAACAAGAAAGGTTTTCTACCATCTCAGACTATAGCTCAACTTATAGAAGATGACAAATCAAAGTAGGCAGCCTGTTTTGCCCATGCTTTTAAAACAGAAACTTCATTGAACTGTCAGTTACCAAATGAGGTGATTAACTCTGATGCTGATTAAAGTTTTATTCTATGTTCTTATTACCAACAAGTTTCTATTTTCTTTTCCGTTTAGGGGAGGGTCTAGTTCCTTTAATGTAATTCTCACCACCTAAGGTTTCACTACTCCACTTAGGTTTTGAGATGTGCACTTGCTAGCACTGTTTTCGACTGCATGCTTGTGAAATTAATGTACAATGAACATTGGACAGAGGGAACCTCTTTCTAGTTATACACAGGCAACAGAGAGGTTCAACGTCAACACTGGTGTGTGTGTGCCTCTCTGATTTGTTGTCATGCCGTTAACATTTCACATACACAATTAATGCTTTCTTTTAGAATTTGTGCTCCATATTTATACCAACACCATTTGACTGTCACTTCTTTTGAAAACTAGGACAACTGCAAGTGAAACCAAGAGGGGATATAAAATACCACGTAGCTGGACACACCTTTGGTAGTGCAACTACTAGGAAGCCAAAGGCCTGAGCATCTGATGGAGCAATTACTTCTGATGTCCAGACTAGATAGGATCCAGAGACCAGGCTAGACACTACGTCAAATCAAGAACATCAGCACTGAGATCACAACAATGATCTCGATCAAACAACTTCACTAGACAGTGTTGGAGATGCTTCCCCTCTGTAGCTTGTATGCTGTCATCCTGAAGTTTCCTGTTTATCTTGCTCTCACTCACTATGGGGCCTTGATAGTAATTTCTTTTCTCCCTACAATTCCTTCTTTTCCACTCCTTCCCCCATATATCTCCATGGCTATAGATTGCTTCTCAGATGGATTTCACCTCCTGCAGAATAATTTACTGACTATGTGTTTCTATGTGCCTGACACACTACAATTGGATTGTGTGCATCTAGTATCTCAGGAACTATGGAGAAGGTAGGGACCACACTGATAATTACACACCCTGGATTCACCATCCAGTATCCAACAGAACATGTTTCAACTGTTCAATACCTATTTCTTGAGGGAATGAACATTTCTCCTGGGTACAGGTGGCTCTGGGCACTTAGGTATATGCAGTAAATTGATTGCAGTTGCTAAGGAGTAAATACTAGAGCGAGAGAAATAGTGATATTCACAGAGGCAGTGCTAATGGAACAAGATCATTGACAATGATGTAGGATGAGGGTCTTGTCCACAGTCCTCCATCCACCAGAGCCTGGCATGCCAGTTTAGAAATTAAGAAAGCAGTTAATACTAAGAATGCTTTCCAATATCACTGCACTTCATACCCAAAGGATTTATTACAGAGAGGAAAACAAAGGTAAAGAGAGAGAAAGATGAAGTGGTTGACTCTGGGTTAAGCAGTGAGTCAAGGAGAGCTGGCACTTGGATGTGAAGTTTTAAACTTTTAGCCTAGTCTATTCTCACAGAAGAGGAGGTTGGAGGGCTACTCCCATCCCCACCCTGGGGAGGATGAGTATTCTCTGTTCCCAGCTTTCACCTCCCATTCTGTATCACCACTGCCATTACCTTAATACATGTCAAACACTTTGGCTGGAGAATATATAGGTGTGTGTGTGTGTGTGTGTGTGTGTGTGTGTGTGTGTGTGTGTGACCAAATTTTGAAGGGAAGGAACTTGAAATATATTTCATTTTTACCATTTTTAAAAGAAAGAAACTGAATCTCCAAAGTATTAACTCACAATAAACTCTGAGGCCTGGGACCTGTCCTATGTGAAATCCCATGTGGTTTTTTTCATTCAGTAACTTAAACATGTGTGCTCAGGTTGATGCATCAGGGGATTGAGGCTAGGGTGCAGATAGGTGATATAAAACATAACAAGCACAGACGGTTAGGAGGTAACTGATTCTCAGGAAATATGGCTGGAAAAGAGAAAAGATAGAAACCTCTTAAGATTCTAGAAAGCAGGAGCTAGATTTGAGCGTGTGAAGGCTCAGGATCAGAGAGGATGAGCTGCTGTCAAGTTCAATGCCCTTACTCCTTGATGGAGATGTGGCGAGCTCAGATGCCCTTCTATAAAGGCGAGTAGAGGCTACTGAGGAACAACCTCAGCTATTTCTTCACCTCCCTTCCATTTCAGTAAGACACATGAATCTCACTTTATCCTGTCTCATGATGTGTGTATAAAATGGTTAACAAATTAAAAAGTTCATTAGCATTCTGCTTCAACTAAGGAAAAGTCTAAAGACTCCCCAAATGCCCAAGAAATGAATATAAGCTAAAGTAACTGCCATTCTAAACTCTCACATCTATCAAACCTCATGCATTAGAAGGGATTTCTCAACACAGCAGCAGGTTTAGCACATGGATATTTGCATAACGCAAGTTATATAACAATAAATTAACAGACTTACCTTGTAAAATAAAATGTATGTATCAATACAAAATCCTACAAATGTATCTGCTATCAAATAACAATGAAGGTTATATCTAAAAAGTGTGCCTATGGCTATCTTTCTTTTTGTTGATCTACTTTTTCTGAATCATCTGAAATGATCATGCTTTGTTTTTACCATGAGAATAACAAAATTATTTTTAATTCTGAGAAAAGAATTAAAACAGATGCCTCTTGGGAAAGAATGGGCTCTGAACCACTGGATTCATAGAGCAGCCACCAGCTGCCACCGAGATATCTTAGCTTTCGAACAAGCCACACACTCTTCAAAACCCCAGAGCATGTGCTCTCCCTCCCACCCAGATAGAAGAGCCATGATGTCTCACTCTGTTCCCTTCTACCATACACTGACACAGCAAAGGTGGAATGTGGACTCTTTCAAAAATGAAAACAGGCATGGTGCAGCAAGAAGCACTTCCAAATGATGGAATTAGATTAGAAGTTAAGACAAAATGCGTTTAACTGGCTTTTAAAGAAATTTGGTGGAACACATTACTATAAACAGTACATTTGGGCAGTCAAACAAACTTTGTCCAGAGAAAATCAATTTTACTCCCCAAACAATGAGAAAAATTACTTTAGATTCAACATTAAATATTGTCGTTCTTTTAAAAAGAAGCATTTCTATAACTCTGTGTAGAAATAGGAGTCAAAGGATGCCTTTGTTACCATGGTAACACTCTCCCTCAGAAGAGCCAAGGATGAAGTAGCATACATTCCCCCTGCATATATTTGGCCAATCAATAAACAAAGGGCTTACCCTGCATGCATCACATTAGAAAAGTGGCCAAGGTGTTCATGATGAGGAAAAGGGTGGGGGGAGCTTTCAAGAACGCTGGGTTTAATCACATAGAATAATTTTCAAGTAAGTGCAGCTAATATTTTCTTCATTAGAAGCCCATTAAGAAGATGAACTGTAGCTAAAATGCCTATAGCTTCTTAAAAAATGGAAATATTCATTATAAAATTTAATATGTCAATGTAGATGAGAGTGACAAACTATGCCTGGGACAGAAAAAGAATGTGCAAAAGATACATACCCCAAAGCCCTCAGAATAAGAAAATAATAGTCAGAGTCAATATTTCCTGAGCATTTATTATGGGCTAAATATGATCTCACTTAGTTACATAGATTATTTTACTATAGTTTTTCAAATAACCTCATGACTTAATACTATAAAATTTCACTCTTGTTTTTTAAAGTGGTGTAAGAACTGTTATTATCCCCATCTTATTGACAAGAAACTTGCATGGAGAGATTTGTGCAGGTCAGGGGAAGGCTTCTGCCTCAGGAATGTTGGAACCAGGGTTTCAATCCAAGTAGTGGGATACACAGGCATGTCCCCCACTCTGTCACACTGACGGGCTTTGCTGGTGGTTAGCAGGACCATTCCAGGAGACTCGGACTACTTAGATACATGGAAAAACTCTTGGAAGCTTACAATTAGACAATGCCTGCTAAACAGAACACAGGATAGTATGCCAGTAAAAGTTCCTAATTTTCCCTTAAAAGCCTCCAGTTCCCATGACCAGCTGTGCTACAGTGAATATTAACCTTTTTCAGCATGAGGAAGAATGGAAAACTGTTAGGATAAGGTCATTCCCACTCAGAAATTTGAAGATCTCTTTCGGATGCTGGAAAATAAGAAATTATTAAACCAATTTCCTTGCTAGTGTTGTTTTCTTATATTTACATATTTATGATTAAATTTGATTTAAAATTATGTATAGTAAAAAGATACTGTAAATACTAATGAAATTGAATAATTGTGAGTCTATATAACACTTGAACACAAGCACTGTTACACCATAGCTGTTCATTTGATAACTGAGGTAGCTACTATGTACTAACATACAGGCAGCCTATATACTGTAGACACAATGGACAAAGGAGTGATTTTCATCCCCGTGGAGGTGGAGGAAGGCTGCACAAGATTTAAAGATACTATAGAGAATGCTGTACAATTTAAAATGAATTTTTTTTTCATTTCCAGAACTTTCCATTTAATATTTTTGGTTGTCAGTTGACTATGGGTAACTGAAACAACGCAGAGCAAACGCATGGATAAAGGGACACTATTACAGTCCCTAGGTACAGCTTCATTCCCTTTGAACACATGTCAGAGTTACCAGAAGTAACCTGTGCTCATGTGAGTTTAAACACACACACACACACACACACACACACACACACACACACACACACTTCTTTTGCTTCTCTAATTTTTTTCTCTGCCATCATATGAAAGGGTAACAGAATGCTGACACTAGCCATAGCAGAGGGAAACACGATTCACAGAACGGTCCACTGTGGGACGCTCCCACGGCACTGCCTTTCTTGGGGCTCATTTTCCTGTGCTGTGATCAGGAAAAGTTAAGGTTATTTCTTCTAAAGAACTTTTCCAGAGTTCCTGCCCTTGATATCCCTGTTTCTGTCAATTGAGTAGCCTTATTGGTGACTGTTACACTGGTTTTTAAAAGTTATTTTATTATCATACCTGGCCAAGGAGAATAAGTCACCCTTTCCCGGCTGTCCTGCATGTCTCCTGCCTCCCAGGCAGTTTACCTACAGCATGAAGAGACTTTCCTACTGTGACAAAAACAATACTTAAAAAAATTCTTTTAGTGACTTTTTGTTGAAATTTGTCCTCCAATTACATATATAATTTTGAGCAGTAACCTTAAAATTGATAACAAGAGATTCTGATTTTTTTCTAATGATGTTCTTTGTATTTTCCTTTTACTTACCTTAGTTGATACTATTAGGGATTAAACACAGGGCATCACTTATGCCCGTCAAGTGCTCTACCACTGAGCTACAGGCTCAGGTGATGAATGGGACAACAATGTCCTTATGTGGTCCACATGTCTCCCGATGCCTAAACATTAGATGAATGAAAGATTGATAAAAGATGAAATGAAAAGGGAGGCACTTAAAACATCAGTGCTTTGTCAACAGACTGAGGGAATCATAGTGTGGTATGTAACTCTGTGTTAGAAAAGCAGGGAAATTAAAAAATAAGGGCCAATTACATAAAAATAAAAAGAATTGTGGAATTATTTCAGCTCCCTAGACCTGAGTGAAACCTTTCTGTTCTCTTATCTGTGTTCTGTTTCATGAAGCACTTTCATTAGTAACGTCTTTTCAGAGAAAGTGTGTCGTGTCTATTTTAACTTGATGCATTTTCTTAGGTAAAATCATGAATATAGTTCCAAAATTTCATAGTCACCTAAGCATAACATGAAGCTCATATTTATGTCATCCATGGGGAATGTTTTTCTGAAAACTCCACCTGTGACTATGTGGAGGCTCTCTGTCTGCAGTCACACAGACACTTTATGGCTTAATATGCCCAATCAAAAATGTCAATTGTCTGATTTTTTTTTCCACCATCAGGACCACTGTAGTCTCAACCATCAGCTTCAGATTGAAATCGCCTGGAAAGGTGTTTCATAAAAATCCTTTGCAGTGTAGGAGAGAGGAACCAGCTAGTCTGAGGAATGATTCCATCTTCAAATTGGGATGAACACAATTCTCTTTTCACTCTGAGATAGAATTAGCAAACTGCTGTCTCACTCACTGGTCAACCCCAGAAGAAATTATATAGACTGTGGTGGTGGGAAGAAATTATATAGACTGTGGTGGTGGCTGAATTGTGTTTTACATTTGAATTAATTGCCAATGTTTAGAAATCATTAGATTTCACTGCTTCCCTTGAAAAACCTGGCAACTCAGTCAGTGTCCCCACATAGAGACCATCTGCTGGAGCTGAGTCGGGTTGCTTTTACTTACAGGGGCATGTGCTATCCTGCACCCTGCTGTCACCACAACTCCAGAGGCTTTATTCTTCAATGAGGTTCAATGTCACCATCCATATAGCATTTCAGAACTGGGAAGGTTCATCATTTGCTTCCTGGGCTAAATATTTTCTGCAAGTATGGTTTGGGTACCAGCCAATCAGAGGTATTATAGACACTTATTTTACAACCTGTGGGCAAGGTTTGTGGGTGCCTTCTGTGTTGTGACTTCACTCTCTCTTTGTGGGATTGCAAACAGAACAGCTTGAGGGACCAGAAACAGCCTGATATACCTGAGGTAGCTTCAGGAGTTGGAAGCCAGCTGACATGGGCCTGACTGGACATCAGCCTTGCCTTAGGCATTTAATTTCATAACCCTAGTTAGAATGCTAGGTTTTCTTTCCCAAGCAGGTACGAACAGACAAAGCTAGATGATGCCACACCCCAGAAGAAAACAATTCCAACTTCTTCTGCATTCAGTTTTCAACAATATTATAACTTCACTTTGAATTTTTTCTGAGAAGCAATTTCTCAGAGAAAATGCTAAGTGGCATATGAATGACTTCAAATAGAATTGGTTCTATGCACAGGGAAAAACATGATTATTGGTAGAGAATATGAAACAACATAGACTTTGTATTTCCATCTTCCATTTCAGTGTGTCAGAGCAGTTAATTCATGAATTGCCACACTTGATTATGTTTTAATTTAAAATATTAGACACTCTCTATACGTTATGACAGAACATCTCAGATACTCCTGAGAAGTGTACCAAGCCCATCTCAGAAAATTTCAGCTTATTCACTACTATTTGTGCTTTAGGTCAGAAATTTTGGCTGATGGTGGACCAGACTGTCCTATGCATGATAATGTGTCTACAGAATCCATGGTCACAGCTGTCTAGGTGGAAGAAACCAAACTCAGTCATGACAAAGACAAACCTCAAGTGTCTCCTAGAAGGAAATGGCTCTCAAGTGAGAACCATTGGTTATTTCTTAGAACTACATAGAGTCATGTGACCAATTACCTGCTATTTCCACCCCCCCCAAACTCCTGCATTTAGTATCATGCGGTCATAAGGAACATTATGGTGACTTATTTTAAAATTCCTACTACACACAGAGCTAACCATTTCTACCTTTCCTTGAACTGACCCTTTTATTGCCCCTTTACTTGGGAAAGGGTTTAAAAAGGATAATTTTATTGTTCATTTGTCTTGTCACACCCCTCTGTTTTGCTGTTTAGAACTATTCTTTATTTCCATGTCCAGCCTGAAGGCTCCATTTCCTATCTTTTCTACAGTCCTCTGCAAGAGGAGCTCTTCCTCCTCGCTATTATAAAATATGGAGGAGGGATCACCCTGCTGAAGATCAGCCTCTCCTACTAACTTGTGCCATCCTAGAAGATGAGGAACTTTCTTTGACCGTTCTTCCATTTGTAAGAGTCCTTTACATAGAAAGATCATGTCAATCCTTCAATGTTTGTTTCCTTCACTCTGAAAGGGTGTATCACACAACAAGTAGATACCTCCTGAGCACATGTCTTATTCAAAAACCTGATTCATTTTAATAATTTCTTCAACAAATATTAGCTGAAAAATTCTTTCTGAATTCCAGCTCCTTCTCTGGGTCATGTAACTCAATAGCATGCACTCGGGGATACAGACAACATTGTTATCTCTAAAGTCCATGGTCTTTACTTACGGAGGAATTTTCATGGAGACAGATTCAGAGATGTCAACTTTCAGTTAGCTTTAAATCCAAACTATATTCATTATATAAAATCAGAACACAACACGGTACCTTGCCACTACATGTAATATAACAAAATTTAATCATCAATAGGTATCAGCTAAATGTGATGGTGTGCTCCTATACTTTCAGCACTGAAGAGGCTGACAGAGGTAAATCACAAGTTTGAAACCAGTCTGGGCTACACAGCCTTGTCTCAGACAACCCTCTGCAACCAGAGCTTCTTATTGGCATATTACATGGTTACTAAGTGTTGTGATTACATATACAATGAAAATTTTAATTTAAAAATTACCCAAACTTGGCAAGTATTAAAGATTTATGTCCTGTAACTTACTTTGTAGACCTCACTGACCTCGAACTCACAGAGCCCTGCCTACCTCTACCCTTCAAGTGCTGGAATTAAAGGTGTACACCACCGTGCTCAAGTTGTTTTAAACACAACTGTACTGTTCAATAAAGGAACAACTTTCCACTGGTGGATTTTAATCACTTGATATGTGCTGCTTTGCATTGAAGTGTACTCTAAGACCTCACATGTAATAAAAAAATAAAGATGAAAGGTAGTGTCAAAAATTGATTATATAACTGCCAGTTGAGTGTATGTTGTTGAATGTTAAAACAAATTTTGCCCATTTCTTTTTTCCTTTTTAACGTGGCTATTAAAAATTTTAAGCTGTGTGTATAAGTCACTTGGCATGCCTTTCAGAGTTTATCTAAAAATTTCAAAGAATGATCCACATGTTTTTTTTTTGTTTTGTTTTGTTTTGTTTTGTTTTTCGAGACAGGGTTTCTCTGTGTAGCTTTGTACCTTTCCCGGATCTCGCTCTGTAGACCAGGCTGGCCTTGAACTCACAAAGATCCGCCTGGCTCTGCCTCCCAAGTGCTGGGACTAAAGGCGTGTGGCACCACCGCCCGGCTACATGATTGTTTTTGTGTCTCACTGTGTTACATATTACTAAAAGCAAATAAAAAACCTCCACTAACCAGATGT
The DNA here is from genome assembly GCF_949786415.1 of Peromyscus eremicus. Taxonomy (NCBI): domain Eukaryota; kingdom Metazoa; phylum Chordata; class Mammalia; order Rodentia; family Cricetidae; genus Peromyscus; species Peromyscus eremicus. Next base: position 21,262,284 of record NC_081423.1, read on the forward strand.
TAGACACAAAGTTGAGAAACATCCTCCCTAAGGTCATAAGAATGCCTGATCTGAGCCTGAGCTGGAGCAGTGATCTACTGACTGGCAGTCCTAAGCAGCAGACACCAAGGAGCAGCCATCCGAGGAAGAAGTATACACAGTATCTCTATGCTGTGCTGCGTACATATTTTTGCTCAGAGACTATGAGATGGACTCACCTTCCTGCATACTGTGGGAGGAAAGGTAAAGCATATTGTGTTCTTTAACAACAACAACAACAACAACAGCAACAAACCTAGCTTCATAAAAGAACTAACACATTCCCATCTAGATGCTTAACCAGTGAGAGATTGATTGATTAAATGAACCTTCTAAAAATATCCGTGACCACCATGATATTTTAACGACTCTGTTTACAGTGTAGAAAGAATGAGATTGCATTGACGAATGAAAAATAAAACCTACATTTCTTGGGGAGGAAGCATCCGTCTTTTTCTATTTGTAAATGCTGACGAGCAGAGTTTAAGGAGGGCTAATGTCACACATTCATCTTAATTAAAGAGTTAATTGCTCGTGTATCCTGATTTAGTTAGTGGAGCTTGGTAGATGGGAAGCCTTGCCTCTATGTATTTTATTGACCAATGTAATGACATCATCAGTAAGTCTCAGAATTTATTCATGCTTCAGCCTATCCGCATAATGTTAATAGCCTTGGACATGATAAAACTTTCAAGAGGAAAGGCCTCCTTGTGCCTGGCACGGAATATAAAAAGAGCAGTGGGAGAAGCTGCTGAATGTCTCACTTCAGCTGTCCCCGAAGCATTCCTTTGAAGTCCGAAATCATGAAAACAGTTTAAAAGTCATGTTTGAATGCTAGTTTCCAGAAAGTGTTTGGGTGTGGGGTCCTGGGGCACATTTTTACACCTACACATTGACTGTTTGGAAGTTAACAGCTTCCATTTAGTACTACTCATCTGGAGGTAAAGCCAGGACTTTATGTTTCACAAGGAGAGGAAGAATCTTAGTATGTTCAAAATTATTGTTCTTGAAGCCTAATTTTCTGAGAATATATATATATTTTTTTCTGATTTTGCTTCTTTCAATATAGCATCATACTCTGTAGCCCAGGGTGACTTACAACTGGTTACATATCGCAGGTAGCCTGGAACATGGTTACAATCCTCCTGTCTCAGTCTCCCCAGTGCATGCTCCATCATGCTTGGCTAGAACTAGGATTAAAATACACTTGCATGCATGTGCCTCCCCCCCCACACACACACACATACACAGGCACTCAGATAAAACTCAGGACCAAATAATTTACTCTTGAATTGGATGAAGAGGTTCTTAAACAAGAAGGGTTTTCAGCCTTTAAAAGGTAATAATCCTCTGCTTCTCCAGTTTCCTCAGAAATAATGTGTTTAGATGAACTGAGAGGCTACTGTGGATCCTGACTAATTTTAGAGTAACACCCTTTCTTAATACATTTTAAAAAATGTTAAAAAGGCGAAAAAAAATCAAAGAACAGCAGGGGGAAAGTACTATCTTGAGGGCATACAGAGCAAAACCCACAGAAATGATGTGTGGAGTTAATGGGCCTTTTTGTATCTTTTCTCACGTGGAGCTACAACAGTCCTAGTTAAAGTTAATTAAAGTTAGTGTCCTTTTTTTCTGCCAGGACAACCAGCACAAGATTCAACCCCCAGTTTTTAGCTGCTGATTACAATTAAATAGCTCACTCACAGCACGGTAAGTACACACTGAGGTTACATTAAAGAAAAGGTCCAAAACCAGAAAGTAAGAGGTAAAATTAAAAATAGGTAGGAGAGTCCTGGATAGCAGAAGGCATGGTGATCTCTCATAAAGCTGAGGAATCCAAAATGGATTATAATTTTTGGATACATTATACATACTGTCTATGCTTCATTTTAAACACCTGTTCAATGATGACAACGAAAGTCCTTCTTCTATGGATTTACTGGGAAGGTGAGTTAGTGACTGTAACACTTAAACCCTGCCTAGACTAGGAAAAGTATTGTATAGACATGAACTGTAATTACAATTCGTCCTACAGAATTTCTCCGAGAGGCTCATGTCTAGGAGCGTAGGTCCCCAGCTAATGACACCATTTGGGAGAGTTTACAGAAACTTTGAGAGGTGAACCACAGCTGGAGGAAGTAGATCAGGTGTGGCTCTTGGAAGGGACATTGTTCCTGGCCTTTGCCTATTCCTATTCTTTCCTGTCTACCATGAGGCAAAGACACCAGTTCACCACATTCTCCTGCCACAGTGATGTTCCTCCTCACCCACCCACACAGAAAAAAAGTGACTGTAGACTGGACCCTCAGAAACTATGAGCTGAAATAAATCTTCTGTCCCTTTAAGTTGTTTATCTCGGGTATTTGGCCAGAACTCTGCAGAAGTACCCACTGTATACTCTTATGGAGATTATATATATATATATATATATATATATATATATATATATATATATATATATATTGGTTTTTCGAGACAGGGTTTCTCTGTGTAGCTTTGTGCCTTTTCTGGAACTTGCTTTGTAGACCAGGCTGGCCTTGAACTCACAGAGATCTGCCTGCCTCTGCCTCCTGAGTGCTGTGATTAAAGGCGTGTGCCACCCATGACTACATTAAGATGATTTCTAGAGTCATTTTATTAACATTTTGTTAGCATATTATTTTTCCATCGTCTTCCAAAAGAGTTTATTGCTTTTATATTTACGTAAGAAAAATGATGTTGCTGTTATTTGTACCTGAACATCTCCATATAACTAGGCAGTATTGTGTTGTCATTCAGTAGTCCCCCTACGCCTACCCACTTGTAGTTTCTACCTCTTTGTATTTTTATGACCTGGGAAATGCCTAAAATTTTCAAGCTTTGAGTTTCTCTTCCACCAAACGGCAATAAAAATAAAATAAGCATATAAACATTTTGACCATCAAATCAGTCAATGGTTGTAAAACTCCAGTAGTATTGGGCACACAATGTAGTAACAATAGTCTTTCCTAGTTTCTTCCTTGAACCATGAGGAGGGGTGGTGGTGCCACTACATGGAGAAAAGAATACAGAAAGGAATATGATTGAATATTAATGGCGAAGTGGGATGAAATAATGAGTCTTTTATTCCTTCTTCCTCCTTGGTTCTGTGTCTCTGTATTGCTCATTTTTCTGCAGCGAACATGGTGGGAAAATGTGATGAAAGCATGTCGGAAACCAAGTGTTCCAGTTCAGAGAAAGAGAAGCCCCTTTCCAGCTGCGGGTGATTAACTGAACGTTACTAGACAGGTGGGCTGTCTCCGGTGGAAATCGGGGGAGATTATTGCAGATAAAGGGGACAGGGCAACATTTGTAAGGCAGAAACACTGTCTGCAGCAGGGAGCAAATGAGCAGGCCTGATGCGCTACACTTGGAGGTCGGTGCTGAGATAAAAGATGAGGTTGAAGGATTGGGTAAGCTATGAAAGTACAATATTCTTTAGTGAGTAAAGGGCCACCTAAGTGGGTGAGAAATGGGACTGTGGAGTCCCAAATTAAACAGTATTTTAAAGTAACATGCAAGCTCAAAAAATCCAGGACAAAATTAGCCAGGAAAAAAAAAATCTCATGTAACCTACTGCACAAGGGAGATGTATCTTGTGAGATGTTGTAGACAAGATCTTGAATAATTGATTATTTAAATGAATTAATTTTTAAAACCTCCAAACTGCCTAAAGAAGGAATAATCGAAAGACTACATAGAGATGGTCCAAAGTCTCTATCACATTTCATCTTCAAGAAGTCTCTAATGAGTCTTACCATGGAATAGAGTTAGAGGTGCAGACAGCTACTGCAGACTTCCTGGTTTTGTATCAGTTGATGCTAACATTAAGCAGTTCAAGTTTTTATCCATGTTAATAGATTTATTTACAATTTGATCACGATCTTTAGCACAAAGCACCATCAGAAGCGTATTGGCACTAAAGAAAGTGGAATCCCAGCAAATGCTTCTGGGAAATTTTTAGATGAAAGTTTAAAGAATTGAGAGGATGCAAATGTAGGATCAGAGACTGCCTGATAAAATTCCACATCAAATATGTGATTGGCAGATGGAATAAAGGAGGTCTTAGGGACCTGAGAGAAAAAGTGAGGAGCTTGCTTTGGCTGATAAACAGCCAGAAAGGACTGAAGAAGTCTTGACTTGTGCAAACTGAGGTAATGGCGTATGTCGGGTTTCAGCTAGCTACAAGAGGCACAGATCTGTATATTAAGGCCATGCCAGAGAAGAAAACATTTTAGATGTAGTTGGAAATGACTGGAAGTCAAGCACTCTCCAAGTTAGAACGCGATTCTCATCCAATGAAGCCTTTACGTATGAGAGTGAGGCCCTTGTGTCATGTTTAAAACTAGATATTTTATTTGCTATCTATCTATTTATTTATTTATTTATTTACTTTTTTAAAGGGGTTTTTATTCATTTTAGATACCAACCACAGATCCTGCTCTCTTCCCTCCTCCTGACCCTCCAGCCTTCTCCTACCCCCACTCCATTCCCTCCTCCAACAAGGTAAGGCCTCCCACAGGGAGTCAGCAGAGCCTGGTCCATTCGTCCAGGTCCAAGCCCCTCCCCCTGTATCAAGGCTATGCAAGGTGTCCCACCATAGGTAGTAGGCTCCAAAAGCCAGCTCATGCACCAGGGATGGATCCTAATCTCACTGCCAGGGGGCCCCTTTAGCAAATCAAGCTACACAACTGTTTTGCTTATGCATAGGGCCTAGTCCAGTCCCATGGAGGCTCCAAACCTGTTGGTCCAAAGTTCATGACTTCCCATTAGTTTGATTTGGTTGTTTCTGTAGGTTTCCTCATCATGATCTTGATGCCCCTTGCTAACAAGGAGGACCCTAAGAGGGTCACATGGATCACCCTGGGAAGGGGAAATAGATGAGATCTCCATGAGTAAACTGGAGATGGGAGGGCATTGGGGAGTAGGGGATGGGGGATGAGAACCTAAGGAAAACAAGATGGTTGAGCTGGAACAGGGATGGAGTGGGAGAGCAATGAAAGAGATACCATGATAGAGGGAGACATCATGGAGATAGCTAGAGACTGGGTGCTAGGAAAATTTCCAGGAATCCACAAGGATGATCCCAGCTTAGACTACTAGCAATAGTGGAGAGGGTGCCTGAACTGGCTTACCCCAGTAATCAGTTTGGTAAATACCCTAGCTATCACCATAGAGCCTTCATCCAGTAACTGACAGAATCAGATGCAGAGATTCACAGCCAGGCACCAAGCTGAGCTCCGGGAGTCCAGTCAAAGAGAGGGAAGAGGGATTCTAAAACTATGTATTTTTAGTTGAAATCACTGAGGAGGTGTTCATTGACAACTATATTGAAAGGTGCTTCGAAGACTATCAATTATAATTTCTCCAACTTTGTGAAGACATAATTCAGAAATATTTAGCATTTCATAAAGCTTTATTCTGCAGAGATCTTCTTGACATACCTATCATGTTTTATTCTTTAGCTTCTTGTGGATCTTTCTTATTAGTAAAAAATCTATCCATTTATAAAATAAAGATGGATGAAACTAGAAAAAAATCATCCTGAATGAGGTAACCTAGACCTAGAAAGACAAAGCCAGTGTGTACTCACTCATAAGTGGATATTAGATGTAAAGCAAAGGATAACCAGGCTACAATCCACAGCCCCAGAGAAACTAGGTGATAAGGAGGACCCTAAGAGGGATGCATGGATCGCACTAGGAAGGAGAAATAGATGAGATCTCTTAGGTAAACTGGGGGTTAGGTTTGGGGAGTACAGGGGAGGGTATGGGCATGGAAAGATGAGGGATAGGGATGGTCGAGTTGGGGGAGGGATGGAGAGGAAGATCAATGGAAGAGATATTTTGATAGAGGGGGCAATTATGGGATTAGGCAGAAATCTGGTGACAAGAAAACTCCCAGGAATTCACAAAGATGACCCCAGCTAAGACTACTGGCAATAGTGGAGAGGGTGCCTGAACTGGCCTTCTCCTGTAATCAGGTTGGTGACTACCCTAATTGTCGTCAAAGAACCTTTATGACAGAGATCCACAGTCAAGCACTGGGCTGAGTCTAGTTGAAGAGAGGGAGGAGGGATTATATGAGCAAGAGGGTCAAGATCATGGTGGGGAAACCCACAGAGACAGCTGACCTGAGCTCATGGTAACTTATAGACTCTAGACTGACAGACAGGGAGCCTGCATGGGACTGACCTAGGCCCTCTGCATGTGAGTGACAATTGTGTCGCTTGGTGTGTTGGTGGGGCCCCAAGCAGTGGAACCAGGACCTGTCCCTGGCACACAAGCTGGCTTTTGCAACCTATTTCCTATGGTAGGATGCCTCACTTAACCTTGAAGCAGTGGAGAGAAGCTTGGTCTTGCCTCACCTTGATATGCCATGCTTTGTTGACTCTTATGGGAGGCCTCACCCTCTCTGAATGGAGAGGAAAGAATGGATGGGAGGGGTAAAAGGAAGGTGGGAGGAGGGGACGGGAAGGGAGGAGGGAAGGAAACTGTGGTTGGTATGTAAAACAAATTTTGAAAAATTAATAATAAAAGAGGAATTAATAGAAAAAAAATGTTTTTGAAAGTGAATATATAAGGCAAAGAACATGGTTAATTCTGGAAATAATTCAAAATTTAAAAAAAAAGATTGCACATGTTGACATTTTATATACAAAATAAAACCAGGAACTGCAGAGATGGCTCAGTGTTTAAGAGCACTGGCTGCTTCCCCAGAGGACCTGGGTTCAATTCCCAGCACCTACATGGCATTTTACAACTATGTGTAACTCTAGGCCTCCACATGACCATGCACATGTAAATGCAGATAAAACACCCTTATATATAAAATAAGAAAAAAATTAAAAAGGATATAAAACCAGTAGCCACAAACAAGTGGTGTTACGGAAAGAATGATGTTCATCCATTTCATTCTCTGAAATCTTAATGTCAGAATAAGGATGTGCTGTCTGTAGAGGGAGCTTGAAGGGTGTAGTTAAGTCAAAATGTGTTTGCAAGGTTGGCCCTTAATTCAGTACAGCTGTGCTGTTCTCGGAGGGGTGTGATGCAAATATCCTGATCCAGAAGGTGGCTATCTATAAACTAAGCAAAGAAGTCTCCGGAGAAACTAGCCCTGACCTCTGACCTGGGCTTTTAGGCTGTTAATTAATTACTTAATTAATTTTGTGAGCCATTCAATTTGTGCAAATTTGTTTGGCAGCTCTAACAGATGAAGACACATCACCCTAAATCCTATAAATTGAATATAAGACAAATACAAGTATCATTTTGGACAAAGTTAGAAGGAGAAACTTGAGGGTAAAAAAATCTGTGTTGGAATTGGGTAAAAGCAGGATTAAAACTCATCTCTTCTGTATGCAACTAGGCTCCAGATTCATCATTACCATGAAAGAAAATATAAACTAAAAATCACTTATTCTCTCAAATAATTACACATTTCATTTTAAAACATTAATTCAAGTCAGAGCCACTCAAGGTGAAGCAGTCACACTGAAGAGGATTTGTCACAGGCCCCCAAGGCCACATGGACATCACTCAGTGACTTTCTATAAATCCGAACCATATTCTGAAGTAGACTTAAGGGATTTTTAAAATAAGTACAAGTTTAGAAAAACCTGATAGAAGGGTGGCTTCTGATTCCATCCACTAACTATTGAATATGTTCAAAGAAGGGAATAGAACAGGACACTTACACTGGGTAGTAAAGGGGTTTATTATTATTCGCTTTTTAAAATTAGTTTTTAGAGGGCTAGAGAAGTGGTTTAGTGGACGAGTACCTGTTACTCTTGTAGAGGTTCCAGGTTTGGTTCCTAACACCCACATGGTGGCTTAAAAACCTCCTCAACTCTAGTCTCATGGGATCTGATGCTTTCTTCTCACACCTTTAGGCACCAGGCATGTACATGGTGTATATACATACATGTAGACAAGACACATAGAAAAAAAATCTAGAAATATTTTAAAATTATTTTTGGTGTGTGTGTGTGTGTGTGTTTGTGTTTGCCTGTGTGTGTGTGTGTGTGTGTGTGTGTGTGTGTGTGTGTGTGTGTGTGTGTTTGCCTGCATATGTGTATGTGTACATATGCATATGAAGTTGTGTGTGTGTATGTGTATATGTGGGTGTGGGTGTATGCATGCCATGTTTTGCACATAGAATTCTGTAAAGGATATCCTTGGGTAACAGTCCTAACCTTCTACCTTGTTTGAGACAGGGTCTCATGGTTTTTCCTCTGAATAACCTATATTAACCTAGGATATCCCTGTTCCTGCCTCCCCTCTTTCTGAAAAAATGCTGGAATTACAAATGCTGGTGCCACTGTGTCTGGCTTTTATATGGGTTCTGAGGATTTGAACCCAGGTCCCCTTGTTTACATGACCACTAAGTTTATTCACTGAGCAATCTCTCCAGCTTGGTAGCCAAGATATCTGATAGTATCATGTCAAATATCGCAAGAAACTAATGTAGAAAGCAAGAGAGACTAGGAAAAGGTAAAAGACAGACTGCTGAGGACTGTCACAACATAAAGCCTCAGTAATAAGAAGGGGAAAAAAGTGACTGAGAAAATGTTCAAGGGACTTCATAGTCCAAAGAGGAAGATGTTAATCTCTCGATAAACATAACAAGGAGAGAGCAAAAGCAACTGAAATCTCATTCCACAGAACTGAAATGATTCAGTTGGGAGAAATAAATTTTTTAAAGATTCAAAAGAGAGAGGACCAGAGAAATAAAGTGAAAGACAATCCAATACAAAAATAAATGACAAAGCAGCCAGAGAAATATTGTATTGACAAGAAAGATTGATTCTCCACAGCAGAACAAGAGCTGAAGTGAGTATTGTGTGTGAGTGTTAGGGGTGGGGAGAAGAGTGGGGTCCTTATTTCCAAACAGGAGTGGTCTGAGGGAGAACAAAAGCAATTAAGGAAAATAATCAAATAAAAATCAATTGAAAAATGAGTATTATTAGACTCTAGAGTCATTATGTGTGACTAGGGGGAAATGCTGTCACAATTAGGGTCTAAGATGGTTGGGAACACATGAAGAGACATCATTATCTCTTTAAAGAAAGTCAACTGTATAATCAACAAATACAGCTGTTTAGACCTGTCACATATTTTGCTGAGTGAAAGTCATCAATAGTCTGTAAAAGTCTTCTTGCAAAGCAACATGGTGGAGAGATTTTTATTAACTCATCACTATTTTTCAAAACTCAGTTCAGAATTCAGTTCTCACCTGCTTCTTGGTACTGCTGATACTGTCTGGAATCATTCATTCAGCTCTAGCTTTCCCATTTAATTGGCATAAATAGCCATTAGTCTGCTCATTTTACAGTCATTTGAGCAGTTTTTCACAATGGTGGAGCCTAGTTGTTGCTTTGGGAAAACCATTAACACATGGGGAAATGTGTGTTCAGAATGAGACAAATCTGTATTGCTATCCAGGCTCTAGTACCTACCATCTCTGTAACCTAGGCGAAATGCCTAATACCTTTGACCACATGTTTCTTCACCTAAGAATAACATGTCTTATATATGTGGTATAAAATTGTAAGCTAACAGAGTAGACATTTGTTAATATGAATTCTTTATCATAATTCTAAGTTATTATCTGTCATATAATAGGCCATTGATAGACATGATTTTTAATGATGTTGTTACTATCATCCTTCTGTGGCTACAGCTGGTCATGTTGAAGTAGGCCATATCTGTGTAGGACTTAAGCCTGATTTTACAACTTTCAATAAATATTATTTCAGTTCTTCCTATGTCATTCTGTATAAATCCCATTTTTGATATTGTATTTTCTGTTATTCAGGAGTTGCTAAAATAGCTAGAGAAACATTTTGTTGATGACAAATAAACCATGATTTAAACAAAATATAAGAAACATGATGATTCTAGTGTCAAAGAAACTACACTTGCGATCTTACCCTTGTTGTGAGCACTCATTCACTCATCAACTGATAATTTAAATGTATTTCAGTAGTGCTGTCACTCACCTGTTCCCATGGAGATCACACTCACTTCCATATCTCCCAATACACCCTTTATGCTACTGCTACTCTATACATGCCAAGCTTCAAACTGTACCCCAGGCTCCAGATGATTTCAACGTGCAACTGTTAGGCTAAGATCTCAAGTAGGCATGTTATAAACATCTTCAATTTACCATGCTCAAAACTTAACTTTAGACTTTCTCCCTCAAACATAAGGGATCTCTTCCAGGGATCAGTTACTAATGTTTCATTCTCTCTAACTGCTCAGGCTAAAAACCCCAGGTTCTCCTTCTTCACTTCTTTCTCATTTTCAGGCTCCACATTGCACTCTAGCTGTTAAGATTTACCTTTGAAATAAATACAGATGCTCATCACTTCTTACCTACCCTCTATGAATGCTGTATGTTTTCCAGAATTATGATAGTGCTTTCTAAACATTATCTACTTCCATTCTTGGTCTCCTTTTGTCTATACTCTCTCAACCATCTGTGACCATTCTAGGAAGATATAAATAAAGTCCTATTGTCCCTCCATTAAAACTCATTGATTTCTCATTTTCCCCACAGAAAGAATTATGGCCATAGGCTACCCTACAAGAGTCTAGAAGTTTTTTGTTTTGTTTTGTTTTGTTTTCCCCTTTCTTTTTCCCACTTTTTCTCTGGTATGATATCTTACCTGTAATGCTTAGTTTTGTCGACTTTACACAAAACAGAGTCCTGTGGGAAGAGGGTGCCTCAGCTGAGGAATTGTCACCATCAGAATGGCCTGTGGGTGTATCTATGGGCATTTCATTGATTAATAACACATTTGGGAGAACCCAGGCTACTGAGAGTAGTGCTACCCCTGGGGAGGTGATCCTGTGTTTTGTAAGAAAGCAAACTGAGCAAGCCATTGGAAGCAAGCTGAGGGAAGCAAACCAGTAAAAGCAGCATCCCTCCATGTTCTCTGCTCCAGTTCCTGCCTCTAGAATCCTGCCTGAGCCTCTGACTTGACTTCCCTCCATGATAGAATGTAATATGTAAGTTAAAATAAACCTGTACCTTACAAAATAGGGTTTGGCTAGTGTTTTATCACAGCATCAGAGAGCAAAATGGACATCTTCTCGCTTGTTTGCATGTGCTCTGTCTAGCTTTACTAGATACCTTACTATTCACATACATGCCACCTCATTTCCTACTGATACCTATAAACTTCCTCTGCCTACAACGTTCTTCCCTTTAATGGATCTCTTTAATCCCATCAATGTCACCTTCAGGTTTATGTCCAAATATAAACACCTCCGTGAAAACTCCCCTGACCTCTCCCTATCTGTTTCCTGCGCTCTTATTTCCTACAATGCCTTTCTTGTCTAATGTTCTGTAGAAGTTTAACTCATCTTTATATTTTTTTTTGGTCTCCATCCACCAGAATGTCAGCTCTCCAAAGATAGGCGTGTTGTTTATATTTGCTAATTATTAATTATATTTGTTCATTAGCATTTGGCATATGTTTGGCTATGGATAAATATTTATTGAATAAATCTAATGAATATATTGGGTTCTGATATTGAATACGATAAACAAATTGCTCATCCTCATGGAGGTTAAATTCAATGGAGAAGGAGGCATTAAACAAGTATTATTTAATTATATTATTATTATATTATTATCTTTATTATATTGCAGAGATAATTGTCTCCATCTCTGATGAAAAAAAGGCTGCCTCGTGTCAAGTGAATTGGCAATACCACCTTCTGAATGTCCATTTCTTCAACTGGAAAAGTGATAACCAATCTGTCTCCAGTATGGTTGTCAGGGTTCGGTATGATCAAGAGCATAGCACAATGGGCAGGGAAATTGGCATGCAGAACACAGAGAAGGTATGTTCAGTTCCTTTGTTCTCTAGAAGGTCTGATTCCTGTTCTGTCATTGCCTCATCTTACCTTTCATTGTATACATTGCATAGTGAAAGCCAGTATAACAATCCTATTACCTGCTTCATTTTCAAGTAAGCAATGTCCAAGGAACCTTTTGAAGAACTTCTACTTATGTATTTGGTCTAATTATCTGATTAATGAAAACAACCCAAATTAAGGCACAATGATAGTTTACAATGTGACAGTCTCAAAGAATATAAGTTAAAGGACATTGCTTGAATCTCCTGGTCTCTAGGATGCCCCATTATAGTGTGCTTTCTAAAGGCTCTTCCGGGAACTCTTAGTGCAGACCAGTAAAGAGCTTATATTCAGAAATAGCATTAGCTTTGCGCTTGTATGTACATATGAGAACACTGACTTAGGTGTGGCTACTGCAGTTACCAGGTCAGGTCCATGGTTTTGTTTGTTTTGTTTTCATTTGCTCTACATACATTATCATAAAAGAGTAGAGCTAAGTTATCTTTGAAGGCTGGTGCAATGGGCATTCACTGCTTATAAAAACTACACTCATGTGTACATGTATGAACACATGCATCAATTCATGTCTTGTATAGCCCATGACCAGTTGCTTAGAGAAAGGTGTTATCTATACCTATAGGAGAGAACTGGGCCCTCCCATATCAGTTAACTATGAAGAATAATGCTCTAATGACATGTCTCCAAGGTCAATCTGATCTAGGCAATTCCTTTATTGAGGCGTTCCTCTCAGATGACTTTGGGTTTTATAAAGTTGACAATTAATGCTGACTAGAACACTTGGCAATAGGAAGAAATACATGAGCTAAATCTCTTTATTATCAATGGATTGATAAATATAATGACACAAAACAAGAAATACATGATAATATCTTCACCAAGCTAGCTTATTTTACATATATATATGTTTAGGTGCTATCTAGTCATTGGTTCTGTAGTATATATTGCTTATTTATAGGAAAAAGCACAAATTCAAAACTTTAGCCAATCTATAACCATGTGCTTGAAATCTTTCATAAAGATAAGAGGTTCAAAAATGCAACATGCCATGAGTTCCCATGGAAACATTTTGAGGAAAAAAATATAATAGACATAAATTATTGTTCCACTCAAATTCTTCCTTACTTAGCCTTCTTCTAGATTTAACCTTTACCCTTAAGAAGACATCACAGACTGGTTCTGTTTCTTAAATATAGTTACATTAATTTTATATCAAATTCCAAAAGAGTTATAAAGTGTTTTTGTGAAGGTGTAATAAACTGGGAAAAGGAAACATCTGTCCTCCAGGAAGTTGATCAACTAGTACATTACACACTATAATTCATACTTAGGTAAGTTTAAGAACCATAAGGAATATGCATGATTCTGAAGGAGAAAAAATGATGAAAATAGAGTCAGGATTCACTGAGCATATGTTCAACATATTGATGCAATGTAATTAGGGAAGTTTTTTATTACATTTTAAATGTCCTATGAACTATAGCATTGTATGGAAGTCATAGAGTAGTCAACTGTAGTACACTAATGATAGGTTCAAATGTAGGACCATTAGAAATGGACCAAAGTTAGAAAAGAAGAGTCGTGGCTAGAACAGGGCCCCAGAAGTACACAAAACCTTATGCTTTCTCCTCACATGTTTGGAGGGTCACAGAAGCATTGAAGAACATCCTATAAAACAGTGAGATGGCTTAGCTGGTAAAGGTGATTGCCTTTGGGCTTTAAGACCTAAATTTGATCCTGGAACTTACATGGTAAAAAATGATAACTGACCCTCACAAATTGTCCTCTGATTGCTACACATGTTATAGCCTACATATGTGTGCACACTCACACACATACACACACACACACACACACACACACACACACACTTAAGTGTAATAATAATATTCTACCAAGTAATAACTACTTGATTCCTCTTTTTACTTCTAGAAGCAGGAACTGTTTTGCTAATTCTCCATGTTTAGATCAATGAAGCTAATTCGTAGGAAATTTTCTTCCCTCATAGTAGCCAAATTGATATTAAGGCTCATAGACTTCTGCAAAAAGTATTATGAGGAAAAGAAAACCCATTAAGGTGAGGAAAATAGCAAACAGAACTTGTGCTCCAGGAAAAGAATAATTTATTTGTGGCTGTAGGACAATGAGTTATTTGGTCCTTCATCACAAATGAGATAACTGTCATACCCCATCATATCCCACTACCATGAATTATATATAGCAGCATTTGGTGAAATATGAAATTCTAAAAATATACTGAAATGCTAGACTCTTCTTAATGGTTTATTATGATAGGTGTTCTTGGCTTTGAAATATCTTCTTTCCTGGAAGACAAATGGGGGCGACATTATTTTAGAAAGTCCACATCTTTTAAAAAGATGGATTAAAAACTCTTTGAGACATCTGTGCTGTTTCATCAGAAGAACAACATTTTCTTCCTAAATAGTCCTTCAGGGCATCACAGAGAAGAATCAGGGGGCACTTTAGGTTCTAGTCAAAATTGATGCCCAAGGAAGTGCTACATAGATTTCAGAATATCTATATCTGAGTCTCTGTTGTGTATGGGAACATAAGCATATGAACACTGACAGAGAAGATAATCAGATGAAAGGCAATGAAACTACATTTTCTTTCCAGAAGATACATCATTTCTGTAGCACTGTTTTACTTGGTTAAGACCTCACCCTTAGAGTTAGAGAAACCGGAATTTGAGTAGTGCCTCTGTTCTCATGCAGTATGTGACCTTGGGCAGGTTCATTAAACTCTTATAAAATCTATCTCTCTGCCTGTGAAATGAAAATATTAATTTGTACCTCTTTGGTTGAGGAGGTAATAAGTTAATGCAAAGAATGGGCTTATCACACTGACTGTGGTGTGGAGAGGTGAGCAGGCCTGCTTTCTAGGAGCCTGTGCAGCTTAGGCGATAAGCCCATGCACTACCATATCAGAATCTCAAGATCTTGTCTCCTACTTTCTCTGTAACCATAAGAGATCTACTATCTCTCTGAAGGTCAGCTCTGAAATCGCAAAAGTGGAGCTGATGTAAGTGCCCACCTCTAAAGTTGGGAAGGTTAAAATGATTCTAGTACAGTGGTGGGCACATAATTGTAACAAGAACTAACAATGACAGGCACAGGTGCAGCCTAAAATAATAATACAATCAATATATGCCTAATATAATATTCACAACTTCCAAGAAAATTTTTTCTATTTTAAAGGTCTTCTCGTTTTGTTCCTTGTCTATTTTCATATCTCTGAAATGCCTCAGGGGGAAAGTCCTAAATATATACCAGACACACAAGGGCACTGTGGAACATGGGCACTGCACCTGTCATCATGTCAGTCATGATCGCTTTTCTCTGCTCAAATGTGCACACCTGGGCAAGGTTGAAAACTCAGGCTTCTACAATCTCCCCCATTACAGTTGGGTAGGGAACATCTGGCCAATTAATTTTTAGTAGTCTAGGAGGCTGGATCACCAATTAGAGCATTCAAGAGTTCTTATTTTCATTACCCAGTGCTGATGCACACTAGACCGAGCTTGCTGCTCGTAATGAGAGTTTGCATTGCTAACATTCTAGAGAGGGACATAAAGAAAGGACTACAAATCACACAAAGCAGAACTCTAATCAGACACAACATTCTCCTCAGATTTCTCTTATCTATATTCCAAGTCCCAATACATAAGCTCAGGCTCCCAAATTATTGACCTAAATATTATGCCCATGATCCGCATGTATTTCTACCAGAAAATATTAGGACTAATCATGAGGTCAGTGAAGAGTTTCTTTTTCAAAACATTCTTATTCATTTTGTTTCTTAAAAATCATAAAAGAAGGTAGTCCTTAGAAAAAAATGTTAGAAATCTGCAAATTGCATCCCCAAGAGCATAGTTTACTCTTAAATAATAAAAAGTCCCTTGTTATTATAACTAAAAGTATTTCATATTGCCATAATGTTAACTAAGAGTCTCAGTTTGGGCCCATCAATAAAGCAAAAATTTAGAGGGAGAAGATGTTTGTGTTGCTTGCTTCTCTTCCAGGACTCCGTATTCTATGTAACTACCATTTGTCTAATAAATATAAGTCTCTGACAGTTCTGTGGTGAACTCAGCAGGATACGAGTTATTATTTAAGGCGTTTAAAGGAATAAATATCAAATAATCTGAAAAGGCATCTCGAAGGGTGAAAGTATAACCATTTTTTATGGCTACTAACTGTGGAGAATCAAAGGAGAATTTTCTTTCTTGGGACTGCAGGCTTCTCCTACTGCTAATGGAGAATATGCATGTTAGCAATGTTTTGTTGGAGTATGGAGTTTCAGCAAGCCATCCAACGCTTATGCCATCCAACATTCTGACTCAGGCTGGAGGTTTTAGAAGCTAATTGGATAGCTGTAATTTTGCACCAATGTATACCTCCATGTACCTGGATAGGTTATCAATTATACATGTATGCTCAAAATGTGTAGAGCAAAGCAAAGGTGAGTCAGCGGCCTGAACGTTTTTCTGGATGATTTTTTCCCCACTCATAGAAGATATTGGTAAAACTGAAATAGCTCACCTCCTTGGCTGTCGGGTGGGCATATAAAACAAGCCATACTGATCAAAGCCTGTGACTTTGATGTAAGCACCAGCAGATAGAGAATGCCACTGTAAGTACCAGTCTAACTGATCATGTCCCAAGAGCTTACCCTGCATCAAGGAAGCTTCTTTTTGCAGCAGATGGGAGAGTTTACAGAGAACAACAATTGGTCAAATTTCAGAGAATAAAAAATTGTGGCGTGCTTTTGGAACATCTATAACACAACCCCTACAGCAAAGGCTTAGGGAACACTGAGAAAGAGGGGCAGAAAACATGTCAGAGCCAGAGGACCAGGAGAAATGCTGAGAAACAGCATCTCTGGACATATTGGGGATGTTGCATTTATGAATTCTCAATAGCCATGGCTATCTGCAGAAGACCTCCACAAGTCAACACCAATCAACAGTCCAGCATGGATGGGGGAAGGGATCACAAGAATCACTTACTGAAAGTGGGGAAGAAAGTTTTCTTCAAGGATAAGGCCTATACTCCAGTTGTTACCTATAAATCCACAAGCATATGGACAACACTAATAAGACTCAATATAATATATAGAAAAATTATATACATTTGAAGAAAATATAAATTTGAGAAGAGGTATTGAGGAGATATGGGAATAGCTGGAGGAGGCTAGGGAAGAGTAAGTATTATCAAAAAGCATTGTACTCAAAAGCAAAAGAAAAATAGAAAGGAATAGCTAAGATTTGAGTCATTGGTACAGCAGATTCTGCAAAGACCTATGACTAGTTTCTTCTACCCATATTTTAAAGCCTTCCTGCTTCTGGTGCAGTTGTGAGGCTCAATCATTTAGCTCTTCATTTGATCTTGTAAGACCTATATTTCAGACTCAGTTCACTCCCGTTTTCCTACTTACATTCCTCAATACATCTATTGCGTACAACCATATTGTCTGAATCTTTTGGCATATAGATTTTCATGCTTTCTATAAACTCCACATTTACAAAAAATGTACGGAGCACATAAGTCCTTTCCTGCCCCTATCAGAAACAAAAGCATTTACTTTTAATTTAACTTTTAGAAATGTGTAAAGGATTATCATTCAAGGGAACTAATAAGATACCCCTCTAATGGAAATGGAAGTTGTGTGAATTTGTGTTTTATTTCATTTTTTTCCTTTCCTACAAAATAAAAACTTTTTAAAAATTAACTTTATAGATTTAGAAACATTGATCTTTTTTTTTTTAGCAATTGGACAGACCCTGACTATATGCAAATGGGTTCGTTTCTCTATTTGGATGTTGGCAGCAATATTTTTCCAAGTTTTTAAATTATCCACATAACATGTTAAATTATAGTGCCTCTCTTTCTTCTCTGACAGATTCTAACCTTTTGATTCTCTGCTTTCTTTCTTTGCTACAGTAAATTGATCCTTTAATACACCCAGGTGCAAATGAATTAATGGTCTTCCATTGTGAGGGAGAATGATGGAGTCCCTCCCTCCTCCTTCTCCACACTGAGGTCCTTTCCCCTTCTGAAAAACCACATATCAATTAAACTCACCTGCTAATTAAAAGCTTGTTTGGAAAAATCCTTGCTAGTTAGAAGCAAAGGGAAATGTAAAGGTGTCTAAAAATAGAGGCTTTGAATGTCAATTACTTCCTTCCTCCTCAGTTCCTGGTTCCTTGGGTTGTACACTGGAGAAGAGATATGGGAGGAAAAGAAAGAGGAGGGAGATCTATCTTGTTCACTTATGTTTCCCTGGGAGTCTATAAATTGGCTTAGCAACTTCAGTCACTTGTCTGTAGCATCAGGATACACAGGTTTTATTCAGAAGACAAAAGCACCATTCCTCACTCCTCCTACAGCCACACAGATGTCCCAAATAAGGACAGCAGAGAACACAGTCCTCACATGATTGTCAACAATTCAGTCAGAAGTTTATCGAGCTACAATATCAGAGGAATGAAATTGGATGTGGAAACATCCTGTTCTTGGTTTTGAAATGACACTACATGTTCTCAGATCCTCTTCTTTTCATGAGAAGTGGGTCCTGGTGTAGATTCAGACCAATGACCCTTTGAGTTCTTTTGCTTTTCCATAATAGACTGAAAAGCCATACTGTTCTAAAGTAACAAACTAAGTATTAAATGATATAAAATTGAAGACAATCATCAAAATAGAAATCAAGAGACTGGAAATGTCTAAGATATGAAAGAAACCCACAACGCACACACACTTAATATGTCCAGAAAATAAAAACAAATAGTCAAATAGTTACAACATGCCCTGAACAATGGCTACCAATTACTTATTTATTCATTGACTCAACAGATTACAGATTTTTTGTTAAGGGCCAATGTTGAATAATTATAGAGTATAGTGGGGGAATTACAACTGAAATTAAGATCTGCTCTTAGCCATTTAGCACTGCAAAGGCTAGCTTTAAAAAAAAATGCAGGTAGGATTTACCATGGCATATTACTGTTGTGGTTAATACGAGAAAACACAGTCAACCAGCCTGATACAGGTGGTCAACTGAAGTTCATCAGAGGTAGTTCAGCTAAGGTCTCAATAACCTAGAAGAGAAAAATAAGAAGGGAGAAAATACATTCTCATGCTGTTAAATACGCACTGTGCATAGCTGAGGGAGTGCTCACAGTTCTTTTGACCTAAAGCATGCAGAACAAAGAGAAATCCCCAAGAAACAAAATGCAGTAGCCTTATACCATTGCCTTTAGTGACAATTCAACTTCAACTTACTGGCATCCTTATTCCAATTAAATCTTCAATTCTCACCCAGATCCGCTGTCCCCTTTACTCTGATTTCATCTCAACATTAATCTTGTTTGCCATGCACTAACTACATTGGCTAGCATTCAGTAGTTCAAACATACCAAGGGTTTTTGTTTGCTTGTTTGTTTGTTTTTCCTTAGTACTTTCTCTTTTGCTTTCTCTATCAGAATTCCCTCTTGTCATGATTTTACATGGCTCATTCTTTAAAAACCTGTGAGATTGAATATCATAGCTTCTATGAGGGGTTCTTGGACTATCTTATTTAAAATGTCTTTATCATTTATATATCAATCATCAATCTATCATCTATTTATCTATCAATCATCTATCTCTCTTTCTTTATATTTCTGTCTGTCTGTCTATATCATCTATCTATCCTATCTATCTATCTATCTATCTATCTATCTATCTATCTATCTATCTATCATCTCTCTACCTACCTATCTATCCATCTACTTATCTAACTATCTTTATATTATCTATTTCTTATTAAAAGGTTCAGATTATATGAAAATTTCCTCCTGTATCTTTTCTTCCATTAACTCAACAGGTGTGGAAACTCTGTAAAATAAATAAAATTCCTTTGCTCATCAGTGCAAGAGTGTTCTGCATATGCCAGCACATCAGCTAGACTGCAAGCAGGTACAGTGCCCATGCTCCACAGTGCACTTGTGCATCTTTTATAGATTTAGAACATTTCCCCTGGAGCATTTCAGAGATAAGAAAATAGATGAGAAACAAAACCAGAAGACACTTAAGACAGGAAAAAAAACTTGTAACTTGTGAATATAGTATTATATATCCATTAATAATCTATTATCTGAAGTCGCACCATGCATGTTCCTGTCAATGCTTGTTAGAATCACATACAGACACTGTGGTAAGCACTTTACATCATAAAGCTACTCTTCCTCATTTTAGAAGGGGAAACTCGGATCATCTCAGTTTCCTAGATGTGTCTCATTTTGTTATATATTGATACTTCCTTCATATTCAATGACATTTAACTTATTTTTTTTTCCGCAAAGCTGTTGGACATTGGAAATCTTCATTTAAAAAAATACCTAATATATCTTTGCCCATGGCTATACTAGGCTACTTATTTGCTTGCTACTAATTTGAGTCTATTATTTATTTTGAATACTAGCCCCTTATTAGGCACACTGTTTATATTTTTTCTACTTTTTCAGAAGTGTTCTATTTATATTGCTGTTTATGTGTTGGAGCTGTGCAGCTTTATGCACTCATATCTGTCCATTTTTTAAAACTTCTTATTTATTCTTGCTTTCACATGATACATCTCTATCTCAATTATCTCCATGTTTCTTTGTATCCACCCACCACCCTTGCAAAATCTCCCTGCCACAGATAAAACAAAATACAATTTAAGAGAACATAAAAGATTAAAAAAAAAAAAGAAAAAGAAAAATCTCATTGTGGAAGTTGAAGTGTGACACAGTGAATCACACAGTATGCCCTTTAGTCCATGTATATTTATTTAAAAGTGTTCATTGCAAAGATTCATTGGTCTAGGTTGAGGCCTTCAGTTTCTGCTACACTATCAATACCAGGCCCTCACTGGGACCCTTCTTAGATACCCTGTTGCACTTTATGGCAAATGAGGGGTATGGCTAGATCTCCTGCACTCAGGTTCTAACTTACCCATGCCACTGTCAACAGGGTCAGCTCTACTGTGTTGCCCAGGTGAGATACAGGGCCAGCACTCTCATGGGCCAGCTCACCTTAGGCCTGCCAACATGGTCCACTCTACTGTGATGTCCAGGTGATGGGCAGGGCTGTTTATGCCTTTACTTTTATGGTCATATCAAAATGTCCTTGTGTAGAACAATATCAAGGAATATATCCTGGGCCAATGAGATGGCTCAATATAAAGACAACTGCTACCACATCTGATGGCCTGAGTTTGATCCCTAGGACCAATATAGAGGAAAGAGAGAACCAATCTCTTCATTCTGCTCTCTGATTGCTCTGCCCATATGATAAGACCCAGGTACTTGCATATGTACACATGTATATAAGCACTAAATAGATAAATGAATGCATGTACTCAAACAATAAAGACATGCTTTCTTATGTTTATTATATAAGCTTTAAAGTTTCAGCTCTTCTAAGTCTTAAACGCATTTTGAAATTATTCCTGTATATGGCTTGAAACACACTGTGATATCATTCTTCTGCATGTGGGCATCAAAGTTGACTAAGAATGTGTATTAAAACTTCCCTGTCTCACTGTATACTGCTGGTATCTTGGATGAAAATTAGTTGACTATACATGTGTGGATTTCACTTGGGCATGCATATTCTCTTTCATTGGTCTCTCTTTCTTATTTCTTTTGTCAATGTCAGTAACATATCAAACATATTTGACAGGATCTTTAAAAAATATCATATATTTTCATTTTATGCTATGTGTATATGAATGGTTTACATGCACATATGTCTGTGCACCTCATGTGCTCAGTGCTCATGGAGGCTAGAAAAAAAAACACTGGAGTTATAGACAGTTATGAGCTGCCATGTGAGTAAGCAATCAGTGCTCTTAGGTTCTGAACCGTCTCCCCAGACCTGACTGGATCACATGTACAAAAACTCCTGTAAACTCCATCAAGAATGAAAACTATGGACAAATTTAAGTACAGTTATAGAATACAAAATCGTTATAAAAGCTTGGTAATATTTATGTTCATTGTTCCTATATATACATATATATTCCTATATATACATATATATGTGTATATATTAGATTATATATGTATATATACATATATATGTATATATATATAGAGAGAGAAACAAAGGAAAGAAAAAAGGGAAAAAAAGAGAAAGAAAATCCTTACTAATATATTAAAGCAAACAAGTTAAAGATGGACACACCAGGAAGAATAAAATATTGACGAAAGAAGCTAAAGTAACCAAAATAAATGGAAAAGTGTCCTATGTTCATGGACCAGAGGAATTTAAAATAGTTAAAATATCTCTACCACCAAATGTGATCTGAATATTTGGAAATAATTCTCAAAATTTTTTTATAAAAACAGAGAAAAAAATCCTAACATTGGCTAAAAGTATCAAAGTCCCTGAAAACACAAAGAACTATGAGCCAAGTAAATACAATAAGTCAAACCAAGTTAACCAGAAACAAGAACACAAATCTTGGGGGCCTCACATTCTTTGACCCCAAGCAGCATGAACTGGTCAATATGGCATTAGTAGATGATTATTTAAATTAACAGATGCTATATACATGGTTATTTGTAACAAAAACTTAGAGGCCATAAGGTTACAATGTATCCAAGTTTTAGTGGTGTAGATGTTAACTACTAGTCTTCAGCTACATATAGTTGTTCTTGAAAGATAGGAAACAGTGCATAAACTCCTTGTTTTCCTGCCCCCCTAAAAACACCTACTTTTAAGAAAGATTTGTAAGAAGTAGGCTTTGCCTGATAAAAGAGCCATTGAGTACAAGGCTTTGAATGGTTGTCTTCCACTACCCTATTCCTTAATATTTTAAACCTAAGCAAGTTTTTTTTGTTTTGTTTGTTTGTTTGTTTTTAAATTGAGCATTAAATATATTTAACCATACTGACTATAAAGAAAAAAATACAACATGAAGGACGTCATTCTGCCTCATTTCTTGCAAAGAATAAATTAGATTGTACCAGTGACAATATTGTTGTATTACAACCTTGACACAAAGGAGGAGGACCCGAAGATACTTTGTCCACATAAGAACCAGAGCTTATTATTATTGTTGATGTGGACAAAACTGAATGTCACTTGTGACACTTCCACAAAGTTTACTTCTATGAAGTAATGAGTGCTACATTAGAGGCAACCATAAAGATGCACAGAAGCAAAATTCATACCTATCATTTATTTTACATTTTATTTACATTGATAATAAGAGTGTTCAAACATGGATATTCAGTTCAATAAGCCTTCTCCTCATGACTCACTTTGCCAGCATCTGACTTCTGGCAATTTGTTTTGAGTAGGTAAATCACTGTTTCCTCATCTAGAAAGCATACGGAGGAGAAATAGATGTGGGAATAAATGGGGCAGTGTATTTGTTTAGCATAGTGCTGAGGCTGTGTAAGGTCAAAACACATTAGCTAGTAATATTAACCAGGCTAATTTTATGTGAAAACCACAAATGGAAGTGGCCCTGTAAAAAGTACAGATTTAAATTTAGAATGAAATACGTTAGTTGGACCTTAAATGTTAGATATCTGAAAACAGAATAATTGGTTTATATACATTGTTATTGATTTCTGTAGTTTTTAAATAATCAAATCATCTATATCTTAAAACTTTAATTTTTGATGTTTGTTGAGATAGGACCTATGCTGCCCTGACTAGTCTTGAATTTGGTACACAGCCTAGGCTGGCTTTCAATGCCTGATCCTCCAATCTCCACTGCTGAGTGCTAGGATTAGAGATGTGGAACACCATACCCAGCTTCTAGCTCATCATGGATATTTGCTAACATATCAAGGGGGTGTCTCTCAGTTTTTCTTTTGTGCAATAGTAAAATCTGGTATTTTATTTTATTTTTCTGTACAGAGGTTTATAATTCCAAAATGATTCTAATATTTAAATGGAGCCTTCTCATAACTCATCATTTTTAGTACCTCATTAAAAAGATTACTTCATTTATCAGATATTTAAATAGTTTTTGTTGGCACAATTATTATTTTTTCTAAGTGCTAAAGGATCAAATGTAGAGCTTTGCATTTCCTGAGCAAGCTTGCTCTGTGTGGAGCTGTATCCCCAGTGCATCATTTTCTTTTTATAGCAAATCTTGGGTTTGTCTATGTTGTCTTCTACTGTGTTAACTGATATGTGGTAGAAAACACTGCCCCGTATCTTTCTTCCTAAAGTGACTGTCAAACCTATGTTTTCTAATAACCCTGCATGTGATGCAGTTTTCACCTTCCCCCCACCCTTTTTATCATGTTGTGTAGCTCTAAGAGTCAGGCTACGTGCAGCACTTAACCAAATGCAAAACTGCTTTCATCTTCCCGTAGGTTAATCCTTTATTCTCTTTGAAAAACAGAACTCACCTTCTTATCCTGTCGAGAGTTGCAAGAAAATTTCTTTTCTTTCTTTTTTTTTTTTGCTAAAATCTGCAATGTTTTCTTACCCTTGAAACTGTAGACGGAAGACCAACTAGAAAAGTCTGTTACTTTTTTTTCCTTGGTTACTTTTACATTATACAATACATTAAAAAAAAATCCTTAACCAGCTGGAGCTCCAGAGATCTGAATTATGTGCTAACTACTCTGGTTAATTAGAGTGCTATTTAATTTTTGTAATTCACCCTGAGCCTGAATAGTGCAAAATCCATTTGACCTGTATCTGACAGTCATCAACTTGCCACAAGTCTCAGACCTTTTTAATGATGAACTGCTCTGACTGGTAATCACCTTTGGGCCCCCGTTCCTTCTCTTCACAAATTAAAAAGAAGTCTGCAAAAACATCCCAGTGCAAGGTGCACAGGTAACACAGTAAGGTTGTAAGAGTAGAAAACTTTCAGCCGCCCTGAATACTGATGACTAAAAATAAAGTGGAAACACAGCCGTCCTCTAGTCTTTGTGGGTTTATCATAAAGAAAAAAAAATGTAGTAATAGCACAGGGAGCTATGAGAGAAATGAAGAAATGAGAAGGCAAGAAGGAGAGAAGCAGATAAGGCCAGGCTTTATACCGTACCTATCTATAGAGCAGAAGGTATGTCACACACAGTCAAACCACAGTTTTAAAAGATGCTTAGCAACAGGTACAGAATGAATAAGAGGGGTGATTATTAAAGATGTGCTTTTATTAAGTAAGGTTGCTTGTCATAGTCTAAGCAAGAAAGAACGGCAACTAAGGTTTAGGATGGTGGTATATGAGAATTATTCATTGAAATAATATTTCATTTGAGCAGTGACAATATATTAAGGCTTACTACAGACAGTAAGAAAAAATCCTTAATATGAGGTACAAAGATTGTTGTA
Organism: Peromyscus eremicus; assembly: GCF_949786415.1. Classification (NCBI taxonomy): domain Eukaryota; kingdom Metazoa; phylum Chordata; class Mammalia; order Rodentia; family Cricetidae; genus Peromyscus; species Peromyscus eremicus. The sequence continues at coordinate 21,287,563 of NC_081423.1, forward strand.
CTACTAAAAACAATCCACAGATCCAAATTATAGGTCCATGTTAATTTCCATTAACATTCCAATGATATTCTTTACACAGCGAGCAAATAAACAATCCTAAAATTCATTTGAAATCATAAAGTCCTGGAGTAGCCAAACCAATTCCAAATAAAAAAAAAAGCAAGCTGGAAGTAGCAGAATATCTGATCTCAAATGATGGTATAGAGCCACAGTGACAAACCCACCTGTTTAGGGGCCAGTTAGAAGGCTCCATGGGTAATGATGCTTAATGTGAATGTCTTTTGACATGTGGTTCATCAAAGGAGAACCAACTCCATAGTTATCCTCTGATCTCCACATATATGCTGTGCTGCATATATATTCCCCTTATCATCCTAACGCAGACAAAATAATAACAAACAATAAATAATAATAATAATAATAATAATAATAATAATAATAATAATAGTGCTATTCCATAAAGCATACTTTAAAAATCATGGAATTCCGGGAAATCAAAAATAAATAATAAAAACCAGTCAAGTTATTTGAGGATGAGAGAATTAATGGAGAGATGAAAAGAGCTTATGACTGGGACATTATGAGAGAAGGGATGTCTAAAGAGAAGACTAAACAGAGCTCCAGCAGTTAAGAGTAAACCAGTCACAAGTTATGCTAAGTAGAGATGATAGCTTCAATTTATTCCTTCAATGTCTTGAACTTTTTACTATATACATCTTTTACTTGATTGGTCTGATTTATTGCAATATTGTTTGAGGCTACTATGAAAGGTCTTTTTTTTACTTATTTCTTTCCCAATCTTGTTTGTCATAGGGAAATAGGAAGGATATTGATGTTTGCTTGTTAATTTTGTATTCTAATACTTTTATTGAAGTGTTTATCACCTGTAGAAGTTTTCTGGTAGAGCTTTGAACATCTTTTATGTCTAAAAAATAAGATACTTTGACTACTTGCTTTCCTTTTTGTATCCTCTTATTCTCCTTGAGTTGTCTTATTGCTGTAGCTAAGAATTCAAGTACAATATTGAATATGTGTGGAGAGAGTGGACATTCATGACTTGTTCCTAATTTTAGTGGAAATGCTTTGAGTTTCTCTCCTGTTAGAATGAAGCTGGCTGTGAACTTGATGTAAATTGCCTTTATTACGGTGAAATATGTCCCTTGTTCACCTAGTGTTTCCAGGACACTTATTATGAACTGATACTGGATTTTGTCAAAGGCCTTTTCTGCATCTAATGAGCTGATCATGTGATTTCTCTATTTTAGTCTGTTTATGTGGGGGATTACATTTATTGATCTGCCTATATTAAGCCATTCCAGCATCTCTGGGACAAAGCCAACTTGATCATGTTGGATAATCTTTTTATGTGTTCTTGAATTTGATTTGCATGTGTGTTATTGAGAATTTTTGCATTTATATTCGTAAGGGATATTGGTCTATAATTTTAATTTTTGTTGAGCATTTGTGTGGTTTTAGTTTCAGAATAATAGTGACATCATAAAACTAATTTGGAAGTGTATGTTAAATTTCTATTTTGCAGAATAAAACCAGGAGTATTGGCATTAGTTAGAACTAGTAGAATTCTAGGTTACAATGGGATGGTAGAATTCTAGGTTATAATGATCTGGCTCTTGGGTTTCTTTTTGTCTTGTTGGGAGATTTTTAATTGTTGCTTCTATTTCACTAACAGTTATGGGTCTTTTAAAATTGTTTATTTCAACTTGATTTTTTGGTAGGTTGTATATATCAAGAAACCCATCTATTTTCTAGTTTGGTAGAACATAGATTTTTTTTAAAAAAATATGTCTTTATGATTCTCTGAATTTCCTCAGTGTCTGTTGTAATGTCTCCCTTTGAATATCTAATTTTATTAACTTGGATCTGCATTTTTTTCCTGGTTAATTTGGCTAGGCATTTGTCATGTGTTTTTCTAGACCTAAGAAAAGAGAAACACGTGTGATTGGAACAGAAAAGGAGATGGAAGAACAAAAGTTGATGGAGTCGGATCAAGTTGACGAAGAGTTTACATTTTACATGAAGGTGAAGGAAAAGAAAAAATATGACTGCAATCAAGTTTTCAACAGATCACTGACTGTATGTCCTTGCTGTGAAATAGAGTTTAGAATAGATATATATTTTAGATATATATAGACCAGTTTGCAATCTCTATATTTGCATATGGTACTAAAGGCAGGTTGGCACAGCAAAGGAAGATTGACATCTAGGGGACTTTGGAGGTACTCTTTACATTCCCTACTGATATATTCAATATGGAAGTTGAAGGAAAGAGATGCAATAATGAAAAACATCTTGTTTAAGCTGTCTTTTTTGTTTTCTTCCATTTTCATTCTTGGTGCTGATAGAATTCAGAGCTCCTTAGAAGTTAGACACATTAGCTGGGCGGTGGTGGCGCACGCCTTTAATCCCAGCACTCAGGAGGCAGAGGTAGGTGGATCTCTGTGAGTTTGAGACCAGCCTGGTCTACAAAGTGAGTTCCAGGAAAGGCACAAAGCTACACAAAGAAACCTTGTCTCTAAAAACCAGAAAAAAAAAGAAGTTAGACACATTTTATCCCAAGATATACCCACAGTTGAAAATGAATTTTGATCCAGTACCTAGGTGGATGTAGAACAACTTATGTGCTGGAGAAACTCAGGAAATAGCCATTTTGGAAAGTAAATATTACTTTTATAATATTCTTGTGGTTGTTATAACTTGAAAATGAGCAAAAGAGATGAAACTATGACAGCCACTGGGAAATCAGCAATGTTCAAAGGATGTATTCAAAAGTCTCCAGGAAAAATGTAATGGAAAGGTCACTTGGCAGTCAAGAGTAGTTGTGTTCTTATAGAGGACTCAGGTTCTGTTCCAGTATCCACATGGCAGCTCAAAATCACCTGTAACTCTAGTTCTCTAAGATCAGAAGCCCTTTCTGAATTCTGTGGGCACTAGGCATGCATGTTATACAATACATATAAACAGATAAACAGTCATACATGAAATCAAATTAAACCATTTTCTTTTAGGAAAGGAAATGTCAGGAAAGTCATAGGTGGTAAGGGACAAGCATAGTCTTTGTGTACATCAAGAGAAAAGGGGAGGGTAAGGAGCTGGCAGGTGTCTTGTGTGAGAAATATTGGACAGGGATCAATAGAATTAAGAGGGGAAAAATGTTAAGCTTGGGTTCTGAAGAGTATTCAGTACCACCCGTTGACAGACTGGTTGAGGACTGCTAAGAGCTGCCAGATTCCTTCTCACCACTCCAGCTCCCTTCCTCCTTCTCTGCACACTGCCCCCCCCACCTGCTTTTGACTCACAATCTCTTGCAGACTAAAATAATAAAACATACTCACTTCCAGTTTGTGACTCTCTTTGCGCCCATAACTTTTCTTTCTTGTGGCTCCAGTTCACACTGTTACCAGGGCACACTTTCCAAAACAATGGTTGGGTTTTCTCCTCAAAAAATTCATATCACTCCTTCACAGAGAAGCAAACTAGAAATTCTATCTACCATTCACAGCTCAGCTATAATGCTTAAATACATGGTGCACATACACTGCTTTCTGCCTGCCTCTGCAGAATTGTTCTTTCTTCTGTTGTTTCAACATGTGTTGCCTGTACCTGTACATGCATCATCTTCAATTATGCCTTATGTGCTTATATTTAGTTTTTTTTTTTTCATAAGACTGCAAAGACCTCCAGGGGAATGACTAAACTTTGGGTCTGAAACAATAGCCCTAGTAGCAACAAAAATAAACAACTCTCACAAAACACCAACGATAGCAGTAGCAGAAGCATGGAACACAAACATTGATGTCGATGTGTGTGCTGTAGAACTTGTAGAATGCTTGGCATCCTCGGATCATCATCTCATTTACTATCTCCCAAGTACAGCTATGATTCTAATTTAACAGATGTAGAACTAGCAGCAGGGAGGGAGGTCACATTTCCAAGATCCAATGACTTATGTACAAAGCACACTTCAAATGGAATTAGGAGTTCATCTTCTCCTTAAGTCCACAATGTCTTTTCCATCTAGCAAACAGCAACAATCACAGGGCTGCAAACCAAAGACACTCACTTCAGAAAGACTGGAGGCGTTGGAGTTCATTACCATCAAGTTCTGTTCAACTGCTTTCTTCAGCTTCCAAATCAATCAAGAGCTGTCTCTTTAGCCTGTGTTGCAGAGCATGTGTGTTTGTGGGTTGCTATGACCCACATACTGGATTAATTGAGGTCTGCTTACGAGAATTGTTCACTTAATGACCAGCATCCAACCTACATATGTGCCCGGGGTATGGTGAATATGTGTGAAGCTGGCAGAGTGAAAGCAGGCATGAGAATGAAAGCAACCCCTGGACTACTGGGCAGCAGGAAAGAGGATGGGAAGTACTTGCCTTAAGGACCGCTTGGAACTGTATGGTATTCAAAGCTGCTGGGTTTTGCCAGTTTCCTATTGCTCAATGAAAGGAGATTTCATTTCTAATTATGGGTGAGCTATTTTTGTCATATTCCCCTCCAGGGTCACTGCCTCCTATCCTGCACTTATTAATTTGGGAAACATTTTGGAAAATAGTGGAGATTAAGACTGATGGGTGCTATTTTAAACTATACTCCAAAGAGAAGCTGAAATAAGCAAGTCAGTGCATCCTTTGGTAAGTTGACAGGCAGTGAATTGTAGCAAAAAGGGAATTAAGCTCCAGGCCAAAATTAAGTCTTATAAAGCATCCTAGCTTTATAACCATTTCTGTGTCTGTGAAACCTGGTTCTGTTCACCTAAGGATATGTAGTTTCTGGAGGAATTCTGTTTGAATGCCTCTAAATTACAATGCCAGTCAGTGAACGGCTGAAAGAGCTTGTTTTATGTGTGTAACAGCAGTTGGATTTGTCTTTTCCTGGTCTTCACTTTCTATCTAGGCCATAGTAAGTTGGCATGGCCTTCCTCTTGCCTATACCATTCTGCAAGACCAATTAATTCTTTATAAAACAACACTTGTACCATGTCAGTCACTCTTAAAAGTTTACATTGTCTCCGTGCTATCCATTAAGCCAGTGCCACACCACTCGACATAACATTAAATAGGCCCCACCCTCTATGTTCAACTTGACTGTAAGTCTTCCCATTGCTGCTGATTCCAGATTCCCCCAGTCACCGAGATGTATAGAATCACCTAAGACTTGTTCTTGATCCTTCCCTATCTATAATCATTCTGTGTCTTTCTTAATGTCTGTTACAAATGACATTTCTTTAATGAACATCTTCCAAATAACTTCCTTTATTATTAAATACCTATTAATCCAACACTAGCATCCAGCACAGTACAGAACACAAGCATCTAACGTACTTACTTTATTGCCTTATAATTGTTCTCATTTTTTTTTTTCATGTAAATATATTAACATCTCAGTCAAATCACAAGCTCTTCAGGGAACAGGAAATTTTGAAATCTCACATGAATATAGATATCTCAACACAGCACCAGCTAAACAGTATGTGTTCTAATAAATGCATACTGAAGGAAGTAAAAACTCTTCATAATAGAATAGAGCCCTGGATTAGACATGTATATAATGCAGAGTGTGGTCTTGACTTTTGCTCTTTCTAGAAGCATGGATTTAGTCAAATCATGTTTACCTATCTGAGACCCAGATCGAAAACTTGTAAACTCAGAGTAATAATAGTATCTCCCCTATTCATTATGAAGACATCCCATGAAGAAGGAATTGCTGTGGGATGGTCTGTATGTCAAGTGTATTGCTGATTGGTCAGTAAATAAATCACTGATTGGCCATTGGCTAGGCAGGAAGTATAGGCGGGACAAGGAGAAGAATTCTGGGAAGTGGAAGGCTGAGAGGGAGAGACACTGCCAGCCGCCACCATGACAAGCCACATGTGACGATCCCGGTAAGCCACGAGCCATGTGGCAAGGTATAGATTTATAGAAATGGATTAATTTAAGATGTAAGAACAGTTAGCAAGAAGCCTGCCACGGCCATACAGTTTGTAAACAATATAAGTCTCTGTGTTTATTTGGTTGGGTCTGAGTGGCTGTGGGACTGGTGGGTGTCAGAGATTTGTCCTGACTGTGGGCCAGGCAGGAAAACTCTAGCTACAAGGAATGGTAACAGTTTATCTAAAATATTACCATTTGAAATAAGACACTCCTACATTCATCTGCCTTTTCATAGAGAGTAAGGCAACAGAGCCTCCTCTGCTTCCTAAGTACTATGTTGCTTACTTGACTGTGTGAAGAAGAGTAAGAAAATGTCTCAAAACAATTATAAAAAGTAAATCACAATATGAACAAGAAGGCTTATTCACAATGATCCATACTTATTGTATTTATAATATCTAAAACTGGAAGCAAACTAACAATCTGTTAGCAGCCTAATCGATAAGTAAAATTGTGTTCTATTCATCCAGTGTGATGGCACTTAGGGTTCTGTATGAAAAAAAAAAAGAAAGAAAAAGAAAAAGGAATGAACTAAAAAGCAGGAATTGCAAAATACCACAGTGAACAAAAGAAGCCAGTGTGCATGGTGATTGACTGGTGTGCAAAGGATCACCCTAGAATGAAATAAATGTATTTTATTGTGTGTCGTTTGCATTTTACTTTTAAGTGTTTATTTAAAAACCACTCCGAGATGGAGAGATGTTCAATGGTTATGAGCACTTCCTGCTCTTTCAGAGGATCTAAGTTTGGTTCCCATCACCCACATGAGCTAGCTTATAAACCACCTATAACTCCAGCTCAGGGGAATCTGATGCCCTCTTCCTGACTCTGTGGGTACCTGCACTCATATACAAACACACATACATGTAATTTAAATAAAAAATAAGTCTTTACACATACATAAACACAATCACACATTTATATATTTGTAGCATGAATTCTAATTGGTTTTAATAATAGAATCCAGGAGTCAGGCATCAGGGTGAAAGGTGAAAGATCAGAGAAGCAGAGCAGCCAGCCACTAGAAAGACATCTAACCTCTAGGAATCCTCAGACTGAAAGGGGGTGAGATCCTGTCTCCTCCCATCTTATATTCCTCTCTCTGCCAAGCCATATCATTTCCTGTCTCTACCTCCCTAGTGCTGGGATTAGAGACATGAGATCCCAAGTGCTAGGATCAAAGGTGTGCTCCACTACTGCCTGGCTCTGTTTCTCCTTTAGACTGGATCAATCTAGTGTAGCTCAGGGTGGCCTTTAACTCCTAATCTTCCTGCTTCCTCCTTCCAAGTGCTGGGATTAAAGGTGTGCGTCTCCACTGCCTGGCCTCTATAGTTATTAGTGGCTAGCTCTGCCCCTGATTTTCCGGCAAGCTTTAATTGTTAGAGCACAAACAAAATATCATCACATATAAAAATTATGTATAATTTTTCATGAATATAAAAAAGTATTATTCTTTGAGGATTTATCAAACAAATTTAGCTTCATTTGCCCCTCCTGCTGCTGTATTGATCTCCTTACTTCCCTCTCCAGTTGGAGCCCCATACCTGTTATTCTGTTTCCCTATTAATATCATATATATTCCACTATTATCCTCCAAAGCCACCCTCCCACATATGGGTTTCTGTGGTTACTCCATGCTGTATACTTACAACTCCAAACAATGTGATCACGATAACAATTTAAGTATATATATATCCAAACACACACATGTCTTTAAGATATAAAGAAAGTTAAGCCACTTGGTTTGACAATGCTCCCAGCAAAAACCAAAGACTACCAAAAACTCCAGTACCAGACGAGAGAAACTTCCTTTGGAATGGTTGATCAGGATAGTCCAAATAACTTCCAAAACAATATAGAATACCAATATAGCCTTTAGTTGCTGAAGAGACCACAAAGTTAGGATACAAGACTTGGATGACTGAACTAGATCTCACCTAAAAGTCTCTCTCCTTGTTCTATCTTTCATGGTTCCAGAAGATGCTATGCAAGCTGCCAAGTGATAGAAGTGAAAACTCAACACTGATTAACCACAACCATTACCAGCATGGCAAGATATTCATAAGGATGCAAGCAGAGGAATTCACATGTTGTTCTCAACTAATAGCTGTCTAACTGGACTTTAAGGTCCACTGTACAGGAGGAAAATCATGCCTAGTACTGGAAACATTGAGCTTTCCAGAGCTAATCAGGTCATGGACCTTGGGGGGAAAAAACCCTGTCATTTTGTCAGACCAGTACAATTCCTTACAACAATCTAAATCTTATTCTTATATCCATTGATAAGTGTAGCTATTACCCCTCAACAAAGAAGATTCTTTTTACAGTAGATAGAGAACATCCCAGAAAACCACAGTTGAACACAATGAAGAGATCAATGGATCATGGAGATCTCAGCCCAACAGATATAACAGTATCACAGCTCCTGCATGTATGGCTCAGGGAACACTGTGGAAGAGGGGGATAACAATATTGTATGAACTATAATACCAAGAAATCTACTGAGAAACAGTCTTGCCTAAAAAGGGCTGCATAAAACGGGACCTGAACAATAGTAATATCAGTGGACATGTTAATGTGGAAGGAGGGAAATTTAACAGGGTCCCACTCCTAGACAAAGAACTACAGGCAACTAATGACTGCTGAGGAAAGAATTAAACTCTCCTACAGATGAGTCCCTTTATTGGTTGTCCAATGCTGAGTGGTCAGCTTAAAACCACATACCGACATATGACAAAAATAGATTCAGTAGACTCTATGTGTATTTATATGTATATATGTGACATGTTACAAATATAATCAAAGAGAAAGAGAATATCAACAAGAGAGTGGGGGTGCATGGGAAGGGTTTGAGGGAGTACAGCCTGGAGGGGCCATAGGGAGAAAAAGGAAGAGAGAAAGTGAGATAATGCTATTTCAATTAAAATCATTAACAATAAATTAGTAAATCTTTTAAAATACTGTATTTTAAATAAATGTGTGGCTTTCTAGTGAATTTTAGATATGCACTTAATTTAAGAATGGGAAAGAGAGCAGAGTAACTTTCCTTTTGGGGGATCATGGTGGGCATCAATCAGTAAGGCTGCTCTGAGGTGGTAAAGAAAGAAAAGCCAGGTGAAATTTGTTGATGGGGCTGTGAGATCAGATGCAAATGCCTGAATCACATGTGTGACTATCTTATGATTGATGAATTAATACCCCATTTTTCAGAATTAAGAGAAAAACAAATCTCTGAAGAAAGAATGATTAGTATCCCCTGGAAGGCATTGGCATCTAGTTTAGAACAGATTTCAGCAGATTTAAAGTGACCCGCCCCCACACTGTAGAATCTCCAGCTCCAGACTTTCATCAGCTGTCCACAAAGTGACCCGCCCCCACACTGTAGAATCTCCAGCTCTCAACTCTCAAAAATCAGCACAAGCTGACTACTGCACAGCTTTGGCACTCTCCAATTATCCCCTTTCAGAGCCAGAACACACAAACACTTTCTTGCATTTAATTAAGTATTGCAATTCCAGATTATCTTTGATTAATGAAGAGCGATATAGCGTATAGCTAGAATTATGTGATTATTTCACAATTGATCTTTAATTATTCCATCTGATAATAATTTCACTAATTTTTCATAATGTTCTCATCTAGCTTCTTATAAGTGAGCTATAACAATTAATAATTTTCATTAATTTTCCTTGAAAATGATTTGAAGTTTTAGATGGAACCCTTAACCTTCAAAAATTGTTTTTAAATTTTTAATTAAGCAGTAAACTATACTATGGTAGGGGACTCGGCATGATTTCATAAGATGTCACAAACTAAACAAACACTGAGATGATGTTGGGGTCTACTTGGGTTTACGTAACTCCTCCAATAGTCCCAATTCATTTGCAGCAGCTTGACCATCCAGGTCAGACAGAGGTTGGTTTTGTGCTGTCTTGACAACTGACTACACCACTGAGTTGACTTCCTCTACTTTCTCAACTACTCAAGTCAAATGAGACCTAAATGAGAGCTTTCATTGGGAGACAGGGAATGTGGTAGAGACTGTAGGAAGCCACCTTTAGCAACTGGAGAGTCAGAAAAAGATGAAGGGAAAGATTAGAATTTTTAGTCTTTCTCTTTTTCTCAAACAGTTGAAGACTCCAGTGAGACTAGAAGGTTCAGTATGTATCTAAGTATGTATCTAAGATCTCCAGGAAACCTAGAGTTCTCATAGCAGCCCATAGAAGGAAGTGATTCACTAAATGTACAATGCATCAAATACCCTGTGCACTGCTCCACTGACCCCTACAACAGACCTCCAAGGAGCGACTACTGTCACCAACATTCGCAAACTAAGGAAAAGGAAGTGTATCAAGGTCATTCAGCTGAGAGCCAGAGCCAAGACTTCAACCTAAAGCTATCTGATTTAAGACCTGTTTTCATAAATACCACAATAAGTGAAATCACACAGAAATAACATTCATAATCGTTCCTAGGTCCTAATATGTGCTCAGTAAATGAAATTTTTTCATTGTTTATTTGCTGATCTTAAACTTTCAGGTCCTTCTTGGCTGGAATAATCTTGCTAAGATGGATTGAAGCTGCTTATGCATGGATATGGCCTAGGCAGAGGACAATAAGGTGACTCTAACACTTGACTATGGAATATAATCTTCTAGCAGGTTGGGCTTTTGGACACAAGGCTACTGGAGATCATGAGGGGACACAGCAGGACTAATGACTGTGGATGAACTTACACCCTTGTGCTGAAAGCTTCATGCTAATTATACGTGGAGGGCATGACTTCAAAGTTTCTGAAAAATATATTGCAATTAGTTAATGTTTCTAAACTCATGTATTGTTTCCAAGTAAATTTGACACTTAAAGAAAAAATATGTACCTTTTATTAAGTGCATCAAGTAGGCTCAGTTCTGTGCCATGGATTCATATTATCTGCAGCACCCCAAAAGTTCCTGTCCTCCCTGCTTTCTTTTTGAGAAGAGTTGGTATGCAAAGAGATTGGGTAGCCTGTTGAAGGTCATACAACTTGGAAATGGCAAAGCCAAGACTACAACTCCCTCCAGAATTCACTCTACACGTTAGAGCAGATCATTTACTTGGCCAGCAATATATTAGTTCACTAGGCATCAAAAGTAATTAATACAACACTCTAGGAAAACAGATCTTAAATTGGTAATTGTTGGGAAACAGAACTCTTCCTGAAAGCATGACATGGCCCTTGTCTTTCTTTAGTGCGCACATCGATAATCCTTTACATTTTCGTGATAGCATAAGGTCTTAATTCTCTACATCATTCATTGTACCATTTCACAGGTGGGAAACCCAGTAGGTTTCAGGTTAAATGAATACCATCCCTGCACCAGGCATTTATTCCCTTGAAGAAATCTTCTTTAGTATTAACTGACTTCATTTAAAATATTTATTATTTTTTTCTTTAAACCTTGTAAAGAATGTTTACATGTCAGACTTTAAGAAAGCCACAACACAGACAGCTTTCTAAAAATATAATAACAGATCAGAATGCAACATAGCAATCTTCCAAGCCATTTTCCCCTCTCTAAAGAATGGCCTTGTTTCAGGGTCCTCTCACTCTCCCCTGACTTGCCCAGAGTCCCCATGAACAATGTAGTATTCTCTTTTTTGTTTGTTTTTGTTTTTGTTTTTTTGTTTTTTTTTTCAAGACAGGGTTTCTCTGTGTAGCTTTGAAGCCTTTCTTGGAACTCACTGTCTAGCCCAGGCTGGCCTCAAACTCACAGAGATCTGCCTGCCTCTGCCTCCCAAGTGGTGGGATTAAAGGCGTGTGCCAACACTGCCTGGCTTGCAATGGACTATCCTTGTACCAGTAATACAAGAACCTGAAGAGAAAGATCAGGCCTGCTTCGTTCATTTACCCACCTGTGCTCCACTGGTGTGGATAGAGCATGTGTTTCTAGATGATTTTTAAAGAAAAAAAGCTTCAAATCGTGCAGGTGCTTATGACTAGACATTAGTAACACAGGTGGAATGCACAGTCACAATTGCAACAAAAGATCCTGATGTATTCAAGAAATACAAAGCATGAGAAACATAAACCTTTGTCCTTTGAAGCTGCATGATCTAACATTCTTCTGACAGAATACTTCCATATAAGATTCTAGTGATACTGTGAGAGTAATGTAAGATAAACAATTATTTACAAAATTAAAGCAAAAAAAAAAATACAGAACCATTTCCTGGTACCATCTCTGGCCCTTCCTGGTAAAATTTCCCTGGGCCACATAGTGAATTTGCTTCACCATGCTCAATTGATTCTGCCATCTCCAAAGGATGTCCTATCCATGAATTGCCCACAAAAGCATATTTTAACTCGCTCTGTTGAATACTTGGTATGTTAGTGAGCTGAGGGATAATGATAGCACCCTATTTGTTATCATTTATGGAAATCTAAAATGAATGGAAGATTAACAGAGGTGCAATTTGACTAGCTTAAAATAAAACATATGCATTTAATCAGTCACTTAAAACTGTCCAACTGTTGGCTGTATTCAGAAGTCTTTGCTTTAAACTCACCATAAAATAGTTTTGTAGCTGTATGCCTTATTGATTGATTTCTGCTAGCTGTGTTTAGTTTCCTATTCCGTCTCATTTGAAAGCTTTACAGTTAACCGGAATACAATGTTCATCTAATTACTGTTATTTACACAGGCGTTCCATTTCCTTTTCCTTCCTCACTGCTCTTTCCATTTTTTGTTACTCTTCATTTCCTCCCATTCTGTTAGTTATATATATCTTGCCTGAGCTGTTAAAAAGTAAAATAGGAATTGATTTTCTTAGAGGTAGATTTTAATATTTCTCTTTATATTTGAACTATACACTTGGGGATGCATATTAAGCTATTTTTATAGGTTTTGAGTGATGACTTGTATATTCTACACTAGCACAGTTGTGCTTTCCATTGTAGTAGAATGAATGACTTCATGTCATTCCCAATTAAGCCCTCCTATCATCTGTCCTGATTAGTGCAAAGTGGGATTAGGTGAAAATGATGATTCATGTGCTCAGAGGCTAAGGCAGAAAGTAGGACCTGGCCAGCCCTTTCATTAATGTCCCAGCACCTGCTCCTATCGCAGATCTGTCCAGTGATGGATGTGCTTTTAATGTGGTATCCAAGAGCCCTGAGGGGCTATGGAGATTTAGGTGGCTTGTTAAAGAGCTGTCCTTTTTCCTGTCCTTCAGGCTAGAATTCTTTGCTACATGTCTCCCTGGCCAAGTTCCTTCATCTCTTCATAGTTGCTTCCACAACTTATAGCCCCTCTTCTTTACTGCTTTTACTCCCCCTTCTAAGCGTTTTCCCTGCTTCTCCCATGATTCTCAGCCTTTTGACTGAGTAACTTGACTTTCACAGTAGAGGTAGCTTACTCCAAAGCTTGCTTTCAGTCAGATAAGCATCTGTGTTCTCCTAACAGTTGGCTGTTTGGACTTAGAGCTACAGGTTTGTCAACTTATGAGACTATGGCCCACCGGTATAGAACGCTCAGGCTGGGAATAGGATTCAGTTTTCACTTCACTACTTCAGAGCTCAACCTAGAACTAGCGTCTCTGAGAATCATTGTCGTCATCCAATATATAGAAATGATGAAAGCACCTGTTCTAGAGGCTTGGAATGGCCATTAGACATCACAGAGGAAAGCATTTAGGATAATGCTTGTACAACAATGTGTGCATTCCTTCTACCTTAAATACTTAAAACGTTTATTGTTGTATGTTCCTCAAAACTCTTTTTATTCCCTTCTGTATAAGAAATAACTGAAAAGCAGTCATTTGCAGATTTTCATTTTCTAATAATACTTGATATTAGACACTCATATAGTTAGAGTGTCTTGTCAGTTTCTCAATGATTTTTTCATAGCAACAGTGTTTACACACACACACACACACACACACACACACACACACATACACACACACACACATATTGTCTGTTGCCCATCCTAGGTCTTCAGACACTACTCAGCTGCTTCAAATTGGAAACGGTGTGTGCACCATAAAGCGTGAATGCATAAGCTGGTTAACACAATAAGAAAGAGAAACGTTTGGATGGGTTTTTTGGATGCAGTGAACTTGAGTTTATTTTTTTCCTTCCAATATTATAAAAATTATATCCCATTTATGAGTACTGAGGAGTTTGATCACAACTTACGTTCAGTTAAGATGAAGGCTAATAACAACATACAGTCTTTTATAATGGCTAACAGTGAAGGCAAAGACATACCAAGAAAGAAAGCAGCATGGGGGTGCCTCTGCTAAGAGTAGTTTAAAAGCCTTTATTATATTCCTGCCATCAACAGGGAAGGCTGATGCCCAGCACATTGCATTAGTGAGAACTGTTTAAATGACAAAAGGCAAGTCACCTCTATGCGAATATCTTTTAAGTTCCAAAGTCACTTACAATGGCAATCCAGGTGGCGAAATGTCAGGGAGAGCAACGACCATATCTTGCCATTCATGATGCTCTGGGAGGAGACACTGACACACCTCACATGCAGACATCATCACCTGCCTCAGAATTGATGAAAACTTTTGGGTAACAGGTGGTGAAGAGTGATTTGTTGTCTACCTCATTACCTTCCTGGAGCTTTGAATCAGAATAAATCATATTCTAAGTCCCTAAGTAAATAAACACTAGTCTACAACACGGAAACCATGGAAAGACTGCTCAGTTGTGGGATTTTTGTAAATGTTCTCCACATATTTTGAATATACATCTTTATAAAGTGTCACTGAACTTTTAAACAAGGAAAATAAGAGCACAGACAACGTAGGAAGGAGAAGAGAGCTTAAAATATCTGATCCACTCTAAATTATATCAAGAGATGAAGGTGTGACAATAAAGACCATAGATTCAAATCAATTAAAATTGGTTGTTCCCCTTGTTGTCTTGGATGTTAAGTTCATTTTTTCTTCTATTTCCTCATCTGAGCAATGGGATGCTAATTTTAGTTGGCATGCAAGATTACTATGAAAATTAACTGACTTATGACACACAAAATAAGCAGATGGTAACAAAGAAAACACTTGCAATAGATGATATCTCAATGTGCCAGATAGTATCTGTTGTTAATATTTTTGCTCTGACTTGGGTAAGTACCCTCCAAACACCTCTGTGTGGAAGGTTTGGTCACCAGCCTGTGACACTATTGGGAGATGGCAGGATCTTTAAAAGGTAGGACTTCATTGGGAGGAAGCAAGTCAACAGCCCCCTAAAGGGATTTTGAAACCACAGCCACTTCCTCTCTCATTTACCAACATTCAGGAGGTAAAGAGTATTGACATACTGTATACTGCCTGTTGTGACAGTCTGCCCTGTCACAGGCCCCAAAGCAATAGGGCAACTGATCATGTAGACACTTTCCCAAAGTGGCCTGTTAGGAAGGGAAACTGATGAAAAGAGACAGGGTTCCCACTGGGCATGTAGTATACATAACTCAGAATTCACGTTCCACGTGTGGTCTGATTGATCACTGTCTTAATTCTTAGTCTACAAGATGTCCCAAAGAAGTCCCTATTACCTGAAAGAAAAAAAAAAAATGTTCCTATAAGGTGATTACTCCCATTCAAAAGCACACACCCTCACCATCCTAAGTCATTTTTCTTGTTTGGAGATAGCCCCATGAGCTTTAGATGGTCCTGAAATTTAAGGTAACTTGCAGGCTTAAGACAGTGATAAGAAGGCTGTAGGTAAAAACCAAGAAAAAAAAAAAGAGGCTGGGCTTTGGTGGTGCACACCTTTAATCCCAGCACTAGGAAGGCAGAGCCAGGCAGATCTCTGTGAGTTTGAGGCCACCCTGGTCTACAGAGCGAGATCCAGGACAGGTACCAAAGCTACACAGAGAAACTCTGTCTCAAAAAAAAAAAAAAAAAAAGAAGAAGGTATTTTGGGGGATTCTGGAACAGAACATTATAAAAGTTGACACCGAGACACCTCAGGTACTCTCATCTTTGTGCCCTCCACCTTGAAGAGGGATGCAATAGGCTGGGTAGCACAGGTTTGTAGTCCTACACTTCCTGAGTGATTAACAGGCCTATGTGCAAAGTTAAGCAGGTGACTGATCCAAAGTAAAGAAGATGATAGAAAATGCATTTAGAGATGCCAGGCTTTTATCCTGTGTCTAGTTATCATGTGGGCTCAAGTGAGAAGTCAGTGCTTTTTTCTAAGTAAAAGCAGTTTGCAAGTACCTATTATCCCCATTTTACAAATGGACAAATATATTCAGGAACATAAAATACTCCACCATAGTTTCAGTTCCAGAGCAATGTTGCAGACATTTAAATCCTTTTCTCTATTGCTACAAAAAAAAAAAAAAAGCAATTATATGACATAACAGTGGGTCCTTCCCTTGGTCTGCCAAAGGGTGGTTGGTTTTGGAACACTTGGGCTCCTGAAGAAGTGAAAAGAACCAAAGTATTTTTAAAAAGTTAGAGTGTAACTTTTCTGCCCTGCACAACAGGATGTTCTTTTGTAGATGTTTGCATCCGATTTTTGAAGTGATAATGGAGAAATAAGTGTATCTAAAAGGACTGCACGCTCTTGGGCACAGGCAAATGTCCCTGGCACGAATTGCATGTGTAATTGTGGTGGTTTGGGGGAAGAGGATGAGAAGTAAGAGTGTATGACGGTGATGGAGCTGTTGCCATCTGGCTGTAGGGGAAATTCCCTAGGTTATTTGGAGCTTCCGTTGGACGCTGGTTTCTGCAGCACTGTGGATGGGGAGCTCACCTGTCTCACGGCAACCCTAGAGCTGGTCAGAGTGGCTCCATGGAGAGACACTCCTTTTGCACCTCAGATACTTGACACTGCCGCTGCTTTGTGCCTTACTTGTTTGCCTCAAACTCCTCCAAATTACAACTTGTCTCCAGGGTAGAAGTCTGAAAAAGTTTATTTTTTAAAAAAAGTCAAGACAAGTAGTGCATGAATTTTGTAAATCCAGACTAGAGCCCAAAGAGAGAATTCCTACCATATAAACAAACCACCAATCACACCATCTGCAGAGGGCAGAGCCAGTGGTGATTTAATTATTGCCAATAAAAGAAGCCCAGACATTTCCCAAGAAGATAAACCCTTTTGAAAAATACCTTTGACCACTTAACGTAGGTATGCAAGTGCTACCCAAAAAAAAATGGATGAAGCAAGGTAGGATGTAGATCTCACTGGCAAGTGTCTTCCCTCATTTCTTTGGTTATAATAAGGAACTGACTCGTTCTTGACTCGTTTTGTAGACTCAGAGGTTTCAGAAAAGTGCTCAGTCTTTCTATCACTGTGGTTCAATGTCATTCTTTTCCATGATCAAGATTATATTCTGAAAGATGTGGATTTTGACTTTTGTACATTTGAAATTTTGGTGGCCTGGTATCATCTCTTATGAAGCAGACAGAAGAAGGTCAGGAGAAGAGTTGGCAAATTATTTCTTTTTTTAAGTATATTTTAGTGTTTTCAGTACTTAAGTATTCAAGTATTTTTTTTAAGTATTTTTATTTTAAGCATCTTCTATTCTCTCTTCTCTGCTCCTCAACACTAACACAGTTTTTCTTCTCTGCCTAGCATGGCTAGAGAACTGTGAGCCCAGAATGTCTAGTCTGCAAGGCAGTATCAACATGTGTTTCCCTGCTGGGTATCCTCTGGCTGACAGGGCTGGGAACTCACAATCTTGGAAGGACATTTACTTGAATCCTCCTTGGCTAGATGCATAAGAAAAAAAGGGTCTTTCTCTGGCAGAAAGTATCAATGTTATTATATTCTCTTTCCTTCCGATCTAACTCTCTGGATTTTGCCTCTCCTTCCAATGGGGAGGGAGGCCACATCCACATCTACAATGAAATATTTGACAAGATGGATAAGGAAAGAGAAGGAGACTACATTTCTATTTTAATACTGAATGCCATAGAAGATAGTGTGTGCAGAAGTAGGAAATGTGTCTGAATTACTGCAACCAGCATTTCCAGATACTACCCAATGAAACACAATTACCTGGAATCTTAATAAACTCCAATGAAGAACACAGGCATTGTGTGGAGAGTAATTCTGAATCACACAAAACACTCAAAAGAAAGCCCAAGGATTCAATATAATGGAACATAGTTTAATTTAGGACTACATTGAATATTCACTTAAAAATCCCACAAATAAACTACTGTTAAGGATATAATCTTTGGTACTTGACACTGTAGGAGACGCTAGAGTTTGAACAATGATAAAAGTGAAGATAAGACAGGGAAGAGTATAATACACTGAAAAGAGAATATTTAATCATATGGAGGTCTTTATGATTAGGATCAGTACAGACTAGGGTCTAGGTAGATCTAGTGTGGTCCAGAAACTATCTGTGAAAATATGGATGCTTAGAGTAATAGAATATATTGTGTAGACAAGTAGGTCAAACAAGCAGATAGGCCAATCCCTTCTTTTATAGGAGA
Source organism: Peromyscus eremicus (assembly GCF_949786415.1). NCBI lineage: Eukaryota > Metazoa > Chordata > Mammalia > Rodentia > Cricetidae > Peromyscus > Peromyscus eremicus. The sequence continues at coordinate 21,305,967 of NC_081423.1, forward strand.
CCAAAGAATTTAAAATATAAGACAATTACAGAATGAAATGGTATCACACACACCTAGGTGCAAAATTAAACCTGCTACTATACACATGTCATTTGTGTTGAAAGTGAAGGAGACATCTACTAGATGCTTTGGGAAGGCCACATGAAGCCAGAACTTAAATGACTCTGGAAGTTGTGACAGCACTTCACTGAAGGAAAGTCACTGCAAAGATCTTTGGATAAGGAGAAGCTCATGAGCAAAGACATTTAAGTGGAAATGAGCAAGGTGTGAAGAGGATAAGGTAAAACAGAAAGACAAAGATAAGCACATCACACACACAGAGGAGACTTTAAAATATCCAGACAGGGTAGTTGATCAGATTGTTCAAATAAAGTTGTATAGGCTGGGCTCTTGTTCAGTAGGGTTTCTGAATCCATTTGATAGTATTAGTAACAGTCATATTACTAACAACATTTTAAAAGAGCAATTCTTAAAGGATAAGTGCTATGCATTTTATAAATACTATTTCATATAATTTTCACAGTGCCTTTATGTGATAAAAATATTATTTTTATTTTTAAGATACAATTTTAGGCAATATCTCAGGTCATAAGCAGAATGTAAATAAGAGCCATCTGACCTCAGAACTTCAGTTAACTCTCAAACTGTAATCAAATCTTTTCCATGTTAGTGTAATTAGTGAGTGAATCTTAGCTGATGGTAATCTTAGGTTACATAGCAGAGACTTGTTAATGGATTTCCCAGAACAGTCATGAATTTAGATTAAGGCACCAAGCTAGCTACTCTCATAACAACCCATCAAATGTCACATACCCTTGCAAGTAGATTCTAAGACTCACTCTATCTCTGTATTTCACTTTCTCCTTCTTCTCCCTGTACATATGAATACAGACACAACTTCAAATAAAATTAGGTTGAGAGAACCTAGAAGGCCTCTATCCAAGATTACAAACAGGGAAGACCCAGAATTCCTGTCCACATCAACCTGTCTCCTGTACTATGCATTAACAAGATGGAGTATAGAAGTCAAAGCTCAACACAGCTGGTGTGAGTATGGCCCATGAACTAGGAAGTTTTTGTATTTTTCTAATTGTTGTCAGAGAGACATCATTCAGTAAATGATGGGAGCAGATGCAGAGACCCACAGCCAAACATTAGGTGGAACTTGGAGACAGAGGGGTCAAGGATATCAGGAGAATACAGCTCACAGAATCAACTATTCAGGGTTCACAGGAGCTCAAGAGATTGAAGTGGCAATCATGGAGCCTGTAGGGTCTGCACTACAGTCTCCTCTTCATATATGTTATGGATATGTAGCTTGGTGTCCTTGTGGGAATCCTAACAGTGTGTGTGTATGTATGTGTCAAGGGGGGGGGGTGTCTCTGACTCTTTTGCCAGCTCTTGGGACCCTTTTCTCCTACTGATATGGGGATTTGTGCCTAGACTTATTGTAATGTCTTATGCCATGTTCAGTTGACATCCCTGGGAGGTTTGCTCTTTTCTGAAGGGAAATTGAGGAGTGGATCTGGGGAAAAGGTTAGATGTGCGTGGGGAACTGGGAGGAATAGAGGGAGAAGAAACTGTGGTTGGGATATACTATATGAGAGAAGAATAAATAAAAAATGGAAAATTATAAATGATATTTTAAAGACTCATAAACAGTAAAGGATTTCCCACTACTGTGCCCATAAATAAAACTTTATTGAAACATGTCTGCACACTTAGATATTGCCTATGGCTGCTTCTACCAGGCACCAGTAGAGCTGAATAGCTATGACAAGGACTGTCTTGTAAACAAAACCTAAAATATTTGCCTCCTGGCTTTTGCAGATAAAGTTTCTGATCCTGTCCTAAATTGGGAGCCTTCTATTCTGCCACACTAGTCTCTCATTGTGCTGTGCAGCACAGAATACACACAATGGATGGAGTGAAGCGGGAAGGTCAGTGAGAGGACAAGAATATCACAAAGAGGAAGGGACTTTTCCCCGTCACTTTTCATTTGAGACTTGTAATCAATGGCATGGAGAAGGCTGCTTGTTTCCTCTTAGGCTGTAGACCTGAAATGCAAATGCAGAATAGCAGGGGAAAAAATGTGCTACTTGGAATATTTTAGGAATATTTTCGTGAAAAGGATTTTCCAGTGGGCCAGGGGCAAGAAGAATACATGGATAATAAGATGTTAAAGTCTCACAGAGCTGATATATTTGTACAAAGATAGTTACATTCCTAATCTAATTCTCATCTAACCATTTTGCTAGGAGGATGTTTAAGAACAAAATCAAAGAACTGCATACTTGTCCACCCTGACGCCAAAGAGCTGGCTATGCTGCTTGGCATGTGGCAGCTCTCAGCAACTCACTACAATAAAAAGTCAAAAGAACCTCTCTCTAACATCCTCTAATTTCTGTCCCTCCTATAGTAAACTTGAATTAAAAATGCACTCTACTAATTCTTTATTCAAGTAGTTTATGCTTTGCTGTTTGGGGACAACCTCTATCAGGGTTTCAATCCACAACCAGTTAGAGGGATGAGACACATTGAGCACTTTGCATCTACTCTGTTCCAGCATCTAAAAATTAAGGCAGGAATTGGACAATACATCCATCTTACTGTTTCAGAGGCAAAAGCAACAGGGTTTCATATCTATCTACTACTTACCAACCAACCAATAATATGGCATGACAGGCTTCGACCCATGTCAGCTCTAACAACGTCATGCTTAAACAAAAATATTGATGCCTGAGTTTTAAAGATCTCATTTTGAAAAACCTTCCCTTTTTCTCATCTTTTCTCTCCTTCCCTCTTTTTTATTTCCACCCTCTGAGTTATCGTGTCACATTTTCAAGGTTGTGTCAACTATAAAGGTGATATGTCAAAGTGCCAATCAGTTTACTAAGGTAAAAAATAAATGTGCTTTCCTCTAAACTGAAGTTTCCTTAACCTCATTTTATAAATAAATGGCTGAAAGTAGACAGAAAGAAAATTTGGGCATTATCAGTTGTCCACATTTGAGGACCACTATCTGAAAAACCATACGCCAAAAGCTGAAGGAGTTTCTGTGCGATGCTTTGTCATTAGGGTCAGTTTGTCAGGTAATTATCCTCTGAGAATTTTGGACTGCAGTCTCCTTTTTTTGTGCTAGGGAAAGCTAAGGGATATGCCCCATGCCCAACCCCACTTTCTGGTTCTCAGTAAAATTTTTCTCGTGTCAGCTCATGCCCCAGCGCTTTTGAGGGCGTAGGAGTCCAAATGTTCTTCCACATCGGGTCATCTTTTCATTTTGAGATTCCCATTGAGCAGAGTCAAAAGAGCAGCCTCCATAGTGGTTGATGGGGGCAGGGGGATTGGGAAGAAAGGGACAGTAGAGTCTGACATTTATTTGAAAGGGTCCAGGGATGAAAACGACAGGAATGGTCAAATAAATTTCTGTCAGAGGACTTCTTCATCTGGACTACTTCTTTCTCCCTGAGCCCAGATAGAATGAGACACATAGACTGAATGAATACTATTTCTTCCACATAAGTAAGACTACTTGTCAAATGTACAGACATTCTGTAACCAAATTCACTTAAATATTGTAGTTGATTCTCAACTTTTCTTTGTGTATTTTGTAAATAAATAGTAATTAAGAAGGCAACCTTAGAATTTAAAGATATTTTCTTTCATATTTAAAAGGGATATCTAAAAATCCAAATCCAAATGATTAAGTCAGAGGGAGCCAGCGAAGGGTTCAGTGGGTAAAGGAACTTGACACTCAAGCCTACTGACCTGAGTTCAAGTTCCAGAAGTCATGTGAAGGTGAAAGAGCAGAGCTGACTCCACCAACTTTGCTTCCTACCTCTACATAAGCACCAGGGCATATGTTTGGCCCCCACATCATCCATATGCATGCACAATAATAAGCAAAAAATTAAGAATTAAAAAAATAAAAACAAAAGAAAATATCCAAAAGGTCAGAATAAAAAAAACCACACATTATCTTAGGGTGAATGACACAAAGAGCTGTGGAATTTATCTTCTAAACTAGTTCTAAAAGTAGATCATTAACACAGATGGCTTTAGAAAAGAGACAATCATTGTCAACCTCCATGAATACACAACAAACAAATCATGACAAACAAATCTAATATCCTTTGACAAAAAAAGAGCCACTAGACTGATTGAGCAGTGAAGCACTGCAGAGAGGCTGTATCTGGATTTCAATAAAACAGATGACAAAGACACCATGATAGTCTGGTCACCAAAAGGAAAATGTGGACTAGATAATACTGTGGTGCATCCATTAGGATTCTTTTGGCAAAGGACCTAAGACTAGTGCCAACTGGCTGAATCACAAGAACTACTATTATGTAACAGTCTGGGCCCAGCTCTGACTCCGGAATAGACGGACAGCATGCAGGAGACATAGTCTTTCTTATGTTGTGTCTCCATTCTTGCCTCCAATGTTAGCATGCTTAGCCAGGACCTCCATGCCTGGTACCTTTCTGTGCCACTCTGTTTCCCCAGTTTCTGTTTCAGCCAGAGTCCTGCTAACAAGTCTACCAAGGTCTTGACTCTAATCTCACTATGCTATCTTAGGGTATGTGCCCAAACATGTAGCCAGTGGAAGTTCATATTCCCATTGACCACATTTGGTTATATGACACGGAACCAGTGTAGAATGCACACTCAAAATCATAGAAAGTGACATTGCAATACACACACTATTCTCATACAACCATCTATGCTAGATGGAGAAGAAAAAAAATGAATGTTGAACATCAGTGGATGCTTAAAACATGTAGTTAAATGTGGAAAGATTTTTGTTCATGGATCATTATGTCAGCTAGGTGAACACTGATATATACTCTTGGGTTTTGCCTTTGTTTTAGTGATTTACTGATTTCATTGAGTTGATATTTATGATACTTTTGGTTGATACAAGAGTATACTTAATTTCTGAGTGCTTTTTAATGCTGAATGCCTTAATAATGACACAAATATGACCTTGCCATATTAGATCAGTTGACCAACATCTAGATGATGGAATTTTGCATACATAAGGTATGTGATGGTCAAATATCAGTTATATAAATACAGTGTCAAGGAAACTTGGTAGAACAGTAGTTAATTTGGAAGAAATAAAACCTTCAGAAGTTTCAGTTAGCTACCAGATTAACCAAAAAGTTACTGATAAAGGAAATTTTAGGCTGCAGTATTATACTAAACTCAGAAAGTCAAATGCCATGTTTGCTCTCATATGTGGAGCCATCTATTAAAATTAAAGGTGTGTGTGTGTGTGTGTGTGTGTGTGTGTGTGTGTGTGTGTGTTAGAGAGAATGAGAGAGGGAGTGGTGCACAGCACTGGATTACTACATGGTAAAATCAAAGAATATATTTTACAGGAAGAAAATTAAATAGACCTGAAAATACCCCGAAGATCAATCAAGAAACTGGAAGACAAAACACTTTGGAAACTCAAGATATCTATTTTTCTTTTTCTTTCTTTTTTTAAATTTTTATTTATTTGTTTGTTTGTTTGTTTGTTTATTTTGAGACAGGGTAGCCTGGGTAGCTACTGTGTCATCCTAGCTGTTCTGAAACTCACTTTGTAGACCAGGCTGGTCTTGAACTCACATAAATCTGCCTGTTTCTGCCTCCCAAGTGCTGAGATTAAAGGTGCCACAGATATCTTAACAGAAAGAGATGAAGGAACTCACATATTTTGTGTGGAGAAATATATTGAAATACTATAGTATGTATCTTTAAAGTTCTCAACGGCTTGTGTATGCATGAACAGTGCTTACATAATAGTGTTCTCCTTTTCTTTAGCTAACTATACTGACTTGAGATGATTCTCACTTGAAGATGCCACCTAGAGAGTTTCAGCTTGGTAGGAGGTTGAGTGGCAAGCTGGAAGTTTGCATAAGGGCTCTAACAATGTCTGCTAGGATAGACTGCGATAAGCACAGACAACCAAGTTCCTGGAAACCTCACTTACTCTGTCCAGCCATGCTATTCAGAGGAGATGAAGTTTGACTAAGCTATGCAAAAGTCAGAAATGCACAGAAACGTGAAACTTTAGTCCCCAAAACTGGTCTCTAGTAAAACACAACACTTGCATACTCTTAAATACACAAGGGTAAAAGTAAGAATGACTTGGACGCATGGAGTCCAAAGTATCAGACCCATTAACTCAGCAATTGTATAGGTCAAGTTCCTGCTTTATTCTTCTCTCCTTTTCTCCTCCACAGGGATAGTCTAGAAACACCTTTCAAATAAGTGTGGTGTGTCTGGCATTTGGAGATTATTTTTGTGTGTATTTTTAGAATTATATGTAGCTTGAAGGAATCCTTTACAGAACTTTTTTTTAAATAAATGTTGTAATATAAATATTCCATCATATTTCAGGGATTAGGCTTCATATGCTGTTTATACTTCAAAGGAAATGACTCTGGCCATTCGTTCAAATCCCTCTCATTTTGATATCAGCATTTCTTCTTCTTTAAAAATCTGTATGGTAGGGGTGCTGGATCTGAGAGATGGATTAGTGGTTATGAACTTGGCTTTGCTTTCTCTTCAGGATCATTGGCTGCTTTGGTTCATGTGAGAGGAGGGAGCAGAGGCAAGGAACAAGATTAGGATGTCTGTGAGTATGATGGAAACGGTCCTCGGGAAGACAGACTTTGGTGACTCAGCCCAACTTTATTCTAGAGTATAGGGAATAAATAGGATGGGGGGGCCTGGGGACAAACCCTAATTTACATTAAGTGGGAAGGTCCTATCACAAGGCTTCATTTATGGCAGTAGGGTTCTATATCAGAGCTCTTAGCACAACTCTTTTAGCCGGAATCTGTGGCAAGGGTCAAGCTAAAGATCAATCAGCATCTTGTTTAGAGATAGCTTTTAGATAAGGTCAGTCCTCCAAGGCCCAGGGGCATTCTCCAGATAAGGGCAGGAAGAAAGCAGGAAGTTTCTCTGGGGTGAGAAGGAGAATTCAGGTGCCGAGCTTTTGGAAAAAGCTGCCATGATAGCCTGCAACCTCTGATCAGCCAACAAGACTTACTGGTCTTGCAGAGATGGTTGTGAGCCACATGGTGAGCTGACAAGCATCTGTTAATACAATTCTAAGAGATCTGATGCCCTCTTCTGGACTCTGTGAGCACCAGGCACATATATGGTGAACAAATATATATGTAGCCCAAAGAATCATAGACATAAAATAAAAACAAATATGAAAAGGCAATAAAATAAATCTAAATAGTATCCCCTCTGTTCAAGTCAAGCCTCTTGACCTATTTTACTTTCTGTTGACCTATTTTAATCTCTGTTGACACCTTTCCTTCTTTGGACTATGTCTATCTACTTTCCTGGTTCCATTGTGTCCAACACTGTTGACAGAATGTTGTTAATTCATGGTTTGATATGATTTAATATTTAGCAAAGAGAGACTGCCAGGGATGTGCCCTTTGGGTAAACCCATAAAGAGCCCCATGCATTCCTTGGCACACAGTGGTTGATTAATAATTAAAATCAAAGCTGAGCTCTTGTGGAAGGGACAGGGAGGAGTCTCTTTTCCTGGTAATTTTTTACATTGCTTCACATGCATCTGTGGAAACCCCTGGGGCTGCAAGTCAGTGCTTAGATTCCTTAAAAAGTGTTTTTACAAAGGTTTCCATCTATAATCAAAGCAGCCATAATGAGTCAACCTGGGAAACATGATAATTTCTCCTAAGGGTTAAATTGTTTCAAATCAGAAGTCAAAATTATATTTATACTAATGACAACCTTAAAAATGTAACACAGCATTCAACTTTTGCATAAAAATTGCACATTTTAAATACCAAAAGCTTGATGTGAATTTTACACTCTGTTTATGTTAAACCAAAAAAGTGAACTTAAAAGTAATCATGTAAATTGAATGATAATAAGAGTTCTTTTATATTTTTAGACTACTTCAAATGAATAATTTAAAAGGCATCAAGCAAAATATTTTATTAACATAAAGTTAATGGTATATTTTTATAGTACCTGATTTTCAAAAATTTGCACTGAGACATTATCATAATCAGCTCATGTCAGTTGTATGCCATTTTACATACACTATTTTTGAATAAAGTTAATGCACTCGTTGGCACAGAAGCTCAGCTTAAATCTTATTCCTCAACTATCACTGCTGGCCTTATTAAAATACTTTTAATTTGCCAACTTGCGCGTAAATCTGGAGTGAAGATGGCTTTACTCTTTGAAATATAATTTCTATCAGTAGTGTTTCTGATGATATAACAAGGTCACATAAAAATTGAACCATTTTTGTTAAAATAGGAAGGAAAATCATAAGATTCAGCAGGTTACCCACCATGAAATGAAGCAGGAAATATTCTCACACAGAAATTACTTCATCATACAAATAAAACTTTATGGTGGTTACTACCCTGTAAATTAGGTATTTATTCCTTTCCTATTAACGTGGTTTTTCTCAATATGTTGAGCTGGGTTATAATATAATTCTGTAAATTACACGTGCTAAGGGAAATTGGCTCATTTTCACATTTGAATTTTCATATATAATAATTCTACAACAGATTATATTTTATATAAAATCAGGCAATTATTGAGCAATTTTCCTCTCATATGACAAGATAATAGAATAAATAGCCTTTGATACTACAAACGGTTCTACCCTCCTGATTAACACAGGGATTTAATATTATAGGTTTTTTTTAATTTTATAGAAAGGGGTAAAAGATAGCAAACTTACAAAGTCAGTTTAGGATCTGATTTATGACTTGGCCCCTTCATTTAGTTTTTCAATGGTCAGCATCAAACAGCCTCTTTCTTATGTGTATCTCCTGGTAGAAATGCTAAGATGGGGGTTAACCTGGACAATCTAAATCCAATTTGAACATCATCATTTTTTAATATCCCCTCCAAAAAAGGAGGCATGCTCTACTAGAGAATGCTAAATACCCCATAGTCCAAGTGTATGTGTGTGTGTGTGTGTGTGTGTGTGTGTGTGTGTGTTTTCTCTGTTCTTCTACCCAGAGTGCTATAGTAAGAGTCATATTCCAAACTTAATTTTCCACATCAAGTCTAAGAAATATTTTGTACTGAAGTCAAAGACCCAGAATAGTCTTCCACAAGCCTTTAAATAAGCGATGGGTGAGGGAAAAAGAGTATGTATATATTATTACTCCCAAGGATTTCTTTAAAATTCTATTGTTTGTCCCTAAGAAAGGGACATTTCCCCCCCCCCCTTTTCTGTTGATGTTTTAAACTTTCTGTTTTCTTAGCTTCTAGCTTTTCCCCCCTTCCCTCTGGTGTATGTGTTTTAGTTTAATAGTGCTTTTGAGTGCCCAGGTACCGCTGTGATAAGTGCCACAGAAATACTTATGTAGAAAGATAGATTACTTTGAACTGGCTTTCATTCTCCTTTTTCCAAACAAAACTTTCAGTGTCAGAAAAAAGAGTCAGACTTGCTACTGGTTTATAAAAATCAATGGTGTTTTTGTCTGCATAAGAAGTGTGGGATTATGTCAAAGAAATGATATAATTAATATTTGATTTCTAGCTGATGAAGGCTTCTCTTCAGCAGGAAACTAAATAAAACAAAGAAGAATGTCTCTAGTCTACCGCTGATCAGGTTCCTTTTCTCTACCTTTAGTGCAAGATTTATAAGGAATTGAAAGGGAGTAAGTTACTGTAGCACCACAAAATTAAAACCCAGAAAGTAGTAAACTAAATATGCTATCAGAGCTGCTAGAGGACTGACTGTACTCGGAGCTCCACAAACAAACTTGGCATGTTTAATTACCCTTATCAAAGAACATAGAACTTTGATAATATACTTTCTAAAATTGCTGGGACACTTGAGAGTAGTTGGGATTAAAAATTCCAATTGATGATGCATCAAAATAAAATCTAAAATGATGATGAGGATGTATATGGTGTCCCCGGGAGCTTTCCTTTGGCCCTTTATGGTGTTTATAATCACCCAGTAAACATTTGAAGCCACAACATGTTCAAATGATTAATTTTAAAAAAGAAACAAAGCAAAAGGAATTTGGTATGTGCAAGCCAGTGGCCTACTTCAAAGATTCCACAAGAAGGGAGCACTTTGTGATGGAAATTCTTTCCCTCCAGGGTCTTCCCTGCCACTCGGTATTCAACATGGTCTCCTACATTTTGCCTAGCATAGTTCAGCTATCTTCACTAAAGAAGCCAGACAATTCTTAAAAAAAGAAAACCAAAAGAAGAAGGAAAGAACAAAAAAGAGGAAGATGATAGAGATCATTACAGAGTCAGTTTCATGGAAACCACTTCACCTTGGGGAGCAGGTATGAAGCCAGAACTCTGGTGATGCACAGGGCAGTAACTCGCTTGCATAATGTTTGTGTGCTTTGAAACCAAAGAGGAGCATTTTAATTAATCTCAAGTTCTGTTTTGTCGGAACTGTCAACCTTTGACTATTTATGAAACTGTTTAAAAGCCAGTTTATCCTAGGAACATTTCTAGTCTTCTAAATCCAATTTGAACTTGACCTTGTATCCCCAAGCTTACCAGGCAAACTCTCAAAGTATGCTATTTTGTGACTACTGATGCGTTCAAGCCTTGTAATCATTATTTATTACCCAACTGCACTTCAATGCTAGAATGTGAGCCTTAAATAGCTGGATTTTCTCTTCTTACAAAGCCCTGTCACCTGAACTGCATGCTGGGTCCGGTCCTTGCTGATTATTTTCATGGCTCTAAGTGCTTAGATGCTTTCTTTCATCCTCTTTTGTTTGCCTGGAATTTCTAATTGCCTCCTCTGGGAGTTTCCTTTAGTCCCACCCTACCCCAGCCTACTAAACAGGACTCTATGGTCCACTGTGTGTGTGTGTGTGTGTGTGTGTGTGTGTGTGTGTGCGCACATGCACATCCCTTTGCACACACCTTCTATTCACCCCAGATCCCATCATATTTTAAGATGTTTTCTTTCATACCTTAAGCCTACTGTTTTCTATGTCTGCCCTAGATAGTTTTTGTGCCAACTTGACAAACTTAGAGTTATTTGGGAAGAAAGACTGTCAATTTGAGGGGTGGGGGGAAGCTTCTATACAATTTTCCTGTGGGCAACTCTATAGTTCATTTTCTTAATTACTGATTGATGTTGGAGGGCCCAGTCCACTGTGGGTGGTGCCTTCCAGGTACTGATGGCCCTGGGGTGCTATAAGAAAACGAGATGAAAAACAGCTTGATATTGGCATAAAAACTGACCTGTGGACCAATGGAATCGAATTGAAGACCTGACATTAACCCACACGCCTATGAACACCTGATTTTTGACAAAGGGATCTTCTGAAACTGAGAAGCTTCTGTAAGGCAAAGGACACAGTCAATAAGACAAAACGGCAGCCTACAGAATGTGAAAAGATCTTCACCAACCCCACATCTGACAGAGGGCTGATCTTCAAAATATGTAAAGAATTCAAGAAACTAGACATCAAAATACGGGACAATCCAATTAAAAAATGGGCTACAGAGCCAAACAGAGAATTCTCAATAGAAGAAGCTCAAATGGCTGCAAGACATTTAAGGAATGGCTCAATATCCTTAGTTATCAGGGAAATGCAAATCAAAATGACTCTGAGGTACCTACCATCTTACACCTGTCAAAATAGCTAATATCAAAAACACTGATAACAGCTTATGTTGGAGAGGATATGGAGCAAGGGAAACACTCCTCCACTGTTGGTGGAAGTGCAAACTTGTACAGCCACTTTGGAAATCAGTATGGTGGTTTCTCAGAAAACTAGGAAACAATCTTCCTCAAGACCTAGCTATAACACTCTTAGGAATATACCCAAGGAATGCTCAATCATACCGCAAGGACACTTGTTCAACTATGTTCGTAGCAGCATTATTCACAATAGCCAGAATGTGGAAACAACCTAGATGCCCCTCAACTAATGACTGGGTTAAGAAAATGTGGTACGTATACACAATGGAGTACTACTCAGCAGGAAAAAACAATAACATCATGAAATTTGCACCCAGATGGATGGAACTAGAAAATATCATCCTGAGTGAGATAACCCAGACTCAGAAGGACAAACATGGTATATACTCATTCATACGTGGATACTAGATGTAAAGTAAAGAATGACCAGACTACAACTCACAACTCTGGAGAAGCTAGCTAACAAGACGGACCCCAAGAGGGACCAATGGATCTCCCTGGGAAGGGGAAATAGTGAGATCTTCATGAGAAAACTGGGGATTAGGTGGGGGTCAAGGGAGGGTAGAAGATGGGGTATGAGAACATAAGGGAACAGGATGGTCAATCTGGAACAGGGATGGAGTAGGAGAACAATGAAAGAGACACCATGATAGAGGGAGACATCATGGGGATAGGGAAGAACCGGGTGCTAGGGAAGTTCCTAGAAATTCACAAGGATGACCCCAGCTTACACTACTAGCAATGGTGGAGAGGGTGCCTGAACTGGCTTACCGCAGTAATCATATTGGTGAATACCCTAACTGTCATCATAGAGTCTTTCTCCAGTAACTGATGGAAACAGATGCAGAAATCCACAGCCAAACACCAGGCAGAGCTTCAGGAGCCCAGTTGAAGAGAGAGAAGAGAGATTCTATGAGCAAGGGGCATCAGGATCATGATGGGGAAGCCTACAGAAACAACCAAACCAAACTAGTGGGAACTCATGAAATTTATATGAATACCTGTGGAGCCTCCACAGGACTGGACTAGGCCCTCTACATAAGCTAGACAGTTGTGTAGCTTGATCTGCTTAAGGGGCCTCCTGGCAGTAGGATCAGGATACATCCCTGGTGCAGGAGCCATCTTTTTGGAGCCCATTACCTATGGTGAGACACCTTACACAGCTTTGAGTCAGGGGGAGAGCCTTAGATCTATCTCTACTGAATGTTACAGGCTCTGCTGACTCCCCAAGAGAAGCCTTACCTACTTGCAGGAGGGAATGTGGGGTGGGTTGGAGAAGGGGAGGCTGAAGGGGTGGGAGAAGGGAAGGGAGGAATCTGTGGTTGGTATGTAAAATGAATAAAAAATTTTCATAATAAAAAAGCAATCAACAACCAAGCCAGTAAGCAGCACTCCTCCATGGCCTCTGCATCAGCTCCTGTCTCCATGTTCGCACCATATAGGAGTTCCTGACCTGACTTCCCTTGACAATAGAGTGTGACTTGAGAGGTATAAGCTGAAATAAACCCTTTCCTCACCAAGTTGTTCACAGTCATAGTGTTTATTAAATGTGAACCCTAACTAGGACAATGTTGTACGGCAAGAATTCTAAGCATAAAATCAAACTTTTAATGAATGTTCATCCACATATCTTTCACATTGCCTCACACAATTCTTTGTTATTCAAGTTCTAAACCACACGAACGAGACGGGATTAAAATTATTACCCTCATTGTAAAACAGAAATAGTAAAATATATTGTTTTTGATGGACAGCTTATAACAATCTCCCTTTTCTTGAGCAGACATTTTATATAATGCAGAGTCTTTGGCTGTATGTGCTAAGTGTAAAATAAGACACTTGACCTAAGCTGGAACAATGAGAATTTATTTCTCCACATGAAGCTGGGAGAGATGAGTCTAGACAAGAAAAGAGTCATTGTTACATTTGGGTGACTGGTCTTGTAGCTGTACCTTGCAATTCTGTCACATCCAACCCTGTAGACTGAAGACATGAAGACAGTAATAGAATTATTCCAAGACAGAGCTGCAGAGAAGAAAGTGCCCAGTAGATAGATCATTTACTGTTGTTCCTCATGTTGGATCCAGACATATTTTAAGAATTTAACTCCATTGTTCCTTTTCAGAATCATAAGGTATTCTTTGTTCTTATCATTAACACTATCTAGTCTGTATTATCTAGCTCAGGTTCCTTTGTTATTTATCATGGATGGTTCCTTGTGGTTTCAAAATAAGAAGGTATGGTCAGGCTTCATGTGTCTTAGGGAAGACGTTGTCAGGAATGTGCTCTCTGTCTTCTCTCCTTTCCTGTATCATTGTCTATTGCTCATATAACAAATTACCATAAAATTAGTAGCTTAAACTAATATACATACTTCTAGCTTAGATGTCAGGAGGTCAAAAGTCTAATATGTCTTAATGGCTTAATAAGCTCATAATATTAATAGAACATCATTTCATTTTGGAGATTCTAGCTCCTGGCAGCTGACTATGCTCCTTGGCATAGTCCCTTTCAAAGACAGTGACCTTCAAAGACAGTAGGATCTTTTTCATAGTACTAACACCTAGTCCACCCTCTGCCTCTTCTTTCACTTTTAAGAAACACATGAATACATTAAATGTTCCCAGATAATCCAGGATAATATCTTCATGTAAAAGATCTTACTTCTAACATATTTATGGAGTCCTTTTGTTATAAAAGATATCCTAGTCACAGTTTATGGGGGTTAGAAAGGGAATATTACTGAAAACAGTGTGTGATGTTTTTCCACCCACTATACAGACTCTCAAACCTCAAATCAGCAATTATGACTTGTTTGGCCATGTATTCTATTTCCTACATTTTTCTCACTTCTAATAATAATAATAATAACAACAACAACAACAATAAAATGTACCTACAAAATACACACACATAAACATACAGAAAGCTGCTAGAGTACAGTTCCCAAATTCAAGTCTGAAATTTGCCTGCCTTGTTCAGTATTGTTTTCTCTTACAATGAAGCCTGGTGTGGTGTAGTTGTTCAATAAATATCCTGTAGAAATTGAGCATAATGGCTCCTCCATAAATGCTAGCATCTTTCCTCCCATTTTTCTTTTCTTTAGTTTGAAAGATTTAAAGTAATAGCACAGAGTATTCTGTTTCAGACAATAATGTCTAACTTTAGTGGAGGTGTTTTGTGTATGTTCACATCCTTTGGGTTTGTTAGACCTGGGATAAATTCTTTCTTCCTGAAATCACTATTTCTTTGGATGAGAAAGAACATAAAAACAACATCATGATATATCATGTGAAAAGCAACACAAAAACAAAGAACCCAAAACAAACAAACAGACAAACAAATAAACAACTCCCCCAAACCAAAACACTATACTAAGCACTTTGCACAAGGGTCCTGATATAGGAGGCTCTCTCACAGTGGTGTCATATGAGATTTCCCATAGAACCTGCAAGAATATGTGGGCATTCCTTTAAATCTGTTCTTTGGTAGGAAAATGTGCTGTTTCCATGTACTAGCTTTGGGGTGTTTTTAGAGCACCAAACAGAACCCCAGTGCAGGGCTGTTTTCAATGTTCTTTATTTAATTCAGTGTGCTGGCTTTATTTTAGATGGCATTGACTTCTCCATCTTTGTATTCCAAGTATGAACACTATCCACAACAGAAATGGAGACAATCCTGTTTTTGAAAGTTAACACATATTTTGAACCACAGACAACGTTATCACTGGCCCAGGAGATACTGGTGCCATGTAAATTTTCTTGAACCCATTTCATTGTCTATTTCTAAATTTACACCCTTTTTTCACATACGTTCTGCTGCCTTGAGACAACCTACTTAGCTCCACCTGCTTTATTGGTTATTGATCATTTGTTTGCAAATTTTCCTTATCACCACAAATGACTAGTATTTTCATTGGTCTTCCCAGGCTCATTTCTTGGTGTTTTCTTTTTGCACTTGGTCACTGTTTTTCCTCAGGGGATAAATGCAGAGAATATTAATACACTTCAATCCCAGGGTACTCAGCCTCAGTTAGACTCCATCTATGAGTTACTTGTATCATTTAGGTCAAACTGCATGGAAACTTTGCAAGTTGAAATTTAAAATGCATGTGTAAGCACAAATGGCCCAGACAAAACAATGTTACAAAGTTTGGCTGAATTAACTTTTAGCCTCAATCATGTGTTTCCATTATCTTCTAATCAACTACAAAGTTGTAGGGAATAGATTTTTTTTTTCTGTTTCATTGGATGGGTCAGGTGATTGCAAGAAAGAAATTCTTTTACTTTTTTGCCTTTGCTTCTTATATTTTGAAGAATTTCCCCCCTTTTAGCCTCCTCTCACATTTCTTCTGGTATCAGTAGAGGTTCACCAGCCTCACGTGCAGTAAGAACCACTCACATCTTTGATTTTGAAATCCTAAAATCTCGCCGAAATATTGGTTCTTAATTATCCTTCAGTTCACCCTCATCACTTAACCATGTCCCTGCTTTCTACCTTCAAATCTTCTTCAGATCGTCCTCTTTAAATGAAGCTGCTCCTGGCCCTGCCACTGCTCCCAGAGCTATCTGCCTATAAAAGAAGACTATTCTACAGTCTTCACTTTCACTTTTCTTAACCTCCGTCTAATAGGGTTTCAACCCTCACTGATCAAAGGAACCTGCTCTCTCAAGGTTCACTGACAATTTCTTAATTCGAAGAGTTGATGGTTGTTCTTTTTTGGTTTCCTCCTCCATTTTGTTCTGACCTTAGCTTCTTCCACAAAATCCTTCTTTGTAAATCCCGAGGGACAAGCCCTTCCTCAGCCTCTCTATTCTAACCAAAACATTTTTATATATTCAACTTTAAAAAAAATACATTAAATATTGGGTGGAGCAGGCCTTTCAAAAAATGTTCTTTTATTCCCCCACATTGTGTGTGTGTGTGTGTGTGTGTGTGTGTGTGTGTGTGTGTGTGTGTGTGTTCACACATGCTTATATAGGGGATTGGTTATATAATTTTGATATAATTAAATATACATGGTTAAAATTCATGCTGTTTTCTTGGAGATGACTCAATATTATCTTACCAAAGGCTTGGAAAGCCCTTCGGTTAATAAACCTGTTTAAACTCGTTTTGACCCACTGTCCCCAAACTGACTTGACCTTATAAACTTTCAGCTCATAATTTTGAATAAAAACCAGCTGAACACTCAGGGAAATGTCATCAAAATGTAACAAGCATGTTTTTGGAGTCTGACCAACCTGATGAAATCTTGATTTACCACTTATTAGCTCTGTGGGCAAGCTAGTCTCCAAGCTTCTTCTCCTTCATCTGTAGTAACAAGTATCTCAGAGCCATCTTTTGAGGATTAGTAAGAGTGCAAAGGAATTGCTTCATGTGGCACCAGGCACACAGTAAGAACACTATAAATGTTGGAAGCCTCAGAGTCATCATTATTACTGTATAATAATTATTTATTTATGCATCTCTCACAGACAATACTACAGACTGTTTTTAAATTTCCATGACTATCCAGGTAGAGTGTCTTGTATAGTTTTATTCCAATGATACTGGGATAAATGAATGATATATACATCAGAGGGATGAGCTCCAGGAAAGGATGAATCACTGAAGTTGGTCTCCATTATGTGGTGTCATATGTAATGAGCCCATCGGACTTGAAGACATGACACTTCTTGGCAGATCAATGAAAACTCAGCCTATGTCTTTAATCCACAACTCATTTTTCAGTGTATGAATTCCTACAGTTAATAGATGGTTTATAAACACTCTGAGAAGAACTTGTAAATTAAAATGTATTATTTCCATCATTAACTGCTGTTTTAAAAATAGTCACTTGAATGAATTCATTTCCCACTCCTTCATTGAATTCTACTGTGGTTGGTATTATTAAGTCAGTGTGCAGCCATGGCCACAGAACTATGTAGCTCCTATATTCCTCCCAATGACACTTAAGACATGTCAAAACAGTGTCCTGTAGTTGTTCCGATGATGTAGGAATAAAAAAAAATCTCCTGTGAAAATATTAATTTGGGGGTTATCTTTTGTTTCTGTGTTGATTCAAGCTCTGTGGTTATTACCTAGGATATCCACTAAAGGAGGAAAGGAGTACCACATTTCATCTAGCATGTGAACAAAGTAGTTTTAGAAGCAAACGCCACATGGCAAAATAAAATAATGTTATGCAGCTTATTTCACATATCCCATAGCTCCTACATTTAGACTGAAACTGATCAAACTGATTTAGAAATAATTAGTCAAATCCCTTTTTTCCCCCTAAAGCTAACTCTGAATAACATCGAACCATCGTATTTTCACAAACACATCTTTCAGAATCTTTGCAAGCATAGTGGATGGAGTATATCCACTCATTGCCCCTCTTTTCTTGAACTTGCTTCAGTGGTTTCTAGTTCACGGAAACTGCTGACTGTGAGGATGTAAAACTGACCTCAAAACAGACACAGCCTTCTCTATCAAGTCTGTGTGGATTGCTCTTTTTAAGAAACAATATAGTGTCCTAAAACCTGAGTTTCAGCTTCAAATGCTAGTGCTGATACTCATAAACCTTCATGTTCAGCAAATGACCGAAGTGCTATGTGTCTCAGACTCTTGTTGTGTACGATGATTAATACTACCCACCTTATAGGATAACTCTGAGTATGCTGTGAGCCGTTTCTACAGTGGCTTTAACTGTGCCTGCAGTTTTCTCCCACTCACCCTCACCATCATCTCTACCTTTACCTGGCCAGCTTTGGCACATCCACAAGTTCAGATGCCAGTTGCTCAGAATGGTTGACACTACTCAGACCATCTAAATTGGTTCCCAAACCATTTTCTTCTAGTTGTTGTCACTATAAATTTTAATCTCATGTATTTTCCATTTTCTTTTTACCTCCCTTCATAGACTATGATTTTCTTGTTATGTTTAATATTACATCTCCACTGCTTAGTAGAAACCTTTGTATATTCTCGGTTAATATCAAGTTTACCATTGTATGACTGGCTAATATTCTCCAGCTCCATATAAATATGGCCAAGTCGTCTAAAGAGCACAGAGGCACAATTCTAATATAAGTTAGTGGGGGAATTGAAAGGATGTTAACACTAAACCAAGATGTGATGAATGGATAGCAGGAAACAAGCTTTTGAATGTCAGAAGCTTCTCATGGCTCCCCAAACTGTGCATTCTTATTTAATTACACTGTCCTGACTGAATCTGTATTCTAATGGGGCTTACATACTACAAGTTTAATCTAGTCATTCCAGGACTCTGTTTAAACTCAGGATAAGTGGAATGCTGAGATAAAACAAAATAAATGTTATATTCCATTCACCCAGATGTGGAATTTAATTTCCAAAAAGTGGAAATTTGCAACCAGCATGAGTAAGCAATTCAAAATGGAAGAAAAGTCAATCATCCCCCATGGTCTCATGGGACCTTTTATTTGTTGGTTAATTAAAATGACCTGAAGTGTTGAACCTTCTTTCTCTGGGGGATAATTTTAAATTCCTATACTTCCCAGGGGAATGACCATATTGCTTCACTCTCATTTTTCAATGGGGAAATAAGGATGCAAGCAAGCCAATTAGCATTTCTGGATTCAGAGTCTTCAGAGATTTTATTGGACCACCCCCCAACTTGCTATCAAAGATGAAAAAAAATGAGACCTAGAGAGAAAAATGCTTTCCTAAACTTATGCACATTTAGGTGTTTTTTTTCTCTAAAATGAACTGAATTCTTCTTAGTAGAAGATGAAAAAATAAGCTCATGGTAAAATTAATCTAGAATGCTCCATTTGTTAGTAAAAGCACTAGCCACCTGTAGTAGTTCTGGCTAGTAAGAGACCACTTAGACATTTGCCATATTGGTTGTGCATATTAAACTCAGGCACCTTCATGAAACTTTCACTACTGTTTCTATTTTGCATATGGGTCTAGAGAGGCTCCTAGGGTCTACTTGCACATGACTGCTGAGCTCTCACCTCACTGCAAAGTCCACACCTTTGACCCTGAGTCAGAAGTCTATCACAAGAGTCACTCTTTCTCACTGTCTGTTTTGGTTCTGCTTAAAATTAAGAATATTTCCATTTTTGAATGTTTAAAACATTGACCAAGAAGAACACTGTATAACACATGAAAATTATACTAAATTTCAGTTTCTGCAAATGAAGTGTAATTGGAGTATAGCCATACCCTTTTGTGCACATGCAACTGTTTTATTGTGTCATTGTTAATAAGTGAGACCACAATGGCAGCAAAACCTGAAAGATTTATCTCTTGGCCCGCTATGGAAAGAGCCCATGTGCCCCTAGTATTAATAATTAGGCTATATTGCTTCGCAAACCAAAAATGAGAAAGAAAACAACAAGGGAATAAATGAAGTCAAAGTTGAAGCTATGTGGCCCTAATTAAGACATCTGTATCACATCTTCCTCCCCACTTCCAAGGCTCAGGGAACATGGTGGAAGAGAAAACAAAAATAATCTAAGAACCTGAAGTTGGGGAAGACTGCTGTGAAATGTGTCTTGTGGACATGGCACAGCATGAACTCAATGCAGCTGTGGCTACTTTCACCAGACTGACTCATTAACGTGACATCCTGAAAGGAGGAAGGACTCCACCTTTCACTTAGGGACTGCTGACAGTTAATGGTGTGTAGCCACAGATACACTGCCCATGCTCCAATAAACATCTCCCACCCATGCTCATGCAGGCAACCCTAATTTACACCCAGTGGGTCACACACATGCAGAAACACATGAGAAAGTAGGGCAGGGAGGCCTCAGGAAGAAGAATTTCTGGGTAGCATAACGAAAGGAAATGGAGAGAGTAATGAGGACCTAATTTATTAAATACAAGTATTAAATTGTCAAAGAGTGGGAAAGAAAAAAACAACTGAATAAATAACAAAAGCTTAAAGAAAAAAAACTAAAGCTTTCACAGGGCCCATGCATGTCTGCACCAGGTCCTCTGCATGTATGCTATAGCTCTCAATTTAGTACTTTTATGGGACTCCTGAATATGTAAACAAATGGGTCTCTGATTCTTGCATCTTCACTTGGGGCTCTTTTGTTTTTCTGTTGACTTGTCTTGTCCAATTTCAAAATGATGGTTTTAATTTTATCTACTATATTCTACTTTGTTATGTGTTGTTGTTATATCCTAAAAGCCTATTATTTTCTGATGAAAGATGGAAAGGAAATGGATCTGTACAGGAGCGGAGGTGGGAGGAACCCAGAGAAGTAGAGGGAGAAGAAACTGCATTCAGATTATATTATATGAGAAAAGAATCTATGTTTGATAAAAGGAAAAATAGAAGCTATACAAGGCAGACAAACTCATGTATCTAAAATCAACAAAATTGCATTGATATATGAAAAACAAAGACCTAAAAGCAATGACCTGATTTATGTCACAAAAATCCTGTGCTGTTCTGTGGTGAATATAAGCATGTCATTCGTAAAAAGGTGATAGGCATTCCAGTTATGATGTGTTCTCTTACATGAGTCAGCTAACAAGAAAATCTTCTGATCCATCCTGACTCATAAAGTATGCTCAGGTTTTTAGGCACTTGTGAGGTCAAACTATTTTCATAATGTTACTGAGATATCATTAGCCTTTTCACACTCATTCTTCCATGAGAAAACTGGGGTTTTCTAGAGCCTTCAAAAATGTGATTTTTACCATAGCTTAAACACAGAACAAGAAATTCCATCTCCTATAACAAGTTGGTATTGAAGAGAATTGAGTATCAAAACAATGATACCTTTTGCAGAGTTTACTTTTTGTTTTAGAAAATATAAATGCTGATTTTAGCCTTATTTTTTGCCGTCCATAGCAACATAAAATGGTTAATTACTTTTGCCTATAAGTAGATGAATATATTTAAGAGGTCTCAATTTTAATTTCAGTGGAGTACAATAGATAGATATAACTGAAAGATATACAAAGTTTAACATTCTCAAAGCATTTTGAAGAGGGAATAAAGGTAGAGAACTTCTTGTAGTCAGAGTTTTCCCATCATCCACTGTGCAACCCCAGCCCTACTCCATGATATGTCTTTCTGATTATAGCTGAATCTCCAAGTGTGCATCTACATACGAATTACCTGGGAATCTATATTGTATCAGTTCTTTGTCCCGCAAACCCTCTGAAGTGTAGCCCAAGATGCTATATTGTATTCCCATATGATTCTAGTAGAATTTCATTTTAAGTCTGCACAAGGCAACCCGCCAGAGTTATTGTTGATGGTTTCTGGGGTGGGCTGAATCCCCACCATTATCACACCATACATATGTTGGACTTTTAATTACTTATTCCTTTGAAACATGATTGTATTTGCAGATGAAGTCATTAAAGAATTAACTGAATTAAAAGATGATGTTAAGATGACCTTAGAAGAAATGATCAATACATAAATACAGAGGAAGGCCCTGTGGGGACAGGAAGACTGCCATATACAAAGGAGAGTGACCTCTGAAGGAATCAAGTTTCCCATTACCTTGATATCAGATTTCTTGCCTCCAGAGTCACACAATATATGACATCTTATTATGACTCCAGCCACTTCCCCAGAAATCTAAATGCAGCCATTTTCTTTAAATCCATGTTTCTTCTCTATTTATTTGTATAAATTTTGTTCTTGTTGCAACTTTTCTTAACTTATTTTATACCTTTTCATCTCCTTTACTTCCAACTCTGCAAAGACCAGGTATATCTATCTTTTCTTTATGATACTGAGGGAAACCCCTCTGACTTTACTTGTTTCTATTCATTTTCTAAACTTATGTTTTGTAAAAGGGAACTACTAGAAATAAAGGGCTTGTGAGTGCTAACCTTAGAATATCTATTTCTTGGACTAATAACCTTGGAGAAAATGGATTAATATTAACAGTACTTTTTGTGTATATTTGATATGGATGTATTTGAAAAGAATTTAAATTCACTTCAATGCATCTTCTGATGACTGATAGTGCAGCAAAGACCTATATGGTCTGCTAAATCAATAGAGCTACACAAAGAGCATTGTTTTCTAACAGAATGCTGATGGGGCAGGATTGTGCTATATGTACATTCTCTGGAGAACCCAGGAGATCATGAAGCAGAACAGAAAGTATCTTTACCATTTTTCCTCAGTGGATGCACACTGATCACCAGAAGCACCATTTGGGAGGATGACTATGGTTGTTGGGTACTTCCTGTTTGGGAATGCAGCCTTTCCTACCTGAATGACTCAAGGCTGTAGAAACAATACCTAGAGACAATATCTTGGCAGAAATGCTGTCACACTCTACCCACTACACAGGTTCATACAGTCAAACAGCAAAGAACTGAGAACCTTCTGATGGGCAGTAGGAGAAAAATGATTTCTTTATCTTTAGACAGGCGTCCTGAATTAACAAATTAAGTTAAAAATCAGCTGATTTTTATTTTTTACATGAAGCCTACAGAGTCAGTATAATTACTCCACAGGTATGTGTATAAGATTGTGTTTAACACTTGTTAATGGAGAAAACTATTGATACTCTCCCTTCCATTTGTACAAAATGGGAATGCTGATGACAGCCATCTGCTACTCACAATGAATGTATGTCAGAATTACTGTTGTGAGGACTGTTAAAGTGTGTAAAGGGTGAGTCCTCTCAGTATTTCCCTTTATGAGAGTTCAGAAAGGATCATTACTGTTCTTTCAAGTCATATGGCAGGAGAACAGTATGACTAGCACTCAAAATCCTCTTCTGCCTGATACCAAAGTTTGTATTCTAAGCCCTGTCATGTATTGCTCAGAAAAACAAAATAAAACAAACATAAAGCTTCTTCTCCTCTTTCTCTTCTTCTTGTCTTTTGATATTTATACCTAAATGATGCTTGGTAGAGGACATAGAGACTAACAATTGTTAAGCACAGTTTTGGGAACAGACAACAAACATTTAATTCATTTTGTTTGCTTCATAGCCGGTCCTATGAGAGATTGAAACCAGAATTCTTCTAGGCACTGAGCTACCAAGATGAGTACTCAGAAATCATTATTCCAGCATTCAGCAAACACTTTGTACCATTTCACCATATGCATGAAGCCAGCAGGGGCCTCTTCTCATGACCTCTATATCTTCTTTTGATCTAATGGAAAGAAGCACCCGACAAGATGATTTTCAGGTAATCTCTGGCTTCAATGCAATAAATGTGTAGGTACTGAACTTGAAAGCTTGTGACATTTGACAGAATATCAATGGAATTGTTATGCACAGCTACGGTTTGGACTGACTATGTAAAATTACATCACAGCAGATGAATGGCACCATTTCAACAGCTATGAAATGATAACCTTGTCAGCTATGTTTAAGTTTTCGAGACACAGAAAAGTAGAAAATGCCCCATGGAACCACTTAGAAATGCAAGCCAGTCACATTTGCAATTACATGGATGTGACTTCTCATAAAACAGGGTTAATGTAGGAAAGCAAAGAAATCGAATAAAATGGGAAGCTGCAACCATTTCTCCAATTGTTACCTGTGCACAACTGTCACTTTGCTTCTTCTCAATGAACTTAATTATTATGCTTTAAATAAGACATTAATTAATAGAAGGCCCCAAAGCATAACCTGCTCATGAGTTTTAAAGGTGATTAAAAAAACCACACATACTATATTTTATATATTTATATACATATATGTATGTATGTGTGTATAAACTAATTTCCTTTGCATTTCTTTTTAAAGTAACAAAAAATAAAACCATTAAGTCTGTATCCAAACACTCCCAAGAGAACCCCATTAACACTAATGTCCTTTCTGAGCACTCCAGAATGTATCTTTAGATTTGAGGAAGTATGATTCCTTGAGCAATCTGACTTCTCTCTGATGCCTCTCTTCATCATGTCCAGATGTTTGTCCTTGCTTTCAATAGCATCAACCCAATAATACTTATTTCTGAAACTCTATGCAAGAAGAGCAACCATCACGACTCAAGAGGCCTCTGCTGCATACTGTGAAAAAGGCTGAGTTCACCAATCAGAACTGACAGGAGAGTTGCTAAAGAGAACATCCAGCACACAGAGTGATTATTAGGAGGTGTAAGATTAGCAGAGTCAGATTAACCTTGAAACTAGGGAAGGTGGGCCAATGAGTCTCTGCTTTAAATAAGTACTTCTGTCTATGTAAAAGGGAGGCTATTCATTCAGAAGAGCATGTGAGCATGTGTGCACCTGTGGGACACTTTATGAATCAAATGGAGACAGATATAGCCAGTCAACCATAATCATCTCTGCCTAGACAGTGCCAAGTAAGTTTATTACGAATTAACATAAGGGAAGGAAAAACAGGCTCTAAGGCTGACAGACCACTCAAACTGGGTCATAGTATTTTCCCACTGCGCTTGCATGTATGTCTGTATATACACAACATGTATGCACTGTTCATGGGGGCCGAAGAAGTTCTCAGTCCCCTGGACCTAGAGTTTAAGGTGGCTATGAGTTGCCACATGGATGCTAGACTAACTAAACCTGGGTCATCTGAAAGAGCAGCAAGTGCTCTTAACTACCGAGTCATCATGTCTCTAGCACCCATAGGAATTTCTTTTTTCAAAGCTTAGAATGATTGCAAGAAAAACTGAGTAACAGCTCATACACAAAGATAAAGGAGGATTGAAAATATTCATAAACAAAAAGTGAAGGTTGTATCCCAGTATCCTCTCCCACACTTAATAGTGTCCTGCTTTCTATGCTAGTCAGTTTAATGGCTGTGGTTTCTCTTTTGTTTTTCTTCCTCCTTTTATCCCTCCTTCCTTCCTTTCCTTTTTTTTTTTTTTTACAACTTCTGATTTCTAAAGATGCTGAGAATTCTTCCACAGTTATGATAGATTATCACTTCCCATTTGAGTATGTTTTATGCCCCTTGCTCCTTTGGAACAACATGGTTTCCTCTTTAGATCTCTGCAACATTTTTGTGTATCCCAAAGACAGTGATATGGATAATTCACTGGAGATAATGTATGTAAAGACAGAAAGTTCAACATTTCCCATTTAATCCCAAAAGATAACACCCAGATTAGACTACTAGCAATAGTGGAGAGGGTGCCTGAACTGGCCTACCCTGATAATCAGATTGGTGACTACCCTAACTGTCATCATAGAGCCTTCAAACAGTAACTGATGGAAGCAGATGCAGAGATCCACAACCAAGCACCAGGCTGAGCTTCTGGAGGCCAGTCAAAGAGAGGGAAGAGGAGTTATATGAGCAAGGGGGTCAAAAGCATGGTGGGAAAATCTACAGCGACAACTGAACCAAGCTCATAGGAAGTCACAAACTTTAGACTGACAGCTGTGGAACCTGCATGGGACCAGACTAGATCCTCTGCATATGGGAGACAGTTGTGTAGCTGGATCTGTTTGAGGAGTCCCTGGCAGTGTGATCAGGATCTATTCCTGGTGCATGAGCTTGCTTTCTGGATCCCATTACCTATGGCTGGACACCTTGCCCACCCTTGATGTAGGGAAGAGGGGCTTGGTTTTGCCTCAACTGAATGTACCAGGCTTTACTGTCCCCCCATTGAAGGTCTTATCCTTTTGGAGGAGGGGATGGAAGGTGGATAGATGGGGGTAAGGCAGGGGGAGGTGGAGCAGAAGGAGGAATGTGAGGGAGATCTGTGTTTGGTATGTAAAAAAAATTAATAAAAAAAAAAACTTAAAGAAAAGATAACTAAGTGGATGTTTATAACAAGAGCCAAGGATTTTTTTTTTCTATAAAAGTCCAGATAGTGAATACTCTTGGTTGCAGGATATAGGATCTTCATTGCAACAACTCTCCTCAATAAACTGTTAAATCATCCAGATACAATATACTAAGGGCTAGACCCAACTTTGTGCCAGTTCAACCTTATTTACTAGAGAGCATCTGGACCAGATTTGGCCCATGAACTATAGTTCGTCAACACCTATTTTTAGACAGAATAAATTTTTCTATTGCTTTGTGTGTACTATTTGAAATGAGTAAAGTACCACTGTGGCCCGATTCTGTATTCAACATTTCTTACAGTACCACACAGAATATTTTGATTTATCCTATCAGGGTGGAATTACCTGCATCCCTTCCACATTCTGCTTTATAATATCAATGAAGCACATCCAGTGATACACCTATTCCCTGTCATCTAGTGGTACACTTGTTTACATTATGATTAAAACGTGATGCTCCATGTTTTTAAACTAACTTTTTGCAATTTTTTGAACAAGTTAAGTTTTGATATAGTTAAATCTAGATGCAAGTCTTCACACAGCTTAGAGATCATGATGACTGGTGGCAAAGTTTATATGTTTAACTTTCACAACATAGTGACTTGATAGTTATTCTAGATCCATATAATTGTTTGTGATGCCTAAATTATATCTTGTACTGTATTGTGTTTATTAATGCTTAGCATTCTTGGGACTAAATTCTCTCTGCATTTAACAGTCTCAACATTTATCAAACCTAGAAATGTAAATGAAGTCAGATTGCTCCCTACTTTGCATTTTTAGTAAGTAATACCTGAAACAAATTTTATCCATCGCTATTTCTAATTTTACATTGCTGGGAATTTCATCAATTTTAAAATTGTAAATTATAGGACATTATGAACCATTATAAAACTTCTGAATAAAAGCAAGAAGTTCATTCACACATCCATTTATATTTCTATTTTAGGTAGCTTGTTCATGTCCATCTTATCGGAGTAGAAAATTTACGTTTAGAGCTTTCAGTGATGAGCAATTAGGAAGCCTTTTGTAAAAACTGGAAATGGTAGACTAACACAAACCATTTTCACATGTGTGTTCATGTATTAAAATTAAATGATTCTGTAAAGATAAATAAAAAAAGTCCTTATACTTGTACATACTCTGAGGATATCCAATTACATGCAACTATTTGTATCTGCAATCATCAGCCAAAACATATTTGATAAAATAAGACATGTACATTTCTTTATTGCAAATGAAAATAATTTAGTAATTTTACTAGATTGTTATACAAAAACATAAGTAGTGTCCCCACTCCAGTACACATTAGTTTTTAGGTTCATCATACAATAATATGTGAATAGACATGACATCTGGATCTCTGCTATTCAAACCTAAATTATATTCCTGTACCAAAAATCTCAAATTGACTTACTTCAAATCCAAAAGCCAACAAGGCATGATAACACAGACCTGTAATCCCAACCAATGGAGAGGCAAAAGA
This sequence comes from Peromyscus eremicus, assembly GCF_949786415.1. NCBI lineage: Eukaryota > Metazoa > Chordata > Mammalia > Rodentia > Cricetidae > Peromyscus > Peromyscus eremicus. The sequence continues at coordinate 21,333,888 of NC_081423.1, forward strand.
AGCAGATCTTGGTGTTCAGGTTGGGCAGTTTGATGAGATTTTTGTCTCAAAATAAAAAGTCAAAAGAAAGGTAAAGACTAGGGGCTCTTCTCTGCAGTAGAATTTCTGCTGAGCATGCTAGGACCTAAGTTTAACTCCTGGTACTGCAAAAGGCAAACAAGAAAGAACAAAATGAAGAGCCATGAACCATCCAAAATGTATACTTCACCAGCTCAGAGGTACGCGAGAGTGTACGCGCGCGCGCGCGCGCGCGCGCGCACACACACACACACACACACACACACACACACACACACACACACCCCTCTACCTATCTACCTCAGATGTTCAACTTCATAGGGTAAGTCCTCTCTTTACCAAGCCAGAAGTCAGGGCACAGAATCAAGGGTGCCTAGTCTCAGAGAACCAGATCCATCTAGTGTAGAAAAGAAGATGAGCATCTCTGGTCTAATCTCCACCCGGAAGATAAAAACACAGAAGACTGTCCACTTTCAAGGATGCCATCCTCCTCACTACACAGGTAGTTTTCCAAGATTAAACAAAGCATTATCCACTCTGACATAGCTATAGCCTCTTCAATGTCTTGTATTTCTGCAGTAAATAATAACAAATGCATGGAGTTTTTTGATTGGCATTCAACCAATGTCAATTTATTGTATAATTTTAGTGCTATAAAAATAATACAGCATCTCAGTCATTTGCATTGTCCATTTATTTCACATTTTCTCTATTCACTCTCCAAGAAATTTCTACAAAGGACCAGCTAAAGTAAGAAAGTTTGCACAGTGTCTAGGCATGATTACTCACTCTGGTTGTAGTAAGAAAAAATCAGCTTTCTACAAATTCATGAGTGAGGGTAATCAAGCACCAATAAATCATTGTTCATGAAGAAATTAGAATTTCATAAAGTTTTATGTGTTATAACATGGTCTTGTTCCCCAATATTTAACAATATAAAAATTGTTCTTCGCTCACAGGCAGTAGATTTATTTGCCAATGGGACAGAATTTTTCAAAATGTATCCTATACTATATTATTCTTGCATCTTACCATACTATGCTTTTCTTTTTATCTTGCAGTTATTGCTAATCTCCAATCTAAACCTGAAGATGATACTTATCCCCCTCTATCCCTATTTTGTCTCTATTTATTTCTCTGTGGATCTTTACATTCTTTCTCTCTCATGGATCTGTTTCTAATAGTTCTCTCTGGATCTCTAACTTTTAACACCCCCTCCTTTGCTCTGTCTCTTCTTCCTATTGTATAACTACAGTAAAAAAAAATATCCTACACATAACTTAAGCCATGGTCCCATCTTATTTTCCCTCTTGATTCTCTACAAATGAGACGAGCTATTCATTCACTGTCAGGAAGTCAAATTTTTGGAGGGAAAAGCTTGGTTTCCAAGCAGTGTCACCAGGAATACAAACCTCCAGGAAAAAAAATAATAAAAGACTGTTCCCTCTATGGTGCTTTCTGTTCCTTTGATTTAAAACATCACCTGCCACGATAGAGTGGCAATACTTCAAACATAGTCAGCTGGATATGGGATGCTTTCATATCTAACCTGCACAGTCCACTTCATGTAGGTTATGCCAGCACGAGCCTTCTGCATGGGAGAGGATGGAAAAGCTGACAACTTTCACCTGGAGGGGAATTTGAAAAATCACAATCTGCTCTGTAATTACCAGGACTACTGTTAGGATGTGATTGATTCCACACACAACAACATGTAGTGGTGTGGGATGTTGGGAGCACAGTATTCAGTGTCCAATAACCCTATGAGAAATGTAAAATCACACTCCATTCAGAGATGGGGCCAAAGAACTTCCTTGTAGAAGAACCAGTTCTTACCAGACTATGAACTAATAAAGGTTTGGTTTTTATTTTGCCCTCCTTACAACTTCTCTGTGGTACTGAAAGTCTTTGCTTTAATGCACCAAAATGGCAAGAATTCGCTCAACTATTAGAAGCTGAATACATTTCATAACTTTCAAATAAGTTAAGCTTCTAGGTATTACATATTAAATCATTCTATTCATGTGCGTGTGCTTTCATGTATTTCTGGGTAAATGTGTGGAGGTCAGAGAGTAAAGCTGAGGCTTCACCTCATGTGAGATAGTGACTTCCACTGGCCTGGCGCTCACAGATACAGATAGGCTCACAGATCCAGATACTGTCCAGTATGCCCCAGTTATTCTCCAGCTCAGCCTTCTAACTACCTGGATTATGGCCATGTACTGCTGAAACCACACACAGCTTTTTGTATAGGATTTTGGGAGTCAAACTCAGGTCCACATGTGAACAAGGCAAACAGTTTAGCAAATGAGATATCTCTCAAGCTCACATATTAAACTTCTTATCAAAATATATGTCTTGAATTACATAATGATTCATCAATAAACTACTGCATATATTACTCTGTTTTCTCATTGCTATGATTAAAAAAAAACTGGAAAGAAGCAACATAAAAAGCGAAGGGTTTACTTTGGCTCACAGTTTGAGTACACATTCATTGTGAAGGGGATGGCATGGCATCAGGAGCTCGAGGTAGCTGATCACAATGCAGTCTCCATCAGGAAGAAGAGATGGATGAAGGCTGCTGCTCACTTCATTAACTCCTCTTTATTCAATCCAGGACCCCAAACCATGGAATAGAGCCACTCACAATTAACACAGCACTTCCAGATACAGTTACCCTAATCCAGAGTCCCTCTCAGGCAGGTTGAGATCATCTTCTAAGTGACTCTAGAATTCATCAGTTGAGAGTGACCATGGAACTCTGGAGATTAACCGTGGAACCCTGCTTTCTTTCACCCTCATTTCATCTTGATTAACACGTTTGTCTCCAAAGACATAACACTACACTGTACAGAGATTATTTTCTCTTTGAACAGAGGCTTCTAATTCCTTGTCAGATTATTTTTTTTCACCTTCTAAAAAGCCAGTGGGCCCTCCCTCTTTGCATATGTCCCTCCTTCCCTCTATCTATTCTTCCTTCACCCCCTCCCCCTTCTCTCTCTCCCTCCTACTCCCTCCCTTTCCCCATTCCCTTTCCTTCCTTAGAACAGAAGCGTCTTCTGTTTCTCTTGAATGAGTACATGCTCAGGATGTGTGTGCCTCTGGCCAGCTGTGTAATCATGGGAGAAATGCACATTCATAGAAGGCAAGACCCAGAGACTAGAAGGCATTAGACCTTCCTAAAGTCTAAAGCCTGATACACTTAGAGCCAAACGTCCTGATTTATTTTACAGATTTCTTCAGAAGAAATCTTAAAGACCATTAAACTTGGGACTTTTTCAATGCTTATCACAGCATTACCACCAATCTTTACACCTGTGACCTTTGTTTATGATCCTATCTTGAGCTGTATATTACCTGACCAGGTGAGTGCTACTAAACAGTGTTTCAGTGTCCTTTAAGAAAGGAATATGCTCAGAGCCATATGTTAGGGAGAATAGTTTGCCACACATATTCAGGGTGAGAGAAACACACTAGGACACTGTTTCTGCAGTTTAAATGGAACTTGATGAAGGTCTGGCCTTAGGGGAGAGAGGAGACATGACTGTTCTCCCTCTAAGCTAAAAGATAGAAATCCAGGGCATTGCCTGGGGTTATACAGAAATACACTCCCCAAAAAAAAAGAACTCAGTAGATTCCTAGGTATTTCCTATGTGACCTTCCAGAATTTTCCTTGTGGTTAACAAGCACTTGTAGAGCACCCACTGAGGGTCTAAGAAGTACATTTTATACTGGAGACCAATGGAGTTTTCTCTAAAAGGAATGTTGCATATCTAATGCCATAGCATGTCCTTCTTTGCAATTTAACATATTTAGCTGATATCTGCAAGACACATGGAAGCTGAAGAATTATTTCAAATTCCATGCTAGCGATGGTCATGCATCCTGACCCACTTGCATTGACTTTACAGGACATTTTCAGCTTCCTTATGGGTATTAAATTATGAGTTTTCTATTATTCAATTAGTTCTTCCTGGCTCCTGGAAGCCAGAGTTCAGAGCTGAAGGCATGGTTAGATTCATGAGATATTTACATATATTCATCACAGCACACTCTTTAAGATGACACTCATTAGGGTAAAATATCTGATTCGCAGTGTGTTATGATTAGAGATACCACGATGATAAAGACTCTGCCACGGGGTGGCAAGATCCATGGCAATCTGACGTCCTAAGCACTCAAGGAAGGCCTCCTTGAGAAGAGCATTAAAAGAATGATGACTTTTTCTTTTCTCTGAGGCTGCAGAGGGGTCATTGTTCTTCTTATTAATATTAACTTCAATGCCCTCAAAGTGATAGTAAATGAGAATCCATGAGCTAAGAGAAGGGAAAAGATAGAATCCTTCCTGCCTACATTTGCTTAATTTCCTTCTGAGCTCTCCCAAAGTTCCTGATAACTGGAAGAAACCTTTTCAAACATTAAAAATAAAGTAAGTGTGACTTCTGTTTCACATCAGCATAAGAAATATTAATAATACTGAACTTTACTGGGTCATTAAACTTTTATACAAATATACAGCATGTATTGCTAGGATTGTATTTGTGGCCCCAACATTTCAATACATGAGAGCTTTGGTCCCTAGCTTGGCATGTTGGAAGATGATGGGAACTTTAAGAATTGGGGTATCTTGGGGTCTTCTGGTTACTGGGAACATGCTCTGAAGTGACACTACTGTGGGACTTAACTTTATCCTCTTTCTTTTCAGAGTAAAAAGGGAAGGGCTTCTGCTACATCCTTGTGGTGTTGCTGCCAAGACAAGCGGCCTCACCACAGAACCCAAAAAGCCAAGGACAAAAGGTCGGTTGTTGCAGTTTTCAAAATCCTTAACCAAAATAAACCTTTTTCCTTATAAGCTGATTTACTGAGATGTGTTATAGTAAAGGGAATTGGACAGACAGGTATGTGTTCCAATTGTCCTCACTCCTTTTTATGTGTGAAGAAACCAAAGCCAAAGTGGGAGAAACATTTTACCCCAAATCCTGAGGCTAATCCTTAGCCAAGCTAGGAATTACCAGTGCAAACCAGTTTTCAAGTTCTGCTTTGGCTAATAGATGAAGTGAACAAAGCAGGTATGCTCAGAGCAGCATTAGTCACTACAACTTCCAGCACTTTCTCAGCCCACTGTCCCCAGAGCAGCAGGCTGGAGCCTCTAGAAGCACAGGGGCCATTTCTTATTTGTCTTTCTTTAAAGAGTCACGTTATTATTTTCATTATTTCTTATGGACATAGAAATTTTGACTACATATATGTCTGCATACCACTTGCGTCCCTGGTGGCCATGGCAGTCAGAAGAATGCAGTGGATCCTTATAGTGGCTTATGAGCTGCCAGATATGGGTGCTTGTAACCAAACTCAGGTCTGCTACAGAACCAATGCATGCTCTTAACCACTGAGCCTTTTTCTTCAGCTCTTAGCTGTTGTTTTATATAACCATTTCAGACATATATTTTTGAGTTCCTGTGATAAAAGGAATTGCCATGTGTCATTCAGTGATGGGAACACATTTTAAGAAATATATCCTTAGACAGTTTCCTCTTCCTGTGCACATAGCATAGAACATACTTACACACCTAGATGGTATAGGCTACTACCACACTCCTATCATGCATGTGGTCTATCTCTGACCAAAACACTGTTACAGGATGTATGAGTTTTAACAGCAATGCAAGAACTGCCACTACATTGCAAGCATTTGTTTTCTGGCTTATTCTTTACAAGCCTCTTACAGAGTAGGTGCTCACATTTCCATGAAAATAGTGATCATCAGAGCTTCTTATGCTTGAGTATGAGCACAAAGCCAGAGTGTGGCAAAGACAGCTTAAACCAGGTCTGGACACCTCCAAAGTCAAAGTTCTCCACTCCGGCTTGTTGTATGCTCACATCAGCAAGCGAATATTTTAATGAATTTATACTCATGGTGGCCTCTGTTTCATATCACAGAAATAATTTTTTTGGCTGTAACTATGCTGTATCTCCACCTAAAGAAAGAGGAGAATATGTGCTATATAGTGATACACACAAACACAAACATATAATTTGTGCTTGTTCATTTACCCTGTGTCACACTTCAAATATAATGCTAATTGGAGGTTAAAATTAGATGATGTATCAAGCAGATGCCTTGGAATCCTCATAGTCTTCAAAATGTTTTTACTTAAAATGTTGACAAACCATCAAACAAGGAAGTGTTCACTGATGGGGCTTTTTAAAATGGGATCTTTTAAAATTCAAAGTAAAAACTGTTTGATATGCACAAAACAAGTTGGATTGTGCCACATCACCCAAATGAGAGATGGTGCCGAAGTTAGCTCTTGTAATGATCCATCTTCTTTGTTCCCACAACTGTGCTTTAGATCTCCTAGGCAGCTGGTGAGGAACCCCTTTAGGTATGCTTATGAGAACATTTCCAGAGAGGTATAACTGAGGGAAGGGACCCACCTTGGAGGAGGCAGGATGGAACAAAAATGGGGAAGAAAAAAGGCAGCTGAAAGGCAGCTCAGCATGGGTTCCTTGTCCCCCACCCCATCAGCTCCAAGTTCCTGCTGCTGTGATGTGTCTCAAGCACACGGAACCAACCACCGTGGATTAAACTACAGCAAACTGTGAGCCGGACCAAGTTCTCCCCCCCCTTGCTTCTGTCGAGTGGTTTGTTGAATGATGAGAAGTACCAAACACAGCAGCTGCTTCCTGAAACATTTCAAACCAGGGCTAACAGAGCTTCACAGATGATGCACTGATTAAGAGCATGTACTTCTCTTGGAGAGGACTAGAGTTTTGTCTTCATCACCCATGTCTGGTGATTTACAGTCACCTGTAACTCCAGGTGTAGGGGATCTGATGCTCTCCTTGGGATTACACACACACACACACACACACACACACACACACACTTAAAGATTTTAATATTCTTTTTAAAAAGCAACACTAATGAGGTTGAAGGATTACAACTAAATTGTCTCCTCACCTTATCAGTATTATAATAGAGAATACTTTATGATCAATTACCTGGCATGAGCTAAGGAATGTTTATCTATTAATTCAGTCATCTATTACTACAATTAAAATGAGGACATCCTGTAATTTTTCCCCATTTAGGGATGGGGATTTGCCCCGTGATGCAGATACAATCACTGCAACATAGTCCTGGGTGACCTTGGTCTCTTCATCATTAACATTTGCTCATATCATATTTCAAAACTTTTCTTCATCCTCTTTTTGGGTCAGTGTTGGGTGATGATGATCTCTACTTAAAATAGTCTGTCTTTTTTTGGGGGGGGGTGGTATTTACACATGGAAAAACTTCATACTACCAGAATTTTTTTTTTTTTCTCAAAAAGAAGTTCAAAAATGAATGGAGCAGGCAATTCTTGGAGGTGCTTATTCACCTGAAGTGTGCTCATCCACTCCAGAGAGCTCTGTGACAGAGCACAATAGAAAACGTATTTTCATTTAAAATGCCAAGCCTTTGATCTGTGATCTTTAGATCACATTAATTCAAATGCTGCCAATTTGAAATTCATTGACTTATAGAATTTTAGAGATGAGCAAATTAGAAAGATAAGTAGAAATAAACTGGGAATATTTATTCTCTTTGGGGAAACACATTTGAGGCACTTAAAGCAAGCAGAAATCTTATAGCTGTTTACAAACAGTCTATCTAACTGAAATGTCTTCTACATTATTTTTAAAAAGTAATGTTTTAACACTTCTATTTAATATATTTGAACCTCATATATACTGAATGACTATAAACATATTTATTCAGTGATAACATGGGCTTATAGATTTTATCTCTGTACATTTGTCTTAACTGATGAATCTTAGAAGTGTTTAAGATTTTAAATAAACAGCTCAAATAAACTCAGGACACATAAAACCATAAGAGCCTTATGAGCCATCATGACAATGGATACCAAACATTATTCTGGGACAATCTTAGAACTCATTTTTTTCTCAATTCTTCAGACAATATTTCTCACTTTATATAATTATGAGTAGATTTTATATTAGCTTTTATTCACTGGGGTGATGGCTGAGAGAGTATGCTTAGAAGAAGGAAAGATTTGATCAACTGGATTATCAATTAATTGATTTAAGGTTATAGAGACAGGATCTAATTCTGTAGCCCAGATTGGACCTGGAACTTCTAATACAACCCAAGATAGCCTTGAACTTATGGATATCCTCCTGCTTCATTACTCTTGGTGTTTGATTATAGGCGTGAACCACCATGCTTGACAGATCCCTTTATTTGGTCTTGTGGCATCAGATGTTTTAGTTCATGGTGACTGACCTCTGCTATATTGATCTAGTGACAATGAAGGGCACTCTGGTGGAGGACATTTGATAAAGGAGGCTACTTAACTCTTTTTTTTTTTTTAACTTTTTATTGACTGTTGTGGATTTCACATCATGCATTCTGGTCTGACTTACGTACCCGTCCCCTGGCATCCCCCCTCTGCCCCTGCAACCTCCCTGCAAAACAAAACAAAATTTAAAAGAAAAACCAAAAACCAAACCAAACAAACCCAAAACCAAAATCAAGAAAAAAGAGGAGGAGAAGGAGGAGGAGGAGGAGGAGGAGGAGGAGGAGGAGGGGGAGGAGGAGGAGGGGGAAGAGAAGGAGAAGAAGAAGAAGAATCATTTTATCATGAAAGCTATAAAGCTGTGGTCTGGTCCATTGAGACACACAGTTTACCCTTTAGTCTGTTCATCTTTACTTGCAAGTGTTCATTGCCACAAGTCATTGGTCTGGCTCAACACCTCTGGTTTCTGCTACACCACCCATAACGGCCTCTCACTAGGACTCCTCTTAGATAGCCTGTTGTTGTCCTGTGTCATGGAGATCCTGCTGTTTTGGATCTCTAGATTAGACCTCTTCACATGCTCCAACAGTTCATAGATTCAGTGGATATTGGGGTAGACCAACTAACAACCCTGGTTCTGGACCTGGGTGGTAGCTGGGTTAGATAGCCTACCATCTTTCCCTCATCATCACTACCTAGATGAGCTCTCCAGCGTTGCCTCAGCTAGCTCACCCAGTGTAGCCTACAGCTATGAGTAGGACCAGTTCTCCTGCTGGCTACTTACCTCTTGACAGAAGGGGAAAAAAAGAAAGTGGAAGCAGACAGGATTCCAGTGTGCCTTTTGATGTCACATCCCCAGTGACCTAACTTGCTTTTCCTTGATCCAACTATGAGACATTTCACTATCTCCTGCTGTCCCTGCAGACTGGGGATTGGGCCTTTCATCACTGCAACATTAGAGGACATTTAAGATCCAACCCCTAAGAAGTATGCTTTAAAGAAAAATTGTGTGTCACATGACATTTGAAAAACAAGAGGTTAGAAGCAGCTAAATAATCTTTTCCTTGAGAAAAAAAAGTTACAGTTTGTAGACAGTAATTTTGCATTCAAAAATATGTTTTCTAAAACCAATTTGGCAAATATTCTTTCAAATTAAACATGGCAGAATATAAAATCATGTGGAATGTGTAGATTTTTTCATATTCATTTCTAGTTTCCATGTCTTACTCTCCAAATCAGTTGTTTGCAGCAGCTGCATGTCCATGAAGTCAGCCTCCAGTGATATGGCAAGGAGAAATTATGAATTACATCATTTATTCAAGATTTGGGGGACATTTGTAGTTGCTGTTTCCTCTTCTAGAGCTTTGTGGATACCTTTCTACTAAGATTTTTGAAGCCAGATGATTTTAAAGCTTTCAATTGCCTAAGAGCTGGAGAGATGAATCAGCAGTTAAGAACACATACTGCTCTTGCAGAGGATCTGTATTTGTTTCCCAGCACCTATGTGAACTGGCTCGAATTCTAGGGGATTGTATGCCCTCTTCTGGTTTCTGTAGGTACCTACACTAATGTGTACATACCTACATAACACATACATATAGAACATACATATACACATACATCAGAAAAGAACATTTCATTGCCTAGATCCTCCATAACATAAGTGCAACCTCCACCATCTTCATTCCCATCCCCTGTTTGCAAAGTGTCTCTTTAGCCACAGTTTGCAGCTTGAATTATTAATTCATTAAAAACATTCATCCATGTCCATAATTTGCGAAGAACGAATTAGACCCTAATGAAAGAAGGAAGAATATGACAGACATAGTCACTTACACTCAAGAATGTCATCTTTGGATGGAGAACAACAGACAATTAAAATGAAACATGTAAATTCAATGAAATTGATACAATGTTTGAAGCAAAATTGGAGGCAAATAGAAGGGACTCTGCTGCTAGGATTCAGGATATCCTGGGAGAGCATCCTCCAAAATCCAATGAAAGATAAACACCTGGAAAGAAATTTCTTGGTCACGTATGTGTGTCTTTTAGGGAGAGTAATGAGAGCACTGGGTTTTCATGGCACCTGGAAGAGGAAGTGACATGCAGAAACAAGAGAACTTGCTCTCAACAAAGAGTGAAAGGCACTCCTTAGATGATGCTTAGGTCAAGGAAGGAAATTGTGAAAGATATTCCTGGCAAGTGAAAAGAGCAGACACCAGATCAAGACACTCCAATTACTGTTTTCCAAATCACCAAGCTGATGGAGGAATGTCTTTTTTGTATACTGCAAATATGTGTTGCTCTGATTGGTTGATTACTAAAGCCCTTTGGCCTTTGGCAAAGCAGCTTAGAGGCAGGCGAGAAATTAAAAGAGAGAGACAGGAAGAATGTGGAGAAAGACGCCAGCTAGCCACCCAAGGAGCAACATGTAATGGGATGCAGGTAAAGCCACAGAACATGTGGCGATACATAGATTAATAGTTATGGGCTAATTTGAGATACAGAGCTAGCTAGCAAAAGGCTTGAGCCAAGCCATGCAGTTATAATTAATATATGCCTCTGTGTGTTTACTTGGGGAATGCAGTGGGAAAGATTTGTCCCAAGCACCGGCAGGCTGGCACACAGGAAATCTTCCAACTACACCAAGATTTTTGCAATTGTTTTGTCTATTCTCTCTTCAGCCTTCCCACCCTTCACTGCTTTGCTTATATTGTCTACTTTCATTGAATTGAAAAAAAAAAAACCTCACCTATCTCATACTTATTTTACATTTCACTAAACTGTCATAGGAGTTTGTATTACTCTCGTCCTTTAGAAATGGCCTTGCTACCTTGACCATAGAAGTACAAAGAGCAATGGATGCTCCCGACTTCCAAACCAGCTAGCAGGTCTGAAGGTTGCAGTGTACTGTCATTGAAGATAAAATGGAAAAACACTTAAAATAAACAGCTATAAATATTCTACTGAAAAGTGCTTTAAAATACAAAAAGAGGCTGGCATATTTTGGGGTAGGCTTATGTCTTTTTCAAAAATACCATTTCAAGAAATGTCTACAGAGTCTAGAGGTGTATCGAAAGAAAATAATAAGCAAAGTGGATAGTGGTGGATAGGGCATTCATTAAGTCCAGGTACAATGGCAAAAACATTTGAAATGGGTTCATGATTGTTCAAAGAAAAAGGAGTGTCAAAAATGATGGTTTATCCATACAAAGGAATACCATGCAGCTATTAAAAATAATGAGGTAGATGAACACCTTGTAATTAAAAGGTATACATGACCATAATGACAGTATAAGTAACAAAACCATGTTGGCAATACTAAATATGTTATGGACTTGGTTATGTAAAATTTGACAACCCCCATCCCCAAAGACGGAAGCTAAACATAATAGCCATCACAAAGATAACACTTACAGGCGATTTTCTGGTGGTTTGTTTTATTCTTTATAGTCCGTAGTTTTGTATGATCAGCTTTAGATTGTGAGTATGATGTTGTACAGAGAAAAAAAAATAAATCTGCTTCATTTTTATTTTTAAAGCTGAAACTCCTGTTGTTGGTTGATTTTGCTCTTTGGGGGGGCCTGCCACCTAGCTCCCAAATAAATCACACAGAGGCTTATTCTTAATTATAAACACCCAGCCTTAGCTTGGCTTGTTTCTTGCCAGCTTTCCTTAAATTATCCCACCTCCCTTTTGCCACTTGGCTTTTTCCTTTTCTTACTTCTGTGTATCTTACTTTTACTCTTACTCTGTGGCTGGCTGTGTGGCTGGGTTGGTCCCTAGCATCTGCCTCTTCTTGTTCTCTTGCTCTTTCTTATTTTCCTCCCAGATTTCTCCTTCTGTTTATTCTCTCTCCCTGCCAGTTCTGCCTATCCTTTCTCATGTTTGCTATTAGCCATTCAGCTCTTTATTAGACTATCAGGTGTTTTAGATAGGCAAAGTAACACACCTTCACAGAGTTAAACAAATGCAATATAGAGGAATGCTACCCATCTTTGCATCATTAAACATCACAGCATAAACAAATGTAACAGCTCTTAAAAAATATTCTACTACAAACTCCTGGGTTAGATGGAGAGAATAGCAGAATGTGCTTTTAGCATGTAGCTCACTAGGCAATTCATTTCCATTTCTCCCCTATGCAAATATCATGAGCCTTTGCTACCTTCCTTGGGCATTTGAAGACAGGAGACAAACTGAGACAGGTGTAATGCCAGCAAATACCTGGCCATGTTTCTATCTTTGTCTCCTCTACTTATCTTGGACATGAACTATTAGATAATAACACAGGTGCGATTTGTCTGCAGAACTTAATGCCTCCTACAAAATTCCAGAGTCTTAAAATGTGGAGATATTACAGGCATATATAGCCATAGGTAGAGATTGTGTGTACACAGATTAGATATCTTTTTTTCCTTTGGGAAACAAGAGTTTATATATCATGAGAATGTGATTACAAGGGTTTTAATAATGATTTCTTGAGGCTAGAGAGATGGCTCAGCATTTAAGAGCATTTTCTTTTCTTCCAAAAGACCTAAGTTTGGTTCCTAGCACCTGTTTCACATCAGGAGACTCACAGGCACCTATAACTTTAGTTCCAATGGGTCAAACACTCTCTTCTAGACTCTAGGAGTATCTCTCTCTCTCTCTCTCTCTCTCTCTCTCTCTCTCTCTCTCTCTCTCACACACACACACACACACACACACACACACACACAAACATAATTAAAAATAAAACAAATCTTTAAAATATATTTTTATATAGGCAAGAGGACTTTTTATATCAAAGTGAGTTCTAAGACCAGGGACCTAAGAAGAACCAAATAAATATAGCCTATGATCTTATCATCTATGTCCTACATACCCCTTTAAGTCTGGTTGACTGCCTTGGCCCGTGTACTTAATGTTCTTCTCTGAGATAATATCTTCCATCTACTAGAAAACCCATAAATTCACTTTCAAAACCAGGTTTCCAATATCCTCAATGAGACAATCTCCCTTCACGGGCTTTCTGTGCTCAGTGTGTCAAGTTCCCCCAAGCTACTATCATCAGCATTGCCTAATCAATCTTCTCATCTCATGCATATATCTGGGGAAGTGTTTGTTATGATTTCCACGTGCACTCTACTTCTTGAGCCCTTGGGTTCTGTGACAATTGCACTCTTGCAGAAAACATGCTTTACTTTCTGATGTGGGGTGCCTTCCCTCAGCATCCTCTGCTGATGCCCATAAGCCATCCTCTTGAGCTGAATGAACTGTACTCAGTCTCCACCAAAAGCAATTTGTATGTTAAGTTTCTAACCTCTAAGTCCACCCTTGCACCTCAAAATACTACACAGCTAAAGAAAAGAACTTCAAAAATAAGACAAAGTTAAAATAAGGATGCTAGTTTGGTTCTGCTGCAGTATTTTTTTTTTTCTTGTTGCTCTGATAAAATATTCTGACCAAATCAACTTAAGGGAAAAGGCATTCATTTGGCTTATAGTTCCAGGTTTCCTAGTTCATCATGACAAGAGATTTAAAGAGCTACCTACAGCATATCCATAATCAGGACAAACCCCCAGAAAGCAATACAAGTATGTGTGCTAATGCTCGGATCATTTTCTCCGCTCTTGTGCAACTCATGATCCCCTGCCTAGGAAATGGTGCCACCCAGAGTGGGCATGTTTTCCCACTTAGAGATAATCACCCCCATAGAAGTGTCCAGAGACTCATTTTCCAGGTGATTGTAACCTCTGTCAAGTTGAAAATGACATACTAACCATCACAGGGTCCTCATTCAATATGATGATGTTTTGTCAAGAATAGGAATTTTATATATAAGTACTTGCTACTTTTTTTCATGAGCACAAAAGGAAGGTCTATCTGAAGATCCAGAGAGAAGGGAGTTATTTGTAAGCCAGAGAGCAGTCTCAAAGGGCATCAAACCTGCCAAAAATGTGGAGCCCCCAGAAATGTAAGAAAGCAAGTTTCTATCATATAAACCACTGAGTTTCAGTTATTTTGTTACAATACATTCATCAACCTCATATATATGTAGCTGTCACTCCTCCATGAAAGTTAAGTTACAAGTCAGAACATGTAAGTCTTCAAATAGATTGAATCTAACTTCTTTCTTTCTTCTGGTTTTTCGAGACAGGGTTTCTCTGTGTAGTTTGGTGTCTGTCCTGGATCTCACCCTGTAGACCAGGCTGGCCTCGAACTCACAGAGATGCGCCTGCCTCTGCCTCCCAAGTGCTGGGATTAAAGGCGTGCACCACCACTGCTCAGCAACTTCTTTAATTAAGATTTTTAATTTATACACATGCTGACTGCAGTTTACCCTCCCTCCTCTCCTCAACTTTATAGTAAGCAACTTATTTTTATTCCTATTCTATGGATTAGGAGAAAATTTTGCCCTTTGTGTTCCATATAACTTAAAAACAAGACAAATATCAGTTTAAAACTGAACTATTTTCTCCCTAGTGAAAAGGGAGACTCTTTCTGATCATTGAAATTTATCATATATTTAGGAGCTCTGAACAATGGGACAGAAGGGCACAGTCTCGATATTTAATCTTGGGGCCAAATCTAAATAGGGAGGTAAATGTAGTCACTGAACAAAAACAAGAGTTAGAAGCTCCTATTCAGGCTTTGTAGCTGCCATGGCCAGTATTGATCCAGTCTGAGTCCTGGGCTGTGTGCTGGAGATGAACTATGGACTTCTGAGTCTAGTCTGGAGGTACTAAACGACCATGAGATCTGAAGGCTGGATCTTGTCTGGTTGACTCAGGCTCTCGCATGCAAATGAAGATGCTAAAAACAGCAGTGACCAGAACTGCAGCACTTTAGGAAAACCTTCTCCTTGGAAATTACACAGAGCTGAAAAATTTTGACAGGCCTCTAATCCTCTGTATTTCCAAGTCAACATCTCAAAAGAATTGAAATATCATCTGGACCACTTTGATTGGCAAAGATTTCTTCAGTTCACAGGAAAGAGTAACCATCAAAGAAAATTTTGATAAATTAGAATTCAATAACATGGAGTTTCCTTTTATCAAGATGCCATTAAGAAATTGGAAAGGCAGGTCATAGATTAATGAAAGATACTCTCGACTCTATCTATAAGGAAGCAAATCCATAGAAAAAAATTGATTAATCGAATGACCAATGGGCAAGAGACCTAATGGGAGAGGGAGGCAAAGAACACAGGAAATCCAAATTTTAATACAAAATATGAATAACTGAAGGGATGGGTAGGCATCTCATTCCACAAACTTATTGCCTGACATGAAGGCTTAAGTTTGATCCCCAGATTCACGTTATTTAAAAAGCCAGGTCTGATGGGCAGGCACTTGTAGTCAGTCCCATGGCTGATTAGGCAAAACCAGGCAGATCCATTGAGCTAGTAGGTCAGCCAACCTGGACTACTTGGTGTGTTCCAGTCCAGTGAGAAACTCTGTCTCAAATAGACAAAACAAATCAAACCAGCAAACAAACACCAACCAAAACCAATGAGACAATGCCTGAGGAATACCACTTCAGGTTATCCTCTGGCCTCCACAGACACCACACACACACAGAGTGACACACACACATGCATGGATACCTCGTGGAAACCACAGCTCTCCCAGTTGGTGAAGAATATGTGTGAAATAAATGGAACTCTCACATACTGGTTACAGATGACTGTCACAGATTAAAGTGGGAAACACAAGTCCAGATACAAATGCAACATAGGAAACAGTCACATTTATATGACATTAAGAAAATTAGTAAACAATAAATGAAGTCAGTACAGTACTTAATGGCAGTGGAGAACAGATGTAGGAAAAAATTTAATTATCGAATTTGTGGATATCTTCCATATTTCTGTGAATGGTGGTTGCACAAATGCATGTGCCTGAAAAATTCTGTTGAGCCACAAACTTAAGGTATGTGAAATACCTCAATAAACTCAACACACACACACACACACACACACACACACACACACACACACACACGCACACACACACACACACACCACCTATGACATTCCTGAAAGCCACCTCTATCAATGTCTTTATCATCATATGTGAGTCCTTAGCTATCAAGTGGAGAGATATGTTATTACTGTCCTATATTTAATTTTCATGTGATATATATTTTGTCTATAGATAGATAAGCAACCTAAATGCAAGGCAGATGTAGGATCTGGAGCACTTCCTGCAGGCTGTGTATATACTGATGATTAAAGCCCCGTTTTTTCCTTTTTCATTGTCCAACATTCCGGAAGGTGTAGCCAGAAGTTTTTCCATGTCCTGCCTGGTCCCGCAGCTGCTCAGACTCAAATAAACACATAGAGGCTTATATTAATTACAAACTGTATGGCCATGGCCTATGGCCCAAGCTTCTTGCTAACTAGCTCTTGTAACTAAACTCAGCCCATTTCTATTAAATGGCTTCATTTATCAACAAATCAGAGCAACACATATTCATAGTGTATAGAAAGACATCCCACAGACCAAAAAAAAAAAAAAAAAGAAGAAGTTGTTTCTGGGCAACACACTGCTTCTTGGAGACATAGACACACTGCTTCCTAGAATTGGCAATAGACATACTTCTGTCATGTTGGGAAGCTGAGATGGGCGGGGTCAACAGCCAAGGCTGCCATATTGGTCCTAGCCACACAATTTAGCAATTTAAAAATCTCTTCTTGTCAGAGAAAGATTATAGATTCACAATAAAACAGATTCAGATGAAATACAACTCTAAATGATTTACAATATATGTAAAAATACATGTGGGATAAAAGAGAGAAGAAAAGGAGGATAGAAATTTATATAAAAAAGTAATTTTAAGGAAAACTTCCAGCTACAGGAAGGAGATGCCATTAACCCATTTCACAGATAAACCCAAAGAGAGCTAGCTGCTGAGTCCAATATGATAATAGCATGCTGTAGAGCCTGCCATCCACCTATATTATGTGACTACTATTTTTTCTCTACTAAATTTAAACTCCAAAAATCATGATCTCCACTCCTAATTTATAGCTTGACTATCTTTGGTCAGTGAATCCAATGTACTGGATCCTCTATCATTGATGTGGATGACAGAACATCCCTAGGCAACAGGATGACCAGCTTCTAGAGTAACATTTCACTGTTTGTGACTAATATCAAAGAAAGACATTTACAAATACAAATTAAAACAAATACATTAAAAATATGGATTAAAAGCAGAACCACATTACAGATATATAATCAAGAACATTATCACCTATAAAAGCAGCAAACTCTAGAAAATCAGAAATGTACTCAGAGGTGAAACAAACAGAACCCTTCCTTTTCAAAAATACTTCAGCATCACAAAGCACAGAAGTGTGCGGGTCTTCAAGAAACCAATCCAAAATAAATGGAGGAAAGAAAATGAAAGCATTGTGTTTCTAAGTGGGTGGTTTTTAAACTTCTGGTTTGTTTCTTATGTTGAGTGGAGACTTCTTCGTAATTTCTTAATTTACTTATTTTTCCCTTCAAGCACTCTCATTAAAAAATATTCACCATATCGGTCTATTCCTTCATCACAGCTCAAAAATTCACCTCTCATTTTCTTCTGGTTCTCTGCATTATGACCAGTTTTTGCTAAAAGAATGGGATAGACAAGCTTTGCCTCTGGCTGCCTCCCACCTCTTCCTTTATCTCACCTCCTGCAGATGTTCACACAGCACCCACCCTCCTGGTCCCCTCTTTGGTGACAACTGCTGATAACAGTGCTGTTAGGGGCTATCACTCCAGGGGGATTTGCATTTTAATAGGTTTCTTTCCCACCTAGAGGCCTCAGCACTGGATCACCAGTGATCAGTCAGATAGTGTTTTGTTTGCGCAGTGCTTGAAAGGCAAGCACTAACTGCAAAACAAAGAAAGAAAGCAGGAAACAAAAACAATGGAGGCTGCTTTTCCAAACAAAACTATGTCTCAAAAGTCTCCCAATTATTCTGGAAAAAAAAAAAAATCAGAATCGGAAGCACCAAACTTCCAAATGCACTAATGGTTTGAGACAATAGTATTTTGAAATGCTCAATCAACTATGGTAATCAGGTAGAACTGCCTAGAGGCTGTCTGTCCCTGGTTGTGAATACGGGTAAGCTACCATCCCAATCACTCTCTGTAGTACCCTTGATATAGGGAAATAGTCATTCATTCTTTATCAGGGATGAACTTTGGTTTCACTGAATACAGAATTATTTCCATGTTCAGATATTTGTCCAAAGCAAGAAAACAATAAAGTATACTAGGAGACTTACTTCAGAGACACTAAATGCGCTTTGTTCGTATCTTCACTTGGCCTAGTGTGCTGATTACTTTTTGTTAACTGGGCACAAACAAGGGTCATTTCAGAAGAAGGCATTTCTATGTAGAAAATGCCCCCATGAGATTAGTCTGTTGGCAAGTTTGTCAGATCAATTTCTTGATTAATGATTGACGTGGGAGGGCCCAGGCCATTGTGGGTGGTGCCATCCTTGGGTAGGTGATCCTGGGATATATAAGAAAGCAGGCTGAACAAGCCAGGAGACAGCATTCCTCCATGGGCTCTGCTTCAGTTCCAGCCTCCTGGTTCCTGCATTGAGTTCCTGCCTTAACTTCCCTTCATGATGAACTGTAAACTGTAAGGTGAAACGCATCCTTTCTTCCCCAAGTTGATTTGGTCCTGGTGTTTCTGATAACAACAGAAAGCAAACTATGACATCTATCATGTTAGCTCTAAAGGTACAGCCCAATATTAGTCTCTCGTGGTGAGCTTTAACGGGAAGTGGCTGATTTTAGCTAGCATTCATTCACTGAGCCACTGGGTCCTTACAGATTTACTGAATATCTGCCATTCCTCAGTCACTGTACTAAGCACCAGACATGTTGACATTGATAATGCGACAGTAGTCATGGTGATGATGAGGATGCGATTAATAATGGAGACTGAGGAAGAGTAAGATTTTATTCCATGGTTACCTTCAGTTAATTTATCCAACAACCTTATACAATGGATTCTAACATTATCTTCATTTCACAGAGGAGGAAATAGGAGTTAAGAGATATTAAATAGGTCAGAGAAGTGAAATAATCTGCCAAAATCTCCTAAGTGTAAAATGAGTGGGTGATGAAACCAGCAAACCCTCTACCCACCAAACTTCACCATGTGGTACTACAGTGTCCAAGGTCACAACACACTGTGGGATAACCTGGGCTCCTGGTTTTGCAAGCCGCCTTTTTCCAGGATCCTGTGAGAAGACTACAAAGGCCCTACCTTGTCATGTTTTAAAATTCTGTCTGTACTCTGAATTTCTCCAGTGTTTGTTTAAAGTTTTAATCTGAGTCATTTACAAAATCCCTCGTTTTCCTATATTTTAATTAATTTCTCTTCAGATCAGTCACTGCTGCGTCGCTCCTAACTCAGCCTGACTGTAGAAACCCCAGTAAGCAAATGTAAACAAACAAACAGGAAGAACCCCCACTAATCCTCCCTGACAGCTCCTGTGTTTTCCCTAATGAGCCCTAATGTGTTAGGATAAACATCCATTCCAAACTATTTGGTCAGAATTTAGAGAATGCACGTTTTTAAGCATTTGGATGATTCTCTTTACTTTAGTCAGCTCAGGTCTAAATAAGCTTCAAACAGAAACCTCAGGAGCTTGTCATTTTGCTTTATTAAAAAAAAATGACCAAGAGGATGACTGATTCTTCTGAAAGTTTCTGTGAATAAGGAGTTTGTAAGATTCGTCAAACCATCTCCTTCTCTAGGAATAGAAGGTTCAGTTCCTGCTCTGTTCTGGATAACTCTTCGCAGAAATTTAAGGAAGCCTACAGAACCTGACAAACACACTGTTGATTTAATCCAAATTTAGGTTCCTTTCATGAAAAAACAAGAAAGAAGGCCAAGCAAGCAAGCCACAAAGAGCAATCCAGTGAGCAGTACTCCCCCATGGTCTTTGCTTCATTTTCTGCCTCCTGGTTCCTGCCTTGATTTCATGTCCTGGTTCCCCCTTCATGGTGGAAAAAAATGTAAGGTTAGAGTAAACCCATTCTGTGAGAATGAAAAACAAAATCAAAGTTTCCATCTTCTCTTTCTAGTGCCCATTGCCTATTGGCAGACTCTGGCTCCCCTGTGTTAGATTTTATCAGTGGGAGGCAGCTTACAAGATACAGCTTACATTTTTCCTTTTGTCCTTCCTCTGTCATTTGAAGCCCAGGAGCTCATGAAAATACTTTGTGAGAACTCTCTCCAATAGTAGTTCTCTTCTTACTGAAGGAATCCCATTGGCATTCTACCTTGAAAATGCAATCTGTTATTTCCCAGCCATAAATAGTTATTTATGACTTAAAGATGATCATAAAATAGACAGGAACAAGAGTCATCTCACATGCCCTAACCTTCCTCCTCAATCACTGCAGCTGGGTAGTCACATGTGGTAAAGAAACCAGAGCTTATGAAAGTTCCAAGAAGCTTCCATTTATGAGTAGGTTTACAAGGAGAAATACAATGACACAAAGGCCTGTTATTTTCCCATACAGAAACTCCCAGCTTCTCTTAAGTCTCTACCTCCACGATCCATATAAGTGAAGGTTAAATGTTGCTGTTTATATATATTTTCCATTTCACTAAACACATTCTGCATGTAGTTCAGGCCCATTACTCTGACATTGTATCATCACTTTTACTGCTTCTACATGTTATTAGAAAGCTTGGACAGATTCCTGAGCCATTTCTTCATATTTAACTCATGTATTCATCTGAAACAAATTTAGTGAATATTCAGTCTCTGTTCTCCATGATGGGTTTATACTGCTTAACAGAGTTCTTGCTGTCATAGGACTCATGTTCTAGGGATGGGGAAGTTGTTAAAGCAACATGATATGTGTCTTCTCATACAGAGAGTCTAGACTAAGGAACAAAAGAAGACCTGTATGTAATGGGAAGCTCTTCAGCAGGAAGTACAGCAAGAGGGAGGGAAGAGGGGGCAACAGAGGTGAACATGAAAACCGTACATGATGTGCTTATGCGAAGTCATAATGAAGCCCATTATTTGATATGCTAAACATTAGGGTATTAAAAACAAGCATGAGTAGTTTAGAGTAATAATAAATATTACTATGAAATAAATTCAAGAGGCTAACCTAATATGGCTGGACACAGGTTTACTTTGAACTAGCTAGCAGGAAAATGCTTCTCTGGGAACATGGAAATCTGGGAGTACAGTCCCATCCTTTCCATTCTTGAAAAGCCCAAATCCTCCTCAGTTTCTTTTAGATGTATTTCATGTTCTCACACCAAGGAGTTAGAAATTAGGAATGGAAAGCCAGTTCCTTCTACGAGAATCTCACTATATTGGTCCTTCTTTATATTCAGCCAATTATGAAGCTTTATAAAACCCACTTACTTTAAGTTGTTATTTTTTTAATGTTTATAAACCTCCATTTCATTTCCTCATAGTTCTTTGAAAATAGCTTCATTCCTTAAATCAGATTTCCTAGTTTCCATCAAGGCTTTCTTATTCCCCTTGATTAAATACAGAATTGAAAAGATGGAGTGCCACTCAAATCACACCTTTGGGTTGTTCCTCTCCCACTGACCTCAGCTCTGTTCCACCTGAGCATCACATGGTCCAGCCACACTTGTATATCTTAAGTAATCAATGTTCGTTTCTCTGAACTTCTGATCTTGCTTTATAGGCTCCCATCATTCAACCTCATGAGAACTTCAACTTTGTCTTTCATTCACATCTATACTCATTCATTTTCCAACCTACTTCATCCTTTTCTTCACTCAAATGCCTACTCTATGGGGCAGACCTTATTTCAATTCCCCATCCTTTACAGCTACAATGAGTTTTGGGAAAGGTGGGTCACTTAAAAATCTCCTTTATTTTTCAAAACCAAGACAATGTTTCAAGACACATAAGTCAAGATTGTAGCTCCCTCTACACATAAGAATTTTACCAGATGTTACAGCTGCTACTCTTATTCCCATCCTGCTTACACTCTTCCTGTAGACCTACTATTAAAAATCAATGCCTTAAAATATTTGCTGATGATTATCACTGGGGTGGGCTGTTCTGTTTTTTTTTTTTTTCTTCTTCTTCTATTTATCATACTATTGAATTTGACAGCACTATTCCCATAACTATTTATGGCTTCTTCTTAGTGATGTTATTGAGACTCATAAATGCTTTTCCTAAGATCTTTCCTCATTGCTAATTGACTACCTGCTCCACTTACCAGAGTCATGTTTTCTCTTTTATTAACCACAAAAATCCCTAAATGCCCTCAATCAGTCTCAAGAAATGATCTAATGCCCCACTTTACTAATGTACCAGGATGCTAAATTGAACTCTTCCTGTTATCTTGTAATTTCTGCATAGGTCTTTGGCTGAGAACAACACAACAGTTGCCAAGTTTCCTCCATTCTAAAAAGAGATGCTAAACTAACTACACAACTCTCAAAGGAGATTACTCAAAACCAGTTGTATCGCATGGGCCTATCCCTACCTATTGAATATATAAGCTGGAGGATTGATATATATAAGAAAGACACATTAAAGTCTGTGGTATCATAACTCAGCTGTTCACTTTATGCCAAGTGAAATACTTTTCAAAAGGACCCCAGAAGACACAGCTCAGTAGAGTATTTATCTAGAATGTACTTGGATCCAACCCCAACACTGTAATAAAACAAAAACAAAAAGACTTCAAACAAAGGACCCTAGAGAGTGATATATGGGTATACCTTCGGTTAGGAATATATGTCCTGGTAAATATTTCTTGGAGAGAAAAGTCTGAAGGCAAAAACTGATAGTTGGAGTGGTCTGCTTTATAAGATGGCAGGAGAGAGGCTGCTTTGTAGAAATGCTCTCCATAATGTATTGAAAACCATGAATACTCCCTGCAGTATTACATGGCTTATGACTCCGGAAGCACAGAGTAGACTTACGAATTTCTTAACAAATTTCATGGTAGCATGAAGTGACCTAGAACAGCATGGGCATAGAAGATCAGAGGATGAGAGTGGAACTGAGAGCAGACCCTTCAATTGAAATATCACAGACACTTCAATTCTAAAAAAAAAAAAAAAAAAAATTGTAAGAATCTGAAATTTAGATCTCAGTCATGTATAAAGACAATGGATGACAATTGTTTTAGTCACATCAACTTATATCAGTTGGGCAATTGCCTCCCTCCATAGCCTACTCCTTAATGATCTGGAGGGGTAAAAAGTAGAAAGGAGAAACAGTGAAAAGAAGAAAAAGCAAATTGAACCCCATCCATCTCCCCTTGACAGCTTCTGAGCCTGAGGCAAGCCAGAGTTGAGGAAAGCAGAGAGGGTCCTTAATTGGAATACTTTTGATGGAGCACATTGACTGACATTATTCAATTAGTAAAATAACAAGACTGATCTCAGAAATTAAAGAGTTAATAAAACAAACAAAGAAAAACCTAAGAAAAACTATCTTAGGATTTCTATTACTGGGAAGACACATCATGACCACCACAACTCTTAGAAAGGAAAATATTTCATTGGGGCTGGTTTACAGTTTCAGTGGTTTAGTCCACTATCATCATGTCGGGACATGGTGGCATGCAGGCCGACATGGTGCTGAAGAAGGCGTTGAGAGGTCTACATCTTGATCCACAGGCAGACTGTCACCTTGGATATGGCTTGAGCATATAAAACCTCAAAGTCCACCTCCAACAAGGCCACACCTACTCTAATAAGGCTGAACCTCCTAATAGTGCCAATCCCTATGGGCCAAGGATTCAAACACCTGAGTCTATGGGAGCCTTATCTATCCAAACCAGAACAGGTAACTTGCTGAAGTTCCTGCTAGATAAACTCACAGTTGTTCTAGGTAACTAATTAAAGGGAAGAAGGACCTGGTTAGCATCTGGCATCACTCTGTGAGTATCCATCAGCAAAACAGTAAACTCAAGAACTTTGTGTGGATTTGACCTAAACTCCTGCCTCATTCATCTTAAAAATTTCTATCTGTTCACTTGCTCTTTCCTTCTTATTTTCTCATTCATAATAAAATTCCCTTCTCTAGCAAATTCACTTTCACCAGTGTTTTCTTCTTGGGCATGATGCATCTCCTGATTGATGTCTTTCTTTTGATCTTGATACTCTCATGCCTGTTGACACTGCACTTCTTTTATTGGTAATTGTGATAATTTCTTACACTCCTTTGCTGTTTTCATTCTTATTTTCTATTATTTTTGGCTTTATTTTCTCTACTCTTAGTTTCTCTATGGATTTCTTGCTTTCTCCATGGTTTTATACATTATTAATATTCTTACCATTTCCATAGCTAAATCTCCAGCTTTATTTTTTTTTATTTTTTTTTACTCTTTTTTTTTTTATAGATTTATTTTTTATTATTATGTATACAGAAGAGGGCGCCAGATCTCATTACAGATGGTTGTGAGCCACCATGTGGTTGCTGGGAATTGAACTCAGGACCTCTGGAAGAGCAGTCGGTGCTCTTAACCTCTGAGCCATCTCTCCAGCCCTAAATCTCCAGCTTTAATGTTTTCCTTAACTTGAAGATCAATAAGTCACAAAGGTCTGCAAGACAGATGCTTTTTTAAAAGTTTTTAAGACATTTATTTTATGTGTGTGTGTTTTTACCCCAGAGTTCAGAAAAGGGTATGGCAGATGCCCTGGAAATGAAGTTAAAGATGCTGTGAGCCATTCTGTGGGTTGTGAGAACCAAACCCTGGTCCTCTGGAAGAGCAGCAAATATTCTTGACTACTGAGCCAACTCTCCACTCTTGACATATCCTTGTTTTTATTTCCAAAGTATGTTGTTCTAACTTTGCATTTCTTTTCTTTTTTTTTTTTTTTTTTTGGTTTTTATTTAAGTAGTTTTTTTATTCATTTTACATACCAACCACAGATTCCCTTCTCACATCTCCCCCTGCTTCCCTCAGCCTCCCTCCTCATCCACTCTCTATCTCCTCCTCTGAAAGGGTTAGGCCTCCCATGGGGAGTCAGCAAAGCCTGGTGCATTCAGTCAGATCCAAGCCCCACCCCCCTGCCTCAAGGCTGAGCAAGGCATCCGACCATAGGTAATGGGCTCCAAAAAGCCAGCCAGTTGAGGAGAGAGAGGAGGGATTGCATGAGTAAGGAGGAATCAAGATCATGATGGAGAAATCTACAGAGACACCTGAACCAAGCTTGTGTGAACTCACAAACTTTTTATGAGTTGCTCAAATGTCCTCTAGTTTTTTTTTTTTTTAATTCTGTTTCACTTAGAGTGAGGAATACTCAACATGCTATTCTTCCTTTCAACATGCAAAACTGTGTTTGCCTGACCCACCTTCTGCACGTTCTAGGAGTTCTCTGAATGACCAAGAGTGTTAACTATTTATCCGTGTTCCAAAGTATGCAGCACAATCTTTCTACAGACAGACTTGATCACTGCTAAATTATACTAAAAGGAAACTTCACAGAAAAACATGAGATGACACCTTAAAAATAGTTTGTTAAAATGAGGAAGGTTCAGCTAGAAAACCAAAGAAAGTAGGTACAGTCCCTGGTGTGTGTGTGTGTGTGTGTGTGTGTGTGTGTGTGTGTGTGTGTACTTGATTATACCTCTTAGATCTAATATGACCTGCTTTCTTTATTACTTTTTAAAAATTTTTAATTTGTTCAAATGATTTGAAATCCCTTCAAAGGTAGGGTTTATACCCACTGAATATTGAATAAAACAAAAGGATCTTAGAGTCTAGATATCTTGAGGGTAGGGCAATTCTAAACTCAACCAAGCAATGATGGATGAGAATAAGCCATGCCTAAAATACACAAAAGCACATAGCCATCACTAATATACACATATTTATGCCCATATTTGGTCTCTGGTAATACCATCCCCATTAATGGATTTGAATTGATATCATAAAGTGGAAATGTTGATGGGCATCGGCCTTAACAAATGACTTGCTATAAGAACTATCTTTTGTATTGCAAAAATGAGCATCATGGTCAGCTGCATATCCTCTCCTGAGTTCTGATGCCTGATTCTTGATTGCTTCCATGACAACCATGTCATTTCACTGCCAGAATATCTTATAAACAGTTAAGATGAATGGAAATATATGCATGCTCTCCTGAAATTAATTGTGAAGAAATGAAAGAGAGGAAACTGAGGTTTTACTTGCTAAGCACTGCTGTGCATAGAGAAAAGACTTTCCTAACTAGGAGCCTCTCTACTCAGGTCAGTATTTTGTGTGCTGCTTATCCTAGCGTACAGGTTGACCAATAAGCATTTTCTAGTTGTTTCAGAAATTCCAGCCTCCTTCAGTAGGATATGAATTCTCTAGCAAGCATTTATTTTCTTTGCTTTGACTGAGTCATTGTTATGTGAAAGACACTGGTTTTTACTTTCACATATGCAGTCACTTTTAATCTTTCCAAATATTGTTTTTAATATGAGGAAGCTGAGGTGCCAAGCAATTACTAAACAAGTACTTTCCATTTAGCTAGGAAGGATATCTCTTACTTCAGGTCCCCTAATTGTTTACTCTCTGTTTCTTGATGTGTCATAAGGAAGTTGATATATCCTATGACTGTTATTACTCTGAATTTATTACCCTTTCTTGTAGTCACGTTTTTCTTTATAATTTTTTAGTCTTTCCATTGATGGCTGAGTTTATATTCTCACTGCACTAGTTCTGAGATGGCCATCTACAGGTTGTGGCAGTGGAAGGCAGGGAAAGTAGCTGTCTGCTCAGAGTTTAGCCTTTAAGAGACATAAGAGGCTTTTATGGGTTCTTCTTATACATCCCTATCTCCTTAAAAAATGAGATACTTTGGCTACCACCCTGGATCAGTGAAGAACATGAGTTATATTTGGAGACCCTGAAGTAAATTCCTGCTTTGCACCAAGGCCAGTAGAGAGCCAACAAAATGAAACAAAGGGAAGTAGGGGAAATCCTAGTGTGGGCCTCTGACTCCCAGAGTAGTTGGTTAGGCAGTATCTACTGTAGCAAGTGTCCAATGATAGGCTTATAATAACTCATAGTGCTCATCCTTAATTTCCCTCAACAGGTCATATAGTCTACACTCAGAGGCTTTGTAACTCTCTTTAGGTACCAGTCATAATGCACACACCTTTGGAATGTGTGCTCAAACAATGTTGAACAGACATATATATTTTCTCTTTCTTGAAGTTAAGTAGGCTTGATGTTTTTGTAATAAAAACACAGGAATCTCAGATTCTGTATCATGAAATAATTTACACCATATTTTATATTCCTAATGTCTGACTCTGAAGGATTCTTATGTGTTCCCATTTAAAAGGGCTATTTTCCAAAAAGAGAAGCCTGGAAACCACCTTTGTGCTTGTCTTAGTTAGGATTTCTATTGCTGCGACAAACCACCATGACCAAAAGGCAAGTTGGGGAAGAAAGGGCTTATTCAGCATACACTTCCACATTGCTGTTCATCACCAAAGGAAGTCAGGACAGGAACTCAAACATGGAAGGATCCTGGAGGAAAGAGCTGATGCAGAAGCCATGGAGGGGTGCTACTTACTGGTTTGCTTTCAATGGCTTGCTCAGCTTGCTTAATTATTGAACCCAGGACTACCATCCCAGGGATGGCACCATCCACCAGGGGCTGGCCCCTCCCTCATTGATCACTAATTGAGAAAAGGCCTTACAGCTGGATCTCATGGAGGCATTTCCTCAACTGAGGCTCCTTCCTCTCTGATGACTCTAGCTTGTGTCAAGTTGACACATAAAACCAGCCAGTACAGCACACATACACAAAAAAATGAACTGTTTGTGGCTGTGTAATTCCAGTTTTGTTACTTACTAGACATGCTAACATGGAGCACAATCATGCACTTTCTGAGCCCAAGCTTCCCATCATTAAAGTCAGGAAGGTAGTGTCATTCCTTGCAAGATTTTTAGGAAGACTGGGATAATATATAGCAAAATGCCTATCTTTAACATAAAACTAATTAATATTTGTCTACTCTGTGTAATAAGTGTTTTTTTATTGTATTCTATGTCAGTACAATATAAGATTTAGAACAACGTTAGTTGGCATTTCCTTATAACATTTATATGGATTTTACAAACACAGAATGAGTAGAATGGTTTTCAAATATGTATCTTAGTTCTTCTATAAACATTTTATCAAGAAATTGCACGTAATCCCCTCCTCTCAAGTGTAGGCTGAACTAAGTGATGGTGAAAAGAACATGGCAGTCCTACTAGGGGGCTACTTCAGTTCCAGATTAAAGAGGGCTATAGCTTGAGCTTGCATGCTCTTCCTCACTCTTACGCATCAGGTCTCCCGCTCTAGTTCATTTGCTGTAATGGAAATAAAGTGCAAAGAATGCACATGTCATCAAGAGCCAGTACCAAGCTCCCATGCTAAGTATCAGCATGACCTTCAAGCTGGATCTTTCTGCTCTATCCACATGGCAGGATAAGTGAGTAGGGACTTCCAACAAACAGTTTCTAAGAAAAATCTTTCCAAATACCGCCTGGCTTTTTCTTGCTACTTATAGTAAAAAGGGAAGAAAAATAGAGACTCGAACTTCAAGGATGGTTGTGAAAATTCTCAGAACTTTCAGATGATACATAGGGCCATCAAATAAGCCATGTTTACAGGGTGCTGTCATGAAATTTAGTCTACAGATGACGTAAAAGGTGACTTCAAAATCATTTCATCAGAGCTCCAAAGAGCTTTGGGGAGGGGGAGAGCTTGGGATTTTCAGTTGAGACAAAAGACTTACTGCAGGTACCACTATGAATCTTATAGAGCCCTGAAATCAAGCAACAGGCTCGTTAGGAATGTTCAAGGCATTGGCCCTTGGCCAGCTCAGGGGAGTTCTGAAGTAGAAGATGGCTTGTTTTAAGTGAATCAAGGATATAGTTTTTGTGTAATAAAACACAGCCTAACAATTCGCAGAAGGCCACATTTTTTAATTTATTTATTTAATTTTTTTTTTTTTAGCAATTATGTATGCAGTGACTTTGCCAACATGAAATCAAAAGAAAAGAAATAATGTAAAACAAAAAGAGGCCTTTGGACCTCAGAAATTCTACTGGTAGAAAACAGGCTGGAAAAAAAAAAAACACTCTGCTCAGTTGTAACTGTGTTCTTCAAGACATGCTCTTTTAAGAAGGGAAGAAGAAGGCCAGGAATAGAAGTAAAAGCCATGGAGAATTATTCTCAGGAGGAGACCTCCTCAGACCACCATTGTATGGCTGGATTTCACAGTGGCTAAAGAGCAATGAAATTTATGTTCCTATCTTGCCATGTTCAGTTCATAAATTTCTAGCTACCATATACCTGGACAGCGTGTGTGTGTGTGTGTGTGTGTGTGTGTGTCTGTGTGTCTGTGTGTGTGTCTGTATCTGTGTGTCTATGTGCATATGTGTATGTGTCTGTTTATGTGTACTGTGTATTGCAGACAGATAACATATTACTTTATTTTCACAGGAACTCAACAAGCTACACTTAAGGGGTGGGATCTAAATAAGGAATCTTACCCACACTGGGACTCCATTGAGATGATGAAATTCTGGACTTTGAGGTGGCAGTACAAGATGTGGCTTTGGCTGACTTGGGAAGGCTGTGTCTTTTGATGTGACATGATGAGAATTGTGGATCTCAGGAACACTCTGGTTGCACAGATATGTCCATAAGTTCTATGAAGCTCATATCTTCAACTGATTAAGCTTAGTTCTCCTTATTTTGCGTGTGGCTTTATTTGGCTTTTTGGGTGTTAGCTATGTGCTTCTAAATAAAACAGGCAAGGGTAACCATTGCCACTTCCAAAATTAGTATATAAAAAATTCCCCTCCTTTTCTAGGGTACCTTTTCTTGTTCTGTCACTCTTTCTCCACAGAGAACTCACTCTCCAGAGAGCCAATTACATGAAGAAATCACACAATGAGGCCTCTTGACTTCAGCAAGCATGGAAATGTGGCCTTCCAGCAGCCACATGGATGAGCTTGGAAGCAGGTGCCTTGCCTCAATGGAAAACCTAGGTGAAGAACTGTAATTGATATCTAAGTAGAACCTTATTGTGGTGATATATTGTTTACCCTAATAAACTTGCCTGGGGATCAGAGAACAGAGCCAGCTACTACATTAGACATAGAGGCCAGGCAGTGGTGGCACACACCCTTAATCCTATCACTTGGGAGGCAGAGATCTATCTGTATCTCTGTGAGTTCAAGGCCACACTGGGACCAGAGCCAGGCAGTGGTGGTACATGCCTTTAATCCCAGCATTTGAGATCTCATGCCTTTGCTTGGGAAGCACACATGCCTTTAATCTCAGGAAGTGATGTTTGGACAGAGAAAGGTATATAAGGTGTGAGGAAACAGGAACTCACACTCTGAAAGCTGAAACCTTTCTCTGTCCAAACATCACTTCCTGAGATTAAAGGCATGTGTGCTTCTCAAGCAAAAGCATGGGATTTCAAGTGCTGGGATTGAAGGTGTATGCCACCATGCCTGGCTCTGTTCCTTGTATGGCCTTGAACTCACAGAGATACAGATGGAGCTCTACCTCCCAAATGATAGGATTAAGGGTGTGTGCCACCACTGTCTGGCCTCTATGTCTAATCTAGTGGCTGGATCTGTCCTTTGATCCCCAGGCAAGTTTATTAGGGTACACAATATATCACCACACCTTATGAGTCTTGAGCTAGACTAGTTAGACTGTTCCAT
The DNA here is from genome assembly GCF_949786415.1 of Peromyscus eremicus. Taxonomy (NCBI): domain Eukaryota; kingdom Metazoa; phylum Chordata; class Mammalia; order Rodentia; family Cricetidae; genus Peromyscus; species Peromyscus eremicus. Next base: position 21,364,918 of record NC_081423.1, read on the forward strand.
GCTCCTAACTACTTGAATTGCATAAAAGAATAAACACTTGTAGCAGCATTCCATTGTTACTGTCCTATTGCTGTGAACAGACAACATGACCAAGACAGCTATTATAAAAGAAAGCCTTTAACTGGGGGTTGCTTACAGTTTCAGAGGGTTAGTCCATTATCATCACAGCAGGGAGTATGGAATTAGAGCAGTAGCTGAGGGCTTTCCATCCTAATCAACAGGCAGTAGGTAGAGAGAAACACACAGGCATGGTGTGGACTTTTGAAACTACAAAGCCCACCCTAGTAATAACTTTCTCCAACAAGGTCACACCTGCTACAATGAGGCCACACCTCCTAATCCTTTACAAACAGATCAACTAACTGTGGATCAAGAATTCAAACATATGAACCTATGGAGGGCCATTCTCATTCAAAACACCACAGAGCATACCACTACCCATTGTCTATACATAGTTATATATTGTTCGATGACATTCTGAAATTCCACAGTAGATAAATCTATTACCTGAATTTTATAGGTAAAAGTTCTGAAGAATCAAATATATTAAAGGATTTTTACAAAACCATATGCCTAATAAATGGCAGAATAAAGAGTGGTGTTCACATCTACATGAATGTTTGGGGGTGGGCATTATACAAATCAAAATCAAAATATAGTATAGCCGCAATGTTTTATATAAATAATGTTTGGGTTAACACAAGAAGGCCAGTAATGACATACAGTACTGCCATCTGCTCCAGGAGTAGCAGAGGTGTTGGGCAGAAGAGTGATGTGCAAAGATGCTTAAATCTGTCCACCACAGGGCCCAGGACATCTGGTAAAGAAGAGGTGAACCACTGGCTCACCATGCTGGCTCTCCCAATTATGTTAATTGTAACAGAACTTGGCTTCCTGAGAATGCAGAGCTAGTGAGGCATTTGACATGCTGTAGAATTTAAGTTCAAAAGTAAAATTGTTTAATGAATGCACACCCTACTCCTTATTCATTATGCAAAGTCGGGCTGTAGAGTTTTTCAATATGTACTCTAATTCCCTTTAAGAAACGTGCTTCCACATTCTTCATATTAGTGCAAGGGGGAAAAAGGATATTTTGCTAGAAGAGGCTCTGGGGTCAGTTAGAAAGTCTCTGCTTTTTTTTTTTAAAGGAAGATACAATCCCCTTTTCTCTGCCATTGTGTTTTATTATGTGTTGAAGGTTGATGGCTATAAAACATAGCACCTCCCCTTCAACTTTTCCATATAACTTGATTAGACAGGAATAATCTCTTCTGCTTTCATGCACAAATTTAGGAATGACCCAGAACAAACGAGTTTCCTTCATTGCCATAGCAACCAGGACTATGGAAAAATGCCACTCACTAGGCTATGCAAGTCAGAATTCATTCCTTTGATGTTAATTAACAAATTGCTTTCAGAAAATCAATTGAGTTCCCCTTCTCCCCTTTAAATGTTTGTGATATGTTTTTTAGTACTTCCTAAAGTGATGTGATGGAGGAGCAGATAGTGGAGACTGAACACAGTTGAGTGCTACCTTTTCCAGGTAAAATGCAGAAAAGATGGGGGAGAATGCGTTTGTAGAAGTAGAGGTGCAAAGCTGGTGCATGTTTTCGTACTATGCAAGTGACCTTCCCTCTCAGGAATGCTGTCTGCCTCCTTTCTTAGGGAAGGGGTGAATAAAAAAGATAAGAAAAAGGACATCAAAGGAAAGTTTCGTAGGAACCTGTATTTCAATACCCCTATTTTTCTAGTCTGTTCTTGGACTGTCATATTTCTCAAGGGCAATTTGTTGAGTTTTATCCACACATCTACATTTCTATCTACATCTCTGCCTCTCTATCTAAAATGTGCCAACCTTTTTGGTCACATCAAATGGATAGACTCAGAGAAGCAAAATAAATGAAACACACATGGGTCATTTCCACATGGATGTTAATAACACATGTTTGAAGATGGTAATATTCATTAATGGAAGGTGGCAAGATTCTGAACAACAGTGAAAGGTTCAGCAGATATAAAGATTCTTTTATAAAAGCCAGAGGAGATTTATAAAATTTCAAGCAAGTAAACTAAGGCCAGTTGAGAAACAGACTCTTAAAGATGATATTTAAAAAAATTCAAAATCTCCAAGCAAGTTTCAGAAAACTAGCCAAAGAATAAACAGACTTCCCAGGGAGGGCTTTCTCTTTTCTCTCCATGTCTTCCTGAACTGTGCTGTTGTTGAATTGTGTGGATGTGGCAGGAGATGACTTTGATGGAAACACGTGAAAGACTCAAGCTCATGTACTGGCCCCTCAAACAAACTTTGTATCTACCATCATCACTAGATGATAATTTTTTTCAAAGGTATATATTGCTGGTCCCAAATCCTCCTCTCTTTCAACTGTAATGAATGAGAAAGAAGATTTCAACGAGGCGATATTTTGAATTGGTTTAATTAAGTTATTGATAAAAGGATTAAAACTGACATTTTCAAACACCGAGACAGAAAAACTCATTATTAAAACCTTTATCTATTTATAAGTAACAAAAATAATTTTTAGATAAAATGATATAAGGTCAGGAAAGAATGCATAACTGTGGTCAGAATATCTTTTCAGCTCAAGATTAAACCTGAAGAACTTTATCAAATAAAATTTATTAAAGGCAATCATTTTCACATTACTTCCGAACAGCGGAACCATTTCATTCAAAGATATCCAGCAAGGAAAGCTAATACACAAAACTAATGGAAATATAGCTGGTCTAAATGAAGAACTAGATGGGTCTTCTCAAGTCCTGTCTGTCCATTCTTGCCTTTCTCTTTGCAGAGAGTTCGGTGAGGAGATTCAGGCTCTTGCAATACTGCATCAAGCTATGGTACATTGGACAAGGTAATTAGCCACTTTGCAACTCAGTTTCCTTGGCTATATAGTGAGAAAAGAAGATTACACTATCTCTATTTAAAGCAGACAACCTCTAAATGTCCCCAATGGTCCTACCTCCAAAGAAAATGGAATACAAGTGAATATGAGGCTTTTGCGGTAAGCTAAAATATATGCATAATACATTTAATATAATATAAGCTATAATGTCTCTTTGACTCTCACTCATGTTCTCTCAAATAGTGATGAGTCTAGGCAATTGCCACATGCCATGGAACTGATATCCCTTGATAACATCTCCCCAGATCCAGAGTCTTGTCAATGGCAATGAAAACCAGGAAATGACCTGTCCCCAGGCAAGTCACAGATGCTGGAAGCTCTGGCCAACTCTACAGCTTTCTGAGACTATAAACTGAAGGCACTATCTCCTGTACCCTGGGTATGTGACCCATAAAAACCTACAGCAATGAACGCTTTTGGCTATCAGTTGAAATGTTTGGGAGGTAACATGATATGCAACAACCGAGAACTAAACATACTTTAAAAAAATGTGTTTAATTGACCTTTTCAAATGCTTTTCACAGGTATTTTTCATCATTAGAGAAACTGTAGCTTCTTCATCACAGAAGAAACTGTAGCTATAGAATCTGTCTCACTATTACAGACTCCCCAATTCCTTTTAGTGACATTTATAGCATGTTTGGGATGCAAAGTTGATAGTTGATATTGGGGTCTCAGTGTTCTGTCTTCTGATGGGCATTTGAATGATCTCTGAGCAGGAATATATCCCCTGCTATCTAAAGGATTAAGTCCAGAGGTCATTTGAGAATCAAAATAAAACTAGTTAGACAATGTTTGCCAACACCACTTATAATCTGAAGGAGAAGCTGTCTTCACTGTGGCACTTAAGCCCATAATTGGAGTGTACTTGCCCTGATAGATTTGGATCTTTGTGAATTATCAGTCAAAATAAATTCCAAGGCTGCATTTTATTTTGTGTAAGAGATCATGTTATATTTTTAAGTCTGGGAATTTCAGATTTGCCAGACTTCCATGATGCCCATCATCATAAAATAAGACAATAAACATCAATGAGATACTTTCAATGCTAATCCTATAGAAAGTAATGGGATTGTCATGCTTTCTATTTCTTGGCACCAATTATCATGGTGCGCTCCTAAAAATTATTCAATTATTAATTCTGGATTGAGTTAACATTCTCATATAGAATGTAATTGACTTTCTATTCTAGAATTTTAGTCTCATCCTCATGTGCAAACAGAAATCTAATTTCACATTTTTTTTACATGAATATCCCACTATGATCTAGCCTTCCTGGGATCAAATATTATGCTAAGCATTCATTGGATGCCAGTGTTCATATTTGGAGTAGAGGGATCAGCCCTACATAGTTCAATGTGCAGGTGAAATTGCCTGTGCGAGGATATCTTGGAGCTACTGCATCGATCTGATCTGTGCCCATGAAGAACATGGAGATGATTGTGTGACCTCTGGCTGATGGGCCAGAGCTCTGGGAAAACACTGAATGGTGGAAGGGAGTTATGAAGAGTCTTGACGTTGTATAATGGTGTCAGGAAAAACTGAAATTTAAAATTAGCATGTGCTTATGCAGACAATCAACCAGGCTCACCTAGCACCTTTTTTTGATTAGAGGTTGGACTGCGGAATTCGCAGATACAAGATGAATTGTGCATGTGAGAGTCGGCACAAATGAGTGAATTTTCACATGAATTTTCCTCCTGCCATGTATTGCAAAGGCCTAATATTTCCACAGCTGAGAAATAGACCCAAATACAGTGTCAAGCACAAGTTTTTTACTGTGCTAAAATATTTGCTTGTAAGAGGAAACATTTCGTGTTTCCAGGAGTAGATACTTAATGAAACAACCCTTCTTAATTCCACATAGGAGAAAGGATTTAGAAGATTACTATTTAATTCTCCTTACTTTGTTTGGGAGGGGGCTTTTTAAACAGAATCCTTAACTAGTAAGCTTATATAATAGTTATTTACAAATCGTTTATCTCACTGGCTTGTGAAACCAAACATTAAAATGTTCCCTGAAGAGCAGCCCCCAGTACCTGCGATATTGTATTAATCACCTGGGAAGGATTTTCAAAACAGGGTCTCCTCCACCATGCAGAAAGAGGAGTTCTGTGGTAAGAACTTGACCCATTTTTAAACTCTAAACAGTTCACTAGAATATATATATATATAACACACACACACACACACACACACACACACACACACACACACACACACTGTTTATCAGGAGGGTAGAATGAAGCCCAGACTCAAATCTTCTTTTCCACCCTGGAAGTGCAGCACTCCCAGCTGCATGCTCTAAAGCCAGTGACTGCTTCTTGTCTCCATCTTGTAATACCTACTTCTTAATCCTTGCCTTCTGGAAATTACAGAGTTTACACTGGAGAAACTCTAAGTACTGGGGCGATCTAAAAGACCTGTCACTCCAGGTTCTCTTCATCCCTAATGTCAGGGGACAGACCTTGTTGGATTTTTCTGCCACAGAAATGATGTGTGTGTGTGTGTGTGTGTGTGTGTGTGTGTGTGTGTGTGTGTTTTGTTGTTGTTGTTTCTGCTGATGCTAGAGGAAAAGCTGTACATAATTCCATAGGAAAGGGTCCTGCTTACCAAGCTTATCAATGATCCCCTTGCTATGTGCATCCATTTGTTTTCTCTAGGGGCTATTATTGGAAAAAGTAAGCTGTGAGTGCCTTTCTAGCAATATGCTTGTTGGGAACCAGTTGTGGTTTTCTGCATGTTTATATGCTTTTTGTTTGAGATTTCTATTTCCAAAAATGCCTGTACAGACACAACCTCAGCAGGTAGAGGTCCTGCTTCCCACTCCAATGACAAGCAGATTCGCTTCCTGATGAGGATGATAAACGTATTATCTCACTTCAGACAAAGGTTGGGGAATATCCACTCTTTGTAAAATTCAAGGTTCTCTAAACTTCTGATTCCCTCACTGTGAGGTGACCCACTGCGCATGGCACATCCATCTGGGTCACTCCAGATCACCCCTATGAGACATTGGGGCCAAGAGAAACAAACGGGAATAAGGATCACACACTTCCTGCTGGGCTATGGGTCATGAAGTTACTTTTTATCTCAGCCAAGAGTCCTGTTTTCCAGTGCCTGCCAGATAGTGACCAGCTAACATGTTTGCATTATAGGACAACCTTTACAGTTCATGAAAGAGCTTACTGAGGTTCTGGACTCTTAAGACACTGTGTCACCAAGACTTAGTTCTATCACTTAAAGGTGATAGGACTAACTTTACTGCATACTAGCTTGGTCCTTCTACTGCTTATGCTACTTACTTGCGATCATTAGTTGTCAGTAACAGTAGCAATTTAAACACTAGCAATGACATTGATAGACACAATTGTATGGGTAACACCAATAGCTAATCATAAGTCATTGCTGTCTAGATGCTACATGCAGTGATTACCCTATTTACCTTCCTCCTCCTCAATTGCATGTGAAATAAAAATACCAATTGCCATCAGAATTTCACCTTTCACCGTTGTTGTGAAAGTCAAAATAAAATCATGCATAGTATAGCACAAAGAGTGTTGTAAACATTGCCAAGGGCCGTCTGATTTTATTTTATTTGCCTGGATTTCATGCAAGGCCCTCATGAATCTTCCCCCTTACCTGGGCAGTGTTGTTTGTCTAGAATCCCCTTATCTCACTTCTGTAGACACCTCTTCAACCTTCATGATTCAGCTACAAGGTGTTTTAGGGAACAGATTTTTCCCTTGTTGAATTAAAATATGGCTTCCTTTTGCTTCTCAGGTAAGAAAATGGGCTCATCCTATTGTTCTGTTCTTTTTAATTTCACTACTGGTGAACGTAGGACTTTGCATGTACTAGGCCAGTGGTCTACCACATGACTATACCCCTACCCTAGTCTGACTTTTTCTTTTGAAAAATATTTTAGCAGAAATGAGGGAAAGGAATTCCAGGCAAACAACACTGAATAGGCAAGGAGGAAGATTCATGAGGACCTTGCATGAAAGCTTACTAAGTTATTTAAGCTGGCCTTGAACTAATTCTGTAGTATTGACAGACCTGGAAATTGTGATCCTCTTTCTTCAACCTCTTCAGTACCTGAAATTATAATTGTATACCACGAGACTGAATAATTCACGTATTTTCTAGCCCTGTTTCACATTAATGTTTTTGGAAGGCTATTGACCTTACTTTTGTGATAGGGGGAAGTATGCTGCTGTGTATTTCTGTCTTGTCTGAATATTTCTCCAATGCTAACCACCTGGAGCCTCACACCTGTATAACTTCTTGGAGCCTTTAAAGTGAGTTCAAACCCAGAGGGAAGGCGAAGTAGTTTGACTTCTCTAACTCCAATGGTAAGTACTTCCTGAGTTTGGAAAGGCTAGTAAAAGTGGCAAGTCCAGATAGAGAGGAAACCACAGCCTCCTACCACAGCTCCACTTTCTAATTCAACATGTCAGTTCCTTTACCATTCATTTCTCCATAGGTTTGGAAACCAAAGGGAATAAATGAATGAGTAATCATGTCTTGAAAATTTACCTCATGTCCCTTTATTCCCCCTCAACTATCCTTTTAGCAAACTCTTTCTCCTGATCATCTATATATTTTCTCACACAGGTGAGCCAGAGGAGAGTCATCAGGTGAGGTAGCCTTATTCTCTAGTGGTTTGTGATACACAGTATACAACACTGTGTATTAAGAATGTTGTAGATACTAGGACAGTGAATTAACATTAGTAACTTCTTGCATCGTCTTAGCCTGTTGTACTTTTATCAACTCAGCAGTGATATTAGAGTCCTCAGACTATTACAGGTTATACTCCTTGATAGTTCTGTACCAAACCCAGAGCATGTTGCACCAAGACCTATTTTACCGTGCTTTTATGAAACAAATGGTAAGTGATTAGTATCAGATTAGTGAATGTCCATCACAGGCTTTCAAGGATGCTGGAGAACTAAGAAATAAAAACCAATCTCTCACTAATGGTGCCACTTTATGATATCAAAGGATTTCTCAGTCATTAAATGTTACAGAAGGCAAAGAGGCAATGAGTATTATCTCCATACGAGTATTGTTACCTACAAAACAGTGGGCAAACGTCAAATGTTCCTCACATTTTGTCTTGGTAAGTGTTCTGATTTTCTGGTTTCTTCTTTCTAAGATTGGTGCTATGCTCTTCCACATGGCACTGAAAACATGCACATGTGCTGTGGTGCGAGCTGTGATGCCTGAGCTGTGGGCTGACTCAGAGATCACAACTAAGTGGTGGGAACTAAACCTGGATGAGTCAGCCTGAACCCTTAGGTTCAAAGGTACTCCACGCTGAACTCTGATAAGGAATATCTTAATTTTTAGTCAGGTGTTTTGTGCATGGGAGTTCATTTGAGGCTCATAACAACCAAGTGAGGTGGATAGATCATGGCACCCAACCTATGTAAAGGTGATCCAAAGAGAGTCCAGGATTAGAATTTTTTTTTTTTGTCTCAACTCCAGTACCACATGCTATCCTGCCTCTTTCTGCATGATGTCTTAAGAGTGATCTTTCCTTTGTGTTCCTTTTGAGATTTCCTTATTAGGAGAAGTCTCCACTGACTACTCTAGAGACTGTTTCCAAAATTCTAGTTTATATAACTCGTTCAAAATCTGTCCCCCAAAGGTCTGTGTGTGAAATACCTGGTCTCCAGCTTGTTACCATTACAAGATGGTAGAATGTTTAAGAGGTAGGTTTTATCACTATGACAAAATAGCTAACTGAAACAATTTGGGGAGGGTATTTTGAGTCATGGCTCCAGAGGGTCTCAGTCCCCCCTATTAGAGAAAGTGTGCTAGCACTGTTTGGTGCCAAGGGCTGTGTTAGAGACTAATTTACTTAGCAGCAGAGAGGAAGCAGAGGAAAAAGCCAGTTCCAAGGGCAAGATCAAAACATCAAAGTCCTCCTCCTAGTGACTTCTTCTCACCAACATCAGGACCATTCAAACTTTCTTCATGAGCTGGGAATCATGTGTTCAGAACATTAGCCTGTGAGCCACATCTCAAATTCCAACCATAACTAGAGGACCCACGGGGGATCTTAGAACAGTGGGTGTATGCCTCCATGGGAATTATTGGAAGCAGGTCTCCTCTCTCCTCATTTCCTTCCAAGCATGAGATCACCAGGCATTCTGTGCCCATTCTCCTTACCATCATGCACTGCCTCCCCATAGGCCCAAAGGCAACATGACCAACTGACCATTGATTGAATCAATCTCTGAAACCAAAATAAATCTTTCCTTCCTATAACTGATTGCCCTCAGGCATTTTGTCAGAGTGATGAAAAGCTGAATAGCATAGTCTGTGGAAGAGAGATGACATAAAGCAGTATTTTGGTGTACAGGTTCTATGATTCAGTGTCTCTTAGACTTTGTGGCTTAAAACAAATAACTTCAGAATCCTGGAATTGCTTCATCTACTACAACAATAATCATCATAATGCTTCTTATGTATCATTTTTGAATGCTAATGGAAAAAATTGGAAAAATTATTTGTTTTTACCATAGGATCAACATGAAATTAAATTGGATTTTAATAAATGACATAATTCCAGCAGGTTCTATATGAAATTTTCTAGGAATGTTTGTATTTTCACACTAACTTCTCTCTCTGGTCAAATGCAGTAAATGAAAGGTGTAAGAAGAAACAAAAGCCTGTATGGAAACATGTCAACTCTTGGTTTCCTCAAGTCATAAACACTTTAGAACTAGAGAGATGCATTAGTCATTAAAGAAATCTTAGCTACTGTTGGACTGGACCCAGGTTCAGTTCTCAGCACCAAATGGAGTGGCTCATAACTACCTATAACTCCATTTTCAGGGACTCCAATGCCTCTGTGTATACCTACATGTAGGTGGTGTATATACATAAACCCAAGCCCCAACAAGTACTCACAAAAAAATTAAAGATAAGTATTTTTCTAACAAGTCCATTTCCACAAACCCTCCATGGAAATCTAGAGAAACTGCAATACTGTAACTCATGGCTTCTGTCTTAGTTAGGGTTTCTACTGCTGTGAAGATACACCATGATCACAACTCTTGTAAGGAAAATATTTAATGAGGGGGCTACCTTAAAGTTTCAGAGGTTCAGTTCATTCTCATCATGGCAGGGAGCATGGCAGCATGCAGGCAGACATGATGCTGCAGGAGAAGCTGAGAGTCCTACATCTTTTAGGCAACAGGAAGTCCACTGAGATACTGGGCACTTTCCTGAGCATAGGAAAACTCAAAGCCCACCCCTACAGTGACACACTTCCTCCAACAAGGCTATATCCACTCCAACAAAATCACACATCTTAATAGTCCCACTCCCTATGGGATTATGCAAGCCAATCACATTCAAACTACACATTCTACTGCCTAGCCCCCATAAGCTTGTAACAATATCATAATGCAAAATTCATTTAGTCCAACTTCAAAGGTCCCCATACTCTATCATAGTCTCACAGTCTCAACAATGTTTTTGTTTTTTTTTTTTTTTGGTTTTTCGAGACAGGGTTTCTCTGTGTAGCTTTGCGCCTTTCCTGGAACTCACTTGGTAGCCCAGGCTGGCCTCGAACTCACAGAGATCTGCCTGGCTCTGCCTCCCGAGTGCTGGGATTAAAGGCGTGTGCCACCACCGCCCTGCTTCAACAATGTTTCAAAGTCCAAAGTTCAAAGTCTCTTCTGATTCATGAAATCTTTTAACTGCAATCACCTTTAAAAATCAAAATCAAAATGCAGATCACACACTTCCAACATATAATGGTGCAGGATATACATTACCACTCCAAAATGCAGGGAAGGGAGCATAGTGAGGAAATACTGGACCAAAACAAGACTGAAGATCAGCTAGGGAAACTCCAAACTCTGCATCTCCACATCTGATGTCAAAACACTCTTCAGGCCTCCAACTCCATTCAGCTTTGTTGACAGCAACACATTTCTTTCTCTTGGGTTGGTTCCACTTCCTGTTAGCAGCTCTCCTAGTCAGGTATCCCATGACTCTGGCATCTCTAACATCTTGGGTTCTCCAAGACAATTCTGGCTTCAACTTCATAGCATTATGCAATGGCCTCTATACTAGGCCTCTATTCAGGGACACCCCTAACACATGTCTGGCCTCAGTTGCTTTATTCCACAACTCCTTTCTTCTATCCTTAAGTTTAAAGTCAGAAACACATGGCCCAAACTGCCAAGTTATGCTGTTTGCTGCATATGGAACATTGCCCCCTTGTTTAATTACATCTTCACCAGCTTTCTGTCCTTCACTGCTTACTTAAGCTTGATGTTCTGAAACTTGCTCTGTAGACCTGGATAGCCTCAAACTCAGAGATCCACCAGCCTCTGCCTTCCTAGTGTTGGGATTATAGGTGTGCCCCACCACACCTGGCTCTAAGATTTTCTTTAGTTCCTTTTCACTATTTAGAAATTTAGCTAGGTAGGATCTCGCCATATATCCCATTTCTTAATCCATTTATCTCCTTGAATACAGGACTTAGTTCTACTCTACTTTTTGGTGTTTCTTTTCTCCTTCAATTTTACATTTTGTAATTTACCCTGCTCAGCTTGCTCCTTTTCATTATAAATCTTCATTAGAGTTACCACTAATAACTACATGACAGCGTCTAGACTTGGCTGTTTTGAGATTTCTTCTGTCAATGCATTAATCTAAAACTCTTCATTTTATCCTCAGGCAGACTCTTCAGACAAGGGCAAAAAGAGCAATCTCTAGGTAACATACTAAAATTCTCCTCCTCTGAAACCTCTTGAGTGAGCCCTTGACAGTTCAAATAACTCTTAGCACCTCTGTCTTCCATTCTCCTACTAGTATGGCCCATTAAGAAGTGCTCAAGGCATTCCACTGCTTTCATAACCCAAAGTACCAAAGTCCAAATTCCTCCAAATAAAAACATGGTCCAGCCTATCACATCAATACCTCAGTACCTAGTACCAACTTCTGTCTTAGTTAGGGTTTATATTGCTGTGAAGAGACACCATGACCACAGTCTCTCTTACAAGGAAAATATTTAATTGAGGGAGCTCCCTTACAGTTTCAGAGGTTCTATACATTATCATAATGGCAGCATGCAGGCAGACATGGTGCTGAAGGAGTAGCTGAGAGTCCCACATCTTTCAGGCAACAGAAAGTCCACTGAGACATTGGGCAGTATCCTGAGCATAGGAATCCTCAAAGCTCACCCTGATAGTGACCACTTCCTCCAACAAGGCCATACCCTAACAACGCCACACCTCTGTAGTGGGTAGTCATTCCAGCTTTGATCTGGAAGTTCCAACCCCCATTGAGACTTCCGCAACTGTCACGCCTACAAGGCGGGGCCAAGGGAGGGGCCTGGGGACCCGAGATCTGGATCGGTGGGTGCCTCCCTTGGCCCCGCCTTGTAGGCGTGACAGTTGCCGAAGTCTCAATGGGGGTTGGAACTTCCAGATCAAAGCTGGAATGGCTACCCACTACACACCTCCTAACAGTGCCACTTGCTATGAGATTGTGGGGACCTATTACATTCAAACTACCACAACTTCCCCAACAGGAATGCTAAATACTTAGTCTGGATTCTTGAAACTGTAACAGCCCTAACATTCAAATTCCAATAGCAGCCAGCGGCTGATCTTGTTATCAATTGATGTTGGTGGGTGGAAGAGGTCCACAGAGGGAAAGAAAAATCTTTTTTTTTTTTTTTTTTTTTTTTTATAGTCTTTGGAGGAAAAGAATGACATGTGAGGACTGGCACACTTGTGACTCCCCCAGATTTCTTCACACCTGCATGCATATAACACATCATTTTCAAAATTCACTCACAACATTTGAAATTGAATTCATTTTAAGTTGGAAAAAAAAATACCAAGAAAACTGCTAGCTACCAGTGGCCAAAAAGGAAGAGTCTTCCATACAAGGAACAATTTCTAGAGTTCTGCGAAAAGCTAATTTTGCTCTTCTTTTATTTATATTGCATACATTTCACAAGTTCCGTCATCCTCCATCCCACACAAGACAGTGAATCTAGGCGTTGGGAAGACTGAGTTTTCCCAGCATTTCACAGTTACCGGAACACCTGTGCTAAATAGTTTTCTGTGTATCAGCTGCGAAAGCTCACACTGTTCAATAGCCCTCCAAATTTCCCATTTAGTCCCCATGCTAGAAGATTCCGGGGCCTTACAATGGGTTATTGTTAAATGCTTGGAAGATAATGGTTCAAGAATGTCATAATGGATTTAAAAAAAAAAAAAAAGTACCAGAAAATTTCACCTACATTGCTTATAGACACTGGCTTCCACCTCTACTGAGACCTGCCTTATTTGGAAATTAATTAAGCAGAAACTAGATGGGCACAAATACCATAACATTCTGAAGCTTAATTAGCAAATGCTTTTTAACTTCACAACAGGTCTTAGCCTTGTTGGTTACTTTGTCTCTGAAAGGAGGAGAAAGCCAACCGGTTTCATTCTTTGCTTCTTTTCAGAAAGGAAACAAGCGTGGAAATTTAAAAATAGATCAAGGGATGCTCACAGGGCAGCTTCCTAGCAACCCGGCTGCATTGCTGGTATGTGGATATGAGTGGCCTGCAGTCTGCCAGGTGTGTCCGCAAGCCACACCCACACACAGCAGATGCGGATGAGGGGGAGGGGCAGCACACAGATGCCAGGGCTACAGAAGCTGCCCGTGCCCTTCATTGTAATCTCATGGGGGCCAATGACTGTGCTTAGCAGGTTTCTTCATGACAATCCCTACTGAGCTGTCAGCTCATCCACGGACAGAGCAGAGAGGCTGGGGTGGGAAGGGCTCTTTGGTCATCAAAGAAAGGTGAGGAGAGAAATTACTTCCAAAGCATGTGCTGTCTAATAGTCAAAAATCATGGCCCTGTCTTTTCTTTATTAAATCACAAAGGAAAAAAAATGAAAAGATGGAATGTTTATTGGTAGTCTTTGTGCCTGTAGTCATGAAGCTTGTTTTTTGAGGATCTGATGTGCAGAAAGGAAAAAAAAAAAAAGCTGCATGTCATATAACTGCAGAGTACAGACACCCTGGTGCGCACTGTGAAAATATCATAGAAAATATGACATCAAATTGTCTGCCTACAATGATACCATTCCTTATTAAAATGAAAGAAGAAAGGTATAGAGACTAACAATGTGTTTCCTTTTCTCACTCAGTCTTCAAACAAGAGCAGCTACCTGGATGTTCAAGATGTTAAGGCATGGCCTTGTGTCAAAGTGAATAATTAAGAACTAGATGCCAGCCCAAACACATCCTTGACTCTCTGCTACCTTTCTGTATTGTGGGGGATCACTTTTCCAAAGTGTCTTTTGAAAGATGCCAAGAAAATTACCTTTACTGAATGTTTCTCTTTTCTCCTTTCTTACCCTGCCTCCTCCCTCCCTCCCTCCCTCCCTCCCTGCCTCCTCCCCCCTCCCTCCTTTCCCCTCTCCCTTCTCTCTGTCCCGGCTATCTTTTTGCTTCTTCCCCTCCTCCCTCCCTCCATCTCTTATCCTTCTCTTTCTTATTTCCTACCTTCTGAGACAGCAGTCTCAAATGGTCAGCCGTTCACTACTTCTTATAGGACATCTTTTCTGTCTGGCTTTTATTAACTTCTAAAAAATGCAGTATTAGAGACATAAAAGAGGTCACTGAGTGACCATGCAAATTTCTATTGCAGTGTTTTAAGGAAAAAATCATTATTACTCCTGTTGAAATGTGTGTGTGTGTGTGTGTGTGTGTGTGTGTGTGTGTGTGCTCATAACCATCATTCTCTATGCACTCAGAGGTAACCAGTATCCCAAGTTACCTGTCTATAATTCTCAAAGCTCTCATTATATCTCCTTGCATATATATAGTGTATATTATATATAACACACATGTATATTCTATACAACACACATATGTTTGTGTGTGTGTGTGTGTGTGTGTGTGTGTGTGTGTTATATAGTATGTACTACATTGTTTTAGGCTTCCACACTTTTTTATAAGTGTTGTATTATAATAACTCACTTTTCTTAATCTCATTATTTTAAATTAAAATTTCATCATGTTAGTGCATTATTAGTTATGTTAATACATTTGCTTTAATTTCATATAGTCTCTCCTTGAAGAAATAAAACACTATTTTACTATGTTCTCTAAACTTAGCTAAAGTTTCCATGTTTGATACAATTACAAGCAATGGTCATGATAATATTCTTGTTTATATTTATCTCTGTTTGTATATATATATATATATATATATATATATATATATATATATATATATATATACAAAGTGCTATAACATTGAGCTATATCTCTAGGCCCTCATATGGATGTTCTAATTACAAACTCAGAAACTTTAAAGGATGAGACAAAGGAAAAAGGTGAAGTACCATTTTTTGAATTTCTCTCTTTAGTAGTACATGACATATTTGTTTCTAAAATGTAATACTAATTACTACTGCCTGCATTGCATTTGTTTGCAAACAGCATCCTATGTAGTAAAGAGGCACAGTATGGCTTTGAGTGTTGACTGGACACTCAGGAATGGAGCTCAGTACTGGCTCTGTAAAATCCCAGTTCCTTGGTGGCCTACAGTAGGATGGTCCAATCTAAAGCCCACCTGACCTATGCACTAGTTTATTGCTGGCCTAGAAAACTGAATGTGACCCAGTCTCAAAGATAGACAGAAAAATTAAACAACAGTGTTGGGACATAGCTCAAAGTTAAAGCACTTGTGTAGTGTGCCCTAGGCCCTAATCATAACACAAAATCAAATAATTAACCATAGATAGATGAATAAATCTTAAGCCTAGGAACATAGAAATAGTTCTGATTCTATGTAAGTCAACCAAAGCCAAGCAAAGCCACATATCTATTCAATTCTTATTCTAGCTGCCATTTCCTTCCACTTTTCCCGCTAGAAAGGCCACGAGAACATCATCATGTTTATTATCATCTTTGATATATTTTGAGAGAAGGTGATGTAGTTGGATGTTTACCTGGTGCTACAGCGATTCACAGTCTGTTCCCAAGATTAATTTTATAATTTTTTTCTTAAACAGGTGTTTTTAATCATTGTCATTGATAAAAAAGGAAACCTCACAAATCATTGGCTGTGCATACTAAATCATGGTATTTATGTTTCAGTCTCATCCACTAATTACGCAGAGATACTTTCTGCTTAGGTGAAGCTCATAAATTTCTGTCTTCTTTAATGTCATTCAGCTATTCTTGTAAACTATTCATAAAGTATTCCAGTTATTATGATGATAAAAGGTTAATTCAAAGCCCAGCTTAAAACCATCATTAGGCATCCTTTAAATGTGGGTTGGAGGAAACCATTTCAAAACTATCAAGTACTTTGAGTTGTCTCCCTTACTTTTCCCATGGGACACACACTAGTTTCAGTGACAAAACTGTGCATCAACAGGGAAGTTTTCTATGTATCTTACTTCAAAGTGAGTTCCCAAAGAAAGGGCCTTTGTAAAATATATGCTTCTTCCACGCTGAGTGTGAAAATATCACCTTTACTTCACAGAGACTCTTTAAGTACAGCTTAAAAAAACATGCACCTTATAAATAACGTACTCCAACATGTCTTTGAATACAAGAAGTATTTGAAAAATTCTGCCAGTAGGAAAATGGGATCATCTATATGATGGACAAAAAGTCTTCATAATCAATCTTCATTTTATAATATAGGGCACAAAATTTTCCATTTTGTTTGTTTGTTTGTTTTTATTTTCTTTTGTTGGTTTTCAAGATATGGATTCTCTGTGAAGCCCTGGCTGTTCTGGAACTTGCTCTGTGGGCCAGTCTGGCCTTGAACTCAGAGATCTGCTTGTCTCTGCCTCCTCAGTGCTGGGAATACAGGTATGAGCCACCACTGCCCAGCTACCCCTATGTTTTTATAGTCTTACTTTATTAGTGACACTACTGTTAAAATGTGTGATATATGTATTGCTAGCTTGCTCTAGACTGAGAGTTTATATGTGCTGCACATCTCTTACTTTTCCATTACTTAAGAATAACCTTAACTAGGCATTTTTTTTTTTTTTTGGTATTCTTTTAACAAAGCTGTGCTGCTACTAATTCCACTTATTGAAAGAATTATTCTTATTTTTTTAAAAACACATTTTAGACAAGAGAAACTGTACCAATTATGAAGAATGTAACCTCTTTGGAATATCTTTCTTTTAGCTGCTAAAGTAAAAAACAAAACAAAACAAAACATAAATGAAGCAAGCAATCAAAAACCCTCTTTGAGTGTTATTGAACTAAATTCTCTCTAACACTCCAAATTGAAAACAGTTATGACGAGTGTACATTTCTTAAAGATGTAAGTTCTATATGTCATAATTTATTGTGGCAGTTTTTTTAGACTTTTGTCAGTTTTTCTCAAAGTATCATATTATTGTATTTTTTGATGAGTGCAAACATTTGAGATATATTTTTAAAACTAGGTTTTTTGTTTGTTTGTTTGTTTTTTGTTTTTCGAGACAGGGTTTCTCTGTGTAGCTTTTCGCCTTTCTTGGAACTCACGAGAACATCATCATGTTTATCATCATCTTTGATATATTTTGAGAGAAGGTGATGTAGTTGGTAGCCCAGGCTGGCCTCGACTCACAGAGATCCACCTGCCTCTGCCTCCCGAGTGCTGAGATTAAAGGCGTGTGCCACCACCACCTGCCTTAAAACTAGTTTTTACAGTAGCAGAAAAAACAAATATGTGGCTGTTTATTTCTTCTATGTAATAAAAACCACAAAATAGCCTTCTAAAACTTAATCATTAAGGGTAATAAAATTTTGTAACATACTGAAATGAACACTAATATTTTATTTTGTCCCAGAAATCACTGCAGAATTTTGCCTTCAGTTCCAAGAGGTTAGATTTTAAATGTCTGACTAATTGCAATGGCTTCATTCTACTAGAATTAGTTAATATCTCAAGACACAACACACACTTAGGGCAAAGATGATCCTTGGCAACAATAAATATCCACTCTGTTATCAGACGTTCTTTGATTTAGACACGTGGCACCAGCTTCTCAATGGGGCAAATCTGATTAAATAATGTTTGTTTTTTACCTGGTTTTGTGGCTTTTAAGTATCCTCTAGAAATATTAGTTCAATTTTCAATTGTTCTTTGTACTTTCTTCATTTGTGAGCATGTTATTATGGACAATCTAAAATTTTATGAGGAATTCTATGCTTATTTTTTCATTTTCATTTGTTCTGTTATATACTTGGGCAATTCATTGAATAGACACATGCAAGACACAATGTACCTCAATATATTCAAAGCAGGTGTCAGAGTAAGGGACCTTTGTTGCCATGCCTTTGTGTGGATTTCCCTTTCTTCCCTCAGGATAATTTAGGACTATTCAATTATAAAATATTCTTAGAGTCAATGAATAGTAAACATAAATGTAACTTCCAATTTTTATCTCCTATTTGTTGGGAGTATTGAAGTTATCTTTATGTTTTGATTATATTGATCTCTATAATCAGTTTAAATCATCCTAACTCAATTTAAATCATCCCACTTAGAACTAACCACTCGGACAATTAAAACCAAAGCTATCACCAAATAGAAGAAGATCCACTTTTACTGAACTCACTTTTTACTGGATGAAAAGCAAACTAAGTGAAATATCAACTACGTATATGCTGTCCAGGCCAATGCCTTGCAACATTTCTCCTCCTTTTGTCTAAGTTTTCATAGTTTTGCACTTACTGTGAAAAAACTGTATGGGTGAATGTGTGTGTTATGTGTGTCCAGAAGTCTAAGTAACAATAGCAAGAAGTGACAAATTGAAATGCTCTAACACAGCAAATGAAACACTGATTAAAACTAAGGGACAACCCAAAGTATAGAACAAAATATTTTCAAGTCATGCATTTAATAAAGGTTTAACACCCAGAATTGATAAGAAATTTAAACAACTTAACAGCAACAAAATCCCATACACAATCCAATATAAAATACGGGCTGATGACTCTTCAGTAATTTCTCAAAATAAGACAAATAGAAAAATATGTCTGAAAAAAATGTTCACAATTAACTAACCATCAGGGAAATACAAATAAAACTATGATGAGACAGTACCATATATCAAACAAATTATCATCAAAAGACAAGACAACAACCACAAAACATATTATCAAGGGCACAGAGAAAGGAGGGCTATCATATTCTGTGTTGAGAATGCATTTATGGGAAACAGTATGGATGCTCCTCAGCAGACTAAGATTAGAAATGCCATAGAACCCAAGATTCTACTACTAGGTATATGCCCAAGGTAAATTAAAGCTTCAAAGCAAAGTCTCACCTGAATATAGTGCGTTTAATGAAGCACAGATCAAAAAGGCATTAGAATCAAATCAAATGTCCATCAAAAGATGAATAGATACAAGAAATGCTACAGGTGTATAAATCCAAATACTATAGAACCCAGAGATGATGAAGCCTTGTCATTTGTCACAAAGTAGAGGGACATGACAGATATTATATTAAACAAGAAAGGCAAAGAAAGAAAAGCATTGTACCACTGGGACTCACACATGGACTCTAGTGGTTGACACAGTTGCAGTTACCCAACACAAGTTGGTCAGGGGTAGTTAGTCATTGAATGAAATATTGCAAGTAGATACAAAAGTAACTCTCAGTGTTCTGAGCAACAGTCCACTGAATATGGTTAACAGTAATTCATTGTGTAACTCAGAACAGTTACAAGGGAAGAGTTGACAGGACTTGTAAAGAAATAATGAAAGCTCAAAGTGGTAGGTTCGCTATCAATGTGGTGATGTACTGTGTACCTTAATAAACTTGCCTGAAGATCAGACGACCGAATCAGCCACTAGATTAGACACAGAGCCAGACAGTGGTGGCACACATCTCTAATCTTAGCACTTGAGATCTCATGCTTTTGCTTGGGAAGCACACATGCCTTTAATCCCAGGCAGTAATATGTCAGGGCAGAGAAAGGTACATAAGGCGTGAGGAAACAGGAACTCACTCTCTTTAGGCTGAGGATTTCATAGAGGTAAGAATTAGTAACTGGCTGCTCTTCTTCTCTGATATTTAAGCTTTCACCCTGATATCTGGCTCTGGGTTTCTTATTACAAGACCATCTAAGATTCGAACAACAGTTGACTTAATATACATTTGAATCAAACCATCACACCTTACCTCATAAGTATGTACACTAATTGTGTGTTAATCTCTCCCAAATTAACACACACATATTTACTAACTATGATTTGTATCTGCTACAATTTGAATGTGTCCCAAAATTCATGTGTTGAAACTTGATTGTCAATGTGCTCTATAGGTGGTTATTAGGCCATAAGTCTCCTTCCTCAGGAAGGAAATGACATGTTCTTATAAAAGGGCTTGAGGAGGGGAATCCATTTTTTTGTTGGCCATCTGATTTCTGCCAGAAGAGAATCTAGTATTCTCTTCTTCAGGAGACATCCTTCAGGGACCATCCTGGAAGCAGAGACACGCTCTTATCAGATGCTGGTATCTTAATGCAGAACCATGCAAATTTAAGCCTCTTTCTTTCTATAAGCTATCTAGCTTATGGGATTTTGTTAGAGCATTACAAAGCAGACAGCAACAGTACTGTGATGGAAAATGAAATTATATATATATATATATATATATATATATATATATATAATTTAGATGAAATGATCAAAGAAGGCTTAGTAGATGAAGCTCATGAGAGAAGACAATGTTTGAAAATAAAGAAGAGACTAAATCTGATAATGAACAAATAGAGCTAAATCATGAGTGAGAGTCAGCATCATCCTCTATGAGGGTACCACTTTAGACAAGCTAACTCTGCAAGGAATAGCAGTAAGGAGGCGGTGGAGGATGCAAAGAGGCAGTGAGAGATGCTACAGTGGAGACACCAGTAGACACTCCCCTGTAGCTCCATGGAAGTCAGAAAATAAGACCTCCATGACATACAGTTGTTAACAATACTATTTTTTAGGATCCCTGGAAGGCATGACTTAGAGATTCTAAGATCTTTTTAGTAACTATGGTATAGACTAAGAGGAATCTACTAGATAGCAAAAGAAAGGAAAACATAAAATAAAAGATGAAGAGCCATAATTAGTTCTTATTTGTTTATGGCATAGTAGATACGGCCCTAGCCATGATGTGAGATGTATCAGGATTTAAAACTCAACCAAGATATTTGGTCCCTGAACTGTTCTGAGAAATACACTTCACCTCTCCAACCTGCAGTTTTTACATTTATAAAATATAAATACAAACAGATGTTGGGTGGCAAATGTGTGAGTGACATGATGCTTAGTGCATGGAAAGATTTGCTGATTTCAGCTCAGTATTACCATTTCATTGGTAAAGCAAAAGATTTTTTTTTTTTTTTTTTTTGCCGCACGGGAACCTGGGTGATTGCAAACTTCTAAATGAAGGATCCATTCTCTCAACATTTGCAATCCTAATTTACAAGTAAGATAGTATTTAATAATGAGTCATCTTCTTTAGAAGTAGAATATTTTTATCTCAGAACAAAAAGTACTAAAGCAAAAGACACCCACAGTTACCAATTGCTGTTTGTTAAAGGAATTGTTCTCACCTAGTAATTCGTTAATAAGCAGTTAACTGAATTACACTTTCATGTAGTGCTTGCATACATCATTGACCTTTTCCTGTTCTATGAATGATGATGCTTTAAGGGCAATAGAGGGACATAGGATAGACACCATAAGATAAGAAAGGGCCATCTACTCATATTGTCGAATCATGGAAGAGTGGGATGGTCCCTGACACCCAACAGTTATTGTCTTCCCAGTCACCCAGTCTGTGATTTTTCACTTTGCTTTCTTTAACAAATACAGTAGATATTTTCAAGAGTCGTTTAGGGTTACCATTTCTTTTACGACACCAAAAAGAAAAACAAGATAAGCCCAAGTCCTACTATAATTTTCTGCTGGAGTACTTACAACAACAGCTAGCAAGTTTCTTCAAGATGAGTTGGGGCCGGGCAGTGGTGGCGCACACCTTTAATCCCAGCACTTAGGAGGCAGAGCCAGGGAGAGCATGCTTCACATACTCAACAGACAATACTCAGATCACTAATCCCTAAAATTCACTAAAGAATAATTGTAGTGTTTCATATCTGTGAGAAAAGGAGTAAAGTAAAGGTAAATGAGTGGCAGCTACATTGCTAATTTGAAGAACTATGTTAAGTATTTAAAAAGCTCTTTATAAGGCTGGCCCTTAACAAATATACAAACTGGATCCATTGCCAGATGGTATCGAATGTTGCACCCTACTTCTCACACTGAACACAGCCATAAAGCCCAGGAACAGCACATTGGACAATTCTTGAGGCTCTCACCAATTAATAGTAACCAGTAGATTGAGAAATGGGAAGAAAATGATAGCATTAAAGAATCAAAACTGAAGAGACAATTTTTCTTCTGGTTTCCTCCAACCTGATTCCAACTGAATGTAAAATTCAAAGGTAGACATTTATGTACACAGGCACTGTGTCTTGTCAATTTGGCTGCAAGAATGGGAACTCGTGACACTCAGAGACAGGAGTAGACATTTCTTCTTCCATTATTATCTCTCCTTCTTATACATACTTAGGCCATGAGCTCTTATGTGTCCAGTAGTGTTGGCAAAAAAGGAGAGTAGATGGGACCCAAAGCCATGAGAGAGGAACATCTTTCTCCCCTGTATGAAGCCATTATTCCAAGAGTATAATGAGAACATCACTTTCCCTTCAGTCCTCTTCTCTTGTAGCATGGCTCTGGATACAATCATAGTCATAGAAGAATATAGCCCCGT
This sequence comes from Peromyscus eremicus, assembly GCF_949786415.1. Lineage (NCBI taxonomy): Eukaryota > Metazoa > Chordata > Mammalia > Rodentia > Cricetidae > Peromyscus > Peromyscus eremicus. Next base: position 21,387,673 of record NC_081423.1, read on the forward strand.
GTAGTTGTCCAGCCCTAGTATTCTCAACAGAGAAGTGGATGGGAGTTCTCCAGAAAAACCTGGGAAGATATCAGGGAGATTATGGAGAAAGCTCAGAGAGAAACCTTGCATTTCTGAACTCATTTCCTAACTCTGCATATATGAGTAAGATATTAAAATTAAATGGCTTGTTATATTTTAACGCCAGTTCCCAGCACTAGTGCCACTGCACAGCATACTGGTAATGCACATGTGACACCTCACTGGAAATGGCAATGAAGCCACAGCATACAGAATGTACAATGTAGTTTACAACTTGAACCTGATTTTCAGAGGAAGATGAGGAGGAGGAGGAGGAGCAGGAGTGGGAGGAAGAGAGGGAGGGGAGGAGCAGGAGAGGGAGGAGAAGAGGGAGGAGAAGGAGCAGGAGGGGGAGGAGGAGAGAGAGGAGGAGCAGGAGGGGAGGAGGAGCAGGAGGGAGGAGAAGGAGCAGGAGGGGGAGGACGAGAGGGAGGGGAGGGACAGGAGGGGGAGGAGGAGAAGGAGGAGGAGAAAGAGCAGGAGGGGGAGGAGGAGAAGAGGAGGAGGAGGAGAAGAGGAGGAGGAGGAGAAGAGGAGGAGGAGGAGGAGGAGGAGGAGGAGGAGGAGGAGGAGGAGGAAGAAGAAGAAGAAGAAGAAGAAGAAGAAGAAGAAGAAGAAGAAGAAGAAGAAGAAGAAGAAGAAGAAGAAGAAGAAAAGAATTAAGAATTCTTATAAGGATTTTTAAAGACTCAAGGTTTCAGAATATTTAAATATCTATGATTTAATTCAACATATGAAAGATCATGAAAGGCCTCACATACATGGGAAAAGACAGGGGTTTACAATACTTAGATGACAGAAATACTAGAATTATTTGATAAGGAATTTAAACCATAACAATTCTCAAACAAAAACCCAGTGCAATGACACCCCAAACAGTGGAAAAATAAAAATCTCAAAGGAAAAGAATTGCTAAATAATTTCCCAGCTCTAACAAAACAAAACAAAAAAACAAACAAACAAAACCAACCAGACAAAGAAAAAGACATTCACATCAGATCAGGCAGGATGGCATACGCCTGCAACCTCAGCATACCAGACGCTAAGGCAAAACTACTACGGTTTCCAGTCCATCCTAGTCTATGTAGCAACTCTGCCTTGAGAAGCTGAAAAGGAGACTAAAAAAGGAGAAGGAAAAGGGTGAAGAGGAAGAACAGAAGGAAGAAGAGAAGGGGAGGAGAGGAGGAAGAGATACAGGAGGAGGAGTAGAAGGAAGAAAATATCAATGGGAATTAATTGTAAAAATGCAACAAGTAAGATAAAAATATTCCTGAATGGCTCAATAGCAGAGTTCAGATTCAGTGGAAATACTGAATCTGAATATAGAAAGATGAAAACTGACTGATCAGAAAAAAAAATAGGCTTTAAAAAATGTAGTATATATTGTAAAATAATTGAATTCTTCTCATTTTCTCATAGAATATAGATATATATTAAGCATTAAATAAAGTACGTTTGGAGGGGTTAGTATTTAGTTCCGAGGTAGAATACTTTACTTGCAAGCTTAAGGCCCTGGGCTCAATCCTGTTACCAGAAGATAAAAGCGTTCTTAGAAATAATGGCTGAAAACTTCCCAAGTTTGGTGAAAAACTTCAGTCTACAGATTCAAGATTGGTAATTACTAAACTAGGTAAGCTCTAGGAAATCGGGAACAAGGGACTAGAGAGTTGGTTCAGCTGACCTGAGTTCAGTCCCCAGCTCTCACATCAGGTAGCTCACAACCTGTAACTCCAGCTCCAGATGATCTCATGTCCTCTACTGTCCTCTGCACACAGTGCACTCACATGCACAATGTGCCCACCTCTCACATATACACAATTTAAACATTTTAAATCTTCAAATCAAAGAAATCTAGGACCAGAAGTTTTGAAACTTAACTGCTAAAAACTAAGCACAAAGGAAAAAAAAAAAAAAAAAAAAAAAAAAAAAAAAAAAAAAAAAAAAACCTCTGTAACAATATGCTATATAGAGGTAACTGTGAATTCAATGACTTCACATTTCTTTTCAGAAACTATGAAACCTAGAAGGAAGCATAAACCATCTTAAATTGCTGGATGTGGGGGAGGCTATTATGTATCACACACACACACGTATATGTATATGTGTATGTATATGTGTATATATCCTCAGATATACTGAGATAGTCTCATATACATGCATACATATATACATACACACATGCATATATACATACATATATATATATATATTTATATACATGCTCAGAAGAAGATAAACTATGATAATTCATGGCCAAAAATAACCTGCTGAGACTTTAAGCAAACACTTTCAGAAAGCAAAGCAATTTGTATTTGGTCACTTGATTTTCCAATTTTCTTTATCAGATATTTTTCAACCTTTGTATAAAAAAGTCTATGAAACTCTGTAGCCCAGGTAAGGTAATCTATTCCTCTGTCTGTCTGTCTATCTATCTGTCTGTCTGTTTGCCTGCACGCATGCCTGTCCGTATGTCTGTCTGTCTGTCTTTCTATGTATTTATCTACATTTACATTAATGAGTGAATAATGAATGTTTTTCCCATGTGGAAATTTTAGCTGACTCTATGACCATAACCATTTACTCAGGGATTAGGCATGCAAGGTAAATGATTATTTTCAAATGACATTCCGTTGTCAGTATCTTATTAAATTGTTCTTTTAAATTAAAGGTAAGTTAACAAATGGCACAGAAAAGAAGCTGAATATATTTTCAGAAATATAAGGACCTCAAAGATTTGGCAGAATGATTTTTTCCCATCAATCAGAAGCAAAGCAGTGTTATCATCATAGTCAAAATGGCTATATTCTTCCTCTATCCCAACAGTCCCTTAATCCCTACATCTTGCAAAGATATGACAATCTAGAAAAATTATTTTTTTTTAGCAAAAACCAAAAGGTATCTTTTACAAAGATATTACTGGTTTAAGGTCTATATATCTACTTGGGTATTTTCAGCCATGAGTTGGACACAGATAAAACTCATTGGGAAAGAAAGATCTAGATTTATCTTTATAATATGTTGAAGTTTTCAGATACCTTCTGAAAATTTAACATGCACATATTGGTACTCGGTTAAAGGAAAATTTCTAAGACATTGAAGTTGCCAACTATAAGCTAAACTTCAGCAATGAGTCTTCTTGATAAATTCCCTTATCTCTTTGTGTGATTGTTCTTTCTTATAGCACACTGTCTGAAAATGTGAGCACATTCTTGATTCACTTATAGTCTGCTTTTAGTCTCTGTGTCGGATGGAGAGGAAGAGCTGCTTCACATAGGAGATCAATATAGTAGGGTGCACCAATGCACTCATTAGATTTGATGATCCTGTTTCCTGGAAGTGAGGCTGCCCTTGCTTTCCAATGAGCTCATTTTCTTCTGCAAGCTTTTCATTGTTGAAAATATTCCATGGTGAAGGAGTGAGGAAATTTCTATTTTCTAGAGATCCTCCAGAGCTGAGACTTTTGTTCTCCCCCATAACACAGGAATAGGCAAAGACTGCTTCATTCACTGCTCAATGTGGCAATGAGAAACCACTGAGATGTCGCTGCTCTCTACCCAGGAGATGGCTGCTTTGTTTTACAGGAGGCTTATAATGATCAAGACTCCTCCGAGTGATTTAGGACAGTTTATTATAGTTGGGCTCCTTTCTTCTTTTGTCCACACGTAGCTTGACGGAATGCATGGTCCTCTCGGTGATTTGTCAGGGAATGGAATCTTAACAGGCAGTCTGAGTTCAGCCCAGACCATTCTGAGCAGGAAGGTAGACTGTGGGCTCCTGGTGCAGATCTTCTCAATGGTGATCATGTCTGTTTAAACCCTATTGTCAGGTCAAGTGGGAAATTACAAACACATTAATGCCCTCCAGTCAAATGCTTGCCAAGCTAACAGATGGCTGATACCACTAAGCAACCTTGACCTTCTGGTCACCTGCTCTGTCAGTCAGTCACAGGGCCTCTTCTTTGGGAATCACATTATCTTCTGTGCAAACAGCACTTCCAACTATCATTACTGATTTGCTAAAACATAATGTCCATGCAGTGAATACAGATGCAGTATTTTCCCTCACGTGAAGCAAAATTCTAAGATGCTAGGTAAATTTTCCAATGACTTCAACTGCTTCCATGTAAACACTGTATAGAAAATGGAACACTGCTGAGCCAGAATAAATGGTTATATTTGACATCTAAAATCACAAAAGCCCTGTTTGGGGCTGAGAGAACACTTGAGTGTCCTATCACACATCAGTAAGTGCCCATCTGAATCACAGGAAATAGCCACTGTCCATAGATTAAACGTCTGCTATTAGCCAATATGCTTGCATGGATCCATTAGGTAGGAAAGTCTTATAGATATATTTCAGAGAGCGTTTACCACAGTGAGAGTGCTCTTACCAATGCTGGAACTCCATAAGTACAAATACTCATGTGCAGTAGACCTCTAATATCTAAATAGATGCATAGATGCCAGAAGTTAGAGCCTTGAGGTAAAGCTCCAGTAAGATGTTATCAGGGACCTGGGTGACTGTGTCTGCAGTAAGGAGACATTACTTTTAAGATGGGTTCCACATCTTGAGGTATACAGCAAGGAGGCTGGACAGGCTAGGGAATCATTTCCTAACAAACAGCTGACCTGGAAAAAGGCCAGGGTTGTAGGGTTGCAGTATGTGTTCCACACTAATGAGCTAATCTTTCTAGAGAATAATTTAACATAATGAGAAAGGACCCAGACTTTTACTCTAAGATCAACCTGGGGGTGTGTATTGACATAGGCACTAACTATATTCCATGGCTTAGTTTCTCCTATTGGTTAAATGGGAAAGGATATCACTGTGAAAGGTACAGCAGTAATCAAATACATTGAAGTATCCCAAGTGCTTAGTATGATGTCTGGTACTAATTCATTAAATGTTAGTTATTATTAACAAATGTTCATCATCACTACTAATAGTTCAGTAAGCTTGGGAAAATTATTTATGTATTTTAAGCCTATTTCATTTGCAACAGAAAGACTTGGACAGATTATGATGACAAAATACTTTCAGCTCTAGCATTCCATAATTCTGTAATTCCAGTTTCTTGTTGGTAGGTATAGATATCCTACAGACACATAACAGGATATTCATACATTTGTGGACTTACCATGGTTACATTTGCATTTTAATTTCTAAAGGGGCCAAGGCATGCCACTATTAATTTATTGCCACAATTTCATTAACTATTAACAGATGAAGAAACCTAGGGCTCATATTAGGTAAGGCTATTTTCATAGCTATTCAGCTTCTGGTAGGGCTTTAAAAAGTAGAGAGATCAGTGGCAAATAAGACAAACTTTCCAAGCAGCCCAGCAATGTATGACACCATTATGGTACTACGGATTCTGCACCATGATGCCCAGGCTGCTGTGAGACTCCTGGAACTCAGACTCCACAGCCAAGGGGAAGGAGAGAGGAAGTGATGGTGGGTTAATTTATTTAGCATAAATAATGTATTCCTTAATTATCTGCCACATGATTAAGTAATTCTGATGTAAATAATTGAAATCAAGGGAAGGGGGAGGACATAAAGTATTGGGAGCGCTGTTTTTAAAAATGTACTTGCAGAGAAGGTCAATTGAGATTTCAAACAAATGCTTCACGGGATCATTTATTCAGGGACGCTTACCAGAGAAGTGCTACCAAGTGCCCGGTAGGGTGTTGGGCTCTGGGGATACAATGATGAACAATCCAAGTTTCTAATTTAGAGTAATTCACCGTCTAATGAGTAATACAGCTGTACAGTCCCTGAATTCAAATTTAATTACCATGTGTCCTATAAGAGAACAGAAGAAGAAGTGCCTAACTGTTAGGGAAGTCAAGGCAGACTTTGTTGGGTTGTAGTATAAACAGAAAAGTTAGTTATCTAGGGGATTCTGTGAGAAGGAAGTTTGCCATAGCACTTCTGAATTAGGTATTGTTATCCAGAAAAAAAAAAAAAAGAGTGGTACCTGATGCTCAAGAATTTAATTTAGCTTCCTTTTCACTCTTGTTTTACTATGCAGCCATAACTAGCCTGGAACCTACTAGGTAGACCAGGCTGGTCTTGAACACATGGAAATCTGCCCTCCTCTGCATCTGTTGTGCTAGGATTTAAAGCATGTGCCACTAGGCCTGGGCCAACATATTATTTTTTTGTCATCTGGGGAAAATCAACTTGTTTCCAGAACTGCCAGGGATGGATTCTGAAAAACTGAAAATTAAAAAAAAAAAAAAAAAAAAAAAGTTAAGTCTCTCAGTAGCACATGGTGTGCAGAAACCTCATCAAATCACAGCCCTAGCTTTTGTCCTCTTGTTCCTCACAAAACTGATGATGATCTTTCCTTCCACCTAGCTCCTTTGTATTCAGTCATTTCTTAGTTTGGCAAAACTGGTGCACGTGGTTAAATTGATCACTTTAACCTTCTGTAAGTGTGCAGTTCAATGGTACTGAACACATTCATAAAGCACAACTATTTCCAGTTTCCAGCCACCCATGATTTCCATCTTTAAAACTGAGAATAATCACTAAGCTCCAACCACCATCCCTACTTCAAACATTGAGATGACTATATATGCCTCGTGTAAGTGGATTTATATAATATGAGCTTGGTATTCAGTGACTAGCTTAATATCCTCAAAGGTCATTCATGCTGTGTGGTATGTCTAAAGATTTCCTTCCTTTTTAATGTATATACCATATTTCTTTACTTTTCATCCATTCAAGGACATGAATTACTTCCATATTTTAGCTGTTGTGCATGATGCTAGGTCCACTAAATTCTTTTTAAGACACATTATGAAAGAGCCTATTTATATAAAATACTACGATGATTGACTAATGTTTCTCTTCTGCTCTGGGCCCCCTTGTCTCATTGACTCTCAGGCTGTGGTGAAAATCCCTTGTTGTCTTTGGCACATGGAGTTCTATCCGTGGGTGTATTAGCATCCGGAAGGCTGGCACTTGCTGCCTTTTTCTTCTGAGCTGAATCAACCAGGCTCAGCTACTTGTTTATAAAATTCACCAGCCTTTCTTTTCCTCTCCGTATCTGAATCTCACATTGGCTGAGTTAAATAGGATACTGGCAGGTGTTCTGCGGATGAAGACCATAGTAAAAAGCATAGAATCCAATCCCCAGAAAATGTTGCTATCTGGATCATGCTTTCCAAATGATGCTTGATTAAAAAATTGAAAACTGTAAAAGGTACACTCTAGTGATTTGAAAATGTCTTATGCTCAATTTGGCATGAATATCAATTAGGGTTTGGTTATAAGTAATAGCAATTAATTCCAGCTTACTTGAATTAATTTAAATAAATAGATAAAAAACTATACAACTCTTAACTGAAGCAAAGCCTGAGCAACCAGGCCATTTAGAAAACAGTAAGTGAGCTATTCTGACTATCAAAATTGCAGGTATAAGGTACAGTCTCTAAATAGTAATTGTTGAGACGGAGATGGAACTCCACCAAATGAAGCTTGCCTTTATACCATTCATAAAAGGTCCAGCTGCCAAAGGGACAGGCTGGCTGTCCTGTTTGAGGTCATGGGCCGACCCATTACCCATAAGAAAGCAGGCGATCTTGACTGAATAAAACACACAGATCATACACATTGTGCAAAGTGTAAATATTCAAAGAAAATTTAAAATGCTGTCACCAAAAGAAGGGGGATTGGATGCTGGGCAGGCAAAAACAACAGATGTCCACTGCAGTGGGTCTATTTGGGATATCTCTGATGAGCCAAACGCCCAGCAATCAGGCAAAGACACATACACTAGCACACACACTATTTTGTGCTCATTCCTAGGGTGAAGTCACCTCAGAGTTATCTGGTTTGTCCCCTTTATACTTTTCCTTTGTGTTAAAAAAAACAAAACAAAACAAAAACTTTATCTTCCTTTGCCCAGATTTCTCCATATTTCTGTCACAAATATGGTTATTTGAAATAAATAGAGTTAGCTTAAAATGCAATCCTCTTCAACTCCTCTTATTGAATAAATATCAAATAGAAATGTTATGCACATTTATGATAAAAATTGTCCAAATCACTCTGCATTATTTTCAGTTGGGGGAAAATGAGAGTATTTTTGCTAAGTGAGGACCTACTTTTATTGTCAAGTTCTACCCAGAAGTCATATCATATATCTTTTCTCTAATGAAGTGTTTTTAGAAAGTAAAATATAGTCCTCTGCTTCTAATCTTTTGATGCCACATATTGCTATGGAAACCTTGGGTTTCTTGATTTATAACTCTTTCTTTGTGAGGGAAGTAATTTCAGATTAATTTACTAATGGATCTTTACTCAATCTACAATAACAAATAAGTCTGACCACACCCCTTTTTATTAAAAATCTGTAATTGGAATTTTGCAAATGATTATTTCTCAAAGACACTGAAATGCAATATATACTAGGAAAATAAAAACCAACCAGGAAATCTGAATAAAGTAACATATCAAAGTCATAATACAGTAGCAACTTCAACAGCAATTTCTTAGAAAAAATAGCATTAATCTTAGAAGATCAAAAGATAAGGTTGGAATACTAATCAGAATACAAAATCACAAAAATACAGCTTCCAAGTTCATGAAACACTGTGCTCAAGAATACTGGTATTTATTTATTCTTTGTTGTGAAAAATCCTAGAATGTAGATTTAAATAGACAGATCCAAATGGTATTTTGACACATAACATCAGGGCTAAATGTGTCCTAGTTTACTTCAGTTCCTGCTTCATTTATAATGGATTCAATGTTGGATCCAAACAACTATGGAGAATTTTAACTTGAGACAAAGTGAAATGTCCTAACAAATCTAGTTGTCTGTCAACTGGCTCCATGTTTATTCCCTCTGCAAAATCAACAGGGAGGTCAATTGCAAAGAGAATTAGGCCAAGAAATGACTCAACGTCTATTGGACACTCTACTATTTATGAGTCGGGTGCATAGGCAGGGGATGGGACTACTTCATTCCAAACTATGTTTTAGGAGACACTGCCCATCTCCTCCACCAGATGATGATGGGAGGATTAAGTCAGACAAGGGAAAAACTTTGAAAAAATCCCCCTGTACTCAAATGTAGGTACTGTCATGAATAGGACCAAGTCCTTCCCCAGGCAGAGGTGTGGGACTGAGCCTCCTCATAGGATCAGGTAGGTACCTTATCATTCTTCCATGTGGTCTCATGGAGGACAAACATAGCCATGGTGCAGAATCTCTCTTAGCAAGCACAGTGTAAGTACTATGTGCCCTGAATATCATTCATGTGAAGCCTGACTACTGAGGAGATGCTCTAGACTCATCTAGAGTCATGATATCCATCTTTTAAACATTGTCTTTTTAGTATGTCTCTTAGTATGCTGCTTAAATTGAACAAGAATAGGTGCCTCCCATTCTCACTGGAGGGCAGTTACATCCCTGTTTTGTGTAGTCATCTAGTCTTAGGTGAATATTTTGACTTCCTCCTAAACTTAGACTTGCCTGGAAATTTTTCTGACTTTGACAGTAATAGTACTTCCCAGGCCCATCAAGGCCAAAGACCTGTACATGTCTATTGACTGACTAGGTCATGCCTCATGGAAAGCAATGAGAGATAATATTGGCATACTCTAATTTCTTATTCATTTCCTCAGCTTGTATAAAAGCTATTATCTTCTTTTCTGGTATGGGAATAATACCCATTTACAGTGGAAAACTTTGAACCTATGAAAAATACTACTCAGCAGAGAAAAACAATGACATCATGAGGTTTGCAGACAAATGGATGGATCTAGAAAAAATCATCCTGAGTGAGGTAACCCAGATTCAGAAAGACAAACATGGTATGTACTCACTCATAGGAGGATACTAGATGTGGAACAAGGATGACTGGACTGCTACTCACATCACCAGGGAGGCTACCTGGAAAATAGGACCCTAAGAAAGACACGGGGATCGCCCAATGACACAGAAATGGAATGAGATCTACATGAACAGCCTGGACATGAGTGGGGGTAATGAAGGGCGAGGGTCGAGGGAAAGAGAGCTTGGGGGAGTGGGAGATCCCAGCTGGATCAACAACAGAGAGGGAGAACAAGGAATAGGAGACCATGGTAAATGAAGACCACATGAGAATAGGAAGAAGCAAAGTGCTAGAGAGGCCCACAGAAATCCACAAAGATACCCCCACAACAGACTGCTGGCAATGGTCGAGACACAGCCCGAACTGACCTACTCTGGTGATGGGATGACCAAACACCCTAATTGTCATACTAGAAACCTCATCCAACTACTGAGGGATCTGGATGCAGAGATCCATGGCTAGGCCCTGGGTGGATCTCTGGGAGTCCAATTAGCGAGAATGAGGAGGGTTTATATGAGCGAGAATTGTTGAGACCAAGGTTGGATAAAGCACAGGGACAAATAGCCACACAAATGGAAACACACGAACTATGAACCAATGGCTGAGGGGTCACCAACTTGATCAGGCCCTCTGAATGGGTAAGACAGTTGATTGGCTTGATCTGTTTGGGAGGCATCCAGGCAGTGGGACCGGGTCCTGTGCTCATTGCATGAGTTGGCTGTTTGAAACCCGGGGCCTATGCAGGATCGCTTGGCTCGGCCTGGGAGGAGGGGACTGGACCTACCTGGACTGAGTCTACCAGGTTGATCTCAGTCCATGGGGAAGGCTTTGCCCTGGAGGAGGTGGGCTGGGAAGAAGGTGAGGGGGACGGGAGGGGGGGAGAACAAGGGAATCCATGGCTGATATGTAGAACTGAATTGTATTGCAAAATAAAAATAAAAAAATGTAAAAAAGAAAAATGGAAAAAAATTTGTTAATATTATAGAATTTGAACCTAAACAAATATTTCTTTATGGTTATGTTGATCTAATTGTGTGAATTTTTATTTGTGAGTTTATTACAAAAAGTGATTCTTGCATAATAAAAATAAAATAAATGGTTTAATTTCCAAAAAAAAAGAGAAAAATACAAAGGATAAAAATACAAACATTCTATTCCAAGCCTTAGAAGCATTATGTGTTTTTATTTTTCCTTTGAGATATGTCTATGAGTGTAGGGGTGTTGACTATGTGCTCTGTCTATTCCAACTTTCTTTTACCAGTCTTGAGTATATTTCATAGGCTGGCAATTATTTCTAAAATACATACCAGTTTAGTAGCTTCTTAAGAACCTACCTGTGATTGTGCCCAATTTGGTTTCATTTAGTCTAAATTTTGTATTTTTAAAAATCATTCTATAAATAACATTTATCTAAAATCAATGAAGCAAAACAGAACTTTAAAGAGAAAATAATGTCATTCATCTCGTCCCAGGGCAAGGGCTAAGCTCTGTAGTGGTTTGCTTTGTATATTGGAAGACATTTCTTCCTGTGTTCACATTAACGATTTCAACATTCTTTATTTACTTATTTTTTGTCATTTCAAAAAATGTTTCAAAGTTATCACTTATTTATTGATATTTGACCTGTGTGAATTTTGTCTACTCGTTATCTTTATCTTCACCCTGCAGTAAATATTCTCAAAAATCTCAAAACCACCTTTTTCGTTGATGTAACACACTGCAGACAATAAAGACACAAGGCATTGAGCTAATGAAATGAAATGAATTTAAAATATTTTCTACTGCCCAGTGAATCATTTTATGATCTTCCTTAGAAGAGCTATTGTAGAAAAGTTTGGGAAGATCCCTTCACTCATTGTAAGAAGCAAACATCGTATTACTGGTACTTCATTCACTGTAGGAAGCACACATCATATTATTGGTACTTCATTCATTGTAAGAAGCAAATATCTTATTATTGGTACGTGGGAAGATGTAGTTTAGGGAAGTTAAGAACTTACCATCTATGTGCAGCTCTGGACAATCAGAGCTTGGATCTCAAAGCAATCAACACAACGACTCATTCCTTCACTAAAGTCACTAAATTCTGAGATGCTATAATAATAACTGACATTGCAGAGGGCCAACTTACTGTTTATTATGAAACTATGAAACTGACTCAAAGATCTTCATTTTCCTTCTGATTTGCATAAAAAAATCTAGTGATAAATTCTGGAGTATAAGTCAGAAAACAAATGAAGAATTCGCGAATTCTAGAAATAGACCTTATAAGCTGTCATAGTTAGACTCAGCTACCAGTTTGACACAGCCTAGAGCCATCTGAGGGTGTCTTGACTGAGGGATTTCCCAGACTGGCTTATAGCCATATCTGTGACATACTGTTTTGACGGATGGGTGAAGTAGGAGGGTCCAGTGCATTGCAAACAGCACCATCTCTAGGGAACTGGGCTTGAGTTATATAAGAAAGCTATCTGAGCATAAACCCGATAGCAAGCCGGAGAATAAGCTACTGTCAACATCCCTCTATGTGTCTTTCTTAGCTGAATTTATGCCATCAATTAAGGATTATGACCTGGAAGTAAAAGTTAAAATAAAGCCTTTCTAACCTAAGTTGCTTTGGGTCATGGTGTGAACTACAGCAACAGAAATGTAAACTAGAACATAAATTGCTTCCAGAAGTGGATGTTACTAAGACGTACCTGACCATGTTGTATTTGGGGAGGTCTGTGGAAGCATTTTGAACTTGAAGCTAAAGAATTCATTGAGTGCTTAGAGCTTAATGTTATTGAAGCTTGGAAAACAAGAATGAGAAGAGAAATGCAAACAATGAAAGCCTGGCTTGTGAAGTTTCAGATGGAAGTAAAAACTATTAGGGAACATTTGTCTGAGATTTTGTGCTAACAGTCTATGGCTGTTGGTCAGCTGGCGGGTAAAGAATCTCTAATCAACAAGAGATCAGTACTACTGAAGTTAAACATGTCCTTCCCAGAGACAATGGATGCTGGTTATCTGGGGCTAAAGAATCAACTCTGATTACTAAGAGATCACCATCATTAAGGTAAACTATTTCAGGTAATATTTCCTCAGGGTCAGCATACAGAAGCTGTAGTCTAGTGGTAGCCAAGATTGTGTCTCAAACTGGTTGCCTAACTTTGCAATGTTCAATGGTCACCTACGTAGTACTGCTGTTGGAGGCATGAATAATACAAAATTGAGGTGGTCATGGTAAGCAGCTGAAGTCTGGAATCCTATGGAAGGGTCAGATTCCTTGAAGAGAAGCCAAGCGAGATCATTGGTGAATGTACAGCTGCGTTGTGGTAGAGATATCAGGAAATTGAAGATGCCAAGGCATAGGACATATACTAAGGACAGTGGCTGGAGGAGTCAGCCTATGAGACAAGCTGTGTGTTCTGTAGAAGGTAGAACTTCATAATGGGCCTGCCTTTGGAACCTAGAAGATCACGAGGGAGGTCCAGATGTGAGACAATGTAGTATTTGGTTTACACTGCTGGGTTTGGAATAAAAAAAAAATGTAACTTTTATTTTATTGTTTTTCAGGAGCCCACAGATAAAAGACTTCGGAGTTTTTATAACAGACACTGAACTTCTAAAGCATTGAGATTTTCAAAGTTGTACTGTGTTTTTATATTATGATATCAACATGAGATCTTGGAGACAAGAAATGAAAGGTTATGGCTTAAAGTGATGTGTTGTGTGTCAAGTTGACAAGGAGTGGAGTGTTCTGGTTAACTTCACCTGTCAATGTGACACCTCTGAGGGTGTCTCAATAGAGGGATTGATTGCCCAGATCAGGTTGGCCTGTGGCCATGTCTGTGCGAGACTGTAGGAATTTGTTGGTTGATGCGGGAGGGTTCAGCCAATTGTGGACAGTACTATCTTTAGGAAGGTGGCCCTGGAATGTATAAAGAAGTGAGCCAAACATAAGCCTGAGAGTGATCCATTGAGTGAGCCAGTAAGCAGAATTCCCTCTATGGGTTCTGTTTCAGCTCCTGCTTGACTTCATTTAATGGTAGTCTATGACCTGAAGGTGTAAGTAAGCCAAGTAAACCTTTTCCTCCTTTAAGTTGCCTTTGGTCATGGAGTGTATCATAGCAACAGAAAGCAAAGTAGGACCCAAGCAGTAGAAACCTTGACCATTAAGAAAGTAGGGCAAAGTGGAACTGTGTCTTATGCTGATCTGTTTTAGAATAAGCTTACGAACAATTGGCAAGGTAGAAAAAGAGCAAAGGAAAAAAATCAGTAAGAGAAAAGCAACAGGTCTTCACTGAGAATGATGGGAGTGATTTAAGGGACTGTCATTTTAGGAGTCCTGGCTTTTTCTCTCATTTCTCACTAAGAACAACATTTCAGTTCATAACAAATGAACAGAGATGCTTCATAGTTAGGTCCAGTTCTTTTATGTTTTGCACTGGTGTTGCTAAGCATTGAATCTTGGGTCTTGTGCTTGGTAGGAAAGCATTGTACCACCAGACTTGACACCTGGTACCTAGGTACTATTTTAATTAAGTAAAAGAAGTAAACATCTCACCAGGATTCCTGCAGTTTGTTCAGTTGGCTCTCCCTGTGAATGAGCTAATGCAGTTGAATTCATCTGCTTCTAAGAGCGTACGAAGCCAACACTTGCAACTTACTAATAATGTTTTATTTGTCGTGTTGCACCTAAACAAACTCTATTTGTGATCAAATCAAATGATGAGGCTGACAGTGATCCTATGACAGGGTTTTGTGATGTGCTCAAGACTTCATCACTCAAGAGCCTTGTTTATTTAGGCTGAGGGAATTTTCTCTAAGTGGTGACTACAGAATACTGACTATGAGGATCCAGCTCTCTCTACTGCCCATATGTCTCTTTCTTTCTTTCTTTCTTTCTTTCTTTCTTTCTTTCTTTCTTTCTTTCTTTCTTTCTTTCTTTCTTTCTTTCTTTCTTCCTTTCTTTCTTATTTTTTTGGTTTTTCGAGACAGGTTTCTCTGTGTAGCTTTGCGCCTTTCCTGGATCTTGCTCTGTAGACCAGGCTGGCCTCGAACTCACAAAGATCCACCTAGCTCTGCCTCCCAAGTGCTGGGATTAAAGGCATGCGCCACCACCGCCCGGCTCATATGTCTTTCTAAGACCGTCTTACCTTATATGTTAAAACACAGTGTGGTTTTTAATTGAATTGTACATCTGAACTGTTTGTTAATTATTTTTAATTTATTAACAATGGACATTTTAGAATGAAAATGATTTATTTGCTTATCTGAAAACCATATTCAGCATTGTGAAAATATTATTTTTAATTTACTAGAAATATCACTGCCAGTAATGTTTCATATCACAATATCCACAAAGTTCCTCTTTATTGGTGGCAGAATCTTTTGTACACAAGGACTACCCTATACTTTCCCCTTGTTACTCTCAAAAGGAACTATCAATTGTGCTCACTACATAACTTTTATCACCAATGGTCATGGGTGGCCCTATTTTGCTTTGATTTCTTAGTTTGTCTGTTTAGTCTCATCTGTCCTATTTATGATCTCTAGCCTTTCTCCTCTCAAAAGGTAAACCACTTTAAGATGGTTATCTCTTGTTTGGTGTCAGGTGGGGACATAAAACACAGAGTTAGAATAAAACCTACAGCCATCACACACTTGAATGATTCTACAGTATGCCTCAAACATTGTATAGAATGTTCTTGTACTAAACACATAATGTATATTTGTGCCAAAAGTTATTTGTTGTTTGAAATTTAGATTTGACTCATCAAGTAGGATTGTTATTTGCTAAGTCTAGGAATCATAGAAACATAGTTTGGTATAATCAGTGTTTATGTCTTCAGGTATTGTCTTGATGTACTTTCGTAGTTAACAGATAATATGCTTGTGTTCTCTCTCTCATTCTCTCTTTCCTCTCTGCTCTCTCCCTCCTCCCCTTCCTCCCTTCCTTCACCCAAACCCTCAAACAACATAGATGGCTCATGAGACTGTGTCTCTGTAGCTTCTTGCCTTCAGACATCTGGGGGTAGGTTTGAGAACTTCCTTTCCCCCAAATTCTTACTACTTAGATAATTTTGGGAATTACTTATGAATCTAATAAATTTTAGAGGTTCCTTGGCTTTGAAAGTCCTATTACATTCTGAGTGTTGGGAGCCTCCATCCTTCAGTTTGTAAGAAATATCTCACAACACTACCCGTAGATAATCCATGCCTGTGGGCAGTCCACTAACATTACTTTAAATTCCTACAGCTCAGAACTACTGGGGTCTTAGTTACATATACTTAGATTGGGGTAGACATGTAATATCTAACCTTAATGAACAGTATTGCAAATAGCACCATCCTAAATATTCCTTGTTCTCTATGTGAGAAAATCCTCAGAATGTAATATCAGGAAAAAAATTATAGTAAGAATAGATAGATATATGATAGATAGATAGATAGATACATAGATACATAGATACATAGAGAGACAGAGATATAGATAGGTAGATTGATTGATAGTCTACATGCATTTATGCAAATATGTGTGTGTGTATGTGTGTGTGTGTGTGTGTGTGTGTGTGTACTGAATATTCACACACTATCATTTCAATAACAACTGCCCAGTCTTCTTTAGAGGAGTAACAGCAATCTCCTTCATCCTAAACATATTTATTGCTTCCAGTATTATAAAATTCTACTAACATAGTAAGTATAAAAGTTAACTATCATGCATTCCTAATAATTAACACAATTCAGGATCTCTTTTATGTATGTGCAGATGTGTGTGTGTGTGTGTGTGTGTGTGTGTGTGTGTGTGTGTGTGTGTGTATTTGCAAGTGCATTTGTGGAGGCCAAAGAACACCCTCAGATGTCATTTTCAGGGGCCAGCCACCTTTTTTTTTTTTTTTTTTTTTTTTTTTTTTTTTTGAGACAGGGTCTCGCACAGGTCTGGAACTCACCAAGTAAGTTTGGCTGGCTGGCCAGCAAGCCTCAAGGATTCTTTTTTCTCCACCTCCTTACTGCTGGAATTACAGAAACATGCCACTGTGTCTTTTTTTTTTTTTTTACAGGGATTCTAGGGGTGAAAGTCAGGTCTTTATGCCTTCAAGTCTGGCACTGTACAGATTGAATCATCTCCTCTGTTTTCATACTTGAGAAACTCTTCATATACTTGCTAGCTTGTAGAATGGAGGATTGATTTGCTGAAACTGCTTATTCTTATCCTTTTCCATTTTTCTTAAGAATTATAATGTTTTGTTGACTTCTTGGAGCTCCTTGTGAATTCTAGGAATCAATCCCTTGCCATGATTACATATTGCAAATATCTTCTCTCAGTTTTCATCTACTAAATGTGTTTATCATGTTCTTAGAATAGGTTTGTGTTTTGATTTATTTAAATTTATCACTGAAGTTCTTAATCCATCTCAAATTCCCTTTATATATGCTTCTCTTCTGGCAGTTTCTTGACCCAATCCATTACATCATCCATTCATTCTCATCTAGTCTACTCTCCATATTTATTTTAAGCAAGTGTATGTTTTGCCATCAGCCAATTGCATAATTTTCTTACATTATTAGCTAATCTATGTATATGTTTCAAGGCCATTAACAATATCTTTGCTGATGCAGCTTTGAAGCATCTTTGCACATTTGGAATGGCAGGCTCCTTTTCTCTCGCCTTTCTTTTCATTATTAATTTAGGTACATATGGCCTTTTAATGTTTCCACATAAATTTGTTAAGCTCATCAAGTTTTTCAAATACTTCACTGACAACTTTAAGGGGATTGCCCTGACCTAGACAATTTGAGCATTATTGACTCTATTTTTTAATCAACTAAGGACATGCTATATTTATTTCTTCCTGTCTTCTTTGTGCTTTATTAGAATTTAAAATGTCATCCATGACTGGCATAGATAGCTTTGGTTATGTTCATGCATAGCATCTTTCTGATTCTCAGGTTTATTAGGAATGGAGGCTCATTTATTTGGTTTTCTACTAAGTCGATGATGGGGATAAATGTTATATGATTTTATCTAAGTAACACATTGAATGTCCTTTTCAGTTTTAGTATTTTGTCTGTTGACTGATAATTAAAACAGCAAATAATTATTTTTCTGTTCTGATAGCACTAGTTAAGTCTTCCAAATTTTTTTGGAAGAGAAAACAGATGTGATTCCTTTATTTACAGCATTATAGGGAAACCATTTAAGGCTTGACTGCTAAGTAAATTATTTATTGCAATTGTACATAATGTTTTATATGAAAAGATGTTTTACAGTGGAGTAAGAGTTACATGGTGGCATCACCAATATCCTAGGAGCTGCACACTAGTCTGTAAGTTCATAAGCAGGAATGCCCTTAAAGCCAGTCCTAGGAACACTAATAGTCAGACAAAGCATTTGCATTGACTCTTTGGGGAAGAGGGATTATGATGGAATTTTCTCCTTCATCTCTACAGTTTATTTGTAGTCAGGGTCAAAGTGACCTCTCCTCCTGTAAGTCATGGAAGAATGATGATACATTGTGATAGTCAGTAGTATGGGCTCTTAAGTGAGAAGATCCTACATTAGGATCTCATTCTCATCATTGAAAAGTTGTGCCACGACAAGCATTCATATGACAAAGTTTCAATTCCCTAAATGGAGTAAAGGGAGGTTATTGCAAAGAATAATGTGATGATAACGTCTGGTGTGAGTGACATAGTGTCTAAGACAGGGTGGAAAGCATTGCGACAGACACAGTGCTGACAATATTAATTAACTCATGTTTGCAAGAGTGATTCCCTGTACCAGAAGCATCAATGTCTTCTGAGAACTTACTAGAAAACAAATTCTCTGCTTCCATCCCAGCCCTGCTGAGTCAGATCTCTGGAAACAGGCACTGCTTGTCTGCATTCTTCCAAATCATCCCTCTGTTTTGGGAGCCATGCTTGAGCAACAAGGCATTAGGAGAGGTAAGCTTCTGTCTGATGGCAACAGTCAGACACAGAATGATTTTGGTTCATCTCAGCAGCTGTTCATTGATACTGTGGATACAATGTCAGCTTCAGCTGACTATGTTGTTTTAGAAATATATGTATGTGTTAAGTTGGATATTTTTACCCTCTATCTATTTGGGATGGAGAATATCACAAAGCATGTTATCTATAACTTCACTCTAAAGCCATTAGAGGATGATATTTGATGAAAAGAGAGAACGTTGGTTACCATTTAAAATTCAAATAAAATAGTCATAGTCATTCATTCATCCAACTTGTCATTGATTTTGATACATTAGATATTTCTGACAATTTAACCATTTTATATATGTATTAAAATATATTCAGCTATAGTTGTTTTTGATCATTTAATTTAAAAATAAATTCTATTTTTACTGTAGCTATTTTTTCTCTTTTTAAAATGTATAGTTTGTCTATAAAATCTAGTCTTACCCCATCTCCTGTTGCTACATTGCCAAAAGAAAAACAACAAAGCAATACTACTACTACTAAAAAAAAAAAAACAAAAAAAAAAACAACCAGAAATCTTTTACAGGAACCAACTTACTTACTCATCTGTGTCAGAATCATAGATTTTTAATATTATCTTGCACTGGCACTGTTCTTCTAAGTATATAACATCATTTGGGTACCATTTCCTCTTTTAGGCAAGCTAGATCCATGAGTAGCCTCCCAAAACCCATCCCCAATGCTATAACTGCAGTGCTCTGAGCATGTTCTGTTGGGCCATCTGGTTCATGGTAAGCACCAAAGCATATCTCCTGAAGGCAGGAGCCAATTATAGAGAATGAGAAGATCACCTTTTATAGAAAGGCATGCAAGGGCCCTGACCTCAGCGGGAGCCTATTTCTCTGGAAGATCAGCTGAAACCCTCATTGAGCTCTTCCGCAGGGAATTGTGCATGCAGATTTATGAATGAGAGGAGATGCAGACCATGTGGTTCCCAGGCATTTTGGAATGATGCGATCACTCTTTATAGCAGCCATCTACTATCAGATGTCCTTTGATTGTAGGGGAGGGGCTGTGGTCCCACAGGGTGCTGAGCTGCCATACAGTTTCCCCTTCTGGCAGAAAAGAGGTTCTTGGCGCTGACTCCAGCTGGCTCATTTTCTAGGTAACCCAAAGTGAAATCTTGAACAAATCTGCTCATCACTACACCATATTTTTCTTCACATTATATTTTGACAGATCCTTAGAATACTATCTCATCTTAGTTTTGGCTCATATTTACCTCATCTATAGTTCCTGCTTTTTGTTTTTAATATTCCTGAATAATTTTGTTGTAATTTATTTGTACAACATTTTTGGTTGAAACATTTTTATACTGTTAAATATAGTCTGTGATGCTTTGGTATTTGTCTTAATTATTTTAATATTGATAGTAGGGGATTGCTGCTGTTTTATTTTACATTTTAAATTTTCTTTACTTTTCTCCATCTTTTCCTGCCTTATTATAAACATTATAAACAAGTTTTTTCTTCAGATATAAAAACTACATGACATATTCTATTCACTATGTGTTCTTTTATGATGAGACCTAAGATATATTCATGATTAATAATTTCCCAACTTTATCTATTTATCTCCTCATTTACTGCCTATATTTTTAATTCTAGAATGTTCTGAGTGTTGTTTGAATATCCTTTTCCTTTTGGGGTTCTCAAGTTTTTCTTTTCTTTTCTAAAGCTCTTGATTAAATTATTTATTTTTTCCTGTATATATCACATTTTTCCTGAAATTGCTTCTTATTCCTATTTGGTTCATTTTATATCTATACTTTTCACATCTATTTCCAAAGCATGCTCTCAAATTGTCAGATGTCAGCCTAACAGTGCTTTTCTGCACATCCTCAAGTTTGATTGAAGATTTGACTGGATACACAGGCTGGGTTATTTGTGTGTGTGTGTGTGTGTGTGTGTGTGTGTGTGTGTGTGTGTGTGTGTGTGTCTTGAGAAGCTATTTCTTCAATCCCTTCCAGTGTTGTTCAAAAAACAGTGTCCATCTTATTCCAGTCTTTGTACATAATGTGTTCTTTTTAGTATGTTTACTTTAACTTTTCCCCTCTGAATTTCACTATGTCCAGTGACACACTGTTCTTATTCATCTCATTTTCTTGTTGTCCCAGATTTGTTGCCTTTTATTGATCCACTTCCAACACTGTATTGATAATTCAGAAAGTTCTGTTTGCCGTGTTTGCATTTCCTGGTTTGGGGTTTTCTTCTTCTTTCTTGCTTGTATTCCCACTGCTAGATAGGGGTGGTTTTTATTTTCCAAAATCTCTAATCGCTGGAGCTCTTTCTGTGTTTTGTAGCTCTTTCCAGGTTTGCCTGTCTTTAGCCAGGGTTTACCTCACCGTTCTCGTTCTCTCTCTCTCTCTCTCTCTCTCTCTCTCTCTCTCTCTCTCTCTCTCTGCCTTAAGGTTTGATTGATAATCAGTTCTTTCTCTCATCATCTTTTATTGCTGGGTTTCCAACTGCTTCTTTTTTTATGACTTTCTTTTCTTTGTTAATATGTCTCAGATCCTGTTTTCATAAAAGAGAATTAAACATCATCTTTTGTCTTCTAATACATTATTACATTGATTTTGAATTCTTCCTCTCTTCTCAAAAGAAGTCCTGCATCCAGTAGAAGGTGTATTCTCTTTGTAGATGCTTCTCTTCTAGTGACTGGTTGTTTTCAGTACCTGTTTCTGTGCCTAGAACAGTAGCAGAAGAGCTCCAGGCCCCAGTTGTATTACTTCAAGTGATCAAACAGAGTTTAAGGGAAAGATCCTATGCACAGAATCCAGGAAATAATAAAAATGTTGCTAAGCTCATCTTCATATTTGCAATCCACTAGGCAACTTTTTTTTTTTTTTTTTTTTTTTGGAGAGAGGGGAACTCCTTAGACAGGGTACTCATACAGGGTGCACCACCATGGCCTTACATCCTTGGATTATCGTTAACCTCTTGTGATGCAGAAACACTAACAGAAGGTATGGCTCTGAGGTCCTAATCCTTCATCAGTGCCTCCTGAGTGAAGAATGAAAAGCTAAATATACCAAGCTGGCTGTTAACGTTTATTAACTAACACCAGTATATGCCCTTCTTTTAGCCCACTCTTGCCTTCTTGTCGTTATTCTTTTCTGAGAATAGAGCCGAGGCCAGGGTGGGACAGGGGAGAAGAGAGGAGAATTTAAAAAAAAAAAAAAAAAAGAATGTGTGCCCTCTGCTTCTCTGTTATCCAAATATTGCACAGTCAAAGCCACCAAGCAAGTAGAGCTGACTGTAGACTGCTCAAAGTTCCTGGATATCTTCTTGGTCAGTCCTCAGTCGATCTTTTCCTCTAGATTTTAAGTGTCTTTGGGGCTCGGGCTGCTGGTGAAGCACTCTACTTGGCTAGTCTGTACACCCAGCAAGCTCCCATTTTGTTATGTTCTTATTTACATTGTGTCAAGCTAATCATCTATTATCTTCTTCCCACTGTATCTGATGGACGGAGTAGATAGTCCCATGTCTTGTCTAAAATGCTCTTCATTCATTTTCTTATTTATTCCTCCAACAACTACTTTGAAGACCAGGACATGCTAGCCTTCATACATGCCAGGGACACAAAGGTGAATTAAAGTGCGATGTGGGCTTTGCAACATTTAGCTGTAAAGTGTTACAGGACTTTTGGGGGAGCACACAGTAAAACCCCCTTGAAACAACTACCTCGCACATTTGAATCATAGTGGTGGTTAGAACATATTCTCTCCCATCCCACATAACTCAAACAGATTATTTTTAATGAGCTATTATTTCATTTCCCAGGCTTTATTTCTCATTGTTTAATTCCACTAAAATAGCATTTCACATTACCGAGGGGAGGGTTCGTTCATCTGCTGATTGCCGTACCTTCTGGATCCCTTCTGTTCCCTAAGCTGAGGCAAAACCCAAATTTACTAATGAACTGCCAAAAATTTCATCTTACAAATTCCGACTCGTATGCCATTACTGTAAAGGCTTTGTAGTTATTACAGGAGCGAGTTTATCGCCTGGAAACTAGGACAGGGCTGTTCCAACTAATTCATTACATACACTTCACACTTCTTAAAGAGTAAAAGGCCTGTATTTATGAGCTCAGTGTGTGTGCTTACCTGTGTGTGTACGTGTGTAAGAGAGGCTCAGAGAGAGGGAGACAGAGTAGGCGACATAGCTGTATGTTTTCTAATTTGGCTTAGTATACTATCTTGTGAGACAAAGGTGATTAATTACCACTTAGATTATCTTCTCTTTTGAAATTTATTTCATCCTTTGCTAAGCCTTCACCCTGCCATGGTCTTCATCTACTCATTCATTTGATAAATGCTAGTGAGTACCTACTGTATAGAGAGTTTGTAATAGATTACATCGTAGGGCTGAACTACATTTCCCACAATCTCCTTCCCTAAATATTTCTGGCTACATTGGGCTGCTTCCTGTGGAAGATTAGGAACCCTTAACATTAAACACGTTTTGAAGCCAGTGTCTAATGTTAATGAGCTTTGGATCTCTTGGCTAATAGCTTCCCCTTCACTTGGCATCTAAGTTTCTCTTCCTTGACTGACAGGCCAGACTGATAAAGCAGCTTCCTAGCTCCAGGATCTTCACACCACCACCGCCATGGTAACCAACAACTGCCATGGACCCCAATTCACTCTTGTGGGGTTCTGTCTTACAACATGGGTCCCAATGGTCTCTCTGATAGGCATCTTCCCTCCCCACTAGTTTATCTGGAGACTATAAGCTTCAGCATCAGATGTGAGGAACACCTCCCTCTCCAACCTCCTTAACAGGTCCCATACTCAAAGCCAAATATCTACAGGAAACCCCTTAATACTTCACACACATACACACACACACACACACACACACACACACACACACACACACACACCTGTTTTTCTGACAAACCCAGAGCTCTGTACTATAGCCAAGACAACCCTAACTTCTGCCTTTGTAAAATGTGTAATTAAATTATGACAGCAAATTCAATAGAATTAAGAAGGGTCCTATAGACCAAAGTTCAGAGTAAAAGGAGATCAAGAATATTCTAGAGATAGGCTTATGGAGCAGAATGTGTCTTCATCCCTTCAGATCCTTTTGGGCCGCACTTCACCTGTTCTGTAATTGTTTCTCTGCATTGGCATTTACTTTGGAAAACAACTCTTATCCAGAAAACTACCCTTGGTGACTCAACTGTGCTTAGATAGGTTTATCTCTATTATCAAAGGGTTTGCTCTGATGATCTAAGAAAAAAAAACAACAACTGTCCATTACCTAGTATCTTTCCTTAATAATAACCTTGTGGGGATAAGTAGAGCAAATAAAGATAAGAAAAGTTTTAAAACTTAAAGTTTCAGGTTCAGACTTTGTCAGCTAAATCTGTTTACTGCATGAATATAGGCCAGGTTAAGTTCAAGGGTATTTACTCAGTTTAACATACTTACAAGAAGTTATACTATCTCACTTTCCTCAAAAGCTACATTGCCAATTAAAAGTAATTCCTTCTCGTCTTAACTTACCTGACACTTTGAAACAGTTTCTAATGTGGCTGTTCCCATAGATGTTTTCTGTCTTGCTTCTCCTAGTACATCAGTTGTTAGGTCAACAGAAACATATTTCTTTCCAAGGAATCTGTTCTTTTCTCCATTTTCTTTCTATTCCTCCTCTTATTTATCTAATGAACAACCACCACTTTCCTGCCCTGTGCCTGGGACTTTTCTCCAATAGTATTGCTCCTTTCACTTCATTTTCCACATTGCTTCAGAAGAAACTTTTGTGTCAAAACCACCATGTCCATGTCTAGTTAGAAACACCTTAAAGGTTTCTTTTTTTCTTTTTTCATTTTTTCTTTTTTGGTTTTTGGAGACAAGGTTTCTCTGTGTAACTTTGTGTCTTTCCTGGAACTCACTCTGTAGCCCAGGCTGGCCTCAAACTCAGAGACCCACCTGCCTTTGCCTCCTGGAGTGCTGGGATTAAAGGCATGCGCCACCAACACCTGGCTGAAACACCTTAAAGGTTTCTAAGCATTGAATATCAGATTATTTCAATTTCAGTAACATTTACCTGAGAAACTTGTGAAAATTCAGATTTTTATTGTCCTTTTTTTTTGACCTAGACAATAAAATTTCAGTACTTAGCATAAAGCTTAGAACTTCCTTAGCTATTAATCAACATCTCAGCAAGTCCCTCACTTTCTCAGAAAACATTGCCATTCCTTGAACATTCTTTGTGTCTTCCACATCGTCTTTGCAAATATTGTTTCCACTTCTAAGAATGCTATGTTTTCTCATGTCAAACTGCTATGATCTCGTCTGCTCACATTATTACAATCCGAAGCCTTCTGAGACACACCACACTACAACCCCAGATTCCCACAGGCTTCTACTGCACTGGGTAAGTTTAAAACAACGTATCTGCCAGTTTTCCAACTTGACATTGAACGCTGAAGAACAAGTAGCTTTTCTGAGGTACTAGAGAGACAGCTCAGAGATGAAGATAGCTCATACTGGCTATTTTGGAGGATCTAATTGGATTCCCAGCACCTACACTTCAGCTCTCAACCATCTATACTGCTCCAGAACATCCATCACCCTGTTCTGGCCTCATCAGGCACTCCATGTATGTGGTACACTGACATACATGCAGGCAAAATACCCATACCAATAAAATAGAATATTTTTAAAAAAAATTATAAAAAAAACTACTTAAACGCCCAAGTTCCCTAAGGTGAGAGGTGATTGAAACTAAAACTCCTTCCATATGTATTATTCCCTGCAAACCCCAAGTGCTCTGGGACGTGCTCTATTGTTATAAATGGGAAGTAGCTCTGATTCCTCCCAAAGGCTTAGCTCTGCTGTAGATCCAATGAACTAAAACCTCAGCTAAGCAGTTCCTCCTTTTTGGGGTTGGTATTGATGTTCCTGCCATAGTGAATCATGTTGCCTTAGAAGATCTTGTCTGCTCTTGATGTCAGCCATTTCCCCCAAGCACTTATTGCATCACTGGTCTCAGAGGGAGGCCCTGCAAACTACAGACACTCCACCCCCACTAGCTTCTACTAGTACCTTATTGAACCTTACATACAAGAGAGCCGAACAACGGCCATGCTGCCTGGATCTTCATCCAGTTTCTCTCTGATGACCCTCAAATTTCAGTGGCAGACGTGTTGGAATTCCTGGCCACTTCCCCAGCTACTTGCCTGAACATGCGCTGTCCAGTAGCAAGAGGCTTAGTCATCCGGAAGCCTTACGTCCTGCGTAATCTGTATGCTGCATGGTCACTTAATTTGCATGCAGCGTGATCACATAATCTATGCGCATGCGTGGCATAGCTACGTTAAGCCCATGTGCTCATGTAGGGGAGGATCCATAAAAAGTGGGTCACAGACTCCTCCCCCCTCTTCTTCCTCTCTCTTCCTGTATCATTTCTCATAGGCCTAAGCACCCCCCCCCCCATTCTCTTTCCCCTAATAAACTCTTGTAGCGGGTTTTGTTGTGCCTCATGGCTTTTCTCGAATGGTAAACAGCACCACTTAATGAATAACACAGCACCACATAATAATCACTAACAAGACCCACACTCAAAATACCCTACAATGCGTTCAAGAGTTCCAGTGGATCAAGCAAATTATACTAAGATGCATTGAGAATTCCAGTCTTTTCTGAGTCATAATGTTCACAAAGTGATGTTTAACTGTGACCTGGGTGGAATTAAGAAGACAGGGATGTTCATTTTCCCTCAACTGCAGTTTATTAAGCCATGGGCTTTCAGAATCACCTGCATATGAATCAACCAATGAAGATATTTGTTAAAATACACTTTCCTCAGCTTCCATCACAAGCGTCTTCTAGAGGAATCTCACTCATTTTTCACGTCCAAAAACCCCACTGGAGCTCATGGGAAGATGCTAATTGAGTCAACATTTTATTTGGTGTCTTTTCACATTTCACTGGGCAGCTGTGCTCACTTCCAGACAAACTCTAGTCATTCAGTGTCTACTGCTGTCTGCTACTATCACTACATTGCCCTATGTGGACCATAAGGGTGTGGGCATGGCCAGTTCCTCTTATTTATTTTTTAGTATTATAGTCTTTTACTTTTTCAACACTGTAAGAACACATGTATTTTTAAATAACTATTTCAACAATGCAACATACATGGGTAATAATAAAATGATTCACTGTATTGTTTACTTCTAAATCTTGCATGGATAAGAGTAGATAGGTTTAGTAGATAGGCCAAATCTTAGAAAATGTAGAAAACAATAGATCTTTCATATTAAAAAAAAAAAACACTAAATGTTTTGAGTGTGGAGGCATGCTAGCTCTTTTTGATTCTTTTGCTCATTGTCATCAAAAGATCATGTAGGAGCTGGAGAGATTACTTAGTGTTTAAGTGTTCTTGAGAGGAACTGAGTTTAGTCCTCAAAAACCATACCACATAGGGAACTCACAACCACCTGTAACTCCAACTCCAAGGGATGAAATGCAGTCTTTTGGTCCCTGAGGGCATTGTATCCATGCATGTGCACATGTACACACACACACACACACACACACACACACACACACATACACACACACCACAATTTACAAATAAAAAAATAAACTCTTAAAAATACCAACAATTCCTTTTAAGTAATCCTGAAAATCACTAAATACTTAAATTTTAAATTAACAATAAACAGTCTATTAAAAGACACGTGGTCTTGCCATTTCCCAACATATTTCCTTAGCATATATTTCAGAGAAGTTACATATTCCAAATTATTAAGGGGCAAAATGAATTCGTTGTTTCCATTACAATCTGTGTGTTATCTTACAGGTGCTGTTGGCTTCTAAGAAATGCTTATTACAGCCTGAAATTGCTGCAAGAAGAAATTTTACAATAAGAAATTCAGAGATGAGCCAGGAAAAAAAAAAAAAAAAAACCTTTCAACTTTTTTGAGTCTAACAAGAAACCTATTACTATTAAAAAAAAATAGTCATCTAAACTTATTAGATGCATAAAATGACATCAAGTGCCAGAAATCTCCCTGGTTTAAAGATAAAAATCACTATATAGAAAGCGCAAGAAGTGTAGAGACTTGAATATCTGTAGTTGTTTCACTTTTTATGTGTCTGTGGGGCAATTGCAGTGGAATATTCTCCAGCCAGAGAATTAGGATGCTGTAGATGGGCAGAACTGAGTAATTAGTTCATTTTTCTATTCCTACAAAAATGAGTTGCTCCAAATGATCTTTCATTATCCTTATACTCTTGGCTCTTCACAACAGCAATACTTTGATGATGAGACCCCTTTTTTCATATTTCTCTTACATTACTTTTGTGCTTTTTAGTCTGAAGTTTGTATCTTTAGAGCAATAGCTGAAAAAGTGGCAAATTTCATAGCATTAGAATTTCACAGCCAATGCAAAAGAAATCAACATGTCTGTAATTGCCCACTCAAATCTATTTCCAAATTAATTCCCTTAAATGTTAGTACTCCTTGTAACAATTATTAGTCAACTTTTGAATTGGAATTTTAGTTAAAACTCTAAAATGAACATTATTCACTTATGAACTTAAGTGTCAATTTTTATAGCATTTGTCATTATGTAACAATTACGTATAAAACTGGTCCTGCATTTTATTAGATTCAATTATTTATTTATACATTCATTTGTGTGTGTGTGTGTGTGTGTGTGTGTGTGTGTGTGTGCCACAATTCATGTAAGCCTAAGGACTGTGGTGAGAGTAGGGTTGATCCATTTACCATGTGGTTTCTAGGGATCAAATCTATGTCACAAGTCCTGGTGGCAGACACCTTTGTCCACTGAGGCACCTCGCTGGCTCCACAGTTGTCCTTTGTAATCCATTATTTAATAAGAAGAACTTTATTAGGTAGGCCCATTCATGTGCATATCTCCTCCAAAGTCAGAAACTAAAATGGATTGAGTCTTCAGAATAAAGAAACAAGTGATAATGCATGTGAAAAGAGAGAGAGAGAGCAGGGCCTCGTTCTGTTTAATGACTTAGGGAATTAGCCCTTGCTGTACAGAAGCATTAGTCAAGCTCTGTGTTTAGCCAGGCATTTGCCACTCAAGATCATATACCCAAAGAAGAGCTTCTGCCCGTCCATTACTTATTGCAAACAAACTATCAAGTCCTTTTGAAATAGTTCAACAAATTATGTACATTGATATTTACAGGCATATTTGTATGCAACATTGGGCAGACTTGGAGTCTATGCAGAATAAATGTCTGTGTGGATATCCTGAGTTCCTAAAATTGTGAAATTCTCAGAGGAGATGAAGATTTTGATATACTGCAGAAATGCCCATATCAAAACGGCGAAAAACAGGAGCCTACTTCCAGTGCCCCAAATTAAGGATGCTTTTTAAACCTTTCATTTCATTAAATGGTCTGGCTGGGTAGGAGAGCCATGCTAAAATATTGTGATTAACACAAAGGAAGCTTAACAGACAATGCTATTATAGGTGAAAGACTGCTAATTGCCATCTTCCCAATAACTTATTGATTTTAATCAAATCTTCCTCCAGCAGCATGCCAACGGCAAACGGATAACGAGATAGAAGGGAAACACAACAATGGAAGGAGTAATATGGAAGAAATTATTCATGTTTGATTTGTATAAAATTGAACAAATATTCTTGATCAGCATTTATACAAATATAGATTCGTCGGGAAGGTGCTATCTAAATTGCTTCTCTCACAGTGTATTGAAAATTACCATAACTGTTAGCATTTTTAATTATTTTGATCTGCTGAAAATAGATTAAACTGAATGGGAAATTGGCTTATTAAGGCTTATATATTTGAGTTAATATGAAATGTTCTCAGCCAGTGTGTCTCAAGTATCTTTCCGTTTAAAAGGCACTTGCTGTCTCCCCTCAGCAATGGGGAGGGGGAGAAGTGGTGGCTCTAATCCTCCCCAAGCAAAGGTCTCAGGGAGGCAGGGCTAAGTGAAAAAGCCTTCCACTCCCATCGCTTTAGCAAAACTTAACCAGATCCGGGAACAGAAACCTTTCATAAATGAGCAGCGTGTCTGCTGGCTAGACAGAACCACCCTTTTTTTAAGGGAAAAAAAATCTTGCCAGACTAAACTTAACACTTAAAAAATGGAGAACCCTTGAAATCCATCTTGTATTACAAGAGCAGTTTCTCAGTTTGAGATTCAATATAGTGTGAAACTCTAAGGATCTCATTCTCTGGTCATTCACTGAGGGTGGGAAAGCATGGCATAGAGCTTCAGTTGTGGTTTCCTGGGGTCCTAGCACCCCCTGTGAGGCATCTTATCCACCAAAATGTGACACTGGCCCCAAGATAAACATGAATGTGATTATACTTTATATATATATATATATATATATATATATATATATATATAATTAATACCACACACACAATCTAATTTCAACATTATCTTTCCTAGGATCTACATAAGATTCCTTATTTTAATAGCTTAGATCAGAGCCAATTTTGACAGCCCTGTGACTGTCTGTCCCTAGGGTCTGTCTTGGATATTTTAGTGGTAATACTGTCCTCTACCTAGTAGCACCTTCTCCCCAACATTTTTGACAACTGAAAATGTCTGCAGACATTGCTAAATTTCCCCACGTGGATAAAATCTCCTCAATAGAGATCCTCTACACTCTCAATAATGAGACATCTCAAATAATTATCCAATAAAATTTCTGTTTTACTCTAAAGCATAGAAATAGAATAATGAAACTTGTATTATGAACCTGAAGTCTGAGAAGTCACCTTGACATACATTATAGCCACAAAAAATCATCTTTATCTAGGCCAGCACTTGAAATTCATGAGCTTAATTGACTATACAAAACACTGAGGAAAAGATGCTCACAGTAGTGTTTTGACAAAAACAACCAATGGTGAGGACAGTAAGCTTCTACCTTCTGTTGAAGGTTCTAGAAAGACACAGTCTTGTCCAACTATGGCAAGTGGTTCATAAAAAGCTGCCAACTCCAGCTGAGTGGTAGTGGCTGATGGAAATCCTGTACAGAGAAGGATTCGGATGTTGCATCCAGGCACAGCAGGAAAGGGAGCTGTGATGGATTAGTGATGTCTACCTGGACAGAGCAAAAGTGAGCATGGGACAGATTTCACATATTGGTCCATTCTCTCCTAGTCATTTGGAATGATTCGGGGTTCAGAGCATTTTAAACACGTATTGACATGGTGGCATGATGTATTTGTATTGTACATGTAAATACGCAAAGAAATAAAGTGAAATAAAAGTCACTCCTCAATATTGACTAAGAATCATTTCCTCAGTAGGGATCACATTAGGCTCTTTGAACATACTACTGAATCAAATATAGCCTCTTGTACCAAATTGTGTTCTAGTGGTCTGCCTTCCAAGGCAACAGAGATAAATCCCTCAGTTAAAAACAAACAATAACAAAAACAGGCATGAAGCCTTGACTTTACAGAAGTACATAGTCTCCTATAAACTGCGTAGGCCTGGTTGTTTTGCATTCTCCAGGTTTGCTCAAATATGTGACACAGCAAGATCAAATATTAGGCTAGCTTCACCTTGCATCAAATCTACAGTGTGACCTCAATTTCTAATGCCACTTTACAAAGGATTGTTGACAAGACAAACTCCATTTCTCTAAGACCAAAAACAGTACTACGTAAGAGAGCTGCAAGATTAGATTGGAGAAGCAAGTCTTGTGCAGGAGGGATCAAAGACCTCTTTGGAGGTCTCCAACAAATAATACTGCATTGTGATCTCCTTCACAAGATTAAGATGTGACCAAAGAATCCCTTTGGAGCAAATACTACCCACATAATAACAGCCATGGTCATTTACAGAATGCTTTCCAGTTTCCAAACTATACCTTTTTAAAACTCCTTTCAGGCTAACTGGGTTTGGACTAATAGTTTCTTTATTTTACAACTAGCCAGTGTTTGCAACAAAAAATACTTTTTTAATTGGGTGTGTTAACACAAGCTATAATCCCTGCGTACATAGCAAGGCTCTTTTTTAAAAATCAAAGTGGGCACTCAGGGTGGGGTGGGGGGACAGGGACTCTGCTAATGCTTGTTTAATTGCTGTAAAGAGCACATAGTTAGAATGAACATAAGCACTTCTGAAATAAAAGTTCCAGGCACCCTCACCATTCAGGTAACAACAGGACAGCCTGAAATCTCTATTTGCATCATAGCCCCAAACTTGAGAACTGCGTATGAGTAACTCAAAAGCCACTGATTAATTCCTTGACTTCTAAAGTTATTCTGTAGGTAAGGTTGACATAAAACTTGGTTGATTTCCTTTCTTTGTTTCAGGATTTATTTTTTTTTCTGGTAAATGCAAAATGAAGACACAGACAAAGCGAACTTGCAGCTAAATTTCTGTTCCCTTTCAAGGCACAGAATAGCCATGCCAATGCAAGGATTAGGATTTGTGGATTGTGGCTTTCAGATTGTCAAAGGGATATTAACTCAGAGAAGAATAAAGCTTGGGAACTGACTAGCATGTGGATATAAAAAGATAAGAACAGCCCCTTGGGGAGAAGGATGAAAGGGATGGTTTCTAGAGGCAATGGCCAGAGGAGCTCACAGATAACTCATTGACCACTTTAAAGGAACCATTCATTCATTGGTTGATCACTTCCAGACTGATCAGCTACTGGATATTTCCACACAGGCCAGTGAACCTTAATCTACCATGTGAACAGACTATCATCCACACAGCTCTTTACTCCCTCTGACCAGTTTTCTAAGAAAAAGTTTTTTCTTTCTCTGCTACTAGTGTTGTAGTATTTGTGCTTTTATATTTCCAAAGTTCAAGTTTACCTACTCAAGGTCAAGGTGCTTTGGACATATTTTTCATCTCCATCTTAATTAGTCATCTGTGAAAGCTTCAAAGGGAAGAATGTGTGTGTGTGTGTGTGTGTGTGTGTGTGTGTGTGTGTGTGTGTGTGTGTTGTGTGGTATGTAATGAAAAAGAAAATATATTGCATTTAGTGGAGAAATGAACAGAAACAATGAATGAAGATGTTGTAGCACTGTGTGTGTTTATTTACCAAACAAACCTAACATTTAAATCCAATAGAAAAGACCAAGTGCTGGAGACATCACATCTGGGCTCCCTGGCCAAATGTCATGGTAGAGAATGGGACTTCCTATAATGCAGAGCTGAAAGGGAAGCTGATATAAAGTCAAGGACAGAGTCACTAAGGGGGGTTTAAAGCATATTTAGAGGCACACTGCAATTTGAACAACTAATGTTGGGTAAATGAGAGAGTAAAATAAATCACAGGATTCTTATCAGCTTGAGAGATTTCGAGAGGAAAGACTCCCATTTGAAAGAACACTTTGGGGCTTTTCCTTCCACGAGAAACATGTTTCATGTCATCCAGACACTAAGTAGATTTCTTTCACAAAAACTGTTACATTATCTGGGTAAACATGTCAATCAAAGACTACAACTAGCAATTTACAGCAACTATGCTGGGTTTAACATCCAGAGAGCAAGATTCCAGTGGGAAATAGTGTTTTTATTTACCTCTTTGTTACTAGAATGTTTCTTTTAAAAAGGTTTTTGTAGAGGAGCTTTGAAAAGAGAGTATTTATGCAATAACCAAAACAAATCTTTACAACTTGGAGGTCTCTTTATCGAATTGCTTTCTTCTTAAATTTAACAGATAATTTCTCAAAAACAGTATTTACAAAATTTTCAAGTATATCTCAGGACAAACACTTTTTTTCTTATTGGAAAGCTTTGAGAGAACTGGCGACATGATATGATATTCTTTTTGGATGTTAAGGTTCAATCATTACTTATTAATTTTCTTATTTTCATGGGATTTTCTCAAACTTAATATTCTATTAAGGTAGCATCTGTTAGATGAATTATCGTAGTTTTTTAAAACAAATTTTAGCTGATTACCATGAATCTACATAATTAGAATTAGGTCTAATTATGTAGTGTAAATACATGTAATATATTTATAACATATAATGACATAATTATGATTCACAATAATGTTGAAAAACTCCTCCTTAAAATTAGCAAGAAAAATATGCTTCACAGCACCTCCACAATTTATTAGCAATTTTACAATGTATGTATCTCTGTAGCTTCTAAAATAGAACTTTATAAGAAATTATAATAAAAATAACCAAATATATTTTGAAGTTATTATCCAAAAATAATACTAGCAAAATTTCATTAGATTTCAAAGCAATGAATATTTTATAATCTGTTTAAGAATATACCTTAAAATGGTGATCCTGTAAAACTACCTTTCTAATACACCCTGAGCTCACTATGAGAATAGCTACACTATACAGCAAGAGCTAGCCACAGACGGTTATCACACAGCCATACACTCACCAAAAGGAGAGAAAAATAGAAATTTACAGTAAAATTTTACCCTTATGCTACCTAGGAGTGCAATTTTAAAAAACTGGGCTACCCAGCTACATTTTATACCCTGTAATATGTACAACATCTATCTCAAAATTAGTGTACACTTGTAATTGATTAATTGTTCATCTCATTCCCGAAATTGAGTCACTGTGACTAAAATATCCTTTTTTTCTATCTAGAGAGGATCAGAAAGTAAATATTTTAGTCTCAGAACACTATGTAGCCTCTGCCACAATGCTTTCAGTAAGTATATTCCACAAAGGCAGCCAATGGTAGATACATAAATAAATATTAACCTGTTTCCAATAAAGCCTTAATAATACAGAGTAACTGATGGAGTTGATTGGATGAGGTTCCTTTTGCTGAGCCCTGTACCAGAGAGCACAAAAGTGGGCTAGATAGTCACAATCAATTCATCAAACCTTTATTGAGATCTTGCAATCAATAATTCAGGTGAACTTATGAGGATAAATGAAAAAGAGGACTATAATTAAAAACATGAATCCTACTATCTACCAATATACTCAACCCATTGTGAGAAACATCTGTATCATATTGAAAATTCAAGTTATAACTAGCTAAGACAGGTCCCAGACCATGCATGGAGCTTCTAACAACACCACATCAACTGACTGATACAAGGACATCAGCTTGGAAGTAGAGATGGCAGTTTGAAGTGTAGCTAAAGTAGATGAGCCAATGGTCTTAGTGTTTGAGTCTTTAATGTATAAAGTAAGGGAACATCATGGAGTCTAAACAGGGGCTCTTTGCAGTGTCAGAATTCCCAACTGCCTCTCTTACCTTGTGATAATCTGAAGATACATCTGCTCCAGGTTTTGTTCATAGAGAAAGTGAAGGGCTTGATTGTTGTCCTCAGATTCAGAGTGATCCCTTTGATGAGCCACTCTGGACAGTGGTCTAAACTCCAGAAAGTTGAAAAACGGAGAACTATGTGGCTCCTCAGATGTCTCTGCCTGTGATCTGGATGGAATGCTGGTATCTTTCTTATCCACTTTCCCCAGAGACATTTTTTTTTAATCTATACACCTTTACCTGTCTTCCCCTTCTTGACTTTCTGGAGTTCCTTGTATCTAAAACATTCTCAGATTATTTATTTGTTGTTTGTTTGTTTATAAGATTGTGTTTTAATTACATTTCTCGCTTTCCTTTCCTCCCTCCCATATAAGTGTCCCACTCCTCTCCATTCCTTTTTAAACTAGCCTCTTATTGTCATGGGCAGCTTCTAGCTACAACTTAAATGTTTGCGACTCTATTTCTTCAGTAAAATTTCTCTCCCTCCATCCCATTGTTTTTTTACAGCCCTGATACAAAGTTTTACATCCATCTGCAGTCTGCAGTTAACTCAGATAACCCAACTGTCTTTTTATAACAGCTTCACGTTTTAAAAGGGAGCGATAAGTAGCCAAGGTAGACAGATAGAAAGAGGGATAGATAAATTATAGATTTAAGACAGACAGACAGACAGATGATAAATAGACAGATAGATGGATGTGGGAGGGAAGCAGAAAAGACATTTTAAGTATTTAGGCAAACAGGCTTTCACCATTTACCCCTTGAAGTTCATCTTGTAGGAAGCACCTGATGTTTGGGATGCTAACTTCCTCTTCTAATGCAGATGGGGTTTATATAGTCACCAGGCATCCTCTCAGCCTTGCTGTTCTCAGTATGGGCTGTATCACAGCAACAAGGACAACTGCCAATGCAGAACCTGTGCTTTGTCCTACTAGACCCAACTCTGCATTTTTACAGGATCCTTAGTGATCAGTGACTTTGCTTATAAGAGGATGAAGTAGAGAGTCTCAGCCGAGGCACTGCATTTCAGAGGTGAATACATAAGCTCTCTAGTCCATGTGGTACTTACCATATGTAGGAGAATTTTGATTGATCCATAAACTCCTTGAGGCCACAGGGCATGCCAAGAGACATGGCTATTTCTAACATGTACCAAATGCTTCTATATTGAACTTACTGCCTCTTCTTGGCGATTGTCTTTATCCAGGGGCCCAAGTTAACTAAGGAAACGCAAGCCACTCCAGAGAACAAATGATGTTACATATCCTTCCTTCTGTCCCTTTCTAAGCTGCTCTTCTGTCTTCTCATACCTAGTGTAGTATAGTCTACATACTATAAATAAAGGAATACTATTAACTGGTAATAATCAGAAGAGACAAGGCTATGAGGAGGGGCATTTTGTTACAGGCAAAGTAGCAATGCCATGCATGAGGGACCCACAACTTCCCATATCTGTTTTGCAATGTAGAACATTATTTACACATACCCATTTGTTTAATATAGTTTGTGGCTCGTTTTGTGCTACACTGGATCAGTGAGGTAGCTGTGACAGGGACTAGAATGCTCACAATGACTTACATCTGTACAACTTAGATCACTTACAGAAATAATAATGCCCAATCCCTATTGCAGAACTTGGCCTACATCCCTAAAGACACTATTCCATTGTCTATGATATCACTTCGGGCCTCTCTCATCTGGCTGACGAAACAAGAATGGCCTAAATTACACAGTGGCACAATTTAATTAAAGAATGAGAAATCCTTTCAGAAGAGGCACAGGAAGCAGCAGTGTCTTCTCTTCCTCCTGTTCCAAGCTCTGACTCCTTCACACCAACCACTGATTACACTTGAGTGGCATCCAAGTTTAGCTTAACACTTGTTGATGCTAATTTTCATTCTATTTTATTTATTTATTTTTATTTTATGTACATGAGTGTTGACCTGAGTATATGCACAGGTACCACATGTGTGTTCCTGGTTCTCTCAAAGGACATCAGATCTTTTGGAACTGGAGTTACAGACAGTTGTGAACCACTGTATGCATGCTGGGAAAGGAGTGTTGGTCCTCAGCAAGATCAGTACGTGCTTTCAACTGCTGACCCATCTCTTCAATCACTTGCTCACACTTTTAAGATCATAACACATTCACCTCCCTTCACTCCTTTAACTTCTAGTTTACAGCTGCGTAAACTTGGGGAAGCCATCCATCCAGTTGTGCTGTGACATTAGCATTCCTGTTTTGGCCTCCTCTGTGCTCCACTCACACATCATCTGAATCTCCAGAAGGGAAGAAAACCTCTCCACAAGATCTCACTTTCAAGTACGAAGTTAAATTAGACTTCTAGACCAAGAGCATTTGTCCCCATTCTAAACCACGGAATAGCTTAAAGACACATAGGATCTTTGCTTTTGTTTTTCAAACAGAATTGAAAGCAGTTTTGCAGATTCTTACCTTGGGGTTCAGGGTCTTAAGTTTCACTTCACTTGTCAGCCAGAGTTGAATGAGAAAGTTGAATGTCTGTAATACAAGGTATTTAATAAAGCATGTTAACAACACCTTATCTTGTATTTCACTACCTAAGCTTTTGTATATTATAAGCATGCACATTCACACACACTCTCTCTCTCTCTCTCTCTCTCTCTCTCTCTCTCTCTCTCTCTCTCTCACACACACACACACACACACACACACAAACAAACACACTCATATAGTCTAGGCACTATAACACTATTATAGTGATCATTTCCTTAGAGTATGCTGCTACAGAAGACTGACAGGATGCCAATATTTGTCTTTCAGATGCAAGTTTTTATTACAGAAGACGTCTACTAGATCCCAATTGGCTGGAAAGAGTAGGCCAAGACAGAGCCCAGATCACTACCTCAATATGTTGTCTCTTTCACATTTATGGTTGCTAGTCCCATAATAAATCTCCAGTCATAGGAAGACACATAAGTGGTATAATTTGGCCATAGACAGCTCTTATCCCTTTTTGCTTATGCCTGAGCAAATTTGAAATGCCCAGGGAAAATGTTCTAAATGCAAATTTTAAGTATTTTGCAAATCATTTACCTTTCTGTGAAGTGGATTGACTACCCCGAGAAAGGGTACTGCACGGGTGTACATTTCAATTAGCACTACCCATGTTTGCTATATAACTTTGCAGGAGTCACTTTATTTTAAATGCACACACACAGATCAAATATAAAGCTGGCAGTGGATCTGAACCCAAATACTTCCTACTGTCTGCTTGGCTTCTTATCTTTGTTATGTTTAGATGTGAGGTACTAATTGCCTTCATATATATTTATTGACTGTTAGAGGGAAAAACATACCAGAGAAAAGACAGTCCTATATAAGGGCATTCAGTCCCATACAGGCACAGAGCAGCCGCAGATGCTCTAGCAAGCCTTCCACACCCACCAGTACTCCAAGTACACCTTGCAAACACCATGAAGTAAAAGTTGGTACTTTTAATAGGATGTGACTGACCACAGAGTTAGAAGATTTAATTACATGGTAGCCTGAAACCTCGAATTGCAGGCTATTCTATGTCCTTCTGTAATATTTCATCAATAGATGTCTTGAACATCACAGAATTTCCCAGTGATGTTTGGAGTTTGCACCATGCTAGGTTCGTCATCGGTCGATCCTTTGTTCAGTCAATAAACCTGCCCTAGACTCAAGTCCCATATGATACTCTAAGGTGACCCAGGTTTGTGAGAGAGCTGTGCCTTCCAGGTGCCAACAGTAAGGCCTCATTGCTCAGGGTGTGGCCCCAAAGCCCAAGAGACCTCTTGGTATCAGTCTCCAGCCCCAGTCTTCTGAATTAGGAATAAAATTATTAACTTGCCTGCATATACTGCGGACTTGTAACTATTTCAGACACATGGTCGAGGAGGTTGGAAGTCTTCAAAAATCTTAACGTACGTTCAAATTATCTAGGGCATACTTAAGAAAACCTGCCGCTCCTAAGCCTGCATTTCTCAGGTAAGGTAGGCTAGATTCTTACTGAACCATGCTGATTGATTGTTGGAATACCCCAGGGCACCCCGCAGGGTCTTTGAGAGACACCAGCAAGTTAGAGGGTAATAGCAGGCAGAGGGGCTTCAGGGCTGGTGGGACGTCATAGAAATCAATACTGAAAGGAAAAGACCTTGGGTTTGAAAGTACGGTGCTTTGTGTTGCTGGCATTGAATCCTTCCCTTTTTGGTTTAGAATGGATGAGAGCCCGCCTAATTGCTGCTCCAGCTTACAAGGGTCACGGGCTGTAATATCTAGTGCTGTATGAGGTCTTCTGGGGAGATAATGCATATCAAATAATTTAGACCATTTCCGCGTCTGATAAAATGGATTTTTGACAGAAACAGGACAGTCTAAACTCTCTTTCCTACTGGGGCTAATCAGTGAGTGTTAAGATACTTGTTCATTATGACTAAGCATCCGCGTCACGGAATACTTTTCGAAAGTAGACTACAGCACGTTTGTGGAAAGGGAGAGCAATGAAATGTGTTCATCCTAACGAGGCCTATGAGCTGTCCTCAGAAATCTTACAAACGTGCTGCTTCGCACTTTCTGAACAGTAAACCCAAGAGTGAACATTAACAATATGCCCAAGCACAGCTTTATATAACCACGATTGAACGTCTGCTGTCCAATTCCGTTCCTACTCTTACTTTTCTGAGCCAAGTTAACAAGGAAAAGGTTTTCAGGTAACCTAGATTTGCTGTTCTTATAAGTGCTTGTTATAGCTGTAGCGAAATAAAAAGAAGTGCCGGGTGGGAGGTACACATTATCACCCATAAAAATGAGCAAGAAAGGAGTCATTTTAGGCCTGCCTGTTGGATAAGAAGCAAAGAGACCCATCAGAAGTGCAGTTCTGGAAATTCCCTAATTTTCAGGCCATCACAGACAGAAAAAAATTCTCACTCCCAGACAAGATCTGGTTTGAGGTTGTTGCCTAGGTGACCCTGCATCTTAAGTAGTTGTTGAAAAAAATCCTGGGCCTTTTGCTCAGAGATTCCTTTTTCAAAGAATTTGTCTGGTAGAAATATATAGATCAGAGTATAAAGATGTGAGTAGAAAGGCATTTACTATAGCTCTTTTTCTAAAAGTGAATAATTGTAAATAATACAAATAAATACTGATAAAACAGTATATGAATAAATAATAACATAACCACCCAATGGAATACTATACAGTCATTAAAAAGAAAGACCTATATGTTATATCTAGGTTATTGATATGAAAATTTACTAATTAGTAGGTTTAAAAATTTAATAATAACATATATGAGTCATAAAACACAAACACAGCAGAATATAAAAAAAGTCCAATTTTAATGATTATCAAACAAAATACTGACATGTAACTTCTGAATGAAATAGAACTATAGGGACCTTTGGTAGTCAAATATATGCTTTAATGTTTAGTTTATTTACTAATTAGTTTTAACATAAAAAGACTATGTTATAAAGATTTTAATATATTAGCAATCCTAATCTATTTATTCCATTTTTTTCCCAGCCATTCACTTACAAATCAGCTATCTGAGATCTGGTGATTGACAATTTAGCTGTTCAGAAAAGCAGAGAAATAGCTAACACACACTAGAAACTCAAAAGAGCAAAATCCTGCTTGGTTGTCTCTCCCTTCTGAATACCTCCCAGCAAGGATTTTCAGAGTCTCCAGGGTTGTGCAGAGGAACCAGAGGAAGCAGAGAGATCAGTATCAACAGACAAGAAAGCTCAGCCTGAAGCCGAGAAAGGGGAAACTGCATCGTGAATGTTCCTTTCAAATTAATAATCTGGCAGTTAATTTCTGAACTAACTCTAATTTGTACGTGGCACCTTCTGTCAGAGCTGTCAACACGAGGAGTGCTTTTATTTCACACTGGCCTGCTAGCTGGAAGGGCTGGCTTGGGTCCAAGTGCTCACCCTGCTAGCACATGCTGCCATCAGCTTGGACTCTTCGTCTGAAACCATTGGATAATTTCATGAGCACATGCAGGTGGCTATTTATAAATGCGATTCCTGCTTAGCAAGAGGAACCCTTGCCCTGCCTCCAGCCCTGAGCCCTTCCTCTGATAATCAAGCTTCTAAACCACAAAGAGGACTCCACAGGAGCAGGAAGGTTAGGGTTTGAGAGGCTCTAGATTAGGCATCTGAATTTTAGGAATTGTGTACTACCAGCAACTTATAGGATATGGGAGGGGAACAAACCATGGCCAATGGTACCTGGGTCTTTCCCCTTCTAAAATGCCCACTTTGCTAAAGACCTCCAAGCCTTAGAAGCAGTTGATGGAAACAGTTGCTTGTCAGAAGTGCCATCTATTGTGACAAGATGGAGTTTTATATGAATTAATTTGAAAATGTGGAAACCCCAACCCTGACTTCTTTTTTTTCAGGACATGTGCCATTCATTCTCATCTCCTTTTAAAGCCCTTTGTCTTCTTTCTTGGCTGATAAAACCTTCTAGTTATTAACAGAAAGGGAAGCCCCAATGATGCCCAGCCTAACCTAATCACCCATTGGGGTGGTTTGACTAGGTACGTCCCCCATAGACTCATGTGTTTGAATGCCTGGCCCATAGAGTGGCATTATTAGGAGGTATGCCTTGTTGGAGGAAATGTGTCACTGTGGGTGGTAGGCTTTGAGGTCTCATATATGCTCAATCTATGCCCATTACACAGTTGCTTCTGCTACCTGTGAATCAAGATGTAGAACTCTTGGCTACTTCTCTAGAACCATGTCTGCCTGCACCCCACCATGAATAAAATAAAATAAACCTCTGAAAACTATAAGCCAGCCCCAATTAAATGTTTTCCTTTGTAAGAGTTGCTGAGGTCATTTTGTCTCTTCACATCAATAGAAGTCCTAACTAAGACAGAAGTTGTTATCAGGAGTGAGGTTTTTCTGTGATAGGCCTGACCATAATTTATTTGGAGGAAAGTAGATTTGGGGATTTTTGGATTAGGAAAGCAGTGGAATGCTTTAAGCACTGCTTAATCGGTCACACTAGTAGGAAAATGAAAGACAGTGGGGGTGAGGGTAATTTGAACTGTGGGGCCCTGACTCAAGAGGTTTCGGAGGAGAATGTTAGTATGTGGCCTAGAGACTATTCCTGAGATATTTTAATGAAGAATGTAGCTAATTTTTTGCCCTTGTCCAAAAAGTCTGCCTGAGGGTAAAGTGAAGAGTTTTGGCAGAGGAAATCTCAAAGGAGCCCAGTAAAGACTCTGTTATGTGGTTATTAGTGTTAATTCTAAAGAAGATTTATAATGAAAAGGAGCAAGCTATGCAAGTAAAAATAAAAGATATATAATTTGAGGAGAAAAGGGACACCAGAAAGTGGAATGCAATGTTCAAGGAGATAAACAGATGATGGGTGATATCACTTTGTATGCTGTGAATGTGTTGCAATGATTGGTTGAAAAATAAAATTCTGATTGGCCAATAGCCAGGCAGGAAGTATAGGTGGATAAGCAGACAAGGAAAATTCTGGGAAGAGGAAGACTGAGTCAGGAAACATCAGCCCACCATCCAGAGAGCAGCATGTAATGGCGCACAGGTAAAGCCATGGAACATGTGTCAACATATAGATGAACAAAAATGGGCTGAGTTTAAGTGTAAGAACTAGTCAATAGTAAGCCTGAGCTAATGGCCAAGCAGTTTTAATTAATATAAGCCTCTGTGTGTTTACTTGTGGGACTGGCAGGTGAGAGAGATCTGTCCTGATCACAGGCCAGGCAGGATACAGAAAAACTTTCAGTTACAAACAGACTAAAGAAAAACCTTAAGTTAAATGGAATAAAGGGAGTGGTGACACTAGGATAAGATCCCACCAGCCAAGCTTCTAACTTATGAAAAGAGAAAGCTGGTGAAGATGCAGTAGAATGATGGGGCCATGTTCCAGTTCCAGTTCCAGCAATCTGCAGAAATTGGCAGCTCGGGCAGGGGGTTTGGGGCTTTAGAGTGAAGGATACAATAAAAGGGTTATGGAATCTTCCTCAATGATTAAGGAAAGCCACTGAAGCCAGGCATGTGTCAGGGATGTCCCTGCATGGAGGTCAAAAAAGGTGACAGTGTGAAGCTGTGAATGTGAAGCCTGGATTGCCTTGGAGACTCTAAGATATTGGAGATGCCAGAGCCATGGAGTACCTGCCAGGGAAAGCTGCTAACAGAGAGTGGAACCAGCCCAAGAGGAAGAAGTGTATTGCAGTCAACAAAGCTGAAAGAAATTGAAGATTTGAAGACAGCTTTGACATCAGACTTGGAGATACAGAGTTTGGTGCTTGCCCAGCTGGTTTTTGGTCTTGCTTTGGTCAAGTATTTCCTCACTATGCACCCTTTCCTCCATTCTGGAATGGTAATGTGTATCCTGAGCCCCTGTATGTTGCAAATATGTGATCTGCTCTTAGACTTTGATTTTATAGGGTTTTAAAGTGAAGAGACTATATAAATCTCAGGAGAGACTTTGAACTTTGGGCTACTAAATAGGTACTAATATTGATTCTATAAGCTTGGATATTGTACAAGTTTGAGACTGTTACAGATTAAGGGGACTTTTGAAGTTGGACTGAATCTACTTCTGTATTATGTTATGGTTACACTCCCATATCACTGTATAACGTTGAAAGAAGTCAGAGCAGGAACTCAAGTAGGGCAGGAATCTGGAGGCAGGAGCTGAGGCAGAGGTCATGGAGGGGTGCTGATTACTAGCTTACACTTCGTGAGTTTCTCAGCCTGTTTTCTTAAAAAATCTAGGATCACCATCACAGGGATAAGACAACCCACTATGGGGTGGCCCTTCCCCCATCAATCATCAATTAAGAAAATGCCCTATATGCTTATCTACAAACTGATCTCATGAAAGCATTTTCTTAACTCTCAGATGACTTCAGCTCACATCAAGTTAACATAAAATTATCCAGTACAATCTTAAAATGAATCTTTTAAGGAAACATCCTGGTTTGTACATAGAGGCAGTACCAACTGCCAATACTGTGTGGCTGCACAGAAAGTCTTGCCCCTGGGGTGCTCAGTTCTACACATATGCTCCAACTCCTTCAATTTCTTACTTCTAGGAATATGATACCTTGGTGGGTCCCCACGGATGACTTTGATGAAAATCTCTCTGATTCCCACTATACTTTTGTGAAAACTTTTTCCTGATACAAGACCTTTAGGGAAGTGCAAGCTTCTAAAACCAGGATTGTTCCATGAAAGTAGAAACACAACATGAGAATCTAGGACTGTAAAAGGAAATTTTATTTTTATTTTTATTTTTTATTTTATTTATTTATTTATTTATTTTTTGTTTTTCGAGACAGGGTTTCTCTGTGTAGCTTTGCGCCTTTTCCTGGAACTCACTTGGTAGCCCAGGCTGGCCTCGAACTCACAGAGATCCACCTGGCTCTGCCTCCCGAGTGCTGGGATTAAAGTTGTGCGCCACCACCGCCCGGCTGAAATTTTATTTTTAAAATGCACTCTCCCATGTCTACATTCTATAAGATGTTAGTAAGCATAAAATAGATTAAAAGAAGTACGTCTGGGGAAAGTGGGTTAGCAGGTCATTTGTTTTCAGTTGTTTGTTATTGCTGTCAATTTTATTGTTTTCCTACAGGATTCTCTGGTTTGAAAGTCAATGTACTTGTCCATCTCCAGTTAATACTTGGTGTATTCTAGTTTTTCTGACTTTATTATTACATCCGAATATTTAATAATTCTGACATTAATCATCACACAAAGCAAAACCAAAAGCACAGTAAGAAAACTTTGCCATTGATTTAGAAAGCAATATTTTTTAGATATTCAAGAAAAAAAAAACCAAAACCTTGTTTTAGCCTAAAACAGACTTTGAGAAGAC
The DNA here is from genome assembly GCF_949786415.1 of Peromyscus eremicus. NCBI lineage: Eukaryota > Metazoa > Chordata > Mammalia > Rodentia > Cricetidae > Peromyscus > Peromyscus eremicus. Next base: position 21,432,655 of record NC_081423.1, read on the forward strand.
ATAGTATGTAGGCTAATCCAGGATGTCTCTGGAGCATCATGCCCTCAGTTTCCAAATGACTATCTTCAGAAAACAGGGGCAAAATCATGACCACATTATCACCATCATCTTTAAAGCTAACCTTATTCAAATGTTCAACCAATAGGTAGAGCTTCTGCTCTAAGCCAACACACTGCAGGAGAGTAACAAATACAGCATCCCTCTTATTATTCTAAACGAAGACTCACATTACTGGAACATGAATTCATGCATTCATACTCATTTAATAAATATTGGCTCACATGTTCCAGGCATAGCTTAAAGAATGTTTGCATAAGCAGAACATCTTACAAAGAATGAGGGTGGTAAATGGTTTCAACAAAACAGATTTAGAGATGAAAGATATCTTTCAGTAAAGATATTTTCTTCATTGACAGTGAAGATGCTCAAGTTTCTATGTCCAGTGTGTTTGTAAATGCCATCTGTAAAAGGCTTGCTCCTTAGGTGGAGAAAAATGAAAGCCTTAAGAAGTAAGATATACTCAGACCTCACCAGAGATGTTTCTTCACACAGAGAATGGTGGTCAACACAGAAACCCATAATTGGTTAAAGTACAGGAAATCAGTATCTTTTGGGTGCTCAGCCACAGTGATATATCTATAACACACTCCCTCTCAAGGCTTGGGGACCATTATAGAACAGTGATTAGACAGATTATAAGAGTCAGAGGTAGGACAGGACTGCCTACACTATTATAGTGTCTTCTGGGCATTAGAGAACATCTAGACTCATGAATTCATAGCAGCTATAGTTCTCTGCATAAGACGTGGACAAAATCAACCTGGTTAGGATTTTATGATGGAGAAGGGAGACACTCCCACCACTAACTGAGTAGTTATGGACAGTTGGTTTCTGGGGAAGGAAGAGTCAGTTTTTACTAAGGGTGTGGCTGTGCATGGGTCAATCATACTCTTTGAAAGAGCCTCACATCTAGGGGTATGTAAGTAGCCCAAACTGGACAGGGTGTGTTATTTTACAAAAAGGGAGGGTAAGGAGATGGGCATGGATCTGGAAGGAGTGAGAGGAGAAGGCTGGGTGACTCTGATCAAAATGTATTGTATTAAATTCTCAAAGAATAAAAATATTATATTAAAAAGCAAACAAAAGAATAAGTGCAGTATAGGGGAGACTCTAGGTTATTGAAGCAGGCACTCAGATTCTTTGAAAAAAACTTAATGTATACATTAAGATACGTGTGTGTGTGTGTGTGTGTGTGTGTGCATGTACATATATCTCCCAAATACACTATTCTCTCATTTTCTCATCTTCCTCCTCTTAAACTTCACCTGGATGTCCAGATAAACCACCATCTATGTATTCTTCTGGATTTGCAAGCTGCTTGTTCATGTAGCCGTCTACAGAGACCAGGTAGTCCTTATATTCAATTTCCCACTTAAGTTTCACCATCCCTGACTTTCCTGTCAGTCCAGGGAGAAAAGGCTTGGGACTGAGGGGTAAACTCATGGCAAACACGCATGAGCACTGTACCCCATTAGCTGCCAACCTCCTTGATAATCCTTTTTTTATTAATTTTTTTCATACAATATAGTTTGATCATGTTTTCCCTCCCACAGCTCCTCTTAAATCCTTCCTACCTCCCTACGCACTCAAATTTATGCTCTCTGTCTGTCTCACTCTTTCAAAAAACAAAAGCACAACACAACAACAAAAAAAAATCCATCAAAACAAAAACCCAACAAACACCAACAAAAATAAGTAAAACATCACACAAAATGAAAATCAGAAAAGGCAAAAGATCAGTAAGACAAAAATGTCAAATAAAAGGAAAATGAAACAAATGTCCACAAAAATACCATTGAAGTTATTTGTGTTGTGACATTTGTTTTGTGTTATACCCAGTGACACTCCATTGGAGAAAACTTATATTTTCTTTGCCAGTGGGTATCAACAGGAGATATCTTCTTAGTTAGTACTGGGACCCTGTGACCACTTCCCTCTCTCAGTGCTGTGACCCAGTCTGGCTTGAATCCGTGCAGGTTTTGCATTCTCCTATACCCATATTAATGTCTCACTTGGTCCACATCAGAGAAGCCTCTTCTTGTAGTAGGTGAGAATTAACAAAGAGACCCACTACTGGACAATATACAGAGAGTAGGAGATTTTTGAGCACACAGCCCTAAATGGAATGTTTTCCTCAAGACTCAGGGATCTATGGAGAAGATGGAGTGGAAAGATTGTATGAGCTGGAGGAAGGGCCAATGTCCATATGAACTCACAAAGATGGTGGTATTATCTCATGATGCAATCATTGCACATGCAGGTACTCTCTGGGGTTCATTGTGCTGTGCTGAAGAATTGGGGTTCTGAGAACTATTACAATATCATGACCTTATCTATTTGGTACTTCACTTGAGAAGGAAAAAAGAAAGAAAAAGAACAGGAAAGGAAAAGAAAAGTAAAAAAACTTACCTCTGCCTCTGACACCAATTCTTTTTTTCTTTTTTTTCTTTTTTTTTTTTTTTTTGGTTTTTTTTCAAGACAGGGTTTCTCTGTGTAGATTTGCGCCTTTCACTTGGTAGCCCAGGCTGGCCTCGAACTCACAGAGGTCCGCCTGGCTCTGCCTCCCGAGTGCTGGGATTAAAGGCGTGCGCCACCACCGCCCGGCTGACACCAATTCTTGACTCCTCATACCTGCACACTTCTTAAGTAACACACATGAAATAATGTGGCATACTTTAGACAGGTTGGTCAGCAAAGTTCTGGCCACCGAGATGAGTTCCATTAAGCACAATATGAGAAAGACTATGTGCTTTCCACTTTTGCAGTGTCACTAGAATGACAGTTCCCAGAGGATAGGGGATGTTCATTTGCCTATATTCACAGCTGTATCCCCAGTGCTTAAAGTCATGCCTGGTACCAAGTAAGAACTGGGTGTTTTCAGTGAGTGAATGTCTGACCAGTATGGACAGCCTTCTCCTTCTGCAGTGTTTCAAGGCATAGAACACCACCACAGCAACTGAGTAAATCTTAGGAGAAAGAGAATAAATATCCCTTATAGATGAAGTTAATGGGTTTGAGAAGAAAAACTGCCTTACTGCCTGTGGGTGCGAGAAAGAGAAGCATTCTTAATACCTGGGTTATGAGTCTGTATTAAAAAATAATTTCCTCTGGATGCTTGGTTTCATTTGGACCCGTCATACCAAATATAGTAAATGAATTATGCTAAAAAATAAGTTCCAAACCAAATAAATGTACATACACCTGCAGGCATTCCAATTGGATTTTTTTTTTTAAACTCAAAAAAGTAATTACGCCATTATCTATTACGGAACCTAGTGAGCTGTGAAGAGATAGGGCCGTTCATGTCTACTATTACTAAGCCGTTTTTTCTCGCTAAGAACTAATATGTCAGAAAAGTAGCCAAGAATAAAAAAACATTAGAAATATTGAGATTAATAACTATTATGGTCTCACAGCAGAAACGGAAAAACACATATATTGATGAAAAGTTAAATCTGAACCAACTGTCACTTTGTACTCAGATTCCAAAAATCATTCTAACTTTCAGAAGTGTATTTATGAATTATATTTTATTTGGGTGTGAATACCAGCAGGATTGCTACAGCTTCCCACCCCTGCTTCTACCACCTGACTTCAAAGATACTGACAGAGTGATTGATTTTTAAGGTTCCTGATGCAAGCAAGCCATATACACATGCATATAAAATGTGCCAAAGATACAACTTCATTCAGTTTATTCTGTCCTTTTCCTTTCAACTTTTTATTTGTGGGTTGTTAGGAGAAAGGTGGGAATTCCTGAACTTCTTCATGTGATTAGTCATCGTAACTACAACCTAACAATTAAAAATTACTAACCATTACCCTATGGAAAAAAGCTTGCTTCAGGCTCTATTATTACCTCTAGCAGTTCATCAGGCATATATTCTGTAATATATATCTTAAAGAAAGATCTAAAAGAGCTAAAATCATAATTGTGACAAAAGCAATAACAACAACAATGTGAGAAGCAACTGAGGAAGACACCAGATGTCAACATTCAGCTTCCATTTGCTCGGGTCCACCCACGTGTACCCCCCACACCAATATTCACATACATAAACATATAGGCATACACACAAATAAATAAGCAAATTTTCTAATTTTAAAATTAGAAAGAAAGGAAATGTTCTAAGAGTGAGTAGAACTGAAATTGGAGAAATTGGTTTGTAAGACCTGGTCACAATGTAATCCACAGGACAAGATCTGAGAGAAAGAACTCAAGAGTCTAGCCTGGTTACAGTTGTGAAGAATTGCTTTTCACAGTCTGAGTTTGAGTGAAGATTTTGGTAACTAAAATAATGTCTGTACTCTAATAATAAATATTTATTTTGAATTCAATTAGACTAAAACTGGAAAAGGCATTATTAATGATCTACTATAGTTTGTTATGTGAGGATTTAATGTAATTAAGGCCTTGATGTCTAGGGTCCAGTGTTGGGAGGTATTGTTGAAGGTATGAGAGATTCAACACAGTCAAGGTCTTTAGAGTATTAGGGGGCGCCTCTCAGAAGGTTGTTCTCTCAAAAGGGTTGTAATAAAAATCTGATGTTGGTTCAGCTAATCTTCTCTCGATGTTCCTGGTTTAAAGAAAAAAAATCATTTGCTTCCTTCCCCAAAGGTCCACCATTGCTTTCTAACATGCTAAGATATAACTGAGAAACAATACCAGCATCATGTCCTTTATATGCCAACATTTTGAACAAAATAAACTTGTTTCTTCCTAAGTTAGTAGCCTCAGGTATTTCATTATAGTAACATAAAGCTGATTAAAATATAGACACCCCAAAGACTTATTAATAAAAAACGTTTTATAGCTAATCAGTCTCACATTTACTAGGTGGCAACTTTGAAGTAATAGCATAATTGCTTAGATCTCCTCTAAGTGAGGTATATTCTACTATTTAGGGACAAACTGAACAGACAGACACATATAAATATTCCCAATCTCATTCAAAGGTCTGCCCCACAAAGTGCATCATTGGAACTGTTAGGAGTTGATGCTCCCTGTCTCACAGGTATGGTATGTCTACATACGTTATTGTAGACTGCGTGTGTTAAAACTCAGTGATTTCCTTGGTCTCCTTTGTTCTGCTATAGCAGAACACGTAATTTATAAAGAAAAGGAAGTTATTCCTCACAGCTAAGAGGTGATACGGCCCAAGGTCAAATTGTCGGGAGGGTTGATTGTAGGCAGGATAGCTTATAGGCAAATTTGCCTATGGGGTGAGGACTACAGTCTATGGAGCAGGGGAGTACCGTGTCCTTGTGTTGGGGGAGGAGGGAAGAAAGAGCGAATTAGACGCCTTATGAAGCCTTTAAAAAAACTCCCTAATCTTGTTAACAAGGGAGGAGCCACCACTGCTTAATTGTCTCTGAAACACTTTGTTTCTCAATAATATCACATGGGCAGCATCTGAATTTTGAAGGACCATCAATAGCTGCCATGAGTGGCAAAGAAAGAAGAGACTGTAGAGTTTGCCTAGAGCAGCAGCACATGAGGAATGCAGTCATACCAACCAAGGACAAAAGCCCAGATGTGCTTTTCACTACTTTGTGAACTTGAACTAATCATATCACCTCTAAAAGCATGAGCATTTACAGGTGGTTTTAAGGTTTACCTGAGATAGTGTTCACGGCCACCTCATAAACAGTATGGTTTTGATTGCGAGGCAGCCTACGTCCAGTCCTATTGCCTCTCTAAACTGCCATGCAAAGGGATCATTTATCAAACCCAGCAATTATTGCTAATCTGCCTGGTGTCAAAGCTGTGCTAAATTTGAGCAATATTGCACTGAGGAAGTTATCGTCACACTCTTAAGAGCTCACAGCCTTGTGAGAAAGGCAGATAAGTAAGACCCCAAATTAAAACACAGAAGGATCCGTGCTTTAAGTGAGGCATCCCTAGCATATTACAGAAACATAGGATCTGCCACGCCGCTGGAAGTGGAACCATAAAGACTGTAAGAGGACAGAGCTCAAGTGAGAAACCTAACAGGGTTAGGGACCTAGTGCCTTGGCACTAATTGTGCATCAAGTTGACCTTTTTAAAAAAAAAAAAAAATACCAGGAGGAGTGGAAGAGTCCATCAGTGAGGAGGGCGAGCTTCCATGCTGCAAAATGAATCTAGATTTCAAAAGCTTGAATGTGAAGTCTGTCTTCATTAGGGTTATTATTACTGTGATGAAACACCATGACCAAAACAACTTGGGGAGGAAAGCGTTTTTTTCAGCTTATACTTCCACACCACAGTTCATCATCGAAGGAAGTCAGGACAGGAACTCAAACAGGGCAAGAACCTGGAGGCAGGAGCTGATGCAGAAGCCTTGGAGCAGCAGTGCTGCTTACTGGCTTGCTCAGCCTGCTTTCTTAAAACACTCAGGACCACCAGCACAGGGATAGCACCACCCACTGTAGGCTGGGCCCTTGCCCATCAATCACTAATTAAGAACATGCTTTACAACTGGATCTTCTGGAACCATTTTCTCAACTGATGCTCCCTCCTTTCAGACGACTCCAGCTTTTGTCAAGTTGACATAAAGCTAGGCAGAAAAAAGTGAGAGGAACTGAGGCAGAGAGGGAAGGCTCTGGAAGAGGTGGTGCGTTTTACCATCTCCACGGTCTGCAAGCTGTCAGCAGTTATGTTCAACTCAGAGGTTAACTTGAAGTTTGGACAAAAATGAGGAATGTAGGGACGGGCCACATGAGCTGTTCACTATTCCTCATTGAGCACACCAACCTTGTCCGTGTCTGTATGTAGTGATGTAGTGAACAACAGCCTTCTCAGTGTGCACACTACCTTCCACTATTTACTTAGCTGGACTGCAACTAGTATTCCAGGCAACATGCCTTTTTTTTTTTTTTCTTTTCAAATATCTGAAGCTGATGCTAGGGCCAATAATAATTCATAGGTCAGACATATTAGAAGCTTAAAAGAAGTCATGAGGCAGATAGAACAGCTACTAAGCATATTATTTTGTACCTGGATAATTAGAATTGCAAAGATATATAGTAAATTATTAATGGTGCATAATCCAGTCAAAGTGATTAGTAACATTTTCATTTCCATATTGTGTTTAATTTGTACTTGTTTCCATTTGCTTCTTTGTGGCTGTGATAGGGCACTGACCACAACCACGTTGTGGAAGGATAGAGTTTGTTTGGCTTACATGTAACAGTCTAACATTGAGAAAAGTCAAAGTGGAAAGAAACTCAAGGCAGGAGCCTGGGGGTAAGAACCGAAGCAGAGACCATGCCAGAGTATGGCTAACTGGCTTGCTTCCATGGCTTCTTACACAATCCTGGGCAATATCCTCAGGGATGACAATGCTCAAATGGGGCTGGGTCCTCCTCCATCAACTACTCATCAAGAGAATGTCCCAAAGCCATGTCCATAGGTGAGTCTGGGGGAGGCCATTCCTCATTTAAGGCTCTTGTTTTCTATATATGTCAAACTGACACTCAAGATTATCCTTGGAAATCTTTGAATTACAACCTATATGTTGTAAGTATATGCCGCTTAATAATTGAGCAAGGCCAGAATGTGTTGCTTTTTTATTTTGCTTTAAGATGTAAGTGTGGCCAGGCGGTGGTGGCGCACACCTTTAATCCCAGCACTCGGGAGGCAGAGCCAGGCGGATCTCTGTGAGTTCGAGGCCAGCCTGGTCTCCAAAGCGAGTTCCAGGAAAGGTGCAAAGCTACACAGAGAAACCCTGCCTCAAACAAAAACCAAAAAAAAAAAAAAAAAGATGTAAGTGTGGTCTTAATCTACCCATGACAATGAGAACCTTTCAGGAGATTGGGACTCTGCCTAGTAGACAGTACTCATCCACAGTTCCTATAATTCTTTACTATGATGTAAGATACTCACTACAGTTTGTGCCACTTTTTCCTTAACACTTTAGCCTCATTCCAAGCAATTAAATATGGGAAACAATGTGCTGTGGGATGGTCTGTATGTCAAGTGTGTTGCTGATTGGTCAATAAATAAATCACTGATTGGCTAGTGGCCAGGCAGGAAGTATAGGTGGGACAAGGAGGAGAATAAAGCTGGGAAGTGGAAGGCTGAGTCAGAGACACTGCCTGCCGCCACGATGAGAAACAGCATGTGAAGATGCCAGTAAGCCACGAGCCACTTGGCAAGGTATAGATTTATGGACATGGATTAATTTAAGCTATAAGAACAGTTAGCAAGAAGCCTGCCATGGCCATACAGTTTGTAAGCAATATAAGTCTCTGTGTTTACTTGGTTGGGTCTGAGCGGCTGTGGGACTGGCAAGTGAGAGAGATTTGTCCTGACTGTGGGCCAGGCAGGAAAACTCTAGCTACAACAATGTGTTTGGTATGCTAGCTCATTACAACAAAAGTCATCCTTCCACACACACTTGCTATCAGTTTACCCACTCTTGTGGGAGCTGCACTTTGAGGGTAAAAAGATCTATAGAACATCTAATCCCAGGTGTGGTAGTGAGCTCCAGGTCCCTTCCTTTCCCCAAAAAAATAAGCCTAGGAAGAAGACAGTCATACATTGCTTCCTTGAATGGGCTCTAATATCTTGTTTGTGCAAACGCCTGGGAGCATTATTTATGGACGGTGTGTTTTTGCAGGCTGGTTCTAGTACTTTATAGTGAAATGGTAGTATATTTTGATCAAAGACTAGGCAGAAAGGGGGATGGCAAAGTGTCTGTCTTTCCTCTCCTTTCTTACCTCATTTTCTTTCTATTCTTCCCCCTGATTCCATTGTCTTCCTGATCCTCCTCTAAAAATTATATCATGGTAAAAATATAAAAACTATTCTGTGTTATGAAACTGTAGAAGAGGTGTTCATGGGCTGGTTTTAACCTCCAGCTCACAACATGCACTCCCAGGGGCGACACAGTGGCTTCACAGCAGAGCCTGGTAAATACGTGGTACTTTGTTCATAGCATAACATTGTGAGCATGAAATAATTCTTTGGTGGACTGACCCAGACAGAAATTTGATAGTTGATTTTCTCCCATTTAATGGTGGCTTAGAGAGTGTTTGGATAGAGATCGGATGGCGTTATGATGGTTCAGGTTTCCATGTGTTTTAATTTCCCAGGTTATTTTCAGGTACCCTCCCATCATATGAAATATTTCTCAACATTTAGGGGGGTGTTCCTTGTTGTCATTGGTACCTCCATCTTCCAAAAGCCTCCACAAGGCCCCGTGGGGAGTGGTTGAGACTCACTGTACCACAGGCCATACTTGGCCTTTTACAATATTTTTGAGTGTTAAAGATTTCACATTCATTCCTGCTAATGACTGGGGAAGAGAGGCTTTCATTTAGTCCCCTTTCCTCTTCTAAAAGAGTGTGTGGATTTCACCTTTCAGGGAAGCTCAGGGCTCAGCGCTTCATCCCACATCAAAACCCAACCCTGGGATTTCCACCTTCAAACAAGTGAAACAATGCTTCCTTCACAGGGGGGCTGCTGTCAAAGAGGAGTGGACTTACCCACATATGCCAACTATTCAGATAGGGTTGCCTACTCAGAGGAAATTAATGGCTTCTAGAGAATTCTTTTCAGTGGGGAACCACTTAGCACTCCATCCCACCTTCCTCCAGCCTCGTTACAGCCAAGGGAACTCACCCCACAGGCTCACATGAGCAGAAAGTGCATGTCCAGAGGACATGCCTCAGCATGTGGTAACCTAGGTATTCTGATTGCTTTCATTTTGACCTCTCCAGATTAACAGGAGGTTTTTCACAAATGAGCCCCATTTGCTATATAAATTTGAGGATCACGGGCTTCCCCACCCTGTAAACCCTTCACACTCTAACATTTAACTAAAAGAAAAGATGGACAATGATAGATGTTTTGCCTTTAAAAGAAAACAGAAAAGAGAAGAGAGAGAAAGAGAAAAGTATTTCCATTAGCAATTTTGGGAAGAAATTGCTCCACATTGTTGCTCTGACAAGGAATTTTCCCAGCATGTGCGTATCTTAAAAGTACTGCAAAACAATGTCTTAAAATGAACTGATTAGTATGCATGCTCTGTGGTCACATTTAAGTTCTATTTATAAAATCTATTCTGTTCCAGGCTCAGACAAACAAAACTGAGATGCAGCTGTGTAACACATTGATAATTTTCATTAGTTCTAAAAGCCTCAATAGAATTTGCAATTTTATTCATTACATCTAAATAATCCTGGAAAACCCATTGTGAAGATGACCTTTCACTTTTTCCCCCTTGGCCTCTGTGTGACTCGGCTGTGTGTGTGTGTGTGTGTGTGTGTGTGTGTGTGTGTGTGTGTGTGTGTGTATTAGGAAAGGAGGAGGGAGAAGAGATTTCTGTAAGAATGAAGAACAGAAAGAAAAATGGACGATGAGGTATAAAAGAGAAACAAGATCACCCATGTAGATTCTAGCACCACTCAAACTTGGGGAGTCTTGCCATCATTCCCGAAATGTGTACAAGTCCAGATTTCTGAAATCACTGTGTGATACTGTGAGAAAATGTGGTTTGTGTTCTAATTTGCCAGGAAGAAGTTTGTGTTTGGATATGAAGGGATGAGGGTTCTCCCAGATAGAAAGCTGAAAGACAGGCCCAGGAGAAATAAATGTTGCTGATTCACTCAACTTGAACCTGTTCTTGAAAAGCAAAACAGAGCCAGCTTTGAACATTTTTGGTGAGTGTTTTCTGCATGTGGATCCTAAAAACAATAACAATTAAAACATTCGCATCTCAGAATTCTGGCAGCCAGCCAATAAAAAACACAGAGCCATCTTTAGACAATTAATATAACAAAAATAAAATAAGAGGCATAATATGAAGTGTGAAAAATAAAGACAAACACTTGTAATTTAGCAGCTACTGACCAGGCATTTGCAAAGATAAAACCTAGGGTGTAAAGGATGTGAGGTACCTGTCTTATATAAATACACTTGTGTGGACACAAAAATACTCAAGCACTTATCTGACAATTGCTAATTTGGGGCTGAAGATAAAGACAGTTATGAATTACCCATTACATACATGTTAGCTTGCATATTTTATTTCCCTAGATCTGATTGGCCAGTATCTTAGGAAGGACTCTTCTTGGTGTCTCTGAGTGGTAGGAATGGATGGTGGCAAGGATAAATTCTGGGAAATACTCAGATGAGCAAAGTTAGCAAGGGTCTCACAACATTCAGAACTTTGCATATGACAATGTTAATTCTTAGTTCCAGACACTAGGTAGCATCAAGAATGTTTGTATTAGTGAAACAATGGAGGGCTTTCAATTATTTTAATTTTAACATAACATCTTTGGAAAATTTGTGTTCTTGAGAATAAATTTTGGGAAATTCTGTTTTATCAAAATATATGTTTTACCAACTAATGGGAATGACAAAAATTAAAACTCAGGAAGGGCAAAGATATCTGTAGAATTGTTCACTTTGAATTAAGTTGGAGAGAGCCAATATGTAGTCTTATGGAGGACAGAGGGTATCCTCTGAGAGAATAGGGATAGGAGAGAACTCATAGAGACATAATATCCAAGCAAGAAAAGGAAAAGAGAAAGAATCCCATACTCAGGGACATTTGACGTTTGCCCGAGTTTAAGCCTTAGGTAGTATCACTAAAGATAGAGATTTGTCAACAAGCTAGAAATGTTCTAGAGTATTGCTGGTCAGGTTAAAGCCTGATCCCTGTTCCATATTTAGTAAAGACTGTGACTAATCATGTGAAATCTCATCTCACTTCAAGCCTACTTTAGCCATTAGTTCTTTTTTCCCCTTTTATTGAAAATAGATTCTTTTTTCACATAATATAACCTGATTATGGTTTCCTCATCTTTTTCTCCTTTCCTTTTCTCCCCCATCTCCCCTCCCATCCATATCCATTCCCTTTCATTAGAAAAGATCAGGCTTCTAAGAGATAATAAAATTCAACAAAAAAAGCATAGTAAGCTAAAACAAAAACTATCACATCAGAGTTGAGTAAAAGGAACAAAAAGAAAAGACTCAAGAAAAAGCACAAGAATCAGAGATCCACTCATTTGCACACGTAAAAATTCTGAATTGGAAGCCATAATATATATGCAAAGGACCTGGGGCAGACCTATGCAAGCCATGTGCATGCTGTTTCACTCTTTATGTGTTCATATGAGCTTGGATTACACTGATTTAGAGGGTCTTGTTTTCTTGGTATCCTCCATTCTCTCTGGCTCTTAAACTCCTTCAGTCTCCTCTTCCATGGGGTTTTCTGAGCTCTGATGGGAGGGATTTGATGGAGACATCCCATTTAAAGCTGACCTTTACAAAGTCGCACACTCTATGCATAGTGGGGGGTCTCTGTATTTGCTCCCATCTGTTGCAGGAGGAAACATCTCTAATGATTAGCCATAATAGATTGACCAGACAACACTATTTGAAGAATCCGAAGCAGTAAGAAAATATCAAAGATGACATGTTATGGGAAATTTCATCATTTCTGATTGTGAAAGGCACATTTAGCAAAACCTGAAGGCCATTGTGTGCAAAGAGCAATAGGAATAGAAGTCATCTCACACAAGCACATCAGCCACAAAGTAGAGACTTTCAACTATTTTGCCTCCATGAAGATTCACAGATGAAGAATACTTATATAGTAAGAACTCTACTCAGAACATAGCTATGACAATAGTCACATCTATAAATAACATAAAATAATCCTTTGGTGTTGATGTTACATTATCACCATAGTAAGGCTATATTTGAGGATGTTATCAGCAGCAATTGCAGCCAAATAAGATCATAGGAGCTGTCTTAGTTAGGGTTTCTATTGCTGTGATGAACTATCATCACCAAAAAGCAAGTTGAGGAGGAAAGAGTTTATTTGGCTTACACTTTAGTATTGCTGTTCATTATTGAAGGAAGTTAGGACAGGAAGTCAAGCAGGCAGGATCTTTGAGGCAGAATATGATGCAGAGGCCATGGAAGGGAGCTGCTTACTAGCTTGCTCCCCTGGTTTGCTTAGACTGTTTTTTTTATAGAACCCAGGACCACCAGATGCAGGATGGCACCATCTGTAATGAACTGGGCCCTCCCGCATTTTTTACTAAATGAGAAAATGCCTTACAGCTGGACCTCATAGGGGCATTTCCTCAACTGAAGCTCCTTCCTCTCTGATGACTCTAGCTTGTGTCAGGTTGGCACAAAACCAGCCAGTACAACTGACCCCTTGTCAACTTGACACACAAACACATCACTATTATGTTACAACCCTCCCTTTTTTATTCATCCCCAAGATCTCACATTAAAAATGTAAATATCTTAAAAGTCCCACAGTCTTTACAGGCTTGTGCCCATTAAAATTTCAGTCTCTTTAAAATACCCAATCTCTCTTAAAAAAATCCAAAATCTCTTTTAAAAGATCAAAGTCTTTCATATTTGGGCTCCTGAAAAAAATAAAAATTAAATTAAATACTTTCTCACTTCAAGAGGAAAAAAATCAGGGCGCACTCACAGTCAAATCAAAACCAAACCAATCTCCAATCATCCAATGTCTCACTCATGATCAAGGAGCTTGGGTCACTTCTCTAGCTCTGCCCTCTGCAGCACACACAGCTTGTTTTCTAGGCTGCAGCTGGCTCCACTCAACTGCTGCTGCTGTTCTTGGTGGTCATCCCATGGTGGTGGCATCTCCAAAACACCGGGGTCTTCTGCTGCAACTGGGCTACACTTTCACCAACAGCTCTCTTCATGGTGCTAAGTCTCAACTTCCCTGAATGACCCTGGGTCTTCAACTGCCTTCACTCCTGGGTCTTCAACTGCCACTGAGGCTGCACCTTCACTAATGGCTTCTCATGGCCTCTCAGAGTACCAAGCTTCAGCTTCTTTTCAGGATCCCTTCATGCCTTCAAAATCAGTACCACCTGGGTGACTCTTACACATTACCAAGTCTGGCTGCCAGTATGAGACACAACCTCAGCCAGTTCTGGAAAACATAACTTCTCTGTGCTCTCAGGAAATACTTCCCAGAAGAATTTCACCTCAAAGATGCTAGCCTTTTCTCAATTACTGCTAATTTCTTAGATACAGCTAACCAGCATCAATTGTCCCAGTAATGCAAACATTTCACTTTGATGGTCCTGATATCTTGTTAATCACAGTTGATTTCTGCCCCAGCTGACCAGAATGACAGACTCTTAATTCAAAATAGCATATGGCCCTGATAGTCTTTAAACTTCCCTCTGAAACTTCACAAGCCAGGCCTCCATCTCCTGTACCACTATTAATATTCTTCTGTTCCATGTTCCTAAAGAACATCACACAGAGCTCCTAATAATCAGTGGCTCTTCTAGCCAAACGTTTCAATATCCTTCCACAATCCTCCCCAAACATGGTCAGGTTGGCTATAGCAATACCCCACTCCTGGTAACAATTTGTCTTAGTTAGGGTTTCTATTGCTCTGATTAAACACCATGACCAAAAAACAATTTGTGGAGGAAAGGGTTTTTTTAGGCTTACACTTCAACATTGCTGTTTATCACTGAAGTAAGTCAGGACAGGAACTGAAACAGGTCAGGATCCCAGAGGCAAACGATGATGGAGAGGAGCTGCTGATTGGCTTGTTCCCCTGGCTTGCTCAGCCTGTCTTCTTACAGAACCCAGGACAACCAGCCCAGGGATGGTACCACCCATCAAAAGCTGGCCCTCCCCCATTAATCACTATTTGAGAAAATGCCCTACATCTGGATCTCATGGATGCATCTCCTCATTTAGGGTCCTTCCTCTCTGATGACTCTAGCTTGTGTCCAGTTGACATAAAACCAGCCAGTACATGGGCCTGTATTTATGTGGTAAGTCTCTGTAGATACACCTATTGATTTGGTTTGGTGAACTATTAGAGTGTGGTTGCTGCTGGGATTGAATGAGTAAACTTCAAAGTTCCGTATGTAAAGTCTTGGTCCCCAGGAAGGCAGCACTGATAAGTGCTGTGAGTATTTACGTGGCACAGTCAGACATCATTATGTCACTGAAGGTATGCTTGCAAAGGAAACTGTGGTACCCCATCCAGTATCTCCCCATCCCTCTCTCCCTGTTGGATATAATGTAAATGGTTAGCTGTGACATAAACCTTCCCATCATTGCCATCTGTTTCTCTCAACAGAGGTCTGAAGCAATGAAGGTCTTTCCTGACATGGGAAAGGCACTTTCAAACTGAAAACCAAACAATCCTTAGCCATTTCATTGAAGTTACGAGAATTTGACTAATATGCCAGCTTATTATTAAAAGAACATTGAGTAAGACTTCATGAGCCCCTCTTCCATCCCTATTGGCTACTGGGAAAGAGGAAGTGATTTCTCTTTAGAGATTTGGGCACTAGGCTACCCATGATCCAGTAGATGGTCACACACCAATGCACACATCAACAGCACTAAATAGACTGAGCATTACATAACAGAAAGAGAGGGAGATATAAAGGTGGTAGGGGAGAGTGGAACAGGTGATGTCAAGAATTGGAAGGGAGACAATGGGAGGTAGACTGAATCCAAACATATTATAAGCATGTATAAAGCAAATAAAATTTAACAAATCAAAAGCAGTGAATGATATATTTAAATAAATTCTAATACAGTTGGAATCAAGTACTCCATACAAAATCAAAAATAAATTCTGTCAGATTTTTTAAATTTGTCAATCATTACATAACTTTGAAACTGTAGAGTGGGCTATGAATTATTTTATTGCTAGCATGGGCTGCACCCACTCTCCTTATCATCATAAAGTACTTAAGCTTCCATTTACAAATTGCAGACCTTGTGAACGATTCAGCTGACCACCACTTCAGCATTTACTTTTACTATAACTTTACTTTTTTTTTTTTTTTTTTTTTTTTTTTTTTTTTTTTTTTTTTGGTTTTTCGAGACAGGGTTTCTCTGTGTAGCTTTGCGCCTTTCCTGGGACTCACTTGGTAGCCCAGGCTGGCCTCGAACTCACAGAGATCCGCCTGGCTCTGCCTCCCGAGTGCTGGGATTAAAGGCGTGCGCCACCACCGCCCGGCTACTATAACTTTACTTTTAAGAAATTAAAGAAGTAACTTTCTTGTAATGGGAGTGTTCCAGGTAGGAAGTAAGAAGGTGGAAAAGAGTTCAAGTTTGATGAAT
Organism: Peromyscus eremicus; assembly: GCF_949786415.1. Taxonomy (NCBI): domain Eukaryota; kingdom Metazoa; phylum Chordata; class Mammalia; order Rodentia; family Cricetidae; genus Peromyscus; species Peromyscus eremicus. Next base: position 21,448,808 of record NC_081423.1, read on the forward strand.
GTTGCTGACGCTAAACAACAACCTAGGTGCGCTGTTAATTAAGGAATGGATAATCTGTGAGCTACTGAAGATGATTCTGAGGGAACAAAAGCATCCCTAAGCCAGCTACACTTTCAGTTTGCAGCCTTGTCATGGATGACAAGTCAAATAAAGTGGGAAAAATGGAGGTGACATGGCCACAGAATCAACTCCCCAAGCTAGAGCTATTAGAGATTTAAGCACCTTGAGAATTCACTCCAATTACTTTCTGTTTGTTACAATGGCAAAATTAATCTCGAATTATGTCAGTTTTGAATTATGAGACATTTTCAAGAATATACCCTTGGCATAAAATGAGACTGCCTGGCACACACAATTCAGCCTTCCTGAAAGGCATTAACTATCCAGGCAGCTCAACAAAAATGAGTGCTGTTCTGCACAATGAGGGAGCAATGAGGACAGGTAACATCTATTGCTTATCATGTGCTTAGTATTTATGAAGAGTTTATACACAGTCTTTCATATCATCCCTAACAACACTTCACTGATGTGTGTATTGTATTGTGCATATTTTATAAGGGGCTATCTAACATTAAAACATGAATATCCCTGCTTTATAACACACACTTTTCCAAACAGGTTCTGTGTATCTAGAACATCTGCCCCCACCCATGTGTGCATTCATGGGTGCGTGTGCATGCGTGCGTGTGTGTGCGTGCGTGCGTGCGTGCGTGTGCATGCGTGTGTGTGTGTGCGCGTGTGCGTGTGCGTGTGCGTGTGCGTGTGTGTGTGTGTGTGTGTAGGTGTACTCAACTGTATAGGCCAGATTTTGGTGTTGGGAAGTTTTCTCAATCACTTCTACATCTTATTTTTTGAGACGGGATCTCCCATTAAACAGAAGATCACAATTTTTTCTAGACTAACTAGCCAGAAACCCCTGGAATCTATCTACCTCTATATGCCCCAAGCTCAGGGTATAGGTATACACTAGCAAACCTGGCCTTTTTTTTTTTTTTTTTGCATTGATTCTGTTGATTCTGGGGATCTGAGCTCAGGTCTTCATTTGTGCAACAAGCACATTGTCCCCTAAGCCATGTCCCCAGACCACAATTAAGTCTGTTTAAAAAAAAATAATAATGCATGGTGCTCAGCTTAAACCCAGGGCCTTGTGCATGCCAGGAAAGTACTCTACCACGAAGCCACATCACCTAGCTGCAAGGCATCCACTTTTAACCACATAGCACTACACTAAAGCAGAGCAAAATGCAAGTACCTGCGGGTTTGTCTACTGCCTTTGTTTTTTGAACTTGCCTTGATTCAACAAAGCTTGTTTTTGATGTGTTTATAACGCTAAGAAAAATTGTAAATTACTGTGCACACTGTTATTTCTTTAATTCCATAAGAAGAAGATAATAAGGATAATGAGGACGGTTCCTTTGTAATTCCAGTGTGATATTTTTGTGGGTGGTTTTCAAAGCACATGGTATGCAATTAGAGATAATGTGGATGGCTCCTTGTTTTCCGGGCATGTGCCATCCACTGGGCCTTTGCTGAGAGTGCTTGATATGCTTGCCATAGGAATGGATGTGGACATTGCATTTGCCTCTCAAGTTTGAGAGCCCTTAGGATTTTGGCAAAGGCCCATGGCCTCAGATGACTTGTAATGGAGATCTGCAAGGAGGAGTCTCTATTATATTTTAAATACAGCTTTTTGCTCCTGATAGTATTTCCCTTTTTTCTAAAACTCCTTTCCTGTACTTAAAAATTGCCAGAGTAATCAGGAAAGAGACTCTTGAAAGCAGCCGCCTAGCTCTCCTTATTTATTCTCTAGCCATGACTTTCATCATAACTTTTCAGCAGGCACATCAGGAGAGCTATTCTTCCTGCCAGGGCAGTTAAGCTCAGCAGAAGCAGATGTCCAGCTATGTAATTTCTGCCCCAGTATCACTGATATATTATTGGGGAAACATCAAATCAGATGAGTACTGGAAAAATTCAAGCCTACTCCACAGTCTCTTGATTAGACCTATGCTCCTAATGTTAGATTTATGTTAACCTCTAGCCTTCACATAACCTAACCTTTGTCCTTGTATTATGGAAAACTCTGATTTTTTTTTTCTTATGGGCCACTCAAAAGTGCTTTCATTTGCTAGAATGGGTCTATTTTTTTTAACTATTCTTTGCCCTTTCTCATCTTATATTACTGTTGATTCCTGTCTTTGCTAAAATAATTTGACATGTACATTTTCAATAGGGTTAAATTTTAGACTTTTTTATTTTAGCAAAACCACACACACACACACACACACACACTTACTTCAGACTGCATGCTTGCACACATCTGCACACACTCAAACCAATGCCTTTTTATACAAAGACACACATCTTGTATTAGTCCTATAAGCCTTTCTTACTGAGTCTCTCTCACCTCAACTGCTATTTGACTCCTTCCCATCAATTCTCATTGCTTTGGTAGATGAACTCTGATGACAACATCTCATGTAACAGAGTCTTTTCATGACACTGAGATGCCTACATAGAGCACTCTCAACCAATAAAGCCTATGTGTGAGTGGAAGGGAAGATAAAACAGATCATGTATCTTCTCTTAAAGCATACCTATTCTAAGCTAATTCTCTCAGCCAGCCATTCCGTGTCTACCATGCTCCTAACACTTATCTCCAGTCTCATCCTTTATGGGATTTACTTAATAAAGTCAATTGTAAATAGTCAATACAACAATATTGCAAAAGAGATGATCATAAACAAATGCCAGTGAGTCATGCATGCTTCCAAGAAAATGAAAAATAAAACAGAGGCTTAGTGAGCACATGAACCAAGAGCTAAGTGATGAACCTCTATGCAAATTGTAGACTTCGGGAAGGGTCTTTGGGTCTTTCAAGGGTCTAAGAGAGTGATTTGTAGCAAATTGCTCTTAACTGAAACATTCTCTCTCTAAAGAAGTTTAAGTTTGTTAACATTCAGGAAGTTCTAAAAGGACGCTTGTTAGAACCCAAGATATAAACAATTTGCAAATCTCGGGAAAGCCTTGAGATTTTCTAGACCCACAAGGCTTCTCTCTCCACAGGTTGTATAAGCAGGAAGAACTGTTAAAGAGAAGAGATACTCTGATCTGTTGAACTGCCAATAAGGCATGCAAAAACTCTGGTCATCCAGTTTTTGTGAGTTGTCACCCATGCTGGGATGGGAGTTTGGTCATGTAGCTCCCTTTGAATCATCTTTGTTCCTTACCTATACTCCTACAATAAAGCCCTCTAAATTCATTGGCTCACCACCTTGTAGTTTGGTAATACTGTTATTTTCTTCTGACCTTAGTTACTTATTTGGGGTGGGCAGATGTTTGTGCACATCTCCTCAGGAACAGTGTCACACAGCACAGTTGGTACTGCTATAGGAGTGGAGAGAATCAAAGTTGAATTGAGGGTGATTGGTTATATGACCCCTGAAAGAGGTGCTGAGATACAAATCTGATCTGTGCAAGCGTGGGGCATCTGTGGGAGGGAGAAATCATGGTACAGCTACCTGTCCCGTGTGATATGGAGTGAGTTGCCTCCTTGCTGTAGTTGTGGTTGTGTCTCCCTGGGATGGATAAGAGGACATGCAATAAAGGTTGAGCTGTTTGAAAATGAAACCTGTGTTTGGAATCTCAGGCTGGCCATCTCTTTTTATTTATGATGAGGTGGCTTATCACCTTGAGGAGTGGAGATCACCTCATGACTACAGGATACTCCCAACAGCTGAGGGGTTTAATAATGTATTACAGTTCCTAAAAGAAACATAGATAAGATGATGGTTTCCTAAGCAGGCTGTGATAGCAGGTGTGCAGACCCTGCTATGGGAGGTAAGATATACAATGGAGGTTCATCTTCCTTCTATGGAAGAACTTGCTTGATTAAGGGAGAAATTTTGACTACATAATGGAATGTGGCTGCTAGCCTCCATGTTAGCCTCTGACTTGGGAAAAAAATAAAAGTGAGGATGAGAGAGAAGTATTGGCTTGTTACCTCTAACATCTGGGGCCCCCAAAGGTAAGGAGAACGTAACTCACGTTTTTGTTAAATTGCCCTTCTTGAAATCCAAAATGGTAAAACATGGAGGAAAGGCCAATGATAAGGAAGAAACCAAAAACAAAGTGGGAGTAATAAAAGATACCCCTCAGGTCTGACCTTTAGTGAAAAGGAAGAAAAAGGCTATGGGTTAAGCATGCTGATGAGGACATTGAACATGGCCTGATGGAAGAGACTGTGACAGTTAGGGAATGTTCTGTCTTTCATAAGCTTGAATTGGGAAATAATTTTGAATGATAGGATGGTTTATTGGATTACTAGATGCGGGGGAACATGAGGATCAGTCCATGAACATGCTGTTGAAGTAGAAACCCCAAGTTACACAATGCTGAACACTTCTTGAGACAATGGCTGCATAACCTGAGGAAACACCAAAGAAGCCAGTTAGGGATAGATTGGTTTCTAGAAGCCATTGGGGATACTTTTTGGTTTTGATGAAAAACAAAAACAACAATGAAATGTATCTCAGAAAACTGATCATTATTAAAATTTGTGAAGATAGTTGAAAACGCTACTAGTGTACACGTGTGTGGAAGGGGACCACACCTGTGGTAAAGAAACCCATGCACTGGAAGATTGGTTAGCTGTGGAAGGTAGGTTCCTCTGTGACCAAAGAGTGCTGTGTCATAACTCAATGAGCAGAAATTGGAGAATATGAAGCTTAACAGCGCTATGAAAAGGTTAGAATGGCAGAGGAAAAAAAACGTTGAATGGGTCAGCTGAACCATGGATGCTTTGGGGGTCAAGAAATTGACACAATCAGAGCTGTGATTTCAAAGGGTTTCTTTGACACTGGATAATTGGATTGGAATGAGTTGATAGAACTCAGGGAGAAAAGCCAGTTAGAAGGTTCTTAAATCTTTAAGCAGAATGGACACATAAACTTAACAAAGGTATGACTGGATAGACTGTAACAGAGAATAGAGTCAAGAGGAATCTTAAACCTGGAACTGGCCATCAGAACCCTTTTAACCATGCTTGTTAAAATCAAGTTTCTAATACAATGCTCATGAGTGGGAAACTGACCTCCTAGGGAAACCAGGTGTCTGGCTAACAATTTCTCCTTCCAGGAAGGCTCCATCTCAGGTTGAACTGGATCTGATTCCCTGATTTCTGCAGCCCGAGACTGTCTAGTAGAAAAGCAAACAGTACAGCCAATTGTGCCCAGAAGCCATCATATTCAAAACTGGTTCTCATTTTCATTTTTATTATCATTTCTCTCTTCAACCATTTTAATATATATATAGACTATAAACTATATTTTATGCATGAACATACAGTCTGTATTATATTTTGATAAATACAGTAATATGTGTTTTAATAAATAATGACACATTCTGATTCATTATATGCTATTAATATCAAGAAAATATTTTCTAAGACTGTTTTATTATTTTCTTCTTTAGAGATATTTATATTTTTAACTGTCTTTTATATATATCCTAGTTGCACAAATGTGAAGCAAGAACATAGAGGCAGTCTACTCCCTACAACATTATTTTAGGCTGGGGCTAGCCATCTATGGCCTGTGAGTTAAGAATAGCTTTTACATTTTTAAATGGTTGAAAAAATCAAAAGAAGAATAATATTTCAAGATACATAAAAATTTTATGAAATTCTAATTCCAGTGTCCAGAAATAAAGTTTTACAAAAATGTGGTCATTCATTTATACACATGACTGTTTCACACGACAATGACACAGCAGGGACTGTAAGGCCTGGATTGCCTAAAATATTTCCAGGGCCCTTTGGAGAAGAGGTCGGCTGACCTCTACTGCAAGGGCCTAGTGTGCAGTCTGTGAGTGGACAGTGTCTGATGTATTGGGAGCTTGTCAGAAATGCAAAACCTCATGACCTGTCTGCCACCTACAGAGGAGAACCTGCATGTAGTTGGTCCCTGGGTGGAGCACGTGTCTGTGAAAGTCCAACAAGTGATGCTGGAGCATGAAGCACTGCCTCTGGGGTCCTACCTATAAGAGGCAGGGGGAGATGCAACCGGAGAGTTTGCATGTCTGTGAAGCCCCCAGGATGGTGACACTGTTCTCCTGACAAATTGTGAAGAATATCAGTGGACTATTCTCTACTTGAGACCCTTCCTGTTTCACAGGGTTCTCGCTGGCCATTTCAAATGTGACAAATCCTTTCTCCCCTCTCTGAACCCTTCTGCTGCACAATGTGCTCCCTTTATGTGTATCATATATAATGATATCAGGCATTAGCAGACACTTCAAATGGAAGGAGCTCTTTATCTTACTGACTTAATGGCCACGTCTATTTCCCAAACTTACCAAGCACATTCCCACCCCAGAGCTTTTACACTTTATCTCTGGGGCTTGGGAGGCAGTGAGGCCATTCAGGACTCTTCCCCCAATCTCCTCCAGTCAGCAATGCATCCAATAAAGATGCTTTCCAAAATACCTTCGCATCTCAACTCCATTATCCCCTCAACTTATGCATATTTACCCCAATGCCTTCCTTCTCCAGTTAGACCAAAAGCTCTATCATGGCAGAGACATTGTTTTTAATCATTTATAGCTGAACATATATGGTGTACTGGCTTCTAGGATTAGAAAACAGAAAAAAGTACCAAGGAAAACATCCCAACTGACTAGGCATTCAATAGATAACTAAAGAACAAATAAACTAACAAGTCATTTTTCCTCAATTTGATGCAAAGATTATACCTGGTATTGTGTAAAACTTATATGCCCATTATTGTTAAGCAAAGTATGTATATAACACTATTCAATGACAGTCCATACTCATAGAGTACTATGTGTCAGGCGCTAGAAATCAATATGACTGTAATTCTCATTTTAAGCTCCAGGGAAACTGAGACCTAAGGCAGTTACAGTGTTTAAAAACAGTTCAGCATGTTTATAGATAAAGGCAGTTTATCTCAAGAATCTGCAAAAATAACTATCACAATGTCCCTTTTCAAATGGAATTCAAAGTCAATAAGTTTTATGAGGTACAGTACCACCATATTTACTTGTAAGATGCTTAAATATCCAATCATTTTACTAAAACCACACATTAAAAAACAAGCCAACATGAGGGGTCACCAACTGGATCAGGCTCTCTGAGTGGGTGAGACAGTTGATTGGCCTGATCTGTTTGGGAGGCATCCAGGCAGTGGCACCGGGTCCTGTGCTCATTGCATGAGTCGGCTGTTTGAAACCTGGGGCCTATGCAGGGTCCCTTGGCTCGGCCTGGGAGGAGGAGACTGGACCTACCTGGACTGAGTCCACCAGGTTGATCTCAGTCTGTGGGGAAGGCTTTGCCCTGGAGGAGATTGGAATGGGGGGGCGGGCTGGGGGGAAGGTGAGGGGCGCGGGAGGGGGAAGAACAAGGGAATCTGTGGCTGATATGTAGAACTGAATTGTATTGCAAAATAAAAATTAAAAAAAAAAAAAGAATCAGAGAGCTCCAAAAATGTACCAAGGTACTTCTTTCAGCTTAACGAAATAAATTAGCATTGCAACTCTTATTTTGTGACAAATCTTGTTCTATGCACCAGACAGTATCTAAAAAAACGAAGTACAAACCAAGATCAATCAGCTGTATGACTTTCAGGACTCCAAGTCAGAAGCAAATGCAAGACCAGTGTTCAAATTTCAATACAGTGCCAATAGTACATTAAAATAGGCATGCCATTCTTCTGAATGTGGACTCCTGTGTGACAGAATAGACTGACAACATGCCTATGACACTGGCCCCAGTATATATGTTCTCTGTTTTCATTATGCATATAATCTCATAGTGAACGATCTAGAGGTGAAAGAAGAGGAATGTGTAACAGGTGCCATGTAACAGAAGAAAAGGAGTGTGTAACAGGTGCCATGTAACAGAAGAAAGGAAGTGTGTAATAGGTGCCAGGTAACAGAAGGAAAGGAGTGTGTAGCAGGTGCCATGTAACAGAGGAAAAGGAATGTGTAATAGGTGCCAGATAACAGAAGAAAAGGGGTCTGTTATAGGTGCCATGTAACAAAAGAAAGGGCATTATACAATAATAACTGGTATAATCCAGTTTTGTAAATGCTAATTTAAGATAAAATTTGAAGCATGCAAATAAACCAGCCATTCAATAAAAAAACAAAACAAAACAAAACAAAACAAAAAAAACAAGCCAACAAAGAAACTGAAGGGAATTATAAGAAAGATGCACTCACACAAAGTAAATGATGGACAGAATTATAAGATTAGACATAGGTGAACCATAAGTAAGAACAGAAATGGTCTTTGAGGTGTCCTCTGATTGCTTCACAAACTTGACAATCTCTCTACAAGTTCCATCGAGGGAATGGAGATGATCTGATGGCTATCATTTCTCAGTGTAGAGTCAACTACCTTGAATTTTATCTTTTAAAGAAGGAAGTCATATGTAGCACACCTTCCAGATTCATCCACCATGTCACAAACAGCAGGATCTTCTTTTGTAAAGGACATCTAACTAGGTTTAAAAAAAACAAGCCAGACATAGAAGGAAAAATACTGCATGATGTCACTTCTATGAGAATCTTAGAAGCTGTCAACTGTGTGGTCATTACAGGGGTTAGAAGAGGATAATGCCAATGAAAGGGAAGAGTCTATAGTTGTATAGGATGAGATACAGGATAGAGAACTGTTGTTCTCTAAATCTGAACTACAGGGTATTTGATATAATTTATAACAGCCCATTTGCATCATCAACTTGATTAAATTTAGATTCACCAGGTGATGATGTACATATGTGCTTGTGTCTGTGAAGGGCATTTCCAGAAATAATGCACCAAGGACGGAAGATTTCCCCTGAATGTTGACAATACCCTCCAATGGAGAGGGATGAAAAGGAGAAAGGAAAAAGTTATCTGAGCTTCAGCATTATCTTTCTTGCTCCCTGTCCACCATTGCATGAACTGCTGTGTTCCATCATGTCCTTCCCTGAGATTACACAGACTGATGTCTCTGAAATCATGAGCCAAGATCAATGTTTCCTGTCTTAAATTGTCCAGGTCAGTTATTTTGATCACAGTAACCAAAAGTAGCTAATATAAAGCTGAGTTTTATATATTTCTCTAGCTTAAAAAATATCCTGGAGTTTTAACCCCTAGTACCTCCAAACATGACCCTATTTGGATAAAGTGTCTATTCAAATGAAATTAGTCAAAATTAAGCCCCACTGGATTAAAATGGGTAAGGCTCTAACATGCCTGGTGTCTTCACAAGCAGATAGCTATTTAAAAAGACACCTAAGTAAAGTATATGTGAGGTCAAGAACAGATACTGAGGTAATGCCACTATAGGCTAAAGAATGCCAGCATCCACGGGCATACCTGGAAGCTGGGAAAGACAAGGATGGATATAAGAAGGAACCGTGCAAGCACCTTGATTTGGGACTTGTCTTTGGAACTTTAAAACAATCAATGTTTTAGACACCAAACAAAAGCAATCCTAGAAAAAAAATACACTGGTGAAGGAGCTTACCACCAGAGTGAGACACTGGCTTTTAGGAGGTAAAATCTGTCCATTTGATATTTGTAGATTCTTATGTAATGAACAAAATTCTGAGGTCAAAGATGACGGAGATTGAAGGGGGTGATTTCCTTATGCCCAGCAAGATGTATTTAAAAGTGCTATATGAAGGAACCATGAATGGCTGACCAGATTTAGCCTAGTTTGGACACTTCTGACCATGGTCCAATCCTCTAATATCCATTTAATGATGCGGGCTCTTCATTTTCAGTTCCCACTCTGCTCTGTCTTCTCTCCATTAATAAAGACAGTGTGACCTAGTATGGGACAGGAATTGATAATTAGGCTGACAGAACGGAACAGAGGGTCTGACGACACACTAGATGCTAGTGGAAAAAGTAACATTTCCGTCGCTTTATTACACATAGTTAGAAAACATGTGGAAACATTGAAAAAAAATAGATCCTAAATACACAGCTCAGTATCAAATCAGTTCAACAGCCTAGACATGAAAGGGAAAAAAACCTATAATATTCAGAAGATAATAGTTAAGTAAACATACATGCACAGGTAACGGGGAGACCTCTCTATATGTGGGGGGTTCACTACAGTTACAGGCATCTAGTTATATATTTAATATCCCTGATGTATGTACATGCAATCTTCAAACCTATAGTTCTTTTACTAAGCATATAGCCGTGAAAAACTTGTGAGTCAGGAATTATATTTTAAAATGTTGATAGCAACCCTGTTTGCAAGAGAAATCAGTGAAAAATAGAAACAACCAAAATCTTCATCAAGAGTAAGACATAGCACCATGTGGCATATTTACATGACGGGATAAGTGACCCACAGCTACGCATCACAGAACTGAGAAGTCAGCAATAGAATGTTGGAAGAAAGAACTAAGGCACAGGGGAAATCTCACTTGTAAGTTTTAAGTACTTCTTATTGAAGGGGAGACTGAAGGGTGTAATCATTAAGGAAGCACACCTAGAGGGAAGGTTAAAAATAAAATCCAAGGATTGTCTGATATAAAGTTCAGAATGGTTGATAATAGGGGAAATCATGGAAGAGAGAGAAGACACATTGAAATCTCTTATATGTGATAATGCTCAAGTTCTCGTTCTTGTACTGGGTGCAATATAATATCATTTTGTCCTTTAAATAACATGCATACACTTTTATGCAAAAGGGTGTACACTATATCTCAAAATGAAGAATTTGGGGAGAGCATGTCATGCCACGTTTAAAGTATATAAACTAGTCACTATATTTAAGCACCAATATTTTATTAATATAATTTAAAAAATGATTACCAGTATAATTAGTTCATGTTTTCTCAATCTAGACATCTGGTCCCTTGGAATTTTCCCCAGGATTTTTATTGGGCAATGTACCTTCTAAGTAACTAAATGTATTTCTAGAGATTTATTTATTTGTGAGATAAGTTTGTGGTGTGCTTAATATTAGTTTTCCTTAATGTTTAACTTTTTTCACAAAAAAATAATTTTTGTTGTTTTAAGTGTTCCCTCAAGCATGAGCAAAGGATCATAGTTCAGGCAGAGGATGCTACTGCTGCTGCTCGCTGACCAGATCCAGCTCATAATTCAGCAAGGCTGTGCACAGATGGGAACCACTTCAGAAGCCTGACAGAAAAATCACATGCATCTCACATATCCCTTTACCTGAATTCAGAGGGCACTTGCAAGCACAGGAATAATACAAGGGAAGGAGCACTAAAGACTTGCTAACACATGGGTGCCTTTTGTTGGAGGGATCGTCTTTCCGAGCCACATTTCCTCGAGTCCAGATACAGTTGATATTTTCAAAAACATCACAAACCAAGACACGTGGCAGCTGATTGAAAAAGGCGGCGGCGAGGCCGACCAACAGAAAGTACATCTGCTTTCCACCTCACAGATTAGGAGAAGTTCGGCTGCCTCAGAGAAAACAGGATACCAAACCCTTCAGAGAGTTTTTCAAGTGAGAGTCACATCAGGTTCGTCAACAGCCTTGGAGAATAATGCAGTTAGAAAAAGCATTAAGGCAGCAGGATGGATGAGAAAGCGAGCGGCGTGTGCTCAGCACAACGGGGCAGAATACAAATGACCCTGTTACCCAACAACCAGCAAAGGGCTACTCATATTTCTAAGAAGTCTTCAGCTAGCTGGTCAAGCACATGCTTAAAGTGAGAGCTGCCCAGGTCAACATCTTTGTTGGTGTCTTGATTAGATTGTAATTCGGATAATAAATAGCAATTCTGACTTGAAACGAAAATACTGCCGAGAACAGAAAGGGCTAGAAAGACTTCTCAGAATGATTAGCTCCTGTATTTGTCCGTCTGCCTGAGTCATGCGTCAATCCACCTATCCAACAACCCTTTTTTTCTTCCTTCTTTCATTCAACTCTTCACTTATTAAACGTTATCTGGGGGCAGAGAAATGGCTCACCAATTAAGAGCACTTACTACTCTTCCCCTGTCCCTGGGTTCAGTTCCCAGCACCCACATGAAGGCTCACAACTTTCTATAACTCCAGTTCCAGGGGATCTGATGACTTCTTAAGGTCTCTTTTGGAAGTGAATCCACACCATACACATACATACAAATACTCATAGACATAAAATAAAAATAAAGAAATATTTTAATAAGCATCTGAGTATAGATATGGGACCAACCTGCGTTAAATTAAAAAGAACATTGAACTAAGGCAGGACCTGCCTTGAGAAAGTTCATAGTACATTTTTATTCTTCAGTCTTGCAGATGGCTCATTACTAGTCATGAGGGAGAATGTTTAGGATTGTTTTTAGCCCTTATTCACTTGATTCTAATAGTACACAGCCCTTGCCCCTCTCCACCACAAACAGTTATAATAACTGAAGATGCTGTAGTAACTGAAGGAATTGGTCCTGATTGAAAACCCCTGCCTCAGCAGAGAATATTATGTCCCCACATATTTGTGGTATAGTATGAAAAGTTGTATGATTAAAGAACATTGAATGAATTATGTGTGGAGAGGGAGAGAGAGAGAGAGAGAGAGAGAGAGAGAGAGAGAGAGAGAGAGAGAGAGAGAGAGAACGTGATACTCTAAAGCCTTTTAACCTTCAAATATCCAGTGAGGATACACAGAGACACTCCGAGCTGTGTCTAAGAGAAAAGGTAGACATTGTCTCATAAATAGTAAAAGTACAGATAGTATTTTCATTCCCAGGTTAGCACATTTCTGGTTTAATCTATGATTATAAGGAGTATAAAATCCTTGATATTTCCCAACATGTAATATAGTGCTGTAGTGTTCTTTCAGTGGAAGAGTGGCAGCCATATATTCATTCATTTAACAAATACTACTGAACACTAAACATGTCTTATCTGTTTCCAGGTTCGGAAGACATGAGAAAACAAAAATGATGCAGTACTAGAACTTGGAGACATGGAAGTGCAATGGAAATTAAATAAGCTAGAAAATAATTTCAATGATTTATAACATTTCTGAGTAAAGAGTGTAACATTATAGAATGTTTCTACATGGCCTTTTAATAATCGGTCTCTTATCTGACTTTGGAACTGATGCTCCATAAATAAGTGAGATATATAAACAGATGGCCATTAAATGCTTCAGTAATGTATATAAAAAGTTGTTGGAGACCCCGAGGAAAAGTCTGCCAATGTCAGAGATCTGGAAAACATTTTATAAACATGTGATATTGGACCTGGCTTTCAAAAACAAGTCCATTGCTTGCTGAAAGGACAACCGAGATAGAGCATCAGTACCTAGGATGCCAGGAGATCCAAGATGGCATTGAGATTAGAGAAACAGGGATATGACCATGGCTAATGCTTTGATACTCTTTCAATAAGTATGGCAGGTCACTCAGTTCACTAGATACTGACAAGATAAATGACAATGGCAAAGCTCAAATACCTCCTCCAAACAGCACACACACACATACACACACACACACACACACACACACACACACACACACACACACACACACGTACATGCTCCTTCCGAATGCACTTAAACCCAAGAAGAAATTCTATAAACAGTACCCCTTTCTCAATCTGGATATTAGGTCTTATCCTATTGACCCGAGTAGTCATTATTGAGTCATGAACTCAAGTAGCCCTTGTGGCACATACTTGGATGTAAATTTTGAGAATCCCTTTGTCTGTACAGACTGGAAAATACTAGTAGATGGAAACTGTGTTGTATGCTCTCAGACATACTTTCATCTAGACTACAGCATACACTATAGAAACAGTGATGCTGAGATCAATGAGGGGTCAGGGCTTAGTTCTCTTTATCAGAGCAAATAACAGGAACTGGGGGGCCTGTGGGAAGTTGCTGCTATTCACCATGCAAACAGTTTCTAGAAAATAAATGACATTGGCACATCCACACAGCAACATTTTCATCTCGACCAAAGTTGTCTGTCTCTCACTGCATGGTCAGAAGAACAATTGGATCCAGCAATAGACATACAGAAGAGACTAATTAGCAGGCATTCAGCATACAACACTGCATGTCACACAAGCTATGAAAGACTCTCAGAGCTGTTGATCATGTTCACAGTCAGAAGCCTGGGGCTGCTGGGTATCCCAGCAGCCTCACCCTTCATGCTTCTCTTTGCCCAGGCTCTGCTGGGTGCTCTCAACCCACAGAGGTTTTCAGAACCAATATCTCTGGAACCCCACAAGTATTTGTCTGTTAAGAAACTGAAGGACAAGAAAGCAACCAGGGCTGGTCTTTTAAAATGCATAACTCAGTGTAGGCTGAGCAAAAAAAAAAAAAAAAAAAAAAAAAAAAAAAAAGAGCTGGGCTGCTGCTAAAGGCAGGATTCAGGGTTAGAATCATTCTTGACTACGCTGACTCTATTAAAGAAAAGAACACAGTTCTATGATGTACAGAAACAACCACAGGGTATAGACTGGATGAGCCCGTAGTCCATGCTTCCCACTAAGACTTGCAGGAGGAACACAGTCTTCAGTTTATTCATCTCAGGCAGATGCTAATACATTTCTGGATCGACATTTGGCAGAAATATGAATAAACACAGAGAATTCACAATCAGATATCAGAGCAGGAAAGCTGAATACTACTGATGGATTGATTATGTTTTGAGCTATTTAGATAATTGGACATACTAAGTACAGAGCTTTCTGCCATGATAATGGACCTGCCCTGTTGTGGTCTATTTAACAAACACTTGGACTATTTTTTTTAAAGCTTGTTTACATTCCTGTACACCCCTGGTTTTATTGATATTCTGTCCTTTGAATTACAGTGTCCCCTCCAGGGAAAGTTGAGGAGGGCATTATCATTGTTAACCCATGTTTTCAAAGGGAACAAAAGCCAATCCCTTCTAGGACACATTGGGATCTGATTTTTCTTATCATAGTACCCTTATATGAATGCTAATTTAATAATTAGTCAAAGACAAGGGTGGCCAGAACAGAAGTATCCCTATTGCCCATTTCCAAGTGAGTGTTTCTTGATATATAATATCTGGATGTATACATATATTTTTTTCTGTGAATCTCTCTGCCTGACATACTTTCCCTGGATCTCTTCTTACCTCTACCCTGTCACTCAGAACTGAGTTAAAATGTCCACTCTCCGAAAGCTACCACTGCATTTCAAGGCAGTCCCTGATTAAACATTTCTTTATAATGCTTCCCATGTGAATTACCAGTCCTTCACTGTTCCTTTGTCCTAATGTTTTGGGAGCTCGCAGAGAAGAGCCTCAATCAGTGGCAGGGAAGTAGTTGGCATTTCATATAATGACATGCAGGATATACTCTTTCAGAACTCCATTGTCTTCAGAACAGAATGAATCCTTTGCTGGAAGATGTACGGCTCCAAGTTGAGTGCAAACACCTGAATCAGTGGGTGATATTGTTCTCTGTGCAATGTGGCATCTGCTGCTTGAAACAGTGAGCTGCTGTTGGGAGACATTATTGATACAGTCCATTTGTTTGTATAAATGAATGTTTGTCTCTAAGCATATTTTTATGGCCTCTGTGCTAAGAAATGTGTGCTACCTGCTGACCTCTTGAGTATTTGTTGCCTCAGAAAGGAGCTTTAGCATTGGCAAGCAAGGCTCTGAGGTGAACTGTAACCTGCATGGAATGTTGCTTTTGTTCACTCTGAACATTTCATAGGCACACATATGTCAGTTCTTAACTACATAAAGCATCCTCCTAGAAGTTTAATTTTAGTAAAACATTTTTAGATTTTTTTTAAATTTTTGCTATTCTTTTATCCTGAAAGATTTTTCAGGTACCCTATAAATTTATTTAAAGTTATGGAACTATATTTTTTAGCCTATAGAAGTGATGAATCCCATTTAATTATAAGATAATTATGGGTAGTCCTCTCTTGGGTTATTGACTTAAGATTAGAAATCAAACTCTGGATGGATTTTCTATAATTCATTAACTGTTTTATGAGCTTACTGGTGACTTACACTTTATTTATTTTTTTTGAGGTTACAACAATAAAAATAGTGAGATTATTCAGCCTGGTTCTTTGATTTATTTATAGCATTTCACTTGTCTTTGATCTCATGAAACTTTTAAGAAGATCTTCTATGAAGTAGTAGCATCATTAGCTATGTCCTTGTACAGTAAGGACAGAGGGGTGGTCTCTGTATATTGAGTGCATTGAAAATTTGCTGTGGGCATTTTCAGAATTTGTTTTATTTTTCAATTTCACATTGAGAAATAAAATGATGGGAGAAAAGGGAAGAGAGCATCTTCTGAAGTAAGCTAGCAGGTTTCTAGAGCATTTGTTGTTTGTTTATTGATAAATAATTAATAGATGAAAATAGTTTGGGACTTTGGAGTTACAGGGCAGCAGTTTCATAAATCTTGTTTTCCTTAGAACTCTGACCTGGTGCTGCAGTCTGGGTATATCCTTGTCATCACTGGAATAGGCTTCAGAACGTTGGTTTCTCCCTCTCATTCTTAGTTAAGGAGAAAATAAGAAGAAAAAAATTTGTTACAGAAAAACAAATTGGAAACTGACCCCATGGAAGATATGGAGCTTGTAGTTGCCTTGGAAATAGAAACATTAGCTGGCTTAACTTTGGTTCTGACTCCATAATGTGAATACGTGAAAAGATTGAAAAGAGACTTGATTGGAAGCTGGAGTTTGTTGAGGTAGGTGAGAGCCACAAGGAGTGTGGGAGTTTTAAAATAGTGCCTGCATAGAGAACAAGCTGGTGTTTTTTTTTTTTTTTTTTTTTTTTTTTTTTTTTAACTTGGGTTACATGTTTATTTGAGAGAGTTTATTATAAGTTTGTTTAGGGTATATACCTTCTAGAAAGAACTCGAGCTAAGACCCAAAACATAGTCACAGTGTAAAACACAGTATCACCATGTGCAAAAGGGAAGGATAATTAGGTCCACCCCCAATGATAAACTTATTGAGTACATGCAATATATTTACTGTAGACATTAACTTCCTACCACCCACTTTGATTCCTGTGTTATGAAGATGAATCCATGTGTGGCTCGCAGATCACATCTAAGCTCATTCCTGCTCTGTTCCTGGGACTTAATGCCCCACCATGAGAAGCAAGTGGAGCCAGCTGTAGAAATCACAGATTTTCTTGAAAAACTTGTCACACTTGGGGTGAGAATAAGACAAAATAACAACAAAAAGTAAAGGGCAAATGTAGTAAGTTTCTTACCAAAGACCTAAATGACAATATCTGAGCTTAACTTTGAGAAGTCATTCTGACTTATTTCTTTCAATCAATTTATATTTCCTCTTTCCCCTAAACATCTGAACTTTACATTGGACTTAAATATGAATCAATAGAAGACGAATGGAATATTAGTTTCATCTTCTCACCAAACTTTCTCATTTAACAGTGTTTTCAAAGAATCGTTTCTAAAATTACATTTTAAGGCAATTTTCCCACTTGTATTATGCTTTTGAAGTTCATTGTTCTTGGGAGGCGAAAGACTCTGAATGCTATAAAGCAAAATGTCACACTGCAAGTTGTAGGCAAGGGTAATAAACTTGACTTTTCCTTGTAGTGCATTTCAATTAGGTAGTCTGGTACCTGGGGCATAAGGATTACTGCCTTTCCTTTAGCCACGATTCATACAACTGTTAAATCATGTGTAAATGAGTACCAATTAATGACCTAAATAAATACATACATAAGTGCAGTCTTCAGGAAAGAAAATTTCATGGGTTGATTAAAAACAACAACAAAGAAACCACATAAATTCGGACAGTATTGTAAAACATTTAGTTTCCCACTGCAATCCCTTCCTCCAATCTCAAGAGTTTAATTCACTTTATCATACTATAAATATATTGAACAAGAAGGCTTATTGCTACATGCTTATATTAGACACGTCATCAGTTAACACAAAGAAATGTTGATACAAATAAAGCACAGTTGATTAGTAATGTTTGCTTACTTTATGACAAGCTTGCATTCAGCCTAAATTATGTCTAATTGCCAGAGGGCAGAATATCCTCTTAGGAAGAAATCAGATCCCAGAAAAGAAGTTATAGGGTCTATACCAGTTCCCAGTGGGATGAACATTTAATGACATTCAATGAGACTTTGAACAAAAATGTGATTTCATCAAGTGATAAAAAAATGAAATTGTATAGAAGCTAACTTGCAAAGTATAAAAGTCAATGAGCAAAGCAGCTTTAATGGGAAATGAAAAAAATGGTCCATTTCATAATTTACATGAGAGATTAATAATGTAAAATCTCTTCCCCAAAGATGAAGCATCTGATGTAATTTTGAAGCACAGGATTATAAGATAAAATACACAATGAAAATTCATATAAAAACTTGCTTACATAAGAAGGCGCACAGTCATGTAATGCTTTCTAATCCGTATAATTGCAACATCAGAAATATAAAGCTTACAAGTCTCCAATATTAAAATTATGGAAGATTTTGGAGGCTGCTTGCTTGTCAGATAAATTATAAGGGGAAAAAAAACCCCAAACTTTGCAGAAGTTTTAGGAAACGTACTTTATCGCGTATAAATGAAAAGATTAACTCCTGTCTCTTGCCTAGTCAAAATGACAACATTCCAGTTTCTAATACACAGGGGCCCAAACTTTCTATGATTTGTTTTGTCTTCATTCATAATATAAGTATTTTACAAAATCCTCCAGGAGAAGTTGATTCATGATAAACTGAATGAGTTAGGAATTTATCAGATTTTAATTGTTTTAAGTAATTTTTTTAATTAAGAAATAGCCGGGCGGTGGTGGCGCACGCCTTTAATCCCAGCACTCGGGAGGCAGAGCCAGGCAGATCTCTGTGAGTTCGAGGCCAGCCTGGACTACCAAGTGAGTTCCAGGAAAGGCGCAAAGCTACACAGAGAAACCCTGTCTCGAAAAACCAAAAAAAAAAAAAAGGAAAAAAAAAAAAAAAAAAGAAATAACCAATCCTTCCCCCCAACACACACATACTTTCTCCACCAACCTCTCCCCACCACTGACAACTTTCCTTGCTCCTTCTCAAAAACATGGCCTCTTTTTCTTTAATTGTTGTGTAACAGTTTCCTCATTTTTTAAATCTACTTTTATCATCCAATCCCATTTTTATTTCATCTTTTAAAAACAACCCCTTTGAAGTAACTGGCATTAATAGTGTAATTTAAATAATAGAGAAGTAAACTGTATCAGGGACTGGCTCAAGACAAGAAAACTGGCTGGAATCTCAAGTTTTCATGTGCAAATTTGTGTATGAACTGTGAGTTCGGGAAACCCACCTCTGCACATGCACACACATGCAACCAAAGGAAACACGGAAGCTAAGCTCTGAGTGTCTCCCTGCTTTTCCCGGGTCTCCACTGGAACAGGCTCGCACTGATATCCAGGAATGTTTGAAAATACTTGATTTTTTTTTATACTCAAGTAATTTCTTTTTTTTTGTAAAACTTTCAATGAATATTGTATGAACCCAAGGCAGAGTTGCAGAATCAGTTTTCAGATTATTGTGTATCACATACTTGCATGATGTAAGCAATGCCATCCAGAATGGAAAGGAGCATTTGATGACATGGTGTGCTGCCTTTCAGAACTCCAGTTTCTGCCTAATCTTGGTATCACGTACAACCAGCAAGGCCATTTAAAAAAAAAATTAATGCCACTCACACATTAGCTGGGGGAATGATGAATAGGATTTTGAAAAAAAAAGATACAGTGGGTTTCAAATGCCACTTCTACACCATTTCTTAATTGCCTATCTAAGAAAAGATTCAATTGAAAAAAAAGGATAAATTTAAAATTGAATAGCTGGAGAATACTTAGAAATGTAGGTGATATTGAATAGAAATATCTTTTAAAAATATAAGTGTGTCTAATTGTATTAACCATGAGTTTTCAAGGAAAAAAAAAAGAAAAGGAAAAAAGCTCATCAACTTTTGGCATCTAGAGAAAAAAAAAAATTACCTTAGAATAGGTTTTTCCTTTCTTATGCAAAATGAGTAGGGCTGAAGAGAGCATGGAGGAGGCAGGTTTTCCTGTTTGGGCCCGCTCATCACTCTTTCTCCATCAGACTAAGACACCTTTTTTTCCCCTCAAAATTTGTATGACATCTATTCGCCTGTGTGTGTGTGTGTGTGTGTGTGTGTGTGTGTGTGTGTGTGTGTGTGTGTTGGGGTGGAGGCTGTGTGTGCTACAGCTGTTAGAAGTAAGAAGACAGCTTGCTGGAGTGGATTCTCCTTCAGCCATGTAGGTACTGGGCCTCAAACTCAGGCCCTCAGACTTACAGTGAATAATTTCACCTACTGAGCCTTCAATAGGGCCTGTGCTTATTCTTTTGATTGCTCACTTCTCATCGCTACCAACAACTGTGTGATTATCCTCAATTCTCACAATTTATTATGTGAATCACTGTGATAGAGACTTACAAAGTATGTGCTTTTGATGTTTATTTTAGTAAAATTGATATTTATTAGTTTTCTTCTCTCAACTGTCATCACTACCATTGACTGAGTTCCCCATTCCTGTTCACCTCTTAGTCATATCAATGATCAATGCTCATTTTGCCATAGAATGATGTCCTCAAGTGTCTTAAGACACAGTGATTTAAAATCTCAAAGTCTCCTCAGGTGGAATGTACACATAAAGTAAAACTCAGTGTAAATACTGACCAGAACTCAGTACATCTCTCAGAATAGATCTAGTATCAACATATCCTTAGTCCCTGGGGAAAATCCTGCTTAAAATCAGTCTACATCCTCTACAATATGACCACATTGTAAAGTTTCCCTTTCGGCTCAAGACCGGATAATTCTAGGTGTGACCAGAGAATGGTACATAGTGAGTTAAAAAACTCGGCTTCTGATTCTGTTCAGTACATTTTACCCCAAAGAGTAAAACCCAAGCCTATAGTAAACTGTATACAATGGAGACATGGAGACATAAGGAATGATTGTTGCATTGTATGCACTTGCTCAATTATTATCCTCTCTGCACAGCCAGGAGCATAATTCTCCACTGAAAAAGGCAACAGCATCATTTGCCACCATTTAGAAACCTGGTCAGCCCTAATGCTGTATTGTACCAACTCCCAATTGGTTGGGAGTAACCACAGTAATCATTCTAGGACTAAATAAACTAACATATTTGTCTATCTTCCTGCCACCCCCTCTGTGACACTGCAGACCCTCTGATAATGCCTGACCATAAGAGCTAAGTAGCTGTCACCTGACATTCTTTTACTCACTCTTTACCATTCTAAGGTCACACCTAGAGACATCTAGTCTTGGGCCAAAGGAAAACTTTTCAACCTCCTTCCCCTTCTTCTCCATAACTACCCCAGCCTGCATGTGGACAGGGGGCTCTTCGTAAAGACTGCTTCTGCAGGAATTTCATGCCAAATGAAGACTTACATTGCTTCAAGTACTTTGTTCCCTGTCTGTTGCTGTTAGCTGGAAAGGCGCGGGGATAACATCCATGTCACAAAATGTTTAACTTAGAGTTAAACAGATGAATATCACTACTTAACGCTAGTACTTGCCACATACATTGGGCTGGCTTCAACTGAGTGCTGTGATGCCATTTCTCCAAGAGTGCTTGGAAGTTAATCCTTTAAAACAAACCCAAAAGGGGTCGTTTTGAAGACTGATGTTGTTTCTAGAACCCATAGTTAAAAATAAATACAGAGAACACAGAGACAGCCAGGATTAGGATTTATGTCCAAATTACTACAAAGCAGCACCCTTACCTCCCTCACCATGTCTCTCCCTGTAGTAGTTATTGTCACAGGTGCCACTTCTCTCCCACCGCTGATTTAATAAGCAGTGATGAGTACAACTGCTACTTAATGCCTATACATTGAAACGCTTTCAACTGAATCTAATTACATGAATTCCTAAGATCAGAGAATGATTGCTGTCAGGAGGATCACAAAGAGCTATGGAGAGGGATGTAAAGTGCCCTGGCTGCATGCTGGGTAGGAGGAACTGCGTTGATGATGGTTTAGAACGGCAAAAGTCCCTAGCATGTCTTGGGTACTTGCCTGGGTCTGACACCACTGCAGATGCGTTTAAGTGAAATCACCGTACAAAGCCGATGAAATGCTTATCTCTTCCATTGCTCAGTCCTTCTTGGAATAAATTCCAGGTAGCTACTATGATCTAAGTACTCTCCCAAGCATAGGAACAAGGGAACAAGGGCTTTGCTTGCCTCCCAGGCAAAGAGACAGAAAACAAAAAATGTAGACAAGTTGAGAAGATAATTTAAGATAAGCATAGAGGCCCTAAGAGAAATTAAAGGAGGTATCAGTCCCAAAGGATGGTCTGAAAATTCATTTTTGTGGTAATATCTGAGCATAAGTCAAATAGTTTTAAGAAGCCAGCCATTGGAAGAGGAGAGCAGAGGGGTTAGACAGAGCAATCTGGTGAAAATGATGTTTAGAGCATCATAGGAAAATCAGTGCAGATGTGGAGCTGGGTCTTAGAAGGAGGAGGGACCATCACACCACATCATTCTGGAGTCTTATTGAACTAGATGGGGATTCGGAGCCTATTCTAAAGAGTAAGTAGGAAAACAACACAAAATCCTGTGTTCATGAATGACACAGTGGAACACGCTGTTTCAGAGGTGTTTGGGCATTTCAATGTGGCTACAAGGCATTGGTGATGGTGGCTCAGAGAGATGACTTAGTAGTTAGGAGTCCTTGCTGCTATTTCAGATGATCAGGATTCTGTGCCAAGCACTGACTCTGGGCAGCCCACAACCATCTGTGATTCCAGATTCAGATCTGAAGTCCCTTGCTGTCCTGTGAGGGCCCATATACAGGCAGACCGTCATCTATAAATAATAAAATAAGTCTTGTAAAAATGTAAGCTAGGGAGCTAAGTACCAATTCAAGCATTCTCGTGAAATGGGAATAAATGATTGTATAATACTTTGAAAGTAAGTGCTATTATTATTCTGATTTTGTTGTTGAAGCCAAAGTGACTTGCCCAGCAACTAAGCAGTTGGCAGAAATGATCAGAATCTCATTGATATGATTCTAGAATCCTTATTCTTCCTTCCTGACTCTTGTATGTGGAACAGGAAAAAGAACCATTTCCACTTGTCAGGATGAATCCCTTTTCTGCCAAGAAGCACATCAAATCCCACAGAGAAAGACATGGTGCTAGCAGCATCAGTATCTAGGAAATGATATATACTATCAGTACTACTAGGACATCATCTCCACGTAATGAGTAAATGAAAACAATCCAACTATATAGATTGTTTTTCTGATGCATTCCCATCTCACAGAAGCTTCCCCTTATCAGAGACAAAGGGTAGGTTTTGTCATCGGATACAAATGCTCTTTGAAGACTAGAAAGCATGGTGTTCCATCTGCGTAACCATAAAGAAACTTGAGCAAGGCTGACTCAGAAAGGCCCCAAGTGAGAAGAGAATAAAAATGAATTAGCTGAAATAAAAGGCTCTAATTACTTGACCTAACTCTCATTGTTCAAGCTGATGAAGGCCTATCACCTCTCGCCTCTTAGTCTTCATTTCCTGTGCAGTGGTTCTTTAATCCCCCAACCTGTAGTTCTTCTGGGCATACCCTCCTACACCACAGTATCCAGATATGGCTATGTGAGCCACTGACCTGCGTGGTTCCCTCACTCAGTCTTTCTATCATTCCAGTAAGTAAATTATTCTTTTCTGAAAACACAGCGCTACCTCTAAGCCTCCAAGAAACAGTTAATGCTGGTGATTAATTCCCCATTCCTACATATCACTTCAAAGACACTCGCCCTTAGTGGGCTCTGTAGTTTATTATCTCTGCTTTTGAAGCTAGCAAAGTTTAGTGTGCTTTAAGATAATAGTTCTCTGTCTTGAATATTAATGAAGAAGCCCAAGTTTTAAACACATTAGGGTAAGTGCTAGAAAAAGCAATCAAGGATGTTAAATAGCCCCAATTCTATTCCAACACATTTTTTGAACCACAAAGTATTTGAGTGCCTACTGTGTGTTAATTTCTCCAAAGTATATTAAATGGCCAGTTTTTAAATTGCATTTAAGAATTAAGTATTAGGATACACATTTTAATTGATAATTAAATGAGTTGTACAGTAAGGAACAAATGAAGGGTGTGTATAGTTGCTGATGTCATCAGGGAAACTCCCGATGCATTGAGATGAGATTGGCATTGTCCTAAAGAACAAGGAACAGGCAGGCACTGTGCCCTGCTTCCTGGATTTTACCTCTCTCTCCCTTCTAAGTTTAAACATGAGAGTCTCAGGTAGACAGTATTTTTCCTTAAACCTAAAGGTAACTCAAGTGTCTTGGCTACTAACATGAATTTATGGAACCTCTACCTCAAGTTTTAAAAGTAATTTGTATGTCATCATTCCTCTTTCTCTCCATCCAAAAGGCTGAAAAAAAGACATGGTCTCCCTCTACAGCAAGCAGCCAAAGGAGGCAGTAGGGTACTCACCTAGGCTGCAAAATGATCTTATACTACTGCAACTTCTCAAACAACCCATCTATCTCTACACTGATCTAGTACAAATAAATAAAACCTATGTAATGCTGCAAACACTGCACTTGGAAGCTGTTCCATCAATAGTAAAGGATGCAGGGATAAACTTGCTGCTCATATTTGCTGGTTTGTCTAAAAGATCAGTATAGAAGAAGGAGCCAGGAGAAGGAAATGATGGTGTAAGTTGCAAGAACCAAGCATATCAACTAATCCAATAGCATAAAAGCTATTAAATGGGATAAATGAAATGGTCTTGGAATATGCAGGTTTCTGTTTTGAAAGATTAGGAAGAAACACTCTTCCTAAATTAAAGACAAGAAAGAAAAGGTTGATGTCAGGCGGTGATACTGATGGTGACTCATTTGGGAAGCCACCGTGTCTAGTTAATTTTATTATAATCTCTTTGTAAAGAGGACACAGAAAGACTAAGGACCAATGAGAAAATGATAAAATCAATTCTATTAAATGATGCTTTAAGGTCATTGCTACTGGTAGACTGTTTTCTATGTATTGGGTTCAAGTTCTCTGGAGAAAGGATCACTTCAGATTTAAAGTGCTTCGCTGTCTTTTGGTTTGAAAAGTACAGTAACAGAAGGTCAGGGCCAGTTATGGACAGATGAGCATAAAGGAGTCTTAGCTATCAAGAAAGGGTCATGAAACTCTACAAAAACTGAGGAGCTCTGGAACTGTTAACAGTCTGAAGAATCAGAGCATTTTCTTAGTTTTTCATCTAAGAAGCCCATATTACCATTTTACTACATGGCAAGCATGTTGAGACCAATGTGATTGTGATAATACAAAATGGATAAAAACTTTCTCGATGAAATCATTTTGGTGTCAGAAGAGAATCAATGGGTATTTATGAATTCTGTGATTTTGTCATTGGAAAGTTAAACCTGAAAGATGTTTCAGAAGTCTTCAAGTTCGTGGCTAGACATGGAGTTCAGTTGTAGAGCATTTGTCTATCATGCACAAAGTACTGTTTTCAATCCATGGTAAATCTTTCCTCACAAAATGGTGCCTATATTTATGTTATCTGAATCAAATATAAATGATGGATCATATTTTTATGGTAGCCTCCTGACTCTGTTTGACATATTTCTCTGTGCTAGGACACAAGGAAGGTTATATTTATGCTTGATACAGATATATACTGTAGACAAGTATTTGGTTGGGAAAGTATAAGGACTGTACAAATGAAATTCAGAGACCACTTTCTACAGTGGCTCTCTGTCTTATTTTTGTATTACTTATTCATGCGCTTTTTCTGTGGTTTCTACAACTGTCATCAAAATACCACTAACAGTGAAAGATCAGCCATGGAGCCTCCTGTTCTTCTCATTTACACTGGTGACCATCAAATGTCTGAGGAAAAGTGACATTAAAATACTATAGAAACTTGTAGTGTCCACCTAAAGTCCAAGCCTATCCAGAACCCTAAAAGGATACCTTTTGAGCCGGGAGGTGGTGGCGCACGCCTTTAATCCCAGCACTCTGGGAGGCAGAGGCAGGTGGATCTCTGTGAGTTCGAGGCCAGCCTGGTCTACAGAGCTAGTCCAGGACAGACTCCAAAGCTACAGAGAAACCCTGTCTCAAAAAACCACCAAAAAAAAAAAAAAAAAGGATACCTTTTGAATATGAAGTATGATCTTTGCAGGTCTCCTTGGTTAAATGAAACAATGCTGAATCATGATAGGTTGTACATCCAATGGTCTGTGTTATTCATTAGAAAGAGAGAGAACATACAAGAGATATGGACACACGCAAGGCAAAGACACTCAGAAGAAATTATGACAGTTTAAGGAATAACTGCACCTCAGAGTGCCCAGTACTGAGAGGCTAAGACAGGCAAATTTCCTGGTTCTTTCAGAGTGGCTTTTGCCATTCCTTGGTTTCAGACTTCTAACCTCAAAAACAACCAAATAATGTGTTTTTTTGTGTGTGTGTGTGTGTGTGTGTGTGTGTGTATGTGTGTTTGTGTGTGTGTGTTCCTGTTGTTTGTTTGTTTTAAGTTCTCCCACACAGTATTGGACAATTTGAGACAACAGCCCTGGAATTTGATGAAACATCCCAGGGTACAAACATGGCCTGTCTTGGATACACCTAAGAATAAATACAGTTCTTTACTGAAGGTACTCCAGATGCAAAGTTCCCAGGACTTGGACACTATAAGCACAATGAATAAAAGTGATTAATTTTAAGGAACACAAAATGCACATTTAAATAAATGATTGGTAATATATACCTGGTAACAATGACAAGGTAAATCAAAGCCAATGTGTCATAGATGGAGATCCTGAGTTGATGATTAAAAGTTACTCCAGAATTTGGAGCCTCAGAAAAATAACTCAGACAAAGAACAGGGTAGAGCAGGGAAAAAGCTATTCTTCAGCTCAGTCGTTTAGGCATGGTCTAAGATCTATACCCTGTGCAGATGACCTCATCATATTTGAAGCTGATCTTTAAAATTAGGGCATGCTAGTTTACTCTTAATTACTGTAAGAGAATATATGAGATAAACAGTTTTTAGAGGGAATGTCTATCTTGGTCTGGAGTTTTGGCTGTTTTCATCCATGACTGATCTGCTCCACTACCTTGGGCTCATGCTGGCCCATCAAAGAGAACTGTGTGATGGTGAGTGACTAGAGAAGGAGGCTAATTCATCTGAAGACCAGGGTTGAAACAAGGAGAAGTAAAGGAAGAGCCCAAGGTCTCATAATTCCCTGTGAAGGTCTGTCTCTAAAACCTCCTGCTATGTCTCACCTCTTAAACATTCCCACCATCTCCCAATTGCACCAAGCAGGGGACCAATTCTTTAACTCCTGTTTTTTGAGAACACTTTGGATCCAGTGCTCTTTCAGAGGTCTCTGCAAGGTACAAGTATTTAAGGCACATAAGCACACTTAAGGAGATTGTAAAGTCCTATTTTAAAGGGGTAATTGCTTTTCACATTTTATTTAATAGACCGTGCATTTGTGCAACTGTGTTTGAAGATAACACCATGTGTAAACATGGAGTCTTAAAGAATGTTGGCTCCAGAGTGGAGAACACTGTTGTCAGTGACTAGCTCCACCTTCCTTCATCCACAGTGGACCATGTAAAAAATTGTTTCCCTAAGCCTCTCCCGAGGTCATAGTCATCAGCTGGACTGCTTTGTGCTCATTTCTGTCCTCGTTTTAACAATGCTCTAAATGAAACTGAATTTGAGGAAGGAGGAAACTTGACAGAGATCTAGACTTAGTAAGCTTGTCCTTCCTTCTGGGTCACCTCATAGAGCTGGAACTTTAGTGGGAAGTTTAGAGGTCAATCCACAATGACCTTAAATCTGGATTTGGGAGCTTTGTTTTTAATAATGTCTGAACTTGATCAAACATCAGAAATTTGTTTTGGTGCCCAAAAAAAAAATGACAGCAATATTTTCCCAGAGTGAAAATGTGTTTCTAGCCAACAGCTAAAGCAAACCCTGCATTCGCAGATAAAGAACTAACCATCTCAACTCTAGGATGGCTGTGGTCAAAAACAAATTCCTGAATAAACAGACTTCAGCCGTGCCCTCACAAATACTCTATTCATATGAGAAAACCAATCACAGTATCATTCAGGGGAAACGGCAGAGTCTAGGTAAGCACTCTTCCAGCCTCTGTGTACCTGCACAGTGAGTCATTTGTTATCCCGGGAGAAGGTACAATCTTCAGCTCAGGGCAGGGGTCAATAGCCTGGCCCGGGATGGAGGTACCCGTTTACGGCCCTATGCGCTCTCTACCTGGTCTATGAATAACAAGGCAGAGTCATCTCAGCATTATCATTGTCCTGACCTTCATGAGTGGAGAGTCCCAGCAGGAGAAGGAAAAAAAAAAAAAAAAAAAAAAACAGCAGGGGAAGAAAAGGGAAAATTAAAATGTTAAAAACTATATTATAGCTCATTGGTGACCTTTAAGGAAAAAATTAGACTTGAGAATGCTGGGCTGGAGTGGATACAACAAAGTCTGACAGCTCTAAAGTTAGAGATTTTTTTTTTTTTCCCTGAGTGGCTTTCCAAAATCTTAAACAATAAGCACACCCCGCATGTTCCCTGCTGGCTGACAGCCAGAAAAAGTCCAAAATTTTGATTGGTGCCTAGCTATTACAGGAAACTTGTCCTGTGTTTCAGAACATTCCTCTCATAAGCTATTTGCTGGGATTGTCAGGGCCGGTTCCTATTAATAGGTTGATACAAAATACTGCCTATCTTCAGTCATGCAAACATCTTTTCTCTTCCTCAAGCTTCCATGTTCCTTGGTTAGCTACATGGATACAGAATGCAAAGCAAACACTTGAAGCTGGGGGTGTTATCGCAAGCATACTTCAAGAAAATGTGCATTGGAAATGATGGCAAGTGTCAATGTATTCCGGCTACCTAGAGCGTTCAAATTTAAAAACCAAAATATGAGTGCTGTTAGAGCTTTGAACCAAACCCTAAAGACACGCTGCTGCTATGTGTGGGATGAAAGGATTTTATTGTCCCCAAGACAAGGAGCTTTTAGGTTTCCTAGGTGTTTTCATTCTTGATAATAAACAGACAAGCAGACAGATACATGGAAGATTCTATAGCAATTAAGTATTTCTTCCACTTAAACAAAATCATCCTTCTAATTGATGGAGGGGAAAACACACATTTGGGGGAGGGTTGTTTCTTTATCTTTAGGTAATCAGCATTCAGCCCATGCTGCTTACTTTAATCCTCAAACCCTGAATTATCTCCTTTTCCTTACTGAGGGGTAAATTCATTAGATCCTTGATATCTTTAAGCAGTTATTTCATTTCCACCTTTTCTAAAGATCATATCCTCACAAGCAAATAACTTTAACTTTCAGGCTTAAAGTCAGGGTAAAGACAGTTCTCGGACAGTGTTTCCCAATGGTGAGCTGTCCTTACAAACAAGACAGCAGCAGAGGTCAAGGAAAATTAATACGGAGATGACCAGGTGTCTGAAGTTATTTTGTAGAAGTGGCAAAATATGTTTTCAATCTGATTTTTGTGGACTATCTATTACAAATGAGAAAAAGATAGAGAAAGAAATAAACCTTTGGTGGTTTTTGCAGAATCCCATTTTCTTAACAGGAAATTGACGAATGGCAGCATCTGGCAGAGAGAAAAAGCATATGGTCCAACTAACTGTTTCTATAGAGGTTAAAAACAGCTTTGGAATTTCCCTGATTGCTGTTATGATTGACAGACCATCAAATAAATCATTCACTTTTCTTCCCCCCTCCAATAGTCCCATGTTCTGATGAAGACACAAGGGGGAAGCCAGCAGTGTGGAACATGAGAAATTAGACATGCAATGCCCATTAACATAAATGGATTTTATTTTTGCACCTAATTCCCTACACACCATGCAAAAAATCTACCCGCAGGACATGGAGTATGCATGTTTTCTTGTTCTTTCTATTTATAATTTTTAATTATTAATTTCATATATAATTGGTTTCTTTAGAGAATGAAATGCCTAGTAGGTTATCTTAAAACAGTGTTTTGGAGTCTTGGGGCTTGATACTGCAAAAAGATGGGCTGATACTGCAAGATGTTATGGTATGTAATACAAACAATGAAAATTAGGCTGAGAGGTCCTGAATGAAGTTAGACTAATTAAACAATTCTCAGTGTTTAAATTCTTGCTCCTTCTCCAGGGCATGCTGCCAATCATTTCATCTTGGGGGATTGCTGGTTTGCCCTCACCTCCAGGCTCAATTAATAAATGTAACCCTCTAACAACCCTCTTACCAAATCTTTTTACTGTGTAAATGAAAACTGTTTGGGTGTTTTCAACTCACTAAGTTTCTCTCTGTCATTTTTTTTTCAATGTCAGCTTAAATTCCCATAAGAGAACTATGACAATTGGTGGAAGCTTGTCTGGTTTTCCTCCTTCCTCAGTTTCAATCCATACTTTGTCTTCACACCTCCAGTGATGAGACAATTAGCATCTCATGCACTAGCTCTCTCTGTCTGTTGACAAACACACCATGAAAGCCAGCATCCAAGAGGGTTTCAGGATAATCTCCATCTACTAGCCATGTTCTCACATAAAATGGGAGTCTTTACCTCCAGACACTATGTAGGACTTGCCTATATAACTAAGAGGACACAGAGAAGTTGAGAGTGTGTGACTTTGCAGACATGGCTTATCCCCGTGCTCTGTCCTGAATCATGAATTCTTTGGAAAAAGCCAGCTCCGTTGATGTCGTCAATACTCTTAACAGCTCCACAAAAAAGATCCTATGTGGGGAACCAAATGTGGAGAGACAACACAGGTCCTCCAGTAACCAGCAGCTGTGTGCCAATCATGAGAACTGGCCACTTTGGAAATAGGCCATTCCTTCTTAGTCAAGCCTTCAGACAACTACAGTCTTACCCAACAACTTGACTGCAAGTTTGTCAGCGATAACAAGGCAGAGCCATTCAGCTAAACTTCAACTGACTGTGACCCCAGACATTGTGAGATAATTAATGCCTGCTATTGTTTCAGACTGTTCAATTTGCAATAATTTTCTATGTAGCATATTCTTAAATAATATGCAAATGACTAATATCAAATGCATTGAAGATTTTTTTGTTATTTTTAGCACACCCATTGAAGACTTTGCAAATAAACGAGATCCCCTTTGCATAGTTTTGTAATTGTCAGCTGATGATAAACCTTGGTGATTCTTACCTTCTCTGGGTAAAACTCCAAGTTTTTCAATGTTTGCTCCTTTGCCTGTATTTCTCACTGCATGTCTTTCTAGGTCAAATCCAGTCACTGTTACACTGAAGTTTCTCACAGGCATGCCCACACTTATTATTACCGATTGTCCATCTCTTTCTACAAGTCAAAAATCACCTCAAATTCACAAAATCAAAATTAAATGCTCCATTTATCATTTTCATCCCAGTTTTCTTTCTATGATGCCAGGTCTAACTTGTCACCATGGCAGATACTACAAATTTTTATTGAGAACCCAACAACATACTCTATGCTTCTCTTTGTCATGCAGAACTCTGACCTCATCACTTACTTATCATTCCTTTGGGCGTACTTATTGCCTTTGGAACAGAATAGTTCTGAACATTTAAGAATGGTAATCAAAAACTTTATAAT
This sequence comes from Peromyscus eremicus, assembly GCF_949786415.1. Lineage (NCBI taxonomy): Eukaryota > Metazoa > Chordata > Mammalia > Rodentia > Cricetidae > Peromyscus > Peromyscus eremicus. Next base: position 21,480,440 of record NC_081423.1, read on the forward strand.
CTAACTCTGCTAACATTTTTCTATCATCTTGTTAATTCACATTTAGGCTGAACAACCTGCTACCAGGTCCATATTTTAGGGCCTTTGCATATGCTGCTTTTGAATGTATCTTTCTCAGACTGACTCCCTACTCTCTGAGCTCTTAAATCATCTAACAGAGATGGCATAGCAGTTCTTTAGAACTCCCCTTGCTTCCCTCTCTGCTTCCCCGTGTCCTCTGCACAACTTCAAGCCATGGTCAGAGTCATGTTTTATACACTAGAGTATTTCTTCATAGGTGTGTACCCCACCAATTTAACTCCATAGAAAGTATCATGTTTGATGTATATTCAGATAGAGTCAATTATGCCATTATTCAGAATATCTTACTACCACATGATAGTGATGCTTGAAAGGGTCTGGAGATACAGCAGGGAACAAGGTGGATACCACCTTTGTTCTCAAGATGCTTACAACTAGTGAAAGAAAAAGTCAGAAGAAAATGATGCTTATAAATGTAAGGCAGGCCTGATGATGATAAACGCCCACTGAGAAAATAAAGCAAGATAACCGGTTCAATGACTGCATGCATTGGGGAAGTAGAATGTATAAAATGTGATAGCTCTGTATATGATGATCAGAGGAAGCCTCTCCCATAATCTGACATTTGGACAATCACCACTTATCAAGGTCACATAGCCGATCTACACACTATTAGCAGAGTATATTTTAATTGGTGAATGTTCCTTTTCAACTGCTGCGAGACACCCAAGTTTCATCTGACAGATTCAATGAAGAGAAAGGTATATTGCACAATGTGTAATTAATGACTCTCACAGATTTATTTGGCAGATCACACATACTATTCACTCACTTGTAGGATAGTTAGTGAATAGTTATCTCTACTTCTGTACTTGGGCATTGGCAGGGGTATGGGATCGTGTTAGCAGGTCATCTAAGAAACCATGTAGAGGTGATTATATTTCGCTTTGTCAAGATCATTTCATGTATCCTCCATTACTAGGAGTCTTAGCTAGGGTTACCTTTGTAAACTGGCCATCTTTTATAACCAAGCAAAGCTTCCAGTGGAGCACTCTTCAAAACACCAACCCAGCCACAAAATTTTTGATCCACAATTTGTCCTATCTGCAAGATGTACTGGGAGTAAAGGTGGTGCAGAACTTCTGGGAATGGCCAACCAATGACTTGTCCAGCTTGGGACGCACGCCACAGGAAAGAGCCCACCCCTGACATTGCCTGCAGGGCCAGTAATCAGAGGCTGGATAGTCCAGAGACCTAGGATAGAACCAAATATGACTGGCAAGAAAAAAATTAAATGAAATGATTCCTAATGAAACTCTGTTATATTTGTAGACCAGAGCCTAGCCCAGTTGTCATCAGAGAGGCTTCATCCAGCAATTGATGGAAGCAGATGCAGCAAACCATTAGGCAGAGTACAGGAAACCCTGTGATATGTGGATAAGAAGAATTGTAAGAGCCAGAGGGTTCAAGGGCATCACAAGAAAACCCACTGAATCAATCCCTGGCCTCATAGAGGCCTATAGAGGCTCATAGAGGCTCACAGAGACTAAACCGACAACCAGGGAGCCTGCATGGGTCTGACCTAGGCCCTCTGTATATATGTTATGATTGTGTAGCTTAGTCTTCTTGTGGGACTGGGGACTGTCTGAGTCTTTTTCCTGCTTTTGGGGCCATTTTCTTCCTACTGGGTTACCTCATCCAGCCTTAAGATGAAAGGAGGTGCCTAGTCTTATAGCAACCTGATATTGCACACTTGGTTGATATCCCTGAGGGTCTGCCATTTTCTGAGGAGAAGCAGAGGAGGAGAAATCTGAGCGGGTGGCAGGGGGACAGGAGGAGAGGAAGGAGGGAGAACTGCTGTTGGGTAATACATGAGAGAAGAACTAAAAAAAAGATCACCTCATGTAAATGGATAATTAGATACGGAGCCTATATGTATTCTAGTTCAGTTAAGCAAATACTTACCGAGCATCTCATTAAAGGCACTTCTTTTCAATGGGTATTACAAAAGTTTGCTATAGTTATCAGATCTTTAAACAAAATGGCATCTTAGGGATGGTCTTATTCCTTTTATTGCTATATTTTAAAACATTGTCTCAATGGTTGTTAAAAACAAGTAGTTAACTGAGTGTTTTATAATTTACCTAGCTAGTGTCACATTCTATAAAATACTCTACATTTCATTAATTTTCTTTCTGAGATAAAAAAGAATGGTGAAATAGACCAATAGACAGACCCTGTCCATTTTCTTCTCATCTCTATCCTTTTTTGTTTTTTAATAATCACTGTTCTCTACAATCACGATATGCACTTGCTCCTTTTTTCTGGTATATATATCTTGTTCAGAAAATAATGATTTTTTTTTAAAAAAACAAGGGATCAGAATTGTAGTGGGAAAACCAAAAATTTGGTTGTATTTACATTTTGAGTTTTAGGGCATTTAATATCAATTGCATATGCATGTACACGTTAATTTTTAGAAAAATTTGCCCAGAGTGATCTCAGCTTTTATCTGTTCTGCTAGTGTAGTTTTGAATAGTTTCTCCTGATTACATGACATGTCTCATGGTTACCCTTCTTCACTTCCAGTCTTGGGTCAAGGAGGAACCTCTAACCTCGCACATTTTGGTCCTCATGGGAAAAAAAAAATCAAAGCAAAACAAGCCAAGAAAAAAATAGAAACAGTTGTACATTTACAATCCATCTTTATATTCTTAACCCAGACTGATTTTAACCACATTATTTGTTTAAACTCAGGAACAACCAAGCCAGAGGTAGAGAGAAGCCTTTCCATATTCCTCGTAGAGATAGCTCTGGGTGTGATCAATGCATTCTTCAGAGAACCCCTGTGGGGTTCAAGCCAAGTACCTTGACAGATTTCAGTTGATATCTCACCTTTCTTTGACTTACTTCTCTTCCTACAGTTTTTTTTTATTCTTCCAAACTCCTTTTTCTTAAAAAAAAAAAAAGTGGCCTGAGCTAATGCATACATGACAGAAGTTCATGACTTTCTCCTCATAATACTGTACAGATTTACTCTGCAACTTTTATCTCTAAAGTTATAATCCACAGCACACAGTACTCATTCTTCTATCTAGTCTCCAAGAATCCCCAAAGGGAATTCACTCTAGCTGCCAGTCTAGTGATTATAAGAAAAAAAGGTGTTTTTAGTCTGATATTACAAGGTCTTAGTGAAACATTTGCTGAGCTTATTAATCTCCCAACCTTCAATAGGTCCTCAAAGGATCCTAGAATTTTCGAACTTAACCCCCTTGATATGTAACTGTTGTAAGGAAACTGCTTTCAATCTATGAAAACAGTACTTGTTTGCTTGATTTTTTTAACCTGCTTTGAACTTCATATGTTGTGTTTTTAATCTATCATCCTGAGTCTACTAAGATTTGAGTAATTAAATTCTAGCAGTTAGCATTAGTCTATTGATACTATGGACTCAGTTGTGGAACAGCCTAAGTCAGTCAGTTCCTCTCATAAAGTATCTCAAATACATGCCATGAAACAAAGGGGGCCATAGGCAGACCTAGAGGAACAGGAAGGTGTTGTGCACATACATGACATCAAGGAGAAAAAGCACAAGACACTTACAACTATTAAATGAAACTAAATAGAACCCCTGTGGCTTACACTAACTCAAATGGCAGATACAAGCATAAAATCATAGAAATTAACCACAGGAATAAGACAGGGATCCCAGGAAAATCTCACAAAACTCCCACCAAGTAGTTGCCCACAAAAGCCCTATAACCATTCAAACTACTGAACCTTCCAGATATGATGCTGGGAAAACTGGGTAACCACAAGTGAAATACTGAACAGCCAAACTCAGACAAAAGAAAAATGCTTTCTCTGGATTCCAATTCTATTACACGAAACATAAGAAACCATACTACATGCTCAAGTGTCTATGAGTAAGTGTATGTTCTGAAGAAGTACAATCTTATAGAAAACTCTCAATGCAGAATTATTCAGGTCTAATTTTTATTATTTATTCTAAGCCTAGTATGAATCATGTTTCTAATAATGTCAGCATGAAGTCTACAACAACTTACAATATGGAAATATAGGCATAACCAAACTGAAAGCATATTGTGATTGTATTTATTCAATGTTGATTAACCATGGAGAGAGGAAAGAAACACAGTCCCTGAAAATAAACACTTTATAGGATAAATGAGTCACATTTTCACTTTTGAAAAAAATATCAGTAGAATTCTTAAAATATTTTTATCTCAAGTAATTTTTCTAACTAAATCAAAATATTTCTTTCGACTGAGAAATATTATTCCTTTGGGTAACTAATGATTGACCATAAGCTGCATTATCAAATATTTTAAACTAATAAGAGAGATAGTTCAAAACATTCTAGAAAAGTCATTTAACATATAAACAGCTACATTGCAGAGCTATAGAAAAAAATTACAATTGAAAGAAAAAAATATTTCTAAATAAAATATTTAATATTCAAAATGGTCAGTTTCCAAGAAACTGTGCCGAATTTACAGAAGAAATGGAATAAATACATCCCTGAGAAAATGCATATCCGAAACTTAGTAAACAAAAATTCTAAATCCAGTATGTCAAATACACATGATGAAGCAAAGAGGGCCACAGGCAGACCCAGAGCAACAGGAAGATGATGCACACATGCACGGAGAACACCGGGGAGAAAATGAGCAAGCAGCTAACAAGTATTAGATGAAACCAAACAGAACTCTTGTGGCAGACACTAACCCAAACGGCAAGTACCAGCATAAAAACATTGAAATCAACTACACAAATAGAACAGGGATCTCAGGAAACACTCACACAGCCTCGGCCGGTCAGTGGCCAGCAAAGGCACTGCAACCATACTCTGGAGAGGAGACAACCCCTTCCATATGTGGTGCTGGGAAGACTGGGTAACCATGTGTAGACAACTGAAGCTGGCATCCTACCTTTCACCATGTCTAAAACTCACTTGAAATGGATGCAAGGACTAAGTTTAAGGCGCGCGCGCGTGTGCGCGCGCGCGCGGACACACACACACACGCACAAAAAAAAAAACAAAAAAACTACATTACAACATTAATATAGGCAATAACATGGTGGACATGACTCCAAAAGTATAGGAACTGAACATGAAACTAAACAAATTTGTTACAACAAATTAAAAGCTTCTGTAGTAAATATGTGACTATGTGATGGGAATCTTTTTTCTTTTTTTTCCATTTTCTGATGATTTTGTTTAATATTGACATTTTTTCTTTTTTTTTCCCTTTTTTTTATTTCACAATACAATTCAGTTCTACATATCAGCCACGGATTCCCTTGTTCTCCCCCCTCCCGCCCCTCTCCCCTTTCCCCCAGCCCTCCCCCCCATTCCCACCTCCTCCAGGGCAAAGCCTCCCCCTAGGACTGAGATCAACCTGGTAGACTCAGTCCAGGCAGGTCCAGTCCCCTCCTCCCAGGCCGAGCCAAGCGACCCTGCATAAGCCCCAGGTTTCAAACAGCCAACTCATGCAATGAGCACAGGACCCGGTCCCACTGCCTGGGTGCCTCCCAAACAGATCAAGCCAATCAACTGTCTCACCCATTCAGAGGGCCTGATCCAGTTGGGGGCCCCTCAGCCATTGGTTCATAGTTCATGTGTTTCCATTCGTTTGGCTATTTTTCCCTGTGCTTTATCCAACCTTGGTTTTAACAATTCTTGCTCATATAAACCCTCCTCTTTCTCGCTAACTAGACTCCCGGAGCTCCACCTGGGGCCTAGCCGTGGATCTCTGCATCCAGATCCCTCAGTCGTTGGATGGGGTTTCTAGCACGACAATGAGGGTGTTTGGCCATCCCATTACCAGACTAGGTCAGTTCGGGCTGTCTCTCAACCATTGCCAGCAGTCTATTGTGGGGGAATCTTTGTGGATTTCTGTGGGCCTCTCTAGCACTTTGCTTCAAAGCAAAGGATATGGTCAACAAGGCAAAGTGACAGCCTACAGAATGGGAAAAGGTCTTCACCAACACCACATCTGACAGAGGACTGATATCCAGAATATATAAGGAACTCAAGAAATTAGACATCAAAATGCCCAACAGTCCAATTAAGAAATGGGCTATAGAACTAAACAGAGAATTCTCAACAGAGGAAACTCAAATGGCTGAAAGACATTTAAGGAATTGCTCAACATCCCTAATCATCAGGGAAATGCAAATCAAAACAACTCTGAGATACCATCTTACGCCTGTCAGAATGCTAAGATCAAAAACACCGAAGACACCTTATGCTGGAGAGGATGTGGAGCTAGGGGAACTCTCCTCCACTGCTGGTGGGAATGCAAGCTTGTACAACCACTTTGGAAATATGGCACTTTCTTAGAAAATTGGGAATCCATCTCCCCCAAGATCCAGCTATACCACTCTTGGGCATATACCCAAGGAATGCTCAATCATACCACAAGAGCACTTGCTCAGCTATGTTCATATCAGCATTGTTTGTAATATCCAAAACCGGGAATCTAAAGATTAGAAAAATGAAAATAAAAACTACACTGATATCTATCTCACCCAATTAAATGACAATGATAGCAAATAGTTATAACAAACTTGACAGGATGGTGAGAAAAGGTGGCCATCATTCACTGTTCCAAAGAATGTTACACTACTATGGAAAAAAGCATGGGAATTCCTCACAATACTAACCAGAATTATTATATGATTCAGAAATCCTACTATGGTTATTTAGCCAAAGAAAACAAAATCAATACTTGTGTTCTAATATTCAATGCAACATTACTTACAAACACTGAAAAGATAGCCTAGGGTGTTAATGAACACACAAGTCACAAAGACGTGACATATGCATACAAACATACATATACACATGCAGGGAATATTATTTATCCATAAACAGCAGTGAAATCCCAACACTTATTAAAAAGTGAAGAAAAAAGAGGAAATCATACTAATTCATATTCATAAAGACAAGTACCATGCATTCTCGTTCATGTCAATGAAAACATGGACATGCCTGAGTGTGAAATAGTGATTATTAGAGGTTAGGAAAGGTGTATGGGAGTAGACAGAGAGGAAAAAAGGAGATCAGATTTGATCAGTGTTCACTATACTTGTCTGAAATATTATACTGAACCAGATTATTATAAGTGATTGATGAACTGCATTTTCAATCAAAAATAAAATATTTTAAAATAATATTTGAACAGAAAATCTAGTTCTGACAATAATAATAGCCAGTATTAAAAATTCACAAGATACTTTCCACAGTAAATTTGACAAGTTAGATATACATATACAAAACAAACACAAAACCAACCAAAGAAGCAAAGAACTCTGACTCTGAAGAGCAGTGGAAATCATTCAACCTTAGGAAGAAAACAAATGAACAAAAAATGAGAAGAACTTAAGAGACTTGTGGGATTCCATTAAATATACATACTCACAATATGAATTCCAAAGGGGAAAGAAGGAGACAAACACACAAAAGGAATCAGAAAAATAATGACAAAAATGAACTTTACTGTGTTAGTACATATTTAATTTTGATACACTCTGAGAAGGAAAAATGCAAAGAGAAGTATTTCAGACAGATTACAAACAGTCTAAATGTTGAGAGACAAAGAATCTTGAAAGCAGTAAGAAGTGACTTTTCCTACACAATGGAGCTTCAGTAAGACTGACAGTGGATATTTCATCTGATCGTGGAGGCAAGGGAATGATGAGAGAAGACTTTCAAAGTGCTAATTGGAAAAGAAGTCATCTGCTGAGAATACAATACCCCACAATACCATCTTTTACAAAATGAAAGATAAATGAAGGGTGTCTTTGCTGAAGTACCCCCCATATATAAAATGCTACCTAGCTTTCTTCAGTCTGAAAAGGAAGATTACTAAATAATCACTTTAAACCATGAGAAGAAATTACACAGAATCGGAGCGATACAGAAATATAACTAGACTAGATGGCTCTGCCTTCATCTTACATATTGTGGGTCTCGAAAATTTCCTCCCCAAGTGGAAATTCAATGACCCTTAATTAGACTCAAGCTCATTATGTTGTTTATTTTAGTTTAAAATAAAGATTTGGAACGTCTAAATTTTATAGCTAATAAAGCTATTATTCTAGTATTTATTACTTTGAGTACAATTGTATTCAGATAAACAGGATAAATATAAAAGAAGTCTGTAGCTGGAGAATTTCTCTCCAGCTCCCGCCACCAAGTCCCGCCAGTCTCAGAGCCCACTTATAAAATAAACACACAGACTCTTACATTATTTAAACTGCTTGGCCATTAGCTCAGGCCTGTTATTGTCTAGCTCTTACGCTTATATTTAGCCCATTTCTATTAATCTTTACTTTGCCACGTGGCTTGTGGCTTACTGGTACCTTACATCTTCCTTGTCCTCATGGCGGCTGGCAGTGTCTCTCTCTCCGCCTTCCACTTCCCAGAATTCTTTTCCTTGTCCCGCCTATACTTCCTGCCTAGCCAATGGCCAATCAGTGATTTATTTACTGACCAATCAGCAACACACTTGACATACAGACCATCCCACAGCATTTCCCCTTTTCTTTTCTTAAAAAGGAAGGTTTTAACTTTAACATAGTAAAATTACATATAACAAAACAATTATCAAGCAAGAACTACAGATACAATATTAAAGAAGAGATCCTATCTATCTTATATTTGTGAGTTTAAGGTTTTATATCTAACTTATCTTTTATTATAACTAAGGAAAATTGTAAGTATCTAGTCTTTAACCACATCAAAGACCTCAGAAGGATATAACACTGCCTGAGAAATGGGAGAAGGATGCAAGCAACTTTTGGGAGTCTTGTAGGGTAGACAGAGACAGCTGGCAGCCTGGACAGTCATTCAAAGTTCTCTTGTAAAGTTGGGGCATCTGTCTTCAGCCCACAGGCCTAGAGTCTCTTATTCATTTTTCTCTGTGTCCTGTAGAATGTCTGGCAGTTTTCTCTGCAAAGCAGGAACCTGAAGGACCATTTTGTCAAGCAAAGTTCAGTGGTCACCTTTGTATGGGTCCTGCATGTCCAGTTGATCAGGCAGTCCAGGCAAGAACAGTTTCTTGCCCAAATGGCTATTTTTGTCAAGGTGAGGATAAACTCCATATGGAGTGTCTTCGATGCCCATCCTCCTCTCTGAAGTAAATCGGTGCTGTCAGGAGCAGACATGTCTCACTGTCCAAAGTCTAAACTTTTAAAACATTTTAAATGCCATATTCTGTAGGTCTTTGAAGTGTTTGAAGACTACCTATCTATCTGAAATATATCTATGTATACCTAGAGGACTTAACTAACATGGCTACAAATATGATTATCATAGATGACTAATTATTAATCTATTTTTTAATTATCCATTATAATTTTAAATGAGTTACATAAACATAATACCTCAAACAAGAATAGAAATATATATATACAGTATAACAAAATTAAGTTTAAATTTGTATCAATAAACTAAAATCTATAGCAATGTAAAACATTTTAAACAAGTTGTTACTCTTTAAAAGTAGGTTCATTAATCTACCCTTTCATCCTATCATATCTAAACTATCCCCTTTTTTTCTTTAGAAAGAGATTGTATTTATAATCAACCTGCTTTAAATAAAAATATTGGTTTTTGTCTGTCCCACACCAGAGGGCTCTTCTGATTTGGGACATAAGAATCTCTTAACCATTTTTTTTTTTTTTTTGAGCAATATGTCTGGGTTTAGAGGGGGAGTGAGCCAATTCCATCTCTAAAGCCAGCTTGGTATATTTGGGAATTTGGGCGTAGCTTCTCTTATTACTTCCTGCTGGAGGGGGGCGCTGTATCTTCTGGAGACAGAAAGAAAATTTTAGGATCATGGAGTAGTCCGTGAGGCTGTATATCTGAGCCAGTTGACTTGAAACCATTCTGGATGTTGAATCATCTGGGCCATGGTGTCATTGGAGACCTTTCAGGGGGTCTTGGCTGGTCAAACCTGATGTATCTTAATCTGGAACAAATCCATAGTCTCTGGCTTTCTGTGGAAACAAAAGCAGAGTCTCTTTTCCAAAGTAACATATCCTTACATTCAAATTTTGAAGTCAAGGTATCTTTAAAATATACATTTTGGCATAACTCAACAGCTTTTACAATCAAATGTTTTTCTGCAGTTAAAAATCCCAAAGACAAAACAATCCAGATTCTCTGTGTAATATCCATTTTTACGTGGCTTATTTTTTATACTACCTTTACTGTCTCTTTAAAGACTTCATTTTTTAAAACTATGTATTTGTTTCTATAACTCTATATATCACTTTTTCTGTCTCTTTCAAGCCTACGTATCTTTTACACACATTGTAAACTATTACATCTGAATCTGTCTTATTGTGAATCTCTTGCCTTAAACTGCAGCAGCTGTGGCTGCTGGCTCCGCCCACCTCAGCTTCCCAACATGGCTACGTTTACCGCCAGCTCTGGGAGCTATAGTGGGTCTATGCTTTTATCCAAGCAGCGTGTAGCCCAGAAACTTCTTTTTTTTGTTTTGTACTAGCAAAGGCTAAATCCACCACATAGCTTAATGTGTTACTTGCAGAGGCCTCATTCCTACCATACTGCAGGTCGAGAGTGCACACTAGGAACCCGCCAGTAGCTCAAACCGGCAGCTGCCGCTCATTTGAGAGAGACAATTAGGAAGCTGTTTTTAGTTCCGTTTTAGAATCTTTTTTCTAAGTTTTTAGGTGGAAACTCTTGCCACCACGTTGGACGCCATTTGTAGCTGGAGAATTTCTCTCCAGCTCCCGCCACCAAGTCCCGCCAGTCTCAGAGCCCACTTATAAAATAAACACACAGACTCTTACATTATTTAAACTGCTTGGCCATTAGCTCAGGCCTGTTATTGTCTAGCTCTTACGCTTATATTTAGCCCATTTCTATTAATCTTTACTTTGCCACGTGGCTTGTGGCTTACTGGTACCTTACATCTTCCTTGTCCTCATGGCGGCTGGCAGTGTCTCTCTCTCCGCCTTCCACTTCCCAGAATTCTTTTCCTTGTCCCGCCTATACTTCCTGCCTAGCCAATGGCCAATCAGTGATTTATTTACTGACCAATCAGCAACACACTTGACATACAGACCATCCCACAGCAGAAGTCTGCACAGGCAATGTCTAAAAAGTCCAAATCAAACCCTGTGCAAGCATTGTAAATGGATGCTTGGTCATAAATACACACATACACACACACACACACACACACACACACACACACACGTACACATACACACCGCAATGGTTGTCCTTAACAGCTTTTATATATTATATAACATTTTCTTTAAACATTATAAAATTCCCAACCTCTCACTGATTTGTGTTTTTATGTTTAGTTTTCTTAATTCTTCAGGAATATGTTCTTGTGCCATGTAAATGAGAAACCATTTTCAGTATTATGCTGTTGATCAAAGCTTTGCGTTGAACAGTTCTTACTGTGCCCTCCATCTGCAAGACAATGTCACTTGCAATGCTAACTTGACCACATCACAGATAGTCACAATTACACAGGTTTACTTTGGAGAACATTGCTCTTTCACTGATGTCTGTTGGTCTGTGTCAAGGCCAGGGCTGGACTGTTTGGATTGTCACCACATTTTTATATTCACCATTGGTTATGACAAGACTCACTGTGTTTTTTTTTTTCTTTAAATTCTTTTTATTCTTAAACATTTCTACTTTTGATAAATGTTAAAAGCATCTTGTCAAGTCTCACTGTTGTAGGGACTGGCTTGACATATTGATTGGGATTGCATGCAATCTGAAGATTCTTTTTCCTATTGAATTATCACATGTAAGAACTTAACTTCCTTCAGTTATTTAAAATAGAATTGTGGTAATTGAGGACCCTGGTCTTTTCTTCCTTTGTAATTATGGACAATTTAACTAGCTACTTTTCAATAAAGATTCAATAATTAATATACACAAACTTTTAGAAAAATTCCCAGCACATTACAAGTTTTTTACTCAACTATTAACTTTTTGTGTTAGGATAAACTGACATACTTATGTACAGAAGGAAAGCAAGGGGGACTTTGAATCAGTAAACAGCTACTATTTTTTTAACCTAGTTCCAACACGCTTATCTAGGGAATTATGCAGGTAGGCTCCTGTTTTCTTAGCTTTTTCTTATGAAGAAGTATTTTGGTTTAATAAAGATATTTTAACATAGGGTTAAGCACAACTATCATGAGAAACAAAGGGAGCTCAAAAGAAAAGAAGACAAGGACATTCTCTTGACTTTGTTTTCATGTGATCTAAGAACAACAGGTGTGCTCAGATATCTGCCAAGGACAGACGGAGTTATAAGCCTGCTCTGGTTCTATTTAGCTCACCCAATCTTCATCTATAATAATACCTGCCAGCAATGTTACTGGGAAAATTCTAAATTTTAACATCACATGCTAATTATGTTTACTAAGCACTGAGTATATGCTGATCTTTATTCTAACAGTTCAGTGCCTTGTGTACTGGCAGTGCCATCATTTTGGAGTACAGAGAAACAGACTAAGTGATGATCATTAGGTCATAAAACTAATCAGTACCTTTAATCACTATGTTAGGTGTTTTTTGTTTTGTTTTGTTTTCTCACAGAAAACAAGTAGACAAAAGAAGTGCCTAAAAAGTGAAAACTCCTTGTTTTTGTTGTTCATTGTATTTTTTCTGTTATTGGAAGATGACCTCAACCATTCGATAAATGAGACATATTCTGAAGAGCAAGAAAACTGAACAGAGTAGGAAGCCCTCTGTGTATCACAGAGTAGGCTTGCACACCAGTTTTTTTTCTTTTTGACTAATTTCATGGCTAAAAGCTTTGGGATCTGAGTAACAAGCCAAGGTGGATAATTTGTAAATCAGCAGGCTTATCAAAGCTGACGATTCTTAGAAGTCTGTCTTCCAGGTGCATCTGTGACTATAGTCAGTAACTCTGATATTTTCAGCCTATGACAGAATCCATTAACAGGTTTGAAAAACTCAGTTGAGGAAGAAAAATAAAAATCTAACTCTCCAGTACAGGTCTGTTATATATTTGGGTATTTTTAGTTTCCTGTTGCCATAGTAGCTATACATAGAAGCAAAGACATACAATAGGACACTATAACTATAATCTACCATAAACATAAGATTGTGTTATGGTCAGCACTGTATCCACTTACATGATTATGAGTCTTATTAGTGGTTTCAGAGTTATAACCTTGTTAAAAAATAAAGTAACAGTTTATCCTATTGACCTCTACAAGTACACAACTTATTATTCATGAGAGGCTCCAGATTGACACTTGGTAATGGAAGACTTATTGTATTTATATGAGAGAGACAGGCTGTGAGTGCTCAAGGCCAAAGTCAGAGTCAGCACAGTCATCAGAATGCCATGTAGATCCAAACTTCCGGTATCCAGCTAAACTTTCACTATTTCACCGTGATGCCTTCATACCATTTAGCCAGGCATCTGACACCTAGTGAGTCTTCAACATTAAATCCAAATCTTTGACCCTCTAAATGACTCTTAAAAAATATGTAATTCTAATTTTAATTTCAGTCCGCTTTATTGAAGGTTGTGTTTATAGACACATTCAAACTTGGAAAATGTAAAGAGTCAAAAGCCATTCAAACAAATGGTAGCTAAAATACTTCAGATAGCAAAGATCAGAAGAAAAAGAAATCAGTCCAGAAGAATTAAAAAAGAAAAGTTTCATTGAGCTCCATATTCAGTAACATAGGGGTGCTCACTCTAACAACCATTTTGCTTCAAAGGAAAAGTGGGGTTGCAAGCAAATGAGTTCTTTTATGTGTACATTCCAAATTTCTGAGCAGAGAAATCAAAGCATCAGAAATTGTAAATCTATTTTTAATGTATGCATATGGGTCTTTTGTTATAAACAGTACCCTCATTTTAAAAGCCAAGAGAATATGAGTCATATATGATGCCTTACCAAGCTTTAATAACTGAGTAAAATCCTTTAAAAATATGAGTTGGGGTGCTTATAAAAACTAAATATACATTTTAGTCAAGTATAAGCTGACATAACCAATATGTGATAGTGGACTCCAGATTCCATAGTTTGCCACTGTTCAATCATGTCATTAATTTATAATATTTTAAGTATTTTGTATCTCTCTCCTAATGTACCTCTAGCCTATTTCTGGCTTTAAATGCTGACATGTACTGGGCATGAAGTCCAAATGAGCACATGATAGACAGGATGACTCCTTAACATTTTCCTTGAAAGGAGCTTTCCAGACTAGAGCCATTAATGGTGAAGAAGAGTTTCAAGGCTATTTTTGCCAGTATCCATTATTTTTTATGATTCTAGGTTAAATTTCAGGCACCACTCAATTTTAAAAAGCACTACCTACATGGAGTTTTTCAAGAATTCCAAAGTTTTCTGCAATCAAAATAAATGAGCAGAGTGTTTCAAGATCATATGATAGTACCCATCAGCCTCCTTCAAGAAAGTGATGACTAATACACAGAAAACTTCTTCTTATCTCCTGACTTGGATCCACTGTATCTCCCTTTCCTAATTAATGGTCAACGCCATCATTTTAAAGTGTTAGAAATGTCTGTCTGCTAAGAACCAATAATAAATAATATTCAGGCACACTTTTGAAAATTACATAGAAATCATAAATACATATTCTTAAGTAATATTTGGATTATCCATGGAGGATTTCATAGATGTATATAATGCATTCTAATTATATCAAGCTCTACTCATCTCTCCTGCTGGGTACCAGCCCACAGTCTCCTTCACAACTTTACGTCCTTCTTATTTTTGAACTAATGAGTTCAGTCAATCCAAGGCTATCTACTACAGCATGAGCAACATAGCAGGCATGACCCTCCAGAAGATAAATATATATGTCTGTCCAGCCCTCTGCAGCCACCAACCACCTGTAGCTGTTCAACCAGGGGTGTGGCCTCCTGTGCAATTCCTTCAACCATACTAGAGTCTTTTTTTTCATTTTTCTTTTTTAAAAAAATCTTCTACTCACTCTACATACCACCCACAGATCCCATCTCCTCCCTTCTCCCACCCACCGCCCTCCCTCCCAAGCCACCTCACATCTCCACATTTCCCCAAATCAAGGTCACCCATGGGGAGTCAGCAGAGCCCAGTACACTGAACCTAGGCAGGTCCAAGACCCTTCCCACTGCACCAAGGCTGCACAAGGCATCACACCACAGGCACCAGATTCCCAAAAGCCTGCCCATGCACCAGGGATGGATCCTGAGCCCTCTGATCCCCCTGTCTGGGTGCCCCCCAAACAGTTCGAGCCAAACAACCGTCTTCCATATCCAGAGGGCCTAGTTCAGTCCCATGGGAGCTCCACAGCCACTAGTCTACGTTCATGGGCTTCCACCAGTATGGCCGGTCATTTCTGCAGGTCTTCCCATCATGATCTCAATGTCCTGTGCCTGCAGAATCCCTCCTCTCTCTCATCTATTTTATTCCCAGAGCTCAGCCTGGCGCCTGGCCATGGATCTCTGCATCTGCCTCCATCAGTCACTGGACAAAGGCTCTATGATGACAGCTAGGTTATTTGCTAGGCTGGTCACCAGAGTAGACCGGTCCATGCACCCTCTAGACCACTGCCAGCACTCCCAGGTGGGGTCATCCTTGTGGATTCCTGAGAGCCTCCCCAGCACCCTACCTCTTCCTATTCCCATGATGTCTTCATGTATCATGGTATCTCCTTCCCTGCCCTCCCACTCTGTCCCTGTTCCAGCTCGACCCTCCCATTTCCCTATGTTCTCATCCCTCACTCCTTGCCCTGGGGCACAACCCTGCACCCCTACACCACCACCCGTACTAGAGTCTTAAATAGCTTGATCTTGTACAAGTGTTGTGCAGGCAGTCAAGGCTATCATGAGTTTGTGAGTACCAAAGTCCTGTCTTATCCAGAGGACACTATCAATATTCTTAAGTTCTCTGTGTGAGTCTTAACAGTAATGATATCTGAAAAAGGCAAAGTCATAAGAAGTCATACTGTTAACTATCTACAAAACAAAACAAAAACATAAAACAATACATATAAGAAGTATATATAGAGATATATTAAATGAAAATTTCTCCTCTGGACTGGCAAAACTCTAAGAGCCAAAGCCATCTTAAAAAAAAAAAAAAAACCAAAATCAAGGATTTGGAGACTTGTACTATGCAAGTTTCCAAAGGAGAGAAGCAACCAAAAGTCCTATCCAGCTATGGCACCTATGATAAGTCTAAGGGTACAATAGTATCGTGTATATCTTATTAATAAACAACAGTTATTGGAGTTAAGAACTGCTCAACAAGAGAACAATCATGCCTAGTACTGGAAAGTTAGCCAACTACCCAGGGCAAGCAAAGTCACAGATCTTAAATAAGAGCCTACAATCACCACTTTACTGAGCCAGCATAATCCCTAACTACATTCTAAATATTTGTCCTAATATCCATAGGTAATTATAGCCCTCACCTCTCTTCAAGGAATCTTTTCTGCAACAGATGGAGACTATTACTAAAAACACCACCAATCACAATACAGAGTTGTCAAACCTATTTCCAGTGGATACATTTAGAAAAACAAAAAACAAAAAACAATTCTCACAGTTAAGGCTAAGGAAACATTGTGGTAGAAGACAGGGCAGAAGATCAGTGAGTTTGCTGTGCAACTCTGTCTCCTAGTAATGTCAGGAGCTACATGCATAAAGTCTCACTAAAATAACTGACTGAAAAATGAGCGGAACAAGGACAACATGAATAGCCACACCAAAATATACTGGAGAAAACCCATTAGGCCTCAACCCTGAACCAAGAACTACAAGCAACTAATGATTGCTGAGAATGGGGAAACTAGTCTTGCTCAGGGAAGACCACACCAATTGGTTATCCCATATCAAATGGTCAGCTGAACAAAGATCTACAAGTAACATTATACAGACTAAGATGATTATATATATATATATATATAATATATGTAACATATATAATATATGTGTGTATGTATAACATATATATTTATGCATGTAACAACAATTAATGAAAGAAGAAACATGCCTTTGATGGAGAGCAAGGAAGAGTATACGTGAGGGTTTGGAGGGAGATAGGGGAAGAGGGAAATGATGTAATTATATTGTAATATCAAAAATAAAAAAATAGTTTCCTTTAACTATTGATTCTTAAAATCACATTGCACCAAGAATATGGTTTAGTTTGCCCATTCCCCTTAAAATGGGAGGCTAGTACCAGGTATACATTATGTTTTAGACATTTTTATGTTTATAGGTTCAGTTTATGGACTTCCCTGTGAGCCATGAATCTAACACCAGTTTTGTCAAATTACTTTCTTGTTAAACTTTAATTTCTTCTTTTTTTTTTCTCTTATTAATACGTCTTTAGATTTATTTATTTTACATGTAGCAGTGTTTTGCCTGTGTGTGCCTCTGTGTAGGTTCCTGGTGCCATAGAAGATCAGAAGTGGGTGTGGAGTCTCACAGAACTGGAGTTAGAGATGGTTGGGAGCCACCTTGTATGTTCTGGGAATCAAACTCAGATCCTCTGCAGGAGCAACAATTGCTTTTTTTTAATTATTATTTTTTTTTATTTTGCAATACAATTCAGTTCTACATATCAGCCATGGATTCCCTTGTTCTCCCCCCTCCCGCCCCCCTCACCTTTCCCCCAGCCCTCCCCCCCAATTCCCACCTCCTCCAGGGCAAAGCCTCCCCCAAGGACTGAGATCAACCTGGTAGACTCAGTCCAGGCAGGTCCAGTCCCCTCCTCCCAGGCCGAGCCAAGCAACAATTGCTTTTAATCATTGAACCAACTCTCCAATCTCCAGATCTCTATTTCATGAGGAAAAGCCAATATCACAAATTAAGAAAATTATAGGGCAACATCACAGTAATTATTTATTGTCTAGAACATGGAGTAATGGTAGCTACTATTTTTAACATTCCTCCAAATGTCAACTTTTTACTACTATCAGCAGTTGACTTATACTCTGGTCATAATATCACTTCAGGAAACATAGTTTCTAATCCTTGAGTAACATGAATTTTTGGTTTTAAGTAAAGCAGAGGCAGTAGTTAATTTCTGCCCACTTCTGTCCAGCAGCCCCACACAAATCAGTAAAATGGTAGATGAAATGCTCCGATGAATGATAAGCTGTCTCCATGTATGGCATTCCCACACCATGCACTGATAAGCTTGCTTTGCCTGTGTCTTAGTTTATGTTCTCAAATGTATAGCAGTAATGGCATCTTCAGGCTTGGATGCATCTGCAGCTGTAGGGAGAATACTTTTGTTGGTCATAGTGGATCACAGTTGGTATATTCCACCATCTCCAGCACAACTTTAGCTTAAAAATGCTAGTACTGATCAGGCCTCAGTCAAAAAATATAGAATTCCCTGGCCACTGTTCTGGTTTCTGGGTTGAGTACAGCAGTGGCTAAATCACAATGGAGTATATAAAGGGATTCTATCTTTAAATAAAAAAATTGCCTTCTCTCTTGGTAGAAATAAATGAGAATCATGACAGCTTGTTTTTGCTGCAATCCCTACTGTCCAAGATCACAGAGGCATCTTCTGGGGAACTGCAGGTGCATTAAGCTCATGAGATGTCAGATTTTTCTGCAGCTGAGAAGGTGATGAAGACAAAGCATACATCAATGGACTCTGTATGTGATGAGGGCTTTGAATGCCAGATTAAGTGGTTTTTATGATTCATTCCATCTTTGACAAAGAAGGAAGTTTACCTTAGAGGAGTTGATTCTGTAGAAGAAAAACTACAGAAATGTTTTTAAAAGTTGAATTCTTGAATTAATGGATCAACCCTGACTCTTAGCATACTTAATCAACACATTTTTTTTTTACTGTTTAGTAAATTTGAACATTCTTCACTTGTGCTAAAAAAAAATGTGATTATCTTATATATACCAATCTTTTTGTTGTTGCTGTTTGCTTGCAGGAAGGGTAGCTAAGATTAAAATTGAGAGTCAAAATCTGTAATGTAATACGTTATATTATTGTAATATAATATGTATATAAATACATATCTCTCAAACCTGGTTGTATTGAACCCTGTTTCCAAAGGTCACTGGAAAATAATATTTTACTGTTTGTAGTCCTCTCCAGATTAAGTCTGGCTCAAAGATATGACGTTACAAGAAAGGACATTCATAAGAACAGCTATATTGACTTTCGTGAGGAAGACTACATCTGGAGCATCTACTGTTTTGTTTTGTTTGTCATTTGTTGCTAATGCTTTTTTGTGGTTATATATGCATTGTTCAAGAAGAAAATAATAAATGACAAAGTCACCATGGTTTTCATTCATGTTTATCTTAAATCAAGGAAGCATTCAGTCACATATTTGAAGCAGATGATCAAATCCTCAGCTGGGTTTATCCCCATGTTGGGAAGTTTAAGGGAATTGCTATGCCAACATCTTTTATTTGTTTGTGAGATTTTTAATAAGATAAAAAAATTAATTAATATCTTGCCAAATTCTGGGAATCTCCTTTCTCATAGAATTTATCTTGACCTTGAGATTATAGGTGAAAGACTAAAAATGAAAAAAATATATCAGGTATAATAATAACAACAACACTATATCAAACTTTTAGAAGCTAAGGAAAGATGATCATAACTGCAATTGGAAAATAATTAAATGTTACAAAAGGAAGGAAAACTGAGGAGAAAGTGTATTTATAAGCTCAAAATGGTCATTTTGAAGTTGCATTGCAAAACTGATTTTCTGAGGAAAAAATTCTGTTAGGACTCTAAATTCTGCATTTGTCATCAACAAGATTTATGTCTTTTGTTGATTTTTTTCCTCTTTGCTTATAATAGGAATGGTAAGCTTTATTTTGAGTAGTTTTAATTTCAAAGCAGCCTTTTGACTTGGCCATTTCCTCTGAAAGGACGCCAGTCTGCAATGGCATGTCATATACACAGGTTTTGAATTGAACCAAGCTGGCACTTCCCAAACTAGAAGTGTGGAAAGAGTTCCCAGCAGAGAGGCTGCAGTCTAGCATTCTTTCGATGCTCGTGTTCAAGATTTCCTGTTTCGCCGGCCCCATTTGAGAGCTAGAATTCTCAGTCAGAAACTATGGAAACAGTTGAACACCATCAGAACATTTCTACCCATGTGCATAACATGAAATCACATACATTCCTGTAATTTTCAAAGGAAAGACTTTGAAACTGACCATGAAAGATGATAGACAGGATGCAAGAACATGGAAATACAGAGCAGAAATACATTGTCTAAAAAAGAGCTGAAATGTCTAATTCCAGCTCAATTTCTAAAGAGAAAATCTTCAATACATAAGATAATCCTTACAATTAGCCCATTCAACTTAGCAATACTACTCCTATAAATGTATTCTAATAAAATAAATCAGAGGAACATCAAACACATATGTATTTCTACCCAATGGAATACCACATACCCGGCAAGACAAATCATCTATTGACAAGTAAATGAATAAAGATGGATTATAGGTACACTGTTTAGAGAAAAATAAACAAGGAAGAAAATACATTCAACATGATATTTTGTGAAGTTCAAAATTAATCATAAACAAATATTTTAATTATGGCAGAATTATCAATGAAAGTAAAGGATCATTTTTAAAAAATGAGGACATTTATTTTATAAAAAGAAAGATCACACAGTTAAGACTTGAGAGAGTATTATGAAATCAAATGAATGTCTTGAAATTTTGACTCTTCCTTTAGAAACAAAATCAATATCTTGACATGGAATATATAATTAAGAAACATTTTTTACAAAAAATTCTTTACCAGGATGAGTTACATAAATACTGCATAATGCTAACTCATGTTCAACAGATTTGTTTTACTATTATGCTACAGAACGTTAAGTGGTTAGTAGATTATAAATTGCTATTCTTGTGGGTGAAGTTAACAAAAGACATAGACATAGATACAATTTGGAATGACATATGAAACAAGTATGCTGTCTCTCAGGGATGTTTTCAGTGACACTGGCAGTGAAAATGATTCAATATTGTGCATATAAATGGTGTAGATAAATTTAATCCTAAAATATACTTATTCTTATGAGTGTACTAAAATATTTGAAGGTAGATATAGATAGAATCAAAGCAGAAAGATTTTGAACAAGATTAAGATTGAGGCTAAATGTTATATGTTTTAAAAAGTAAATGAAATGGAAATTTTCAAGATAAGAAAATTAGTTTAAAAGACATAGAAAAATGTAAAAAGAATATAAAGCAGTAAAGTAGGATGGAAATAAAATACAAGGAGATAAAATTTGATTTGAAGATATGCATGTAAAATTAAAATTGCAAGCAAGTGAAACTGTGTTTTGCAAGTATAAAACTAAGTGTAATTTCCATACAATTTTGGGTTACACAGTCAGCAAAGCGGCCGTTCGACTGTTATCAAGAACAAAAGGAAGAAGAAGGTGAAATAAAAAAGGTCACAAAAACTTCTACAATGGTGAAGATGTCCGTGCAGTTTTGGAATGATACAAAATGAAAAGCTGAAAATAGAACAGGAATAGATAAAGGAGAGTAAATAATGACAGGAAGAAAAGGGAACCGAGAGGAGCCACAATCTTCAGTGTAGCATGAAATTGAAACATGGCAAACGGATAATATGAAATTCTGAAAAAGGCAAATGACAGAAGGGGAGAGCCCCTAAATGGTTAAACACCTCGAGAGAGATGAAAAGATTCGGGGTGATGCTGGAGAATTAACAATGCATGCTTATCAGCTGAGACATAAATGAGAACACATGACTGAAGTCTACAAAGAAAATGAGGAAAGGAACGCTTCAGAAAGATTTTTTTTTTTTTTAAAGCTGAATATGGCGAGATAAATATCTCACTCAAATGCCGAAAAGAAACACATGGAAACAAATACTTGCTGTAATGGCAGGTCAGAGGCATCCAGAAATTGAAGAAATGCCTTTGAAAAGATAAAACACCCAGAAAAAGCTGAAAGGAACGGAGGGGAGAAGGTGTACTGAGTGAAGGAAAGGCTGAAGAGAGGTTTCTCATTTATCTGAAAGTTGTGATGAGGGGCCCGTGGGAAGAAACTAGAAAACTGGAAACAACATAAACGTGATTTGAAAGTTTAAAGATTTCTGAATGCTATAAATAACTAAATTTCAGAAAATAATATGCAAAAGCATATATATATGCATAATTTTATATCTGTATTTTAACATGAAACATGCAGATTCCAGAAATAGGATTAATTGGTGAAACATGAGAGAAGCAGAAATTTGTACGTCACAGATAATGCCAGATGTTCTTATCACACACTGGCTATTCAAAACATAGAATAAAATATTTTGTTGACGTTTTGCACTTTAAAATTTTTCAGGCTCTTTCAAAGACCCAGCTTTAACCATGTAAACATGACTGGACTTTACATTCTTATTTTCTAATGTGTAGAAATAGTATCAAATAGGACCTTTATATAAACTAAAATAGATAACACAAAGCACATTAGAAGTCTAAACAGTATATTAGGGTGACAGCTCATTTTTACTTGATGAAATCTTAAGTCAAAGGATATTGATTAACAAAGGGCCAATAAAACCCTTAGAGACAATTACTATAGAGAACATGCAGGAATGATGTTGAGCAGGAGTCCAGACCATGAAGTCATCAAGTTTTTGCAGTTCCAGTCAGAATTCTTTATATATCGTTTTGGACATATCAAAACAAATTTGGAAAGTTAACATTTTGTAATCTTTTAGATAAATTCTTAGAAAGCTGCCTAAAGAAAGACCACACAAGGTCAGGAGAAAAAGAGAAGCTGAATCACCATTGAAATAAATGTCTTTGCCAAGTTTGAGGATATAAAATTTATCCTTGGGATGACTTTTGGGGTGCTCCTTAAACAATGTCATTCAGTTGTTAGGCAATGAGCATGAGCTAATCAATAGAATGAAGAATCCACATTCACCATAGGGCTCAGAAAAACTAACAACAATGTACCCTGTAATTTCATGAGCTCTAAAGAAAGCAAAAGTAGGTGAACTCATGCATTGTGTTTTAGAATTCTCTTGAGGGGTTGGGTCTAAGGATATTAACATTGTTATTTAAGCAATTGTTCTCAACCTTCCTAATGCTGAGACCCTTTAATATAGTTCCTCACATTGTGGTGACTCCCAACAATAAAATTAATTTTGTTGCTACTTTATAACTGTAATTTTGCTACTGTTATGAATCATAATGTAAATATCTGATATGCAGTATATCTGATATGCAACACCTGTAAACGTGTCTTTTGATCCCCAGAAGGGTCATGGCTCACAGGTTGAGAAACACTGATTTAAGTAAGTGTGGTTCTGTGATGGCTTGATGTTCATTTCTTCACTTACTCTACTTTCATACAGAGAAAGCCAGGCCACACAGTGAAGACGACACATTGAGCTTTAACTCTGGACACAAATGTCCACAGAAAACAAGATTTCTCTGTCTGGTGAGAAATGTAGACAACATCTTGCTCTTATTATTTTCATATTCTGTCAAGAATATAGGTTCAAGGAGTTAAGAAAACTATTTAAGTTAGTGAAGTACGTAACAGCTTAAAACCTACATATCCCTCTAAAACTGTCAAATACAATCCTCTCAAATATTGTGCACCCTGTACTGACCCA
This sequence comes from Peromyscus eremicus, assembly GCF_949786415.1. Taxonomy (NCBI): domain Eukaryota; kingdom Metazoa; phylum Chordata; class Mammalia; order Rodentia; family Cricetidae; genus Peromyscus; species Peromyscus eremicus. Next base: position 21,504,146 of record NC_081423.1, read on the forward strand.
ATCTTATCTAAGTGCAATGTAATCAGTTATTAAGTAGAACATCAGGCCTGTTATATATGCTATATAATCTCAGTACTAGAGGGACTAGGGCAGAAGGGATGGGGTTGAGAACTAGCTTGGGCTACATAGTGAGACATTATCAAAAATCTAAAACTACAGATAAACATTTAACATTTTTGTTTGAGAGATCTATATTCAGCAAGTTTTAAATGATAGTCTTACAGATAGTTGATTCAATGCACATTACTAAAGAGTTCATTGAAAATAGGAATTTTAATATTCCCCTTTTGCCTGGATGTTTGGGTCCCAGGTCACCACACTGATTGAAGACTAGATCCCTCTGGCCCCTGAAGGCAGCTCCAACTTTCCCTCTGATGATGCCATTTGAGTTCTCACTCACTTGCTTCACATTTGGATCACATCACCAGGCTCTCAAAGGCAATTTGCTTATAGCACAATGGATTGCTTAAAATGTTACTGTATAATCTAACAACTTTACACACTGTTTAAGAAATAGAGAAAAGGGCAGCTTGCTCTCATTTGCTTCTCAAATGCCAACCCATATGCAGTGATGTGGTTTTATGGTATGTGGGTTTCTTTCTTTTTTCTTCACATTAGATAATACATTACTTTTCAGTAGCATAAATTGAAAACAAAATCATACTACCTGACAAATTCTCAGCAATTTGCCAGTACTAAATGTTACTCAATCCATTAGTACTTGTGTATTGAATTTGCTTTATATAACTTTTTTTTATATACCTTTCCTTTTTCTCCCTGATAGCTACTAAAAGAGGAGAAACACAAGGTAGACAGAACTAGTTTAATCAATTATTATGAGATGTAACTTGAAATATATAAAGAACACCCTTGTTTGATGTTAATCATTTTGTCAATATCTCAAACACTATGTCCCCAATATTTCTCTGGGTATCTGGAAGAGTATTAGGACACTAAATGGGCAAAGAGGGTGTGTAGAGAATTCCTTTAGATACAAATACTGTATAAATATTTGTTCTTCACTTGAGTGCTGGACTGTACTTTAAAATGATCAAGAACCATTACAATCTATAGATCAGGAAGTTGTGTACCCCAGAAGATCATGGGTAGCATTCACTGAAGAGGAAAGAAGAATATTTAGATTAGGATGGGATAGGGAATGTGGCATTTTAATTTTAGTAAGTGAAGACTTACAGCCAGAATGTAGAGGAATTACTAAATGGAGGGTCATTGCTGTGGGATAATGTTCTTTTACACTGGTTTAATAAAATGTTGATTGACCAGTAGCCAGGCAGGAAGTATAGGTAGGATAAGAAGGCAAGGAGAATTCTGGGAAGAGGAAGGCTGAGTGAGAAGACATTAGCCCACTATCCAGGGAGCAGCATGTAATGACTTACAGGTAAAGCCACAGAACACGTGACGACGTATAGATTAACACAAGTGGGCTGAGTTTAAGTGTAAGGGCTAGACAGTAGTAAGCCTGAGCTAATGGCCAAGCAGTTTTAATTAATATAAGCCTCTGTGTGTTTACTTGGGGTCTGACCAGCTGTGGACCAGGCAGAACACAGGAAAACTTCCAGCTACAGGTCATTGTTTGCTTCTGCGTTTTGCATAGGCCAGGAGAGGCACATTCTTCATTATGTGCCTGAATGGATGGATAAGTGAGTGAATCAAGGCATTCACAATGGTGATGTTCTATGCACATTTAATGAAAAGAATAAAGTGGGATTTGCACAGAAATTTTAGGGATGATCCACTGATCACACATAGTGATTAGAATCTTATGAATGAAAACAGACAGTGTCTGATGGGGGTAATGTGGTCACCATTTTCATTAGATGTAAAACAAATTGTTGAACCTGAATTCAGCAAAAGATGCACAATTTTTCAACTTGGAGATGGCAAACTGTATTTTAACAAAGGCGATACACAAACATACATGGATGTATTACTGGTTATTACGATTTGTTTTCATAATAAAAGGAGTATTTTATACTGGGAGGAGGCTGTTCAGGAAGCACATATACTAATTTAAACTGAGAATCCCTTCCCAAAACACATTTTATTTACACTGGCAGGTTTTATCTTCTTTTCTAAAATACTGTGACAATTTCAAAATTTCTTTCTTGAAATACTATTGATTATATAAGTGCACAAAAATAAATGCTAATTTTGAACATTTTTTTTCAATAGGAGATAGTCTTACTTTGATTATTTTTAGAGACTAATCAAGGAGCGGGTGAGTCAGATACAAGTATGAGAATTTATAGCTTTAAGAATAGGGACTAAGACACTGATGGTTTTCAATAGAGCAAAACTGTGCATGGCTTCTAGCTGCTGTCCACTAGATTTAATTTAACACAATAAAAAATTCTCCCTGGGATAGAATCTGTACATTTTCTTCAAGACTGTTGAAGTTCTTAAAGTATAATTTTAATTATTTGTAACAATGGCATCTGTATATTTTCCTTTTAAAAGGGTTAAGAGAGATCAATTAATTATAATTTTTTAAAATTCCTCTCCATACTAAGCATATTACTTTCATCACTTTAGAGAGATCATTTTAATTTTATCGTTTTAAACATCCTACATAATATATCCAACCTGATAATGAATCCTATCGATAAGAGCAAGAAATTTTCACAAAATTCTGCCAGTTTTATGTAGTATGTGAAGAAATTTGGAACAAAGTGTTTCTTACAAGTTTACCATGGACTTAGGTAAGGTATAGGATGCAGACACACACACACACACACACACACACACACACACACACACACACGTTTTAAGTTTGCATTGCTAAAATTACATGCTTACTTAGTATCCTTAAAGATGAGAGAAAGTGTTAAAGATGAAAACAAGTGTTGTTCCTGCCAGAACAGGATTTCCCAACTATCACAGGAAAAGTGTCCATCCCTAAGCTATCCAATCCAATGACAAGATGTCAGATGTTAAACAATAACAAGAGAAATGTCAGTGGTTTAAGAAGGCATTTAGAGCCACCCTGTAATCACAGAAAGCTGTCATGTTCATGGACACCAACAAAAGAAGTCTGTGACTGTAAGATCCTCCCAAAGCATTGAGCCCAGAATCTTGTAAACCACTAGAAAGTCTGTTCCTTTCTGCCTGTTTGGAGAGTTCTGAAACCCATTACTACCCACACTGCATCTGCAGAGGAGGTGCTTCTTAGGAATACAATACTACCTACTGAACCAGAGCATGGGGAAACCTGCACTTTGACAAACTCTGGGGCTGTTTTTGGGTATGCTGAAGTTCAAGAATGAAGAACACAGCTATGTATCAGATGGCATGGTGCTTGAATTTGAATCCTGGTTCCACTATTTTCCAGTTGTGGGACCTTGGATAAATCGACTAAGCTCTCTGAGTATCTATCTGTTCATTCACAAAAAGAAAACAGTAATGGTCCCTATTTCATGAGGATTTTCCTAAGGTTTGTTTCAGGAAGCACCTCAAGGACCACTATGAACCAGTCAAAATGTAACTGGTACATAATAAGGGCATGTAACCACCACCCAGTGACACAGGGAATAAATGCACAATTTCAAAAGTGTCTGTACTTACTGCCTCACTAACCATACAATTCATTTCCTTAGATAGTCACTTTCATTTCCATTTTTTTCTTATTATGATTAAGGAGAACACATAGTTCTAACAAATTTATTCTTTATATTAGATACACTTGCTGTTATGTTTGGGAGGAATTTTAGGGATGGTTTTTAAACTTTGGCATACCTATCTATGTGTATAACTATATGAACTTAGAAATATATTTTATTCAAAACACAAGAGTAGAATCTTGTATAAATTTAACAAGTAATATATATTACAAGAACAGATTTTTAAAATACTTTTGTTTCCAGGTTATGACTATTATGAATATGTGGTACATATACACAATGGAGTATTACTCAGCTTTAAAAAAAAACACTGACATCGTGAAATTTGCAGGCAAATGGATCGAACTAGAAAATATCATCGTGAGTGAGGTAACCAAGACTCAGAAAGATGAACATGGTTTGTACTCACTCGTAAGTGGATACTAGATGCAAAGCAAATGATACTCAGACTACCACCCACAGCTCCAGAGACGCTAGGAAACAAGGAGGACCCTGCGAGGGACCCATGGATCACCCTGGGAAGGAGAAACAGAGGAAATCTCCATGAATAAACTGGAGATAAGGGGGGCAATAGAGGGGAGCAGATGGGAGTTGAGAGAATGAGTGAACAGGGTGGTCGAGCTGGGGGAGGGGCAGAGTGCAAGAGCAATGGAAGACATAACTTGATAGAGGGAGACATTGTGGGGTAAGGGAGAAACCTAGTGCTAGGGAAATTCCCAGGAATCCACAAGAATGACCCCAGCTTAGACTACTAGCAATAGTGGTCAGGGTGCCTGAACTGGTAATCAGATTGGTGAATACCCTAACTATCATCATAAAGCATTCATCCAGTAACTGATGTAAGCAGATGCAGAGATACACAGCCAAGCACCAGGCCAAGCTCTGGGAGTCCAGTTTAAGAGAGGGGATAGAGATTATATGAGCAGGGGGTGGGGTCAAAATCATGATGGGGAAATCTACAGAGACAACTGAACCAAGCTCATGGAAACTCATGAGCTTTAGACCAACAGCTGTGGAACCTGCATGGGACCAGACTAGACTCTCTGCATTCGGCAGACAGTTGTGTAGCTGGGTTTGTATGAGGGGCCACTGGCTTGATTGATTGATTTGGCTTTCTGGATCCCATTACCACCTGGCTTGATTGATTGATTTGGCTTTCTGGATCCCATTACCACCTTGCTCAGCTTTGATGCAGCGAGGAGGGGCTTGGACCTGCCTCAACTGAATGTACCAGACTTTGCTGTCCCCCCATGGGAGAAATAACCCTTTTGGAAGAGGGGATGGGGCGTGGGCTGGGGAGGGGATCGAGAGGAGGGATGAGACAGAGCTCTGTGTTATGTAAAATGAATTAAAAATTTAAAAAAAAACACCTTTATTTGTCTTAGTACTCTTTTTGGAAGCCTACCTAATTTTTTCCCCTCAAAAGACCCAACTTCTAGGGTTTTTTTAAAATTTTTTTTTCTGTTTTTCATTTTATTTATCTTTGCTCTAATATTTATCATTTCTATATTCCTGCTCATTTTGTGTTTTGGGGTCATTTTTCTTGTTCTGTGAGGTATAATGTTGCATTCTATATTTTAAGTTCCTCTTTCCTTTTACTGTATCTAATAAAGTTTAGTATGTTATGTTTTCATGGTCATTTTATCAATACGTTGTCTAATTTCTGAGCTGTTTACTTCTTTGAGTGTCTTAAAGTATAAGTAGAGATTTTTTGTTGTTTGGGTTTATTTTTATTTTATTTTATTTTTTTTTTTGAGGCAAGATCTTGTCACATAGCAGTATTTTCTTTTTGATGGATATGACTCAGTCTTTATTGCAGCCTCCTGATCATGTTCTTGGGCCCCAGAAGCAAAGAGCAGATGCCTTTAGCAAGAAGCAAAAGAGCTAGCTAGCTCTTCCATGAATCCTCAACCCTCTGGTTCCCCAAAGCCACTACATCCAGCAACAAAATTTGTGAGCCTTGAGCTCTAAGTGTAAGCAGCCTGTTTCCTGCAAAAGCCTGCAATGCATGTGGTAAAGACTCAGGTAGGGCAACGTGGAACACAGAGGACTGAGGTGGAGTCAGGCTCCCACAAGTGCCTGGTGGAGCCCCAGGAGTCATCGGTACAGAATAGCTTTGCTAGAGGGAGACATAGTTTATTTTTGTTTTTGTTTTAGTACAATGGGACAAATACAGAGGTGGTTTGTCAAGCCATCCCAGGAATACTTGGGGATACAAACAATCAGTGGCAGAAGACAGAGGAAATCTGGGTCTTGATAAAAATGTAAGGAAATGTAATGCAGTGTGGAACTTAGGTTACATTTTATCCATATATTTATTTAATGTATGAATTAAAACTCCTATCTGAGCTCTTCATACACTTGTTTTCAGGACTGAGAAGCAGATCTTATCCTTGCCTGAAGTACTAATCATTGAGTGAATGACGTATCATGGCTAAAATCAAATCTACTCAGCTCTAGGGGGAAGATAGAACAACTCACACTGGCTTGCACATTGTGTTGGAAGAGGTAGATTAAAAAAAATAACGAAGGCAAGTCAGTGTTTATTACTCATAAGTAATGCTGTATTAATCTATAGGAAAGCACTTCTAATGTCTCTTTAGGACACCAAACACTGACTCACTCTACTCCTAAATACATTTAAAATTTTAAAAAGGGAACTACATTTTACAAGAAGAAGAAAATGAGACGTTAGGTAATCACACCATACTGTCATCCCTTCAGGAATATGCTGTATAAAGGATTTGCCTTAAGTAGAAACCACATTATTTCAAATGATTCCCTCAAAGCCAGATGTGGTAGCTCAAACTTATGATTCTAGCTTGATAAGAGTCTTGCTAAGAGTTTGAGTTCATTTCCCAATAAATTCCTGACTAGCCTGGGCTACAGAGTGAAATCCTGTCTCAAAAAAATCTAAAACCAAATGAGGTTTTTTTTTTTGTTTTGTTTTTGTTTTTGAGTAATAATAAAATATTTTCCAAGCTCTCCTTCTTGCCGGGAACACCTGTCACTGAGTCTTCCACTCAGGTGGAATCAGGAGCATCAAATCCACAGCTGCTCAAGAACAGATTTTTAAAAAAATGATTATAAAAAATTTACTCTCTTCACCAGACAGTCTTTGTTGTAAAAACATGTCCCTTTCCCCTTCCTGTAATCTTTCCCTTATCCTCTGTAGCCATCAAGTCATGGTCAGGGGATACCTTCATCTATGAGAGAAAAATGTGTTTACAAAATGCTTCACCCATGTGGATTTCTTATCTGTAAATTTGCATTTGGGATTTACAGCCCTGGGAGCATTCTTTTTAGTCAAAAAAGTCATTGCTTTCACTAAAAATTTCTAGTGTGCAATCCACTAATTGAAGGAGTATCACTGTTTGATACATTAAAATACTGAGCAGCTGTGATAGAAATAAGATTCCAAAAGAATGGGATATGGTAAAGTGGCTTGTTGTAGTGGGTAGCCATTCCAGCTTTGATCTGGAAGTTCCAACCTCCATTGAGACTTCGGCAACTGTCACGCCTACAAGGCCGGGCCAAGGGAGGCGCCTGGAGACCCGAGATCTGGATCTGCGAGTGCTCTCTCGGTTCCGGGACCCTGGATGGTGGAGGTGGGCCAAGCAGAGCTCCAAAGACCACCGCTGGACTGCGATACACCTTCCCCAGACCCCGCGACCTACCTATCCCTTGCTTTTACATGCTACAGCTTGTTGTGTAAAAGGAGCTGGAACATGGTGCATATCTACTGTGGGTATCATCTCCCCAAGGTGGCTGAGACAGGAGATTGTAAAGTATTTGTGGCCAAATGTGGTTAATATATTTTGTACCCTAATAAACTTATCTGGGGGTCAGAGAACAGAACAGCCACTAATTAGACATAGAGGCCAGACAGTGGTGGCACATGCCTTCAATCCCATCACTTGGAAGGCAGAGATCCATCTGGATTTCTGTGAGTTCAAGGCAACACTGAGAACAGAGTCAGGCATGGTGGCACACACCTTTAATCCTAGCACTTGAGATCTGATGCCTTTGCTTTAGAAGGACACGTGCCTTTAATCCCAGGAAGTGATGGCAGAAAGCAGAAAGGTATATAAGGTGTGAAGTTCAGAAACTAGAGGCTTTTTTTTTTTAAATTTTATAATTTAATTTAATTTTACATATCAGCCACAGATTCCCCTGTCCTCCCTCCTCCTGACCCCCCCCCCCCCCCCCGGCCCGCCTTCCCCCCAATTCACCTCATTCTCATCTCCTCCAGGGCAAGGACTCCCTTGGGGATTCAGCTCAGCCTGGTAGATTCAATTGAGGCAGGTCCAGTCCCCTCCTCCCTTCACCCAGCCTGAGCAAAGTGTCCCAGCACAGGCCCCAGGCCCCAGGTGGAGCTCCTGGAGTCCAATCAGAGAGAGAGGAGGGATTGTATGAGCGAGAGATGTCGAGACCATGATTGGAAAAAGCACAGGGACAAATAGCCAAACTAGTGGAAACACATGAACAGGATCAGCTGAGGAGTTAGTGAGGTGAAGTTGGTTGTGGCTTGTTCTGTCTCTCTGATCTTTCAGTTTTCACCCCAATAACTAGCTCCAGGTTTTTTATTAATAAGATCGTTTAGCAATTTGTGTTACAGCCAAATGTCCAGGGACTACTGACAAGATTTCTCTGGACAGAAAACCCCTTCCTCCCCATTATTTTCTTTCCTGAAGTCCACCAACCTTTCTTTCAAGTTTAGTACTATATAAATGCAAGCAGGAAGAAAAGAAAAAACCTAATTTTCTCTTTGCTTGATACTGTATATCAAGGCATTTGCTAGCACCTATGTCATAGGTACTGATACTGAGACCACAGGTTTAATACAATTATGAGTTTCAACCTACTCTTTATATTTTTCCATGGAAGTTAAATACAGTTCACAAGTATTAAGTTGCTGCAAAAAAATGAATTGTACAAGAAGGGTCACAGTTTCAAAAAAACACATGCCTAAAATTATTTCTGAAAGTGAAGCCTGCATTGATTTTTAAGTAGCTTTATTTCTTCTTCAAAAATGCTGTGGAAAATGTCAATTGGTTTTCTGTGTTATATTTTACTTTGCAAAATAATGCTGATATGAAAAAAGTCATCACAATTGCCTAAAGTTCTGTGAAATAATGATGTGGTGTGGCTTCTCGCTAATGGTCCCAGTATATTTGTAAATCAGAAGAATTATTCTAGAAGTTGTTACATAAATATCAGCAGGGCAGATTTCTTTCATTTATTTTGCATAATTACATTCAAAATGGATAGTTCCAGCGTTCTAAAGCCAATACAACCGCCTGCAGAAGGATGTCTTTTTATATTCATAGAAACATCAGCATATTGCAAAGACACGTCTTGGTAGGTCAAAAATTATTCTGGATATCTACTTACCATCACAAATGAGAATTAGGCAAAAGAGATTACTGTATGGAGAGAAAAGCAAAATGGCACTTGAGCAACAGACAGCATCCTCTGGATGTCTGAAATTCATGCTTCTGTGGGCTTTCATTGTTCATTTGCAAAAGAAATAGGAGGTCTGGTCCTGTGAAAGATATTTGCAAGGCATCTAAGGATGAAATTTAAGACTGACTTACAACCCAAACTGAAAATGCATTTGAAAACTCTGTACTTTTCATCCAGGTCTATTGTATTAGTATGAATGATGCCAACCAATATGGGGAAAGGTCAATCAACAATTCTATACTTGAAGCAAGGTTTTAATTTCTCTTGAACTAAAAAGCCAATATCATAAAATCCAATACTCTACTTGCTATCAATTTCCATCTTGATATTCTTCAAAAGAAAACAACAGATCATCAAATCTAAATTGGATAGTTCATGAAAAAACAAAAACGTGTTTTTGTAGTGGGTAGCCATTCCAGCTTTGACCTGGAAGTACCACCTACTTTTAGGCTTCGGTAACTGTTACGACTAAAAGGCGGAGCCGAGAGGGAACTCCTTAAGACCCAAGATCTAGATGGGCAAGCTCTCTTTGTTCCTGGGTCCTGGACGCTGGAGGTAGACCGAGCAGAGTTCTCCAGAGAACACTGCTGGACTGCGCTACACCTTTCCCAGACCCTGTAACCTATCCCTTCACTTGTAAGTTACCCCACAAAATAAACCTCCCTTTTAACTATGTGAAGTTGCCTTAATATTTAAACCAATGTTTCTCTAAATCAAATGTATAGTGTTTTAAATAAACATGAAGTTCTATTAATATTTTCACAACAAATGTTGCCTGGAGATAGGTAGGGAGTGAATTTGTGCCCTGACACACTTATTTGAATATGTTGATGACAAGGCTTGATGAACATTTCCAAAAGTGTCCTATATCCTTTTCCTGGCTCTAATAATTTTCAGAACACTGTCATTCAGTTTTCTGATCAACTCTTGGTGTGGTAAGCTCACTTTCCAATTTTAGGCTGAAATGTATTCCTTTTCCAGCATATGCTGTGTCTGTCATGGTGAAGCTGGCTTCTTGTTGAAGGCTTATAATGACTGATACTTGGGAGGCACCTGAAAATCTTCCTCATGCTAACTCTAAGAAACATCTCAGAATGTGGAAAAGTCAGACTCTTCATATAATTTTACTACTACATGAAAGTGATCAGATGAAGATTAAATGGCAGGAAATTCTTCTCTTCTGAAATGAGGTAAACAATACTGCACATAGCTGGTTCACTCAGTGAAGAGAAACAGTAACTTTAACATTGAGGTATTCTTCTGCTATCACAATTTCAGTTTAACAAGTTCTTCTACAGTAGGTTCCAGAGATATATTCTCAAGAATAAGGACATCTTTGCTAATCTTCCTGTTCCAATGCTTCAGGCTAAGAGTTTATGTACCCTGCATCATCTAAACAAAATATCATTCTGATTATACTGTAGGTAGTTCCTCCCAAGAAATACTTAGAAATGTTTCACACACATAGATATGTAAACATATATATGCATATATATATATATATATATATATATATATATATAGAGAGAGAGAGAGAGAGAGAGAGAGAGAGAGATTCACAAAGGGTATAGATAGTGAAGAAGAGCTGAAGTTGAATATGCCCCCAGTAAGAAAATATGATCCATTTGCTCACATCTGCCATTACTAGCAAAACTCAATATTTATGATGCAGGGTGATGGTTTATTTCACTTCATGCCCATAGGAAGTTCCACTGAAACATGTTTTGTGAATTACCACACCCCATCTTCTTAAGATTACCAACTATATCTCTCAAAGAATATTATGGGTAATAATATTATGGGTAACACTCTCAAAGAATAACCACAAATGAGTCTATCTTCATCTTTCTCTATTTACTATTCCCTTGATCAACAGATGCTAATAAAGACACAGCCGTTGAAGGCATTGTCCACACAGTAGTTAGAGAAACTCACTAATACTAACCGAAAAGCTTCTTGAGTTACAACCTCAGAAGGGCAGGCAATACTGTCATGAATTCTTCATGATATACTTTATCTTTATGGTTAGTCGGGTTGATTTCCTGCACTTAAACAGAAAAGGCATATGGCCCACATTCTTCTCACGTGAACAAAAAGAAAACATTATTTATATGGCAGCACCACTGTTCACACCATTTCTACAAGCTTCCTTTCTTAAGAGTACACAGAACAATTTTGTTTCATTCTATTTTTCTTGACACAAATATGGAAAGGGGTGTATGCAGAAACCCACATACATAGAGGCCTGGTATCTCAACATGGAAGGAATTATCTATGATGTTAGCTTTCAACACAAAATTGTAAGTAATGTGATGTTTACTAAACAATAGTTCATAACCTTTGAGCATAAATATTGTCATTAGGCCTCTTGAGAGATCCATTTATCTACTTTATATTAGATTAATTATATATAATTACAAATTTATAAAGAATAGTTATTATTAAATTGCCAATTTCATTGAATAGTTCTGTTAGTAATTGATACTGTATTCTTATATATTTACTAGTGGTACTAAATAACTAAAATCTATATTGGATTATGCTGTGTATTTTAACTTTATATCATGTAAATACTTTCAGACTAGCTGTGACAGAGCCAAGAAGCAAGTATCATATTATTTTTCATTATTATAATTTTATGTGATTTAGGATATAACCTATAATTCAGGACTCCACAATTATTTGGAAAAGGCAACCTGTCAATTAGAACAGAAAAACTGTACTTACTCTATGTCTTTTATATTTCTAGTTTATAAAAATATTCAATAGAAATATTTGTACAGTGTTGCAAAGATATATGAGAAGGATGTGTTTTAAGCCTTTAAATACAGGTGAGAAAAATCAGAGGGATGAGTACCATCAATAAAGATACTCTGAAACAAATTGTATTATCCAGAACACACAATGTTAGGTAGGAGTGTGGACACAAAGTATGGAGGTATTTATACTTTAAATTTTATAAATATATTTTAGTTCTTCAATAAGCTATCCATATATACCCAGGTATACATGTAAAACATAAAACCATGTTCAATTTAATTCTAAATTCTCCCAGCTTAAGTCAATAATTTATTGCAAGATTCTAATAAAAGTAACTATCTTATGAAATTTTGAAAATAAATATCCTGGGTGAGTTTAATGGTTAGATTTTTAATTTTGAACCATCAGTGAAATATAATGTATTCTAACAAAATTTCATCTCCTGATAAAAGATAAGCTATTTTTACTCATTTAGATCTATGATAGCTCATAAAAGGCTATGCTATACTGGAGCACACTGTCCTCAGATACAGTAGGAATGGACCACATGAGAGGTAGAACACGAAGCAGCCAGTCCCAGCACCCAACAAGGGACTGTGCAAAACTCAAGCTTTGCCTGACATTCCCGAAAATGTCAGGTATTTTTGGTAAGAAGCAATTTCACACAAGCCACCAACCATTATGCTGTTGCTTTCTCCTTCGTTCTATCGTGACAATAAGGTTTCCCTTTATCAGCTCTCTCTCATTAGAACTTGAAAGTGCTTTGTCTTCAAACATGTGAAATACAAGATTATGCTCTGTTAAGTCCTTAGAAAATTTGCTTTAAAATTTAAAAATTTTCACTCAGGAAGCTTCCCTTTCCAGCCAAGGTGCAGTGATTGAGACCAGAATTATTATTTGCATGGAGAATGGGAGAAAGATGTAGGAATTGAATTTAAGGAAATGTGGTGAAGTGATTTCTCAAAGTAAAGTGAATCTTAAAAAGTCCCCTAATTCAGCACCCTGTAAGAGTTGCTAGGCTGAACCTAAAGTAGGGGAACAAGGCCAAGCCCAATTTATGCCCTGAGTTATGGAGGTTTGCCTTTCCAAGAGTACGAGGCAATTAAGGAAGTCAGGGATGGCAAAAGAAAGGAACCCCCGCAAGTCTGGTGCACGTTCCCCTCAAGCATTTGGCAAAGCAGTGATCCATGTGTAAAGGCAGAGAGACTCGCTGTGGAAAGGGAAGGAATGGTTCAAAAGGAATGATTGCATGCACAATACCCAGTGCTCAATCGGAAGTGGAAAGGCGCCCATACACATCAGGCAGTCTGCAATAAACCTTAAAAGTCACAGGTCACTTTTCCAGCACACAAGAAGTCCCATTTTCTAACCAAATATATAGTACAATGCTGAACAAGTGTGAACTACGTACTGAACATGTATTTTCTTCTCAGCTACTAACTATTCCAAAGTATGTGTGTGTATATATATATATATATTCAAGTTTAATTCTTTGAACATAGATAATACTGCAGATACTCATTAATGAAAATTCAAATCAATAAAATTACCACCTCTGATCTAGTACAAAAATCTTTGTATCTTTCTCAGTAGCTTCAGGAGTGATTACACTGAATATTATTCAGGAGATTCACGTTTTCACTATCAGTTGCTTCCTTCCCTCGCTCTCTCCTTCCCTTCTTTCTGTCCTTCCTGTCTTCCTTTCTTCCTTCTTCCCCCTTCTGTCTTTCCTTCCTTCTGTCACTTCCTTCCCTTCCTTCTTTCCTTTCTTCCTTACTTCATCTTTTATTATTTTTCATTTTTAGATAGAGTCTTTCTATGTAACCCAGGCTGGTCTTACACTGATGTTCTTCCTGCCTCAGACTCCAGAGTGCAAGCACTATTATAACTGGCCCCAGCCACTCTCCTCTTCTGTTCCTCCTCCGCTTTGAATGAATGATCAATTATAGCTCTGCTAACTTAAAAGGGTGTGCTAATCAGTTGAACACATACATGTCCAAGCAAAGTTATAATTCTGAGGAATCGCTTAGTTGCTCTCAAAATTGCCCATATCTATATCTATCTAATATATCTATCTATATATATATATAATACATATATATATTATATATATAATGCTGAAATCTTAGATTATGTTTAATCACATCATCACTACATGTAATTTTTATGATTTATAGAATAGCTACTACTAGTACACTAAAATCCCCCAGTTCCTTTGGAAATGAAGTAATATGATCTAAAAGAATGGCATGGAAATACAAAATAAAAAAGCATGACCCAGGTTTGGGTCCTTGTTTAAAAGGACGGACATGTATTTGTTTGTTTTTTAAATTATTATTTATTTTATTACAAATAGATTTGTTTCACATAATATGTCCTGTTTATGGTTTCCCCTCTTCTCCTCCCTCTAGTGCTCCCAGTTCTGCCCCCTCCCATATCCCCCCATCTGGATTCACTTCCTTTCAGTCTCTCCTTAGAAAATAAATAGGTTTCTAAGGGGTAATAATAAAATAAAATAAGATAAAACACAAACTAACACATCAGAATTGGACAAAACAAACAAACAGAAGTGAAAGAGCCCAAGAGAAGACACAAAAAGAGTATCCCATAAGAACACTAAACTGGAAGGCAAAATATTGTATACACAGAGGACCTGGTGCAGACCTGTGCAGGCTATGTGTATGCTGTCTCAGTCTCTGTGAGTTTATATGAGCTTTGCTCCTGTTGATTTAGAGAACCTTGTTTTCTTAGTGTCTTCTATCTCCTCTGGTTCTTACACTGTTTCAAACTCCTCTGTGAGGCTCCTTGAGCAATGAATGGAAGGAGTGATGGAGAAATCCCATTTAGGACTGTGTTCTACAGTCTCTCTCTCTCTCTCTCTCTCTCTCTCTCTCTCTCTCTCTCTGTCTCTCTCTCTCTGCAAGGTCTGGCTGTGGGTCTCTATATTTGTTAGCACCTTCTACAGGAGGAAGGTCTTCTGATGATGCTGAAGAAGGCATGGATCTATGTGTATAACAGGATATCATTAGCAGTCAATTTATTACTATGTTTTGTTATTGTTTTTGTCATTGTTGTTTTTAGACCAACATGAGACATGAATTGCTAAATGGTCGTATAAATAAAAAACCCGGAGCCAAATATTGGGGTGAAAGCTGAAAGATCAGAGAAACAGAGCAAGCCAGTTACAAGTTCTTACCTCTACGAAATCCTCAGTCTCAAGAAAATGAGTTCATGTTTCCTCAGGCCTTAAATACCTTTCTCTGCCCAGACATCAATTCCTGAGATTAAAGGCTGTGTGCTTCCCAGTGCTGGGATTAAAAGTGTGTGCCACCACTGCCTAGCTGTTTCCAAAAATGGCCTTGAATTCACAGAGATCCAGATGGCTCTCTGACTCCTGAGTGACAGGATTAAGGGTGTGTGCCACCACTGTCTGGCCTCTATGTCTAAACTAGTGGCTGGCTCTATCCTCTGATCCCCATCCCCAGATAAGTTTATTAGGGTACACAATATATCACCACACCAATAAGTATTTGGTTTTCTCCTATATCTTTGGGCAATGTGGTGCCTGGTTCTTTATCACCCAAGCAATGTTGGGCATGGGTTCCATCTCATGAGGTGGGCCTTAAGTCAAATCATTTATTGCTTGATGACTCCCAGAAGCTTTGTGCCACCATTGCCCTAGCCTATCTTGCAGGTAGAAACACATTGTAGAACAAGGGGTTTGTGGCTGGGTTAATATTTTCATTTCTCCTTTGGTAGGATTCATGGTACTTCCCTGGACCAAAGACACTCAAACATAGGAGTGAAGGCTCCATGTAGGTACCAGTTTGACCTCTCCAAGTTCAATGAGTTGTGGAGGTGTTGTCTTTAGCAATTGGGAGTTGTTGTCAGTTTGTGGAGAGCAAACTAGAGTCTTATCAACAGCCTGAATTTTTCGGGTTCCCATGGGGGGGAGGTTTCCTTCGGCAAGCAACTCAATTAGGTGTACCCAATCCCAGTACTGGAAGCTTCCTTTGGTGACAAGTGACGGACAATTATCTTCAGAGGAAAAAA
Organism: Peromyscus eremicus; assembly: GCF_949786415.1. Classification (NCBI taxonomy): domain Eukaryota; kingdom Metazoa; phylum Chordata; class Mammalia; order Rodentia; family Cricetidae; genus Peromyscus; species Peromyscus eremicus. The sequence goes on from NC_081423.1 coordinate 21,520,063, forward strand.
ATTAACATAGATCTCTTTAATGATCTTCAGTACCTCTAGTACTTCTTTTACTAGCTTGCATCTCTCTCTCTCTCACCATAATATTTATTTGTTCGGGTGTATACATATGTATATATATACATGAATATGACCCCTATCATCACACATTTAATTCTCTTTTCAAGAGATCAATATATTTATTTGAAATACTGTACTCTTTGACATAATTTTCCTATGTAAATAAATACAGGTCACCAGATAGCTTGGGTTAGATAATTTAAGGGTGCCTATAGATTCAATGAGCTTTTATTGGATCATTTTGTTATATTTTTATTTTCACCACTTCACTTTGTATGAGAATATGATCACTGTGGAAGGGATGTAGCCAGGGATCCCCTACAAGGGAAGAGCTTGGTTAAGAGCAGAAACAATTGATATGAGGAAATTGAATCACAGGGAGCCAGAAACCAGGATCTTTGTGAGTCATGTCAACACCTCACAGCAGCAAAAATCAAATTTGATGTTTCAATTACACAAGTCAATGGATGCTAAATATTCTTTTGCTCACAATGAAGGGAAGCCACTCTGACAGAGGAGTATTGGATGCCTCCATGGATTCTAAAAGCTTTGAACTTGTAAGAGGTACTTAAGAATCTGTCAGAAACATAGATTTTTCATCTTTAACTACCATGACTTTGGTCCACTTGGGAAAGGAGTGAGGCAGGAAGAAAACCTCTTGGGTTTACTTTTGAACATGTCCTCAATTAGTCTATTAGTAGTTGACTATATATCAAATATTGGGTAAAACCATGGTAATGCCGTCCTACTTTAATTTTCAGAATTGACTAAAATCTCTACTCATAAGACATTTGAGATTAATATTAAAGCTGAAGCAAAAATCATTCAAATTTATGTTCCTTGATCACATAGTTATTATTTTGTGTATGTGTGTGTATAATGTGTATATGGGAGCATATTTATGTGTGAGCATGTACATGTGGAGGTCAGAGAACAGGCTTGGATAATGACCTTTGCCTTCTACCTTATTTTTGAGTCAGTGTCTCTCATTGTTTGGTATTCTGCTGAATAATTCAGGCTCATGAGTTTCCAAGGGATTTGGTTGTCTCCACCTCCCATCTCACTTAAGAGTTCTGGAATTATAAACAAATCCCTCCCCTCAGGGTCAAGAAACACTGTGAAAGATGAGGCCAAAATAATGAGGGTCCTGAGTGGGTCTTTGATTGTAGTGCTTTCTCTTTGGTTCTTTTCCTTCTGTTGGTTTGTCTTGTCCAATTTCAATGTGTTAGTTTTTGTTTTATCTTATTTTATTTTGTTATGTTAAAAATAAAGAAGGAAGGAAAACCAAACCATTAGGGTAGGAAGGAAGGAAAGAAAGAAGGAAGGAAGGAAAGAAGGAACAAATGAATGCATGAATGAAAGAAAGAAAGAAAACCAAGCTACTAGGGTAAAGGTTAACAGCTGAATTGTCATTTATATATGCTCAGAGAGGGAAAAATCAGTTTTATCCAATGTGGAAGCCCAAAGAGGTTTCCTAAGGGAATCTAAGCTTGCTTTACCCAGCAGGACTGCATAAGAGGATGACTGGACCACAGACCTGGATAAAAGGTGTTTGGAAGGGTCTATACTTGGTTATATCTAGCAAGGAGGAGACCTTTTGCCTTGCCCTTTGGCATTGTTATAGATAGACCTTTTGAATTAAGTTGTGGGCCCACGGATAAATATCCAGGCCCTCCAGAGGCTCTCCTGTGTTTCTATCTGTCTCTCTCCCCTCTATATTTCTATCTAAATCTCTTATCCCTCACTCCTCAAGAGTAACCTGGGGATAAAGGTGGGGGCTGGTCCCCCACACTCCAACAGAGTAAAATTGGAACCACTTCAGGTCAGGTCTAGAGTTCTGGTGTAGTTGACCAACATATAGTGGACTCCATAGTTTCTTTGTTTTTTCTTCTTCCTTCCTTCCTTCCTTCCTTTCTTTCTTTCTTTCTTTCTTTCTTTCTTTCTTTCTTTCTTTCTTTCCTTCATTCATTTATTTATTTATTTGACAACCTGATGTGGCAGTTTCTCCTCTCTTCTTTCCTCCAAGCTCTTCCCCACAACTCCCTTCCCCTCCCATTTGCCTCCCCCCATCTACTCCTCCTCTGTTTCTTCTATTCAGAAAAGGGCAGGTCTCCTACAGATATTGGCAAAACATGACATATTAAGTTGTAGTAAGCTGGGTAGGGAGGGAGGGGGAATATGACGTGGGTCTGGAACAACTTGAGGGAGGAGAAGAATATGATAAAAATATATGTAAATGTAAATAATAAAATATAATAAAAAAGAAAAAATCAATCCCATCTTTCAAATGGCATCCTTTTAAAGAGTTTATAAATGATTACAGTGGTTCTCAACCTGTAGGTCTTGAACCTTTTGACAAAACTCTACTTCCAAAAATATTTACACTATGATTCATTACAATAGCAAAATTATAGTTATGAACTAACAACAAAAATAATTTTATGGTTGGGGGCTGGTCAATGCAACATGAGGAACTGTGTTAAAGGGTCACAGCATTAGGAAGTTTGAAAACCACTGGATTAGAATTAGCTTGCGGATTGGTTTAAAGCAAAGAATCTATGGCACCATCCCATCCCATTTTTTTGTTTTTATTTTTTTAGTTAAGAAATTTTTTATTCATTTTACATACCAACCACAGATCCTTCTCTCTTCCCTCCTTCTGTCCCTCCCACCAGCCTTCTCATCCCAACCTATGCCCCATTCCATCCCCCGAAAAGGTAAGGCCTTCCATGGGGAGTCAGCAGAGCCTGGTACATTGAGTTAAGGAAGGTCCAAGCCCCTCCCCCTGTATCAAGGCTGTGCAAGGTGTCCCACCATAGGTTGTGGGCTCCAAAAAGCCTGCTCACACACCAGGGATGGATCCTAATCCTACTGCCAGAGGGGTGCCTTAAGCAGATCAAGCTAGGCCTCATTTATGCAGAGGGCATAGTTCAGTTCCATGGAGGCTCCACAGCTGTTGGTCTAATGTTCACGAGTACCCACTAGTTTGGTTTGTTTGTCTCTGTAGGTTTCCCCATCATGATCTTGATGTCCCTTTCTCATAGAATCCCTCTTCTCTCTCTTTGACTGGACTCCTGGAGCTTGGCCTGGTGCTTGCCTGTGGATGTCTGTATCTACTTCCATCAGGTACTGGAGAAAGGCTCTATGATGACAGTTAGGGTATTCACCAATCTGATTACTGAGGTAAGCCAGCTCAGGCACCCTCTCCACTATTGTTAGTAGTCTAAGCTGGGGTCATCCTTGTGGATTCCTGGAAACTTCCCTAGTACCAGGTTTCTCTCTATCCCCATGCTGTCTTCCTCTATCAAGGTATCTCTTTCATTGCTCTCTCACTCTGCCCCTGTTCCAGCTCTATCATCCTGTTCCCTTTGTAATTTAATTGCAATATTTCTTCCTTGCCTTCTCTCCTGCAAACCCTCCCATATAACTCTCCTCCATCTCCTTCAGATTCATGGCTTCTTTTTCCATTGTTATTAAAACCATATAGGTAATTTGTGTATGTATATGTATTGATGCATCTAATACTCATCTCTCAGAGGGGCTTTCTTTAGTTGTGAGCAACAGAATAATCAGCATTTATTGGCTTGTGCAATTAAAACATGTTCGGTTTATATAATATTACTCTTATGTATGTTTTCAGGGTTGACTGGCCCTGAAACACCAAATTTGTGTACTTCCACTGGGGAAGACCACCTCTCCAGCTCTCAGCTTCATTCAGTCTCCTGTTTGTCTAGGATAGAGGACTCGTGGGCTTTTCTCCGTCCACTCCAGCATGTTCATTGGTATCATCCTAGTTTAGCTCACATTTTGGGAGGTCATATTGCTGAGACTTAATCTGACAGCAAATGTCCTCATCCTCTGGTTCTTATAATCTGTCCACACAATGTAGGACCTTTCTTTAGAAGCAAGCAGTATTCTTTGAGTATAGACTCTGTTAGAAATTCACTGAATAAAACAGGTTAAACAAAATACATATAAAAAAAGCTATGAAGAAATTGATAAACCATGGAGGAAAGAAAAATGGACAAACAGAAATCCCCTACACTGGATTAAGGGAGGTACATCATCAGAGTAATATTTCTATAATCAAATTTGCTTTCCAAACTGCTTTTCCTTGACAACATCAATACAATGCTTTCTTGGTAACTGCAAAACAAAACAAAATAAAACACCCCTACTTTGTCAACTGGACAAAAGTAGTGACCCACCAAATTGAGAAAGGAGATCTATGAATTAATTTACCTAATATCATCTGTTCCTGTTACCAGAATATTTTGTGGGTTTTTTGTTTTGTTTTGTTTTGTTTTGGTATGGTTTTTTTTTTTTGTTTGTTTGTTTGGTTTCGTTTGGTTTGGTTTACTTTCATGAGAGCTCTGATTCAAATTTCCTTTGTGATCAAATGTTGTATGGCTATCATCCTTTCAAACTACAAACCTATATTTTCTGATTTAAACACTATATACTTTTTTCAGTTACATTTAACTACTTCAATCTATTGATAGTGCAGGGAGCAATTTGAAGACTTAAGTGACAAGACATGAAAGTAGGTAAGATAACTCTAAGAAGCTGATGTTTATGAAATTTATCAATTTGGGTGGCATAAATGAACAAGTCTGTTGCTAAAATAGTTGTATTCTTTCCAGAAGATCTCCTCTAAATTAGGAATGATATTTGTATAATCCAAATCACTCATATATTGATCTATTTAGCCTACCTAATGAGGTTTGAGAAGCAAATAAGACAACTTCTTGGTCTGAGGGAATCCAGCCTAGTTGACAGGAGGCAAGAAAACAAACACTATAAGAAGTCCAGTGACGGGGTACCTATGTGGTATTGAATGTACTTGTGTTAGCACAGGTGTGTTCTTTTGGATCATAAGAATTTCTTAGAGAGAATACAGCCTCTGTATTAACAGGGTAGAATTAAAATGACATCATTTTATAGGACAAAGAATTTCATATGAAGAGAACTTTTATAACACTAAATGTTCATATATATGTGGGTCATATGTGTGTGTGTGTGTGTGTGTGTGTGTGTGTGTGTGTGTGTGTGTTCAGAAAAATGACTAAGTATAGTACACTTAGGTAACAGAATTTTCCTTACATATTTTGAGTCTACCTTTTGTAACATGGTAGGAGAAAGAAAAGGTATGAAGGGTTTTCACAGTGGCCAGATTAGAAAGACCTTGACATTCTTTTGGATTTTCTAAAGAGTGATATGGGGAGCCTGGGGAAAAAGAACAAAGAGAAAATGATATTATTGAGCATTTATACCTTATCATCAATCATATAGCTCCAATAAATATATTGTGGTAACTGAACCTCACAAGTTTCTTATGAGAGAAACTGGACCTCGAAAAATGAATAATACTGTCTCCTGTCCCTCATCCAATTAGTACTTCATTTGATATTTAAAAACATTACTTGACACTCAGAGACAGTAAAAATATTTTTCCAATATATTGCAAAGGAATGATGTTGTTCTACTAGTGAGGTGTACTTGGGAAGGTTTAATTGAAAAGTGAACAAGATAAGAAAGGAGAAAAAGGTACGAAAATAGACTGGTCAAAGTTCAAAATTAAGTGGAAGAAAATATTTACAGTGAGTTCAGAGCAGAATACAAGAATTCTACAAATACAGAAACAAGGAAAACTAGGCAAGAGAATACAGAATAGCTAGGCTTCTAGGATTACTTTTAAGGTGATAGGTCCAGGGAGTAGGAAGAAATGAGATGGGGCCTAGGCTACCACTTAACTCGTCCATTAAAAGAGAACAGAGACACAATGTGTGGGAAGGACTTTGTAGCTGAAGTTTTCTCCAGTCCTGCCTGGCCCAAGATCAGGACAAATCTCTCTGTCCTGTAGCCGCTCAGACCCAACCGAGTAAACACACAGAGACTTATATTGCTTACAAACTGTATGGCCGTGGCAGGCTTCTTCTTATCTATTTCTTCTATCTTAAATTAACCCATTTCTGTTAATCTGTATGTTGCCACGTGTTCCGTGGCTTTACCTGCTGCCTTTACATGTTGCTCCCTGGATGGCAGGCTGACATCTCCTCCCACTTTGCCTTCTTGTTCTCCCAATTCTCCTCTCTGCTAGTCCTGCCTATACTTCCTGCCTGGCTACTGGCCAATCGGTGTTTTATTTAAAAATCAATCATCCACAGCAGGACTTACAACCTTGAATGACAGATTTTTAATCAAGGCTTCAACTTCTACATGATACCTCATCATACTAAAAATTGAAAGGATATCTTATTTTCTCTCTTAGCTGTTCTTTCAATTCATGGTACAAGCCATCAGTTTATTATTTCCCAAAACTAAGTTCTCATGTTTCCACTTTTCTCTACTTAAGGTTTTCTAACCTCACTTCTTGAGTGATGTGTGGGTCATACTCATTGGGAAAAAACACAGTATGGGTAACTTAAAAATTCCTAGTCTCCCAATATGCTCTCAAGTGGCCTGTTTTCCCTCGAAATGCATTGATGAATATCAGAATCCTTTTCTTTTCCATGTTCTAAATTCCAGCTTATCTACTTAAAGAGCCTTTTTTGGGGGAATGGGGGTATGCTGTTTTCTAAAATCTTAGTGACAGCAGGACACATATTTCTTTTATCACTTTAGATCTCCCTCAAAATAAAAGTATTTTCATTATCTCCTTGACATTAAACAAAACAATTTTCTTTAAGTTCTTTTAGTTTCAGCCTTGACAAAGTGTGTGGGATGATTGGGAACTCCTGATGAGAGCTGGGTTTTTTGTTGTTGTTTTTCTTGAAACAACAGCTGTCCGTTTATGGTTCTTTTCTTGTACATCTACCACCAAAACACAAATAAGATCAACCTTTTTCTTTGTGTTGCAATGATATAGGATGGAACCACATACTATTAAATAAAGTTCTGAATTCTTAAAGATGGCATCTGGGAGCTTCCGGATTGGCCCCCTCCGCCTCTCTAGTTTCTGCTCCAGTTACTTGTTCAAATGGACTCTACGTTACCAGCTTCAAGGTGGCCATAATTTTTCTCATGTCATGTGCTTTTCAAAAGGTGTGTTCTCTGCACATTTCCTGTTCAGGTAACATACAAACATTCATCCTAAGATGTTTATCCCACTGGCATTTCATTCTTAGCTAATAACATCCAGTCTGAATACTCATTGTCATTTTATTCCACAGTTTGCATTGATTCTTCTAAGTGCAGGGTAAACAACCATATATTCTAGTATCATTTCAGAATTCACCTTATTGTGTTATCTTGTATGGGGCAATCTTCTACTTCAATATAACTTTGCACTGGTATCTACTCTACCTCTTCTCATGCTATATTATGGCTCAGTTTCCTAGGCCTGGATTCTGGTATATCTTTGAATTCTTTGGAAAGTATTTTGACGCTATGTTTTTACTGTAATGGTAGAGTAACCAAACGAAATTTAGCCATATTTGAAGTAATTAAGTTGAGTATGTATAGCTACATACTATAGCATTACTGAAATGCTAGCTTGCATTTACATTTTAATTATGTTAGACATGTCATATTAATTTTTATTGTGAGTTGATGAGAAAATGACACAGGGTAGATTTGAAACATGCATGACATATTTCTCCCAAGTTCAGGTCTAACAGTCATTCCTGATATGCCATGGGAAGAAGAATTCACAAAAGCAAAGGAACTATAAGATGTAAGAGTGCAGACTCATTTTAACCTTTATGCAAGAGTCAGTCATAAGCAATTTGTTAGCTGATGCTGTACTTCTTTATGTACTTCTGTAGTAATAAGCAAGGCAAACTTATGGGAAACCTCTGAACCATCTTTATTTTATCTCTGAAAAAAATTTATTTTCCCTTTAAAATGAATTTTAAACTATACAAGTTTGAGATATAACATGGCAAAATTTTGATGATTTTCTTCACATTATTTTAGGCAAACTAAGATAAAAGAAAAGGAGAAACTTATTTTGTTATCAATATATTCTTTGAGATAGCGTGATCCTAGTAATAAAATGAGGAGTGAATGAATTCGAATAATAGAAACACTTTCTCAAATTGTGACAAGGAGATAGAATTGACTGTTTGAAGCATTTTAAGTATATAGTTAATTAGTATAATGATATAAATATATTGTATACTATATATATTAATTATATATCAGTATAGATTGCTGTGGGATGGTCTGTACGTCAAATATGTTGCTGATTGGTCAATAAATAAATCACTGATTGGCCATTGGCTAGGCAGGAAGTATAGGCGGGACAAGGAGAAGAATTCTGGGAAGTGGAAGGCTGAGTCAGAGACACTGCCAGCCACCGCCATGACAAGCCGCATGGGAAGATCCCGGTAAGCCACGAGCCATGTGGCAAAGTAAAGATTAACAAAAATGGGCTAAATATAAGAGTAAGAGCTAGACAATGACAGGCCTGAGCTAATGGCCAAGCAGTTTAAATAATGTAAGAGTTTGTATGTTTATTTTATAAGTGGGCTCTGGGACTGGCGGGACTTGGTGGCGGGAGCTGGAGAAAAGTTCTCCAGCAACAAATGGTGCCCAACGTGTTGGCAAGAGTTTCCACCTAAAACCTGAGTGAAAAGATTCTAAAACGGAGCTAAAAACAGCTCCTAGTTGTCTCTTTCAAGCTAGCGGCAGCCTGCGTGTTTGAGCTACTATGGCGGGTTCCTGGTGTGCATGCTCGACCTGCAGTATGGCCGGAATGAGGCCTCTGCAAGTGGCACATTAAGCTATGTGGTGGATTTAGCCTTTGCTAATACAAAACAAAACAAAAAAAAAAGAGGTTTCTGGGCTACACGTTGCTTTGATAGAAGCATAGACCCACTATTTCTGAGAGTTGATGGCTCCCAGAGCTGGCGGAAAACGTACTACCACCATGTTGGGAAGCTGAAGTGGGTGGAACCAGCAGCCACAGCGCCAGCACCATTTAAGGCTTAGAAGGCTGCAGTTTAAAGCAATAGGCTCAAGCTAATATAAAAAAATAAGCCACGTAAAGATGGCTACCACACAGAGAATCTGGATTATGTTCTCTTTGATATTCGTAACTGAAAAAAACCATTTGATTACAAAAGCTGTTGAGTTATGCCAAAATGTATATTTTAAAGGTACCTTGACTTCAAAATTTGGATGTAAGGATATGTTGCTTTGGAAAGGAGGCTCTGATTTTGTTTCCACAGAAAGCCAGAGGCTATGGATTTGTTCAAGATTAAGATACATCAGGTTTGACCAGCCAAGACCCCCTGAAAGATCTCCGATGACACCATGGCCCTGATGATCCAACATCCAGAATGGTTTCAAGGCAACTGGCTCAGACGACATACCCTCATGGACTATTCCATAATTCTAAAATTTTCTTTATATCCCCATAAGATACAGCGCCCCCCTCCAGCAGGAAGTAGTAAGAGAAACTACACCCAAATTCCCAAATATACCAAGCTGACTTTGGAGATATGTAAAGGTTAAAACCTTCCTTTTTAAGAAAAGAAAAGGGGAAGTGCTGTGGGATGGTCTGTACGTCAAATATGTTGCTGATTGGTCAATAAATAAATCACTGATTGGCCATTGGCTAGGCAGGAAGTATAGGCGGGACAAGGAGAAGAATTCTGGGAAGTGGAAGGCTGAGTCAGAGACACTGCCAGCCACCGCCATGACAAGCCGCATGGGAAGATCCCGGTAAGCCACGAGCCATGTGGCAAAGTAAAGATTAACAAAAATGGGCTAAATATAAGAGTAAGAGCTAGACAATGACAGGCCTGAGCTAATGGCCAAGCAGTTTAAATAATGTAAGAGTTTGTATGTTTATTTTATAAGTGGGCTCTGGGACTGGCGGGACTTGGTGGCGGGAGCTGGAGAAAAGTTCTCCAGCAACAATAGATAAATAAGAAATAAAAATAAACTATATACTCACATATAAGTAAAAATACATTCACAATGTGACCAGTCATTTCTATAGTTTTCACCTCTGCAATAGGAAATTGATATTTTTGAATACTTCACAATTCATCATTTCACAAAGTACCAGTACCATCATGTTCTGTCGCACAAACTGACCATTGGATACTTTTCATATGAATGGTATAACTCAGTAGTTGTCTTATTCTGACTGGCTATTTCATTGACACATGTCCTCAAGATCGATCCATGATATCATATATGTAATCCCTCAGTAAATACTTAACATATTTGTTCACTAAGGTGCCAACTGTACACAATTGTTGATTGAGGTGTACAATGCTCTCATGAAAACCAATATACAAAAATATCTCTTCATTGTTATATTTTAAACCAGCATTTAAGCCAACAGGAAATGAGCAGAGGACACAGCTTTGGAAAAGGACAAGACATGAGAAAGATTATGGCACCTTAAACCTGGTAACATAGAGTCCATTTGAACAAGTAGTTGGAACAGGAAGTAGAGAGGCAGAGGAGACCAATTCGGAAGCACCTGGATGCCATCCTTAAGAATTCTGAACTTAATTTAATAGCATGTGGTCCTGTCCTAGATCATTACATCACAAAGAAAAGGTTGATCTTATTTGTGTCTTGGTGGGAGATGTACAAGAAATGAACATAGACAGCTGTTGTATCAAGCTCTAATTCAAGATGAATGAGTTTGAGGTATGAGGATTACTATAAATTTGAGGATAGCATGGGCTATAGAGTGAATTCTGGGTCATCCTGGGCTGGAGTAAGACTCTACCAACAAGCAAGTAAACAAACAAAAATAACAACAAAAACAAACAAAATAAAACAAAACAACAACAACGGCAAAACCCCTCTCATTTTGAATACTTAATGAAAACACTTTATACTAAGAGACAAGTAGAGAATGTTTCTGTCTGCTAGGGGCTAAATGCAGCCACTTACATTCTTTCCTACAGGCTGCAGGTGCTCAGGTGATCCTTTAGCGGTGATTTCTGATGTTTTGAAAATAGGAACATGTACCCATGCTAGGCCATAAAAATAGTATTAACTAGCAAAGAGTCATTGGGTGTAATTTTACTTTTGAACTTAAGTTGGCTATGCCTTATTAACTTAATCTGTGCTTGGCTGGGACTTTTCAACTGCCCCTGGCCACTCTCAAAACTTATAAAAGAAAGCTAGCAAGCCTTATTTTGAAATGACAGAAAAACTTGATGATACTGAATGAAACTAAGGGAGATTGTATGCAAAGATACAGACATTAAATTAAAAATGCATTATTTCAGTCTTATTTTTCCTTGTATTTTGAGACGTTTTAATATCTCAGGCATTTCTAAAGCATTTAATAAGATCAGAGGTCATAAGCCTATAACTGAGGATCAAAAATTTCCACTTTTAAAACTATGTAAAAAATGTAAGCCTCTGGGTTTTAATACAAGATGTGAGAACATAAATGGACTTAGAAAGGGTCCGTCTTGTCCTAGACTATTACCTTGAGGAAAAGAATGATTTTAAATTTAAAATATATGTTAGGGTCAAGAAAATGACCAGAGAAACTCCTTCATTTATAAAACTAAAACCTTTAATCAAATTAGGAAACTCAGCGCACAGAGGAAATAAGGCGGGGTGATTGACAGTCTACAAGCCTTACTGAAAGCCATTCTGAAAGTGGGCATTTCATAGCCATCTCAGTGTCCAGACTTCACAAGGATCTCTCTTGTTGTCTGCCGCTCTTTCAACCCTTAATTTCATGACTCATTGTTCAGTCACAGGAACAAAATCTTTACCCCCAAACAAGAGAAAAATGGATATACTCTCGGGTAGAGTTATAATTAAATATGTCTTCAGAGGCATTTAACTTTTGGAACACCCGGATGCATGTAATGCTTGTTTAAAGTGTCAAATGAGCATAACCTGGTTTCCACTTTCTGAAAGAATGGGCATCCAGTAATTAGTGCTGTAACTGTTACTTGCAACTGTTTTCAGTAGATAACTGGGAGGCTCGTGTGTAAAGTAAATGGACTTTCAATGGGAATCCTTTCAAAACATACTGCAAGCGATCACACCAAAATATTAATTTGCACTCAAACACTTGATGCCACAAGACACTCCAATTATCTCTCACTGTTTAAGCCAGAAGACTTTCCCAGGCTTTAAACTAGTCTCTGAAGAGATTTAATTCAATATTACTTACCCAAAAGCAGCCAGCATGCTCTTTTGTTGACCTTCAGGTCAATGAGAGTGACCCAACTGAGACCCAATCAAATCTAAATATGTCCCCCCTAAAGAACGATTCGCAAGGTTAATTGTATCTTGGTTCTATTCACTGAATAAGAAATCAATTAAAAAGAATAGCGAAAGAAGCCATAAATGGCTACATGAACTATGAAGAAGCAAGCCATAGACAGAAATGTCTTCCTTTGCTTCCAATTCTCACGTATGTCTATAAGGAAGTTAATTAAACCATGGAAGGGGCATTCTTAACTTATTCATAATCATTGCAGTCAACATTAGTTTAGTCTTGCATGAAATAATACTGTATTTGTGAGCACACAAAGGCTCAAATGGACATCTAAAACTGTATAATTATTTGTCACAATGGCAAAGTTTCTTGGACATGATGCCATTGAAGTGTGTTAACTTGGTGAATTGCAGGGAAATACAATGTCAATGTAATTAGCTATAACCACATGATGTGGGGGTGGAAGGGAAGATTTCAGTGAAAGTACTACTGTTATGTATTAATTTTCAAGGTTCATGTTTGAGCACTGAAAAAAATATCAAAGGAGTACAATTTATAAAGGAAGATAATAAGAAATGGAAACAGTACTTTTCAAAAGAAATAGAAAAGGGGCCACAGCATCTAAATCCTTAACATTGCTTAGCTGTAGAATACAATAATACAAAGAGAGGGAAAGTATTCTTTGAAATCTTAAAATAAGGATCCTACCCATCTGAGGGCTTACTGTTGCCAAGCATTATTCTAAAGAGGTTTCTGGAAATCCTTTTGTTCCCTAGCACTGTTCTTGAAGAAGCTGAGGATGGAGAATTCAACTTCTTTTCTCAGAATCGTAAGTTTAAAAAAAAAAAAGGAAGAAAAAAAGAAAGAGGGAGAGAAAGAAAAAAGAAGGAAAAAGAAAGAAAGAGAGAGAGGGGGGGGGAGAGAGGGAGAGAGGGAGGGAGTGAGGGAGGAAGGAAGGAAGGAAGGAAGGAAGGAAGGAAGGAAAAACAAAGGAACTCAAACCCGAAAGCTTGCAGCTCATTCTGCATGCTTAATTGCAACTTCTCTACATCGTATCAAAGGTAAGATGCTCAGCTAGGAAAACAGGCTGCCATGCATGAAAGCTTAGTCCACCATGGTGACTGACATCCTAGGAAATAATAAGAGGATGCTCAGAGGGGCTCAATGACACTTGCAACAGAAGGAGCTTAGCCAGAGCCAGCCTTTAAGACCTCAGTCACCACAAGTTTGTCAGTAGAACCAAGTTTCTCCAGGCCACTGCCAAGTGTTAATTTTTTTTCTGTTTCTAGTATCAGCAGCTCCTTGGATTCTTCTGAACAAAGCAAATGTGACATTTCACCAAGTTTCCTTGGAAGAGAAGGAGTTGGAAATTTGGGCTCTAAATCTTGCATTCCTACATATGGTCTTGGAAATAAAGTGGAATTCTGACTTGCCATTCTAGAATATACCAATAGTAGTATGGAGGATCAAAACTTGTAATTGTTCATTCTATCCGAAAGATCCCCTTTTACTCCCGCTTTAATCCATTCATCTACTACTCATCCACCAATCCTTATGTGCAGAACTCTGTATTTGGGTTCTGAACTTTGAGAACATTTATGTGTATACGCTGATATGTTCCAAATAAACCTAAGCTTGTTAGCTGTACATCTCATTTTATCAATATTTCAATTTTAAAACTACAGCAAATATTTCCCCTAAGTCCTTGGCTTGGGCATAGGTCCAATATCTCGTTTCTTCTGAAAGTATAAATTCCATGTTCAAGTCTCTCATTTCCTTAGATGTAGAGCTGTTTGCCCATTTCTTTCAATTACACATCCTTTGCCTTCTCCTCTCTAAGCTCCTTCCTCTGCCCTCCCCAAATCTCATTTGGTTTGGATTAAACAAGGCCAAGACATTTGATCTCCTATTCTGCGGCATCCCTAAACTAGTTAGTGTGGCTGTAGCTATTGCTTTTCTGAGCCAGCAGTTACTGCTCAGGAGCATGTTAAACTGAGACCTGAACTGTCAGGATCAACATTTGAATCAGGATTAGCCATCAAAGAAAGACAACCACTTACCAGGCCCCAAGAGGGGAGCTGGCTTTCAGAATAATGCTTCTCTCAAGGAAGCATGACTAACTATGTTGAAGGGGCAAAGCACGAAGCACAGAGCAGGTTGGACTTGTTAAGTAGCAGGGGTGTGCTGTGAGCAATGACTGTTAGGGGGAAGCCAGATATAATGATGCGGTATCAAGTTTGGGGAGCTGGAACTGGTACACAGCTGCTCATCTTTATTATACTCTCTTGGACTCTGAATAAGGAGCTAAAACCACAGGCACTTTTTGTTTTGTCTAGAATCTTCTAGGCAAGAACAAATGAATTCTTTAAGAGAAATGATGCTATCTTAAAGGGTTCAAGATATATATATATATATATATAAAATTCATTGAAGGACTTAGGTAAGGACCGCTCAGCTCAAGTCTAATGTATGCATAAGCCATATGTGTATGAGTGCATCTTTTGATTGCATACTGCTGAGGTAAGCAAAGAGGAGAGGATGCTTAGAGCCTTTAGTGCCAAAGAAACTTCTAAATGTGCTCGCTCTCACTAGTCCAGGTGCTCTTATCATCACAGTTGTTTTTACTAAGTACCAATTATACATGGTTGTGTCTGGGGCCAAGCACAAAGTCCACGACCTCTACCTTCTTGAGCCTCATTACTAGGCTCTTCAAAAAGGTTTCTCATTTGTTGTCCCTGCTATGAAGTATCTGCTCCCAGGAAATAGTTAGCATCAAGCAGCTGTTATTAATCTACTCTTTGAAGGATTTTCCTGGAAGCCAGTCACCTGCTGAGGTGAATAACTGTCCCAGTGGGAACAAAGCTAAGCACTAACCTGGCTTCCTCATTCCATTCCTTCCTCTATCCTTCAGAATGCCTGAAAGAAAATGAGTCACACATAGCTGAGAAGATAATGCTGCCTGCTTCATTTCTAAGTAAAGAACAGTCTTACCCCACAAAGTATTCTCTTGCTGATATGCTTCACAGTTGTGTGGTGATTAATGAGGGACCATTTCACAGGGTGGCCCAAAACAAAAATTTCCATTTTACTCTAAAGTTCAATGAACTACTCACTAGAGAACACACACACATACATACACACACACACACACACACACACACACACACACACACACACACACACATATATATATATATATATATATATATATATATATATTTCGAGGAACAGTAAAAGTTGACTTAACTTTTGAAAACATTCTCCTAATTTGGATGAAAAAAACTCTCTTGACGTTTATCTCATTAAAGTCCTAATTTAAACTGCCATCATTTTTTCCTACACACATGGCTTCTATTGCTGCCATTTTGATAATTTTCCCTATCATTCTTTGTATAATCATCTATAAATATAAATATTATTCCTAAGTACACATGCTAAAAACCTTGAAATATTTGAATCGTACCCCTTATTGCCAGCTCATGAGTTCCGTCAAGATAGCTAAAAATAAGTCTTTTACTCATTTTTCTTTGATAGAGATATGCCTCTCTATTTGTGCAGCCTTTCTTTGTGACATTAAAGCCATCTCTACTTCTCTGTGTATTAATGCAAAAGGAATTCAAGGGTGGATGTCCTTTAGATAATTTAAAATACATCACACACACCTGTACACATGCATGCACCACACAGAGTTTATGTCTCAAGTATCCTCAACTCATCTTGAACTTGCTACACACACAAGAATGACCTTGAAATTCTTATCCCACTGTGTCTACTACCTGAGTTCTAGAATTATAGATACACATCCAATATCAAATTTGTGAGGTCTAGGGACTGAACTGAACTTTGTGCATGCTAAGCAATCATTCTACCAATTGAGCTGTATCCCCAGCTCTGAATATTTTCACACATACACAAAGCTGAAATGATTATGCAGTAAAAATCTACTTACCCACTGTTTGGATTCTACAACTAATATTTATACAGATACCTTTAAAATTTCCAATTTAATGAATTACACCACTGCCCTAGACACAACATCTTACCATGGTTCTGAAAACCAGCCACATTCTTTGCTACAGTCTAGTGGGCAGTAGATTTCTAGCTTCCCCATGACCTCATTTCTTACCCCTTTTCTCCATTGCTGATATCTACATAGTCACTCTCATATTCTTCAAACATGTAAATCTTCTCCATGACCAGGGGATGTTACTTTTGTTATTCTGGTAGACCATTTCCTTCTCCTCCTCTAGTTTTAGCTAAAGTGCACATCATCAGAAACCTCTCCTCCTCTATTTTTATGTCAAAAACACATCCCTTTACACCGCTCCCCCACCACATGCAGTTACACTCTACTATAATGCCATAGGCAAGTGCGATCTACCATGTTGGAGCAAAGAGACCAAAATAAAAACTACTGAGATCTGGAATATGTATCCAGCATGTAGTAATTGCATTCATGTTTATGGTACCCTTCTTTATTGAGAGGAGAACTATTAATACAGATGGGTAGTAAATGTGGTCCTCTGACCACTGTAGAAGTAGTTGCAATGGGCCTATGTCTAAGATATTTTATGCCAACAAGAAGCAAGAGCTACACAGAGAAGGAAGCTTAGACTTTTCCCTATTGCATCAACTAAAAACTATGAAATATTCAAATACACAGAATTGGTAATGTTGCATTTTCTCTGCAGTATTTCTAACCTATTGCAACTATTTTGAATATATCCTTTTAGGTTCAATTTGACATTTCTTCCAAATATTTTGGAGAATATTTTTTTTTTCTTTTTCATAACCTTCTTCACACCATGGAAAGCTTCAGGATAAAAAGAGAACTGTGGTGATTTTCCTACTAATTAGTTGCTCTTATTAAAAAGAGCAAGATAATTGATTTTAGGATGCACTACCCCTTATTAAGACCTAATTAAGCTGTATATCAAAGACTAATTAAATGGCATTATTCCATCTCACTGATGAGTCTTGATGCTCAGTGAATAGATTTGGGTGGTAGATGAATACTCTTGGAATAGATTTCACAGCCAGACAGATAAATATAGACGAAGAAGCTGAGTAAAGGGAATTTTCGATTATCTAAACCTAACACACTTATTGGTATTTCTTCAGCCTGACAGTTTGAAATGCACAAAATGAAACATTTAAACACAAACTCAGCACTGTGGTAGGATAGAGAACAATGAAAGAGCATGGTTGGAAAGCTGAAAATTTAAATATGCCATTAATCCTTCTCATGAAATGCTGGCAGGAGAATTGGAGGTATTTGTTTATTTATTTACTGTTTTGATGAGTCAACCTACTCAGCATTGATGAACCCTACTAGCAAAGATCTAAATTACACCAGTAATGGGCATTTGAAAATCTGAGATCATTGTTAAAGTTGCCTATCACCACTCTTGGTAAGCTGTTTATTGAAGGTGGTGTCTGGAAGAGGAAAGGGGGGCCAGGTAAGGGAGCATTATCATGGTAAGCAGTCCCCATACTCTACAAGCCCAGAAGATGGAACTGTAGCCTAGCCAAGTAGAAACTGCTCTTAAAAATATTTGAAGAATAGGAGCCATTAATAGGGCAAATGTTTTTCAGAATTTTGTCATACATTAGGAATGAATATTTTCACCAGGAAATCAATCTGAAAAAAGTCAATATTTTACTTGACAAAGAAAATAATACACAATTTCTTCAAATGTTATGTAAATCCAGCTATTGCATTAATCCCATCAAACTGACCTTCTAACAGCCAAATCTGTGTCTTCTAGGCAATGTAGTGGTAACAACAGAAACTCATCATTTCACTGAATATGTGAGGTCACAACCTCCTTGAATTTTAGTAGGTAGTTCCTCAAATTTGTTGGCCCTCCATAATGCAAAAGCTTTTGAATAAATCACAAGATATTTGCAGAGAGTAATGATTTCAATATACAGCTGGGCTGTATTTGATTGTCTTTAATAGTTACCTTCACTGGCAGTACAATAATTTGCAAACAATAACATCAGTCATATGTCAGTTTTGCATTCATTACTGGCCAAGGTATAACCCCAAGAACCAATAATCCATACTCCTAAACAGCTCAGTTAAATATCACTGTGCACTAAGTGCAGGTTATTCATTTGAGGCTGAACTTTTGCAA
The DNA here is from genome assembly GCF_949786415.1 of Peromyscus eremicus. Taxonomy (NCBI): domain Eukaryota; kingdom Metazoa; phylum Chordata; class Mammalia; order Rodentia; family Cricetidae; genus Peromyscus; species Peromyscus eremicus. Next base: position 21,538,420 of record NC_081423.1, read on the forward strand.
CTATAACATGTATTTTGAATTATCTGAAGGACATTGTCCCTTGAACTCCCTTTCTGTTAATAAACAGAGAAGTGGAAATAGCTGTAACATCACCAAGAAAGCCTGCACAAACAATCAAATCTCTGTCAAAGAGAAAAAAGTAAACAATTTATTTTTAGTCATCTTTACAGAACTCATGAGCAGGAGACAAAGGGTCTTACTCAAGTATTTCAAGTTTGTCAGCACATGTACCCTAGTAGACTCAGCAACATATATAATATTTAGATTATCTTTTGGATGAAGCTCATACTTCCTTATACATTTCATGTAAGATTATGGATTTTAACATAATTTTGGATAATTATACACTATGCATCACTGCTGAAAAATAATCAATTAGTAACAACAGCAATTCCTTCTTTTGTTTTATATTCCATGCTTGTTTTTCTTAATAGAGGTAAAACATGAAGGAACAGTAAAGATAGAGGGTTTAATTAATCTCATGGGCTTTCTGTCTCAAGGGGAACAAATCTTTCATGAGCCCAAATTATGAATCTACAAATCCATAAATCTAACCAACCACATTAATAAAATAGAAATGGAGACAAATTCATTAAATTCTTTGAGATCTTTTAAAGAAAAATATTATCAATGTGCTGAGTGAAATGTCAATGGATCATGGAAAGCAAAGACATTGATGCAAATTCCTAGGCAATAATGACCCTTGATGGCAAAGGCAGATAGCAAGCTCTGAGAAATGGTTCTAAATTATTAAACTGAATATATTCCTTATCTAATGGCCAAGGAAGTTATTATTGGGTATGAGCTCTAAAGGTGAGCTCATGTGGAAACTGAATGTCTCAAGGTGCTAAGGATAAATATTTCCTTGTAAGCAATGCCTTGATGTTAAAGACAAAAGAGCCATAGATGATATTGAGCACATTAAAAGAGAACACCTAAAGCATTAACATTTCAACCGAAACTCTGAAGTATAATGTAATTCCAGCACATTAAGAATGGTTCATGAATCACAATGAAAATGGCTGATCAAAATATCTCTGGGTTAGGGGAATTTACATCCACTTATGAGCAATTTAGGGAGTCTGCGGGTCCAAACAACAATCAAAGGATAATGTGTATGATCTCCTCATGGCCACTGGCCTCTGCTTGGTGGCAGTGACAGATGAAAGATGGATTTGTGCTTGATTAGGGGGTATTCACAGCTTGTTCCAAACCAATTGCCAACTCAGCACATGCAGAGGCTCTCAAACCTTGCTCCTAGCAATGTGAGTGGGTGGCAGTCCATGTCCCAAAGACTTGAAGTCTCTTGAGGCAAATAATAAAATGACATAAAGCACAAGATCTTTAAAAATTCTTTAATGTTTCTATTTTAATTACTTGGTAGAGTGAATTCATTTCTTTTAAATGTGTGAGAAGCATATTCCAGACATTGGATTCTTTATAAATTCATCTTTAATCTTTTTCTTTCTTTTTCTTTTTAATTACTTGTCTTATTTCTCCTCTTATTCAATATGAGGTTACATTTTAGATAACTGGGAAGAAAATGTGGTCTTTTATCAAATATATTAATACAAAAGTATCTTAAAGTTTTAGACTCTGTTTTCCTTTTGGAAATTTCTTGAGAGTTTTTTCCCACTTTCTACCTGGCATTTTGCTGCTTTATTGAAGTTTCATGTATCTTCTCTGACAATGGCTAACCCCAGGGAATCAATAGCCATTGCTGTTTAATGCAAAGCCTTGCATATAATGGAAATATAACAAACATTCCTTGATTGGATGAAAAAAATACAGAAATCACTGTTTCTGGTACTGAATATTGGAGAATTAATTTCTAAAATGGCTTAGCAGTGTCCATGATTGGACATTTCCTTATGTGTGGAAACATGAAAGGCAACGGAATTGGGTCCATGAGTCAAGAATGCTCTGATGAGGTTCTAGTCTAACTCAAAGTGCAAAACACATTTTGTAGGCAAAACAACTTTTACACACAGACATGAATTCAAACATATCCTACATAACATTGAAACAAATACTTAACAATACTTGTCCTTATGGTATACCTATGGTAGGTAAATACAAAAGTGACTCTCAATGATTCTCTTTTATAGTCTTCTATGCTTGGAGGGGGCAATAGCTGTGGACAAGTTATGTGGCTACTCTTTGATTAGGTACCATAGTATGAAAAAATAAGACTTTTCACTTGTGATTAATGAACTAGCCTCAAAGCATATTAAGCAAATTAACCAAAAATGAGATTGTCCATAATGGGCCTGGACCTAAGCAATAAGCCATTTAGGAGAATATTGAAGGAAAGGGCCTGAAGAGGTGGCAGAAACTTCCCGCTGTCCTCAAAAAAAGGAAGATAGAATTGATTCTTCAAGAAAGTAAATCATGTCACTAACATCATGAGCTTTACAGGGGCATCTAAGACTAAGACAAAAAGACCCAACCCAAGTCCACATCTTCACCATATCCTTGTAAAACCTACTTAGAAGACCCATCAGCCAACCATTGAATCTTTAAGATAACCAATTTGTGGTAAACTGTTAAGTTTATAACTATTATTACACAGCAATAAAAATTACTTCAATCAAATTTCATATTTTCTTATTATTAAAATACTGGTCAGAATCAAGTAAGTTGAGAGCAAGTCAGATACCTAGAGTCACAAGCTAAATTTCAAATACCAGAGTTGAATCATAAAATTATCTTCACTATGATACCAAATTTTTATCAAAATTTTATTAATATGAATTAACATCTTTTATCCAGAAACTCTTTTAAACATTTGAAACCAATATTTATGACTATTTTGCTAATTATAATTTATCTGCTCATTTACTAAATATCCCTTGCAGGCTAACTATATAGGGGACACAGTGAAGGATGTGACTCACAATAGTAAGTAAAATATATATGAAGTCTCACCTCTGTGAATATAAGTGTGAGGGTTTAGAAAAAGTCATGAAAATAAAGCCAAATATCTAATGGCATTTTGTCAATAAATATGTATTATGAGCATGTTTTTATGTTTAGGGCCAGTTAGGGAACAATAAAAGTGAGTATTAACTAGCCCAAGTTTTAAGAACTTTATTATCTAATATGAAGATGAAATTTGTACAGAAATACATCATTGATGAGAGGTAAATACTCATATCATCAAAGCTATAATCTATGATAGGTAACCATTCACACTATCAGAGTTGTAATCTATGACAACCCAGCACTCATACTGTCAGAATCAAAGATAGAAAGTGATGAACTCTACTAGGGAATCAAGGGAAGGCTTCTGAGGTGATATCAGACATGGAAGCTGTGGGTAACCTGGATCTGTAGACTCTCTCCTGATGTGAAAAAACAAGCCAGGAATTTTGTGATTCTTTAGAAGAAAATTCTGTTGGGCCTTTGGTTTCTGTGCCAATGAAAAGTAATGAGGATTTTTTTTAAAAGAGTATCACATAAAATAATATTCTTGAAATATAAATGTAATGATCTAAAATTAGAGTAATAAGCACAAACTGCATATAGATTAGTTATAAATCAACCGATCTTCTCAAGGGTAGAGTTAAGAAAAGATGGAGAGTAGTCTTGATGATTTGGTTAAGACTGAAATAAAAAGCCTTAGGTTGTTAAAGGGAAGGAAATGATAAACACTTGAGTGGGCCAAATTGAGCTTTATATAATTTTCAATGAGATTGCTCAAATTCATGCTCTCAGGATCAAAATTATGAATTATGCTGTCCCAGGACCTAGTCTGTGTGGCTTCCTATGTTTTGGTATACTTTGTTTGTGCTCTCACAAATAAAGCTTGCCTAGAGATCAGACTGTGGAGCTAGCCACTAGAGGCCAACCAGTGGTGGCACACACCTTTAATCCTAGCACTTGAGAGGAGGAAACAGGAAGTGATATGGCTGGGCAGAGAGAGGAAGTGATAAGGTAGGGTGGAGACAGGAGCTTAGCCCTTTCAGGCTGAGAATTCAGTAGAGATAAGAAGTCTTTCTAGTGGCTGACGCCTTTGCTGATTTTTTAGCATTTACACTGACATCTGGCTATGTTTTTTTGTTTGGTTTTTTTTTTTTTTTTTTTTTTTTTTTTTTTTTGGTTTGTCGAGACAGGGTTTCTCTGTGTAGCTTTGTGCCTTTCCTGGAACTCACTCTGTAGCCCAGGCTGGCCTCGAAATCACAGAGATCCGCCTGCCTCTGCCTCCTGAGTGCTGGGATTAAAGGAGTGCACCACCACCACCCGGCTGGCTATGGGTTTTTATTATTAAGACCAATTAGAATTTGTGCTACATCTGGCACCCAATGTGGGGCATGAATTCACAAAAAAGCCACTTGCCCATGGTTTTGCAGCCACTGACACAGGCTTGAGCTGCAAGTGGCTGTAGTCATTACCCCACTAGCTAAGTTTCTGTTTTAGTTTCTCTGCAGCAAATTCCATAGTTGTTTGGGCTCCAAACACCACAGGAGTTAGCCACTTTTGCATGTTCCCCCAGGCAGACTGCTGGCTCTTAGGCTTCTTCTCTCCTGGTGGGTTGTAGGCTCTTGCTGGACCCCCTCCTCGGGATGCTATCACACTATGCAGCTGCTTTGAAAACTGCTCCAGCTTCTAGTGTTCTATACAGATGCTTCTGCCTCACATCTGAATTGTCATTGTGACCAGATTTGGTGAGACAACTGGGAATTCTTAAAGGGAGGAATTAGTTAAAAGAGTGTTTTTTTCACATTAAAAAAGTGGGAAACACTATTACAACGGAGGGAGTTAGGTCTCTGATGGATAATATGCTGGATCGTTTGAAAATGGAACCGTTAAATGAGGGGATAATTAACTTAGATGGGATTTACATAATGTCAATTATAAATATTATGTTTGATAATTTTAGTTTTATCGTTAAAAAAGTTGGTTAATATGAGTGCCAAGACAGAAGGGTTTTTTATAAATATTTTTATTTTATAATTAATTTAATTTTACATATCACCCACAGATTCCTCTGTCCTCCCTCCTCCCACCCCCCAGGTTTCCCCCCAAATCCAGCCCCATTTCCACCTCCTCCAAGGCAAGGTCTTCCCTGGGGATTCAACCCAGCCTGGTAGATTAAGTTGAGGCAAGTCCAGTCCCCTCCTCCCTGCACCAAGGTTGAGCAAAGTGTCTCAGCATAGGCCCTAGGTTCCAAAAAGCCAGCTCATGCACCAAGGACAGGTCCCAGTCCCACTGCGTGGGGTCCTCCAGGACAGTTCAAGCTAATCAACTGTCTCACTTATCCAGAGGGCCTGGTCCAGTTCAATGGGGGCTCCTCAGCTATTGGTTCACAGTTCATGTGTTTCCACTAGTTTGTCTATTTGTCCCTGTGCTTTTTCCAAATATAGTCTCCATATCTCTTGCTCATATAATCCCTCCTCTCTCTTGCCAGTTGGACTCCTGGAGCTCCACCTGGGGTTGGCTGTGGATCTCTGCATCTGCTTCCACCAGTCACTGGATGAGAGGTCTATCATGACAGTTAGGGTGTTCAGCCACCCAATCACCAGAGTAGATAAGCTCAGGCACTCTCTCAACCATTGATAGTAGTCTTTGTGGATTTCTGGGGACTTCTATTTATTAAAACAGATTGTAAACATATTCAGACACAGACAGAGCAATTTAAAGGAGAACCAATCTCAGCATTGCATTATAAGGTAACAAAGGGACAGCCTAAGGTTTCAAACAGCCAATCTTAATTTATCTAGTAACCTTACAGGAACTGCCAAATGATACATATCCTCAAGGCTGTGGAAGAGCTGAATGGATTACTGTGCAAATGTTAGATCTGAGGAGATTGAAGGAAGCAACAGTCTCAAATGGCATGCATTCACCTTTTGTGAAGCAGATGTTAAACTCATGGTCAACTTGTAATAGAATTATCCCTCAAGATGGGAGAGATTTGGTTATAGCAGTCTTGGAGGCTGGTCCTCAATTACAATGGAGGACCTGGTAGAAAGATGAGGGTAAGACCATTGAACAACAAAATAGGACTAGAAGTATGGAAATCTCCCAAGACTAACTTCTTGGAGAGGGAGATTATGCTAATGTAGAATTGGCAATTTCTGTATAATGACCACACTCTGACTTTGTGCCATGCAGCAACCTTGAATGCTTGGGACAGAAATGAAGAAGTAGGAAAGAAAATTGAGTGATTTATTAAAGTTCTGCAGGGCACAAAAGAAGCCTTCACTAATTTCTTACAAAGGTGACTTTAGCAGTTATTCTATAAGGGAAAAATAATCAGATCACAGAGTGAGGAATCAACTCCATCTATGGTTCAAAGAAAATTGAGTTAATTTTTTTTTTTTTTTTTTTTTTTTTGGTTTTTCAAGACAGGGTTTCTCTGCGTAGCTTTGCGCCTTTCCTGGAACTCACTTGGTAGCCCAGGCTGGCCTAGAACTTACAGAGATCTGCCTGGCTCTGCCTCCCAAGTGCTGGGATTAAAGGCATGCGCCACCACTGCCCAGCCCTGAGTTAAATTTTTGATTTTTGATTCTACATGAATTCTGTGATTATTTTTGAGATACAGAAAAATACTGAGTGGTGGTTGTTTTGACTTGTAGCCCCTGCCCAGGATTAGGTCTGCTTGTCTGCTTTGCTCTTTTGTAATAGGAAATTGTGGTTTCATAAAGAATTTTATAAGTATGATCAGTGCTAGAAACCACAGAATTGATGCTTTTTTTAAAAAATAGACTTCTGTTGAAGATTTAATGTGTAGAAAGACTTCTATATGATTAATTTGTTAAAGCAGATCTATGTGTCTTTAGATAGGTAGAAGAATACCAATTCAGGAAGTTTTGCTATGTAAATAATTCACACCAAAATAAATAAATAAATAAATAAATAAATAAATAAATAGCCCTTTTAAAAGCCTACCAAAAGATCCTGTTCTTCTGCATACCATAGACCATTATAAATAACTCACAGATCTATGTCTTATTGGTTCTTCGAATGATGATTGCTAACACTCAAACTTGTTAGAAAGTGTGGGCAGAAATGTGAGACCTCCCATATCCCAGTGTCCATGATTCTGACCTTGACCAAGGTAAGTATATCTAAAGCTGAAATTTTCTTTTACAATCCTCAGTTGATCATGGCCCTGGGATCTTAATTCATTTTAATTTTAGCAGATTTTCACTATTAAGAAATGCAAATATTGACTACAAAAAAATGAAAGCATTAATACCAATTACATTTGCACTATGTTCTGGCCATATGTAATTAATCATTCAGTTCATGGTCTTCTATTTCATCATATTATTTTCATAATAAATGTTAAAACTCTTGTATCTTATTCTGAATTTAAATAACTATAAGCTAGGCCCAAAATGGCCAAAGAATCATCATTGCATTTTAGAAAGTCTTCAATTTCAATTATAACAGAAGACAAAGCAATTATAAATACACTTTAATGAAAAAAGTGAGGACATTAGTTCATAAGAGTTTTTTTTATATTTTAACAAGGAAATTTCTTAATCACTTAAGTTATACATTGCATGCACTCATTAACTCCTGGTTTACTAAACACTCAAAGCTTTTGGAGACAAAAAGGATGTCAAGAAAATAAGCAAAACCCAAATATAATTAAAAGGAAAATGTGAGAGTTTGGTATTTTGGAAGTACTTATTAGCATGGTAGTTCTCTCTCAGGGAGTCTATATAAACTATTTCACTTTGATATAAAGAGATATTTTGTGCGCTTCTGATATTAAAGGACAAACTGAATCATTTCAACAATCTATTTCACTTTGTTTGTAATTGCTTTTACAGCCCTCTTTAATAGTATAGTCTTTTAGTAAATGCTTTGTCTTCCTTTCTAAAATTTGTTTAAAGAAAATTGAAAGAAATCTTGCCACATTTGTCTGCATAATGCTTGATTTATATATATAATGACCTATTCTTCACTCATACATCTGTTATTCAGTGCTGCCTCCCAAGAATGCAAGCTTTGTGACCTTGTCCAGTGACTTGATTTTTCTTCTTTATAATGAAGTCTGTTATCTACTTCAGAATGTTACATGGAGAACTACCTAATGTTTGTGCTATTTTAGGCCTATCGTGTATACGTTATAAAATCTCTGTATCACTGGTAGTATTTTTTTTTTATGATAAAGCATGGTATAGAATCTTAGGTAGCTCACAATTAGCCAAGAAACCTGGTATGTGTTACTTGGGAAGCAGCAACAACTGGACATTAATTAAAATGGATCTAATAATTTACCAGGGGAGGGGGTGGGGGAGAAAGAGAGAGAGAGAGAGAGAGAGAGAGAGAGAGAGAGAGAGAGAGAGAGAGAGATTTAAAAAAATTCACTTTCCCACACATGAAACAAGTTAGAGTTTAGTCTTCATTTTCTCATAAAGAAAAAAATAAGTGAAATAAAAAGGGTAACATGAGGGAAATAAGTTTGACTTTAAGGCTGAAAAGTGCCTTGGTGTAGGTGACTTTCATCCACTTCCTTTGCCATGTGACTTTTCATTCTTTCAGTTAAAATGACAGAATACATTTCCCCCCACAGCTATTGGCCTGGCCATGAGGCTTCCATTAATCAAAAGCAAGAGTTAGAAATGGCAGCCTGACAACTATAGGCCACAACTTTAAGCACCTCTACAGGTTGTCATGGCATGGCAGTGGCTTAGTGAGTTCTGGTGACTCTGATCATGTATCACTCATTCCCTGAAACCAGAAAGCTAAAGGCGATATTCTTGTGGACTGGAAAAAATTAAGAGGATGAGTGGAAACAAATGGACTAAAAGAATAAGTAGTGACACAGCCCCTGCCATTCCCTGCCAACCTGTAGAGCTGTTTGCCAACTACGTGCTCAATGCTTAATGTCATGGAGGTTTGTGTTTGATTCTCACGGTGTAGCAAACAAGGAAACATGGTCAGCACACAGTCTGAGCCTCTTGGACCATTAAGTGTATTTCATCTAAAAACATTAACTATTGAAAATAACCCTTGCCCCTGACCTTACTACTCAACATCTCTTGACCATTATCCTGTTCCATAACAGATATGATGAAATTCTGTACCCATTCTCTTCATGTTTTCAAAAAAGGGAACAATCCCCCGACACACATACCAAAGGACAAAAACACATAATAGCACCCATATAAAAAGCAGCAAATATATAACATTGAGCTAACAAAAACCATAATGGTACTGACATGAAAGCAGTGTATATACAAATAAAATAGAAAAAGGAGCCTAGAAATTTAACTTTCATATACATATTCAAATCATTTTTCAACAATATTGCCAAGCATATTCAAGAAAGAATGGAATAGACCATTAGACTAATGGTGTTGAAAACAATAGCTACATGAAAGAAATAGAGTTATAGCCTTTTTTTGTGCCATATAAAAAACAATTTGACATGGCTCAAATTCCCAAATACAAGAGTGAAACTATGAAATTCCTAGAAAAGAATATAATGGGAACAATTCATGACACTGGATTTGGAAGTGATTTCTTAGATATAATATCAAAATCACAAGCAGCAAGAACAATATATGAACTAGATTTCATCAAAAATAACCCCTTTTTCCAAAAAATATAACACATACAACTCTCATAAAAAAGGAAATTACCAACAGCATCAAAAAGCCTTTCCCAAAATAGACAAACATTTTGGAAAATCGCATATATGACAAGAAATTGATTGATTATATTAAGGGTTTCTACACAGTGTAACAGCACTGACAGCACAACAAGACCACATAACCATGATAAAACTAGAGTAAATACCTGGAATTGACATTGCCCATAAGAAGACAGATGAATGGACCATAAGTATGAAAAAGTTTTCAATGTTTCTAATCATCAGGGTAGAACAAATCAAAATTATCATGCGATATCAATACTCACTAGGATCGCAGGCAGTCATGAAGGAAAGATGGATTAAAAAAGGAAGGGAGAGGAGAGATAGAAAGGAAATGGGGAATAGAGTGAAGATAAGTAGGTCTTGATAAGGATGTGGGGAAAATGGAACCTTTGGGCATTGCTAGTGGGAAGGCAGAATTGCTATGGGAAGTTGATGTGGAAATGGTACCATAGTTCTTTAAATCATTAAAAAATAAACTATTATACATTGCAGAATGTATACTTTTGAATATGTACCCAAAAGAGTTGAAAGTAGAGACTAAAACAAATTATACACTGTCGATAGCACCATTATCCACAAAAAATAAAACATAGTGGGACAGATAAGGTCCACATGCCAGATGAACGGGCTAAGCCTCAAGGAAAAACAAAAAAAAAAAAAAAAAAAAAACAAAAAACAAAAAAAAACCCTGTGACATGAGCAGTAGTGCCTTGGTCCAGAGGAGGCTGAAACAGGACTCCCAAGATGACAACTGCTGATGTAAGACCCAGGGCCAAATCAAAAAATGCCACAATAGCCATAGAAGCAAAATCTGCCAAACAGCACACACATAAATTCCTCAGCCCTTTGTTTAATAAACAATATTGCTTGCAAACTTCCCAGAGTCTGTGCCATTGACTCTGCATCTGATCACTCTCATCCTGGGATCAGAGACAGCGGGACCCCAGCTGCAGAACCAGAAACAACATAGAAACGCTCTATCCAAGCATCTCTTCATCAACAGATGGGTGGAAAATAAAAACATGACATAGATGTACAATGTACTATATAGAATGCTATAAATCTCTCATAAGGGAGGGAATTCTGACATGTTATGATATTGCTGATCATTAAAAACATTTTGCTAAGTGAAATAAGTCCTCCACAGAATAAACAACATTGTATGATTCCACATACACTAAGTAAGTCACTATCATAAAGGTTGATAGAAGGGTGGCCAGCAAGGACTTTGATGTTCATTAGTCTTTAATAGATATGAAGCTGCAGTTGTAGAGGACAAGAAAAAAGTTCTGAAGTTAGATGTTGATATTATACAATGGCATGAGTACTTTTTACTACTGAACTAACTGTAGATCTAAAATTGGTACATTTCACATTGCATGTGTTTTTCTTCATGTAGTATTCTTCCAGAAATGATAAAATCCTCTAATTCTCCGGTTTAATTAACATTCTCTGTAATGGGAAGGGAGAGAGCCATGACACTCATAATATTCAAGATACTTCTCATGAAGCCTCCATGACATCATCACTCCTAAATTCCAGTCACCAACAAACTGAGATGATATTTTCTAGGTGCTGGAGCTCACTGAAAATCACCTATGCCTCTATAAGTAGGCCCAGTAAATTCATTGGTTAATCAACTTGGGCTTAGAATCTATTTTTTTCTCTCTATCTTCTCCTTTTCCCCCAGAAAAAAATCTAGCAAGATCTCAACAAAATAAGCCAAGCTCATAAGCAGGAAAACAACCTCATTTCAGACCAGTTTAACTCTTGAGTTATTCACTTTTCTTTGTTACTAAGTACATCTCAAACTTAAGATCCTAAGGGTTTCTGGTGTAAGGCAGTTATGCTATGTTTGTCGATGTGATTGTTTTCTTCTGGGTCTCCTATCCTCTTTTCATGCCTAGAAGCAAGAAGGACAGAATTGTGAGGGTTCGTTTAATGGAGTGATTCATTTGATTCTGGTGAGCAGATGCTACCCATATTGCCTGACTTGATCTGGGTGGGTATGTGTTGTTTTACTGTGTTTTCCAAGATCTCCATCCCTATAGCAATTTGGCTGATCACCTGCTGGATCCCTGAAGCAATACTACTGACTCTAATTCAGTAGATATTCAGACAGGGAGTGAGATGTTAGCTTTCCTTTAATATTGCTTGTAATTTAGTTTAATGTACTTGAGGATAGACAGTTGGATATAATGATCTGGGCAACTGAATGCGTGCTTGAAAAGGTAATTTGCTCATGATCTAGTCCAATAAGAAATTGATAGTCAAAACGTTAGTTAGCTAGCATTTGAAGAATTCAATCAGAGACTGTCAGATGTTGAATACAACTATTTTCAATATACTTTGCTAAGTCTTCCTAGAGGGCTTAGGCCTCAATATTCCCTACCCCTGCACACAGAAACTATAGATGACTATGGAGTCCTGAGAGTAGGATAAATAGTCTCCGGTGTGGTTTGAGTGAGAATGGCTCCTATAGGCTCATCTGTCTGAGTACTTAGCCCCAGTTGGTAGAGCTGTTTGGGAAGAATTAGGAGGCTTGGCCTTGTTGGTTACAAAAGCGCACAACATTCCATTCTCAGTGTGTGTGTGTCTCTCTACGTTGTTGTTCTTATAGATCATGATGTAAGATGATCGCAGCTTCTGTTTCAGCACCATGCCTGCTTATGTGCTGCTATGCTCCCCACCATGATATTCATGAAACCTTCTGGAACTGTGAGCTCCAAACTAAATGCCTTATTTTGTAAGTTGTCTTGTTAATGGTGTTTTGTCACAACAATTGAATTACGTAAAGTAGACAACATATATGATAGCTCTAGGATTGTAAAGCATTTTGAGAACTATCTTCAGTCCATGCTATACTACAACCATTCTTATGCCCTTGCAAACTCTACATCTCAAATTTGTTGGATGATTCTGTCACCTGTTTGCACTAGAAAATCAGTTGCTCATGTATCAGACTGTTTTGACAAAATTTTCTTCAGGTGCTTCTTGAAGAGACTTGGAACTCCTTGAACTTACAAAAAGATCCTGACTGCTTTCTTTCTGTATCCCTGGAGAGTAAATACTTGATCACACAGCCAAATTTGTTCAAAGTGCATAGTAGATAATCAGTAATTCTTATGAAATAAATAAATACAATAAAACCCTCGAAGTCACATTATTTTCCATTTGCTATATGGGAAGTGAAATTTGGCTTGAAACTATGCAATCAGGAAATTGTAATTATAAAATGAGTATCTAATAAAAAGGGGAAAGAGAGTATGGAGAGATAGCTCGGTGAGGAGAAAGATACACAAATGGCTTCATTGTTGTGATGTCCTTTTGAATTGCTCAAAGTATTCATCTACCTTTGCACTTACATTCTTAACCTTTTAGAGCTGGGAATAATGTATACTCATACCACCTTCCAGGGGACACCAAGTTAAGTGCCTGCCTTGAGCCCAATTATACCCTCTTCCAAATAGAATCCCTGTTACTCTCATGAAGGCATGGGATCTCAGAGGAATAGCAGCTGCAAAAGCAGCTGCAGTGCTGAATAGAACCTTAAGTAAATAGCCTAGAAGGCCAGTGAACAATGAATTATAATAAACCAACTGTAATTAGTAATAAAAGCCTTAAAATAACTGTACTCATGAGATAGTACTGGTCACATCCTTGCTGTGTTCTGGAAATAATAGAATCATTTTTTCACCCAATGTAACTACTATGGTAATTAAAAGCTGATTTAGGATCAAAGGTAACCTCAAGGTTATAAATGTAAGTAGCCGGCTCTAGAAGTGTAAGTAGCTTGTTCATATTCACATATTCACTTTTTAAAAGTAGGAAGGAGATTTTGGAATCTATTTTTAAAACAAGCTCAGTAAAATCAGCTAAGTAAAGCAAGTCAATCAATACACAAACTTTTTTTAAATACAGATAAAAGAACTTGAGGAAGAGAAGACATATGTAATCATGACTGGGGGAAAAAGCTATTTATTATGTCTGTCTATCCATATAGACTGCTTTAACTGCAAATATCCATGATATAAGACTTAAAATAAATTTGAAAATTTATAGTGAATACTGTAAGTCAAATTATTGAGTGGTGCACCCAACAGATTCTACCAACACTAATAAAAGCCTTAAATAATTCTACTTATGAGATAGGACTCTCACATCTTTCCTGTATGATGGAAATAATAGAATTGAGTGTTTTTGTTTTGTTTTGTTTGTTGTTTTATATCTATCTATATCTATCTATATCTATCTATCTATCTATCTATCTATCTATCTATCTATCTATCTATCTATCTATCTATATCCAATGCAGCTATAACAGTTTCTAACAACAACTAGAAACTTCCTAGGCTTTACTAAAGTCTCACTTGCTTCTATGTGGTACAAATATCTATTTGTCAATTTAACTATTTAGCACTTCCATATTCCTTTATTATGGTAGATTGAAATGTTTTATATTAGAGAAACCATCAGTCTGTATTCTAACACAGAACCTCTGCACTGAGAATGTATCTCCATCATTGAGAATAATGTTAGAAGGTTACAGTCTAACTCCAGAATTTGAAACTCCAGGATTAAGGCAATAATAAATGAATAGGATGCCTCCAACAGAAATGCTACAATCTCAAATAGCTGATAATTGAAAATGGGGCAGTTGAACTGGGAGGTGGTGGCACATGCCTTTAATCCCAGCACTCAGGAGGCAGAGCCAGGCAATGTGAGTTCAAGCCCAGCCTGTTCTACAGAGCAAGAGCCAGCACAGGCACCAAAACTAAAACTACACAGTGAAACCCTGTCTCATAAAACAAAAACAAAAACAAAAACAAAAAAGAAAGAAAAAGGGCCAGATGGGAGTAGAGGTTAAAAAAAAAAAATGTCCTTTTTGAGGCTGCAATCCAGACAACACCAAGTGCTATGAAGGGGAATCTGGAGTGAGGATGGGAGATCATTAGCAGAATATAGTAGTCGAATTAGTGTAGTTTCAGAAAGGTGCAGATGGAGCTAGCATCTGAAGGTTAGAAGAAGAGGATGTTATTAAGGAAAGCTAAAAGGATGGCTATCATCAAGGGAGCTCTATAAGGGAGGGAAGAAAGGCAGTGGTGAGACTGAGCAAAAACTCCTTGGCTAAAGGCAGCATGGCATATTCAAAGGTCTTACAAAGGAGCACATAAAAGCATTTTGAAAATATTTATCTTTTCAGCTTATAGACATGGTAGGTCCATGACATGAATATTACCTCCTTCCTGAACTGGATGGTGAACAGCCTCTCACAGGTGGAGAAATGGTTCCATACATGGTCTACCAGGAAGGAAATAGCACATTTGTAGACTCTGTTATGGAGAATTTATGTTCTTTCTTATGCTAGGTCTTCATTCTACATAGAATAGGTCAAAGCATGATAGACAAGCAAGAACCATCACAAGGTTCATATTGGGAACCTTCCAATGGCCAAACCTTTTCTTATTTCTTGGAGGTAGCCCCAGAAATGGTCACTAATCATGTCAATTTACATATTATTCTGCTCAAAAGGGCCATATTACAATGATGAAGTCAAAAACCATAAATAACATGTAGTAAGAAATGTTTTTCTAGACAATAAAAATGGGAAGATGGCAGAGTAATATTTATGAGTCAGAAAAGTCATTTTAAATTGGGTTATATATGAGTTGAGATATAGACAAAAGATGAATGTAAATTCAATTTGGGAAATGCAAGTAATGAAGTCAGATCCAGAGATACTAAGTTAAGGAAAGGACTAGAATATCCCATGGAGAGAAAGAGGCTCATGCTGGCTGGGCAGTGGTTAGTAACAGTGAGAACACTGTATCCTATTCCTGGAGAGTTAGCCAACAGCAATGACATGCTGTATAAAGAGGTTCAATACTTTTCCTTCTTTCCTTTCCTTTCCCTTCCCTTTCTTTCTTTCTTTCTTTCTTTCTTTCTTTCTTTCTTTCTTTCTTTCTTTCTTTCTTTCTTTCTCTCTCTCTCTCTCTCTCTCTCTCTCTCTCTCTCTCTCTCTCTCTCTCTTTCTGGAAGAATGAAGGAAGAATTTGGGGAAGGGGAGAAAAGACACACTTTTGGATAAATGCTTAAAAAGTCTTTCTGAATGATTGGTAGAAAATCAGTTGAATTTGGGCAAGCCTTAACATGTGAATATAGATGCAACATCAGTGAATGATTGTCTTGGATAAAGAAAGGATCTCTGTATTGACTATGAGAGAACAAGAAATGTAATGGAGCAAATATGTCAACATACTAAGGTGGTAATATGAAAGTTGACAGAAAAAAGCATATAATAATTATTTTGTCTAAGCAAAAATAGAAAGAGAATGAATGAACAAGTGAACAAGAAATAAATCAGTCAATGCCCGATATGAACTGAGATATTTGTGAATAACAAGACCTGCAGCATTTGTGGGCAGATTACACAGCATCTATTTCCAAACAAAACCTTAATTTGAATGACAATTTACACCTTGAGCCTAGTTTTATTTCCCATGTTGTCAGACTAATACTTACATATTATGAGGCCCATACTGCTTTGAATGCAATGATTTCTATTACTAGGGTAAAAAATGTTGATGTCTCAGCTTATTTGTTCTTTTGCCACAACACTAAAGGAAATCCTGCTGCTGATTTGTCAGCTAACGTCTAGAACCAACTTCTAATTCATGTCTGCTGTGACTATTCATACTCTTTTCCTCCATCCGCATGCCCTCTTCTGTGGCCAGGGTTTGAGCTGGGTTGCTATTTTTTTTTTTTTGCCTTGCCCTTTGACCTCTTCTATTTTTTACAGGGGGCTACCCTCTGTCTGATCTATGATTTCTTTTTTTTATTACGAATTTTTTTATTCATTTTACATACCATTCCAAGATCACCCTCTTCCCTCCTCCTGCCCCTCTAGCCTCCCCCTCCCAACCCACCCCCCATTCCCTCCTACAAGAAGATAAGGCCTCCCATGGGGAGGTACATTTAGTAAAGGCAAGTCCAAGCCCCTCTTCCTGCCCCAAGGCTGTGCAAGGTGTCCCATCATGGGTAGTGGGCTCCAAAAAGCCTGCTCATGCACCAGGGATGGATTCTGATCCTACTGCCAGGGGGGCCCTTAAGCAGATCAAGTTACAAAACTGTCTCACTATGCAGAGGCCCTAGCCCAGTCCCATGCAAGCTCCACAGCTGTTGATTCAAATTTTATGAGTTCCCACTAGTTTGGTTTGGTCATCTCTGCAGATTTCCCCATCATGATCTTGATGTCCCTTGCTCATAGAATCCCTATTCTCTCTCTTTGACTGGACACTTGGCACTCTGCCTGGTGTTTGGCTGTGGATCTCTGCATCTGCTTCCATTGGTCACTGGAGAAAAGCTCTAAGATGACAGTTAGGGTATTCACTGACCTGATCACTGGGACAAGCCAGTTCAGTTCAGGCACCCTCTTCACTATTTGTAGTAGTATAAACTGGGGTCCTCCTTGGGGATTCCGGGGAACTTCTTTTTCTCATTAGCAATCACTAGTAAAAGCTCTAGTTAATATAGAAAAAAAGTCTTGTCCCACTTCTATCTCTTGCCTTTAATATGCTGTCAAGTCTGACTAACCCTCCAAAGAAAAGTGGGATCATATTCATTAACAGTCTTGCTATCTGGAAAATAAAGTCCATGTACGATATATCTGGTCAACTGAGCAAGATCCTGCAGCATTTGGGTTCAATACACAGCTATTTTGTACTGTATCCTTTATATAGCCTTGTTCCAACAATACATACCCTCAACAGATCTGGACTATCTATTTTAGACACATTTATGTGCTTCTTACTCCTTTGGGGTTAATTTTTATAAGAAAGTTACCAAATGAGTTCTAACTTTATTTTCATTTTACAGGTTGAGAAACCATAACTTATGGTTCTTCTCTACCAAAGAAGATGGGAAATGTATATTACCAAAATTTTACAAGTAGAAAAGATGGTCAAAGCAGGACAGAACTAAGGCTTGTATTATTGCAAAGCCCTCACCATCATTTACAGCAAGAGCGTCTTCCAAGACACCCAAACACTCATTCTTCTTTGCTATATTATATGCTGTAATATAGTTTTTTAAAAAAACGCTCAATTCATGTCACAATAAGAAAATAGGATGCTTTAATAATAATACTTATTGTATCAATTTAAATTAACTATTATACCAGCTTATCTAGACAAAAAGTATTTAAAATGTTCACAAAATTAATTTTCTTCAGATTATTTTGGTATTGACATAATATCAAACAGCAAGGCAGCCATTCTAAAATACCAATTCATTATACTTGTGTAAATTCCAAGATACATCATAATATATTCAATGGAGTTTTAGTGTTATAGCTAACTTTTCTCATTCTTGGGAACATTCTCTCTCTCTCTCTCTCTCTCTCTCTCTCTCTCTCTCTCTCTCTCTCTCTCTCTCTCCTCGTTTTTCTCTATCACAAAGAAGATGGGAAATGTATATTTCCAAACAAGATGCTGTAAAAATTTTAGAGTATTGAAAATATTCTGCTTCAAGGCTGGAAAACTTGGTTTCTTTAATAATTCAAACCTCTGTCTTCCTAGGTGTGCTTTGCAGCTACAGTGAAAGTTAGGAAGCGTGAGAGTGCCTTCCCTAGGAAGCGAACTTCTTAGCATACCGATCAGAACAGTTTCCTCTTTGTCTTCAATAGATCAATAACACTAAAGCTTCCAAAGCATCTATGCAACAGAGGGCTCCATTTCAGAGTTCACTCCTGGGTTGTCTTCAAACGCACCGGTCGGTCAATACCTGCAACTCATCAATTTCTCAGGTCCTCTGACCATACCTTACCTGGATCTAATATCAAGATCTCCATTGTAAGTTTTTCCACATTAGATCAGCTTCCTTTGGGATTATATTTCAGTAAGTAAAATGCTCTTTGGGAACTATTTAGCTTTTTCTCAGCTTGTTCTTTTTTCCTGACCATCTACTCTCATCCCTAAAAATCCCATGGACTTGTCATTTTTAAAGTTGAAGTATCAGGATTATCTAAAGTTTATTTTCTGTAGGGAAAAGCACAGGAAAGCAAGATGAAAGGGGTATGTTGGAGCACATACTCACGAGTGCACAAGTTAACACACACACACACACACACACACACACACACACACACACACACGAGGGGGAAGGTCTTTAGAAGCTGCATTGACACAAAAGCAATCTATTTGGTATGGAAAATAAAATAAAATTAATTTAAATACTCATGAATCTCCCACATAAAAGGCAGAAATATTTTATACCCCATACCTAGAAGATATTCCCCTGGGTTTACTAAAATTAAGTGATTTGTAATTTAAAAAAATAGATATGAACATTACTTTTGGCTGCAAGATTCTTTATAGTTTCCATGATTGCCTTTTTAAAAGTTTTTAAAGCATTTAACACACTGTGTGACCTGCCTTGATGCTATGTCATGTTTCTGTTTTATGGGAGAAAACTGTACAAGGTCAGACACGCAAAAACAAAACCAAGAAATAGAGAATAGGCATCTGTGAAAATGGTGAAGACTGTCAAGTCTCAAAGAAGCAGATAATTAATTATAGTTTGGAACTTTTCCAATATCTAATTCACCAACTAGTTAACACTTAGGAGGAGGCACACTGAGTGACAGGAAGAACCCTTGGGGTGAGAGTTGCCAACTCTGAGACAGGCAGCCTCACTATAGTGCATCAGGACTCCCTCCTGTATGGGCCATCTTCCTCTAGAACCATATATAAAGCAGAGGGACAGGGCTAGCAACATGGGCTCCCTAATCAGACTACCCAAGGCATTAGTCATGTGTGCTGTGCAAGTAAAAAACAAAAACAAAACAAAGAATATGATTGCAAGAATAAAACACAAATTGTGTGACAGTGGGACTAGAAGTGATCCAGTCATCAATAAGAGATTTTGTATCCACGGTTTTTTTGTGGATATCCATCTAATTGTTTAGCTTTTTAAATCTATGTTAGTACTAGTTTATGAGATTAGTTCATTTATCAAAGTAACTTTCTTTAAGCAACTTAACGTTAAGCAAGTGAAGTTTGTAAAGTAAATACGAGAATAGGAAGCTCCATTGTCAACAGAAGCTTCTGACACAGAGATGAAATCAATGATTTAAGAAAATTGTTACTAGTGATGGAACAAGAGAATCATGAGGGATACAGATAACTAATCTAGAATAGAAGGAAAGAGGAACAGTTCATTGTTTGTTTTGATAAAACCATGCATTTTCTTTTCCATGCATGTGAGTCCCAAGAAAGGTTAGTCTCTTAAGAACAAGAAAGGGAGCTTATAATGGCTACTGTTTGTCTACACATTCAGTTAGATGCTGTGATGATGGGGAAACACAGTAACAACTCTTGAGGTTTATGACACATGTGCTGTCATCTCCAGGGATTACCTACAGAAGTGCTTCACCTGGAACTGCACTCAGAACATCACACAGAGCCATCTGGATGCCATCCTTGAATCTGGAAGACAGAAAAAGCATCAGGTAAAGCTATCAGCTTAAGATACAAAGGTAGAGCTGAGCATAAGTGATAGGAAATATCCACACACCGGAAAGATCTGCCCACAGAACACAGAATGCCAAGGACAGCGGTGGATTAGTGGGTTTATCTCAGAAGTGACAGGTTTCTGCATATCAGAAGCAGCATGCTAGAGTGGGTGATGGAAAAGCTTTATATGAATAAGCTTAGGGCCCCATTCACTGGGCAAACTTGGTTTTCATTTTGATCTAAGCCCAGGTTGGAAATCCTAGATTAACCTGACAAAGGCAGTTTTCCTTCAGTCTCAGTTGCTGCTTCCTTGGGGGTTTGAGTGGATCCTGAAATGCAACGCCTCTCACCAGAACCATTAACAAACATGATGAGACAATGAACATAAAACCTGCAGAAACAAAACAAAGGCTAAAAACTCAAAAAGAACCACTTCCACTTTGAACAATTGTACTCAAGCTATTGATTGCCTCTGTGTGGGTTATAAGTTTTCACTCCATTCCATTGTTCCGAGAGAGAGACCACAAAATGTCATTATTCGTCTTAAGTGTGGACTTGACTGAACTCCATTGGAACACCAGGAGGAGCCTACAATGTGGGGACACCAAATACTCTGGTTACTGTCTCTCAAGTAAAGCCTTGGATTCAAACTTCTGTGAGAACCTTAGAGAATTTACAACACACAACACTAACTTTTGCACTTATGGATTTGCTTGGGTCCTGTCAGCACAAGTCTAAAAGAACAAGAGAAGTACATTTGGGCCTTCTCCAAGCAGTGGGGGGTGAGGGGGTGGGCAGAGTAAAGGTGACAAAGCATTGTTAAGGAATTTGAACACGTGCAGAACAACTCACTGATTTTCTCACCTTCCTGCACTGCGCTGGGACTGTTCTTGGAAGTCCAACAGGTGATCAAATGAAAACTGTCAATTGTGATAACTGGAAAATATTACTTAGTACATTCTGATGTCAGGGTTCCCAAACGCTTCTTACTTGGTTCACATTATTGTTTCTGGAGCCGCAGTTACAAGAAGGAGCAGAAATGTAAAGGCAGATGTTTCAGCCTCCATTTCTAAGGTACTAACCACTACTTTTTTAATAACTATCAACCCCACAGACTTCTGCATTTTGAATCTAGCTTTTTCAAGAAAGGTCCTAAAACGGAGCTCATGGAATTCAACTTAAAAGGGATGCTATGGTAGCTTCAGCCTCTTGTAAGAAATAGAGTTATGCACTGAAAGCTTCTACAGACAAGGCTATTTTTTCTCTTCTTCTTCTTCTTCTTCTTCTTAGAAACAATCATCAAGCTCATTATGAACAGAACCTAATTAATATAACCAGTTTCATTATAATTATCAACCTCTTAGGACAAATTATGTTCCTTGATGTACAGTCTGCACAGAACTGCCTAAGTTGTAACTATGAAAAAAAATTACTGGCTACCAGAGTTTACCAAATGTCACTGTAAAGAAACACTAACCCCACTGGAGTGACAGCTTTCATTTACCAGAAGATATTAAAACCCTGTCAATGTGATTTCCATCAAAAAGGTTTTCACTAAAATAATAAAAAATGAATGAAGGAAATCAAATGTAGTCGTCTAGTTAAATATTCATTTTCTAATCTTTAGGGAGCTGTTTACTATACTTTGAACACCTGGCCTCTACCAGAACATTGTCTGATTTTAAACTTGTTATCACGCCACAGAGAATTCCAACAGGGCCACCAGGTAAAGCCCATTTATTAAGGCAAAGTAACAAAGAATCCTCTTGAATCTGAGAATGACAGAAGAAAAAAAAAACCCTCTGGATCTAGGGAAAACAGCTGGATATTCCTTCCAACATTTGAGGCAGAGTGAAGCAAGCAAGCTCCCAGGAGTCATATTCAAAGAGGCCCTTTTCGAGACATGGGGGCTGCTCACAAATACAGAAAGGATGGGATCCGTTCAGGACTGCATCTGAGGTACCTCAGAACTGGCAAAGGTTCCTAGACTTTACCTGAACCTCACCTCCATCCCTACGAGACACTGAGGTAAAAAGCAAAGTGTAACATTTAGAAAGGATGCTAAGAAGAAACAGGTGGAGAGGTGGAAGAAAACAGAAGGAAGTACAATATTGATAAATTAAGGAATGCAATAAAGAGGTTAGCGCCATAGGACACCGCACCATCCAGTTCCCCAGAGGCAACATGGGAAAAAATGGTTTGGTAAGTTAGGGGATTAAGCTCTTGATTCAAACCTCAGGCCTGTCATATTCACTGATGTTACTTTTTTTTTTGACTATTAATTTTTGAAGTTACCTTACAAAGCAGTAAGTTTCATTATTTTTCCTATGTGCCTGTATCTGATCATGCTTTTCTAACTCCTACTCCCCCATTTTGCTCTACCTCAGACCTTCTGCCTACTCTCCACCTCCTTGTCATCTCCTCCCATGAGTTCCCCTTGTGTTTCTGTGTCTCTATCTACTGTCTTGACTGCCTCCCCATACACCGCACAATTTTAAATCTAGGTTCAGAATATGAGAAAAATCATAGGTCTTCTTCCAAGTCTGGGTTCTTTCACATAACACAGTGACTTTTGGTTCCATCTACTCTTCCTCAAATGTCTTTAGTTGTGTTTGTTTGTTTGTTTCTTTACAGAGGAACAAAATTCCATTTTATGTATATGCTACATATTTTTTTATCCATTCATGAATAAGTGGTTATCTTAGCTGGAATTTTTTAAACAATTTTTAAAAATTCACAGAAATTTTTAAAGTTAATTTCTGTGAAGCTTAAGTTCTTCATCTACTGAATAAGAGTGACGGAGAACATTAATAATAAAATCATGGTTATCACAGTTGCACTGTGGTACTTCCTATCTTTCAAGTGTTCTGAACACATATTATCTAGTGTTTACTAAAACAAAATTCAGACAGCGGTGCATTAAATGATATATCATAATAATATATCCCAATGTATAATTTTTTAAACCTGCATTATCAAAATAACATTCATAGAGAGCATAATGGTAATGTCAGGCATCAAATAACACACAAAGTATCCAGCAAAGCATGGAGTTCAAGGGAGAATTGCCACTGTCATGGTGGGTTATAAATCTTTTCTGAATGTTCTTTTAATGAAAGTGAAAGTTTAATAAACTTCTTATTTGGTCATCTTAATTTATTGGTTCATCACAATCTAGATGCCACTTAACATAAAGAGAAGAATTACAAGAAGAGTCACTAGACATCTTTTACAATTGTCCCCAAAAGGCACAACTAAATCCCAGACTTGAATGTCCTAGTGAATCTATTAACACTAAAGAAAGCAGCATCCTCAGAGTGACAGGTATGAAGAGTGCAGGGTGGGAGGAACTGGAGGCTGTGGATCTTTACAACTCAAAGATGACATGCTAAGGAGCATGGTGTGGCAGTAATTGTCATACTGTCAGCAGATGTACTCACTCCTGCAAGTAGCAAATCTAACTTCCCAGGGCACAGTTAAGAAATAGGAGTAAAGAGGGCCATTCACATAGTGGGAACTAGACAGCTGTCTTTGCTGGAGTCAACAAATTTGTCAGAGTATGTGAGATGACAAATAGAAACCAGGGCTTTTTTTTTTTGTTTTGTTTTTTTTCACGTGATTAGTGCTTGTTCAGGAGACACCTCCATTTAAGGTAATACCTTCCTATTATAGGAGTTTCAGATCTTAGTCACAAGCTTCCAACTGATGTTGCTTTGATGTTTTTTGTTTGTTTGTTTTTGTTTTTCACTTTCCCTTCCATTTAGTTTTACTAAATGGGATGAATATGCATCCATTCAAAAGACAAGCTTAGAGTCATGAGATACGTTTCTTATATACAGAAGCCAGGAACATCTATGAATAAAAATCAGAAATTCACAGTGGACACTCACTGAGTGACAGAGATTGTCTTGGAAGGTAATAGAGCTCAAGAACGGAGAGCCTGGGTTATCCTAGGGAAGCTGTCATTTGGTCTGTGGAATTAGATGGCAAGTAAGAAGTGCTTCCTTTGGGCCAATAGCACATGAACTTCATTGGCCATAATTGAGATGGCCGATGTCTATGAATCCAATGACAACAAAAAAGAAAACACCACACTCCACCTCCACCCCCTGGCAAATGAAGCAGAGAAAATGCTTGGCGTCCCAGGAAGGTCATGGAATAATCGAGGTTTGTGATATATTTAGAGAACCTATCTGTTTCATTTGGCAATGACTGTACCCTTAGGCTTTCTGTATCAACACTAAGACTAAAGCAGGGAATCACTTAACCATCATATTATCCTGGTTCTACTTTTCATATAACACCTTTTTATCACGAAGGTGCATTGCTGTGGTTTAAGCGGTTAGACACAAGTATTCTGAGGTTTTCTATGCTTTCTTGGACCACTGGACAAAACCTGCCACACTACCACAAGACAAACTAAATGTAGAAACAATATAGGAGACAGTAAGGTAATCAAAGTACACATTAGATATACTTATATTAATAAATATATGTAAATATATTACACACAGAAGGTACGCATTACATGCATTTGGCCTGAGAAATAAAATGAAGATCCATGTAGTTACATCTAATTTAATGACTCTAAATTTGAGTGTGTGTGTGTTTGTGTTTGTGTGTGTGTGTGTGTGTGTGTGTGTGTGTGTGTGTGTTACTGTGGTGGATTTATTCATCAGAGGGCCAGTTGATATTTTATAGCACTAAATAAATAAGGCATGTAAAAGAAGAGGAAAGCAAAAACAAACGAACAAAACAGACAAACACACACATATGCACACACACACACATTCATACATACACACACCTCTGGAAAAAGAGAAGTATGGTAAGAAGGTGAGAAGGAAGAGGCAAAAGGGCACAGAAAGTTGAAAAAAGGTTAAAATGTGATTGTAAGGAAAATGTAAAACAATTAACTTCCTGAAATACCATACTTTTAAATTTTTATTTATTTTAAATCTTCCTTTTAGAAAGGGGAAATCAATACAAAATTTCAGAGGGCAACAGGAGGTTCTCCTTTGTATCTAGGACAGCATTAGAACTAATCCAGTGTGTATATGCATACATTTATATTTGCATAACAGCCAACCTAGGTATTTGAAGTGTGGTGAAAATTATAGGGCAAGTTGTGTTTGCTGATCAATACTGGCCACCAGAATAAAAGACATTAACTTAAAGACTAAGCATTTGTTGATTTATATTTCCTTCTTTGTTATAAAATGTCTTCATTTAATTTTGGAAATCAGACGTGTGTGGTGTATGTGTGTGTGTGTGTTGTGTGTGTGTGTGTGTGTGTAGTGGCATCCTCTTGCCTTCTTTGCTTACTTCCTATCTTCTCTCTAGTGAGCCTGAATATTATATACAATGAATTTCCCTATATAATCTCTTGAGATTGCTTTTTAAGTTATCATATGTAGGATTAACTCAATATAAAGGATAACATAACAATCTCTGATACCTGTGGATAGTATTATTATAGACCAGATAGACACACAATCACCTTTGAAATCAGAGGCCTCTTTTTTTAAAGCTCAGGTAAAATATCCTGTTTTATCAAAACTTGAGACAATAAAAATTTTGCCTTTATTTTAGTATTGTCTTCGCAACACACACATGACAGTGTGCTTCAGTTCTTTGGTTTGAGGGAAAGTTTTTTTTTTTCCCCAATAACAGGAATATTTGCAACAAATGTTTAAGAATAAACCATGGACATTCCCTGTTTTCTCCCGATGAGATGATGTAGGAAAAGGACTCAGATAATCTAAACAATAGTTAACACCTTTAGCATCTGTTGGGAAGCAAAAATGAAGACTAATGTTCTCCTAGATAGCTCATTCAGTGTTTAGCTTGATGACTAGAAAACAAGCAACCGAACAGCCATTGAACTGAATTACAATAAAATATACGTTTTTCAGAGAGAGGAGCACAAAATCAGTTTTCATTTGGCATGCTAAGTATGCTATATTTGAACAGAATGTTACATATTCATTTCATTCATCATTTAAAGGCAGATAATCAGGAAGTCATTACGTGGCCTGCATTGGGCAGCTATTCGATTAGCGTATAATTGAGCACTCTGTAATTCAGCCAAAGCTGACAGGCCAGGAATGCATAATAGCAATCCTAGGTATTTGAAGTGTGGAGAAAAATATGGGGCAAGTGGTGTATGCTGGTCAATACTGGACACTAAAATAGAAAACAGTACCTAAAAACTAAGCATTTGTTGATTTATGTTTCCTTCTTCATTAAAAATAAACATCTTGTTAATTTAATTTTGTAAATAAGTCATTTATAAAATTTTGAAACGTGAAAAATCATTTCTCTCTTGTATCTGAAGATTTAACCTGACCTATGTGCAATGCCATAGCATGGCTCTATGATATCCCAGATGGACTGTATATTATGCATCAGGGAGGTAAAAATGAGAAAAAAAAAACTGATCTTACCTGCTGCCTAGAGTTGGTATTTGGATTTAAGAGTTACAGTAGAAATATGAATTATTCTTCCAACATTTGGAACTGTCATGTTCTTCAAAGGTCCATGAGTTCAAGGCTCATGACGCTTTCCAAATGTTGTAGAAAACCTCAAAGAGCTGGGGCTTCACAGGAGAATGGTAGGTCACAGCAGTTGTATCTCAGAAGGAGCTCTGGAACTGAGGTTGTTTTGTTTCCGAACTACACCATAGATGAGCAGATGAGTTTTGCTTCAGCACACATTCCTTTCCACTCCACACATGCCTTGCCACATGCAAGGACCAACCAACCCCACATCGCAAAAATTAAAACTTTTCTCTTACTGACTGCCAGAGGTATTTCTGAAACAGTAAGAGAAAACTGAATGTCACAACAGCACAGAGGAAAAAGTGAACAAGGAAAGCTATAGGTATCCATCGTATGGTGGTGGTTGATGGAGACAGGATATCCTACTGTATGTATTGAGGTGTGCACACACAACACATCTTAAACATCACCGACCTATGGCAGCATGTCTTCAAGTGATCTACTCTGAGTACTCTCAATGTAATCCTCCCTGTCAGCATTTACTCTTCTCATCCAAGTCTAAGATGAGGGTTCAATTAGAGGGGACATCTACAAGTTTAAGAAATAAAATGAATTTGCATGGAGAATTGGTATTTACTCTTATTTAACTTTTTGCTAAAATTTGATGAATCTAGTGGTGACTCTTTGAGATAGGGGACAGTGTTAACACTGATATTTACATTAATTTTCTGAGGCTGCTATAAAAAATGTCCCGCAAACCAGATTTTTTGAAGCAGCATCATCTATTCTCTCTGGTTCTGGAGGTAGAATATCTGAATCCAAGCTGTTGAAGACGAGGCTAGCAACTTCAGACGCAGAGGTTTTCCTTTCAGTTTCATGGCTGCATCTTGGCCACCATCTTCATGAGACTTTCTTCCTGTGTCTTCATCCTTTTTTAAACCTTGTATTTTGAATTTTCAGTCCACCATATTTCAGTATGAGCCTATCTTAACTAATTGTATGTATAATATTCTAATTTTTAAATATTGTTACATGTAGTTGGAATTTTTGTTGTGTCACTAACAAACTCCCAAATAAAGATATGTAGATTTATTCATTGTTGACCTTAGCTTAGGCTTGTCCCACGTGCTCTTTTAACTTAATTTAACCTGTTTTTCTATTCATATACATTTTGCCTTGGGGCTTTTTATCTTTCTTTCATTCTGTATGTCCTACTTTCCTGTTTTCTCCATGTCTGGCTGGCCCCTGTTCAGCTTTTTAATAGACCAATCAGGTGCCTTAGGCAGGCAAGGTAAAACAGCAACACATCTTTACATAATTAAACCAATGCAACACATCTTTACTTAGTTAAGCAAATGCAACTCATCTTTGCATAGTTAGACAAATGCAACATCTCTTTGCATAGTTAACCAAATACTCTGCAACAACAATTTCATTCTCCAGTTTTGGAAATTTGGTCTTTAGCATATCATTTTAGAGGACACAGTTTGTTCTATGCAACATTGTTTAGCATTGTTAACACATTAAAAACAAAACAAAAACAGACCCTTTGTTCTAGTATTTAAGGAAGATAATGTCTACTATTCCCTCCTGATACCAGCTGTCTTGATGTAGTGTGTGTGTGTGTGTGTGTGTGTGTGTGTGTGTGTGTGTGAGCATGCATGCATTCACAGACAATGAGTGGAAAAAGAGCAGCAAATAAAATGAACTTATATCATGATGAAATTTGAATTAGGAGCTTGGAGATATGCATCAGTGGTTAAAAGCATCTGTTGATCTCACAGAGGATCTTGATTGACTCCCCAGCAATCATGTGACTCACAATTATCTATAACTCCAGTTTCAGATTATCCAGTGCTCTGAGGGATGGCATATTATTTTCATATATGCACACAAACAAAATACTCAAACGTATACAATGAAATATAAAAGTTTGATGAAAATAGAATTATTCATGTACATAGTGTCAAATATCTCAACTAATTGAAAAATCCCACCTCACAGCTTTCTGCTAATAGTTTCCTTTTTTTTTTTTTTTTTGGTTTTTCGAGACAGGATTTCTCTGTGTAGCTTTGCGCCTTTTCCTGGAATTCGCTTGGTAGCCCAGGCTGGCCTTGAACTCACAGAGATCCGCCTGGCTCTGCCTCCCGAGTGCTGGGATTAAAGGCGTGTGCCACCACCGCCCGGCAGTTTCCATTTTTTGCGTTGAAAGACTGTTGACAGGCAAACATCTACCCACACTCATGAAATACTGGTAGTAATCATATATGGAGAGAAAGAGGCATTTTCTCTTGTGGTATCCATCTCTTGATAGAGAAAGGATAAAGCTCTGGAGGATTTGTAGTAAGTAACAAAAACGTGACATCACATAGGGTAAATGAAAACTCTGTGCTTTTAAGTTCAAGAACCATTTAGCCACACTTTCTGCATCATCCTTCCCCACTGTTTCTTCCCCCTAGAGTGTAAGATTCTACCAGCACAGCTTCAACACAGTATGATATCATATAACAACATGGGAATATAGTTGAAGAAAAGAATTTTTAGTATTAATTTTACTAGTTAACAGGATCTCAATGTGGCAGAGGTATTTCTGACTTGAGCTTTTCAATAGCTTTTAGTCTTTGATGTGAATCACATCATTGACAAAGTACATGGAATGACTCTCACTTCAAGTTTGATGCAGAGATGCCTCAATAAGACCACATTAGAGAACATGATGGAAAGCCCCATTGCAGTTATGGGAACTGGAGTCTGAGTTGGCCATGACCAACCTATCTATTGAAAAATGGCAATGACTGCCATGAAATAGTGGGCAGAAAAGAGAAAAAAATGCCCTCAGTCTGTAGCTGTTAACGCCTGTGTGGTTTATTCAGTTATTCAGAGGAAATGCAAGTGTGTATGAAAGCCAGTATGAGAATCAGGATGCATTGTTCTAGGAGAATGAAGAAGAGCACGTGCTAGGCAACTAACTACAAGTCCTAGGAATCACAAATTTCCAAACACTGGAGTAATGGCTATGTGTGGCAACCTGGATATCCAGCATCAAGTGCAGATTTCTGAAAATGAGAGAACTTCAGGTCAGAGAGGCAATGAGCATATTCAATAATTCATGTGAGAAAAAAAAAAGAAGAAGAAATGAAAGAGACATTCTAAACTTATGCCAGAACCAAAGAGTAGGAGCTACCACTAAAATCTGTTAGCAAAAAAAACACATTTCTAGTGTTCATCTCCTCTCCTCCTCTGTCTCTGCTCTCTCCAACATCTCTCACTAAAGGCTTTCAAAGCCATAAATGCCTCAACATGGAACAGAGGGAGAAAGTTTTACCCTTAATCAAATATATTATTTTTATTCCTTCAACAGGATAGAAGTTCTAATAATTGAATGAAGAATGTGTTTAATGACTTTATATGACCATGGGTATTTTGTTCATTAAAAATAAACCCTAATGGCATGGTGCCAGCCTAAGTTTGTATAGAAAACTCAGAGAATAAGTAATCCAACTAAGAAAATTTAAACATAAAGTGATATCCTATGTTGCTATCGTTATAGGCTATGAATGTAGTTCCCTCAAAAACCAATTGCTTTAAATATATAAATTTATTTTCCTCACCTTTCCTAACTGTTTGATTATTCTATGGAAGGGACTGCAGACTAGAAGTTGGTGAGGACCCTTATAATATCGCTTGCATTTTGGAGTTGAGTATCAGTAATTGAGGTAGATAGTTAAGTTAGAAGATATGGTCAGTTTGTTCTTCTGACTCCCTTGCTATTTAACTTCTGTAACAGTTTCCATTATAGATGAAATTGGGTGCAAAAACCATGATCAGAATTTGGGTAAACTTAACAAGTTATCCAGATTGGGCAATAGAGACTAATATTAAATGTGTTTAGACTCCTCATTTGTTTGTGTTCTGCCTATGGTGATTAATAATGCTTGCTCTGTAATAGTTAACAAACATTATAACACATAATTGAATGATGGTCACCTTCTGATAAAGAACATTTTTAACATCGATATTATACTTAGAGGTTACAAAACTATTTGATGCTGAAAATACACCAATAACAACTAGAAGCATAGTCTTTGCTCCCTTTATTTGTTACAAGTGATTTAATTAATACCATTCTTTATAAATACATTTTGGTTCCGGGACAAGGATATCTCAGGTTTAAAAATGTCTAAATGACTAAAACAAATGTCAAAAAAAATCATGCAGAGAAATACAGAATATTCTTTGCTGAGTTTGTGATATATAAATCTGTATGACAAAGACTATGGAAAATTATATTTTTAATTTATTTTTTTATTAAGGAATTTTTTTATTCATTTTCCATACCAACCACAGATCCCCCTCTCTTCCCTCCTCCTGCCCTTCCAGCCTTTCCCCCAAAACCCACTCCCCATTCCCTCCTTCAACAGGGTATGGCTTCCCATAGGGAGTCAGCAGAGCCTCCTATATTCAGTAGAGGCAGGTTCAAGCCCCTCCCCTCTGCATCAGGGCTATGCAAGGTGTCCCACTATAGGTAGTGGGCTCCAAAAAGCCAGCTCATGCACCAGGGATGGATTCTGATCCTACTACCAGGGGGGCCCTTAAGCAGATCAAGCTACACAACTGTCTTGCTTATGCAGAGGGCCTAGTCCACTCCCATGGAGACTCCACAGCTGTTGGTCTAAAGTTCATGACTTCCCACTAGTTTGGTTTGTTTGTCTCTGTAGGTTTCACCATCATGATCTTGATGTCCCTTGCTCATAGAATCCCTCTTCTCTCTCTTCGACTGGACTCCTGGAGCTTGGCCTGGTGCTTGGCTGTGGATCTCTTCATCTGCTTCCATCAGTTACTGGATGAAAGCTCTATGATTACAGTTAGTGTATTCACTGGTCTGATTACTGGGATAAGCCAGTTCAGGCACACTCTCCACTATTGCTAATAATTTAAGCTGGGGTCATCCTTGTGGATTCCTGGGAACTTCACTAGCACCTAGTTTTTTCCCATCCCCAAGATGTCTCCCTCTATCATGTTATCTCTTTCATTGCTCTCCCACTCTGTCCCTGTTCCAGGACGATCATCCCGTCCTCTTATGTTCTCATGCCCCATCCTCTATCCTCCATTGCCCCCCTCTTTCCTACTTTACTCATGAAGATCTCATCTATTTCCCCTTCCCAGGGTGATCCATGAGTTCCTCTTAGGGTCCTCCTAGTTAGCTAGCTACTTTGGAGCAGTGGGTTGTAGTCTAGTTATCCTTTGCTTTACATCTAGTATCCACTTATGAGTGTGTACATACCATTTTTGTCCTTCTGAGTTTGGGTTACCTCATTCAGGATGATATCTTCTAGTTCCTTCCAACTATGGAAAATATTATGACCCTGATGCTTTTTTCAGGTAGATATTATGGACTGAAGTCATCTAAACCCAAATGACATATTGAAGCATAATTTCCAAGTACCTAGGGAAGTAACCTTATTTGAAGATACAACCATATCAAACTTAGATCATGAGGGCCAGCTGAATCCAAATACTGATGTGCTAATAAAACAAAAAAATGTGGAAACAAAGACAAAATTTTGAATATCCTTGCTTAAAGGAAAAATGTCATGAAAGGATGTCATTAGGGAGGATGTGGTCAGTAATTAGTGTTTGTATGTACAGAGAGCTTTGGAATTGTGATCAAAGACCAGAAGCTCCAAGCAACAAAGAAGGATGCCTCCATTGAGCCATCAAAGGGCACATGGCCTGTCAATATCTTCATTCTGGCTTCTAATCTCCAAACCTGGGGGAGAAAACTCATGTCCACAGCTTTATGCCACTCAACACCTGGAATTTTGCCAGAGAAATTCAAACAAGCTAATTTCGTGGGTTAATGAAGATAAAATAACATAAATTCAAATTATATTGTACAACTTCCTTGGATATTTTGTTGAACACATGGTATTCTTCCCTCGTATTACTCAAAATATGATATTCCTCCATATTAATGTAAAATATATCTTTCCTACAAGATTTTTGTGTCTGTCCTCTACCCTCTCTCTCTCCACATGTATATAATACATATTACAAAGCATACATATAATATATATTACAAGGCATATACATAATATATATAATATAAAGCATATATTCTTTGTAATTTTTTTTACTTCTGCTATATTTTTGTCTTCTGATACTAATTACAGATTTAGTGAGTCAGAGCTAATGCTCTGTAAAGTTTCCAGTTCTATTGAAAATAGCAATTCCTTTGCACGTAGTAGGCACATGATGATTTACAAGGTGGTTGAGACTATCATATTGGAACAAGATCATATTCTAGGGCCACGTACACTTAAATACTCTATAGTCAGCTCCATATTCTCTTATAATAGACTAGCTTGGTGCTGTGTTTGAAAAGACCCGACATTTTAATTAGCTTTGATTAACAGTGCAGAGAGCTGAAGGAAAACAGGATCTATTTCTTTCTGTGTTTTTTAAGTCAATATTCAGGGATTTACATTTACTAGTCTGACTCCTTCACATTTCGCCAGCAGGATTGGGCCCCAAGCAATTTATTCATTTGCAGCCATAATAAATGACTCAGGGGATTGAAATGGTGAAAGTCTGTCATTTGAAGAGTTCTAGTGATTGGCTACAATAGGAAAATGAATTTTACAAATCCAACTAGAGTTTCTATAATGAATCCATTGCTTCAGTTACCACAAAAGCATAATGTTAAAGGTTTAGTTCTCACATATAAAACAAAGCTCAATGGTAATATCCTGTGGAATGCAAAAATATTGGGACAACTAAATCCAATAATAGTTATACATGTGAAACAGTGCAGGTTGATCTCAAACCAGAGGCAGCTAGATAAAGCATACACGGCTGCTAGAGATTCCTTGTCATGCTAAATGTGTTTGCTGTCTCCTGCTTCCTATGAACACTCTGTTCCCAGGACCCCTTACCAGTTGGTGTCCTTTTCGGATACTGCAACAGACATGCCAGTTGGAGATTCAGGGGCCAAAGGAAAAAGGTCTATTTATTTTTCATGATTATTTCAAAACTT
Organism: Peromyscus eremicus; assembly: GCF_949786415.1. NCBI lineage: Eukaryota > Metazoa > Chordata > Mammalia > Rodentia > Cricetidae > Peromyscus > Peromyscus eremicus. Next base: position 21,572,086 of record NC_081423.1, read on the forward strand.
CTCATAGCAATAGCAGAAATGACAACCAAAGAATGTGACCACAGGTGACAGCATATGTAGCACATGCAGCAATGTCATGGCATTCAGGCACCGTTAATCCTAACCAGGTAGCTTTAAAAACAAAATAGTTTATCTCTACCAAATCTACAGCTTTTATAGGCTGCAGGGATCCAGCTAGATGTGGAGAAGCTTCTCACTGGTTAAATAGTAATGGCACACCTTCTCTTTCCCAGACCTCTTTTCTTTCTTTCTTCCTTTTTTGAAAAAAAAAATGGCTCCTCAATACTCCTAGATCTTTACATGAAAAGCCCTATCACCTTATAACTTTTGGTATGGTTTTATTTTTCTCCTTGGGATACTGATATCAAGTAATGAATTCCTATAGCATACCAATGTTGTGCCAAGAGTTGCTCCAGAATCAAATGAATCTGGATTTGGTATGTAATCTGGTTGGGTCTAAATGCAGTCATGGTTTTATTGCTCGTGAAAACTGAGAAACTAGTACATGTCATACAGTGACTGAACTGTGACTCAGGTTATCCCATCATTGTCTGAGATGGCTTGACTTTAAGGTGCTAAGTGTGAAAATGTCAGTCACCTCAAACTATAAGTAGAGAGCTTCTGTGGTGGTTCCTAAAGAATGTCTCCTCACAGAGCTGTAGTTCTGAAAAAAAAAAAAATCAGATCCCAGGTAGGAACCGCTGTGTTATAGAATTACAGTGTAAGTTCCTTTTACAGCTTCAACATGTCTTTTCTGAAAATATCTCTTGGTTAGTAGGGAATACAGTTCTTAAAATTCAAATGAGGATCTCTGAGTAATTACAGGTTAATCAGAACAATGAATTCAAATCCCTCTGAACTCCTTTTCTGAAGGAAGATGAACTTATTCCCTAAGGAAAAGCAAACTATGATCCCTGGCTCTGAGAATGAACAAGGAACCCAATAAGGCAGTGACTTATCGAGAAGATGTACATATTTGATGACATGCCCTCATCTCCACTCACCACCTTGTGCCCAACTCTAGAGTCAGCTCCTTTCAGGCCCAGGCTCTCGATTATGTGAACTCAGTTGAGCCTAGATGAGGGCTTATACACAGAAGATACTGTAGGTGGTGCATAATTTAACTTTGGTAGACCCTTGAGAATTTATGTAGGAAGGTATTTATTTTAAAGATGTTAGACACAAATATATCTAAAAATAGTTACACAATGTTAGGCCAAAGAGGACAGAATACAGTATGTCTTCAGTGTGTTAGATGGATTGCTTGTAAGTAGTTCTAACAGTGTGCTTGACTGAGTGGTAGAAACGACTCAGTAGCCGTGTATATTTGACAAGTGATCACATAACTACAGTGCCATGACTTTTAAAAAGAATCCAAAGATGGATGATTTCACCTCTTTATTTTTGGTACATGAGTGCATCAAAATGTAATTGATATTGAGAGTGTAAAACTGTAAGTTAAGCTCTACAACTTCAGAATCTATACAATTCTAATTGTATAGATATCCATAGAGACAGATGAGTTTGGGACTTGGCAAGTGTTTGAGTGGCTACCTTAATCTAGCTGCACGATATTTCACTTGTGAGTTCATTATAATAATACATACATGTAACAACAGTCTTTAAGAAGAGGCCATGCAACTGAGAAGGGAGTCAGGGTTGAGTGGGCTGAGCACAGGAAGAATATGTGGTGGAAATGACGTAAATGAAACACTCATGGTTGAAATTTTCAAAAGATAATTAAATATTAACAAATGAAAATAAAATCTAAACTCCTTCCCAGCTATACAATATGAAAAAAGAAAAAGGAGCTTCATTTTAACCAAAAAATAGAAGAGACAGGATGGCTGCTGCACTGTTTTCATCAAATATTACCAAGTTGCTCCCATGCCCTTTGGTAGCATCTATAATATTCTTTATTCACCCTGGCATTACAAGACTGCTCATCTGGAAACTAATGATCTACCCAGCATTTTCTGGTGACTGATCACTGGCTGAGGGAGATTGTGGGAATGGCATCAGTGAAAGGAGTTCTCTGATTTTTAGAAAGAATAATAAAATGAAAGCCATTACATGCTAACAAGAATGATACACTGGTATGAAAGATGACCAAACTTGAAGGAAATAGAATTTGCATCCATCTTCTTTCCAAAATGACAGTATTTAAAGTACATTGTTGTAGATGAGGCTCTGTTTTCCTTGGTAAAATATTGCTATCATATAGTAATTCATTAATTGAAATCAGAATCCCAAGTGGGTTAAAGGTTGTCTGTGGGTCAGGATACCTGCCCACTCAGCTGGAGGATCACACAGATGGATGTCTATCTAAACAGCTAACTATCTCTCAAGGTCAGTAACTTTTTACTTATTTACTTCCAACTAGATAAGGACATGCCTCTCAGGATTCCATTATTCAGCATAGTTAATCTCTTAGTGGGTATTATTTGCCTTTGATCATGTCCATGGACAAGAAACTGCAGACAATATTTAAGAGGATACATTTATGGGATTAATACTTTTTGTCAAAGAAAATGAATTGGTTTTTATCATTGACAATATACACAATATAAAACCAAAGAATTTAGATGTGTGCCCCAAATTGAAATATTGCATGTAGTTTTTGTTTAAAAACTTAAACATAATTCTATTTACAAATTGTATTTATAAAGTATATGTGCATTATTTAACTTCTCGTTAGGGTTCATGCAACAATTGAGGTAATTAAACAGAAAGGAGATGTATTAAGCTTATACATGTAATTTGAAAGTCTGATTTTGTTTAACTAAATTTTTACATGAGATTAAACAATAATCAAAGGCTTCCTTAAAGGTAATCACTTGAATTTGTTAAACTTACAAATAGAATAATAATGTTTATATGCTGAATTAAAAAGCTTAAGGATGAACTAGGTTTGTAAACTTGTCTCTAGTGAACTGAATATTAATTCAAATAAAGTTAACATATGAAAATTTATTTCTGTACTCCAAAGTCACTGGGATATGCAAAAATCAATTAATTGATGATCAGTACATTTTAGGGATAATTGTATAATGATTAGCATTTCCATACTATAAAGTTGTTATAAACAAGCTAAATATGTCAGCTAGGGCTCCCACAGATATTGAAAAAATACTTGGCTGTATTTAAATTACATAAAAATGATGGATGGTGCATTAGCATGCAGCCTGGACTTTCCAAGGTTAATGTTGGCTCATAAGCCACTTTTTTTTTCTTTATGTAAAACTTATCATGTAAAAGTAAATCTACTTGAAGAGCAATCGACCACTTACTCCTAAAATTTCAGTCTTGAGTAGAGTCTGGGACCTTATCAATTCTAACCCCTTCATTTTGTAACAGGGAGTAAAACCTGAGAGATGTAAAATACCTCTAGGCACAGGGCCCCTTTGTGAGAGAAGGAAAGCCTCCTGACAGCCCTGTGACTTTTCATCTCTAATTGATAGTGCTTCCCACATCAGGTATCTCAACATTGACCCTTGAGCCAGGTCATCATTTTAACCTCCAATTTGGTAAGGGGAATGTGGAGCTGAATGCCACATTATGCAGCGGTATCATCATTATGAGAACGAACCCAGCTGCGATTCTGGAGTTCTGTGCTTTCATAGGGCCCTGTTGCTTTCATTTCTCAACCTGGCACCTTCTGTTGCCACTAAGTATTCACTTGGAGTTCTTTTAAAAGGAAAGTTTCACACGCTTCCCATGCCCTCTACTCTCTCAGAGAAGGAGTGACATTTGAGAATTCTGACAGTAAGACATCTCTGACTTCAATCACAGAGTGCGAAAATGAATATTTTCCACATGCAACTCTGAAGGTTGGTGCTCTTTTAACATAGCCTTTCAGTTTTACTGGAGATTGACTGCAGGGGAATTGGATGGTAGGTCAAACAACACAACGGAGGGTGTTTGATAGTCAGTGCCCTGTGTAAGGGAGAGGAAGAGGAGGCCTAGACTACACCAAGCCAACCCAAAGCTCATGGCAGTGGGAGAAACTAATGATCCTAAGAGATTTAGCACTTCCACAGGAGACTTCTGTAGCAAACTGTGCGATCAAATTCTGTTCTCTTGCTGCTATTGCTGTTGCCCCCATGGTTTCTCTGAAATCCCCACTGATCAGTGAATTTTGTACAGTTTGACTTCCACTCAGGGCATGTACATTTATTTGCATATGCATTCTAGCAAATTGTTTACGGTTATACAGTATATGATTCAGCATAGGAAAATGAGAAAGTGGATATCAGAAACCAAATATTTCAGAAAAGTAATGAGGAAAATATAAAAGGGTAAATGAGCAACTTTTCTTCTAGATTAATTCATAAGGGGAAGTTCTCTCTTGAGGAATGTTCAATATTATAATGAGTCCCCATTAAGATTTTGCTTGTAGAAACCAGGATGTATAAGTTTTGGAGATACCTTAGCCTCCCTGATGCTAGCTAGCTAGCTTGTGGTTTATTTCTTCATAAGCTGGGAACACCTTCATCCTTCAAAGAGTCTTTTCATCCCCACCAATATGGCTGCTCCTTTCAGGGCTCTGGGTTCATTTGTAGAGATCTGAGCCCCATCACTATTATTTGTCTCTGTCCTTAACAAATTAGACATATGTTTGAAGTGTGCATTTGTAGAGACAAGCCCTCCCCTTGATTTCACCTTCATTTGTGAAGACTAATTTGGTTATAATGAGATTCTGTTTTAGTAGTTTTTCATGTTTTTCCTCTTAGTGATGAGACAGCCTGTCTGCTGGCCTGCTTCTGATGAGAAGTTACCATCACCAGTCACTCTTACAAATGTTCCCCTTTATGTAATATATCTTTGCCCCTGACCTATCTCTACCTTCTAGTTTAAGATGCTTCACAGATTGGTCCTCTATCCTTTTTTCTCTGAACAGATGGACTATAATATGACTAGGTATGTTCTCAGTCTTTCTCAAGAGGTTCAGTCTTATGTTGTTACCCTAAATCAATTGTAGAATGTTCTTTCTCACTGTCTTTATTCATGTCAATTATCTTTAATAAAATATTGAAACTTTTCATTTGCCATTGCACATTGTTGTTCACCTTGTTCTCAAATTCTTCTATGTATTTATAATTATTAGATCTTTTAAAATTATAATTACAGCTACGGTAAAGCTTTTGTGTGGTTAGCTTACTATCTGGGCCTTTTCTGGGTCTGTTTCTATTGAAAGTTTCTTTCTCATTTTGAGCAAAAATTACTCATATTTTTCACTTCTTTACCTGTATTGACAGGTTTGTGGGGTTTTTTTTTTTCATGACATTTATTGTGTAGCTATGGACAGGGGAGGTAAAAGTTAATAAAGACTAGGAATATACCCCAGGTATATATCACTTGCATAGCCAGTTCAAGGTCATAGATTCTATACCCAGTACAACACACATAAAATTTTATTACCTATATTTAAATAAGTGATATTTGCCTACAAACTTTTTTATTTTTTATATTTATTTTTATTTTTTTTTGGTTTTGGTTTTTCAAGACAGGGCTTCTCTGTGTAGCTTTGTGCCTTTCCTGGATCTCCCTCTGTAGCCCAGGCTGGCCTTGAACTCACAGAGATCCTCTTGCCTCTGCCTCCTGAATGCTGGGATTAAAGGTGTGTGCCACCACCACCCAGTGACAAACTTCCTTAATGTCATAGTGAAGGGCCCAAAATCAATCTCATCTTTTGTCGAAATCTAGAATTTGTTGCTATTTAAGTAGATTTCAGTTGTTTTGGCTTTTAAATATTTTGACACTTGTCTTAGTGTTTACTATTGCTATGAGGAGACACCATGACCATGGCAACTCTTATTCAGAAAACATTTAATTGATGGGGCTTTCTTACAGTTTCATAGGTTCAGTCCATCATGATCATAATGGGTAGCATGGCAGCATGCAGGCAGCTGTGGTGCTGGAGCTGAGAGTGCTATATCTTTCGGCAACAGGAAGTCGACTGATTGCCACAATGAGGAAAGCTTGAGAAAAAGAGATCTCAAAGTCAGCTCCCACAGTGACACACCTCCTCCAACAAGGCCACACCTCCTAATAGTGTCACTTCCTTTGGGGGTGATTTTCTTTCAAACCACCACAATGCTCGTTAGCAGTTGATACTTTCTTCCACCCCCTTCCCAACTTTCTATACCTGAGGGGGGCTCTTCACTCAATTTTGTGATGCAAAACTTTGGAGTACCTATGCCATACCCTTGCAGGAGGTCTGAGTAACTTCAGTGGGCTTTCTCAAGTTCTTTGTCCAAATTTAATCTTGGGAATCCTCTGTCTCACATGCAGTAAAGCTAAAGGTCCTAAGAAGTTTCTTCTTAGCACTCATGCCTTGGCTGGGCTCTGAATTTAGTGTATTTCAGGTACTTTGTACCCAGAGATCTCAGGTGGGCTTCTAACATCTTATGAGTCAGTAGTTCATCTAGATAGTTATAATTGTGTATAACCACATCTTTTTTTTTTTTTTTTTTTTTTCTGGTACACACTGTTCACACCTATATTTCAAGTTTGGAAATGCATATTTGCAAGCAGCAATACAAAAGTATTCATGAAGAATGCATAATCTCTGAAAATTATGAAAACATCCCTGCTACCAATACATTTCTAAATACAAAACTGACTAACATATTTGTTACTTCTGTGTAGCTAGAGAAGTTCATTTTCAAAACAGATAAAATTCAGTCTTTAGGTGTGAATGGTATGAATGACAGTCTTTTTTTTTTAATTCTTAGTTGTTTGGGATCCTTAAGCATGCAAAAGCTTTGAACAGGAGGGTCCACAAAGGAACCAGTGTTGTATTATGGCATCCAGTTAGGCCAGAGCTGGGAATGCCTCTGGGTCATCTACATCAGGAGCAGAAGCACTTGACTTATCAGTCCTGCTGCCACGGTTTGGACGTCCACCACGGCCACGTCCACCACGTCCTCCCCTGCCACCACGTCCTGGGCGGCCTAGGTCTCCAAAATTGATCTCCAATTGAGACGTTATATCATTTGCTGGCTTCCGGAAATGATGGTCCATAACCGAATCTTCAGCATGAGCCTCTTCACTTTTTGATTTATGCAGAACAAATCCCTTTTTCCATTGTCCATCAGCACCTTCATTTGGTTTTCGGATATTAAATTCTACTTTCGCTCGGTCTTTATTTTGAATAGCTTTCCACTCATCCAAAGTCATCTCTTTTGGACCCTCTTCCTTAACCTCTTCAACTTCATTCTCCTTATTTTCAGTGTCTGCCACTGGGTGCTCTTCACCTTCAGGTGTTTCCTCAGTCACATTTGATTGATCCAAATCAGTTAATTCATCTTTGACAGTTCCCCAGTTGTGAGATCCGCTACCTCCGCGTTTGTCCTCATGCTTCAGGCCACTGTAATGCGAAAAAGAAGATCTATCACTTCCACTATGCCTATCAAATTCACGTTTGCCACGAGAATCAAATCCATCGCCTCGGCCCATTCCACGTCCACGGCCTCCTCGACCCCTTCCAAGACCACCTCGGCCTCGGATAGGCCGTTCAATAATCGGTCTATCAACTGAAAATTCACCACCTTCAGAACCCTTTTCTTCAAGTGGCTTTTCAAATCTTCTTTCCCGAGGTGTTCGCCTTTCTGGTCTCCTATCAGTTATTTTCCCTTCTCCCTGAAGTTGTTGATCAGGTCTTCTTCCAACTCGCCTTATTCCTTCTTTCTTAAGCGCCACCGGCGGCTGCGTCTCCTCCTTTTTGTCGGGCACGCCGACGCTGGGGGGCAGCGGGTTCTTGCGGTCCTTCTGGGACTCTTTCCGCAACTGTTTGCCCGCCGCGTTGGAGTTGGTCTGGGCCGCGGCCTGAGCCGCGCTCTTGGCCCCAGGGCCCCCAACGCCGCCCCCACCGGCTTCTTTTTTCTTGTTCTCTGCTGCCTTCAGTACCTCGAAAGGGTCCGATTCGTCGTCAAATAGCTGGTCGAATCGGTTGGTGACCACGCAGCCGAAGCCTTCCTGTAGGTGCCCAGGCATGATGGTGGCTCGGCGGCGCGTTCCTCCACGGATTGCAGCGGTATAACCACATCTTGAATTTATTTATTTGCTCTTTCCTTTCTCTATAAAGTGTCAACCTCTGTTTCCTATTAATTGGTAAAAACTTTAACTTAACTCTAAGGAAAGAAGTCAGGCATGTTTGAAGGGTAATGACATAGAGAAGAGCACAAAGGTGCCAGAACATGAAGCACATGTAAAGAATGCCAGAAATTTTATCTTGGCTGAGATATTTGATATTTGCAGGTGAGTAGACATAGATACCCACTGAATTTGACAGCAGGGTTCTCCATCCCTCATTCTGAAGAACATTCTCTGCTTCTATTTGGGGAACTGTCTCTTACCTAATGCAATTATTTTATTTTTACACAATTGTTAATATAGACCTAGACATGGAAATTCAGCCTAAGCAGCCATCATACCCTATCTTACAGTTAAAGGTACAGTCATGAGACACACTGAGACTGGATGGAACTTAGAGTCTGCATGTGCTGAAGAGTAAGAAGATCAGTCAAGTCCCCGTACTTACGGTGGAGGCCCTTATGGAGTCCAATAAAGAATCATGACCTCTAGCCTAGACTCATGCCTCTTTCTCCTTGTTCCAAAAGACACTTCTGTTTCAACTAATTAAAGATGGATAATGTTACCTTATAATCTCAAAATCTATTCCTAGGCCATTTTGCTTTTTCTGAAATAAAATATATAAGTTGTAGTCAGTCTATGGTAAGTATCAAAATAGCTCATGACAGAGTTCCAAAGAATTCTTTCAAATTATTCTTTTAAAACAGTGTAAAAATGATGCACATAATCACATGAAGAAGTTTATTTTACTCTTCTCTGAACCACTTAATTTAATCATGCAATTGAAAGACCCTCAATACTTTCTGATTACCCTTATGTTATGGATGTGAAAATCATGACACAAAGGGATAGAATGATGTCACCTTGGCTATATAAATGGTGTCAAAATATTAAAACCATGTATTTGAATTTTCAGGTTGGTCAATTGTGGTAACATACTTTACTTTTAATAATTTTAAGATAGCATATCATTTTCACATATGTGCCATTATATTGTCCTTATACTTTTTCTATAAAATGTATTTATTCAGAGGAGAATGATGCACTTTATTCTCCTACTATGTGTGGAATTCCAGTGGAACTTGTTTTTAGCCTATACTTACAATCATTAAGATGCATCAGAAGATTGCATAATCATTGGGACTTAATGATTTAAATTCCAGTGAAACAAAAGTTTTTATTTGGTAGAAATGATTAAAAGGTGAGGCTATTGACAAAATATTGTTTCATTTGTCCACTCACGAACATACATACATGCCTGATGTTTTCTATGATCTAAATACTATCATTATAGATGGTTTCTTATCAATTGAAGAACATTCTTTCATGAAGATACAAGATACACAAAATAGTCAATACAATAAAAAAGATGCTTCAAGAGTCAGTCTGTGAAAATACTTCCCAGATTAAAATTTTAGGACTCTTCTAAATTAATTTGATATATCTTTTCAATTGCAGGTGCTATAGTGCCTAGAGCTATATACCATTTTCATAGTCACTGTTTCTGAGTTCCCCCTTCATTGCCACTTTATATAATTGGCATTCAATAAGTATTCTGGAGATGAATGTCTGGATAAGAGATACTCCTGAATTTACTCAGATTCAAAACAGAGCAGGGTTCCTTATTGCTGGCATGATTAAGGAGGGCTCTTTGCAGCAGACAGCATTTCACCTGGGCCTGAAAGGCTAGTCAAGATTTGAATGAGATTGGGTTTGAGGCAGGGGAGCTGCATAAACAAGAGCACACAGGTGCCAAAGTATGCAGCATGTGTGAAGAATGTCAAACAGCTCCGTTTCATTGAAGCATTTGATATATGAAGGTGGGTTGTGGAAAATGAGGTTGGAAAGGAGGTTTGGGACCAGAGGGCCTTTTATTTCAATCTAAGAAGTTTTACTTTTATTTTGTAGACAATAGGGAGTCAGTGAAGGATGGTGCCCTGGAGAATGAGCAGAGCGAGGGTACAGGATGATTAATCTGGGCAATGTCTGCCGACTGGATTAGAATGTGGAGAGATTGGAGGTAAGGAGACAACTTCACTATAAATTGCAGGTGAATAACAATGAAATCTGAAAACAGGGTACAGGAAGCAGTGCTGGAAGTAAAGTGACATACAGTAAATTTTCTTACTGTTGATCGTGATTATAGCCACAGCAGTCATTTGCTTTTGTATTCACTGCACAGGGACACAAGCTTATTCTCTCCTATCTTCATGAGGTAAACCCCATTAAGTACATCTCACTCTCCCTATTTTGTGTTTTAGAAGCACATAGGAGCTTGGTATACCCAGCAAGGGTATCCTATTTAAACTTAAATAATCTGACTATGTTTGTGTTTGGTTCTGGACATTGGGTCTAGAACATTATATATGCTAAAATATGCTAAAATCCTCGGTAACTTCTCTCTAGATACAGAGTAAGCAGAGAAAGGGCTTTCTTCTATGACCATGACAAAGACTACAAAAACCAGAAAGAGAGTTAAGATGAATGAGAGCTCAAAAAGACAGGTGATGTTATGGGTTCAATTGTGTCCCATAAAGCCAGGTCAGAGTCTTCATTTCCAGGAACTCAGAGTGTGACCTAACTTGGAAATAAGGTCTCTACAGATGTGACTAGTTAAGAAAAGGTGAAAACCATGAACCGTAAGCCAATATAACTGGTGTTATCATAAAAGGAGAAACTTAGATTGCTGCACAGAGAAGGAAGGCGTTTTAAAGACACACAGGGAGAAAACAGCTACGACATGTTGAGGCATCCTTCAGCCCAAGAACGTCATAGATTTCCAGCCTGTACCAGGAACAAGAAGCATTTGCCCTTACAGTCATCAGCATTATTAAGGCACTGACAGTGTCTCAGTTGATCCTTTTAGCTTCCAAATTGAAAGGCAACAAAGTTTTATTGTTTTAAGCCATCTTGTTTTTAGTACTTTTATGGCAGTGCCAAGAAATGAATATTAAAGGCAAAGCAAGATGCTTTATATACATGCACATTCACAGACATGCATAAATACACACATATGGAAACATGCATATATACATATGCACATACTCATAAGAAGCATTCAAATGGATGACATTCATCAGTAGACAGATGCAAAAGGATAAAATTGGATGACAGCCATTTCATTTAATATAAATATTGAACATTGGGGCTGGGGAGACTGCTAACTCTGTGAAGTACTTTCCATGCAAGCATTGGGACATATGATTGGATCCCTAGAAAGCCCACAAGAGCTGGATGCAGTCACACACCTTTGTAACATGTGTTAAGAAGCAGAGACCAAGATAGGAAGATCACTGGAGCCTGCTGGCCATTCAGTTAGCTCCATTAGTCAGCTCCAGGTTCAGTGAGAGATCTTGAGAAGTAAGGGATGACTTGTGCAATGGTTCAGCAGATAAAGACACACACTGGCAAGCCTGGCAACCTGAGTTCAATCTCAAGGATCAAGGTGGTGGAAAGAGAGGATCAACCTGCAAAAAGTTGCCTTTTAATCTTCCCATGCACACCAGGACATGTGCGTGCACGCACACGCACACGCGCGCGCGCGCGCGCGCACACACACACACACTAAATATTTTAAAAATTAAAGTGGAGATTGACAGAGAAAAATACTCCACATCAACCTCTGGCCGCCACATGAATATTCACAAGAACGCATATGCTCCTGTGAAACCCACATACATATACACATACACAGGCAAATACATATACACACAAATATGCACATCTACACATCCACACATCAAACACACAAGACTATTTTATTTTGTTAACATGCTGGTTAGTGACCAATGAGGGATACATTGTAATGCATTAGTGTGATAAGGATATTTCAAATATTTCAAATTCCAATAGCTATTGACACTAATTAGTTCTATTAAGTAGGAGAAATACTGGGCTGGAATAAAAGATGAGAACATGGCAGAGACTCACGGCAAGTTCTAGAGGTCTTTCTCTTGCTACCCACCAGGGTGACAATGAAAATGACATCTACAGGCCATAAACACACACACTTCACATCAGTAAATGAATGTGTCATGAAAGCAAACCAGGAAGAAAAGTCTTCAGAGATAGAAGAACAAAGGGAAGGATTTCTTGTAAGAATGCTGTAGAAACTTTACAGGGTGAAGCTAAGTTTTCAATGTAAAAAATAGAAAAAAAAAGTGATAAATATTTTATTACCATAACGTTATTAGTAATGTCAATAAGACATACACAGTAAACAAGGTCATGTATATCTGCTCTTATCATATGTTAATTTAATAATTCTCCTTATTTTTGACATATTCTGCTCTTGTTCTTTTAATTTCACAACATGAACATTTAGATCATTGACGTTTAAAATCTTTTCTTATCTATCATACAGGTTTTAAGTTACATATTTTCTTTTACATACTACTTTATCTTTTCCTCTATAATGTATGTTGTACAGTGTTCACTATCATTCAGCTAATAAATTTTGGGTTTTACTGAGACAGAGACTCACTATGCATCCTTAGCAGGCTGACCTGGGATTTATGACACAGAGCAAGCTGGCCTTAAATTCAAGGTCCTACCTTTCTCTGCCTCCCAAGTGCTAGTATTAAAGATGTGAACCACCATGCTCAGCTAATATACTTTCTAATTTGCATTTTTATATGACCTCAAGCTATTTACAATACAGGAGCAAATTTTTTTTTTTAAATTGAGGACTTGCTGTTGATTTTTCATTACTAATTCCAGATTAAGTTTCTGTTATTTTTGAAATGTACTGACTTTTAGGACATGGGCGATCCTCAAGTATTCATTGCAGACATCTTTTGAAAAATAAAATGTATTATTTTAGAGTTGTGATTGCATGTTCAATACATCCAGCTGATTGCTAGGTTCTTTCCATCTCTCATTTCTATCTAGTTTTGATTTCAGCTTATCATTTAATAAGAACTGGATGTGTGGAGACCACAATTCTACACATTTGACCACTCCTCCTGTTATCTTTATATCTTTTGTTTCTTCAGTTGTCATGATCACTTACTATGTCATATGTATGAGAGACTTATTTACTTATATACAATGCTTTTTCATTTATGTTCCTGTATCAGAGACAGCATAAAATTGGATTTTAATTTTTTTTAAATATTGAGATCCCTTCTCTTAAACAGTGGTATTTATTTCATATAACCCCACCCCATATATAAACTCTGAAAAGGATGTGAGGAAGTCACTGAGAACAATTTGAAATAGGAGTTACTGATTTATGTGAACATTGCAACTTCATTGGAAGTACTTATATATAATAGAGATGATGGTGATACATTAATAATTTAATTTAAAAAGACCAGATTTCTTTAGACAAGCATTCTCCATTTAATGAGGAAAATGTCAAAGTACTTTGGCCCTTGCCTTATATTTTTGCTTCTGTTTTCTTCAGAGCTTTTAATTACACTCTATATTTGACTGTCTTTTAAGACTTCCCATCTTCTATGCAGAAGCCCAGCTTCTGCCAAAACATACTGGATTGCATCTGAGTTTCTTGAGATCAGGTGACAAGTTATAGTTCACGGGAAGCCAAGAAGAGACACATGCCTTATATTTTTATTCAATTACTTTTCACATGGTTGCTTTCTTCCAGCATATGCACTTCACATTTGAAGAAAAATCAGAAAACAATAAATATTTTTAAAAATAACAGTTTCCATGGAGCTGTATCACATTGGCTTCTGTGTGATACATCTGGTTGGAAATTTGACAGATGAAAATTAATATGGTAGTGCTGGTGAGTTCATCTGATGGTTTATTTTCCCTTTAAGTGTTTTTATTTTAGAAGCATTTATTCTTAGCACATTGAAAGTTTCTGAGTAGTTTTGCACTTTCCTCCCTAACATTAAACATCTTTTGTTCTATTCTTCTACTGTTGATGGAAGTGGATTGCAATGTCATATTTGACTTACTTGCTAGTGTTTCCTGTGTAGGAAATATAGTAATTATTGTCTAATTGGAAGACAATAATAGGAAGGGAGAACACAATCTAAGAATTCATAAAGTTGGTAGCTTAATGGATATTTACTAACTATGTGCATTTGGCTATGATCATACAGCCTCTGTCAGAAACAGAAGAAAATCAAAATCATGTAGAAATCATTGGGATGCATATACCATTACTATGAGTTTTGTAAAGTTAACTGTTATGACATGAGGTCATCTTGCCGTCATGTTTGAGTCATTCTTGGTTGTAATAATTCAACCCCCGAATTTGCTTCCCTGTTTATAATCTTATATGAATATAATTAATCTTAAATGATTTTACAAATTGAGTTTTCTTAAACCAAACTCAGATACTACAACTGAAAACTATCCACTGTTCAAGTAGCCAGGTGCTTCAAGTGTCCTTAGTATATTCACACTTACAATTCACATTTGCTCCTCTGATGCCTTAACAGGGCAGGACTAGAACTCTGGCTTGGAATCCTTGCAGAGGTTTAATTTTTGGCTCATTTACTATTATAGCCTTTGATCCATGGAGATGAAATTTAAACATAGGTCCTGCCACATCTTATTTATCTTTCTGTCCTAAGTTCATCACCTTTTTTTCTAATTTATTTTGAAAATGAAACACTTGCGTATAAATATGTTGCACATTTTCTGATGTTCAAATTCTCATCAGGGACAGTGGTACAAAGATCTCGTTTCTTTTCTAGAACTGGGCAGTTCTAACTTGATTCTCAATATCACAGCAAATGTTTAAACTATATCATGACTGATTCCTCTTACAAATGTCCCTAAAGTTAAGGGACTAAGAAGTAGTTTAGAGGACATTATAATTTCTACTATGGTTAAATCTTATATACATAATAAATAATTGAGTATGAATGCATGCATGGAGGTAGGGTAATACATAGAAGAAACGCAACTTCAGCCCAGAGTCCAGCTATAAAAGATCGTCTGTCCTTTGTGGATCTAGAAGAGTAGATTTAAAACGGAGTCAGTTTTCTTCAGGGTTGTCCCTCCTCATGGGTTTCCCAAGCTCCAGTGCATAGCCCGACACTCAAATACATACAGGCAATATTCGTTGTGCTTGTTGGGTTATAACAAAATGGAGTTAGAAGGGGCCGTGGTAGGGGAGATCCAGGAGTAACTGGAGGTGGAAGTACAGAATCATTATGACCAAAACACAGTGTTATAGGATATATTTATGAAAATTTCAAAGAATAAATAAAAATAAAAAACTGCCTTCAGATCTATCTATATTCAGAACTCAAATGATCTCTCTCTCCCATCTCTATGTTCTCTCCCCCCTCTCTCCTTTATCTTCCTCCCTTTCCTTTTTTTCTTTATCTCTGTAAAAACCACAAGCAACAACAAAATAATGAGTCCAATTTGCCACAATTTGGGTCAGGGTCAAGAGTCTATTATTTATGTGCTAAGGAATGAAATTCAAAACAACCCATTTATCTGCATACAATTTCTTCTCTTGCCCAACTTTTAAGGAATCCTGAGTTCTTAAACCATTTGTTCTTCCTCCATGACAGTGCAAGACAATTATCCTCGTATTGGTCCCAGGAATTGTTCTTGGTGTAAGCAGGTCTGTATGATAACCCTATCATTTTCTATAATAAAGGATGTAGGTCTGGGCATATGACTTAATTCTAGCCAATGAGACATGAAATTTAGTTCTATGTGAGACTGGGATTAAGTCTGGCTTTTTGCTGCTGAGAAAGAGAAGGAAGAAGATCTGGTGATTTTCCCCAGCCCTCTAGACAATGTCATGTCTGAAAGAGATTAATAGCTCTGAGACTGGCATTAAGGAATGACCTCAGCACAATACCATCATGTGGAGAACACAGCTAAGAGTACCACAGCAGAGTAAGCTTGACACATGAGAAACTCCAGCTATATGCAGTGTCTTCTCTTTCCTTCCACAGGCTGAAGCCACAAGCATCTTTGTTGTTTAAGCCAAGTGGATCTGACCCTGTTTGTTCAACAAACGCTTCTTATTTAAAATTCCTGTGATGCTTTTTGGTTGTGCAGCTCAGAAATTTTTGTTAGATACTGCTAATATTCTCAGATTACTGACTCCAAGTTTATTATGACAAGGCCAAGGAAGTGATAGCCCACACAAAATAACATAGGCTTTGCTCAGGTAATTGTGTACTGATTATAAAATCATGGGTATGAAAAACACATTTCTTTTCATAAAACGCAGAAGGATAAGCGTGTATCATGCAGGCGTCATTCACTGGTAACAGACTCAAATTCTAATTTAGAGTTCTCCTGGATGTGAGAATAAATTGAGAGGAGTTGTGTTTCAGTATTAACTTCAAAAGGAAAGTAAATATTCTTTTAAATTGAACTATTTCTTCATGACTATTAATCCAACCATACTCTTAAGGTTCATGGTATTTTATTTGAAAATTCAAGTGATTAAAGTAAATTTTATATAATGAGGTATAAAATTGTTCATGGAGTAAAAAGGCTAAAGAAATTTTTCAAAAAATCAAGTACCCCCCAAAAGAAATCTGACCTTAAAACTCTGAACATCAACACATAGTGTCTCATTTCAACTCACTGGCAGAGGTGGGAAGTTGGAAGAGTGTCATTAGGAAGACAGAAGGAAGGCAAAAAAGGTAAAGTAAGTGCAAGGAAATGAGAGAACACAATGGACTCATTTTCTATAGTGCGAAGGGTGCTAAGTATCTCATCATTTGTATTCAGGACAATTAGGAGGCTTAACTGAAGCAGAGGTAAGAGACCCATATAAAGTGAATGTGTGTGTGTGTGTGTGTGTGTGTGTGTGTGAGAGAGAGAGAGAGAGAGAGAGAGAGAGAGAGAGAGAGAGAGAGAGAGAGAGAGAGAGATTTTGTTTCTGTTGCAGAGTTCCCTTGAAGTTTAAAGTTAACTTTTCTGAAGTTCATACAGTAAAGAGGCATTTCAATTTGGTGATTTGTTCATAAAATCACAAGGTGTAATGAAGACTCCGGAGCTGCTCCACAGCTGGGGTCGAATCCACCACTTCCCTCAGGAGGCAGTGTTTGGCCAGGCAGTGATATTTTCCTGTTGACTCCATCTCCTTGCCCTCCCTTCTCTCTTGTTGAATGGCAAAGTCAGCCTTGAAATGTCAAGCCTCACTGAGCAATCATGTAATTGAACCTCTACATGAATAGGGTGATTACCCAATTAGAAAAACCCTGAAGTTTTAGCTGTTTGCCCCTTAATATTTCATCAATGGTCCTGGCCATATAACTGCACAGAACCCTCTATTTATAACCAGACAGCAACGCATCAGGCCTCTTTCCTAAGGTCTATTACCTCCAAAATCTAAAATGTCTTCTGAAGGTTTTTTTCTATGACGCTAAGGATTAATAAACAATTTCCACCTTGGGATATGTGCTTAACATATTCCAATAGAAGTATCTCCTACAATGAGGCCACTGGGTCACTGTCTTCTTTCAAGAACTGGCTTTGCATTGTTCCTGCTCTTAATTCTTCAACACCATTACCTAATAGTATGGATTGGTGGTTGTAATGTAATGAACTCTATTTAAATAGAAAGAATAATTTAGAAATAACATGTAATGAAAATGTGTCCAGTAAATAGAATGGCAAAGACAGCCAATTTTCACATCTGGGGAATTATAAGCAAGTAAACACACACATGAGTGACTCATGGAAAAAAATTTTTTGTAGGAGGCAATATGAAGCTCTCAATTAAACAAGTGTTTGAGACATCTGGTCACATTAATCATCTAAAGAAATAAAATATGTAGTTTTACTTGTTGTAAAAAATTTTAAGTGATTAAGGTTCTGTTTAGCACAAGGGATCATTGAAAATTGAAATATGTGATCAAGATTTAAATGGGACACACATTCAATACATTCAGGCTTTCTTGTCCTAAAATCTCCCTTTACTACCTGATTCTTTCACTATTAATGGTAGATTCCAAGAGTGTGAAAAGATTAGTTATGTAAAGTATATCCCACAGAAAATCAAAACTGATTAGGGTTAGATAAAAAATAAGTAAAATTCCTGTAAAATTAAAACACTGTTTTGCATTTGCATTAAAAGAGAAACAACATAGTTCTAGAGAGCAAGCAGGCCAAGATTTTTCAAGATCCATATTGCTCTCTTTGTTTTCTCCTCATCATTCCCCAACAGAGGAAGTGGGTAGCCTCGTTAAAGAAATGTAGCAAACCATTTTACCCCTTCTATTGGCATTTTAGCTATAACCGCAAGTTTTAATTTTTAGTGGTTCTTCTGGGGATTACAGTAAGTATTCTTAACTTATCACAGTTTACTATATATTATTATGCACCCCTGTTTAAATACTATGAGAACCTTAAAATGATAGAACTCCATATATAATCTCCCATCTTTATATACCATTGAAATATACTTACAAATGCAATATTAAAAAGCTATGAAATATTTCTATTATTTGTTTTAAAAACACAACATACCAATGTTAAAAAAACATTTTAAAAGATCTACCAAACTTCTTGTGTTTATCAGCAAGTTTATTATTTTACACTTGGGCCTGTTTGTTTTTACATTGCTGGGGATTGAATTGAAGACCCTATGGATGCTACAGAAGCACTCTACCATTGAGCTATATTCCAGCCTTATTTCACTCTTCATTCCTAGGCATACATATTTTACCTTCAGCCTAAAAGAAAGAAAAAAAACCCTGCTTTATTTATTTGTAAATAGCTTTATTTCACCTTCAGGTTTGAAGTGTATTTTTTTATATGATGTAGAATTCAAGGTCACTAGCATTTTAAGACGGTTCCCAGAGCTGGACTTGGTTGTATCCACCTGTAATGTAGCACTGGGAAGGAGGAGAACAGTCTAGAGTTTAAGGCCAGCCTAGGTTCCATAATGACCATGCCTAGAAAACCATTATTCTGCCAGACCATGGTAGCACACACCTTTAATCCCAGCACTTGGGAGGCAAAGCCAGATGGAGGCCAGCCTGGTCTACAGACGGAAAGAAAAAGAAAAGAAAAGAAAAAAAAGGAAAACCATCATTCCATTTTCTTATGGCTGACATTTTCCATGCATACTGTGCCTTTCCTCTATGGATATTTTAATGTTTTCTTTTTTATCATTGGTTTTATTGATTTATCAATGATTTACATAGTGATTTTTTTTCTACTTTCCTACTTGGGATTTGTATGCCTTGAATCTAGTGTTAATATTTTTATCAGATTTAGCAACTTTTTAATTCTTTTTCTTCTGTACATGCAATAACAAATATTCCAAGGATGAAATTGAGTTCAGCTTTAAAAAATAATACATGAAATACATATAAATTTAGCTAAAGAGAACGATCCTGAGAATAAAAGGTTACAAAACAATGATAAAAAATAATCCAAAAAAGACAGAAAAAAAATAAAAAGACCTCTTAAAGTCAGGGATTGGAAGTGTTAAATTTGAACTTTGGTGGTGGCACATGCCATTATAGGAAGACAATTATAGGGGACTGAGGTTGAAGGATTGTGAGCTGGGGGTCACCTGGGTGATACAGCAAGACCCTGTCAGATTTAAAGGAAAAAAAAGGAAAGAAAATAAGAAATATTATTTAAATATTCTTACTGTCCAAAGGAATTCATAGATTCAGGTCAATATTAGAAAGATATCAATGGGCTTCTTAGAAAGAAAGAAAGAAAGAAAGAAAGAAAGAAAGAAAGAAAGAAAGAAAGAAAGAAAGAAAGAAAGGAGGAGATAAAGAGAGATAAAGAGAGAAAGAAAGAGAAAAAGTAGGCAAACAAACAACAGAAGAAAAGTGGACAAAGCTGGCATGCGCAGGGAAGCACAACCATTCCAAACAGGCAAAGAGGTCTTGACTACACAGAACAGAGCTGGTGGCCTCAGAGCACCGACTCTCAAGAGATACTGGGAGGCATCTAGACCAAGACATAGGGTGTGAGCATCAAAACCAACACATGGACTAGAGATGCCACAAACCTAGCTCTGCTGGTTGACAAAGTCATGGGAACATAGTTCAGAGAGAGGGTAGCTTGTTGGGCATACTGTGCAGGGCAACCTGGATGTTCTCTGATGGAAGGATGAAACTTAATAGCATTCCCTTACCATGAACAAAAATTAGCTGAAAATGTGGCAAAGACATAAATACAACTTCTGATATTAGGAAACCACTTACAGAAAATAGGAAGAAACACTTCAGGAACTTTAAGCATCTTCCTTTGAAATGACTTTTTCCTATGGCTAGATGTTAAAAATAAAACAGACAAATGGGATGAGGTAAAACCAGAAGCATCAATGCAGCCGTGATCAAAAGGGTGCAGTGGGAAGGGGCTTGGACCTGCCTAGGCTCAGTGTGCTGAGCTCTGCTGACTCCCTGTGGGAGACCTCGATTTGGGGGATGTGGGGATGTGGGGTGGCTTGGGAAAGAGGGCTGGGGGGTGGAAGGAGGGAGGGGGTCTGAGGATAGCATGAAAAGTGAGTACAAAATTTCTTAATAAAGAAAAAAATTTTAAAAAGTGAACACAGTAAAGAGACAACTTATAAAATTGAAGCAATCATTTGTAAACTATTTACTTGGCAAGAGATTAATATCACAAATCTAAAGAATTTTGAAAAATTCCAATATCAAACAAATAAGAAAAAGCAACTAAAATGGTGAAACGATTAGACTAAATATTTCTGAAAAAGAAGAAGTCTAAACTAGACAACTGTTTGGAAAAAAAAAACTGTTCAACAACACTGAGCACTGGGAGGTGCAAATCAAAACCACACTTCACACCAACCCAAGTGGCTACTATTAAACAAGCCAAAAATAACCAATGCTGGCTAGTGTACAGGGGAGAAGGTGGAGTAAGGCTCCATGGTGCAGGTGGAAATGTAACCAGTACTCCATTTGGGAGTACAACACATACGTTTCTCAAAACTAAACTACATGCACTGAATGATATAGTTAGACTTCTTGAGATCTGGACACAGAGAAAGTCAAATAAACTTATCAAAGAGATAACAGCATCCCATGGTTATTTCAGCTATACTGATAGACAAGACATAGAATTGCCCTATGTAGCCACTAATAGATCACAGCTGGATTAAAAGAAAAGGATGTAGACAGACAGATTGACAAATTGAAGGGAGAACACCCTGTCATATGAAGGCAATGGATGGAAGTGATCGAAGGTGCCCTAAGTAAAATAAGGCAGACAAAGCAGCATGTGTACCTAGGGAGTTGAACACAAACTCTTCTGCCACGAGAAGGGATGAGGTCTCTTCCTAGAGCTAAACGGTTTGGATGGAAATAGTAACTGCCTTGATTTGATCACTATATAGGAGAGTACATGTATTCAAAACCATACAGACCCATAATATGCAAAACTATTTAATTTTAATTAAAGACAAAAAAAGAAACTATGCAAAACTAAAATGAGTGTGATCTAAATAAAAAACGGCAAACTCCTAAAACACTAAAAGACATTAGTATTATTTTTCTGAAAAACATTAGGAGACAATTATTGGTGGACCTTCCACATTGTCATCTGTGTGGGAGCAGTTTTGTTTTAAACTCTCTCTTCAAGGTCATTTGATCACAAAGCAGCATGGCAATCATAGAGAGGAATTTTTTTTTTTTTTTTTGGTCTGGAACAAAAAGCAGAATTCTTGAGAACCTTAGAGGACAGAGATATCTTCCCATTGGAGCAAACTTAAACGTGCTTACTTTCCCTTATAAAATATTTGGGGTCCCTAACAGCAGGGACACTGCTCTGTCACACACCCATAATGCAGTAGTCCTCTGACAGTACTGAGCCTTGAGACTTTCATAACTGGCTTCAGAGAGGCTCACACCTCCCATCAGACCCTGCTGTGAGAATAAGAAGACATTACGTTTCTCTAATACAGGACTCCTTATGTCCTACCAAACCACACAGAGGTTGATGGGACTTTTTTCGACAGTAAACAGATAACTTTTTGGAATAACCATATACAGTTTAGCCTAGAGATATAAGGCTAGAGTTCATATGACCTCAAGATATTTTCTTGATATTGATAAATTATCTTTCACTAATATAATGAGATTAAAGAAAATGATAATCAAGATTTTATATTGAAACATTTTGTTTGCATTTTTAGCCAACAACAGGCTGACAGAGGAGTAGTGACAAGAATGCTATATTAAAACCTAGACCCTTTTCAAAATATTTCAAGAAATTATGTCTTTATGAAGTTAATGAAATTGTTAACCTTCTTGCTACTACGTTTTATACAAAGAAAAATCAATATGCCCTCTAAATTAATATTGTTTGAAATAAACAAATATGAAATAAAAATAAAACAATGACCTTCAAATGAATCCACATTTCTCTACTGTTCCAATAAATCCATACTTAGATATTTTATAATCTGACTGGAAACAAAAATAAAAATAACACATATCTATCCTGTCTAATTTTATAAAATACAGGCTCATAAATTTCTTGTAGAGTTTGCAGATCAGGAATGTTGGAGTGCACCCCATTAACTAGTGGGCTCATTTCAACTATGGCCTTGGAGATATTTTTTCTCTTTTTTTTTACTTTACCTAGAAGGTCTCAAGACATTTAAGCAGTATTTTGTGCAGTCATCTTTACAGTAGACTCTAAGAAGGTGGTTATCATGTTAGTGATGTGAAGGATTGCATAAAGACATCCTCACTTCTTCACCCTAGAGGAGATTCAATTCTGTTGAAAAAAAGTACAGATGTGGTGATCATCAGTTCTCACACTTTTCTCAGGAGTGCAGAACTGTCAATCCATAATGACTGGTTGTTTCTAGTTAAATGAGATTCAAACCAGCTTCATTTTACCTGAAGACCAAATTCGTGGCAGTGTCTCAAATAGGAAAAAACAGAGCAAGAAAAAAAATGTAGTAAATTTCAGAAAAACATTTTCCCCAGCTTCCTTATATCAGGGGAGGGCCTATTGAAGCTGGGATTTGCCCACATTTCTGATAGCTATAGAGAAATGAAGCTACTTTAGGAATTCCCCAAATACTGAAAGCAAAAAATTAATACTCCTGAAACTCTTCTCTTTCTATGTCTTTCAAAATGTTCAATTATTATAGAGTTTAAAGAGCTGGGAAGGGGATTAGATTTTTAAATTTATTTCATAATCAAAAGTCCAATGTGTTCTATTTAAGGGAATAAGCTGAGAAGCAGTAATTTCAGTCAGAGCTCTGAGTGCTTCAATATGAAGCTCTATTGGATTTTCAATTATAATTAACAGAATAATAACTAAAGATGTAAACAGAAAC
Source organism: Peromyscus eremicus (assembly GCF_949786415.1). Lineage (NCBI taxonomy): Eukaryota > Metazoa > Chordata > Mammalia > Rodentia > Cricetidae > Peromyscus > Peromyscus eremicus. The sequence continues at coordinate 21,595,424 of NC_081423.1, forward strand.
AGAAATGACTGTACTATCAAACACCTGCTTCATAATTATTTGAACAACAAAATGTTTTTGAATCTCCCACTTATTTATAATCCTGGCGTGTTTTTTAAAAATTTCTGTCTATGTATCAATCTGCTTAATTATTTTACAGCTCTCCATGAGACAAAAACAGCTAAAAAATAATTTGATCCAGGTGACAAACTAGAAGCAATAAATCTATTACTGGGAGGTCAGTTTATTTGATCAAGTAGAGTGGAAATATTAAGCTAACATGAAAGTATTATACAATCTTATGAATTAAACCCTCACTTAAAGAGTATTTTAATGACCTAAAAATGTCAATTTATGATTTAGATTCCATAGTCTCACAATAATCTTGAAAGTGAAAGGTGGGGATGATTTGGAAAACTGTCTTTAGACAGCTATTGCAGAATAAAAGCAGGCGTCTGCCATCCTGCCATAAAGGAGGCTATGTACAATTTTCATTTGGCATCCTAACAATCTTATATTTGGTTTGAGCAGTACATTTTCATTTCATTCATCATTTAAAGACAGATAATCAGAAAGTCATTACATTGGCCGACACCAGACCCTTCGCTCGATTGTATCGTAATTGAGCACCGCAGAGCGTGTGCCAGATCTAATGGATAATGAATATATTATGTCAGTAGAACCGCCTCAGTGAAGCTCTAGGGGAATCGACAGAGGGGGTTGTGATGGTGACACACAGGGTCACAGATGTTGCACTGATCTACTGATGGGATGATTGTGTAATTAGGTAATCAATGGTGGGTACTGTGCTGTTGTGGACATCTCACCCTGAAAATGGAGAGTATGTGTGATAGACAAGTCAGCATTCATCCAAGGGACTTTTCTTGGCTTGGACCTATAGTTATTGTTAACCATTACAGAACATGTTGTCTTGGGATAGAATGATTAAGATGTAGACATGTGTCTAGTTATGTTATAATGAGAATGTTTAGCATAGCTTTTCAATTACCCTTTCATCACAGCCTGGTCAAGGTCTGTTTTCTTTCTTTAGAATGATGAAATCAACGTAAAATATAGAGATAGAGATTTACATTCCTCTATTGTCAACTTAGAAAATCTTTTCCTAAAAATAATTACATATATTCAATAGTTTGCTTGGCCTAAGAAATTCTTAAGCACACAGTAATAATAATAATGTTGATAACAATAATAGCAGTGTTCTTTAAAATTAATGAGTTGTTTGATGTTTCAGGCATTCTTATTTAATTAGCATGAATTATCTCATTAGCTACAAACTCCTCGCAGACAGATATCTTATTATTTTCACTCTAAACATTTGAAATCTAAAGCATTTATGACTTTAGTAACTGGCCAAGACCGCAATGCAATATGTGACCAAATTAATGTTCAAAAGATACTGAAAAGCTAGGCATGATGATGTATACATGTGATCTTTGCACCTGGAAAACTGAGGCAAGAGAAGACCTAAGAACTCAAAGCTTTTTACGTATCTTCTTAGCCTGATCTAACTCCAATAAACCATTTTTATCTCATTTTCTCTTTTAAAGTCATATGATAAAAGTTTGAAAGACTTGCATGAGAGCATGTAATATCAAATACTGAAAAACAAATAGAAAACATATCTTACATTATATAGAAGAATAGAGAAAACAATGTCAGAAGTGTGACAAAGATACAGATCTCAAGGTATGTGGCATTCTTCCTAAAATTCCTTCCTGGAGAGAGACATAAACAATGTCTACCCCTCCTCCCCAAATCCCAGTGACAAACTTTGATACAAGTCTCCCAAAGTTCATCAGGAGAACCAACAGATTTATTAGACTTACTTAACAGAACCTTTGGAGAGAGGCTATGGGTAGGAACACAAGTGACCTTAAAGTAGCCAAACTGTACTACTGCACCATCAAGAAAAATGTCTGTATATCTTCAACTCCCTCCCCTCAAAATTTTCCACTTATATCCTCTAACCTCTCTCAGAACACCTCTTGAAACTAGTGAAGAATTGCATACAATTGGTTGGAAGAGGTGACTAAATACTGGGCTGAAGGTCCTATAACCATGTGTACCCCCTCATTCTTTGAGGGAAGGTATAGTCAACAGGCCCAGCTGTGATGTTCATGTTTGAACAGTCCCAACAGATGTCCTGAAGTTGGAGGATAGTCCTGTACAACAGGTATTTACACTGGATTTTTTTTCAAAATACAACATTCAAATTGCTATATATATGTGTACATATGTATATATATATATATATATATATATATATAGCTATGAATAGTAATTAAATGTTGGTAATTATTATGTGCATAATTATCAATTGCATCCTACAGCCTATGCATTAGGATTAAGACGTTTGATTCAATCACCATAGATGTGATCAATACATATATATCAATCCACACTCAACATGATTCTAGTGATGTGAAACAAGATGACTAGCTGTTACAAGACCATTGGTATTACCAGCATCAGAGGGGCTCATTCTTATGCTATGCTTAAGCACATGTATAATGACAGTATGAGAAAGTATTTTATCCATGGAGAATTGCTGTGGAATAATCCTCTTTTACATTGTAAAAATTTGTCACTCAAATTGGTTTAATAAAATGCTGATTGGCCTTAGCCAGGCAGAAATTATAGCTGGGATGGCCAAACTAAGGATGATGGGAAGGAGAAGGGTGGAGACAGCAGTTGCCAGCCAGATGCAGAAGGAACAGGGATGTGCCATGCTAATAAAGGTACCACCATGTGGCAAAACATAAATAGAAATGTGGGTTAAGTGTAAAAGTTAGCTAGTAACAAGCTGGAGCTATCAGCTGAACATGTATAAGTAATATTAAGCCTCTGATTGCTTATTTGGGACCAGGTGGTTGGGACAGGAAATGTCCATTTACAGAGAATCAGCATTCTATTAAAAAAACATCAAGAACCAATCAAGTTTGATTGAGGAAACTAATTAATAAAAAGTAGAACTTCAATGTCTTCAAAACTGAATTATGGGTAATTAGACATGCAATTCATATTATTAAGACTAATATGACTAATAATCAGATTAAATAGTGAAATTTTGACTTGGTAGACTCAATATAAAATGGTTAAAAAGAAATTACAGAACTCTAACATGGAATAATTCAGCAATGGCTTACATATAGAATAAGAGATACAGTAAACTGATATATGGAAGAAAAATATTCATAATTAAATTGTGGGAAATTAATTGACAATAACTTAAAGAAAAAGGGATAAATAAGCACATGTAAAATAATTATTCAATGTGTAAATGGAAAATACAAAAGAGAGAGGAGTATATTGATCATGTATTTCTGTGTAACAAATTACTATAGCACTGGCTAGTTTAATATAATAATCATTTATTATGTCACAGTTTCTATGAATCAAACTCTGCATGAGGATCACTTGAGTGCTTATACTTCAAGGTCTCTAATTCATTTTTTCTCATTTGACAGGTATGTCTTCAGTGTTATCTGTATGTTTCCAAATTCATTTGCATGGGTGTTAGCAGGATTCCATTTCTCCTGGATTTTCCAACTAAATATTCTGTTAACCTTCTGGTTACTGACCAGAAGCCTTGCTTAGCTCTTTGCTACATAGATCTCTTCATGGGCAGCCTGTCTCATGGCAGATGGTTTCTTTAAGGATCACACACAAAGAGGGCAGATAGAGAACGTATGAAAAGAGGAAGACAGTGAACACCCAACTATGAGTTAGAGTGAAGGTAAAAGTGCCCAACTTCATACAGCACAGTCAACTCCAAATTCCAATCATTAGAAGCCAATCATAATGAATAATGTATACCAAAATGATAAAATTATATGGAATAATGACTGTCAAGAATAGAACAATAGGAAATATCTTATAGATTGTCTACCACAGAAAGACTATTAGAATATGTCTCTCTCTGCAGAGGTGTAACTAGTCATATACTTTAAGGAGTTCATCACGATCTTGATGCCAAGGCAATAATCTCTAATGGGCTGATTGCAATCTAAATCTGCATGAATTCTAAGTAAGTCATGCTTCCACAGGAGAAAAGTCTTCTCTAGGTGATGCTGAACCAAGAGCTGCCCAACAGCTTTGGTCATCTTTCCTTATGCTTTACTGCAGTTTGATATCTCAGTACCCCAACTTTTTCTTTGGAAATTAATTGTAGGTTGAGAGTTCATAAACTGTCTTCTGGATCCTTATCATTTTCTCTTTTTGACATTCTCCTTAATATATTTTCTTAATTATTTCTTTTTGCTTGTTCTTGGATAAACATACACACTAGGTAAGGACTTACAAAATAAAATATATACAAACACAATAAATAGTTTGAAACATTTACTAACTTTCAAAAGAACAGAAGAAAAATTCTTCAAAATAACCGAAAAATTTCAAAAACAATAATGGGGTTGGAAGAGTTGCATCTACTGCTATGGAAGGAAGAAAAAAGTATACATTAGTTTAAAGATGTACATATAAAAATTGTGTGTGTGTGTGTGTGTGTGTGTGTGTGTATGCTGTATGTGTACAGGCTCCCATGGGACCCAGAAGATAGCATCTATTTCCCTGATGCTGAACTATAGATGGTAATGAGCCACCTACGTGAGTGCTGGGTCATCAGAGGAACAGCAAGCTTTCTTAACTACAGGGCCTTCTCCCTAGTCCCATATTTAAGAGAAATGATGGGCATTATGTACCAATGTTATGACTACTATAAATGCTAAATGAAATTAAATATGTGTTAAGTTACCACTACCTACCAAACAAAAATATTATTCCATAATTATGATAACATATAAACATTTTCAAACAAACTGGTCTGAGATCATGTGACTAACAGCATAACACACACACACACACACACACACACACACACACACACACACGTAAATGGTATTTATACCAACAAAAGAAACATGATCCCAGAAAGAAACATGTTAATGCAAGAAGAATTGAGGAACATTAAAACAGAATGAATTTGGTTTAACCTAAAAACTAACTTTTCTTTTTCTCTTTGTTTTTCAATTTCCTGTTTTTTTTTTTCTGAAAATGGATTCTTCTTTCATACAATACACCCAGACCACAGTTTCCTCTCCCTCCACTCCTCCAAGAATCCTACCATCTCCTCTCTCCACCAGTTCCAACCCTCCTCTGTTTTCTCTTCAGAAAAGAGCAGGCCTCCAGGAGATAATAGTCAAATAGGAGAAAGAAGATACAACAGGACAAGGCAAAAAAAAAAAAAAAAAAAAAAGAGTCCCAAGAGCAGGAACAAAAGAGACAAGTGCCACACCTGCTCCTACTGTTAAAAGTCCCATGAAACACCAAGCTAATAGTCATAACATATAAGCAGAGGACCTGGTCCAGACCCATGCAGGCCCCAAAGTTCTAGCGCATTTTAAAAGTACAGAGAATTAAAATGCATGATAAAAATAGTCCAAAAGGAAAGGGGGACTTGGAGTAAAGCTTAAGGCTCTATAAAGTAGGAAGATAGAAGATCAGAGCCAGTATCTATAAGATGGGGAGTTCAGATGGAAGTCAAGATAAAAAGACACTGACTGAGAAACAAGAGAAAGGGCTTAGAAACAAAAGTAAGACTAAGTGAGAGTCTCTCCATAAAGTATCCAGAGAGCTCCCCCATAGAAATTGGCCAGAACTGAGCTGGGTCTTATCAGGGTAGTATTTTCAAGTAGTGCAGCACCAAGAACTGTGGTATCTGGGGGAGGAGGTTCACACTGCTGGAAACCCCAATCTGAGTCTGAACTCTGTGACTGAAGAGGAAAATGGAACACAACAAGACACAGATGCTGCACCAAAAAGGAGAGGGAGAGAGAGAGAGAGAGAGAGAGAGAGAGAGAGAGAGAGAGAGAGAGAGAGAGAAGAAAAAGAAAAAAATGGGTAAAAGAAATCTAAAGTGGAAAGATTAGCATTGCTAATCATCCCCTCCCATCAGGCTGCAGAGGAGTACAAAATTGGGATTACGTGCAGAGTGCTACAGAAGCTGAATGTGCAAAAAGCTGAATTTAGTGTGCCATGAGAGGAAAGTGGGGCACAGCGCAATGCTCATGATATTCTCCACCCCTGGAACTGGTTTTTTGTTTTTGTTTTTCAAGACAGGGTTTCTCTGTGTAGCTTTGCGCCTTTCCTGGGACTCACTTGGTAGCCCAGGCTGGCCTCGAACTCACAGAGATCCGCCTGGCTCTGCCTCCCGAGTGCTGGGATTAAAGGCGTGCGCCACCACCGCCCGGCCACCCCTGGAACTGGTAAGAGGAGGGACCCCCACAACAGACTGCTGGCAATGGTCGAGAGACAGTCCGAACTGACCTACTCTGGTGATGGGATGGCCAAACACCCTAATTGTCGTGCTAGAAACCTCATCCAACTACTGAGGGATCTGGATGCAGAGATCCATGACTAGGCCCCAGGTGGATCTCTGGGAGTCCAATTAGCGAGAATGAGGAGGGTTTATATGAGAGAGAATTGTTGAGACCAAGGTTGGATAAAGCACAGAGACAAATAGCCAAACAAATGGAAACACATGAAATATGAACCAATGGCTGAGGGGTCACCAACTGGATCAGGCCCTCTGAGTGGGTGAGACAGTTGATTGGCCTGATCTGTTTGGGAGGCATCCAGGCAGTGGCACCGGGTCCTGTGCTCATTGCATGAGTTGGCTGTTTGAAACCTGGGGCCTATGCAGGGTCCCTTGGCTCGGCCTGGGAGGAGGGGACTGGACCTACCTGGACTGAGTCCACCAGGTTGATCTCAGTCTGTGGGGAAGGCTTTGCCCTGGAGGAGATTGGAATGGGGGGCGGGCTGGGGGGAAGGTGAGGGGGGCGGGAGGGGGGAGAACAAGGGAATCTGTGGCTGATATGTAGAACTGAATTGTATTGCAAAATAAAAATTAAAAAAAAATAAAAATTAAAAAAAAATAAAAAAAAATAAAGATACTTGCAAGGGTAAAAAAAAAAAAAAAGAAAAGAAACTGTGGGAAGATCTCAGTGAAACATGAGGCATGGTGCAGAATTCTAATGGGACCAATAGAACCCAAGCAGCACAGACTGTGGAGGCTGCAGCAAACAGTGGTAAGGAAGTCTCTGTAGTGGGTAGCTGTTCCAGCTTTGGCCTGGAAGTACTATCCCCAGTGAGGCTTCCAGGAACTATCATGCCTACCTATGACCTGCCTCTGAGGCTGGGCCAAGATACAAGCCCTTAAGAACCTAGATCCAAATGTGCAGGCGGTGTTCTTGGTTCCTGGTGATCCTGGATGCTGGATGGTAGACCAAGCAGAGTTCTCCAGAGAACACCACTGAAGTGCACTTCACCTCTCCTGGATCCTGTAACCAACCCCTTCACTAGCTGTAAGTTACAAGTAAAATTGCAATGCAAAATACCCAAAACTCATGAGATACAGCCAAGGAAATCCTAAGAGAACATTCTGCAAGTACCCACTTTGTAAAATCAGAGATCTCAGAAACTAATGAAATATCATAAAGATGTAGAAAGGGGAAAAAGAACACAGGCCCCAAGTAGCAGACAGCAAAAACTAGTAAATATTAGCACTAAACAAAACAAAAAAAAACAACAACTACAACAACAAAAAGAACATGAAATGGAGACTGCAAGAACAACATGTAAAACTGATCAATGAAGGAACTGACTGTTTGAAAAGATTAACATCAGTGATAAAACCCACACACACTAGAGAAAGAAAGAAAGAAAAAAGGCAAATAAATGGAATCGCAGATGAGAGGGAGACGTTACAACAGGTCCTCACATAATCCAGAAGATCATTAGAAAATACTCAAAAATGAATATTCCAAAAGGTTTGGAATCCTAGATGAGATGGATAAACTTCTAAGTGCATATGACCTTCTAAAATGAATGTAAAAAAAATATTGAGAATTTTAACAGACCTCTAAAAATCAGACTGAAGCAGTAACTGAATTTTCCTATAACAAAAAGCCCAGGAATGGGTGGATTACTACTGAATTCCACCACACTTCAAAGGAGATGTCTAAACAACAGTTCTCAAAACTGCTCCAAACAAACAAACAAAAAACAGGAAGGGAACTCATGTACTCATTTGAGGAAGGAGTTCTATGACTTAAGCATCCTGAAAAAGCTGGGTCTAGAAAGAATACACAAAATAAAGGCTAAATTTGACAAGCCAATTGGCAATGCCATAGCAAATGGGGAAAAACCAACAGAATTTTCTCTAAAATCTGGAATGAGATAAGCATGTGTACGATGTACATTCAAAAGTGTATCCAAAATCTATGCTAAGATTAAGGAACAGAAAAGAATTACATATAAAAAAGGAGGAAGTGAAAGTATATCTATTAACAAATGACATGATTCTCTGCTTAAAAAACCCAATAGACACTACCAGAAATCTTTTAGATCTTTCAGTAATTTAGCAGCATACAAAATCAACACAAAATATACCAATAATAAACTTGCTTGGAAAGATAATGAAAAAAATCTCATGTACAATGGCTTATAAATATACTCAGGAATAAACCTAACCAAGAAGTTAACACCTCTGCTGTGAATACTTTCAAACACTGGGTGGGGGGAGAAATAGAATAAGACACTTGACAATGAAAATTAGATCCATATCCCTCATCTTGCACAAAAATCAATTCAAAGTATATCAAAAATTGAATTTAGAACCTGAAATGCGGAAAGTACTATATATAAACATAGAAAGCACTTCAAGATATAAATATAGGCAAGAACGTTTTTACTATAACCCCAATAGCACAGGCAACTGCCCTAAGAATTAACAAATAAGATTACATAAAATTTTAAAACTGCACAGCAAAGGAAACTGTGCCTGAACCTGACAGTCTACCTAATGGGATAAAATAGAGTGCTGATATGTAGATTATATAAAGAATTTCAAATTTTAAATATCACAAAGTCTATACTGCTAATCAGTAAATGAGCAAAAAAAAAAATCAAACCAAACCAAACCAAAACAAAACGAAATAAACTGAACACACACAATTTCCTAAGTAAAAATAGCCAAAAATATCTTTTCTGTTTGCTTGTTTGTTTTTCGAGACAGGGTTTCTCTGTGTAGCTTTGCGCCTTTCCTGGAACTCACTTTGTAGACCAAGCTGGCCCTGAACTCACAGAGATCTGCCTGGCTCTGCCTCCTGAGGGCTGGGATTAAAGGCATGCACCACCACTGCCCAGTGTCAAAAATATCTTTTAAAGGGTTCACCCTTGGTCATCAAGAAATCACATGACACCAAATGATGGAGAGGATGTGGGGAAAGAGAAGCTACTGTATTACCCAGATGTATCACTCCTTCACTCTTGGAGATTATATATATATGTGTGTGTATGTATATATATATATGTATGTATGTATATGTATATATATACCCTTAAAACATAGTTTACCACCAATACACTGCATATATATGCATATTGATGTTCTATTCACAATAGCTAGAAAATGAAATCAACTTAGATGCTCATTACAAAATCATGGATAATGAAAGTATGGTACAAATACATGATATTCATAAGCACAATGATATTCCATTTAACCATAATTTCAAAAGAAATTAAGAAATACGCAAGCAAATGAGTGGAACTACAAAAGAAGATGTTCACTGGGGAACCCAGGCTCACAATGACAAACACTGCATGTTCTTTCTCATATGTATCTTCTAGCCTCAAATTTTTACATATTTGTATTTATTGGGGAGAATGAGAGTATAGGTCACAAAACTATATGGAGGCCCCTAAGCAAAAGAAACAAGGTCCCAAGGAAGAGGGAATGGAGTACAATAAATACTCATGACAAGAAAATGGAAAAGGCAACACCACAGATGGAAGAGTACAAGTAGTGAGGAGGAAGGGGATAGAGAGGAGTTAGAAGAATATTGGAAGGATCAATCAAAACAAAAAGTATGTTTGAAAATGTCATATGATAACACATTACTTTGCCTACTAATTTAAATATACAATCAGAGCTGAAGAGATGGCTTAGTGGTTAAGAGCACTTGCTATGCCTGGAGAAGACTTAGGTTTGGTTCCTAGAACCCCTAGTGCAGTTCACAAGATCTGTCACTCCAATTCCAGGGGATTAGACACCCTCTTCTGGCCTCCATGGGCACTGCACACACTTGTTGCATATAAATGCAACAATACTTATACACAAATACTTATACACAATTTTTTTTTCAAAAAGCACTTACAAAAACAAACACACAGAATAGAGAGAATTTTAAAGGTACTACTTCAAAGCAGATGTTGATAATTAAGAGTACATTTATGCTTCTGTTGCAATAGGTATACAGTAAAAGTTAATGCAAAATTAAGAAAAATAATGTGAAAATCTCATGCTTTTTAAAGGGCAAGATAAGGAGGGTGAAAAGAGGAGAAAAGTTTGAGCACAGAAAACAAATAATAAAAACGTTTTCATCCCAACAAATTAATTAATTATTAGTGATTATATTAAATACAAATGAACTAGAAAGGAATTCCTTTCTGAAGGAATAACTGAACGGCATAGATAGATCATCATAGAACTTCATTGAACTATGATAGGAAACAGTAATGCATTGCATTCCAATACATGAGGCGTAAATGTCATCAACTGAATTGTTTGTGTTCTGAGTGTAGATGCGGTATTAGCTTTGATGGCTAGAGTGAATTTTCTATGCCATTAGAGCATGTTAGCACATTTTTTATCCTTCCATAGTAACCGTATCTAAACAATGTCAGGTGCTGTTACTGTCTCAAGGGCTTGGAAAGGTGAGTATGAGAAAAAGCAACTAGTAATTGAGATTTATTAAAATACAGTCTGTTCTGGAAGTAAAAATAAAACCCAGAGGATACTTTGACTCCCAGGGTGAAGTTTCATCCATTTTGAAAATCATAAGGAGAAATTTACAAGGGCACAATGGAGTGTGACAACTGAGAAGAATCAGGATGCAAGAACTGATATTCTCAACTTCTGTTATTTTAGAAAGTGTCATGGATCTGTCCAAAGATGTTAGCAACCAGCTTACTCTGAGTATCTGAACTGCTTTCCTCCATCATCACTATTCACCTTACTATAACAATCACATGCAAAACCAAAAATAAATGTATCTTTTATCTGCCTAGTCATGGCTTCTTTTTTTTTTTTTTTTTTTTTAGATAGGTAGAGAGGATTATATTAATGTTGCTCCAGACTGGGAGGTAGATAATATTACTATAATAAATGATAAAAATATTAATATGATGCCTGATGCTCCATAATTAAAAAAAAACTAATAAAGAGCTGTTATTTCTATCAGGTGCACAAGCACACCTTGATTATTCCAGATGTCTGGATAGAGCATTATCCTTCTTGGATATTCAAATTCTGGGTCAAGTGAAAAATCACTAGCAAAAGGAGTTTTGTATAATACTATTATTCATTCATTCATTATTCATCAATGGGGCTAGAAAATGTCTGCCCAGCTTGAAGACAAAATAATTTCAAGGGAGAAAATGAAATAAGTTTTAAGTGTTAGAAACACTGATATATACTAAAATAATGTTACCAGACTCTAAAGTCCAGAAAAACATAAGGGTTTAAATCATCGCTTTACAAGGGCAAATAGGTTTTATTATACAGAAATTATGTTGAACTAATCTTTTCCTCATTTCTCCATTTTCTAAACAGCCTTGCCCCTGGTAGTGAAACTGACTATACATTATATATGAATGTGTGATAGAGGTGATTTTAATGGGATTTGCATTGCGAAAGAGAGAGTGGCATCCCAGTTTCACAGCACCAAGCTTTATTCTCAGGAGTAACTGTCATTCACTCATATCAATCAAAGAAGTACCTTCTTTTCTCTGTACAGCAAAACTTTACATTTTCATAATTTGAAAACTAAAACACTGCCAACAACAAAAGGCCTTTGACAACTTTATTGTCTATCATAAATCAATCTGGCAAGATCAAGTGACAAAATACAAAAAGTCAAACTTAAACTTCTGTCTATTAAAATCATACTATTCTTTGTTTGTACAGTGCATGGATTTACCTTTTGTAACCTACCAACAAGCAATATTTCTGGATGCTTGACATAGATAAAGTCACTGCCATTTTTAAAAGTATAAAGGAAAAATATTATAATATATAGAGCATCTTCACTATACAGTAAATCTGAACGCTTGTTGTGATACCTAGAATGCAGTTATCCTATGTGAAATTCTCATGTTCTAATATCCAAATTTATGAGTCCACATATATCGGTATCATTTCAATAGCATTCCTGGTCATCCTATAACATACACACCTGACATATTTTGGGAAATCTAACTCATACATTCTGAAGTTATGTTCAGAGTGAGGACTGAAGGCAGCCGTCTTTCCTCCACATGAAATGCTTAAACAGCAGGACTAAATAAATGCACATGACCATAGTGCCATAAATCAGAGGAAGATTGGGGGAAATGCAGATAGAACTAACATGTCTTTTCTCTATCTGGGCCCTAGCCTGAAGGTTCCACGTTTATTGCAATGAACCGCTGCTCTTGGTGTCTTTGAGTTAGGTAGCCATAGTACCTCTTTAATTAATTAATATCACGTTCTAATTTGTTCCTAGCATGCCCACTTTGACAAAAACTGTGTTGATATTCTTCATATGACCTCTCTTTCTCATAGTCTCCTGAAGGAAGCTCTCTGAAGAAAGGGCTGTGATCTCTTCATTGAGTATTCCCAATGCAAGCATTCGGCATGCACTGAAAATATGACTCATTTTTCTACTTACTTTTAGTAGTTGTTTTCATTTACATTTGAGACAGCTTCCCAATACCCCAGGCTGACAGTGTACTTGCTCTGCAACCCAGGCAGGCTTTGAACTTGATCCTCTTGCCTCAGGCCCGTGAACGGCAATGATCACAGGCATATACCAATATCTCTGGCTCCTTAAAGCATGTTTAGTGCACAGGGTTAATTAGTTAAAGGAAAACAGACAAAGAATAAAATGTGGAGGCAATAGCAGAAAATGTGATTGCATCAATTAATCAATCTTTTTAAAGCCATCATAGTAACTATGAATGCGACTTAAATTAGCAGTTAAAAATACAGAGAATATCATAGTGAGCCAATACAAACATCTTAACTCTATAGAGTGATGAATTATATAAGTAGGAATGTGGAACACTATAGGAAATAAGTAAAGATTTAATATATAAATGCTTGTTAAAATAAACTTTACATTACATCAACAAATGATATGGTTAAAAAATTCTTACAAATAGCATTATTTTTAAATAGGCTAATTCATAAAAAGGTTAAAAAACTTGTATAAATCTAGTAATAACCTCAAAATACAAATAAAAATACAATTGGACAAATCCACATTCATACTGAGATATTTAAATAAATTTCCATTATTTTTTTTTTTTTAAAGATTTATTTATTTATTGTATATATAATGCTGTTTGCATGTATACCTGCAGGCCAGAAGAGGGCGTCAGATCTCATTACAGATGGTTGTGAGCCACCATGTGGTTGCTGGGAATTGAACTCAGGACCTCTGGAAGAACAGCCAGTGCTCTTAACCTCTGAGCCATCTCTCCAGCCCCAAATTTCCATTATTAATTCATTTCTTAATTAGAGCATTGGAAAAGAAAATAAAAATACAAACTAGGACAAGAAAAATTTGAGCCATCTATTTACCAGGGTAATTCTAGGATATGGAAACTGTACTAAGGAGAATATATATATATATATATATATATATATATATATATATATATATATATATATATATATATTCCCTCCAATCCACAGAAGAAAGTATCTTTATAGACATCATCAAATTATATTAAATGTATTCTATAATTTTCTGTAACTATATGAAATCAAGAACAGTTTTCTGAAACATTTAGAAGTTTCAACATACTTTGCAAAATATATCATGGCAATGTGGAAAATCAAACAGAATTGTAAAGTATTTAGAAATAAAGAATGGTGATAAAGTCAAATAGAAATGAAAAGCCAGAAACTTAATGTTCATTTGAGGAAAGAAGAGCTGGTAGAAAGATAATCTAAGCTTTTATGTAATTCCAGAAGTGGGTGAACACATACTAGAATGAATCCAAAGCAATTCAGAAAAAGTTATAAAAAAATTATAAAAAGTGTGAAAGGTAAAAGAATGATAGATAGATATAATCAACTCAAGAAAAGGTTGGCTATTTATAAGGAAATCCAACTATAATAACACTATCAAATTAACAAATAATTTAAAATGCAAAATAAATATTAGGAATGACAGCCACTGGAGCTAAGCTTGAATGACTACAACATGATATTTTAGGAAAGAGATAAAAATAAACTTTCCTATAGGAGTTTAACCTATCAAAAGTGACAAAGGTAGTAGAAAGCATAATAAGCCCTTTAATTATTAAAGGGCTTTAATTAGTAGTTTAAAAATACACGAAGAATTATCACCAAAAGCAAGATATCAACACTCCAGGACCAGTTATTGACTGGAGCACAAGGATGTCCATAAATAGAAAAGATGGTGATGGCGTTTATGAAGCAAATCCATACAACTTAAGGGGTAGTATCTATTCATAGGTCACATTGTTCCTGGGAATCAAAGTCTAGTCACTATGCTTGGTGGAAGGTGCCTTTGCCCACTGAACCATTTCACTGGTCCCAATACAACCAATCGAGCAGAGCTTTTAGTAGGGAGGACAAATATGATGATTTGATTAAATAATAAATACAGAGATTTCATATTTTAAGGATAAAGTTTGAATAAACATTAGACAAATCAATGCAAAATATCATTGTAACCATTAATGATCAAATTGGGAACTTCACAGCAGGTCACAAAGTATTCCAGTACAGAATATATACTATGAACTTAACTTATCAGAGACACATACAAAACTTCTAAGAAAAACACTGTAAAATATCGTGACTGAATTTAGTATCTCTCTTTCTCTATAGTTCCAGGGATCACATGTAGGGCCTCAAAAGTACTAGTCAAACATTCTACCTCTGAAGTCCATCTCCAGATTGATTCACTCTATCCGTGATTCACAATTAAAGTAAGATTCTGGAAAACTAGTAAACAAAACATGTCAGAATCTGATAAAAAAAAATTATCTACTAAATGGAAATCACATCTAAATGTAAAGCTGTTAATTCTCATACAATTTTGTCTATCTGCTACTTGAAAGCTCTCTAAAATTTAAAAATGAAACCAGGGGATGTGACAAAAAAGTAAAATTTTTGGCACAAGTTGGAAAACATCTCATTCAAAAATAGCAATTATTTACATTTGAAACCTAAAGTATTTAACAGAAAAAGAGAAATTTAGTAAGAGTTCAGAGGTTTCTTTATAAGACTGATATATATGAAAATACATGTTATTATTCACTAGTTATGAGCAGGTCATATAAATAAAAAGGCAATTTACAATAACAAACTTATGAAGCATTTTTTTTTTGTTTTTTTGAAACAGGGTTTCTCTGTGTAGTTTGGTGCCTGTCCTGGATCTTGAGCTGTAGACCAGGCTGGCCTCAAACTCATAGAGATCTGCCTGGCTCTGCCTCCTGAGTGCTGGGATTAAAGACATACACCACCACCACTTGGCTTTATAAAGCATTTTTTATTAGAGCTATTCAAAATGTTCACCATATGGAGAAAAGCCTAAGATATTTTTAAATAAAAGTTTTAAATTAATGGAATATATCACATTGTCCAAAGACTGAAAATATATATATATATATATATATCAATATATATATATATATCAATAATTTTTTCATAAACTCATTGAAATATCTTAAAAGACTGAATACTATATAGAAAAGAAACTCACCTCCAAAGAGAAGATGCCTCTGAAAAATTAGAATAAGGAAGACTTAGTTGTTCTGTGAGATATTAAGATAAGGAAACAATGTTCTAATGGCATGGTGGCCCTGGGACATGGGGAGAAGGTGCCATAGATAAAGAGATGATAATGACCTGATTACCCAACAGAAACTAGTCAATAGATCTTTCTGTGAGAATTTTGCAATGTTCTGTGAGAACCCAACGTATTACTATGACTAGTGTGGCCAAAACATTGAATGTTTACTTCAATTATCAAATTTAAGAAGCGGTTGTGAATATTATGATATTAGACAGTTCATCTCTGGAAGCATGTGTGGGAACTTGGTATTGAACAAGGTTTCTGCAGCTCAGCAAGATGAGCTGGCATGGCAGGAAAGATGTGAGTCTTTAGCTTGTGACACACACTAGAAATCCCTAAATGAAGTAAATGTTAAAAATAGAAATTAAAAATGATGGTATTTATAAGAAAGTATGAGGACAGCATTTTCTTAGTAGGAAATGTTTTCTAAAATAATACCTACATAGAAAAACCATAAAGATTACACTTTAAATTTTGTGGGAATCAAAAGTAAACATAAACAAAATGAAAATGTGTACAGAATTGCTGCTTGTAAAGCCTATTAGTTACTTCAAGTTAATTCTGTCTGTTAGTACACAGATAGATAAATTTTTAAGAGACTATTAAATAAATTCCAGAAATTTCAAATAGAAAAGGTTTATTAACAGAACCATTCACAGAAGAGTCTATATGAAGTATCAGTACACATGTAAGAAGACGCAGGAACACATTAGTCTTCAAGAAATGGAAAATAATTTTAATTCCTACCTAGTAAGCAAAACAACTGTATTTATAAAATGCACAGAAATGGACGTGTTAGATTCAGGGAATTCTTTACCCATACTGGTAGGAAAGTAAATTGGTGTAACCACTTTATAGAGAAATACAGCATACATAGCCAAACTGAAGACAACTGTAGTTTGTCATCCAGAAAACTACATTCCAAATGAGCTAAGTAACTATTTCACAAGTCCAGAAGATAAAAGCATTATTTAATAGTGAAAGGAGTGAAACAACCTACATGTCTTCAACAAAGAAAGTGCAACTATTCTTACAGTGACTAATGGACAGCCATGATAGTCATAGATTATAGATTTATGTATTATCAACAATATATCCTACAACTATACAAAGTAAAAGGAGTCTTATAGAAGAATGATGGTATATGATTTTATTGGATAGCTTATAGTTTTGTTGAAGGCTTGCACAAGTGTATATTGATAACTTTAGAATGATGAACACTGATGTATGGATAGTTGCTACTTCTCAGCTGCTCCAATGTTTCCTTTAGATGTTGGGGATCACACAAACACACATGCAAGATAGGCAAATAGGTCTGCAGCTAGAATAAAGACACAGTCTCTACACTTCATCTTATCTAAAAGGCTGAGAAATGATGGAAGAAGGATGCAAATATTGAACTTTATCTTTTCTGTCTTCTGCAAATTATACTAATTTTCTCTCTGTTGGAGATTTCTTTGTCCTCTAGGGCAGAAGAAAATACTAGAATATCCTTTATCCTTTTAGAACATCATCTACTGAATTCAAAAGAAACCATTGGAAATAAAAGAAAAAGAAGGGAAAAGGAAGGGAAGGGAGAGAGAGGAGGAGGAAAGGAGGGAGAGAGGAAAGGAGGGAGGGTGGGAGGGAAAGAAGCAGAATAATAGAGAGGGCAAGAAAACACAGTCCCTCTCCTTCTACATCACCAATCACTGCAGGATTATCATTGTTTCCCTGTATTTCAGATCTGTCTCTCTAATACACTGCACCAACTAACTAGAATGCAACATTAGCTTTAGTGCATTCTGACATCCCTTTCCTTTCAGTATAGATGATCAAGAGCCTCTTTTTTTTTTTTTAACGTAAAGTCTGACACAAAGATTCTACCTAATATTATGAAATACATTATATGAGATCAAGCATTCAAAGATAAAGTCTTATTCGATAGATGAAAGAACTACTAGAGGCAAGGAGTCTTTTAAAAATCTCTCACTCTATCGTTTTCAGTGGAGGGAAAAAAAAAACCCTCTGCCTGCCTCCAATTGCCGCATTACATTCTTAATTTCAGTATTACATGGCCGTCTAAAGCATTTCACAGGTGTTTGCTGGAACTCATTAGGCTATTTGGAGCTCCTTCATGCTCCCTAAAAGGCAATTAAAATGTGTCTGCAAATTACCTCGTGTGGGCCAAAGCACAGCTGCCTCTTCCCCCAGTTACTACACAGTGTTTCCAAACACCAGAAAACTGCTTGGAAACCATCAGTTTGCAAAGGCAAAAAGAGGGCCTTTGGGTGGCTCCCTTTCTTCCCATCCCCAGATAGGCCCATTCACTTGGGGTCGCTGCCAACACACAGAAGGGGCTGTTGAAAGACAGAAGTGTCTGATTACAAAGAGCTTTAAGGGCCTAAGGATACAATAAAGATGTCACTGATGCAATGAACTGGGAGATTTCTGGGCTAAAGCCTTGCCCAGTTCCAAGCATAGCCATACAGAAGTGTGTGTTGGCTTGTAGAGGCTGACATGCAGGCTGCCATTCTCAGAGTCTGTTCGCTTTCAGTTCATTTCTGCAGGTAATTCCTCATCGTGAGCATGGACGGCTCAGACATGCTCTACAAAGGTAAGCTATGCTAGAGAAAGGATTTCCCTTTCTTTAGTTCTTGAAGCATAAAAGGGATGTTATTTAGTAGTCATGAGCCTCTCCATGGCTGACTTGAGTGAATCCCATTGTACTAGTGACAATACTGAGGACCACAGAAGACACTGAGGCAGGGAAGACTGCATGTGTGAGTCAAATAAACAGATTCTGAATCACAACTTCATCGATTAGTCACGATTTCAAGGTAACACCAAACAAGCAAATCTGAGCAAGTCCCTAGTTATTCTGGTCTAATTTTTAATTATACTTAAGACTTCTGAACTTTAAGCACATTGGTTGGATTCAATTTTTAGCCTAGGGTTGCTTTTTAAAAATTTTTTAGTTAAATCATGGTATTTTGTGTATTATGAAATGTATAACTGGTAATCAAAACAAAATTAAAGCACTAGAGATGTGCTATTCATCTTTCCATAAAAATCTTGTGCTATAAAATAAGCATGTCTAATTATACTCTTATCTAAATGTTGAATTACACCGAGAAGAATTCTTTCAATTTTTCAAAGTTTCTAATCAGAGTTCAAATTATAAACTTATTTTTACACCAATTTGATTTATTTGACATTCAAGTAGTATAAATCTTGAGTATAAAGCACAAGAATGAAAATATAATTAAATAAATCATTTGAAAATAAACAAGAAAGAATATCTGAGGGAGGAATGCTGTATTTTCTCAGCATCTGTTATATGACTTTTCCTGGAGAATATTGATATCCTGACAACAGAGCAGGGAAGCGATTCCACTGGAGCCTAAGTGTGGTGAGCCAACGAGTCTGTTAGGATTACTCACAGGAACATGGGAGACTCAGGAGCAGCTGTATCCTTGAAAATCCCCCACAATCATGGGTGCTGACTCATGGAAACTGCACCCATGGATCCCACATACCTTGCAGACAATTCTATAAATGTGTCTTTTCTCTCCTGGCAAGTGTATACTACTTATATAACTTTGAGGACAGGCTTCCTGAATCCTCGAACTTTCTAGGCTTCCTGGACTCACTAATGTCCATAGCATTCATGGTGCTAAGAGCCTCCCTCCCAGGAAGGAATACATCAAGAAAAGCAGCTACATGGCAGCATACAAAGCGTAGACTCCCATTAACTCCATGGAATGTTGTTAGGAATAACTAAATGATGACTGCAAGCTATTTTGTAATTACAAACTGCTAAATAATAAAGGTTGGCTAATTATCATTAAAAAATACATGGAGGATTATTGGAAAGGGGAGGCTGAAATGATACTGGTGGGTTTAATATCTAAATTGGTGGTTATATTAACTACTTTACTGCTAGCCAATTAAAAAGTTGAGTGAAATCTTAAAGCAAATGCTTGGGGATGCCTCTTTTCTTTGACGTACATTCCAAACTGCACATACAGAGGTGGAGGTAGCTGAGACCAGCTAGAAGTAGCATAGAACATGAACAATAATAACATGGAGTGGTTTATGTTCAGCTTAGCATATGATATTTTAGTTTAAAAGTAACTTAGCTCTTTATCAGATCACTAGAGATGCTGTTTCAATTGCCTTTTTCACTTGAATCAAGAATCCTTTTTCAGGAAACCTTCCTTAAGCGCGCAGTAACTACCTGCAAGTTTTCACTGCCCTGGGATAATGAGATGCCTATTATGCCTTCCTTTCATTTCTTTTTAGACATACTCATCATTAACTGGCATGGCGTTTGATATTCATACATAGAGGGGTTTTATTTGTTTGTTTCACTGTCTTTCTGTCTCTATTTTCTACACCAGAAGCAAACTTGCTGAAGACAGAAATTTGAAAATTTCGCCCCCCAATATGATCTCAGTGTTGATTCTGCAGACTACTTCTTATTGTTGCTTTGTTTTGTATGTATGTGCCTGTTCATGGGCAAGCAGATGCATGTGTACATGTGTGTAATATATGTGGAAGCCCAAGGTCAATCTCTTCTATCGCAGCTCAGGAATGGTCACCTTGTTTTTGTTTTTTGTTTTATTTTGTTTGTTGTTGTTGTTTGGTGTTTGTTTGTTCTTTTGTTTGTTTTTGAGACAGGGTCCCTCAGTAGAACTTAGCATTCACTAGTTATGAATGCTATGTTGGCTGGAGAGTGAGACCATGAAATAAACCCAATGCTTGTTTCTATCTGCTCAGTACTGGAATTGTGATTGTGAGCCACCAAAGCTAGGTACATGAATACTAAGAGATTAAACTCAAGTCCTTATTTATGAACTTCAAACACTTTAGCAACTGAGTCATCTGCCCAGCCCCCAATACTCAACGATTTGTTGAAGAAATCAAAATATTTTCCTAATACTTAATTGGTAGGAATCTTTTAGGGTCAGTCCTTTCAATTCAGCAAGATTAGAAACCTGGTCTCCTCTATGAGGTCAAACTAGTGTGACAAGATATTGCTGAATAAAGGTTATGCCAAAGGTTAAGAAAGCTGGTAACTCATCAAGAAAAGGCAAAAAGTTTGACAAAGCCCTGGATCAGACAGGGCTCAAGATAAAATAGTGAAGATACTGGCAGGCAGTGTCTCTAAAACCACTATGGGCTTTTGATCTGGTTTGTAAATATTTTATATTAGTCATCTCCTTAATTTCATATTGAGTTAAGCTCCAGTCAGGTTGTCTTGTCTACTCTGTGTTTCCCTTTGGCATTTCAGATAAGCCCAGGTACTATTCAGATTTCTAAAAGCCTCCCCACCCCTCTATTGTCCCTGACCATCTACCTGGTGTAAATACCTCTCTGTGTCTGTCTTCTTCAGACACACTTTTTTTTCTTCTTTAATACTTTGCTCATTGCCTTTTCTTTCTACATTAGCTACCACACAGTAATGGAAAACCTTGAATATAGAAGATTTGACTTGTCTGTTAAATCCGGCAATACCTAGCATACATGAATACAAATAGTTCCTGAAATGTTGCAACACATGTATATTCTTTTCACCTTTACATGTTTTCTGAAATTTGGATAATGATGCTATAGGCTTGTGAAGAAGATTGAATAAATGTAAGTACAGCATCCAGGACATAGGTTTATATAAATGACAAGTATAATTATTAGCATCAAATACTAATTGATTTCCATATTTTTCAGATCATTGAGATGAAGACCATAATTGTAGCAAACATTTTAGGTAAAGTATTTTTCTAAAGCTTCATCTGAAATCTGCCACAGAACCCTAAAATAAATACCGTGTTTTAAGCATACAGAAAAACCTCCCTTTTGAGCTTTTCTTTTTAACTGGTGTTTTATAAAATATATTCATCATTTTGAAATATTGATTAATTGCCCTGATTCCTTAACTTCCTAATTTAGTGTTTTGAAAAATGGTTTCCATTTTTGGCATTTATTTTGCAATATTTTATCTTCAACTGAACTTTACTTAGGTTGCAGTCAGAAGTTTTATGTGATGGTGTTAGCAAACAAAGTCAATATTTGGCAATACTAGTATGCATTACCTATAAATACACTCTGCAGCATCAGTTCAGCAATCCATAACCAAAGATGGATGGCGCCAGACTCTGCTGTTTCATTACATTCACATAAGCATGTTGGACTTTAATAGAAGAAATACACACATTTAATGCCCTGGACCAAATTTGAGGTAAATATCCCCCAATAAAGTTCACTGATGTCATTCCGTGTATATTACATACGGACACAAACAAGAGCTGAAAACAGCCCCACCCCACTCTCAAACTGGATGAGCTTCAAAATTGGTCCTTTATTGGATGAAGTACAATGAACATAGGATGGACATGTAGGCGACTTGCAATATCTGATGACAGAGTCTTCTAACCTAATGAAAACCATTCATTAGTTATTGGTCTACAAATACCCTATAAGCCGCATAGAGCTTGTGGGCATAGCCATTTATTTCCCTTTATTCTGTGGGTTTCGTTGGTGTATCCTTACTGACTATGAGGAAGTCAGGCCTTTGAGGAGCTGCAGTAACTTTCCTGAGTCTGTCTCAGGTTTAAAATTGTGAAGCATGGTATACTGTTCAGATTCAACTCAATGTTTTCGTATACCTTTAACATTTAAATATGTGGGTTACTTTGAATGGAGACCTTCTCAGATACATATCTTAATAGAATAGACCTATGAACCTCACAGTTTTACATCCTTCCGCACTGACACCCGATGCTTGTGTTCACATCCAAGGGGGAACAGTTTGTAAACAGAAACAAAAACTAAAAAACAACTACAAGGTAGTCTACTCCTTTCTCGGTCCTGAAATTCATTATCTTCAAACTATGGGTCAAATGTCTAAGTGGACATTAAGATCTCTTTGGCAGGCTTTGAAGTACATTGAGGTTCAAGGCCCACTCTAATCTTGTAAACTCGGAATGTTTTGGGGTTGAAATCTAGGAAATCTGTACTTTAAATGAGCAAAATCGGAAGCAGGTCAGCCCAGGAAATTTAATTGAAATGTCCTATGTATATTACAGAGCCACTGTACGCCTAAATAGAAAGTCTGGTTGCTAGAGTTGGCAAAGAGTGAGGGGAACAGAACACACTAGAGGGAAATTTAATGTGGACACTATGGAAAACTGTCCCCGAAACTTGACCCCATGCCATCTTCCTGAACATACAAATCATGGCTCTAGAGCTATTTTCTTTCTTTTCAGCCAGGGTCACTCAATGGACTAAAGAAAGCAAGCTAATTGATATCAAACTAGTCCAAATTAAGAGCAACCCCTGTCCCACAGTCATCCATTCATAAATACACATACCCTTACAGAAGAAAAAGTCATCAACAATACAACCAAGTATGGAGAATTTATGTAATTTGTTTTCTTGATCTCTTTCCTTTCAATCATTTATAGACACACATATATGCACATATGTGTACATATATCTAATACAGACATACTCTATAGCTTCAAATGTATTTTGAAACAAAAGGTGATTCTGCCACACATACTGTTTTGTGACATGAACATATAATAACTATTTTATTAGTTCAATTTAAATCAGCAACATCCCCCCCCCTTTTTTTTTGGTGTTTTTGAGAGAGGGTTTCTCTGTGAAGTTTTGGTGCCTGTCCTGGATCTCCTTCTGTAGACCAGGCTGGCCTCAAACTCACAGAGATCCACCTGGCTCTGCCTCTAGAGTGCTGGAATTAAAGGCATGTGCCACCACCACCTGGCTAGGTCAGCAACATTTATAGCAGCTTTAACTAATATAAAAATATTGTTAATATCTCGTTTTTTGTTTCAAGATACAGTGGGCACACTGTGTGAGATCTACACTCTTCTTGCAGGAAGCTTTTATTTAAATGCTAGTCCTTCTTATGTGCTTTCCCTACATTTATAAAGAACAGAGGGATGAGGATGAAAGGAATGAGGGAAGGAGGGAGAAATTTATGTGAACTATAAACATTTTATTATAATTTGGGAGTCTCCGAAACAGCTTTCTTGACCAAACTCTATTTTTTTAAAGCATTTACTTACTTCATATAAAAATGTTTTTGAAATAAGATCTTTTCTATAACATACTTTACAGATTCATAAAGAGAACTAAATCAAAAGAGAGAAACTTTCTTATGTTTTCTCCAAAAGTTAAAAAACAGAAGGTGGAAGTTAGTGAAGTGACTGAATACTGAAGCAGAAAATTTGAAGAGTGTTGATCTTACACAAAGCACCCTCTGTACCTGGAAGCTAAAAATATGGGATATTAACAATACCTTTGTCACCCTGCTGAACCCTGCTTTGCATAAGGAGAAGATCATCTGACAGTCCATGCATATTCAAAATTGGAAAAATGTTAATTGAGAGTGAGCATTCATAATTTCTTAATTTCCAGACTGAACATTCGTTTGAATTGGTTGGCCTTTATGAGCATCCTTATTCTTTCTTTGTGTAGTGAAACTTTAAGTGCACTGGCTACACTTTCCTAGTTAGTCATGGATATTTTAATGTTTAAGTAATACATATGGGTGCTTTAATTAAAATGATAATTTACCGATAAGTTCCAATTTTTTAGAGAAAAATAGAACTTTCCAAGCAAATTAATTTTGTAACTATTAACTACATCCACTTCCAATGAAGGAGCATGGAAAATTAATGTGTCTAAAGCAATGTGAGAGCAGCAGTCTAACTCAACAGTCATTTAAATACAATTTCACATGTTTTCACATAACGTGAATTTTAAAAACAATTTTCATAATCTTTTCCCCCTATTAATTTGGATAAGGAAAAGACAAGCATAAGGTCTTTTTGTCATATTTATAAAAACTAGACAAAATAGCTGATGGCATAAACTTACTTGTCCTAGACTATGGTGATACATATGTGTTTCCAGATGTGCATAAGCATGTATATAAAACCTGTGATATATATATTAAAGACCCAATGTGGAAATATGCAATGAATTATACATCTCTTTGGCTATAAAATGTTGGATGCTCAAGCCTTTATTATGAACACAGGAAGTAAACAGTTTATAAGAACTGAATATAGTGCGTGGTACATTTCAAATGTGTGTGTGTGTGTGTGTGTGTGTGTGTGTGCAAGCAGGATTGATTCTGAAATTGTTATAATGGTTCAGTTTTTTAATCCTACCATCCTTACTAGTTTCAGAAAACTCACCTTTTTACATCATAAACTCCCCCATCTTCATATTTGGGTTCCTACCTATACATCAGGACTATCTACTTGGCCCCCACACCCCTGGAAAATGTAACAGGAATGAGTCAGAATGAGCCCAGGATGAGAAGTGATTGAGTTTTTCTTGTGTTTTAAATGTACGGCAGAAAAATAAAATGCTTTTCGCTGAAGACACATGATACCAGAGATTGAAGTAAGTCAGAACCTGCAGCAAACATGAAGAGGAGCGACTAAGATTTAAGGGGAAAAAAAAAAAAACCCACAGAGGAAAAAGGCAAAGTGTAGAGAAAGGAAACCCTTCTGCAGAATAGGAATCGGAATGAGTTTGATGACTTTAATTAAATGTAAAGGAAATAGTGGGAGGCAAAGAAAAACTTCAATAGTGAGAGCATAAGACTGTCTCAGAAGGTGACAGAACTTAATCCTATCAACATCTCATTTGCATAGCCATAGTAAAAAATAACAATGGTATTTTTGTGACCAAAAATATATGCAAAGCAGCCATTGTGATAGTTCAGTTGCTATTTTTGAAATGGAAATTTCCTTTCAATTTGAAATAGCTCCTTTTTCAAAACACCAAAAGGCATCAGCATCTACTTTAGACTACAGAGTGGTTTTTTTTTTTTCTTCTTCTTCTTCTTCTTTTTTTCCAGTGCAATATGTAGAATTTAACTATACTATTCCCTTTAGAGGAAAAAAAAACAAAAAACTTACACCTCTCTTTCAAAAATAGGATAGATTCTTCCTCTGTGTATTTGAGATTATTATAAACAGCTGAAACGACTAATTAAAAAAACTGCATTGGAGCAATAAATTGACACAGCTAGGCCAATTTTCTACTCACTACAAAGGAGGAAAAATGCAAGCCCTGGGTAGAGAAAATATGTTTTAAGTGAAAATGAGAGATAATTTTACCATAATACCACAAGAAAAATCTGATTGTTTATTAGCTGTGACCCCTCTGTGGATGGCTGTATAAAGTCATATTTCTGACTGTGTGCTGCCATTCAGCACTAACATTTTAATAAGAAAAAAATGTTAAATATCAAAGTAATAGATGAGTATTCCTCTAAAAGCCAATTTCATTAAATACCATCGGTATTAATCTTTCTAAATCTTAATTACAGCCTTTTGACATATCACCCCCCCATTTGACCTTTTCTGCTCAAATCTAGTAAAAAACTGTAGGACAGACAGGCATACCAACCCCTGAAAACCCAATGCAAAGCATCATTCTAATGCTATTGAGTAAATGGGGATGCTGACCCAAATTATATTTTCATCCAAGAGTCAAGGAGTTCAGATATTTCTAATCAACCGAGATCTCCCTTCCCTATTTCAAAATTAAGACATTCCAAGCAGGAGACCCAGAAGCCTTGGCATATAAAGTTCTAAAAAGTAGGACTTAAAAAAAGTCAGAACAAAACTTCCTGAGCTAGAGATGTGCCACGAAATTTAAAAACAATTAGAAATGGCAGCCTGCAATCGAACACGCTCAAGTTCCGTTGAGAAGAGTTGGAGCTGGCAGTTTCAGGATTAAAAAAGTAATGACTCTGCTACTAAGGCACACTTGCACCAATCAATAGCTCCAAAGCATCCTTATTTTGTTAGATTCACTTGATCAGCACTAGAAAGGGGGCTGAAGATCTTTGCCCCCAAGAACGTGAAGGCTTTTTCCTGCTATGCACCAAAAACTTAGATGGCAAGTTGATCAGTCAGTTATCTTTCCCCCAGTTTTCTATACTTTTCGATGCAGTTTATTTCTTTATATCTATTCAGTATTTGCCCTCCCCCACTTGTTTTCTTTTTTCCAGTTACAACAGCTGCATGCTATTCTGTTTGCTGGTCTATTTTGTCTTTCATTTTTTCATATCATTAGGCAGATTAGAAAGTAGATACAATAGAGTAAAACCATAGTTAACAATTTAAGGAATTTTTAAGTTACACTGCGTGATGCATCTCCTGTCATATATCTTTAAGTGGAATGATGTAGAACTTTATTATAGGATGATAAATCACCATTATTAGAAAATTATGACAGCCTTAGAGTTCAGAGTACATCAGTAAAACAGCAACAAGGAGACAACCCAAACCTAGACTGCCTGGGTAGAAGCCTATGCTTACAGGTATACAAAATTGAGCCCTGGGGGGTATTTAAAAGTTGCTTGTGATAGCGCCTTTTAAATAAAAGTGTGATTAATGACTTTCTGGTCTCCATATGGGAGGCAGGCAAAGGAGAGTTGTCAAAGAAGAGAGTAAAATCCAACATGTCTGGATTTTGAAACTTACAAGGTTGGTCCTATAAGCTTGCCCCAAGGAGACCAAAAATAGCAATAGAAAATTGTGTTGGCGAAGTTGTTTCCTTCAGTTTCGGCATCACAGCTGTCTTTTATTCTGAACCACTGTAGCCTTAGAAACCAAAAAGGTAAGAAATCAAACAAACAAACAATACTATGCAGGATAGTAGGTAGTTTATCGTATGAAAGCACCACACCCTGATGTTGAAAAACATCTACCTCCTTACAGCAGTGTCCTCCACCTATGAAATTCTATAGTTCATTTGTCTGGATTCTTCTCATTTCCCATGTTGTATCTTTTCAAAGGTGACATTCCACAGCCTTTCCAAGCACCACTAACTAGTTAAAAACCCCATGATTGCTAGTAACTACTATTCTAGCTATTGATTTGGTGTTAGATATACACTGTGTAAGTCAATTTACAAATATTGTTTAATTTCATGGTAACAGTTATTAAGGGATGAAGTAAACTTATGAGGCCAGATCCTTTGGTTTCACAATCTATGTGATAAAATTTAACTACTGTACTCTACCTGACATTGCTTTTAGTTTGGGTTGATTTCTTCCTGGCCTGGAGACCCAGAACCTATGAAACATTTATCTAGGGTCACTGAACTGCTGAGCTGGTTGCCACGTTTGCCTGCCTTTTGGGGTGTTGTTGAGGGAGGTCATTCCAGAGGGTACTGTTCTCAAAGGAAGGGACTATTGAAAAAGCAGGCAGAGCCTGAAAATGAGCTTCAGAAAACATCTTGGGATTCATTGGAATGAAATCACAGGAGGTGATTTTCTTGGGCTCCTGCAGTCCGAATTCTTCTTGTTAGTTCGAATGTGGAGCATTATTTCCATAATGCACATTAATAAGGCAATTTTCTTGGAAAAATAAATCGTACAGCTTGCTTGGCTCATTCAACTCAATTTCCATGGGAATTCAGTGCACTTTGAAGAAGGATAGAGCCCTTCCATGGCAAGGCTCTTAACTCAGAGGGTCACCGCTGACCTTTAACATATATTTTTGTAAGTTCCCTTAATCCACAGTGTAGAGAAAACAACCTTATGGCTCTGCAGTTCTCCTGGGCTTATGTGCTCAGTTGTGCTAGTCATGTTGCATTAGATGCCGCTGCTAAGAGCAACTTAGGTGATGCATCATAATGAGATACATGGAGGAAGTGACAGGTGGGTCACAGGAAATCCAGTGACTTGAAGTTATAGACAAATGATTCTGATGGAGATACAGTCCCCTCAACGTGCTGAAGTGGCAGAGCTTTGAGTGATTTTATTCTAAGCATGTTCATCAGGTAGCTGGAGGCTGCCTTATTAGACAGAGTATATATAAGAATGAACTCACAGTGATCCTTCCATCTGAGGACTGAAAATCAAGAGGGGTAGAAAGACACACATGCACAGAAGGGTGCAACAATTATTATACAGTGCTTCTGAGTATGGTTTTGGATTCTGAAGGACTTGGAAAGGGTTCTGTCACCGCATTTATTAGCTGTGAGGCCACGGTCAAGTTGCTGATTATTTTTAAAGGTTGTTTCCTTATCTGTCAGATGAGAACATTGAAACTAATTACTCACCCTACAGGCTTCTGTGGACAGTGACTGGGAACAATGTCTGTTTCTTAATAATAACTATAAACTTGCACTGATATTTTTTGGAAATATTGTTGGAAAGGATAATAAGAGGTGAAGTGTGCTCAGTAGATTAAAAGAGGATATTGTACAGAGCTGTGAGTGTAGAAGGAAAAACTCTACTTGGGTCAGTGTTTGCTTATGGATTAGAAGGTAGCCCACTAAAAGTAAAACAAAGAGTAGGGAGGGTTTAAATACAAATAAATAGTAAGGATGATGAATAGAACAAAGGAGACAATACCATTCACCAAAGAAATAAGGATACATGAATGTAAGACTACAAATTTAGATGCTGACCATAAGGGGGAAGGCATCTACCAAACTATGAACAATGTCACTTTTAGTGGCCATGTAGTCCATCAGAGTATGAACATTTACTGTCCTACATGGCTGGTGTTTCTGAAAATGCAGTTTTTAATATGGAAAAGCTTGGATGAAACAAAGTTAATAGAGGTTTCAGTTATAAGACTTTCTACAGGTTTCTTTAAAGTCGGTGCCACATCTTTAGCAATCAACAAAATACAAATGACATGAATTCCATCTCACCCAGTCAGATGACTAACAAAGAAAGCACAAACAAACAAAGAAGGAGACAAGGGACAACAAAGGAGGGTAAGCATGAAGAGAAAAAGGACAGTCACTTCAGGTGGGAAAGTATATGGGTGTGACCCCTGTGGAAACCAACATGGACATTTCTCAAAAAACTTAAAATAGATTTCCTACATATATACTGGAGAACTCTAAGGCAACATGCCCCAGAAAAACTTGCCCATTCATTTTTACTTCTGTAGCATCCATAGCAGCTAAGAAACAGAACAAGAATAAGTAGATGTCCAGCATCAGATGTATGCGTAATAACACAGCAAAACAAACAAAGAAATCATGGCATTGACAGAAAAATTGAGGATACTAGAAAGCATTCTATAAAGTCAAAAGTTGGCTAAACTCAGAATAACATTGCATATCTCTCATATGTAGATCTCAGATTATGTTTTCTGCTATGTTATTCACTATAGCAACAGATTGGGAGCAACCCTGTTGTCTATCAACAGGGAAATAAATAACAAATGTAAACTGGAATACTACTCAGCTTTAGAGAAAAATGAAGTTAAAACTTTGAAGCAAAATGGACTTAGAACGTACAATATTAAGTGAGGACACATCATCTCAGAAGGAAAGAAATCACATGTTCTATCTCATATTCAGAACCTGGCAAGTAATATGTGTATATATGTAAACAAATGTACATATAGTCACAGTATAATGAAGAAAAGGTAACAAAAAATGTAAATAGAAGGGGATGAGAAAGAGCAAATGAAGATATTGGGCACACGTTGACAAAAGAAAATACCCAGTTGATTTGTCTAGTTCTAATTCTGTCATGGGTTTTTATTAGGGAGGGGTTGTTGTGAAAGGTAAGTTGTATAAAACATATTTGATATCGAAAGTGTATAATTTAGAAAAGCTTCATAGCTTCCATTTTGAATGCCAACTCTGAGTCTGTATAAGCTCATTAAGTTGTATAGACTTTCGGTCTGGTTAATTTTTGTGTATATTTTGATTTATAAGTTTTTATAATGAAGCTATATCTATAGATATAGGGTCTTGGCACTGGAAAGGTGATCAGAAGAGAGTAGCAAGAGCAGAGGAATGAAGGAAAGGGTAGTAGAATGGAATCCCATATGGCACAAAGTTCAGAGGTACATTGGGGATGAGGAGGAAGAGCAGCAGGAGTGGAGAGGGTGGTGGGAGAGAGGATTGAAGAGGAAGTTCAATTAGATCCAAGTATAAGTGAAAATGTCATGATGAAATCTACTGTATGCCAACTAAAAAACATTATTTTAAAAATCCAGTAATATGTAACTGGGAATAGAGTATGCAAAGACATGATTTCATATGCCATGAAATATTTCCTTGTGACATGTTTATTTGTATAAATAACACAGAAAAGAGGCTTACATAAACACTAGGAAAGCACAGAACTTGAGCACACCAATCACAATTATTCACTTAACAGGGAACAAGCTCATTGGTATGTAAAGTCCAATTACTTAATATTTCGCCAGCTGTTGATTTCAACCCTGGCTTGCTAAGTCTCTCTTCCTGCTCACTCATGGATGCCTTTGGTAGAATCTATACTGTTCTGGATAAGCTGTGAAGTGACTACTTTGGGGAAGTGAAGTTACAACGTTTAAATAATTGAAAGAGTTCTGATCAATATTTCTTTACAAATGGTTCCAATTTGAAATTTGATCTTGTGCACACAGTTTATGTATACAAGGTATAGTGGGTGATAAGGTACACCATGTGTGAATGAAACAAACTTCATGTAAGCCATTATGATATCTGAGTTTATTTTCTAACAGGTGTAATATGTGGATGCCACATGGCGGTGATTTTATTTTCCTCCCCAAACCTAGTTTGTCCATCCTGAGACTCATTTGAGCTCTTGACCTGAAGAAACATTTACAGACCTCTAAAATTATTCATGTTTGTACCTGATTTAATTTGAATGAGTTTTATTTCTAGTACCACACCCAGCCTGACTCTATTTTTTTTATTAACAAATAATGTATAGTGACCAGGTTCCGAATATATTGACTTGTACCTATTTTAACATCTGCTAAGATGCCATCCTGACACACACATGAAGATATACCGGGTGCCTTATACTGGCCATTACGAAAGTGAGCTTAGGCTGCAGTTGAAATGAAAGCTTTCTGCCTCCTGTGATTTACAATCATCTATAAATAAAATCCTATTTTAAAAAAGACATTTCCAATGAGAGAGAAAAAAATCTTCAACTGTCAGAAAACAGCATTGTGAACATAGACAGAACGTACTTAGTCTTAATGTGGAATGACCATTAAAAGCTAAGGGTCTCTTTTCATAATGCAGCCGTCTTTGACAGGCAGCTGTGTGAAAGAAAAGCTTGTTTTAATGTGAGCAGAGCGTGAGGCACTCTGCAGACACTCAATCAATAATTGTGGAATGAATGTTGAAAGCCTATTTTTCTGCTCCTACTGGTAGACAAGTGTTCTTGTTTTTATTTTCTTTCCTGTTTATTTGCTAGTTGCTTTTCCTGCCCAGCATCCCTCTGCCCTCTTTCAGAAAAGCATACGAATTTAGCAGGGAATTGGCTCAGAGCTCCAGCAGACACTGGTGTGGGTTGTAGCAAGAATGTGCTCTAGTCACACCCATCCACTAAACAAAAGGAGGAACCAAGACCAGCCTCAGTTGAGCTCTTAGACCCATGAATAGGAATAGAGTAAGAAAAAAGAGGGAGGCTATGTGGTCCAGTCAATTCCCTAGAGTGATATAGAAATCCTGTTGTCTAGGTTCATCAGAGGCATCCCAGGTCCTGTATTTTCTAGTGTGTGGCTATTCAGCAGTTTCCAAGTTTTAAAGTGTTCCATACTCACAAACTAGGTAAAATAAAACAAAATTTAAAACAGCACACCACCAAATGCTCACATCCTTTTTCTGTCTCAATCTCCTAAAAGTGAGAAAAAACAGAACTTTGTAGAAGAGACATCTGAAGTACCACAGAGACAGAGTAAGTCTGATAGCCCAGCT
The DNA here is from genome assembly GCF_949786415.1 of Peromyscus eremicus. Taxonomy (NCBI): domain Eukaryota; kingdom Metazoa; phylum Chordata; class Mammalia; order Rodentia; family Cricetidae; genus Peromyscus; species Peromyscus eremicus. The sequence goes on from NC_081423.1 coordinate 21,628,090, forward strand.
TTACTCAAACCAGCATGAAACATGAAAAGGGATCCTTTGGGATCCCTCAAATTGATCATTTTTCTCCTTCCCAAGAGCTCATTCTCAGAAGACCTAGACAGGGACAACTCTCACTCTCTAATGGATGGCTTTGTGTAGTAGTTTACATTTTCTGTATTGAGTGCTCAATTTGCGTCTTCTGTACTGGAATGCATCATCAGTAAACTGACTGAAATAGACATTCCCATAGTCGCTGAACTGAAACACCGTGGCATGGCTTTCTCTGATTACAGGGCTACAACAATGGCACTTAGAAGTTGCTACCTTCTAATTCCAAGACCCAGAGCAGATAAGAGACAAACGCTTGAGCATTTCTATCGGACTCCACTATTTTTTTTTTTAATTTTTATTTTGCAATACAATTAAGTTCTACATACAGGCACAGATTCCCTTGTTCTCCCCCCTCCCGCCCCCCTCACCTTCCCCCCAGCCCGCCCCCCATTCCAATCTCCTCCAGGGCAAAGCCTTCCCCACAGACTGAGATCAACCTGGTGGACTCAGTCCAGGTAGGTCCAGACCCCTCCTCCCAGGCCGAGCCAAGGGACCCTGCATAGGCCCCAGGTTTCAAACAGCCAACTCATGCAATGAGCACAGGACCCGGTGCCACTGCCTGGATGCCTCCCAAACAGATCAGGCCAATCAACTGTCTCACCCACTCAGAGGGCCTGATCCAGTTGGTGACCCCTCAGCCATTGGTTCATATTTCATGTGTTTCCGTTTGTTTGGCTATTTGTCTCTGTGCGTTATCCGACCTTGGTCTCAACAATTCTCTCTCATATAAACCCTCCTCATTCTCGCTAATTGGACTCCCAGAGATCCACCTGGGGCCTAGTCATGGATCTCTGCATCCAGATCCCTCAGTAGTTGGATGAGGTTTCTAGCACAACAATTAGGGTGTTTGGCCATCCCATCACCAGAGTAGGTCAATTCGGACTGTCTCTCGACCATTGCCAGCAGTCTGTTGTGGGGGTATCTTTGTGGATTTCTGTGGGCCTCTCTAGCACTTTGTTTCTTCCTATTCTCATGTGGTCTTCATTTACCATGGTCTCCTATTCCTTGTTCTCCCTCTATTGTTGATCCAGCTGGGATCTCCCACTCACCCAAGCTCTCTTTCCCTCGACCCTCGCCCTTCACTACCCCCACTCATGTCCAGGCTGTTCATGTAGATCTCATTCCATTTCTCTGTCATTGGGCGATCCCTGTGTCTTTCTTGGGGTCCTGTTTTCCAGGTAGCCTGCCTGGTGATGTGAGTAGCAGTCCAGTCATCCTTGTTCCACATCTAGTATCCTGTTATGAGTGAGTACATACCATGTTTGTCTTTCTGAGTCTGGGTTACCTCACTCAGGATGATTTTTTCTAGGTCCATCCATTTGTCTGCAAACCTCATGATGTCATTGTTTTTCTCTGCTGAGTAGTATTCCATTGTGTATATGTACCACATTTTGTTTATCCATTCTTCAGTTGAAGGGCATCTAGGTTGTTTCCATGTTCTGGCTATTACAAACAATGCTGATATGAACATAGCTGAACAAGTGCTCTTGTGGTGTGGTTGAGCATTCCTTGACTATTATCTGCTGCTGTATATTTTCTAAGGATAAGAATGAGATATGGGGTACGTATGGCCGTACATGCTATGATACTGGGTCTCAGGAGGATGGAACAGGACTTCCAGATTGAGGCTAGCCTGGCCTGCAGAAAGACGACCTAGATTGAACAGTGATAGCTTATCTCCAAAAGCAGAGACAGAGACAGAGATGGAGAGGGACAGGAAGAGGGCAATGGACCAGGAGAGGAAGAGGGAGAGAGGGAGATGTGAGAGCAAACGGAGTAGAGCATAGCTTATAGGATAAGGGATGGAGGGTTATGTGCTAATAAATCACTAACTGATTTCCTTTTGTGTTCTCTTTCAGTGAAAATAAAGAAGAGGTACATAGCTTAATTTTAAGTTGCAGATGCAGATTAAAGTGTCCATTTACAACTTCCCCAACTGACATAAGCAAATTCTGGTAATACAACATGCCTGAGAACTCTTGGTGCAATATGTGCATCAGTGATATAGACATCAGATAGTAGTTCATGATTTAAGCAGCCTTGAATCCCCTGATTCACACCTGCACCTCTATGTTCTATAGCATTCCCGTTAAGGGAGTAACATGGATATCACTGTACCTGTCCTTGCTTATATCCAAAGGTGCTCCCTTCACCTTGACTCAGGCTTATACTTTAACTTTCTAATTAAACTCATGATCCATCCAACTTGTACTCAGAGGTCTGGGGTCAGCTCTCAAAGGTAGCACTCAACTCTCTGACTACTCAAATATATCTTAAACCAAACTCAGACAAAATCTACTTGATTTTCTTTAAAGCCTAAGTATTAACTTCCTAATAGCCCAAATAAAGTAACTAGGGATTGCAATTGAATTACACATTAATTACACACTATTTTATTTTTAATTAATGTCACTACAGACTAGTTTCTTCTGACTGTGGTCATAATAAAGCCTGACTTAGAATAACATTTCTCTTCCTTTTTTTCCTTTAACATTGCTCAGTGGATTAGAATGGCTTTATAATCCCCGCCTCCTTTCCTAGGGTATTGCACCAAGTGGATTAGAACTTCAAATACTACAAAGACACAAAAGCACTTTCCTAAAACATCCAAGCAGGTATAATTATCACTCAGACTTTTCTTTTTCTAATGGTTAGACAGTCTGTACAATGTGTTTTCTTTTGAAGAGAGAATGAAAACATATATATTCAGTGAACATGTAATACTCTTCAGTATATCATCTATCAATTTTCTTTGGATGTTTAAAAGAACCTCAGTGTGACTTAAACTCTATGAAATGTGGTCACTGACATCTAAAAAAGTACAACAAATATATATGCTGAATGTCTTGTGTCGACCGAAACAGATAATTGTCTAATGAAAAGGTTATCCACTTGTTAAGTCGGCTACTGGCAGAGAATTTCTATTACTTCTAAGAGAGCAGATTTGGCTGTATCTTCAAAGAGCTTGAATTTTCTGTTGACTAGAATTCATCCATGGCATTACTGTGTTCTATTACTAGATTATGGTGTCTAATTTATAAAGTCAATTTACATGCAAAGCTTTTGTGTTCTTTGTACTACTTAAATTCCTCACAATACATTTATATTTCCTTTGTGAACTCACTTCCTCTCTCCCAGCTATTCAACCACATAACTTTTTAAACAAAAGAAACTAATTTATATGGCTTTTCCAATAAACCAATTCTAATTCAGCAACTGGGGCCATAAAAGCTTAAAAAAAATAAAAGAAAAAAAAAAGATTCTGGGAGTAGAAGAGATTTTTGGGGTAGGAAAACCATTCATTAAACACACTGTTATTGCACCGTAATATCTACTACCAACATTATTCACAAAGAGGTTGAGAGCCTGAGAGACATGAAGCAAAGGACACTGGAGGGACATGAGCTTAGTATAAACAGTTTTCACTCACTCTGGTGTTGAACCTGAAGAGTGGCTATACTGTCTAGTGGATGGATGTATACATATAACCTCTTGTCCCTCTATAACGGTCCCATAGCCCTGCTTTAGCCTGCTTAGAATTTTCATCTCCTCTCTCATCTCCTCCATTGTTTCAGCAGATCACGTGATGAGTGTTTTTTTCTTTGTTTGTTTGTTTGTTTTGTTTTTTGCACATTTTTGAGCCTGCAAAAATCATCAGATTATGCTGTTCACCAATCCATCCATGTTTCTTTATTTGGGAGAAAGAATGTCATCAAATATAGTTTAGAATGAAACTACGGAGTAGAACTTTCAGAGGGACCAATGGAAACGTGTATTCATGATCTTCAAGTTGTTGCTTTCTGTTACCACAAACTGATGTTCTTAAAGAAAAGAATATACTCTGAGGGAGGCAGGACACTGAGTCTGTAGTCAGTTTGCCTGAACAAGAACAATTACCCAAAGCTTTCAAGACATTCACTTCCTGCCGCAATGAATAATACCAAATGCAGTGTTGTCTAATGTCTTCTAACAGCAATACAGCCGAGGAAGTAGAATCATTCATTTCAATGAGTATTTGATGTGACTATGTTTACTGAAAAGTCCCATTTATTCCAGGACACTGTGACAAACTTGTTTGAAAATCCTACCTCCCAATAGAGGTGTCTATTTCTCTAACCTATAGTTTTTGGCAGATCATATAAAACTATAAAACTGAGATTATTTATTGGAATCCAAACTAATATACATGTTTCTAATTTCAAGTATTTAACTACATTTTAAGTTAGATTTTCTTTTATATTTTCATTCAGATTATTTTTCTGTAACTTAATAATGAGAAACTGCTCATTTGGAATATAAACTTATTGAAATATTTCAATTAGGACCCAAATACTATTTCAATTGAAAAACTGTTTAGGGGTCTGATTGCTAATGATGAGCAGGCCCTTACTAACAACAAAAACCTGACTAGAAGTTAAAGTCATGTATGTAAAATTCTCTATTGGCAAACTATTAATCACATCTGCAAATAGTTCTGTATAGTTTGCTAGCAGATGCATTTTTCCCCTAAAATTTGAGTCAAACCTTTCCCGATTTATCTGTTGAGTTCAGAAAGGTAAGGAGGATAGGTTAAATAAATGAAAGTTTTCCTAAACGAACTCATATCAGCACCAAGATAAATTGAGTTTTAGTCCCTGCATATGCAGCCTCCATGGGGAGCATTTGAAGTTATTTCTGCTACTTCTTTTGTTTAATGACTTGGAGTCTGAAAATGAGAGCCAGGAATGCCAGTACGGTTCGTCTCTGAGCAACTCACGTAACATACCTGCAGAATAGGAAAACAACTTCGTGCCTTTCAGATGATTTGATACGCCTGGCTTAGACCTTATCAAAGTGAAATGGATGTGAAACCGAATAGAACTGAAAATAATTAGAAACCCGTCTTCGTCCTCTGGTGAAACACACACGAGGCTTTCTGAATCCTGAAAGGTATCCTTTCATGGATGGCATGTTGGCAAGACATGATTGGGGTCGCTTCACAAAGTACAGCTTTCTAAGGGCTAGTGATTAAATCCTCTCAAATACTGCCTTTGTTTATAAACACAGAGTGTTCTGTGGTTATACAGTAATGAAAGCTAAATATACTTGTAACTTGGTACAAAGTTAGGAAACAAGTAATTCTTTGCTTTTATATGATACAGGAAAACATCTTTCACTAGTGTTGAGTAACACTGAATTAACAAGATAGAGAGAGTTGTCGGTAGTCACAGAGCAAGGGAACACATCAGGAATTTATTAGATTTGGATTTATCAGTGCATAGAAATTCATGATGTTTAACTTAAAGGCAAAAAGAGTAGAACACTCTGAATAATAGCTTGAAGTGGATGATTAGCTAAGGGGATGCAACATTTAATAGCCAAAATAAATTACTATAATTATTTTATTACCTATGCTAACTGATTCCATTGTTTTTATTGAAATAACAGCTCCCCGAGGAAGGGAAGTGAGGTTTTCAATGAATCTCTGCTCTAGGCTTGTATATTCTCCTACAACAATCAAAAACAATGAAAAATAGCCTTTGCTGATAATATTTTTAATGTGTGCTTTTCAGTAGTTGAGAAAAACACCTCGAAATATCTGGAAAAGGGAGAAAGCCTAATAAACAGTTTAAGTTTATTTTCAAGCCATTAGCCCTTCCTCATATTTGTATATTTGCATATTTACTACTGTCTCCCTTTATTCTATTAATATCTTCTTGGGCCCCACACTACCCTATTATATTTTCTTTCAACTATCTTCATGAGAATATTCAATGTCTAGCAAAATGTATGTATGTGCCTTAATCCTTAGACACAACTTTCTGAAAGTAACTGTGAGGAGGTTCAGTGTGGGGTTCAGAGGGCAGAAAGCCAGGCAGTGAAAATACTGTACATTTCTAGAAAATCAGTTCTACTTAAAACCTGGAATTTTGACACTAGAGTCATTTTTCTAAAAAAAAAAAGGATGCATTGTGATGTATACCAGCATTTCCCAGGATAAAAGGCAGTCTGAAATAAATTAGGAACTTATAGCAGTTTGTCTCTCCCTCCTCTTTCAAGATGATCCCAAATTGACTTCCCCTCTTCACTCTTGTTTGTGTTTAGAGACACTTCATGAAAGGGATTGATAAGGACTCATAGCTCACTTTTTCTGTTCCTTCTACAGTCCTTCATTTTCAAATGAGGGAAGAAGAGATCTGTGTCTGCAAGACGGGATTCCACAGAGATCAAACAGCAATCAGAGAAAAGGCTATGAAGCTACCATGCCTCTGCACTGTTTCCAGACTTCTGCCTGCTAGAGGCCACAGTGATGATGCTCAACAATCGTTCCAGGATTGGAGGAACACAAGGTGGCTTGAGAAAAACTCCTGGGTTAAGAGGAAAAATCACAGGGCTAAAGCAGTTAAGAGCACTAATTACTTTTGCAGAGGAACGAGGTTCAATTCCTAGCATGTACATGGTGGCTCACAGCTATCCATAACTTCAATCCAGGTGATCTGAGGACATCTGTTGACACACAAAAGCATCAGGCTTGCACATGGTGCATAGACATATATGCAGGCAAAATTCTAATGTACTTAAAATAAATTAAATAAATCTGAAAAATAAAAAGAGGGCAGATCATAGAAACAATCTTATTTCTCCCATGTCTGATGCTTCTTTCACATCTGTTCATAGCAGATCTTGATGAAGTCAAGAGGAGATGTACCTAACAAGGATGTCTAAAATGGTACCAAAATGCCTTTCTCCTTTAAAATGAGTCTAGTTCTTTTTTTCTCTCCTCCTCTAATGGTCCCATCACTAAACCTACTAATGTTTATCACTTCAGAATCACAAAGGAGCAACCAAAATGCAAAATGCTGTCCCATCAAAGCAAACACTGAATTTTAGATTGAAATAGATAGATATGAATTAAGATTTCTTTGAAAATAATAAAAAACATACTTTATGAAAAAATAACACCATGTTAATTTGGGAGTTCTAGGGAAAGGGAGCTTGTATCTATAGTAAGAAGTAGATACTTTGCTGAGGAAATTCTGCTCATAAGCCTTTCTTTAAAGAGTTTGATGTTTAGTGAAGTCCATGTAGATTCATGATTGAATTTTAAATTAGAATGCATGATTGAAGCATGACTCCTTCCTATGATAAAGTAGTACACATACCTCTTATACCCAACCATGTCTAAGATTTTGCTTTCTGGGGTTTCAATTAAAGCCGTCCAAATATGGTCCAAAAATATTAAGTAGAATGTTCTAGGACTAATTCATGATTTTAAATTGAGATCCATTCCAAGTAGCACTACAAACCTTGGACTCCCTAACTCTATTCTTCATCCTGCCAAAGATACAAAACACTTCCTTGTTCTGCATATCCATGCTGTGACTGCTACTTAGTCATGAGTCACAGGTCAGCCCATCTCCAGTGAGATTCATCTTGTCATCAGTGTGTTTCCCCAAGTATTCTGTCTTTTACTCAAATGTTCCATCAAATGCACAGATAGTGATATTGGTTATTGCACACAACAGGTTCATAGCTATAGAGCACTATATGTTTTTTATGAATGCATGGCCAATTTATATACCTAGCGGCCATTAATCTCTTATAAGATTTAACTTATAAATCAACCTTTATCCTATGTAGCTCTGCTATGTATAGGAGGAGGTAAAGTGCATCTCACAGACAGATTGGTTTAGTCTGCCTACATCTCTTGGCTCTGCTGTGGAGTCTTGGGATATATATTCCTTTCAGACATAGTTAGAAATATCCATAAAACATTGGCTACTACTTGTTAAGCATGTAACTAGGAGTACTTTATATGTATTGTTTGTCTTAATTCCAAGGACACCACTGTTTTAAGGAAAAGAGAACAGATACTCAGAAGCACTAAGGGAGACATAGAAATAAACAGCTAAAAAGACACAAATGGGATCGAACCCGAGTCTAACTAATTACAAGGTCTCCTCTCCTCAACATGGTTGTGCTCTCTCCTCTGGGTGCTCAGAGGAGACTACAACCCATACCCTGAGCTCATTCTCATTCTGAGGAAGACAAATAAGGGTGAAGCGAATCAATAAATCATAATTTCTGTCAATTATGCTACTCATCCAGGGGAATCCTTTTGATGTGTGAAAACTGAGTTTTGACTGAAAGATGCAGCCTCTCCTGAGTGTATCCACCAGGAAAAGAATTTACAAAGGCAGACTAGGTTCACCATGCTGAACTCCAGAGAACCAGCTAAATCCACTGGTCAACAAAATGAGGGACCTACAAACTCCTTATGGACTATATCCTACTGAAGATAGAAAAAAGACAGACTTAGAAAGAGAGATGATATACACTAAGCAGAAATTCCAACCCCATTATACAGGAATTCCTATATTTGTTTTATAAACTAAGGCACAAGGAGGTTACATGAACCTTAATGTTAATGTGTGCAAAGGCAAATTATTATTAAGCAGTGGTATGAGGGTTAATAATCAGCTTTTTCTAACTTCAAAAACTTGAATGCTTATTTTTGCTAATCTTGTATTTTCCATATTATATTTGATTGAGTTAAATTTCTCAGAAGCTATTCTTAAATCAGTATTAAACTCTTAGCACATTCAGAGAAGAAAGGATAAACACTGGCAGGCCTTGCTTTAAGTCAGGGCTTTTCCACCTAAGCACTATAGACATTTAGTAAATCATTCTTTGTGGTGAGCAACTGCCCTGTGATGTATAGGATACCTGAGAGCGTCTGTGGTCTCTACTGAGTAGATATGGGAATAGCAGGGCAGTCATCACTCCAACAGTCATAATGGTGTCTAGATATTGCCAATGTTGCATCGTGGGGCTCCTTTCTCAGCTTTGAGAACCTCTGCTCCAAGGAGACAAGACTGTTATCTGCATTTGCAACTTTTGTCATTTTTAGATATTCTTGAACTTGTCTGAGACTCAACAACTTACCTAAAAAAAAATACAAGGAATTGATGACTCTTTTACATAGTCTGTGTAATTAGTAGGACCCCATATGTATGTCTTTCAGATGTCAAAGTGCTATTCATAATAAAGTAGCTTTGTCATCACTTGCTGATCAGAGGTATATAGAACAAAAGAAAATGCAAATCAGAGGAGGGAAGCCCGGTTCATTTAAAGGAACATACTTGTTTTGTTCAAGTTACCATAATTAAAAGATTAAAAGATGCTAGACTCTAACAATGGAGGCCATGATTCTTAAAAAAGCGAGTACCTAAAAGAGTGCTTTCCTGATGACTATGAAAGTCATTAGTCTCCATCCAGTAAGGGAGGCAGTTTTCTAGCTTATTTCTCTGTTGCTGTGATAAAACATGGGCCAAAAGCAACATGGGAAAGGGGAGGTCTTTGTATTGTTTTGTTTGTTTGCCTTATGGGTTGTATAGTCCATAATAGGAGGGAGCCACAGCAGAAACTCAAGGCAGGGACTTGGAAGCAGAAACTGAAGAAGAGAACACGGAGGAAGACTGTTTGCTGGCTTGCTTTCAGGCTCATATTTAGCTAGCTAGCTTGCTTACACCATCCAGTCACACTTTCCTAGGAATTTTCCTACTCACAGGCGGCTAGATTCTTACATATCAATTAGCAATCAATGTGTATCCCCATAAACATTCTCATAGGCAAAATGGACAGAGATAGTTCTTCAGTGCATCCCTTGCTCTCAGTGTGTTAAATTGACATTTGTAGTCAGTTTTGACAGGCAAGAAAGCTCATCCTAGTTTCATGCAGATAGAATACCATAGAGAGCGTTGTTCTGTTGGAATCATATAGGAAATCCTAGGCTGACCTGCGTTACTTTCTAATCTCAAATATGTCAAGAATTATGTTGGTGACCTTGAGCAAGCATTAAATCTTCCTGGATATTATTTTCTTTATCTGTTCAGTGGCAAATCATTTGAACTGATAATTTTCAATCTAGCCAGGAGTACTTAGTAAGATAGGGTATTTAAAATACAAATGGCTGTGGAAACAAATATGAAGGGCATCATCAAACCCTGTCATACAACATACTAAACCAATGACACTTTAGAAGCAATTGAATGAAGCATGAAATCACTGTCTTTGTCTGTCTCTGTCTCTCTCTCCCTCCCCCTTTTTCTCTCCTCCCTCTCTCATTCTCCTTCTCCCTCTACCGCTTTCTTTCCTCCCTAAATCTAAATTATATATTGTGTTCAAAAGATGATGAATATATTTTAATTAAAAGGAAAGCAATAAATTGACACATTTAAATACTAAGACATCCATCTCAAAACAAGCCACTTGTTGTTCAACTGTATCAAAATCATGTAAAAACATTTCTAAAAAAAATTGAAATTATAAGTATCAGTATTCTCATTTCCCCGATGGTATTTTTCCAAAGTGAAAGAGCCGTAAAGCAGGAAGAAGTATCTTTATCCAGCCTCTTCTTGAGTTGTAATAATAAGTCTGAATATTAGTTAGGTTTCTATGCTCCACAAACACAAGCAGATTGTGGATGGAGGAGAGTATGCTCATTAAAATTTCCTTGGGGAAAAGAACACCTGTAACAATCAGAAATATGATAAAACTGTCAAAGGGTATATGAAATTAATTATGCCCACTTTGGAATATATATCATTTTTACTACAGTATGACAATGGAAATTATGTTTTCAATATATTTTTAAAAGAAAAAAAGATCCTCAGAGTATTTAACTGACACTTCAATAATGATATCACTATATCTCGGAAAAAAAGTTCCTTTTTTGCATTCTGGAACCATCTTTTCTGGTGATGCTTTTTAAGTAGTGTTTCTCATTATAGTTTTTATTCAGCTACAACTAGATCTGGCCAATGCCAGCAATGCTTTGTTTTCCTGAAATGGAATGCTTGCTATTATTTTACAAGAATAATGATTTTTTCATTTTCATTCTTCACCATTCTTTACTTGGTAAAGGAGATTGTTTGTGGATTTCCAAGGGAAAACAAACCACTTGCAAATATATGACGAGAGACTTTGCTCTGTGAACTTCAAGGGGCATGTGAGTTGTAGTCTTGGCTAACGAAACTTCAGAACTCCGTAGACAAAAGTCAAATGACTTGACAAAACCCTGGACTTCACCTAGAGATCAAAGACACTATATTTTCTGAATCATAACATGATGACATCTCTTATTCAACTCTTGACATCTTTGTGTTGTGAGTCTCAAAATTTTGGGGCTAACTTTATATTCCCACTTGTCTGTCTTTGCAAGAAATATTTACTTGAATTGAGAGACTCACCCACACAGCAAGGCAGCCATATTACTTTTCTCCTGTAGGTTGTAGACTCAGCAATACTTTTGACATAAATTCTTCCCAGACTAGAAAGCCTTCAATATAATCTTCTCAATGTTTATTGAAGGTTAGTACACACGTTTTTCCTTTTCATTGTAGGAAGGATAAAACCTGTACAACAATTGTGTTTTATAACATCCCCTTCCCAGTGTCATAATACTGGAGTTGTAATTTAGGATTGATAGCTACATGGAAGAATGGGAGTTCAGATTTTCTCAAGTTTAAGACAAATATTTTGCAGATGCTCCAGTCAAACCTCCAGCTCTTGCAATCCTGTGAAGTAAATTCAGGCCCTGGGGCTTGATGGGATAAGCATGCCAGGTCCTTTACAGCAGCAAGTGAAATCATCAATTTAGCACATTTGATACCCATGTGCCACTCTCTTTTCAGAAAGTATAAAGAAAACTGAAGGAAGGGAACACGACATAAGACTAGATGCTAATCATTTTGAAAATACACATCTAAAAATGGAAACATGATGTATCCTGCAGCTACATGAGCATTCTAGAGGCTTCTCTGCAGAGTCAGCATGTGCAGTGCATTGGCAATATGCCTAGAGGGAGGTGAGGTCACTGACCAGCTTGTAGAAGGAAGACCTTGCATTTTTGTAAAGATTTAGATCAGTAATACAAAGCTGGTATTTCTTACCTTGGCTAAATTGTGACAGGCGGGGGATTAGAATATTGTATAAACATAACTTTGTGACCTCTGAAAAGCTGGATAATGCCTTATTCTACAGGCGAGGCTGATATTTCCAGCTTACTTGGCTTCAAGAGCGAAAGTACAGCATATTAATACCTGGTAGCACAGGAAGCCATCAGGAATCAAGTCTGCTTGAAAACGGTCCTTTGAATATCATCACATGAGTTCAGTGTACATATCATTTATTGGAGGAAAAAAAAAGCAAAACATGGTCCACTAATTAGAAATAAATATGCTCCAAACAGCAAGTACCAGCCACAATTGTTTTAGTGTCACTTATCGATTGTCATGTGTTAGAGACTATGTAAGGAATTTGGGGTCTTGGAGACAGTTCTTGACTTGGCATATTAGGTCAGCTTTATGACATTATGTCCAATATTATAAAAAAAATGTTCAAATCTATAAAATTACCATAAACAAGATATGATAAGTATCTGTAGTACCTAGGTCCTATGGAATGGGGGGTACTATTAAAAACAAGAAAGAAGTCAGGTGCTGGTGGCCTGTACCTTTAATCCCAGCGCTAAAGGAGGCAGAGGCAGGAGAATCTCTGAGTTCAGGGACAGCCTGGTCTATAGAGCAAGTTCTAGGTTATCCAAGGCTACACAGATAAATGATGTCTCAAGACACCAAAAATAAAAATAAAAATAAAATAAGCTTTTAAAAAGGAAAGAAAGAAGGTCCAGATGGGCAAGTGTGACTGTGTTGAGATCAGGGCATAATAGCCAATTGTAGACCCCATGTGAAAGAAGTTTGCTGAGGAAAAGACCTGATGAGATGTGGCATTCTGAAGCAATAAAACTATGTTGCAAATGGATGTGGTTGCACACACCTGCAGTCCCAGTTGCTTGGGAGGCTGAATGAGGCAAGAACATCCCCATTTGGAAGCTTCCCTGGGCAACTGAAGCACGATCTTAACCCAAGATGAAAAGGGTTACAGCGTAGAGCTCAACAGTAGGGTGATTGTCCATGGTATGTGGAGTTCCAAAAATCAGTAGCATAAAATGAATTTTAAAACTCACACATCTAATTTGAGCAAAGTAGCTTTTTTATTTTTTTATTTTTTTGAAATGGAAAATAAACAGTTTTATTTCTTTTTAAATTACTTCCTTCGCATCTCTCCACTGGATTTGGGGATCAAATTCAAGACCTTGCCTGTGCTCCAGATCCATACATAACTAAATTAGATCCTGGGCCCCTTCTTCCCCCATCCCCATGTAATATTTCTATTGATTCTTTGGGGATCTCACATCATGAACCCCACCACAATTGCTTCCCAGTCCTTCCTGTCCCCTTCCCCTGCCCTTGGGACCTCACCCCAAACAAAAAAAAGAAAAGAAAAAAATCTGAAAAAAAAATGTGTTAGCTATATTCTCACTGGAGCATGGTCAAACTCTCCAGTGGCCTGCCCCTTAAACAGCACTCAGTCATTCCTCTCTTGTACCCTGACTGGAAGCCATCAGGTGTGAAAAGCTACACATCAGCATCCTATCACAGTTTTTTGTTTTGTTTTGCTTTTTGAGACAGGATTACTCTATATCACCCTGGTGGACCTGGAACTTGCTCTATAGACCAGGCTGGCCTCGAACTGAGAAATTTGTCTGCCTCGTGGCACACGCTTTTATTCCTATCATAGTTTTTGAGAGTTCCCTTCAATGGCTTTCCTATTCAGGCTGTTACTTTTGGGGTGTGTGAGGGTGTGTATAGTTGTCACAGAAGTCTTCCACATCTCTCTTTCTCAACTGTGCATCTGCAGTCATCACTATCACCACCAAAGTAAGTTCTCGGTTCTTTACGGTCAGAGTAAACATGGATCATGGGCTTCCATATCATTTCTAGTGATAGCACAGATCATGAATAGAAGAACTCTTGATTTTCAGTAGGGCCTTATACCCAGACAAGGCCCTTGGATGCCAAAGGGACCACAGTCATCATTATGACTTCAGGCTGCAGCATAGACCATGAACATCTGCTTGGCTGATGGTGGTAACATGAGCCATGGACATTAATATAGACCCCAGCTGCAGTAGGACTATGTACCCCAACATGTCCTTCAGAGGCATCTCAGGCTTAGACACCACTATGGCCTCAAGCGGTTACAGTGGTCACTTAGATCAGTATGGCCCCAGTGACCACATGGCCCAAGGACATCAACACGGCTTCAGATGGCTGCATAGACCATGGACATCAGCATGGTCTCTGGTGGCAACATTGGCCATGAATATCAACACAGATCTCAGCTGCACCAGGGCCTCAGACCCAGTCTTGGCACTAAGCAGCTGCTCAGACCCAGATATCACTAGGCCACTCACACCTATATGGTCCCAGATTCGAGCAATGTAACTCTTAATGGAAGCGAGTCTGGTTATTTGGTGTTGAATACCCATCTCATGGTGGAGATTATTTTTTAGGACTAATTTGATTGCCAGTGATGAAAAACATGAAACACTTAAGTAGCTAATGTGTGTCATAAGAGATGAGGGTGTGAACTAAAGACACGGAATGGGATAACAGACAAGGAAAGGATTTGATGGACATTAAGGAGCTCGTGAATAATCATGACAGCAATAATCATTATTGCGTGGAATTATCAAAACCTATTACCTCAACTCTTGAGGCAATCATCTTTACAAATAGTAATTTTATATCTCATCATTAAAAGTATTACCTCTGTCTCTCTGAGTGTTGGCATTGACATGAAAAAACACTACATATCCACATAAGTACAAACAGGAAAGGAAAACATATTAAAACTATGCTTGAGTTCTGAAGAAGTTAAATAGAAATTTAGGAAACTCTATGACAGACTATGAATATCCAACATAATTATATATAAACAGATACCAGTGTACGTATACTGGAATGTTTTAAGATGACATTTCTCAACCTGTGGGTCATGACCCCTTTGGGGTATCATATATTGGATATCCTGCCTATCAAATATTTACATTAAGATTCATAAGAGTTGCAAAATTATGGTTATAAAATAGCATCAAAATAGTTTTATGGTTGAGGGTCACTACAAATGAGGAACTGTATTAAAAGGGCTCAGCATTAGGAAGACTGAGAACCAGTAGTCTTTTTCATGTTTGTTTGTTTGTTTGTTTGTTTGTTTGGTTGGTTGGTTTTTTGAGACAGGGTTTCTCTGTGTAGCTTTGCTCCTTTCTTGGAACTCATTTTGTATCTGGCCTCGAACTCACAGAGATCCGCCTGCCTCTGCCTTCCGAGGAGAACCAGTAGTCTTAAGAGATTCTATTCATAATTGCCTCCGAGTAAAAACCACCTAAAATATAATATTTATTTGTAAATAAGATGGTTCCTATTTGCCAGTGAAAATTTGTGGAGGCCCACAGAGGCTTCCTAGTAAGGCCTTACTCAAGGTCAGAGAATTTGAGCTTGCTTTACCTAGCAGGGCTGCATAATGGGACGATTTTGCCATGGGCATGGTTACCAGGTATTTTGAAGGTCTACACTTGGTATACATTGTTTTTTGATATTCAAAGGGGGAAGTCTTTTGCCTCTTCCCTTGGTAGTGTATAAAATGCCCATTAGAAGAAATCTCGAGGTGGCTGGGTATTGACCCAGGGCCCTCCTGAAGCTATCCTGTGTCTCTGTCTTTCTTGTTGTCTCCGTCTATATTTCTATCTAATACTTCCTCCTTCCTCTCTCCTCCCTGCAAAAACACTTTGACAGGTTGGAGCTAGACTCTGACAAAAAGTAAGCAACTTATAACCTCACAGGAAAAGAATATATCATCTTCTGAGTAGAATGGTACTGAAAAATTGGTTGATTGCTCCTTCATGTTCTAAAGGAGAATCATTCCATGTCTTTTCCATGGCTTCTGGTTATCTCTACCAATCTATGGGATGCCTTGACTCTAGGAATAAAAGAGTTTATAATCACTGTTCATTAATATAAAGTAGACAAATGTATATGATGGTAGTAGCCAAAAGAGTTATGTAAGAAGGGTGGTGGTGAAACAGGTGGCCTGTGGGTTTATGAGCATGTCTCATATCCTGTTGTATAGAATGTTTGCTGAAATTCTTCTAATTGTACTGTTGTGATATTTCTGTGATACATTTTCTGAAATTATATTAAACTTTACCAAAAAGGTTTTAAAGCAGCAATTAGTTAATATTAGGAGAAATGATAAAAGACAAAATAAAGGAGCCTTTGATTAGTAGTTGCTCATCATCAACTTCAGGTCCCTATGTGAAGAAAGAGATACCACTAGACAAACAAAACAGTCTCCATTGGGTTACTCGCATCGCTGGTTTGAAGGAATTCCTCAAAATATAGGCTTTTAACTTCATAGCCACCTCTATGCTTCAAGCTTGCAAAAAAAAAATGGATAAAAAAAACAACCCTTAGTCATTGTTTTTGTGTGTTTTCAATCATTTGAAGGTCTTGTGTGGGATGTCTGTGGAATCTCACAAGTATGTATTGAAACAGGGTTAATTCTCTGGAAATAATGGCTTCCAGCCAGCACAGGAGGAGAAAGAACTGCCTGGGACAGATTCCCTCCCTGTGTGAGGACTTCAGTTATAGCCACTACCTTGTTATACACCACATTTCTTTACTTCCAAAGCCAGCTGTATTCATTGTCTAATTATCAGTTTCACACAACTTAAAAATAGACACTAGCTCAAACATGTGTATAACTCAAAATATTATTGTAAGATTAAGATCTGGAACAGTAAAAATGTCCAATCACTGTTAATGGGTTCCTATAACAGAAAATAATAACATAAAGTCAGTATTTTTTCTTATATCTTAACTTTTTAAAGCACAGATTTGTTATTAGAACTATGAAATGATTTAGATAAATGGAGAGGGGAAAAACCTCATATGGAACAACATGGGCCAAGAACCAGCTTCAGAACATTGGCAGCCGGCCGAGCACACCTCCATAAGGGGACATGCAACTTTAATCTTTATTATGGAGTGATCACAAGTGGACGGATTCTGAACACCATCTGCTCTCAGTGAAGCATTGGAGATACAGGCTGCTCACTCTGTTCTGCCCTTCACCTCTGCCTCCGAGTTCAGCCACAGTCCCATTCTGAAAGGTTGGGTTTTATTAAATAGAAAAGTTTATTATAATTAATATTCTTTACAAGAGCCATTTATTTTTAATGACTAGCAGGATGAACAGCTGAGGGTCTAAATATTATTATCTGTCAGAGGTCTCTAGGCAGGAGGAGGCTTAACTTCCAGTTGGGTGCCCAGGTGAATTTTTGAGTGTTGGAGAGTGTATCAACACTTGAGCCCATTGAAGTTGTAATTCACATACTCCATTGGGCACAGTGATGAGGACAGGAGCACCGATGTCCAGTCTGTGGTTCCTAAAGTTACAATACCCAAAATTAAACAAAGTATCATGAATTTCTCTTGTTTTTTTGTACCCTACTGAAAAATGACATCTTGAGATACATAAGATGTTTCAGAACACAGAATAAACCAGGAAGCCCAATAGTTCATATTGGATGGTTAGTACATGTGACTCCTAACAACATAAGAAATTAAAATATACTGATTCAATACTAGAATATGTCTCCTCTGTGTGTGTGTGTGTGTGTGTGTGTGTGTGTGAGAGAGAGAGAGAGAGAGAGAGAGAGAGAGAGAGAGAGAGAGAGAGAGAGAGAGAGAGAGAAAGAGAGTCCTAATGTCCTATACTCTTTTTTGAATTCAGTCTTATCTAGAGTCAGGTTCATTACAGATATAACTAAAAGCATCAAAGTGAGAATATTCTGAATTTCAAGGTATCCCATATTCAATGAGTGGTGAATATACAATTATTATATAAGAGAAGAAAGGAGTAGGGGACTTTAGACATGGAGAAGAAGCATATTTGATGGTGGAGCCAATGGTTTGAGTGCTCTATCTTTTATAGGATTCCAGGGATTGGAAGAAATAACCAGAAGTCAAGGAAGAGACATACTGGGATTCTCCTTTAGAATGCGAAGAAGAAATCAGCCTTTCCCTCTCCAGGAATAAAGACTTTTAACTATCAATATTATGAAGAAATTGTGCAGTTCACTTTTCTAGTTTTAATTTCTAGTTTCAGTAAACTGTGATCTGAAAATATTAAGTGAAATTTTCAGAAACAATTTATAAGTTTTCAATTTTGTATCACCTGAATAGGTGATGAACTCACCCACTGATCCTACTTGATTTTTCCCAGAATATGAATCATCTCTTTACCAAGTGCACCCACACTCTATGCCCATCCACTCAACTTGTCACCTATTAGCTACTGTAGTCATTTAGTAGAACACTGTTATGGATCAGAATACACATGATTGAAAAACTCTTAATAGAATCCCAAGGTATAAAAACAGTAAAACTCTTGATTGAAGCAAGTTCAACAAAAGCTATGGAGTGTATTATGAAAGAAAAGGTGAAAGTTTTTTGCTTAAGGAAAGAAAAATAAGTCTATGCTGAGGTTTCTAAAATGTATAGAAAGAATAAATCTTCTATTTATGACATTATGAAGAAACAAACAGAATTTTGTTCTAGTTTTTCTGTCACACCTCAAAGAGTAAAAGTTATAACCATAGTAAAAGTTTAGGTAAGGTGGAAGAGATGAACAATATGTTCCTAATGATGGTACGATGCCTCATCCAGAACACCAAGGCAAGGTGAAAACTTCACCAAAGGATTCCCCAGGACAATACCAAGACGTTTGCTTGTATTGGGAGGGTTATTCAGAATCAGCAGAAGGTCTAAGTAGCATTCAGTTTTATCTGTAGCTTCAGATATCTAACAAGGTTAGCAAACATCCTCAACATGTAGACAGGGACAACTAGACATTTCTGCTATGATACATCACTTAGTATCTTGTGGTTTTTAATAGAAGCAATTGGAAAATACTACAAGAATTACTGGCAGGCAGTCATTTAGGTTTCCTGAGAATCTTTGTGAGCTTAAAGAAACAAAGAAAGATTTCTTTAGCATTACAAAGATGAGCCTGTTTAAGAGGTTGACCTATGTTTGCACTCCTCGCTGGTATTTCAGTTCTGCTCTTTCACCCTACTCCTTCCTGTGCTAAGACATGTTATATGAACTAAGTAAAAATCCATGGCATTCTTATTTCAGGTGGTGTAATGAAAGGGTTCAGAAAATTCATGGATGTTCTATTGGCTGATTCTTCAGAGAATTCATGAACAAATACCACTTGAGTGTCAACATGACAATACACATCAGATGTACCAAAAAGTCAGGGTGGGTATAAATGATATCCTTTGGATCTAGCCATATTACTTACTCTAAGTATGGAAATATAAAACATGTTTCAAAAATAATATGTCCAAGGATAATACACATATTCTCATGAAATCAGCCTGAATGGTGTCTCCGGAGGCTCTGATAGCTTACCCAAAGCAAGCTCCTGTCAACAAAATAACCTGGCATCATTTCTTAGAACACCATTCCTGGGATCCCTCTGAAAGGGTCCTACTAAATTACTGTCAAAATGTGTACTTGCAGTTTAACATAACTGAAGTATCCTGACAATGTTTCTTTATCCATTTGTTATTTACTACTTAAAGATTTATCATTTTGTCCTTCAAGTAAAAGAGTAGAGCAAATAACAAAAAAAATTTATTCCTAATTTGCAAAGACAGTACCACCAACCTTGGCCCCTGAAAAAGGAGATGACAGAGGATAATGTTCTAAGAATCCTTGTCATCAAAGAGAATTTTGAAGCTGAGATATCTTTTAAGATTGAAGCACTTGTCTTTTAAGACTATTCGTTATCTTATGAAGTTGCCCTTGTGAAAGATGCACAATGACAAAATATCAGAGTATTAGGGTTGATAGAAGATAGCTAGGGGAAACAGAAAGGATTACCACAATGTGAACAAAATATCTAAAGTTTTCTTTCCACTAACTCCAGTTGCGTATATAAAACAGGAAGATGACCAAAATGTCATTTAACATGAAAACAGGTGCATAACAATTAGGGCCATCATCTGATATAAGGATGGAGTGAATGTTTACAAAAGAAACAGCATCATTTCTCAAGGGAATTAAATAGGTCTAATATATGTTTGAAAGTCAGTAAGTCAGACAGGACATCCTGAGACTTAAGTTATAATGATTAATTAGCATTTTTATTATTTGGAAATAAGTGATATTATTTATTCTTTTTCACTGCCCACCTGTGAGATGCAGATCTGAGATGCAGTAAATCCTGTATTAGTTTTGCTGAGATGCTGTAACAAATTACCACAGATTAGTTTGAGAGGCTGGAGTTTTCAAATCAAGGTTCTGGCACCTCCATTCTCCCCTCTGATAGCCTCAAGAAAAATTTCTTCCTTGATTTCATTAGTTTCTCAGGAATCCCAGAATTTCCTGGTAGTTCTTATAGCTTCTTCACTTCAGTTCTGACTCCACCACATCCTCTGTGATTCAAAGTCCTCTCTGGCTATCTTTCTACGTGTCTTTTCCTTTCTTTTCATAAAGGCATCAGTCGATAGATTCAAGGCCCAGCCCATTCCATTATGATGTCATCTTAACTAATTATAACTACAAAGATCCACTATCAACAAAGGTCAACTGTTGAGGCTAAAGATGGACATGGCATGTTGGTTGTAGGATACTAAATTGTGTAATGCTACAACGCCAAAATTACTATTTTTATTTTATTTTATTTTTTACTAACGGAAGCTATGCAACTGGAGCAAATGTGCTCTCTGCATGTTCATTAACCCTGTGTAAAGATGGGGAGAATTAATTGGATTACATAACTATTACCCAAAACTGTAACCTAGTAGACCAAGATCATTAGAATGTATGATGCTAGAAAGTTACAAACTGTCTTGAGTCTTTTATTATACATTAAGCCCCAAAAATTTAAGAGAAAGCACCTGACCTTACAAATAGAAGAAAAAGAATATAGACACATATATCAGTACTATAAGCATTAAAGTAATTCAACAACCTCCTGCTACTCACAGGGCAGTGGAGTTGCCTTTACAAAGACAGATATAGTCTGTCCCACAAACCATAACCATCTGCACACAGTCAATCTATTCTATTCTCCTTCGGTAATTACTGTTATTTATAATAGTGAAAAATAAGTGCTACCTCAAAAAATTGGTAGTTTTCTTCTAGATAATGGAGTTATTACAGTAGTTTCTATTTGGAAAGTATACCAAAAGATCATGGTTGCAGAGGTTGGCTTCTAGATGATTCTATTGGGATGTACAACTTTAACGTGGTAGGCTTGATAGGAGGTCCCTGGGTTGATGGGACCTTAGGCTCTTTGTCTCCCTAGATTTTCATGAGGTAACTAGAAGTTCTTTATCATCAACAATTGCCATAGGCCTAAAGCCAAAGAGACACATAATAATGGGCTGAAGCCTCCAAAAGAGTGAGCCAAAGTAAACTTTTTTTCTCTGATGAATGAGTTAATTCAGGCATTCTGTTACAGTGAGGAGGAGCTGACTGACAGAGCTACAGATGTCCATTCACAAACTTTTAAGTCTGTGGTCCAAATGGTATTACTCAATAGAGTTACATACAGCATCAACTAGAATTATAATGACTTGAAAACACAAGTGCATCCCTTCAATTCCTTCCAGGGCATGCTTTCCTTGATCAAAAGAAATCTGTAAGTCTGAGACTTTTAAATCTCATGAATTTGAGACAGAAAATTGAAGTTTAAAGAGGCTAGTTGTTCCCTAATCACAAATCTAGTGAGTGATGTGTTTCAGAAAAATGGGAAGTAGTGTGGTTGACAACCTGAACATTTTGTCTTGTGCTATGCCCCATCCAAGGCTCTTTGACTTCAGATCTGCACAAGAACTGCCTAGAACCTTAGGAGACCCTTCTTCCTAAAGCTTGCAGGGGCTTCTCTGCCTCTGTCCTTTTCTCATTCCACTCAATCACCAGACACATGTATGGCTCTCTTTCCTTTCCCAACACAACCATGTATCCTCTGTTTTCTCTTCTGTGGGACACTCATCTCAGTAATGTCAGCATCATCAACCATTGCCACCTCTTCCGGGGCCATACTTTTGTTCTTTAAATGGACCCCACAATAATGTACTTCTCTTCCTTCCTGATTTTGACATTCTTCTCAGAATGGGGAAGGAGAATGTCAACAACTGTGAGAAAATTATACACTTTATGAAAACACAGCCTTTTCTGGATTTCTCTGCAGGGGGATCTGTAATAAATATTTTACGATCATTTAAGAATTGTTAAAATCAGTTCCATAGAAACTGCAATGGTTAGTGTGTACATGGGATTGAATATTACTAAATCCACCCACTCTGAATATATTCATTCATTCATTCATTCATACACACACACACACACAAAACCACATTTATTTTCATACATTTTTCTTAGATGTTCTAATAATTAAAAGTGAAGGATGCCCAAAACCATGAGGACCTTGATGTTGTTTTAGGGTCTCTACAGCAAACCATGGATCTTGTGCTCCATCTGATTCATCAGAACCTTTGAGTGATGAGCAAAGTCTGCATGTTTCTCCTTGCTTCGGGGAAGCCATGGGTCAGTTCTCCTCCTGTCAAGACCTCAGAAACTACTACAGCTGACTTAGCTGCTGCCTCAGGCTTGCTGTATTCCACCTGCTCAAGTTTCACCTTTGCAAGGGCACTCTCTTGAGGTTCTACTAAATTACTGATATTCCTGTTTTTACTTTATCCTGCTTAATAGTTCCTGCAGAGGAGGAAGAGCCCAGGGGAGGTTGGTGCCCAATTCTAAAGAAATAGCAGTACCCTGCAAATGTACTTAAAGAGAAATCCATCTACGTGACAGTGTATTTTATTTCCTATACATTTTACTGAAGGGGGTGGTGAGCACGGAAGCAGGGTACTTATTTCTGATGATGCAAAGATGAACGCAACATGACCTTTACATGCTGAACTTTTAGAATATATGGCACAAAATGCACACACACACACACACACACACACACACACACACACACACACACACACATTCATCTATTCCATTTAAGTATGGCCATCAAAACTTAGAAGTGGGGGTTTAACAAGTGAAATCAATGTTATGTCAATTTAAAAGGGAGAAAACCATGAAATAATGACTAAATGGTGCAGAGCAATGGCAAAAATAGTGATGCTGTCTAGAGAACAGACATGGTAGTCTTGTTCACAAAATCATCAATAGCCACACTGTAGAATGAGGTAAGTCACTGTCTGTCTTTGTTAGGATTTCTATTGCTGCAACAAAACACCATGGCCAAAAAGGAAGTGGGGGAGGGAATGGTTAATTTGGCTTACACTTCCACATTGCTGTTCATCATTGAAGGGAGTTAGGACAGGAATGCAAACAGGGCAGGAACCTGGAGGCAGGAGCTGATGCAGAAGCCATGGAGAGATGCTGCTTATCAGCTTACTTTCCATGGCTTGCTCACATAGAACCCAGGACTAAAAGCCCAGAAATAGAATTGCCCACAGTTGGCTGGGCCTTCCCTATCAATCACTAATTAAGAAAATGCCTTACACCTGAACCTTATGGAGGCATTTTTCTCAATTGAGGTTCCCTTCTTTCTGATAACTCTCGCTTGTGTCAAGTTGACATAAAACCAGCCAGCACACTAAGTTACCTTCACCCCTGTAGGTTTCCTCATTTTTTCTAAAAATATGTTATCCTTTCTTAAGATGCATCCTATGAGGATAAGAAAATGTTTGCCCACGTAATACATTTTTTGATAGCTAACAAATTTTTAGTTTTCCTTCTTCCTGCTGCAATGGTGAATGCTATCAGTGGTGTTTATGGGTGTGCTCAGTACTGCAAAGTCATTCCATTCTCCTTATTCTGATTTTTCTCTTTTACAACTTTCAATTCTCTGTCCTCTATTAAACCTTGACAACAGGCTTGGTCCTCAGAAGTTTTCCAAAAATGTCCACATCATTCAAACTCTTAAAACCTGTGACAAGATTATTTTATTACTCCTGGAGGACATGGATTGACTACTCTTATTTAGCTTCCAATGAATGTTTGGAAGCTGTGGCATAATAAGTTAACTAGTTCTTGCCTTTTCTAGAAAAAAAATCACATTGTCAGGGGGAATACACAATATTCTAGAAATACTGATTACTTCTTCAGCATTTTTTCAATACTCATGAGTGATAATTATTTTTGGTATTACAATTCTAAGAAATGTAACTTGGAAATCTTGAGATTTAAATGCAATTTTAACTATGGGTATAAGCAAAAAATGATTTTAAAGGAATATGAGCTATTTTTCTCACTTTTATGAAAGAATTAAAGCAGCAGATATTTTAGTAAAAAGCAAAGATGTGTAGAATGTTCAATAGCCATTTGTATGAAGTACATGAATTTTTGACATTTTAATTTTTACATTTAGACAAATGCCTGTTTGTGAAACATATTTAAGAGAAGAGTTAACATAGTAAAGTTACAAATAGGATGATCTATGGTATCAGACATTAGTAAGAATGAAATTGATGTTATTAATCTTACCATTTAAAAGTTTTCATGGAGAATGTCTCTAAGCCTGATAACCTGAGCTAATACTCAGGACTCATGGTGGAAGAAGAGAGAACTATCTCCTATAAGTTGTCCTCTGAATTCCATCCATGTGCTATGGCACTCATGACCTCCCTCAAAATGGATTAATAATTGAAATGTACTTAAATTTCTTTTAAAGTTTTTATATATTTTTGAGAAATTACTTTGGAGAATTTAGGGAGAAGGTTTGACATTTTAAATTCTCAGGCAATGGTTGCAAAGGAAGTTTAGGAAAATTTTCTAGGGTTTTATATTGAAGACCTATGAGAGAAACTGCAACATAGAAGAGATACCTCCAAGAAAATAAAAAGGCATCTGAGGATCTCCTATGGAAAAAGACAATGATTCCATTATTTATAAGAAGAAAACATAATATTCTTACAAATCCGCCCTATCTTTATGAATTTAACCCATAGATAATCATCTCTTAGAAAATATACATATATTCCAAATGTTCGTTCAAATGTATTATTTGGGACAAACTAAACCATTAAAGGTAATCACACCATAAAGACTAACATTGAAATCCTTTTCTCCACAATGCCCAAGAACCATCGGGAAGAAAACCAAGTAAGAAAACTCTCACTAGACAAGGAAAGCAGTAAGCCAACTTCAGTTTGCCTAAAAGTGGTGAGAAATACTCCAAACCCATTGATAGCTTTGTGAGTAGATCTATGTAGAAAAGCCACATGACTACCATGTAGTCAGAAAAAACAAGTGCTCAAAATCATTTGACAGTAGAGGAATTTACAGATATTTCATTATTACATCTATGTTCTATATCAATTGTTCATGTCTTCAAATCTTTCAGACAATAATCAACCAACAACATAAAAACTTGGATCAGTACACATCTCATCCCACAGTCAACCTGTAACTTAAAAGGGTAACAAATTTCAGTTCCCACTAAAGACAGAAATATCACACAAATGTCCAATAAATCCATTCTCCTTTACTATTTGGTGGAGACATTGTCATTGTAACCAGACTAAAAAATAACAGAAGAAAAAAACACATAAAATTATGTGCAGAATTTCAGACAGTGTATCTGAAGGACCTTAAAAGTATATCTTAAAATATTATGTCAAACAAAAAATGATTAAAATAACGTTTATAAGATTAACACAAAGTATCAGTTGGCTTCATGTACCTTCCAACCATTGTGTTAGAAGAAAAGCAGCAGAGAAAACGACCATTTGGGGTATCAAGTAGAAAGACTAAATTTCCAGCAGTAAAATAGAAAAAATGAGAAAAAGGAAAGTTTAGTTTTAGAAAACACCAAAAGTAGAGTAAGACAAATGAAATGCCCATTCCAATCTTAGATAGATTAAGTCACTATTATAAAAATGGCAATTATCTCAGGTGAATAAAACACAATACAATCGCTACAAACAACAATCTGTTCTGGGAAGGTGGATGCTTTAAAAAATGTACCAAACAGGAATAATTATAAGAAACATGTGAAAGATGAGCAATTGATGACAAGATCACCCCAAAAGTCAAAGCATGTTGAACACTCTATTTTGTTTGGTCCGCAGTTGGAATTAATGGTGCAAGAAGCATGGACACAGCAACCCCGGAGAACAGAAAAGCCAGCACCATTGCCAGTCTATAAGGACATGTAAGTGTAGGTGATAACTGTGCTCACTAGAGTACCGATGCTTTCCAATACTATTGGAACATTTGTATAGTAATTTATAGCAGATAAAACCAAATACAGATACCACAGTCTGCACTAGAATAATTTCAAATCAATTAGGGGTTCTTATATTATTTTATTAATTACTACCTGAAAATATAGATGGGATACATCATAAGGAGTGAATGGAAACCAACATTTTAGCCCTCAGAGTTTGAAAGTAAGAAGACACAAGACAGATTTACTAATATACTGAAAGTTAATTACCAGACTATGAATTGAAATTTTACAAATAATACTGTAGAAAAACATTTATCCTTCTATGATAGAAAAGGTTCATAGGAAGAGGCAGGGTGCTGGGGGAGGCTCTGAAGATTCCACAAGTTTGACCCCATCTTGGTCTGCTGGCAGTGGTCCAGAGGGTGCCTGGACCAGTCTACTCTAGTGACCAGCCTAGCAAATAACCTAGCTGTCATCATAGAGCCTTTGTCCAGTGACTGATGGAGGCAGATACAGAGATCCACAGCCAGGCACCAGGCTGAGCTCCGGGAATCCAACTGATGAGAGAGAGGAGAGATTCTACAGGTGAGGGACATCAAGATCGTGATGGGAGGATGTGTAGAGATGACTGGCCACATTAGTGGAAGCCCATGAACTGTGGACTGGTGGCTGTGGAGGCCCCATGGGACTGGACTAGGCCCTCTGGATATGGAAGACAATTGTTTGGCTCGAACTGTTTGGGGGACACCCAGGCAGTAGGATTGGGATCTGTCCCTGGTCTATGGGCAGGCTTCTGGAACCCGGTGCCTGTGGTGTGACACCTTGCATAGCCTTAGTGCAGTGGGAAGGGGCTTGGACCTGCCTAGGCTCAGTGTGCTGGGCTCTGCTGACTCCCCATGGGAGACCTCAATTTGTGGGATGTGGGGATGTGGGGTGGCTTGGGAAAGAGGGCTGGGGGGTGGGAGGAGGGAGCAGGGGGGATCTGTGGATAGTATGTGGAGTAAGTAGAAAATTTCTTAATAAAGAAAAATGAAAACAAAAAAAAAAGGTTCCTAAAAATTAAGAATGCCATGAAAATCCTATCTTCCCCTTCCAAAAGTCTACATAGTCACTTAGTAAAGGCAATTTGAGCATATGGGGAAAAAATCATCAATCTTATTCATCTTAAGAAAAATATAAATTAATATGTACAAATGGGAATTGTCATTCGTTAGCAGAACTATGAAACCTTTACAATGTTCTTTGACGGCAAAACTATGGAGAGACCGGCCCTCCCCAACATAGCTGGGATGACTACAAGATAACATGACTTCTTTGAGGGAGAATATGTCAATATTACAGAATTGCACATGTGGGCACTCTCATTGTAAAGATATCACCTAATAGAGAAATAAAAACACCCAAGTATGAAATACCAAGGCCAACGGTTATTAATAACAGAATTATTACTAACAGCAGGAGGACAGAAACACTGAAACTCTCAGCCTTAGGGCCAGTTTTAACACGCAATTGTATTTCATATAAGGAAATACCAGACAGCTAACTACAAGAATGAAGGCTAGTTCTAGCCACTGATAGCATGTGTATATATTAAAAGATGTATTTAAAGAGGCTAGGAAATGAATATACCTAGGCATAAACTTGCTTGAAATATGAAAAATAAACACAGAAAGAGCAGCAAGAATGAATAAAAATATTTACGTATAAATAGCATAGAAAAATAAACTTTCACTGAATATTTAAAACAGGCTGCTCCTGTGAACTATAAAATTGGTTTATTTGTTAAAACACAAGTAAATCAAGAGAAATAACTCCAAAATTAAAAATAAAAGAACCAATGAAAGTATGTTTAATATATTCTTGGATAGAAAGAATTACACAATTATGTTTTATTTTTAGTGGCATTATTGATACAATTATACATAGTGAACCACACATATAAGGCAATACTTTAGGAAAAAAATATTTCAAGGAAAGAGGAAAATA
The DNA here is from genome assembly GCF_949786415.1 of Peromyscus eremicus. Lineage (NCBI taxonomy): Eukaryota > Metazoa > Chordata > Mammalia > Rodentia > Cricetidae > Peromyscus > Peromyscus eremicus. Next base: position 21,656,323 of record NC_081423.1, read on the forward strand.
ACCAAATGAATTTATTAAATATTAGATTTGCATTGAGACTATCAGGCAATTATGAATAAATATTTATACCTTTATATGTCCCTCTTTGAATATCAAATCACTGAAATGTCTAGAAGTAATAATAACCTAGCAATGATGAGCATGCTTACAGCTGCTTTTTAAAGTGCATTTCCCAAAAGCAAGGCTAGTGTTTATTGAGAAATCACTATTGGGTCTGAAGCAGGTAAATGACAATAAGGAGTCTGGGCATCCATTTGTGAGATACATCAATCTAGACACAAATACAGAATGGAGAGTCCTGTGGATAGCAAAGGGACCAGGGGCCTGGGAGAAGATGGCCAACTGAGAGAAATATAGAGGGAACATGAGCAAATACAGATACATATTGAAAATACATTTTGTACAATAACTAAAAGAAAATTAGAAAATGCATATTAATCAAAATATCTCCTATAGAAGTTGGTACCATCTGAATGGGTAGTGTAAAAAAGTGTCTATTTGCATGGCTAGTGTTCAATGCCACTAGTTATTAGACAGAAGTCAGAAAAGTAAAGCCCTGTAGTTTTCATTTTATTTGATTTTTAGGCTCATCTTTCAGTATATTCATCTCTTACAGTGACATGGCAGAAGAAACTCTTTAATATAATTACCAGTGTTGAGCTGCTATGGACACTCTGGGCGTGTCAGAGGACTGATGGGAACAGGTGCTGGGAACAGGAACAGGTCTTTCTGTCTTGCATCAGCACAAACATTGAGGCTTCCATGGTTTCATATAAAGCACAGGAAAAATTAAGCCTTGCAAAAAGCTTAAGAATGGAAGAGAGCAAAAATATCCTTCACTTCATCAGGACTGTATTATCTCTGTCTGCTTTCTCTCTCCAGTTGTGACCAAGGTTTCCACAAATAACAGTCCCACAACAGGGTGTGTGAGATCACCCTCTTCACTCACCCAATCCAGTGGACTCTGGTGATGGGGATGGAGGGAGGGCAAACATTTCTCCAAAAGGAAAAATCCAAATAACTCTAGGGACAAAAGTCTTTAGAGTAGTAAAACCCGAAGTCATTAATTAGCAGTTTCTAAATGTTTCATTAATAAATTTCACTTTCTGCACAGGTTTAGGATCATAGCAGAGTGAAAGCTGCTCACTGTCTCCAAGCATAACAACTTCCCTGTTTAGTGTTGCCCCAGACAACATTGGGCCATTTGTTATCATCAGTGAGCCTATTAATGGGGTTCAGGTCCTGCTGTTCCTAAACACAGCCTGCTATATTCAAGAAGGCAGAAAACAAGATTGCCACTAGGATTTTCCCCCAGTTCTCACAAAGCCACAAATCCCAAGGTCTGCCCTTGACCACTTCCATCTCCTGCAGAACTTCATGGAGTAACTCTTCTGCCCTACAACTGGTGTGTGCGTGTGTGTGTGTGTGTGTGTGTGTGTGTGTGTGTGTAAGAGAGAGAAAGAGAGAGAGAGAGAGAGAGAGAGAGAGAGAGAGAGAGAGAGAGAGAGAGAGAGAGAGAGAGAGAGAGAGACTGTGTGTACAAATGTGAGGGTCCTGGCATGTGTGGAAGGAAGTAAGAATACAAACCCAGGTGTTGTCTCACAAGGGTCAACCAAATATTGCTTTTGAAGTAGGGACATCATAAAATAGGTTAGTCTGGATCCCACAGATCTACCTACGTCTGCTTCCCCAGGGTTGTGATTAAAAAACAAAACAAAACAAAAAAATAACATGCCTTTTCAAAGCTTTAAGAAACCAAATAAAAACCTAGGTTGTGGGAATTGAACTCAGGTTTTCTTGCTTGTAAGACAAGCATTTAATCCACTACACCATCTTCTCTGCCTGTGTCAACAACTGAGTAGTATTACTCAAAGCCCACAGATCAGAGTAGGGTACACGCTTACTGATCTGTATGCTATGGTCTTTGCCAAATTGCCATCATTTTATTATCACACAGAAGAATTTCACTGCTAAAAATTCCTGTTGAGTGCTTACTTTCCTATGGGTCCTTACCAACTCTTGGCAACCACTAATCTCTTCACTGTCTCTCTAGTTTTGCCTTTTCCAGAATCTCATACATGATAAATCATTCAATATGTTACTTTTCAGATGGCTTCCTTTACATAAGAAAATGAAGAAATTTGTTAATGTGAAATTTTAAGTTGACATCTAAATTTTTTCATCATAAACTTAAGTTACTTCAGAGGATATACTTTGAGGTTATTAAAAATATAGACATTAGAATAATTCTATTTATTAAGTGTGATTTTTCAAAAGAAAAAAATGTAAGACTCTCATAAAGCTGTGAAATACTGCTGTAAAGGTGAGCACATTACCATGATCTGCTGAACTCTTTACGGAGGAAACTCGGGAGACATGGAGTTAAAATTGGCTTAAAGGAAGATGGAGTGAACATTCATTTGTGTATTAGAAGTATAGCGATGACTGGGCAGATGAAGTCCAGATTGTGTTTTGTACAGAAGAAGGTGGTCAGTGTCTCCACTGGACAGAATTCACTAGCATGTCTGTAGACAATTCATAGATTTTGTTATCCATCATTCTTCTAAATGCAACTAAAGGCTAAAATTCCTACAGCAATTTGATAAACATCTTCATATTTACATACATATGTTACATACTCATGTACATGCACAAAATGAATATCCAAAATGTTATTTTTGCTTAAAAACTATCTCCTCTTTTTATATAATCTCTCATTGTGTGATACTTTACAACTTTTCTTTCCTCTTTCTAAAATAAATATATATTTCAATTAAATGCTTTTTTCTAGGGTTGCAAGGCTAATGATTAATTGGAGGTGTATTTAGATAGCATAATGATTATCATTAATATATAATAATAATAATTAAGAGGCAATAAGTAAAAACATTTGATATCTGAAAAATAATGCTGTGACATAGATGTTTTTATTAAAATTCAATCTGTGAAAGAAATTGTATTTCAAGTATTATATTTGTTCCCAATTTCAGTTCTACATATTTGTCATCATAGAGTTAGATGTGAGAGAAAGATAAGATCATCTTAACCTTTATAAATTTAGGGTAAGACATTAGGATACATGAAAATTATTTAAAATTGTTTAACTGTATTTATTGATGTATGTGAAGAAAGGATGCACACATTCTATGATAAGTTTGTGGAGGGTCAGAGGACAACTTGAAGCAGTTGCTTTTCTTCTTCTACCACACAAGTTCCTGGAACAACTCGGTCATTTGGTCTTACAGCACGCTTGCTTGATGAGCCATCTCAGTGGCCCGTGAGAACCATGTTGGGTTAGTCACTTTTGGAGAGATCTATCAGAAAGGGATTTAGAATCAAATCCCTTTGGCCTGTACATGCTTACAGACCTTCTGCAAAATCTTCCTGTAAACTTGGGAATTCACATTCCTAGACTGAAGACGGCTACCATAAGTCGCTCAACATTGTGGGACAAGAGACATCCTCCTATTTTTAAATCTATTCTTGTTTTTTTTTAAACCTATATCTATAATTCTTTTTTCATAATGTATTTAGAAAAAATAAAAAAGTAACTTTTATTACCAAGAAAATTTTAGACATTATCCATATGTGGGTACATTAAAGATTTTTCACAGTGGACAAAATTTCCTAATTTCACTTGGCTCTGAAGCTAGTTGACTTGTTCTCTGTGGCCATGGAGGCACTGATGTTTAAGTGATAGCACTGTTAACAAGAGGTATATTGATTGCACCCTTTATACCAGGCATTATACTGAGATAGGTAGATCATTTGGTCCTGATATGTGTGAATCTGGATTTTATAGGTAAGGGTGCCAAGCATGGCTTAGCAAATAGAGTGCCTCCTTCAACGTCAAGTAACTCATAAAACAGGATTCCATATTTCTCCCTTCCAGTTTTGAGCTCCCCATTATCGAACTGGACTGTGATAGTGGTGAAGCTTTATTCCACCATGTTAGTTGATCTAGTATGGACTCTAGCATTCCCATGTTGTATTTCATATTTCTTCATCTTCAGTTAAAGTCAGTTTCATATTGCTTTTGAAATTCCTCACCTCTACCGTGTCTGATTTGGACAAACTGACTAAAAGCTTCCTTCCAAACATTCAAGTCCTTTGGTTCTACAGCTTCCTTTGAGTCTACAGCTTGTTGGAAATGTTTCACATAAAACAATTATTAGAAGAGCAAATCCCATCTGCCACTCTTTGTCTTTCTGGCTGAGGAGAACAGTTTCTCCATACTAAATCCAGCTAAGCTTTCACTCTGCCTCCCACTTCTTGTCACTCCTCTCTTCTCCCAACTTTCTTTGTTATAAACTGTGTCTGTATTTTTCTCCTCATAGATAGCTCCTGCTCCTCTACTGGTCACTGGTTTGCAAGGCTTCAAGGAGGCCTGCCAACCAATTATTTTTGCAAGTCTGCTTTAATACTTATTAACCTTTTCAGCCAAGGAAGGTTCATACCATCAGGAAAGGCAGTGACTCCTTGTACGATCTATTTCCTTAGGAAATGATTTTTAAAATCAGGAAAAGATTTTCAAAATGTAATCCTCTTGACTCTGCCAGGAGAATTGAAATCTTTTTGTGGTATGGGTTCCTCATTCATAGAAATGCATGATGTTCTGGTGGGATCCTTCTAAAATGAAGGGTGAGGGAAGAGAGTGGCAAAGAAGAACAAACTATAATCACTTATAAAAATATGAAAATAATTTAATTTAAAATACTACTTCCTACAAACATAGAAACCTCGTGGGAGCAGAGAAATAACCAGGTAAGGTTGGAGTGTTGAGATTGGAACGGGCCTGATGAAGGAAGTAATGGGTAGAGTAACTCTTGGGAGGCATGGGACAGCCTGGGGGCATTTTGGTGAAATGACAAATGGAACTGGGAACTGTCTACTTAACAATTTTGCCCAAGGCCAGTCTATCTATGGAGGTCATCTGCTTCAACCCCAGACCTGCAGATGTGATTGCATCCAAACCGCAAAGGGTTTACAGTTGGGTTCCTATCCAAACTGAAATAACTCTTGTGAAAGAGATCCAATAACCTTGGGCCAGAGAAAAGTGATTACAAATTGTTTACTCTATATTTTTGAAAGCATAAATATCCAAAGCTAGCCAATAATGATAACTATTTATGAACTACGCCACTGCCATTCTGAGATGATCCAAACCCTGTACGGGCTAGATAACAACAATACAATTGTTTCCTTCAGCTCCTTCAGATATTCCACAGAGAGTTTTCAATAAAAGAGGAAGTACTAGCTGTATTCAATCCAGTAGTGTACTAATGGCAACAAGACTTTTAATTGCAGCACCCAGACTGATTTTTATGAAAATAACCTTCAGGCTCACACATCTGCTCAGTAAATTCCCAATAATGGCTGTATTTAAGCTCTTTTAGGAAAGGCAAAATCTTAAGAGAGGTATTGAGTGAATGATAAGCATTTGGGGAAACACTATTCATACAAGGTGTCTAAGACTTTACATTTCCGAATGTACTGGTAGAGGCTGTGTCAGAATGCCTAAGAGCTCAGCCTCAATGCTACAGAAACCAAGGAGAGAAGAATTACAATTTAGTCTGCTTTCTTCCATCTCAGTTAACCATGGTGTAAAAACTATCCTCAAAAGGCTGAAAACAGTGCAAAACCAGCTAACCAAGAAGTGTATTCTTGAGCTGAGGAGGTGGTTTAGTTGTAGAGAGGTTCCCCAGAATGCTGGAGTCGATGATCCTCAGACCCACAGAAAAGAGAAACAGAGAAATCCATACTCAATCTCACTTTTCAAAATGTTTGCTAGCTGGGTTTCACCTACCAACAGCCCTGTTATTAGTGTTGGGCCTCTATGAGGGACAATGACATGCACATAGGTGGCAAGTCACTGAGCTTAAAATATGCAGCAGCATGCAGAATGAGAGCACAGATGCAAGTTCTCATTGCTCTATTCACCTATGGAGGAAAATATTAGCACACTGCTTTAATTGCCTTTTTGTATGATCAATTTTAGAAAGTTAGCCATATCTCAAATATCACCACCACAAGCCAACATCTATGCACATAGCATCAGAAATCCTTTTCTCGGTCTCCATGTTTAAAGAGAAGTGGATACATCATTTTATTTTTCTTTGTTGGATTCTTTTTTTTCTTTTCAGACATGTGAGTCAATCATTCTGAGGTGATTCCTTTCTGAACCTAATCCCACATTCATAGAGCAAGACTTAATGAGTCCACTAGGAATAAACAAATTAGTCTCCAGGATGTATTATGCATTAATTAATCAAACTAATAGTATTGTATAATGTGTAATAGATGACAATTAGTTCTAAGTACAATACTCACAGACAAGAGAGAACCTGAGAGAAAATATGGAGTAATAGAGAAAAAAAGAGTTATAAAATATAAGTTAAACAGCTCTGCTTTCCCTCCTCTTATATCAGGCCATTCAGGGGCAATGATAATAGGGGAAGAAAATCTTCCCAGCAGAGATAGCTACAGGATGCAGATACTGCTAGTGAAAAGCAGAAACATGGAGCAGCAGCATCTCTATGTCCACAGAAAGAGTGAGTGAACAGAGCAGTGGTTCTCCACTTGTATGTCATAACACTGAGGAGGTCAAATAATCCTTTCTCAGGGGTCACATATCAAATATCCTGCATATCAGATATTTACATTATGACTCATAACTGTAGCAAAATTATAGTTATGAAGTAGCAATGAAATAATTTTATGGTTGAGGGTTTCCCACAGCATGGAGAACTGTATTCAAGTATCAAGAGCATTAGGAAGGTAAGAATAGAGCCTGGCATCTGCTGTGGCACAACTCAGGAGCAAACTGTAGCCGGAGGATTTCTCAGGTCCCTCCTGGCCCCCTGTGGACCCACAGCCACTTATAAAATAATTATTCAAAGGCTTAATATTATTTATAACTGCTAGGACATTAGCTCAGGCTTATTAGTAACTAGCTCTTACACTTAAATTAACCCATAATTCTTATCTATGTTTAGCCACGTGGTTTGTTACCTTTTCTCAGTTCTGCCTTGTCATCTTGCTTCCTCTGTGTCTGACTGGTGACTCCTGACTTTGTCCTTCCTCTTCCCAGAATTCTCCTCATCTGCTCACCTCCTCTATACTTCATGCCTGGCTACTGGACAATCAGTGTTTTATTAAACCAGTGTACAAAAGCATTATTCCACAACATTTCCACTTTTCTGTCTAATAAAAAAGGAAGGTTTTAACTTAACATAGTAAAATTATATATAATAGAACAATTATCAAGCAAGAATCACAGTTACAATATCCAGTCCATTTATATTTGGCAAATTCAAAGATAAATTCTATTTATCCTATATTTGTGAGCCCAAGTTTTCATATCTAATTTATCTTTTATCATGAATAAGGAAAATTATAACTATGTAGTCTTCAACTACATCAAAGACCTCAAAAGGATATAATATTACCTAAGTAAACAGGAAGAGCATTGTAAGCAACTTCCAAAAATCTAGAATGACAGAGACAGCTGGCTGCCTGTACAATCACCCAAAGTTCCTGTGCAACATTGGGGCATCCTTCTTCATTCTATAGGCCTAGTGTCTCTCAGTCACTTCTCTCTATGTCCTGTAGAATGTCTGGCAAGCTCCTCTACGAAGCAGAAACCTGAAGGATCATTTTGCCTTGTTTTGACAAATTAGGTGGTCATTTTCCAATGGATCCTGCATGTCCAGTTTATACAACATACTGTCAATCAGTCACTGTAAGGGCTCTTTTTTGCCCAGTGGCTAACTTTTGCCACAAAGAAAGTAAACTCTATAATGAGTTTATTCAATGCCCATTATTTTTCTCTAAAGTAGATTGGTGCTGTCAGGAACAGACATGTCTTAATGTCAAGAAAGTCAAACACTTTAAAACATTTTAAATGTCATATTCTGTAGGTCTTTGAAGTGTATGAAGATTATCTACCTAATTGAAATATATCTATGTATATCTAAAAAACTTAACTAGCATGACTATAAGTTTGATTATTATAAATGACTAATTATTAATCTGTATTTCTCAACTATACATTGAAATTTCAAATGAGTTACATAAACAAGGTACCTTAAATGAGAATAGAAATATATATATATAGTATAACAAAGTTAACTTAAAATTTGTGATAAACTAAAATCTATAGCAACATCAAACATTTTACACAAATTGTTGCTCTTTAAAAGTAAATTCAATAATGGACCCTTTCACCCTATCATATCTATATCATATCTCCCTTTTTTTAGAAATAGATTATATTAATAATCAACCCCATTTAAATAAAAATAAACATTTATAAACACTATTTTGGGAATTTGGGCTGCTGGTTGTGGGTAGTGGTAATCTTATGGAGATCCTGAGAAAATTAAGAGTTATGATCAAGTCCTGAATGGAATAGTCTGTGATGTTATATTCTGAGTCAGTTGCCCTGAAGCTGTTCTGGATGTTGGATCATCTAGAGACCTCTGAGGGGGTCTTCCTTGATCAAACCATATTAGCTTGGAAGCAATCCATAGGCTCTCATCTTCTGTGGAATCAAAAGCAGAACCTCTTTTCCAAAGCAACATACCCTTAAACACAAATTTTGAAGTCAAGGTACCTTTAAAATATACATATTGGTTTAACTGAGCAGCCTTTACAATCAAATGTCTTTCTGCAGTTAAAAATCCCAAAGACAATATAATGTAGACTCTCAGTGTGATTTCCATCTTTATATGGCTCATTTTTTATATTACTTTTACTTTCTCTTTAAAGACCTTATTTTTAAAAAAGAAAAAAATTATTTCTTTATATAACTGTCTATCCTCCTTTACTTCTCTCTTCCAAGCCTACATTCATTTTTACACACATTGTAAACTGTTTAGGGTTTATGCCATCTGCATCTGTCTTATTATGAATCTTTTGCTTTAAACTGCAGCATGGTTAGGACACAAGCAGCAGCCTTGGCTGCTGACTCCACCCACCTCAGCTTCCCAACATGGCAAGGGTAATTCACTGCCAACTCTGGGAGTCATACTTTCTGCTCACTCTGGGAGGCAGTGGGTCCATGCCTCCATTCAGCAGCATGTAGCCCAGAAAGCTCTTCTTTTTTTCTTTTCTTCTGTGCTAGCAAAAGCTAAATCCACCATGCAGTGTGCTGCGCAGCTTGGAGACACCACTGTGTACTGCTGCAGGAATCTGCCATGCTGCACTCAAGCCCACATGCCTTGAACCTGCCATACTATAGCTCACGTCTGCACACCACTGTGTCTACGTACCTTGGTGTCTCTGAATCTTGGCCCACATGAGATGTGCAGTAGAAAGCTGTTTTTAGCTCAATTTTAGAATTTCTTTTTAGGTTCTCTCAAGTTTTAGATGGAAAGTCTTGCCACCATGTCTGGGCACCATTGGTAGCCAGAAGATTTGCCAGGTCCCGCCTGGCCCCCTGTGGACCTGCAGTCACTTATAAAATAATCATTCAGAGGCTTAATATTATTTATGACTGCTAGGCCATTAGCTCAGACTTATTACTGACTAGCTCTTACACTTAACCCATAATTCTTATCTATGTTTAGCCATGTGGCTTGGTATCTTTTCTCAGTTCTGCCTTGTCATCTTGCCTCTTCTGTATGGTCGGCAACACCTGACTCTGTCCTTCCTCTTCCTAGAATTCTCCTCGTCTGCTTGCCTTGCCTATACTTCCTGCCTGGCTGCTGACCAATCAGTGTTTTATTAAACCAGTGTACAAAAGCATTATCCCACAGCAACGAATCATTGCTTTTTTCCTTTTTAAATAGTTAGAAAGATAAAAAAGATGGGATATGGATACAGCCCAGTGTGTTGAGTGCTTACTTAGCAGACAGGAAGTCCAGGCTTGGCTCCTTACCACTATACACAATCAGATGTCAGCCCCTCATTCTAACACATGGGAAGGAGAGGAAGGAGGAACAAATCAGAAGGTCAGGTCATCCTCAGTATGATGTTAGCCTGGCTACATGTGACATTTCATGACACATGAATATTACAGAACATTCCAATTTCAATGTCTAGAGTATTTTTTTTGAAACATGGCCACACACATTTGTCATGTCTTGTCTGCAAGTGCTTTAGGCTACAGTGCACTGAGTAATTGCGACAGAGACTTTTGGCTCAGCAAAACCGAAACTATTCATTTCTCAGATTTTTACATAAGTTTTCCAGCTCTAAGAGATGAGAAGAATTATTGTCAATCATAGAACACATATGTCCATAACATAGAGGCCCATAGGTGGTATAGGCATATAAAGCGAACTCTGGAAAGTACCTGCCATTCCCTAAGGCATGAGAGAGAAACATTATTTCCTTTTTTTCGGCTCAATTTGTCAGTCTGATTTTGAAAAAAAAAATGAAATGAAATAAATGGACATGAAATGAAGGGATAATAAACAAACATGTCTATTGGTGCTTTTCCAAAGGGACATGCTAAGAAAGGGGAAAGCTACTTTGGAGACTGTCAAAACTAAACATGGAGGAAAGAGCCAGGGTAAAGACATTCAGTAGACTGGCTTAGATTCCAATATAGACTTGGCATTCTTATCCAAGACCATAAATTTGAAGATTAAAAAATCATATATTTTGAAAGCCAGTTTTCTGGTTTTGAACAGTAAGAGTTTTTCAAGAGGAAGCTATTCTTAGTGTAGAAGACAGAGGTATTTTTGAAATAAAGGCACTGTACATGTACCATTTAGTCTCAAACATTTCAGGAAAAAAATATGTATATTCATGAATATATGCATGTATTTATATATGTATGTAATGTATATCTATATATTGGGGAATATGCACATTTGTTGAATTAGTAACAAAGGAGTAATTTGAGTGAAAGAAAGAATGGATCCATTTGTATACTCATATCTTTTTTATTTATGTTTGCGTATGCAAGTGTGTTCGTGTTAGTATAAGCTACATGTGTTTGGGTGCCTTAGGAGACCAGGAGAGGGCACTGGGTCTCCTGTAACCAGAGTTAGAGGTGTTTGTCTGCCATAGAACATGGTGCACAACTTCTAACTGTTGCTCTATCTTCTTGAACATGAGTTACAAATGGCCTTACAGGAAGATCTTCCTTACTAGGTACTTGAGTATGGAATATTCCTTTAGAGTGATGAATCTTAGACACACCACATCAACCAACCCATAATGATCTTTCAGAGATCTCATTTTCCAGGTGGTTCATAGTCAGAGTTGGACAAGAGAAATTCACATGAGATTTGGAAGGCAGTCACACACATTGTCAGAGAAGACATATCTTTTCTCTCTGGTGAAACACACAGAGTCTTCAGCTCCCACAGGAACTCATCCCTCTACTTTTCTGGGCCCTACAGGAATGTGTGCACAACTTGGATGTGAAGACTAGGGTGCTCTCTGTATTTGAAAGTCCATGTGGCAACATTTCTGAGTGAAGGAATATAGAGTCAGTGGTCCTGTTTCTAGACTGCCCATGGCTTTCTCCCATAAATATCCCTTCAGCTCCCACAGTCCTCTAATACAGTCTGCCAGGTACATCTACATGATGAATAGAACGCGTCCTGCAGGTGCACAGAGCTGAGGACTTCCATGAAAGTGGTCTAATATTAAATCACAAATTTACTTTAAAAACCTGAAATTTATTGTTGTAGCTGGAGTGCAACATCAAGCATCAACTTTATAGATGATAATGTTGTCTCTCTACATATTTCAAAAGATTGAACACATATATTCTGTATTTTGAAAATTTCCCTTAGTCTGTACTATTTAATGCAGTTCTGCCTCTCTAATCAAACTGATTCATACCATTGATTTTTGATGATAAAACAAGGTCATTTATCAAGTGACCTCCTCTCCATAACTCAAGTTTTGCATTATCTCTGTGTCCTCAGGAAGCTCCTCATTATCCAGAACTTCTCAGACAATGATCCAAAAAATTGATAATCAAAATTAAGATCTGTGTTTATTGAGTACATACTATGTGGAAAGTTCTGTACCATATTTTGTCTTCCAAACTAATGTCTCACCAACTGGGTAACACCCCTATATCACAGACAAGAAAATGAAGGCCACAGCAGTTGTCACTTGTCCAATTGCTGAGAGCTGAATAATGATAAATTGCAAAATAGAAACTTGAAGGTAGTTCTATTCAAGTCTCAAACCAATACATGTTTTCATTGTACTAAGCTGCCATTCAAGGACAAAAGGTGCCCTTCATACTCTTTGGGGGACATTTGCTTTTTGCTGGCAAGGAATTCACTGGATTTCAATATTTCATTCTTGTTTATTCATATTCCAGAGTTATTATAAATAAGACAAAAATCCAGCCACTTGGTATATTCTGCCCTCTTACATAATCTGTATATCTCAGAGACCAGAAAACCAATAATTACTGGTATATATATATATATATATATATATATATATATATATATGGAGAGAGAGAGAGAGAGAGAGAGAGAGAGAGAGAGAGAGAATCAAAAAATTCCCCAGAGAGGAAATAGTACATTTCAACCTATAGATGGTATTTTAATTTTTTAAATCCTAATGATATATCCTTATACTTGAAAAAATAGTACTTCAACATTTCTTTTGATTTACTTGTACATCTGTGATATATCTCATTTAAATTTCTGAGTGATGAGCTTAGGGAGGATGGTGAGCTCAGGGTATTAGTGCTTGATTTACAGACTCAGAGATTACACTCTGAAAAATTACATAACTCATCCAAGTGGAATTTGTCCTTTTTATCTACCTAGCTTTGTTTTTCATTTTCTCTTAGACGGAGTGCCAGCTGGCATTTGCTGGCCATTTCTTACACAATTTCTACTCCTGTCAGTTGGTCGGAGACCAGTTCTCCCCATCGCCACTACCAGCAGATGTATTCGTCACCAGATAACATCCTCTCGGTCACAATGATGTGTTCAAAATGAAGAAATAGTCCACAGCAATTTTATTCTGTGCTAATCCTATAAGGATGGCAGTGAAGGAAGCGCCCTCATCTTCCCCGAACTTGTAGCTGGAGGAATATAAAGCTTTAGTTGCATAGATCAACACAGAATAAAGATAAGGTGAGGACAACACAGAAGAAACAAAGTATAAAGGGACAATTTTATGTGTTCAGTGCCAGAATGGAGCTATAATGGAGTAACTACTTAAGAATGTCTCAGATGCATTTGAAATAAAAATCTGAGCATATGCCTAAAATTTGGAAATACAAAATGCTTCAAAAATCAAAAATATTTCTGTGCCAACATGCTGCCACGAGCAAACAACTCCACACCTGATCTTTGTGAGGTGTCACAGTCAGAGCTCAAGACACACTGAAAACCCTATGGAGCATCACCCCCAAGAATGGTGTAGGTGGTGCAGATGAAACATACGTGCGTTTTATGCTGATGCTTGGTTCCCAACTTTAAAGTTTCTCATTATGCATATGAAAAGATTCCAAAATCAGAAACACTTGTGATCTCAGCATTTTGAAGAAAGGATACTCAGATTGTGTATTGTATGCCACGAGTTTCAACATTTTTCTTCATTTTACTCTCACTTTCTTGTTCATTTTCCCAATTCTTTAACTTTTCCTCTTGCTTCTTCTCACACTTTCTGTCTCCCCCACCCATCTTGCCCTTCCTTGTCCTATTTACTCCTCCCTCCTTTCTTCCTTACTCTTCTCCCTTAATTTTCTAAGCCTAAAGAGGTTTAAATTATTCATACCCAAGTTCAGAGTCTTAACTGCATCTGGAACTCTTGTTTACTAATTCTTTATAAAATCTTTACAAGGCAAATGACCTCCTTAGAGTATATTTCAGTACCATTTTCACACTGACTGAGATGTACCTCCAACCAAGTATTCATTTCTATTTTCCTTCTCTAGAGAATTTTCCCACTTGATTATCCATTGGAGAAATCAGTATGTTTAGAACCTGACATTTATTTAAGCTGCATAATTGCATATGTGGTATAAAGGATACCAATAAGGCAAGATTGACTTGAGTGATATATTTATGCTGAGAAAATCCAGTTGGTTTATGCTATAATCAAAGCTGAGAGATTGAATTATAGCTCCAGTCGTCAATGTCTCCCTTAATCAATTATTTTTACTATGTTAGGCAGGATTTATAACTGAAAACAAGCATTTCTGAATTGCTTCTCTGTGTGATTTCCCTTTTTCCCGATGGTTCTTTTGAACTACAAACTGATAAATCCTGTACGGCACCTCAACATCATTCATGCCAGGATGATGAAAGAGAACAGAAGAGCATCCTTGTCTGAGTGATGAAGAAGCACACAGTAAGTAACATATAGTCAAATAAAAGGGATACGGCATTATAGTATAAAACTGTCAATTGGATTATCACTATGTTGGTGTTTACTTGCATGGCACTGAGAGGTGGAAGCATCAGGACTTCTGTAGACAGCAATCAGAGAACATTATCAGTTATCATGTAGAGTTTGAGCATGAACAATGACTTCTGAAGGCTGGAAATGGAAAGGGGTAGGGATGTGTGAAAAAAAGTTGATTAGAATTCTCTCTTTTTGATTTGGACCACTGTTGTTTCTTTGTTCTCTGCTGACACCTGACATTTTCAGCATCCTCTGCCCATGGCCTTCTCTGCTGGCCTTATTCAGACAGGATTTTACCACACCCAGAAAACCATAGTCTAATCTCTAGGATTGCCATGGGGGTCTTCTCTTAGCTTCTCTAGTTATGTATGGGGAAGACATAACACCCTTAATACATTTTCATCATTATTAAGCCTGTCAAGACATACTTTGGTGCCAATCTTTGGTTCATCCAAATTCAAACTTCTGATATGATTCTCAAAACTGGTTTTGAGACACTTCTTCACAAGCCCTGCTTCCATGGTCTAATTTCTCCTTCAGGTAGACCATATCTAACTTTCTTATAGTTTGGTAAACTGAGTTATAGTAAGCAGTCTATTGATGTGAATCTCTTCCACTGAAAGCAGTTTGTCCAACTCCCAGCCAAAAAAAAAATTGTCATTTACAAAACCAATATTCTATAGTTAAATCAATCTATAGTCATCTATATGTGTGGCAGTTAAGAATAACTAAGTCATTATTTATTTTATCCTGCTTGTATACACTTAATGTTTAGATTTAAATTCCAATCAACTAATCTGTTTGCCAGCTGCATGCTGAGTAAAATTAAGCAGCTTGAAAAGAATAAATGAACTAACTGGTTGGAGAATGCTAGGGAATTTCCCAGAGGACCAGTTTCCAGGAAATAGTTATCTCACAGCATGGTGGTGCTCTGCCTACAACCCCAGGAGAATAGAGCTTGAGAGGAATGCTCCCCTGCCCTTGACTGCATGTAAACTGAGGAGGAGTTTGGTGAGATTTGAGTTTGGGGCATAAGTGACTTCTATATCAGGAAGAAAGCTAACAGACTCAGTTATAATACCACAGTTACTTGCAAACAGAGATGACTTTGCCCCTTATGGGACATTTAACTATCTGGAGCCACTTTTAATTGACTGCTACTTGTGTTGAGTAAGCAGAAATGAGAAATGTTACTAAACATATAGCAATGAACAAGACAGCCCACCACAGAAGAGTCATGTGGTCTAAAATGGCAGTAGCATGGCTAGTGAGAAACTCTGCTTACCCTGAGGCAAAGCATTCTAAACCATGAAGCAGGGTAACAGAAAGGGATACTTGGAAATCTTGAAACAAAAAGCTCTTCACTATCTTCCCTTTCCATATTAATTTAGAAACTAGCATTAGGGTGTTTGCGCACTGATCATATGGTAGGTAGAAAATAAATGCCAGGGTGTCTTGAGCTCCCCACAACTGATCAGTTTGAAGCTGAAAGAATAGTAGCACAGAAATCTTCAGAACGCTCAATTACACATTCTCTGAAAGAATTTTTCAAAAGCATATGTCTTTTCACATTTTAAAATTGATATCTACATTTTAAATCATTATTGTGTGAAGATATGCAAGTTATGTAATCTCCAGCAGTGAGACCTATTACATATGTACTTGAAATATATATTTTTAAAAAAATATAAAATAAACCTCACAGGCTTCAGATTTAGTTCATTCAACTTCAGAAACATATATCTTCTGAATATGATCATGGGCTGACCTTCTGCTCATTGTAAAACTTCCCGCCCACATCACGTCAAATGCTACTTCAAGTAGAGGCATTTTAGGCTTTAGTTTTTAATCTAAGAAATATGTAACAGGCATCACTGGGGCAACTACTTTAATTTTTGTGTTCTCATTTAAACTCATTTGAAAAAGGAAAGTAAGGAAACCATTCATGATCAGAATGTAATCTTGGAATGATTAACAAGAAACTCAAAGTATAAAGTGTTCATGCAAGGGTGAAGAGTTGAGCTGGAGTCACCAGAAGCCATAACAAGGCAGGCATGGTAGCCGGTAGCAGAAAGGCAGTGTTCCTTTTGCAAGACGTAAGGTAGTTTCAGGATACTCTTCAGAAGCATGTGGGACAACTTGCCTAGCTTATGCAGTCACAAATAACAAAGATATGTGTAGCTGGAGTTTCTTCCAGTCCCGCCCGGGACCATAGACACTCAGACCCAAATAAACACACAGAGGCTTATATTAATGTATGGCCTAATGGCTCAGGCTTCTTGCTAGCTACATCTTACATCTTAAATTAACCCATTTCTATAAATCTATACCTTGCCTCGTGGCTCACGGCTTATTGGTATCTTTACATCTTGCTTCCTCTGTGTCTGGCTTGTGACTCCTGACTCAGCCTTCCTGTTCCCCCGAATTCTCCTCTCTCTTTGTCCCACCTATACTTCCTACCTGGCTACTGGCCATTCGGCACTTTATTTATTAACCAATCGGAGCAACACATTCACAGCATACAGAGTGATATTCACAGTAGATATGGTGTACAAAAGAGTGTGGAAGCCAAAAAGTGACCCTGGCTTTATCTGTCTTTTTGGAGGATGGTCAAGTATTGTTTCTGCAGCATGAAACAGCTCTCCTCACTCAGTTGCATCAGCTGTGGGGAGGACTATTCAAACCAAGAGAAATAGATGCCAACAGAGGAAACGAATCTAGCTCTGTCCCTTTTCTAAGTGACAGTCTTGTTCTTTGCAGATCTTGACTGAATTGTTTCCCCTGGTGACCATGACAGCGAGATTCACTGGGAAAAAATGCTTACAGTTTTCCTGGTTGTGGGAAACAAGAGGCCACGTGCTCATCAATATAAAAATGACCTCCCACATCAAATGATATATTTTTCCCCACATAGAAGTTGTCTTTCCTTGACATTCAATTAAATATTTACTTGCTTATCTGTTCTCCAATGCTGTGCAGTATGAAGACAGGCATTTCATCAGCCCTTCACAACTATATCACCTGTGCCTGGGAGAAGGCCAGAAAGCCAGCAGGTGCACAATCAATATTTATAACATAAATATTCAACAGACCCACCTTGGGAATACTTATAGACAAGATTCAGGTAGTAGAGTGGACCTCAGCCTGATTGACCCCTGAAGCTTGACCAACCATGCTGGAGTTTTTATTTCATGATCTCCATACATAGATGGGAACTGACTGACACTGACCAATGGTGGTTATATGAAGGCATTCATTTCTGCACATGCTTTGCAAGAATGAAATTCAAAACAGTAGTGAGTATAGTTGTTCTTTTTTTTTTTTTTCCAATTGACTTTTGAAACCAGGTCTCACATGAAGCCCAGCCCAGCCTAGCCTTGAACTTACTTTAGAGCTTAGGCTGGCCTTTAACTCCTGATTTTCATGCCTCTGCCTTCAAAGTTTGGGATTAAATACGTACATCAGAATGCCGAAATGAGTATGCATTTTTAAAAATACATTTTTATTGATGTTTTGCCTAAATGTATATATGTCTGTATATATATGCATCATGTGTATCATTGGTGAACATGGAGGTCAGTAGAGGGCATGGGATCTCCTGGAACTAGAGTAACAGACAGTTGTGAGCTGCCATGTGGGTGCTGGGTTTTGAACCCTGTTCCTCTGAAAGAGCAGCCAGTGCTCTTAACAGCTAAGCCTTCTCTCAAACCCCATGAATACACACTTTAAAAATGATAACAAACAAGAGGTAAATAGTAAAAGGTGTTTGTGTAGGTAAGATATTTGAATTGGCTACATAGGCTTTCCATAAAGGGAGATGAAGTAAGAAAAAAGCTAATAGATTTTGTAAAAGTGGTGACCTCCCTGGAATGCTTTCACATTCTAAAGTTTTAAAATGACTTCTATTGATGTTATTTTTGACATACAATTATATTAGAATATTAACACTGTAGAGACCCACAGAGATTTTCTAGTGAGAACTTACTCAGGGCCCAAGAATCTGAGCTTGCTCTACCCAGCAGGGCTGCATAATGGGATGGCTTGAACACGGGCATGGTTACCAGGTATTTGGAAGGGTCTATACTTGGCTGTGCAGTGTGCTTTGATCTAGCAAGGGGGAGGTCTTTTGCCCTGTGTCTTGGCATTGTTATAAAAAGCCTTTTTGAAGAGACAGAAGGGACCATTAGGTTTTGATCTAGGTTTTTCCGTAGCTATCTCATGTTTCTGTCTTTCTCCTCTTCACTATCTTTCTATCTAATATATTCTTATCCCTCTCTCCTCCTCATAGGAACCCTGGAAAAGGTAGGAGATGACCTCCCACATAAAACTAATAATATTTAGGCCAAGAGGTCTTCATTTGGGCATGTATATGCAACTTGACACTTTATTTTTCTCAGGGACAGACATGTGTGTGTGTGTGTGTGTGTGTGTGTGTGTGTGTGTGTGCGCGCGCGCGCGTGTGTGTAATTAAGATTGCATAAAAATATATTTGTTCCAACTTATTTTAATTATTAAGTTAATAAAATACACAAATTGATCTTAGATGGGAAAGGCAATTCTTGCATATATATTTAAAATTTCTATTTTTGTATGTATGTTTGTATATATTTCTGTCGAATGTATAAAGTAGGGTGTGTGTGTGTGTGTATGTGTGTGTGTGTGTGTGTGTGTGTGTGTGTGTGTATGTATGTATGTATTTATGTACCTGAGTGCATATGGAAGCCAGAAGAGGCCATCAGGTTCCTTGGAGCTAGAGTAATAAACGTTTGCAGAATGCGTGGCTTCTTACGTGAGTGCTGGGTCTTTATGATTGCACAATAAGAGTGCCTACCTCCTGAGTCAGCTTTATACCCTCAAACAATTCTTTTTTTTTTGAGACAGGGTTTCTCTGTGTAGTTTTGTTGGCTGCTCTGGTTCTTGCTCTGTAGACTAGGCTGGCCTCAAACTCACAGAGATCCGCCTGGCTCTGCCTCTCGAGTGCTGGGATTAAAGGTGTTCACCACCACCACCTGGCCCAAACTATTCTTCATAACAGAAATGATATTGGACAAAATAACCCCAAAGCTTTACAAACCCCAGGAATCATCTTTTTACCATAGCTAAGAATAAAACTACTAAGTTATGATAATCATGCTTTGGTGAGAAATAAACTTTTTTCACTTAATTTTCTTAGGAAATCCATGTCAGAAGCAATATTAGTTTTCCTCATTAAGCAGGTAAAGAAACTGTTGCTTAGGAAAGGTCAATAACTCTCTAAGGTCATGTCTGCTAAGGTTCACTTAAGCCATGGGAGTGATGCCTTTTATACAATGCTATATCCAAACATTTAACCAAATTTACTGCAGTTTGTCATAGGCTTTGCTGTCTAGACATGGCAAGCTTCCTCGGAGAGATCTTATTTGAGGTGGCAAGAATCCTAGAAGGTTTTAAGCCAGGCAAACGCTTTGATTGAAAGTAAATTACAACTATTGTTTGCCTGCTCAGTTTTACTTTTAATGTACATTTGTGCTAGGGTACAGAGATGAAAGCCTTGTCAGTCACAGGTATACTTTAAAA
This sequence comes from Peromyscus eremicus, assembly GCF_949786415.1. Taxonomy (NCBI): domain Eukaryota; kingdom Metazoa; phylum Chordata; class Mammalia; order Rodentia; family Cricetidae; genus Peromyscus; species Peromyscus eremicus. The sequence continues at coordinate 21,676,222 of NC_081423.1, forward strand.
ATCAATCCAAAGGCAAAACGGAGTTTGAAAAAGATTCTACTGAGGCAACAAGAGCTGGCTTCAAATGTCTTTATATTTCAGTTGCTTTTCCAAAGTTTGAAAGCTGCTTGTTAACCATGTGGTATTTTTTTGCAGAATATAAGATTTTAAGGAGTTTGTTATTTCTAAGTAACAGCATAGAGTTGAGTGTTTTCCTTCCCTGAGATGTCAGTGGGGGAAAATGTATTTTTGAGACATCAGTAGGAGATAATCAACATAATTAATCATTATGACATCTACTCACATTTAGTCATTATCATTTATTTGTTATAATTGCTAACATGTTCTTAAATGAAGGACACATACAGACACACCTGTCAGAGAATTTCAGCAAAGTTTTACTTTTCATTATCGACTATCATTTTCTTTGATCCATGACTATCTTCTTTCTCATATCATGACAGAGGGTTCTCCTTTGGATAGATTTCTGCTGGTATTTAACACCATTGTGAAACATTATGAAGGTACGATGCAGGAAGAATATGCAGAGGCATTTTCTACAGAATCCTACCAATGTACGCGACTTCTATGGTGTGCCAACCTAGTTATCCCTGAGACCCAAGCAACTCAGTTCCTGCAGAGTGGAGCAGACAGTATGCACTGTGTAATGGAATAACAAGAGGCCCTCCTTCTATCTGTATCCCTCGTCTCACACTGGTCCTTTCAGAGGCCTCACCCCACCCTTCTAATTTGTTTTGACTCAATGACTTCTTAAAATGTCTTAGCTATTGGTTTATAGTTCATGTGTTTCCACTAGTTTGGCTATTTGTCCCTGTGCTTTTTCCAATCATGGTCTCAACAATGGTTCTCGCTCATACAATCCCTCTTCTTTCTCGCCGATTGGACTCCTGGAGCTCCACCTGGGGCATGGCCGTGGATCTCTGCATCTGCTTCCATCAGTCATTGGATGAGAGTTCTACCACGACAGTTAGGGTGTTTGGCCATCAGATCACCACAGTAGATCAGTCCAGGCTTTCTCTCGACCATTGCCAGTAGTCTATTGTGGAGGTATCTTTGTGGATTTCTGGGGACCTCTCTAGCACTTTGCTTCTTCCTAATCCCATGGGGTCTTCATTTATCTTAATTGAATCTACCAGGCTGAGCTAAATCCCCAGGGGAGTCCTTGCCCTGGAGGAGATGGGAATGGGGGTGGGCTGGGGGAAGGGTGGGGAGGGCTGGAGGAGGGAAGCTGGAGGAGGGAGGACAGGGGAATCCGTGGCTGATATGTAAAATTAAAATAAATTATAAAATAAATTTTTAAAAAAGTCTTCAAATCCTGACACCTCAACCCCTCTTCACTCATTCCATTCTTCTAATGTTTTCTTAAAAATTTTTTTAATCCTTGTAGACATAATTAATCTTTCCAAATAAATGTTTTTCTTTTCTCTGCATACTTCTAAAATCTTGCCTATAACCCTTACTTGTTCTCCAATTTAACACCAGAAAAGATTCTGGATCCATTCTGGGGGACACTTTGCTTCAGTTGAGGAACTGAGGGTTTGGTGGTGGTGTGGAATGTAAAAAACAGCTACTAGTTAAACAAAACACCCTATTGCTTAACACTAGTAAGGAGAAGGATGTGTCACACACTGCTATGATAATCTGGCTCTTGAGTAGCAATTAGTTTCCAACCTCCAGTTGCTCCCAAACCTTGCCAAGCTAGCCTTATTGTGCTCAATCATGAACACCAGGACTGTCTAAGACAGTGGTTCTCAACCTTCCTAACACTGTGACCCTTTAATACAGATCCTCATGTTGTGGTGACCCCCTACCATAAAATTATTTCATTGCTACTTCATAACTATAATTTTGCTACTGCTATGAATCACAATGCAAATATCTGACACACAAACCTTAAAGGGATCCTGAACCACAGGTCAAGAACAACTAGTTTAAGATGATGACTCTTTAAAAACATTACTCTCTGGGAGATGTAATGATGGGTCAGCAGGGAAGAGCTCCTGCTGCTCTTCCAGAGGACCCAAGTTCTTAGCCTCACATTGGGTGATTCACAACTAAGTGCCTGGAACTCAAGTAAAGGATCTGGCATCCTTTACTTCCCTCCAAGAGTACTGCCAATGCATGACTTAATACAAACAGACACTCACACACACATGTAAAAATTTTAAAAGTATAAGATCTATAATAGCATGACATTACTTATTACCTAAACTTATATTCTTGAAATATATGACATTTCATGAAAAAACAATGTAGTCTATAAATACCTATGGTTGAGTTCCAGAAGCTCCCATGATTGGCGTTCTGGCTAGTGTATTTCTTTATGTTTCAGTATTTCAGTAGAAGCAAGAAAATTAGAGATCCTCTAGAAATAACTATAATGTCCTCACAGCTAAAGCTATTGTTTTCTACTTTGTATCTGGACAAACAAGTATCACATGGTAAATGCTTTCACAGGTGTTCTGCTAATACGATACAAGTTGCACTATGTTAGAATGAAGTTGTTACATAAATTCTCTCTGTGTCTATTACCATCCATGATTTACATCCAATCTGTGCTGAAAACTTGGTGGGTGAGTAAATATACAGAAAGAGAGACCCTTTCACATCTCTCTGGCGAGGCTTGCAAAATCAGTGTGTTTAATACAAATAAAGGAGCCTGGAGCTTAAAGCTGACTTTGGAAGAAAAGATACAAAGACTTACACTCTACAATGATCAAAAGAATGAAGCCAAACTCCACTAGGAAGGACCAGATGGACGGGAATCTGACATCCAGGAAAGGTGGATTCTTTTCTCTTTCACATTTTAGAGAACAGATTAAACTCTCTTCAACCTCATCCCTCCATCTCACTCTGATTTGTTCACACTGAATAAATATAATTTACTTCTAGCAATTTCTGTTTCTTAAGTTCTTTCAACATGTTCACTAGCCACACAACACATTTCTAAATCTAAGTGTCCTTGTGTAACCAAATGTATGGGTCAGATCGTTCCCCTTTTTTTGGGAATCCAAGACTGAGGAGGCTCCAGGAATTTACTCAAGTCATGGAGCCTGAAAAACCCCTTACATCTCAAAATATTTCATTCAGTTGCTGCTACTCTTTGTTCTACTACTTATGAGCTTGAATATCATAGAAACAGTATATAACATGGATTCTCATAATGAGAATCTTCACATTGAAGATGTTCAAAAAACAAAGCACATTTGTTTGATGGCTTATTTGTAAAAGTCAGCAACAAGGAGAAAAGTTTATCAGAGATAGGGTTCTGAGACCTGAAATAGAAAGGATAATTACCTTCAGGGATGTTTTATTATTAAAATGGATAATGAGAGGTACTAGGAGAGTAGATGACACTATTAGGAAAGCTGCCACAAGTGACTTAATAATTTGAAAGATCATTTATCATTTTCAGTAGGGCTTTTGGTTCATTTTTCTGAGTGACTTTTCAAAATACTTTGAAACTTTTCCATTTTTTGATTGCTAAACAGACAAATTGCTCTTCTTATTTTTTTGAAAAGAACATTAACAATATATTTGACAATCTAAGTATATGTCCACCCTTAAATTTATAAATAAATCTTTATAATTCATCTTTGTATTAAGTTACTCTAGGTTTTACTTGTAAATTTTGATTAAAAAGTAACAACTATTGTAGCAAGAAGTTTTTCTGTGTCCCGCCTGGCCCCCAGTCGGGACAAATCTCTCACCCACAGTCCCACAGCCTTTTATAAAATAATCACTCAGAAAATTTTATTAATTAAAACTGCTTGTGCCATTAGCTCCAGCTTACTGCTGACTAGCTCTTACACTTAAACTCAGCCCATTTCTGTTAATCTATATGTCACCACGTTTTCCGTGGTGTTACCTGTGTGCCATTACATGCTGCTCCCTGGATGGCAGGCTGGCATCTCCTTACTCAGCCTTCCTCTTCCCAGAATTCTCCTTGTCTGCTTATCCCACATATACTTCCTGCCTGGATACTGGCCAATCACATTTTTATTAAACCAGTATTTAATACAAGAGCATTATCCCACAGCAATCACAGAACTTTGATCTATTAATAAGGATAAAAGCCTGTATACACACACTATCTTTACTATAACTGTTACTTCTCATCTTGTATCTTATGTTTATGTTCCATCACATTCCTTCTTCAGAAGTAGGAATATATCTGATAAAATTTATATTGCCAGGCTTCCTGAAAAGATACATGTGGGGTCAAGAATGTACAAACAACTGATTAGTGGGGCTTCCTAAAATGAGCCTTCAAAGGAAATACTGTTTGGGGAGACAGCTGTCTATTGTTTTTCAGATTTATTTTCCTCTCGATGATGTGGATATATATACAGTAACTGGTGCCATATAAACTATATTGTGGCTGTGTGACAAAATCAGGTAAGAGGCTATGTTCTAACCAAACACACAAGCAAAAGGAGAACACCAAACCAAACAAGAGGCTGGTCAGAAGTATCACCTATTGTTTATAAGATCAAAGAGCTGCCATGTCTCCCTGCACAGCCTGGCTTTGAATTTTTTGTTACTGTGAGAGAAGTAAGTGTTGCACTTTCAGGCCTTGCACTGGCAGCCACACACAATTCTCTAATCAGCATGTGTCTCTAAAGTAAGGGGTTGCCACTTCCATTTCTTGCATGAGTATGTGCTGCTATGCAGATTGGAAGATAAATAAACAAGAGACACCAAGTCTAAAAAACATACACACACATTCTGATGTAGCAATTAGGCAACTAAAACTTACTCAAAGAAAACTGAGGATGCTATGCATATACAGAGATATTGAATTCAATATTGCTGATATATGCTAAAATTCTGAACCAATACAAGTACCCAGGACTATGAAGATGATTAAGATAACTATAATAAATCTGTGCATGATCCAGGCACTAAAAATGGTCTGTGCAGTGCTATGACAAGAAGTCATATTTAAGGCACTGTGAAGTATTATAAAGTGGCATCATGAAGTTAATTAAAGTATATTAAACATGTCAAGACATGTGTTATTAGATGACAAGACTAATCCATGGAGACATCACACACTGTGTAAAATTTAACTACACAGATGCCTGGCCTCAGGTTGATGGAGGTTATGTCTTAGCATTTCTGCATTAAGTTATACTTCTACTGATATCTTTTAAATAATCTCACAATAATCAGGCATTCCTTTAGATGTGGAGGAAAGTGTGTTGGAAAAGGTATATTGAAGATTTATGCATTGCTGTCACCAAAATGGAATGAAAGAGAGCCAAACTTTGAATCACTGATTCTTCTGAAGTTCCAGTAAGTTGTGTGAGTTTTGATTATTTGTTTTGATTGAAGAGAAGCATTAAATCTTTACTAATGAAATGACTACAGGATTCTTTGACTTTATTTTGGCTAGAGTTGAGAGAGTTTCAACCGTAACTCACCATCTGCCATTCCAGGCAACGGCATGAGGCAACAGTAGACATGTGCTTGTTATATATTATGATAGACAACATGCCTGAGAGACTCCTGAGGAGATAACCTATCTCATGGATTCTTTGGCTCCAGTCATCTCTAAGTAGAACTTATTCTCTATGCAATTACATAGCTTTTGTTTTTATCATAGCAACTGTGTTTTCATATGTGCTTTTAAACAAAATTTTATTTTCCACCTCAAAGGAATAAGAATCGATGTACTTTGAATGTGAAAGAATAATGTAAATAGAAAATCATATACCTGGCTCAGGTACAACATATGTATACAGTTGCTGAGTCACTAGGTTAGGCATCAGTGAAGACTGACACATATTCGAATCCTAACCTACTTAGGGATTCATGGTTGGACCTATATTGTTGGGAAGAGTCATGGGATTGGGAATGGCCATGGGGTTAAGCTCTAAAGAAGTTTCTGGCCAGGATTAAGTCACCTAACTTGCCCAAAATTATTCTTTCTGCCTCTCCTCTCTTATTTCCTGTTTAGACAGCAACTGACGATGTTCAATCTCTGGTTGCTTTGTCACTTTAGATCCTGCATGTCATCAGTCAACAGTCCTGATCTGTTCTCATCCTCAACACGTGCAATGTGGCCAAGAAACAACTCATTGCTGTGTCATGGCACTTTTTTTTGTTGTTTACTACTTTTGGATAACTTAAGACATTTCTATAATATGCATTTTGTCATAGAAAGTATACCTTTTAAATTCCAATTTATACATATGCACTGGATTCAGCAATGATGTATGGCTCCATTTATAATTATAAAACAACTTTAATATTTGAAAGAAAATGATGTGTTGACATCTATTCAGCATGAGAAATCCATGTAATTTCCAAATGCATGAGCACACACCACACATGGTTACATGTTTAGATAAACAAGGAACTTGAATCCCATTGCTCAAATAGAATTGTCATTAATTTTAAGTAAGAACAATTTCACATCTCTCCTCTCCTCTGTATGTGTGTGTCTGTGTGTGTGTCTGTGTGTGTGTCTGTGTGTGTGTGAGCATGTGTGTGACTGTGTGTGTGAGCATTTGTGTGACTGTGTATGTGTCTCATTTCTCTTTTACTCTTGCTTTCTCCCGCTCCCCTGGCTCTCCCTCCCTATCTATCTATCTATCTATCTATCTATCTATCTATCTATCTATCTAAATAAAAGACAGCCAGACATATAGAAAAATAATTATAGTATCACAAGAAGCTGGAGAGTTAGCTTAGCAGTTAAAAGTACATGTTGGTCTTCCAGAGGACTGGAGTTCAATTCCCAACACCCATGGCTACTGGCTCAAAGGGCCTGTAATTCCAGCTTCAGGGGATCTGATGCCTCTGACCTCTGCAAAAAGTAACACATGTGGCATACACACACATACACATGATAAAAAAAAATTAATCTGCAAAAATGGTATCACAGAAGTACTACACACACACACACATACACACACAAAATTTAAATATAAAGATATTGATATGATTCTCCTTTGAATGTATTTCAAATATTTAGTGATATTAAAGAATGATTAAATTTTATGTATACTGGTACATACACTTACATTAAGCAAATTTTTTTTATTTTATGTATTATTTGTATAAAATAATAGTATTATTGTTGTATAAGATAAAAGTTGTATAAAATAAAAGGTTTATATCTTAGAGCAACATGCTAGAATAATTAATGGTAAAATTACATAATATATACTATTGTGCAGATTAATCTAAAATGCATTCAGATGAAGATGTTAGAGGCCGAACAATTGTTGGGGTACATACCTGTAACCCTAGCACTTGGCAACTGAGGCAAGAGGGTGGCAACTATGAAGCCAGCCTTAGCCACATAGAAAAACCCTGTCCTCCAGAGGAAAAAAAAAAAACCAACAAAAAACAGTGCACAATGTAGATAGACTAGAAGGAGACATGGGGACATAGCTTGAGACCTGAGGAGTAAGTAGGTAAAATCAATCCAGCAGTTATACTTTCTGTACATGTGTAATTCTTCGTCAGTATAAATGTACTAAAGAGATTCTAGCTTATGCAATGTAAGTTCATTTAAAAACAACTTAGGCACTTTACTAACTATCTTTATTGAACAACTGCTGGATAGGCAGATTGATGTGTACCATAGAGAGAGTAGCCGGATGTCCACTATGAATTTGCATGACAGTGCCTAAAATGGCGTTGCTTGTGACCACAGCTCTCCAAGTTCCCAGAAACACATGGTAATGTTCCAGACGTAATTATCTTGCCTTCTGTTCTATGGGCTGACCACTGGATTGATGACAGAGCAAAGTTAAGAAAATTAAACAAAACAGGGACTTCATGGGGAGGGGATTGCTCTCTGACTCTGTGCTAAGGTGGATTATGACCATTATAAAAGGCTTTAACTAAGTGATGCATTTTACATTACCTATGAAATACATTTGAAAGTGTTAACCTTGAGAAGAATAACCCTGATTAATTATAGTTTCTAATAATTAATTCACTCTTTAAAAATTTTTATCCAATTATAATTCTTCATCCTAGCTAGTTTCTACTTGTAATCATTCATGTTCTGTAAGAAGAAAATACTCTGAAATGGACCTAATTCAGCAGCCTGAATACAGCAGTACTAATTATAAAAATAAACTGTATAGAATGTCAAAAATAATTTGACAGATTTTTTTTCCTGTGACAACTTAAGGAATTAATAGGTTCAACTCATATGCATTCCTTTTAAAATTTGTAGAGATCCTCTAATTTCTGCATAGGGCTGATAGGATATTCCCTATCTCTTTGACATGGTAAGGGTATATTTTTGCAAAATGCTAAATAAAAATTGAAAACAAAACTTGTACCATCCATGTGTATCAAAACAAATATACAAACAACAGGAGTTAAAGAAACAAACAAACAAACCAAACCCTTCATTAGGAGAAGTCAGATGGGAACATTTACTGCCAGACTTTTAGGTGCAATGTTTTTCCTGATTAATGAGAATTATCCCACAGGGAATAAAGACAACCGAGCACCCTAGCCCAACATATCTGAGCACATGAGATTTCATTGGGGTGGAAAAGACAAGGAAAGCTTTGGATTTTTTTTTTCTCTGTAGTGAAAACTATGAATTTAAGCTGAATAAGTATTTCTTAAGAAATGTAATTAAGTGGCAGGCATGGAAGTATACACCTTTAATATCAGCCTTTGGATCTCTTTGTGTTCAAGGCCAGTCTAGTCAACATATTAGTTATATCCTGCCTTAGAAAAAAGGAGAGAAGTGTAACAAAGGATTTACTTGAGAAAATGATAATTGTATTTGCATTATATAGTTGTGGGCTGGAAATGTCAGATGTTTAAGAAAAGAACATGGTACTATTAGGAGTTAAAATAGTAAATTCCTTAGATAGGTTTGGAACTTTCCAGATTGTGGCTTTATGCCTTAATCGGGTTGTTTTTTTTTAAGAGACTGGATTGTGGACTGTGGAGATCCAAAGCAATCACCCTGGAATCCACTTCCCAGACAGCACTAAATCCAGGTGCAGGATGCATGAAGGAATCCTTGACTTCAGAATGGTGGCTCTCACCTTGTACATGGGGTAGGAATAAGAAGTAATTAAAAGTAATAAATTTCAGAAGTGAAAATTTTCAGATGGGAACATAAAGTGTAAGGAAATTAAATATTTTATCACATGGTAAACCTTGTAGTGTTTCCTAGCTATATTGATAATGTAATTGTAAGATGATGTCTATGTTTGTAGGACTGAAGACAAAACAGACCAATTTCTATCCACAAAAAAAAAGATAGAAAGAGAATGGGGATATCTCTAGAAAGCTAGCAAGAGGATACAGGTTGTTAACAGAAATGGAAGCTATTGAAAGTCTCAACAGAAAAGTGAGGACAAAAATGTGAGCAAATGAGAAAAGATTAAAATCAAAACTTTTGTTTCTTTCCAAACATCATCTTTCCAACAAGGCAAGTCTCTCTCTTCTACAGGATGTTTACTACAAACAGAGAAGCCTTGACTTTTAGGTATAGCATTCTAGTTCATCCTGAATTGGAGACTTTTTTTTTTTTTTCTTTTTTTTTAATTTTTATTTTGCAATACAATTCAGTTCTACATATCAGCCACAGATTCCCTTGTTCTCCCCCCTCCCGCCCCCCTCACCTTCCCCCCAGCCCGCCCCCCATTCCAATCTCCTCCAGGGCAAAGCCTTCCCCACAGACTGAGATCAACCTGGTGGACTCAGTCCAGGTAGGTCCAGTCCCCTCCTCCCATGCTGAGCCGAGGGACCCTGCATAGGCCCCAGGTTTCAAACAGCCAACTCATGCAATGAGCACAGGACCCGGTCCCACTGCCTGGATGCCTCCCAAACAGATCAGGCCAATCAACTGTCTCACCCACTCAGAGGGCCTGATCCAGTTGGTGACCCCTCAGCCATTGGTTCATATTTCATGTGTTTCCGTTTGTTTGGCTATTTGTCTCTGTGCTTTATCCGACCTTGGTCTCAACAATTCTCTCTCATATAAACCCTCCTCATTCTCGCTAATTGGACTCCCAGTGGTACATATACACAATGGAATACTACTCAGCAGAGAAAAACAATGACATCATGAGGTTTGCAGACAAATGGATGGATCTAGAAAAAATCATCCTGAGTGAGGTATCCCAGACTCAGAAAGACAAACATGGTATGTACTCACTCATAACAGGATACTAGATGTGGAACAAGGATGACTGGACTGCTACTCACATCACCAGGCAGGCTACCTGGAAAACAGGACCCCAAGAAAGACACAGGGATCGCCCAACGACAGAGAAATGGAATGAGATCTACATGAACAGCCTGGACAGGAGTGGGGGTAGTGAAGGGCGAGGGTCGAGGGAAAGAGAGCTTGGGTGAGTGGGAGATCCCAGCTGGATCAAAAACAGAGAGGGAGAACAAGGAATAGGAGACCATGGTAAATGAAGACCACATGAGAATAGGAAGAAACAAAGTGCTAGAGAGGCCCACAGAAATCCACAAAGATACCCCCACAACAGACTGCTGGCAATGGTCGAGAGACAATCCGAACTGACCTACTCTGGTGATGGGATGGCCAAACACCCTAATTGTCGTGCTAGAAACCTCATCCAACTACTGATGGATCTGGAGGCTGAATTGGAGACTTTTGACATTCTTCTTCCAAGTTGTCACTACAGAGCAGACAAGGAGGATTTAGATTCAAAGAAAGAATGTATTAAACTACAAGAACCTTTATCTTTATAACCTCAAGGTCAAGAACAAGTTAGGCATATTGCCTTCCCTGTCTTAAATTTCAGTGTTCAGGAAAGAGAAATAGGGACACACAAACACACACACACACACACACACACACACACACACACACACACACACGAGAGAGAGAGAGAGAGAGAGAGAGAGAGAGAGAGAGAGAGAGAGAGAGAGAGAAAGAGAGAAAGAGAGAGAGAGAGATCCATAAATGCCCAAATTCTGTAACCATTACCATGTTGCTGTGTGCTTACACGTATCAATATCAATACAGTGTCATTATGGAAGGATATGGTGCTACAGCTCTGAATTTTTTCTGCTAGTGGGAATATTAGGATACATGCATTATTGTATTGCCTCTGCAGTTCAAGAATTCGATTCCTACTGCCCACTTTCATATTGTGCTGAATATGAAAACTCTCTACTATGATATTCTTGCCATTTGGACTTTCCCCATGGTATAAAAATAGCCTTTAATTGAAATTTTAGCTGAAATTCCTCTGCTTCTATTCACTTGGACTGCTCCTTCTGAATATGGAGCCATCTTTACAGGCATGACTTTGTAAAGTTACACCTGAACCCACTCTCCTGTTGTGACTTGTTTCCGCTCAAACCTTTTCAACTGCTTCTCAGACATCAAAGAGTTGTTTGTTTGTTTTTAATTTGTGCCCTGCTTGTATCTGAATGCATGGAATGGTCGAATGTCACATCTCAGTGGTGAGAGTTAGAAGTGGAGTATGGGGCAGAAGGGTTTTGTGATGAGTTTCTCTGCTGTTCTTCTGGGAGGCTGAATGGACTAACAATGTTTAGATGAGCATAATGCCTTAAGCCAACATTTCCACGGGGGCAGTTTAAGTCGCAAACAGAAACTATTAGAGTAGAAAGGATGATTGGTTGAATTAGCAGCTGAAAGCAGTCTTTATGGAAAATGTACAGAAAAACCCCTAACACAGTATCGACGGACACGGGTGAAGCACCACTCAGCAGGCACTGAATCCATCTCACTAATTCCCCTGGTCAGAAGAGAAGACACTAACCCAGGGTGGAGCCAATCAGCAGAGCCCAGGCGTGCTACGCAAGCTGTACACACTGGCAAATCTGGAAATCTATTGTAATTGAGGTTCTTCAATAGAGAAAAAAGAACACTGTGTGAAATTCCAGTCTCTATTAAAGAGCTTTGGGGACGAGAAGCCTTATTATCTGGAATTAATCTATTTAAGTGAAATTACTCAGATTGTATACTGCTGTTGATGACCATAGTAATATTTGGTAGTAAGTGAAGGTCAGCATGAGGTAGGCTTAGTACTATTAATGTGAATGCGTTAATTTAATTATAGTTAACTCCCACACTAACTCTTAATGAGGTATAATTATTCACATTTAAAAAATAAGGCTGACACTTAGGGAACACAGTGGCATGTCCACTGTTTCTATTCCCGGCCTCAGTGTAAGGTGGTCTACTAACAAGGACCCCCTCAATTGAGTAAGCATATGGGTGAAAGAAGCAGAGAACCAGGATACCCCTTGATTCTTTGTGGTTAAATTATAGTATAATTTAAGTATATAAATTAAAAAATATGTATGTTTTCTGATGATCCCAATTATCACCTTTTATTTCTGACAGCATAATAACCATAGCAAATAACAATGAGACCAACTAATAAAAACACCTAAGAGAAAAGCCAATTATATCAATGTTTGTTCATCCACTCATTTGTTAAAAACTGTACTTGGTATGGTAAAGCATTATTTCTTCAGATTTTATTTGTTTTATCCGATAACAACAAGGTACTGTTTTTCCTCCCACTATACAACATGTTCACTGAAAAATTAAATCTGTTTTTATTTACCTAAAGTAAATCCTGGGTATTATGACAAGTTGAATAATATTGAGATTTATGAAGGTCCCAAACAGGAGGAAACACTGAGGCGAGATAGACACGTAGCCCATTAACACTTTATTAGATTGATAGGAGGTTAATTGACAGCTCAATAGTTTTAACCATAAACATGGTATCCTGCTGACACAGAACACAGGAAGGTCAGACTCATTTGCTTGCAACTTACAGACAACTCACTTCTAAAAATCACTGGCTGGATAGGAGAGATGGCTTACTGGTTAAGAGACTGTGTGCATGCTGTTCTTGCTGAGGACCAAAGTTCAATTTCTAGCACCCACATCAGTTGACTCATAGTCATTGACTGTAATTCCATGCCCAGGGAATCCAAATATCCTCATCTGTATTATTGAGGGTTCTATACTCTTTTTGTACATCTGCATCTGTAGACACATACTCATACATACAATTAAAAAAAAAACAGTAAGATAAATATTTTGAAATCTGGTTGAAGCCAGGCATGGGTGTGGTGATATGTTATTTGTGCTCTAACAAATAAAGCTTGCCTGGGGATCAGAGGAAAAAGCCAGCCACTATATTAAACATAGAGGTCAGGCAGTGGTAGCTCACGTCTTTAATCCTAGCATTCGAGAGGCAGAGATTCTTCCTGATCTCTGTGAGTTCAAGGCCACACTGGGAACAGAGCCAGGCATGATGGCACATGCCTTTAATCCCAGCAATAGTTAACCATCGAGGTCTGGAGGGCTATACAGACAGACAGGAAGTGATAGAGCTAGGCAGAAAGAGGAAGTGATATAACTGAGCAGAGAGAGAAAGTTAGATGGCAGGGCATAGAAAGGTATATAAGGCATGAGTATACAGGAAGTCTCTCTCTTGGGCTGAGGATTTCCTAGCAGCAAGAACTTATGGCTGGCTTGTTCTATTCCTCTGATCTTTCAGCTTTCACTCCAATATCTGGCTCTGGGTTTTTGTTTGTTTGTTTGTTTTTTTATTAATAAGACCTTTTAAGATTCACATTACAGTAGGAAATAGAACATTATTCTATTAATGGGTTAAAGATATACTCACACATACATCTTCTTTATCTTTCTAAAAGCAACTGATCCTGGTGGGAAAAGACCCTTTTGCTACACACCTTATGAGACTTTAAAACATCTTGGCACGACAATTAGGGTGTTTGGCCATCCCATCACCAGAGTAGGTCAATTCGGACTGTCTCTCGACCATTGTCAGCAGTCTGTTGTGGGGGTATCTTTGTGGATTTCTGTGGGCCTCTCTAGCACTTTGTTTCTTCCTATTCTCATGTGGTCTTCATTTACCATGGTCTCCTATTCCTTGTTCTCCCTCTCTGTTGTTGATCCAGCTGGAATCTCCCACTCACCCAAGCTCTCTTTCCCTCGACCCTCGCCCTTCACTACCCCCACTCCTGTCCAGGCTGTTCATGTAGATCTCATTCCATTTCTCTGTCATTGGGCGATCCCTGTGTCTTTCTTGGGGTCCTGATTTCCAGGTAGCCTCCCTGGTGATCCAACTACTGAGGGATCTGGATGCAGAGATCATGACTAGGCCCCAGGTGGATCTCTGGGAGTCCAATTAGCGAGAATGAGGAGGGTTTATATGAGAGAGAATTGTTGAGACCAAGGTCGGATAAAGCACAGAGACAAATAGCCAAACAAACGGAAACACATGAAATATGAACCAATGGCTGAGGGGTCACCAACTGGATCAGGCCCTCTGAGTGGGTGAGACAGTTGATTGGCCTGATCTGTTTGGGAGGCATCCAGGCACTGGCACTGGGTCCTGTGCTCATTGCATGAGTCAGCTGTTTGAAACCTGGGGCCTATGCAGGGTCGCTTGGCTCGGCCTGGGAGGAGGGGACTGGACCTACCTGGACTGAGTCCACCAGGTTGATCTCAGTCTGTGGGGAAGGCTTTGCCCTGGAGAAGATTGGAATGGGAGGCGGGCTGGGGGGAAGGTGAGGGGGGCGGGAGGGGGGAGAACAAGGGAATCTGTGCCTGTATGTAGAACTTAATTGTATTGCAAAATAAAAATTAAAAAAAATAAAACAACAAAAAAAACATCTTGGCTTCAGATTTAAATAGAGATGGTAAATGTGTTGCTTAAGTGGCTCCACTGCATGGCATATACTTTAGTTCTGGTGTTGGGAAGAGTTCTGATTGCTCAGTATAAGTTACCTAAGTATCTACAGACTCATAGGAAGGAGTCACAGAGGCCACCGGATTATAATCAATCCAAGAGCAGACCACAGGGAGTTACCAGTAGCCAGGAAGTGCAACTCAAAAAGGCCATTTCAGGGGCTAGATTCATTCAACAGTAGAAGCAGTGAAAACATTTATTGGCAGTTTGGAAAGAATGGGAGCATCAAGAATGAAGTTTGAGATTCTGGCTTTTGACAGCCTTGATGCTGCTTAGAGGATCTGACGTTGTACTTTGCTGCTGATTATGTGTTAGCCCATGGGCAAGACAGCTATGGTTTTCTAAGAGGAAGTCACTCCTGATGGTTTGTTACATCACAGTGATGTTACATCCTGTTACTTTGTTACATCACAGTGATGATATGTCCTCAGAGTAATGTTATATTCTGAAGGTTTGTTACATCACAGTGATGTTACATCCTGCTAGTTTGTTACATCACAGTGATGTTATGTCCTCACAGTAATGTTATATTCTGATGGTTTGTTACATCACAGTAATGCTATGTCCTCACAGTGATGTTATGTTCTGATAGTTTGTTACATCACAGTGATGTTAGATCCTGCTAGTTTGTTACATCACAGTGATGCTATGTCCTCACAGTGATGTTATATCCTGATGGTTTGTTACATCACAGCTGCTCATTTGTATCCTACAAAAAGAGCAAGGAAAAGTACCAAGGGACAGTAGAACTACTAAACAGATTAATGCCAATAGAATGTATCTCTGAGGTATGTCTGAGTTGTAGGAATTAGGACTTGGTGAGTAGTACTCAACACTGAAGAAGAAAGTTCAGAGTATTATGATACAAGGCAGGGGAACTGATTAGTCCTAAATAAATGGTTCTTTAATTTGGCACTATTGACATCATTTGTCTTTCTCATGTTAAAGTTGTATTATTGAGGGGCTCCCCTATGCACTGCAGGAAGATTAATAATATCCCTCACCTTAATCTGCTAGATAATATTACTACTTCCCTTCCACTGTGACAAGAAAACATGACTATGAAATTGTTGGATGCTTTCCATTGTAAGGACAGACAGTCAAGAAGTAAAGTTAAATCACCTTTGGTCAAGATGCAAGCATATAAATATTTTTGACTAGATTTCTCATTTAAAAATTAGCTAAGACTTTTCAAAAATTATGTTAAAATAAAATCTGGCATTACTGAAATCTTGTAATTAACCCAAGTGTTCAAAAGTCAATGCTTGTCATAAATTCTTTTTTCTCTAATTCAGCTGAAAATACAGTGCAGGAAACTAATTCAGATGAAATTGAAAATAGAATTTTATGTCAAGGCAGCCTTCAAAACTTGAATGCCTGTATTCTAAGCCTTCTAATAATTTTGTTTTTTTCCCTTTGATTGAAAAAGGCACCTTCTTGTCTCCTTGACTGTTGAACTAAAGTAAACATGAACCTGAAAGATGGGAACAGATCAGACATCATGCCTTGAAGAGCTTTTCCTAGAAGTAATATTAAGGAGATATTTATGGGAATAGTCTAGTGTTCTTTATAATTATGGCCTTATAGACTTACAGCAGTCTTCCTGCTACATTCACAAAGCTCTGATACCTATCTCAAGGCAAACTGAAAGGTTGATTTCCTACTTAAAACTTCAATAAATAATAAGAATATACACCTGCTTTTTTCATGGGAGGTATCATAATGGTATTCATTAGGTACAGTGAGACACATGAGATAAAAGCTAATTGATTTCTTCCAAAATGTACACTGCTAAGAGCCTTAATCTGTATAATGGGTTGAATACCAGGGGAAAAAAGCATATCAATTAACTCTGTGGACCCTAATTCAAGATAACCTAAGCAGAAAATTCTGATCAAAACAACTATCACAATGTAAAATCCAAGAAGTTTCTAAATCCATAAGGCAGATAAGAAAATATCTGATTACAATATGTAGAAAATTGTTTTCCAAACAGCAAGGATTTGTGCCATTTGGGACAATTACTTTATTTTCTTCACATCTCTGACTGGTTGAAGGCTTCCTTAGAGTAGGGTAGGCACAGCCAAAAACAAAGGACATTTCCATTCTTGGCTTCCAGGCTCGAGCTATGGCACCCATTGAGCAAGCCACCAACATTTTTCAACTTCCCTGATTCTCTACTGTACAAACAATTTCTATTACTAGCATCTGGGAAGACTGGAACTCCCTTCAACTCTCTATCCGCGGAGTCACAGGTCCATATGCCTCTAAAGATGGCAACATGGGAATACTAGGACCCATGTCATCCTTGCTGTAGTAATTAGTGGAGTGGAGATGCTATCCCAGGAGAAGCAAGCTGAAAAGACTATGAATACTAATGCCAAAGCTTATGATTCATTCTGAGAGAAAAAGACAACTGTTTTGTAAACCTAGGAGCAAGTAAGACTTCACCACTGTTCTTATTTTAGAAAGCATAACAAAGAGGTTCTTTCAATACACCTGGGCAACATGCAGGGATTTTGCCTGGAAGAAAAATAGATTATAAATTCAGACAACTTCAAAGCAGCCCTTAAAGCAATGGTTATCAACCTGTGGGTCACAGCTCATTGAGTTGCATATCAGAAATCCTGCATATCAGATATTTATATTATAAATCAAAATAGTATCAAAATTACAGTTATGAAGTCACAATGAAATAATTTTATAATTGGGGGTCACCACAACATGAAGAACTGTATTGAAGGGTCGAAGCATTAGGAGGATTGAGAAGCACTACTCTAAGAGTTTATTTTGGGCAGTATCTAGAAACACTTAATCCTATGATTAGCCTTAAAAAGACTGATGTGTTTGGAGGCAAAAGTTAAGAGGAGGTCCATAATTCTATGAAAGCAACAAGCTAAACTGAACACAAATTGGAAGTTTAAGAGGAAGTACTAGGGAATGGAGTGACTATGAAGAGGTCTCCAGGGGTTGGAACAAGCCTCAAAGGACCCCAAAATTGTTATTATTTTTAACTGGACCAAACACCAAAGCAATTTATGCCATGATGCTTTGCTGAAAACCTGATATTAATCCATGCATAGACAATTAATGGAGACTAAAAGCTGAGTGTGATGTCATAAAAGCCAGGCAGCTAAGTAGAAAGCAGAGAGAGAGACAGAGAGAGAGAGAGAGAGAGAGAGAGAGAGAGAGAGACAGAGAGACAGACAGAGAGAGAGAGAGAGAGAGAGAGAGAGACAGACAGAGAGACAGAGAGAGAGAGAGACAGAGAGAGAGACACAGAGAGAGAGACAGAGAGAGAGAGAGACAGAGAGAGAGACAGAGAGAGAGAGAGAAAGAGAGAGAGAGCTTTCTAAAGCCACTACCAACTCAAGAGAGATGGTGCCCATGCCCACGAGCATACCCTTTTCAGAATGTCATCAGAGGCTGTACACTGTAATTGAAAGCATTTTCAGAATCTGTTACAAGGGAAGATGATGTAGCTCTGTAGAAGAGCATTTGTCTCACAAGCACAGGTCTCTGGGCTTCTTCAACTCTGAGCAATACACACACACACATACACAAACAGAGAGAGAGGCTTCCAGAAATGTTACTAAATAAACAGGTAGATAAAAAGATCACCACCGCCGGGCGTTGGTGGCGCACGCCTTTAATCCCAGCACTCGGGAGGCAGAGCCAGGAGGATCTCTGTGAGTTCGAGGCCAGCCTGGGCTACCAAGTGAGTTCCAGGAAAAGGCGCAAAGCTACACAGAGAAACCCTGTCTGGAAAACCAAAAAAAAAAAAGATCACCACCAATAAAACCAACACTCCAAAGGAAGGGTTAGCATCCATCTAGGCTTACTAAAATATACTTCTTAAAAAGCACAGTTTTTAGAAAATATTATTTTATAAGCAACATAAACATAGGAAAGTGACTCCTATATATAGAATTGAGAAACAGAAAGACAAAGAAAACTTTAAAAAGATAAAACTTGCCTTGATAGGCTTCCCAGTGCAGGCTAACCATCAGGAGGAGTGAGGCTTCAGGCAGTAAAGCCAAGTATTGTGTCAAACTCTTCTTAGAGAATAACCAAGTTACAGAAATTCTACAAAGTATGTAAAATCAGACAGTAAAATTTAAAAATACAAAGCCTGAGTTGAAAATTGAACATCTCACTAGGCTAAACGCTACACTTTAGCTGGCAGAAAAGAACATTGGCAAACTGAAAGACAGTTGGTTAGAGATTGTATAATCAGAAAAGAAAGCAGAAAAAGAAAAAAGAACAAAGAAAACTGAGGAGAGCCTCAGAAAGCTGTAAGAGACTTTATTAAACATGCTGACTATGTATAAAGAGAGTACCCAGAAGAGATTAGATAGAGCACGTTGCAATGGCTTGAAATTGTGACAGGAATTATGGTACATGCTTATAATCCCAGCATTAGGAGGCAGGGTGAAATTGTAAGACTAGAGTAAAAAACTAAGTATAAATAACTGAAGTAATAATGAACAATGGCTAAAAAGTTACTAATCTTGAGGAGTTATCCATATATCCAAGAAGCCAATTAAAGAAAAAAATCAATGTATAAGAAATAAGTTCAAGTGGATGAATTTCAAGAGAGCTACAAATAGAAGCATCATGCTGAACGTGAAAGACAGAAAAAAATGAATCTGAAAGAGGAAAATGACATATCTATGGAAATCTGATTTAGATTAATGGCCAACTATCCATAGAGACAATGAAGACCACAGCCAGTGTGATGACCGTCAAGTGCTGAAAGAGAAACCTTTTGGACCAAATATGCTACATATGATTTTTAAGTACGTGAAATGGAGACATTCTCAGGCGAACAGAGGTAGAACTCACTGATAGCATAGCTGACTGCCAAAAACAAACAAACAAACCAAAAAACCTCAAAAAGACTGAAGATTTTTCTTTGGGTTGAAGGCAACTAAATGTTGTAAAAGAAGTTTAAATGAAAACGGCAGGATTTAAGTAATGTTGTTATGTAATTTTGAGAGCTAGTTTCTCTTTCTAGATGATTTTCCTAAGATATTTTAAAAAGTGTTTGTGTAAAACATCATATGTAATTGTATTGTTGAGCTTTATCATGTAAATATATAATGTGTTTGAGATTAATAGCAAGAAAACAGTGGGAACAAAGCTTTACTGAAGTAACAAATTGAAATCAATAACTTGACATGCCAAATAATGAAATCAATATCACTTACTCAGTTATGTAATCAAATACAAATTTGATTTTTTTCTCACCATCTATGAGGTAGAAGATTACATAAGTATACTTACAAAGGTATACTATTGCTGTTAGGAAATATATAGATATTTTATATATAATAATAGAAAAACTAGGAAAGAAGTTAAGCATTGTATGGGGTAACCTTTTATTACCCCCTTTAATTATTTTAATACTGAATTATATTCTCACGAGTTATGCTGAATCTGACATATACTATTAATAGGAGGTATGCTGTACTCTCAGAGATGGAAATAAACTGAAGAGAAAATTGGGAAAAAATTGTGCAACTATCACCAGTAATAACCATGGAGTGGTACAATATTAACCAAAGTAGTTTGTAAAAAAGTCTCAAACACTATCAGATAAATATGGATGTTAATTATGAAAAATAGCTCAATCAATTGAGATTATTTAACAGTTGAAAATATACAACCACATACATACAACTGCTAACAGGGCGCCAGATCACATGAAGGAAAAAAGTGATATAAGTGAAGGAAGAGACAGTTAATGCCTTGTCCTGGTTAATGTCTGCCAACTTGAAACAAACCTAGAAATACCTGGTAAGAGAGAATCTCAACTGAGGAATTGCCTCCATCAGACTGGTTTGTTGGCAAGCCTGTGGGATATTTGCTTAACAGTTAGATTATGTAGGGATATGTAGGCCACTGTAGGCAGTACCATTCCTGGGCTGGAGGTTTGGGACTGTGTCAGGAAGGTAGCTAAACAAGTCAGCGGGCAGAATTCCTGTCTATTTCCACCACCTGCCTCAGTCCCTGCCTTGGCTTCCCTAGATGATAGACAGTAACTTGTAAGCTAAAAACTCTTAACCCAGCAATTCATTTTTGGTCATTGTCTCAATTGCTGAAACATAAAACAGACTTGAAAAGGAAGTGTTCAACAGTAGCAGTTGGGAATTGTGACAGTTTACTTGCAACTGTGGTAAAAATAAGTAATTATAGTACCATCAAGACAATAGGAGAGTTGACTACTACTTAAGTCAACTAGACCTAATCAACATCCACAGAACATTCTGCAAAGCACACAGGAAACTTTCTACAGTAGATGATACATACGCTATAACATGGCTCTATACATTTAAAATAAATCAAATTATTCAAAGTGTTTCTGACCTTCAAATCGACTTGGAAAATTCAAATATGTTCACCTCAAATAGCATAAAATAACACAAACAAAATTAAAAATTAAAAAATAATAAAGATATAGCATTTCATAATTAATTACAGTGAGCAGAAAACATGCGGCTCTTATAGTATTTAGTGATATTAGTGTTCAGACAGAAATTTATAGGTATAACTATCAATTATATCTTCAAAAAGAAATCTCTTCATACAATACTATACAGTCTCCCTAAAGAATCTAGAAAAAGATGCACATATTAAATATAAAATAAGTAGACAGAAGCAATAATGAAAATTTGAATAGAAATTAAAATATTAAAGAATAGGAATAAAAAGGGGGGTCTAGGAACTGGAAGGAGTTGGCAGATGGGAACCATGATCCGAATATATTGTATGAAAAAAATGTTCTTCAACGGAAATCATTTAAAGTATGTTTTTGAGCACATGAAGTAAAATTTCAAATAAAAATCAAAAGCAACATGAAAAAAAGAAACTATTAAGAAAATGCAAAGATTTCCTTTGAAGAGATCAAGAAATTTGTATAACTTTATGCTGAACAAAAAGGAAAGGGAAAATATGTTGAAATTAATAAAAACAGGAGTAAAGAAAGGGTCAATGCTAGTGGACTTTTATAGGTAAAAAGGAGAATAAGAGATTGAGTCCTTACCAACAAATTAAATATATTAGAACAAACAATGACTTCCTCAGTAAGACACAAACTATTGAAATGGAGCCACTGTAGGAAAAGAAAATCTGAATTTATAAAGAGATTCATATAACAGCTGAAAACAAAAATCCAGGACACAGATGGCTTTGCTGATGAATTCCATCAAATATTTAAATAAAGGTTGATAACAATATTCATTAACTGTTCAAAAAATAGAAGTAACACTCCCACATTTATTCTATAAGCTTAGTAATTATCTTTGCACAAAGAGGAGACAGACATCATAAGAGATAAAACACAGACTAATATTTTAAGAGTACAGCTGGAAAAAAGTTCAACAGAATACTACCCAAATAATTATAACATAACCAAAGTACAGTTAGTCAACATGACCAAATGTGATTTATTTCATGAAACCAAGGACAGCCTACACACCAAAACAATTAGTGTCATCAATTATACCAGTATAATAAATGTCAAAAACGACATGATAATTACAATACATGCAAAAAACTAACACAATTTCATAATAATATCATATAGAAAGAAATGTTCAACCTGATTTTTAAAAAGTTACTGAAAATCTCAGATAAGATTATTCTTAAAGGTGAAAGACTAATTCTTTACTCTAAGCAACGTCTACTTGTATAATGTCTATGCACATGGACAACTAGACCATAGAAATGTACAAGGAAACATACAATTTTGAATTTGGAATAACAACTACCTATGCTTACAAATGATATTATGATGAAGGTAGAAAAATGTAAAAAATCATTCAGAAACTCTTAGTGCTAATATATGACTCTTACAAGGATGTATTATATAGGATTTTTATATACATACTTATTATTTTTACATATTAACATTTAATAATCTGAATATGAACTCAATATAATTCAAATTAAAACAGACTCAAAACTAATAAAATAACAGAGTAAAATTAATAAACAAGTGAAAAGTATAGAAGTTATGGAAAGAAGTCAAATCCCACACTGAACACAGGTGCACCTATTTTCATAAAACAGATATTACTAGATATAAAGTTAGAGACTGTTCCTATTGCCGAAAGAGAAGGTGAATGTAATGCGTCACTCTGTACAATAGGCACATCAACTAAAGCAAAAATAAACAAGACACATTGGAGCTAAATGACATCACAGATCAATGTGCTTCACAGACATAAAATTGTACACGGAAGCACTGTAGAATACACATTCCTCTTGTTAGTCCATGGACATTTTCTCACTTTGAATGTACATCCCAACACAAGACCAATTTCAATGCATATAGCAAACATTGAGTTCTTGTATTCTATCTGACCAAAAGGGAATAAAGCAAAAAATCGACATCAAGATCAATCACAGAAACTTCACAAATTCATAGAGATTAAACTAAACCGAATTAAATAATGAAAGGGTCACTGAAGAAATCATGAGGGAAATTCAAAAAACTAGCATAGAATTGGGAAAAAAAAATGAAGACGCAATAGTGAAAGCAATTGTAAGTGGGAAGACCATTGCTCTAAGTGCCTACATTTAAAAAAATCAGAATGATCACAAAAAAAATGTAATGTAATTATGCAGCTTAGGGCCTTGAGAAAAAATTCACAAAAGAAACTAAAAAATATTATATATAAACAAGTAATTAAGCACCAGGACATAAATATAATGGAAAAGAAAATAATACAAAAAAATCAGTGAAATGAAATGTAAGTTTTCAAAATAGTTAACAGATTAATAAAACCTTAGGAAATCTCTAAAAGATAGAGAGTTAAAACACTATTATTCGTATTCTTGTATTACAGATGGAGACATTGTAAGAGATACTATGAAATAGAGAAAATTGCACACACATTAAAACCGTAACCCACTAAACTAGGAAATATAAAAGAAACATATGTGTTTCTAAGTTCATATACTCTAACAAAGTTAGACCAAACTGACATAAATACTTTAAACAGATCACAATCATTGAGACTGAAGAAGTAACACTCAAAGCAACAGCAACAATGAAATAAAAAAAAACAAAACAAAACAAAACAAAACAAAAAAAAAACCCACAAAGATCAAGACTCGGGACTCATTGGAGAATTCTTCCAGGATTTTAAAGAACTAATGCCAATTCTTCTTAAATTATTTCATAAAATCAAAAAGGAAATAATGCTTCTAAATTATTTTTTACCAAGCCAGTATTGTTTTGAAACATTCACATACATATAAAAATAAATAAACACATAACAGTTTAACATACAATAGCAACAGTATAGAAAATCCCAGACCAATATCTCAGATGAACACAGAAACAAAAATTGTCAATAAAATGCTTGCAACCTTGCAACCTGTGTCAAGTACAAAGAAAAATATCATCCATACTGATAAAGTTGGCTTCACTCCAGAGATGCAAGTGCTTTTCAACATGCATGACACAATAGATGTAATATACAACATAAATGGTCTCAAGAACTGAAATAAAATGATCAGATCAACAAATTAAAAAAAATGTTTGACAAAATTCAACATCCCTTCATGATAAAAGTTCTGAAGAAGCTAGATATGGACAAAGTATATTTCAACATAGTAACTATGTATGAAAAACCCACATCCTATAGCATGTGAAAAAGAGTAAAACTCAAAACATCTCCGCTAAGAACAGGAACAAGAAAAGGATAGTCATTCTTTCTATCTTTATTCAATATAAAGCTTGAATGCCAAAAGGGTCCCACAAATTCCCCCAAGCATCACAGGCTATTGTCAAGGTTATTGGCTATTCTCAACACCCTGATATCAAGACACCACATAATTATGTTATTGAAGGTAAAGAAACTGACCTGGTGAAGTGGTGTCTGACTAGAATCTCTACCCCTATTGATTGGAGGTCATGGTGCTGGAAAGTACTCTGCATGATACTGGAGGAAAAAATGTAGTCTTCAGTATAACCAAGCTACAAATCCTCTGACCAGCCTGCCAGGTATACTGGTGTGTGGCACAAAAGTTATAGGAGTAACCAATCTTCTGTTGGTTTGTTTATTTTGGATTTAAGGTCTGCTCCATGAGATAAAACCCATACCTGACACTGCCAAGAACCTGAGATTCGACAAGCCATGGGCCTAAGGGAAAACCAAATGTTATTGCTTGCTAAAAGACCATAGCAATAAAATGGACTCAAGGATATATTTCTATGCCAACCCTCATTAGAGAAGTTTCTTTCAGCATATGGTAATTAACACAGAGACTAGCAACTGGACAATATGCAGAGTGAGAAATTTTAGAGTGCTCAGTTCTACATCTTTATCAAAGCTCTACACTCAAGTCTCAGGGATTTACGTGGAAGAGAAGGCAGAAAGATTGTAAAATCCAGAGAACTCTAAGGAAACAGTATCTTCTAGATATAATGGGAATGATACACATAGGAACTCACAGAGACTAAATTACTATGCGCAAGGTCTGCACAGGTCCAAACCAAATAAAGTTCTAGCACTGAGAAGGAAAAGTAGACATAAAGCCCACCCATAATCAATAAGCTATTTGCAATCCTTGTCTTCCAGGAAAGGCAAATGAGTTTTTTTCCAAAGAGTCACTGGGTATATCAACCACTCTCCAAGACAGGCCCCAGAAGCAGTTGGACAACACAAAACTGACTCCATATGTTTATAAATTTGGGGCTTTCTGTTTGATTTTGTTTTGTTTTATTATTTCCTTTTGTCCTATTGGGGATTTCTTGTCTGTTTGTTTTGGTTTTGTTTTGTTTTAGAAAGAAAGAACATGAAGTTGGGTAGATAGAGAAGTGGGTAGGATCTGGAAGGAGTTGGGAGAAAACAAAGAATATGATCAAAATGTGTAATATTTTAAAAGGGCCAATGATCTGAGTAGGCATTAATGCAAAAGAACATTCACACACTACCATGCACGTAAAAGACACTCAATGTCATTATCTATTAGGAAATTCAAACCCAAATGACACAGATAAAACTTCACACCTACTAGGACAGCTAGCATAGAGAAAGGTCAAAGAATAAAGATGTGGGGAGTTAATTGACATCTTCACACTTTGCTGGTGATAAAGTATAGTCTCCTTGGAGAACAGTCCATACGTTTCCTGCCCCCTCCCCATAGGATAAACATAGAGAAGCAATATGACCCAGCTATTCCATTCCTCAGTAGAAGTATCAAAGTGGACTAAAAATATACAGCCACACAAAAACTATACACAGATATGCACAATGCACAAGAATCTCTCAGACATAAACTTGTAACAGCCCAAATGCCTGGCAACTGATGTAGTGGATGAATGGACAAAGAGAATGTGGTCTATTCATAAAATGGACCATTATTTATTAATACAAAGAAATCTAGGGGCTAGGAGATGGCTCAGCTGGTAAAGTGCTTTCTAGGCAAGCATGAGGACCTGAGTTTAATTCCGAGAATCCACGAGAAAATGGAGTATGTGGGGCTGGATAGATGGCTTGGTTGTTAAGAGCACATACTGCTTTTGTAGAAGACTTGAATTAGGCTCCCAGCAACCATGCTTGGCAGCTAAGAACAACTTGTAACTCCAGTTGCAGGGGTTCTCAGGCACTCTTTTGGATGTTACAGTTGTTCCACTCATGTACACACCCACTTCCTCCCTATATAAAGAGAGAGAAAAGAGAGAGACAGAGAACGACAGACAAAGACATAGGGAGAGACTGAGACAGATACAGAGAGGCAGACTGACAGTGAGACAACGAGAGCTTTACAAAAGTAAACAGGTGTGGTGGTCCACGTTTGCAGTTCCATTGCTGGCAATGTGAAAACTGGTGGCTATTTGGGGCTTGGTGTTCAGCTGGTCTAAACTGATCTATGAGTTCCAGGCCGATGATAGACTATCTCAGGAAACAAAGGGGATGGCCCAAAGAAAGACACTGGAGGTGGAACTCTGGTCTCTACACGCTTGTGCACTAACCCAAGTCGATACACAAAAGAAACTTAACATCAGTTTTATCTATATGAATCTTGAAAGTATTAACTCGGTATAAAAAGGATAGTCCCCTAAAGTGTTATAGAACATTCTTCCATTTATTCACTTGGACTAAAAAAGGCAAACCTATAGCCCAAATGTCCATTTGTGGCGACCTGGACTTGGGTGGAGGAAGTTTGGAGAAAAGGCAAGATAGGTGACAGTCAGCAACAGGATTTCTTTTGGAGATGTTAAAACACCCCCAAATTGACTGTGGCATGGTTACACCAATCTGTGAATGCACTAAACATAATCAAGTTTGTTTCATACTATATCAAAATGTATAATATGTGGGCAAATGTATGGTTTATGAATTACATTTCAATAAAATTGACGGAAAAGCTCCAAACAGTGAAAATATTTAAGACTTGCATATATATGGGAACACTTTATATATACAAATTTAAAAATATCTATGATGGGTAAATGTTCTGCTATGATTAATTGCAGTTTATTTGAAAATCATTAGCAATACCACCACAATTATGACAACTAAGTCACCTTGAGTGCTAGCCTGGTCCTCTTTTGAAATCTTCCTAAAATTTTTGTAGCAATACATTTAGTTAAAAAATATCATCATGACAATTTTCAACTGTAAAACAAACAAACAAACAAACAAACAAACAAACATTGAGGGAAAGAGAATTAACTTCCCCCAAGCCAGGAATAGTGACATACAGCTGGAGTCCTTGCATTGAGGAGACAGTGGCAAGGGGACCCAAAATCCTAGACCAGCTTGGCCTACTGCCTGTGATACTGTTTCAAAGAAGAAAATGGAATAAAATAAAATAAAATAACAAAGCTCTATTTCACAGAAAACAGACCCTGAAAGTGGGTTTGGCTTCTTATATAATTTCACCATTATTTATCATCCAGGAACTTGACCTTGGTATTTCTAGGGATGATGAATTTATTCTAATGCGTTTTTTCATGTTTTTTCTTCCTCTTAGATGCTTTGCATAACTATTTACATCAGCCTAAGAATTGCACTGTGAACCCATGGCTAGACCACTGTGCTTACTCTTATTTATTCCTTTAGGATGTGAGTTCCTAGAGAGCATGTACAGCATCTCAATTTCACTCTTCTCCCAATTCCAAGTCACTGTCATTGAACAGAGTATAAGAAATAAATTAAGCCTAAAAATTCCACACTGGATATCTCTGAGTTGTTGAAGCTTGTTTAAAATAAGCATCTCTATTTTTCTCTATTTCAAAAACTAGTTGAAGTAGATCAGCATCACTTTACCATTCATAGGCCTTGGCAACATGTGAACTTCTCTCTTTGGATCATTTTCATGGCAACAATCTCTGGGCTGCCATTAGTTGCAACTCTTCACTAGCTAGGACAGGTAGGAGTTAAATCACGCTAAAGAACCTAACAGCCTTTCAGATAGAACAGACTTGCTAGAAGACTTGCAGTTTCACCAGTTCTGAAATATTAACATTTTTTTTCCTAAAAGAAGCATCTTGGTAGAAATTAAAATTTCTGTTATAAAATTTTCCAAATAAGCATTATAGTCACAGTTGATTTCTCCCTCTGTTAGGATGTCCACATGCTTCATAGCCAGAGATACCATTTTTAAAAATATGTTTGAAACACTTCTCAGTCTTGGGATTAAATGATATTTTTTATGTAATTAAACAAGTCTTAATTTAAATTATGAAATAAACTGCCATTATGGCTTTTAGTCACTGTTCAAAATGTTTTATTGAAAACTAGAAATCGTTCTAGCCTGGCTATTTAAGGGTAAATTGTAGGGCTGAGGACACAGCTTGGGAGTAGAGCCAACAGTGCCTTAGCAAAAGAGATAGTTGGTGTTGATTCCCACCAATGAAAGAAATGAAGAATAAATAAATAAACTGAGTATTAGTGTCTGCAGTGCTATTCATGGAATTTGCATACATCTTGTGGCATCTCTTGTCTCAGATTATCTTTTTGAGAAGTTGATGCAAAATAACCTTGTAAAATAAAGATAACTCTCTGAGGGAAAGGTTAGATACTTTATTGTTTATCCCAAACAATAATAAAGATAATGCTTACCTCTGGGATATGTATGCTGACTAGCATTTCTTTAAGTGATTTGGGTTATTTAAGTCATAATACCTAGCATGTCGCAGTGTATCTACCCAAGCCCATTTCTATCACTCAGAACTTAGGGACCAATAAAAAACATTTCAAGCAGGAAGTTATGCATATGCCTGTAGTGCTGTTTGTAATAAAGACATGTGCAACCTAGAAGTTACATGTAGCTCCTGTATCTATACATGGATGGTAGGCTACTTTGTGATCAAATTAAGGTAAACTTTGAGACCTGTTGTGGTTCTTCTATTTTCTTTTAAAGATTTATTTTATACCTAATTATGTGTATAATTATGTATGAGAACATCCACGTGTAAATACAGTTCCTGTAGAGTCCAGAAAAAAAGCACTGTACTCCCCAGAGCTGGAGTTCTGGACATCTGTGTGTCACCTGATATGGCTGGAAATAAAACTCAAGTCTTCTGCAGGTTCAGTACATGCTCTTAACCACTGTACCATCTCTCCAAGCATATATACTGAATTCTAAATATATGGATTTTACAGAATTTGGACACTTTATGTAGCACACAAGTTGGTTTTTAAAATGTCACTGTCAAATCAACATGCCTAAGTACTATGATAATAATACTTAAAATTAAATGCATGTCCTGATCATGGATTTATTTTGCCACTTCATTTCTAAATCTTGGTGGTGTTCTACATTTTTTTTCTTTAAAACAAGTTGTTTCAAAATACAGAAAAAATGTAGTACAAATACACATTCTCTGATTTTATTGCAGAGAAAAAGAAGCACATAGAAAGTCCCAAATACAATATCAGCAATATAAATTCTGGAACAACCATTTTTTTGTGTGTGTGTCAAGTTATTTGGACACTATATGATTGTAAAAGCACAAGCTTTTTTTTTTTTTGATGGCTTAAAATCAACAACAACACAATTTTGTCATCAACTTAAGTCTTATTCCAGTCAACATTGTAGCCTTAATAAAAACATTAACCATGCCCTGGCGATATCAGGAACTTTTAATAAGTAAATTGGTTTGTGCTATAGTCTTGCACAGTTATGTATTTTCCATTTTGTTCATAATTCTAATATAGGTAGAATAAAGAAAAAGAGCAAGGACAATCCCTCCTTGTATTCTGTACAACTAGCAGAAAATGTCCACTATAATAAATGATAATTGAATAAATGAACTTTGCATGTTAAAAATGCCGACTGCTGCCATGTAATGCTATTCACCTACAAAAAAAAAAATGGCTTGGTTTTCACATTCAGATGGTGAGTCCACCTGATATCACTGGAGTAATTAGCACTGAGAAAGCTGTTTGAGAAAATGTACATGGGGAAAGTCTGGCCAATTCTGTTCAAGGTCACCTAGCTAATTTGAAACACTGGTTCAAGTCAAGTTTATCATATGTAATTCCTCAAGGTACCTGAACTACCTAATAAAACTTACTCTGCAAAAGTCAATGTTTATAAAATACCAAGTGTGCATAGGTTATACTTCCATAAGAACTGGGGACAAGACTGCCTAAAAGGGCTCAAGAGCTGAGGCTGACAGAAAGGCAGGCAGGCAACATAAACAAGTGAATTGCAAAAGCAAATGATTCCCACCATCTGCTTAGCTTGTTTCTGCTCTCACTTTGCCAGCAGCCTTTTGAGAAGACACGGAACCATGCTGCTGCCCTCCATCATATGCTCTCTCTCCTTTCCATCTGGGATGCCCTCTCTGAAGCGCAATGATATTACTTTGACTTTGCCCTTTGTTATGGAAATATACAAGGTAATGGGAGAGCATCAAAGAGCCTTCATGAGCTCACCAAAAAAAATGTTCAAGGCAATGTTCGCACCTGATGCTGACCCAGTCCCACTCTTTGGGTGACCAAATGAAAGCAGATACAAAACAGGGTTGCAAATGTAACAGGCCACGTAGAAACATGTTTAGTATTCAGTAAATATTTTTTAACCACTCAGTGTGTCAAGTTCTCTGCCAGGCTCTGTAGATAAGAGAGACAATGGGAGGGAGGGAAGATAACCATCCTCAATGTTAAGGCATGCCTATAGATTAGAGGGAAAGGGAAGATAAATAACCCATGGGATAATTATGAGTGGGGTACCTGTCATACTTAAAAAAAAAACTTTGAAGTTTAGATGTAGGAAAAAAAAAACCAGAGTGATGGGTATTTATGGTCCACTGAGTAGATGAAGACTTCAATTGAATGGTGGCAGTGAAGCTGTGCTCTGTGTGGTGAGAAGCAGAGTAAGAATTAATTTAAGGGAAGAGTAAGGAGGGGATAACTTGAACAAAGGCGCTGATAAAGAGAATGCTGAAACAATCTAGGGGAAGAAAGCAAATCTATGTTCCTCGAACAGAGGGAGGAGGGCAGGAGGAGAGGGGGATGCTCCCATCAGCCACACAGAGGTCAGGAACACCATGCCTAGGCAATGCTAAGATGCAGAACTGTGACTATAATCTACATACTCAATGAAGTCATTGGAGAATCCTAAGAAGGATAACAAAATGGGTCTTACCATCCAGAGAAGTACTCCAGCTACTGCACCCAGAGCAGATGGTGGGAGGAAGTACATTATAATGAAAATGGTATGTAATGTGACTGGGATTCTAAAGAACATTTGAGTAGTTATCAGTACAAACAAGGCATTTAAAACAAAAGACATACATGTTAGCATATAGCAGCCTGGGGCAATACCACTGCTAATGGTGTGACAAGATGACCAAGACTCAACAACAATGTTTCCTGATAGTCCTATCCTTCTGAGTCTCATGGGCTATACTGGCTCCTTGTTCTGACATGCTCAGATCTACATATTTATATGTCTTAGCAAATATTTGCCCATTTCCAAATCGAAAACATTAAATATACCCAGAAGATCATGGTAGTTGCTCAGAAGGCAGCCTCGGGGTCCTGATTATTCCCTGTCACTGTTTCTGATGCCATCATGCTCAGGTTGAATATGAGGGAAGGATATTGCAGGTCTCACACAGCCTGGGCAGAACAGAGCAGGGAATCGCCTTTAGTTCAGATAACAAGTGCAAGCTCTCCTTGTTCAATGAGACCGACCACAGCATTACAAATGGCACCAGTTTAAGTGGCTTGTAGGACAACGCAGGGGAAAAAAACGCAGATTTCTCAGAGCCTAGAAGAAGCACTGTGTATCAGCTCATTATTAAAAAGGAAGGGTATGTTTCACAAAATACGGCCTTGTGGGCGAAAGCTGTCTTTCTTTGTTCCTTGGAATGGCAGAGTGTAGCTTTACATCTCAGGCCAATTATCCTCCAACAAGTTTCAGAAACTGACAAGACCTATAAAATGAGAGATGAAATGATGACAGCACCATACTGCAGTTTACTCTGTACCCAGCATTTGCATCTGATTTGGTGCCTCTCTAGTAGGGATGAAAAAAAATCTAACTATATGGACAAAAGATTTTTTAACACAGGAACAACATACTCAGCCACTAATTCGGACCATCTCATCCCTTTGCTGGACCCTCCTATCAATAGCCAACTTTCATTTTTTTCCTCCTAAAATATTAGGATTAGCCAGCAGCAAAACAGAACACCAGGCAATACTCAGTGTGCCTTCTTTCCAACCTGGGGATAAAGAATGTAACTTGGGTTTTCACTGAGAATGGCTGGCTGGAGCTTGACATGCAAAACAAACCATGGGGGGGGGGTGTGGAGTGATTTCATACAGGCTTGCTCTCACCAGAGAGGAGCTAGAATCAGAGCTAGAAATTAATCGCGCCTTTCCATCAACTAGGCACTGTGCTCCCATCAGGTTAACGCTTGTTCTGGCCCCAGAAGCCCCAGGAAACCCCGAGACACTCTCCTGCAGGCTCCTGTTGGCAGCACTCCCCACCAGGAAGACAATACAGGAAGTACCGTTCAAAAATCAAAAATGAGACTGAATAAAGGATATGAACATTTCCGATTATTTCTTTTCCCCCCAACACACATGGAATTCACTTAGAATATCCCCGTCATAAAAAGGGAGATGATCAGAGGGATGCAGACTAGAGACTGCTGAAAACGGATTTTCAGATACCTGGGAATGTTCTGCAGGAGAAAACATTGTGTCAAATGTGAATTAAATTTGAACAACAGCCTTTCAAGTGCAAATCCTTCAGAAGAGATGTCATTGATATGCAACCTCCGAAAACCTTTCAAAAGAAATAAAACGGATAAATGTGATAATTAAGATCTCTATTTATAGGAAAATGATCAGATTACGTTTGTTCAGAAATGTTTTTGTACCTGCAACATGGAGAGCAGAACTAGAAAGTGAGGATCGATTTTGAAATTTGCAGGTTGGAGGTGAAAATGGAATGATAGCTTGTCTGACAGAGGTGGGGATTTTCCTCTGCTATGCTAAGACCTATTATTATGCACCTATAATTGCCAAGGCCCCTTCTGACCTCTATCTGCTCTTCCCCATGCAGCCTGATTTTAGCCCTCCTGGCAACATCCTCCTCTTTTCATGCTAGGTGGTAGCTGCTCAGCTATCTGCAGCACTATTTGACTAGACAGTGGCGCTTAGGAGGCGATGACCTGATGCAAGAAGAAATGAGGTTTTAAACAAAATACTTTTTGTAGAAAGAACTCCATGCAGGAGAATTACTGGGATGATTTCAGGAGACAGTGAGGAAGGCAGGACTGGACTCTAACAGTGTGAGTGTGTCTGAATCTTCAACTGAATCAGAAGCAATGATGGGGGTTTTCTACTGTAGTTGGGGGGCTCACTGTTTAATATTGTCATGGTTGCATATAAGAAAGTCTGGTATCAGTCACTTGAGGGCCACAACTTGCCACAGGAAAGTTCTTAGGTGAGGGTAATCTTCAAGGTTAGAGGCATGCTCCATGATGCAATATCAAAAAATGGATAATCTCAAAGCTGGAGGCTGGTCTAAAGGATCCAAGTGGGGTATATCAGTGTGCAGTACAGCTGTACATACAACAGAATTTGAAGATATTCCTCATTCCTCATTCCTCAGCCTTTGCCCTCACCAATCTGACACACCACTAATAAATTACTCTTACTAAAAGGAACTTACCCAAGAAAAGAAAATATATAAGGCTGTTCTCTCAAGTTAGTGCCAGGGTGTCTTTGTGTCATATTCATTTAGACTATTATGCTAAAACTCAACTCCAAAGATAAACATCCTTTGAGTGATTAAGGAACTAAGATGGCGGGCTAGAGAAATTGTTGGTTGTCTGGGTATTCTGGGCAGAAGAGAAAGGCACCAGATATGTGAAAGAACATCATGTCATGATGGCAGAGAAGACACTGAGGACAGAAGAAACTCTAGCTACTACTTAGTCCTGCTCCGGACAAGCTTTGTACTTATCCAGATGTATTGGGAATACAATTAAAGTGCATCTTATCCTTCATAGAAGGCTGCTCAGCTACTTCCTTTCTAATAGAAGATATTTGAGCATTACACTTTCCAAACATCTATAGTAGGCATAGGAACATCTGAAAATTTGGAGGGTAAGGTGTACTATGAATGACAATGTAAATAGATGATATTCTGGGATTCTTGAGTTGACTTCTAATCTCCATCAACTACTGCTTGTGAAAATTCCTTTATTTCATTTTCTCTTTAGACTTATTTCCAACCATATACATATCATTTATATTTCTGCTTGCCCTCTTGGTTTCTTCGGACAATCAATATGCTAAAATATGAACAAATAACCTTACAGAACACCCAAGGCCTTTCTTTTGTCACCTGATGGGGCATGTCAACTTGGCTAATGGTTATTTTTCTGTCTGAATTTGTTAGTGAAGTAGCCAAACATTCAGAGGACCAGGACCGTTGTGCTCTTGTGAGACTTCTTTTAGCTGGTTCTTTACATTTTGGAAGTTCAGAGCATTTACAAAAACATCTGAACTCTTAGGATTTTATTTGAACCAAAATCCAAACTTTGAACCTTTTATGGTTTTGCACATCACAAGTGTATGTGTCTCCTGCCTTGATATTATTCCCTCTGGTCCCCTCCTGACTCTTTGTCCCTTGAATAAAACTGAACAGTTAGTTGGAGATCAAAACCCGATCCAAGGGTCACCTTAGATTGATGACCTTCTCTCTACAACAACCACTTTAATTAAAGAGCATGTCCATGAGCGACCACCTTTCTGTGGGCCCTTGGATGTATTCTCAAGACAGATTTTGCTGTCACACAGCTGTGGTGGCCCCTTGCTCTGAAAGAGTAGCAAGTCCCAGTAGATCATAGATCTTAACCCCATGACAGGCCAACCTATTTATGCTGGCTCCTAATAATGACTTATGTTTATAATGGCACTATTCATCCCAGAAGCCAGCTCACAGCACTCCCTTGACCACATGTGCTCTTTTGATTCAGGCATGTGTCTATATACATCCACATATCACAACTGTACAAAGGTCTTGACTGCTGTGACTTCAATCAGCCCTTTCTTCCTTTTGCTTAGCTTTGGGGCCTGATCCTGGGGATTAGGGAAGCCAGTGCACCCTTCTCTTTATCACTGGAGGGAAAGAAAATAGACAGAATTGAACAATTGGGAGTCCAGCTCCCTATTCACTTGCTTGCTTATTAGGATCTGTGTACATCAGCCGTGATGCAGCAAAGCAAGTTGAGAACTTGTGCAATACATATTTAATAGTGGGATTCTCCTCTCCTTTTATCTCCTCTCCTTCTCTCCTTCCATTTAATGAACCAATTATTCTGACAAGGAGGAGAATGCTCCTTCCCAGCTCCCTCTCACTTGGAGCCTTTATTCCCTGCCTCTGCAAAGTGCTGCCTAATTTGGCATAAGACCCTATTGTCGGTTATTTTTACATTCACCATGAATTGTGTAAAATTGTTTCAGCACTTTAGAAATTTTTCTTTTAAAGCACGAAACATTATTGTATCCCCTGTATGAATGACAGGTAAGATGGTAAGAAAATGTCCAAATGTGTATACACTCAATTGCATTCATTTTACTTAACAATATTTCAGTTTGTTTTCTAGATCAGATCAAACACAAAGGAAAAACACATAGACTACATATTAATGGGTTTCTACTTCCATAGAAATGCTTAAAATGAAGTAAATCTCATTGAAGACTTCTTAGCTATTCAATGTTGATAATGAAGCACAATGGAATCTTATTAATTTATGCACTAACTTTATTTATATAATGAAAATTGGGGCAGAATTGCTAGACATAACTATTTCAATAATAAAATGGAAACATTTTTCTGAAGTACTAATTCTATTTATCTTAAGACTTTTTCCCCTCTCAATGGGCAGATATCTTTATTACTGATCTATCTTGCATAGTGCAGGCTGGGTTAGCCTGAAATAGTTTTAAAGTGCTTGTCTTACATTATAAATAAACTTAACTGAGTGGTATTCGTGTAATATCTTCAAGTAGAAGGTGAGTTCACTTTTTCATCAGGAATGAGTGTCAGTGTTGTGAAAGATAAGTTACAAAGTCATCAACAAGAAACTGTGGCTATCCTTTAGGAGCTTCTGAATCAGAGGAGCACAGACTTCTGAAACTCACTAGTATCTTAATAAAGGCAAGAAGGAATCCAGTTTTAATTTTCTTTTTTTTTTCTTTTTTTTTTTTTTTTTTTTGGTTTTTTTGAGACAGGGTTTCTCTGTGTAGCTTTGCGCCTTTCCTGGAGCTCACTTGGTAGCCCAGGCTGGCTCGAACTCACAGAGATCCGCCTGGCTCTGCCTCCCGAGTGCTGGGATTAAAGGCGTGCGCCACCACCGCCCGGCCAGTTTTAATTTTCAAGTCTCAATATTCCTTCTTTTAGAAATACCTAGTTTTAAAGAATACTGGTTCTGCCATGTCAGTCTGTGTAATTAGGAAGGAGTTGACTACTTCTTTGAGGTAAAAGTCCTAGCCCATTTGGAGCCACAGAATGGCTTCAGATGAATAAATAGATAATTAGAGTGTTCCTGTGATTTGTTTTCCTGGGGACACTATTTTTTAAGACTAATGGAACATAAATATAAAAGTCTTGTATTAAAATACCATGGAGAAGGAGAGTTAAGTGTTGGAGAGAATTCTAGATATTATTACTTGAACATTGTGTTCCAACTGTAACTCTATTTAAGGGAGATAATATATGGAGATGTAAATGCCGGTAGGTATTAAAACCATATCAAACATGGAAGCATGTATGTGCTTTGTTAGATACAGCTTCATTTGGGACCCATGGAATGCAAACAAAACTTCCTTCCAAGTGCATGAGTCTAAAGGAAAGGTTGTAAAATGTTTCTAGAAGAGATTGCTGGTGAAGTGTTCATAAACTCATCAAAACATAAATGAAGATGTTTGCCATATTTTTGAATGGAGGTTAGAGCTTTAAAATAAACTCAAAAAGCCAGTTTTACCTTGAGATTCTATTCATACTGAAGATCACAGAAGCATTTTGTTGAACAAAATGTGTTCTGTTTTTCCTGCCCAAAGCTTGTTGGCTGAGTTCTTGGTAACAGAGTAACCTCATTTATAAGTAAGAATTGGAGCGGCACAGACTTTCTGAATTACTATTGTGGTTCCACCAGCCAGAACAGATAGCCAACCCAAGAAGGTAAAACTTTGTTCTGGAAAATAGTAGTGCCAATCAACTATATTTAAATGTCAAGATAATAAAATATGTTGTAAATTAATGCTTGGAGCAGGATATAGACTAAATGTCATTTTGTGACCCAGTCTATTCTATGATCCCACAAGTCCCTAAGGTTATCTTCATTTCCTAGTGACATTGATGTCTAATTTTACTACATAGGCACTTAGTTTTGAACTGATGTGGGCAATTTATGCTCCAAATTGAAATTACCTGCTGTTTTAACATTGCAGAAACATGTCCTGTCTGTTTTATTTTTTTTTTCCTCTTTTGAAATATATGGTGAGGAGTAAAATTGTCAGGTACAAGCTGCCTTCGAATGGAGCTCTCTTGTGTTCCACTGCATATCCTTGTGACCTCACCTTGCTCCTTGATGACCAGTTCTGAGCTTGCTCTGACTGACTTTCTACAGATGCAATGTAAAAAGGACTTTGCCTAAGCTCACATTGGTATTCTTTCTGCTGCTCTTCTGAAGGCTTCTCTGAATGCAAAGTATAGAGCTTGTGAAAATTGCCTGTGTTCATACATACAGAATCAGGAAAAGCATAGGAGGCAAACGCAGGTGGTCCAGTGCACCCTTTATCTCATCCCATGTAGATAATGATGAGAGGTATTTTATCTGGCTGCTCAAAAGGACACAGAGGAGGTTAAATTCCATCTCCATGGAGTTCTGTGACCAATTTGACTAACATCCTAGTATGCTATACTCCATTATTCTGAATTCCTTCAGTCTGTGCTCTCCTCTTCTGTTCTTCAAAGAAATGCCCTGCAAATGTGCTTTTGATCCACATAGTGCTTTGAGAGGCAGGGGCAACACACATTAGCATCTGCATTATTACTATTAGTTTTTCTCAGGAAGCATCTAATTGTCTTGATATGCTGATGCCCAAATTATAAATGACAACATTGGTATAATTTTTCAGCCCTGCTGTAATAAGACACTAATAACAAACTAGAGGTACGTGGGGGTGGGGTGTAATATGATTTTGAAGCACAACTTGAACAGAAAGTGCTGTAAGAATTATTTTCAAGACTGTGTCCTTTGTGAAATTTGACTTAAAAATCCTAGATTTAGCATTTTAATGTCATGGTAGGTTCTATAAAAAAGCAAGGAAACCGATGTCATTTACTGAATGCTGTAGAGCTCATAGATGATCATATTTTAAACATGACCTCGATTGTGATATTTCCTTGGTTTGTAACTCTGCATTAATACACACTAACTTAGCAGCCCTTGACAAGATGCTTAACTTCCCTGAGGATTTTTATGGAAAATTGTTAGAGAAAAACCTACTTTGCAGAGTTCTAGAGTATTCTAAATAAGAATATTTGGGGGTGGAGGGGTAGTGAAGCTGTGCCCAACGTGTAACAAATATGAAACAAATGACATGTATTTTCCAGACCAAAGGAAAAGGTTAAGTTTTGTCTAATGAAGAACAATAAAAAGCATTTTATAATATAGGATAAAAACTTAAAATTCAAGTAAAAGATTTCAGATAATTTTATCATGCAACATTACAGTGAAGCTAAGTAAGGTGAATTTGCATATTCTAAATGTCTGAAATTTTTTAATGCTTATAAGCATTTTACTGAATAGTTTTTTTTTCAAGAGGGATACAAATGCATCAGCTATTAGACAGCACAAAAATTGGTATCAATATTTAGCAAATAGAGATAAAATCAAAGCTAGGTGACATGTAAAGTTGTATAACTTTATATAGCAATTCCCAGAACTCTGGACCGATGGTTATAGACAAAGATTCAAAGGCCGCTCTGAAGTCTACATTTAATAACATGGGCTGCCTTCTGCAGGGCACTTAATTTCTCTAGGGTTCAATTTCCTACAGTTCAAATCTAGTTAAAACAAAAGGGATGGGCTTGATACTCTCTAAGGATCTTTCCAATTGGAAAATGTCACTATTCTACAATTTTAAGGATCCTTTCCTCAAGAAAGACCAAAGTTAAAAAAAAAAAAAGATTGTAAACTTTTCTTTGCACAGAAGTATGGTTATATAGCAAAAATCATTTGTCTCTGACCTTGATCTTAACATAAATAAAAGTTCCATCCCAGAAATCACAGAAAATCAGAGAGTTCAATTCACTATGATGCATGCTGTGTTTCTTTTGAAAAAGTCACATGGCATAGGATTTAGGTTTTCTGCAACCATAATGACATCAGGATCTACAGCAGAATTCCACTAATGAGGCTCCAGTGTTGATAGGGGAGGAAAGAAACCAGACAAGAATGATTTGTAATTAGCACATCAGTTATTTGTATATGAGTATGTGCTCCTTAAGTGCTTCAGAAGCTTAAAAATAAATGAATATTTCCCCTAATGCCTTGCTTTCTATTGTATAGTTTAATTTATGGTAACATTTGAGGACAAATACTGTTATTTACAGACAAGTTTTTCCTTCAAATATCTTTTAACCCTGCTTTTGTGGATATATAAATAAATGATAAGGAGAAACAATCTTAAAATATTCTATGGAGACATACATAACAGAATAAAATCAAGGAAGGATCATGTGCACCACAGAAATACCTAAAGGAAGGTCTACCTGTGGGGTGGTGGTGACACAAGCCTTTAATACTAGCACTAAATATACAGAGGCAGGCAGATTCTGTAAGTTTGATGCCAGTCTCTTGTCCAGAGTGAGTTCCAGGAAAGCCAAAGCTACACAGAGAAATCCGGTCTGCAAAACCAAGGTAGGGTCAGGGGGCGGGTAGTCCTACCTGTCCTCTCAAAAAAAACTTTCTAGTAAAATAAAAATATCTAAAATCTTTCAAGATGGTTTTCCCAATGCCAAAATGGCTTTTTGCTTCTCTAAATATATGTTTTATTCAACAGATTCATGCAATCTCCCATAAATTTCTAATTACTACCTGTCTGACTCTATTTATGGTCAGTTTGGAAAAGCTGGCAAGGCATTTAATAGAATAACAGTGGTAAGTGAACCATGGGACCATGGAGGGCACCTTGCCACCTACTGTTTGATTAAACAGATACATTAAACTCATGGAATGGTGGACTGAGAACTTCTCAAAGCTCACATCCAATCTCAGAAGAT
This sequence comes from Peromyscus eremicus, assembly GCF_949786415.1. Taxonomy (NCBI): domain Eukaryota; kingdom Metazoa; phylum Chordata; class Mammalia; order Rodentia; family Cricetidae; genus Peromyscus; species Peromyscus eremicus. The sequence continues at coordinate 21,716,748 of NC_081423.1, forward strand.
TATTTCCAGGAATACAGTGAGGACAAGAATTAATTAGAAATTACCTGACAATTTTGTTGATTGGGGAGTCATATTTTTATAATGTACTAATTAGTCTTTTATGTTATTTTTAGAAAGTTGAAGAAAATAGTAACATGAATTGTTAACATTTTTAGACAACTGATATGGTTTATTTTAAATAATTTCTTGATTTTACATGAAAATGTTTCTATCTGTTTAACTCAAATAACCAAATCTCCCTTTGATATGTCATTTATATATATTTCTAAACAATTGTGTTTCTTTTCTAAAAATTTTAACATATTCACTTCCCCCAGTCTCCTTCCATTTCCACTGTCTCTACTCTCCTATCCCTTCCCACCCAACTTTGTGATTTTTTTTTTCATTTAATTTATCCATCGAGTCTAGTTTGTAACAGACAGAGCTGTTTTTGGGAGTAGGGCCTGCCTGATGTGTGGTCAACCTTCCAATGACTGTCTTCAGTTAGCAGTAGGGTTTTATGCCTACCTTCCCACCTCTGTTACAGGTATTTTATTGACTGGAACATATATAGAGCAATATGAATTCATATGTGCATCTTCTCTGCTGTATTTGAAAAACACTGTTTTCTTGAGTTTATTGATCACCTTGGACTCCTACAATCTTTCCATCCCCTCTTCCACATGGTTTCGTGAGCCTTGGGCAGAGGGGTATGGTATGACTATCCCATGTTAGCAAGAGACTTTTTAAGGTGTATAAAATGGGTATTTATGATACTTGGAAAATAGACTTAAAGTCTTCTTCTTAAAGGTTTTAGTTTTGTTAATAAAAAAAATAAGAGAAAAATTTAAATATAAGCTCAAGAATAATTCTTTTGCGTTTAAAAAAAAAAAGAAAAAAAAAAAAAGAAAACCTCTGTAAATCTCAGCTATAGCTGGAGTTATCTCCAGTCCTGCCCGGGGCCCATAGCCACTCAGACTCAAATAAACACACAGACGCTCATATTATTTAAACTGTTTGGCCTAATGGCTCAGGCTTCTTGCTACCTAGTTCTTATATCTTAAATTAACCAATTTCTATTTATCTATAAGTTGCCACGTGGCTTGTGGCTTACCAGTACTTTACACTTTGCTTCTCATCGCAGAGGCGGCTGGCAATGTCTCCTGACTCAGCCTTCCATTCCCCAGAATTCTCTTCTCTGCTTGTTCCACCTATACTTCCTCCCTGGCTACTAGCCAATCAGCATTTTTTTTTTTTATTAACCAATCAGAGCAACATATTCACAGCATACAGAGAAATATCCACAGCACTCAGCAGCTGCCTAAAGGAGGGAGCTACAGAAGAGAAAACCCTACAGCATCTGAATCAAGCAGGCTTGACAGTCAGCTACTTGGCAGACAAATAGACACATAGTGTGGACAGAGAGAGTAAGGAAGCACACTCAGGTGGCTTTGGTCAGTATAAAAAGGAGATGGAGGAAGAGGGTCAGTGAAAAGGAGCAGGAGAGGAAGCTGGGCCTTTCTGAATCAGGACTTAGAATTTCAAGCCAACACTACAGACCCTCAGAGCAACTCCACAGAGGGTGGGAATTCTGGGAAGGAGAAGTGTATTATCTAATCAAACAGGCTAGTTATTTCTTTTATCTGTTTAGCATGTCTTAAGGTGAACTTGTCTTTATGAGAGTTGGTCCCTAGCTCAGGTTATTCACCAGGCCAACTTTACTCTTTAGAGACAAGACAATGGCATCCCATCCAGAAGAAAATTCCAATCATTTGGCTAGTTATTACTTAGATTTCCCTTAATGGGCTTTCAATGCCCCTGTAACACTGGTACAAAGATATTTGATATTACCTCTTTCAATCTCCATAAATGATCAAACAAGGCTGTTTCTGATGGGAACAGGGGATAAACATTGATGAAATAGAGGACTCTCATGTAACTGTTCTGGTAATGTCCTTGCTAGAGCCAGCAATGCCAGAAGACAGCTCTGGTTCCTGTTTATTGATTTCTCCTGAATGAACACCACTGCCTACAGGCGATATGTGAGTATATGACTGAAACCAAGAACAGAAACCTAGACATCTATGTGGCCCGGTCTATTGGACTGCCCAATGTGGTGATATTGTAGTCCCCCAAATATTGTGTACCCTATTAAACTTATCTGGGATCAGAGAACAGAACAGCCACTAGACAAGAGGTCAGAAAATGGTGGCACACACACACCTTTAATCCTAGTATTCCAAAGACATATCCATCCAGATCTCTGTGAGTTCAAAGCCGGACTGGAAACAGTCAGGCATGGTGACTCACGCCTTTAATCCCAAGTAGTGATGGCAGAAAGCAGAAAGATATATACGGCATGAAAACCAGGAACTAGGTCCTGGTTAAGCTTTTAGGCTTTTGAGCAGCCGTTCAGCTGAGATCCATTTGGATGAGGACACAGAAGCTTCCAGTTTGAGGAAACAGGATCAGCTGAGGAATTGGCAAGGTGAGATAGCTGTGGCTTGTTCTGCTTCTCTGATCTTTCAGCGTTCACCCCAATACCTGGCTCTGGGTTTGTTCTTATTAATAAGATCTTTTAAGATTCATGCTACAGAACACTGTCTGAATGGAAGACTGAGTGTTGGCAGTTTTACAGCCCAGTTCATCTCCTTCCCCACATCTTATCCTAGTTTCCATCCTAAGTGAAGTAACCAGTCTAACAGCTTGACTGTACCCCTTCTCTGGGAACCCTCCTTTTATACATTTTTTTGTTTTCTTTTCTCTTTCACCCTCTTAAGCTTTCATTTATGAACATATGAAAATTCCTCTCTAAAATTCATCCTCCATTTTCTGAGAATTCCCTTCTTAGACTTTTTGAGATAGGAAGCAGCTTTGAAGGTCATGGGATTTCAAGACCCTAGTTCCAAGAAAAGAGAAAGGCTCCACCCATTGTCCACAGAGATATCCTGATATTCCCATATTTTCAGTGTAATATCTTAAAATTCACAAGGAGCATTAATTTCATAAAGGAAATAATAATCTCAAAGTAATGGGTACTTCTTATGTAACACAAAAACATAGTTTGCAAATGTTGTCTCACACAATTTTTTAAATACAGGAATTGTACCTAAGCATTGCATTTTACTATGCCCATAGGAAAAATATGGTTGGGTTCAAACAATGAAAACATGTAAGAAACACAGTACAGAATGGATTCCATAATAGTAAAGAGTCTCTGTAAAATCCCTGTTTGACAAAACAGGGAGACTTCTGAACTAGCAGTGTTCCTGCAGATTCAACAGATGACCACGCTAACGAAAGTAGAAACAGAACAATCTAGAAAGTCAGTGGATCTCATTTGCCATGGTGCATCACTATGAGGAGAAAAGGGGATTTACAAATAGGCCTACATGCTTGGTGGCCATGTGAAAAATTTACTTTATGCAGTTTATGGATCAGTGCCCCAAGGGGAATGTACTTGTGTACTAAAGAAGGATAAATTAAATTCCCTGATGTCAAGGGGAAAGTATAACATTTTGATCAAATAATAGCATAAATATTCCTTTTAAATTTATTAAGGAAAGTAGACACAAGAAATTTGAGTGTAAAAATGGATAAGAAAAGGGATCAAGAAGGTACAATGCCCTGGATGCATTTAGCAGAATTGGTATGTAGTAGAGTTACCTTTATTTACCATTTATACTATTTAAATCAGGCAGTTAACAACAGCATCTTTGCCTTCACTATTCAACAAAACACAGGATATCATGCCCCTAAAGATCTAAAAGAATCTTATTTTATCTGGTCAATTGAGTTTTCTTTTGCTGTCTGGCAATGAGAGATTTTGACAGAATCTGACACTTCACACTCAAAGAAAATAAAAAAAAAATCATGCGAGAGAGTCAGAGACCATAGCTTATCTCCATGAGCCTATTGGTGTGAACCAGAAAAGCTACTTTGGATGGATCCTGCAGAACAGAACACAAATAATGTTTTTCTACATGCATTAGATGTGGATCTATTTTGAGATGGGGCTTCTGAAATGGCACAATCACCCAATGCATTTTTTCAAACACAGTCCACACAGGAAAGCATTACTTTAGAGTTAAGTTTGACTATTGACCTTAGTTATCCCCACAAATGATGGAGCCATGTGACAAGAGCCCAATGAAATGGATTCCACTGAAAATGAACTACACATCCAAGATCAAGTTCATGTGCTTTCTTTTGGCATTATGAATTTCAACTTATTGCTATGCCTCTTAGAATAAATTCACAGGAATTTAGAAAAAAATGAATTAATATGTTTTGGCTATGGGCATAACCTTATCATTAAAAGTAATATTTGAAAAATTCCAAGTTCAGGGACATTAGTGAATAATACTTCTATGGTGACTCCTCTTATAGGAAACTTGCTGGTACTTCCTCAAGACATTTTCTGTAATCTCTTAATAAACTCATCAGTTGGAAGAAATTTTTTTTGTTTTGTTTGTAATGTTTTGGGGGGTCTGTATGACATGCATGCATGTATTTTCATGCTGGTTATTGTCTATGTGTGCATGCCACTGCGGACATGTGTGGGTCAGAGGACAACCTCAGGTACTGATATTCTATTTCTATCTTGCTTTAGATAGCATCTCTTGTGTACTCCTGCACATGCCTGGCTTACACACTAAGAAGATTCTCGGAATCCTCATTTTATCACTAAGGAGCAGTAAGATTACAGAAATAGGCTACTGCCTCTGCCTCTTACATGGAATCTGAACATCCAAACTCTGGTCTTCACACTTGCATGGCAAGCATATTACCCACTGAGCCATTGCTACAGCCTACACAATGGTTTTAAGGTACTATTGTAAATGGCTCATTAATTGGATAATTTGAACAAACAAATACTGTGTGTTTAATTAGTTATAAGAGATTGTTTCTCATTGGAGGACCCATTAATTGCAGGCATTGAGGCTGCTATTGGGAAATGCCTACAAATAAGTAATGTCTATGCTATAGTAATTGGGCACATATTTCAGGTAGGGTACAATTAACAGCTATTATTTTAAAAAGTATGGATATAGTATCTATTTCTGAGGCAAAAGGACTACATTAGCATCTATGACCAACACTTGCTACCAATGGAAAATTCACTCCATCATTATCTTAAACAGATCATGAGGACCTTATTTCTTATTTGGAATGTTCTTCTCTTGGTAGTCATATCTCTCTACCTGTCTAGAGAGTGACATGAATCCTGAGGCAGACATCAACATAGCAATCTAAGAGTCTCCAAATACCCAATCTGTTTCCTACACTTCTGTTTCTCTGAGGCGACTTGTGGATTTGACCAGAGCACTTAACGTGCAGAGAGTCTTACTTATGTGAGGAAGTGTGAAAAATCTTACTTGTAGTTTAGCTTCTAATTATTTTAGCATGAGCTAATAACTTTGCCCAAAAATTCAGATGATTTAAATGTCTAGGTCTAAATACTAGTTCTGAAAAATGCTTCAAATGAAAGTTTCAGTTGTAACTGTGCAAGAACTTCTGCAAAGCACCAACCAAATACAATATGTAAATGCTCTGTTTAACTAACTGATGCTATTATACTCATTTCCATAGTGTTTTTCAATAAACCTGTAAATTACAGTTGGATGAGAATCTTCATCCTTACCTACGTTGACAATACTTCAAGCTGGCAAGGTCTCATCTGCTATTACTCTAGAGCAATGTGAATAATATGGGTAAACATCTTTTGTATATTTCCTAGCCATTTGTCACCACCTTATTCCTTACCTTCTTTCTTGTGTATCACCACTATTTGCTCCTCATTTTTTGGGGGGTACATTGTTGCTTTTCTTAACCTTGCTCAATCATTATCTCCTTGCATATTAGACAATTTCCTCAAACCTCTAGAAGCTCAGCATTCCCCTACAGAAGCCTAAACTATATGGGGATCTAGCGATTTTATTGCTGTTTGGAATACAGGAATGAATAGACCGACAAAGTTGAAGACACTGCCTGGCATATGGAAAAGCCAATGAACCATATTATTACATATTCTGACCATGATTAATTCCAGTTTATGAGGCATGTTAGCAGAGTGAAATCATACAAAAACTCTCACCTAGCAGTTTCATCGGATATCAAAAGCCACAAGAAGCCACTCTTGCTCACCAGGAGCACACTGGAGAATCAAAAAGATCACAGTCTACTAGAGCTCCTGAGCAAGCAGAAAGCACAATGGAACTTGGTTTAACAAAGAGAGAGAGAGAGAGAGAGAGAGAGAGAGAGAGAGAGAGAGAGAGAGAGAGAGAGAGAGAGAGAGAGAGAAATCCTTCTAAGAGAAAAGGAATTCTGATTTTCTTCTTGACAGAATACCAGAAAGGGCTAGGGTTTCAACAGATGTGGACAAAAGTAGCTGAATTTATCAAAACGTGAAAGTGTAAGTACATATTAGGGTAAAATTATCAATCTAAGTTACTGGGTGTGGGATTACCTGCATGGAATCTCAGCACTCAGGAGACAGTGGCAGAAGGATCAGAAGTTCAATGTCTTCCATGGCTGCAGAGCATGTTAGAGGCCAGCTTGAGGTACAAGATACCTTGTTTGGTGGGAGATCTATAAAATTCCACATTATATGGTAAAGAAGAGAAATTTAGAATCATATTCTACCTCTAGATTTTCACAAAATATTGTTGACAAAACTTGGAATGAGAAACCTTCTAAAGAAAAAAGGAACCAACATGTGATTTCCTCATATTTGATGGTGAAGCAGGGAGCTCAAAGAATACTGTGTATGTGGTAACTGTGGGCTACCATTGCAGGAAGGCAGACAAGTTGCAAATGCATTTTCCATCTGTCCATCTACCTATGAAACATGCCCAGACAACTTTATAAACTAGAATCTAGGAAACTTTAGGGTTGTTCTGAGCTTTTGTCCCTACATGGGTATGAAACAGCAGCCGTTTATAGTTATGGAACTAGATGTGAAACAGAAAAGGTAAAAGATATCCCTAAGACAGAAGCACATGGAAATTGTTGACATCTGCAAGCAAAACAAGATCTAGGGAGAAATTGCACAGGCAGTCTGGACATTTTGCTGTCTACTGAGCAAAAGCCATCAATACCAAGGAGAGGCAGATACTCCATCAGACAGATGCCATCAGAAGAAATATTTAAATTTGAACTAGAGAAACAAAAAAGCTAAGACTATGCCCAATACAGACTACACTGAATTAAATAGAAACAACCTCTATATTAATTGCCAGAAAGAAAAAAATATGACCTGAAAGCCATTTGCTTTTAGTCTTTGCTTATGTTTGACAATAAAATTACAATACATGTTAAGAGAGAAGACAATATGATCCATCAACTAAAGAGAAAATAGACTATAAAATCAGACACGGCACAGGATATATGTTAGAATATTTGGTGGGAATGCTGAAAATAATTGTGATAAATATGTTAGATACAGTAGTGGAAACACTATATAGAATGCATAAACAGATGTGAAATGCCAGTGAAGAGTTAGAAACAGTAAATAATACCTAAACGACAGTTCAAGAAAGGAAGGGGTAATGATAATGGAATAATTAAATTTCTTTGATGATGTGGGAATATAAGAAGACAAATAACCAAGGAAATGTAAAGACTAATCAACGGAAACAAGTAGATGAACAGAGTCCACCAGATCTGGATGACAATATCAAATGATACAGTTTTTGTGTAAATAGTATAATGGAAGAAAGAGGGAGAAAGTGGATGGAAGAAAAAGATACATTTCAATGATAATTCTGAAGTCATTCTTCAGATTGAAGAGGACCCACAAGATACATTTTCAAACCACAGAAACAGACAAATATGGGACCCTACATAAAACTGCTAAAGAGTAAACAGGAATCAGAAATAGTGAAAGCAACATGGTAAAGGAGGTTGATAAAAAATTAACAAGACAGCTAGCTGATTTCTCACTAGAAGCACAAAATTACACCTTGAAAAAACTGGACAAAGCGAACAGAGTATCTCACACTACTTAAAAATATACTTCAAATCTAAATTATGTAATTACTGATTTTTAAAGACATTTTAGATAGTCTATAAGATAATTTGTCTCCAGCAGTCCAATCCTGAAAGAAATTCTCCGAAAATATCAAAAACAAAACAAAAAAAACCTTGTTAGCCTGAAAGAATATAATGCTAAATAGAATCAAAATTGAGCAGACATGAAAAAGGATATCAGAAACTTAAAATTCATACAAATACAATGGATTATTACATATACAGAAAGGAGAAGTAGACACACAGGGGTTTTTAATTTTGAGGGTCTATGGTTTATTAAAATGTAATGCTAGGGTCATATGATATCACCAGGGTATGTATGTTTAAAATCTCTGGAAAACCAGTTACAAGAGGAGGGGCACCAAACAACAACACACTGTTGCTAGATCATGACGTGTTGGCAATGTGGTGAATGTTTGCACTTGTGGCTGAGACAACAATGATTGTATCCATATCTCTAGAGGAACTGATGTCCTAGCACAAGGATTCATGATTTTAAAATGGGATGTAGAGAAGTAGGTGAAAGAAATCTAAAAAGAAATAGAAGCATAGAGAGCAAGCAAGACAAGGAGAAATCAAGTTTCAAGATAGTCTAAATCTATGTAAACCAGTACTTACACTAACATCAGTGAACTAAAACTCTAGTCAAATAGCTCTGTCAGACTTGATGGAGAAAGCATTCCAAAATTTGTTTCACTTTTTTTCCTCAAGGAAATTCACCCCCACCCCTAACACATACAAAATACAAATACATATATATATATATATATATATATATAATGTGTGTATACCTGTATTTATATATATTTATGTAAGTATATATATATATATATATACACACACATATATATGTGTGTGTGTGTGTGTAAAATCTAGTGAGATTACATTAACAGTTGTGGATAAAGAGTATCACAAATAAGCATTTCAAACTATGAGTCCTAATGAAGACAACATGAAAATCCTAAAGTAAAACAAAATTCTAAACTAGATGTGTGCAATCTCAAAGCAACTTCCAAATACGTGAAAGGGACAGTGCCAGAATGAAAGGGTAACAGTGAGAAATATGCTAATGGTTTTAGCACTGTTTTCTTCATAACTGGTGAAAAGAGATGAAAAGTATGTCAGTGGGGATAAAGAGGACGGAATGCCACTATCAACCCACAAAAGCTCCAACTATCATCAACAGGGTGCACATCCTTCTCATTTGCCTGTGGAACATCAACAGACTGAAATGCAGAAACAGCTACCTACAAGCAGAAAGAACATGGACTATAGTAAAGGGGAGTTGGTAACATCATTAAACAAGAAATCCATAACATAGTTAAAATTAAAATACTCAGGAATAATTGGAAAATAAAACAATGTAACTATGAAATAATCCATAGGTCAAGGAAGAAACCGCAAATGATATTTTAAATAAAATGAAGCTGACTATGGCATATAGCTAAAATAGTTCTTAGAAAGGAATTTATGAAATAGGGAGAGCATAGAGAAAATCAACAATGGGGATCTCAGTTTTTTGGGTCCTTTTATGTCTAATAAAACTGGTAACAGAGAAAAAGGAGAAAGCACAAATTACCAGGATCAGAAATGAAAACAGGATCTCATCCAGGACTTACAGACGTCAAAAGGACAATTCATACCACGTGAATAAGCAGCCTAACAACATGTTAAATATGTCTAAATTCCAGCTTATTCACAACTGAAACAAGTAAAATTTGAAGTATTTTCCTATGCATTAAAATATATTTGGTTATTTAAAATATAATAAATTTACGATATAATTTATGAAACTTGAGTTTGACACCAAGGAAATTCAGAAGTTTTTTTTTTAAGATAAAAAATATCTTTCTGTTCTCTCACACTCAGTTGCATGATGGATAGTCCAGCTTTAACTCTTTCTGCGTCTAGCCTGGGACAGTGGAAGAATAGGAGAAAGAGAAGTAGATGTTTCTCATATGTGTAGGTGTCTCATGTGCAATGACATGAGGTTCACGTTAAGAGGTTAAGTGATCTCTAAAACACAATATTTTACTCTTTTAGTTCTTATTCGGATCCTTTGTTTATGCTGATACTTGTTTGGTTACTGGCAACAAGAATAAAGAAGAGACTTAACCTGATAATCCAGTGTAGATAATAACACACTTAGTAATGGAATATCTCATTTGGCTTATATGACAGCAATATATAAGCAATATAGAAGAATTACTTAATATACATGAGTAATGAGTAATTCACATGGAAAGAGGTAAAGAATAAAGTCTACATTAGGAAAATAAAAAAGCTAAGGACTGAATTACTGATTGACTAATTAATTATCCTTGCTCTCCATAGCATTGGGGAGGATCAACAAATGTGATGGCATTGTGCTATGCAACATAAGTCTCCTACAGTCAAGTCTCTTCATCTAGGCTGCATCTATGGGTTTTAATACTTTATAGTAATGAGTTCAGTAGCTTAAGTATTGGTAGATTGTGCTCTTGAAATACCCAATAATAAACAATACTTACAATGACAGCAAGATTTAAAGCTACTTGAATCAATAAGTTTAAAGTTTTCTTTGTTTCAGGAATTGATGCAGAAACAGGAAACAGAGACCCAACTATCTATATAGTCTTCCTGAGTTGCTCCTTGGGTAAATGGCATATGAGGACATTAACTGGGACATTTATAGATTAGTATCTCTGTTTGTTCACTTGTCTGAGTTTTCACACTTATTCATTTACCATCACAAGTATCTCTGGGCACAGGTATTTTCATTTTCTACTTACAGATTAAAAAACAACAACAACAACAACAGAACTCCAGCAGAGATAGGAATCTTCCTCAAAACAGCACTCTGGGTGTCTGAGACAAGAATCAAACTCACTCTGTTTGGCTCAGGTATAAGCAGACATAACCACTGTGTCATAGTAAGACAACTATTGCCGTATTTTAATTAAATATTTAATTAAACATTGGTAACACAAAAATGAAAGCAAATAAGTATAAAATAATAAAAATTACAACAAAACAAGCAATCAAAACAAAAGAAAACAAGCTGCAGATTTATAGAACAGTTTTCGTAAATCATCTATTATCCTAAAGATCACTGAGGATTTGAAGTGGTATACGTGGAGTCAAAGAGAAGAAAGATTTTAAATTGGCCGGTAGCTATTTGTGAGACTCAGAGGGGCAGAAGTCAAGATTCTGAATAGCTAAAAATTAGGCACATTTGCACGTATTTTACCTTCTCTTCATTATAATGTAACTTAGCCAACATTCAGATGATGGGATAGTGTACATTTCAGATGAAAAGTAAATAAAAATACACTTTTCCTAAAGAATAGGTGGTCATAGAACTGGCAAGATGTCTCAGCAGCTAAAGGTGTTTGCCACCAACCCTGACAACCTACGTCTGTCACCCAGAAGCTACATGGTAGAGGAAGAGAACAGACTCCTGGAAACTGACATCTGATTTCCACAAATATGACATGGCATATGCATATACCTCCCACCACAAACAATCAATAAATTAAATAAACATTCAGAAAATTAAACAGAGTAGATGGCTAGAAAGGTGTAATTTCTTCAATTGTTTACTTTTCTGTGTTATCAATTTGTGGGTTTTTTGTTTGGTTGGTTTTGGTTTTTTGATTTTTTTAATTGTTTTAGAGTGGCCCACCTTTATTTTAAATTAAAACGTAACACAATAGACTAGATTATTATTTTTATTAATATGCATAGAAAATTACTGAAATGGTGACTATTTGTTGTCTCCCGCAATGGCACTTATAGGTACAAATATGCAGAGATGTCTAGACATGTCAGATGCTTAATTGAAAAGACTCTTCCACGGCAGTTTGATCCTCAGTTTCCTCATCTGGCTGAATATTCTGAATATTCTTGTATTCTCTTGGTAAATTTCTATATTACCAGATGTAGATACCTCACTCCTATTATTGCTCCTTGCTGAATCTTGAGAAATCTTCAAAGTTTTGCATGACAGAAGAAACATCATATTCATCCCGTTACTTCTTACAAGATTTGGAATGTCTCTGTCTTGTGCAGTAGAATTTAATCTTTTTTGAACAGCACCAGCAGCTACTCCAAAACTTCCTCATGATTTCTTCAAGATCTAAGGCCCATTCTGGACATGCTCTTTCTCTTCTAGTCACACTTCCATGACATAGGGGACAATGTATTCCACTTTTTCTCATTGCAGTCAGGAAACATTTTCTACAGGAAACGTGCTGACAGGCTGTGGTCCTCCATGGTGTCTTGAGTGCCTCTTGACAGACACAGCAGTGAAATCATCATCCATGTAGGACATGGTCACCAAGAGCTCCTCAGATATGGTGAGGGGTTGGTGGGAAAGGTGGTGGCATCCACAGGGGCCCATGTGGCAGTGGAGACCCTGAACCTGACTCCCTGAGAGAGTTTGATTTTTGTTTAATGGGTCTTTCTTCTGTGACTCATTAATTAGCATTATAGGAGACCAAATCAATTAGAATTTCCAACTAATAAGTTTCTGGGCTCACATATATTCACATGTTGGGGTCCAAAGAAATACATATAGCTGTGGTTGTATAGTGGAAGATTTTATTTTCCGTAATGTGCCTCCTTTAAAATGGAGTGTCTATCACTTGCAGGATACATCACTTCCACTCACCAATGGTTAAGTAGGATAACTGGAAACCCCAACATTATTTATGGAAAGTACCTAACTTCTCCCGAAGATTCGTATCATCATCGTATATTTTCTATGAGTCTGAACTGCATATGTGATAGGAGAGTTACTGTCATTTAGTAAGAATAATCTTTCCAGACAGTGGTTCTCTAGATCATAGAGACACCTGAACCTGTGTCCGGACTCAGGCCTAAAACAGCTTCTATTTTATAAAGCTGGAACTGATAAATCGTCCTGAAATGGGCCTGTACGCTCTGAGGTCTGGACCACTGGTTGTGAATTTACAGGGTGAGGGATGGATTCCTTTAAGACTAGAACGCAACCTTGGGCTTCTTGACATCAATCAGAACACTTGTAAGGATGCTTCATCACTTCAGACAGACACCAAATTTTGCATACAATTTCACATGCTTTGGGGAACTCTATTGCTGTGGGATGTTCTGTATGTCAAATATGTTGCTCTGATTGGTTAGTAAATAAAACACTGATTGGCCAGTAGCCAGGCAGGAAGGATAGGCAGGACAAGCAGAGAAGAGAATTCTGGGAAGTGGAAGGCTGAGGAGGAGACACTGCCAGCCACCACCATGACAAGCAGCATGTGAAGATGTCAGTAAGCCATGAGCCACATGGCAAGGTATAGATTTATGGAAATAGATTAATTTAATCTATAAGAACAGTTAGCAAGAAGCCTGCCATGGCCATACAGTTTATAAACAATATAAGTCTCTGTGTTTACTTGGTTGGGTCTGAGCAGCTGTGGGACTGGTGGGTGATAGAGATTTGTCCTGACTGTGGACCAGGCAGGAAAACTCTAGCTACAAATGGCACCCAACGTGGGGCAAGAGTTTCCACCTAAAACCTGAAAAAAAAGATTCTAAAACAACGGAGCTAAAAACAGTTCCTAGTTGTCTCTTTCAAGTTAGCGGCAGCCTGTGTGTTTGAGCTACTATGTACTATGGCGGGTTCCTGGCATGTGCGCTCCACCTGCAGTATGGCAGGAATGAGGTCTCTGCAAGTGGCACATTAAGCTGCGTGGTGGATTTAGCCTTTGCTAGTACAAAACAAAAAGAGGTTTCTGGGCTACACGCTGCTTTGATAGAAGCATAGACCCACTATTTCTGAGAGTTGATCGCTCCCAGAGCTGGCGGAAAACATACCACCGCCATGTTGGGAAACTGAAATGGGAGGAGCCAGCCGCCACAGCACCATTTCAGGCTTAGAAGGCTGCAGTTTAAAGCAATAGCTTCACAATAAGATTAATTCAGATAAAATAGTTTACAATGTATGAAAAAAATGTACGTAGGCTTAAAAGAGAGAAAAAAAGGAAAATATACAGTTATATAAACAAATAGTTTTTAAAAATAATGTTTAAAGAAACATTAAAAGTAATAAGTCACATAAAGATGGCTATCACACAGAGAATCTAGATTATGTTGTCTTTGATATTCGTAACTGAAGAAAAAGATTTGATTGTAAAAGCTATTGAGTTATGCCAAAATGTACATTTTAAAGGTACCTTGACTTCAAAATTTGGATATAAGGATATGTTGCTTTGGAAAAGAGTCTCTGCTTTTGTTTCCACAGAAAGCCAGAGGCTGTGGATTTGTTCCAGATTAAGATACATCAGGTTTGACCAGCCAAGACCCCCTGAAAGGTCTTCAATGACACCATGGCCCAGATGATCCAACATCCAGAATGGTTTCAAGGCAACTGGCTCAGACAATACAGCCTCACAGACTACTCCATAATCCTAAAATTTTCTTTGTGTCCCCATAAGATACAGCGCCCCCCTCCAGCAGGAAGTAGTAAGAGAAGCTATGCCCAAATTCCCAAATTATATGTAATTTTACTAGGTTAAGGTTAAAACCTTCCTTTTTGAAAAAAAGAAAAGGGGAAGTACTGTGGGATGTTCTGTATGTCAAATATGTAGCTCTGATTGGTTAGTAAATAAAACACTGATTGGCCAGTAGCCAGGCAGGAAGGATAGGTGGGACAAGCAAAGAGAATTCCAGGAAGTTGAAGGCTGAGGAGGAGACCCTGCAGCCACCACCATGACAAGCAGCATGTGAAGACGCCGGTAAGCCATGAGCCATGTGGCAAGGTATAGATTTATGGAAATGGATTAATTTAAGCTATAAGAACAGTTAGCAAGAAGCCTGCCATGGCCATACAGTTTGTAACCAATATAAGCCTCTATGTTTACTTGGTTGGGTCTGAGCAGCTGTGGGGCTGGCGAGTGATAGAGATTTGTCCTGACTATGGGCCAGGCAGGAAAACTCTAGCTATACTCTATGGTGCCCCAAAGACTGTTTCTATAGACCTTAAGCTAAAAGCTCTAGGAACATGATATTATAAGGAATTCACCACAAACAATTTTCAGGGATTTTCTAAAAGTTAAGCATAGGACATAATTCCATTCAAATTACATTTTCTCTTTTTCATGTACCTGATTGAATACTTATTTTATTTTCATTTATTTAGTGATTACTTCAACAAATATTCATGATTTTATAGCACTTTTAAGTTTAATTTATTTTCTTATTTTCTGAGATGGTGCGTACACCCTATACTCCACAGTGTGTATGTGGAGGTCACTGGACAGCTTGGGAGAGAGCCAACTCAGAATTGCCAAGCTTGGCAGCAAGCTCTCTTTCTCTCTGAGGCATTTGATCAGCCCAAATTCATAATTTAAAAAGGATCATTATGACTAAATTACTGAATTTAATTATCAATATTTGATAATTTTTAATATTTAACCATTTTTATTATCAAGAATTAATATTTATTTTCATGTTGCTATATTAACTTTCTGAAGTTGCTAAATTTTGCAGACTTTCTATTGCCACCAATACCATTTCATCTGCACCATTTTTAAATAAATATGCAGTTATTTCTAGCTTGAATTAATTGACTAAATAAGTGAGACTCCATCGTTACCATTCCTTAAACTGATTTCTCGAGGCATGGTTGGACTGAAACAACCATTGAATTGATTGAATATGTATTTGAAACATTTTAAAGTTATAATTTAGGAATTTAAAAAAAAATTCTGCAGACATTTCTGGATGTCAAGAGATTTAAAGGAAGCCTTCTAACTGGCAATTGGCTAAGTTTAAGTTAAAATCCCTTTCCTAAGCAAGGCCCTACCTTACTCCTTCCTATGGGACTTGATTTCATTAAAATCCAGAGCCAAAGGGCTTAGTCACTTTTTGTGTGCTGTTGTGACTTCTGTCTAAGCACTTTGAAGTAAAAATGAGTTGATTATACTATCATAATACAACTTCTTCAACTGGTGGCCTGACCTTAAAAAACAACTAATAGGTGTGATGAAAAGTATTAAAAATGAGTTTTTAAGATGGTCTTTGGGATGGAGGAGAGAGAAAGTTCTTTCCAAATTTGGGCTGTAATTTGTTGTGGTAATTTTACATATCAAGTGGCTTATTCTCATGGGTAACAGTGAGTGTCCATGTGTTTAAGAGTTTAGAGACATATGAAAAAAAAATGAAGTTAAACTGGAGTAAGATGGAGTGTGGTGTGGGTCAGGGTACACAGTTACAATGGGGAGCAGCTACTCCTCCAAGGTTTGAATCTAACAATGGAAATAATATACCTTATAATTAAGAAAAACTGGAAATTGTAACAAAACTGCCAACTCTATTCCTCTTTTCAGCATGACTCATTTGCCCCACTGTGCTAGTTTGTAAATGATTCCTGAACATACTCTTAACTTTTCAATACAATACTTTCTTTGTTTGTACATGAGGAGGAGGAGCTTGTCTTGCCTTTCAGAGATTATGAAATGAAAAATAATATAGAATAGGACATAATGAGACATCATTAAGATAGTGTCACAGTTTTTAAATTGTCAACTTAACATACCCACTCGTGCTATTTTATTTCCTTTTTCTTTTCTTTATTACTAAGAAATTTTCTATTCATTTTACATACAAACCACAGATGTCTCTCTCCTCCCCCCATCTTCCCCCTCCCCAACCTACCCTCCATTTCCACCTCCTCCAAGGCAAGTGGAATCAGCAGAACCTGGTATATTCAGTTGAGGCAGGTCCAAGCCCCTCCCCCATGCACCAAGGCTGCACAAAGTGTGCCACCATAGGTACTGGGCTCCAAAAAGCCCACTTATGCACCAGCGATGGATCCTGATTCCACTGGCAGGGGGCCCCCTAAACAGTTCAAGCTAAACAACTGTCTCGCCTAACCAGGGGGCCTAGTCCAGTCCCATGGGGGCTCCTCAGCTATTGGTCCACAGTTCATGAGTTCCCACTAGTTTGGCTGGCCATCTCTGTACATTTCCCCATCATGCTTTTGATGTCCCTTGTTCATAAACTCCCTCCTCTCTCTCATTGATTGAACTCCTGGAGCTTGGCCTGGCACCTGGCCAGGGATCTCTGCATCTGCTTCCACCAGTTACTGGATGAAGGCTCTATGATGACAGTTAGTGTATTCACCAATCTGATTACTGGAGTAGGCCAGTTCAGGCACCCTCTCAACTATTGCTAGTAGTCTAAGATGGAGTCATCCTTTTTTACTCTTGAATTATTTTAAATACTTTTTGAGAATTTCATAAAAGTATATAATATAATTTGAGAATACCCAACCTTCTGCTACTTTGAATTTTCCCCTTCCAACCTCATGCCTATTAACTCACTGAGGCCTATTGGTGTTGTCCACATGTGGGTGAATGTGAGGCTATCCCCTGGAGCATGGGCTACCTACATTCCCACCTCCAGAACCCATCACCTGTCAATGGATACTTACTTAGGGATGAACTTCATGTAGCCCAGTTGGTGCTGGAATAGTTACCAGCTTATCCAGATCTTATGCTGATGATTGTGGCTGTTTTGAGTTCCTGTGTGGAACAGCCCTGCCAATTCCAGAAGATACTCATCCATAGTGGTTATTTCTAACCCCTGACTCTTACAGACTTTCTGTGACCTGTTTCACAACTCACCCTGAACCTTGCGCGATAGGGTATAATACAGACATTCATTTAAGGGTAAGCGCGGCACTGACAATTATTCTCTGCACTTTGACTGCTCATGAGTCCCTGAATTACTGGCTATCTGCTGCAAGAAGAGTTTTTCTGCTGATGGCTGAGAGGTTTGTGCTATTTTTAAAGCTGAGACCAATTTTATATATACAATTCACCATTACAGTCCATAAAATTAAAAGGATCTAATGCAGCTCAGAAGGAAATAAAAAAACTTAGGAATTGCTCCTTGATCTTAAAGGTGGTGATGTTAATTTCATTAACATTTTTGTTTCCTTTTAAGATATATTTTCCAAAAGAGTCTAAGTATATGTTTTACTCTTAGATAAATACTTCAACAATAAAACCAAATAGAAATAAATTAAGTGAAACACTGTTTTCTATCAGATAAAAATACATGTAAGAGATAGATGATGACAGAGGATAGATAATATCGAGGTATGAATATGCCTCATTGCTAGAATACATTTTTAGCATGTGCAGAACTCTAGATATGATCTCCAATATAAAAATACATTTAAAATACTTTGACCATCAATGGCATACACTTGATTCTTCCAGAATTGTAAGAGTACATTGGCTGGAAATTAACTTTATGTAACTCAATCCCCAAATCACTAACATCAAAAATTATGAACATGAAATTCAGGCAAATGGAAGAGCCTTTGGGGAAGAATTCATCTTGGCATCAGTTTCAATGCAGAGACACTGGACGGCACTATGTCCAAGTCATGAGCCTTTTGGCAGTGGAGGTTTCACTAAAAAAAAATTGGCTTAAGAAAATAATTCTAGTTCTTTTCCATAGATCAAGTCATAAACCAACTAAAGTCTCAGATTATCCCACCCTCCTTTGGCAATGCTATTTAATGCTACACCTATTTAGTTAACCACACATTCTTAAGTCTTCTAGCCTCCTTGGAAACACTTAGGACAGTACATGAGCTGCCAGAATTAAACAGAACACCTGTTTTCAAACTCCCAGCCTCTTAAGATTTTCAACTAGCGTTTCAGAAATCCTCATGTATTTTGAATAAGCTCTAGGAGAGATGCCACTCAGCCACCACACTGATCTGATATTGGTAAAGTGCCATAGTCATCGAAGGCAGTATTTGTTGCAGGGGTTGGGGGTAGTTCAGCGGAGGGAGTACCAGAGCTAACTGCACGCTTTTTTGTTGTGCTGGCAAATTCTAACTGTTATACACATACTCAATAGTTTGCCAAAACCTTAGGAGGAACTCTACAAAATGGATGAGAGAATCTTGACTCACTCCCATTGATGGGTGCTGAAAGTCTAGGGATTGCCTGGACCTGCAGGAAAGGGTAAAAACAAAAATTGGACCACTTCCTCAAGAAAACATGGATTTTGGATGAACTCTGCAATGCTCTCACTGGTCACAAGCAAACACCAAAGTCCTTCCTAATTACTTTAAATCTGTTTGTCCTTATGATTGGGGCATCGTTAACCTTGAAAGTGGTTGAGATACTGATTCACTTAGTAATTTACTGTTAGAAATGTTTTGGGGTGGGTAATATGTAATCTTGTTATGGATAACATAGCTAATACCTAACATGGAGTAGCTGTAGACAAGCTTTAAACTTTCAACCCTTTGTTCTGGCTGTAAAATGTCAGTTGGACCCATTTTGGTGCTTTTTATTACTGCATCAAAAGCATGCTGTGAATTTGTTGCTGCCATAAATGCTTAATGTAAGAGCTCATTGTGCAATAAAGTGTCAGAACACTGTTTTTAAACACGTTTTTAAAGCAACATTTTACAGCTTACATTTTTTCCCACTGCGTACTATAAAAAGTACAGATTTTCAATGTCACATTCATAAGGAGTGCATAATCGTTCCTAGGAAAGCCAACTACAGTGAGAATTAAACAATTTCTCTCCAACCTTTTCATAAACCCTGCTTCCCCCTCCCCCATGCCACTTGGGATGAACATGATATAGTGAATGGGAGGAGCTGGGCTCTTGTATATAACATGCCACTTAAACTTGAAAGAAGAAATTGAGCATAAGGACGATTTGTTTTCTCAATGCTTGATCTCAGACTATTTTTCATGTCATAAATACCTTCATTACAAATTTTCCATCCATAGTCTGTAAAATATTTTTTAAGAGAAAGGATACTTCTCTTTCAACTTTTTTAGATTTGGGAATTTATTTTCCTATATAATTCCTAAGGTTGTGTCAATATGCCAATGTTAATTTTTTAATAAAGCAAAGAATTACCTTATTTCACTTGCTGGTCACTTGACTGTCAATAGAACCTTGACATTTTAAGAGTTTTTTTTCTGATAGTTTTGCGGAAATTTTTTTTCATACAATATATTCTGATCGTATTTTCTCCTCCCCCAACTCCTCCCAGATCCTCCTTAACCCCCCCCCCCCCACTCCCTGCCTTCTTTTTCTCTTGCTTTAGAAATAAAAAATGTAAGGGTCCCCCTAGCAGTAGGATCAGGGGCCATCCCTGGTGCATGAGCTGGCTTTTTGGAGCCCACTACCTATGGTGCGACACCTTGGACAGTCTTGAGACAGGGGAGGGACTTGGATGTGCCTCAACTGAATTTATCAGGCTCTGTTGACTCCCCATGGGAGGCCTTACCTTCTTGTTGGAGGGAATAGGGAGTGGGTTGGGCGGGGGAAGGCTGGAGGGGTGGGAGGAGGGAAGAGGGAGGTCTGTGATTGCTATGTAAAATGAATAAAAAATTTCTTAATAATGAAAAAAAGAGAAAAAAGACCCTTTGAGATTCTTTTCATCCTTATCTTTCTAATTATTTTCTTTACTGAATTAACTTGTGGTCAAAGACTTCTGGTAGTCACACTGAGATTCTAGTGAGCAGAATTTCCAACTGTGGTGTACACTAGTTCTTGTCTGTCACAAGCTTGTCATTCCTGAACTGCAAAGTATCCTTAACACAGACCAGGGTCTGTCTCTATCTATGATTGACAGAATGCTATGACTTTGGGTACAACACTGTTATCTGTATGTTTTAGGGCAAACATGGATGGAACCAAGCAATTATTCTTGTAATTAACCTTTCAGAATCTCTAAGACAGCCTCACATGCATCTACTGGCTAGTACATGAAAAACAGTCTTCTTCAGCACTGATTCTTGTCTTCACTGAAAACATTTATACACGATGATCAAGGCTTGTGCCACAGGTCTGTTTGTTCTGATCTTTATATACAAGGGTAAGCACAGACAGAGTAGGTGCTCAGTAAATGTCTGTTGAATATGCAAATAGTTGAATATGAATATATGAATTTAAAATTTATCTTCACAGTATTTCCTAAAATCTGTTCCAAGTAGTTTGGTTTAAGATTCTGAAGTTCTCACATACGTATTATCCTTGAAACAATTAGAGGCAAATTGGTCTTTAGGTCAAAACTAAAAATAATTCTTAAAATAGACTCTAGATTTGAATCCATAGAACTGATTCAAATTGAGAATTTTTGAAGATTTCACTTGACATGGATAGTCATCTTCTAATGCAAAAGAAGTCTCCATTTTTTTCTTAACTAAAAACATAAAATCAAGTTCTCATAAAACAGATACTTTTTTTAGAGTGCATTACACAACCAATTAACTTCTTTGTCTGCAAAACTAACTAAACTAATTTACAAAATATAACATATTGGCCTTCCCAAGAGATGGTGTCCTTTGAAGCTCCTGCCACTAAGAAAAACAACGTGAACTTTTGAGCTACCCTGGGTAAACATGCAAGTAAGACAGTGACTCATTCTTATTCAGAGAAAAGCATTTGATTTTTTTTTAAAGCCCAGTGAATGGTGCCAACAATAAAATGCCAGAGATTAAAAGAAAAAGCAGACATACAGGAGAAGCCTTAAAAAATGTTACTTTTGCATTCCAAACATTTTTATTTTCCTCTTTTGGCTACACACGGCTTGTATCTGTTTAATATGCATGAAGTTGGCAAAAATAAGCGTTTCCTCTCACAACAAGTGACGACCCAAGCATTTGGATCTGCAGCATTTCTGCATCGTCTAAGGTATGACAGCTTATCACTCATTTAATTTTTCAAAATGTTGTCTAACTATACAGGTTAACAGTTTAGTTCACTGTTCCTCTAGCCCCAATGATCATTGCCTGAAGATTTTTTTTTCATTATAATTGGTTAAAATTAATCACGCCAATGAATTGCATTTCCTTTGAAAATAAAAAGATGAGATTAAAATTATGTTCTATTAATCATCAGCTTTAGCCCTTACTTACTAGTTTTAATTTTTTTCCCACAATTTAAAATTGGCTGCAGGTTTACAATATGACATAAATCTTGCTTCAGGAATCAAATCCAAATTCCATTTGTTTCTCCTTACTGTATTCTAGGCTATAATTTTATTTCATTTGAGGAATGTGCTGAAATCCCTGAATTACTTTTATTTGAAGCATCTTCAAGTTGATTAGTTTTTCAACTCATGAAATTCTGGATAGGGAGTTAAGGTTGGAAAAGTGAACTGTGCAAAGAACATTAGCATCTAAGGATTGAGTTTCCAAAGCTTCCATTCTGAAGTACCATTTGGGTACTGACCTCTTCAGTTAGCGATGTGAGGATGGTTTGACACATGCTTTAAATGCCCATTCCCTGTTTAGTTATAAAGAAGAGAAATTATCACAGTCTGCATACCCATGTTGTTTGATGACTCAGGAGAACAAGAGAAAGATGAGTAGAAGGGTGCATGGGTGAACTGAAGGGAGTTACTCAGAGCCAAACTCCAGTAAGAACTAGGAAGTAGTCTTTATGTCACAATATTAATTATAGTCAACAGAACTCCTAACATCCCAAAGTGTCCTGTAAGAAGTCCTGCTAGCTTATTCCATTATGTGCCATTAATAAAAAGCAGGAAAAAAAATACCTCATGAAAATTACTTAGATGAAATCTATTTAAACTGCTTGGTTTTGAAAGAGCTCCTTCACTAGCACCACCAGATCAAACTGTAATCAGTCACTGTCTTCACATCAAGACTGGATGGTTTATCTTATCTTCTGGGACATCAGGAGTCTGAGAGATAAAAGCAGATGCCAGATTCAGCTAGTGTAAGTAAGACTTTACGTTCCAGGAATAAAGTGGCTTGCACAGTCTGAATTTGTTCTCTGCATCTCCTTTCCTGGCCCCACATGTATCTGTGAAAACAAATCCCTTCTGCTCAGCTCACCAGGGCTGTGCTTCCTGACTCTAGAACCACAAACAAAAGACCATTAGGACCTTAACATTACCCAAAGCTGGATTTAGATAATATTTCAAGTGATCACAGAACATCCCTATTTCTTTTCTATCTTTTGGGATTAGTAAATTACAAGGTTTTTCTTACATCAATAAGGGCTGCTTTCTTTTCCTTCCCTAGCATTTGATGGGTTTTTGTTGGTTGGTTGCTGTTTGTTTTTAACAAAAACTTTACTAAAACCCTAAGCATATTCAAAAGAATAAGTTTAATCTTTGTAATTTGATCTTTCAGGTCTCTATGCTTTCAAGAAGGAAACCCAATCAATACATCATAGTTGGCATATGTGAAATTACAGCTTATTTGTTTACTCACTTTTTCACTAATTTAACAGAAATTATGAAGCAAATAGGCATTGATCCGAATTCCCAAAGTCATGATAGTGAGCAGAACATAGAAGCCAAGACAAGGAATAACTAAACACAAATTCATTACATATCAAGTGGACAAAGAAAAATAAAAGCAGTGGTTAGGTGATACAGAGCGATCCTATTGCAGAGAGTATGGAGAAGGATTCAGAAATTTCAATCAAATCTTAAGGAAGGCTACAATACTATTCAGGGGTTAAAATTTGCCTGAAAGATAAATAATAAAAGATAATATACTCTCATCTACATTAGAGGGTCACAATTCTAAATATAAAGTATCCATTTCTGAGTACACAGATGTTTAATTTTAGGCCTCTGATATGGGAGAAATAGTTATAAATGGACTTATTTTTGTTATAGCTATATAAAAGTAAATGTTGAAAACCCTCTAAACTGTCAACATAGAAACAGTTAAATGAATTATGAGTCACCCTAGCCTCTTCAAACCTACAGAGCACTTAGAAAAGTAGTGCATCTATATGTACTAACATAGAAAGATCTCCAACGATGAGTAATGCAAAGATACATCATTTATAAATGTCCACACACTGATTTTATTCATAGTAGACCAATAAACTCAACACAATCTCTTCTTATTCTCTCTTTATATTTTTGGGAAAATTCTGGGTATTTACAAAAAATGATTAAAAGTTATCACTTTGGTAGACAGGACTAAATTAGAGGAGCAAAGGAAGAATTTAAATTTTTGGTATGATTTTTTTTCATATTTCAAGTATCCAGTGAAAAGCCATACAACCATGTTCTTTTCTTTCATATATTAATTTTCATTAGAAATAAAGATGAGGCAAAAAACCACTGTTAACAATTATGTAACTTTGTACTAGATTGATTATGACTAATGTGTCTGTTGTTAATAACATATTTAGCAAAACATGTTTGGCAATTAAACCATCACAAGATCCTGGGAATGGCTATAGAACCATGAATACAGAGCATCTTGAGAACTTTGAAGTCAATGACCAAATACAAAGACAGTATCATTGACAACCTAAGAGAGGACCCTGCGATGGCTCTTTGTGTGAGGACACTGGCCACAAAGCCATGGCATCCTGAGTACCATCCCTATGAACTACACTGTAGGAAAGAAGTATCTCCTCCAAGTTGTCCTCTGAGCTTTAGTGTCACCCTAAATAAATAAACAAACAAACAAACAAACAAATAAATAAATAAATGTCAATTTGAAGAGATAGGTTTTTTGCATTCATTATCAATTTTTTTAAAATAGTGTAATAAAATTGACACATTTTATCTTTTGTCTATTATACTATTACCTACTGGCATTATTAACGACAGCTAATTCTATGCAAACGCAGTGGGGCAAAAAAAGTGGAGCCATGTTAGGGCAGTTAAATCACACACACACAAGCAGAAACTTGGTATGAGCCAAGTGGCTAGCATTCTTTGCTAAGAATAATAAGCAGAAATTTTAGCATGTTAATGAACACATGTAATAAATACATTTTAACACTGTCATAGTAGCAACTTTAATTTTTAAAGTTAATTTAAACATAAACCATATTCCTCTGGGCTCTTGTTTGATAACTAAACACTGATTGAATCCTTGAATTTTTGTAAAAGTTGGCCATCTTCTGCTTCACTACAAATATGCAATTGTTGGGTTTAGCTTGTTTTTAACCTTGCTTTACCTGGATGAATTAACACATGCCCTGTATAAGGTTGAAAAGGTGCTTATTCTTTCATTAAATGCGAATTTCTTATTGGGGATGTGTGTCCCAGTACCACTTCACAGTGAACAAAATAACTCAAGATGGTTTGGATTAAACATTATAGAAGGGAGAGTTGCTCAGAGAACACAAATGAGATGAATGATCAGAACCTTTATGAAGAAACGTATAAATACTTTCTCTCAAGCATTCTACCTTATTATTCTATTAGTACAGTGTGGCTTTGTTCAAATTTGATTGGGTCTCAGCCAATCGGCATTTTCCTGTTAGATATTCCAATGAGCTACAATTCTGTCAGCATTATAACAGTTTCTGATCCAGTTTTGCTGTTTAATATGCTAGTGTTTCAGTGCCATGCATCAAGAAGAGCTGGTGCCTAGTCCTCATGTGGATCCATTCCAGTGACTCACTAGAAGTCAACACACTGAGCAGGTGGCTCTGCTCCTGAGAGAAGACCCCTCCCTGCAGGGTCAGGATCAATTTGATATGGTTGTCTCTGATAACTGTAGCAGCTCTTTTTTTCCCCTTTGTGCTGACTGGGACTCTGATTATATGGTAGGACACAGTCCTAGCTTCCAAAACTCTCTTCAAAAGGAGCTTTGGTTAGTACTATGACTACTGGATTATGTTTAAGGGTATTTTTTGTGTGCATTTAAATACATCACATGCTGAAATGGAAGTATGTCTTTCTTTTTAAAGGAAGAAAGTCAGAGGATGGGACTTTCTCTGAAATACTATCTTGTGTTTTAACCTCTATGGCACATGACTATCTTGGCAAACCAATAGCTCTGAGCTTCTGTGTCATGGGATGCTCTAGATTCATAGCTTACCCTCATGAAGGACCAGGGTAAGAAACTTCTGTCAGCCTAGCTGATGCATGAATCCCCTTAAAATCTAATGAGGTCCTTCTATAGTTAACAAGCAAAGCTATTTGTGACATTTATGAGACAGTGTGAGTGCTCTGGGGGATTCCATTTCTTGGCTATAAGTTTTTTAAGAAGATATTTTAGGGAGGATAAGAATAAAATAAGACAGAGGAAATAGAGAAGGTGGGAGAAATAATACAAAATAATAAAAGTCATTCATATTCAAAGATGTAGCCTATTAAGTAGAGTCCTCCCCTAGCAAGCATGAGCACTGCTCTGGATTTTTCAGTACTACATGGGACTGGGTACAGTGCAAGATCCCTGTAATGTCAAGTGCTCGGAAGGTAGAAGCAAGATCCTCCTTGCCCCTGGCCTCCACAGTAAGGCGAAAGCCCGCATGGAATACATAAGATCTTGTCTTAAAATGAAACGCAGTGGTAACAGCAGTGAAGCGCATCTTTAGCTGCTATTGCTTTTCACTAGTATTGCTTCTCTTGCCTGTGTGCCAGCAGTGTCCTCTGGCCAAGAGGACATTCCTCTGAGACATTAACACACAGGTTTTCTCACCAATCATACTGACAGATAGAACTGACTATGACTTTTGTTGATTCCTCTACTGGGCAAGATTCACCAGGATCAATTCCTTGCCCATATTTACAACCAAACATCAAAGAGGAACCCTATCTTGTGACAGGAGGCATTGATGGTTTAATTTCCATGTTGTGTTTGTTCTTAACCATTTTTTAAAATGATACCCCTAACAATTACAAGTTAAGTTATAACATGTGGGTACTTGGGAAATATATCAGAAAAAGGGAACCAAAAATAGTGAGTACACCCACCCAAATGAAACTTTCCATAACTCTGTAAGCCAAACTATGTTCTCACGACACGTGTGCAACGTAAAGTATTTCCAGGGCCTAAAAGTCATGCTAACTCTTGTAGAAAACTTCCTGTCCTGGTTGAACTTAAACTATGTGCAAATAAAGTGGATTTACTCAACCAACTCACAAAAAGCAAAGCAGAAAACAGATCTGCTGTCATAGGTACATAATCTATACAGGCCAAGTGCCACAAACAAAGTGGCCAAAATTCAACTTTGCCTCTGCCAGTTGTCATATTGGAATGTCCAGGAAAACTCAATAATTTTTTCTTAGAGCAGTATTTCCCCGTGTTGACGAGGCCTTTTTAACATTAACTTAGAAAACACTTAAAGTCATTCTTCCCTCCCCCACACTATCAAAGATTCTATGGATACATTATATAGAAATAAATCCACTGGCTATTCAATATCCTGTCAGATGCCTGGATCTGGCATTTGTCAGGAAGGAGAGCTGATTGGCTGGAGTTCATTTCAATGCAATCAAAACCATAGCTGAGAAGTATGTGAGATAAATGTGTTTTTTTCCATTTTTGTTTAAAAGGAACTTATTATGTGGGCAGCTGCCTTTTGAATGATATTAATGCCAAAGTGAAGCTTTATATTACAAAGTAAAATGAGGCCAGATTTTAATACTCAGCTGAAAAGTATTGTCATGCAGCAGAAGTCATGACCTTTGACTCCTGCAAAAAAAAAAAACTGATTTATATAATAAAACGTAAAGAGATATCTTTTAAAAATGCGAACACATTCTTTCTTCCTTGTGAGGAAAATAAGGATGTCTAACTATATGCTCTAGTATATGCCCTGCAAGGGGTCATCCCAGTAAATGCTTACACTCTCTGTAAAGTTGTGTGTGAAAAAGCCAAATCCACTGGTGGAAAATGCATATTCCATCAAGACTCCTGGACCACGACCCAACTTAATTATTTAGTGGAGTGGAGAAAGTCAGGCAAATGCACACACTCTCTCACACACACACACACACACACACACACAAAAAAAAAAACAAGAACAGCACACATTATAGAATGGACTTCCTTCCTCAAGACATGAGACCCATACACGTGTTCCTTGTGTTAGAATGAGGAGTGGCACAGGGGAATTATTCTGATATCCAAGGAGAATTCTAATATTGTTTTAATATATACAGAAGTTAGCAAAAACTCTGCACAGGTGTCAGAGGAAAGCAGGATCAGAGGTCAGTGTGTCAGCCTTAACTCTGCACTGCTTTATCATTCTATCAAAATTTCATGTCTGACTACCGAATTGTATGTGAAATGGTCATGTTTGGTGAAGACAGGGCTACAACACAAGGCTGGGCCTGTTGCTGGCACTGTAATTCAGGAGGTCTTTGCACTGTGCAGTCATACACAGAAGTCTGTAGACATTTCTTTGTGTGGAACAGCCATAGTGCTCTTTAATAGCAGAGTACTGACATTGTAAAAGTGGTCTGAATGTAGGGGGATATAACCTGAGGAAGATAGAGAAGCGGCAAAGCTTTTTACTATTCCAAACTAGAATATATACTGACAAATATGGATTTTAAAAACATATTCAAGTCAATTCTTATATTCTCTTAAATATGCAATGCCATCCTCATGCATACGGTATCAAGAATCTTTGAATGAAAAGGAAATGGTAGAGAAAATCGGAGCTGCTTGAACTTTTGTTGCTTATCAAAGGATGGTAAGTACCAGTGCCTTTGAGACTGTACAGTGGAAAATGTTTATCCCTGGGTTTGGATTTGGTTTCCCTAAGACTAGCAACAATTGATGCCAAAATCTCCCCTCTCTGCATGCTCCGTACACAAGCCACGGAAGAAGCAGACACCAAAGAAGAAGTCCTGGCCCCTTCAGGGATGCATTAAAATGCGTTATGGATAAAGCCTTCATTATAAAACATTCAGGATAAAATGCCAGGAGCAGTACTATTGCCTTGACTTCCCAGTAGTTTATTGTTTATCTGATTTTACGGCTCTGTGTTCCTTGGATTTCTAAGCATTTTCACCCCTGGATGATCACCTCTCAAAACTACCATGAGGATCACACACATGTACGTTATGATCCTGTTCCTATGCTGTCATAGTGACCAGTGATGTAATATTATACAATTCAGAGTATTTGTAGCCAAATGAAGCCTGTAGAATATTTTTTTGCCAAATGTCTATTTTCTTAGTGCTGTTTAGAATCTTGGAAGAAAGAAATGTATATAAAAATAGAGAAAATGACTACTGAACCCATTTTTGACACATGGTCTATTAAACCATTTTGCTATTTTTGGCTTTGACTGAAATTTCTATCCTTATAAAGTATCCAATATTCATAAAGAGATATATTTATTAAATGAGAGAATGAATGGAAAACATTAGTACCTATTATCAATTTATTAAAGAGCTACATCGAAGGTTTTAAACCTATGGATTGTGACCCTTTTGGGGATCGATATTAGAAATCCTGCATATATTTACATGATTCATAATAGTAGCAAAATTGTAGTTATGAAGTAGCAGTGAAATAATTTTATGGTTGGGGGTCACCACAACATGAGAAACATGTATTAAAGGGTTGCAGCACTAGGAAGTTTGAGAACCACTGATCTATATGCTACTTGATTTTCTACTCATCTGGATGTCCTGGAATGATGTCGTAGGTATACAGAATTGGAGGTGTGTCTGTACGTGTGTACAAGGGGGTGTGTTTAATATGTGTGTGGCATTAATTTTGTGGATATGCTTGAGGAATGTATTTGTCTACCACTCTGAAATGATGAACCGCTAAGTTTTGTGGAGCAAAACTTATATTTCCATCTCCTATGTCCATCTTCAGAGCATGAAAAGTCTATAACTATACTCAGACAATCAAATACAGTTCTTTTATTTAGAAAGCACTTTATGACCTTTGAAAGCATAGAGTCTGATGTACAGAGTTTGACTCTCCTTTTTCCAAAAAGAAAAAACAGTTCTAGAATTAGATTTCTCTCATTCTCAAAGCTTTCCAAATTCAATTCTCATCTTTCTTTACACACATTCCAATGATAATTTTAATTGCAATATTTATGGATTAGATTACAGGATCCAGGTAATGTAAAACAATACATATGTAAGTATCTGAATTGAAGTAATAATTTATAAGTTCATAAGATAAAAATTCAACATGTGAAATTTAACTAAGCTAGTAGACTGAGAAGTTCTCTGAAAAAAAATAAATCAAGAAAATAATCCCATTTACAATTGTTGAAATAAAATAAAACAAGACCAACTTTAAACAAAATGGTGAAAGAGCTTCATACTGAAAATTATATAATATCAGTGAAAGAAACTGGGTCTGTGGAAAGAGTTATCACTCTAGCATCCCACCCATACACCCTATAACATTGTTCACTAAATAGAAGAGATAATACTAAATCCTTACAGAAATATAAAAGCCACCAATATCAAATACAAGTTTGACAAAAAAAAAAAAATAGAATGAGAGGTAGGTGATGGTGGTGCACGCCTTTAATCCTAGCGCTCAGGAGACAGAGGCACCTGAATCTCTCAGTTCAGGGCCAGCCTGGTGTACAAAGTGAGTTCCAGGACAGCCAAACAAAGCTACACAGAAACCCTTTCTGGAAAAAAATGAGAAAGAAGAAAAATGCTGAATAGTCAGACCAATTGACTTTAAAACATATTATAACTGTAGAAAAAAATACAAGCTATTAAAAATGGGTCAAGTATTTGAATACATATTTCTCTATGGAAGATGTAGAAATCACCAATAGGTGTATGAATAAATACTCAACCTCTATTTTCACCAGAAAAATCTACATTGAAACCACTGTGAGATACCATTACAGATGTGGTGGTGTCTATTAACAGTAAATTATAGATAACTGCAGGCAAGAATATGTCAGAAAGAGCACAAAGGCACAGTTGGAAGTATTGTACAGCTAAATGAGAAATAGTGTGTATTCCAGGAATCCCACTACACTACCGGGTGTCTATGGAAAGGAATAGATCTTGGTATTCCACAGATAGTTTCACTTTGATCTTCAGGTCACTTTATAGACAATAGCCAACTTAGAAGTGACCTAATGGTCCATGAATGAATGAATTTTGCATTTAAGAATAAAATAAATCTGCATGTTAAGAATAGAAAACTATCCAGTAGGTTTTTTTTTAAAAAAAAAAAAAAGAAAAGAAAAAAGTCTAACTCTTTAATTGAAAACATGTATGATGACAGAATTGTGCTAAGAGATATAAAACACTAGCAAAGAGAAAAAACTGTCTGACTCACTTATACATGGACTTTCAAACTGTCAAACTCATAGAAGTGGTGAGTAGAATGGTAGCTCTCAGTTGTTGGTGAGAGATTTGGAAAGGGAAAAAGGAGACATTAGTCAAAGACTAAAAAGTTACAGATAAAGGAGGGATAATTCTGATATCGTATTGTACAATTAGATAACTACTGTTAATAACATATTGTACATTTACAAAAATATCCAAAGCAAGGCTTTGCATGTTCTCTTTACAAAGAAATGATGTGTATGTGTGTGTGTGTGTGTGTGTGTGTGTGTGTGTGTGTGTGTGTGTGTGTGTGTGTGATTTGTCCATTTGAAGTAGAATCCAGGCTGGAGAGATTGCTCAGTGGATAAAGCACTTGCTGAGTAAGTCTGAAGACCTGAATTCAAATCTCCAACACCAGCATGATGCCAGGCATAGTGGCCATCACCTTTAATCCTAGTGCTCTGCCAATCACAGTGCTATTGAGGGAGATGGGGACAAAGACAGGGTATTACTGAATTTTCACAGGACAGCTGGCCTAGAATTTGCATTAGTAAACAAGAGACTACCTCAAACAAGGTGAAGGGATAGTACTGACACCTAAGTTCAGTCTCTGATCTCTATGGCATAGGCACATCTTCACTCATGATCATTAGTTCACACATGCATGTGTGCATGCATGCACTTGTGCAAAGACACACACACACACACACACACACACACACACACAATCAAATTTCCCAAATTTCTCAATCATCCTATGATGTTGATGATTTTCTTAAGTCTTCATACACATTCCCATTTCCAATAAGTGCAATTCAGGTGGCATGAATGTAAGGTCAATTATTTTCTCTGGTTAATAAGTTATCCAGGGGTTTCACTTGTCTTTTAAAATACCATCAATATAACCACTGTCACACAAAAGCTCTGCTATGGAAACCTTATTTAAAGATGACGAAGAGGGGACAGAATTTCATTCTAGCAGTAAAATATGACGTAAATTAAATACATAATATCAGCATTTCAATACGTGTTTGGATGTGTTTTGTAACCACCCCTTTTTCTTATCTCCCCTCTCCAAAAGCAGAGAACCTTTGCTATCATTTTATGAACTTGTATCACCCTGGCCAGCCCCAAACAGTCTTGCCAACTGCTCCATGTGACTCCTTAATACATCTTCAAAAAGAGTTTTCTCTCACTAAGAGGAATTCTCATGTAAGCTCGGAAGACAAATTTCCACAATCTAGGTGTCTATCTCACAGTTCCTCCTTGCCAGCTTTTGCTTTGCACTAATGAGGCAGCTACAAAACCCAGTTACTGACAATGGTCACCTTTCTTGTGTGCCTTGCTCTCTTCCTCTCTCTTACATTAGGACAAAGGGCAGGCCATGACACATCCATGTGAACAAAGTCAAGGGAGCAAGGCAGGGCAGCGACATGAGTCACCTCATCTAGTTCTCACAGCTGTGTGGATGCACCTGTGTAGGGGTGTTTTGTCCTAGTAACAGCTCAGGCACATAAAATAACTAAGTTCCACTAAGTTTTCCAAGTCTTAAAGAAAAAAAGCCAACAAAGAATATGGCTATGTTAGTGTAAGATAATTTGTAGCTAAGGACATAAGTACAGGAGGATCTCATCACTCTATTGTTTTTTCCAGAGAAGTTGCAGATTCATTTGCTTTCTTTAGGTGGGTGTTTTGGTGACTAGAATCTCATCAGGTCATTGATTCCCATAACTGTCTCTGAGTTGATAAATCTTAACTTGTGCTTGGACAACTACTGGCAAGGCTTTCTAGCTTTGATCTGGAGCCATGTGTCCCAGCCCTCCCTGCTTTCCTGGAAAGTAAAAAGATTACTGATTAAATTTTAAAGGCACTGAGGACTCTAACTATTTCAATAAAAGTACACTTACATTTTCACAAAATGGGTCTCAAAAAGTTAGAATGAATACTATTTGATTTTCTCAAAAACTAAGAAAAATCAAATACTGACATTTAACTAAAGCTTATACTTGTCCATTTGTGGAAAATTCAATAGTATGCACCTCCAAGTTGTAGCGATAAGAAGATCCTACCATTCCTACAGAGACAGAGGAACAATGGAATAGGGATGTTCTCTGTGACTTCTGCTAATTTTAGACTGGGAGTGCTGTTCAAAGGTTCAAGTACTGAAATCTCAGTTTCCAGCCTATAGGATGACCTGGAAGTGATGACATCTAGTGGGGCGGGACTTAACAATAGGACTTTAGGTCATTGGTAGCATACCAACTGTCTAAGTTAGAGTTTCTATACCTTTGCCAAAACACTATGACCAAAAAGCAAAGTTGGAAAGGAAAGAATTTATTTGGCTTACACTTCCAGAGCATAGTCAATCATTGCAGGAAATCAGGACAGGAACTCATACAGGCCAGCAACCTAGAGGCAGGAGCTGCTGCAGAGACCTTGAAAAGGAGCTGCTTACTGGCTTCTTCCTATGGCTTGCTTGGACAGGTTTCTTATAGAACCAAGGACCATCAACCCAGGGATATCACCAACCACCATGGACTGGGCCCACCACATTGATCACTAATTGAGAAAATGCTTTACAGCTGGATCGCATGCAGGCCTTTTCTCAACTGAGGCTCCTCCTTCTCTGATTACTCTAGCTTGTGTCATATTGACACACAAAATCAGCCAGTACAACTGACCCTCTTGTCAACTTGACATAAAAACACATCACTATTAAGCTATAATCCTTTCTTTCTTATTCATCTCCAAGGTCTCACATTAAAATCATAAACAATTTTTAAAGTCCCACAGTCTTTATAAATTCAAACACATTAAATTTTCAGTCTCTTTAAAATATACAAGCTCTTTTAAAAGTTAAGCCTTTCATCTTTGGGCTCCTTTTAAAAATCAAAATTAAGGGCGGGCGGTGGTGGTGCACACCTTTAATCCCAGCACTCGGGAGGCAGAGCCAGGCGGATCTCTGTGAGTTCGAGGCCAGCCTGGACTACCAAGTGAGTTCCAGGAAAGGCGCAAAGCTACACAGAGAAACCCTGTCTCAAAAAAACCGAAAAAAAAAAAAAGAAAAAAAAATCAAAATTAAATACCTTCTTAAAGAGGGAAGAGCCAGGGCATCATCATAATCTGCACCAAGAAAAATCAAACTCCATCAGTATAAATATATTACTGTCCAATTATCTGGGATTCACTCATGATCTTATGGACTCCTCCAAAGGGCTTGGGTCACCTTTCCAGCTCTGCCTTCTGCAGCACACACAGCATGTCTTTTAGGCTTCAGCAGGCTCCACTGCTGCTACTGTTCTTGGTGATCTTCCCATGGTACTGACATCTCCAAAACTCTGGAGTCTTCTCCTGTGACTAGGCTGCACTTTCACAAATAGCCTCTCATGGGCTCTTTTCCTGGTGCCAAGCCTCAACTTCTTTGCATGACCCCTTCAGTTCTGGGCCTTCAACTGTTACTAGGGCACCTTCACTAATGGCTTCTCCTGGCCTCTCAGGGTGCCAGGCCTCAGCTGCTATCCATGATCCCTTCATGCCTTCAAAACAAGTACCACCTGAGTGACTCTTACATAGTACCAAGTCTGGCCTCCAGCACGAGATCCAACCTTGGCCACCTTTGGAACACAGCTTCTCTGTACTCTCAGGAAATACTTCCCAGATTACTTTTCAATGATGCTGGTCTCTTCTTAATCACTGCTAATATCTTAGCTCCAGCTGACTAGCATCAAGTATCCCAGCAAAGCAAAGTTTTGCTTTAGTAGTTCTGATATCTTGTTAATCACAGCTGATTATTCAGCCCTGGCTAGCCAGAACTACAGAATTTTAATTCAAAATAATAAATGGCCCTTTTAGAGTCTTTAAACTTCCCTCTGAAATTTTGCAAGCCAGACCTCCTTCCTCTGCACTGCTCTCAACCTTCTTACCTTCCAAGTTCCCACAAAACTGTCCACAGAATGTTAACATTCTTAATATGCAATAGCTCTTTTAGCTCAAAGTTCAAATCCTTGCACAGTCCTCCTAAAAAAAAAGGTCAGATCTGCTAAAGTAGTACCCAACTACACTGGTGCCAATTTGTCTTAGTTAGGGTTTCTATTGTTGTGCTGAAACACCAGGAGCAAGTGAAGAGGAAAGGGTTTATTTGTCTTACACTTCCAGATCATAGTCCATCATTGGAGGAAGTCAGGACAGGAACTCAAGCAGGGCTAGAACCCGGAAGAAGGAGCTGATGCAAAGACCATGGAAAGGAGCTGCTTCTCCTGGTTTGCTCAGCCTGCTTTCTTATAGAACCCAGGACCATCAACCCAGGGATGGCACCACCCACCATGTGCTGGCCCCTTCCCTATTGAACACTAATTGAGAAAATGCCTTATAGCAGGATCTCATGGAGACATTTCTTAAGTTCCTTCCTTTCTGAAGACTCCAGCTTATGTCAAGTTGACACACAAAACCGGCCAGAACACCAAGAAATCTTAAGTGGCTTTTTCTTTACTGAGTCAATAGTAAAGTCAAGAGTGCATAAATCTATGGGATGTACTCATTTAGTTAATACATGCCTCTCAATATGTGGGCTCCCATTAACTTGTGAGGAATTTCTTCTTTCTATTCTTCCCCTATATTCTAACAGAAAACCTTGCATTTTAAATTTAAAATTGTAATTGTGAGTTTTGGAACCACTTCATATCTTATTGTACTTTCCATTGCATACTGCTATAATCTGAATGCTTATGTGCCACCAACATTCATTAATTTAATACTAATCCCAATTGTGGTGTTAGAGACAGTAGCTTTTGGAGGGCAATTAGATCTTTGGGGCTCTTAAAACCATAACAAAAGAAACATCTTCTGTGATGGGAGGACACAATGACAAGACATCTTACTGTGTAACTAAAATCCAGGCCTGGCCAGACTTGGCATATTCCAGTCCTTGACTCCATACTTCCCATTTTAGGACCTGGGGAAACTAATTTCTGTTACTCAGTCTAAACTGTCTTCTCTCAGAAGCCTGATTGTCCTAAGATACACATTATTTCTCTCTTTGTCTTTCTGTCAATAGCACACAAAGTAGGGATTCTTGTAAAGAAAACTGTGTTTATCACACAGAAAGTCAGAGTCACAAGAAAGTATAGGAGTGTAATAAAAAAAGAAATAACAAACCTCATTTGATATATGATTCTCTCTCTCTCTCTGTCTCTCTGTCTCTCTGTCTCTGTCTCTCTGTCTCTCTCTCTCTCTCTCTCTCTCTCTCTCTCTCTCTCTCTCTCTCTCTCTCTCTCTCGTGTGTGTGTGTGTGTGTGTGTGTGTGTGTAACATGTGGGATAATTGTGATTTTTGGCATTAGTTATGTCCTACTTTTAAATAAATTCAAAAATGAAACTGTTGCTAAGTCATTGGCAGTCTGGTCTTATTTTATATCAATGACAATCTGTAAACAAAGAATGGAGTATGCTCCTTTAAAGTGCATGAGGACTCTAAGACATGCAGCACAGAGAGATTAAGAGCCCCAAACACCACTCTCAACACAGCCTTATGTGCCCATTGTGTGCCCATCTCTTGGCACACAATTTGCTTCCTGGATATAAGGCAAATCTTATGCTTTCCATGACTCAATGTGCCTTCAAGATGGACTTCATTGAAAATATCCATTCTTCCATCCATTTGAAACACAAATTCACCAGTACTTTTAGTAATGTGAACAGCTATGGCTGTTCATGTGTGCATATATTACTTAGTACTTTTCCAAAATAAATCTCTGTTGTCCTTTTTTTAAACCCTGGATTTACCATTGTTCTGTTTATTTTAATCAATTATAACTAGAGTTAACAAGCTCTCCCTGTATTGTAATCAGTTTCAAGTATTATTAAATAATTAATGTAGCACCACCTCCCAGGTATAAATATCAGTTACTTATTTTGTTTGAAGGTAAAAAAGGTGATAGAGTTTCTTTTTAATACTTAGCCTACTTATTAAGATATTTTCCCTGCAAAAAAGGAAACTTTCATATTAGATTTTGAAGTTTTATCTCTTATGAAAATCAATTTTTTGGTATGCAATGAAGAGAATAGCAATAGCAACCAAAGTATAAAGAGTAAAATTCCAAAGAAATCCAAATTCCCTGAATTTTGAGGTTATTGTAAAATGTATCTATTTATATTACATAAATAAAGAGATACAGCTGCTCAGGATATAGACTATTTTTGAAATTTGGGGGTTATTAACCAATAAAGTAATTGGAGGAGATATTTGCTCACGTGAGTATTACATTTTTTTATTTTTACTTTTTTTTTTTTTTAAATTGGGGATGGCTGAAGACAGCAGTCAATTGTACATGTCCTTTTTGCCTTTTCCTGTCCCATCTCTGAAAAAGAATGGCACTTGGCTCTTAGAAATGTGCACTGCCCTAACATTTCATATCCTTTTAGTTTCAAAACATTGAGAAGGTCTTATTAACAATTACACAAAATTAATATATCAGGGTGAGAGAGCAAAGTTAGACTATGGGCTATGATGCATATTGTTTTATTTCAATTAAGCCCAGTAATGTTGAGACTGTACAATGGAAGTCCTTCCTTAAAGTAAAAAATAAAAATGTTAACATGTATACTAATGGTGCTTCTAGAGATGTCTGTGAAAGAAATTGAATATTTACTGGAAAAGGTAATAAGGACACAAAATTTTTAAACAATTATACCCACCCCTCCATAAAGCCAAGATAACACAAAGTAGAGTCATCAACACCAATCCCCTTATCATATGCAGAACTCACAGAATAGACTATGCCACTGAAATTCATGTAGAATAGGGAAGACTAGTAAACTCTTTAACAATCACAACCCTCCACAGAGAAGTCTACTCAGGCATCCAATATCAGAATCTGGTTCCAAGAAATATAAAGGGGAAGGGATATTTTAAAACTTGATAAAAACTTAAGAAAAGCAGGTAGCTGAAGAGATGGCTCCATAGCTACGAGCACTTGTTGCTCCAGCAGAAGACCTGGGATCAGTTCCCAGCACTCATATCATATTGCAGTTCACAATCAAATGTAGCTACAGTTACAGGAGATCAGATATATTCTTCTGGCATCTGTGGGGACCATGCTTGCACACAGTACATATACATACATTCAGGAAAACCTCATACACATAAAATAAAAATAGATCTTTTCATTTAATTTATTTATTCTTCTCTCACACACTACCTGCCAACCACAGTTACCCCTCCCTCAACTCCTCCCGGGAAGAAAAGCTGAATCTTCAGTCTTCTTATTTTTGAATGATGTGTTTTTCATTACAACTATTTTATTGCTAACATTTATTCTTTAAATAAGCTATATAGTCCTCTTTGTACCCAGAAGAAATGATACATAGGCCCTATTTTACCCTCTTCCCCATGGTAACCTCTAGTTTGAAACTTACCTAACCAAAGGAATGGTGTTTTTCACCTAGGAACTACTCTTCTTCAATATGAAACAGATTTTGCCAATTACACCAGAAAGAAAGAAGTCATCCTGCAATGTGATTTCAGGCTTAGCATCGTGTCTGTGGGGGAACTGCTCTGCCCTGCTAAGGATCAGAGTAGCTCATTGGGATGTAATTATTTCAGATGGGAAGCCACTCTAAGGTAAATTTCTCTAAGACAGACTAAGCATTCAGATTCCTCATTCAAAAGTAATATTGACTGGGTATTTTGCAAAAGACAACTTTCTATATATTATAAAGAATCCAGCAGCATAAAACTTTGCAGTAATCACTGTTATTGGACAAGTAAGTAATGTGTTTTCTTTTTGTATCCCATAATTCTCTTTGAGAGCGAAGAATTTCTATCCTCCAAAGGTAGGATTCATGTATGCTCATTGAGTGACTAAAGGAATGTTCCCTATTTTGGAAGTTTGCTAATGTATAAGGGTCAAATATTTGACATGTAAAAGTTTTCAAATAAAGGAATAGAAATGAGTAGACGAAAAAGAACACACCAGCAGAAGTAAAGTGTGCTGAAAGAAATCTTGTCTTTAATGGGCTGTGCCTGCCCATCTCTCCTCCGAGTTACGTAGAAAGCCTGGGGAATGACCGAGCCCAGTAAATGAACTGAAGAGCTAGGCTTACCTACCATTTCCACTAAAATTGACCAAAATTCTCCCGGGTTTCCAAGTAACTGAGGCTAAATTTGTAGCACAATAGTCTTTTTAAAAATACTACTGTCATTTTTCTGAAAATAATTCTGAATACTTTTCAGTCGTCCATACATTCTCCAGCAGGAATTGAGTAGCACGGAACACTTTATTGATGGATTTGGTTCAATATTTCAAATGCTACACGTGTATAGCAATTAGTATCATATTACACCAGTATTATAGAGACTAATTAATTGATTCCAGTCAGGTTGAAGTACTCTGAGGTACTACTGATTAACACTAACATGGACAACTGACTATTTAGTATGGTTTGTCACGTCATTAAATGATGTCACATAATTGACTTTTATATTTAAAATTTTAATATCTTTTTGCTTTTTATACTTTCTGCCATCACATTATATGTTTGTTTATTCTAATTGCCTCTTTTCCTACTGATAATTAGTATGATTATAACTTGTTAACATTTCACGGTTTTATGAAACATTTCCCTTTCCATTTTGGCATATATCAATCAGGATTAAAATAAATAACTGTATATGTTCAGTGACTTTCTTGCAGTCTCTTAAATTCTCTCCCTATGAGAAAAAGACCAATCATTTAACATTATGGACAAGACATCCTGATAATAAAAAATAAATTTCTCAGAGTTAGAAAATGTGCAATAGATTCACTTATTATATCGTTCTTCATTATTTTAATGGAACATATTATGAGAGTGTTGTTAAATAATTAAAACCAACAAGGGTATTGGACCGAACTTCACTTGCTGTGAGACAATGTCAACATTCTGAAGTATAAACCGCAAAGCAGTCAGAGAAACTATCAAAAAATGGCAAGCCTAGAAAGAAAGTTTATCCTAGGATGAGATGGCCCTTCAACATAACGTAACTGAAGTTAGATGAAATTGGAGTAGTCAGACCATCACATAGAAATAGACAGTTTACCCTCTGGCATAGATGAATGTCAAACAGTGTCATCAGGAGAACGGTGACAGTGCAGTTGATGTTTGTGATGAGGGCATTTTTCAGGGAGACAAAGGCAAATTATAAAGTTTCTGGTACCAAGTTTAGGAGTTGAGTCCCTTCTGGCCAAGGAGGGAGGCTACCAAGTTCCATCTAGCATGATTAACAAAAAATGAGAAATTTGTCCAATAAAATGTTGTGCATTCTTCTTACCTTCATTTGTATACATAGTGCTTTGTATGTAATGGTAAGTTATGGTCCATCTCTTCCATAGAAGTGAAATACGAAACTTTATTTATTGAAGTTTAGATAACTCAAAACTGTTCTAGGTTTTCATTTTAATAACAACAATCAACCAATATCCCAACATTGCCATCAAAAC
This sequence comes from Peromyscus eremicus, assembly GCF_949786415.1. Taxonomy (NCBI): domain Eukaryota; kingdom Metazoa; phylum Chordata; class Mammalia; order Rodentia; family Cricetidae; genus Peromyscus; species Peromyscus eremicus. The sequence continues at coordinate 21,757,248 of NC_081423.1, forward strand.
CCTATCACATCCAAATCCTTCTAATTTGGATAATAAATATGAATATCTCCTTATTCCTCAGGCTCGTTGGCTTATGGAATTTGTGATACTTTCCCATTTGTGGAGTTACACCTTAACTTGAATGACTAAGACATTTCCTAGTAGACCTTGAAATGTGTGCTTAGACACCTAGAGTGAGCACACTAAATGACAAAATATTGTTCTTAGTTATCCCTGAAGTGTTCTGTGACCTCATTTTGTTAAGCATTCACTTCTATTCAGATAGAGTATTATTTCAGAACTAAATATTATTTCTAGTTTAAAGCTGTCTTCCTAATACTAGCTCTAGGTTTCCTTTCAACAGCTAGTTAGAGTACCAGAAAAGCAAAGACATAATATTTATTCCTAAAATGGTATTTCCTTGAGACATTCTTATTTCGGTCAACACAAGTATTGTTCCTGATGTCTTTTTAAGTCATCCCTTTAGGAGGGGAAAGAAAAGCACAAGGCTCACTCTCTACAATGATTATTTTTCTTACCTCAATTTCTCTTCATTTATTGCACACTCGTTTTAGCAGATTATATCCTACCTTTTAATATCTTCACCAGTATAATAGCTAGTAGAGGTCTCATCTCTATTGTGTTTCCCCCAGTCCTTCAGTATGACCTCCACAACACCTTCCGAAACACAGCTCTGACTGCTTCATTCTACTGAAAGTGCCACAGGTACAAATCCAATTAATCACCAGCTCCTCAGTCATTTGGTCACAGCTCTTTATACTTTAAAGGAGTATATATAATTCTTTATAACCTTAACTCAACTTTTCAATCTATATTCCTAATTATACTGCCCCATGAAGCAAGACCCATACTCTGTTGGTGTTTGTTCCCTTGTCTCCACATGGATTGTAAAGTTTTGTACTTTATTTTTGCCTCTAGCGTGAGATAATCCACTCACGTATATTCTTTGTCAATGTACTCTCTGTTTTGAATATCATTCCTTCAATATCTGTGACACATCCCAGCTTTCAACCCCCAGAACTTAGCCAAAGCCCTGTGTACAGGTTTTCATTAAATATTTATTAAATCCAATGAACTGAATGGAGATTCTTTCATAAATTCACAATAATAATAATGAAAGTTAAACATCTATTTTCTTTATTTCCCATCTGCTCCAATACAGCATCAGTGTTTTAGTACCCTCCTCCCCACATCAACTCTTAATACTTTCTTCTGCTGCAAAGGCACCAACTGAAAAGAAGTTTCAAAAACACATAGGGACATCTGCTCTCAGAAGCCACTTGAAAAATAAGGATGCCATAGTATAGGAAAAACAGCTGTGCAGTGCTCAAGAGATTGCTTGTAGAGCCGCAGGAAAGATCCAAAGACATACAAACACAGACTCACCCCAAATGAGAAATGAATTCTTGCAGGAGCTACCAAGGCACCCAGTTGGACAGCAGACTGCAGCTTTATTTTGCCTTGACTGTACTATTTACTGTTCCTTCAGGGAAGACAAAGTGTGATCTTGTCCACCTATTTGTATTCCTGCACAAGAAAGAAAATACAACTATAACTTTAGCCTCATGAAACAAATAATCCGACTATGTACGTAGAGATTCCAGACATGTGCCTATTATTTTAACAAAAAATGATAAATCAGTTTTGGGATATTTGATCTCTATAGTTTGGTTCATGATTGGATTGGTTACTTTAAAAATACTTTAAATTTTACTTAATTTATTAAATTTTTATAAATTTAGCCTGAATCCAGGCCATTTGTATTATAATCAACAATTCATCCACTGAATGACAACTGCTACTATGACTTAACCTCCCTTGGTCCTCTTTAGAATACAATCAACAGTTATCTTTACATAAGAAAGTATAAGAATAATATAACTTGTCCCTCTCCATATATATATATATACATATTATATATTGTACATTACATACATATACACTGTATATTACATATGACATATGTTATATTGCATTATAATACATATGGAGGACAAGTACACACACATATACAAACAATTGTTATTGATTGCTATCAGTCACAAAACAGGATATCAATTGGATAATTTGGAGTAAGATCTTTGAGATTCACTGACTCAAAGTCTACTGAAACTGCTTGCCACAGATTAGCTTAAAATTCATGAAGTGGGTAACAGCTGGTATGTGGTTTCTGTTACTCATTTTTGGAATTGTTAAGTGAACTTCTAGTAAGTCCTATTCAGAGCATTCCTCTTCAGGCAGCTGTGGACATTTACTTATCAGGCATGGATTAAACTACTACCTAAACAGAATAGAATCTCAAAGAAGCAGTAAGCTTGCCAACAGCTTTCGAAAATAAAGGATGAAGATTTAGAACTGAAAAAGATAGCATCATCTATCCTATTCTTCAGAGCTTACAAATAAAACAATTAAATCCTAAAGCCAGTAAATTAATCCATGAATGATGATTCTATAACTTCTTTATGGTCTCATGTTGAAAGGTTCAGGCTGCTGCCCTGTTACAGAGCTTCTACACACGTAGAAGACTTAGTTGTCTTTTCCTAAGTTTAATTCAGAGTTTAGGGTAATGCCTTCTTCTTGCTCATTAGAAAGATTTTATCGCTGGGCGGTGGTGGCGCACGCCTTTAATCCCAGCACTCAGGAGGCAGAGCCAGGTGGATCTCTGTGAGTTTGAGGCCAGCCTGAGCTACCAAGTGAGTTCCAGGAAAGATGCAAAGCTACACAGAGAAACCCTGTCTTGAAAAAAAAAAAAAAAAAAAAAAAGAAAGATTTTATCCTGAAAAACAGATAAAGGAAAAAGAGGGATGAGTCTGCTGCTAGTACACATGGAAACAAATGTCACAGGAGGGTATCGTTCAATGCTTTTGAGCCCAAAGGGCAAAACTTGGGTCTATGGTTACATGTAAGGTCATGTCTGTCAGACATTAGTATGACATCAGATATTAGTGCATTACTATGACAAATGCTTAAAAATTAAGAATTGTCTAGAAATTAATAGGACTTTATTGCACTGGAGAGAATGCTGATCATAAAGCTGTTCATATAGAGCAAGAGAAATATATGTTAGGAATATTCTAGAGAAAACCCAAGAATTCAATTTGTACAAACTGCCTCTTTATTAAAGACAAGTTCTTCTTTTCATTCTCCAGAGTTAAAAGTGATGACAGCAAATAAATTAATGTAACTAATAATGTTTCCCCCTCGGGTTAAAAAATACCATCCATCCCTTTTGGAATGGTGTGTCTATAAGCACTTGTCAGGCAGGGGAAGAATTGGAGAAGAGTGCCAGTCCCAAGGCCCTTCATGCCTATTCCACAGGATGGACTGTACTCCATGCACACCTGATCAGTGGTTTAGTGAAAATGGAAAAGGAGCTATTCATCAAAACCACTATCCATTACCTCAAAGGAGAGAAAGAAGACACATTTTTACTCTCATTTGAGTCTCAAATATGTGAAGGATGTTGAACAAAAGATGCCTTTGGTAAGTTTGTTTACTCTTCTCCATACATGTTGTGCTGTACTGCATTATACTATGAGTCTTTGGATGTATATTTATTTTCTTCAGGATCTTATCCAGGATGAAATTAATTTTAGAAAGTAGTTAGCCTGCATCCTCTCTGTTTATTGTAACTCCAGTCAAGCCCATTGTGTGGACATGCTGTTAGGGTAAGAGAAAGAAGTCTTGCGAATTCTCCAAGAACAAAGAAATGTCTTAGGATTTTCATATTTGCAGTGTTTTTACTTAAGTCCTCCACAGACCCTGACACAGGTCTCCAGGGACCCTACAGCTATATGCTCAGAATGACTACACATGTTTCACTTCATTGCAAACCCTAAAGAAAAATATCCTTCCTACACAGGTTAGCACCAAAGGATAATGAAACTATTTCCCCATGGCTTCCTGATGGGTCAGCATTCTCCTGAAAATACTCTTCTTACAGGGTGAAGAATAAATCTCTTGGTATATAAAATACTTTCAGCTCTTCAGAAGGGAAAACTAAGGATAAATTTCAGCGATTATTATTACCATTATTATCTCTCACTCATTTAATATGATCTGACACATTATATTCCCTTTAGGCCAATGGAACCTCTATTCTGAATTATGGTTTATAAAAAATTCACATGTAATAGAAAGTTCTATGCCTGAAAATTTAGTAAACCCCATTTTTTATAGGAAATCTGTCCCAAATGATCATTTAAAAAAATCTATTTTACCTTGGATGTTTACATTTCCATCAGTGAAGTGTTTTATCAGAAACAATCCCAGATACAGAGAAAAGGTTACTGGACTAGAAATAAGATTGTGCTACACGATCTGTTTTTATAAACCTACCAGGTATTTCAAGATTTCTTTCAGAGGCATTAATTTTTCCATATTTTCTTTACAAGTCTGAAATTGGTCTTTTTTGAAAAAAGGTATGAATCTTTTCAAGAAGTGCCATTTAAACTCTGAGAGCATCCAATTCAAAAATGAGGAATCCTTGCAAGGAGTCCATAATGCCTCAGTTTCAATTCATTGTGAAGACTAAAGTGAATTGTGTGTGATTCTTCCAAAGTGGTACTTATTAGTATATTGGAAAGGAGTAGGAATTGTAAAATGAGTGAGCATCTTTTCAGCATGTAAGTCACTTCCTGAGAATTAGATGCTTAGGGACACCTGCCTATCACAATGTTGATTCTCACCTTAGCACTGCACTAACCTAGAAAATGGATGACATCTCTGACTCAGGAGAAAGTACTTGAGTAGCATATCACCTAAAAATGCAGAGTTCTTCATTATGTCTTCAGCGTGCATGGACAGTCGGCTTCACTCCTTGTAGAATATAGATTCTGGTACATCCAAGATTTGTAAATAATTAGTGGCAAAAATCTTGCATTCAAAGTACCTTTCTAGAACAAGATATTCTGGGAAGAATAAGACTTGTTCTCTTGTGGTTTAAAATTTGCAGATTTCAGAACAAATACAAGCATATAAAATATGTGATCCAGATATCAGCTGTCCCACATGCTATGTCCAATTTTGTCCTGTTGCAATTTCAATATACTATTAAATCCCTCCTGGTGGAAACTAAAAAGAATCTCTGATACCAAGAAGTGACAAATTTATAGGTTTTGGAAGAAATGAAGGACTGGTCTCTACCCTACATCTTATTCTGAAGGTCCAGAAGTTTTCATCAGGTACCATGTCATCCTTTCCTTTCCCCCACACTAGAAGGGGTGTACTGTAGACAGAGCTGGGCAAGTGCTTCTCTGCCATCCCTCTAGATGCAGGAGCTCTGACTTAAGCTTCATAGATTAGATGTACTCTCACTGATCCCTACATCTTTCAAAAATGTTCAATAATACTACCCACCAGTTCAATCCTCTCTCAGTTTCACATCTGGACTAACACACACACACACACACACACACACACACACACACACACACACACACACACACATTGTTAGTCTAAAGAGAAACACCCATCATCCCTTAAAATTACATAATTTATGAAAACAAAGCTAAGATACAAAACAATTTTAACAAAAAATACATATGCTCTAGAGTACAAAAGGTCAGAAGAGAGAGATTTTCATTTACTCCTTGGGATACATCACTAATATTTGTAGCTTCCTCCAGCATTATTATAGTCCTTTGGGCACCCTCAGTAGGGATGGTGATGAGACAGTCACTATAATTCTTAGAATTATATTGATGGGAAATTAGAAAAGTAAATGTAACTAAATTTGCATACATATATTTGCATGGATGTCTCAGAAAATGGCAGCAGTGGTGAGCTTTGGAGAAGATGTCATTGGGAAGCAAAGACAAGTCCAGATGTAATATTTGTACGCTCTGTGTTAAAAGTCCAGCAGAGGCTACATATCATCTGTCTACATGTTGAAGTTACAAAGAAATCAAGCTTAAAGTCTCTTAGACAGTCCATGATCTACTTTGAGAAATCTATATGTCCTAAATGTGAAAGCAGTGACATGACCATGGTTTTGTAATAAGTGTTCAACTAACAAAGACAGAAGAAATGTACAATGCTGATGCATTTCTTATGGCTCACATTGGTGGATTAGCAACATTTGGAAAAATAATGAAGATTTAGATCACCATATTTTTAAATATAGTTAAAGTACATAGGCAAGTTTGATCAAAGAACAAAAAGCAGCGAGGTACTGATCCACAAATTTACTTAAATAAACAACCACAAAAGGTAACAGTTTTTGTAGTACCGATCTGATTGTATCCTCATTTATCAAATTTACTAATTCTTTTTTTACAATCAAATGTTTATAGCATGGATGTTCTATCAAAAGGTACTTTAAATCAGGCAGATTTTCCTTTATGATATGAAATGTAGGTGCTTATGTAGCAATTTTAATTATATCTTAAAATATTTTTCTAGACACTTAATGGCCCTCTTTATGAAATACCCAACTGTCTGTACCTCAGGCTTTATCAGATATTTGGTCTCTGTAGCAATGACTCAACTCTGCCATTAGAAGTGCAAACATAGCCACAGGCAATTTTTTCATTGTGGCATAGCTGTGTTGCAATAAAACTTTATTTACAAAAATAGGTAGCAGACTCACTAGTCTCAGAGTCACCTTGAACTGACCCATAAGGCAGACCCATAGGGTGTCCTTTATATTTGCTTTAAAACTCTTCATTGCTGAAATGTTATAAAGGAAATGGAAAACTACGTGTTATTTAATTGTATGTACTAAAATTACATAGTATAACAATATATTGTATATATTATTTATCTTTCTTAGAGTAATGTTATGCATTTTATTAATATTAATAATAAATTTATTTATGTATTTATTTGGAACTTCTTCAAATACATGTTACATTTACCTTCTTATATTCCTATGTTTTAATATAATGTAAATTATTTTTCATATTTCAATGTTCTTTTTTGATTTATAAAAATATTTTGAAAAAACCTTTATAAACTAAAGTTTTTTCATTGCCTTAATATTTTTTATTAAGAAAATTTTTTGTATATTTTACATACCAATCAAGGTTCCCCCTCTTCCCTCCTCCTGCCCCTCCAGCCTCACCCTCCCAATCCACCTCCCATTCCCTCCTACAAGAAGGTAAGACCTTCCATGGGGAGGTATATTTAGTAGAGGCAGGTCCAAGCCCCTCCCCCTGCATCAAGGCTATGCAAGGTGTCCCATCATAGATAGTGGACTCTCAAAGGCCTGCTCATACACCAGGGATGGATTCTGATCCTACTGCCAGGGGGCCCCTTAAGCAGATCAAGCTACCCAACTGTCTGACTTATGTAGAGGGTCTAGTCCAGTCCCATGCAAGCTCCACAGCTGTTGATCTAAATTTCATGAGTTCCCACTAGTTTGGTTTGGTTTCTCTGTAGGTTTCCCCATCATGATCTTATTGCCCTTGCTCATAGAATTCCTCTTTTCTCTCTTCGACTGGACTCCTAGTGAAGTTGCTTTTAAAGAGGATATGGCCCAATCAGATCAATACAGGGATTCTTGTAAAGTTTTAGAAACCATTCTTCAAAATCATAACAAATTTTGCCAATTTCTATTTAAACCATATTGTCCACAAACACTCTTGGTATACTCACTGTTTAATATTACTCGTTTGTTTCATTTTTGACTTTTATTGCAGTTTGTAGCCTGTCTAAATTCTCATTCTTTCAACAGAATGGAGACCCTATTATATCATTTTTTAGGAGTTTCCCTAAAATCTCTTATATGTCTCATCAAGATACTGTATTCTTGTTTAAGTATCTTGCTAAAAGGGATGAAAAACAGCTCTACATTCAAGATAACCACATTTGATGAAAGCAAGTAAAGAGGCAGTAACAAAGTGGAAAGACATTTTGTGTTTAGGAATTGAAACAATTGATAATATTAAGTAATCCATAGCAATGAAAGTGACCTATAGATTTGAGTCAATCTCTAATAATATCCTAATGGCATTCTTCAAAGAGCTAGGGAAAAAAAACCTGATTTATAAGTAATCACAAATAGGCAAGAATAAAAGATCCAAATAGCCAAAGCTACCTTGAAAAAAATAAACCAAGAAGGAGATGTTATGCTTCCTAATGTTGAAATAGACTACAAATCTACAATAACAACAACAAATGGTGTGGGCACAAATACAGACATATCCCTCAGTGGAAGAAAAGAGATAACTTATAAGCGCACCCTTACAGGTACAGTCAACTGATATTTGACAAATGTACTGATAACATATTCTTGAAAGAAGACAGTCATTTTCATATCCATTGTTGGAAAAATTGGGTATGTACACACAAAAGCATAAAATAAGACCCTATCTCTCTTCAGTTACAAAAGTAAACCCATAGTGCTGCAAAGACTTAAATAAAAATGTGAAAATATGGAACTACTAGAACAAATTAAGGAAATGCTTCATTGAAAATTTAAGGAAATGCTTTAGGACATTGGCATTGGCAGTTTGGTTTTCTATTGTTATTGTTTCATTTCATATATAACAGCTCCAAAACACAGAAATCATATTAAAATATAGACAAATTGTATTTCATAAGACTAAAAAGCTTCTACAGTGTATAAAAAATGATCAATTATGTGTAAGAGACAAGAGATTAAATGGCATGTTTGCAAGCTATGTGTCTGACCAGGTGTTGATAAAATAAAAATTAATATCCTGACAAGGATGTGGTAAAGGGACAAACATCGTACACCATTGGAAGGAGTGAAAGCTCATATGACTGATTTAGAAAATAGTATGGAGATAACTCAGAAAACGTAAAGAATTATGATATGTTGAGCAATCCCACTACTGTGTATACATGCAAAGAAATCAAATCAGTACACTGAAGATACATCTACACATTTGTGTTCTCTATAGTGCTACTCACAACTACCAAGAAATGCAGATCATTTTAAGTGTTTATACAGCTTATAGATGGTAATAAAAATATAATATGGTACATATGTTGATGGGGTATTATTTGTCCATAAAAAATGAAAGTTTTTTTTATTTGTAAAAATATAAATGAAACTGGAAATAATTGTGTTAAATGAAATAAGCTATGCACAGATGGACAAATGTTGCATAATTTCACTCATATGTATAATCCAAAAAAGCTAGCTGCATAGAAGTTGATAGTATACAAATGACTATAGTGGATGCAGAGAACAGTGGAGGAAGAAAATTATTCAGTTCAACATTCATAAAAACCGAATTTAATATTTATTTTAAAATGTAAGTTAAAGGAAATGTACGTAAAAAATGGTAATCATGTTTTCTTCACATTTATCTCACCTTATTGAATGATTGATACAAATTTAAAAATAAAATATAGTTTATTTTAAAATACTACAATTTTAACTAAAATTATTCAAGGGAGCTGCAATGATTTACTCACTTTAATCAGTCAGATTTTTAAAATTTATCTGTTGGGGTTGGGAGGTATGTGTGTCACAGAACATGTGTGATAATCAGAGAATAACTTGGAAGAGCAAAATTGCATGATTGAGATCTCTCCCTTACAATGTGTGTACCAGGGATTGAACTCTAGTCATCAGGTGCACCAGCAAGAACCTTAACCCACTGATTTACCTCTTGACCCTTTGCTCATGTTTCTGAAATTCAAGTCAACATTCTAAAATAATTACAGAAGGAGAAGCCATGGTTGTAGTATTCACTGCCTCTCTAGTGGTTACTGTATAATGCATGTCTCACACACAACATAGTACACAAGTTGGGGCAATACACATAAATTTGAGGAGTCTAAACTGCCAATATTGTAAAAGTTCTTCAGCATCCATGTGCAACTGTGAAGAACTCCACATCAGTTGTTGGACATACCCTTCCCCTTGAGCACATCAGTTGCGAATTAATGGTGTTATTGGGAAATAATATATCATCACTCAAGAACCTAATATCCATACTATGTGACAGGGTGGATCTAGAAAGTCAATCCATGTTTCTTCTCTTTTATTTAAGTGCATTCTTTTTCAAAATTTGATTAGACTCACAAGTTGTGTCCAAATCCAATGTTGAGTGTGATACAACCCTCAGGTCTAAGGCGCATTTGAACACAGTTTCCTTCTACTTAAAAACATTCAAGAAGATGATCATCACTTCCCTGGGGCATGTATTATGAAGTTAGCCTCAATCCAGGAGTAAATACAAGGGCTAATAATGAGAGAATCTCAACTTTTGTTTTTCAATAAGCTTTCATTTGAGTCTATTAGAGATCAGCAAGATCTTCTAAAACACATGGGGTGGAGATGGAGAGATGGCTCAGTGCTTAGGAGCACTTACTGCCCTTGCAGAAGATCAGAGTCCAGTTCCCAGCACTCACATAGCACCCCACAACTATCTGTAACTTCAGTTAGAGGAAATCCAATACCCTCTTCTGACCATTGTGGGCTCCTGCATGTAAGTTGGGCACATACATGCCCTCAAGCATGCACATATACTTTTTGAAATAAAAATAAATATATAAATAAGTACACATTTAGAAATTATGAGCAAGACCTTTTCTTTTTAGCCAATATTTTTTTTAGTAGGTTTCTTTGTTAGTTCTGTTGAGGACAGTGTAGTAAAGAGAATTACTTCTCAGTACAAACTTTATCCACATCAGTTTTAACCCTATGAATCTACAACCATTTCAGAAATCACATTAACATGTGTCAGATTTGCTTAAAAGCATTGTCAAGCAAAAAGTGTTCATATGTAGTTTAATGGAACCTGATCCCAGGAAACTCTGCTAGAGATGTCAGGAGTACCATAGGACAGGAAAGGAAGCTGATGAAGTGTACATGGACAGCTATGTGAGTAACTGGAGCATAACTCTACTGGGAATTCTGGTCTGCCTCTCTCACTGAGTCAAGACTCTAACACTGGTATTAGCAAGTTCAGCTGGCAATTCCAAAGTAGGGTGTGTGTGTGTGTGTGTGTGTGTGTGTGTGTGTGTGTGTGTGTGTGTGTAATACAGGCAAGGTACTGAGAAGTTTTTTCTTAAATAAGAAGAGTAATCTTACTGGGAATCTTAAGTGGAATCTTAAAAAACAAGTCAGAAGCCCTTTATTTTCAAGGTCTCAAGAGACAATGTCACCCACTCAAGGAAAGGACATACATCAATGTTTCCAAATTCTCCGAAGTCTGAGACCCACCTGGTGCCACTGGGGCTGAACTTGCATGCTTTTTTTATCATGTAAAAATAGAACTAAAAAATGCACCATGCATAAGAAACCTGGTAGTCTCGGCTACTATTAATGGCTGCATTTATAAAGTCAGCAGTATCTTTGCACTATTTTTCCCAACATCCTCCAAGGGCCTTTATAAACACTTTGTATACATTTGCTTACAAAATCCTTTAAAACCAAATCAATGCTTTATCTTTCCCATGCCTCAGGCCAGGAAAACTCCACAAATCTCTGATATTATACATAAGTTCACCTATTCTCCATGGGCATAAGCGAAGGGGCTCTCTCTCTCTCTCTCTCTCTCTCTCTCTCTCTCTGTCTTTCTTTCTGTGTGTCTGTTTGTCTATCTCTCTCTCTTTCTGTTTCTGTCTCTCCCTCTCTTTCTCCTTGCCCTCCTTCTGTCTCCTATGCTCCTTCCTCTCATTCCCCATCTCCAGCAAACCTTTAAATAAAGACTTTATTTCCTCTCCTTTAATGGAAAAATTACAGTTTAAAATTATTTTTAAGATGAAAATATCCCAATTGTGAGAACTGATATTTCTCCATAGACTGCAAAAGAAGATATAATATATGCAGCATCCTGCTCAGTGTAAGATGCTGAATACATACAACCATTAATAATAAATTTGTTTCATCAATTTATTTTTTCTATTTTCAGTACAGACTAAATATTTTTCTTTTAGTTCCTGGAGCACATTGTTAAGTGAAAGAAATACCTGCTCTTGGAAATTTAAGTTATAAAAGCTTCGTACTGTGAATTATGTTTTTGAACAAAATGGGCAGATCAATGAAGGAAGCAAATACAACCACTGCTGATGGAGATGCTGGCTGCTGTGTATGGAGGTGCTGACTGTTGTGTATGGAGATGCTGGCTGCTGTGTATGGAGATACTGACTGTTGTGTACAGAGGTGCTGGCTGTTGTGTATGGAGATGCTGGCTGTTGTGTACAGAGGTGCTGGCTGTTGTGTACGGAGATGCTGGCTGTTGTGTATCGAGGTGCTGGCTGTTGTGTATGGAGATGCTGGCTGTTGTGTATGGAGATGCTGGCTGTTGTGTATGGAGATGCTGAGTGTTGTGTATGGAGATGCTGGCTGTTGTGTATCGAGGTGCTGGCTGTTGTGAATGGAGATGCTGACTGTTGTGTATGGAGATGCTGGCTGTTGTGTATGGAGATGCTGGCTGCTGTGTACGGAGATGCTGGCTGTTGTGTACGGAGATGCTGGCTGTTGTGTATCGAGGTGCTGGCTGTTGTGTATGGAGATGCTGGCTGTTGTGTATGGAGATGCTGGCTGCTGTGTACGGAGATGCTGGCTGCTGTGTACGGAGATGCTGGCTGTTGTGTATCGAGGTGCTGGCTGTTGTGTACGGAGGTGTTGGCTGCTGTGTATGGAGATGCTGACTGTTGTATATGGAGATGCTGACTGCTGTGTACGGAGGTGTTGGCTGCTGTGTATGGAGATGCTGACTGTTGTGTATGGAGATGCTGGCTGTTGCATGTACAGGTTCAGATGTGGACTGGAAGACTTTGTTCAGATGATAAAAATCACTCATATGACATTGCTTCCACATGTATTAATATAACAACTTTCTTTCAAATGCTTCCCCTTGATTTGGTTTTGTTTCTGAAAGAATACAGAAAGAGTCTACCAACTCTATGCATTCAGCATTTGACAAAAATAATCTAGCTGTTTCCTCATACCTGAAGATAATTTCATTAGGAATTTAACTCACTTAATGCTTTCATTTCTCTCCCTCTTAAATAAAACTATTCACTTGTGTCTAGGAAATTTCCCCTTTGTGGTAAGATACTTCTTAAAATGAGGAGTTCCTAACATAGGCAACATGCTGATGCTTTGCCCCAAGAGTCTATAAACACTGCTTCGATATAATTAAGTGTGGTGAGATTAAGCTTGTGTAAATACAGAATTAACACACATAAAAATTCACAAATACAAAGGTAGCTATTAATTTCTATAAAAATCCTTTCTGTCCTTCAGGCCACAGCACCCAGTTTAGAAGCAAATTTGATTTCTACCCATATTGGTCATTTGTAGCTTCTCTTACACATTCCTGAAAATATTCCCATCTGGTTATTATTCTCCCACCTACAACAAAAATCCTTTGTGGCGAGTCACATGGTTATCATACAGGGACACCATCAGTGGAGGAGCATGAATTCAGGAGTACATAAAAATCAAGAGGTAATGAGGCTAAAAGCCATTAACATGACAAATTCTATTGTCGAAAGCCACATGCAATAAATACGTTTAACAAAATCAGATAGCAGGCTGTAATTGTTTCTTGGTACTGCTCTCTGTAAGATTTCTCCAGCTTTTATAATCACTAAGAAAGATCCTCTTAGTTTCAGGTACTTGCATTGGTTTCAAGAACTTGGAGTGTCAGTCCCAGCCAGTTTGAAGGCATCCATGAAACACATTGCCATGATTAAGACAGGAAACTGAATAAAGAGTTCATAGTGAGACTGTTGATTCTTTACAGAAAGCATCAACCTTACACAGAAAACTGCAGTCAATTCAGGAAATAGTCATTTCCTGGGAATGACTATTGCAAACCAAGAGTGGGTGCAATAGTCATTCCCAGGAAAGAATATATCACTTAGTCACTCATTACCAAATGGTCAGTCCTAAAATCATACATGCAAGTAACATTATACAGACTGGGCAGGCTATATTTATAAATATACACATATATACAAATATGAATGCAATAACAGTGAATAAGAACAGAGGCATGAATTTTAAAGAGAACCAGAAAAGGTATATGAAAGAGTGTATGTAGAGCAAGGGAAGTAAAGGGAGAAATATTGTAATTATATTATAATCTCAAAAATATAAATACTTTAAATGGCTGCCATTGTGATTTCCAGATGTAGAATTTTCCAAAAGGCTCCACATGGTCTAAGTTATAGAAGCTTGCCACAAGATACAGACAAATATAAAATGCTAAGTTGAATTAAGTATTTCTTAACTCTTCCAGAGAAGCGTGGGCTGGCTAATAAAAGGTAATATTTAATATTAATAGTGAACACTCCAACGAAGTGTTACATGGGTCACATTTTGTTCTAAACTCCAGCTAGCACTTTTGAAAATGCCTTTGAGTTAGTTACATTGGCTTGCTAGATGTCCAGTTTCTAGCTAAGTGAGAAACATTTAGGTTGTGTGTCCTAAGGCAAAGTGAGATAGAGTGCTAAAAGGAATCTCTGGAGTCTGGATATATTAGGTCAAGGGGAAATGCTTCCCACACTGGGGGGCTGATCTCTTGAAACCCAGGGCTCCACTAGCATCATCTCAGCTATCCATGTAATTGCTTTAATTATCCAACCTTAATATCTCTCGTAGATTCCTTCTAATACTTTCTAAATTCTCTTGGATGTTGGTAAATTGAATTTACATGCTTTCAACCTTCATTTTTGAGGAAATAAGACATTCATATTATCACAGCCAATTTAAAGAGAAAACATAGCTTTAAAAAATGCCCCCAATAATTAAAATATTCAGCTTTTCGCATTCACCCGTTGTCAAAATTTAATGAATATTGTACATATATTAAACTGTTTAAAAGCAGCCATCAAGCATGATTGAAACCATCCTAGTACCAAGAAACCTAGTCCTCAAATGCTTATCAAATAGTATCACTCAAAAAAAAAAAAGTTCAATTAGATTAAAGAAGAACACAAACAAATATGGGTACTTAATTTATTAATAGCCTGATTGTTACTAGGATTTTGAGAATGTGGGCTCTGTGGCAGGGAGACCTGCACACACAGTTCTAATTAACACCAATCACACACGCTAATGGTAGAACCTACTGCTTAAGTAAATGAACATCCTTACCCCTGCTGCTTTGAAGAGCCTGATAGGCATGCACTTTATTGACAAAGTAAGCTAATTTACAGAGTGATTGTCCAAGAGGGAACTGCTGTTTATTTGCAGAGTTTTTCCCATTGAACTCACAGGGCAAACATAGCACTTAAATTGTTAATTAAAATATCAACAGATAAAAACGTAAACATTGGGTTTTCTTCAGAATGACACATCCTCATTCACAACCAGATCCCGATGTCTCCTGATCATTGATTTCTGAGGACAGTAAGATCTGCACAAAGCATAGGTGACTCAGCTTCCTGTACAAAGGAGAACCCTTACTGTAACAAAAACAATTAAGCTTGAGTTTGCTCATTCTCCGACCATCTAGAAACCTATGGAGTCCTACATCACTTTGTGCTTTCAGTGACGCCCATCTGCAGGTACCACAACAAGGAACATCCTACATTTGAGTAATTGAGGGTGGATTGACAGCAGTATGCTGCTGGTGTGCTTCCTTAATCCGCAAGCAATCAAATTTCAGGAAAGAATTCTAGTGTTCACATTAGCTCTGAAAAGGAAATGTGACTCCAATCTTAAGCAAAGGGTTTTGAACCTTTACTGCAAGTGTGGAGGATAATTCTGTAAACGAAGCCTGCATTGCTATGAAATACTGTCATCAGAGGACACATGCTCTGTTAGTTTGATTAGTTTAGGTTCGTTTCTTTCTCAATTATTTTATCTACTTGGTCCCCATAGGCTACCTGCTCAAGAGGAACTCGTACTTGGTTGTTTTCTCAGAAAGCAGGGGGAATAGCCCTGCTATTTTGAACCCAGTTTGGTTAGCTCAAGAAATCTGACCTTGAGTGCTGGGTAGAGTTTTTAAAATACACTTCCTTGGGCCTAATTTTCCTTTTCAAATTCGATTCCTATGAAGCCCAGACTTAATTTAGCAGTTGGTGGCAGCTTGGGGGGTTGGGAGGAACCAGTGAGATTACAATATATCTTTCCTTGCATCCTTCAGAACAGCTAGATTTTATCTGTATCGGGTATGGTCGTTCAGTCCAAAGTTAGCTCAAAGAAGGATTCCATAGCTGGTTGAAGACAGGAGAGAAACTGGGTTAGGAGGTGAGGGAGGCAGTAGATGCTGCTGATGCAGAAGACTCCCACTTGCCATTAACCTTGAATTCCATAATGAATGATTCTCAGCAGCTACTATAAATGATGGGATTCTTCAGACAGCCCTTCATATGAGCAGTCAGGCATGCACATACACACACATACACACATAACATGTGAATGTGGTGTGTGTGTGTGTGTGTGTGTGTGTGTGTGTGTGTGTGTAATACAAACATGCATGAAAGAGTGAGATGAGAATTTGAAAATATTGGTTTCCTAGTTTATATCCATGCTCTTTATCACGTGGGAACTATGATGGGAGGTAATATCTGTCATTATTACCCATTTCTCCACAGTTTTGCAGGAAAGACTAAGCCAAGAATCTACCAGCCAAAGCAGGCAATACACCTTGGCCAGCACTTTTCAGTGAACTATGGGAGCTGGGTGATGGGTAGGGCAGCATTTTTGTAAGGATGGAATAAAATGTGTCAGGAGGTTCGAAGTTTGGAACACCTTGGTGCTTATATACTTGTATCTTTTAATCCAGTCCTTTACAATAAATTTGGAATGTAAAGTCACGAGTGAGAGCCACATCTGTAATTTCAAAGTTTCTATTAGTCCTATTTAGAAGTTTTAAAAGGCAAAATGAATTTTAATTGTGTTTAGCCCAAAATAAAAAAAAAACATTTTAAATATGTCATCAATAAAAACTTACTTAGATTATGTAGCTTTTAAGTGAGTATTTGAAGTCTGCTGTGTATTTCATATATAGCTCACATAGTAGTTTGGGGTAGTCGTATTTCAAGTTCTTAAAAGCCACTTGTGGTTCATGGCAACTCTATGCAACAATAGAACTCTAAGCCTCAGGTCAGTGCCTGCACACAGGGAAGCTATGCTAAAACTGAGTTTCATTTTTCTCAAAAAAATAATCAGAAGGAAGACCAGGGTCACTACAGACACTCTAGTGATGTGAGGCTTAATCAAGGCCAAAGCCAAGCCTGAGGCACTAGAGAGCAGAGATCTGAATGGTCTCTAAGCTTGGTGGGGCATTCTCAGGCATCATAAAGTACTGCTTAAGAAATAGCATTCTCCCAAGCTGGAATGATTGCAGAAAAACATGTCAGTTCACAAGAAGTAGCCGAAAAAGAAAAATGGCATCTGAAGCTTCAACCCTTTCATGACCAAAAAGGCCTTTCAACTCTCTAGTAGTTGAACATCTGAAGTTCTTATTTGCTTTGTGTGAAACCTGAAGTGCAATAACTTAGCTCCTCTTTTGCTGTGGCTTCCCAAAACTGTCTCTGTTGTTATCTGCAGTCCCAATCATGAGTGCTGACACAGGGCACCCTCAATAAATAATTGACTACTTGAAGATAATCTGAAAATTAATGATGAAAAATTAATACAAAATATTATTTTATAAGATTTTTCTTATTAAAATATTCATTGAAGAAATTATAGAAAATAAAAAGAATAAATATATATGCATAATATAATTATGTCACAAAAAATGTTATGTCTAATGTTACCTTATCCCTCACATGTTTCTTTTCTCTGCATAGACAAAAACACTTTTCAAAATTTCAAATTATACCATATTCGTTTTTTTTTACCCTGAAATTTTAACTATGATGGGAAACAATTTTCAGTCATCTGGAAATTATTTTGAAGCAAGTTGTAAAGTTAGGAATAAGTGCATTATTTTGGCAGTTACTAATGATTAGTACCAACACAATCTTTTGAGCCTTCTACTAGTTTCTCATCTTTATAATACATTAAATGCTAATGGATCAGTAGAATTCTACACATATATTAGGGTGATTGATCTTTCTCATCATTTATAGGGTTATTTATATATTATAATTATTTATGGGTTTGCCATCTTATGCTATGACATCTGGCTAAGTACTGTCTCATCCTTAGTCTCTTTAAGACGTCCACTGTCACCATCTTACCAGGGTACTGGTAATTTCCCATGCTGTTTTCACTAACACTCTCTTAGTGACATTCTTTCAGGTCTAAGTTATTTGGCAAAGAAAAAAAAAATCCTTTCCTCTTCTTCATCTTCACCACATCTTATTGTTAAATCCAAGACCAGCTAACCCCAAATTATGAAGAAGACAGCATTGTTTCCGGTAATTAATTCCATACCATTTATGTGTGAATCCATTTGAGAAAAACTGTCTTCACGCATTGGTTCATACAGTCCTCAAGTCCAAGACAGCTACTCATATTGCTCACCACTAAAGCAATGTATATTTGCCTCAGTATAGCATTTCTTAAAACCTCATTATCTGTCCTTTTGACCTACTGTGATTTTTTTAAAAGCTGTCCACTTCCACGAAGTTTCTCTAACCAGTGAAGTATCTGGGGAGATTCACTTGTCCATCTTTTAAAGGTCTGCAGGTTACATAATGTGCAACTCCAATGATCAATCAACTAATTAATATTGGTGTTATTGTCACTGTGACCAAATGCCTGACAGAAACAACTTAAGAGGGAAAAATATTGATTCACCTTATGATTTAGAGGTTTTTCTAAATCATGGTAGGGAGGTAGGCTCATTGGAGCAGGACAAATCACAATCCTCAGGAAGCAGAGTATAGCAGGGAGGGCCCAGGCCAAGATACAGCCCCCAAGGACCCTAGTGGCATGCTTCTTTCAGGTAGTTATGAACTCCAACTTTTCACCACCTCCCAATAAAGCCAGCAAGCATATGGTAAATCTACCAATGGAGGAACCCATTGTTTTGGCATGCCTTTTTGATCTAATCCTCTCTGAGACTAGCCTCAAGGACCCACCCTGGGGTATGCTTCACTAATCTGGGTGATTGTCAATCCAATGAAGTTGACAATCAAGTTTAACCATGACAGTAACCAAGACTGAGAAGCAAAAGGTTTGCTCAGTCAAAATATGTCTTCTTTGACTGCATACCAGGATTCACCCCTCAAATAATTGGCATGGAAAGTAAATTGGACAGTGCCCAAACTTCAAACTTTTCTAGCTTAATGATCTGAAAAGGTAATTTCTCTGAAGCCCAGATTCCTCACTAGTAACATGATATACTCTTGCCTTATCCCAGCATTTCTGAAAACATCCTTAGGAGTTTCCTGCCTTCAATTCATCTAAGAACATGTATTAAAAAACACAGAGAGTTCATCTCCTTCACTCTCTTTAAACATGTGCCCAGTGTCCCAATCCTGTCCACGCACAGTGCCATCTGAGTTATCACAAGTCCTGAAGAATTAAGGAATACAGAGTGGGAAAGAACATGACAAACTGATACCCACCTTGTAACTATAAACAGAAATACAAGGAGGCATTCCAGAAATCCTCAAGCCTGCTTATATTCTCATCCCATTCTAATGTTTTGTTTTGTATTGAAATGGACAAGACCTCCTTGGGTCAGCAATAGGCTGTAAAGGGAACAGCTGCTTACCTCCCTAGCGAGTGACATCTGTGCGTCATGGTAGTTAGGTACAAATAAACCTAGTGTTGACAAATCTTTTCAAAAACAAGTTTCTGTTTTCAAAACCCCTTCATCTTTACCAATAAAACTAAGGGTGAGTTTTTAAAGATCCAGACATATTCAGAAATCTGACTTAGAAGGTTACCCATCCCACAAGGCAGCTTTATCCCCGGTGAGAAGCCATTGCTAGATTTCACACTATAGTGGGTGCAGATAAAGAAGGATTGTTTTCCCCTATGCTGTATTAATCATTTTGTCACCAATGAAACCATTGTGGCGATTAATCACACACATAATATCCAACAGTTCTGTTAGACTTCTAGCCCCAGTACAAATTATGTCAAGAATTAATCCATTTTATTTTTCTTAATCTTCTGTTTTCAATCTCTCTCTTCACCCCCACCCCCCACTGTACCCGGATTACTCAGGTTTTTGTACAGAAGGGTTCTAATTGTCTGGTTGACACCTGGAATCTGAATGATTAATGCCAGTAAGAGGAACTTGACCAAGGTTTCAGCAAGCCATGAATAAAAACATTGAGCCTAAGGTCAGCACACAGGTTACAGTGAAGCTTTGTCTGGCCCCAGAAAGAAAGAGAGTAAAATAGGGAGGGGACATAGACAGAGAATGGGGGGGGGAGAGACATAGGGAAAGACCAAGAGGGGAAGAGGAGGGGAGGGGAGGGGTAAGGAGGAGGGAGAGGAGAAGGGAGAGAAGGAGGGAGGGAGGGAGGGAGGGAGGGAGGGAGGGAGGGAGAAAGGGAGGGAGGGAGAGAGGAAGGAAATAAAGAAAGAAGAAAAGAAAGCAGTTTCTTCAGGCATTAATATCTATTCCCCGAGGATATTCCAAACACAGCTTGTCTGGCCATTTCCCCCCAAACAGACACCTTCTGTTATTAGACTTGCTGTGTTTGCCACCCAGCCTGGTGGAACGGCCCACTTCAGCAATTTCAAATCACAGTTAAATGCTGATGCCCCTGGGGCTTTGACTACTGCAAACAAAGTGAGCTTGCAAGTTGCAGAAGCTTCCCTAAAGTGTGCTACAGGGCGGTAAATTTCACATGATGGCTATTAAGGGGGCAGAAGTTGTAGTCAGACCATCTTAAAATCGGCACTCCTCCGGGGGCTTTCCGGTCAGGGCTGAGAAGGCGCCCAGACCAAACCAGCCAGAAGCAGTGTGTAGTATTGATTAATTGGGGGGGGGGGGGGAGGCCATCCAGTGTTTGAAACTTTTATGTATCTGATGGAGGACTGTGTTTAATGTAAATGATAGATCTTACATTGCAGGAAGAATATTTTAAACAGCGGGGCCAGTGCAAAGCCACACGCTAACAAACGCTCGATAAATATCAATTAATGATGAGGACTTCGGAGGGCGGCTCCAGTAAGTGGAGAAATGAAACCTGGCCACTGTGTGGGCGCATCAGACACCACTGAGAGCATAAAGCAAACACGAAGTACAATTTTTTAAAAGCCAGTCGTTATTTGAAGAAGAGTAAGCTTTTATTAAGTTAGAAGGCTCATTTTGGCTCAACTCAAAGTTAATAAAATACTAGCCTCTCTCATCTCTCAGGTACATCAGATGTGGCTCTGGACACACGCCACAAGATTGGTTAGTGAATGAAATGCACGAAGTACATGCCTTAAATGAGCCCATACTTGATATGACAGACAATCACACAGCAATAATAATCAACACGTCTGGCTCATTAAAAAGTCATCTGAAATGTCATTTTGACATTTACCAGGGATTACTTGAAGTGGTGAATAAGTCTTTTGAGCACCACCATTTACCTGTCATTCAGCATAGAGCAAAGCATATTGCCCAGTTTAGATACAAAGTACTTGCTAGCCATGTGACATATTGGGCAATATTGGAGGCTTAATAGTTTAAAACTCGACACAATGAAATAAAACCTGGCATATCTATGACTCAGAGAAGCAAGGGCAGAATTTAAACAAAAAAATAAAGATACAAAAAGAAAGTATTTTCAGCAAAAGCAACCATTATTTTGAGTCACAGACACATTTCTGAGATGTTGATCATGACAAGATGATACTTCCATTTTGTTAAATGGGATTTTTAACATCCACATTCAAGTTTGTGAAAATACTTTGAATGATAATTGCTGAACATGCCAAGTGCATTTATAAAGCCAGCATATATGTCGGTAGCAGCAAATGACTATATTTGGGAAGTTGTATATAAACAGAGACATTCACTAATTATCACAGTTGCTGTTCATTTCAATAAAACCAATCATTTCATTTATGAAGCACAAAGGTTTTTCTTCCAATAATAGTTCAACCCTACCTTATAAATTCAGAGTAGCCTATACTTCTTTACACTTAAATAGTGTGGAAGGTACACATATAGACAAAGATCCACATGGCTGCCTTGAAATTATTTAAGGAGGAAATACTAAAATTCATGTGAAGCTTAGGGAGGAGGATGGCCAAGGAGTTCCAGAATCCAGGCCTGACTGGGAAACACAAAAATCTCCTCTCAAATGTGTGTGTGTGTGTGTGTGTGTGTGTGTGTGTGTGTGTGTGTTATATGTGAGTTCTGTAATGTGTGTGTTAGATCATATACATATATATCTGTGTGCTTGTGTTATTATGTATATATGTGTGTACACATGCATATCACTTAATAAAGATTTTCATGGATCCAGAGCTCACAAATGTGTTTATTAATGAACTTAGCATATAATCTGTACCAGCCAAAATTCCAGCTTCTATTGTATTCTCTGGCAAAGACACTGGATATAGAACTTAGAACCTTCATTTCCACCACACTTGTGTCCTATAGTTCATAATTCAACAACACCCAGTTCTGTAGCAAATACAGAAAAGACACAAAACAGGAACAGCAATAATAGCACTCCTTATAGCAAGGTCCACACATGCCCTTTGCTTCTCAGCATTAGTTCTGGTTCTCAAAAATGTTCTGGTAGGCATTTTCTTGCATGCCTTAAACTAATTGTACTAGCATTTATTTATTTATTTATTTATTTATTTATTTATTTATTTATTTATTTATTCATTCATTCTTTCACACTTATTTGTGTGTGTATGCATGTGGGTGTGCATGTGACATAGCACACATATGGCGGTCTGAGGATAACTTTCAGGATTCTGTTCTATTCTTTCCATCATTTGGGTCTGGAGATGAAACTGGGGTTGTCAGGCATTATAGTAAGCAGCTTTACTGTTCATACAGACTGAGAGATCGCTCAGGCCCAGCCATGGAACTTCCTATTTTGTTTATGAAATTGTATCTTCATTTCTATTTCCATTCCTCTCCAAAATTAAATTATCCTTACTAAGGTTTGATAGCATTCCTGAATGATAACACTTTGCACAGTCCTTATGAGACTGAAATGTGTGTGTGTGTGTGTGCATGCACATATGCATGTGAATGTGTGTATATGTATTAATATATATTTATATATATGTGCATATATATGCCATATACATGTAATTTATATGCACATATATAATTGTCATAGGCTATGAAAAATCTAATGTTTCAAATGCCTATCAAGGTCTTGGGATATGCTTCAGTTGGTAAAGTATCTGATGCATGAGCTTAGAACCTGAGTTTGCATTCTTAGAACCCATTTAAAAATCTGGATGGGTGACATGTATTTGTCACCTGACACTACTATAGCAATAATGTGGTGGTTTGAATGATAAAAGCCACCACAGGCTCTTATGTTTAAATACTTGGCCCCCAGCTGGTGGACCTATTTGTGAAGGATTAGGATGTGTGGCCTTATTGGAGGGGGTGTTTCACTGGGGGTGGGCTTTGGGCTTTCAAAAGTCTCATACAATTCCCAGTGTCTCTATATCTCTGCCTCCTATTTAAAGACAAAGATGTGAACTCTGGGTTACTGTAATTGCTC
This sequence comes from Peromyscus eremicus, assembly GCF_949786415.1. NCBI lineage: Eukaryota > Metazoa > Chordata > Mammalia > Rodentia > Cricetidae > Peromyscus > Peromyscus eremicus. Next base: position 21,780,741 of record NC_081423.1, read on the forward strand.
CATGCTTGCCTGTTTGCCTGCCGTCATGGTCCCTGCCATAATGGTCATGGACTCTAACTTTCTGAAACCTTAAGTCCCCATATTTTTTTTTATAAGTTGGCTTTGTATTGGTATTTTGTTACAGCAATATAAAAGTCACTAAAACACGTGATTTTGAGAGACTGGTGGACCCACTACACACACATGTTCATTAGCCAACCAGCATAACCAAACGAGTGGGCTTTGGGTTCTATGGGAACTGTTTTAAAAACATAAAGGTGAAAAGTGATCAAGGATATCTAGCCTCCATATGCATTCCCACACATGTGCACATGCACCCATATGTATATACCTATACTAGTCAGTGCATACATCACACACACACACACACACACACACACACACACACACACTCAAGTACACATGAGTGCTAAAACAATTAACAAGTAGTTTTCAAAAGTTGCTCTGAGATTCAGTGCTGAATTGCTTATAAAGCATTCCTACAGTGGGTTTTAAAAATATGTTTATCGCTCTTGCCCAGGACTTCCCTTCTGAAGCACAGAGCTCCCATCCTGCCCCGGACTTCCAATTTGGACAAGAGAGCTCCCATCTGGACAAGAGAGAGAGACTTCCTGAATCTGTCAGCTCTGTCTGAACCAAGTGTGTGGATAAGGCCAAGAATGAACCACAAGGAGATGGGCAGACGTCAAGGCAGAAACACATACAACAAAATGAATAGCAATACACTATCACCAGGCCCTAGCCCTCCTCCAACACCTAGACCTGAACATCAGAAATTGGAAGAAGCAGAAGAAAATAGCCTTATGAATGTCATCATGAAGAAGCTAGAGGCTCGTGTAGAGGAAAAGACAAAAAAATGTGAAGAACGCTGTAAACAACTAGAGGAAAGGGCAAACAAATTAGAAGAAATCAAAAAAGTCCTGGAAGAGAACAATAAAATACTGAAAGAAAATCAAGAAAAATCAATGAAACAAATGAAGGAAACAGTCCAAGACCTGAAAAGGGAAATAGAAAAAATGAAGAAGACACAAACAGAGGGAATGCTGGAAATAGAAAATCTGAGAAAACGATTGGGAACTTCAGATGCAAGTATAATCAACAGAATGCAAGAGATGGAAGAGAGGATCTCTAGCGTTGAAGATACAATAGAAGAAATAGATTCATCAGTCAAAGAAAACACTAAAGTCAACAAAGTCATGAACCAAAATGTCCAAGAAATTTGGGACACCATGAAAAGACCAAACCTACGAATAATAGGGGTAGAAGAAGGAGAAGAATACCAACTCAAGGGCACAGAAAATATATTCAACAAGATCATAGAAGAAAACTTTCCCAACTTAAAGAAGGAAATGCCTATGAAGATACAGGAAGCCTATAGAACACCAAACAGACTAGACCCCCAAAAAAGTCCCCTCGCCACGTAATAATTAAACAATTAAACGTACAGAATAAAGAAAGAATATTAAGAGCAGCAAAGGAAAAAGGCCAAGTGACATATAAAGGCAAACCTATCAGAATAACACCCGATTTCTCAATGGAGACTTTGAAAGCCAGAAGGTCCTGGACAGATGTAATGCAGACATTAAGAGACCATGGATGTCAGCCTAGACTAATATACCCAGCAAAACTTTCAATCATCATAGATGGAGTGAACAAGACATTCCATGACAAAGCCAGATTTAAACAATATTTATCCACAAACCCAGCCCTACAGAAAGCACTAGAAGGAAAATTCCAACCTAAGGAAGTCAGATACAACCTCAAAAACACAGGCAATAGATAAAGCCACAGCAGTAGACCCCAACGAAGAAAAGTACACACACATCACCACCAAAAAATAACAGGAATGAACAATCACTGGACATTAATATCCCTCAATATCAATGGACTTAATTCACCTATAAAAAGACATAGGCTTACAGAATGGATACGAAAGCAGGACCCATCTTTCTGCTGCATACAAGAAACACATCTCAAATTCAAAGATAGACACTACCTAAAAATAAAAGGCTGGGAAAAGACTTTCCAATCAAACGGTCTTAAGAAACAAGCGGGTGTAGCCATCCTGATATCCAGCAAAATAGACTTCAAACTAAAATCAATCAAAAGAGATCAAGAAGGGCATTACATACTCATCACAGGAAAGATCCACCAAGATGAAGTCTCAATTCTGAACATTTATGCCCCAAACACAAGGGCACCCACATATGTAAAAGAAACATTATTAAAGCTTAAATCACATATAAAACCCCACACATTAATAGTGGGAGACCTCAACACCCCATTTTCACCACTGGACAGATCCCCCAAATCGAAACTTAACAGAGAAATAAAGGACTTAATTGATGTCATGACTCAAATGGACTTAATCGACATCTACAGAACATTCCATCCTAACAAAAAAGAATATACCTTCTTCTCAGCACCCCATGGAACCTTCTCTAAAATCGACCACATACTTGGTCACAAAACAAATCTAAACAGATACAAAACAATTGGAATAACCTCCTGTGTTCTATCAGACCACCATGGTCTAAAGTTGGATTTCAACAACAACAAAAACTACAGAAAACCTACAATCTCATGGAAACTGAACAATACCCACCTGAATCACCAATGGGTTAAGGAAGAAATAAAGAAAGAAATTAAAGACTTCCTAGAGATCAACGAAAATGAAGATACCACATATCCAAACCTATGGGACACTATGAAAGCAGTACTAAGAGGGAAATTCATAGCACTAAACGCCCACATAAATAAGCTGGAGAAATCTCACACTAGTGACTTAACAGCACACCTGAAAGTTCTAGAACAGGAAGAAGCAAAGTCTCCCAGGAAAAATAGATGCCAGGAAATTATCAAAGTGAGAGCTGAAATCAATAAAATAGAAACAAAGAGAACAATACAAAAAATTAATGAAACAAAGAGTTGGTTCTTTGAGAAAATCAACAAGATAGACAAGCCCTTATCCAAACTAACCAAAAGACAGAGAGAGAGCATCCAAATCAACAAAATCAGAAATGAAAAGGGGGACATAACAACAGACATTGAGGAAATCCAGAGAATCATCAGGTCATACTTCAAAAACCTCTATTCCACAAAACTGGAAAACCTAAAAGAAATGGATAATTTTCTGGATAGGTACCACATACCTAAATTAAATCAAGACCAGATAAACTATTTAAATAGTCCAATAACCCCTAACGAAATAGAAACAGTCATTAAAAGTCTCCCAACCAAAAAAAGCCCAGGACCAGATGGTTTCAGTGCAGAATTCTACCAGATCTTCAAAGAAGAGTTAATACCAATACTCTCTAAATTGTTCCATACAATAGAAACAGAAGGAACATTACCAAACTCCTTCTATGAGGCTACAATTACCCTGATTCCCAAACCAAACAAGGATACAACAAAGAAAGAGAACTACAGACCGATCTCCCTCATGAACATTGATGTAAAAATACTCAATAAAATACTGGCAAACAGACTCCAAGACCACATCAAAACAATTATCCACCATGATCAAGTAGGATTCATTCCAGGAATGCAAGGATGGTTCAACATACGAAAGTCTGTCAATGTGATACACCATATAAACAAACTCAAAGAAAAAAAACACATGATCATCTCACTAGATGCTGAAAAGGCATTTGACAAAATCCAACACCCCTTCATGATAAAGGTCTTGGAGCGATCAGGAATACAGGGAACATACCTAAACATAATAAAGGCAATTTACAGCAAGCCAACAGCCAACATCAAATTAAATGGAGAGAAACTCAAAGCAATTCCACTAAAATCAGGAACGAGGCAAGGCTGTCCGCTCTCCCCATACTTATTCAATATAGTACTTGAAGTTCTAGCCAGAGCAATAAGACAACATAAGGAGATTAAGGGGATACAAATTGGAAAGGAAGAAGTCAAGCTTTCCCTATTTGCAGATGACATGATAGTATACTTGAGCAACCCCAAAGATTCCACCAAGGAACTGATACAGCTTATAAACACCTTCAGCAACATAGCAGGATACAAGATCAACTCAAAAAAATCAGTAGCCCTCCTATATACAATGGACAAAAAAGCGGAGAAGGAAATCAGAGATACATCACCCTTTACAATAGCCACAAATGACATAAAATACCTTGGGGTAATACTAACCAAGCAAGTGAAGGACCTATATGACAAGAACTTTAAGTCCCTGAAAAAAGAAATTGAAGAAGATGTCAGAAAATGGAAAGATCTCCCATGCTCATGGATAGGCAGAACTAACATAGTAAAAATGGCAATCTTACCAAAAGCAATCTACAGATTCAATGCAATCCCCATCAAAATACCAACACAATTCTTCACAGACCTGGAAAGAATAATACTCAACTTCATATGGAAAAACAAAAAACCCAGGATAGCCAAAAGAATCCTGTACAATAAAACAACCTCTGGAAGCATCACGATCCCTGACTTCAAGCTGTACTATAGAGCTACAGTAATAAAAACAGCTTGGTACTGGCATAAAAACCGACATGTGAACCAATGGAATCGAATTGAAGACCCTGACATTAATCCGCACACCTATGAACAAATAATTTTTGACAAAGAAGCCAAAAGTGCACAATGGAAAAAAGAAAGCATCTTCAACAAATGGTGCTGGCAAAACTGGATATCAACATGTAGAAGGCTGCAAATAGATCCATATCTATCACCATGCACAAAACTTAAGTCCAAGTGGATCAAGGACCTCAACATAAATCCAGCTACTCTGAACCTGCTAGAAGAGAAAGTAGGAAGTAGTCTTGAATGCATTGGCATAGGAGACCACTTTCTAAATAGAACACCAGTAGCACAGACACTGAGAGAAACAATCAATCAATGGGACCTCTTGAAACTGAGAAGCTTTTGTAGGGCAAAGGATACGGTCAACAAAGCAAAGCGACAGCCTACAGAATGGGAAAAGATCTTCACCAATCCCACATCTGACAGAGGACTGATATCCAGAATATATAAGGAACTCAAGAAATTAGACATCAAAATGCCCAACAGTCCAATTAAGAAATGGGCTATAGAACTAAACAGAGAATTCTCAACAGAGGAAACTCAAATGGCTGAAAGACATTTAAGGAATTGCTCAACATCCCTAATCATCAGGGAAATGCAAATCAAAACAACTCTGAGATACCACCTTACGCCTGTCAGAATGGCTAAGATCAAAAACACTGAAGACACCTTATGCTGGAGAGGATGTGGAGCTAGGGGAACTCTCCTCCACTGCTGGTGGGAATGCAAGCTTGTACAACCACTTTGGAAATCAATATGGCGCTTTCTTAGTAAATTGGGAATCCATCTCCCCCAAGATCCAGCTATACCACTCTTGGGCATATACCCAAGGAATGCTCAACCACACCACAAGAGCACTTGTTCAGCTATGTTCATATCAGCGTTGTTTGTAATAGCCAGAACATGGAAACAACCTAGATGCCCTTCAACTGAAGAATGGATAAACAAAATGTGGTACATATACACAATGGAATACTACTCAGCAGAGAAAAACAATGACATCATGAGGTTTGCAGACAAATGGATGGATCTAGAAAAAATCATCCTGAGTGAGGTATCCCAGACTCAGAAAGACAAACATGGTATGTACTCACTCATAACAGGATACTAGATGTGGAACAAGGATGACTGGACTGCTACTCACATCACCAGACAGGCTATCTGGAAAACAGGACCCCAAGAAAGACACAGGTATCGCCCAATGACAGAGAAATGGAATGAGATCTACATGAACAGCCTGGACATGAGTGGGGGTAGTGAAGGGCGAGGGTCGAGGGAAAGAGAGCTTGGGTGAGTGGGAGATCCCAGCTGGATCAACAACAGAGAGGGAGAACAAGGAATAGGAGACCATGGTAAATGAAGACCACATGAGAATAGGAAGAAACAAAGTGCTAGAGAGGCCCACAGAAATCCACAAAGATACCCCCACAACAGACTGCTGGCAATGGTCGAGAGACAGTCCGAACTGACCTACTCTGGTGATGGGATGGCCAAACACCCTAATTGTCGTGCTAGAAACCTCATCCAACTACTGAGGGATCTGGATGCAGAGATCCATGACTAGGCCCCAGGTGAATCTCTGGGAGTCCAATTAACGAGAATGAGGAGGGTTTATGTGAGCGAGAATTTTTGAGACCAAGGTCGGATAAAGCACAGAGACAAATAGCCAAACAAACGGAAACACATGAAATATGAACCAATGGCTGAGGGGTCACCAACTGGATCAGGCCCTCTGAGCGGGTGAGACAGTTGATTGGCCTGATCTGTTTGGGAGGCATCCAGGCAGTGGCACCGGGTCCTGTGCTCACTGCATGAGTCCCCTGTTTGAAACCTGGGGCCTATGCAGGGTCCCTTGGCTCGGCCTGGGAGGAGGGGACTGGACCTACCTGGACTGAGTCCACCAGGTTGATCTCAGTCTGTGGGGGAAGGCTTTGCCCTGGAGGAGATTGGAATGGGGGGCGGGCTGGGGGGAAGGTGAGGGGGGGGAGGGGGGAGAACAAGGGAATCTGTGGCTGATATGTAGAACTGAATTGTATTGCAAAATAAAAAAAAAATATGTTTATTAATTCATTGCAAATTGCAAATGATGTAGTTTGATAATATTCATCTCCTCTCCAAATCCCACAAGATCCACTGAAGCACCCAGCGCAACCAATTTTGTGCCACTTATTTTTCACCCATTGAGTCTAATATGTGCTGTCTAAATACTCTCGGGTGGTGCCACCTCTTGTAATATGGTTGACCTGCCAGGAGTCACACCCTTAAAGAAAACTGACTCTCTTCCAGCAGCCATCAATTTCCATTAACACCTCAGTTATCAGGGGGAATTCATGGCCACTTCTCTGCTTCCTGCTGGGCTTCTTTTCTGGCTTAAGATTGAACAGATTTTGTACATGCCACCACATTTCTATGAGTTCGTATGAGCAAGTGCTTCATTGTGTCCAGGAAATAGAGTTTTGTTGTAGTCATCTTCTTCCTCTGGCTCTGGGTCTCTCTAACCACTCTTCTATGATGGTTTCTGAGTCTTGGGAAAAGAAATATGATAGAGATGTCTCATTTAGGAGGAAGCATTCCACAGTATTTTATTCTCAGCATGTTGGCCAATTGTGGGTCTCTGTACAAATCACCATCTTCTGTGAGAAGCTTCTCTAATGAATGCTGAGATCTGCACTAACCTAAGGGTGAGGTAACCCAGACTCAGAAGGACAGACATGGTATGCACTCACTCGTAAGTGGATACTAGATGTAAAGCAAAGGATAAGCAGACTACAACCCACAGCACCAGAGAAGCTAGCTAACAAGGAGGACCCTAAGAGGGACACATGGATTGACCTGCAAAGGAGAAATAGATGAAATCTCCGTATGTAAACTGGGGGGGGGGGCAATGGAGGGTAGGGGATGCAGGATGAGAACATAATGGAAGAGGATATTCAAGCCGGAACAGGGACAGAGTGGGAGAACAAGGAAAGAAATACCATGATGGATGGAGAAATTGTGGGAATAGGGAGAAACAGGGTGCTAGGGAAGTTCTCAGGAATCCACAGGGATGACCCCACTCTAGACCACTAGCAATAGTGGAGAGGTTACCTGAACTGGCCTACTCCAGTAATCAGATTAGTGAATACCCTAACTGTCATTATAGAGCCTTCATCCAGTAACTAATGGAAGCAGATGCAGAGATCCACAGACAAGCACCAGTCTGAGCTCCAGGAATGTAGTCAAAGAGAGAGAAGAGGGATTCTATGAGCAAGGGCGGGTCAAGATCATGATGGGGAAACCTATAGAGATAATCAAACCAAACTGGTGGGAACTCATGAACTGTGGACCAATAGCTGTGGAGCCCCCAGGGGACTAGAGTAGGCCTTCTGCATAAGTGAAACAGTTGTTTAGCTTGAAATGTTTAAGGGGCCCCCTGGAAGTGGGATCAGGATTAGTCCCTGGTGCATGAGCAGGCCTTTTGGAGCCCAGTGCCTTACATAGCCTTGGTTCAGGGGGAGGGGCTTGGACCTGCCTCAACTGAATGTACCAGGCTCTGCTGACTCCCCATGGGAGGCCTTGCCTTGGAGGAGGTAGGAATGGGGGATGGGTTGGGGAGGGGAATGCTGGAGGGTTGGAGAAGGGAGAAGAGGGGGGATCTGTGGTTAGTATATAAAATGAATAGAAAATTTCTTAATAAGAAAAAAAATTAAAAAGGAGCTTCTCTAATGAATGCTGAGATAAGCAATAATCTAAGGGGATATCATTAAGTCATTAGGAGTTGCTTTAATACTATCCTCATTTAGGTAAATAATAGTAGTTAGTTCTCCCTTAGGTCCTATGACATAGCTAGACACGGGTTTGTTGCTGCAGTGATGGTGCCAGGTATAGGCATGGTAATTTCCAGCACTACCATTGCTAGCCAGTGGGGATGAAACATCCACATTATTCCTAGTTTGACTTTTCCGTTTTCTATGACTCAAATATGTGATATATGTGATGACTTCAATGTGATCTTGTTTTCAATTACAGAAGAGTAACCAAGAGCAATGACAATAGGCTGTAATGTTTAGAGCAGGGGTGGGGGAGGGCTATGGGACATCATTGGTCAATAATTCAAAAGTAGGTAACTCATTGCTGGTGCTGGGACCTTTATTTGTGTATGATGTCTAGTGATGCCATTGCCTCTTCCTCATCATATAGTAACTAGTAACTCAATTTTCAAAAGAAGCCACACACACACACACACACACACACACACACACACACACACACGCTAAGAATGGCGAAATAACTGGTTGGACTTATGGGGATGAAACATTGAGGCCTTGTGACTCCATCCTTCACTGATGCATGAAAGCCAGATGGAAGAAGGTATACCTTCAAGATATGAAGATTTATGGGCAAGTTAGAGGCACTGCTAAATATTTGTATTGGGGCATAAAAGCAAAAGTTAACCCTCTGGGTTTCACCATTCCAATGTCCATTTGTGTTTATATATTCAATAAAATGATGGATACTTTCACACCAAGAACACACCAGCCTCAAATGCTATATTTATTAACATTCAGCTATCTAACTTAAAATGAAAGTTATTGCACTTATTATAGTGAAACCTTTGCCATTATCCATTCCACATGTCCATATTAACTGTTGATAAATTCTGACTGTGTATTTTGTGTGGTTAATTACTGTATCAAAAATGCATAATATCATAAGGACAAATGTCTTACAAATCTGTGAAAGGAATTCATAAGTATTCAGCATCTGTCAAGTTGGAATTTTGCAAAAGCAATGAGTTCTAAGCAAATGCTTTTGAGTGAGTCACAGATTATATTTCCCAAATGAGTTAGTAAAAACTGGGTGGATATATCAGCTCATGAGAGGTCTCCATTACTCTCTATTATGAGATTTGCTTTCTTTTGGTATCCTTAGAGGTGCTCTGCCTTTTGGCAAAAGAAAGGTAAATTTTCTGACGCTTGAACATGCAGATCATGTAAAAAGAGCAAAGCTTACTAGAAGCATACACAACTCATTTGAAACACCATCTTCAAAACATAGAGTAATTCAAGGGCAATTATGAACACTGATGACAGAAGCCAGAGCAAAAAGTGGAAGCTGGGAAAGTAATAACACGTGTTGGCTGATATGGAAGGAATCATCAAACAAAACTGTCAATATTTGAGCATTTTCCTATCTGGGTGTATTGAGAAGAGCTGCATTGGCCTTCAGATTGCTAACACCTGTGGATCCAGCATCAGCATCCTCATCTTAGTTGTCGTCAGCATCATCATCATCATCATCATCATCATCATCATCATCATGACCTTTACAGGTGCTGTGAGAATGTGTAGAACAGGCACTGATTTCCACAAGGGACCCTTTCCCTGATCCATTCTGGTTATTCTTCAGGAACAAAAGACACCTGAACAGTAGCTTAGCAGTTGTTACTGACTAAGTTCTTCGGAGTTCATGGTGACTTCTTTGACCGACACAAAAGAGGTTGGGATGAAGTTTCTAGATGTATACAGGAGAAAATAATTAAACCATTCAAATGCTATTGATGAAAGTCATTGCTTTAATTTTGTTTCAAATATCTACCTTTAGCAGAAGATTTCATTTAAAAGTATTTAGAAAAACCCTAAAAACAAAAAGAAGGAAGAAAGGGTGCTAAGCTAGGTGGGGAAAAAAAAGAAACAAAAACAGTAAATCATTTTATAACACAGGATTTTTTTGCTCAGTGCAACTGTTCAGTATGACACTATGCTGGTGGATATGTCATCATAAATTCGTTCAAACTCAAAGGAACTACCACACCAAGAGTAAATTTTATACATAAACAGATTTGAATGACAGTAGTAACAAATATAGCTTGCTGATCTTAGGGTTGATTATGGGAGGAGCTGTGCACATGTGCAGCAAGGGTATATGGAGATGCTTACACCTACTGCTCAGGCTATAGACATAGAACTGTTCTCAGAAATAAAGCACTGTAGGCAGGCAGGAGGTAGTGGTCTACACCTTTAATCCCAGTACTCAGGAGGCAGAGGCAAGTCAATCTCTGTGAGTTTGAAGTCAGGCTGGTCTACAGAGTGAGTTCCAAGACAGCCAGAGCTATTACACAGAAAAACCCTGTCTTTAAAAAAAAGCCCTTTATCCATCTTCAAATTCATTGATTTTGTCTAAAGCAAGCATGTTCTCAGAGCAAGTGAATGTCTTACCTTAAGTCTCCTAGCTCAAAAAAATCACAAATGCTAGGTTGCCTGCACCTATTAATAAAGTAAATATTTAAAATGGGTGTTCTGGCATTGTGGTTTTAATGTTGTCTTGAGACACAATCACACTTGAAGGGATGGTAGTACCATCTTTGGTTGTAAATAATGTTCCTGAATCTCACATAAACATATACAGGAGACAAGGTCCTGAGTCAGTGTTCCCATACACAGGAGATGCAACCAGTATTCCTACACTACTACCATCTCACAACTTCACGCATCTGGGCCTCCTAGTTGAAACAAGAGATCCTTATAAAACTAAGACTGAATATGGAGCCAAACATTTGTTACATAGTAAATAGGATACTGTGCCTTGCCGATAAGGGTAAATAAAACAAAGCATGGATGAGGATTGAGAGAACAGTTGTGAGAAGGGTTCAGTCTGAAGAGGGTGAAAGGGTTCTGGAAATTGAGAAGACTGGGAGCACCCAGGGGACCCCAGGGACTGGAGCATGCACATAGTAATATTCTAGCACACACAAAGCAGGGACATCAAAGAGATCCACAACACAAGGAAAAAGAAATCACTTAGATAAAAAAAAAAAAGCAAATAATTTCAAACTGATAATTTAACAGGTACACTGTGATAAAGAACAGTTACATTTTAGTATGTGAACATCCTCATTATTATACTGGGAAAGGCCCAGTACAAATATAGCATGCCTCAAAAGGAAACTGTTTAGAGTATGTTGCAGTTGGATTTGAAAAACAGAATAACCAAAAAATGTGTGCACATTTTATTTCACTCTTTGTCTCATTTACGAAGGCTAAACCAAATCAACCAACAAGAAAGAGTAAGCAAAATTGAGTTACTATATATAGACTGATTTTCATTAAATTATTATACCCTAATTCCATGGGCTAATCATCTCCTGAGTTGGTACAGTTTAAAGGCAATGTATTTTATTATTGGGAAATGGTGAGTTTGCTAAGACGGTATTCTTAAAATTGTTTCAGAACACAATCATAATTTACAAGGAAGTGATAAAAAATTTATTTTTGGTGTGTGAGAAGTTTCTGGCAAACTCACATAAAACAATCACGTAGTAAACAGAGCATGCCCAGCTGTTACCCCAATGATTAAGTTAATACCACTCAATTTAATAAACATTTTCAAGGGGATGCATGCAAGCGCTTTGAGGCTTGAACCTGGGGTATCTTAGGAAGATAAACACACAAAGGTATGAAAAACAAGAACATACTCACTTAACCTTGAATGTTACGGAAGATATGGGTGAGCTCAACAGAGACAGAATCCCATACCACTACTATCTAAAGTAATGAGCAGCCCCAGGAGGAAGGACCTCAAACTGAGTTTTTAATAATGAGAACCACAGATTCTGGCAGATAGGGAAAAAGAGTTGGTCCCAAGCATGAAAATTCCCATGAGCAAATTCAAATGACTCTATGATGAGTAAAGGCAGGGAAGGCATGCAATTTAGTCTGGCTATAATTGAACGCCTGGGTCTGGTGGGGGTGAGTGATTAGGGAGAGGGAATGCAGTCCTGCATTTTTGGAGCAGGGTGAAAACATATCCAAATAGTTAATTCTGTTCAATATAATCATGTATTGCAAGTAGATTTTTTTCACCAACCTGGATTTAAAAAAAAAAAAAAAGTAGTTGAGAGGCAGAGAAGCTTGTATGGTTAGGACATTAAAGAATGCTGACTCACTTTTTCCACAAAATTAGCTTAACTTTCTGTGGGAAGATCCTTCAACTGTGAATGATATTCCCTAAGATGAGAACCTGGACCCTACCAAAAGGAAGGAAGGAGCTGAGCATAGACTTTCATCACTCTCTGCTTCTTTACTGCAGATGAAACATTGCCAACTGCCTCACACACCTGCTGCTCGGACTTCCTGCCATGATGAACCATGACTTCAAACTGCAAGCCAAAATAAAATCGCTGTCCCTTAATGTGCTTCCATGGAGGCATTTTATCAAAAAAATGGAAAAGTAACTAAGATGGTACCAATGACCCTTGATTCATTTTACTTTTCTATACTTGACAGCCCTTCTCTTTCTCTTCAAGATGTGGCTTGGAGTTTGGCTCTTTCAGGAAGTTTTTTGCTTCTGGAATGGCTGTGTTCTCATGATACCCTGGAGAAGATTCCATCGGGGCATTTTCTGCATTACTGCATTATTTCACATAAATATACCAATTTCTCATTCAACTGCCTCACTTACTGTTGTAATCGCAGTACTTAACACAGATTTCTATGCATTCAGCATTCAATGTATAGTGAGCTAAGAACTATACAAGATCCATGAATAGGTTTTGAATCATTTTTAGGGGAATGTTGGTGGTGAATAATGCCATATACAGTTGATTATTTGCAAACTTTCATTCTTATATTTTAGGCATTATGTTAGATCAGTTTATTATTGTTGATAAACAGAATTATTTGATTTTATGATTTGTTTCCTAATATTCCATTCTGTTTTGGAACATATAACATATATAATGTTTTAGAAATAATGCCTTCTTAAAGTATGTGCTGCATGCTTTTGGAAATGATCACAAACAGCTCTTCTTTCTTGATGCTACAAGTAAAACTTCATTCACTTGGCCAGTGTTAGGTTAGTTACAGTGGGAACCGCACTTCCAGAGTCAGTAGTTCATTAAATGTGGCTATCTAACCACCAACTAACCATTCCCTGCCTAGAAATTCTGTCACTAAAACAGAGAAGGTGGTAAATCATCTTTGAGAAGCTTAGCACATTTAAAGATAGTATTAACAGCCACATTCCCCTGCAGTAGGACCAGTCACAGAGTGAAGGAAAAAAACCCTGAGCAATGTGAAAGGGAAGGAAAGAAGGGAAAAGAAGAAAAGAAAATCCCCAATATATCTAAGCGCATGTGCCCATGGCTCTTCCAGATCAGCCCTCTTCTTTTCATTCAGTCTCCTAATGGACTTAGTATCTTCAGAACATGCCTCTGTGTATGCTTAAGTCAGCTGGAGTCAGAGATTTCTCACTTGCAACAAAGGTCCAAACTCTTGCAATATACAAGACAAGGTCAAAGTTTCTCCTCAAATTACGCATTTCAATTATTTCCCTGATACATGACACATTTTCTTAAAACATTTCAGTTGGGTAATTGCAAACTTAATTCTAGCAACTAATTAGTGGAAAAGCAAGGTCTGTGAAAAACAACCATTCCTACACTGCATGTGTAAAGAGGGAAATTAGAGGCAGTTTAGAATTGTAGAAGCATAGAATGAATGAAGTCAAACTCTTATACTTGATATTCAACTTCTGATCCAAGAACTGATTTAAAATATTAGACCCTCAGTGGCAACTAACATCAAAGGGAAGGCAAAGCGTGATTTTCAATCAAAAGCAAAATATATTTGGAAATTTTGGTCTCGTTTTTGTTTTCATGATTTGCCTGGAAATTTCCATCATCTCTTCATTTGATTTGGATGATGATTAGAGAATTTTGTAAAGCCTAATTCCAGTAATAATCATTTCTCTCTGCCACTGGAGAGTGCTTCTCTCTTCAGAGCACCTCACAAATATTTCTTGATTAAACCTTCCAACAATTCTTGGAAGGAAATTGGGTGATATTTTCCGTGACTGCATGGTCTCTGAGGAAAGCATCTACTGGGATAAACCAGTTATGAGGACAGTAAGTATATCTATCAGCAAAAAGATAAAAGTCACAACATCCTGCAAACCTTACTGTGTACTCATCAAACAGGAAGTAGAGCCAAATGAACATTTAGCTAATACCCTTATGAAGCTCTGGCTTCAACTATGTGATGATAGCATAAAAGTCATAAAATACATAAATATTTTTCAAAACATAATCATGTGTTATTAAGCATCCCAATATTTAGATTTCATTAAAACATTGATGTATAAGAACTTTTAAGTTGGTGCTGCTGCCAATTAACTATAAATAAATGGAGGAGAGGGTGGGAAGGAAGGAAACATGACTTATTAGGATCACATTCTATATATTTGTTCATTAACATGTCAATCTGTGCTATTAGTACTATTATCATATTAATACTATGCTATTAATATTAATATTGATCATTTACATTGTACTTCTATTCAATTTTATTTTATAGTTTAAATGTCACACAGGTGGAGACTGAATATACTAAAACATACATTTTCACTACATATTCATGCAATAATTATTCTACAATATTTAGAACTACAAAGAAAATACATGAATAAAACGTTCAAATTAAGTTAACCATATTATTAAGCAATGAAAACATTAGACCACACTTTTAATTGTGGCTTATCTAATTGTTAGACAAAAAAGATTTAAACAATCTAAATATTTTAAAATTTTAGATGGAGTTACAGAAATTCCAAACTAGGGAAACATACACACTTGGGGTAGGCAGAGAGGTTTGTGGGGAGAGAGAGACAGAGACAGACAGAAACAGACAGAGAGACAGAGAAAGATAGAGAGTCACAGACAGAGAGAGGGGGAGTGAGGGAGAGAGAGGGAGAGAGGAGTTTTTTAGACTGTCATCTAGCAAGGTAGGGTAAAGTGACTTCTATGCTTTCACAATTCTGTCAAAATGCTACTGCTGAGATAAACATCAGTTAGAGGCCAAGAACTCACCAAAGGGAAGCTATTTTCAGTTATTTTTATTTTAGATGTTTAATATAGAGTAAGTAAAATGGCTTATAAACATATTCCAAGAAACTAAAGCATTAGAAAGAACACAGTGCACCTGTGCTAATCTGTGTTGGGGAAGGGACCACTTTAACATCCTGAGGGACTTTTACATGTCACCCAATGCTGTGTTGCTTGGCAACATGGGCAGGTCCCAATGCTTGTTGAGGAGGGTATGGCAAAAATGTCTGAAAGGTGTGGGTGAACTTATCTCCAAATTCCTGTGTCAATATTGTTTTGACCTGATGAGAAGTTGTGGATAATTCTACTTCTCTATTAAATAGTCTGCTGTTTACTTTAAGAGGCACATTTACTGACATCATGAGAAAATATTCAGCACTAATGGGAAGGATATCTGTTTTGGGTGGAGTGTGTCCCCCAGAGGTTCTTATGTGGGAGGCATGGTCTTGGGGTACTCATGCTGAGGGGATTTATCTAGTTAGCAGTGGGTCAGGACTGAGGTGGAAAGGCTATTAAAAGACCAACAATCCCTCTGTCCCTTTTGAATGAGACATTTGCTGCTCTTATGTAGACCAGACATGTGCTATGCTACCCTCTGTCATCAATCCAAGCAAATCACCTGGCCCTGGCAACAGCAACTTTGTGACTAAATCCCAGACAACCTTGATAATATGCTCTTGAACCTACAGAAATATGAGCTACATAAAGCTCTTTTCTAAATGAAATGTCCAACCTTGGGCATTCTGTTATGACACCCCAAAACAGCCTAAGATAAAAAGTGAGGATGCAGGTGCATGAATTCATATTAGCCTATAATTTAGAGAAGCAGACAGATAAGAAAATAAATATTAACAAATGTAACTAAAGGAACATTGAGCAACAGTGAAAGCAAAATAGTCCAGCAACAGTCCTTGATAAATTATTATACTACTTTCTATGGTATAGGCTAGTGATATTGTAGAAAAAGAAACATATGCTGTTATTAACCTATGCCAATTACACACAGTTCTACAGAGAAATTTCTGTAGCACCCTCTAACCTCATCTCCATTCATTGGAGCATTTAATGACAGATAGATTTTTGATTGATTCCTTTATTATTTGTACATGCAAACATCATCTATTCATTCCCTGCAAGAATATGTCTGGCATTTTATTATGTATTGAGGTAAAAATACAAACGCAAGATAATATATACCCATTATTTGTTCACAGTCTAGCAGACACCTGAAAGATGGAAAAGCAAATGCTAGAAAGCTGATTTGCTGAGATTATGAAAAGCAGGTCACAGAAAGAGCTTTCTTATGAGAAGCTCCAGGTCACCTCAGAAAGTGTTCAGACATAGACTCTCTTGTATCCCTTGAGGCAGAAATGCCTTGCTCACACAGTTTTCTCATTGTGAAGGAACGTATTCAGTCTTTCATATTTTATTGTTACTTATATTTGCTCTTTGGGATTAAGAAAGAGACAAAGTCAAAATACTATCCCACATTGGACAAATATCTTTTTATCTCATTCTTAGTTTTTCCATCTTTAAAACAGAGATGACATTAATTGTCTTCCCTTTCCTGAAGATTATATGTGTAAGAGGGCTCTACTGGGTTACTGATCGGGACTACCACTGGATACGGTGTTGCTATTAGTATTTTCAACAGTTGCTGTTGAAATTTCCACCAGGCTTTGCCTGTGCTTATCACTCAGAGTACAAAGGAGAGGGACACAGACTTTTCCCACAGTAAAAAATAATAATAGTAATAATAATAATGCAATTATGCAGTATGTATGTTCTAAGCCACTAGGTAGAGGTCACTGGAGAAGAAAACGCCAAACTCACTATTATCTATTATTAAATAACAACAACAAAAACAACAACAACAAAATGTGGTCTTATACATATGTACAAAGTGGTGGGTTTTCTTCAAGTCTTGTTCTTCTAAAAACAAAGGAGCAGAAAAACCCACCAAAGAATTATCATAACAATTTAACATGCATGAAATCTTATAAGTGAGTCTTCTACTAGAACTAAAATGAAAGTGCTTGTAACAATAACTCTAGGTGATTGTGCAGTCCCAATCAGTAACTGAACAAAGTGGGAAGTATTTTAAAAGGAAAATACAAATTTATCTGGACTGGCCTGAGGCTTTCAGTGTGGAGCAGACATGAAGCAGTGCCCTATTCACCTACCTGTCCCCCAAGCTTTTTGAATTTGGGCTTGAACCCAAACTTCTGTTATGTGAAGAATGAACTGATACAATGTTAACTATTCTGCCTGATGGGACTACACTTGTTTGTGGAGATACGCAGTCGCTTGATTTTGTAAAATCAATGTGTTTTGCAGATTTTTATTTTAGAAATTTAGGGAAGTGGCACAGTATTTTGAGGGACAATCAGAAAATATAGGGGTCAATGTTTAAGAAAAGTAGTAACTAATCATTAAGCATATTATTTTAAGAAATTAAGCTTATTCACAGAAACTAAAACAATGTTTTTGTTTCTCATTTGAGTGTCTGTGTTACAACCATAAGTCCAGAATATACATCAATAAGTTGCTTTGAGGGGTGGTGTTTCACCATACATTTCGACATCACAGTCCATTATCAAAGGAAGTCAGGGCAGGAACTTGAGCGGGGAAGGAAATCTGAAGGTCAAAACTGTAGCAGAGGCTATGAAGGAATGCTGATTACTAGCTGGCCCTCCAAGGCTTATACAGCGTACTTCTCACCCAAGACCAACAGCTAAGGGATGGCAATGCTCGTTGTGAGCTGGGCCCTCCTACATCAACTATCAATCAAAAAAATATACTATAGGCTTGCCCAAAGGCCAATCCACTGAGAGCATTTTCTTGAGGTTCCTTCCTCCCAGTTGTGTCAAGTTGACATAAAACTAGGCAGCGCATACATTTTTGTAGTTGATACATAGCTATGCATATCTTGGGAAAAAGACTGCACCATGTTCAATCCCATGTCATCATTGTTTAGTGTACTGTATAGCTCAACATTTGCCTCCTCCTCCTCCTCCTCCTCTTCCTCCTCCTCCTCCTCCTCCTCCTCCTCCTCCTCCTCCTCCTCCTCCTCCTTCTCCTATTCATGTCCTCCTCCTCCTCCCCCTCCTCCTTCTTCTTTTTGAGATAGGATTTCTCTGTGTAGCCCTGGCTCTCTTGGAATTTGCTTTGTAGACAGGCTGGCCTTGAACTCAGAGATCTGCCTGACTCTGACTCTGAGTGCTGAGATTAAGTGCATGCACCACTACTGCCTAGCTAATTGCTTTTTTGTTCTGTTACTGAAAATGGATATTTTTTCTCATCTAATATACCCTGATTATAGTTTCCCCTTTCCTCTCTTCACCCCGGTTCATCCTACCTCCTCTCCTATCCAAATCCACTTCCTTTCTTTCTCTCATTAGAAAACAAATAGGCTTCTAGAGGATACTAATATAATAAGATAAAATAAGGTAAAACAAAAACAAACACATTAAATATGGCAAGACAAACAATCAAAAGGAAAAGAGCCCAAGAAAAGGCACAAGAGATAGACACAGAGACCCACTCATTTTCACACTGAGGAATTCCATAAAAACATAAAACTGGAAGCCATGTCAAAGAGGTAGGGGTAGGGAGGGAAGGAAGCAGGGAAGGGGTGGGACCAGGGAGGGAGGGAGAGAGAGACTATAAATAAATAAATAAATAAATAAATAAATAAATAAATAAATAAATGGATTTTTTTTTATGAGTCCCCTTGCCACTTTGAAGTGATAAAGATACTTTTGAACTTTTCCATGTATGACCTGATCACATCACTTGAGGACTTGAGAACTGGCAGTAATGCACAGCTTGGAGGATGAAGAGACGCCACTTAGTGAGATGCACATTTATACTCCTCATGTGTGAACTTGTTGGTTTCTCCTGATTATGATGCAGTTGCCACTACCACCACCCAATTTTACACAGAAGAACTAGATTTTAGGGAGATGAGGAAGACCTCCTGGGCTGTGGTGAATAGCTGATGTCCTGAGTCTGAGAATCATTAGCATCACCAACTCAATACAATCACTCCTGTTTTCCAGTGGAGCTATAGATGCTTACACTGGGTAGAAAGGAACAATCACCATAGACATGGGATGTCCCATAAGGACATTCTATTCCTCTGCCTTTGGTTATTGCTCCAGGGATGTGTCTATGGACTTCTTAGTATTGTATTTAAACCATTGATCAGAAAGCTCTATTTTATACTGATCTTGAGCTAGAAGAATTGAGAATCGAAACTATTGGCCTTTGTCATATTAACAAGTAGAGTCTGAGAAAGAGAGAAGTGACATGAATGTCACAATTTTGGGTCTAAACTGAAAAATGACCATATCTAAAGTTTCATTTATTTTAAAAGTTGTAGTCATAAGATGTATGTGTTTTTCTTCTTCCCCCTTCTCATCCTTCTCTCTATTCTCATTCTCTTCTCAGTGGTGCGAGTGTATATGTATGTGTGTGTGTGTGTGTGTGTGCGTGCACACACACACACACACACACACACACACACACACACGTGCGCACGCGCGCACACGCTTGTTAAAGTAATTTGTTACTTAAACCTCTTTTTCTCTCAGTGAAAACAGAACAAATTCTGACACATGAAGTCAATAAAGAGTTAATGGACCAGAGGGTATTGAACTCAGGTTCTTTGTTTCTGATACTGAAGCACAGAGGAACATCTGTATAATCCTCAACACAAAGGAAAAGGCCTAACATAACCAGCATCACTTAGCAAGGGGACTCCTAGTTTTGGTTAGGCTCACTACAGTATCCACATTCCCTTCTTTTGCAAAATCAGGGAAATAATACTATCTGCCACTGGGATTTGTAAACACTCAAAAAATAACAGAGGGAAAATGAAGTAAATAATTTTTGTCAAATTGCAGCCGCAAAATTGATGTTAGAAATTATTATTTTTCATACATTTTTAAAAAATCCAATGTGTTAAGGACGATCTATTTTTCATAGCCTTTTTTCTTTTAGAAAGAGTCTTCGGGGTGTCATTCAGCTGGGTTCTTACTTTGAATACTTCTTAGTAAATGTAACAAGAGAGAAGAAAAGATTCACTTCATATGGTTGACATGCTTACCTTATGTGTAGAATTTCTGCATGGACAACTGTTTAGACTTGTTTTAGAAGCTTGCTTGTCAGTAGGGTATTGTGGTACATGCCTACAATCCTGTCATTCAGAGGCACAAGGATTGTGAATTTAGAGCCAATCTGGGCTACACAGTGATTTCAAGGCCAGCTGACATTCTGCTGTAAGACCCTGTGTCATGTAATTAAACATCCTAAGGGTGATACAGATAGCCCTATAGTACAATGCTTGCCTACCATATAAAGACCTCAGTTTGATCCCTAGCACTCCAAAGACTAAAACAATCAACTTACTAAAAACAATAGCAATAACAAGAAATGTCAGCTCAAAACATAGCTGTTGGGTGTTTATAATAAAGCAAGAAAGCCACCAGAGAATGCCTCGGATTTGGGTATGATTTATAACTTGGAGAACCTGTGGTCATGTGAAAATGCACAGCTTTTGTTTGGAATCAAGATATATAAAAAAGTAAAGACAGAAAGGAGTGGAGTTAGAGGTGGGCTAACCAAAGCTAAAGATGTATGAAAAACCACTATGGCATACTTTATAAGGTAATTAAGATATGTGTGTGTGTATTTGTATATATATGGGTTTGAGCATAGGTAATCTCTATGGGTAGACAGTGTTTCCCTCAGAAGATGCAAGTTATTAAATAAAAAACCTCAGCATTTGGGATACTTCCCTGTGAGCTATTAGTAAGGGAGGCCCGTGAGGCTCCCCAAAAAACACAGGTTATTGCCATTTGCTCTTGAACATGCACAATAAGTAGATGGTAAGACCATATTGCTGATGGTACAACATACTTTGAGTGCACGACATAGAGCAATTAAGCTGTCACTGACCTGGAATATCTTTCCTGCTGGATAGATGGCATAGTGGTAGAAGGTGCTATACATGCTGCCAATGGAGAAAAGACATTAGTGGTCTTACCCTGAATTGGATCTTGAATGTTACAAAACTGACCTGCCAGTCAAAATATGCACAACTGGTACAGTAGTGGCATGAAGATTATGGGGTAACCAACCACAAGCCCAGTGGCTCCACGGGCTAACTAATGTTGTTATGCTATATGGACATGCCATAAAATTGACTTCTAAATATTAATATATACATGTTACCCCATTGCTGTTACTCTTCAACCTTGGCCAAGGCATCTCCATTGTGAAGTGATACAACAGTGCAGAGATTTATAGCTAATTTGAATGCTGATACTAAGTGATCGTTGAGGGTCAGTCTTCATTGGTACGCCTATTTGTAGAGTCCTACATGGTATTATCAATATCAGTGGTCAGGGCACATCATGATGAGCTGGTGGAAAGAATGTAAGAGTCACAGCATGAGAAGGGGTGTTGTGTAATGCTGTTTTCTGGAAATACCATTGACATTGCACTTATGAGCTCACTGCAGCTATGGTCACAGACGTAAGACCTCTATAAGGTAAAGGCAACACGAAGAGTCAACATTACAGCATACAGCACTCCGTGGAC
The DNA here is from genome assembly GCF_949786415.1 of Peromyscus eremicus. Classification (NCBI taxonomy): domain Eukaryota; kingdom Metazoa; phylum Chordata; class Mammalia; order Rodentia; family Cricetidae; genus Peromyscus; species Peromyscus eremicus. The sequence goes on from NC_081423.1 coordinate 21,802,756, forward strand.
ACTGCAGATAACCGAAAATAAGAAGAAAACACAAAGGGGGAGGGGCACACGTTATGGGGTACTCAGGGAAACAGAAGGAGGGAGTTTGGGGTGAGTATGATTAGGATATACTATATACACATAGGAAACTGTCAACAAACAAATAAAGATACTCTTTTTAAGAAAGGAAAGAAGAATTAGAATAATTTCAAGTATATAAGTAACAACATATAAACACAAAGGCAGACATATCAGGAAAAAAATGTAGTCAAGTTACAATTATGCAAACCTCACACAATTTATCTGATTACTTTTGTTCCCAAGGAGTATAAAGGTAGGGTGAATGAACTTCAAGATTCTAACAATTACCATTGGACGGGGACCATGACATATCAAAAAACTCTGTGTAAATTCAAAACTTTACGCCCCAGGGTATATTCAGAAATACTCTGGTAAAGTTTTTCAAATCCTCCCTTGAACACCAGTGACATTCTGCAGGGGCAGTGGAGGGTGGAGGATGAGTGAAACATCTTCCAAAGCCACAGGTGCAAGCTGATTTTCAGAGGCGGCCCCCAGAGAGGAGCAGACATTATATCACAACGGATGTCATTAGACATACAGAAGGCAGCATAAAATGCCTAATTTATTCACAAAGTGACATTTTATTTAGTGCAAATAGGCAATTTGGGCATTTTGGGGAGGCACTTTCAATAATAAAGGGGTGTGACTAACAAAGGTTGGAACACCTGACATCGTCTCCATGACATAAGTTGCTGTTGTTTGTCAGTGACAGAATTTAACAACAACAGCAAAAATAAGATATATAAGGTGTAGCAGCCTTCCCTCAAGAACATCCTCCTCCCCAGCCCATTGGTACATGACACCTGGCCTGGCCACATGCTTCTGAAGTCAAGTTACTATTATTCATTTTTAGTATAGATATACATCCTATCTCCAAAGTAATTTTTTTAACAACAGGCATTTGCATTTTTTTAGATCTGCATTAATTTACTCGTACAGTCAAAGGTTAAATACTATAGTAAATGGTGTTCTTAGCAGAACAAGGGGTCACTGTACAGTCTTGCTGTCCTGACAATTTATAGCTGTTTATGGTAGCCAGCAATATGGTTTGATAGTGAGGTCATCCTTAACTATTAATCATTTTATACATTCTAATCAGCTCTTAAACATTAAATAACTGCTACATAATTCTGAGTGAGAATTTCTCATTCATTGTATCCTTTTATGACTAGGTTTTTGCTGAATATATACAAAGCATATTAGGAATCAAATGATATATTTTGACAAGTGACTGTCAAGTGCGCAGCTTAGCCAAATGTAGCCAAGTCTCTTGGAAATTGTGACGGGAGGAAAATTGTTTTTTTCTGCCTTTTTCTTGCCAAGCACAGACCTGATTCACAGCTTCATCTTAATATTCAAGATAGCCTTTCCAGAAGGCCTTGGAGAAAGTGTGAGTTACACAGCTCTCTTTTAATGTTCATGGTCCACTATAGTCTCTGGTACTGAAGAAGTGATTTGTGCACGCTTTTATTTGTTTGTTTGTTTGTTTGTGTTCTCTCATATATTACATCCCGATCTCACTTTTCCATACCTCCTCTCCTTTCACTCGCCCTCACTCCCCTTCTCCCCCATATCAACCTCTGTTTTCCTTCAGAAATGAGCAAGGTTTCGTGGTATATCAACAAAATATGGCATAACTTATATGTTGCTTGTTAGTTACCATAAGACTAGGCACATGCCCTCATATCAAGGCTGGATGAAGCATCCCAGTAGGAAGAAATGAGTCCCAAAAGTAGGCAAAAGAATCAGAGACAGCCCCAGCTCCCACTGTTAGGAGTCGCACAAGAACACCAAGCTGTAGAACCATAACATATACAGAGGACCTAGATCAGACCCATTCAGACTCCCAGATTGTTGGCTTAGTCTCTGTGAACCCCTCTGAGTTTTGTTAGTTGATTGAATGAATTTTCCTGTGGTGTCCTTGACCCCTGTGGCTCCTACAATCCTTCCTCACCCTCTTTTGCAGGATTCCGAGAGCTCTAGCTAAGGTTTGACTGGGGGTCTCTGAATCTGCTGCTATCAGTTGCTGGATGAAGCCTCTGATGATTACATAGGCTCCAGTCTATGAGTATAGCAGAATGTCATTAAGTGGACATTTATCTTTTTTGATTTTTTACCAGCAGCGTTTGGTTTTTATCCTAGGTCTCTAGGCTATCCAGCTTCTGCTTCCTGGCCTCCCAGACAGTCTCAGGGAGAAGTTCCCTCTTGTGGCATGGGCTACAAGTTGAACCAGTTATTGGTTGGCCACTTCCACAAGTTCTGTGCCGCCATTACCCCAGCGCATCTTGCCCCCGGCAGGACAAATGGTAAGTCAAAAGGTTTTGTGGCTGGGTTGGTGTCCCAGTCCGACCTCTGGAAGCCTGGTCTGGTTACAGAAGGTGGTTGGTTCAGGCTCTGTGTACCCCACTCCCAGGAGTCTTCACTAGGGTCACACTTGTAGATCCCAAGACGTTTCCGTTGCACTAGGTTTGTAGTTTGCCCCGGAAATCCTGCCCCCAACACCCCCCCCCCCCCCATTTTCTTTCCTAGTACTCTCTTCCCAGCCTCTTCTGGAACATTTCTCTTTTAATTAAATCAACCAACTGATATAAATTCCTTTGAGAACTAGAAAAAAAAATCTCTAATTGTGGATTTCAGATGCTGACAAGGAAAGGAATTTGAGGTAGGATATTTTGGTGCCTTCCTTTTATTACATTTTGGACCAATGCCTGCTGCTAAAACTAGACCTGAATGTTATCTAACTTGAAAATAAAACTAAAACCTTACCTCCCATGACTATGCAAACTACTCACATTGCATGCCTTCATGCTGAGAAAAATAACAATTCTTCAAAAAAAGACTTCAAATGGTTGCAAAATATAAGCTTCATAATTAGGAAGCTGGGAGAGAAATCCACCAACCGTTTCATTATTGTGGCTGCTGGTGTGTTTTGTTACCACTGTGGTAGATGGCTTTAGGGTCCACACATGGCCAATCCATGTGAGTTTTCAGGACATATCATTTCCCCTAAATAGAACATGGTTGCTGCTGTCACGCAGGTTTTCTGAATACCACCTCTGAATGTGGAACACAACCATTCAAAGAAAGTTTGAGGCATTTCTCTCCCAGACTTGTGAGCTGCTTAGTATAAGAGAAGCATCTGCTAAAGGTGAAGGCCTACTTTGCAATGAAAAGGGAGCCTACAAACGACGGCTTGCTAGGAGCTGTGTTCAGCATGCAGTCTGAGCAGGAGTGGTCCGCCCAAGACACGCTCTCTTGTCATCCCCTTTCTCCTGAGTCAGCAGGGACCAGCATGTGCAGAGATCCTCTGTATGGTGGTTATCAAAGAGCATGGATTTGTTGATGCTGCTTCCCGACAGTTCACAAGAAAAGAACTCTCAACAACAGGGCCAGACGAAGCACATTTGAAGTCCTTTTGTCCTACAGGATTTCAGATCATATACCAGCAATGTGAATCCATTCTGAGGTACCAAGGAGCCAACAACAGTCTTGGCTAGATTAACTGAGGAAAGCATCCAGAAGGAAAATGGAAAAACAAAATATTGTGGATCTTCTCCTCGTCTGTGATGAAGAGGATTTAGCGTTGGTTTTCTGGCTGTGACAAATAGCTACCTGGGAGATACTCATATAAAATTATACAACTCTCCATAAGTTTCTCTGAATTTTCTGGAAAGGGTATGAAATGCTTGCCTTTTCTCTCTGTTTGAGCTGTTGCTCAGATGTGCGTATTTCATGTCATCCTGCATGAGGAAGAGTTTCATCAGCCATTGGCGATGTGTTAGTGAACACAAGTGGAAAAATCCCACTATGGTTATCGTGAAACACTTGTACTTTAGGCAAAAAATGGTATCATTTGAGGAAGAAGAGCAGTTATAACAGTGCACTTAATAGTCAAATAAATATAAAATGGGAAACTCTCCTAGAACACATTTACTTATTGGCTCTTGCCTCTTCCCACTTGTCAGAGAAGTCCGCTGAGAACATATTAGGAATCCGCAGCAGTGAAACTCATTCCTTTGTGATATCACTCAGTGCTGCTGATCGACTATTATGTGGCAATTTTATTGGACACAAAACCTAATATGATTAGATATACTTTCAGGGATTTTTGTAATGATAATTAGGATTACAATTGAGGCCAATCTAAATGATATCCACTAAATTCCTGTGGTAAGACATCTTAGCATAATTTAATGCTGTACATATCATTAACTGCCTGTAGAGGGTATGTGTACCAGTCAGTATGCCTCAACAAGAGATTTCAACAATTTTTAATTGCAGTGAAACCCATATTCCTTAAGGCCTCCTATTCCAGTGACTGCTGCTAGAGTTAGCAGTTCTTGGGGTGTGCTTATGTGTGTCTGTGTGCATCCATGCACTCCACTACCAAGTTATAAAACCATAATTCTTTGCATTAACACCAAGGGCTTAGAACCTCAGTAATATATCCATTGCTAAGACACCACACAATGGGAGTCTTATATGTGAGTCAAAAATGTTGAATAAAGATTAGCCTAGCTTTAAGCAGCATTACAAATATCTGATTCTGCATTTATTTTTCAATTGTTCATAGTTACTCCTTTATTCTGTTCTCTGCATGAAACTTCTATTTGACCCTAGATTGCTCATTATTACCAGAAACACAACATAAAAGCCTACCTTCCTGGGTTTTAATATCCACCAGTAATGCTCTGGAGTTTTATAGAAATAGATACAGGTATTGATTTCCCTCCACAAAGATCACAGGGAATTCATAACTTCTTGGCCATTTTAATTAGCATACAGTATACTTTTTTAGTGTAACCATCCTATCTGTATCTTTAAAAGAAAATTATTATAACTATACTACAAATAAAATAATGTAGAGGGTCTAGGTAAAATTTTCTTCTCTCAAAACATATGCCCACAGTGTTTTTATGTGGATGTCAGGCTACAGACTTTTCATTTTGTCTCCATGGTTTTGCAGCTAGTTTTCTGTACATTTAAACCATGTCTGCAATTGATTGAATGGTTCAAAGCAATACAATGTTATTATAAAGCTTTAGCAAAGCTGTGGTGATGTTTGTTTTACAATTGTACATGACTTGTCACTGTGGAAAATGTAGCGGTATAAACACTGAGCTCTGAGTAGTCTGGAGAGGTGGTTTCCAAATATGTGCCTGGGACAAAGAAAATTTCACACTGAATTCCAAGCTCTAGGGTCTCATTCTTGAGAAAGAGGCTCGTATTTATGGTAGTGAGACATGCCACTCAAGTTGCTTGCCATTTAATGCTACTTCTTAATTTATATTGTAAAAGCATCATCCCAATAAGAATTTCTCCTTGTTGCAATTAGTTCAAATAGATACTATCCTCTGATGCTGAAGACTGTCTTTTCTCAACTTCAGATGGCCTCAGTGTAGTGAGATGACACTGTTTCCCACAAAATGGACTTCAATAACACTTTCTATTGATAATAACATTTGAATGCAAACTGTGAAAAGTTTCCTGTTCAAGTCTTTAATTGACTTGTTATGTAAAAAGGATAAAGACTCTGCTTGGAGCAAGATGACTTTAACATCTTTTTAATACAGACAGTCTCTATGTTCAACAAAGAAAAGGCTTTATTTAAGCTGCAAGTTTTAGATTTTTAATTTTTTTTTTAATTTTTAGGCAAAGAGAAAAATAGCTAACAAAAATCTCATAGTATGTTTCCACCCCTCCCTCTCCATTTTTTCAAGTGGAGGAGTATTTAAAGTTTTATCTTTTATTCATAGCAACTGATATAGTTTAGACTAAAGTTTCTTTTTATAACAAGTACTAAAACATCAAAGAAGCATAGAGTTTAAATACTATAGCGAAAGTAGCAATACCTGTGATGATCTCTTGCTCATGGAGTTAGAAGTAGTGAAAGCCAGACATGCTCAAAATGATGAGCATGAGATTAATGAGAGGCACAATGTGAAGAGAGTTAAACATTTAAATGCCAAATGAAACCAGTGACTTCCTTTTATTGTGATGATGAATTTGGGCAGAGATTGATTGTCTTTCCTGAGTTTGCAGAGAATCACACTTAAGTCCACCCAACAGGCTATCTGGCATGTAGCAATTAGGAGAAGGCTGATATTTTGGCAATGAGAGCATGTGCTTCTACAGTGGACACTCAGGAGGAAGATGGAGCAGGATTGCAACCTACAGGACAGCTTCAGCTACACAATAAGGTCTTAACAAAATGACACAACACACACAAAACAATGCAAATTGAGATGGATTAGGACTATTAGGCAACATGGCATGGTGCTCTATGAATCTGATGTGTGAATCTCCTGGTAGATCTTTTCAGAAAGTATTATTTACCTAAAATTATATGTAACATATGAAAACCTATGTGCATACATACAGAGTTTAAATGAAATTTCCCCGCTAGGGCTGCTAGTATTCTTATGCCCCATTATCCCTAGAAGCCAGGCATGAGAAGCCACCTAATGAGTTGTTAGTGAGGGGAGTGCAAGTGGTGGAAGGTAAGTCCCTACCACTAAAGACACTATCCACTTTGGACACAGGTCCCAGAAGACCTGAGGTGGATCTGATCTGAAAGCCTCTTCCCTGATGACTAACTTTCATGGTATGAGAAGGCTCAATGCAAGTTTCCAAGGGAAGAAGCAAACAGTAGTGCTACTATGATGCCTTTGATAATGAAAATGACCAATATAGCAAAATAAGCCTAAGGGTACAGTGCATGCATACATTGGCAGCAACCAACAGCTCTCTAATTGAACTTAAGCCTTGCTCAACAGGAGGGAAGTGCTGTGGGATGGTCTGTATGTCAAATGTGTTGCTGATTGGTCAATAAATAAATCACTGATTGGCCAGTGGCCAGGCAGGAAGTATAGGCGGGACTAACAGAGAGGAGAATTGAGAGAACAGGAAGCTGGGTGAGGGAGACACTGCCAGCTGCCACTATGACAAGCTGCATGTGAAGATGCCGGTAAGCCACGAGCCATGTGGCAAGGTATAGATTAACAGAAATGGATTAATTTAAGCTATAATAACAGTTAGCAAGAAGCCTGCCATGGCCATAGAGTTTGTAAGCAATATAAGTCTCTGTGTTTACTTGGTTGGGTCTGAGTGGCTGTGGGACTGGCGGGTGAGAGAGATTTGTCCTGACCCTGGGCCAGGCAGGAAAACTCTAGCTACAGGGAAGTCATGCCTAGTACTAGAAACCTAGGCAACTGTGCAGGGCTACTGATGTCAAGGATCTTGAAGGAAAACCTACAACTACCACATTACTAAACCAGCATGATTCCTACCTGCATTCTAAATAATTATCCTTATACCCACAAATAGGTGCAGTGTTCACCCCTCAACAAGCAAGCTTTTCTTTACAACTAAGACAAGTAGAGAAAACCATAACTGATCAACATACAGGGAACGATTAGTTGTGTGGTAGGTACCCTGTCCAAAGTGATTAATCTATATCACAGTTTCTCCACGTAAGGCTCAGAGTAAATCATGGAAAAGGAGGTGGGAAGATTGTAAGAGCCAGAATAATTAGATGTCTGATGTGAGATTGTGCCTCCTAGAAATATCAGGGAAGCTAAACCCATGAAGTCTCAGCAATATGGTTGTCTAAACAATACCTGAAAAATGCTGATACAATAGACACGCTAATGTGGAAAGGGAAAATCTCATGGCTCCATACCTAGACAAGGAACTACAAGTAACTAAGGAATGTTGAGAGAGGGAGAAACAGCTTTCCCCAGGGAACCTCCTAATTGGTTATGCAATATCAAGTAGTCAACCCTGTAACCATTTCAATACAAGTAACTTTATATGTACTATCAGGTTATATAAATATATATCAATTACACATATGTATATAATTTAATATAATATATATTATGTATATTATGTATAATATATATTTAAAATTTATATATACATTATATATAAAGAGAGAGAAAGGAGAGAGAAGCTATGAATTTGAAAGGGAAAAATGAATGAGAGGTTACATGGGGGCAAGGAAAGGAAAGGAAAATGATTTAATGATAGTAGGAGTCCTGAGATTTTGCATTTGTAACAAACCTTAAGGTGAAGTCCTGGCTGTCAGTCTAAGTCATCTAGGCACAAAGAAAATTTATGCACAATTCTCTCTAGAAAGCAGGTGAGAAAAAAATCCTTGGGAACAGGACATTGGAGAGGAGCCAGCAAGGAACCTGGTTTTCTCACAACTACCTGAACTTTGCAAGCTAAAACTGCATGCTACAATTCAATGGAAGTCTATTACAGCATTGTAATAGAAGGTATGACCACCCTGAAAGAAACAGACTGCTTGCACAGGAGGCAGAGCAAGGGCAATTGCCATGAAGACATACATTCCTATGGAAATATCCTGACTTGAGGGCAGGAACATGCTGGAGAGCATATGGGTTAGGACAAACTAAAGAGAGTACCGAATTCTTACCATTCTGAGAGTGTGCAGGGACACATGGAGGAGATGTATGATGTGTTACTAGACACAGCTTGCAGAATCAGTACGGAGAAAAGACAGAGTAGAGATGGGGAGGGATTTCAATTCTCTAGACATCTGCCGGAAGTCTCATTTGGATAACAGCAGAATATCTAACAGGTCTTTGACTTGCTTTGCTAACAGCTTCAACTCCCAGAGGAGAAATTCTCCTAAGGGTGCTGCCATCCTCTACTCATTTTTGGCCAATCAGAAAGAATTAGATGGCATTTTAACAGTGTTAAGTAGTTTAGCAATAAGATATCATATCACTTCAGAGTTCAGGGGAGGGTAGGAGAGTGATGATAGTCTCATGTGTCAGAATCTATGCAACTGCATTCCAAATCACTTGGAAATGCTTGGCATGATATCTTTGGAAGGGAAATCATACCAGTTCTTAAAAATTCACTTTAAGATGTACAGCGCCAGAGTATCTAAAGGAGAATCAGAAAGTGGAGGTATCTAGGGATCCTGTGGAATATCAGGTAACATTTTGATGGCCAAAGATAGCCATGGCATGTTTAGTTCTAAAGAGCCAAATCATCCCCCATTATTCCATTGCTAGGTCTTCATGTAGAGGATCTGGAGAGCTAGGAGAGCTGCTGGTGTTACTTATGGACAAGATGTGCAGATTTATTTTGTTGCTGTTGTTTTCCTATGAGACAGGATTTCATGTAACCCTGGGTGGCCTTGAACTCTGTAGTAGAGTTGTTTAGGTTCTCTTGAACTCCTTGCTTCTACTTCTTATGTGTCAGGAGTACATGTGCCTATTGCTGATCCTATATTTGAATTAGGTTTGTACATCTTAAGAGTCATTCGTCCTCTTTCTCGTCTTCAGGGCATGCTATGTGGTGTTATTTTTACCCAGGGAATAGAACAGCTTGTTCAACTAATTACAAATCATATTGGGTGCCACCTTCATCACAAAACAGTGGTTCCTCGTGGGTTTGATTCCCACAAAGCAGCCCAAATGCCAGTATTATCAAAGTTATCTTATATGCGTCCCCCATTGTCTAAGAATGACTAGGCTTATAGACCTTACTTGTTTTGTTCCCAGTGTGTTTCTAGCATCTAATCAATGGCTACTATATGCTAAACAGTCAATACATATTAGTTATAGAAATGCAAATGACAAAATAGACATTATTCTTGGTCCTTACATGCAAGGATTCTGAGTAATCTATGTTCTTGGGTCTTAAAAATGCCTATTGTACATGACATACTCCTAATTTTATTTGTTGAATACTTACCTCAATCCTTTACTTCCTTTGCCAACTCAATGTTTTCAATCTAATTATTTCCTTAGAGGGAAATGAGGGTGATTGATGGGCATATCAATTTCCTTTTTGAATCTCTCTTCCCTCATCAAACATATACATTAAGTATAATATAATAAGGTACAATTGTACCTCAAATATGAACAATTTGAAAATCAGGGAGAAGGCTCATTTGGTAAAGTTCTTGCCCTGTGAACATGAAGACTGGACACTGAAATCTACATGAAGCCAGGCACAGCATACAATACCTATAAACCCTGTACCATGGGGCAGAGACAGGTAGACCCCTAAAGTTCATTGCCAAACCAGTTTACCCTGATCAGTGAGCTCCAGGCTTAGTAAGAGATCCTATCTCAAAAAGTGAAGATATGGATTGATACCTTACATCAATTTCTGGCCACCACGTGCTCACCATGTGCACGCATGCACATGTACACCCAAACTCGCAAGTACTCACACAACCCCTACAAACCGAGAAAACTGAATAAAGAATTTACAAAACAGAGTGGAATAAAATGTAGGCAAAGGGCTAAGTCGAACTCAGCTTTGAGACTCAGATCAAAAAGAAAAGGTGACCATTATGTATCAAATGAGGCACTGGGGCTAAAGTTGCCCTGTCCTTCATGGGGACCAAAACTCATTTTCTAAAAAAGACACACTGGGCCACACTTTCTCTGCCTAGGATATGAATGAGTGATGCCAGAAGCTAAGTTAAAAGCCTAACAGGGGACACAGTCTCTGGGATAAACCTGTGAAGGCTGCCCTTGGGTCTTGGGACAAGATATAGATACCACAATACAGAATTCCAAGTCATGGACACAGGACTAGGAGAGCCAGTTAACAGGCTGAATGCTATATAGTTGAAGGAAAATTACCAGTGAAGATGAAATTTAAAACTCCAGTTCCAAAACTATTCATAAAATACACCAACATTACAAAATATAAAACCAACAACCAGGTGAGCAATTCACTCCAGTAGGAGGGGAAACAACATTCTCACACACACAACAAAAATAACTTTAAACTGAATGTGATTATCACATTTTGAAGATAAATGATGAAATTGTGTCCAAAATATAGAATAGAAATTATTCTAAAAATCATGCGAAGAGGAAATAAAAACAGGTGGAAATTTTAAAAAGAACCAATTAGTATTGCCAAAATGAAAAACAGTCAATTATTTAAAAACAGAAACAAAAACATCAATCTAGTGGAGGAGTAAAAACAATAAACAGGTAATTATCTAATGACGTGGTGAATGCAGCTATGGAGACTAGCAGATGTCATGCTGAACGCCTTCACACACATGGCTCTGCTCTGGTTCAGGCTTTGGAGAGAAACAAAATCTGAGAAGTAGATGGAGTTGCACGGAGTCTTGAAAGAAAAGAATTTAGAAGACAATTACTGCCAGAGATAGAGGGAAAAAAGGAAAAAAAAGGAGATATCTACAGGGTATTGTCATTGGAACAAGGATGAGCAGAAGCAGGATGGATGAGGAGTGGGGCTATGGACAAGACAAACTGTGAGGGACCTGTGATGCTATGCATGTCTGGATGCCTAGATTGAAATGTGATACATCCAGCTTTATTTTCGAGATGAGTCACTTTTAATGTCTTTGCAGAGAATAGATTAGAAGGTTCAATAAGATTGGGGCCCAGGTTAAAGAGGCAGGAGGCTGCCCTGCTGCCTGTGTGAAAAGCGATGATATGAGGAACTCTTTCCTTCTCCATCTTTTCGTTCCAAGCCTTCAGCCGAGAACCTTGAGTTGTGTCTGAAGAAGACAATTCATTCACCTTGGCAATCAAACCATTCCTAAAACTGACAATTATGAGATTATTCATAGATCTAGAGCCAAAAGCACTGAGTCTACAGACAGATCGACCAGAAGCCCTATCAACATAAACACTGTGTGCTTTTCAGTGAGAGAGATGGATGAGATCTTACTCTAAATGACTCATTTTAGTCTCACAGTCCTAGAGACGACCTGGCCATTGGCAGAAGACTTGAATCATACTTGTCATGACAGGATCTGAACAGGTTCCAGAACTTCTATGCAACTGGACAAATGGCATGCCAAAGGACCAGAGGAGAGTTCCATTCTCACGATCACACCATAGTGAGGAAGCCAGTAGAAGGAAAACAAGATCTAATTAGAGAAAATGGGAAGATTCCCATTTTCAAGAGTGAAATATAACAAAAAGATAAATATGTATAGTGATAGATCCTAGACAGCTCGTGGTCTTCCTGTTAACAGCATGAGGCCTTCTTCATGCCCCTAACTATTAACATTGCCATAAATGTAAAATATTAGTAATAATAATTATGCTCTGCATATGTTTAATGTCTATCAATATGGCTACAACTCTTAAATTCCCTTAAGCTTCTTTCCATTAGAAGCAGTAAATTAAATATATATGTATATTTATATTTATATTTATATATATATATCAAACAAATTAAATGCTGCTAACAGCTTTTCTAATTTGTAAACACTTGAATAAACATGAGCTTTATCAAATGCTTAATTAATCTGAAATGCCAACTTAGAAAGTGAAGTAATGAACAATAAGCATCGTTCCACCTCAGGATGTCATTCCATCTGTGTGCTTTCTACAGGTGCACCTTGCATGGGAAATCAGTCTACTCTCATGGATTGAGATTAATTTGGAATTGGTCGAAAATGGTTAGCTTTTTGCATAAACCATTTAATAAAAAGGAAGATTTTTTTAATTTTTAGTAAGAAAGTTATCTTCAAGTCAATGAAAGCAGAGCCTAGATTTTATGTATCTGTGTTTTTATTCTTTGCATCAGAATCAAAATCAACCATTTGTTACAATTTGATCAGTAGAAGCATTCTTGTATAAAACTGTAAGTGTAGTGTTTTAAACTTAGGTTTTTCACATTAACCTTGCTTGTAATCTGCAATCTAAGATAATCTGTAATTATTGCTTTCCAGTTCTATTTTTCAAGTACTAGGTATTAAGCCCATGGTTTTACTCAGGCTAAACCAGTGTTTTATATCTAAGCTATATCCTTACCCACAACTTGTGGTTTTCTTTTAGAAACAGTGTCTCCGAAAGTTGTCAAGGTGTACATGAACTTGCAATCTCCCTGCCCTTGTTTTCAGAGTAGCTGGGGTTACAGGCTTTATACCAACATACCCAGCTCTCCCCAAAACTCACAGGGATAATATGCGTGATCCATAGAAGCTAAGTGTGGCATCTGACAAGCTGACCCTTAAGTTACTCTCTCTGCACATGCATTAGACATTCAAAAGCACTCCAATAACTACTGTGCAAATGAAGAGCTGTGAGACATGAAGATTTCTCTAAAAGGAGACAAGGGGCAACATCTCCTGTATGACATTTGTTTGGTGAGTGGAGGTGAAAATAAGAGAAACGACTAATAACACCCATGGAACTCTTCAACTACAATACCCATTTCATGAAGTAGTCTCTAAGGTGCAGTAGTCAAGGGGTCTTACATGTGCAAGGCTTTGTGTGTGTGTGTGTGTGTGTGTGTGTGTGTGTGTGTGTGTGTGTGTGTCTGTGTCTGTGTCTCTGTGTCTGTGTGATATGTGCATAGTGGATCAAGAAAGATCTTCTCTAAATCTACCCTGCCACAGACTGCGACATTGAGGAGTAAGATACTGAAAGTTACAGTGATTCATGACAGAGGTGGACAGAGCATCTCTATGCCCCCACTTCTAAATCCTTGATTGCACTTTCTATAACATTCTGTGAGCTACAGTGTGCTAATACCCCCAAAAACACTGTATCTTGCATCCCAGCACCCTTCTTGCAGGAAGTAACTCTTCTTCCTGTTAGTGGTTCTTCACAGGTCAATCTTCCCAGCTACTGGAGAGAATGTCATACAGGAGAGAATCCCAAGTCTCACTGAATTGAGGCAGATTACATCTATTGCTGTCCCTTTATCTCATGGCCAGCTTCTCTATTATAGAAGGAAATTAAGTTGGTCTGGCATGATTCACTCTCCACAAAACCCTGTTTGCTACTCAGAACTCTTTTCCTTTCTAGGTGATTGCAGTACAATTTTTTTAAATATATATTTTTTTTACTATCTTCTTGGTAGTTACACTAAGCTGACCAGACTGTAACTAGTGGATACTTGACTTTGCAAATATTCATTTTGTTAAAAACAGGCTCTAGATGTACTCTGTTATTTTTAGACCCTTCCTATGATATTTTTAAAATTTATATAAATTAGTAATAGATTGTCCTGGAAAACTAAATACCAATCTTGAAGCAAAGAGAAATATCACTAGACCCTACTGATTCTACTACATCAAATTTTACCAAGCATCTTTCACAACTGTTTTCTCTCTCCTTTTTCATACTATCTTGACTCTATAGGGAACACTCTTGATCGTATATTGTAGATAAACTGGTTCTTAAAGACATAAGTAAAAAGAATAAAAATAAGACAAAGTCTTTGAAGCACTTGCTTGTGTTCTTCCTCATTTGTTGATCATCAGCTGTCTTTCCATTTCTTAAAAGTTAAGTTTTTCTTGATTTTGTTTTATATCATAGAAAGGGGCAGCCCTCATTACCTCTTCTTCCTTGCCTTTTTTAATTCTTATGTGTTATGATTTATTTGTTTTATTTTTTTTCTTGTTTTGAGGCAGGGTCTTTGCATCTGGTCAGACTAGCCTAGATCTCCTGATCCTCCTGCCTCAGTCTCCTGAGTATTGTGATTATAGGTGTACCACAACTGCCATACCTGGCTTACATAGAAAGAGCCTTACCTCTATTTACCAGAGGATAACATCATCATATCATTCTTCTCCTTAGTGAGGCTACGAGGTTAAGATTCTGGCCATGTTACCCTACAGTTGCAGGGACAGAGGTGAATGACATTCATTCTTTTATATTCCTTTATGCAACAATTGAAACTGATCACTTACTGGTACATACAGGTAAGTTTTAAGTTTAAAGGCTTTTATATGACAATTACTGAGGGGATGTAAACATATATCTATCAATCAGAGATAGGGAACCAATGATATACCAAAGAAACAAATCCAACCAAGATTAGCTTGTTGAACCAATTAGTCATGGAGCATGGACGAGGTGTTACTTACAAAAGCATCAGTGACTAAGACAGTTACCTCATTGAAAACCCTGCCTCACCACGGGTAATGAGTCACACAAGTTGTATCACTGGAGTTGCCTGAACATCTTGCAGGTAGCTCCACCTAAGGATTTCCCCTTATCACTGGCAATTGCTTTCTGCACAGACAGTTTTCAGAAAGGACCCGTGTATTAAAATTCTTTTGATAATGTTAAAGTTCACAGACAATGTGTTTACAGGACTTCAAATACAGTGTTTTAACCTTAGGTTTCACATTGATCCTGCTTGTAATATACAGTCTAAGATTCTTCTGTAGTTACTGTGTCCCAGATCTGTTTTTCAAGTACTGAGCATTAAACCCACAGTCTTGCTTATGATAAGCATATGCTCTACCACTAAGCTATAGCTGCATCCCACATACTGTCCTTTCTCCTTCCTCCCTCTGGGGAAGAATGCTGCAGAACAAAGGAAATCAATTTACTGTGACATGTGCAAGGCTGCTGCCGTCACAGAAGTCACTTTCTATGGGTGATTCAGGTAAGTGCGCATATGTAAACACGGTTTTACCCAGTTATAATTTTATGAAATTGCCAGGACAAAATAATTAGCCAAGAGTGCTATCAAATGAGTGAAATTCAAGGAATAAACACACACACACACACACACACACACACACACACACACACACATACATGCACACATGCACACATACCCAGATACCCAGGTTTTCCTGCCTGAGCATCCTCACTGGGTTTTCTCAGCCTCTAGAAACCAGCCACTCTGCAGGCATGCACATGCGGAAGGCTCTGTGAGGCACACAGGCACAACTGTTTATCCATGCCCTCTTAAAGCTAGTAGCAAAGAAGCCAAAGTTTGAAGAGTTTGTTACATTTGCCCACTTTTTCTTCTTTCGTATAAGCTGAAGTATAATCTAAAGATTTATCTTCAAGAAGGAGGACTCGGGATGAGTTGGATTAGGTAGCTTAGGGTTTTAAACTTTTCTTTGATCTTTCAGGTGACTGTTTCTAAAACAGCACTGCTGATAGTGTTGGATAAGTCACCTTGGTTGGCCTACAGACCAAATGGAGTTTACTTAAAAGCCATATATTTTACATACAGCCATGTATGCCTGAAGCTTTATACAATTGATGTGACTATTTCATTATTTTGATACTGTAAAACTTTTCCCCACAGTGAAGGTAATGCTGCAACCTATACAGCTTAGGGATTGATCTAAATGGAGCAAAAAAGAAGGAAGAAATGACAGACACACATACAGAAAGTCTGAGATTGGGAGGGTCTTAAGCTCTGATAGAAATGCACCAAGAGCAGCCCAAAAATTCAGGGCATTTATTTAATACATCTGAATCCAGAAGGCAGGTTTATCCTCATACAGCTGAATGAGGAGGAGGAGGTAGGTTTAGCTATCTCTGTAGAAAGTCTTTATAGAGGAGCAGTCTGAGGCTATAAACATCTGGAGGGAGGAAGCTGTGGTACTTTCTACTTTCTGCACGCACTGTGAACATACACACAGGACCCAGGGGAGAGCTTTGCCATTTCCCCAAGTCTGACCTGGGGAAGGCTTAGCCATTCCCATAGGAGTGAGGCATTGGGGTCCTGGACATGATCATGTTCATCATGTCAAGGACACACATTCACTCAGGACTCGATTCGCTCCCATAATCCACCACCTGCAAAAGCTTCCATTAGTCTTGGTTTATTTGTTTGTTTTCTAACCCTCCTGGCAAAGATTTAAATACACACAAAAATGCTAACTATAGAAAAAATAATATATTGCAGATTTCTAGAATGTATTCATCCCACATGACAAACTTTAAACTACTTAAAAAGCAACACTTTCATGTCCCTGTAGCCCCTGACAATCAACACTAGTTCTAAAACTCTACTTTAAGGGCTTATGTAGGTGGAATCATTTGGTTTGGTCCTTCTGTGGCTAGTTTTTTCACCTAGAAAAATGAATACCTCCTTCCCCCTGTTGTCACATAAGCCTTCCCTTTGCTTTCAGCCTAATATTCCACTCTACGAATTTGCCCTGATGTCTTCATCTGCTCAAACATATGGTAGACATTGCAGATGTTTTTGTTTGTTTGTTTATACATCTTGACTATTGTGACAATATAATGATGCAATGAGCATGAGAGTGTCGCTACCTCTATGAGATCTGGATTTCTTTGGTAGTGTACCCAAAAGCAGGATTTCTGGGTTGCAGGGTTGTGGCAGTTGTATATGTAATTTTTGAAAGAAAAAAAAACCTAAATTACTGTTTTCCCACAGTGCCTGCATCATTTAACAGTCCTGGAAGTGATTTTCAAGCCATTTTTAATTTTTCCATATCTCACTAAAATCCCAGCTTCATTTTTGTTTATTAATACTAGCCACCCTAACAGGTGTGATGTAGTATTTCATGGCATAGATAATTCCTTTGTATGACAGACTGGCATGTCATTCAGAACTGGACTATCATTGTCTGATAGAAGAGGATCCTCAAACAAGCTTAAACAGAGACAATAATAAAATGTGACAGTCATTCAAAATTTTTGTAAGCACAGGAAAAAAAAAACAGTTACTCTGCCATTTAAGGAATTTCAGACATACTTTGTCTTGCTCAAGTGAATAATCCCTGTTTCCATCTGAATTGCAGATCTGGCCTCTGGCCAGTTTTGCCATACTAGACAAGAATGAGTTACATAGAATTTAATCTGTTTTGTGACAGCATCCAGTTATAGAAAATCCATACAACTTACAACTTCCCCACATTATCCAGCCAGAAGCAACTCTTCTGACTGCTTCTCTCTGAATCCCTCTTATAGAGACAAACCAGAGTCCCATTCACTGGGTTGGGAAAGGGGTATGCTCTAAACTTGCTTCTCCACAGGTGTCTCTGGTGGTCTTTGGTAGTAGCATCCTTATCTTAAGCTCACTTGATGCTAATAACATTCGAACTCTAGTTGTGACAACTAAAAACCATTTCTACACACCACTAATAGACCCACACAGTAGTGGGTGGGTGATTCCTGGTTAAGAACCAATGTGGTTACTGGACCAAGATTTTAAATCTGATGTCAGCCCTACTGTCAACACATTGATAAATATTGTCAGTCATTGAAAACTCTGAACAGAAGGAACCTCCTGTTCTGAAGCTTTCTATCAATTTTCCTTATCTTCCTTATTTCCTTAAAAAAAAAAAAATTCTCAAGTTCATTGTGAAATTACCACTTCAGTCATTTAT
The DNA here is from genome assembly GCF_949786415.1 of Peromyscus eremicus. Taxonomy (NCBI): domain Eukaryota; kingdom Metazoa; phylum Chordata; class Mammalia; order Rodentia; family Cricetidae; genus Peromyscus; species Peromyscus eremicus. The sequence goes on from NC_081423.1 coordinate 21,820,919, forward strand.
GTTACTTGAATCCTTTGTGCAGCATTTGAAGAAATTTTGTTATAGCTTTCAGTAAATACCTACCACTTGTAAAAGAGAACAGCCAACATGTAGTTATACTTTTTTTTTTAATAAAATCTGTTTTGCATGGATTTCAAGCCCTCCAGGCACCCTGGTATCTGTTGTTGTTTTCTTATTTACACTCACTAGAGAATCTCAAAAACCAGGGATGTTTCCAGAGACTGCTGTGAGAAGTTAGTCTTGTGTTTATTAATTTTTTGTGCATATGCCCATAGGCCTTGGGGCAAAGAGTTCATTTAAACAAATATAAATGATACATAAATAACCACATTGCCTAGAACTCTTCTCTATGATTAGTCCCACAGAACAGCAGGACCATTTTGTGATCCCACCTGCATGCTGTTAGGAAAGTATGGAGTTGTACTCACTGTCAAGAGTACTTATGATATTTTACCACAATGGAATGGAATAAATCACATTTATTCACTTGGACAGTGATTCTAATCACCTTCTCTCTCCCTTGAATTCTGCTATTTGTTGAATCATTAAGATTCTTTTGCTATAAGCCAAAGAAATCCATCCTGTCTAGGTTAAGATCAAAGTTCTTATTGGAAAAAAAGAATAAAATAAAAATAGGTAGTGTCAGGAGCTTCAAATGGCCTTTGTGATGGACTCTATTTCTTCCAGCATCTTCTAGGGTCTTCCAGGGTTTTCCAGGATCTTCCTGGGAATGAGATGGATGCAAGCATTCTTGATGTTTGGGTCACTTTACTCAGGCAGACTTTTGTAGGATAAAGTGCAACTCACAACTTCTGAGAGGTTGTATGACAACTCTTAGAACAGAGACGGAAAAGTAGCTTATTCAAATCTCTGTGAGCCTACATCTCATCAAACATAGCCAATTATTATGTTATGAAGAAAATGATCTATCCAGTGTTGTACTTGGCCTATGCCCTGTAGTCTTTAAGTGTACTTGGGGAGGGATTCTGGTCAGTAAATATTAGCTATTTAAAATGCTTCAATGAAAATATGTGATTGATGGTGGGATAACCATTTGATAGAACAGAGAGGGATAGGAAATTCTATTTAAAGACACTTATAGCACAGTCACTGAAAGATATTAAATTATTTTAATGGGAGGGGGGAAAAGGTTTTTCAGTGTTAGGCATGTCAGATATCCTGGAGTCTTTGATTGTATTGGAGTATATGGTAAAGAGGGATAAAAAATGTAAATCAGCTGACTTAGAAATCAAGATATAATCTTTGAATTGACATATAAAAAACCAGAAGGCCCTATCTTATGTGACTAGGCTTCATTCAGTTGGATGAAGGCCTGGACAGAATAGAACACTGACTTTCCTTCATATAGACTTAATCCTTTTGGCCAGGTGGATGCCAAATTTTCTGTAGTAAGTCTCTCCATCCATCCACTCATCCATCCACCCACCTATAGATAGATAGATATATACATACATACATGCATGCATATAAATAAGGATCCTAATAATTCTCTTGATAATCTCTATAACATACTATGTAAGGAAAGGGGATATTTTATGGTCATTAAAATTTTTATTTTAATTATTTATAACCAGTTAGTGAAAAAAATACAGCAATCACTGCCACCCCACCAAGTTTATACAAGTACAAAATGATTATTATAAAAAAAATACAAAACAAAGGAAAAAGTCTAGAAATTGTCTCTTATCTTGTCTAATATAATTCTCCTCCCTCTTTCTTTTCCCTTTCATCTTCTTTATTCTCTTTACCTACACAACCATGCCCTGTACATGACATTTCAGTCAATATTGGATCACAAGTGCGATGGAGTCCTGTAAGTGTATATAACAGACTTCATTGCAATAAGCACTGCCCTGACAATACCCACCAACTCTATACCGTTTACCTATTGCTCATCATTTCAGTCATTTCTGATTGTAATGCAGTCAGCAATATCAACAAAGTCATCCTCATATGTACTGGCATACAAGGAAAGAAGTTATGGGTAAAAATACTGTTGATCCAAAAATGTCAATTCATATATGTATATATATATATATATATAATTTTTGGAGCCATTAACTTGCCATTATTAAGTGTTTGATAAGTTGGTGAGTAGGTATTACCTTTCCAAAATGGAATTTTGAAGACAAAAGTTGCAAAGGGGGACATGGTTTCCATGATGGCTGCTGCTTACATTGGAAAAATTCCATCAAGTTAGAAGAAATTTAAGACTAGATCTACTAGTACTAGCCACTAGGTGGATGATACAATTGCTAGTCATTTAAAAGGCTGGCAGATGGCTTTCTTTTTGCTTAGGGACAATAGCCTTAGTGTCTCCTGCTTTTACACCAACTGGTTTTGAATCACTGTCCTTGGCTGGCACTTCTTTTTCTCCTATCCCCTGCACCACATATACATCATGAACTTGAACAAAATGCCAACTCACCTCTCAAAAGGAGATGCATTTAAAGTCAAATCATTAATTTTGGAGAAGTTATTTCCTAGTGATTAATTTTTAAGTATTTAAAATACTTCAAATGAAAATATAAATTTAGAATGAGTAGACATCATTTAATCCAAGAGTACATACTTATGTGTGTATATGTATATGTTAATGTGTATATATATGTGTGTGTGTGTGTGTGTGTGTGTGTGTGTGTGTATTGTTACATAGGGGTGAGATTTTATCTTTCATTTCTCTGTAAAACAGGGAAATTCAAAGATGTTTAATCTATATTCTCTATTTTTCACATGAATAAATTTCCCAATCTCTAGCAAGTGCCAAATGCAAATTTATTATAATTTTAAATTGGCTCTATAATGGGCTCAGTGACAAAACATATGATTTAATATTCTTCATTATGGTATTGTTTATGTTCTATTGGAAAGTTTCTTTATTACTATTTAACCACATTAAATTTCCCTAAGGAGTATGATTATCCATTAATGATTTAAAGAAATGCATCACCCTGGACTGGTTAAAGATCTGAGTATCATCTTTGACAGAAACCAAATGATATCTGAGAAAGGGAGAGGAGTATCTGTTCTTCTGTGACTTGAGTGTAAAAGCACCTAGGGACAGTGGTAAAAGTGACAGGGACTGGATGTTTTGGGCTTAACAAAAAATCATGTTACACCTTGAAGCAAAAGATAAAATTATACTTAAGATTTTCTTGTTCGCTAACCTAAGTGAAGATGATAAACTTCCATACTTAGAGTATCTGTCTCCATCATAAGCATCACTAGCCTTCACTAAAGCAGGACCTCTAGTCATTTCTTATTAAACTTTGTTCTCATATCTGAAGAATCAGCTTCAGGTACAGAAGGCAATGAAGTCCTCAAGATTTATGCTGAATTGGTAAAGAGACACTGTAAAAAGTCATTACTAAAGTTGAAGTGGGAATTTATTTAGATATTTTTTGAGATACTTTTTTTGGCACAGCTTTAAAAAATTAGAAGCAAAGGAAATCACTCCTTTTAAATCATTCATTTCTGGAACTAAACATTCAATAATTCTCCTCAAGTAGAATACATTCCCTTGGCTTTATCCATTTTACTTCATTATTTTTCAGCATAATTCAACCAGCATTTTTATAAGTTTAGAAGCTAGGTCAGAATCTAAGCCCTTGAGGATCTTGCCAATAAATCATTACAGACTTTTTATTCATGCCCCAGTTATCCATGATGAACAAAGAGCACTTACCAGACATCACAATTCAGACACTCACTCAACATGTATCTACTGGGTTTCTGCATGGTGTGGAGCCCTTGGGAAACAATAAATGGACAATAATTTCCTTCTAAGAGAAAGTATACCCTGTAGTAAGGCTGCCTTTTTCTGCAGACTAGTTTATCATCATTTATCTTATTCCCTGGCTCATGTCCCTTTGGTCTTATGTCCTCTAACTCATGCCCAAAATTCAGATTTTTGTCTTGACATTGACCTTTACTGCCTGTGTTTCCCTTCTGTGAAATATTATTACCAGCCACCCCTCCCTTACTTATCTCCTCAGACAACTGCTGCCATCCATCTTTTCTTATGCAACAATTTTTGACTCAGAGTCTAGAAGTTTCTTTTATGATACTTTTTTCTTGCTGTAAATTGTGATTATGTAAACATTAATGGAATGATTTTTCTAATATCTTCCTCTTTCCTCATAATCTTTATGAAAGATGGATGAGGCTTTTCTTGTAGGCGACTGTTTCATTGTAACCAAGTATATTCCAGGGAAAGCAAATAAAATATTTACAGAGTAGTTGATAAACTAAGAATGGAAGTAATCACCAATGACTGTACAATGTGACTGCAATCCAAGATGCAAAACAACAACACTAAAAGATGAAAACAGAAAGCAAAAGTATCTAATCAGGCAAGGTACAGTTGATGAATCTATAAACAGTAAAAAATTAGGAGAATTCAGCCAGTGATGACAAAGTGCTGTGGGACAATGCAGAGGCAAAGGCATGAGAGTGGAGTGTTGCAAGGTGTGGAGAATTTGGATTTGTAACAATTAAGACACATTCCAAATTCTTTGTAGCATACTACAGAACTCTGGCACAAAGAAGAAAGGCTCAAAGTAAATAGAAGAACACAAAAAGACTGTTTGCAGAGGACGACAGAAGGGTGGGACTGAGTGGGCCAGGTTGCTAAGTAGTGCAAGCAGAGAAGAGGGGGATTAATTTGAAGAGTTTCATGGCAGAATAAGGGGCAGCTGCCACATGTACCATGCTAAGTAGTATCAAGGGACATATTTTTTAGAAGGAAAAAATAATGCCAAGATTTCACTTTGCTACAAATATAATTTTTATGGAATAAAAGGGCATATACATGAACAATTAGACATATATTGAATACAAAGAACTGTAAACAATTATGTACAAGGAATATTTTATTTTAGACACACACAACATGAGCTAGCTTTACTATTGCTCTGGGAGTTTTACTACTGTTCGCACACCTAGAGACTGAACTGGGATTCAGATCACCCTGTCTTCAAAACACTGGGTATGGCTCAGTAAATTGTGGTGTTATGTAGAGGTTGTCTATTGTGTAATATAATATTAACTTAATATTAATCTAATATGACTAATTATTGCATGTTACATATACTTATACAATATATTAATCATCATTATTATATAAACATAATGTAAATTAATAAAATACTAATATATAACATATCACACAATATATGAATACTTTGTTATTTATATTTAATCCTTATTATAATATATTGGTTAATATATTGTTTTATATATAATCTGATATATTAGTTATATATGGTAATTAACCTCCGTCCTAGAAAAGCAAATGACAATGGAACACATTAGAAAAAGATTTCAAGTAAATAAAGTTTAAGGCTTTATGCAGGCAATTCTTACAACTCTTATTCGCCCAGTACTGACTTTCAGCCCTCTGTCTATGTACACCCCTCTTCTCTTCTTAGGCACTAGCACCATTCACAGACAATACAAGTTCTATTCTAGCTCTAGTATCAGACTCTGTATTCATTCAAACTCTTCCCTTGTATCCTAGGTTAAGAGATGACTTCATTCATGTTAAAGTTCTAGTACTTCTTAATCAGCCTCCTCAAAAAAACCTTTGTGTCCTAACATTAACCTTCCTGTAGCATTTAATAATTCAATAATTATTTAGCAATGATCTCATTTATCAAGTTTTAATACTTACAGACACAAAAACGTACATACTAGAAAAATGAAAATATCCAGGCTTTCCTTCACTAAAGACAATAGTGGCTAGAACCTTTTTTCCAACCAGAATTGATTCCAAACTTAATAAGCCACACAGGGAACAAGCAGTTCTGGTTATCTTGGTAATGTATGTGAAACTTCTAGCAAGGTGATGATGAACTGGTGAGTTGTAGACACTGGCAAATAGAGATGACTAGGTGTATGGACAGGAGAAATCCCAGCATCCCAAGAAATCCAAACCACATAGACAAACACTCCTCCCAGACATAAAGATAAAGATATACCTGGCTTGAATGAGTCCAGGGTATTGGCCCTCACTTTAATCAAGAATTCCTGGGACACAAGTTATTTGCAAGGTCTTGGATCTGCAGTAACTTAAATAGCCTTCTTGAATCTGGGTGATCAGAGGAGAAAATAGAGATGGATGAGCTCTCCATGGGAGCAGGTGGTTTAATCGGCTGTGGTTGTGTTTCCTGGTGCCACCTGGACTTAAATGTCCTGTGCTGAACACCAGTGAAAAATGGCCTTTTCATTTCACTTAGGATTCTCTCCTGATCCTTAATGTCTTCCATAATTAAGGAGTAACTACCAAGGCGTGGGGCATTTCCAGGGGATTAATGGCCAGCTGGGAGAGTTGATGGCCCGGAGCTGAGTGGGGACTCATTAACCTCAGCTGGTCATTAATTCCTCAGGCACTGCCTGGGGCTGGGGGTCCTGAGGGCGAGCACTTCATTTGACTCTATTTCAGGAAAAGAAAAAAAGTAAACTTGAAAATACACAAGGCTCAGCTCATCTTCCGTGGCAATGCAGAATGCAGTCTCTGGATTTCGTATGACATTATCTTCTCAAGTCTTCTGTCTCAGGGAGAATCCCTGCTTTGGGTATTAAAGAGAGCAAAAGTAAATGTGATAGCTCCCAGAAGTGACTAGTAATGTCAAAAGCCTAGAATATGCTAAATGACAAGGTTAAAAGGGCAAAATTTCATGCCAACCAAACTTCCTCCTTAATCAAACATACACAAATAAAGGCAAGGAGGACTTTGATAGTCTATTAAAGCCTTCTTCACTAGTCTTTCCTCTCTCTCTCCTGATTATTACATACAAACAAGTAGAAGGTGGTTAATAACACCAGCTTCTTCTGAGTGCGTGGATATAGGCCATCCTTTATGTATCTAGGACAAGAGTTCTTGGAATAAGCGATTGGAGAATTAACTGGACATATGCCACGAAAGTTTCCAATCTGCCTGCCCTGTAATATAGAACTCATCTTTTCTGCAGTGTTCCTAGGGAAAACAAAACAAACAAACAAACAAACAAACAAACTTTGCTTGTGTGGATAAGAATGTGACAGTCAGGGGTGCTCACTGTAACAATGTGTGGAACAGCAAACGCTCCAGCCTGCCTAAATGTTCCTGACACATTTGCAAAGCTCCTCAAATCAACTACAGCAGGCGAACATGAAGGGGAGACTCGTATTATATGATACAATGACAATGAAAATGACACACCATCAAATCTGGTTTTTGTGGCTGCATAAGTCAGAGAGCAGGCTAGGCCTGGAGGTTAAAAAAGAGGGATGCACATGACAATAAACCAATAGCTACATAGATAACCCAGAGAGGAGAACAGTGGCTATTTCTAGAACAGTAACATTGTGAAGACATCAACCTTATCCATGTTTCTATTTTTACTTTTTGTCCAAACACTTTATCATTTAGTATTTCTATTTTTATTTTAATTAATATTAAAATGAGGGAACATTACAAAATGCCCATATTTTGTATGTCGCTGAACATATTAGGCATTTATGTGGTAGATGAGAGGTTAAGAATGAACATTTTCTGATTGAATTCCTAGAAACAAACTTGCAGAAGACCTCCACCTCCTTCTAGCCTAGGATTCCCAAGAACTGTGTATCTTGAGATAGGGGAAATAAAAGTCTTCTATACAAAAATTGCCTGAGAACAATGGAAGCTACTGCAAGAGTGGCTATTATCCAATCAGTATGTGGTGGGGACAAGAAGACAGGATAATGTCCCAAATGGTTTAGCAGTAGCCATAGAGCTGTGAGTCTTTGGGTTCAGATGAATGTAATAGCAGGTACTTAATGTGTCTGTTCCTGAGGATTAGTGATCATTTTTAAATCTATGGAGATATTTCAAACACAGACATATCAGAAGGCCAAATTCAGAGTCAAAATGACTCTTTTCCCAGCCTGGCTATTTGTTAGCTATTTAACCATGACAAACTGTTCAAATGTACTGGTCTTCAATTTTCTCATTCATAGAAATAGACGTCTAATAATAAGAGTACTAGATTCACAGATTGATGCAAGGATTATATAAGATAATTTATGTACAGCAGTGGTTTGTAATCATTTAATAAACAATATCCATTATTTAGTAAGGGTGCTGTTACAGGTAACTGGGATGGGAAGTTGAGATCAGTCACCATGCCATCACTTGCAAGTGTTAACTCTGTAATTTAAGTGACTCTGCAGGAGAAAATTTCATTATTAGTTAAATGAGTTGAAGAACAAATTGAAACAAAATATCTCAAAGTATAAAAAATATTGCAAAATGAGTATCTTTTTATTCCAATCAATAGTGGGTTGTTGTCGTTTACAATGACATTTGGAGTTGTGTGGTAGAATTCTTTGCTCTTGTTAGTTATTTTCTTCATATATTGAGGTCAAATCCCATTGTATTCCATACCGACAATTTTGTCCCAAAGGTAATGGAGAAGCCAACACATGCTTACAAATTCAATGGCCCAGAAAAACAAACAAACAAACAACAACAACAACAACAAAAACCCAGCCATGGCAGGGAAAATTCCTCTTTCAATATTGCCTGAGTTGGTCACGGGATCCTGGGAATTATTGCATATGATCATCAGCTCCACGTTTGCTGTTTTAAGATGGAGTGAAGCCATTGATTTGAGGTGACGCTAAGAAGGAGTTCATACTGTGAGTCCATCCTGTCATCCTGGTCACTACATGTGAGCACTTTGCCTTCTCTGCCTGAGGCTTTTTTGTTGTCCACAGAGACGGCTCAGGTCAGTCAGCCTTACCTTCCTTAAGGCTTTATTAGCTTTGTAACTAAACATTGGTTCTCCTTTTTTTTTTTTAAAGGGAAGAGAGATTATACAGGCAACACTAATATAACTATAGTTGGTCCATTCTTTAAGTGTGGATAGTGCCTGGAAAGGTCAGAAGAAGGCATCAGACCTAGAATTAGGATGGTTGTTAGTCCCCATATGGAACTAAAGCTAGGTCCCCAAGAGCAACACGTGCTCTTAATGACTGAGCCGGATCTCCAGCCCAAGAAATCCCATTGAATCACAATAAATAGTAGCAGGTGGCATCATGGGGAAAAAAATCTCTAGTTTTCTTTCTTCATTGTATGACATCAGAAAGTGTCTCCATTTGTAAAATTTGGTCAACTTAAGTTATTTGTTTAAACACAGACCTCCCACAGAATAACAGTGCTGAGGCGGAATTCCATGGCCTTGTTTGGTTGCACGATCTGTGTGCATTTGTTTTCAATTACTTTCAATGATCCAAGAAGTTGTACCAAGTTTAACTTCTGTAGTAATGGCATAGTAATCACATTTTAATGGGTTTAGTGTATTATTTAAATGGAGTAATGGAAGGAAAAATACGAAGTAAATAATATTTGGATGAGTGACGTTTTGAGGCTGTAATAATTTAATTCATCTGAGACATCTAAATGGATCAGCCCTTCTAAGGACAGCAAGATCCTTCTGGAATGCCAGGCCTTTGTTCTATGTCCAGCCCAGGAATTTGCTAGGGAAAAAGAAGAGTGTTTTTGAATGAGTGTTTTAAAAACCAACAGCAAAGGGCTGGAAAGACACCTAAGGGGTTAAAAGATCTGACTGCTCTCCCAAGGGACATGATTCCAAGCACCCACATGGCAGTTGGCAACCATTTGTAACTCCAATCCCAAGGGATCTGGCCTCTGGGGGACCAGGCACATATGTGGTACACAGACAGACATGAAGGGAAAACATCCATACACATAAAATAAAATTAAAATTAAGCCAGAAATAGAAGAGGACAAGTTAGAAGTGGTGGCCCGTCCCTGAAATCCCAACAACTGGAAGGCTAAAGCAGGAAGATTGCTGTGAAGCGAGAAGAGCCTGGGCAACAAAGTGATTGCAGGACCAGGCAGGCCTATGTTCAAGAACTAGATAGTCAAGACAGTAACAAACAAAAGTGGCAGGAAGAGGAGTAAGAGGACTCTGTCAAGAGTTGCAAGAAGTCAGGCAGATGGCTAGTGTTTTTTCTATGAGCAGCCCATGCATTTAGATAGACCACATTTGGAGAGTGGGGAGGGACTAGGACTAGCAGTAGGCATCCTTTAACCTTAGGAGGCACCAATTTGGATCTCTGTCAAGACCAGAGTGCTCAAAGCATGGTCCCAGGACATAAAGCACCTACTACCTTCTACCCTGTAGAAATACAGCTTGTGGGGCCCCACCCAGAGCTCCTAAGTTGGAAGTTCTTGAGCTTCAGCCCTGCAGCCCTTTCATTTCTCGAGTCCCCAGGTGATTTTTGATGCATACAGAATTTTGTCCACAGCCACACTGGCAATTAGACATAATCAGAGCTCTGATTCCTCCGGGTGTGAGAAGGCAGGCTCAGTCTCAATTTGATGAGGTTTGCTCACCTCAGGGCCTAAGCACTGCTAGTTATCAAAATGGTTTTTCAAATGCAAGAAACTCTCCTTTTTGTAACTCTCCATATTTAATATCTGCAGAGAAATTTCTTAATGTCACCACATCAGCTTTCTAAAATAAATGCCAAACACTTTCTAAAACCCTGGAAAACAGGTACATTGAGTCTCTGGGCTGGTCACTTTTCCATTGCTTTGGAAACATATCAGAAAGAATCAGCCTAAAAAGAGAGAGTTTAAATTTGGCCTGTGATGTCAACTAAAAGTGTCACAGTCATAGTCTCTTGGCCCCACTGCTCTCTGTACATCATAAGGAGGTCTGGGGTAAAGGGGACCTATTAACTCATGGTGATTGGTTAGAAAAGAGAAACAGAGTGGAATGGGGCAGGTTTGAAAAGTCCTATCATCTCCATTAGAGGACTATGCCCATTGACATCATTTTCTTCTCTTAGGTGCCACCATATCCTAGGGGTTCCATCATCTTCTAATGGTGCCTAAGCTGATGGTTAATACTTCAGAACACTCCAAATCTGAACTAAAACAATATTTCTGGATTTTTTAATTCAATCTTATTTTTTCTCAAAATGAGCAAATCTAGACTACAGATCAAAGCAGCTCACAGTACAAACGGCTGAAGCAAGCTCCTGAAATTCTTTATGCCTAAGACCTCACACTGTGCGGTTGGCATATAACCTGGGATAACCTAGGTGGGATGTTCCTTTCCTCCACTCTCAGAGCACAGAACAAAAAAAAAAGAAAGAAAGAAATTGCAAAACAAATAGGGAGGGCTTGTCTGGACAGAGCGAGAGGCCATTTCAAGAGCTCTTACAGGCCTATTTAAAACATTTCTTCAAAAGAGTTCCTGCAACAATTATTACAGCTCATTTGCCTGCAAATGTGCTCTCCGTTGTTAATCAGTCAGTCATTAACCCCAGTAATATCAATGTATTGTCACCATGCATTTCAAAGAGGCAAGGGAAGATGGGCAGAGGGAACTGCTAATTTGAAAGGCCCATTACATTATTTATTCTCCCAAGGTAAGCCCTCAAAACAAAGAGTTTTGATCTCAGCACTCTATCCAATGGTCCTTTATCTAGGTTCATGCCCAAGGTTCCCTCTGATTGCCAAGGAAATGATCTCGCAGACCAAATAACACAGTTGGAAAAATTTGGAGGATTAGGACAGAGATGAAATTCAGGCGAAGGTCTATAGTTAAGGGGTCTGAAAGAGCAATTGTTCTTGCCTTCTTCACAAGCAGAAAACCCGGGCCTCAGATAGAGAAGCCAGGAGAGGCCAAAGGGGACCATTAATTATCTAGTGGAGAAACTCGTAATGTCCTTAGACTGCAGTTTTTCTCCTAAAGGTGGTCATTTAGAAATCCTTGTGGACACGAGGCCTCCTGCTTGTCCTTACATCTGTTTTCTAAGCCCCATGCATCCTGCACATGCCCTGTGGTCCTCTGGTGCCTGTCTCTCTACACAATTTCATGAAGTAAGCAGAGGCTCTTAAATGATGGGATTACTGTGAGTTTTTTAAGGAGAGCTCCATAAGTTTCACCAACTGTATTTATAGGATTAGGGTATAGACTTGGGGGATGTAGCTCAGTTTTAGATCCATGGCCTCTGAAGGACGAAGGCCAAGGCCTGTTCCCCAGCATCGTATAAACTGAATATAGTGGAGCATGTCTCTAATCTCTAATCCCAGTACCCAGGAAGCACAGACAGGAGGGTCAGAAGTTCAGGGTCATCTTTGGCTACATAGCAAGCTTGAGGTCAGTACGAACTATGAAAGACCTTTTCTTTTAAATAAAATCACTATAAAAACTGTTCCAAGTTAGAGTTTGAATGCCTACATATAAAATGAAATTACATTGGTTCTTATACATAAGGCATTGAACCACACAGGAAGCCCATTTTATAGAGAAAACATCAGGTGTCAGAAATTTCACCTTGTTCAGTCTAACAAATAAACACCAAGTATAAACTTACAAATAAATGAGCTACATACATTCATTAAATTCTACATACATGAAAATATTTCAAGGTAATACATAAACAGTATTTTAATAGTATAACTGAGAGATATTAGTAAATCTTAACAGTTTGGAGTTATATTATGCATCTATTAATTGATCCCTGGACTAAGTTCAGATTTTTTTTTCCCAGAAACAGGTTTTTAAGGGTATTTGTCTATGTCACACATAAGGCATCAACAGAGAAATCTTCAAATGTGAGGCAAGAAACTTAGGAAGTTTCCCTTCCTAAGACGGTGGCTGTTTAGATTCTAAACAGATAAGGATCTCCTCAAAGTGTATCTAGGGAAGAGGGTCCGTAGGGGGAGAGGGACTGGGAGGAGAGGAGGAAGGGGAAGCTGTAGTCAGGGTGTAATACATGAGAGATAAATAAATAAACAAATAAACAAACAAGCAAGCAAAATAAAGGTCTCCCCACAAGGAGATGCTTTGATAAGAATTTAACCCCCCCTCCCAGAACAACATGAAAGCACACTGGAAGAAGCACGCACATCTGCTTAATGAAGAATCATTATTATAGAGGACTAGACTCTCATGTAACCCCTCCAACCTCATTTTGCATACTCCCTTCTTCTGTTATGGCAATTTACATACAGGAAGCTATCAATTTCATTAATTAGGCTTTAAAACAGCTATTTAAATAAGGATGAAACTTTTTTCCCCCTCAGATAAAGCAATGCAACTAAATTATGCCTGTTGTCATAGATTGCCTAGCTGCTACTTTGCTAGAAGGCTTCAAAGTGGAACTTTGATGTGAAAAGAGTCTTAGGGAATATGCATATGAGAAATGATCTTGAAAAGAAAACTTTAATGCCACGTCTTAGAAAAGTAGAAAAATACAATGAGCCCAGGCCCCACCTCATTAGACGACAGGCAAAGAAATCAAAGAGGATTTATATATTCGTATGAAATTGATAGCCATAAAAATATATCTTTATTTGGGTCTCAAATTTTCAGATACTCATTGTTTCCAAACATTGAGCTAGACAGAAAATACACTGGCTAGCCACACATGCTCAGAATAGCGAAGGAAAGCTCCTGAGATGATTCCTATGGGAGATCCTGAGATCTTAAAAAACATCCCACACATTTATGGGATAGACTGATGCTAGTTGATAATGTAATGACTGAACATAAGCAAATGGTTTTGTGGGTGGCAGTGGGGACTCGCCTGGTGACACAGAGCTGTGCTGAAGCTTACAGCAGACTAAGGCATTAATTCAAAGACCTCCTCCTCTCAAGCAAAGCCAGGATTCCTCATGTTTTACTGTAGAAAGGGATTTCAGGACTTCAGTTTGAAGTTGGAGTTTATGGAGTGAGAGAGGAGAGAGAGAGAGGAGGAAGAGAGAGAGAGAGAGAGAGAGAGAGAGAGAGAGAGAGAGAGAGAGAGAGAGAGTTGGTGTATTAGAGGACAGAAGTCAAGCTTAAATGTCCTTACTAAGGATGGCCCCACCGTTTTTGTTTGTTTGTTTGTTTGTTTTTGTTTGGTTCCTGTAACTGGAATTTTCTTTGGACCACCATCCAGCTCCCAAATAAAGACATGGAGATTTATTATTATTTATGAATGCTCAGCCTTAGCTTAGGCTTGTCCCACTAGCTCTTTTAACTTAATTTAACCTGTTTCTATTCAGCTATGTTTTGCCTCGGTGCTTTTTAACCTTTCTTAATCATTTTGTATGTCCTATTTTCCCGATTCCTCTGTGTCTGGCTGACTAGCCCCTGGTGTCTCCCTGTCATCCTTTTCTTTCTCCCCTGAGTCTAAATTCCTCCTACTGCTTATTCTCTCTGACTGGAAGTGCCACCTATACCCCTCCCTCACTATTGGCCATTCAGTTTTTTTTTTTTAATTTTTTGATTTTTATTTTGCAATACAATTAAGTTCTACATATCAGCCACGGATTCCCTTGTTCTCCCCCCTCCCACCCTCCTCACCTTCCCCCCAGCCCACCCCCTATCCCCACCTCCTCCAGGGCAAAGCCTCCCCTGAGGGCTGAGATCAACCTGGTAGACTCATTCCAGGCAGGTCCAGTCCCCTCCTCCCAGGCCGAGCCAAGCGACCCTGCATAGGCCCCAGGTTTCAAACAGCCAACTCATGCAATGAGCACAGGACCCGGTCCCACTGCCTGGATGCCTCCCAAACAGATCAAGCCAATCAACAGTCTCACCCATTCAGAGGGCCTGATCCAGTTGGTGACCCCTCAGCCATTGGTTCATAGTTCATGTGTTTCCATCCATTTGGCTATTTGTCCCTGTGCTTTATCCAACCTTGGTCTCAACAATTCTCGCTCATATAAACCCTCCTCATTCTCGCTAATTGGACTTCCAGAGATCCACCCGGGGCCTAACCATGGATCTCTGCATCCAGATCCCTCAGTAGTTGGTTGAGGTTTCTAGCACGACAATTAGGGTGTAGAAAAAATCATCCTGAGTGAGGTAACCCAGACTCAGAAAGACAAACATGGTATGTATTCACTCATAGGAGGATACCAGATGTGGAACACGGATGACTGGACTGCTACTCACATCACCAGAGAGGCTACCTGGAAAACAGGACCCCAAGAAAGACACGGGGATTGCCCAATGACAGAGAAATGGAGTGAGATCTACATGAACAGCTTGGACATGAGTGGGGGTAGTGAAGGGCGAGGGTCGGGGGAAAGAGAGCTTGGGGGAGTGGGAGATCCCAGCTGGATCAACAACAGAGAGGGAGAACAAGGAATAGGAGACCATGGTAAATGAAGACCACATAGGAAGAAGCAAAGTGCTAGAGAGGCCCACAGAAATCCACAAAGATACCCCCACAACAGACTGCTGGCAATGGTCAAGATACAGCCCGAACTGACCTACTCTGGTGATGGGATGGCCAAACACCCTAATTGTCGGGCCATTCAGCTTTTTATTAGGCCACTCAGGTGCCTTAGGCAGGCAAGATAAAACAGAGACACATCTTTACATAACAAAACAAGCACGGCACATCTTTACATAAACAAATATTCTGCAACATAAACAAATGCATCTTTGCATAGTTAAACATTCAGCAACAGGTTCTAGGTACCAAAGGCTTGTTCTCATGCTTGCACAGTGGACCTTATGGACTAAGCTCACTTCTGAGCCTATGAGAGAATTTAATATTGATTTGATCAAATCAGGGTTTAACAGAAAAAACAAACAAACAAGCAAAGAAAAACAAACAAACAAAAAACACGCTGAAGTGAAAGAGAATAAGTACCCAAGAACATGCACATGGGATTCTCAAGGAGTCTGTTTTGTGTTTTCACAATAGCCATATGTGTTTGTAGCTTCTGTAGTTACATCTCAAAGAGGCCTAAAGACCCTAAATGAGATCATAGGGTGGATCCTGATGGCTAGTAGATAGGGCTACCTGATGAGGTGAAGCCCTGATTCACAAGGCTTGTATGGAAAGTTAAGATGCTTGTACTATAAACCAATGTTACCATTTGAGAGAGTCCCCCAAAACTTCAGATTTTACTCTGGGAAAGGACTATGACCATGTACAATTAAGCCTTAAGCATGATGTACTGTTATATTAATATTCTTATTTAAAATATCTCTCTATGAAAGGAATATCATCTAGATGCAGGCAACCTTCACACTAAGCGTGGCTAACTATGCCGGGAATTCCTTACCCACAGCTGATAAGAGACTTCAGCCAATCAAAAAAATCTAGGTAAATGGCTCTTTTCTCTTCCCATTTCTCCTTAATTCCGCTTCTCTTTCAGAATAAAACCATTTGATTCTGATGGTTCTCATAGGTTAAAGACTTAAATGGAAGATCAAAAAACAAACAAACAAACCAAAAAAAAAAAAAAGTCAAGACAATATAGGCATGGGGTTTCTGCACAATAAACCCAAAGCACTTGAAAAGAAAGAAAAGCAGAAGGAAACATGCTTACACCAAATGTACTGGTTCTGAAACCCAAGCCCTGCACAGGAAGCCTCATCACAAAGGTAAGTCCCAGGGAGGCTCAAGGGAAGGGAAGTGAACTGGCAGCTTTGGATGCACTGGCATACCTGTCCACTTATTGGTGAAACAAACGTCTATGTGGAGAGTCGATACTGGTTTGGATTCTTCTGTTTCATCTGCTTTCAGTTCAGCACCACAGGGCAAATGTGGTACCATGAATTAATGGTGAATGAATTGGTCTCCATAAGAGGTCATTTTTTTCCCCTATTCTAATTGTGTGTGTGTGTGTGTGTGTGTGTGTGTGTGTGTGTGTGTAAGGCAAAGAATAAAAATTTTGACTGTTAGCTCATTTCTCTTTGCAGGAAGCCACTCTAACAAAGGTATTGTCAGAGGAATATATATACACATTTTTTTTTTTTCCTGAGCTGCATACTTTAGTCTTGATGAGGTCTTACAATTGTCATCAAAAGGCTGCCATAGATTGCTGCTGCAAAGCGGTGCCTGATAAACACCTTCCATCGCCACCAGGGAAGCAGCAGAGGTAATCTTTGAAAAATAAATAAATAAATTCTAAAAGAGCTCAGGATGACTTGATAAGGATAAGGCACTCTTAAATGAGAAAGCCTTTCCTGGGAACTGAGACTAAGACACCACACAGTTCCCATCAAATTAAAATGCTAATCGGAGGGTGGCGGGCTGCTGTATCTTAGATCAAGTTTTAGTTTTCTTTGGTTTTACTTTCTGTCAGGGTTATTCTATCATAATGTATCAGGAAAAGCACTGCGCTCACATCAAATCAAATCCTTAATGGAAAGGGTGGCAGCCTAAAGGACTCTTGATCAACTGCTAATTTTGTTTTATTCTTCTTCCTCTTTCAGCTAGTCTCTGAAATGAATAACTCTGCATTCGAAAGAGGTTTTTGAGAAAAGCTGGGCACTAAAACAGATTAAGATGAACCGAAGACACAGAGAACCATTATGTCCACAGAATAAACAGTTTTAGTCCTTTAATGTTATAATAAATGCATTCTGTTATGACGTGTACAGCTTTCACGCTAAAAGGACTCCTATTAAACATGTACATGTCTCTGCTAGAGATCCCGACACCTGAAGGGCAGCCAGGAGGTGACCGTCCCACTGCCCATTCTCAACTTGACATTTTGAAAAGCAGACAACTGTTAGAAACATCCCTCTGATCAAAATGGAGAGGGAGTAAATTTAGGGTGGCTGAGAAATGTCCAATTTGCCGCTTTAGGGATCAAAGCAATCAATTTATTTGGAGGATGGGGAAAGAGCTTGAACAGCAGATTCTGCTGCACTGCTTTTGATGGCTAGAGCTCTGGGCAAAAGAGGTTTGCCAGTGAGGCTGTGCTCAATCCTAGGGGATCTGAGCTAAGACTGGAACTTTAGAGCCCTGACTGCCCTCTTGGAGTATGAGGGGATGCAGATCCAGCAGGGATGTGACACAGGGAATCAATTGTCATCTAAGTGTTCTTTTACTGTTTCTGATGTAAAACCTTCCTTCTAAGTACAGGAAAACAATACCATCCCCATCAACAACAACAAAAATTACACTTTGATAAGCTAGTGACAAGGCAGATTTGGGTGGTGTTTTATTTACTTTGGAGTCTGGCTTTGCAGGTAATAAGATATCCTTTATGTGACTGTGTGATGTGTGAAGGCATTTATCTTCACAGTCCAGGGGGAAAGAAAGCTAACTAACAAGAGAAGCAGTGCAAACGTTAGCACTCCCCAGAAAACTCAGGACACAGGCAAGCCTTTCAGATCATCACACTCTATTGGTGATGGGGTCCAGAGAGAAACACAGGACTCACTGAGGTAAATATATGATGCATATATATATATATATATATGTATATACACACACACACACACACACATATGCTTCTGTAATATATGACTTGAAAATTCCCCTCTTAATTTCCAATTCATTCTCTAAATAATAACTTGGGTGTGTCCACTACTATGAGCTATTCTTGCAATGAGAACATGTTAGTGAGTGATTTCATTCTGCTGTGATTGAGATGTTGCTCTTACCTTTTTATGTTCCCCAGGCATGGTAAATGCACTCTGAAATAAATCAGCTCTGTCCCCATTTTCCAGGAGTATCAAGAAGACCCACCCATCTCCACACAATTCTGGTAAGTCAAAATAACAAAAGATATCAAAACAGCAAAACACCCTTAAAACACGTGTTTTGTATTGATTTTGTTTTGTATTGTTGTTTGTTTGTATTTATTTTTAAAATAGGATTTCAGCCATTAAGCCAAAGCAGGCCTTGAACTCTAAATCTGCCTGCCTCCAGATTCTGTGATTACAGGTGTATACCACTAAACCTGTTTTAACTCATTGCTGGGATAGAGCCCAGAGCATTGCATCTGGAAAGCAAGCCCTCTGCCACCTTAACTGTTGTGGCGGGTTTTTTTTGTTGTTGTTGTTTGTATATTTGTTTTGTTTTGTTGTTGTTGTTGTTTTCCAGAGAAGTGAAATGAATGGAAATCTAGAACAACAAACTATTTCCAGAGTAAATGATACCTGAATTATAAACTGTCACTTGGGTTCATCATTCACAATTTGGGTATGAACACGACATGTGTACAGGAGCAAAACAGAATTTAAAAGGTGGACATTCCTGATGGGAACACTAATGATCTATTAAGCTCTCAAATGCGGGAATCCACAATTACAATGATAGGTAACACTGCTGCTAAGTGCTCTGTGTTTCTGGGTAAGATGCATTCTGTAGGGAGCGAAACAAGGACCATTTCAGGAAGGGATGCAGACCTCTGTCAATATTTAAGTCCATCCACACCCTGCCTGTGATCACTCCTCCTTTCAGCCATCTGGCTCCTGCTGATTCTATTCTCCAGAATCTCACTGAAGCTCCCCTCTCTGTCCCTCATGAAATGCCTGTCTGCTCCTCTGCTAGAAAAGCTGCCCCAGAATCTTGATTAACCTGTGCAGTCAATGAGCCTCTATGATTTTCCTCCCACTGAGCTGAGATTCACAGTCAGTAAGTCAGTTTATTTCTGTAGTTTTTCTCCTGATCTACTGTATCCATTTTTCCATGTGTGATGTGTGTAAATTTATCTATCCATCTAAGTTTTGTGATGAAGCACTGAACTGCCTGCCTGATTTTAAATGTTCTTGTATAAAATATCCCTAAACCACTTTGATCCAAGCATTTGGGGTGGGGAGAGCTGTAGAAAAAGAAAAAGCTTTTGAAATACAGGTTTTGATCAATTTTATATTATCTCTTTTCAGGTCTCTAATGTCTGTTTCAAGTGCTGCTGTCTTAACACACTAAGCGTTACAGTGGCTTATGACTGATAATGAAGACCTTCTCAGTACTATTTCTCCCAAATTCCAAACTGAGATTTATAGTAATTATAACTGATATCACATGTGAATACTAGATTAGAACACAGCACACACCAGCCATCCCCAATGCTTTTGTTAATGTTAAATTCCCAACCAACAGAAGCTCAAAAATGCATCAGTAGATTCTAGAAATAGTAGTTCTTGTTTATGCTCTGTGGATTTCTCCTAGACTCCCCTTATAGGAAACCCTAAAGAGATGATGCTAACATCAAATGAAATTGCTACTTTATGTCCTACAGATTTAGATTATCTGGCTCTGTAGCTTTAGCAAATTTGAATATTTCTAAGGAAGGCTATTCAATAGAAAATAACTTTTGATAGGTATATAATACTCAGGATGATTTTTTTCTAGATCCATCCATTTGCCTGCAAACCTTATGATATCATTGTTTTTCTCTGCTGAGTAGTATTCCATTGTGTATATGTACCACATTTTATTTATCCATTCTTCAGTTGAAGTGCATATAGGTTGTTTCCAGGTTCTGGCTATTACAAACAATGCTGCTATGAACATAGTTGAGCATGTGTCCTTGTAGTATGATTGAGCATTCCTTGGGTATATGCGCAAGAGTGGAATAGCTGGGTCTTGGGGGAGATTGATTTCCAATTTTCTAAGAAAGTGCCATATTGATTTCCAAAGTGGTTGTACAAGCTTGCATTCCCACCAGCAGTGGAGGAGAGTTCTAGCTCCACATCCTCTCCAGCATAAGCTGTCTTCAGTGTTTTTGATCTAAGCCATTCTGACAGGTGTACTTTAATCACGCTACTGTTTCAATTTACAGATAAGTTCAAGGATAACTTTTTTTTTTCACCAAAGAAAAACCAGTAATTTTAAATACAAAGCATACAGGAAACTTGCATCTCCAGTCAGATTAGCAAGGCAGTGCACAGGATGCATACCTGACTGAAATGTGTTTCAAAGAAAGTAGGCGAATCTTCCTGATACAACTCAAAAAACCCGTAAAAAGAACATCTCCTCAGCCATTCATCTAGGTCTTGTGGGGAGTATATGATAGTGTCTCTGCCCTTCAGAAACAGAAAATTTGCAGATGGCAAAGTAGTTAGCAGAACTAACAGCTCTTACAGAAGACCAGGTTTGGATTCATAGCACCAATAGGACAGTTCACAACCATCTGTAACTCAAGTTCAAGGGGATTTAGTGTCCTCTTTTGGACTCTGTTGGCAATGCAAACATATGGCGCAAATACATACAGACAGACAAAACACTCATATACTGAAAATTAAAAATAACTAAAGCCTGAAGTAAAACACAACAAACATAGAAGCAAACTGCAGATGTGAAATTTGAAATAATGTGTAGGTTCTCAATACAGCAAGATGACGTAAGGCAAGTATCACTGATTATCAAAGCAACCTAAAATTTCGTTATATATGGTTGACATAGATGCTGCTCTAGAAATCAACAGGGCTTTGGTTTCATCCTGAGGCCTTTATTTTTCTTGGGGGTAGGAAAGCAAAGGCAGAGGTTTACTTGGAATTGGAAGAAAAGGAAGGGTGAGATGAATTGATTGGAAGAAAGAGGGTGGGAAATCCAAGGAAGAGGAATTTACCAAGAATTCTCCAAGAATGTTAAGTATAGTTGCTCTGATCTAGGGCACATTATACCTCTGCTGTCTGGAGTGTTTATAAGGATGGCAATGGAGATGGACTTAGTCACAGCTGAAGATGCGGCCATGAGGTAACTAAGCACTTGTAGTTAGGAAGAGTAGTCCTTGCAGAATGCAGCTACAGAAAGTTCTGCCTAAGACCGGTTCTGAGTCCAAAACAAAAGTCTAAGGAGAAACTGCTGAGCCACACCCAGGGCATGGGAGTAAATACTAAGGGGTCTTTGTGTAAATTTTTCTTTGCTCCTGTCCCTATCTCCCACCCTTACCTCTCCAACATTTTCAATTTATTACCACTGGAAACTACCCTAGATGCTTTGGCCAACAATATTTCACTGCCATTTCTACTCAACAGACCACACAATTTCTGAGGATATCATTAACCCAGCCTTCAATGTGCACAACATGCAGAGAAAGTGAAATAGCAAATGTATTTGTAAGACCTCTATTCCCCTACACAGTAATGGCTTAACACTTTGGCATTAATTCCATTTGTCAAGCTGTAAGATAAATACAGGCACATCAGACACTTTCCCAGCATTTATTCAAAGGCCAGACAGTGAAGACCACTATTTAAATGGGAAATGTGTTCATTTGTTTTTGAAAACAAAGCAGAGCCTCACAATTCACGTCAGTCTTCTTAAAGAGGCAGAACAATTTTCAGAACAACTCACTGCAGGCTAGACTTAATCCCTCTCTGAGAATTCTGACATCCTGCAGGCAGGTAAGATGGCTCAGCAGGTAAATGTGCTTTCCACCTTGAGTTCCATCCCTGGAACCCATATGGTAGAATGAACAAACCAACTCCCACCAATTTGTTCTCTCTGGCCTGTGGATGAGCTCCCTGGTGTATTCTCACACGTGCACTTGTGCATGTACCGTGTGTGTGTGTGTGCGCACACACACACACACACACACACACACACACACTTAATTGAATTAAAAATAATTCTGAAATCCTAAACTAGATAAACATATCATATTCTCTGGTAATCAAAGGTTAAAAAATACAAATAGTGCCTTACAAGTGACATTTTTTTTTTTTTGAGATTGCTGAATAGCTGTATTGAGAACTTCCTCTAATTTAAATCCATAGCTTCTAACCTTAGGCAAACAACATCAATTATTCCATCCAGCAAAGCTTTTTACATACAATGATATTCACGCATGGAGAAGTGATCACATCTTGATAGAGATTTCCAGAGCTCTCCTTATGTCTTGTGCTTAAATTGGTCTCTGTTTGTATTGCAGTACCAGGTTGATTCTCTTCTTTCAAATGATTATAAATGTATTTTCTCTAGATTTCCAAGTGACCTAAAGCACTAGGCTCTAAGGCACGGTCTTATTTGGGATTTCCCTTTAACTAGTGTATTACACTTTAAAAAGAATCAAGAATGGGTCAGAAAGGTATAGAAATGTTGAAACTGTGTCAAAGCATAAGTATTTTGTACATATAAATATAGCCAGGCCTGGGAAAACAGCTCAGTGGTAAAGTGCTTTTCTAGCATTCACGAAATGGGAGGATCCAGGTAAAACAAATGAAAACAGAGCAGTAATGGTTTAGGGCAACTGGAATGGAGTCAAATGGCTACTGCCATCCAAATCTCAGCCATATCCTCAGCTGGACCTTGGAACTGGGCTATACATACATTTACCCCTCGATGAGATCTGACCTTTGACACATTGTAACCTCTGCTGGCATTCTCTACAACAGACCCCTTCTCCCAAACCACCAAGAAAGAAAGTGTCTTGATTTTCTATTCCTGATTTTGAAAGGACTGTTAATTCATTCATGTTATCTCAAGAGAAAGAAGAGAACGACCATGTAGGTAAGAGATACAAGTGTCCTTTTGCATGATTACAAGCTAGAAATAATCTGGTAAGCATCCTTACTTTGGTGCCTGAGGGCCAACAATCAGTCTGTTTTCTTTCTCTATTTAAACACTGGTGTTCTAAAGAGATTACACACTAGACGATATTGTTATATACCAAAACTGAAAAAATAAACTGTCAGAGCTAAAACAATCTAATATATTTAAAGCATTATGCTGTCAACTCTAAATCAAGATTTATTTCTAAAGGTGCAATACAAAATCAATATTGGAACAAACATCTAAATTGAAAACTGGAGGAGCCCAAGAATTTACATTCTGTAAGGGATTTTTATTTAAATGTATGTTTCATATTTATAGCTGATAAAATTCTCATTCTAAAACCCTGAAATTCATAATTATATATAGTATTCATGAAGTAAAATGGTCAATTCACATAATCTATCAGTGCTATTGTAATATAACAACTCAAGGCAAAATAATGATAAAATATATAATCCAATGAACATCATGTTTTTAAATCCTCAGACCTCACAAATTTTAATCTTCATTACAACATGCAGTTTTTCTGGAAGTAGATCCTGTATTCTGTGTATCAGTGTCGCCTGAAGTGTTAGATTTGTAATCTGAACACCCAAAACATTGGGGGTAGGAGGATTGTGAATTCTAGGTTGTATCAGGAAACCAAACCAAACAAACAACAAGCAGGTATACGGAGCCCTGAGATACAGACCTGTGGGTCAGAATGTCTGTTTTGGACCTAAGTGTGCAAAGTGAATGTGTGTCCTGTACAGACTGATATACCCACTGTTATCAAAAGCACTCTTAGATCACGTCAAACAAAACAGAGAGAAAAACAAATCCCTTCCTGGTTTTTCTTCTAGGTATAAAATATTAGAAAAGATATAACTCAAGTATAGATATGCACATTCTAAAAGATACGGAATTTAGAGACCAGAATATACTTGAATTTAACCCTAAAGTCACCAGTTACCATTCCACGTGCTCATTTTGTGGGTGGTATGTGCTAGTTTGAGATCAAACTAAGCATCAAAACAACCATCTACTACATTTCAAAGGGGAGAACATGTCTGAAGACTTACTATGAAGTACAAGACCTGAAACTTAAAGCAAACTTTCCTCCACTAGAATTAGGGGGAGGAGGGGGAATATATTTCAGATATGTAAAAGCAGTTCCTGATGGAGAGGTTATTAAACACCACAGTAGGCAGGTAATAATACCTAAATGTCTAAGATGGGGTAAATGACCTGCTTACCAAAACCCAGACTGTGGAGTTTGGGACAGGATAATGTCTCAAATTCCCCTGCAGCCACAGGAGTTCACAATTTTATTATCGAAGGATGCGAAAACATTTTAGCACACGCTGGGCTTCGGCAATTCCACTGGAGCCCGAATGGACTTTGAGATGCAAAGACCTTTTTTAAGCCCTACTCCAAGAACATTTAATATTTGAAATTATTTGAGATGAAAGCATAATACCCAATTGTTACGACTTCCTGAGTGACTCTCTTACTTGCCTAATTACGGCAAGCAAGGTTGTCAATAGTAAAACATTTTCAAGAGATTAACTTTGCCCAGTAAGAGTTCCTGTGGCAGCCTGAAAATCCTTTAAAGTGTTCCACACATTTTGCAACCCTGAGTGGGCAGCCACTCATTTTTGTATTTACAGACAAAATGATATTTGGATAAAGCAAAGGTCAGACTTAAAAAGAACAAAACAAGGCAGAATGACATTCTAAATTTCCAGAATGTAGTCCCTAAGTCAGTAGCCACTATGCAATGAGGCAAGAAGAGAGAAAAATAAGTTTTGCTTCACTCTGTTCTTTTTAAGGTTTTCCAAAACTCAGTTTCTCAGATAGGTTTTAAAGTGATGAGAAACACTTCTCAAAAAAAGGCACACTTTCTGTAATTTTTTTTACCTTCTAATGTTTGCTCCTTTCAAAGCAGAAAGAAGTCCTTTTCTGCTTTAGTTAACTCCGTGTTTAGTATTAAGTCCTTTTGGTGGTGAATATTGGTGGTTTTTAATTAGAAATTCTTGTTCTAGGAATGTGGATGTGTGCTTGTTATTAATCAGAAACATGACAAAGGGAAAGTTCTCACTCTGCGCACAGGTACTACAATGCTCAATCTGACTGATCATCAGACTAAATGGAATGAACTCTAAAATTATGGTTTACAAAATGAAAGAAAAAATGTGTCTCCCTTTCTCTCTCTGTCTCTCTTTCTGTCTCTCTCTGTCTCTCTCTCTCTGCCTTTGTCTGTCACACACACACACACACACACACACACACACACACACACACAAACAACTTTGGGATAACTCCAATTATATTGATTTAAAAATATCTGACACTAGTGGTTACTTCCAGATTATAAACACAGCACTCCTAAAGGTCATCATAGTCTTCTCCTCCTCCTCCTCCTCCTCTTTCTTCTTCCTCTTTGTTTTATTCCTTCTTCTTCCTCTTCCTCCTTCCTTTTATCTGACATACAGATCATATATCCCATGTACAACCAAAACCATACAAATTCTTCCTGTAAAATAGATACCAAATTTCCTCAAGGAATGTTTACACTTTTAGTATCTTATAACTTAAAGATAACAATATGGATTTCACGACACTTGAGTACTGACAATATCAGTATTATTTTACATAGTAAAGAAACACTCAAAGAAAGCAACAGTTACCTGCCTAATTTATATGTATATATGTGCAAAATTATTATTAACAAAATAAGAAAGAAACACTCATAATTATCAAAATCTTCTTCAGTCATATGTCTATAGCACATACTTATAAAGAGCTGATTCTACTCTTTCCACCCAGCAAACACCTCAGCTGCCCATGGTTCATCATGTATAGAGGTAACCCACAGTTTCATTCTTTTTTTATTAAGAAATTTTTTATTTATTTTACATACCAACCACAGATCCCCCTCTTGTCCTTCCTCCTGCTCCCCTTTCTAGCCTTCCTCCCCAACCCGCCCATCCCTGTCCCCACCTCTGCAAAGGTAAGACCTCCTATGGGAAGTAAGCAAAGCCTTATGCATTGTTGAGGCAGGTCCAAGCCCCTCCCTCTGCATCAAGGCTGTGCAAGATGTCCCACCATAGGTAATGGGCTCCAAAATGCCAGCTCATGCACCAAGGGTAGGTCCTGTTCCCACTGCCAGGGGCCCCTTAAACAGTCAAAGAGAAGGAAGAGGGATTCTATGATCTAGGGGCATCAAGATCATGATGGGGAAATCTACACATTATTTACGAGCCTTCCTATGTTGGGGGTAAATTATCCCATAGACTCACTCCCATGGATACTACGGGAGTGGTCCAATGTAATCATTCTGTCATCAGATTGCTGTCCACTCTAGTGAAATATGCTATATTGGAAACTTGAAGGTACTGGTAGATTTGCTACCTAGATACAGTTGCATCCTAGGCAGTCTTTGTTAGTGGAAGTTCAAGCTGATGAGGCCATGTATAATTTCCATTCTTGTCACCATGGCAAAAAATATCTTCCTATCTTTTGTGCATTTGGAGAAATCTATCTACATATCCTTCCCTCAGATATCTTTCTCATTAGTTTTTCAGTCATAAGTCATAATTCTTATAACTCTCTGACCATTCAGCCAAATTATTGTCTGCCATATATAAATCAGTATACAATTGCACATCTGGCTATTTCTCCTCTGAAGCAAATGTGTGACTATGCACACCACTCAAAGTTCTTCCAACTGTAGATAAATATTTCTATAACCACTGTCCTTCATGGATGTCTCACAAAGTAGCTATAATGCTTCAGCTGCCTACTTTCTGGCATGACAGCTGCATAGTATGTAGACCCACTTATATAACAGGCCCTAGTTTTTTCTTCCTGTATCAGTTAGTAATAGGGTATACACCACGAGTCCACAGGTACAGCTTAGGAAGGAGACACTATTGCAATTAAACTCAATACATTCAAGGCACTTCTTCCTGTAAATTATTTGTGCCTTCAAATAGGCCTAATCAGGTCTGATCGTGTCTGTATTACTATTGTTTGATGATGGATTACTGCTTTCCCCATGTACAGATTTATAGCTTGGTGATCAGATAACTATGTCCATGATGTGAATCTCAGGTCATATGGCAACTTCATGGATCACTGTCAAGCATTCAGTTTCCACTACAGCGCAATTACAGGCCAAGAGCTGTTTCTCAGAGGGAGGATAGTTGTTCATGAATGATGCCAGGGTCTTGTTCAACATTTCAAAGGGCCTTCATTATAAGTCATGCATGGGAGCTGGATCAGGGCTCCGTATAGCGTTTTTGAGCTGCACTGACACCTCAACTTCAATTTAGTCTGTTAGAACATAAGGCTCAAGTAGCAGAAAAGCCTGCATAGTGGCTGGAACCTGTTAAAGACCCTTTTCCTGTTGTGAATGAAAGTGCCCTCCATAGATAGGCTCGGGCATTTCAATGATTATTTCCTTGTTAGTGTCGTTATTGGGGGAAGTTTAAGAGAAATGGCCTTGTGGGAGGAAATATGTTTATGGAAGTAGGCTTTGAGAGATTTATAGTTTTACCCTACTTCCAGTTCTTTCCCTCTCCCTCCTCCCATCCCCCGCTCCCTGCCTGTCGTTGAGGATGTGATCTCTGCTCTCAGAGCTTACTGCTCTTGTTGCTATGTTTCACCATGATGGGCTTGATATCCTTCTTAAGCCATAAGCCCAAATAAACTCTTCCTTCTACGAGTTGCCTTGGTTGTTGTACTTTTATCATAGCGAAAGAAAGTCACTCAGACAGAACTTAGCGCCAGAGAGTTGGCTGTTGCTGTGAAGCCCCTGATCATGTAGTGTGGGGAAAGAATGTGGAAGATTTGGTAACATCGGACTAGAAAAGTGGTTTGATGCTCTGAGCAGAGCACAATGGACCCATTCTAAAGGGAACCTAAGAAGACAGTAGTGCTGAGAGTTATGTATACTATGGGGACCCAGATCAAGACATTGCACAGGGAAGTAAGGACTTGAACAGCAATTGGTCTAGCGGCCATTTCTCTAACTTTTTGTCAAAGAACCTGTGTGCCTAATACTCTTGTCTTAAGAACTTGTCTGAGGCTAAATTTTAAAAGTAGTGAACTACTGTTTGTTTTTGTTTTGTTTTGTTTTGTTTTGTTTTGTTTGAGGGGGGAGAAGGAGGTTCAATAAGACATAATAATAAACCTGTGGCATATATTGTGACTGATAACAGTTATGTAGATCTACAATGAAAACAAGCAAGTAGGGGAGAAAGAAACATGAAATATACAATTTGGAGAGAAAAATAGTACTAGGAAGCTTAATGTTATAGCTAAGGTAGGTGCTAAAAGAAAGGCTGTAATTGCTAAAGAGATTAGCTCTGAGAGGGCAAGAGCCAGTGAGAGGGAGAGATCACTGAGTGAGACTGTAAAAGGGATGCCAGGGTTACACTGAAGACACCAAGATTTTAGAAATGCCAGAGGCATGAGACATCTTCCAAGAAGAGCTGCATATGTACATGGAGCTATAGGATTTGATGATTGCCCTGAAGAATATCAGCCTTATTTTCTCACTATGACATCATTCCTCCTTTTTGGAATGGTAATATATATTTTGTCATGGTTTGTTTGAAGTACATACTTTGCTCTTTAGTTCTATAGAACATTATAGTTTAGAGTACCTTGAATCTTATAAAAGACCATGGACTTTTAAACATTATTGAGATTGTGAAAGACTATAACTACTCTTGAAGCTGGACTAAATGCATTTTTGCATTATGATATGACCATGAGATATGGGGGCCAGGGAGTGGAATGTGATGATTTAAATGAGAAAGGTCCCCTACATAGGCTCTGGTATTTAAACTCTTGGCCACTAGTTGGTGGAGTTATTTGGGGAGGTTTAGGGAATGCAGTCTTTTTGGAGGAAGCCCATTACTGGAGACAGCTTTTGAGAGATTTATAGCCTTGAATTACACCCAGTTCTTTCTCTCCAATTTAAGCTTACAGTTAAAAATGTGATCTCTAGCTCCCTAATTAGTCACTACTCCCTGTTGCTTTAACTCTCTGCCATGATGGACTCTCATCCTTCTGGAACAGTGAGCTGAAATAAACTCTTCCTTTGATAAGTTGCTTTGGTCATGGTGTTTTATCATAGCAACAGAAAAATCACATAAACACCTCTTCTGGGCCCCCTTAGAAAAGTTCTAAGTCACATGGTGTATGGATCATAGTAACACATCCAAGGAAGGAATGTGCTGCCCTCGAAATCCAAATAGACCCACAAAGAGCTGTGTTTCTTTCTTGGTGGAGCAAGAGGTGGAATGTAACAACTTAGTCTTCATTTTGAAGGACCATATCTATGTGCCCACACATACACAGACACTTACTTTACTGAAGTAGAAGACCCCTACATTTTTTTGATGTGAAAATGTTTTACCAAGTTCAGAATGGTTCCTACCTCTTGCTCACTCCTGAAAATCAGTATGATGTCCCAAATGGAACAGACAACTGTGAGATCATATAGAAGAGACATGGAAGCCAGCTGAAAGCTGGCTGGGCTTTACGGACAGATGTGGAACAAAGAATCAATTGATAGGTCAAAAGCTTCATATCAAATACCAGCAGATATGTTAATGTTCTCAAGAAAGTAAACCATGTATTACATAGCAACTTCATCTGGAACTACCGTTCGACTAAGGTCATGATAATCAACTGTCATTTTTTTCATGATCCATTTATCTTCCACCCAGGCTAAATAGGAGAGTTAAATAAGATGTGGTAGGACCACCACCACCCAGGTAGAGGCAGTTCTATTGGTTTCCACTTGGCTTTCCTAATGCTGAAGAGCCCTTCCTCCATTTCACAAATTAGGTAATCAAGATAGGGATCTGCCAAATTCTAAATATATATATTCCACTGTGAATTTTGAGGATGTTGAAATACTCATGGGATGAGTTCAGGGGCCCATTAGACCCACCTTGTCTGCTTTTTACATTGATCACTTGACTTCCATCAGCTCTTATCTTGACCTGAGGGACACAGTATAATTTGAGTTCTTTGAGAGTTCGTGTCAGCTCAGAACTAGTCTTTAGGAGGCCTTAGAAGGTCCGATTATTTTCTGGTCCCCAATGGATAATTATCCCATAAAAAAAAAAAAAAAAAAACAGACAAACAAAAACAATAAAAAAACATCGGTCCACTTGAGAAAGGATGGGAGAAAGATTAACAATAAAATTGTTTTGTAGTGTAGCGGGGGCTTTCTTAAGGGTCTGGGCCACTAAATTGACTTAAGTCTAGAAATTGGCTGGAGTACCTGATTCTTTGTTATTGTGATTCAAGGTAGCCCTTCATTTATTTGCTCTGGAACTTCTCTGTTCATAAAGATCAAGGAAGAATTTAGTTGGCCTCCTATTCTTTATTTCTGGGAACACCATGACTAATTAGTCAATGCCATAGGTCAACATGACTCATAGCATTATGATCATTTCCTATGCATCTGCTGTCCATTACAGTAAGTTCTCTTACCTTCCTTTGATGACTGAGTGATGTCATATGGCCCTTACCACTCCAGTATCCCACTAGATCCTTTGCGTTTAAGTTAGTCAATTGAGTTTCTGTGAATCCAGCAACAACAACTTAAGAAAGGAAGAATTCATCTTGGTTTATATTTGCACGGGATACAGTCTATAATACCAAAAGTATAGGGTAATAGGAGCAGGGGGGGGGTGGCCATGTGTCTATACTCAGGAAGCAGAGAGTTATGCATGCTTGTGTTCAACTTCCTTTTTCCTACTAACTGATTCTAGACCATGGATGGTACCACGTACATTTATGATAGTTATTTGTACCTCAATTAATTTAATTTAGACACTCCCTCACAGATGTGCCAAGAAGCTTGTCCCTTCCATTGATTCCAGGATTTAATCAAGCTGACAACCAAGCATAATGATCACATTCTTCATCAACTTGTAGCCAAGTAGTATCAGGCATCTCTAGCCCACTCAAATCAAGTTATCTTTTGATCAATATTTCAGTAAACCAATCAAACAAACTGGTGGTTTGAATAATAATGGCCATCAGAGACTCATATATTTGAATGCATAGTCATTACAGAGAGGCACTATTTGAAAAGGATTAGGAGGTATGGCTTTGTTGGAGGAATTGTGTCACTAAGGTTAGGCTTTGAAGATTCAAAAAGCCCATGCTGGGCCCAGGGTCTCTCTCTCTGCCTAAGGATCAGGATATAGAACTCTCAGAAACTTCTCCAGCACCATGTCTGCCTATATGCTGCCATGCTCTCTGCCATGATGATAATGACTAACCTCTGAAATTATAAGCAATCAAACAATTAAATGTTTTTTTTTAATTGAATTGCCTCGGCCATGGTGTCTCTTCACAGCAATAGAACAGTGAACAAAACACAAACTCTTAGCACCTCTTTTGTAATTCTGTGAGATTCAACATTAAACCCAGAATCTCTGATCATATCTATAAATTAAGTCTCTCCTAGTTGTAATTTCCCAACACCTTTATATCATACATTTAAAATTAATTGCTGCTTCATCAGATCTCTGCTTATACAAGTTAGAAAACTCTAGAACTTTTAAGAAAGTTCTCTGTATCTCACCTTTAGGAGCCTGCAGAAAGTGAAGCCTGTTTATAGGTCTAGAGCAAAGATGAGTATTAGAGGGGAATGCTGAGGAACATTAGCATTATCTTACTTGGTGTTTTCTTCAGAAAATGTCACTCTCACTGCCATTTCCATGGATGATGCAGAGTTAATTCCTTCAGGCAAACAGGATAGGGCAATATTGTAGGGGTGTCAAGACAGTAAGGGTAATGAGAGTGATTCCTCTGGCCAATGAATCCCATATGATTTCATTGTCAATATTCACAATCTCACCAGAGCTTTCCCACACATCTCCATCTCTGCTTAGAGTATCCCACTCTTTTCTAATCAAACTGCCGATAGCTTTTGAGGCTGAGGCTTACATGTGGCCTATAAGTTAGCCAATCTCATGATGAGGGCTCATGTTTGGTTTTCAGTAACTTAAGCTCCATGACTCCATGAACATAAATCCTTTCTCAGGGCATACTTAGAAAAATTTAAAGACTTAAGTACATCTGGATCTTGAAAATCCCATCTCAGAGCTCTTGCTTTCCTTTGTAACTTTGTGAAGTGATGTTAGAAGCAAGCAACTTGCATCATATTCACTAATTTTCCAGAAATGTTCAAGTGTTATATAGAGTAACTAAATCCTTCCTTCCTACAAGTGGTGAATCAAGGTGTCAAATGTATTTATCATACAAAAATTTAAAAAATACTTCATTGCAATTCATTATTAGGGATGTCCATAATAAAAAGAGAATCTTTAGAAATTTTAGGTATGAGCAATATAGACAGTGAGCTCCAGAAATCACTAAACTATTAGAGAAAACTGTCCTTGCAATTCTGTTTCTCAAGAAACACTTATGGTGCCAAAATCTGTGTTAAGCAGGATTCTCTCTTTATAACAGTGTGGTGGTATTGTGTTCTCCCAAATATTGTGCACTCTAATAAACTTATCTGGGGTCAGAGAACAGAACAGCCACAATATTAAACATAGAGGTTAGGCAGTGGTAGCACACGCCTTTAATTCTAGCATTCCAGACACAGAGATGCACCTGGATCTCTGTGAGTTCAAGGCCACACTGGAAACAGCCAAGCATGGTGACTCACGCCTTTAATCCTAGGAAGTAATGGCAGGAGGCAGAAAGGTATTTAAGGCATGAGGATGAGGAACTATAGCCTGGTTATGCTTTTAGGCTTTTCAGCAATAGTTAAGCTGAGATTCATTCTGGATGAGGACTCAGAGGCATCCAGTCTGAGGAAACAGAATCAGCTGAGGAATTGGCAAGGTGAGGTGGCTGTAACTTGTTCTGCTTTTCTGATCTTCCAGCATTCACCCCAATACCTGGCTACAGGTTTGTTTTTATTAAGACCATTTAAAATTCATGCTACATAACAGTGTGTGTGTGTGTGTGCATGCACATGTATGTGTGTCATGTATGTTCACGTATGTGTACAGGTGCATACAACCATGTATGATTATGCAGAGGCCAGAGGTTGTTTTCAGTTGTTCTGTGATGTCACTCTTTCCCTTATTCTCTTGAGACAGTTCTCTCAGTAAACCTGGATCTCAGTTAGTAGCCTATACTTTTTACAGTACTGGGATAATACATGAACATGTGGCCACATCCAGAATTTTAACTGGTGCTAGGGATTTGAACTCAAGACCATATGCTTGGATAGTGAATGTCACTACATGATGAGCTATTTCCTCAGTCCTAGGTAGGGTTATCTTCAGGAAAAAACCTAATAGAACGAATATATGTGTCATGGATGTTATAATGTGATATGTAGTCATTATTAAAGGAATTTATTAGACTGGCTTACAGGATAGAAGCTAGGAAGTTCCATACTATCTATCTGTATGCTGTACCAGCAGGGACTAAATTTGGTAGCTTCTCCATTCAGGAAGTTCAGTTCCTCAGCAGTCTAATGGTGCAAGCTGGAGGGATCCCTGGAGAGTTGCCAATTGTGAGTGCCACTGGGAGGCCAAAGAGACTGGGGTCTGATTGTAGCACAGAACTGAAGCTGTGGCATTAGATAGACTTGCTCGGGTAGGAGAAGCTACTTTTCACTGTTTCAGTGCGAGGCTCTGAGATGCAAGGTACTCATAGAAGATGCTGAATTTACATGCTGTGGACAAAGCTTGTTAGCTTTTCCCTACTCTGACACAATACTTTATATAAAGAACTTGGAGGATGAGAGACTGATTTTGACTGTTGCTTTTAAAAGGGTCAGGGTCTCTAGTTTCTGGGTTGTGATGAAACAGAATTTCATGTGAGAAAGGCATGAAGGAGCAAAGCTTTTCAGCCCATGGTGACCAGGAAGCAGCAAGAGAGAGTGCCTATGCCAACAGGCTTGTTCCTTTTGTTTCATCTCCAGCTCTAGACTATTGAACGGTGCTGGCTGCATTCAGGGTGGAATTTCCACCTTAATCTCTAGAAGCCCCCACAGACACAACAGAGCTGTGCTTCTCTTATATCTTAGGTATCTCTAAATCCAATCAAGTTAACAATCGAGAATAATGGCCATAATAATATAATGATGCAAAAGTCTGCAACTTACTGTCAAAACTCAGATTGCTTGAAGGCTGATAGAGCACTCAAGCTTATTCTGAAAGAGAGGGCTCATGCACAAATGAAAATATATATAAAGAAAATGGGTTTAAAGGAAATTAGTGTGGCTACAGTGAAATTGAAGGAGCTTGCAATGGGTTGTTGCAGGAAGGACGAAGTAAGCCAACATTTTCATGATGTAACCAACTTGACCTGTGATTATACTTTGAGAATGCCACTCTGCTGATACATGGACAATACATTTGAAGAGATGATAGATGAGCAAGAAGGGTAGTGAGTAGATGGGGACAGCAGTTCACGTTGGCACAAATAAAGCGTAATAAATGAGATAGAGAACAGTTGATGAAGTTCTAGATAATCTGCAGAAGGCAAAGAGGAAAACTCTGCTATGGGCTGTACACTGATCGGTAATAGATGGTCTGGATACTGGATAAGCAAATGGGTACCGTGTGTTAAGCTCTGTTATTTTCAGACCTAATCTGCATTAAGTATTCAAGGGGAAGGAGAGAGTATGAATGGTATATCTCAGATTAAACTGTTATAGGATTTTATGATTTGTAAGACCCACTTACATGTACAAAACACATTTTTTAAAAAATTCACCAGTTATATAAAGGCCTTCTCTCTCCCATTCCATCATATTCTTTATTCTTGCTTCCAAAAGATGATAATCGCTTAACCTGTGTTTTTTAAGGATGGAATGGCCTTTTCTCCTCTCCTCTCCCTCCCCTCCTCTCCCCTCCCCTCCCCTCCTCTTTTCTTCTCTCCCCTTTCCCCTCTCCTCCTCTTCTCTCCCCTCCCCTCCCCTCTCCTCCCCTCCTCTTCTTTCCTCTCCTTTCGTCTCCCCTCTTCTTCTCTATTCCTTCTTCCCTCTTCTCCTCTCATTCTTTTCCCTCCCTATATCTCAAATTCTTCTCTTCTCTTTTACCCCACCTCCCCTTCAATATGCCGACAAACCCTGCTTCTCATGCATGGATTCACCTTGTAGCCCAGACTGTCTTAACTTACCTGCCATCCTTCTGCCTTTAAGGTGCCGTGGTTGTAGGTATGTGCCATTACGACCAATTTGACTTTTTCATTTGTATGTAACAAGTTCATATTATAATTTTAGCCACGATTTTTAAATTTTAGATGTTTGTCAATCATTCTCTATATTGGAAAATAAAGCTTTATCTTTTATATTATTTTACTTTTGTGTGAGATGTAGTCCTGGCGAAACTGCAACTTTCCATATGACACAGGCTGGCTTCAAACATGGGATTTTCTTGCTTAAGACTTCCAAGTGCTAGGAATACAAGCATTTGCTGACATGTCCTAAAGGACATTCTCTGCTTTTTCAATTTGATTTTTTGTTTTTGAGATAATGTCTAACGTAGCTCAGGATATCCTTCAACTTGTTGTATAGCTGAAATGACTTGGAGTTGCTATGATTTTTAAAAATATTTCTATATTATTTATTTATTTTGCATGTGGGTATGTGGCATATGCATGTTTGGTGGGTGTACAATTTTCAGTCTGTGTGTATGAGTTTAAATGTGTGTGTCGGGGTGCATGTGTGTGGAGGCCAGATGTCTAGTTAACTGTCTCCCTCAGTTGCTCCTCACCTTATTTTATGAGACAAGGTCTCTCAATAAGCCTGCAGCTCCCTGACTCAGCTAGACTAGCTGGACAAGAAGTTCCAGGAGTTTGCCAGTCTTTCTCAGCTCTGGGGTTGTAGACGCACACTTTTATAGGATTACTGTAGGCCTGAACTCAGGTCTTCATGATTGATGGTAGTAAATACTTGACTGAAAGAGCTGTGTTCTCAGTGCCTAACTTCCAACTTCTGAGCCTCTTGCCTCCATTTTCCGAGTCATCTGGCATTGTAAGAGTGTACCACAGTGTCTGCAGAACAAACTTTGGTCTCTCTCTCTCTCTCTCTCTCTCTCTCTCTCTCTCTCTCTCTCTCTCTCTCTCTCTCTCTGTGTGTGTGTGTGTGTGTGTGTGTGTGTGTGTGTGTGTGTGTTTGTGTCTGTCTGTCTGTCTGTCTGTCTCCATCTCTGTGTGTGTGTGCCTTTCTCTGTGTCTCTGTCTCTGTCTCTCTCTCTCTGTGCCTTCTCTGTGTCTCTGTCTCTCTGTCTCTCTCTGTCTCTGTCTGTCTGTCTGACTGTCTCTCTCTGTCTCTGTCTCTGTCTCTGTCTCTGTCTCTGTCTCTCTCTCTCCCTCTGTGTGTGTGTGTGTGTGTGTGTGTGTGTGTGTGTGTGCATGCTTACCTGTGCCAGTATGTCTAAGATTGAAAGACCATCTCCAATACATGAATGGGTACCAATTTCCAACAAGCAGACGACAAAAGAAACAGAACTTATGTGAAGAAGAGAATATTTCCATGCCAAGCCTAAGAGGTCTATGTAACTTCCAACCACATTTAATTTTCCAGAACTCAAACAAATGCCCCAGCTCCGGTGAACACCATCTAAAAATTATAATCTAGTTGCCTAGGCATGCATAGAAACTTCTATAGCTGGTATAATGCTATTGAAGAAAAGTCTAATTGTTCCAGTCATTGTAATTCGACATAATTGGCCATGGGGTTACATCATTGTAGCATTACAGTAAATTAGGTAATATTCTATCAAATTGAAAACACACACCTGCTATGACTTTGAAAGAGAAATGTCACCTCTATTCCATTCTCTGCTACAGTTCTCAATTTATCAGATTCATCCAGAGAAACTAAATCCTTCAAATTGCCATAAAATCTGTGGCAATAATTATGAAAATGATAATAGTAACTATAATGACATTTATTATGGTCTAAGTCAGTATCTGATACTATGCTGAACTCTTATGTGTCTTTCCTACTGTGATTTATACAATAAAATAAGAAAGATATAATATTGGTATCCCCATTTCAAAGATGAGCCACAGAGCCACAAGAATGATATCATGGTCTTATGTTTGAGACACACTGGTCCCAACCTTCAGTCTATGACATTCAAAAAGGTAATGTTCTTTGTGCTATGCCACGCTGTTCTATACTACGTCATAGGACAGTCCTACAGAAACATCCAGGGTCTGATGTGTTTTATCAGTATTCTTTCCCCTATTTAATATATATGTGTATTATATATATTATATATACATATAATATATATATATTTGACTCATTAGAAGCTGCTGAACATTTTCAGTATTGCTGAATCGTTCTTTTTGGAAAAATCTTGGATATTTACTCTGCATGGTCAAACTACTAAAATTCATAAGTGGCATAAATAATTTGACAATAGCAAGCCTGTTGTGTTTAATGTAAGTTCTTTGCTATAATTCTGGCTCAACAATTGTCCTCCCTGGTAAATCTGCCAAGCTGAAACAATAAAGGGTTTTAGCTGCAAAGTGAAGTTTTCTGGAATTACAATATTCCTTTTGACCTCTGAGATGACTAAATGCTATTTAATTTCTTCCTTTTATTCACAGCAGCGAAAAGGACTTGGAATCATGCAGGGACAGAGGTAGCATTTCCTTTCAAAGCCCTAGCCAGACATTAATACTCCCAGGAGAAGGGTGGGGATGCTTTCGGTTTGGTGTGGGAAGGCTTTATTTACTGTAATACTACAGATGTCCTTCTTCTTCTCGGGTATCGCAAGAACTATGATGTAACACTGGAGTCAATTATTTCAAATTATAGTGCCTGGAACAATTAGACTCCTGCTTCCCTAGTAGTGAAACTGAAAATTGAATGGAGGCTGAAATGGAACTAGTTTATAGCTGGCTGAACGTAGCTATACAGGAGCAGCGGGACGGCTGCCTTTTTCAAGAGCTGGAGCTTTTAGGTACTGTTACTGCTAATTACTTTAGGTGAGGAACACTATGGCTGTCAAACTTCACAATCAACTCCGGCTTTGAACTAGCTCAAACAGAAATGCTTGAGTAGTCAGGAAGCATTTCTTTCACTTGCCATTTCATAGAGGTGCTAAATGCAAGAATGTAGTCAGAGTCATTGTGCTCCATCCCTTCTGCAGGCTGATTCAACAGCATTTGATCTGATGGAAAGGTTTTTTAACTTCCCTTCTATACATAGCCCCAGCATGATCAATGCTGAAATGCATCTGCAATTGGGCCTACTCTACATCTCATTTGCCTAAAGAGTTTATAGAATGAGATCACAAGCAGCACAGTCTATAAATGAGCTTCTGACAAGGAGGAAATGTCAGCCAGAGATGGCGATTCTAAGAAGTGATACCTGAAGATGACTCATAAGGGTTTCAGACCCTAGGCCTGTATCATCAGCAAAGCAGGCGGCCCAAGCAACAGGAAGAAAGCTAACTCCTGCTCCCTTCTCGGCAGGCAGCCCTCTATGGTAGCATTTATTAGTCCTTCCTCTATTTGCTCCTTAGGTGCATCCTACCTACACGTGTCTTTGTTCCTAACTCAGTAATAAGTTTATTTTCATTTCTTCATTTACACCATTGATACATTAACAATGCATCACTACCCCCCTTTAAGAGGAGATTTTATGTTTTCAGAAGAGACCAGTGTAAAGTGAACATCTATACTGAAGTTCCTTTTAAACCAAAGCACTGGGGCAGCATATGAGATTGAGATTGTCTTGACATCTATAAGACCAATGCAATGTAAGAGGTCCCTTTCTTTTCCTGTGAGTAGAATAAACTTGTGCATTCAATGAAGTTGAGAGACCAAGGCAATAGGACTGGAAATCTTACCTAAGCTGGTGTTTCCCCTTAAAAACACAATACATGTGATAGTTGTAGGAGTTAACAAACACTGAAGCAGCTTGTTAAACAAGCAAACAAATACAGGAACTTAAACAAATCCCTGGGTTGTTGACAATCAGAAGAGAACCACTGTTGGAGCATGTAGACAAGCACTCCCGAATATTGTGTGACTAAGAATGACTATGGGGTCAGTCTGCCTGGATTTCTATACTCATTTCCACCAATTATTACGGGAAAATGACTTGGAGCAGCTTCATTTTCCTCTTCTGAAGTGGCGGGTGTTAATAGAACCTGCCTCTTCTTTTGCTAGGAAAATTAAATAGATGAATAATTGTCAAATACATAGAACATTGCTTAAGCCTTTAAGGATGCCTGCTAAATAACTAAAAATGGCTGAATGGTAATTGGGGTGAGTTCATATAATCATTGTAAAAGATGATTGTTGGTGAGATATAATGGGAAATATATTTGGTCACTATATCCCGCTACTATAGCAAAGCTAAACCAATAAGCCTTTCAATATTTCCTTCATGATAGGAAATAATTCACCATGAACACCTTTCCTAAAACCTTAATGATTTAGGGTGGGATTCTTAGGGGGGTCTCAGGACAAGGAAATTTCCAGAATGAATTTTGTTTTAGAATTTTCAGCCCCACTTACTACGTACTGGAAATGGGTGGTGAGATTAAAAGTTATGATGTAATTATATTTAAATTCAATCAAATAGTCCTATAAACATTGATAAACAAGCTTGTTTAACCTCTGGGCTTCAGAACACCTAAAAATCCTAGGAAGTGCTAGGTGGTACCTGGAGAAGGCCAGAAGCCCCTCACATCTTTCATACCTATCCTTCATACCCTGCTCTATGCATCTTTTCACTGAGTTGTTCATCTGTATCTTTTGCAACACCCTACATAATAAACAAGTGAATGTACTTTCTGTGTCCTGATGTTCACTCAAACAAACTGACCAAATCCAATGTAAGGAAAGAAAAGGTCATAAAAAACAGTTCTGCAGCTAGTCAGTTAAAATTATAGATGATTACCTACTGCTTGTGAATGGGGTTAAATGCAGGTAGTTGGGAAACTGAGTTGTCAATCTATGTGATCTAATACTACCTCTTGGTAGATGGCACCAGAATCAAATTAAATTATGCAGCACCCAGATGAAGTGGCATGAGAAATTGATGGCTGAGGATGAAAAAAAAATTTGAAAAAAAAAATCTATGTTGAGCACAGTGATATAGGAAGAAATCAAACAAAATCACCTTATTTTCCCATGCAGCAAACACATGAAACTCATTTGATCAGTGCATTATCTATAAAAAGCATTGTGTCCCATATGTCTGGATGTTCCATTTGCAGAGTACATTGAGAGAGGAGACAAGCATTGGATTGAGACGTGGTGCCATCCATTTCTAGAAATTGATTTATTTGAGAATACATTGATTTAGAACAGATACTTGAAAGAAATATATGTAGTGTCGGGTATTTGTGAATATGTGCAGATGAAGAGGATTAAAAATGCTCCAATATCCAAAGATGTTAGCTCCAAAGAGGGTTTAAGAGGGTGGGTTTGCTGAATGACATGACCACCTGCACTATGACCGAACATGGCTACAATGACATGTGACTCCTTTGTGAAAACCCTTACGCAATGAAATGAAAAGAGTAGTTAGATTTTCTTTGAAGAGTTTTCTCATAGCAAGACATAAAAGCAGACATCTATTTTCTTTGATGTTTTTATCCTAAATTTTTGTATTTGATTTTCCTATAAGCATTATAGAAAATTTTCTTTTCCTGTAATTCTTTTCAGAGAAAGAAAGAATTATAGAAATGGTATGTCCCTTGTAGCTATCTCAAGAACTAAGAACAGATTTCTTATGGTGGGCTAGGAGCTTTGAATTTTCCTGCCTAAGTTTTAATCCATTATGCAAAATAATGTATCCACTTTAAAGCAAATGTTCTGCACTTCAGTGCTTCGCTTGTTGTTTACATCTCAGAAGGGCAAAGAGAAGGGTGTTCAACCTCAGATAAGCAGCACACATCTATGGACTATGATGATATCATTCAATGTCATGTTTATACCTAGTTAGAAATAAGTGAACATCTGTGGATTAAAAAATAGAACTGTAATAGTGGCCAGCAGGGAATAAAACACTTTATTGAGCTTTGTTATGTAGATGGGAATGTGCTTTGTAGAAAATGCTTTATTTGCAAATAAAACAACTAATTGCTAGCACTAGAAATACAGGCACAGAGTAGATTCTGAAAAAAAATTCAAGAAAGGATTGTTTTGATGTGGTATTGGCTAATGCTGCTATCTTTCTTCAAATCTATATTGATCACTCCTATATGTTTGTTCTTAATTACTAGGAATAAGATCCATATAGCTCTCAGTAAACAAACAAACAAAAACGTAAATAAATCCTGCCAAACAACAATCTGTTGACAACATAGGCATGGGAAGTGTTCTGTTATCACTCCTAAGGCTTTTTCCTCAATTACTTGTCTTTGATACGATTCATTCATTCATTCATTCATTCACCCACTCGTTTGTTTATTCAATAAGGAAGAACATTATATCAAATATGAATTTTAATGGCATGTTGAGGAGCACTCAGGAGGCAGAGATCCCTCTGGATCTCTGTGAGTTCAAAGCCATCCTGGACTACATGAGATTGACTCAGTCTAGGAGAGAAAACAGAGCCAGGCAGTGGTGGCACACACTTTTAATCCCACTACTGGAAAGCACACACACCTTTAATCCCAGGAAGTGATATGGTGGGTGGAGAAAAGTTCATAAGGTATGAGGAGACAGGAACTAGAGCCTTTTCAGCTGAGGAAGCTCATTCAGCTTGAGGCCTATGAGCTGAGGCTCTTTCAGGCTGAAGAGCTAATGAGGTAAGAGGTAGTGGCTGTGGCTTGCTCTGCTTCTCTGTTCTTTCAGCTTTCACTTCAATATCAGGCTCTGGGTCTTTTGTTTGTTTGTTTGTTTGTTTTTTGGTATTTTTGGTTTTTCGAGACAGGGTTTCTCCATGTAGTTTTGGCGCCTGCCCTGGATCTTGCTCTGTTGACCAAGCTGACCTTGAATTCACAGAGATCCACCTGGCTCTGCCTCCCAAGTGCTGGGATTAAAGGCGTGTTCCACCTTTGCCTGGCCAAGTTTTTTTTTTTATTATTATGAGACCATTTTAGAGATTCTTGTTACAAACAATAAATGCCATGACCAAGAGCTATTGAAAAAGGTAGTGTGATAGGAGAAAGGCTTAGTGCAAGGAGAAAAGAAGAAAACAGGAGTCATTAGAAAAGTTTCCCAGTAATAACAAATGGAGTGGACTCTGACATCCAGTGGTCTGGAGGATGAAGAAGAGAAAAAGGCAATGCCTGAGATAAGGATGAAACCAAGAAG
The DNA here is from genome assembly GCF_949786415.1 of Peromyscus eremicus. Classification (NCBI taxonomy): domain Eukaryota; kingdom Metazoa; phylum Chordata; class Mammalia; order Rodentia; family Cricetidae; genus Peromyscus; species Peromyscus eremicus. The sequence continues at coordinate 21,863,468 of NC_081423.1, forward strand.
ACTGAAATGAATGGGAGGAGACGTGCTCAGAGAAAGTGGAACCGTGGTCAAATAAAGGGCCTTGTTAATTACTTAGGCTTTCTTTGTATGGCTTCTCTGTGGGTGTCATTGCAAGGATTTATAAAATAGAACTCCATCATCTGGTCTACAGACTAATACAAGGTTCCAACTGCAATATGAAAGTGGACCACTAGGGAAGAGGGAAGAAACAGGGAATCAGCTCCAAGGTAAGTGGAAGGCCTGCACCAAAGTGAGTTTGTGTTACTGCTGTAATTTTTTCAATTAAAATTAATTCAAATTTTCCAAAGCTGGTGAATGACCCAACCAACAATTCCATTCATATATTATTACTCTGCCAAGCAATATGAAGGAAGAGATTATTGATAAACACAACAGTGGCTATTATGATTTGCATCATAAATATTCTCAATAGGCCTATGTGCTATAGTCCTGGTTACTTGCCTGTGATATAAGTGGTAAGAGATGGAACTTAGGAGGTGGGGCCTAATGATAAAACAAGAGTTATTGTTGAAGGGACTCTTGGGGGTCCTCTTTCTTCTTTTTGCTTATGACTGTGATAGGGTGAGCAGCTTTGCACTCATATGTGTTCTCTGCCTTAATGGATTACCTCAGGCCCCAAACATTAAAATCAACCAACCATGGAATGAAAGTTTTGAAACAATAAGCCCAAACAAATCTGCCTTCTTTTTCAGTTGATCGTTTCCGGTATTTTGTCATAGCAATTGAATGCTTGACACAGGGATCTATCTGAAATAAATTATGTATGAGAAGGAATGCAAACTCAGAAAACTACAGTCCAAGTACACAGTTCCACGACACTCTCTAAAACCAAGCTTACAAAATTTAAGAGCAGAAAGTGCTTGCCAAGGTAAGATCAGGGCTGATGGAACTATTATATATCTTCACTACAGTAGTGCTCTTGTGACTCTGTCAAAAATCAGAGAATTATATGCCAGAAAGGTGATTTATTTTCCTCATATAAATCTCACGTAAGTGATTATAGAGGTTAGAAAAACTGTGTTGGGGATCGATAGTTAGTTTTGCAAGGGTAGTGTATACAAAGGTATGTTTTTGTTATTTCTTCTGAGTTTTTGGTAGAAAATAAAAAAAATTGGTAAGAAGATTATATATATATATATCACTTAAAGCATTATATGATATTTGTTGTGTTTTGATCTATTTTCATTATTATCCTAGTGCAGTTAAGATCGACTTCTTTTGCTCATGATTCTTCTGATGAGCTATGATGTTCTTTGCCATTATTTTGAAGAAGTCTTCAATAACTTCCCTGGTGTCTGGTATTCTAAGACATTTATATCTCAACTAGTATATTTAGTGCCTCAAATCTAAACTGAACCCCATGAGAAACACTGCTAGACTCTACTAAGAAACGATATTTCAAGATCACAACCTGTATGCTGAAGTTTGAAGTTCAACATTACTTCATCATCCAATAAGAATGGCAACACTGTTCATAAGTTTAGGTTTCTGTTCCCTATTTACTGTAGCTGCTTTTATGTGATAGTTCATGAGATTCCAAATTAATCAATCTGATGCCTCTGACTCCTCAGACTTTTTCTTTTAAGTATATGTGTTTGATAGAGCATTATTTGGTGGTTTGAGAAGTACAGCTGGTTAAGGGCATAGGGACATATGGAGATACATTTAGTGTCCTTGGACAAGTTAAGTTTAAGAACCCTTTCAGTAATATAGACAAGTTCTTGATTAAGTGACTCCAAATTCAGTTGTACGAATTCAAGCCCGTAGGTATGGATTTGGGGAGCTGTGAACACAATGATGGTATTCAAATAAATGAGAATAGGGCAAGTGTGAATATAAAAATGATGGCATTACAGATTGAAGCTGCAGGCGAGGCAGAAGGAAAGCTGCCAGAATTATTTGTGCTAAAAAGGGACAAATTTAATGGCTGATGGTCTCGCCCTCAATGTGCTATGTGATCTTATTGTGGATACCATTGCCCTTAGTGACATAGGACTTTGGATGTTTTAACATCTTCTTTTTTCTTATTTCCACTGTTGAATATACCATACACTGGTGATGAGTATATAGTACATTCTACCTTAATAGTGATTGGATTTTGTCTTCTTCATATAGTTCTTAACCACATCCCTACTGGATTCCTTTGTAGGACCCTTTGCCCAAAATCAAGATAACTGTATCAGTCTTTAAGGCTAATGCACAATTTAACCCTATACCTAAATTCATACCCTATTTTCCGATTTTCTCTTCATGTGCCTTTTGGCTTTACAACATTAATTTTTGCCCTCCAGTCAAATTCGCTGTCTACATACCTTTTACTGCATAATCTGTGAACTTTCCTTGACACAATTTTGCCCACTCAACTTCCTTTTTCCAACTTGCACATGTCTCTATTAGACTAGTGGTTACCCAAAGAGAGTTCCCAGCCTTTGCAAATATTGATTTGATGATTATTCTGTGTTTAATGCCCTGACTTACCTAGGTGAATTAGTGTAAGAGAAGCTAGAAGATATCAATATTCCAAAAAGAAAACTCATACAAAAATTGTCTGAGAAAAGAACATTAGTATTTCATTTAGAGTTTGGACAGAATAAGTATTACAACAAAGAGAAGCTAGCAAGATGAAATGCTGTATAAGAAAATAAACTACTCAGAATTGAGACATTACAGAATTAGTAATTAACAAGTTAATCTATGCCATGGTTAAATTACTTAACTTTTCTCTGATCTACTGTTTTTGTTTGTCAAATAAGAATTGTACCACTTTCTCTACTTACATCCAAGGTGTCTGGGCAGGATTGTCTTTGAGTTTTCAGTTACATAACAAATATTTACCGTGGTACCATATACCATGTTCAGAACTAAAACAAGTTTACTGGTGAATAGAAAAAGTCTTGGTCTATATTTTTTGTTAATAACCCAGAGTGACACAGATAATAATAAAGAAATTGACTAAATGAATAGGATACATTCATTGCCAATTAATAAAGTGTAAGGTAATAACTGCAGGCTCACAAGTGTGGTGTCACAAAAATTTTCAATGTGTCTATTTCTGCAACAGATACGTGTTATTAATCATCAATATGTCCAAAGAATTTTAATTCCTGAAGGAGTGCATGGGGAGGGGATGGACTGTCTCAAGCTCCTTTAAACTTATATTTAATTGGCACCAGCAAGTCAATTAATTAATGGATAATGGGAAATAGAACAACCGTGGGGACCGGTATTCAAAGTATCTGGTCAGCACATTCTTTCCCAAGAGAAAACTCCCTACTTAAATAAAGATCAGGAATTGGCTTGGTGAATATGTAAAGAGAGAAAATGCTAAGAGCTATGAAGCTGAGGCCAGGCATGCTAACAATAGTATGTTCAGCCAAACAAGGGAGCTCTCCCAAGTAAAACTGAAAGCATATGCCTTCCAAAAGTATTGTGCTGCACAGACGCAGGTTCTGCCACCCCTCTTCACAATGCACCACCTCTTCATGCAGTGCACCCAAATATCAGTTTTGAGGATTATTGAATTAAAAATGTGAACTTTGGAGTCATGTGGATCTAGTAATAAGGATCTCAGATCCTCAGTATGTTCGTAATTCTCTGTGTCAATTTTAAAAACGGTATGCAAGAAAGTATGAATCAGGGAAAGTCTTATTTGTGAAGTAAGAAAGACCTATATGTGATTCTCTGACATAACATTTACTGTTATGTGACCATAGGCAAATTATTTCCTTTGCTTTTGCCTTAGTTTCTTGTCTACAGAATATATGTTCCCACAGTTCCTTTGCATGACACGGTTACGGAGCTCTATAAAGAGAGTTCTCATTAGGTACTTGGGAAAGTACTACAAAAGTAAGAACTTGATGACAATTCACTGCTATGTATTCAACCAGCAGTAAAACTATTACTATCATCTCCATTGCTGATGTCTGAAGCTTAAATCAGCTCAAAACTCCAGTATTATAGAAAATACTCAATTCTCAATGTACTCTTTGGGGAGGATGTAGCTATAATGTCTTGATGTGGTATTACCAAGTGTCATAAGCCTGGGGAGTCTTTGTAATGGTCATTCAAACATACTCTCCAACGTGTACAGAGATTATTCCACAGTGCTTACCACATGCTAACTCGGACCCAGGCACTATAGGTGGCTGGGAATTTAGAGAGCTTTTGAGAGTAGCTCTCCTATCTTATAGGTCAAAGTCTTCCAGGGTTCAAATCAGTCCAAGAAGTCATTCTTGGTAAAGCCTTCTTCAGCTATCATTTGTTCAAGTCCACTGTTCTGTCCATGTGATGCCGCCACCATGAGGTCCTCACCAAAGCTGAGGAAAAGCTGGCACCATGCTCTTTGATCTCTAGGACTGTGATTTAAATATCCTTATTTCCTCAATATAATACTCAGCCTCAGGCACTTTGTAGTAGGAACAGAAAATGATGTGATCAGAGACCTAAATGTTTCCTTACTCTCAAGATAATGCATAAAGGAAAGAAGAAGAAATAAAATACAAATTTCTACTTTGTTTTTGGATATATTTTACATGTATTTATAACTTTATGAATGTATTTATTTTTGCATGGGGATGGTGATACACATGCCACAGCAGGTATGCAGAAGTCAGAGGATAACTTGCAGGAGTCATTTCTCTCCTACCATGTGGTTTCCAGGGACTGAATTCAGGTGGTCACCCTTTACCCACTGGGTCATCTCAGCAGCCCCAAGTTTTCTTTAGTTATTAGATGAAGACTAAGAAATGTGAATGAGCAAAGAGCCAAGTGTTCAAAAGAGCAAGAATCACCATAAGTACCATGACTTTCCTGAACTACACAATGGGAAGTGGACAAAAATGGTGGGCATTTGCATTTCCATCTAAGGAAATATGGAGAGCTGTGCTGATTTAATTCAGTATTAATAACAGAAGTTGTTTGATATGCCAGCAACTCCTTAATGCTCCCAAAGAATCCCAAATGTACATCATCCATCTCCTCTGACAAGGGGGATTATCCCAGTCTGTGCTGAGATAAAGAAAAGAACACAAAACACTGTTTTCTATGAACAGTTTTTGTTTTTGTTTTGTTTCTTTTTTAAGACTTTTCTTGATAAATCTTCTGCATGTTGGTTCTTTCTGTTCCAATTAAAATAGATGCCCAAATTCACTTTGTGGATATAATAACTAGGATTTCTTTCAGGGCACCATTCCTAATTAAAAGCAGCATTTACAGAGAAAGGCTTTTACATACTTATGTATTACCTTATTCAATCCAAGCAAATTGCTTTCCTGTGTAAACTTCTGAATAGTTTCATTTCTTCAAACACTAAAAGTCATTCTAATGTAGATTTTGCATTAATTTCGGGGAAAGAAAATGGAGCAAAGTCTAATTGGAATTACTATTTCTAAAATTAATTCTTGAGTTTTTAAAAATAGATACAAACAGACTCGTATTTATAAATGTCTCTCTGTGTATCTCGATCTCCATGAGCTGAGTGAATGCTCGACACATTGGTGATTCTGAAATTTACAGTTTTCCTTCTTAGCCTTTGTCTTGCTACAAAAAAAGGGGCTTAGGATTATGCAGGAGACAGGGTGAAGTGAATAATATACCACAGGCTATTTACATACGCCAGCCAATTTAGTCCTAAGCAGTCCTGAGATTTATCCTTTGCCTCGTTTTTTAAAGATGAGAAAGTTGAGGCAGAGTGAGTCTCTGAGATCTGACTGAGGTCCTTAGCTTATATGGTGACAGGAAGGATTCAAACACAGGCAGCCTTAGTAGAGGGATCTTCTCCTGCCTGCTCTACCACCATGGCAACACCATGGGCTCAGAGAGAGAAGCTGTCTTTTCAAAGGCAGACAAAGGAGCGTTGAAGATCTGACTGTTTCTTTCTGCCTATTTTACATGGGGAAGACTTCTTGGCCTTTCTGTTCTGGAGATATATTTTTCATTCTATCACATGGAACAATTGTGTCCACAGAATTGGGTCTAAAAGGGAGGTCAAAGTTAATATAACCTCTGTCAATAGGTCCGTCTGCTTTTCCTTACTTTTGCTCACGAGAGTTCACTAAACTCCACTCTTCATTAGCCTTCCTCCTGCTCCTTGATGTAGTCCCAGGCTGGCTAATGGCTCTGGGTGACAGTGGGCTGTAATGGACATTAACAGAGCTGTTTTTTTGTGTATTGCATGGGGCTTGATCTACCCTGGGTCTTATTAGAGTTGGTTTGCCTCAGGCCTTCACCGTCAGTATTTCCTATTAAACTGGTTCAAAAACCAAGCATAACTTAGAGTGGATGTAATTATACTTGTTTTATTTTCTTTAAAAAAAAAAAGTAAACTGGCAGCGTTTTTTAGAAGGTGCTGCAGCTGTGAGTGACTGAGAGATGATCCTGTTGGATTCGGCCCAGATTGCTGTTGAGAGAATATCCCAAAGTGCCCGTTGATTCTGGAGGAAGGAAAAGAGTCACTCTGTAACTGTTCCTACTGGTCTGATTCTTGGCATTCCTATGCTGTCTTACTATGGCATATTATCTAGCCATAATGGAAGATTGAAGCTTTTTCAAAGCCATGTTTCCCCTGCTTGCTTGCACAGCCCTTCATGGGATTTTAACAAACCCAAACAGAAATCCAGAAACCAGCATTTGTGACAGTCCCTGACATAAGCCATCAATCTAGTGAGCAGTTTCTACTGATCTTGCCAGTATCTTCTGACAGTTCCTGCTAACATACATCAGAGTTGAAGTTTTGATGAGTTTAACCAAAATCGTTTGAAAAAGAAAATACATAACAATGTGCAATTAGCACCGCCCAATGTCACAGAAATAGAAAGCTTCATAATCAACAGGTTTCGAATTGCGTTATAGGAGATGAAAATAATCAAGCACGGTGCTAAAAATAGAAATTAGACCAGTGAAATGTGTAATTCACACAACAGAGAAAGGCAAAGAGAAATCTAAGGCTCAGGTTTTCCATGGGTTAATGTCTTAGATTAAAATATCAGATTAGCTGACTTCATAGGCAAGTCCTGACATTGCCTCTTATTTCTCTAGCTACAAGTAGGTGTGAATTTGGTACTATGCATCTTATATGTTGCCATTCACCATTCTTTCTAATGCCTTAAAACTACCAGAATCCTCACACTATTGTTCATCAAATTTTGAAAATGTATTTTAATTAAAAAAGAAATACATGTTTGTAGATGTAACCAACCATCTTATTAAATAAGAAACACAGAACCAATGAAAAGAAGAAAGCCAAGAGATCAGAGCTAAGAGCCTTACCCATTTGCTGCAGCTAGCCTCTTCAGCCAAGAGAGACCTACTTCCTGAGTGTTTGTCTTTACATAGACTTTCTGTTCTGCCTTCTCATTGGTTGTAAACCCAACCACATGACTGCCTCATCACTGCCTGTTTGTACAGACCTCCAAATCTTCTATGGTTGGTATTGAGATTAAAGGCGTGTGTCTCCAATGCTGGCTGTATCCTTGACCCCACAGAGATCTACCTAGCTCTGCCTACCAAGTGCTAGGATTAAAGGCGTGTGCCACGAATGCCCAGCTCTGCTATGGCTTGCTATTAGCTCTGACCCCCAGGCAACTTAATTTATTAACATACAAATAAAATCACATTTCAGTACAAATAAAATATCACCGTATTTTCCCTTTTCTATTTTAATAAAAAGGAAAAAGGAAAAAGGTTATAACTAAATTAAGACAAACTATATACAAAAGTACAATAACTATATACAATATATACAAGTAATAAATACCTAAACAATGTCTAGTCCATTTGTATTTGACAAATTCACAGAAAATAATTTCATTATCTATCCTATTTTGGTAAGTCCAAAATGTACCTAATTCACTTTCTATCCTAACTAATCTTCAACTATAACTAACTAATCTTCAACTATAACTAACTAATCTTCAACTCCCTCAGAGACCCAAGAAGGAAATAATATTAGCTAACAAAAATAAAAACAGGAAGTGCATGCAATCAACTTCAAAAAAATTTGTGAGTTGACAGAAACAGCCAGCTGCCTGGACAGTCACCTGAGATTTCTCCGCAGTGTTGGGGCATCATCTTCAGCCTATAGGCTTAGCGTATCTGACAGACTCATTTGTGAAGTAGGATGTACACAAGGTCAACAGTTCAACCTCACATTGGGTGAGAGCAGTCCATGTACCAGAAGAATTCCACTAGTGTCATGTCATGATTCAGGATTTTAAATTCTGGAAATTGTTGATGTTTTTTTTTTAATTCAGCTGTCCATTCTTCTTGGCTGTGTATATATGGCTTCATCTCAGCATCCCGTTCTTCTCCACATCCCTCTATTAAATGACAGTCTACTATTGAGAGGCATGAGCTTAGTTACTCTTCAAGAATAACTGTTTCAGCTGCTGTACCATTGCACATCAGAAGCCATCAGCCCACTGCCTGTTCACATGTTGCTTGCCCCCCATTAATGTTCCTGCAGGCCATTTTTAAAGCAACCTCACAGAGGTTAGCCATTGGTCCAGTTTCAATATTATCAAAATTAATGTTTGGGTAAGAATATTGTGTAAAAGCCAGGTGGTGGTGGCCCATGCCTTTAATATCAGCACTCAGGAGGCAGGGGCAGGTGGATCTCTATGAGTTCAAGGCCAACTTGGTCTACAGAGTGAGTTGCAGGACAGGCTCAAAGCTACAGAGAAATCCTGTTTCAAAAAAAAAAAAAAAAGAATATTGTGTAATCATTTGAATGTGTTTGGCCTCTTGAAATGATACAAAGTGAGGCATGTGGTAGAGCTCTACAGACACATGAGTCAGAGGTACAGTGAGCTCAAGTGAAGCCTTACCACATAGCACATTTGAAGCTCACCTATTCTATGAGAGATCCTGAAGATAATAATAATAATAATAATAATAATAATAATAATAATAGTGATTTAAAATATAGGTTTCATAAATGGTGTTCAATTGAGGGAAAGCTGTGAAGTCCATATAATATCATGTCTTTAGCTAATAAACTTTTCAGGTATGAGGAAAGAACAGAAGAAAACCAAAAGATTACTTATTAAAGATTCATAGGATTACTTATAAATCTGTGTTGTTCTGGGACTCCTGAAGGGTGAACTATAACTAAGCATCCTAAAACTTCCTCTGGTTTTCAGAGCACAAATCTTGCCTTATAACTGATTAATCTATAGTTAATCATTTACATATTTACTTTTGGTCTCATTTTTCTGGAGACATCATGGATGTTTGTGGCTGGCAGAAAACCACTTGCCTATGGCATCCTCTCATATTTTGGAGGCTCATGTCCCTTCAGCAGCTCCATGCTCAACCTCCCCTCATCCATCTGTGTGCCCTAAGCCGGGTTTGTGAGAGGGTCACTTACATGCTAGGAGGACTTCCTTTTCTTCTTAAAAATAAATATTCCTGTTTTTATACATTTCAAGGTTTTCTGTCCTATCTGTTGTTCATTTCATGATTCCAGGGTTTTGACCTCCTAAACAGTTCCCAAACTCTCCTGAAAACTTTAGAAGTTGGAAAACTTTTTGTTTTAGTGACTGGTGAGTTAAGGCTTACCGCCTGGGGGGACACAGAGTGTCTTTAATTACAGAACATTGCAGTTGTAGCGTCCAGGTGGCCACAGACAAGGTGAGCAGGAATGATGTGGCTGTTCTCCAACACAGCTCTACTTATGAACTAGGTAGTGGGTGCGGGTGTGATCTGGCCCACAGGCCTTAGTTTGTGGTCTGCTGCTAACAACCATGCTTCCCTCCTCTCACTGCCTCACCCACTGACGGATTTTAGAGAGTACCTCCTGTCAAGCGCTTCCGGAGCCTTCGTGGCTCCAGCATTTCTTCCTCACTTCTGCTGGTTGTAAATGTGCAGTGTCTTGTGCCGGACACTCAACGAATCAGTAAACGTGCCCATGAGTGAGAAAAATAAAATCCTGTAAGACATTTAATCACAATTCCAAACCCTGCTGAAAGTCCCTGCTGCCCATTCACCATGTGCCCCAGGACTTTGTAACTGGCTTACAAAGTTTTGTCATTTAACTTGTCCACTCTCCTTCAAAATTACACTTTACTTAGCTTCCATTTATAGGAAAAACTTTGTTTTGTTTTTTAAGTTATAGCTAGAAAAGTCCTCAGAAGTATGATTAGAATCTCTACCGCCCCCCCCCCTCCCCTTATCCCTGGAACCGTGGTAGAATTACAATCCAATTATTTGTGGCATTTTATCATAATCTTTATTCTGCAATAGTGCTGCTTAGTAAAAGTCCTGGGATCTCTATGAACTAAAAGGAAAAGACTATACAATGGTTTCCTTTAGATGAACACGTTAAATTTCCAATCTGATACATCCACTAAAGCAGTTTTACCTAGTTTCTACAGTGGTTCCCATGTAGACACACGCAGAAACTAATCATGACTTTTCGCTTGCTATGAGGAAATAAGAATACTGAAATTTTTAGTGCATTGTATGAAGCTTCCAAATGGCTAGGGCTCATCAGAACCAGATCAAATCAACTCCCTTTGCCTTCTAGCCAAGGCTTTTCTCAAATAACTTACTAGACTCCCATACAACTCTAATTTGTGATTTTAGTCTTAGTTAGAATCTTTTCTTACACTGATGCTCAACCAAGAGAAAGCAGGAAAGAGGATGGCCCATGACAAGGGTAGCTCCATCACTGAGTTTTTAAGGCCTTATATATAGCCCATACCAATGCGCACTCACTGATGTGTTCCCACAGGGAGAAGCTATGTAGATATGAGCAATAAGCACCAGAGATTACGCCTTACACAGAAGATCTAAGAGAAGGAGTCACACTCCTATACTGGTTTTGAACCCAATTGGTCCGGCATGGAGCTCATCTGTGCTTCTGAGAATTGGAAGCTGGTGGTCTCATCGTGGGACACACAGATACAGGGAGCCTAAATGTGGTTTTAATTGTTAAGCAAATGATGAGGCTCCAAAGAGCAATAATACTGTCATTTGATTAAATGCCCTTATGGGTATAAAACTGGGATTTATCTAGAGGAAAGAAGAAGGCACAGGACAAAGCATATTAAGCCCTTCTTAGCATCTACTAGATTTGGTTATCAGGTCTAATAAGTAGTGCTGGGTGCTCATTTAAATATAAAAATGGAGCCTTATTTCTTTATTAATAATATCATAATTACTCTTTGGTATGTTCAAATTCATTATGTTTGATGGAACTTTTCCACAGTCAAGGACATCTCCTTGTCGTGAGCATTTTTAATTTTCTCAGCACATAAAAGCCCAGCCAGAAATGGGCCTTAATCCCTCATGAGCCTCCCTGGAAGCCTTGGGGAGGTGGCTGGGTTCTCACTAAATAATATTTACTCATTATACCTCTTCTCATCAGTAACAATTGACTTTGATGTTTTGTAAAGTCAAATCTTTGACTACAATTTACGTTAGTTAAATCTATCTGTTTTTAAGATATTCTTTTATTTCTCTTTAAAATTCAGGTTTCTGGGTAACAAAGCAGAGATTGTTCTCAGAAGCTGTGCTCAGCACATTGCAAATGACATATAATTAATAAAATTTGCACACACCATTTTAAAAGGCCATCAGTCTTACTCTCTCTGGCGAATGCTAGAATGTATTTGACCAGCTCACACACCAGTTATATTGTTTGAATGATTTATTTCTTAAAAATTATTTAAAATATCATATATGATGTATTATTGTAAAATTAAGTCACCTGTATTTTTCAATTCACCAGGATGGATTTTTTTGGGGGGGTGGGAGAAGGGGTGAGTTTCTATGAATTTCTATGCTATTTAAGTATCATTGATATTATCAAATGATGTCAGATTTAATTAGTAAAAGGGAGATTTTACAAACATTGACCTTGGCTCAGGGGGACTGGGGGAAAAAAAAACAAACCTGAAGATAAGGAGATAACAATTGATGGATGGAAAATTATTCTATTTGAGAAAATGAAAAAATGACAAAGCTCTAAAAATTGAATGCATGACCTGTAAAACAAGATCGAGTTAGACACTGTCAGACTAGTTTTAAAAATAAAATCCCTGACTGTGTGCAGGCAGCAGAACCGTCTAGTTCTAAGAAGTAAAGGAGGGTAGTTAGGAGCACCTCAGTGAAACTGGCGTTGTTACTTCAAGGAAAAGAGAAAGGAGATTGAAAGGTGAGGGATATAGATCGCAAGGGTCTGAACTGATGATGGCACTGGATAGGAGATCAGTGTAAGCAAGGGCATAAACTAGCTTAGTTATACATGAACAGGAAAAATGGTTCTCTACCTATGTTACACAAAAGAATGGAGACCCCTCCTTCAGGGAACATAAGATTGTTTTAACCTAAGATATATTAAGTACGCAATCTACTTTGTGCCTTAAACATTGTACTACATGGGATAGAGAAGTAATTACGTAATGAATATATAGCTGTTCAAATAAACTTGAATACAACAAGGAACCATACACACTGATGTGAACATATTTTCTGTGAGTGTATGGGCACAGATTCAATGAATATTTTTTTTGAGATTTGAGAGAAAAAAATGGGAAGAGTACTGATAATTCTGTGGATTTTTGTACTTACAGGAAATCCTACCACAATTTCCCTGAGCTGTAATTTGCCTTTGTGCACTCTGATGTTAATAAAGAAGGAAGATTATTAAGAATATCATAAAGAAATCTTAAGGATATAACCCACACTAAGAGGGCAAGTGATCTTCATCTACCAATCCTGGAGAGAAAAGAAAACAAAATAAACTCATTCTTTTCACTGGTGAATCTTAAAAGAAAGGCTTGATCTGTTTGGGAGGCATCCAGGCAGTGGGACCCAGTCCTGTGCTCATTGCATGAGTCGGCTGTTTGAAACCTGGGGCCTATGCAGGGTCCCTTGGCTCGGCCTGGGAGGAGGGGACTGGACCCACCTGGACTGAGTCTACCAGGTTGATCTCAGTCCGCCCCGGGAAGGCTTTGCCCTGGAGGAGGTGGGAATGGGGTGTGGGCTTGGGGGAAGGTGAGGAGGGCGGGAGGGGAGAGAACAAGGGAATCCGTGGATGATATGTAGAACTGAATTGTATTGCAAAATAAAAATAAAAAAATTAAAAAAAAAAAAAAAAAAGAAAGAAAGGCCAAACGGGATTGGAGGTTGAGCCAATATTAGTTAGGCAGTAATGACAGCAGTGTGTGTTATGTTCAAAAAAAAAAAAAAATGCGATCACATTTCTTAAAGATCTTACACCTCATGACTCGTCAGAAGTGGGGTAGGTATTAAACTGCTCAGTGAGGAGAGGGTTGAGCTTTAGCAAATGTCATCTGGTCATTCATTTACCTAATATTTACTGAGCGTTTTCTATTTGCCAGGGCCTCTGCCAGAAGCGGGAGATATAATGACTGAGCCTCTGTTTCCACGCAACTTCTGTGGCATTGAGAAGTGGACGGTAATGAAATAATCACCATCAGTCTAGAGGACTACAAAGTGAGGGATAGGAAGCCCTGGAAAGAATGCACCTGTCTGAGTATTTTCCTAATGTAAGACAAACCAGTTTACAGAGCCAGAGGAGGCCTTCTTGGCAAAGTGGTTTTCATGCTTATCCATGAAGGGCCAGCCATGTCTAACTGTGTAAAGGAAGGAGCAGAGGGACAATGGCGGGTGGGGTGGGGGAAGCATGGGCAGAGATCCTGGAGTGGAACGGAGAGCAATACAATTCTGCTTACAAAGTAGCTTTTTGTCTTAGTTCTCCAAATTGTCACACAAATATATTTGATCTCCTATTCTTAAAACAGCCCCAAACAGAACAAGTTCTTATCTGTTTATTATGTTTCGATAATTTTTTTATTTTTTGTGTGTGTGTGTGTGCGCGCGCACGCGCTATGTTGTGTTTGTGTGCATGGCTTACTCATAACTCTGATCTATTTCCAGTTTAATTCTACTTTAAATTTGTCTTCAACTGACACAAGCTCTACCTGGTGTGAAACCTTCTCTCTCACCTGAACTTCACAGGCTCCTTCGTAGGGCCCAGCGCCGTGGTGACAGATGACACCCGACACAGGCTGGGAGATAAATGACTTCACCAATGAGTGCAGGAGCAGTGGAGCTGCCTGTTTACTCTCATGTCAAATCTGAAACTATGAACGTTAACTTTTTTTTAAAATGACAAACTTATAAGAAAGATAACTTGCCGTGAATGCTTTTTAAGCAAATTAGAGACCTGGGCTTTAGAGGGCAAGTTTGTAGTCTGATAATTTGTTCCCAGGAAATCACCAAAGTAAATGGTGTGTGAGTGTTGGTGGTTGCACACAGAGAAACACACAAAACAAAAAAGAAGTATGTCTTGAAATCTTGATGAGAACACAAATATAGCTTTCAAAAACTAAGAACTGGGTTTCCACCCTATTCTCAAAGTTGAGAGCAATTTATAAAAATGATAGTGAGGCCTGAAAAAATGTTAATTTATCTTCCTTGTTAATTATTGATTATGAAGATATGATATGCCTTTCTTTCTCTCCTATACCTTGCTGCTTTTTCCATTTCTTGTTAACAAGACAATTTATGCTCAAATTGGTAGAGGAAAACATCCCAGAAGACTAGAACATAGTTCTCCCCTGTCTGTCCACAGAGGCTGTATTTCTATTGATTTGGGAATGTGTGGAACAGTGCTCTTTTTTTCTAACCATTGCTGCCTCTCTCTAGTTGACTTTAGTAAACAAGTCAATATTTAACTATTTAGATATCTCCCCACAAACAGTTATCTCATGAGATAACATACTTCTAAATTCCCAAATGTTTCCTAGGAATGTTACTAGTGTGTATTTCTTGAGTTACTTATTAGGAATTGCAATTTTGCTGTATTCAAGTAAGATCTAATGATGGTGAACCCATAATCTTTCCAGTAGGAAACCCTGACAGTGCTTTTGGTAGGAGGAAAAATTACTTGGAGACAAAAGGATTTATGTGTGCCTATGCCCATATGTAATATAGATAGAATCTGAGAGTGCACATCAATACATCTGCATTTCACTATTTTTTAAGGATCAGGGAAGATGGCTTAGTAGTAAGCATGATTGCTTCCAAGCTTGTGATTGGCTTCTATCACTAAAGATACCTGACAGATCATACACAGAGATTAATACTCTAAAAAATACAACTTATACCAACCTGGTTGAATAGACTTGATTATGATCTCTATATAAACAAATACCTTGCAAACATGATACTAAACATGATATTCTATTATCTGCTTTTTATCCACAGCTATCTTCCATGCTAACACATAAATATGAAAGCTATCTTTTTAAAAATTATTTCTTATTATTAAATCACATGTTCGAACTTGTTACTAACTGGTTGCACAACCAGAGTATAATATTTAACATCTCAATAGCTCAGCTAGCTACTTCATCTGAAAGATGGGGAAACTCTAACACCTGTGTTATTAAGATGTAAAGAAAATTAAGTAACATAGGTAATATGCGGTATTTGATATGGAGCCAACATACAGTTAAAACGAAGCAGAGGTGAGAACAATACTAGTAATAGTACTTGCACTGTTATTAATTTCATTACTTTCTCATGAGCAGATGGTTTAATTTCCACCAATGCAAGAAATGCTGCAGTAGATATACCTATATATAACTTTGCAGTTACATCTTTCCCTCTTTATGACTAGTTTCTAGCTGTTGAATGAACAGATAAAAGGAACTATTCCTGTAAAGTACTGAGATATGTTGCTAGATGGTACACCTGAAAGGCTGCTTCAATCCATACACCCACATCTAAGAAGAATTTCACACACCCCTAACATCTTAAATCTTTAGATGATTATAAGTGAGCTTGGCTAAAATTATACCCCTGATTTCCAAATGAATATTCTTATGGTCCATTTTCCTTAATTTACAAATATTTAAAACAGTAATAAAAAGAAAAGAAAATGGTGTTTAGGGACTATAAAGAAAGAATTTTTCCAACTGTGAGTCCTATTGATGTTGATTAAGAGGGTGTCTGAGGAAGAGTTAAATAATACTTTTGGGGTCAGCAGCCTTAGTTACTAAGAAGAAAATTCAGGAAAAAAGCCAAGTATGTTTAATTTCCCACAATATATCACCTCAGCCATATGTGAGAATGATAATGCTCTCTTTAATGGAGAAATACTTACTGAAAATGGGGGGAGTCTGGGGAGTAATGATACATATTTCTTATTTTTCTTTTTTTTTTTTTTTTTTTTTTTTTTTTTTTTGGTTTTTCGAGACAGGGTTTCTCTGTGTAGCTTTGCGCCTTTCCTGGAACTCACTTGGTAGTCCAGGCTGGCCTCGAACTCACAGAGATCCGCCTGGCTCTGCCTCCCGAGTGCTGGGATTAAAGGCGTGCGCCACCACCGCCCGGCTCTTATTTTTCAATTAGCTTTTTGTTAATGAGTGCATGGGACACATAAAATAGCTAATTAATGTTTGAAACACCAATGTTGCACAAAATAAGGACCCACAATCTAAAATGGAACATTATTCCTGGTTATAATTGTGATATCACATGTTTGTATGCATGGTAATAATCCCACTCTTATCCTTGATCATAGCTGGGTAGACAGATAGGTAAGAAAATTCTTAATATCAACCGGTCTTGGTAATAACATAAAAGCATATGATTATATGAAATACTATTCTAAAAGGACAAACTAAGTAATAATGTTTCTAAAATATTCACTATAGGAGAATCTTATTCTTTTTACTTAGTTTCTTCATCAATACCCATTCTTTCCTTTTTTTTTGTGGTATGTTCCCTTGTATATCACTAGAGCTACAAAGTTGTAGACTTGGTTCTTCATTTATATGGCAAATATTTCTATCTAAATACCACCTACATCAGAGTGGGGTGATAACTTCAAAAGCAGTATCCATGGCAGTAGGACTTGACTCAACAAAGAACAATAGCGTGAATTATGGGATCAAATATCTCAGTGAACACGTGCTCCATATTAAAATTCAGCTCTGTAAGGGTGCTACAAAAACAACATTCTTGGGGAAAAAAATCACAAGGCACTTCAAATTATGTGAAACGTTTGGTTTGCAAGGACAAGTTTCTTTCTTTTTTTAATCCCCTGTAAAATTTCCTAGAAACACAATTTATGTCCTAACATGCTTAAGGGCTAGGGTTGTCCCAGGCAACAGCAGCTTTTGTTCAGCATTTCTGGCTTTAGATGGATTCATGGACCGTTTGCAATCAGTGTTGAAATGCAGGCTTCAGTAAAAACTGTGAGAAGCTGAGAAACGTTACATGCATAATTCATAATTCCCTCATCACTGGATGTATGTGTGTTTGAGGATTCAGGGTTACACTGCTAGCCTACTTCATTGAAAGTATGATTTAGATATAGTCAACAATTCTTTTACTAGTGCTTAAAAAAATCCCATACATTTTCATTAAAATGATTTTTTTGTTTTTTTTGTTTTTTTTTCTGGAAGGTGTTCTTAATTTAGCATTCCTAACTTACTACTAGTATCCACAAGACTATAGATTGGTTTGTATGTATCCCTCTAACCTGACTATATTTCTTTTTCCTCTCTTCATCCACAGTAGCCCCTTGACTGGTCTCAGAACACTCCCAGCTATTCTCTGAACCAACACGTCTAAGACATCCCTGCTATTTCCAGCTCTGATGGGCAAAACAAGATGCCTAGTGGCATCAGTTCTTTTGTCTTTCATTTATTTTGGCCAGGGACTCCTTAAGTGTTTTGCCACATGATTTTCTGCACACATCACCTCCATCTTGGACAGCAAAGAATGAATATCCAGCCTTTAGTAACCATGCTGGGTAGTCTTATGTCAACTTGATACAAACTAGAATCATCTGAAAGGAGGGAACCTAATTGCAAAATGCTTCCATAAGATCATGCTGTAAGGCATTTTCTTAATTATTGGTGGAGGAGGGCCCAGCCAATTGTGAGTGGTGCCATCTCTGGGCTTGTGGTCCTGGATTCTATAAGAATGAGTAAGCCATGGGGAGCAGACTAAGCAATCATGGGGAACAAACCAGTAAGCAGCACCCCTCTATGGCTTTGGCATCAGTTCCTGTCTCCAGGTTCTTGCCCTGCCTGAGTTCCTGTCCTGACTTCCTTTGATGATGAACAGCAATATGGAAGTGTAAGCCAAATAAACCCTTCCTCCCCAACTTGACTTTTGGGTAATGGTGTTCCATTGACACACATTAGAAACCCTAACTAAACAGTAACTTAAACGTAATTGGCAGTCCACCACTACTGCATTCTGTCCATTTGAAGAAAAGCACCGAGTCTAGTCTGTACCCTGAGGGAGAAAACAGAAGGGTGGTATGGATAGCAGGAAGAAGAGAACATCAGCGGCATTAGGTTTGCCTTCCAAGAAGAACCAAGCTGATCACCTGGGTGCAATATACTCAATGCCCTTGAGCCAGAGGCACTCAGCAAGGCTGAGTTGGAAGCAGTAAGTTTTATAATAATTGATATCAGTAACGGTAACTCTTACACCATCTTGGGGTTTGTAGCTCTAGTTTTTCTTTTTGTCCCCAGACTCACAATCACTTCCACATAAAGTCTCGTTCAAATCCTCTCACTATGCTCTGCTTGATATTGTTCTTGGATGACTGCTACTCACTACTTATAATAAATTTTAAATTTGATGCCGGCCTCCTTCACGGGGCTTTCATTGTGTTTAGTATTTAGGCACACACTGAAAGGAGTTTGCAGTCTGGCGGTGAGAATGTAAATACTTGGATGGATAAAGTTGAAACCTTGCAATAACTTATGACATCAAATGTTTGTTTACTCTAGAATTGTTAAGGTTACAAATACATTTTCATTACTGTGATTGGTTGTAGGTGTGGGTGATAACAAGTATTTAACTATGAAAAGTGACCAAATAAAATAGATGTGATGAACTTCACTTAAGTATCTAATCTGTTCCTCAATGTTTCTGTGTCTACATGTGTTTTTGTAGAGATGACTGCATCAAGTAGATAGCAAAGTTTCCTGGAAAGGTTCAAAAGATAACTAAAGGAGAGACATGATTTCGGGGTTTTCTAAGTATTTCACATGTACTCCATCCAGCTCATGTTTCTCCAAGAATGGTGCTTCCGATGGTAATTTAAGGAAGAGATATTCTTAACCAACCTATCATGGGTTAGAGACTTAGTGGTGTATCAAAGTCATTGAATGCTGTATTTTGGCATATAAACAAACATAAAAATTTCAAGTGAATTAGAGATTTACAGATCTCGGGATTTCATGATGTTATCATGAAAGACTTGTAATATCCTAAAATGCTTTGAACTATAACATTATAAAGATGGTTTCTCTTATTTCATCTTTGACAATGCCCTCAGCTAATACTTAAATAAACTGCAGCTTTTACAATTTAGTTGAGGTGAAGGAAGATTCAGACAACAGAAACCGGTCAGGCAGCACTATGATGAGATCATTTTTGAACAATGTGCCAAAAATACCAAAATTTTCTCTAATTACCTCAATGAGGAACACTTTTAGGAAAGAATTGACACACTTACCACCCCCATTTTCAGATGGGACCTCAAACTTCTCTGGGCAAACACTCAAACAACTAAGGTGCATTACCTCACTGGTCCATGCTTCTGTTCTCATCCATGCTCTGCCACTATGCATGGTGTGAGTTCAGCAAGTTATTAAATGTTTTATCTATACAAGAAGGCAAATGACAGAACATTCCTCTGGCTTAAGATGAGAGCTGAATGAATTCCCACATCCGGAGGTCAATACTCAACAGAGGGACAGAACAAAATGAAGACACCATACTCTAAATTTTGAAATCTATAAGAATTATCACTCCCTTATTATTCTGTATGCCCTCTTGCAAATTAAGGAGAGAAAAAAAATGTTTTCTTATCCTTTCTATCATGTATCTGTGCCTACCTAATATCATTTACCTATTTTCTATCTCAATGAAAATCAAAAATGATCATTAGATTACCATGAAGATAAGAGCACTGTTTGCTTCTAAGGAGAAATAAAAAGATTTCATATGATCTCAATGAAAGCTAAGCTGCATATATGAATCACATTTTTTTATAATTCATAACTCATAAAAAATGAACACACGCCACATTATTTGTTTGGATACAAAGACAATTTAGAGAAATAAAATTAAAACTAAACAACCAAGCTAGGTTTCTTTATATTTGTGCCTAGCACCCAAGATTTTCTTTTAAGATTTATTTATATTTATTTTATTTGTATGGGTGTTTTGCCTGCATTATGTTAGTGTATCATAAGAGCCTCTTGGAACTGGATATATAGATGGTTGTTAGGTGCTACGCGGTGCTGTAAATCAAACCCAGGTTCTCTGAAACAGCAGCCAGTACTCGTTAACTGCTGAGCCATCTCTGCTTCCCTAGTTCTTCAGTGTTTTAGGAAACAAATGTGATTCCAATCAATACAGTACCCCATTTTTTTCCTCTATAGATTAAATGCATGAAATATCAATATAATACTGAATTTTGAGTGCCATTTGTAATAAGATCACAGATTTTATTATATCTGTGAATATAGACTTAACTATTTCTATATTGCCATCAACAAAAACTGGAATAAATACCAAACACTTAGCCTTGGTCTTTTTTTATACTAAAGACTCTTCAGGATTTCTTTGAGTTTACTTCTAGAGCTATGTAGATAGAATGGTCATGGTCACTTACAAATGTGATTCAATATTAGATCAAAAAACCAGCTTAAATGTTCCTTGATTTGTACTGAACACCCAGTGCATTCTATAACAATCTTCATCCACTGTCATTTTTTTTCCTTTCAAAGATGTTTTGAACCACTGTCCCTATCCTACCACCTCATATTCAGATTCCATGAACTATTACAACTATTGCCTGAGTTTTTCCTGTATCTTATAGCTAGACATGTTTATGCAAACTGCCCCATTTGGAACGGCATCATAACTGCTCTTACAATCTAACTTTAAGTCCCAGCCGAATCTCATCTCAATGAAATCTCTACCCAATCTGTTTTTAACGTCGCTTCTACAACTACTGAGAATGAATGACTCTGTTTTTGTTCATTTAATTTCCATTGCTAGCACTAGAGTCAATTGTTGGCATCTGGCTTCTATATTATCTTCTTTGAGAACCTTTAATCTTTGTGACAAAATCCTGTAATTCATTCATGTATTCACTCAGGGCTAGTGCACAGTCTAGTAACAAAATACTGTACCTAGTGGTGGAGAAGTGAATCAAAACAGTTTTATTTTTATGCTGAGGTGTTTGCTCACAGTGGTAGTACAGTGGCTGATTCATGGTAGGAACCAAAAGTAGTAATGGGAAGATTAATGATCAATCTTACTTCTTAAAGCAAGCAGAGCAGAAAAGATGAAAAAATAGGGCTTGCTAACTTTCTCCCATCCACACGTATGTATCCATGGATGTTACGTTTTATCTGAGAATAAATAATTATACAGTCCTCACAGGAAAAGCTCTAAGAATAGGATCATTCCATTCCTTTTGATTTTATAATATTTCTAGTTTCAAATGAGACATATTGTCAACTCAAACACAGTTATGAGTGTCAATTTCTGAATATAGGTTTTTCATTGGCAAAACTGTATAGACAAATTATTTCACTTGATTCATTGCAACTACTTTTAAACAGCCATTGGCTTTTTGTAAGATTTCTTAAGATTTAGAATCATTTTTCACTTACATTTAGATGGGAAAAAAACTCAACGCACAGAATGTGAAACACTAAAATGCCATGGACATAGAAAATTGCAGAATCAAACATTCTATTTTAAAACAAAGGAAACTTGAGAAGGAGAGTCTCCAAGTTCAAATGATTGGTTTCTGCAGTAAGTACCATATTGAAGGGCAGGATAAAGTTTGCAGGAAAAGTGAAGACTGCCAGATGGACAAGATCGGCAAAGCTAGCATGTACTTACATATGTGTCTCAGTCCATTCAGGCTGCTGTTCTGAAATACCACCAAGTGGGATGCCTATGGAAAAAAAAAAAGAAATTTGTCATGAGAGCTGGCAAGTCTCAACATATGGTTCTACCAGGATCTGTTTATAGGAAATGCCTTTTCTTATTTATGTATTAATTTATTTCTGCCTGTGCATCACAATGAACAAAAGAAGGTCCGAGGACATTGTTCAGGATATGGTTCTCACCTTTCACCTTTGGGCTTCAGAGATTGAGCCTGATTCATAAAGATTGGGCTACAAGCCCTTTTACCCACTGAGGCATCTCACCAGCCCAGGAAAAGAACTTTCCAAGTTGAGACTGCTATCCTCTCTCTCAGTCTCAGCACTGAAAAAGGGAAGGGACATCTTTCCTGGGCCAACTATTTAAGGGCACTAATCCTATTCTTGAAGACTCTACGTATACCATTTAATCAGTTTCCAAAAAGTATCACCATGGAAGCTAGGATTTGACCATAAGAACTTGGAAAAAACAAATTTTTACACACACACACACACACACACACACACACACACACACACACACACCCCAAGCACCAAGTATGCATGCATTCATGTCATAGTCTGAATGATTAATATGGGAAATCCTTTTCTTTTAAGTAACAGAGGATGACTTTGAACTTCCTGTCCTCCTGCCTCATTTCTCAGGTGCTCTAATTATAGGGGGGCACCCATGCATCTGGTCCCCACTTCTCTTTTTTGAAGGCACCCTTATCTCTTGTTGGAGTTGATATGGTTATGCTAAGTGAAGAATATTGTGTCTTTTATGTCAATGCTTCTTCAAACTTCACTGTGCGTGGGAGTCACCTAGGGATCTTGTTAAAATGCAGATTCTGATTCCGAAGTCTGGCTGCGGATAATGTTTCTGCATTTCTAACAAGCTCCCAGGTGATGCTGGATCACAGTTGGTGCAGTTCTGTCCCATGAGCCTTAGTGCAGGAGAAGCACCTTTTGTTTCATATAGCCAAAGAGAAATTTACTGACCTTATTACATATATAATTAAAGCTAAAAACAGAAAGCTGGTATAATTCACCAAGCTCCAAGAAGAAAGAAATGACAGATACCTGGACAACAAACATTTTGACGTTTGATGACTTATATTGCATCGCTCATACAGAGGGACAAAATAGTAATCATACAAGAGCTCATGAAAATGAAAGAAGATATTGTATTAAAGACATTTGCACATAGGAAGAGTTGAAAGCATCTACTAATGCATTTTTCATTTACTAATATTATTAATCACCGCTATCTCATCATCATCAAAATAGAATATTAAAGACTGCAAAGGAAGTCTAACCCATTGTGTTCATTATAAAGGTGAGGAAATTGAAGCCTCAGAAGTGGAAGTGGCATGTCTATGCTCACAAAACAAATCAGTCACAGAACTAAGATCTAAATCTGATCTTTTAAGCATGAGTAATTAATTCACTCATTCATTCATCAAACATTTGAGTGTCAACTATCTACCAGTTGCTATGCCATGAATACCAAATGAGAGCACAAGACTCAGTCTTCAAGCTACATCTAGGAATTGTTTTCTACAACAGAATCATTAAAGTAATTATACTCAAAATTGCCTTAATAATGGAAAAACTGCTATAATGAAGAAGTACCATGAATACAAATGGAAGATGTCATAGAAAAATATAAAATTACAAGTTTGCTGGGAAAAAATGCATAAAAGGAAGATATTTCAAGGAAAAAGACCAGTGTGTATAAAAGCAAAAGGCAGGATGTAGCAGTGTTAGAGCCGAACACATGGGCAGATGTCCTATCATGAAAGACTTGCAAGCATCCAAATGGATAAGATTGTTTGGTAAGCCAGAAAAACAAGTGGGTCACAAGAGACCAGATACTCTGGTAAGTCATGTTTGCCATGTACAATGTTTTAATTTATTCAGTTAGTTTCCAACATTTAGCAATTGGGACATTTCACAGGAATAATAAGCTTTTTAAGTTCCCTTGAAAATTGAGTAGGTCACAACACTCTGGGAATGCTATCCACATAGCAGAGCTCAGCTGGAACTAGATGACAATGGTGGCCCTATAAAATTGTTTATCTGCTTTGCGACTTGGCTTCCTCATGAGGCATGCCTAGATCTTTGAGATTTGTAATTAAGGACGTTGGAGTACTGAAATATTCTTATTTAACGCTCAACTGCACTACTTGTAGAGCTCCCAGGTTTGTTCCCTGCCTCTTTTCTCTATCATTCTTTCCTGTTCTCCTGTTCCTCACTTTCTCTTTTTGCTTTCTCTACTGTCTTTCCTCCTCCTATCTCTTCTCACTCTGCCTTTTGCTGTCTTTCCTTCTTTCCTTTCCTTATTTCACTAGTTCTTTGTTGTCTTTCTATGTAGCCCATGCTGGCCTCCAATTCAAGATAGCTCTTCTCCTTTTTAGCTCCCCCAAACCCTGACTGCCATCACCAAGCAGCTAGTAGAATCAAAGCTTCTTGTGGAGATATGCTAAGGGAACCAATTTTCTAAATACTGCTTTTACCAGGAAAATCTGTCACAGACACCAAGGCATACATTTTGAGGACTTTTGCTAGTTACTGATTAATGTCCATGAGGCCAAAGTCAACAATATGACTGCCTTGGACACAATTTAGCTTACCCTCTCCAAGTAGGAATGATGAATTTCATTATACTATCTTTCACTATAAAAATCATAAATTTCAAAAGAAAATATTCAGAGTGAGCCAGTTGTTTATCCATATGAATATTCAAATCTCCACATAAGTACAAACAAAGCTAACAGAAAATAAACCCCTGAGTAAATCTTGTGGATCAAATGAGCATAGACAAACTGAAAATCTGCATAGGTACAGCAAAGGCAGAACCACATGAAGAGAGCTCTATATACTAAGTGTCAAAGCACTTTGCAGACTAGACACAAGTGGCCTTCAAAAACTTGAGTACAGTGACCTCCATAAGTTCTTTCACTGAAAATGTCAAAATTCACTAAGAAAGTTGAAATCAGAAGAGAAGTATTGCTGTTATTTATTTGAATATGCAAAATACATTTTTTTTTTTTTACTTGATGTCGTGAAAGAGATGAAATTACTGTTTTACATGCTGGAGGTACAATATAGATCGATTCAACTCAGGCAATATAGAAATTATAAAGTATTTTTAATGGTACTTATTCCTGTAGTTGCTGATGTAGAATAAGCAAAGATAATATTGATGCTTTTGAGCAACAGGGTAATGTGTTTCTGGAACTAAGTGGTCATGGAGAACTGTCAGTATTTTCTCTATTTTCTCATTTCTTTGCCTTTTGCTTTCTTTGTGGTTGACCAACTGTTTTCCACTTTCTATTAGTTACACATGTCTTAAAGGATGATAGACCTTTACGTTTATCATCATCCCACGTTCCTTACTTCGCATTCTTTTCATTTTCAGCTTTGTTGTGTAGTTCATGCTAAGAGCTTTCTATGTATCTCAGGCTAGCCTTGAAATCTCAATCCTCCTGCCTCAGCTTCCTGAGGACTGACCTGGCAGATACAAGCTACTGTACTTGGCTGGCCCGGTCTCTATTCTTCATGGCAGTTTTTGCTTATAGTTTAGGCTGTTATTGCTACAGAAAAGAGTGATAACCTTAAGAAGAAATGTATGTTGTTGCCTTAGTTAGGGTTTCTATTGCTGCAATAAAATACCATGACCAAAAGCAGAGATGAGATTTGGGAAAAGAATTACAAATGGAAAATCTTCTAATGAGAAGAATATGCTTAAAGATATATCCCATAATTTTAGCAGAGGTCAGTAGCACCCGTTTTGCTCAGCAAAGCTTTAATGCCTCATGAACACGGAAAGTTAATCCCACGCTAGTTAAAAATTCCAATATCATGTGATGGCAAAAAGAAATGTTATACCACTGATGGATTTGTGAAGAGAAAAAAAAAGCCACTAGCAAATACTACAAAATATGCTGCTGTATATGCTAACAGCCTTTGGGAGATCTTTTATTCTGTTTATAATCAAAATACTGATATTGGTTGACATAAATTCAGAATGTATAAACAAAGAAGAGAAAAGCAAGAGAAGGGTAGAGGATTAAGCAGGGTATTGTATAATTTATCAACCACTAGAAAATTATAGAATATAAGAAAATAACTGAGCCTCATTAACAATGCACTACTTGGAAAATATAAACATTCTAAACACCACTCAAATGTATTTCCATTGTATATCCAATGTACCTAATTTGTAATTAGCTTTTTTCTAGAAATCCTATATTTTATTAATTTTAAATGAGTAGATAAGGTATTTTATATAAATTATTTTCTTTCTGTGTATCTTTTTCTTTCTTTCCTTTCTTTCCTTTTTAACTGCAAAGGAAGCCTTGGGGAAAAGTCTTCAACAAATTCTTGATATTTCTTTGACATGATTTCCAATGAAGTTGCACTTCAATAGTTTTATTTTCTCTGAACTATGCCTAAGTTCTTAACATTTGTAAGTAGTAAAACCTTTGCTTCATTAAACAAAGTCTTCAGAATACAACAAATCTCTATACTGTAGGTCAGGAGCAGGAGTTTTGTCATAACGTTCTCTACTGAATGGCTGGAGAGAGAAATGGAGTCTCAAGGATGCGAGATAATAGCATCATTTCATGGGTGTTTGAAAGTACTTTATTCTCTTTATAGTACTTTGCTTGGGAATCAAGAGTTTTGATTTCTAAAGAATTCATATTTCTAAAGATATATAAACCATGTGATTTGGGGGAAAATAATTCTATAGTCTAGAAAACCTCTTGTTAATTTTGACTCTATTTTGATTTCAGAGTCCTTCTTCCTTATGTAACCTATAATAGTATAAGTTTCTTTCTTTTTAAGATTTATTTTTATATTGTATGTCTGAGTATTGTCCCTACAAAACTGTATAATCACCAAGTACATGCCTGGTGCTTGTGGACATCAAAAAAGAGTATCAGATACCCTGGAACTAGAATTATAGAAAGTTATCATATATGATGTGGGTACTGGGAACCAAACCAGATTTATTTTTTGCAAGAGAAGCAGTTAAGAATATTTCTTAACCATTGAGAAATCTCTCCAACCCCAAGGAATAAAATTTTGTGGTTTTCATTGAAACACTCTAGAATTTTTTGATATGAAAATACCTTAGTACTTTCTCCAAATTCTCTAGCAATAACTGGGAAATGATTCCCTGGTAGTAACCTTGGATAAATCATTTCACCACTATATCCTTTAACTCAAATTCTTTGGAGTTAATGTCTTCATATCGACATTCTGCTGATAGGTAGTGAAAAAGAATGCTGTATTATGTAGCAAATACTGTGGTATTATGAAGCACGTAATGAGGACTAGAGGAAGGAAGTGTCTGACTCATGACAACCACACTCCAGTGTTAGTACCAACAGAATATTGTAGCTGAGTATAGAGAACACCAAAGACTAATGATAAGATAAGAAATACATGGGAGGAAGGCCAAATAAAATGCCAAGGAAGATCTGGGGACATAGTTTACTTGATAGACTGTTTGCCTAGCATGTACAGAGACCTAGGTTAAATTCCCCAGCACTGTATAATCCAGAGATGGTGGAGGATGCCTGCAATCCTAGCATTTGGAGGCAAATGCTTTGGAGGGAGAAAGATCAGATATCCAAGGTCATCCTGAGTCACACAGCAAGTTAGAGGCAATCCTGAGTTACAGAAGACTCTGTCAAAATCTTTCCTTCTCTTAAAACAAGGGAAAACAAAACTTAAGTGAAAAAAAAACATTAATAAATAGACCATATTGAAAGGACAAAGAAGTTAGCTCTACTAGGATTGAGAAGTAAATCATTAGATCAAAAGGTTCTTGTGAAGGTTCTGAAGTAGAAACATGTTTAAAAATCCAATCATCATTTTGGTTGTGAGCCTACACTTTAAAGGCTGAGCCATCTCTACAGGCTCACATGGGCTCCCAGAGACTGAAACAACAAGCATGGGGCCTGCATGATGCCCTCTGTATGTATGTTAAGACTGTTAACTTGGTGTTTTGTGGAACTCCTAACAGTGGGAGCAGGTTATCTGACTCTTTGCCTGCTCTTGAGACTCTTTTCCTCCTCCTGGGTTGCTTTGTCCGGCCTCAATATGAGGGGCTTTGTGTATCTTATTGTATCTAATTTTGCCCTGTTTGGCTGTCTTCATTTGGAGGCCTGTTCTTTCCTGAAGAGGAAACAAATAGTGAATGAATCATGGATAAGTGGAGGTAGTGGTGGTGTGGGGGAGAACTGGGAAAAGTAGAGGGAGGAGAAACTGTGGTTGGGATGCATTGTGTGAGAGAAGAATCTATTTTCAATTAAAAGAAAAGTGTAAATCATTCCTACAACCCAAGAAGAGCTTTGCATCCACCTTTCTAGAACCCTGGTTCAGCCAGCAGCATTACTCTCTTTCATCACCGCAAACTAGGAGATCAACATTTCTCTTTTTCCAGTGCTGAAAACAGTTTGGTTACCAAAGTGCAATGGCAGACATGCGGGTGATAAGCCAGGACCCAGAGCACGTATGGAAAGCTATGTGATTGGACTCTAAAAGCAAGTGAAGATGGAATAGATGCTTCATTTCAAATACAGCCTAGGGGAGTAATTGGGATGTACCACAGATTTTCAGTGGAGATGCAAGGCCACTGTATAGGAGCAATGGAGATATCACATTGGGACTACTCAGTTGTAATGCATTGCATTTGAAGCCTTGTGAATCCTTGATCATAGTGGGAATAGATAGAGACAGAAAAGAATCAAGGGCCAGAGACATGTCCTACACGCACTCTGAAGTGTAGAGGTTGGAGAGATGAAAAAGCAGCTGCAAAGGAATTGACAAGGAAATAAGGAATTTTAAGAAAAGTGGGGCTGTGTGGCACACTGGAATCTGTAAGGAGCCAGCCAGCCATGCATGCTTCATCTACATTTTTTTCTTCAGATTTCCCTGCCACCCGGTGAATCTGAGCCACAGAACAGAGCCACCTATCCCCTTGTAGCTGAAATCTATAAAGTAGGCTCTGTTCTTGAGCACTTTTAGTTATCTTTATCCATCCATCGCCTTGCCCTTGAAATGTGATTGCTCATGTTTCTCTCAAGTGCTGACCCCCCCTTTTCCCCCACTCTTCTTTCATTCTAACACTAGGCCCAGGATAATCAAGTCTAGTCTCACCAATGTCCATACCCTTAAAATGACTAATCTCCCACATCTATGTTCCATATCATTAGAAGGTAACTCTAACACAGAGGAAGGGCTTCAGCAGCTGTCTGCTGCTGTCAAGCCAAGTCAGAACTCACGGTTCTCCAGTCTGTACCTTGCTGTCCTCACTAGTCACTAGGTTCCCTTTGCTGATCTCGTATATTTTAGCTATATAATCCAGTTCACTCTTGATTATTCAGGGCCTCAGATACAGCCTCAAGACTGTACATAAGCTGTTCCTCTCATGTGGAATGCCCCTCTTCTTTCATACTCATGTACCAGATCTCTGTTTAGATGAGATTTTGCTCTGGAATCCATGGCACTGACTCTCCTTATGTGTGATTTTTGACTATCTTTCAGCAACGACCACCCACACCCCTCTCTCTCTTTTTCACCTCTCTTTTTCTCCCCCACTTCCCACCCTTTTTTTCTCTCTCTCTGCTTTGTTTTCACAGCATTTCACTATGTAGCTGAGGCAAGTCAGACTAGACTTAATGTATGAGTCTCCTCCTCTCTCCTCAATTTTGGAATCATGGTCATGAGCCATCAAACCAAGCCTGCCATTTATTAATTGATTTTTAATTAACAGGATTTTTACTGTGTTAGGTTTGGTCCCCAGAACATTGTCAGAAACACTGCATATATTCAATAATTAATGGCTCAATACATAATCAGCTGGAAATTTCCCTTGCTCATTGCCCTCACCTGAGTAACAGAACTTCTATGTGCTTTCAAGTTTCTTCCCTTTGCTCTATGAGTTCATGCCTGGGAGCCCTGAGGATATGTTTATAACGTGTATACAAAAAGTCTTTTCCCACTAGACCTCAAAAGAGGACACCACAGCTGCCAAGCATCTCATCACAGACTGGCCTTCCCTTCCCTGTGTGGTTCCTATCTGCAGGCACAGTGGGCGTGTCCTGCTTCTGCCATGGAGCAAGACTGCCTGTGCATCCAACAGACATGAGAACTCCTCACACCTTTTAAAACATTGGTAAATATCTTAGCAAGAGCTAAGTGGAATTCCCTTTGCCTTGTGTCTTTGTATTGTATAAACTGTTCTTGGTGTTCCTGTCTAAAAGCTCTCTTGAAATGTGGTTTGTCTTTAGCTTGGGGAACATACTTTATGCCATTCATTTCCAATTCTTTTATCAAACTGACACATCTAGACACAGAAATAAATCTTATACTCATGATCACCTGCCCTGCCCTTTGATCTCACTGAATGTAAGTTAGATTGTACACATTTAAGTGAACTCCTCTAAAACTAATACCAAGTTCAAGTGAGCTTCTATTCTTGTCTCTGTAACAAAATACTCTTGCAAAAACAAATTCAGGAAAGAAGAGTTTATTCTAGGTTACAATGTGAAGTACAATCTATCATGGCAGTAAAGTCAAATTGGGGCCTTGAAGTACATGGTCTCATGACATTCACAGTCTAAGAAGGAAGCAATGAATGAATGAATGCTTTTTAAGCTTTCTTTCTCCACAGGATCCCAGTCAGGCAATGGTACCACAACATCAGACAGGTCTTCCTCCTCTACTAATGTAATTAAGATAATGCTCCCACAGGCATGACCAGAACAACATCACTTCAGAGGATCCAGATTCCATCAAGTTGATAGTTAATACTAACCATCACTGCAAGGTTTAGCTAGAATACTGTCATTACTCCTTCTCCTGTGTAAATCCTCATGGGCTACTGTCAAAACAGTGGGGTTCAGAGTTAAACAGACCAATCACTGTCTGGTTGAGGACTCTGCATTTTTACAGCATGTATTAGAAGTAATGATTTTATTTTCAATAGCATTTTTGTTACTTAGAAAGATTTCTACTAGTATTCAACTCTAACATGGATCCCTTTCTTGTCAGTAAGCTATGCCTAACACGTACTACTCTTCATCCATATTCTGTCCTCAAGACAGTATTTAACCTGGTTCTCCAAATTTGGAAGCCTATAATATTCTATTCTTCTTCTTATTCTTCTTCTTCTTCTTCTTCTTCTTCTTCTTCTTCTTCTTCTTCTTCTTCTTCTTCTTCTTCATCTTTTTAAGATAAAGCAATGCCACTTATTTTTGATGGTCTTACCAGAACATACTTCATTTTTTCTTCTCTAATATGGTGAACCATGTGGAATTACAGATGTTCACTGCTTTGTATTAGTCTCCTCTCTTTGCCTGACAAAACATTACTGAAAAGTATATTGACAGCATGCCTTGTGTTTATGGTCTTCTCATATCTACCATAAAGTATGATTTGTTTTTTTATCAAGTGTTTTGGTCTATGTTGTTACCCTATCATTAAACTACTCCCACCTACTTCTTTGGAATTTTGATTATTAAAATCTCCTTCAGCAAAAATCTTATTGAATATTAACATGATCACATTTAGGCTAAAATAGTCTTTAAATTTCAAAATTGTTTTTGCACTTGAAATATTATTTGCCTAACCATTATAATGTATGTTGCTTACTAGTGTTTTTTCTTCCATAAATTAACTTGTTCCTAAGCTTCATTTCAAATAACCCAAAAGAATTGTCTCCTTTTGTTTATTTTACATGGCCCACCACAAGCTGTTAGAGTGCTAAGCACAGAATGTGTGGCTAATGCCTTTCTCTGATGTATAGTCTGAGGAACATTAAAAAAAATATCCAGGATCAATATGCAATTAGACATCATCATCATCTTTATTAAGCAAAGTACTGAGCTATTAAAAACTATAGAATCTCCTCAGTGCATGGTTCACTTCCCAGACT
Source organism: Peromyscus eremicus (assembly GCF_949786415.1). Classification (NCBI taxonomy): domain Eukaryota; kingdom Metazoa; phylum Chordata; class Mammalia; order Rodentia; family Cricetidae; genus Peromyscus; species Peromyscus eremicus. The sequence continues at coordinate 21,895,388 of NC_081423.1, forward strand.
TACATGCAATTGCTTTTCTTGAAATATTTACCATGGTATGCTAGTCAAGAGAAATCATTCTCAAATCTCTCCATGAGTAAATATAATTTGCAGAGGGCTAGCTTTGGCTATTATCATCATATTTCTTCCTATGTCCATTTTCTCATCATTTAATGTAATGTCTTATCTTAGTCGCCCTGTTGGAAATTTCCTAATTAATGTGATTTTCTTCAGCGGAAGTTTCTGAAAGCTAGAAAAACCATAATAAATACTCTGAGACTATTTAAGTTCAGATTTAATGAATAAGTTGTGACCTAGTACTGGCTCCTAAAGGCCATTTTGTTTTATTCCAAACCTCCAAGGCTATTTTTAATTTGGAGATAGAATGTAAAATAAAGGGAATTTCCCTATTCACCCTAAAGTATTTCTGGAGTTGGCAGAATGACCCTCCAGTGAGGAGCCACCAAGGCCTGCCAATCTTATAGTGGGTCTCAAGAGCCTATTGGAGTGGTGCCTTTAAGCATTGAACATAATATTTATTACCACAGAGTGTCTTCAAACTGCACTTCAAACCTAATACTATATAATGCAAAGTCTCAACTGGAGCTTGGCTCCCGGATATCAGAGCTTCAGAATTTACATTTTCCATCAGATTGACTTTAAGAATAATTCACTGTAACAATCACCTTCCAGGTTCGCCTCTTGTTTTTCCTCAGCCCTGGAAAATAATTAGGAGATATTTGTTGTTCATTAATTTATAAGCAACCCTTTATTCTTTCTATTTGCCATATCAAATTGTCTTTTAACATACACAAATTATCCACACCACTAAGACTTCAGAGTTTCAAGGTAGTATTTGTTTTTCAAGAATCTGAGACTATTTTGAGATTTCTTAGGATAAGCAACTATATGTATGAGAAAAGATTTTCTGATTAGAAAAGGCAGACATGATATATGGCCACCCATCCATTTTCTTGGCTGTATCCATATGTTAGGCCAAATTAATCATCAACAAAATGAAGGTCCACATTGTAGGGGAAATATAGGTACTAAGTACTAATTCAAGAAGCACAAAATATTAGCTACTCTTTAGCAGTGTTTTTTGTTTGTTTATTTGCTTATTTTGGATTTTGTTTTTACAATTGAGTATATCAGTATGTCTACATGAACACATATATGTGTGTAGTTTCTTCTTTTTTTTTTTAAGCATGAAATGGAATTTCATAGTTCATCCCACATCTCTCAGAGTGTGAGCCAGAGAGGAACCTCATTATCAAATTCTGGTGTTTTACACTACTTACTATGGGGTTATGACTTTAGCCTGTGATTCTAGAAGGCCTGAGAGGGATATTTCCTAAAGAATGCCGTTCATCAAGGTTCCAAGTATGCGGAATGCTTTCCTGACTGACTAAGTCAGTGACACATGAAATCTGACCAGACTTCTACAGTTACACTGGAGACAAAAGACATTAAGAAAGACATCCTGATGCTGCTGCCGGGTCACAGGAGTGACCACTCCTGTTAGCCACTCAGCCACTGCCCACACTGTGGGAGTCTCTTAGCAGTCCACTGTGGGCACTGCTGGGTTGGTAGCCCTCTCCTAAATTTAGGCCTCATGGACTCTGTGTCTTCAAGGAAAGGGGGCACAATCAATACACCTTTGGATATGTATACCAGTGGGAAATGTGAAGACACATGGGCACTGAATGATTCTAAATAAGCTTTTTAAAAATAGAACTTTAAATTTAGTGTGTGTACCTGTGTGTGTGTCTGTTTGTGTGTGTGTGTGAGACAGAGAGAGAGAGAGAGAGAGAGAGAGAGAGAGAGAGAGAGAGAGAGAGAGAGAGAGAGAGAGAGAGAGTTTGTTTATGAATGGGGTGGACAGCTTTTGGGAGTCACTTCTTGCATTCCATCTTGCTGAGAGAGGAATTTCTTTGTTATCTCTGATCCCATGATGGGAACTTCAGCTTAACTGGCCCATGCACTTTCGGCAGCTTCTCCAGCTTGCCCTCCTATCTCTAAGTAATACTTCTGGGATTGCAAAGACAGGCTACCCTTTTCGGCTTTCTTCATAGGTCCTTGTGTGGTCAAGACTATGTGGTCAGGATTGTGTTTTTACCCACTAAGCCATCTCGCCTCGGTTGTTTGTCTTAACTAACAGCCTAGACGCTTGCTTACCATTGTAGAATCCGTTTTCTAGCTTGGAGTGCATTTGTGAAAAGTAAATGACAGGTCTTGTCATGCCTGTCCCTGTGTCCCCAAAGTGAGCAATGTCCTGTCTCCAGGATAAGAGAACTAGTACCTGTTTCCTTGGTGAGCCTTCTTTAAACCGTGGCTAAGACACTCCTCTTTCAATCAAGCCCTCACTTTTCTCTAGTTCATTCCTTTCCTTGGACTCTTCTTTGCAGTCTGTTATTAAACTATAGTTCTCAGGCAAAAATAAAGGGGGATCAAGGGTGCAAGCATACGAACAATTTGTTAGCAGAGTGAGTAATAGTACTTTATTTTTCACTGTTTCTATTATCTCATATCTAAGTAGTGGAAGGAGTATTTCTTGAAGCTACCTGTAGCAAGTTACCCTTCAGTGTGTACAAGCTCTCCCCAATTTTGTTTTTACATCATAAGAACCATGGATCTATTTCCCCACCTTTGAGTATTTTATCATTACTTCAAGAGACAAAGTGATACCTCAGGAAGTAGAAGAAAGCTGAATGAAAATTCCTAGCTGAGATTAAAAAAATACTACTTATCAGAGTTCTGAAATTAATCATAAGGAGCAAAAAAATTAAACTACAAATTGTATTACATTTATTCAGTATATTGTTAGAGAGAGGTCACTGCTCACAGCTTCTGAGAATCAGTTCTCTCTTTCTATCATGTGGGACCCAGAGATAGAACTCAGGCCTTGTGGCACTTACAACCTGAGCAATATCACTAGCCTGAGCCTTGTATCTCGGCTTAACCTCTAGATGAGAGATGAGAGAATAATCTCTAAGTTATCTGTGAGGTCTCAAATTATAGGGTCCCTGCACTTTTCCTTCCAGGTAGAGAGGCCTAAGAAAGATGAGGCATTAAGAACAACAACGCAATACAGCAAGGCTAAAAGAGATATAAGCAGGGTTATGGAGAGAGCCCTACTGGCATCCTAGTCCAGTGTGGTCAAGACAGGAATTAATTATTCCTCACAGTATTAGTGACCCTTCTACATGTCGTCATGCCACCCAAAGTTCCACGTGGGCTCCTGGAAATGTAGGCCTGACCATGGAGGCAGGTAAGTGCACAACAGAGATTAAACATGGCTCTTGAAAAATAAAGAATGCCTCATGGTCTACTTATATATGGAGTTAGCTTTCAATTATTTTCAGATACATCTATAAGCATGCATTTTAAAAGATCACATTCATATAGAATTATAGGTTGTCCACATTTATGACATTTACGCATAGAAATAAAACAGAAAGGAAAAACCTAGAAGAGCATAATTGGCTCTAAGGAATAAATGGTAGTCTGCTAGGTTTACAAATGAGTAGCATGCTCACACATACTGTCTCCGTCTTACAGAACAAAGAGGAACAGGACACAAGAAGAACAGGCTGTTTCTCAGCATGATTAAAAGCAACAGAGTCAAGATTTATTCCTGTAGATACATGTGTCCATAGACCCTCTGTTCCTCATGAGTTTCCCATGTAACACAGGCAGGCTAATTGAAATAGCTAGATAATGGAAATATATTATTTTAAATTATGCACTAGACTATTCTCCTGAATCATGAAGAAAATTGCCTACATTTCCCACTTACCTTTAAATGTGGGTATAAAAATTATTGATATCTAAATTAAAAAATTCTCCATCATCAGAATAAGAAATCTATTAAACATATCACTAAATCATGTCTTTGAAAACTGACCACACATTTTTTTTTTCATTCTAAGTTTGCTTAATGGGAGGATTAAATACTTGGCAAAAGAATTAAAAGACAATTACAGAACAGTTTTACAATGTATATATTGGTTTTTATGTCATATGAGGGAGAAGAATGTTGGAGAATGCAGTGGTTACCTACACTCTAAAGCACAAAACCAATGTAGAACATAGAATTAAATTATCTGGATTTGATCCTACTAACACTTTTGGTGCTTAGCATGAATAATATGTATATTTTTTTCTGGAACTGATAAATTCTCATTAACAATTAATAAAATAACTGGCGATAAGGGAAAAGCTGGGAATCTCAGATATCCCTGACACTTTGAAAATCTTATTTACCAGAATTAGTGTTAGATCTAATGGAAACAAATTTGCTATTTACATAATCCAGAGGTGACAAATAACAGCATGCAGTTGTGAGTCAAGTAAGAAAAATTGTTACTTTAATCCCCAACATCCTACAAATCAATCAACACAACAAATTATCAGTGTGATAACATATTCAACACATTTGACATTTACATTAATTGGAGGTAATGAAGAAAATATTTTTTGTTGTTTGTTGGATGAAGTTAAATGGGCTGGAAATGCATATGAATAAAACATCATTATTCCTCTCACTCACACCTGTTCAAATTTCTATTGACAATTTGATATTTTTATTAGAGCCCAAATGGAAACACCACAAGCACAAATGACAATTTTTTCACACTCAGATGATAAAAGTAAACAAGCAGTTTTTTTTTTCTTGCCCAGCTCTCTTAAACCCCAGTGCTGTGACAAGTGCTTAACCAGCCCCCAAACACTGCCACTTAGTCATGACTTCTGGTTTTATAAATTATTTACAGTTTGCTAGGTATGAGGCTGGTGGAAAATGCCTTTCTTAGCTGCTTGATTGACAATATAATTATACCGTGTTTTTGTTTTAAGCACTGTTATGCAGAATTGTAATGCCATAAAAAGTAAATAGGAATTTTATGAGCTTTTAACTTTGACAAGGTCATGCTGAAGCGTACCAAAGAGATGTCATGAAAAGCCATAGCCGTTATTAGCCATGTCCTATAAAGTGCCATCCACCTCCAGCTTCATTTGGGTTAAAACATTTCTTCACCATTGGCTATCTCAGCCCTGTGAGCTGAAGGATGATGGGAACCACCCAAGCAATAGCCACAGCTAGTCTTTCTGTCATGAGTCATGAGTCACTTTCACCCCCTTAAGGGTATCTTAGCTAATAGGTTGCATTTTATAAGTATAATAAGTACAATATCATTAAAGCTGATTTGCTCTCCTGTCAGATCTTACAATATATGAGAGAGTCTTTCCCTCCATCAGCGTTTTTTTTTTTAATGACATTACTAGTTATTTTCTTTCCTTTTTTGGGGTGGGTGGGTAGGGGTTACACATAGAATATCACTGTATAGGTCAGCATTGACCTTGTGAATGCCCTGCTCTGCTCTCCTAAGTAGCCGGGGTTACAAATGTACAATGCTGTGCCTAACTGAAGATTTTCTAACCTTCAATGCTTTGACATACTAAATTTATCGTTGGCGTTGGTGTGTGTGTGTGTGTGTGTGTGTGTGTGTGTGTATGAGAGAGAGAGAGAGAGAGAGAGAGAGAGAGAGAGAGAGAGAGAGAGAGAGAGAGATGTATGTGTGGATGTGGCATGCACATGCTACAACATGCACTGGGAGATCAGAGGACAACCTTCAGGAGGGGGTTCTATCCTTCCACAGTGTATTCTGGAGATCAAATTCAGATTGTCAGGTTTGTTCAGTGAATGCTTTAACCCACGTGGATATCTCACTAGCCTCATTTAAAATAAATAAATAAATAAATAAATAAATAAATAAATAAATAAATAACAAGTATACTAATGGGTAGTGGTGGCGGCAGAGGAGGTTGAGTAGTGATGGAAGAAGGGGATTTTGAGTAAATGTGGTGTGGACGAAGGAGCAGGCAGTGGAAGTGGTGAAGAAGCAGAATGTGGGGGTAGTGATGGCTGAGGTGGAAAGGGAGATGATGGTGGAGGTAGTGAGCAGGTAGTGGTCTAAGTGGTGGTTTAGGCAGAGACAGTGTTGGTGCCAATGCTGGTTGTGGTGGAGAGGGAGGAAAGGGGAGGTTGTGGTAGAGGTGGTGAGGAGGTAGTAGTCTAGGCAGCCGTCAAGGTAGATGTGGTGTGGTTGGTGGTGGTGGGGATGAAATTGGTGGTGGATGTGGTAGAAGCATAGACAGAAGGGAAGAGGGTTGTCTGTGGAGGTGTTAGGAAGGTCGTGGTTTAGGTGAAGTGGGTGGTGGTGGTGGTGGTGGTGGTGGTGGTGGTGGTGGTGGTGGTAGTGGTGGTGGTATTGATGGTGGTGGTGGTGGTGGTAGTGGTGGTTGTGGTATTGATGGTGGTAGTGGTGGTGGCTGTGGTAAAGGGAAAGGGAGAAGGGGAGTAGAGATAGTAATCAAGATAGTGTGGAGACAGTGTTTTAAAAATAGTGATTTGGTGGAGGAGATGTTTCTGGTGGAGGGTAGAGTAGTGGAGGTGAGGTAGAAGTTGAGCTGGTGGAGGCGGTGGTGACCGATGGGGAGGTGGAGGAGGTAGTGGTCAGGTAGAAGTGGAGGTGGAAGTAGAAGGGATACTGGTAAATAACCTGTTGTTGCTGTAATATGAACATCTCTTAGGCCATGGCTGTCATCTGCAGCTCTCTCATGGTGGTGCAAATTTGCTTCAGAATAAATGTCCACTCTTTAAAAAACACTGCAGTGGGGTCTTTAAAATAAATAGAACTAACAGGGCTCTAAGGTCTTTCCCAAAAGGCCCATTTACCCAGCCAAACTTACTTTATCTAACTTGGCAAAAAGTGGGAGCCACATCTCCCCAGCTGGGAGTGGCATGCATGTGTCTATAGCTGACTGTGCATCCAAACATTGTTCTTCTTGTAGAACAGGACCTGGAGGTTAGCTTTGATGAAGTCTCTGTTTTCCTAAAATTATCTATTTTTTTCAAAGACTATTTCTCAACAACTTTGGCTTTTCTTTGTTTTAAGGTCCTAGCTTTCTCATGATATTCTCAATCTTTGGAATCCTCCCTCCTTTCTTGCACCAAGAAGATGAATACATTCATATTTGTCTTACACATCTTGTACTAGCTTTGATATTGTTACAACATATTTTTTTTCATTTCTTTCAAGTCATTTATTTTTTGTGCTCAGTCTCCATGACTGCTCTAAGAAAATGAGGAAGAACGCTGCATGATGATGGTGGCATTGGCAGGGCACAAATGTCACTTCAGACTTTCTTGTCAACCTATATTCCAAATGCTGCCCATCTTGCCTGAGAATGAGTGATTGCTCAGCGGCAATTCTTTTGATCTGTCATCTCAGAGTAAATTGTTCTGAATAATGACCTATTCCATCTTTCCCCTTGGAATATATATTACAAGATGCCTAGAAAAACACAATTTCAACTCTGTGGTAATTCAAGATCACCATAAATGCAAGGCAAACATCTTTGAGTCTTGGGTCCCTCAAATTTGAAGCATAGATATGAGTCAGATGTAAGCTCCTCACAATCGTCTGGGTCCATTTACTGTCAAAATACTGCTGGAAAGTGAATGTGTGTAAAAAATGCAATAGAAATATCATGGGTACTCTTTATATGTTTGGGGAGGAATTTTACTTTTGCAATAATTCAGTGTGGAAATAGAAATAGAAATTTGTTTTCCTCAGTATGTTGGCACAAGACAGTATAATAACTTGATTACTTTCCTTGAAGAAAATAAATTGTCTCCTCTTCAAATGCTTGAGTGTCTAGATGTAAGGTCATCTTTAGCTCTGCACTATAAAGGAGGGCAAATTCCACCTTCTCTTGTGTATCATGGCAAGAGTATTCAAATCTCATCTGTTCTTACTAATTTATCTTTGAGGGTTTTTTACAGAGGGATCCTTTAGAAATGCTGGTAAATTCCTTCCAGCAGATAGAAGAGTCATAGCTTTGGGCCTGTACCTGAGACAGCTCTGAGCCCTTGTTTAGATACTAGAACAGCATCAACACACCTGCTTTATATAAAATCACTTGTTTATGTGTTTATACACATACATGTAAATGTGCATATATAGTCCCACACACAAATATCACATACATGTATCATCTTGTCGTGTATATATATATATATATATATATATATATATATATATATATTACATATATAACACTATAAAAGAGTTAAAACTGATATGCTATGAAAGCTTATCTTAATGGATTCTAATATAATACTTTCTGAACAGAAAATTATTGAAAATATACCTCCAAAATGCATTTTTTATATTAAAACATACAATGATATTTCTGGTGAGTTATTTTAGATGTGCTATCATAGTGTGAGTTATGCTGGCTTGGAACTCATTAAATGGCCAGGTTGGTCTCAAACTCATGGCAACCCTTCTTCCTTAGTTTTCTGACTACTGGGATTAAGGTAAGAGGTACCATACTGAGCTGCTTCTAGTTTATAAAGAGAGAATCATCTCTATGCTAACAGTCTTCATTTACTTCTTGCATATATAGATTAGTACAAATGTATGTACTGCTGCAACCTGTACCACTTTGAACTTGATCTTCCTGGAACAATGGGGAATGAAGATGGGGATGCACCAGCAGAAGCAAGGAAACTCACTGTGCTTACTATATACAACATGAAGGGGTGAGGAAAAGCTAGTTTCAGAAGATGGGCTCTGTAGTGAATCAGTCCCAAGCTACAGTCATCTAGGAAAGGGAAACCAAAGTTAGTCGGCACTTCCTGACACACTGTCAACATCTATATTGGGACCAGGGGAAGACCTTCCCCTGAGCTTGACCTAGGAAAATCTTGCTATCCCATGAGTCTGAGGTCTTGGCATCCAGTCATGGCTCTGCTCATGTCAACAATATACATTCACTCAGGATTCCATCTGCTTTCCACAGTGTATGATACTAAAATGATAGAACTTAAGAATAAACGTGTTGTAGAGAAGCCCCGATGGTGTCTTTTATATTCCCAAAGAGGAAAAACTCATGTCCAAAAGAGCAACAATGAACCTATTTCCAACTGGAAAGTGAAAATAATGGTTTCTCTGGCCAGGAAAATAAGTCAGTTTTTTTGTACCTTTCCATTTACTCATTAATTCCTTTTGTTAAGGAAATCAATCATTGGTTTAACTTATTTAGTCTTCATTTAAATGGAGCAAAGATTTAGGAAAATAAAGTGAAAGTCACTTTAGATAAGAGTGATCATCTGTCTAGAAGATTTTTATCTCTCAGCTTTCCCCCACGTACTTCTTTGCCAAGAGGCCATAAGTAGTTCAAGTTTGTATTGAAAAAATCAAAGTCAAATACCAAAACTAGATACATTGCAATATTATCAATATTTTGTGACCAGTTGTCGATCTGGGTAACTGAAAACTAGAACATCCCTACTTGGATTAAATACTAATTTATTTAGCACGTATTTAGTAAATATCTACATTGCCAGCTCTTCCAGTGAATACAATAGAGAAAATTTGTGTTACTTTCCAGTGAAGAAGCTTTGGTAACGTCCCAAGGACAGCAATAAGAATCCCATTTTAATGAAATACAATTGATCACAGTGTAAATCCTGGCTATGATACACTCAGGTCAGAAGACAGTAACTAAACTTGTTTAGATCTCAGGATCACTCCAAGAAAGGCAGATGCTGCAGCCTCTTTCCAGAAATTCCAAAAATTCTCTGAATTTTTATCGAGCTCTCTAAGTCATCCTATTCAAACCAGAGTTCTAAAACTGGTGATCCAAAATGTAATTCTAAATCTATTGAGTTTTATATCTTTCCTTTTGGAACCTCAGAAAAGTGAATGGTGCCCTATGTTCTGAGAATGTTAAGTTTGATATGTGAATTAACAGACTGATAATTATACTGACAAATTATCTCTCAGCACGCACATTGTCAGGATTGTACCCAAAGTTTTGCTTATTAAAAATTCTCACTGACATTTTATGTTTTTATTTTAAAGGTTTATTTAGGTTTTTTTTTTTTTATGTGTACACATGTGTGGCTGGGTCTATGTATACAATATGCATGCTGGGATGAACACAAGTCCAAAGAAAGCATCATCCAGAACTAGAGTTCTACGTGGTTGTGAGCTAAGATATAAGTGCTGGGAACTGAACCCAGGTCCTCCACAAATGTAGTAGGACAGTACCATAGGGTCAAGGAAATTGGCTCAAACCAGTTGCCAAGGCATGCACATAATGTGCTTCCTTATGAGCCAACCTGGAATCTGCCTGTGGGCCTAGCAACAAGCTCTGTCAGAGTTCCTGGTCACTGTTAGAGTTCCTGATCTTGCCCAACCAATGAGGAATGATCATGCAATGCCATCAGATTAGGACACAGTTTGGGTGCTGGGAGGAGGGTATATAAGGCCTTCCCTGCTATTGAATAAATGAGTCTGCTGTTTGACTTCAACTGACTCCTAGTACCTGTGTCATTGATGCCACACCTTCTGAACTGCACCCCTGAGGGAGTTGTTAGGATCCAGCAACACACAACAGCAATGGGAACTCTTAACTGCTGAGTCATCTCTCCAGCCAAACTTAGTATTTTTCTTAACTCTAATGATCAGTATTTCAGCTTTTAGAAAGGATATCAGGAAAGTTTTTTAAAATATACCATTAACTCACATACCCCAAAAGTAGTCTGATGATAAACACAGGTTTTGTTCATGGTTAAATAAAAACATTCACATATATTCAAATACTGCATTCCTCCATGTATCAAGGTTGTGTTCATAATGGCTATCTCAATATTGTCAGGATGGCTGTTCTATATGTTATAATCTTTACCTACACCCTGTAGAAAAATGAAAAATAGAGGCCACTTTCACTTTCATCTACTAAGTTAAGTTTCTTTTTTACTAAAGTAAGAACACCTATGGGCTCTGCTCAGTATAGAGTCAAACTGAGTGAAGGGTCTCACCACCTCAATCTCTGCTACAGAGAGAATGGACAGGCATACAAGCAACTCATGCTGGACAGCACAGTGAACAGTCAATTTTGGGGACACAGCACAACTTCCTATAAGGAACAAAATAGTTTGAAATCATTTGCTGGCCTAGGATACAATTAACTCTAATTCTTAGGAGATATTTCCATTCTTTCACAGGCATGATTTTCCTCAAATTGTGTGAATCAAGAGAAAAATTGCCATTAACTTAAAAATAAAAAAACAAAACAAAACATGGTGTTCCAATTCTTCTGCATAATAGAAGCTGTAGGCCCCTCAAGTTCATAAAGTGGCGGCACAGTGGGTAGTAAATGATATTACACATACTCAGAGAGCACACACATTTCCATAGTCTACTTCCTTATAAACCAGAGTGCAGGTAACAATGTTATTGATTTTTTAAAAGTGAGAATGAGCTGCATAGAAAAGCATGCAGCTCAAAATGGAATCTATAGCAATGGAAAATGCAACACTCATTTAAAGGAAACCGTTGATAATGAGACGAGTTGGGGGTGGTTTGGAGGCAAAGTACACAGAAGTGAATCATTTTTAAGTTTGAGAGCAAGGGGTCTCAAGCAGTCTATGAACTTCAGTTCATTGTTATTGGCTCCTGCTGGGGAAATACACTGAAAAAATCTCTGGCGTTTCAGGCATGAAGATATAGGTGACTTTAACTTGCTGTGGCCGTCAGCCCCACCCTACAGAAGTGCAGTACTGTGTAACCACTCGAAGGATTGTGGCAAACACTGCATCTAAGCTCTACTTAAGACAAAAAAAGACAAGAGATCTACATGGAAGAAAACTCTATGCTGTTTGGATCACATCAGTGGTTTTGTTTTTTTTTTTTTTTTTTTTTTTTTTTTTTTTTTTTTTTTTTTTTTTAAAAAAGCAGAAATTCCTTCACATATGATGGTTAAGGGCTGAGTTTTTAGAGTAATCCCTGACAGAAAATCTAAATTCCTTATTTGAATATAATGGGAATAACAATAGAATTTACTCATAAACATTGCTGTGATATACAAATGAAATAATGGTTATGTCATGTCATCAGATCAAATATGGAAAAGCAATAGTCATTTTAAAATAATTTTATTACTGATATTCCCACTTGATGGCTGATGCATCATCTACACTGCTGAAGATGCTGAGGTTAGGCACTTGATAATAACGTGATTAATTTATCATGTGTATACAGGTCAAAAATTCATATTATACTCCATAAATAGTCACAGCTGCTATGTGTTGGTTAAAAGCCAATTTTACATAGTGTAAAGAGCATGATAATAAAAAAGGAGGACTTCCAAGACCCTTCGTTTACATCCACCCATAACCTTTCATCTCAATTAGAATTAAAATTTTTCTATTTAACCTGGGTGTGTTACATAGGAATTATACCAGTTTTCCCTCAAAAGGTGAGAAATTAGAGTTTCACATTCAATCAGGCATAAGAAATGCACAAATCATTCCTGTTAGACTGTGGTAATTGGATGTTGTGTACCCATTTAAAGGATGATAGGCTTGCACCAGCCTGTGCTCATTGCCATTCTGACTACACTGGCCCACAATTGTCAGGTCATCCAATATTTGAAGAAAAGCTAGATACTCCTTTTTAAATGTGGAATGCCTTCAATAAAATATATGAAAAAAAGGAATAGACCATCTCAGCCAAAAAAACCAGGATATGAAAGGCAGGGTTTTGTTTGTTTGTTCATTTTGTGGGCTGCCACATTCTTCCATCTGTCCTTTGGAAACAAGACAATAGTAAAATATAGATCTATTTATGTAGTTCCCCTACGTGTCATGCTGTGTCAGATCGTGCATATTTAATCTTAAAGCTCCACTCATTCTTTATGACCTGAATTTTTTCTTCCATCAGAATAGTTGCATTTTCGGCAACTTTCCCATTTATGACTCTTCTGTCATGATCAAGAAGAATAGGACCAAAGTCCAGGCGGTGTTGGCGCACACCTTTAATACCAGCACTCGGGAGGCAGAGCCAGGCAGATCTCTGAGAGTTCGAGGCCAGCCTGGTCTACAGAGTGAGATCCAAGACAGGCACTAAAAACAACACAGAGAAACCCTGTCTCAAAACCCCCAAACAAAAATAAAAAAGAATAGGACCAAAAAGTTCCAGCACTCTCAGAAGCAAAGCTGCTACTATTTTAAGTTGACTGGCTATAAAAGGCTGGAGACAGTTAGAAAGTGGGGGCCTTGGAACTGTTGCTACCTCTCCATAGAGGACAACAGAAGATTCATTCTTCAATGCAGAACACTTTGAAAACAGAAAAAATTGCTATTTGCAACCATGTCCAATCAATTGGTATACAATGTATCTGTCCCAGGTGCACCTCAGGGTATGACTACCTATAGGAGGAAACGATGCTAAGGTTTAGCCATTGCTTACATAGGATCTTCAAGAATTTCTGGCTTTTAAAGTGATGCCAGAAACACTTGTTTTGTAGTATAATGCTAACTTCAAAATGCCTGCTAATAAATTAATTTTAATTCTTATTAAAAACTAAAAACATATACAAACCCATATATGTCAGCCAGAGACTACCTTTTCTACAGTTTGAAAACTTAACGGCTAATGTTACGTTCTGTTATTTCTCCCTGAATACATTTCTATACAATTGTTTTTTTTTCTCCTTATTTTCAATGTCTTTAAGTATGTACAGAATGAGACCTATAAGAATTATTTTTATCCATTCAAGCCTTTAATAATCATTATGGAAGACTGGCCCTTAATAATCATCATTGTAGACAGGCCTACCTCAGCTCCCATTTCAGCACTGAGCATGAACTTCTATAGCACCTTGCTTACAACAAGTATGGCCCTTGCCTGTTATAAATGAAGCATCTTGACCCTCCCCTTTGCAATCCTATTCCTAACTTCCCATTGCCAATGACAAGCACCTGGAAAGAAGTCTTTCACGACTGGCATTTCTACCTTTAGATAGAAAGCTACCTTTGTAAATGTACTAAGTATAAGACTATTGGCAAACATTAAATAATTACAGTCTTATATCAGTAAACATACAACTGGTGCACAATTTCATAAATAAATATGGTCCTTGTAAAGCTACTGCAAATCTCAAAGCTAGGTATAAAATGTACCGGCAGTGGTAAATATAAGATTAGTGAAATTTTCATAATTGCACTATTTTGTTAGGAAATTAAGGAATTTTCAAAGTGAATCTCTTTAAATGTTATATTTAATACATGCATACTCTTTGCAAAAACACCATCCACAAATGAGTAAATGCATCAGTGAAAGCAATACATCTTCCAGAGTTAAAATTGTGCTTATATGCTGTACAGTGATTTTACTTGCGTGTACATATTTAATAGGTGTATAATCTTCTACTTTGAATGAGAGTCATCATATATGCAGGCTCCAAGAACTGGCAAGAAAATAAACATTAAATTGAGTTTAAATGTGCTTCAAAATTGATTATAGCAAATTACCCAAAGTAAAGCTATATTTAGAAACAAACCTAGGAAATCTTTCGGCCAACCATGTAAGTCTCCTGACTAACGATGTAAAAATTCATCCCCCAGGGCTGAGAAGAATACTTCTGAGCCAAGTGGAAAAGTAATGCAGACCCTTTCTGATTTATGGTTAAATAAAACAGCACACCAAAAAAATCTTGCGTCTTAATCCAACGGCTCAGTTTCAATAACATATTTCTCAAAATTAACAACCAGCTACTTATTTTTGTGATTGCCCACTTGTTCATAATTGACATGGCAGAATTCTTTGCCTGGCCTGCATAGGCTTAAGGACCTCAGACTCAAAGGGCTTGGCTCTTCTTTGTACACCTCTCATAGACCCTCACAAAGCCTCTATCCAATGCATCTTCATAAAATAATGTCATTATTTTTGTAAGTTTCAAACTGTTTTGTCTGTTAGAACAGGATACATCTTCAAAGGGTTTTCTGTATGTAGGCAGTGCCCTTTCTGATTCAAATGTATTTCAAATTAATTTTATTCTCATATTCAACACAATGTTTCAGGGAGTGGGCTAGATGGCACCTGGGAACTATGTCTGATGACCTGAGTTCAACATCAGGAACCCACATGATAGAAAGAGAGAAAGTACTCTCACAAGTTATCTTTTAACCACCAC
Organism: Peromyscus eremicus; assembly: GCF_949786415.1. Taxonomy (NCBI): domain Eukaryota; kingdom Metazoa; phylum Chordata; class Mammalia; order Rodentia; family Cricetidae; genus Peromyscus; species Peromyscus eremicus. The sequence goes on from NC_081423.1 coordinate 21,910,421, forward strand.
CACATACACATGAACAAAGTGGTCATGGTAGCAAAGATGGACATTATGCATGGACTCAATGACATGGACTTCCCGCTCCCCAAGGCTGACCCTGCTACAGCTGCTGAGTGTCAGCTGTACCAGAAGCTGAGATCAACAATGAGCTCCAGATACAGCATCACTTCCTGGAATGAACAGTCAGTAATCAGGGGGAATGCTGACTACACTGGACAAATTTCTGTGTGGAAAGGACAAGACTTTGTCTTTACTGGAATGGATCCTTATTCTGGTTATAAATTTGACTTTCCTGCATGTAATGCTTTTGCCAAAACTGTCATCTCTGAACTTACAGAATTCCTTATCTACCATCATGATATTCTACATGGTATTGTTTCTCACCAAGGAACTCACTTCACAGCCAGAGGAATGTGACAGTGGACCCATGATCATGGAATTCACTGTTCTTTCCATGTTCCCAACCATCATGAACCAGCTGGACAGACAGGAAGATGAAAGGACCTTTTAAAGACACAGTTACAGAGCCAATGGGGTGGAAGGCAGCCTGGAGAGCTGAGACAGGGTTCTTCAGAAGGCAGTATATGCTTTGATTCAGTGTCCAATATATGGCATGGTTTCTTCTACAGCCAGGATCCAAGGATCCAGGAATTAAGAGGTATAAAATGGAATATCTCCATTCACCATAATCCTAGTGACCATGAGAAAAATTGTTCCTTCCTCTTTCTACAACCTTAAGTTCTGATGGCCTGTAAGTTTTGGTTTCAGAGTGGGGAGTGCTCCTGACAGAAGACAGAACAAACATTCCATTGAACTGGAAGCTCAGACTCCCCCCTGGTCACTTTGGGCTTCTCATGTCCTTTAGCCAACAGGCTAAGAAAGGAAGTAGGAGGGGTGACTGATCCAGATTACCAAAGGCAATTTGGATTGTTTCTCCAAAATGAAGGTAAAAAAGATCGTGTTTGGAGTGGGAGAGATCATTTAGAGCATCTCTTGGGGCTACCATGTCTTGTGACTAAAGTCAATGTGGAGCTACAACAATCTAACCCAGGCAGGATGACAAAGGGCACAGATGCTTCAGGAATGAAGATATGGATCATCCTTCAAAAAAAAAAAAAAAAAGCCAACCTTGTTTCTGTAGTGTAGTGGTTATCACCTTTGCCTCACACACAAAAGGTCCCCGGTTCGAAACCGGGAGGAAACATATGGCTCTCCTTTAGCAGAGTGAGATCCAGGAAAGGCGCAAAGATACACAGAGAAACTGTGTCTCAAAAAAACAAAACAAAAAAAAAAGTAGAAGAAGCCAGTATCTGTCTGCTGAGGTGCTAGCTGAAGATGGAATAAATATAGAACAGGTGGTAGAGGAAAGTAGTTATGAATACTAGCTAAGGCCACGTGACCAGTTGCAAACATGAGGATTATAAATGACACAAGTGTTTCTGTCATATTTTGTAAGAATATGTTCACACAGATATTTTTGTTTTCTTTCCTTTATTTTTTTATCATGTAGTGTAACATCAATTAAGAGAATATTAGTGGTTATCATGTTTAAGTTAGAGATCCAAAAACAATGTCCTTCAAGGGACATTGACACCTATTCTAAAATTTATAATGCATTTGTAGTTCTATGAGGTATGGTTATATCATGTTAGGTGCAATTATCACCTGGTTACTGTTTTCATTTAGAAATTAAGTGTGACATAGAAATAATTATGTGTCAAGTTGACAAGAGGTATACATATATTCACATACATGCAACAGAAACACTCATAAGCATGAGTTCACCTGTCCATACACAAATGAAACAATATGTGTGTGTGTGTGTGTGTGTGTGTGTGTGTGTGGTAGGTAGGTATTGTTCTAGATTATTTGATTACAAGTATGCATTGTCACCAGACCTACATATACCTGCTAGGGCAATGTATATAAAGTTAGTCATAAATTAATAAGACAGGTAACATCTCTACCAGTAGCAAAAGTTTCAAGGTTCAAGACTTTCTGACTGATCACAATAAGTCTTTTGTTCTTCATAGATATAAGTCACTCGGAAATGAGAAAATTGAGAATAAGCAACTAAAAACATCAGTTTAATGAATATGAGATCAGAAATTTGAAGCCCAGATTCTAAGCCTTTGTAAAGGATTAATTAATTACACCTGAGATGATTAGGACAATTTCCTACAATATATTTTGTATGTTTGTGTATGTGATGTGTGTGTGTGGGGAGGATGTTTCCATATGTGCACATGTGGAATTCATAAGTTAATGCTGGTCCCTTCATTCATTGCTCTCCACCTTATTTTTAAGGTAGAATCTCTCAGGGATCTCTGCACCCTAATCTAATATGGGGATTGCAGAGACATGCCACTGCACTGACTTCTGTGTATATGCTGGGGAACCAAAGCCAGATCCTCATATATACACAACAAGTGCTTTATCTAACTGATCCATAGCCAAAGCCTTCATAGAACATTATATTTATTGCCATCTACTAAGTACCTATTATGGGCCAAATGTTATACTACATATAAACATATCATATATGACAGAATGTTTTCCAGAAATTCACAGACTAGTAGAGAAAATCTAATTAAAAACAAAGTCATGCTCAATACGGATTTAGGAACACTATTAGGGGCATATGGAATGTGGGCATGAGGTAGGCTCCTACTTAGGAGTGTAAGGAATGGCTTCACAAGGGAGAGGCAAGTTCTATTGAGGTCTGAGGAATAAAACTGGACTGACTGATAGCCAGAGTGAAGTTCATCTGTGGCTCAGCAAGTGGACAGACATAAAGGTTCTATAGCATTATTGCATACACATGGATACTGGAGCTGAGGTTTTCACAGAAGTAGGGAAAGTTCCTTAGTCTAGTCAGAAAGGTCAAGATCCGTGTAGCCTTGAAACAATGATAAGCTTTTAGCCCATGTGGTGTGCAGTGCCACTGCGACACTATGAACTGGAATAAAATAACCAGAAGTCTGATTTGAAAATGCCATACTGATGCTCAGAATGAGCAGGATTTTATGAAGCACCATAGCAGACAAAGGCATTCCAGACTGAACCAGGATAGTGTGCCTTATGATATGCTTAAGCAAATATAGTGACATAATGTAAGGAAGTCAGGATTAAAACAAAATAAAAAACATCCCTTGGAGTAAATTCAAGGGGGATTCAATCCCATGCACAAGACCTGTTGGTTCTACAAGAGACAACCAGGGGCCGGGCGGTGGTGGCGCACGCCTTTAATCCCAGCACTCGGGAGGCAGAGCCAGGTGGATCTCTGTGAGTTCGAGGCCAGCCTGGGCTACCAAGTGAGTCCCAGGAAAGGCGCAAAGCTACACAGAGAAACCCTGTCTCGAAAACCAAAAAAACCAAAAAAACCAAAACAAACAAACAAAAAAAAAACAACAAAAAAACAAAAAACAAAAAAAAAGAGACAACCAGGGGATAACATGACCTCATCTGGATTTTTTGAAGGATAAATCTAGCAGAAATCAAGAGGAATGATTGTCAGTAGACAACCTAGGGAGCAGGTTTTGGAGTAGTGCAGGTGTGTGTGGGGAAAAAAGAGCAAGAAATGAAGCAGTAAGGAAAATGGAAAGAGGACAGAGAACTTAAAAGAACTCTTTGTAGAAACAGCATGACTCAGATTCCATATAGAGAGGGACGCACATGGGCTGGAGCAGAGCTAGACTATTTTAAAATTGCCTGTGTTCTTGTCATGATTGCCTTGATTTACACAGTGCATAATGTGTAGATGAACACATTCCTCAAATAGTATGGACTCAAAAAGTTCCCTGTTTAAATTCAGGGTGGAACTAACTGTAGATGGGCAGGACCCAAAGGTAGCTGACAAAGAGACAAGACAATGTTCTGGGTTCCCAGTAGCAAACAACTAACAAAGGACAATGTGCCAAGTGCTATGTATCAAGAATGAGGAACACAACAAAAATATACATAAGGAATTGGGGAACTTATTTTTGGGTACTGAAGCCTGAACAGATACTGCAATTATATAGTTAAAATACAAGTCCGGCCTACAGAATCAACACAAAGATGGGAATGAGAAAAAAGACATGTGATCACGGAAAAGGAGATAATCCCTCGCTGTTGCTTTAAAAGTCTCAGTAGAATAAGGCAGGCCTGATGACTTAGTAACAAGCTAGTGTTGCTTTGTGCATGGCTCCTTATAGGTGCCCAGAAACAGGTCCCCAAACCCACAGAGAGCTAACCCTGACATGTGACTTGCCGAACATCACAAAACACTGTGGGAGAAGAAATTTCTCAAGAGGAAAAGGAACTGCGATTTATTGAACATTTATTTCCGTGCCAGCAACTGTGACAACTGGTGACAATACTGAAATTTGGATATTATTATTCTCATTTTACGAAGCTGGGAAACTAATATTCCTTTTGCTTTAAATTTCAGAACTAAGCAGTAGATAAACTGAGTCTATCTTGTTTCATTACAAAGCAGAGACACATTTCTGGCATCCCGTGCTTGTTCCTGGAGCAGTAGAGCATGCTGTTCGTTCTCTCCCTCCACCTCTCTCTCTCTCTCTCTCTCTCTCTCTCTCTCTCTCTCTCTCTCTCTCTCTCTCTCTCTCAGAGAGATGCTCTTGGCAATGACATTCCATGTATCTTCTCAATCAAAGAAGTGGCTCTGTTTTTCAATGTCAAGAGAAACTGAAGCCATAATCTCAAAAAAGATAAGAACAAGAATATATGGTTCAGCTGCCTTCCCCTATTCCCCAGTACTCTTAAGTCCTTGCCCTTCCTGCCCTCTTTGTGAATCCAATATTGTTCTAAATGAAGCAGCCACTACCAGACTTTTCTTTCCCTGCTGACTAAAGTCCACCTCGCTGCTGACTTCTTCATCTTCTCTTTGCTGGTGACTGGAGGAGCAATTGTTAAACATGCTTGGATTCATCTAGACCAAGTCAGGGGCAAAGGGTCATATGATTGACAGCTTTCCAGTTCTGTAGAAACTATACATATGAGAAGATCAATAAATCATTTACAGCCATTAGGTCATGAGCATGGATTTCCTCATCACTTCACAGTCTAAGCTCCGGCATCTGCAGCCCTTTGAGAGCTGACTTCTGGAAGTTCAATCCAGGATGCTGCCAGAAGTGATACAACCAAAGTGGTGCGCAGTGGGCCACTTGTCATTTGTCAAAGAGGAAGCAATCTGGATGGTCGCTCTACAGACTTCACAATATTTAAATAACTTGACATATCCTTTATCATAAGAAAATAAATTAGCTGCTGTCCTAGGGAGCATTAATTTATTTTCTACTAAACTATACGAACTATTACAATTGTCCAAGTACTGAGAACCATACTAAATCTTTAGAAGGTAGACTTCATGCATTCACTCAGGACAAATCAAAAAACTTTTTCTTTTTATTTTCTTACTGCTTTAAACTTGATAGACAATAAAAATTTTTATTAATTCACGGATCTTCTGTAAATCATGCTAAGAATCCATGAATTTCTTTTATTCCTGGATCATTTTATTTTAGGCAATTGTATATTGTTGCCCCTGAGTATTTGAAGTATGATTTATTAAACATTGCAATGCAGCTTTTTGATGAACTATAAACTATTTCCTATAAAAGACAACTTTTGCTTTTTAAAGACACAGTCTCTGTGCTTGATGTAAAGAAACCCTAAGTCATCAAGCCCCATGATGTGGATGATCCAGGTACAGGACCTTCATTCTTCTTCCATTAGAGACCTTCAGTGGCTTTTTGAAGTGTGAGCCTTCCTTTCTGTCTTAAAAACAACTCAGTTTCTATTGTACTACTCCACCCCATAAACCTCTGAAGACAACAAAGCATTTGTTTATCCTTAGAATACATTTTAGAAAACAACATGTGGTTGGGAATGTTATTACTCCATTGACAGTTAAATGTTTAAATAGCCAGATCACACATTTAGAAATACAGCTAATCAGAATAGAATCTGAAGGTCACAATACTCCACTGAGTACTGGGAAGTGCTGGGTTGTGTGTGATGAGCTTCATAGTTAGCAAAACCTCTCAACAGTGGATCTCATCTCACATATACCCAGAGCACATGGCAATGACAAGGAAGGCAGACTCACATTACAACTGAAATAGCAAACAGACACTACCTGGGAATCAACATGGAAGACACAGGGCCCAGCTGTTTTCCTGTCTTTACATCATTAGCTGTGAATCCCCTGAAACCAAAACCATGTTCTAACCTCATGATACTTATTTTCCAAGTCACAGCTTAATATAAAGTAACGTGTTAGAAAACGTCTGAGATATCCGGGCCACGAAAGGCAGGAAACCCTGGGAAATCATAACTAAAATTTAGGGAGCACTGAGTCCTCAGTAAATACCTGTTCAAACACTTAATTTTACTAGAGTAATCCTGAATAAGAGGAACAGAGCAAAGAAATGCAGAAGGATAAATCAGGAAATAGATGAAGGGGAGGAGAAACATAAAGCATGTTTCTAAGTTGAAATAAAAAAAACATAGTTCACACACATCTATCATCTATCTATATCTACCTATCTATCATATATCTATCTCTGTCTGTCTGTCTCTCTATCTATCTGTCTATCATCTGTCTATCTATCTATCTATCTATCTATCTAGTAAAGTTTTTCTTTCAAGAAGGTGAAAGCTATGGCTGTACTAACATTAGGTCATCTCAAATGAGGAGATGCTCATTTCTTGCATGCTGGATTGAAAAAGATAGGACAATAAGCAAAAATTAGCTCTGTAATGAGATACCCATGTCTGGATGTCCAGCAACTTGGGCCCTATCACTTAAAAAGCCTCTGACCTTAAGCAACTCACTGACTTTTCTGGATTTGTGTGTTGTCATCTGTAAAATGAGACAATCATCTCATGAGATTTATATGCTAATCTTTGAGAAGTTCTTGGCAGTTAGTGATAGCTCAATAAATGATAGATGGAAGGTGTTAAGAACAGTGGACATTTTGAGGCCCACTGGGACAATGGGCCATAAAACTGACAGGATGGTGACTTAGGCATGGGGCTTTATTTCACTTTCTGCAGATCTTCTACAGTTTGCATAGTAAGTTCACTGTGAGTGCTTTAGAGATGTTAAAAAACAGGCCAAGGCCTCTCTTAGGGCTAAAGAGATGACTTGGTGGGTAACAACATCTAGGGTCAGTTCCCAGCACCGACATTACCTCAAAACCATTTGTAACTCCTGTTTCAGAGAGGGTTGTGTCTTCTTTTGGCCTCTGTGGGCACCAGGTAGGTATTTAGTGCACATACATGCATGCAGGCAAAACACTTACACACATGAAATAAAAATAAAATTCCAGAATGGAGACTTTAATAAAAGCCATATTTTGTGGTTGAGTGATAGTCTTAGTTCACCCCCGTTTTCACCATCCCCTCTTCCCTTTCTGGCTATTTCCTGAAATACTGATCTAAACTATATTCTGGCCTTATTTTAAATCCATGCAGTGGAAATTTCATTGATCGGGTATGTAATTTGTTAAGCCTGTTCGTAGCTTCCTCATCCCCAATAATTCTGGGTCTATTCTGCTTAATTCTAGACTCAACCTAAAGCAGAGGTTGTTTTGGTCTTGGGGCTATTTGATCTGATAATGCATGTCCATTAACTGTGCAATTATATGTGAGCACAGAAATAGTTAACATATAATGTGCAGTGATTCTTGGAAAACACTAGAAGCTCTGAGCCCAGATTCTCCAAGAGCAAAAATAGCTAAAGCTGAGCAGTATACACACGATAATCATTACTTACATCCTCTCCTAGGCTGTTCCTAAGAGAACTATGTCCACTCTTTATATGACTATACCACACCCATTATGAGTCCAGGAAAAGTGGCTCCCTCAACTCTGAGTTTACACTTTTGCTGTAAGTATGTACATCCAAAGATATTTGACCAAATTTAGGGTAAGGAGAAGTTAGGAGGGAATGTTTTGGGGTCTCTGGAGTAAAGAAGCCCTCCATCTTCTGAGACTTTCCCTAAGCTGTCCCTTTCTTCTGTGTAGGATTAGTCATGATGTCAAGCCTTGCAACTGCTATGGCTGCTTCAATCTTGAAGATAAAGCCCTGTAGAAAGCAAACAGAGAGCTAGGGAATTTCAGCGAGACAGAGAGCTTCAGTGGAACAAAACAGTTCAAGTCCACATAGCGCCTCTGGACCATTCCGTCAGTCCCTTCACTTCATCTGTTAACCTCTTAATCAGTTGTGGTTGACAGTCCTTGAGTTCACAAGAGACAAGGCAGCCCCTCCACATCCCACAGTCCTGTCTAACGCTGTCTTTTCACACATGCGCACTGTGTGCTAACCTCTCAGCACTTGAGTTCCTGTCTCTTTTTATAGATGTATGCTGAAACATCTCCCGACCGGGAAAATAGCAGGTTCTTTGTGCTTTTTAAGAGTCATGGTGAAATATAGTCACTGGTGACTTGCACTCCATTTAAAAAGGGAGTGACAGAGGAGCCTCTCCGAGGAAATGCCTCCTACTTCGCTATTTATGGATGAAGGTTCAGCCCAGGGTATAGTATAAAAGAGTAGTTCAGGATAAAGGTTTTGCAGTCTGATCACTTAGGTATAGATCCTGATCTTTTGGCTAGTAACTGTTAAACCAAACCTTAATATCTTATATAAGGCACTAAGATAATGATGGTATCTATACTTACTAGATAATTACAAGAAAATGACCTAATAGATGGAAATAATTTAGCACAAACTCTATCATAGAAAGAACATTCAGACATTTGTCTAAAACTATAGAATATAGCACATTAAACAAAACAATCTTTTGAAAATTTTGAAATCAAAATGTCTTAACTGTATGTAATATAGAACTTTAAGGCATAGCTTAAAAGATAGTATACAAGACAAAAATATTTAATCCAGGATGTGTTTTATTTAATATGATTTTTAAATTTACCATTTTTAATTGGCATCATGGGAATTAATTTTCCATACAAATAAAATACATTGATATATGTTCATCCTTGTGCAAGTGTTTTACAATTTTTTGTACTGCAAGAATACATACTTATGGTCATTTTCTGTTATGTATCGGAATATACATTTAAGAATTTTATTAGAGGATAGATTCCATGGCTGGATCCTGCATATGTATTCCAAGGGGTTACATTTAAACTTATGGGGGAAAAAAACTCCATTTAGACTTTAAACACAAAATTATAACTCAAAGCAAATGAGCAGATAAAATGCATATATTTGGGATTTTGATTCAAGTAATCAAAAACAATGATATTCTACCCAAAAGGCAAAAAGTAAATTGGCAGTCACCACTAATCCACTGAACTTTGTTGCTGGAATCATACAGTGGCTTAGCTCAGGGATTTTTGCATACTTTTATTTAACAAAACCTTTTCAATCATTAAATTAATATACACACTTTGAGCAGAATATAAATTAACCTTTTTGATGCTGCTTCATCTGTTCTGAAGGCTTTAACCAGGAAGAGGTATGATTTGATGCAAACGGGAGAAGCAGTGTAAGTTCTTATCCTTTGCTTGTAACTGGGTACATTCATGTTCACAGATTCAGTCTAGATTGAAGTGAAAGTCAGAGATCCATCAATGATAATTTGAGCTCAGCCCTGCGGCGTGAAACAAGCAGGCCTTTGCTTCCTCAAAGACTCACTTTTCATATAAAAAATTTTTCTAATATCCACAGATCTCTTCTATATTGTTATTTTATTGTGAGGATATGAGATCAAAGGTGCTATTGTAGCAATTTTTAGATGTGCAATTTAATGGCATTCACACTGATAGGCACCCAGGGACTGAATTCTCTAGATACTGAAAACAGAAACTATATACCTATTTGACAACAATTGGTCATTGTGGCCCATAGACAGAGAAGCACCATCCTGAAGTCTGTAGAATTTTGAATCTTCAGAGGACCTTATAGGAGTAGGCATAGATATTACTTAGCATGGAGTCTACAATGCTCACTAATATAGCAAACGTCTGAACTTCCCTTTTTAAGAGTGGACAACACCCCACTGTATGTACACATCTTTTTTTTTTTTAAATTTTTATTTTGCAGTACAATTAAGTTCTACATACAGGCACAGATTCTCTTGTTCTCCCCCCTCCCGCCCCCGTCACCTTCCCCCCAGCCCGCCCCCCATTCCAATCTCCTCCAGGGCAAAGCCTTCCCCACAGACTGAGATCAACCTGGTGGACTCAGTCCAGGTAGGTCCAGTCCCCTCCTCCCAGGCCGAGCCAAGGAACCCTGCATAGGCCCCAGGTTTCAAACAGCTGACTCATGCAATGAGCACAGGACCCGGTGCCACTGCCTGGATGCCTCCCAAACAGATCAGGCCAATCAACTGTCTCACCCACTCAGAGGGCCTGATCCAGTTGGTGACCCCTCAGCCATTGGTTCATATTTCATGTGTTTCCGTTTGTTTGGCTATTTGTCTCTGTGCTTTATCCGACCTTGGTCTCAACAATTCTCTCTCATATAAACCCTCCTCATTCTCGCTAATTGGACTCCCAGAGGCGCAATCGGTTAGCGCGCGGTACTTATACAGCAGTATGTACACATCTTTATTCATTTGTCGGTAGACACATGTTTTCATGTTTCATTTATGGTGAGTAACACTGTGAACATGGGTCAACACATATCTCAGCCTCTGCTTTTGCTTCTTATTGGCATATGCACAGAAGTGTGATGTGATGGAACCCATGGAAATTCTCATTTTAATATTTTTAAGGAACTGATGTTGTTTCCATAGACTATACCACTATGCTAACAGGGTGTAAATGTGTCAAACTTCTCACATACTCCACAAAAGTTGTAATTTTCTTTTTGAAAATAGTAAGAATCTTCATGAGTGTGAAGTGGTACTTCATTGCACTTGTCTTGAAACTCACTAAAGATGAATGACGTGTATAGTCTCTTTCCATGTGTTTCATAGCCATTTGGATACTTTCTTAGAGCGATGGCTATTTGATTTCTCTGATGATTTTTAAACTCTGTTGGTTTTTGCAGCTGTCCTTGCAGCTAATTCAGACATCATCTTTCTCACCACTGATCCCTTCACAGATAGATGCTTTCTAAGCATTTCTCCAATTCTGCAGAATGGCATTTTATTCTGACAGTATCTTTTGATGAGCACTTTTAAAATGTTTTGTAAGGATCCTAATAATCTATTACTTTGAGACCTCTAACAGGTGTCATATATTTACAAATAAAACAATGAAGTTTCAATTAAATGAAGATTTTACTCTGTTTGCTTTTCAGGCCTTGAGTTTTAAGTCTTACATTTTGTCTATGAATCTCATTCTACTTAGTTTTTTAGCATGCTGTTAGGTAGGAATACAACATCATTCTTTTTCAAAGTTAATATCTGTTTTTGCCAGAACCATTTGAGGAATGATCCTTTTGAATGGACTTACTACCCATGTCAAGTTTTCAGACTTGTAAAAAATAAATATATGTTATAGAAGATAAATTCTGTAACTCACATTGGAAAATTATTAAAGTTAGTATATGTATTCTGTTTTTACTTACTACTCTAAATTAAACACCCTCAATATTCACATTAGAACAACTATAATTTATAATTGTAACCAGAAAGTTGGCTGCAGATAATAGTTTGGCCAATATCAAGGGATTACTTTTTAAGAATTGGCCATATGGAATTTTCAAAAAGATATATTGCATATTTTAGTATTATTTGTAAGCTGCATTCTTTATACCACTATATTTGTGTATGTGTTATAGTATGAATCTAGAATGTTCTCTACAGGCTCATTTGTTGAAGGCTTTGTTCCCAGGGCAACAGTGATCAGAGGTGACTAGAACATGAGGTCTCTAATGTCTACAATAAATTAATCCATTAAATGGTTCTAACTGAATAGATAGTTGAAAAGTGATAGAAACTGTAGTATCTTGGGACAAGGTGCAGGAAATAGGTCTACTGTGTCTGTGTCTCAGAGGCTAAGTCTTGTCCCTGATCCTGCCTCTGCTTCTCACTACTGAGTTAAGCAGCTTTGCTTCACCTTAAGCCCTCCATTGTCTTGCCTCAACCTGAGTCCACAGAAATGGGACTGTGAGTCTAAAGCTCTAAGACAGGGAACAAAACAAAGATTTCCTATTTAAGTTGTTTTTCTCCAGCATTTTGTCACAGTGATGGAAAGCTAACACATGTATACATACCTGTTTGACAGAAGGGCTGGGCAGTAAATCTTTGCCACAGTCTTGCTGCTCCAGCACCTAAAACCTGTAAATATCCCAGTAAATAGTACTGCACATATTGGAAATATAATCTCTGATGGGATGATGGATGGAAGTCAAAATATAAAAAAGAGAGTGAAGTAGCAAAAAATTTCACCACTTCCTAAGATTGGCCAGCACTGTTTGCCTCAAAGGCATTCTACCAGAATTAAGGTAAAAGTGGGGGGAAAAAAGCATTTTCAGAGAAGGTGGTATAAATAAACCTGCACAAGATCAATGCTTAAGCTTTAGAGCTGGGTTTGACTGCGTGTGTTCTATTTCTGTAGATGAATTCAAAACAGTTCCTATCCAATAGAAGTGACTTAAAGTTGCAAAGACCACTGGAGTCACATCTGGATTTCTGACATATTTTGTCTATCTCTTCACCTGTCTTCTTCCTGTCAGTCTGGTAAGCATGTGAAGATGAGTTCTTTTTTTCCCCCATTGGATATTGATTTATGTGTATATTTAGTCTAAACATCCTATCTATTTTTCTGTAAAATAAAAATCTAAATATACAAATATTAGAAAACTAAAGGAAGGAAACATAAGAGAAGGTTATCCCTGCATAGTAACTATGTGGTAGATTCATGCTACCATGAGAATTCAGGAAGTTAATGTTTGTCTCCATAGCTAGAAATAAATGACACACATAAAACAATTCTGAGTAATGCAACTGCTATTCACTTTCCACCAAAATCATTCTCGTACATAGGCAACATGACTAGTCCTTGTCATATTATGGCATAAAATATCTCATGGCAGAAAACGCTTTCATCTCAAATAATTGCATCCATGCATGCAGATACCTCCCCTGGCTGATATCAGTAGAGAGAGATGCATATTGAATTCCATCTAATGGAGATCACTGCATGGAAAATCAAGCCATCAGCAAAGAAGTGGTTATGGCATGATCATTTCTGTATTGTGTGACATGTTCCTGGAGTACTGTCAACAAACATAAACTTTAATCTTTGCAAAGAGAGTTTCTGTAAACTGTGTGTCACACTAATGCCTTTTATTTTGCGTGGTGCTTTTCCCCAGAGAAATTTCTTTTACCTTTATTTCTTGCCACAGTTGCAATTCATTTCTGACTGACATGCTGACAAATCTATTCAATTCCTTTATATTATTGTACAACCATTGATTATTTCAACATATTTCAGCTCTATCGTTTTCCTTTTTAGAATAAATACTGTTCCCATTGTCTGCACAGATGGCTTGAATATATATTCAGGTTCAAGGGGAAGTACATGTTCCATATATTAGGCTTGCCATGTCTAATTTAAATCTGGTAGCTTGACTTTGGACAGCTAACAGAAATTTTCCTTATCACCAAAAATGTCCTTTAAAATTTAAAATTTATCAGCACCAATATAGCATAGTTTTAAGACCAATATGGTCCATCTGTTTATGCATAACAAGTGAGCAAAATGCTGAGATACTGATGGAGTCTTAAATTAAATATTATGTCAGATTAAACCAATCCCCAGATGGGAAAGTGAGTCTAATATTTCCACTAGATGGCTAGATAGCACACCATCTACTCTAGTCTCTAGTCTCTCTCTCTCTCTCTCTCTCTCTCTCTCTCTCTCTCTCTCTCTCTCTCTCTCTCTCTCTCTCTCTAAGTCTTTTTTAAATTTTCATCCTAAAGTCATTCTACACCAAGTTGCTTACAGCTACATTATAGTTCTCTATTCACCTTGACTTCTGGTTAATTTATGAGCGCCTCTCTTTCTGCCACTTGACTCCCCACAGGCATTCATATTCTAACACATCAATGCTTAGCTTCCTTTCCTGCTTAAATGTGATCATAATGAGTGGGAGACAAGGATACATTTAGAGTTACATTCCATTTGGAACGATGACTATATTTCTTGTTTACATCTCTGAGAGCAAGGACCTTGCTCGCCTAAGACAGCACAGCTCCAGGTAAATAATATGTACCTGCTAACTGATAGAAGTTAATAACCTCTCATGAAGTTGTTGGCATATATACCTTTATTTAAGTTCTGGTGTAATAGTTCAAAGAATGTCCCTGAGTTTTACTTCCTAGGAATATTGTTTCATTTTCATGCGGTTGCATTTCTGAAAGTCAGTTATTTGTTGTTGTTTAGTTGATGTGCACTATGATTATTGGCTTCATGTTATTTCACACACAACGACTTATTTTTTCTTATTCTTACTACTATTATTTTTGCAATGCTGTGGATAGAACTCCGGATCTAATGAATTCTAGTCAAAGATTCTATCCCTGAGACAGACCCAAAATTTCTAATTATTCTTAAATGGAAAAAAAGAAAGAAAACTTTAACTCAGAACATCATTTTTACTAATACTTTAATATACATGCCAGTCTATTAGAGATGTGGAGGAAAATTACAGAAGAAAGAAGGAGGGGAATAAAATATATCAGTAAGCATATCTCAAAAGGTTATCAGGGATCACTCTTTAAGTCTCTACCTAAAATATACATAATACACACACATCTGTGTATACATGTACGTATGTAGTTTAAATGAATGGCTACCTAAACATGATCTGAGCAAGGAAAACACCAATACCAATGTGGAAGGGGAAGCTCATGATGTCTTGAATCTAGACAAAGACCTACAAGCAATTAAGGAATCTGAGGAAGGTAGAAATGGTCTTCTTTGGGGAAAAGCATATTTCTTTTTTGTTTTTGTTTTGTTTTGTTTTTAAATGGTTTTATTGGTTATTTAACACCAAATGGTCATCCCTGGAAAACATATATGTATATAAACATTATATGGACTGAGCAGGTTGCATTTATATATGTAGGAATGTAATAACAATTTTTTAAAAAGCCATAAATTTGAAAGAGAGCAAGGAATGGGGTACTTGAGAAGAATGGAGGAAAAGACAGAAGAGGTGTAATTGTATTGTAATCTCCAAATATTCTTTTTGAAAAATGTAAAAAGTACATCCTAGTGTAGGGCACTAAGGTGAAGTAGAAACAGGAAGATCTCAGCAGTTTGCTAGCCAAAATGGTGGAAGTTCCAGGTTCAGTGATGGACCCTGCCACAAACAATAAGGTGAATATTGGTAGACAAAGACTTTCATGGATCTCTAGCCTACACACACACACACACACACACACACACACACACACACACACACACACACACACACACAGAGAGAGAGAGAGAGAGAGAGAGAGAGAGAGAGAGAGAGAGAGAGAGAGAGAGAGAGAGAGCGCTTATCATACTTTGTTCTGAATTCAATGGTGCTGCTCTCTGATCCCAAGGATTCTGAGATGGATTTGCTGGTGAGGTCCTCACAGTCTCACAGAGTGCTGGGAGATAATCTGTTGCTCCACATTCAATTGAAATCTTAGTTCTATACTGTAAATATCACTGAAGAAAGCAGCAGGCTACAGCTGTGTTGATGGCTACTCTCACAAACATGTCAGATCTCTGAGTCTTAGTTATACTGAGGGTTGACATTATTTTCTGTGCTTCATTGTCCTTGTGTGTTTCTTTGCAACATGGGAGGACAAAAACAAAACCCACAAACACTATGGCTTTACTGATCAGTTTTCATTATTTTCCGCAGTTAATTAAACCTAGTCAAGATCATGTAAATTTACACTATAACATATCCCAATGACATCCTTGTTTCTGTAATATTTCTGGGTAGGTATTTATTTACTAATCTACTTTGAATTGTTCTTTTGAAACTGACAAACCCTAAACAACAAGGAACTCTTAGCTAAGATGAGAGGAATACCATCAAATGAGCACCTTGCCCCCATTTTGTTGTTAATTCAATGATATTGCACATTATTTACCCCAATCAGGCATTGGTATTCGTGTTGTTCAAGTGCCGGGTAGCATTATGTTTGCTGGTCTTTAATGCCCTGTAACTCTACCGTAACCGATGGAGATTCACTTCTCGGAAGTTGAGTGGGGAAAGCATTCCTGTAGAGTGTGCCATTTCCAGACAATGTTCTCTTAATTTTTTAATGCAGCTATTATTGTGATTTATAATTGCATTGAAGGTTCTCTGTAATCTTTTTCAGAGTATGTTCACTGTTATTAGTGAAATCCTTAACTCCTTGGAAGGAATGTTTCATGAACCTATTTAATAATAGAACTTTTGTTTTCTGAAAAAGAGTCCAACCATCCATTTTTCAATAGATCCTATTTATTCTTGAAAACTTTAAGTCATGTTCTATATCAAAATACCTAACTCAGAATGGTACTACGAAAGGCTTAGGAGTAATGACAAAATGCCTATTGCTTTACATCTGTTGCTATGAACTATATCCTATAGAAGAGAATAGACAGATATGTCTTCAGTGGAGATATTGTTAAACAGATGAGATTCTATAATTTGGATTAAGACTATCTGCTAATTAATAAGTCATAATTGGGTAGAGTGTATCAAAATATGCTTTATATAACAATGGCAATAGCTGAAGATAACAATGTCTAATAGCTTTCTTTTAAAAAATGCAGAAGTACCACATTAACAGGAAAAACATGTCCAGACTACACTGGACCTTGAACACTGCAAAATCATTTGAATAAAACAGTCAGCAGAATCAGAGTCTCTATGGAGTTACATCCATAGGGCCCACTCTCTAAGACCCTGGAAGGAGCTCACCATGAATATGCTTTGTTCTAGTGAGGAGAATCTTGAGCAGGGTGAATTATCAAGCTCCAGCATATGAATTATATATGCCTCTTGATAGTGAATTAGCACAATAATTGTAAGACAGAATTTCAATACCTTTCCCTAGTATTCCTCAAAAGTAACATAATATGTTTCCCTATGGTTTTTACTTTTGAGTTTCATTATAGTGAATCTACTTACATTATTTTTATGAAACCAAAATTAAAAAAATAATCTAGTACAAAGAAATGCATTTAGCAAAGTGAAACATTAATTTGAAATTAAATATTTAGTTCATTTTTTTAAAAAATCAGTACCAGATGTATAATTTGAAAAACAATTTTCCCATAAATTGGAAGTTTTTACTGTGACTAATAATTATTCAGTGCATACACAGTGGATTTAAGAACATGAAATTCAACTGTGGGGGGATTTTAATCAATTGCTTCTAGAATAGTGCTAATAAATATAGATGGATCAAACCATATAGAAGAATGGAGTTACTAGAATTTGAGGTCAATGTAAAGAATATTTTTTATCTTAAACTGTTGTTATAAGATATAAAAGGTAGGGAAATTAATTAATGAGTGAACTAGTTATGACACTGTACCAATTACTGGAAAACCTCTGACTCTAGATTTGCAAACATCATTGTTGAAGACAGCTTATACAGGGGAAACTGTTGTTGTAAGTGTATTATGGTAGAAACATTGCCCCAAATTATAATATTTAATACACCTTGCAATGTATTAAGAAGCCAGGAATACATTTATTCCAACTATATGCAAAACAATAGGATGCCACTTGTGTCTCCATTTCAATAAAAGCTACTTCGATCTAGTTAGATTAGCTGTGTTTGTTAGTTTCATTTGTCTTGAGTAGCATGAGCATGAATCATGGAATTTTGAAAAGACAGAAGAAGGGAATGTGAAAAAAAAAAAAAAACACAGTACACAATAAAGAAAAGAACCCGAGCTGTAGTGAACATTACCAGATCTGAAGGTCTGGCTATCAGTCATCAGTGTTCTGTCTTTACAGGATTAGAGGATAAATGTTCACTTGAGAATATGTGAGGGCACCTAAAATTCCATAATTCCGTAAACTTCTGATATTTCTTACTTTTGCATTTGAATAGGAAGTTCTGAAAATGGACATTCTAGCTAAACTCTGTCTAAATGTCTTTAAATAATAGAATTGTATTTTTAGTTTATCATATTGGTTTCAAACATAAAAATACTTGAAGAAATCGAGCTCTTCTCCTAGCCCCATCAGGTTTTTGAATTAAGACAGTAGGCACTCTCGGCATTTACTCCAGGTTAATTACTTGTGGTGGCCATGCTTCATTTTGGCAGTCCATGCTGCATAATTTATAATATACTACTTAATTTACAATCTGGCTAAATTGTTTTGTTGTGTTGGGAGACTCAGATGGAACATATTTCATTATCTCAGGTCCTAGAAGAACACTGTGGAGTTTGAAATGGGTTTAAACTGGCATGCCTCACATCAAGCTAGACTTCAAAAAGACAGGCTCCAGGTGCTTTCAGATAATTCAGACAAATGATCTTGCCAAAATTTGCAAATATAAAATTCCTTGGCTGCACATGGACTTTGTCATATACAGAGCCTGTGTCTGCCAATGACAAAACTGGACAGTTTTTAAAGATAAGAAGTTGAAAAAGTCAATCATCACTACAAAGACATATCATAAAATTTTCTTTAAAAAATATCCAGGCTGAAATACTTGGATCCAGAATTCTGTTCTGTAATTCCTAAGACTCCCATCTCTTGCATAACATTCTAGGAAGATGTTTATCACATGCTCTGGGATTTTCTATTTAACAAAAGTCACAGGCAGGAAAGAGTGACTAGTGGCTTCCTGAATGTGTTCATGGCCTTTCTGTGCTCTCTTAGAATGATTGTCTGAACTTAGAACCTCCCCCTGCTCTCCCTTTATGCATCATGTTATCAGAGATTGAAATCTCTCCTTAAATTTCAAAAGAACTAATAATGGCTCACTCTGTCTCTCTGTCTCTCTCTCTGTCTCTCTCTCTGTCTCTCTCTCTCTGTCTCTCTCTCTCTCTCTCTCTCTCTCTCTCTCTCTCTCTCTCTCTCTCTCTCTCTCTCTCTCTCTCCATAGCTGCAATACAACTAGCAGCTAGTTCAGAAAAGGCAGGTTCTGGGCATTTTGTTTTATAATATATGGAAAAAAGCAGATTTATATATAAACATATAAGGAGATATAGATGCACATATATTATTTTGAGGACTCTTTCCAATAGACACTTTTCTCTTAAATCTTGACAAAAGCAAATACACAAACCTCATACGAACACTACTTGGAGAGAGAGGCCTCTGAGATACCTAGAGCAAGGAGAGGAGGGGAGATCAACTCTATGTGGTCAAAGGACTTCAGAAGGAGAAATGTGTATCTGTGTATCTGAAGAGGAGGAAGGCAGACGAGAGCAAAAAGTCTGGGAAAAGCATTTCTATGGCAGAGGTACTTAGGAATATACTCATTATTACTGCAATAAAGTTTATAATAAACAAAAATAAAATAAAACTTTAGAAGAACCACCAGATATGCTGTTGCCTCAGTTATCACCAGCAGCATGGTGAGGATTGTGATAATTGTGTTGAATGTCTGTCTGCAGATGCTTTAAAGGAATGGGTTATATATCTTTGCTAACTTGACCAAAAAGAGACACTGAAAAAAATACCCCATGACACCTAGTTTCTCCTTATGGTACCGCAGAGTTGGATCACATGATTTTAATGTCTACTGGAAGGCACGGGGTAGCTTGCACCCGAAAGAGGTCCCACTGACAGTCCACACTGTGTGCACCATTTTACCCCAGTGGTTCCCTTAAGACAAGGAAGTGACAGAACACAAGCACGAGACCTAAAGGACATGGTGATGATGGGAACCTGAACGCATCTGCAATTTCCGTGAGGTCTAGTGTTCTTCAGGGTTGAGGTTCTTCACTGAAACATCGGAGAATGTGTGTTCAGGGTTGCAAAAACCACTAATCTCTTAAAGGAAACCTCAAACCCAAAATATTTACATGACAATTTTCCCATAAATATGTTTATGGGTCAAATTGATGAGGAGACTACCAGTTTGAGAAGTCGGTTACTTGTCTACTTGATAGAGTTTAGAATCTTGCCAGATGATCCTCTGGGTATGTTTGTTATGTTAATTGATATGGGAAGAGCTATCTTTTTCTATTAAGAAAATTGTTTATTCATTTTATATACCAATGACAGATCCTCCTCTCTTCCCTTCTCCTGCCCCCCCAGTCTCCCCTTCCCCCACAACCCATCATCCCTTCCCTCCTTCGAAAAGGTAAGGCCACCCACGGGGAGTCAGCACAGCCTGGTACATTCAGTTGAGGCAAGTCCAGGCCCCCTCCCCACTCACTACATCAAGGCCTATGCAAGGTATCCCATCATAGGTAATGGGCTCCAAAAAGCCAGCTCATACACCAGGGATATATCCTGATCCTACTGCCAGGGGGCCCCTTAAGCAGATCAAGCTACACAACTGTCTTACTTATGCAGAGGGCCTAATCCAGTCCCGTGCAGGCTCCACAGCTGTTGGTCTAAAGTTCATGAGTTGCCACTAGCTTGGTTTGGTTGTCTCTGTAGTTTTCCCATCATGATCATGATGCCCCTTGCTTATAGAATCCCTCCTCTCTCTTCACTGGACTCCTAGAGCTTGGCCTGGTGCTTGGCTGTGGATCTTGGCATCTGCTTTTATCACTTACTAGATTAAGCCTCTACAATGACAGTTAGGGTCTTGCCTTACCCCCAACCTCTAGGGGAAGATCCATCTTAACTGTGGACAGAATCATTATCTGGGCAGGAGATCCAAGACTGAATAAATGAATAACAGAACTGTTGAGTAGCATGAATTCATCCCAGTTTGATTTATTCTGGTTGGATGTTACCAGCTGCTTCAAGCATGTACTGCCTTGATTTCCCTGTCATGATGGATTGTACATCTGTAATGTAAGAGAAAAAATACTCTTTTATTTATAAATTGCTTTTGTCAGTTTTTTTTTATATAGCAATTGGAAAAGAAACAATACTCTGGCTCATAAATTAGTTGAACATTTACTCATTTTTTAAAGTTGGAGATTGAACTTTCTAGAAGAATAGAGACTAAACTGGAGGCGATGTAACACAAAGTAGGTTTCTCCATTTCATACCTTTTGAGCCCACTAAACCTCACTACAAAAAATCAAAAATCCAATAGACAAAGCACCATCAATTTAACTTATTCTCCGTTTATTGGGAACATGAAAGATCATTTAAGTTCAAACCCACTGTGGTAGTTTGACTGAAAATGGCCCCCAGATGTTCATAGAGAGTATCATTATTTGAAAAGATTAGGATATGTAGCCTTGTTGGAGTAGGTGTGCCATATTGGAGGGCGTATGTCACTGGGGTTGGACTTTGAGGTTTCAGAAGCTCAAAGTAGGCGCAGTGGCTCACTCTTTCTCCCTGCTGCCTGCTAATCCAAATGCAGAACTCTGGACTCCTTTTCAAGCACCATGTCTGCCTTGTGCCACCATGTTTCCCCCCATGACAATGAAGGGCTAAACCTCTGAAACTGTAAGCCAGCACCAATTAAATGTTTTCCTTTATAAGAATTGCCATGCAGGGTTTCTTTTCACAACAATAGAAACCCTAACTAAGACACCCATGTTATAAATACACAAAGATAGTCCAAGAAAGGGTTTGAAACAATTTTTTAATTTAGAAATATTTCAAGTTCAAGGAATGGCTCAGTGGAACAACTGTCAGCTGAACAAAAGTGAGGCCCTGAATATGGATCTCCAGAACCTGTGTCAAAAAGCTGAGCATGGTGATGGTCATTCACTTGCAACCCAGGGTCTGAGATTGGGGGCAGACACCAGTGGATGCCAGAGGCTTAGAGCCAATCTCCCAAAAGTGGTAAATTCAGATTAAGTGGGGATCTTATTTCAAAAAAATGTAGAGAAGAGAAGAGGAAGATATTTGAAGTTGACATCTGCCCCCCACACATGTGCAGTCAAGCATAACACACACACACACACACACACACACACACACACACACACACGCACGCACGCACGCACGCACCAAAGAAGAGAAAAGGGGGACATAAATAAATAAATAAATAAATAAATAAATAAATAAATAAATAAATAAATGGAGGGAGGGAGGGAGGAAAAAAGGAGGTAAGGAAGAAAGAAAGAAGGAAGGAAATAAAGAAAGCAACAAAGAAAAAGGAAGGAAGAAAGAAAGGACAGAAGAAAAGGGAGAAAAAAGGAAGGAGGGAGGGAAGAAGGAAAGAAGATTTCAAAAGCACAGAAAGCAGAATTACTAGGATTACAGATAGCTAAATACATGCCAGTACATTTAAGTAATATTAACAGATTGCCATACTGGTTCTATCTTGTTTAAGATTTCAGGTAAAGGTCAAAATATCGAAGTCAATATAGAACTAAATAAGGTTAAGATGAAGGCTCGGTATCAGGAATTGCACAAACACAATCCTCTGGGTGTCTTAACCCTATCCTCTAGTTTACCATTGCTTCCAATGTAGCAAATGTTTTGTCCTTTCTAAAACCTAACACATCTTAATTTTAGAAAGGTTTTCAAGTAAACATTGTTAAAATCTCATACTACTATTAAATTATCACCAACTCCAGTCTGTCATTGTTGGCACCCCAACTTAAATATGGGTCACATTCAGACGCATAGTATGCAACTGCCCTGTAATTATAAGCAATATCTTTTCTCCATTAGATTTAAAACATAACAGTAGAGAGAAACTCTCAATTATCAAATGGGAATTCACCCAGAGAACGTCCTGTCACTTCAGCCCTGATCTACTTAAACAATATCGAAGTGTACAGTGGTTGGCACACAGAAAACAAGGGTCTCAAAAAGTCAGGGATAAGTGATATATTCCTGTGCAGTGCAGCTAAAGCAAGCATTTCGTTTCCTCCTGAAGGCTCGATCTGTCTAATTTATTGGAGACAAAGGCCCCTGAGAGTTCCTGAAAACAAGATTCACACAATGTATTCCACACACTTCAAACGTAAGAAATTAATATGATATGACTCACTCTGACCTCCGTCTCAGCAGCTCTGTCTTCATTCACTCATTTCTAAAGAAAGAAAAAGCAGTAGTACTTACTGTTAGTGTACCTATGAGTTATATAGCTTAGTCCAGAATGTGACGCAAATTAACTACTGAGTGGCAGCTATGCTTTTTTTTTTTTTTTAAATCTTGACAAGTTGTTCAAATTGTTGTACTGTTTGCTATCATTAACCACCTACTTTACCAGTTGTCAACCAAAGGAGATTGAGACACATCTGTTCAGGAAACCTAGATTGCTCTCTTTTTCTTCAGAATCCATCTGTCTTCAGATTTTGAGTTAAATGCAGTATTTGAATCTATATTTTATTTTGGAATTTTAAATTTTTCTTTAAATACACTGCAAAAGAGAATGCATGAACCAGTTTTGACTGTTTCTGTTATTCATTCTGTTCTAGTCTCTCATATATTCTTTTCTCAGGTCTTTCATTCTCTCACCTCTAAATTTGTGTACCTGCATTTCAGAGAATGGATCAAACAGCCAGACTCTGGGTATAACTGAGTAGATGTCACGATTTACCCTTGAATATTTATTTTCATGGTGTGCTAAATGATGGAAGGGAAGGATGGGTATAAAGGAAAAACAACTGAGATAATTCTCAAATCACCGAGTTAGTTTTAAGAGGCTTAGCATGTTGGCTGTAGAGATGGCTCAGCAATTAAGAGAAGAGCACTGACTATACTTGAGAGGACCCAGGTTCGATTCTCATCACCCACATGATGGCCCGCAACTGTTTCTAACTCTGGTTTCTGGGGGAGTCTGAGTCCCTCTTCTGGCCTCTGCAAGCATCATACCCACACACAGTACACAGACATACTTTTGGGTAAAAACAATGCACGTAAAATTAAATTTAAATTAAGAAAAAAATTCAGTGTATGTTTTATGAGAAATGAATTCTCTACGTTATACCTTTAAACAGCTATAAATCAGAGAAAATTGTTGACTAGTACAAGTTCATAGAAATTTGGGAAAGCAGTTATTTTGTGAACCAGTAGAGAGCCTTGACTTTTCTCACTGGATTTTAAGTCTAAGTTGAGCACGTTCCTGGAGAACCTCTACCATTACAATAGTAGGCTAATGCTGGTAAAGATACATCACTCTTCAACCATTGGGTAAAAATAAGCCCAACATAGGAGTTAAACAAGAATCTAACACAGCCACTTTCTTCCCTCATATAATGCCAAGGAAAACCAACAAAAGATACAACTGGGTTAAGGATGAATATGCATTTCTATGAACTATTTGATTCTGAGGCAATTAGGGTTTTCATTTATAACAACATGTTAATACAGTGGTACCAACAATTCTTTGTAATTAAAGGTGTCATTTTCTTCCCAGATAGTTAGTAAGGAAAGTGAGAATTCACCTCCCATTTCTTGGGAAATTCAGTTTTCTGGTTATTTTGAAAAAGGCAATGAGTAGCTTAGTCCCCTCCCTACCCTGTATGACATGAGTAGCCAGTATGGAAAAAAGTTCCTTCAGAATGAGCACTCCCTGCCCTTTGGTGATGTGCTATGTTCAGTCTACCCTTACAATCTTCTTAGTGTGACTTACAGGTGGCCTGTCTCTGAGCTTTACAAAGGATATGACTTTTATTTTGTTGTTATTGTTGTTTTGTTTTGTTTCAATGCAATCTCTATACATCAAGGACAGACACATCACGTGCTAAGCTTAGATGAATTCTTTTCATTCTTTGCCATTCTTCAATAAGCGTGTTTTAAAAACACAGACCTAATTTATTTCAAAAGAAACAACTGTTCAGCTTTCTGCTAATAGGATGCTAAGGGCAAAATGGGTAGGCCAGAATCATCATGAAGAACAAAAACAAAACAAACAAAAGAAAAAATAGAAAGCATTACAAGTTTTTAAAATTTAAAGCAAAACCAATAAGTAGCCCATTTATGATAAATTGTTCACATTTAGTAAATGAGACAATACATTTGAAAGCCCCTGAGGTTAATGAAAGACAAATAATAGTGCTCTGAGTATCTCTGGCAGTCATTCTGATTTCTGCCTAGGAAGCCAGGTGCAATGGTAGAGTACAATTATTTGAGCAGTTCTTACATCCCACCCTCCTAAGCCTTCCCTCTAGTTGTTTTCCAGCTGAGAGCTGAGCAATAGGAAGACCACCCTTCTGTTGCAGAACTGCAGGCAGCATTCCCATCAGATGCAAACACTTTCTTGGAGCCCCCTCATGACAATTTTTATTTTTTCATCAGCCACTTAATAGAAAGAATGCTCAATATCTTAAGCTGTCATTGTGGAGTAATGGAGCTGCATTCTACAAAAAAACCCTCAACAAAGGCTGCAAAGCTCCACCTGCCTAATTACAGAGCCATGAGAACCACCTTGAGTAAACACAACTCTCAATCCATTTAGAGTTCTTCAAACTTAGTATCATCAAATCATGTTCCCTTTGAAATAATGAAAGGAAGGATACAAAAAAATCACAGAGCATCAGAGTGCATGTGGTAGAGCAAGGGCTCCAGGCAGGCTTTGTGTTTCCTCCTGTGAAATGTATCACCATTTATTATCACTCATTAAATTTTAATTTTATAAGGCATCTTTAAAAGGTCATTTTTTAAATTGGAATTTTGTAGGCAACATTACTGACTGGTTAACTCCTGGGGAAAAAAAACAAATCTTCATAGATGTATTGTTTTAAGCTATTATTAAGGAGGCACCTTAAAACACACACACACAGAGAACAAATTATTTTCGTCATAGAGCAAGATTGCTCTCCTTTTTGTGTAATTTAATTTGCACAATATTTTCAGTTGATTTTTGCATGAGAAGCACCTTGGAAACCTAATTAGACATGGAAAATCATTAGCATACAAAAGGTTTAAACCTATAGCTGAGCTATGACAAGTTTAAAACAAGACAAAGGCTGTAAAATATAAACAGCGGAACTGTGAGTGGGGAAATTTAACAGACATCTTTTCTTTGTGTTCCTCTCAACCACCATCAGATTTTCTTCTAGAGAATCATGTGTTATTACAGACTACAATTACCCTGACTTCTGATCCAAAGTGGCTTTGTGCAGCTGTATAGTTATAATAGATATTTATACTCACAAAATCTATATAAATTACATCTTTTATTCACAAAAATCAATGAGGGGGAAAGGGGGAAAAAATCACATCAAGATTTCCAGATGTTTTGTGTGTGCTGTATTATGTAACCCTATAACAACATTTTGGGAGAGATGTTGAGTTGGTTATACATGAAGGGAAGCTGTTTAGGGAAGGTAAGTTGAATGAGAAAATCCATATAAGGATGGTAGTCTGACAGAAAAGTTATCATATTAACCCAGATTGCCTCTACTTCAAAAAGTTTTCACTTTTCTCCGAAACAAGGTGAGTCTAGCTGCCCTCGAACAGAGGTCAACAAATATTTATATAAGGGAAAGGGGATGAACATTTAGTGTTTTTTTCAGAGCATACAACTTCTGTAGCAGCTACTCAATTTTACTTCTGCATTACCAAACAGGTGGGGATGAAATGTAAAGCAACAGGCTAATGGTTTGGAAACTTTATTTAGAAATTTAAAACTTTATTTAGAATCCTGGGCATAAGGCCAGACTTGGTCAAAGAGCCAGAGTTTGATTTCCAGTGCTGAATATAAGCTAGGTAAGGCATAAACTTTACTTGCACAACATTCTATGACCCAATGCTTGAAAAAGTAATTCATAATTAATGGTGATGTTATAAATAATACTAGCTCCTACTTATGTGGACCTTATTATATATTGTATGGAATAACTCATGTAATTTCAATAATGTCTTTGTAAGCTAGCTACTATTTTGTTCATTTTAGGATTTAAAGGAATTGAGGAATTATTAATTTGTCAAGATAGCCATCAATTGTGGGTTTAAGTTACCTAAGTGTGTAATGTAGACTGAGATTTTCAGATCACTGGATAATTATATAAATGAATAAGTTAAAAAATTAAATGGTTAAATCAAAAGTCGGTCCTGAGCATTTGTTCAAAGAGTTTATATAGCTTGAGGTAATTTTTTTGAAGATAAATAAATGAAAATATGAATCCGTCACTGAGCACATATTTATGATATTAGGCATTCAATAAGCTAGTTGTTATAGTTTAACAGGATCATGTGTTAGATGCATGGGTGAGAACTTTTTCCTAAAGAAAGACGGAAAGATGAAGGGGACAAAAGGAAGGAAAGAATATAGGAAGAGTAGATGGAGCTGGGGGAAGGGAGAATCTGATGAAATGAGAAATATAAGAGAGATCTTTTATTCAATGGGTATTTACCAAGGGCTTAACAACTTGGAGGCATTTAGCTCTACCTTAGAGATACATTGATTAGAAAAAGAAACAATAATCAGAGCTGCGTCAATCATAAGGCTTATAGTATATTAAAGAGACAACATAAAATAAACATCATGTAAATGTAGGATTACCAATCATGGCAGGTGCCACCAGGAAATAAATAGATGCTCTGAGAGTATACCAGCAGAATTTAATTTAAATCAGGATGTTGGAAAGGTCTCCTTAAGGAAAGGATATTCAAAATGAGGGCTGCAGGGGAGTAGGCTTTCTCTGGAGGAAGAGGAAGGGGACACCAAGATATAAATAACTGCAGGAGTGAGAAAGAACAGGGATGGGAAAGAATTGAAGCAGATAAAAACAGTCCTAACTAAAGAATAATACAGATGCATAATGGTTATGTAGGACAGGCCAAAAAGGTTTGTTAATCATACTACAGATGTTAGAGGGCTTTTATTTTTCAGATTTTCTTGCAAGTTTAATGGAAAGCTATTGAAAGTGATGGAAAGAAATATATTGATTACATTATAAACATAATAGAATGCTGGGCGTGTTTGAGGCAGAAGTTGATAAGTGTCTAAGAGGGAGGGAGTGGGAGATCAGTTAAAATGATTTTAAAATAGTACACAAGAGTTGGTTGTGGGTGTGAGTAAGGAATGAATAGTGAGGCTGCAGATTAAAGGCTGATTTGGAAATAGGTGTTGACATAGACTTGGGAGTTCGAGATAGCAAATAAAAGAGAGAGAATGGTAAGTAGTAGAGTGGGAAGGTAAGAATTCAAATCCAAGTTTGGATTGTTAAAATTCCAGGCAATTGAAAGATTGTCAAATCAAGGATCTAGTAAACCCATCTCTGTAAACAGGGGATCAGAGACAGGGACAAGAGATCAGAGATGATAAACATCGGGTTTGGGTGTCAGTAAGTCATGGTTGTGGAAGAGCACTCAGGAAAAGACAGTAGAGCCAGAGAGAATGTTATTATTGAGATGTGTCAGAGGCAGCATCTTCTGAAGCAATAGTTAAAGAGGGATGAAGAGAAATGGCACTGTAATCAGAGCCAAGAGAGAAATATCTTCAAGGAAGTATGACACCTGTGCAGAACCAAGTGAGAATTCAGACAATGTGAAGAAGCAGCCAGAATCTGTGGATTTCAATCATATGAACTACTAATGTTCTTAACAAAAGCTGCTTGGGAGTTAAGAGTGTGACTATAAGACCTGAGTGTAAGATAACAGGTTAGTAATGGAAACATATTGTGCATGCCATATGCTTCTGAAAGCTTAAGGGTGAATTAGAGGATATAATTGAGCAAATAAAAGGAAGACAAAGCAGGTGGAATGGCTGTTAATATCTGAGTGCTGATCCAAGAATACAGTAAGAAGTGTGGGGAACAGAGGCTCAGGCCTGACCTAGCCCACACAGCCAAGGACCTCTGGGTCCTACCAAAGGACAAAGGGAATAACTTCTAATGTTCTTTTTTTAAAAAAAGATTTATCTTTAATTTTTGTGACTGAATGTTTGCCAGTATGAATGTTTGTGAACCATGTAGGTGTGGTACCTGCAGAGGCCAGAAGAAGGAATATAGGATCCCCTTGATCTGGAGTTAACACATAGTTGTTAGCAGCCAGGTTGGTGCTGCGAACCAAATCTGGGTCCTCTGGAAAAGCAACCAGCACTTTTAACTACTGAACCATGCCTCCAGCCCCAAATAGATATAGATATTTCATTGACCCTGTTACATTGTATGATGTGTCAATAAACAATAAAATATATGTTAAAATACAAGAAACAAATGAGCAAAAACGCCATGTAAAGCTGTGAAGGAAATTAAAGTGTAAATAAAGTGTGTGTGACAGCAACAACATAGTAGTGAAGAAAACAGGAAAAAAAAAGACAGTGACGTTCAGTTAAATTTTTGTTAAAGGTGAGAAAATTAAAAGTCCTGAGAACCAACGGCTTCTATTACAGAGGTTTTTCGGGAGGCTTGAAGTTGACCTCACAGAAAAATATAAGAATACTATGGACTACACGCTTTCACTTTCTTCCTGTACTTATGGGTGAAGTCAATTAAGTTTAGCAACATGATCCGGAAGCCGAGGAGCTACTGAAATTCTTATTCTATGGCTCAGTCAACACAGTCATTTTCCAACCATCAGGACAGGCAATTTGCTCTCTCAATAGTGAGTATTCTCTTTTGACTGTTTATAAGGAAATTCTTCCTATCCAGAGAAGAAACTGTGACTATGAAGATGCTCAGTGACTCACACACTGTCACATCTTGCATTGTTCTTCAATTTCATTTTAACTGGAACAAAACAAAAATAACAAGAGTTGCATATATTAACGGAGCAACATTTGATGTATGTGCATAGTGCTGAATATTTAAACAAATCACACCTGTTTATCTCCTTAATTACCTGTTAGTTCTTTGTGGATTAGTTTCTGAAAATTTTTTTAAGCTTTTTTGGACTAGAGAGTATATATCAACATCTGTGGTCAAAATAGTATGTACTAGTATGGTAGAAGTTATTGATCCTATCTGTAACTCAATTACACTGATCAAACTTTTTCCATTCCACTTCCCATACTCCACTGCCTCTCACAATCACTCCTCTACTCTCAGCTTCTATGAGATATTTTTTAGATTCTGCATATTAGTGAGAACATATAATGCATGTGTTTAAGTGCCTGGAACATTTCATTCAACAAGATGATCTACACTTCCACACATAGTGTTGCAAATAGCAAGGTTTTATTCTGGTTTATGGCTGCATAGTATTCGACTGTATTTGTGTACCATATTTTCTTTATCTCTTCATATACTGATAGATACTTGGATGTTTCAATTTCTTGGAAATTGGATATAATGCTGCAGTGAACATGGAAGTGCATCTAATTGTGCTAACTGGGGATTCTGTTGTAAGTCATGCTTTAAATTATGTGAAAAACTTCCATATTGTTTTCTGTGATGCCTTTGTAAATTTTACACTTCCACCAACATTGTTCAAATGCTTCATTCACTCCATACTGTTGATAACCCTTGTTATATTTGGTCTTTTTTTAAAAACCTCATTATTGCTCAGTACTTGGTGACATGTTTTTTTCTGGTATAAATTGTTATTTCTCCATTGATTAGTGCTGCTGAGAATATTTTATTCACCTGTTGGTTCTTGGTTACTTCTATTGTTTATTTCAGAAATGTCTGTTTACATCTTTTGTTCACTTTTAATATATTTTTTCTATTGAGATTTTGTAGGGTCTCATGTATTTTGGAGATTAGCATAATGTCAGATATATACATTGTATCTCATTCTATAGATTGTTGCTGCACTCTTTCCTTTAAAATGCAAACATTTTTTAGGTTTATATATTTTCCTATTGTTTCTTGTGCTTCTGATAGCTTGAAAAACACATTGCCCATTCCAGTGTCCTGAAGCATTTTCCACATTTGTTTTTATAGTTTCATAATTTCAGAAAGCAAATTTAAGCCTTCAAAGAATTTTGAGTTAATATTGTGGTTGGTGAGAAGCAAGCATCTACATTTATTACTCTGTATGCAGATATTCAATTTCCAAACCCCATTTATGGAAAAGGCTATCCTCTATATAATGTAATCTTAGTACTCTTCTTACTAACACAGATGGCTGTAGATATGCACATTTACTTGTAGGCACTCCATTCACCACATGCACACTGACTTCTAGGCTCTACACTCTCCTTTTTTTCCTATGTGTGGTTTAATGTCAGTACCTTGTTAGTGTATTAAGTACACCTTGATAGTAGTCTTTGAAGACTGTGTGTGTGTATGTGTGTGTGTGTGTGTGTGTGTGTGTGTGTGTGTGTGTGTGCATGCATGAGTGAGTGTGTGTGGTGTGTGTGTGTGTGTGTGTGTGTGTGTGTGTGTGTGTGTGGAGGTGTTTCCCCTGGGTCATTGCAGGAAGGCCTAAATAACTGTGGTTGAAGAAGTTCAGGATACAACTCAAACTAGTAGCCAAACTTGCCAGTGTCATCTATGTTGTATTGGTTTTGCAGGTATGAAAGGTACAAGATTTAGGGAGCTGTGAGGTCTTGAAACGCAGGCTAGATAAATGTGTGGAAGGGGTGGAGTCCCTGCATGGAAAGCCTGAGATGTCACATCATTAATCTGTGACAGTGAAACCTTATTTTCAAAGGAGACTCCAGGATATTAGAGACACTAGGACCTTGAGGCAGCTGCTGAGGAAAGCTTCAGGTATAACATGGTGGAGATGGTCCAACAGAGCTTGTAGACCACTAGGCTGGTAGGCATGGCTAGCAAACCTTTGGAAGCCAAATGATTCCATCATGAGTCTCATATGCTAGACATGGAGCTGGAGGATTTGGTTTTGGCCAAATGTGTTTCAATATTGCTTGGTATAATTTCTTGTTATGTCTCACTTGACCCTTTTCTATACTGGAAGTATTTGCCATTATATATTGGAAGTAGGTAAGTGGGTTCTGACTTTTATAGGCAGTCACAGTGTTGTGGAATAATCCCTTTGTACACTGTATAAATATAAGTCACAGTAATTGGTTTAATATAGAAGCTGGCTTGGCAAGAGCTGGACAAGATAAGGTTACATGGAAGATCTAAACTGAGAATGCTGGGAAGAAGGGTAGAGTCAGGAGACTCAAGCAGATGCAGAGAGAAGCAAGATGGGCATGCCTCAGTAAGAAAAGCTATAAAGCCATATGACAAAGCATAGATACGAAATATGGGTTAATTTAGATGTAAGAGTTAGCTAGTAACAGGCCTGAGCTATTGGTTGAAATTTTTATAATTAATATTAAGCCTCTATGTGGTTACTTGGGAGCAATTCATAGGACAATACTTCTGCCTACAAATGGTGCCCAAACATTCAGCACCTACATCCACATAAGATCTGAGAGAGCTTGGGAAAAGATTCTAAACACACAGAAACAGAGCCAAATGTGGCTTCCTAGTCCTAGGTCTCTCATGCTGCCTTCAGTACAGAAACATTACTCACAGCCACTGCCTGTGGGCTTGAGCTGCCAGCATAGTATGGCCAGAGGTAGCCCTGGAAGCACACCATTATCTAAGCCACATGGCATGTTTAAGTTTTGCTCATTCAGACTAAAAAGATTGCAGATACACAGTAAAGACAGATTCAGATGGAAATAAAAATCTCTAAATGGGTTTCAATGTGTTTTAAAATATCCATTGGCTTGGGAGAGAAAAGAGAAGATATAGACAGTTATAAAAATAAGTATATAGTTTTAAAATAATAAAATACTTAAAAAGAGAGTAAAGTAATATAGAAGAAATAAGCGATGTAAATATGGAAAACACAGAGTCTGGATCCTATATGTTATTGTGTTGTCTTTAAAATTTTTGGTTGCTAAGAGGCACTGGATTATGAAAGCTGGTAGATTAAACTACCCTATATATTTTTAAAAATCTTGACTTAAAAGTGTAAGAGGTTATGCTTTTATTTCCATGGGAAATGAGAAGCTGTGGATTCATTCTGCATTAAAGAAAATCAGGTTTGATTAGGGAAGATCCCCTGAAATCCTCGATTCAAACATTAAAAAAGTAAACCCAGAAGAACTACAAGGCTATTTTACTGCCCAAACATAAAACAAACAAACGAACAAAACATCTTTAACTGACTTATGTACACCACATATTCCTTACTTGTAATGTATGTTACCTTTAAAAGTTCATGTACTTTTAGAACAAGGGGACCAAATACCAATGAAAATGGATGGCCCAAATGATCTAGTATTTCAAAATGCCTTCTGTTGCAGTCTCCTCTATATCCAAAACATCTTCAAGGCTTCAGGCTGAGATGGTCCAGCCTCATAGACTACTCCAGCCATACTACATAGATTCATTATTATCTCAATTTTCTCAAGGTTTCCCCAAAGATACCAGTACCCTCAGACAGTAGGAAGTAGTCTAAAGAATGACAACTACTTTCCCCAAATGTAAGTTATGGATGTTTGTTGTAATTTAAGGGGGTTGGCTATAAGTTGTTACTGGTAATGGTTAGAAAAAAAGCTAACAAAGGAGATTAGATTCAGAGACCTTGCTCTGAAAAGAAAAAGAGGGAAAAATATAAATTTGATGAGATAAAAGGGTAATTATGGAATCTACTTTAATCCCCCCCAAAAAACCTATTGATTTCAAAATATTTTACACTGGTATGGGTTTTAGTTTGTTGATACAAATTTTAAGTTAATTTTGTTACATTGTATGTAAGTTTCTACTCTTATTTAGAGTATTGTATTTATACAGCTCATTTAAAATAGTAATGTATAATTAAGAAATACAGATTGTTTATCATCTATAGTGGTCAAACTTATAATCATGTTAGATATGTTTTCAAGGTTAAACAGATACATTCAGATAGATAAATGGTCTTCAAACACTTCAAAGACCTACAAAATACGGCATTTTAAAATGTTTCAGTAACATAAGGCTTTTCTTGACAGTGAGACACATCTGCTTCTGGCAGCATCAATTTACTTCAGAAAAGATAATGGGCATGAATGAAACTCTGTATGAAGTTTGCTTTCTTTATGGCAAAAACTATCCATTTAGACAAAGTAACTTTTGCCTTGTCTCAGTTGCTGACAGTGTACTGTCCAAAGTGGACCAGCAGGACACAAAAGAAAGAGACTGCCAAACTTTGCCAAGACAAGGTAGGACAGTCCTTCAAAATTCCCTGCTTTTTAGAAAAATCTGTCAGATCTACTAGGCCTGTAGGCCACAGAGAGATGCCACAACTTTACAGAAGAACTTTGGTAACTGTCCAGGCAGCCAGATGTCCCTATCATTAGATAACATTTCACCCTTCTGGGTTCTTTGATGGAGTTAAAGATTAGATAGTCATAGTTGAAAATTTCCTTAGTTAAATTAAAAAATAAATTAAGTGTAAAACTTTAGACTCACAAGAAAAAGATAAATAATAGAGTGTTTTCTCTAATTTTGTCAAAAACAAATGGACTGGTTTTTGTAAGTGTAATTCTTACTTGATAACTGTTTTTGTTAAATATAGCTTCACTATGTTAAAGTTAAAACCTTCCTTTTTAAATAGACAAAAAGGAGGAAATGCTGTGGAATAATTCCTTTGTATACTGTGTGAATATATGTCACTGTGATTTGGTTTAATAAAGAAGCTGAATGGCCAATAGCTGAACAGGATAAGTTTGGGCAGAAGAGCCAAACTGAGAATACTGGGAAGAAGAAGGATGGAGTCCTCAGTTGCAAGCAGATGCAGAGAGAAGGAAAATGAGCATGCCATACTAAGAGAAGGTACCAAGCCATGTGGCAAAGCATAGATAATAAATATGGCTTAATTTAAATGTAAGAGTTAGCTAGTAACAAGCCTGAGCTATTGGTTGAACATTTATAATTAATATTAAGACTCTGTGTAGTTACTTGGGAGTGGTTTTCAGGACAAAACCTTCTGCCTATATTACAGTTACCAAATAGCTTTGAGTTCAGAAGAGACTTTGAACTGTGGAAGAGTATTGGGAATGTTAAAGAGAATGGAGACTTTTAAAGATGAACTGAATACATTTTTTTTTTTATTTTGAGGCAACCATGAGCTCTGAGGACAAGTGACATAAGATTGTAATTTGAAAACAGAATGTTTGTGTGTCAGCTCAACAAGAGATGGAACTGTGATGATTAATCTTGTCAGTTTGATGGGGATTAGAATCACCTAGTAAAAAACAATTGTATGTATGTTTATAAGTGAATTTGTTGAAGTTGGATGACCCATCCTAAATGTGTGCAGTTATACTATGAGCTGGGATCCTGGACTGAATAAAAGGAAAAAGTAGGTCCAGCCTTGTCACTCATCTGCCTCTGTTTCCTGACAGCAGATACAATGTAACAAGCTGCTGCAAGAACCTGTTGGCATAACTTCTCCACCAGGATGGATAGTACCCTCAAACAGTGAGGCGAAATAAGTCCCTTAGTCTTTCGGTTATTTGGTCAGGTATTTTATTACAGCAACAACTATTATAGTTTAATGGCTAAACATGAACTAACATTGCTGTTTATGAAAAGTGTGGGTTTGAAAAAATTAGAAAGACTTATAAAGAGTGGCAGGCTGATGGGCTATTTCGGGTGGGAAAACTGTCAGAGTATAACCATTTGCTATGGTTTTGAGACATGCATAAGGGGAAGAATATAGTCTAGGTAAACCTAACTGCTGTGATAGGTTGTGGTCAAAAGGGCTTGATTAGGTGGCAGTGGGGGAGGTGGAAGAATTCTGATTGACTCCTGCCATGATGACCTTGGTGAAGGTCATACAGGTGGTATTTAGTGGAATAGCACAAACTGCTGCCAATTAAGAAATCCAATTAAGTTTCCTGAAAATGGAATAAATTTTAATTTGCAGAGCTATTCTATATTCCTGCTGGGCCCTAAGGGTCAAAGAAACACAGCTGACCACATAAGGCCAGCAATGAGTGTCTGGTTAAAAAGAAATCTCTCAAGGTCTGGACTGGCTAAAGCTTTCGTATCAGATTCACAGAAAAGGCCCAGTGAATTGGACAAATAGGAACTATGAAGTATAGGAATGTATAATTAAAAGAGGAAGGGGTACCTATTCCAACCATAGGTAAAGAGATAGCATTTGTCTCATCTGGAAGACAATGGTAACTGATAAAAACAGCCTAAAAGTAATCTACAGTGACTCCTTTCTTGCCTTTGTAAAATAAACTTCATTATAATCTCTCCATGGTCTGGAGAAGGCGATGATGAATGATAGAAAGTCAGATGACTGTGATTTTTCATTGGGCATCAATCAAGATGACATACATGTACGGTGTGCATGAACATGTGTGTGAATGTGTGTGTGTGTGTGTGTGTGTGTGTGTGTGTGTGTGTGTGTGTAGTTTTAATGGAAATGTACACCAACTTTGGGGAAAAAAAGTGTTTACAGAGAATTCCTCATAGTAACAAAGAAGTCTTGCTGCCCTGGAGGATTTCTTAGGAATCACTTTGACACATATCCTCAAAAAGTACAAGTATCTAAGAAAGGCATCTGAGCACCAAATGTTAAGCAACTATGTGGAAACAGAAATATTGACTGGCCTGATTTGATCAATACTCTCTGGATTCATATATTGAAATAACAAACTGTATCATATTTATGCAATACAAAATCAGTGTGAAAGTTCTACTTAATAGCAAAAAGGAAGTGAGTCTTTCCCACCTTCTCCTGAAATTACTCAACAAGAGATCCAGCCCGAAGCAAAATTGTCCAATTTAAATTGTCAAATTCTTCAGACTGTCACTCTCATGTTAAATTATAAGAATTTTCCATTTTTACAAACAAATGTGAAGCAAAACAAACATGACTGTATTAAAAATATTCCTCTTTATCAACGTGAGAAACAATTAAAAGGTAACTCTAGTTTAGCTTCTGTTCTACATTATGCTATTTATTTTTTAGGTAACGTGACTTAGGGCAAAGGGGAGACCATTTTCAATAACTCCCTGGAGCTGTGTTTTACGTGGAGTCAGGGCTTCAGGTCATCCATTAATTGGCAAGAGGCTGGAGGCTCCTGGTTCATTTATAAGGCTGTTTAGTCCTCGAACACCTTCCTGTTTATCTGTACAAACCATGCTAGGCTTACATTAGCTTGGCTTGCAAACTTTTGGGTTTTGGGTGATTTGAAGGGGATATAGATTCGGTAGAAACTGTACTTCATATTTTAAATTTGTAGTTATCTTCCAGACTGTAGATATAACAGAATATGTAACATTCACATAACACTGGGCTGTAGCAATGAACCCAGGCATGTAAAGACCACAGTAAACAACACATATTCTACAAGACACGTGCTTTTGAGCTATTACAATCAGTAGTGTGACAAACTCTGTGCATTACCAACATATATTTTTCAATTAATAATGATCTTATTGCGTCGTCATCACATTATAACTCAAAGACTGTATGCATTCTGCAGAAATCTGTCAACCTATCAAAGTGAAACCTGCTACAAAGAACCTTTCAGTTTCAGTTATCTTCTATATTGTAGGGCAAACTATCTATTCTCTGTTTCCACAGAAGTTGGTCCCCTCTTTTCTTTAATATTCTGCTTATCATTTTATAGTTTTTCTCAGGATTATCTTCTACTATCTGAGTTTATCTCTCTCCCCTTCTCTTCTCCAGCATTCATCAGAGTTCCTGGGCAGCAAAAATGTTCCCTAAGTAAGAACAGATTTGCATGAACAATAAATATAAATGATGGCTAAAGTACAAGGGGGAGAGGAATAGTTACACATCATTGCTCCATGCCCAAACTGTTTGCCTTATTAGTATGTGAACAACTTAGTCAGGGTTTAGTAATCTGTAACTGAGTTTAGTAATTCATTGGTCAGCCTGTAAGATCTAGTTAACAAACCCACAGATTGAAAGTTCCATGCATTGTGCATGCAAAGAGAAACTAAGAACGGAAATGTGTAAATTATGACTACATGAGGATTTTTTGAAAAGTCAACTCAGAGAATGTGTGTAACCTTCCCAAATTATACCTCCACGGCTTTGTATAATCACAAGATTTTTTTTTCCAGAAAAACTTCATAGTTTATTTTTTCTCTAGGATTCTCTGCCTCATAGCAGCGACATATGCATCTGGCCTTTCACTATAGAATCAATAGTGTAAACTACATACCCTTGGTCTAGAAAATAAGAAGATTTCCAATTGTGATTCTAGACATATTAATTGCTTTTTGAAACTTTGCCTGTGGATGATTATTATCTAAGTAATGTATTCTCTAGTTTGCCTAGAGAAGTAGTGTCCCTTTTTAAACATTTTTTTAAAAATCATATGTATGATTTTTTAAATGAACCTTTAATGGTTCTTCCATTAAAGTTAGTATAAAAATATTTTGTCTAGGCAATATCCATATTTTTCCTCATTTGTCCTGACATAAACACATATACAAACATACACATGCACAGAGTGAATTCCTGGGCCTCTAGAAAATGGCATACAATTTGAACAAAAGGGGTGAGAAACTGCAAACCTCTGTCATTTCACGTGAAGGAAAATAAAGAAAATTGCCTGAAAACCAGAAATGTTACAGGGAAAATGGTCAGCAATTGAATGAGGATTACTATTTCATGAGGCATTTTCCTTATTATTTTTACCATTAAGTAGAATATGCAGCGTTGTGTTTGTGTATGAACTGACATCTCAGCTTGGCTGTTTGGTCCAAATTTAAGCTTAGCAATCAACACTGTCATCAGGAGATCCTAGACAGTGTGGAGCAGGACTGTGCATCACCAACTGTGTGACTCCAGAGGGGTGCTGAAGCTGGCTATGAAAGGCCTATTATACTTCTCCACCAACTAAAATGTTAGAGTAATTATCCCCTTCTTGTTTGACATCACTCATGCCACAGGCATATGAAGCTTAAAGAAATACATGCAAAGCACAGACAGCTCTCCTACTGTGGGAAAAAAACAGGGAGTCTTTATTTTGTCTGTTTCAGTTCCCCGGGTTTAGCGCCTTCTCATTTTGTTCTGTGCGCCGCTCACTGTTTACTGGTCAGGCACAGTCACATTTACCTCCTGTGTCATTTTCTGATATTCAGATTCCCTCTGCTGCTTCCTCTAATGACAAGTCCAGTCTTCTGTTGGGACACAATTATACTCAGGTTGCTAATTTCTTAATTTCCTTGCCCCTACCCTCTTTCTTTATTGCAAAGTATCACTTGAGACTAAATGAGATCTTTTGTTGTTGTTTTTAAGCCTTCAACTGTCCTGCTGCTCAATTTCCAGCTGAAGTTATAATCCTCTGTTTGGGATACCACGGCTGATTACTGCAGAAATGACTGTAATACTCATTATACACCATTTGTTGGAAGAGTGGAAAGAAGCCTGTGATTAAGGAGAAATTGGCTTGGATTTCGCTTCAAATGTCTACTCCATCACTGTAAGGATTTAATCAAAATTTTGCTGCTGGTGTTCTTAAAGTTTGCATCTTTCTTACTTGCTTGGTCAGTACAAATATAGTAGGCCAGATTAACTCCTTTGAAACTGCCCAAATCTGCAACTTGCCCACAAATAGACACTTCTTCCTACTGCAGAGTCAAGGCTCACCAATGCTCCTTAATGCTGGATAGAGTCAAGTAACTTACTCTAACCAATACACATATGTGAGCCTTGCATGTTTTACCATTCCCTAATATGTCTTTGATGCCTTCTTTTTTTTTTTTTTAACTAAGGACTTTTTAAATTTGTTTTACATACCAATCAGAGATTCCCCCTCTCCTCCCTCCTCTCAGCCCCTGCCTTCCCCCTCCAACTAACCCCCTCCCATTTCCTCCTCCAACAAGGTAGGCTCTCCCATGGGGAGTCTGCAAAGCCTGGTACATTCAGTAGCGGCAGGTCCAAGTCCCTCTCCCCGCATCAAGGCTGTGCAAGGTGTCCCACCATAGGTAGTGGTCTCCAAAAACACAGCTCATGCACCAGGGATGGGTCCTGAGCCTACTGCTAGGGAGTCCCTTAGACAGATCAAGCTATACAACTGTCTTGCTTATGCAGAGGGCCTAGTTCAGTCCCATAGAGGCTCCACAGCTGTTGATGCCTTCTTAAAGGGAGCTTATTTCAAGGCTGGAGAGGTGGCTCAGTTGTTAAGAACACATCTTGCTGTTGCCTAGGACTAGGGTTTGGTTCTCATCCCCACAATGTGGTTTATAACCATCTGTAATGCCAATGTAATTCCAGTGGATCTAGTGCCTTGTCTGTCTTCTGAAAGTATCCAAAACACTCACAGATATAAATAAATATATGTATTTCTCTCCTTTTTAAAGAAAAGCTTTTCCTAAGATGCTGGCACAAGGAAGAAGAGAGATAGGGAACAGCATGTATACTTCAACACTTACACATCCATTGTAGCCAATTCCTTGCCCTCCAACAACCAAGTAGAGAAACTATGATTATACATCAAAACTTGACTAATACAAGTTCCTATTTCTGACTCGATGAGAAAAATATTATTAACTTCAGTTACATCATCAATTAACAAGTAAAAGCATTGATAAATTTTTGTTACGTGTAGAAAAATGCAGTCTCCAAGTCAGAAAATATTTGGCCACGGCTTTGGAAAATTTTGATAGAGGGGCATGAGACTGATCTAATTTGTTATTTTAATCTCATTTATTGAGAGCTTATTCTGTAAGTTACACTGTACTACAGTGTAGAACAAAGATAATCCTGAAGCAGCCCTAACCTCAACCAACAAAGGGTCAAGGAGAAGCAGGTGGACCAGAGAAGAAAGCATAGCTGTACAAAACCATATGTATTACCTATAGTTGAATTATATGCCCACTGGGTATTTAAATCTACAAATGTTATCAGGGTGCCTGGTCAGAATACAGACTGAGGGGACAGTGAGATGGTTCAGTAGGTAAGGACGCTTGCCACAGAAACTGCCTAACAAACTTAGTTTGATTCTGGAATTCCTAAGATGAAAGAGAACTGACTTCTCCAAGTTGCCATCTGATGTCCATTCCCACGCATGGCAGGTGTCACATGCTCAAACACATAAGAACATGACAAAAAGCAGGAAAATACAGGAATAAATGAAAGTTTTCTCTTATAAATGTCACATGTAAAGTTTTCAACTGCTGAGCTTACTGTTATATATGTGGTGGTTATAGCTAAAAAAAATTTGCATTTCCTCCTTGATGAATGGACATATTTCATATTTGAACAACAAATTTATGTAATCCTATCGAAATTGTGTGTACTTCTTTGTAGCCATACTTCTGCCACTTATAATTAGATTGTCTAGAGCTTTCCATACTCATCACATTTCAAATTATCACTAAGAATCCATAAAATAGCAACTGAATCCTATCAAGGGTATCTGGTTAGCCATCAAATGTATCTAATTTCCATCCAAATGCATATCCAGAACTCCCTAGAATCAGCTCCATGTCAAAGTCTAACCCAAAGGATAAATGCAAGCTCCAGAAAACATCAAGGGACCTAGAGTGCACTTCTTCCTAGAACTGGGTATGGGGTCAGGGGTGTGGGACATTTTCTTCCAGTGGATAGATGTCTTAGTGACGAAATACCACAAGCAAAAGCAACTTGGGGAGCAATCGGGTTCATTTCAACTAATACCTATCAAGTCACTCCATCACAGAGAGAAGTCAGGGTAGGAACTAAAGCAGAGGTCATGTGGAGTAGGAAGTCCTGCCTTGCTCCCCATGGATTATTCAGCCTGTTACCTTATACAACTTAGGACCACCAGCACAGAGGTAGCACTTCCAACAGTGGGCTGAGTATCAATCATATCACATCATATGATCATATGATATGACCATAT
The DNA here is from genome assembly GCF_949786415.1 of Peromyscus eremicus. NCBI lineage: Eukaryota > Metazoa > Chordata > Mammalia > Rodentia > Cricetidae > Peromyscus > Peromyscus eremicus. Next base: position 21,952,099 of record NC_081423.1, read on the forward strand.
CAATAATCAATTAAGAAAATGCCATACAGATTTGCCCACAGGCAGATCTGATGGAGACAGTTTCTCAACTGAAAGTTCCTGTTCCCAGCTGACTTGAGTTTGGCTCAGCTTGACAGAAATTGTCCAGCACAATAGGGACAGCCCAGTGGTTTGGGGAAAAGTCAAGATATTGGAAAGAGGCTATTTTATATATACATAAAACCTAAGGTACTTTTGCCTTCAAACTGGATATTTTGCTGATTATAAAATTTATACCTAAAACTACCCCCACATACATGCAAATAAGATAGACATCTTTATAAAAATGGATAAATGGATATCAACAATGATTGGCAGAAAATGGAATATAAATTGCTGTCCTTTGAAAATGCTTGGCTTTATTATCCTAACTATTAAAATAAAATTAGACTAGTATTTTAAAATGTTTCCCTTGTCTGCTTAATCAAATTTTTATAGACAAAAGCTCAAAACAGACTTTCTTATTTTCTATATTTTATAGTTTTAAAGGATATTCAATGGGCCCTGGCATCACCTCTCAAAAATTTTAAATTTTCATAATGCCCAGCCTGTGTCTTCTACTTATATCTGTCTATATCAAAGAAGTATTTTACACATGCCCAGAGACATGTACAAGGCTGTACTTTTTCTCCCTCTCATTAGTATGAAAAAATTGACCCAGCTCCATCTCATCAATATGAGAATGATTCATAACAATATTTTCCTATGTGTTTTAGTATGTACCTGTAATTCCAACATCCTTAAGTGTAAGACAGGAGGATTTTGAATTCAAGGTCAATCCTGGCACACAGCAAGACATTTTTAAAAGACAAAGAAAAGAAACAAATGAATCTGTTTCATAAATACTATGCTACAAGTGAGACCCTCATGAAACCACAAAAACAAAACAAATGTATCCCATAGAGCAGCATGAGAGTAGGGGAAACTCAGGCACAGCAGAGAGCCCTTCCTAAGTAAAGAGACAGTAAAAGTCTTGAGAGAGTCAAGGTGGCTAACAAGATCTGGAGGGACAATGTGTCAGAGGAAAAAGAGTCATGCACACAACTCCAGTGACCTGCTGAGAGTTCTAGTAAGTACTAGTGGTTACTGATCCATGAGTGTATATGAGCCAGCTATCGGGGCTGAGCAGAGAAACACCTGCAATGGGACTACAAGGAATACTCCTTCCAAGATGCACAGACACTGTCCATAGCAAACAGCAGGGGCTCATTATGCTAGTCTCTAATAATCGGCACCAGATAGAGTACTGTTCTTGCATCCCTGTGAATATTAGCACCTAAACTGTTAAGGATTAAAATACCAAGAAATGTGCATGTGTACTACAACACCTCTCATAATATGCATCAGAACAAACAAACAGTCCAACTTAGCAAGGTAGAGGGCACAAAGTCTTTCACCCGAGCAAAACTCATTAGGAAAAGTAAAACAAGCAATCAACATAACAAGAAGCTTTAAAATGTGCTCCTCAAATAGGAATTGAATTATTTTAACTGATTTGGATATTAGACTTTGCTTAGAAAAATATTAGCTCCATTATTACTTTTTGCTCCACATTATGTTCAAGAGTTAAGTGGAGACATAGAAGTACGAAGAATGAACGATTTAAAATCTTGGAGGTGCGACTGCATCAAGCAATAGCAACAACACAATGTGACGGCATTTAATGATAGTGGGCATTACCAAGAAGTTCAGAGCTTGAAGTCATAGCAAAAAAGAAATCATGAAACAAGAGTAAAAATGTGTACGAACTCTCAGTCTAGTGCAAGTGGTCAAATGTGTGAGAAAAGAGATGAGAGAGAAAAATACATTTGAAACAAAATGACTCCAAAGTTTCCAAATTTGTTGAAAACTGTCTATGTTCAGCTTTAAGAAGCAAGATGAACCCTTGGGCTATAAGAGAGACATATCATAATTATAATTACACATCATAATCAAATTGATCAAAAACAGTAAGGAAAATAAACTTAAAAGATACTCTTACCTACAAAGAAACAAAGAAAGGAATGTTATCAGGTTTCTGGCAAAATGTATCCCAAATCACAGGGTAGGAGGTGATGTTCTAAGACACTGCCCAAAGATAAGCAAACAAATAAATAACTGCATAGAATTTACAGTCACTGAAAATACCTGTCAGGAGCAAAAGGAACTGAAGACACCTTCAGAACTAGCATAATGTGAGAAGTTCATATAAAATGGGAATATATATCTTAAAGCAACAACTAAGATAACTCTACAGGTTTAGCTAATAGAGAAACAAAGAATGCATTTTTAAATGGGATTCAAAAAAAAGTCTAGTGGCAGGGATGAGAAAAATATATCAAAGGAAAGACTAAGTAGAACACATAAAAAGTGAATAGATTGATGACATCTTTAGATCCTAGCATCCCAATGATCACATTAACATGTGTCTAATATATCCCCTGGGGAAGGAAGGTAATGTACGGTAGAATTAAGCCCAATAAATAGACTAACCATGTGCTGCAGAGAGCAAAGATGTTCAATGATTATGATTCATATACGAAAGCCGCAAACCTAGTAGTAAATTACAGTAAAACTATATAATGCTAAAAATAATTTAACACACACAACCTAAAATGGCCTTTCAATAGCAAATTTCACTACAGAGCAAATAATGCTGTGGGATGTTCTGTATGGCAAATGTGTTGCTCTGATTGGTTAGTAAATAAAACACTGATTGGCCATTGGCTAGGCAGGAAGTATGGGCAGGACAAGGAGGAGAATAAAGCTGGGAAGTGGAAGGCTGAGTCAGAGAGACACTGCCAGCCACCATGATGACAAACAGCATGTGAAGATGCCGGTAAGCCACGAGCCATGTGGCAAGGTATAGATTAATGGCAATGGATTAATTTAAGCTGTAAAAACAGTTATCAAGAAGCCTGCCATGGCCATACAGTTTGTAACCAATATAAGTCTCTGTGTTTACTTGGTCGGGTCTGAGTGGCTGTGGGACTGGCAGGTGAGAGAGACTTGTCCTGACTGTGGGCCAGGCAGAAAAACTCAAGCTACAAAATAATGATGATAATGATGATGATCATGATGATGATAAAAAACATTTTAATAAAAGGAAAGTGTCAATTTGTCCAGACATCATTAAAAATTTTTATATTGCTAAAAAGTGGAACTTGAAAACACATGAAACAAATAACAGAACATCAAGAAAAAATTCACCAACTAAAATTTACAGTCCAAGGTGTTAATATAGTTTTCTACAGCCTTAGCTAACATCACTGATTAGGTACACAAAATACATAAGGAAAAAGTAATAACAAATTTTGCAAGTTTACTTGGAAAATTATGAAGTGAAAGAGTCCCCCAACTAAGTTTTATAGCAATCATCATTTTTATTTTTATGTCAATGCTACAGAAAGCTTATCAGTGCAGTACTGGTCACAGGTTAGCAATTTCTAAATTAAATTTTAGAAAATCAAATAAAAAATCTTGTTATATCATGGGCACATAAGATTTATAGAGGGAATAAAAGTTTGCTTTAATGTTATACATTGACGTTACTCTGATTATTAACAGTCTAAAGAGAATGAACCCACAAGCATCTTAAAATATGCCAAAATATTTGACAAAATACAGTAACCATTCTTCATAATAATGCAAAGCAAAAGGTGATCTCAATTTGAGAAATATATGTAAGAAAACTCTCAGTTAATACGATGGCAGTAAAATACCAAGTGCTTTTGTCTAAGGTGAGGAAGCCAAAAAGGATGCTAGACATCAACACTGCTGCTCAGTTCTTCCCACACTGGTCTCTAGACTCAACACCATGTCAGGCAATGTATCATCCATCAGGCTATTCTTACAGAAATACCCAAACTCATTCCACAATTTTTATAGAAGGGAAAGGGGTCCATTATAACGCAAATCAACTGTATAAATGGTGGGAAATGAAGTTACCTATCTCCAGTTTTAAGATTTTTGCATCCACAATTGCAAGACTTATTCCAAAGCCAAAGATCTAAGACAAGATGCAGTTAACATAAAATAGTCTTTAGAAATATATCCATATGCATGGATAATCACTTGTTAGTAAAAGTCCAAGATAATTTAGTAATGAAAGAATTAAATGATTCAATAAATCACAGTCCTTTTTACAACCTACAGGCCAAATATCAGCTTTTGAGGGAAGCTACAGTCTGTAAATAAAAACTTACTGCAAAAGTATCATAGGCATAAACACAAAATTTAAAGTAGGAAATCATACCAAAACACATACGGAAAAAAAATTTGTGTCCTCAGGCATATAATATTTGAATATGATAGCAAACATGTGATTTATAAACTTATATATAAATAAATTATAATTCAAAAACAAACAAACAAAAATCTCTTCAAAGACACTGTTAGAGGAATGAAAAAACAAATTTAGTTCTGAGAAAAATACGTTTGTAAACTGTATGTTTGATAAATGAATACGAAGAATTTTTAAAACTCAGTAAGAAAAAACAAATAGCCAACACATCACTGATACAAATAGATCTTAACCCTCCTTACTCCTACTGCAACAGACAAGAGAGCTGACCCTCCCCCTTATCATCTGTAAAACTCAAGAAAGCAGGTCCTACTCCTTGACTGGGAACCACAAGAGAGCTGACCTTGATGGTGCAGGTGTGGGAGAGCCAACCCTGTGGGCATGAAAGCAGGAGAACTGGCCTTACCCCTCTCTCATTGCTGCAAGGGGTGACCTAGCCAGGGCAATGCTGGAGAACTCACCCTGGTGGTGACAGGTATAGCTGGCAGACTGACCAACTCTGCAACCACACAGGCCCAGAACCAAGGTTATTAGTTGACCCACCTCAATATCCACCCCATCTATGATCTGTTGGAGCATGTGAAGGGGCCAGTCCTGCAGACCCAAAGCTGCAGGATCTTCATGACACAGGGCAACAACAAAATATCCAAAGGAAGTAGCAGTGGGGGTCACGCATCAATAGTGTAGCAAAAACCAGATGCCTTGAACCAGACCAATGACTCTTCACAATGAACACTTGCAAGTAAAGATATATGGATCAAAGAGAATACTGTGGGACTCACTGTGTCACATTATAGCTTCCATGATGAGACTGATATTTCTTTTTGTTTTCCTTTTGTTCTCTTCAATTTCATTTTCTTTTATTTGGAGGGGGCGTTGCAAGGGCAGAGGGCGAATATGAAGGGGTGGAGAAATGAATGGGATTGAGATGCATAATGTGAAAGACAAAGAATAAATAAAAAGAAAGATAAAAATAGATCTTAAGAATAACAGTCAAGATAAATGAAAGACTTGTATGCACATATGAATATTGTCAATAAAACTGCTAGGGAAATACAAATTTTAACTTTATGGTGAAGTTAATACACACATATTAGGATGGCTAAACAAGCAAGGATGTCCTGCCAAAGTTGGTGAAGATAGGCCAGGACCACTTGATAAGTCTTTGCACCCTGAAGGCCTCTCTGCCAATGCAGCAATCCAAATTAAACCAAATCAGCCGAATTGGAAAAGCCCAGGTTTAGTGGGTAAAGCGTTCTCAGGTGACTCAGCTTTCCTGAGTTTCCTAGTCCCTCAGAGAGGAGACAGGGATGAGAGACCAGAAGAACTACATGTCTGTTTTCTGGGATTCAGCTCATATACTCTGTGAGAATGGTCTTGAGCCTCTCTGGTGGAGGACCTGGTGGGGGGGGGGGTTGAAGGGGTGGGTTTGGGGAAAGAGATGAGGGAGGGGAGTTGAGGTAGGAATATTCCAGAATCTTTGGGTATAGGGATGCCAGGGTGCCAGGGGCTGAGGTGGAGCTCCCACCCAAATGCCACCCTAGACCATATTCATTTAATACAAAAGAAAACAATAAAGAAAAATTGAGGAATTCAAGACACGAAACATAGGAAATAACATGCCCCTAGATATCATTCTAGAATCAGGTTCAAGTCATCCTTTTCTTTCTAAGGAGAGTCATCATACTCTGGTTGGCTCTATATTCCATGATTTAATCCATCTACCATCAATAATGATTATTTATGTTGTATCCATGTCTTTGCTGTAATAAATACTCCAAAATAGACATCTTTACAGACGTGGCTTTTAGATGCCTGTTTGTTCATTGGTTTTTAAAGCACTAACTGGCCTCATCTGTTCTTCCACAGTGACTAGCTGTGGTCAAACAGCACAGTGTGCCCACAGTGCATGATCACAATACTTTTCCATACTTTGAGAATACTCAGGGTTCATGAAAAGATAGATGCTAAGTCCTTCTTGGGCTCTATCTGCAATGCAAGTGTTCGTCTTTTTCAAGACTGTACTGTAGTAAATTTCATGTAAGCTTTACAATGGTTTGCTAGGAGAATATTGCTCAGATCCCATTGCATTAACAGGTACTTTTGGACTGAGAATGATATCAGAAAACAATGCCAGAACAAGCCTCTGCATGTACAGCTGGCACTCTTGGTGTTGTTGCTTATGCTGGACTTGTACTCTTAAAAACAAGTTGCTCAATACCTTCTGTTATTTTGTTTCTTGCCAAGCACTTAAGAAGGTATATTTGGGTCTCTTTTTCAAAGGCAATTGGATCTAGGGGAGAGGTGTTTAAATAATTCCCATGGTTATTTAGTTAGTAAGGAATGGAGCTGAAGATTCAAATATTTCTGTTTCTGACAGAAAGGCCACGCTCCAAGACACTTCTTTATTGCTGCATTTAACCTAAATTATCTTCTGGATTTTTTTTATATCCAAAAATAAGGAGCAGATTATGCAAAGAATTGAATATTTACACAATGGAACATTAGGCAAACAGTTGAAACACATATTCATAACTCATTAGTTCAAATAAAACTCAGCAGTAATGCATAGATCTAAATTTTGCTCACAAATGAAAATACTGGAGGGGCTGACACAAACATATATAACTTCAAATACTTTTTCTCTTCTAGGCATTGGTAAGACTCGTAGCTACACATTTATTTTTTTCTTATCAAACTTCTTAAAGCTTCCTTTCAACTCTCTTTGAAACAAGTAATTTGAAGGTCATGGTTTCACATACTTTCTGTTGAGGTCTATGGGACCCCCAGTGAGTGGGAGTTTTGAGTGACTACAGGAACCAGTCCCTATCAATCTGCCTTAAGCATCTGTAGGAGCTGGGAACAAATCTCTATTCTACTAAGATACCAAATTTTGAGAATTTGGAACTGTAGCATAATCCCTTATTCTAGCTGATCTTGACTAATGCTTCCTTCAGGTGTTTGCAAATTCACAAAGATGTGTGTCTCACATGCACACACACACACACACACACACACACACACACACAGACACATAACAAACACTTCAGGAGAAAAGGGAAAGAAAGATGGGGAAAAGGAGGGTATAGAGATGGGAGGAGAGAGGAAGGGAAGAGAAGAGAGATGGGGGAAAGGGAAAGAAAGGGAGAAGAGAGGCAGGTCGATCACTGGAAAATATACCAAAATAACATTTTCTTTTAAAATATTGATATAGTATCTTTTTGCATTCACATTTTCCACACTAAAATCCCTGTTTCTTTTATAACTAAAAATTTAAAATTGTCTATACACCTTTGGCATCTTATTAACTAAGATGGGCTCAATGTTTCAGAGAGTTAAAAACTAGTATTATCTGAAGAGAACCTGCTTCCTGAATGTTCACTGTCAGCCTCTCCCTGAAATGCTGACTTATACAAGGACAAAGCAAGCCCAGCTAATGACGTTACTGAGTTCAACCTATAAAACCTCTTCCCTTTTTGTAAGCAGTGAAAAGGCGACCAGTGTGGAGAAGAGCAGACACATGATTCCAATGGCTTCCGTGACCACTTTCCTGACTGTAGTCAATATAGGATTCTCTGTCACTCTCTCTCCTTCTGTGTCTCTGTTTGTCTGTCTGTCTCTGTCTCGCTATATGTTTCTGTCTCTGTCTCTCTGTCTCTCTCTTTTTCTCTCCCTCCCTTTCTCCCTTCCTCTCTCCATCCCTCTCAAAAGTTTTAATAAAGCCATCAGGTGTTTCCTTTGGTGTCCCAGCAACCTACTCCCCTACTCTACTACAGTTGGCTGTAAACTTCAGTAGCTTCTTGTGACAAATTAATTTTGTTAACCCCTGTGCTATTCTTTGGTCTCCTTGAAACATTTCAATATTTGTTTGATATGTGTTAAAATTTTTAAATGTGACTGTATTGTTTTACCAGGTCCAAAACCATATAAAGATTTAAAAAAATAATAAAAGGAACCTGTCTTTAGTTTTTAGTATTTTCACAAAGGCCTAAATCAGCTTTGCCCTCTAATGTACTCACATCCTACTTCACAAATACGGAAAACTCACTTATCATTTTCAAATAGTATTTTATGAAGAAAGTATCAAAATAATAGGTGTTGATGACTTAAGCGTAACAAGTGAGAGGAATTGATTATTGTTAAGGAGAATATTGAATCAATACTGCATCAAACGATGGCTTCCGAAAGACTCTAAGAATCATGTGTTGATTATTGATATCTTTGAGTCAACAAGCCTAACAGTTGTATTTCATAAAAGTAACTGTAAATAATTTCTCTTAAAATTAGTATAAAGTGGCTGGTGCCCAGGGATGGGACCTAGGGGCAGGCCAATAGCTGAGGAGCCCCCAACTGGATCAGGCCCTCTGGATAAGTGAGACAGTTGATTAGCCTGAACTGTTTGGGAGGCCCCCAGGTAGTGGGACCAGGACCTGTCCTTGGTACATGAGCTGGCTGTTTGGAACCTGGGGCCTATGTGGGGACACTTTGCTCAGCCTGGGTGAAGGGAGGAGGGGACTGGACCTGCCTCGACTGAAACTACCAGGCTGAGCTGAATCCCCAGAGGAGTCTGCTGTGGGATGTTCTGTATGGCAAATGTGTTGCTAATTAGTCAATAAATAAAACACTGATTGGCCATTGGCTAGGCAGGAAGTGTAGGCGGGACAAGGAGGAGAATAAAGCTGGGAAGTGGAAGGCTGAGTCAGAGAGACACTGCCAGCCGCTACCATGACAAGCCGCATGTGAAGATGCCGGTAAGCCACGAGCCATGTGGCAAGGTATAGATTTATAGAAATGAATTAATTTAAGCTGTAAGAACAGTTAGCAAGAAGCCTGCCACGGCCATACAGTTTGTAAGCAATATAAGTCTCTGTGTTTACTTGGTCGGGTCTGAGCGGCTGTGGGACTGGCGGGTGAGAGAGATTTGTCCTGACTGTGGGCCAGGCAGGAAAACTCTAGCTACAGGAGTCTTTGCCCTGGAGGAGATGGGAATGGGGGGTGGGCTGGGGAGAGGGTGGGAGGAGGGGGCGGGAGGAGGGAGGACAGGGGAATCTGTGGCTGATATGTAAAATTAAATTAAATTATAAAGTAAAAAAATCAGTATAAAATGATGCTTCCACTGCTTTTGCATTTGTGAGTGATCATGCGCCCATTTGATTTTGATCGTGTATCATCTGCGTATCTTGCAAGTGGCAAGACGAGGCTAGTGAGATGGCTCAGTGGGTAAAGGTGTTCGCCGTTGAACTTGACAATATGAGGTTAATTCCCCAGAACCCAAACGATGGAAGGAGAAAATCAGCGTGAACAATTTGCCTTCTGACCTCCACATCTGGGACATGGCACACGCGTGTTCATTCACATATATGTCAAGTCAGTCTGCCAACTGGACTCTCTTTCTTGTGAGCAGTAACTCCAAAAAAAAGCTCAATGTATGTAATCCTATAATCAACCAACCAAAATCCTACGTGAGAAGACTGATCTTTGAACAACTAGTGGCTTATAAGAGAATGGTGAATAAAAGCATTTTTATTTCATTTTATTTAAGTTTATTTCAAAAACTTGAGCTGTTTCAGAAGCCATAGACTCCTGCTTTACCTATATGGCTCTGACCACCAGAACACATACACATACAAAAAGCTGTTCAGAAAAAAATTGGTGTTGAAAAATATCTGCAAATGTTACTTTTGATTCGTAATAAGGGTATTAGGCATTCTTTAAGAAAACATGTAGTGACAATGTGCTGCCTTTAAAAGGGAACTTCCTGAAGTCATGAGTCAGGAAAAAAATGCTTTCAGGGTTGAAAAGGTTTTATTAAATCTTAACTATGAGGTTTCTAGGCTGAGCAAATATTACTTGTTTCAAAGTGGGCATGTGTCTTCCCCCTCTTACTTCAGTTTCACAAAATTGAAAGTCAACATGGAATGTGTAGCATTCTTATATCCTCTGCTCCCAGGATCCCACAGATATTTCAGTTGCAATTTCACCCCTATTTCTTTGTAAAACTCTTGATTAGCTGTAGTCTACACTTATTCCATGCTTAATCTCTGTCCCCCCACAGGTATCCACGCATATCCACTGAGCCCCTAATATGGAACGCTGGAAAGGACAAGACAGAAACAAAATGTCCTGCAAGACACAGTTTGCAAACTCTTCCTTGTTTGCTGCAACTGTCTGTTTTTAAATAATGCACAAATCAACTTCACTGCCACAGAAATAATCAACACAGGATCAAAACCTGGAGTTCCTAGTAGTGCACAAATCAAAAGCTGTAGGAATCCAACAGCTGGAGCCTGCCTCATTATTTCCCCATCCTTTGATGTGCCTTTCAGCTGAGTATCTTAGAGAATTACTTGCAGATACGTCTATCTACAAATTCTACATTGCTTCCATATTATAGTTTCCAACAGAGATAAATACTGTAACTGAGTTCTCATTTTCAAAATAGAACCCCCTCTCTTTTTTTTTCATCTTCTATTATGCACACAATCTCGTAAATGGCAGAGCAAAAAATCAGCTGCATCTAATAAGAGAATCAAGTTTGCTATTGACTCTGAGATGTTAGTTTCCATTAGATCATCCATCATAGCTTTATTATGTGATCAACTGCCTAATTAATTTTGTACTGGGGTATTTAGACAGAACACTGAATGTTTCAGTGGGGTTTTGCTATAATCCTGCACCTGCGGCCTCAGAGATTTAGATATCCTCCTATCACAAGTTTGTACCGTGCCTATAATCACTTCTGCTTCACTAGGATTCCAGCAATCCAGTCCAACAGAATTCAGCAATATTAATTTCAGAAATGCCAGAGCATTTGCATCTGTGGTTATGTTTCTTTGGACTTTAATCAGATCAAAGTCACTGCAAGATATTAAGAGCGCTAGATACAATATTTTGTTCAGACAGTTTTAGTGGGTAAATCAGACACTGTTTTGATTTTCTGTGCTTATCTGTTAATATGGACAGATGCAATCATGCTACTGTATAATGACTCTTGATTGCCAGAAGTATTTGATTTTGCAACCATTCCGTAGTGATAATTAAAGATAACGGGATATCCTATACAGTAATAATTAAAGATAGCTTTGCGAGCTTTATCACATGAATAAATGCCATGCAAGAAGAATTGGTTCTCTAAAGTTCATTATGCAATGTGTATTATTGGAAGGCCATGTTTGAAAAGTATGAAAAAGAGACATTTAGGTGTGGCAGGATTAGTTAAATCTGAGTTTGTTTTAAAATTTTCATTGGTACTAGTTGTAAAATGTTGAGGCTTTTGTTCTTTATTCAGGAAAATAACATCAGGAATGTGTTTTTCAGAAGATAGAGGGGAGGGAAGCAGTATGGGATCTTATAGTTCACATGCAAACCATCATTCACACATGTACATACATATAATATTTAAATCTGTTTAACTGGAGAAAGGAATAAAAGTCTATGACACATGGTCTTTATACTCTAGAAGGCAGTACATTTGAAGAGGCAAAAGAAATCTCCCTTTTAAATCCTCTTTTCTCCTGGGACAGAAACAGAAGCAAAACAATTTTTAAATTGTTTTTGTCAGTTACTTTGAAAAAATGACAATTTTGTCACAAAAAGTTAGGAAAGGAAAACCATCAATCATCCAAGCCAATCACATCTGCCTCTAGAACTTTCTTGTGAAAGTTGAGATGTCATTGGAGTACAGTTCGCCTAATTGAATTTGATTTTTAGATACAAAAACCATCTTATCTGAAATTCAGATATAATTATTACGTGCCTTATATTGATATTTGCTTAACCTGCTAAGTTTCTATAATCAAGCTTCTACACACCTTATATTTGCTTCCTCCAGTTTAAGAAAGATTTAGATAGGCTGCATATGTAAATTTATGATTGTCTACTTCCCTATGTGATGCTTCATGGGGAAGAGCAAACATGAATGGTAGCAAAGCCTTGTGAAGGGTAACAATCAAGGCCTGGGGATCTGGTGGGAGCATTGTGGACAGCCGGGTTATTGCCTGGACAGAGAATCTACTTTTTCTCACTTCCAATCTGTTCCTACGACCCTTCTTCCTGCTGCTCAATTCAGAAATAGATAGGACTTGAGGGGAAAACCTTTTAGGATATAGGAAAGATGGTGGAACATTCGTCTCAGAGACTCCAGTCTAGACTTCATTAGAAAAGAGGAATTACAGTTTTCATCAGTTTCTTAAATGGATTTATCAAACAAAAATCTGCTTCAGACCACAATGTCACCATTGTGTAACAACTATGGACAAAGCTTTCCAAGACCCATGACGGGTACTAAAAACATGCAGATGCCCAGGATCCTTATATAAAATGACATGATCCTGGCAGGGTCATAGCCGATGCACATCCTCCTGTAGAGTGCACAGGCTCCCAGTAACTAGCGGATGAAATAAGTACTTAGAACATATGCAACACAGGTCTTGGCAAACAGCATCAACTTAGTTAACACAAACTATTACTAAATAGGACTTGATGGTTCTTAGTCAATTCAGTTTTTCAAGTTTATCTTTAGATGATCATTCTGTAAACATTCTGACCAAATACTCTCCTCAAACAAACAAGGCAGCTTTACGTAGACCTGAGGAAATTAAACCCGAAGTGCAACATTCCAAAAAACCTTGGCCCCATAAAGTCTGTACAGCCCGAGGAAGGGGAATTCAGGAGAATATATCCTGTGAATGTTAGCGTTCTGACCTGACAGGTTTTTGACATAGGAATGTATGCTTCATCATCAAAGTTTTTATAGGCTCTCGTTGCCTCAGCTTTGCTACAATGCCCTTTTATGAAGATGGACATTTGGTCCAATGAAACTGGTGGGGAATGATATGTTTAAATTACACAGGATTTCATCTGTGTAACAAACTAGGTGAACGCAGAAACGTCAGCCAGTCAGCTGAGCCGCACTTTGAAGGAATGCACAAAACATACCTGCTGGCAAACATGTATAAGACAGCAAAGCTTGCTGTCTCAGTGTGAGTCACACAGCTTTTCTTTTGCCTGGCGGCGTTCCTTCTGACTGGGGTCCTTTCACTTATGCAGGGTGACCAAACACAACTCTTCAAACCCCCAGTCTCAGAAGCAAGTAGGGTTTCTTTTCAGTGTTTTTAATAGTTTTAATCACGTGGTGTGTATGCCTGTGTTTGGATTAGTGCACTTAAGTGCAGATGCCTACAGAGTCCAGAAGAGGATGTCAGATCCCCTGGAGCTGAAGGTAAGAGGCAGTTGTTAGTCACTGCACATGAGTCCTGGGAATGAAACTCAGATCTCCTGCAAGAGCAGTGAGCTCTCTTCACTACAGAAGCGTAGCTCCACCACACAGTCCCCACCCCGATTAGTGAAGTGCCATATCTGTTAAATACAAATGTATTTCTTAACCATTTAACATGTATGGAAAAATTATTTTTCTAATGTTAGTAATAAATGCCAATAATAACAATAAATTCCACACCATTCTTCACAACTGTTTTCCTGCCTTGTTTCTCACATAGCCCCTGGACTTTGTTGTGCCATTTAGCAAAGTGAATTCAGGAAATACTTTCTTCCATTGCAACAGAGTTCTCTAAGTGAAGACAGATATTTCTCAGCTGTAAACTGACTTTTACAAATTGTTTATATCCCTATGCTTGACATTTGTCTGTGGCAGAAACATTTAAGTCACTGGCCAGCCTATAATTTGAACATTTATCTAAGATTATAGGATATAATATGCTAATATTAATTATTTTTGTCTTAATAGTCATATTTCAGTCTTAATAATTAGCTGTATCTTGCCTAACATAAGTGTTAGATTACTATTTAATAGTCTCAAAGACTAATAAGCTTAGTTAAATATGCTAAGTAAATGTATAATTCACAGTCACAGTCCACACAGTCCTCAAAATAGTTAATAATCTCATAATTGTATTTAATAATATAATTTATTAATTTTAAAACTATTTTGCCTTTAAAACTGCTTCTCTCCTCCACAACATTTAGACACAGATATATAGATACTAACTCCATTTCCAGGATGAAAGAGTCCCTCTCTCCATGCTTTCACAGGTTGACTTTGGGCGGACACATGCATTTAGGCAGATGCTGCCATTTTCCATGTGACATTTAAATGTTTGTCACTAAATTCCAGACAGCATGATTAATTTTTATCCTCCTTCAGGATCCAGCCTAGCCCACATTCCAGTGAGTCTACTAGTATTTCATCTAATAATAAGGGAGGAAATGTCAAAATAATTATAAGGGGAACCTTCATTCTGTTTAAGAAGTGATGTGTGCCATACATCCAAAAACACCAATTAAAACATTTCTTTTCTTTCTGAAACTGTTTAGTAACAAATTCCTGTTTAAAAGCAAGGAAATCATGTGCACTTTTCTGCCACACTTGCATATTGAGTGTGAACTGACTGAATATATCTTTCTATGAAATAGGAAGTGAACAGAAGTGCTTCAGATGTACTGTTCTTTACTTTGGTTCTGTGTCTTTGAAAGGAGATCTGTTTTCTTCATGAGAAAGAATTCTAGATGCATTTCTGTTGACACTATGATGATACCTTTTTTATTTCAATTTACACAGTATAGAGTGAAACAATTTTGTGACTCTATGTGTGCCCTGTTGGGGTAACAGTGTAAACCTTGATTAGCTCATTAGAGATCAAACTCTTTAGCAAGGTATAGACAGTTGCAGCTTTACACCTAGAATTAGGTCAATTTTATTACCTTCATCCTCTCATGTAGAGGGGCATGACCATAAAGGGGGAGAGAGCATCTTCGTGAAAAAAAAAAAGTGTGTTGACAGTCACTATACTTAAAGGAGTCCATTCTGAAGAACTTCCCTCAATTAAAATAAGAAAAAAAAAACAGAGTATTACGCATTGGCAAGGAACACAAAAGCCCCAGGATTTCTTGTATAAAACATTGGTTGTGCTTCATACCATGTTTGTGAATAGTTTTTCAGGATACTTGGTGCAGAAAATAAAAACAGACATGTTGGCTATGCTAAGACCAGTGCAAATATGGCTGTTAGCAGGGTTTCTGAAAAATGCACCCAGGATAGTAATATCTAAGCCCAAATCATTCTCTAATGTTCCCATGGACTCACAAGCCTTTCTCAAATGTGCGATGTGGATTTCGGTGACATCACTACTTCCACATCTAGTCTTACTCTCTCTTGTGCTCTCTAAGCATCCAAGTCTGCTAGCACTGTTGGAAAATAAATAGTTCTAGAAGAAAACTTGAAATAAAATGAACACATAAAAAAAGCAAGCCTGCCTTTTAGTCCTTAGCAATCTGTTTAGCTGAATTTTGAAGGAAGGAAAAATGACAACCCCAAATCCAATCTAAGCCGTTTCCTGATTAAATAACTAATGTTAGGAATACAGAAATACATGAGGACCTTCCCCTTAAAAATAGAATCTAGCCAGGCCGTGATGGCACACGCCGTTAATTCCAGCACTCTGGGGTCAGAGGCAGGTGGATCTCTGAGTTTCAGGCCAGACTGGTCTACAGAGCAAGTACCAGGCCAGCAGAGATACATAGATAAACCTTGTCTGGAAACCCCCTCCCCAAAAAATTCTCTTTCCTCTCTCTTCTATAATTTATCTATCTATCTATCTATCTATCTATCTATCTATCTATCTATCTATCTATCTATCTATCCATCTATCTATCTATCTGTAATAACCAGAACACCATTTGCAATTTCTGGTCTTCTTTTGCATTTAATTTGTGATGAACCACTAAATCAATAAAACATGCTGAGATTAAAATACTTAACATGTACATATGCTAATTATTAGATTTTTTTTAAGGAATTAGAATAATACACTGAGCCAGAAATGAGACCCATGGAGAGTCTTATTTCTTAATTAAAACACATGAATCCTAAATATGCTTTCTTGGCCAATCATGTCATCTCTAAGGATATGCCATAAAAATCAGAGTGCACCCATATATTCCAATTAATGTTTCTATCTTGGCTGACTCACTGAGTAGGTTAAGGAAGCCAGAATATTCTAACCACCTCACACACACAGCAGGAGAGCTGGGTCCACACTTTATCATGTTAACATTCTAATACAAAATACCAGGTGCAGTTCCACAGTTACACTGCAAATAACACACACACACACAGACACACACACACACACACACACACACACACACAAAATGCTAGTGCACATTGCTATGCTTCTAGAGACAGGAAATTCAGGTATGAGGCTTGTGCATGTCAGCTATTGTTTACAAATGCACGTGTGGCTTTTGTTATGACCAATGAGTCCCCGAAGGCCATAAACCTGAGGGACAATTTACTTAAAAGTGCTAACACAACCCAGTGCAAGTGAATTCAAAGACATTTCTATGCACCAAATTGAGTCCTTTAGTTATTTGGTTGGACAATACTTGTGAAATTCATTTGAGTTGAGTAAAATCTCTCATCCTAATATTCCACAACGAATTGAATTTCTCCATATGTCAGAGCCCTGCTGCCCAATTATACTTTTAGGCACAATCCCTTTAAACAAAGGCAGGCGGATAACAGGGAAAGGGTGGGGAGTATTAGAAGTAATCCCTGGGATTGAAGTATATTTTAGCCTGGAGAAACACTTCTCAGGTTACTATATGTTCTTAATTTGTCTCTCCTTCTGACTTGCTATTTACCTTAAACATTATTTAAATTTTTTTCTAAAGCAAATGACAAATTTTATCCCATGGCCATTGCTGCCTGGTATTTATGTCTTTTATTTGCTGTCAGATATTGAAATATGTATTTTTATTTAACCATCTCTCCACATTCTGTGTGGGGTGGGGGGGATTGTAGTGAGACTTCTATCTGTGGCGAGGCAGGCATGTGTCATGTGTGCAGTGTATGTATCTGTAGTGTGGCATGCAAGGTGCGTATGTGTATATGGTATGTGTGGTGTGGCATATGGTATTTGGTGTGTGGTATGCGTGTTTTGCTCGTGATATGCATGTGGGTATGATGTGTATATATATGTTTTTTTGTTTCTCTCTCTGTGTATATATGTGGTATATAGTGTTTTGTGTGGTGTATGTGTGGTGTGGTGTATGTAGTGAGTGTGCATGTTGTATGTGTGGTGTTGTATGTAGTGTGTGGTATGCATAATTTACTTCTGTGTTTGGCCTATGGGTGTGATGTGTGTGCATGTGTGTTGTATGTATGTGTGTATATGTAATATGTAGTGGGTGTCTGTGCTCTATGTGGGTTGTGGGGTGTGTGTATAGGGGGGTGTTTTCACCTTTCCAATATTCCACATCTGGTGATTTAGGCCACATTTGAATAACTTCATGGAAACTGAAGTATTTTTTTAATCGGGGGGGGGGGGGGGGAGAGAAAAGGGATTTTCACAAAACCTTCTTCCTGGGCCTTGGCACTCCCTGAGCAAATATGATATCTAGGGTCATAAATACACAATAGTAACCATTTTCTCAGTTGATTCTTATGTCCACTAATGTTTGGAGACGAGTGCTTTCAATAATTTCACAGCTCAATAAAACCTCCACTGTAGGTTAATGAGCAAATCCTAAATGGGAAGAATAAAGTGTCATTCTATTTGTTAGTCACACTTTGGTGGAAGCCAGAGAAAAATACGGGCTAAATGAGCTTTTGGAATTGTGCCTGGCTTTTATTAATTTCTGTCATTTTTTCCCTACAGTTCTGAAATACAAAAATGTGATGAGCTGAACTTTGGGTCCATTATATAAACTGGATTTCTGAATAAGTTTTTGGACAGCTATCTCATAACTAGCAAAATGGAGGCGTGTTATATGTATCCATGCATTCATGTATGCCTTTATTCTTATATCAGTCATCTATTAATTGCCACATGTTGTGTGCAGCAATCATTATTTTAAATATGAGACTAAAGGATAAGAAACATAAAACCTCTTCATCTAGGACAAAACAAAATTGTGACTCATACTTTGGAAAATAAATACAACCAGAGCCCACTGAAATTGAAGCTTGACAAAGCCATGCAGGGGAACAACAGAGTATTGCATTTGCTCAACTTATCAGGAATTAAGGGAAAGTTTCAGTTAAGGCTGTGTGCTGTGAGTTGACTTTCCACAGGCACAAGTGTTCAATCTGAGCTGCAACACAACCCCGTGCAGGAACGATGGTATCAGGGAACAGGTTAGCCGGGGTCCCTTCCACAGTGCGTGGGGATTCACGACAGAAACTGAGGGCGGAGAATCTGTTCCGTGGTGCTCTTCTGCATAGGTTTGAGATGGGTTAAGGACATTGAAGCTATTTAGTAGGATAACTAGGATTTGCCATCAAATGATGATGTAATGTTGTGACGTGAGGATGAAGAGCCAAATGAACAAGAACACAGTTCTGCTATGTCCCCACTTACCATGATGATGCTGTTTGTGGCCTTGGAACATACAATAAGTGTGGCTGAGAGTAACATTATATTCATTCAAAAGTTTAGATAAAGGTTAGAATATAAATAGTTATAAATGCTGAGCTAAGAATTTTAGATGTTTTTCTAAAGGAATAGAATGAAATGAAAGGCATAAATGACTTAAGTGAATATTTTTAAGAGGGAAATGACAATGACATGACCACAGGGCTCTGTTAAAGTGATAATCGTACTAACAGTCATTTTGTGTGTCTTATACTGTTCTCCATGTGGATGTGTGACTTATTATTATTAATAGTAGTAATACTTTAGATACATAATTGTGTTCTATTGATATATAGAGAACTATACGGAACCCAAACTGTCTGAGCCATGGCTTCCCCCAAATAACAGCTGAATCACACATGCAAACTAAAGTAGGTAAGTTCACTAAGGTCCACAAATTGTGTTTCCATATGCACAAAATCAAGTGACTAGGTAAAAGTCATAATGATGTAGTAAAGCCATAACAAAGCCAAACAAATGATTATAAGAGATGGTTGCATGAAGGCTCATTTGGAAACAAAGGACTAACAGTAAAGGGGGAGGAAATACTGCAGGCATATGCCACAGGTCATGACACACCCATAGACACAGGTCATGTTTACATGGATGATGGGCTTACGATAACTGACTTGGCTTGAGACGTTTATTTTATATCTACTTCTCTGTGCTATACTTAATACACACAAATACTTCTTAAAATACTAGCTCAGAATCTGTGAGAGCAGTTAGATCATAAAAGGATAAATATATGTATATGCCTCTTTCCTTTAAGTATTTCTACTGCCAGGTATAAGTATAAAGTTATTGTAATCAAACCTTAAAAGGTTTTGCCTTCTCTTATGAGAGAGTTCCAAGTTAAGTCATGAATGTCTTCTAGTAGAATTAGTCAAGTTTTATTACTGATGTTAATCCATGTCTACTAAAATTGTGCCCTCTGAATTCATTTTCTTTATCAAAGTAAATTTTACAGTTGAAATTTTAGGCATACATTTCCTCGAATAACTCACATTTGACTTCATCTATAAACCCTACATAACTTGGTTCACTCTAAAGCTGTGTATATTTTAAACTTCTCTGAAAAGTAAAGACAAAGTTAAGAAGGTGAATACTAGGATCACTTTTAACTAATAAAGTATCTAGTTTTCTAATTTATCCTCGAGACAATTCAACTCTTTTTTTTTTTTTTTTTTTTTTGGTTTTTGGAGACAGGGTTTCTCTGTGTAGCTTTGCGCCTTTTCCTGGATCTCATTCTGTAGACCAGGCTGGCCTCGAACTCACAAAGATCCACCTTCCTCTGCCTCCCGAGTGCTGGGATTAAAGGCGTGCGCCACCACCGCCCGGCATGACAATTCAACTCTTATCCTGTCATTCTTATACTATGTAATGTTTAACATTTTTACCACTGTTTTAGGAAGAAAACTATTTGAGATGACCAAACTAAATAAGACTTTCATTAGAACGACCAC
This sequence comes from Peromyscus eremicus, assembly GCF_949786415.1. Classification (NCBI taxonomy): domain Eukaryota; kingdom Metazoa; phylum Chordata; class Mammalia; order Rodentia; family Cricetidae; genus Peromyscus; species Peromyscus eremicus. Next base: position 21,972,297 of record NC_081423.1, read on the forward strand.
ACGCCTATGATCTTAACGCTCAGGAGAATATTTCAAGAGAATGCTGAATTTAATGACAAGCTGGGCTACAAAAGGAGAGTCTGACTCAAAACACAGAGAGGGACAAAAAGGACCAGCAGGACTGTCATATCCTAGCCCCTTAAATTATCTTATACATTAGACAAGGGGATACTAAGATAAGGACCAGACTAGGGCTGTGTTCCATTTCAGATGACACATAACATTCTAAAGGACTAATTCAAAATACTTCCTAATTCAGTCTCCCTACTGAGTTTTTCAATGGCCCCAGTCTCTAATATATTTTAATATTATGATTGCCTTTGGCTCCACAATCTGAAGTGGAAGGGTGATGTGTTGTTTGGTTTGGAAACAGGGTTTTATCATGCTGCCATGCTGGTCTGGAACTCATAGGCTCAAGTAATCCTTTCCACTCTTGCCTTCCAACTAACTGGGACTATGCACACACACCAGCAGGCTTGGCTAGGAGGTCTTGATATCATGGTATCAATTAATGTTTACAAAACAAACCCCAAGTAACCAGTTTATCTAAAATGGGATATCTTGAAAGAATATAGAACAGATCCCCAGACAGATGTGCTTTATCACAATTAGAAGCTGTCACAACAGGTCTCAGGCAGCCAAAAGCAGAAGATAGGATGACATATTTTCTACAGGGAGGAATCAGGACCAATCATTTTCCATCTTTATTTGTCTGCCTAAAATTTAAATATGGAATAAAGGAAGTCTGATTTATAATTTTAGTCACATATCCATCCACCCTGGGCTAAGGAAAGTGGGTTATCTCCAATGACAACCCCACCAAACTCCAGAAAAGTGGACATCTAGGAAGAACTTCACTAAAGGCTATTCAAATGAATGACCTCTCCAGAATGGTAATAGAATCCTGGGAGATAAAAGCAACAAATGTCCATGAAGTTGTCCCATGTAAACCAATGAATAAGTTTTTTTTTTAATGTCATAGCTCTGCTCCCTAAAAATGCCTGATGTATATTTCACAGTTAGCAAAGGGCCAGAGATTATGTGCTAGAAGCCCAGTTGCTACTGAAGTAGGCACAACTTGTAGTTACAGATGCCAATGAAGAAAGGCAAGGGATAGTTTAAAATAATCAATGCCGATGTGGTAATGACATTTTAGAATAAAACCATACACTTCTGTTTTTTTTAAAAAAAGGAGAAAATATGTTCAACTTCTCAACGTAACAATGTAAGGTAGACCTCTTTTGGGTAGTGTCCTCATAACTTGTCTTCACTGCAGTGCTTGGTTAACACATCCATGTCTCACTTTCGTGGGTGAGAAGCTCACATAAATCCCAGCTGCCTGGCCCAGCCCCTCCTGCTTTCAATGCTGGGCTTTGGAGTCTGTCCTGGACAGTGCACAGCACTCCAGATGGGTCTGGGAACAATGCCACGAACCTCACTTACTAGCCCAACATGATTTTATGGCCTTATGTTGGAGCACTGTAGAACACTAGCAAGCCTAGATGACACTTTTAGTCACAATAATGACATACCGCACTGTCTTCATAGCCCTTCCATTTGGGAGGGAAAAAAAAATCCTGCTTATTTTCTTAAAACATGGGGGCTGAGTGGCTGCTGAAGCTTCTACAATGGACACTCAACGCTAATGAGCGGTCGCCTATGGTGACCTATTCAGAATAGAAGACTCACAGTGTGACATTCTGTTTAAGTGGGCTAAATGATTGGACATCACTCACAGGAGTTTAAAGGTCTGAAGAGACGGCAAAATATTATTAATTCAATATCTCTTTAATGCTAAAAAGTATGGCCATAGGGACCCTTTGACAATTTCTTGGGCTATCAGAATACCTAATTGGAGATTAATCTCTAATAACCTCTTAATATCATCCAGAAGTTTAAATGAAGCCCAAACAAGAAAAAAATGGTCAGTTCGATTGTATCATCCACAGCTAATGCTATGGAAAACTTTAATTCATTACAGTGGCAGAGAGGGGCATTTTTATTTTTCCCCATCTCTGACCAATTAAATCCAGTGCCAGCTAGACACTAAAACCAGAAAATGGGAATGCTTGTCTCTAGGCTTAACTTCTTCAGATACTGTCTGGCCTGATGCTTCAGATTTATAGTAAGCATTAATCCCAGGGGGTGTTCTCCTCCCACCCCAAGCTAGGTCATGGTTTCTTCCAGAGATAGCAGTAGAACTGAAATTATACTTGTTAATTATCAGTCACTCTTCACACACACAGAACAGGTACAGAATATTAGTAATATATCTTTCTACCCGGAAAATTAGCTAACTCAGTAAGAAAATACTTCCTCAGGGAACAATGAATGAATGAATGAATGAATGAGTGAATGAATGTGTACATAAAAATATACTGAATCCTGACATTTAAATCTGAAGAGAACCTCATAAATTTACTATTGCTTTACTACTATTATCTCATTATAGCATAGTTTTGGAAGAATGAAATAGAGGTTGTCACCTTGGAGAAGTTTTGTGTTTGGTCCTGTGGTTCTACCCTGCCAGTGACTGTCAATGTGTAACCACACAGAATGTATAGGGCATATAGGAAAGAAGGCTCCAGATACTGACTTTCTTCACATTTCTCCTTTATAGTTATTTTTCTTAGCCCAGTGTCTTAATGGCTCTTGCCTTATGTTTATCTAGTCCAGGGAATATTGTCCTTGATTGGGGTGAGAAGGGAGTCTCTAGATAAGGGCAGGTAATTCTCACATAACAAAGGAATGCAATGGAGATAAAGAAGTGCATTTAAACCTGGGCGGTGGTGGCACACACCTTTAATCCCTGCACTGGGGAGGCAGAGGCAGGTGGATCTCTGTGAGTTCAAGGCCAGCCTGGGCTACAGAGTGAGTTCCAGAAAAGGCTCCAAAGCTACACAGAGAAATTCTGTCTCAAAAAAACCAAAAAAAAAAAAAAAAAAAAAAGTACAACTATTAGTTTTATGGCCTGAATTGTGAATTCTCCTTCTCTTTTACCTCATACCAATACATGTATCCATCCTCCTTTACCTCTGTGAAAAGTTGAAAGCTCGCACATCTGAGCCTTTGTTGGAATACTTTCTCTAAGCCCCGCCCCTGACTCACTGAAGTCTTGGTGGACACCTCCTTTTCCTCTTCACACCAGACTTAGCCTGCTGGCTTTCTTTAGGCATACTTTGTGTGAGAAACAGATTTTCTTGCGGTCATTAATTCTAAATACTCCCACCTACTGATTGTAATTTATATCTATGTGTGGCCATAATGTTTCCAGCCTTACAGAAACTGATTTTCAGTATTACCTTGGCTTTTTTTTTGTCTCAAAATAATTTAAACATATTTCTGATTAATTTATCTCTAGGACATCTTCATTAAAATCTATATTGGAGGTGCCTGGGGAGACGGTTCAGTGAGTAATGTCCTGGCCATGCAGGTAATACGACCTGAGTTTGAGTCCCTAGAACTCACATAAAACTATGCACACATCTGTAATTCCAATGATCTTATAGAAAAATTAGGAGCAGAGACTGAAGAATTCCAGAAGCTTGAAGGCCAGCTATCCTGACTCAACACAGCAGGAAAGCAACAGAGAAGACCTATCTCAAACAAGACTGAAGGTGAGGATCAACACTTGGGCTGTTTTCTGACCTCCATATGTGTGTGGTTGGACACAACTACATATCATATACCACATATACCACACACAAAAGCAAATTTTTAAAAATGCACATTTCACTCCTTGGAGACTATTGATTGTCTTCATGGGGAGGTATTTTAAAAAGAATGGTTACATATATATATATATATATATATGTGTGTGTGTGTGTGTGTGTGTGTGTGTGTGTGTGTGTGTGTGTGTGTAACAGGGTTTCTTTGTGTAACTTTGTGCCTTTCCTGGATCTCACTCTGTAGACCAGGCTGGCCTCGAACTCACGAAGATCTGCCTGCTTCTGCCTCCCGAGTGCTGGGATTAAAGGCATGTGCCACCACTGCCCAGGCGAGAATAGTTATATTTTTAAAACATGATTTCCAACTTTACTGAGGTATGGTGGCTAAAATTTACTGTGTAAGATGTGACTGACACCTGCACCTAATATAACTCAACTGGAAGAGCCATCTGAGGTTATGTGTCAATAATCACATGTACTTTTGTGTATCCTTGTGTGCTGAAAACATTTATTGTCTACATGCTCAGCAAAATTTCAAGCATATACCAGTTTTGTTAAGTGTCCTCCAAATTGTCTATTACAACACCAAATTTGTTTGCCTAACAGCTGAAAGTCTCCATTTTTTGACCAATATTCCCAGGCCAGTTCCTCTGCCCCTGCAAATCATCATTCTGCCCTGAGCACCTCTGAGTTTCTATATCTCACTTACTACACTTTATACCCTCGGATTCTATCTATGCTATTGTGCATGTCAGGATTTCTTTCATCTTTGTATTATGCCATATGACATGAATAATTTTCTGTACCATTTGTATATACACTTTTATATGTATTTATATGTGAGTGGAGTAAGAAATATTAAATAACAAAATGTTAACACTACACATAGGTTTAAAATCCTTTGGAACTAGGCTGAGATATAGAGGGGGATTACTAAAGAAAGGAAAGAGTAGAATCTCTAAAGGTGGAAAGAGCTACAAATCATCCTTCTCAAAGGGAATACTTTGTCTCAGCTATCCAAAAGTATAACACTGTTTGGAACTCTGTTAAAAGATTTGCAGGGGCTGGGAAGATGGGTCAGTGGATAAAGTGTTTGCCCCAGTCATGAGAACCAGAGATCCCAGAGATCGGATTCCCTCAAATCCACCTAAAGTTCAGGCAGTAATAAAAGCAACCTGTAATCCCACACACAGGAGGCAGACACAAGGGATCCCCAGGGCAAGGTGGGCTAGACTAGCCGGAATTGGTGAGCTCCTTCTTAAGTGAGAGAATCTGCCTCAATAAATAAAGTGGAAAGCAATCAAGGAAATCATCAGACATCAACTTTGTGCCTACACACACGTACACGCTTATAGATTCACCTCTCCCTCACACACACCTACTTCAAGGTGAACACATCTACTCATCTTCATATATGTTACACAAAAAAATTTGTGTAAGATATGTGTGGGGGGTGATTTCATGCCATGGTATGTGTGTGCAGAGGTCAGAGGACAAACTTTATGGAGTCATCTCCCCATTTCCTGTTACATAGAATCCAAGAATTGAACTTGGGTCATCATGCCGGCAAGGCAAACCCCCTTACACGTGAAACTGTCTCATTAGCCTCATGATTTTAAATTTAACTTCTAAGAAATGTTCAAGTATTAGAATAAAGTAAATGCATGATGACACACAATGTCAAGCCCTGACTATGGTGCTATTTATTTTTCTTTTCTTTTTTCTATTTTCTTCTTTTTTTTTGGCATCTTCAAGCTCTTGATTTGTTGATAAAAACCTCAGGAGGCCAATTGTACCCCCAAAGAGAAGTTGTCACAATAGGAAAGAGAAACAAAAAGGTGTTAAATTCATGGCACACAGATGTAACAGCAATAAAAAATTTATAGAACCAAGAAAAAAAAACCTGCCAAGAATCTTTGCTATGATATCTATTTTATCTAAGACACCTTTAAGAAGGTAAGACAGCTAAAAGGACATATGATGCTCTAAGTCCAAAACACTGCAGACAGTTTTACAAATGAGCTCTTTGGGGACACCATGGTATACTTCAACCAGTTAGGTGCAGCTCATGAAACCTGGGCCAGGGAACCACTCATTGTTTTCTTACAGAACACAAGAGGATGAAGTTTGGACATTAAGAGCTCTCAGACAGAGAGGAGACATCAGACAAGGTATAAACATGCTAGAGAAAATGCTTATCAATAGGGATAGAGACTGAGTATGAAAAAAAATAATTTGAAGTAGTGGTTGGAGACTTACTCTTGGCAAAGTTCTGGTTATGCAAGTGTGACAACCGGAATTTGGGATATCCAGCACTTTGGCTAAAACAAAAGAAAGCTAGGTATAGCTGTGGACATCAATAGCTACAGTAATGGAGTAGTGGAGACAGACAGATCCCCAGAGTTAACTGACCTGACAGTCTAGCTTCATGTGTGAGCTCCAGGTTCAGTGAAGAGGCCTTGTCTCAATGAAAAAAATAAAGATGGAGAGTGATAGCAAAAGACACACTTTGTTGACCTCTGGCTTCTACACACCCTCATGCAAAATCACACAGCTTCAAACATATGTACCCATGCACATGAATATGCTAACACATATTCACTGTACACACAAACACACGCAGAGAGTTGAGGAAAGATAGATATAATGTTCATGAAATCAGATGAACCCAAAGGAACAGTGCTACAGAATTCATATCATTTAGTCCTAAAATAAAGAAACATGCATGAGGCTGACTAGGATTTAATATCTAGACACTAGGAAGTAAAAGAACTCAAAATAGAAAAGAATTATTAAAAATAAAATATTATATTTGAATTATCATCTGAAAATTATCATCTACAATATCTCCAGTTAATATTTCTGTATTAGAATATAGCCTGCTAACTTGGTCCATGAGAACTTTTGAAAGCATTTTCTCAAATATCTGTGACTATTTTACTAAATAATATTCTGAAAGCAAAATGAACAACTCACCAAGGACAACCCATGTCCTCTGGTAGATTCTGCATAAATGATCTCAGTTAGCTTCCTTTCATCGAGATTTTCACCAATTAATTCATAAATATTAGCATTTCATTAACTGCACCAATATTAACATTTCATGTCAGTAGGGATTTTAAAGCAAATTTCTAATTACATTCAAAAAGTAAAACAAGGAAAAGGTTTTCTAATAATGCTGGTATTAGCAGGCACTAGAATTAGTTTTTCCTTGAGTACACACACATTCTAGTATAAAAATCTGCTGCTCTGAGTTTAAATGACCAAATTCAGGAGCACATTATGAATAACACATATTAAGTACCATTAATTGGCTAGTGAATTTCAATGCTTAGTATGGGTTGAAGCAGCAATCCATGTACATTATGTATCTTTGTTTTAATCATAGAAAATCAACTCCAGGTAAGCAAAATATTTTCTATATGGTGATTTAAGTAATCAATGATTCAAATGAATACTCAATAGTGTTTCTGGATATGTAAAATTTGAATATTTTTCTAAAAACAGCATGTTTCCAAGGTATAATAATAAACCAAAAACAGGCAAAAGAGTGAGACACACCACACACACACACACACACACACACACACACACACACACACACACACGCTCTTGGGAATGTTCTCCTCCTGTTTGGTTGCCTTGTCCAGCCTCAGTGTTAGGGCTTTTGCCTTGTCTTATTGTATCTTGCTTTGTCATGATTGTTTGTTGTCTCTTGGAGGCCTGATCTTTTCCAAAGGGAAAGAGAAGGAGAGTGGATCTGGTGAAGAGGGAAAAGTGGGGGGTCAGGAGGCTGGGAGGAGTGGAGGCAAGGGAAGTTGTCGTTGGGGTGTATTCTATGAGAGAAGAATCTATTTCCAATGATGGATGGATGAATGGATGGATGGATGGATGGATGGATGGATGGATGGATGGATGGATGGATGGACGGACGGGTGGGTGGACGGACGGACGGACAGACAGACAGACAGACAGATAGATAGATGACAGACACATAGATTAAAAAATGAATAAATAAATAGAAGCAGGGAGGTTCATTAATGAAAAAGAATCCTCTCATTCTTGATTTTAGTAATAGGAAAGTATACTTCTAATTTGAGTTGGTTCACTTTTCATACTAATTACCATATATGATTTAATTTTATTTACATGTGAAATATTATTATACCTGCAAGACATTACAGTAATAAAACTATTTCATTTCTTTAATAATCGCTTTATTAAGTTCTTGACAGGGAATCTGGAAACAAGGAGTTTGAAGTTTCTTTTCTTTCTATTTTTTTATTTTATTTAAATAAATTTGTTCATTTTACATACCAATCACAGATCCCCCTCTCATTCCCTCCTCCTGCTTCCCCCAGACTCCCCCACCCCCCAACACACTTCCCAGCCTCTCCTCCAAAAGGTAAGGAATTGACAGAAATGCCTTTGTTTCTCTTTTGTCAAATCCATTTTAGTTTTCATGGGAGTCCCTAAATAAGTTATGTTTCTTTTGAAGAATAGCACAATATAAAGGAAATCACTGGATTGTAGCTGTGTTCCACCTAATCTTGATTAATTCTTAGACCATTAGTTGTCTTCTGTTTGGAGAATTACTTTTCTCAAATTTTAAATTTGCTCATGAAGTACTTGTCAACGTAGTTATTTTCTTTCCTGAAAACTTTTAGGTGGTGTAAAATTTCTTGTATATTCCCCGTCCTCTATTGCCTCAGCCATTCATCTTGTCTTTGAGCAACCTTAAGGTTTTCCTATGCACCACCTAGGGCACTTACTATGCCATTCTTCTAACCTAAAATCTATCTGGAAATTTTCAGTCCTCAGAATGTGTGGTTTACAAAGCTCTACTTTTACCTCAGATATCTCATTCGTTATGTTCTCAGTATTGGTCATACTGGTATTATGTATTTTTGTGTAAATTTTATTCTATTTTTGCTAACCCCTCAGATTAGTTTGCATCTGAGACTCCAGGACAAGAGCTGTGTCTGTTTGTTGGTGAAAAAGATGTGTTTGCCCATGACTGGAACTCAGTAAGTATCCAGCAGGTGATTAAAAGATTGAAAAAATATAAGAATTTGCTTACAAGAAGACTTGGCTTACTAAACCATAAAGCACCTGAGAGCATCACAACAAGCACAAAAACACAGTGGATGTTCGCAGGAATCTTCCAGACCCTCTGCAATGTTCAAGTACATTTATCATGCACATCTAGAAAATATCAGACCGCACGTGGTGGCTTGTGCCTTACACCCAGCACTCTGGTAGCAGATCTCTGTGAGCTTGAGGCCAGCCTGGTTTACATAGCAATTCTAGGCCAGCCAGAGCTACCTGATAAGAACCTGATATAATAATTCTATCTATTTGGGCCTGAAAAGTTAGCTCAGAAGTTCATAGTGTATACAGACCTTATTGCCTTGCAGAGGACCCCAGGTTGGATCTCACAACCCACATCAGGTGACTAACTGCCTATAACTGTAGCTCCAGCGGAGTCTTGACACTTACTTCAGGCCTCTGTCAGTACTTGTACTCAAATGCATGTGCGTGCACGTGTGCGCACGCACAAACACACACACACACACACACACACACAATTAAAAATAAAATATTTTTTCATTAAAAGAAAATATCAGAAATAATTCCCACTAAAAACTTTTTAAACAGTGCTTAAAGGCTTCATTTATTATTTATTTGCACACACACACACACACACACATATATATATATATATATATATATATATATATATATATATATATAATTGTAAATGTATATATTAAAAACCACTTATTTCTATTTAGACCTGTTATGTATTATACAGCATGAGAGTCATATTTGGTCCCTCAAGATCTAAACATTGACTTTTTGAGACGATGCAGTTCTGTAGCTGTACATCTGGGGTAGTTAGTTCTTAAACTTGAAGATTTTCACAGTAGTTAGATTGCAGCTAGGAAGAAGTCACAAAATTTACAAACATTAATTGAAATGTATAGCCTGATCAAATACTGCAAACCTAACACTTCTCCATTTTCTCCTATTAATTATTCTAGACTTATCCTGAGTACAAAGAGGCAGAGATGCCAAATGCAGAAAGCCTGTACAGTGACTGCCTGCTTTGGATCAGTGTCTTAGGAAAAGCCAGTAACTGCCATCCTGATTGACTGAGAGCATCAGAAAATCCCTGAGGCCTTCTGGTTCAGTTGGGATTGTAATGATAGACTAGCAAGATAAAAGCCTGCCAGAACACTAGCTTCAGCTGTATGACAATGCCCTCCCCGAGAAGATACGATGCTGTGTGGATGAATATAGATTGGAAATGTGGATCCTGTCAGCAGCAGTGATTTCACTCAGTAAGCCTATACACTTGGAGGATGCTGTGTCTGCTCAGGGTGAGGACTCCAGCAATGTGTGAAAAATTCCTTTTCGCAGCTGGAAGCACTCGTGTGTCTTGTTGTAGAAGTGGGAAGCTGGGGGTCCATCATCATATTGAGGCTGAGGGAAACAGGAATGTAAAAGCCCTTCCTTGTTAGCGGAGAAGGGGTTTGTCTTGGCCTAATCCTAGGGCAGGAGGGAGGATTCACACAATGCTCAGAAATCAAACCTCTACCTAGGATTCTGCGAGCCCTCTCCAAATGCACCCTGATGCCACAGTAATCAATTTTCCTCTCCTCCACGGGGCTCACACAGTTATCATCATTTCCATCATTTCTCTGACTGCATCTCTCCTTTTGACATTCCTGAGAAGAAAATTTACTCTCTCAATGTGCAGAGAGGATGAAGTTCTTCTTTTTGAATTCTTCTTCAAATCAGGGACTTGAAAGAAAAACAGAAATTTCAACGCTGTGTGGTGAGAGCGATGAAAAACCCTGACTTTGGAATCGGAGAACTGTGACTAGCATCATCCTAGCTAAGAGGTCTTAAGTCGTCGCAACCCTCCGAGCATCACATGGATACAATGATAGAAATAATATAAAATGAGACACATGGAAACCCTCTATAAATATTAAGCAAAGGCATTATTATTACCATGAATACAATGAGAACATCACAACCACCTTCCAGTTGTATGCATAACTCTTTTATTCTTTACACTTAGTAGAGTATCAGACTGAAGTATGTCAGTTAATAAGCTTTATTTTCTTACTTTAAAAAGGAGCCAGGCATGGCATAAAAGTTCACCTGAAATTTCTCAGCCTAATGGGAATGCGTACATTTGGAACTTCACCTTAGAGATACGATGAGGGAAAGTCCTTTCCGTGACAGGACTGAAGATGTTCTGACATTTGGAATGAGAATGAAATATTTTTCACTAAAAATTAAACTGTCATTGGACTGGGTACCTGTGGGACATATGTAATTCAGTCCTAGCAATTGAACTGTAATTGTTAGTCCTTCTACAATATAAATGAATGAATCTTTTGCATTTTATCTTGCCCGTGGAATGGATGGCTTCTTTTCTTGCTGGGGATAACAGAATACTAATATTACACATTCTACTGCTTTCAGTTCAGGTTGATGCGTATTTGTTGATAGTCTATGACTATGGTGGCATTCTGACATTATGTCCGCATTATGGACAGATTTTGTAATTCTTTTCCATTTACGGATTTTTATAAAAGAAAAGGTGGCTGAGTTTTGAACTTTGATATTAGTTAGGTCCCAGAGGTTCTCAACCTTTGGGTTGCATCCCCTTTGGCTAAACTCTATCTCCAAAAATATCTACATTATAATTTGTAACAGTAGGAGAATTACAGTTATGAAGTATCATTAAAAATAATTCTATGGTCACTGCAGCATGAAGAAGGGTTGCAGCATTAAGAAGGTTGAGAACCATTGGTTTAGGAAGAAAGATTCTAAATAACAAAATTTATTTTAGAGAATTAATGAATAGTATTTCATCTAGTCACATTTGGTTTCTGTCTTTTACATTTTTTTCTTGCATTGAAAATAGATTATTTTCTCCTAAAGTATATCCTGGTTATAGTTTCCCCTCTCTGTGCTCTTCCAGTTCCTCTCCATCTCCCCTCCTCTCAGGATCCACTCCCTTTCTGTCTCTCACTAGAAAAGAACAGGTACCCCTCTTTGGGTCCTCCTTGTTAGCTAGCTTCTCTGGAGCTGTGGGTTGTAGTCTGGATTGCTTTACTTCTAGTATCCACTTATGAGTGAGTACATACCATGTTTGTCCTTCTGAGTCTGGGTTACCTCACTCAGGATAATATTTTCTAGTTCTATCCATTTGCCTGCAAATTTCATGATGTCTTTTTTTTTTTCTGCTGAGTAGTACTCCATTGTGTGTATGTACCACATTTTCTTAATCCATTCTTTGGTTGAGGGGTACCTAGGTTGTTTCCAGGTTCTGGCTATTACAAATAATGCTGCTATGACCACTACCTATGATGGGACACCTCACATAGCCTTGAAGCAGGGGGAGGAGCTTGGATCTGACTCTACTGAATGTACCAGGCTCTGCTGACTCTGCATGGGAGGCTTTACCTTCTTGTAGGAGGGAATGGGGGTGCTTTTGGGGGCAAGGCTGGAGGTGCAGGAGGAGGGAAGAGGGGTATCTGTGATTGGTATGTAAAATGAATAAAAAAATTCTTAATAAAAAAAAAAGAACATGCTTCTAAGAGATAACAACCAAACAGGACAAACAAATACATTTTGTTCTCATTTTCTTTTGCTTTCTATATCTATTCTTTCTGGGACCTCTAAACCTTTGACAATTTAAAATTAAATATTATAATATCATTTTATATAAATTATGTTTTTATGAGACACTCTAAGTAATTCATTTTAGAACAGTAAAGTTCTTTTCTTTGTCTCTCCATTAAGTAGGTGTGGAAGTCCAAAAGGGAAAAGATAACATGTTTGTTTTGAACACACTGTTTGATTCATTCATTGATTTCTTTGTAAAAAGAATCTTATGGTGTATCTCTTGCTGGCCCAAAACTTGCTACATAGAGTAGGCTTGTCTTACAATGGTCCTCTTACTTTGCTTTTTGGAGTGATACTGTTGAAGGTATGCCTCACCACATGCAGCTTGAAAGTACTGTTTTATATAATTAAATACCACCTATATGTAGATTCTACACACACTAAAACATAACTCTGGGCAACAAGAGAAGGCTTTGGAGGACTAAACAAACAGTACAGATCTAAATTACAATGAAACTTCTTAAATTGCGTTGTTTCTATAAAGGAATCTCCCAGGGATCTTTTATGAAAGGGTGGATTTGATGTGTTAGGTGTGAGGTAGAGGTTCTACAACTGTAAAGATCTCACAGATGTTAGCAATGCTTGATGGCTGATGACATATGAAAGGCAAGAACTTAGACCATGCAAGGGAAGCGTGTAAGTTGAAAGAGTACACAAGCTACGGGATGATGATGAACACACCAGAAAAATAACTCAGAAGAGTCAATTATTTGGGGAAATAATATAATGTGAAAAAACAAAATCAGATGAATAAGAACACCAACAAGAAAAACAGCCATTGAATGACACCTTCAATAGAATATGAGCTGGTTGAACAGGGCCAAATGGTGTGAAAAATCAAAGCATGGAAAAAAAGAAGTGAAGCCCCTATATAGCGAGTGACTAAAAGATCACAATTACTGATTCAGTCTTCTGCTAGTCTTTCTCAAATAAATGGATGGTGACTATTTTCTCATACTAGTTAACATGTATTGTTGAGTACACATCTAATTTTTTTAAATAAAAACCAGTGTTTAATATTTTTCTAGACAGGCAGTGCTCTCGCTGCCCCATCTAAGAAATTCCTGCTTGTTCCATGATTACAAAATACTTTTCATGTTTTTTTTCTAAACATGTCATAGTTTGGGTATCTTTTCTTTTTAGTCCATCCTTCATTTGGCATTTCTGGATTTGTGCTAAGTATCCATTTCATACAACCCAGTGAGAATAATTTTAAAACACCATGAAAACAGGAAAACTACTTGAATAACACTTTCACAATGAAACAATAAAGGCAAGTAAGGTGTTCAGCAGCCTCATTCATGAAACATACAAACTAAAACCACAATAGGATGTCCATTGGTGTTTTCCATGATCAGATCTTGTAACATTAAACCAGAGCCCCAAAGCTAGGCAAAGAACTACATGCAACTATGGAATGTTAAGAGCAGCACAATTAGTCTTCTCTAGGGAAGAGCTCTCACGTTGATTATTCAAAGCCAAGTGGTCAACCCTGAAAACGTATATTTACCAATAATGTTATATGGACTTAGCAGGTTATGTTTATGTACTTAGGCACATTATCTATCTAACTCTGTCTTTATCTCTATTAATCTACATCTCTATATCCAACAATTAAAGAAATAGAAGGCATAGATTTGAGAGAGAGAGAGTAAGGGAGTACATGGGAAGGGTTGGAGTAAGGAAAGGGAAGGAGAAATGATGTAACTATATTTTAATTGCAAAAAAAATAATTAAAACATAACAGGATATGTTATTACATATATGCTAGATACATCAAAATTAAAATGTTTGAAGGCATCAAGTACTGGTAAGAATCAGACTAACCAGTAATAGGTGATGTCACTCTGTATGCTGTGAATGTGCTGCTCTGATTGGTTGATAAATAAAATGCTGATTGGCCAGTAGCCAGACAGAAAGTATAAATGTGATAAGCAGACAAGGAGAATTTTGAGAAGAGAAAGGCTGAGTCAGGAGTCGCCAGCCAGAGACAGAGGATGCAAAATATGAAGGCAGAACTGAAAAAATGTACCAAGCCACATGACTAAACATAGATAAAAATTATGGGTTAATTTAAATGTAAGAACTAGTCAATAATAAGCCTGAGCTAATGGCCATGCAGTTATAATTAATATAAGCTTCTGAGTGATTATTTTATAAAAGGCTGTGGGACTATGGGTGAGAGATTTGTGCTGATCATAGGCCAGGCGGGACACAGAAAAACTTCTGGCTACAAACCAGACCTTCTATACTTTGTATTTGGAATGTGTAGAAAAATGTCATAAGCTTCTTACAGAGTTGAACAGCTGAACACACATCTCCCCATTTAGCAATTACATTCCTAGACATTTATTCAAGAGAAACCAAAGCATCTTCAGAAAGGAATTTACCCAAGACTCCTCACAGCAAATTTACTAACATTCATCTCAAACTGTGGATAAAACAAACACACTTAAGGAAGATAATGGACTGATATATTGAAGTACTTTGTTAAAATGGGACACACCCAGCAGTGAAAATTAATTAATTCCTGCTATACATAAAACTTGGAGGAACGTGAAAAACATTACACTGACTGAAACGCATAAGAAACAGAAATATACACATTTGAGATTACATTTACTTGGCCTTCTATAAGAGGAAAATGCAACAGACACCTAGTTGGTCTTCCTTGAGGCAATAAAGTTCATTTTTTTGTTATTTTTTGTTTGTTTTTATAACCTCAACATTGCATATATATATATATATATGGGTATATATATATATATATATATATATATATATATATATATATATACCCACTAACCAACTGCACTGCTGGATAAGGCTAATTCTTTATCTTATAGGATGAGATGGAATGTTCTAGAATTATGTACCTATAGAATATCTGTATTATTATGTTTAATGGGGTGTTCACATTTCTGCTTATGCTACATGTTTCTCTTGTGTACATAAGTTCTGCCTAAATTTTGAGAATGGTTAAAGACAGAAAGGAGATCATCATTCACACACAAAGCAATATTTCAATAGGGCTGTGGGTCAGATTCTTATTTCAGAGAGTGAAGAAAAAAGGAAATGCTCCATATTCTTTTGAAAATAAAGTAAAAACATGGCATAAAATTAAACATGCTCTTTAATTTAAGAAAGATTTGACTAAATATTCAACACAATACGAAGAATTAACAAAAGTAGATGAAATAACATGAGTTAGATCAAGAATAACCTAAAAGTAAACAGCAATGCTCTTGACTAAGACACGTCCACAGCCACCCCCCTAAGCACTTGAATCCTTATAAAGTAAAGCAAAAATCACTTTGGGACCCTCATTTCTGTTTGTGGACTTTTGTTTGTTTCCTGAATTTTTGGTTTTGGTTTTGACCTATAACATTCTCATCCATAATATTACTGTTAAAAGTCAAGTGCATATCCGGTTAAAATCATTTTAAGGGGTTTAAATATTATCAGCAAAATTTATTATATTTTCCATTTTTTTAGTTTTTGTCTTTTCTTTTTTTTTTCAGACAAGGTTTCTCTGTGCATCCCTAGCTGTCCTGGAACTCACTCTATAGACCAGGCTAGCCTCAACTCCGAGATCTGCCTGCCTCTGCTAGGATTAAAGGCATGTGTCACCACCACTGCCCAGCTACTCTCTTTCCCTGTTTATTCAAAGAAGCACAGGTTAGATGTTGAGAGGATTTGAGGGGGAAAAAAAGTGTTATTTATGCTCACAAATACAAATGTCATGGAATCTTAAAGTTAACTAGGGATGAAACCATTTAGATACCATTGGTATTTTACTCTCCTGGTCGTGAGCCAGCAGCAGCTTCAGTTCCTAGAGTTTCAGTCTTGTAACAGAGGTTTCCCACAGTGTTTGCTTTTCACATCCCCTTATCTAAAACAAAAGTTTCTCGAGAGCTTCCGCATTTTAAAATGAAATGTTACCTAAAATATTCTGCCATTAAGGATTTTATGAAAGCTCCTAGGATAGTGCCAAAGCTTTGGTGCAACAAAATCAGAACCCAAAATTTATGATGCAAGGTTGGCAGGGGTTACAGTGATCCTGCATAGCAAGGAAATTTAACTGCTTCTGCATATGAGATAAACAGTAAGAACGCCATTTAGACTCCATATTTAGTTACACGGTTGGTGACACTTTTGAAATCTGAACCATGCTGCGGCCTTCTAGAATGAGGCAAATGTAGGAGAGCCATTTGCTAATATTGTTAGGGAGTACATATTTTAGCCTATGACATGTTTCATTTGCTAGTTGTTCATGACTCTTCAGTAAGCTTCAAGAGTTTATAAGGCAGGATGCCCGATTCTTTTCATTAATTTTCTGAATTTTAAGAAGTCAAATATGTTGTAC
The DNA here is from genome assembly GCF_949786415.1 of Peromyscus eremicus. NCBI lineage: Eukaryota > Metazoa > Chordata > Mammalia > Rodentia > Cricetidae > Peromyscus > Peromyscus eremicus. The sequence goes on from NC_081423.1 coordinate 21,989,040, forward strand.
TTTGTACAAATATTATACATTTCTTCATTGTCACCCAGCAAATAGTATTGTGGATTTGGAAGAGATGTGAACCCTATGAAGAGATTAATGCACAGCAGAAAAAAATAGGGGTTTGTATGCTCCTGAAAATAAAAGCCGATTTCTCCTAGGAGGTTTTCCTTGAGAGTGTGAACTGGCAATTTTAACAAAAATTTACAAAACTGTTTGAAAGTAGTGGATCTATGAAAACATGATGTTCAGATGTTCCCTAGTTTCTGTTTCTCAAATTAGTCGTGTTCAGTATACATGATACATAATAAGACTAATGCCTGTCTTTCAAGTTTACTATGAGGAATGGGTAAGTTGATAGAAAAAAAATGTTTGGAAAGGTGCTTTCCAGTAACATGCAGCTAAGACCCATCACTACTGGAATGAAACAAATGATATTTTATTCTAATAGTGGCTTTATCTAATTGAACCCCCCCCCCTCTCTCTCTCTCTCTCACACACACACACACACACACACACACACACACACACACACACACCCCACTGGATTTGTGTATTAAAATATATTTAAATTCACAAACCAACTGCTGTGGAATCCAAGACTCCTTAACACACAGTCCTAGCTAAACTGTACTATTTCCTCTTCTGTAGCCAACGCAGAGTTCACTTCTTAAATGCCTGCCAAAATTTATGTACATGTCTAGTAAGGATTTTAAAGCGTGAAGCACACACTGTATAGCAATGTTCCTCTCTGTTCCTCATAGATACTTTACCTCCACCTATTCTTCTGCAATACCCAGAAAACAGTTATTTGTCCGTATTAGACACCTTCATTCTAATCTCTGGCATAATATAGCTATACTAGTTTTCTTCTTCTTCTTCTTCTTCTTCTTCTTCTTCTTCTTCTTCTTCTTCTTCTGCTGCTGCTGCTGCTTTTCTTTATTTTTTTTGGAGCTCTCTAGTTCTCAACTTGGTACATACATAGTCTGCTCTGGAATCTTTAATTACTGATCACACTATCCTCCTAATCTTTGCTTCTCTCTCTATTCACCCAAGGCTGCTTTGTGTCTTCTGTCAGAGTTCCCACAGATGAAACGGCTTCTCAATTAATGTACACCCGCCCCTCCCCCCACCCACTGATTTATCAAAAACAGCCTCCTATTCTGGAAAGAATGCCACTTAGAAAGGTTGTTAATCACCACATGCTTGTTCTGAGCTGCATTGTTCTGTATTGTATTGCGCTGCTGGATTGTACGCTCCACGGGGTAGAGCCTTTGTTTGTCATGCCCTGACTATTGTTCAGAGTGGAGAACACTGATGGCACCTTGGAAAACACAAACAATGGCTCTTTCCACGTTTTACTGTTTTAATTGTCAAATGGGATGGTTAAAAAAAAGCACAATTCACAGAAGACGTTGAGTACACAGCCTCTAAAATTGGTCCTATAAGCCATTTGAACAACAGAGGTTAACTCTGTTTTTTTTTTACTGTAACTTTTAAATTTTGTCCATTTATCATTTTTTTTCCTTAAAACCTTCCTGAAAGTCAATCATCAGTAGCCAAATGACTTTCCCTTTCCTTAGCTCATATGACTCAAAAGAGCACTATCTGGGTGGAGTGTGCAACCACCTTCCCAAATGTAGTGGGCAAGGCTTAATCACCACATGGCTGTTATGCCCAGTGTTAAGGAAGTTTCACAAACTGTCTTTGAAGATGGTTATGATTCCCTGGAAAATGCTGTGATTAGCACCATGGACAGCAGTTTTTAACTGCTAGCTATTTAAAGAAGTGATTAGAGATAAACGAGAGAAAACATCTCTGCTCAAGGAGCAGTTTGCCTTTCTAGGAAACTTAAGCAATCCAATAGCATTAGCTCCCACAATGCATCCCAACTGGGGTGACATCAAGGCATCTGTTGATTGACTGGCCCAAACCCAAGATCAGCAGTTCTCAACCTATGGGTCACATCCTATTTGGGGTCAAAAGACCTTTTCACAGGGGTCACATATCAGATATCCTAGATACCAGATATTTACATTATGATTCATAAGAGTAGCAAAATTACAGTTATGAAGTAGCAACAAGATAATTTTATGATTGGGGGTCTCCGCAACATGAGGAACTATATTAAAATAAAACTGTGTTAGGATGCATGAGAACCACTGCTCTATATGGACACTATATATAAATATCAAAGCAGATTTTAGGGAAAATTGACATCCAAATGGATCCACTGCACAGGTCAAATTGTAAGTCATTTCCCAAAGTCAGGTTCAGAAGTATAGAGAATTTTAAAATAAATTCCATGTATTTTAGGTAGCTATACAGGCATATATAATAATTATTGTTCTCTTATCTTTGAAGGAAAAGTGATGGAGTATGGGGTTAGCTATCATTTTAATAAATCCTCATGACATTTCTAAAAACAATAAATTCTTAGCTTCCACTTCAGAGTTCTTTAGGCAGATCTATTAGTGAATGATCTCAAATATTTGCATTTCTTAAATTTACAGTTGATATTAGGAAGTCAGTCAATAAGAGGTAGAATGGTAAGTGCAATTGGTAAAATCAAGCATTTCTTTTATGAATTATTTGGCTATTGCCAGGCACCTTCCTGTGGACTTGGAAACAGCTGCCCTCACATGGTAAAGCCTCTTTTGTCAAATGGGAATAGAGAAACCTGGACTGGGTATTCAGGCTAGTACTTTTTGCCCCCAAAATTATTCCTGTGATTCCAGTTAATAATATGAGCTGGTTCATATTGTCTTCTGATTCATCTATAGATATGTGAGAGATTAAGAAGCTTGCTAAGAACAAAGAATGCTTGCTTGGTATTTCTCCTGATATGTATGATGTCAAGGATAATTTCCCTACAGCATGTTAATGCATTAAAAACAATGTAAAAAGAGAATTACTTGAGAAATTTGGATGATGAGGGTGTTGAGAAGAAATAAAAAGTGAGTGTTTGATACAAAGACTAAATTAGGTCTTAGAAAGTTCTTAGAAGCCTCTTTAAGCAACTATTCTTGATATGGCCACCAGCCCCTAGAAGGTCAAATAAATTATTCTATGATTCTTTCATAAGATAATGGAGACCAATTTGAGGAAGTAAATAGTAATTGCTATATTAGAGAATTCAATCCACCTTTACGAGTATTTTTGGAATTCCCCATGCTGATAGATTTATTTGATGCTAAGTCCTTTCCCTCATCTTTAAAAAAACATTTTACATAATCTGGCACTACCTATTTTACATATGTGGCATTTTGCTTAGCATTAAAGTAGTTTATTTGGAGAAGATCTTTTATAGACTATTCTGGGGAACAGCCTGCTACCCTCTTTATGTAACAGCAAAGGAAGCAGGGATGCTTGCTTAAATGTGGCTTCTTTAACAGCTTGTGGAGCTAGGGAGCTGAACAAGAGCGTAAACACTATTAAAATAGTGGATAGTGCCAAATGGAAGGAAGCATATGCCAAAAATTCTCCAAAAGTACTATGGAATGACAGAGAGTGCATACTCCAGTATTTACATTCTTGCTTTACTATGACTTCCAAGGTTCATGCACCAGCTACATTTTCTAATCCATGAACTCTCACTACACCTCTTCTTCCCAAGGACTCTGCAGGGAAAACAACAGGTGTTTCCAGTCAAAAAATCCAGTATCACTCAGGAAGTAAAGACCCAGGTGGGTGTTGTAGCCCCCAGGTTTTCTTTGAATAATCTCTGATTTTTCTGCTCCTTCTGCAACACACACACACACACACACACACACACACACACACACACACACACGCAAGCTCACACAAACACCACATGCACACCACACATACATACTGTTAGAACTAAAACAATTACTTCTCACTGTTAAATACAACTCAGAAATGTTCTTAGCCTGATAACAAAAGCTCTAAGGAAAAGAGTACAGTGGACACATTTTTTTGTGGCTCCCATCGAAAGGCTATAAACATGGGAGATTTTTTGATTAAGCCAAGAATTTTATGTGGAACCACCTTGCTCTTTGTAAAACACTAGTTCCTCCATACTTGTGTATGAACAGAGTTCAAATGTAGAGCTGAGACAACAGCCAAGCCCTTGGGATTCTCTTTTGAATAGTGTGTACAAGAGTGTGGCAAACAGCTCAGAAACTGTTTCTGCCAGATATGAATTTTAATATGCTACCCTTTGGTCTCCAGGAGGTCTGAAGGTTTTACATGAATAAGGTATTTTTTTCGTGCCCTGAAAAAAGATGATGTTGTGGCTGTTTTCTTTCTCAACTGGATGTATATGTAGTCCCTCCAAGGAGAATAACCTCACATGACAGTTGGTAAATCTCCAGCTACTTGACTTGGTTTTCTTATAGTTAATTCATTTCCAGGCATTAATTGACAGTGGCTGGACATGATAAGGCTATTTTAGTTTTTCTCTTTTTTTTTCTTTCTTTCTTTCTTTTTTTTTACTATAGCTTCCAAAAAGATAAAAGAAATTCCTGAGGTTGCAGGTTACAAGTCTGGATAGCTCATTATAAAATCTCCATTGAGATATAGAAAAATCTTGCTCTCTGCATTTTTTTGGATCAGCATCTCGCTTTTAAAACTAAAGTCTTGGCTGTTCTAATTTGCTGCATGCTTATCCATCTTCTCCTACTGTCAATTGTGTGAACACTGTTATGGAGATAAAAAGTCTTTAAATAGATTTTTATGCTCTTAAAGGAGCCCAAAAATTAAGGCAGAGGTAGCATATCTCTGGACATAGTTGATATATGCTGAATGAATAAATAAGTGAGAGCATGAATAATACTAATGATAAATGTTTTGAGTGATAATTGTGTACCAGGCACTATTTTTCATATCTCATTTGCATTACTTTATTTGATCCTCAAAACAACCCTATAAGTTATTTATTCAAAAATAAGATAATAAGCAATGTGTCTAAGATACTATGGCAAATGATTAGACAGAGAAATAGTTGTAGTTTGTTAAATACTAATTGAATTAGAATGTCTCATAAAGGACTTATATCCATCCTCTCCAATTTGTAAATGTACAAGTGAAAGATACTGATCATAGTTTATTCTTTAAGATTTCATAGTCATTTTAGGTAAATCAACAATATATATAATAACAGACATTACATAATTTTGTATATATATCTATATATCTATATATATATCCTTACATTTCTTTAGATATACATATATTCAACTACACAAAATTTTCATCCTGTTACAGAAATCACAGGTCATCATTTCCATTGTTTTTGCTTATCTCTATCTTATTTTTTCAAATTGTACATGTATTAATTATCCAATAAAAACTTTTGATGACATCTAATAAGGCAGAACTTTAGAAGGGTTTATAAAAGAAAGAAAGAACACTGGTTAAATATCCCATTAGACTTTGGCATCTAGAGAGATGAAAATGATTTCAGCCAAGGTCAGAGGAATATCTCAAAGCAAGTTTAGACCAGGTTTTCATATATGTAAAACTGGGACAGTTGTCCTGTCCTCTCAATATTCAGGAGAATGAAACTTGCATTTTCCCATGCCAATCCCATAAAGAAGTCTAGAGAATTGTACACCCATAATTTAAAAAGAAAGATATGGTTTATTTTCAAATTAGTAGGTCAATCATTTCCATCAAGATTTATCAATAATTCATCATCCATTTTGCACTTTTCATAGAAAGAGGGTCACAATACATTAACTAGGACTGCGGTCACATAAGGACTTTAAGGTCATTTGTACCTTGGCATAAAATCCTCTCTCTTGCAAAACCTGCCTAACATTCCTACCAACTCTATGGTGCTCTGATGAGAAATCCACAGGTCATTATGTGTCCAGTATAGAGTGCAACACCAGATAAATAAAAACATTTCTGCTAATGGGACCCATTAACAACCGTGCTCATTTTCTCTAGGATAACTGGATGGGAAGGTCACTTACAGAAATATACAGAGGAGTCTTGAAAGCATTCTTAGAAGAGAATAGGATCCCCTTTCCCCTGCCATGCAATCTACATGCTATCCAAAGTTTGTGTTGTTCACAATTCTGCTTCAATGATAGGCAAGGGTTTTGCTTAGATTGAGTGGCTGACTTAAGGAAACAGGACAAAGTAATAAAAGTGTCCCAACCAATTGACAATCCCCAGGCACCGTGTGGTACACTTCACATACATTTCTGGGTCTGGCTCTCTGAACATCATATGGACAACCTTTTTTATCTTATTCTAATGGTCTGGTTAATACATGGGAAAGCTGAAATTCCAACATACGTACGGTGATTCTGGAATCCATGGTCTCCAACGAGGAGTCATTGTTGGCAAGAAGTAAGAGCCATATAGTGTAGTAGCATAAGGAAATATCATCTCACCAACTATGTTTTTTTCTTACCCTAGGCTATGTCACTTAATTTTCACCCTGTCAGCATATCAGTTGTTAATGGAAATGTCAAATTCTAACAGTCTTCTAGAACCTATTCTCTTCTCAAATCTACCAAGTGTAATAAGTTAAAGTCACCGACAACAGGGACTTTTGAAGAAATGTTAAGATAATCCTTAAGTACATCTCAGGATCTGTTCTAAAACTTCACACATGGTATCTCATTGCATCTTTCCAACCACCCTATTGTATGGATGCTATAGTTATATACTGTTATAGCAAATGCTTTATATAGGAGACAATAAAGGCACATGGATGTCAAGAACATACCAAGGTGAATTAAGTAACAGAGGGGGCCACATAACAGAAGAACTCTACACCTTCAGTATCTGAGCAGCTATCTCATCATTGAGTCTGACTTTTTCCAAGATAAAGCAAATAAAGACTATAACTTTTAATACAAAATGTTAGTGCTCTGATGCTTGAAGGTGAGCAGTCTTGTGTAGCCAGAAAAGTATTTCGAGCACTTGGAATAGCTGGAGTAGAAATGATCAAGGAGAACAGAAATGGCTATAACGTAAGCAATTGTCAAGGGTTTCACACATTGGCACAGAAGCCAGTTCACACGTTCAGATACTTGTGCTCAGGCTTTCAAGGCTATCCAGTTCGCAGATATGGTTTTCTAGTATGGTCCTCAAATCAACAATATCCAACCGCATGGATACTTGGTCAAACACCAATCATCAGGCTGCAGCCCCTACCCACTGAGCCGGACAATAGGTGTGGGGGACCACTTTAGCAATCTGTCTTTAATTAGCTCCAGAGGGAAGTCTTACATATGCTAAAGTTTGAGAACTTTTGCCTTAAAGAATGTAATTTGGAAATTTTAAAAATTAAAAATAGAATATGGTTTGGCCAGATTAATATGGTTCTTCAGGAAAGAGAAATATTCAGTTTAGGGTTTTTTTTTTTAATTCTTCTCTCATATATTACATCCTAATTGTATTTTCCCTCTCTCTTCTCCCCCAGTCTCCCCTTTTTAGCCTCCCTCTTCCCCAGATTCATGCTCCCTCCTTTTCCACTCAGAAAACAGCATGCTTCCCAGGAAGATCAACCAAACACTACAGACCAAATTTGCCTCTATTTTGATGCACTTAGGCCCGCATCACCTGCTCATTTACTGTAGAGTTAGGTAGTTGATGGCGAAATCCATTCAACACACTACACAGATTTAACAACTATTTTGTCAACACAGAGAGTGAAGGAAAAGCCCCTGACCATATGACCTGGACAGACCTCTGAAGTTTGACTTTGAGTTTCATTAATCTTAACTTTGCATGCAGCTTGGGGGACTGCTGCCTAGTTCATTGTCATGTGAAGGACTTCGAAACCCTCGAGAGCACTATGCCTTGGTGGGATGCTTTGATGGACTCTGGCTGTGTTTTCCTCTTGTTCTTCATCCTGATGGAAGCATCACCTTTTGAGGTTCTGAGGGATATAGTTGTTTAGAAATGTGTTTCTGTTGTACCAGTCATAACTGCTCTTTGAATAAAATAAGCAAAATAAATGCAAGAAAAAAGTGACTACTGAGAGAGGAATATAACAGGTAGACTGAGGTATTCCTAGTGTGCATTATGAGGCTATTTAGCCAGATTGATGTAAGAGCAGAACAAGGAAACAAGTGGCCTAGCACTTTGAAGCAGCAGGAATAGCATGTGTTAAGGCCCTGTGGCAGCTGGTGCCTGGTGCAAAGGTGACTGAAAATAGATGGGAGTTGTAGAGTGTACTATTAAACTTACACTTCTACCCCAAGAATAATGAAAACCGTGAAGAATGTTATTCACAAGCACGATATAACCAGATTTCTGTTTTAAAGCTCCATGTTGGAGCCCATGACTTCTACAGAGTTGGCTCTGCACTCACCTTGACATTTTATTTCTGAATTGTTAGATGAAGTGCAGAATACCTGTTTGTAACCATTATTTTCTTTCTTTAAAATTTAAGTTTTACTTGTGCTCTGAAATATGATAAACACTTTTAGCTTTTGGAGAGATTCTCATCACTTAAGCAGGATGATATGTGAAATTTATTTTTATTAGATTTTAATAACTACCATTGAAGGAAATGCCTCATGCAGGATTAAATTGTGCACAGAGGAAAGCTGACATACATGTATCTGTTCCTTGCACCTGTTATTAGCTATATTTACTGATTTCAAAATTTAAAAATAAAATAAATTTTGACTGCTCAAGGCAAATGCACACTAGGAAAGTTTTATGAATGATAGCATCAGGAAATTGTACAATGAAAATGCTGGAGCAGTGGCCATTCTTATTCAATCTTGAAATCAGGATTATAAAACATGGGTGCTTCCAGCCATTTCTATTATTTGACATCCAATTAAAGTAACGTTGCAATAAAAAGAAATACAGAAACCCCTAAGGAAACAGGCAAGATTGTATACAAGCCTCCGTGGCACAATCAATAGCAAGCATCGACTACAGAAGCCCTTGGTTTATTCTAGACAAGTAACAAATGCTTTGTTAACGTTTTCCAAGATTTTACACATTATGCAATCTTTGCGTCCTTTTAAGGTTGATTGTGTTTAATTTGGATGTTTGCAGATGTTTGCCACTGCCACCCCTACCAATCAGAGTTTTGTCTCTCCCACAGGATCATCATGCTTCTCTTCAGCAGGCAGCAGCTATTGTCAGTGGCAATTACCACCCACTACACAGGGTTGCTTAAGCTGATCAATTAGGGGAGGTACATGTGTTTCAGTAGCTCTGAGACAGGGCGAACTATACATGTACTCCACTATAGATGCTTCTTTTGTACTCTGTGTAGCAGAAGAGAAAAAAAGGCAACAGGATGAGAAAAATGGGAGATAATTTGAAACATTTGAACTTATCAGCTGCACAAGATAGAATGTAGGATTGGGCTTTTAAGCAGAAGGAACAGTATGTGTAAACTCCCCGTGGTAGCAAATGTATGGTGTGAGGACAGACAAAGAAGTATAATGCTGTAGCACCTGCTGGAGTCTTTGCTGGCTATAGCCCTTATTCCAACTTTACCTAGAAGGCTCTAGATGAAGGGATACCAACCTCATCACTATTGGCATCTCTTTATTATATGTAGATGCTTCGTGCAAGAAGAGTTTTGCTGCAGACTATAATGTTCCCCTACTTGAGAGGAAATATTTCCTGGAAAGGAAAATGACCCCTAGTTAAGATCCACTGTGCTAGACTCCTCCACCCCGTTTAGAGCAAACAACTCTCTTTTCCTCTTGCTTTTATCTTCAAATTGCTGACATCTGGAAATGCCACAGCTAATGATATTATTATTAACGTTAATATAGAATGCTATATATTGCTAATGTTAGTATTTAGTTCTTTGCTAACAGATGCATGGGAGTTCTGATACATCTACCCTGGCACCAATCGACCCTGATTCTATCACTAAAAATGTCTGATTATTTCATAAAAATACTAATAGAAACTGAACCAACATGGAGAATAATAGCTGTTTATAGTATGCTACAATGCACAGGTACTGTTTCTAATCAAATCACACATATACAAGCACACACAGACAGACAGACACACACACACATACATATACACACACACACATACACATACACACACACACACACACACATTATGGAGACTTTACAAAATCCCACTGAGAGGGTATATATCTCAGCTAGTAAAGAGCTTGCTGCACAGGCAGGGAGACCTGACTTTAAGCCCCAGAACCAGTTTTAAAAAGCCAAACATGTTAGTGAATGTCTGTAATCCCAGTGTGGGAGAATCAGAGACAGGAGTATCCCAAGATTTACTGGCTAGACACACTAGCCTGCTTGGCACATTGTAGGCCAATGAGCAATTCTTTCTAAAACAAGAAGGAAGGAAGGAAGGAAGGAAGGAAGGAAGGAAGGAAGGAAGGAAGGAAGGAAGGAAGGAAGGAAGGAAGGAAGGAAGGAAGGACAAGATAGCAGAAAACAACCAAAGTTGTCCTCTGTTCTCCACGTACACACACACATGAACACATGTGTGTATGCACCCGTACATGCACAGACCCATTTTGATATGCCACATTAATATTTAGAAAAGTTAAACAATGCATGTTCTTAAGAAAAATGTCCAAGATTCTTCATTCTTATCTTGCCTTTCCATCTTCTCCTCCAAATCTAATCCCATCATCTTGAACAGGAAAGCTTCCGGTTCCTCATGCAGGCAAGAAAGACTATGTGTCAGAACTCACAAGCTCTCTTCTAGAAGACTTGGTGCTCTGAATTTTCCACTCCCTGGTATGGGGTTCTGTTAGGACTTGATTCTCATACACATGCCTCATCTAACCCGGATCACCAGGTTCCCTCCTTAGACTCACTGCAATCGGTATTTGTTATGTCTCTACTTCCTCAAATTGTCTTCGCACTCTCCGAACAAAGCCAGTTCTTTGTCCCTTGCAAGTCTCTCAACATTCAGATCAATGCTGGCCTTAACATTACCATGTTGTATATGTTCCTGACAATTTGAGTGAATGAATGAAGATTGAGTTGGTATTGCCAAAGCCATTTAGCTCAGAAATAACAGTATGGGGATTGCCATTCAGGTCTTTCTGAATTTAAAGCTAATTCCAAACCTCTTCTCATTTGTTCACATCTGCCTAAACAGTCTCTCTCCTGCAGTCTTCATTTTCATTCCTCCCTGCTGCAGGCTATGATGTCCTTGCATGAAGTTAACAGGAGGTATATGGGTATCATCTGATCAGATCTCTGAAATTGTAACTTATGAATAAAGGCATTATTTGTGATTCCATAGAACAAACTCCTAAAAAGAAGTGGACTATTAAATTGAAAAATCAAAACTGGATGACTTTAATAAAAAATCACCACCAACAATGACCCTTGTTTTAAATCCTGTACTAGATCTTATGAGTTCACATGATAATGAGTTTAATACTGTGGTGGGGTTTGAAATGCCAAGCATCACACCCTGTGACTGTTAACAAATGGAGTTCTACCATGTGTGAAAATTTCATGATGATACAATCTGTGCCTCCCAATATATTTCAATAGATAGCAAGAGGTTCTGGTTAAGACTTTTCCAGCCAGTCTTCAGATTTCATTGAACTTCATTATGGTTGGATGACCTCCTCAAATCCAATAATGGGCTAGGGCGCACAGCTCTGCAAATGACTGAATGGATGTTTATAATATCAAAATCGCCTCATGAAATATGTTTAATTATGCATAGGTGAACAGCTGTTTGCTTAGTGTACTGTATATGGGATGATATATTCAAGTCAGAAATAATATATAACCCTTTGGAAAAGGATATTAAAGACAGCTACTGTGTAAACACTCACTTTGGAACTGCATGCCAAATGTCAACCTTCCAAACATGAGTAGTTGCGTTTCCTTATCTTTCTCACTGCTTGTGGTTTTGTAATTAGCCCACTGGGCAGCCAGCGACAACATTATAAAAAGCCTATTAATCTGAATTCATGATTTAATTCTTCACTGAAAAGAAAAGCCTGCTTAGCTGGTGGCTAAAGCTTAAATTATGGAACCTATCTTGAATTTTTTTTTAATAAAATGCAACAAAGACCAGCCAACACCCACTTTTAAGTACAAGGACAATAGTCCCCTGGATGTCAGTCCCTGTAACCTTCCAATATAAGGAATCCACAGTTCATAATACTAAGCTGTAATGACAAGACTGTAATTCCTTCAGACTTTTAGTCGTGAAGACTTACCTCTCTATAATTGGATTATATATTATTCTATGTGCAGCTTTGAGAAAGGGTCTTTCAAATTATACTGAATGCTTTTTGTTCAGTTCTCCTTTGTGTATAAAGTTGTATATCATATTTTATGCTTACACTTGTACTTATACGCACAAGGGATAAAAATGTTAGATGAAAAAATGCCTGCTTAAAGTTCATTTTCCTTAAACAATTCCCTACTTCCCATGGACAGGGAGTGACTTAATTCACCCTCTGTTAATATGTTTTTGAGTTTTGATGCTTTTGTAAGCATTCTGAGAAAATTAAATATTTTTAAAAGGCTTAAAACATTTGCAGGAAAGACATGAAATTTTATAAAGGAAAGATGTCTTAATTTTGTCAAACACATACTGGGTAACTCTCACAGGGGCAAGCTCTTTAAAAGTACCATATCATGTAAATACTCCAAAAGTCTCCTAAGAATCAAAAATTTTGTTATTATAATTTTATTTAAAACTCACTAAGGTCAAGTAATGTGTATATGGTAATCAGCTAGAAATTTAAAAAAAATGAATCCATACCTATTGTATCTCTAAGCCTATGATCTCATAGTGTATTATGGATCATATCATCAAGTAATATTTACTAAATATTTACTATGCATGTCAGATGTTATAGAGTCTAAAAATTCACAGTTAAAGTGAGGATACAAATGTACCAGCACATAACTGTGACAGAAAAATAAAAAGTACAGATAAAAAAAATGAACCAAGAAATAAATGAACTAAGGAATACATATTATTCTGATAAAATACTAAAACTAACTATGTAGGATCAAAATAAAATTTGTTTTTTCATACTGTGTAGAAGAATGAATGACCCATGATGGCATTGACTGGGCATTGCTGATATTACAAAAGATCAGTACTATCCAGGGGTGCTGCTTGCCATGGAAAGTCCCTTCCTCTCGTGAATTTCTGATGGTTTCTATTTTCCTAAAAGTTTTCCATGTACATGGAACCTAGTGAACCATTCCACAGAACTTTATATACCCTTCATTTTTACTAATCATGCACCTTGTGGGAATTTCTATGTTAGGAATTAAGGTTTATCACATTTATTCAAACAATTGAGTATTTATTTGGGCAAAGGTACAATGATTACTTTAATCATATTTTCTTGTAAACATTTAAGATTTTCTATATCTGTTTATAAAATCTACTTTTACTGAACATCTGTGAGAATCTGTATATATTCATAAACTTCTGTATGAATACTGGAAAGTTCCTTGTTAGATCAGTTATAATAAGCAATTTGTACTCTATTATGTCTAATTCCTAAACCCTCTGTAAGTAACAAAATGACATTAAAGATTAAATTATTTTTAATTCATCCTGGATATCAGTCTAAATTTGTAATATTCTGATGAGTCATCAAGGTTGTTTAAATCCAGAATTTAGCAAAATAGTTTTTAATTGCACTTAAGCTATTGTAAACAATTCTCAATGAGGTGCAGGAAACTTCTGTGGAGAACTAGCAAATTTATTTTTTTTTCTGAGATGTATAGGAGAAGCTCCACCACACCTCATCAGGTTCTGCCAATACGCCTGCATTAAGGACATGCTCATCAAATTTCAAAGTCAAACTAATCATCAGTAATTGGTATTTTTCTTCAAATGATTGTCACTTTCTGGTTAGACAACTTTTTTTTCCCCTAAAACTGTAAGTGACATAAATGATAACGAAGCATTTACCATTAGTCAGGTTTGATCATCAAGTGATCATGACATTTATTCATTTAACCATTTGTGAAAGCCCAATGGTGGAGTTCCATGAGGAGAAAATCATATCCAGGATGAATACAGGAAGTCCCTTACCAATGTCTGTCTGTTCTAATCCTTAACACCATCAGTCCCGTGATAGATTGCTCCTGTTTAAAGAACTGTGCTGAAACAAAATGACTGTGACACTGAAGTTTCCTTTTAATATTGCTTTCTAGTATTTACTAATCGAAACCTTCGTAGACTTTGAAGAGCAACCACATTGTGATTTACCCATTAGTAGCACCTCTACTGTGCGATGATGTTTCTTTTTTATTTGAAAAAATATTTTTTCGTACAGTATATTCTGATTATGGTTTCCCTTCCCAAAATTTCCTCAAATCCTCCAAACTTTCCACCTAGCCAAACGTACACCTTCTCTGTCTGTCTGTCTGTCTGTCTCTCTCTCTCTTGTTAGAACACAAGTTTCTTTTTCATAAACTACCCTCCTTCAAGTCCCTCCCATCACTCTTCCCTACTTTCCCAAAATTATGTGGTAGATCTTCACCCTTGCTTTAAATTTCATTTTTATTGAAATTAAATTCACATAATATGAAAATACTATTCTGGAATTTACACACTATATTTCCACTACTTCATTCTAGTTCTAAAATATTTTCTGCATCTCTTTTTTTTGAAGATTTCTTTTTTATTTTTTCATTTTTTTTATTAAGAAAAAAAATCATTCATTTTACACACCAATCAAAGATTCCCCTCTTCCCTCAACTCACCCCTAATACCCCCCTACAAGAAGGCAAGTCCTCCCATGGGAAGGCACATCCAGTAGAGGCAAGCCCAAGGCCCTTCCCCTGCCTCAAGGCTGCACAAAGTGTCCCATCACAGGTAGTGAGCTCCAAAAAGCCCCATCATGCACCAGGGATGGATTCTGATTCTACTGCCAGGGGACCCCCCAAGCGGGTCAAGCTACACAATTGTGTTGCCATGCAGAGGGCCTAGTCCAGTCCCATGTGGGCTCCACAGCCATTGATCCAACTTTCATGAGTTCCCACTAGTTTGGTTTGGTTGTCTCTACAGGTTTTCCCATCATGATTCTGATGCTCTTGCTCATAGAATCCTTCCTCTCTCTCTCTCTCCTACTGGACTCCTAGAGCTCTGCCTGGTCTTTGGCTGTGGATCTCTGTATCTGCCTCCATCAGTCATTGGAGAAAAGTTCTGTGATGACAGTTAGGTTTTTCACCGATCTGATCACTGGGGCAAGCCACTTCAATTCAGGCACCCTCTCCACTATTTCTAGTAGTCCAAGCTGGGGTTATCCTTGGGGATTCATGGCAACTTCCCTTGCACTGGGCATCTCAAAGCATTTTTTTTCTGTGTCCATTAAACAGTTGTCCCTCATTCCTCCCTCTTCCTACATTTCATGGTAAGATCAGTTTGCATAATATCTGAGTTTGCCAAATCTGAATATATTCTCGAAGAGATGATACAACAGTTTTTACAAGATATAAACACATGTCAGCATTTTATTAATGGTAAAATTCCTATTGCCTAAATCATATAGCATATATCAATTTTATTTGTTTTAGTGGAACAACAGAATCCTCTTATGTCTATATATTTTGTCCACTGATGAGAATTTAGGCTGCCTCCATCCTTTGAGTTTTGTTAACATGCGAGTCCAGAAATTTATTTGAGTACAAATTTTTAGTTTGTTGGAGCATATGTCTAGGAAAAGAATTGCTCATTGTTTTTTGTCTCAATGTTTGTGCGCTGTTTTCCCCTAAATTGACAAGTTGAAACTTAGTACACATGGCAGTAGCATCAAGAGGTGATGAGGTCATGAGGCCAGACTAATCTGATTGTTTCAGGGCTCTTATAAAGGTTCCTAATGTGCCTGTCTTGCCCTTTTTACTATGTAATCATCACAAGAGAGAGGATGATAAGACATAATCTACCCACACGTTAATCTCAGTTATCCCAGCTACTACAATCCTCCCCCAAAAAAATAGTCCAGTTGCTCCATTAGTCACTCAGTATGCTGTTAGTATATCATTCCAAATGGACTAAATATTTTAAATTGTTCCTTTTAGTACCTAGTCAAGTCATATCACTCAATAATGACTAAATGCTTTTTGTTCCAACCAAACTCTAGTGAGAACTATTTGTATTTTATGTCAACATTATTGATACGTTCATTTTGCTTAATTCCTTCTCCTTTGACTGTTGCCTCTGGACCAAACTATTTCTGGACACACAGAAGACTTCCAGGCTTCCATGGTTATGTCACTCTCCCCAGTGCTGCCTTAACAGCATTGGGCACCGATGCTCAACTCCATCCATCCTTGTAGAAACACTCTCTTCTTTCTGGATTCTTCATTCTCTTTTACGCGATGTTTCTTGGTCTGATTTCCCTTAGCTGTCTGTTTTCCTCTTCTCCTTTGCGATGCTAACCTCATCTAGCAAACTTCTATGTGGTCCCCTGTCTCTAGGTAGTTCTGAAAGTGTTTCCTTTCTATCAAGTCTGCTTTTCAACCACAGGGCCCCTCACTAGCTTTGTTTATTTACATCGTATTGGCTTTCTTCAAATTCTGCCACCCATTTTGCTCTGTCTTGGCTGAAGTTCTTAAAATTCAAAACTACTAACTGTTATCTGATGTCATCCAACTACTTCTTTCAATAGAAACATATTTTTAATTTGAAAAAAATACAGTTTTCTTTTAAAACTTAGCACATAAATTAAAAAATTATAGTGATGACTTTCTTTGTAATTCTAAACTAGAGATTTAGTTTCTTTATTGGATTCTTTTCTCTAGAAACAGCTCATAAACTACCACTTGCCGAAGACAGAGAGATGAGGGCTACAGTTTATAACTGTCTCATCTGTTCCTGCATTGATCTGAAGGACAGGACATGTTGCTAGCATCTATGTCTACTGACGTTTATAAACCAAATGCTTCAGACTCTGTTCCTAGGACAAAAAGTGACTTTATGAAAACAATCCCTTTGTACCTCAAGTAAGAGTATCTTTGATTTGTATTTGATTATTTAATAAGTTTTGCTAATGAAGTTATTGTGCTGGGAATTCTATGAAGTAGAATTTGTCAATTATCTCCAAAAATATAGTAGGATGGTGAATTTTCATTCCCAACATGGTTGGGATTAGAGTCACTTAGGAGATTAAGAACCATCAGTCAGTTGGTTTGTGAGGACCTTCCCAGACCAGATTAATCAAAGTGAGTGGCTTCATCCATGAACTGGGTCCCTGATAGAATAAGTGGGTGGAGAGGCAGGCATCAGAATGCTCACATTCCCCTTATCCTTTCTTTGTTTCCTGAGAGCCATGATATGATGCATCCATCTCATACGATGGAGCAGCAGTTCTTAACCGGTGGGACACGACCTTTTGGGGGGGTGGCATATCAGATATTTACATTACAGTTCATAACAGTAGCAAAATTACAGTTTTGATGTAGCAATGAAAATCATTTTATGGTGGGGGGGTCACCACAACATGGGGAACTGTATTGAAGGGTCGCAGCATTAGGAAGATTGAAAGCCACTGCTATAGGGGAACATCAAAAGGATAGTCTCAGCAAGAGTGAATGACTGCAGCTAATTGTTGTGGGGACTGTGCAAATTGCATGAAAGATATATACAAATAAGTTATTGAGCTGTTAGTGAGATATTTGGGTTTGGATCAACTAGCAATCCTAGAGAGGGCAGGAGATAACCTTCTCATCTTCCTCTTCCCTCTGAGCAAGAGTTTAGTGGCAAACCTACTGGATTTGTAGATTTTTATATTACTGATTTTCATATCAGAGGCACAAAGGTTTCACCATTTGGCCAGAGCATACCTCTAGGAGTTCTAAATCATTTTATGATTGCAAGGATCCCACAGCTCAGAGAATAATATTTTCTTGATTGTCAAGGAGTAACTATATAAGGTGATATGAATTTAAAGAAAGAAATGTGATCTTATTTTTATGCCCTCAAAACAAAGTAAACTAGTTATATGATGAAAGCATTAAAAATTTAAATGGGAACATTTTAAAATTTCGATTAATATTTAAACCACTTGCCAAAAGTTTTAATATCACATGCTAGAAATACATTGAGAAGCACTCCAGGGCATCCACTTGAAGGTGATGTGACTGGACTCATAGAAAACTGCAAGGTGATGTACAGGCTAGAGTCCACCTTCTTAGTAATGTTACACTGAGATATTCTAGGGTTATGTTTCATGGAATTGTAATTCCTCTCAGTACATGTGTGTGAACATATGAAGTCATATGTGTTATGTCTGTGTGCATACTTATACATGTATGTAAAGTTACATGCACTTGCAGCATTCAGAATCAGTGAAGAAACCAAGAGAAAAATCACCACTATAATCAAGAAGGGTATCCAGGGCATTTAAAAATTATGATGGTAATTATTATAATTGCTGTGCTGTATGTATGCCAAAGCACACATGGAAAATGTGGAGGGCAGAAGACTAGATTTGGGAGTCAGTTTTCTCCTTCTATGGGGGATTATAGGGATTGAACTCAGGTCTCAGGCTTACGCCACAACAAGCACTTTTACCTGCTGAGCTGCCTTGCCAGCCCTCCAAGGCATTTTTCAACGAGGCCTAGCTCCCCGGTATCTTCTAGCTCTCTAAATGAAACACTGCCAGAACAATATGAGATACTGCTTATAACATCAAAGACTTGCAAAGACTGAACTTTCCTGATCCTGTCTAAGATTCTATAACAAGAATTCTCATATCAAAGGAGTTAGAGATTAACTACTAGTGATTAGAGGCTAAGTTTAACAGCTTAAATGTATGTTTTGCCTCTGTGCCCTTAACATTTCTTACTGTTACACTATATCATTTCTAAAGACACATTTTTAAGAAAACAACATCCCCCAGAAATTTATTAGAAAGTGGCTTTTTATATTACTGCATTTTATAAATACTAAACAATTAATTTTAAACCATGGGCTTTTTCAGGAATCCATCCACCAAGCCACAAACATACGTGTACTATGTGGCCAACTTTATTACTACTGCCTATATGAGGAACTTTCTATTAAGTAGGAGTTTCACAAATATTACAATTATGTAATGTAATATTGTAGTATCAAGATAACTACAAATACCCTCCCATAGATGTCTTTAAGTTGCCTCTTACAACAAAAAGCCCAGTTCCTCAGTACTATATACATTTCCTCAGTAACAAATACTGGATATTGTATTATATATGAGGCCCTGTAGTATCCTTGCTCACCCTTCTCTGGTTCTAATAGCTCTGAGTAAAAATCAGCCCTTTATCTTCTACCCTGAGCATGAAGCTTGTCAAGTCTTCCCTGGTAGCTTGCATTCAAGTTCTCCATAACATTTGCTTACATTGCCCATTTTTTTGAGGAGAAATATGCCATTCAGGCATTACTTCTAAGACATCTTCCCTGTCTTTATTCTTTGTGTTTCATCATAGAGATACATTAATACAAGTTGCAATAGAAACTGTTAACACAAAGATCGATGCAATTTTTCTGTAGTGGGCAGTTTTGGAAAGACCTATAATTCTCCTATTTCTTGGTACTGATGACTGTTGGTAGGCTAATGCCTGTATTGTCTCCTTGCAAGGAGCAGGCTTCAGAAATTCTGGGGTACCACCATTTCTGAAATTAAACAGTGTGGCACCCATTTAGTTGTATGTCTCTTGCTTACTTGCTTTGAGGAGAGCCATTTGCTAAGGCTGCTTTCTGTTCACGTGGAGGCACAATAGAGCTCCAAAGCCTTCCAATAGGCACACAGAGAATAGAGCCAAATACCCCTCCACCTCAGACTTGAAATGTGGTAGCCTCAATAGTTAACTCTACTCCATTACCCTGAAAGGCACTAAGTTCTCTGTTCCCTGATAAACTATCTCAATTCTCAAACAGCAAAACCTATGAGATAAAACACTTTTATTGCTAATGGTTCAATGTTCGAGTGGGTTTGCTAGATCAAAATAACTAAACAAATGAACTTGGTAACAGATATAGACACCTATACTTGCTTCTACAAAAGGAAATACAATATCATTAAATCTATAATCATTTCCTTATCAATTATTGGTGTTTGATGGCCTGTCTTTTAAGTTATGGAGGAAATAATAACTTTTCTTCTTATAAACATATATGTAGTCTAGCTCAGCCCCCAAAAGATTTAGAAGATAATTTCTGATTAATGAACTAAAAATGTTTCAAATAACTTCCAAATAATCCATGTCCTTCCATTATCACTATTTTGTATAAAACATTATAAATATTTATTTACATCTGCTTTCGCTAAATAAACTGGATTCCTAAAGTGCAAGGACCATGTTTTATTCATCTCTACAAACAGCCAGTACATCAGACACAAAATGTAGATTCCACAACTGCTTCCTGAATGAGCGGATAAATACAAGTGTGCCTGAACAAGAATGCTAATAACAATATATATGCCAGCTTTCTCCTGCAATAGTCTTTCTTTATAGATTATATTGCCAAAATGTGAAAAAGATAGATATAATAGAAGACATCCACTATATGTTTTGGATGACTCTAACATTATGCTTCTTCTTTTGAACCCAGGGCTAAGTACATGATACCTAAATACTCCGTTCTATGGCTACCCCCTTAGCCCTGATCTATTTTAACTAAACTAGTTAGTTAATCAGAATGCCTCTTTCCCAAACAGCTCAGCCATTATCATATCTGTATTCTATGTATGGCACTGTTGAATATTGATCCAAATTTTAAATTCCCCATTCTATCTGTCATCATGAGAACACAGCACATGTAAATTACTTATCTCTCTGCTGGTGCACCACTTATGACAATAATGCCAGCATTTAGACATAAAAAATGCTTAAATGTGAAATACTTATATTTATGCAAATGAAGGAGAATACTTACTCTGAGAGCATATGTGCACACAATTGATTTTCTGCAGTGAGATAGTTAAGAGTAAATTTTTTAAGTAACTGAAAGCTAAGATACTAAAGTAATGTGCTAACAATAATACCCAAGAGAATTTAAAAAGTATGCTGTGCATAGAAAACTACATGGCAATGATGTGAATTCTGGAGTCATTGACAACCTAATAGAAGCTAATGGTATTCACATCTTCAAAAATTGATTTTTACTGAGAACCCTATAGAACTATAAAGCATAGACAAATGGCAATCTTCTCTCCAAAAGATCTAACTCATGTTGGATCATGATCACTCAAACATATGATATTCATGCTAAGATTTAGATATAAAATAGCTCTAATGTCCATGTGCACTGAGAAATTGGTCATGAGTTGGTAGAAATATTAAGAAGGAATTTGATCACAAGGATGTTAATCTCATTAATGGGTTCGCTATCAGATGGATTAATAACTAGGTGGACTATAGAAAGTGGAACCTGGCGGAAGCAATAGATCTTTGAAGGATGTATCTTGTCTCTGGCTCATTTATGTGTCTTTCTCCAGTTCCCTCCCACCAAGAAGCAAACAGCACTGCTCTACCACATACGTCCCACTCTAAGCTTCACCATGGCCCAGAAATAATGGAGAAAGTGAGCATGGATTGAAATGTCTGAAACTGTGAGGCAAAACAACCTTTGTTTCTTTGCATTGTTTCTAACACATACTTTGTTGCATCAGTGGAAAAAAAATGGGAAAGGAACTTGGTATAAAAAAGGTTGTTATTGTAAAGGAACCTGAACACATGACTGAGATGCCTTTAGAAGTACTTAGAAGATGGAATAGAGATAAGTTTAGTGGAAAATGAAAGCTTGTGATACTGTAAAAAGAGCTTGATGAGTATTTCGGGCTATTCAAATGTTAACAGTGAATGGGAGTGTGAAATAAAGACTATCTTTATGAAACTCAGATAGAAATGAGGACTATGTTGGGCATTGGACCAGTGGTCGTTCATTTTATAGTCTCACAAAAACTCATATGTATTTTTCCATGCCCTGACTGTGGGATGCTAAATGTAAAGCATTTTAGGGCACCATGCTCATTCCAGGCCTCCGGAAACTCCAATCCCAAGTACTTCTTGAGTACTTCTTGAGTACACCATCCATGTTGCGGTGGTTTGAACAAGGATGGCCCCCAGAGGCTCACATATTTGAATATTTTGTCAATGGGGAGTGGAACTGTTTAGAAGGGTTAGGAGATACCGCCTTGTTAGAGGAAGCGTGTCACTGGGGGGTGGGCTTTGAGGTTTCAAAGGCCCATGTAAGGCCCATGCAGAGTTTGAGGTTTGCTTTATTCTGATCCTTCCATTTTAGACACTTGTGTCTCACTCCTGAAATGAGCTTTATTATATCTGGTTGTTTGAATGACAAATGCCCCTTAGAGGTTCATGTTTTCAACCACTGTCACTATTTTGTAGTACCCTGGCTTGAGGAAATACGTTGCTGGATTTGGCTTTGAACGTTTTTAGCCTTACCTCACATCCTGTCTTTTCTCTGATTCTTGTGTGTAAAGGAAATGTGATTAGCCAGCTTCCTGCTCCTACTGCCATACAATGACTTCTCCCACCATGATAAACTCCATCCCTCTAGAACCATCAATTGAAATAAACTCTTTTGTAAATTGTTATTGGTCATATAACAGCAACAAAAGAGTATTTATAATACACCCAGTATCACATTATGCTGAAAGTACGCAATTTGCTTGTTTGAATTTTACAGAGTTCATAGCTAAGAATCTGCCTTGCAGCTCAGATGACTCTTTGGAATTGGTATTTTAAGAAAAGCCAGATGTATTAAGACTTTAAGAACTCTTGAGAATGGACTCTATGTAAAGATGTATTACATTTATTTATGCCGCAGAATATTACTTTAACTTTGTAAAGGTGTGTTACATTTGTTTATGTTGCATTTGCTTAGCTGGGCAAATATGTGTTGCATTTATTTATGCTGCCTTTGTTTAATTATGTAAAGATCTGTTGCTGTTTTACCTTGCCTGCTCAAGGCACCTGATTGGTCTAATAAAAAGCTGAATGCTCAATAGTTAGGCAGTAGAGGATATGAGGGGCTGGTGGGCTAAGAGAATAAGTAGTAGGAGAAAAAATAGAAAAGAACAAGGAAGAAAGAGGGGGAGACACGCAGGGAAGTCAGCCAAGCAGCCACCAGACAGACAGAAATGGAGTAAGACATATAGAATGACAGAAAGGTGGAAAGCCCCAAGGCAAAACATGGGTGAAGAGAAACAGGTTAAAATAAGTTATAAGTGCTATTGGGACAAGCATAAGATAAGGCCAAGAATTCATAACTATTAAGTCTCTATGTCATGATTCGGGAGCTGGTTGGTTGTCCAAAGAAAGCCTGATACAATATCCAGTTTTCACTAGAAGAAAGAAATGAGCCACTGGGTGTCAAGGCAAAATATTATGTTTTTGATATAATAATAGGCTGAAGACTTATGTGTTAATATCTTAGTTCATAGTTGGTGAAAGGTGATTGAAATATGATGCTGCTTATCTCATTTATGAATTAATCCATTGAAGAATGCATAGCTGAATGGGTTATTAACCAGAAGGTAGGCCTTGGTTAGAAGAAGTAGGTCAATTAGAGACTCACACTGTCTTGTTTTCACCCTATCTCCCTCCCTCTGATTCTGTTGTTTTCCTAATATGATGGTGTCTCATGGAGAGGCAATTTTTAAAAGACATGGAAAGAGATTCCATGTAATAGACACTAAGTAACTGACATTAAATAGCATTTGATGAAATAGTGAATTCTTCCACACAATCACATTAATGACAGTGGAGTCCCATTTGACCTTCAGGAGACATCACTGATATTTCAGTAGTGTCATTTAGAGATCTTGAAACAGAGAGATCTCAATAGTCTATGCCAATGGAATTATGAGATGAATATTCTTTTTAAAAAACACGAAGACTTCAGGTGATTGTTGAACAGCCAAATGATGACCTACACTGATATTGGTTGTACAAAGATTTTGTGGAAATAGACTGTAGGAAAAAATCATAGGAACAGCCAAATTGGTATTTTGTCTTTCTTGTATAATAGAGAAAAGCAAAAAAATTATGGAGACTAAGATTATGTGTATGGAGGAATCATTCAGGCCATTTGGATGTAGCATATGCTTTCATTTATAATGTATATATTTCATTTTTAGAAATCTTAGTATATATTAGTTTTAGCTATTTGAAGATAATAAAAATGAGCACAGACCTACTTATATAAAAATCTAATTTCCTGGCAATGGGTGAAGCAGTACTAGGTTTCAATGTCCTTTCTGAAATACATACTGAAAATTAACTGTAATTATAATGCTATTAGGAAGTGATGCCTTTAAGAGACGATCAGGCCATGAACCTGTCCTCACAAAAGGATTATCTGTTATCCCAGAATGGGTTCCTGATTAAAAAAAAAAAAGATAAATGTGGCCTTTGTTTTCTCTCTATTTTGCATATGCCTCCCTATCATCTGGTTTTGGTAAGATGCAAGGTAAAGTTCATTACTAAATGCAAATGCCATGTTCTTGTACTTCACAAACTCCAGAACCATGCGTCAAATAAAATTCTATTGTTTGTAACTTCTCTAAACTCTGACATTATCTTATAGCATTAGGAAAATAAACTAAGCTAAGTAGCATGCATATTTAAAGATAAAAGCCAAATATCTGGACTTTGGGAGAAACGGACAGTACGACAGTTTAGAAGATGTACCCAGAAAGAAATATAACTATGTAGAAACCATATATACTTTTATCATTCCCCTTATTATTTATATTTATTGAGGAGAAAATACTAGTTTTATTAACTTGGTCTGTCCCTGACAGTATTGCTCTGGTCAGCGGATGACTAGACCCTCTGAAGAGTATACCACATTTTTGCCTTTATGGCAAGAGGCAATCTTGCTGAAGTATGGTACTGGGATTAAAAAGATTGGTTACATGAGGAGAAAAATGAGATCTGTGATTTAAAAGGATAAAAAAGAATGTAGGTTTGATGCATATGCTGAAATAGCATGCATATGTTACAGAAGCTACAATCATTGGCGCTCCATTAGAATCAAAGCAATATGATTCCTTTAATCGGTGTGACTTTCAGCAGGCCTGGTGCACATGCTGACTGGTACCTTAAAGGCACCACCTGACACTTGATATACATTTGATGCTACAGACAGAAGAAATTGCCTCTCAGTGAAGGTGTCTTCTATGGCTTCACATATTCACATATTCATTTTATTGCAGGAAAAAGAAAAATCCACACACTTCAATTGGTCCTTCAGATCAGACCACCCCAGGGCCAGAACTGTAGCAATTCATCCCACCTGGCACTTCCTCATTCATAAGAAAAGGAAATTTCTGTGTTATCAGCTTACACAGAAATTGAAGCAGTTGGCTGACTCCTCTTTAGATACTGTGATGGCTATCATTGGTTGTCAACTTGACTATGTCTGGAATTAACTAAAACCCCAAAATGGAGGGGCATGCCCATGAGGGAGGTTTAGTTAATATGAGGTAGGAAGATCCACATGTAATCCAGATGTTTGAAGTGAGAAAAACAACTTTAATCTAGATTTTTAGTTGTGGGAAGACCCACCTCTGATATGGCCCACACCTTCTGCTGGAAGTCTATATAAAGGACACGGAAGATGGAAACCTTTCTGCCTGTTGCACTTGTTCTTGTTAGCAAGTCCTTTCCTTAACTGACATTAGAGACTACTTCTTCTGGAGTCCAGTGTATACTGAAGACCAACTGAGACATCCAGCCTCGTGGACTGAAAAAATACAGGATTCTTTGACCTTCCTTCCATTGTTGGATTATTTGGACCACAGATTGTCATTCATTCTAATAAACCCCCTTTCTATATACATAGAGAGATTCATACTATAAGTTCTGTTATTCTAGAGAACCCTGACTAATACAGATACTATGCCATATTATAGTGATAATAAGTCATTAAATTGTGTATGAACAAAAGCATTGTACAATTAAATGACATATGCAAATTCATATACTAATTGACAATGTAAATCAGTATAACTCTGCTATATGATCAACTAGTCAATAAACTCCATTTGATATCATGATTTCAAACCTCATCACAAACTGCTGCATATAATCTTGTTTGCAATTGATATAAAGATGAAGGGATAACTGCTCTATTGGAGTACAGAATCATCATTCAGAAAAGTCATGCTATGACTTTTCATGTCATGAACTCAACAAGGATAAATATCAAGAATTGCACAAAAGAATGTGGAGTTCAGTAGAGGTAGGATACAAAACATTAAAAAAAATACATAAACTATAGTAGAAATTGGCCAATATGTAAACAAAAATATGACCTAATTGTCAAAAGTAGAAATCTACCCTTAAGAATCAGTAAGAGACATGTTAAGTTTCTTTCTTAAACCCAATTCACCAGCTGGGTTCATACAAGTTGAAGGGCAAATTATTTCTACATCCTTATACTCCCTGAATCCCTTTCTAAACTGGTATAGATAAGAAAGGAAATCTAAGCACCTGCTCCTACTTTTTAACTATCTTAAAGTAAGTCTTTAAACCCTAATCGTTGCTTTTATATCCTCAATTTCTAACCAATTACCTCTTACAGAAAACTGAACTATTTTCTCAACCCCTTGGAAACTCAAAGTTCTTTCTCTCTTTGTAGAAATTTCGAAGCTTTTCCACTGTAAGCCTTCAAGCATCTTTTCTCCAAGAACTACTTGGCCTGATATATAGTTATAAGATCACAGTTATGAGATAGAATGACAGCTCCTTGTCCCTCACCTCAAATGCTCAGATAAGGGAGGAGCTTGCTTTAAGATGAGTTGGAATAAGTGGATCCTCTCTTGGGGTTTTTGGAATAAGAGTCAAGTACAAATGGTCCTTCTTAATAGTTGCTTCAAAAATTAACACTCAAACATGTCACACAAGTTAGTTTTTTTGAGAGAAAAAATTGAGTATAGAAATCATAGAGAAGAGATGAATAGAATGGAAATGAGAAAGAGAAAAACTGAATGAACATATTCTGTAGGCTTCTCACATTCTATATATCCCTTTGCTAGCTGCCTTTGAATCTTGGCCACATTCATAACCTTCACTTCCAAGAGATACTTCCAATTTTTTTCACTCTACAATATAAATTTCTTATCTGCTTAGGAAAAACATATAGCAATATACAGCAACCATGCAAAAGCTCACAGGAACTTCACAGATCCTGCAAAGCAAGAATACCAGCCAAAGCCCCTAACTTGTAAGTCACACCCACTCTGATGCTATAGATTCTTCCCACTTTCATCTAACTTGGATCCACAACAGGACGCAGCTAACGTTAGCAAAGACACAGTGCTGGCAGTATATACATGTTTAGACAAGGCCTTAAACAATGACTCAAAACAGTGTCACATTAAGAACTGTAGAAAACACTTAGGAATGTCAGCTTAGAAAAGAAATGACTAGAAAAGGTAAATGATCTGTTTTTAAGTTATGTAATAAGGAATTTAACTTAATGTTTCACGTAGGATTGTATTTCTTAATACAAGACCATTAAAATTAAGTAAGTTCTTCCACAGTTATTGTTACCTGATACTGTAAGTATCACAAAAAAATTTAGATGTCCTCTTAGCAGAGTATTTATTGAAAAATACATTCAAGCCACAAATCAAATGGGTAGTTGTTACAGTTCTAAATTTCCTTACAACTCTAAGGTTATGATCCATCAGTTTCTCCTGAATGACTGTAGAATCCACTATAAAATGTAATATTAATATCTGCATGTTAGATGTATAGAATTTTCTTTGAACTAAAAGATTCCATTGCAGAGGGAGGGCCCTTAAAGCAAAGTGTTCTAAAATGAGCCCCATTAAGATTCAGGAACTAAACAACTCACAAATCTCAGGAATTCCTTGAGGCTTACCATGTTCACAAGATCCATTCCTCACCAGTGTTGTATGAGCAGTAGAGATTGCTGAGGAAAAAAAGATTGATTTGTGGAGATGCTTTCAGGTCACATAGAGAGTTCCAGAGTTCCCACATATTCTGTATGTTACTCTTTCTCAAGGTAATGTAGCTACCTTGGGTTGTCCATGATCCTATAATTAACTACTCACCCATATTCTGTTAGTAATCCCAATAAAGTCAATAGTTTATCCAGTTGGACTTTGGTGATATAGTTACTTTGGACAGTCATTGATTCCCAATTTGGAGTGAGTAGAAGCTTGTTCATGCCTCCCCAGAAAAACTGTCATACAATGATGGTGAATAATACTTCATTCATTTAATTCATAATAATCTAATACCAGGGAAAATTTTCTGATGGATAGGGATTAGGAAAGTAGAGAAGGCAATGATATTTACCAACTGTATGACCCGATGCTCAAAGGGGAATGTCCTTTACAATGGCATTTAAAGGTACACTTTTGTTTAAGATCAAATGAATAAAACCAAGCAATAAGTACAAGGTACATCAAACACATTCTCAGGTTTCATGATATCATCACTGAGTGTCTTTCATTGAGCCATCAAACATGGAATCCTAGCATCACCTTTCTAGAAAGTTTTGCCCTCAGAAGCTTTGTTATTGTTGCCAGGGTTACAAATTAAGCTCAACATTAGAAGCTTAACTTTTTAAGTGACCTTGTCTTCCTTTTTTAAAACTGTTCACTGTACCATCCAGACATTCTCAGAAGGTTTCCTTTATTAGTAAATTTGTAATTATTTTCACACACATTTTAAGAAAACGATAAAGCCAGTTAAAACCCATAAACAGTTACTGTATCTTGTGCTGCTGATGCTCTGAGAGCCTGCATAACCTTGTCCAGAGGTATGAGTGGCAACCTGAAGGATGACCCGGCTACATTTCCTGCCATTCCTTTCTTGTGAATACCAACACCATGTAATGTACAATGAAGCAAAATCTGTTTGGTTTTTTGTTGTTGTTGTTGTTGTTGCTTTTGCATTCCCTGAATTTCATCTGAGTTTCACTATCTATAGTGGGCTCAAGAGTGTATGTTCAAGTCTTAAATCCTGGAAAATTGAAATAATGCCTTATATGGTGAAATGGTGATAACTCTAATTGGAAATCATGAAGCAAAGCTTACTTGGGGCTTTAATTGCCATCTAGTGTCTTTAGATAAGAGGGTTATCGGGGGACCATTCAGATATATATATAAGACAGAACTGACATAAAGACAGGAGCAGACACTTGATCTAAGGAACATCAGAAAGCACCAGGAACAAAAGATGATAATGAACAAATCTCCCTAGAGCAGAGGAAACCTAGAACTGTAGACACCCTGATTTCTGCTTCTCACTCAGGAAAAGTTCACTGTCTCCCATCCTGCATTTCTCTGGCATGAGAATGAAAGCATTCATATATCAATATTCAGATATTTTAGATATTCCACAAAAAGGCATAAAAACGTCTCAAAATTAGGAAAGAGGCCATTCCTTATACAAAGAGAAGTTTAATGGTGTCTGCCCTAAGAATCCATCCACAAACTATTAGATGGTAAAAACTCAAAAGCTTGACAATAAATCCTGTTGGATAGGCTGTGAACAAACATATTTTTACTGATTCTAGTGGGAAGGAAAATCTGCCACAACCTTTATGAAGTTTTAACTCCGAAAATATGAAAACATGAAATGTGTGTGCAAGATTATTTATTGTGAATTTGGATGGAAGGGAGGGAGGGAAAGAAAGAAAGAAAGAAAGAAAGAAAGAAAGAAAGAAAGGAAAGAAGGAAGAAAGAAAAGGAAAGGAAATGATTCCACAAAGAAGATACTGTATTAAGTGTAAAAATTAGGTCAAAAGGAACATCAATGCTGTTTGTCTATATTGAATTTTTTTAAAGACTAGAAAGTCAACATCTATATATCTGACTTCTTAACAGTATCAAAAAAGTAACATTGAAAGCATAAAGTAACTGAGGTTAATGGTATATTATGAGGTAGCAAGAATGGGATGGAACAGAAAAAAAGAACCACCTTTTTGAGAACACAACTTATGAAGAGTTTTGCCCACAGATACATGTTCATATCCCACATATTCAAAAGATACACCAGTCTGGTAGGAAAATATAGCAGACAAATGGAATCAAATAAGCCTAATCCCATTTCATATGAGTTTTGTATCTACAATAAAGGCCAAAGAGCCACCCTGATTGTTTATGGTCATAGAGAAACACTGGGTGGAGACGGAAACTCAGAGACATCTAGAATCCTACCATTTCATGTGTCCACTATCATGATGTGGACAAGAAAATTATGGAATTATTTTTGATATATTATGACATTGAGCAAATGAGTAAACATTTTAATCATTTGGGGAGCCAGAACTCTAATTTTGAAAGAAGGGATGAAAAAATGATGGCTTTTAAAATATATATATATATATATATATGTATATATATATATATAACTATGTGCTTGCATAAATAAAACATATTAATATGTATGTAGATATTTATATAGGTATTTGTATGTCTTCTGTCTGCTGAAAGTACCAAAGTATAGAAATTCCACAACAGCACTGAGGGAGCTCATGCCCAGACTTCGATCTCTACTCTTCATTACTGGGAACACATCCATTATTGCTTTCAGAAATTATTGGTTCCAAAAATGGAGCAGAGAAATGTTAGGAAAGAAAACAGCTTGAAGAGTTTCCATTGATGAAATACAGCAGTAACATCAGCATCTTTTACATCTTTAAAGACTGTATAAGCTATGTGAAAAATAGGAACTGATTAACTGCTAATGACTATTTAGGTACATTTGTAGATGGGCATATACAGGAGGAGGCTATGGAAAGGAAAACAACAAGATGGTGAGTGAGGTTAAGAAGTTGATGGAGTGTAAAAACTTCAAATCTACTGGTCAGACAGAAGAAGAAACAACACTAGATTCTAAAGCTGCAGAAATCCCTGACAAGATGTCTGTGTAGTCTTCAAGAAGTTTTTTGTTTTGTTTTGTTTTGTTGTTTTGTTTTGTTTTCAGATTGGTAATGGTTACAAATAAAGGTTTGAAGCTCAGAAACTACAAAAAGGAGAAGCGTTAAGGCTAGTACCACCAAGGAAGGACTGAGAGACCAGTGGATACAGAGCTATAGCTTTATAACATTGAAACAAAACATAACCTCAGCAGCATTTCTAAAACATATCCAATCAGTATGCATAAAAGCACCGTAGTACGTCAGGAAATACACATAGATCAAACTGCCTTATATACTCATGTCTCTGTACACATTAGTTGCTGCAGCTCTGAGACCTCATCTGAGAAAATTCTTTGTGCAGAGAATGGCATTTAACACAGAAAAACACAACTGATTAAAGTTCACACAATAAGTATCTGTGGAAGGCTCACTCATAAATGAATGTCTATACCAGACTCTTGATCCCAAGGCTTAGGGATTGTTTTAGAAGAGAGAACAGGAAGTTGTGAAAGCCAGAAGGGAATGGAGGATAAGAGAGAAACTACCTTTTGGACATGACAGGACACTGTACCCATGAACTCAGAAGAGCTGCTGTTGCCTGCGTAAGACCGGTACAAGATCAAGCCAGTCCATTCCAACATGGAAGGGGGCATGTCTCACAAGTTCCCACAACCATTGGAGGAGTTAATGACAGTTGATTGGTACTGGGGGAATGAGAGGCACCTTTTCTTTCATAGAGTGACCCCATGTGGGTCCAGCATACTCCAGTAGACAACCTTACAAACTGGACTCAGCATTTTAATATGAAAAAAATAGAGGGCATGAAGTTGGAAAGGGGTGGGAGTGAGGATAAATAAGATCAAAATAAAGTGAATGCATATTTGAAATTTTAAAAGAATTTATCAAAATAATATATTTTAAAGAGAAACAGCAAATCAATACATATTAACAAGCATCCATTTTAAAATTTAGAGTATTTTTATTGCAAATAAATAAATAAATAAAACCACCATTTCCCATACAACATATTCTAATCGTGCTTTTCCCTACACCAGCTGCTCCCAGATCCTCCCCAGCCACCCAACTCCACAACCCTTTCTTCCTCTCAATTTAGAAAACAAACAGGCGAACAAAGATCCACAACAATCAGAATCTTATTAAAAAAAAAGAATATTTAAAAATAAGGAAAAGTCATAAGAGACATACAACAAGAATAAAAACACAAAATTGCAAAACCTAAAATATAAGCAGAACACCAGTAAGACAGGCACCCCCACCGCTGCCCCCACCCCCTAAAAGCCAAAACAAAGTAATATGAGAAAAAAAGGTCTACCAAAATACCATTGACTTCATTTTTCTTTGGCCAACTACTGCCTGCTTGGGGCTTACACTTGAGTGTGGTTAATATATCCATTGCATATTTTGAAATTGTCAAGCATTATTAAAGACAGAGGAAAGCCATAGACTTGTTCCAGATTAAAGGAGGCTCCAAACACAAGACAAGCAAGTGAAATGCCCTTGACCTAGATTCTTTCCTTGTGGAGGTAAAACTGCTGGAGAGGATATTATTGGACTGTCCAATTAAATTGAAAATGAGTTGTAATTTTGTAAAAAAAAAAAAAAAAAAAAAAAAAAAAAAAAAAAAAAAAAAAAAAATTGTATGGACCAGGGTGAGTTTCATACAGTTTACAATTGCATTGTAGTCAATAAAAATGTATCCCTGCAGAGGCAGTCATACCAAAGAATTTGTGGATAAAGGCTATGGATACATGAAAATTTACCTGAAATACTGGTAAAGCACACAAATACAAGTGTATAAAAGGTGAATATAGAGAGAACTACTTAGGGAGAGAAAGACTATAAACCATCAAGCAAATAAAGTAGACTTACAAACAGACAGATCTGTATGAAAACTTTAGAGATATTCTTCACACTATTTTGCAACTTTCTCTTTCCTTACACCAAATAAAAAGAAAAGCAGAAATATTCTCTAAAACAAGCATTCACTGAATCCTGAAACTGACACTCCAACCAATTTCTCTGATAACAAAGATATTCATCACATGGACACCTCCCAACAAAGACAAACATGCGGTTCTCACTTCACCAATCTGTATGCATTCATCCTCCCTTGCTTCCCCCTTTTGCCCTGTCTCCTTGCCTCTGTTTTCCTGTGGGAGACAGCACCAATAACCCTTGTTTGACTATTCAAGCAGGAATTCTGTGGCTGCAGTCTTGCCTCCTGAATCTGCTTTCTAGTGCCATGCCCTTAATATTCCTCCCTTTCCCTGAAGCCTCTGTGCATCTTCTTGTTTTCCTTAGTACAGTAGGAAACGTGGAAATTAACATGCAACTTTCTACCCCATTCATCCATTACCATTCATTCCTGTATGTTTGCAAATATATACACAAATGTTAACATAAAATCCTAAAAAAAAAAAAAAAAAAAAAAAATTGTTGTTCATTTTCTAGGTAACCTACCAGACTTTCCAGGTTAGAGGGACCATCTACTTTTTACGTCAGCTGTGCCAACCAGGATAATCTACTTAAACCTGTACAAAGGGATGACCTGGAAATAGCAATTCAATAAGTTTATAGTTAATGAATTATTTTCAGGCTGAGTGAGCCAATAGCAATAAGACTTAAACAATGGGCTGATTTTAGCTACTATCCAATTCTCCAGTTTAAGTGTTCCCACTGGCTGAAGAAGGCTTCAAATAGATTCATCAGTACAAAGTCAACCAGTTAGCATGTGGCATCTCTGAGAGACTTTCGCTGTCAATTCTAATGAGCTATTACTAAAGGCAGGCAGTTCCTAGCAACAGCTGGTAGTATTTATCTAGTATAAGAAAGGGATAAATGAGGCCTATGACAACCTGAACTGGCAGCAGGGATAGATCAAGAAGAGAACAGAAGGGACAGATCTCCAGAAGGTGTGCAAAGCTGTAGAACACAAGCTGGTTAAACGTTCCCAAAGGTACATTCACCTCACAAACTTGCCTTGGGCCACCTAGTTTACAACGTGTCTTTGGCAGATCTTTTGATACAATTGGAGGGCAATATGTTTCTTAATATATGTATATATAAAAATACGTTTTCAGGAACTTTCTAGAATATCCAGTCAAAGACATTTTCTCACTACAGAATTTATGGCCCCATTTCACAATGGAGGGTTCGGTTTATAATCTCCTAAGATTTTTAGTTTTAAAAAAAGAGATCAGCAACTTAGAAAAGTTTGGAAATTATCTGTTACACTACAGCAAATTGTGTCTACCGTGGCCTCTTATTTTGATTTTTCTCAAAAGAATGCAGTCTCTGTAATACTGCTTCTTATTCACACTTGCCTCCCAAGGACCCCAGGGTTCTAACTGTTTGACTGCTATTTCCTGTGTCAATCATTAGTGGATTACTCTGCTGCCAAATGCTGTTCTACTTTTCACTGTAACTTGGTAACCAATTATTAGAGTAAGATAATAATCAAACAGACCAAGTTCAGTCATTCAACAAATTATGAATTTTATTGATTGGTTTTGTGTAGAGTTCTTGTGATTGATTTTCTACATAGCTTTATTATTTTTTTGACATTAAACAGTCACTGTTGTGACATATAGGGTCTTAGTGATAATATTTCTTTATATACACATTTACATGGAACTCTGTCTAGCTCATGCTTTTACACAGCATCTTTGCATCAGGGCTGTGAACTCATCATTTTTCTCATGATGAGAAAAGTATGGTCTGATGGTTAATTTTGTGTGAAAAAATATACTGAGCCGGGCGGTGGTGGCGCACGCCTTTAATCCCAGCACTTGGGAGGCAGAGCCAGGTGGATCTCTGTGAGTTCGAGGCCAGCTTGGGCTACCAAGTGAGTTCCAGGAAAGGCGCAAAGCTACACAGAGAAACCCTGTCTCAAAAAACCAAAAAAAAAAAAAAAAAAAAAGAAAAAATATACTGGGCCACAAGATACCCAACACTGGCTTATCATTCTAGGTTTAAGGGTATTGGAAGTTTGTTCAAGAGATTAATATTCTTTAGCTTTCTTTTTATTTATTCTTTGTGTCTTTTACATCATACATCTCGATCTCCTTCATTTCCCTGTCCCTTCCTATCTGCCCTCTGTCCTTGCAACACCTCCCCACACACTCAAATAAAATAAAATGTAAGAGGAAAAAAAGAAAAAATTTTGTCATAGACGCTGTAGTATGACACAGTGAGTCATGAAGTAACCCCTTTCGTCCATATATTTTTTACTTGCAAGTGTTCTTTTCAAAGAAGAGTCATTGGTCTGGTTCAAGGTCTCTGGTTTCTGCTACACTATTGATGCTGGGCCCTCACTGGGAGTCCTCTTGGATATCCTGTTGTTGACCTATGTCATAGAGATCCTGCACTTTTGGGTCTACAGGACCAGTCCCCTTCACCGATCATGGGGTGGACAACTACCCAGGCCCAGAACCAGGGTTATGAGTATGGTCAGTCCAACACCCACCCCATCCATGATCTGTGGAAGTTAATTTTTTTTTTAATCAGTAGGCTGACTGAAAGCAAATTGTCTTCCCAAATGTGTGTGTGCCCCATCCAGGCAAGTGTAGAGTAAGTAGAACAAAACCTTAGATTTCAGAATAGAGGGAAGTCTGCCTATTTGATTGCTTTCTAATTAGAAAATTGTCTGCTTTCCATGTTTTCAGATTCTAAGTGATTTTGAGGGCCTTGAGCCTACACTCTTTAAGATGAGACTGTCCAACTGTTTGTCCTGGCTCTCCAGTTAACCGGCTGTGGGTCTCTGGGTATACCAGCCTCCAGATGAGCTCATCTAGGTGCATTAGTTGGATCATATACACTAGAAATAGATCAACATCTATATGTCCTTTTGGTAGCTATTTCCATAAAGATCTCATACTAGCCTGTATAATAACTCCCAAGAATAAACTAATCTCATCAAAATGTGTTCACAATGAACTGTTTAAAACTTGTGGTTTGGTGTGAAATATCCCCTTAAAGAGGATGTTTCCCTCCTGGAACTGTAAACCAAAATAAGCTTTCTTCCTTAAGTTGATTTAGTCAGGGCACTTTATCACAACAGCAAAAAGAAGCAAAGACAAATGCCTGTATACATACGCTACAGTTTTATACCACAATGTTTAGTAAAATGTGTGGCAAGCCTCAAGAATATAATATAGTGAGTCCAGCTGTATATAATAAGCTATACCTTGACTGACCAATGGTCCTTCAAGTGGGAAGATATTTATCACAGAACATTTGGTGTTATTCAGCTTTAATATTCAGCTGCTCCCTGTTATGAATTTCTGTGCTCATAATTCCCATAGAACGCATATATGTGAGCATCTTGCTTGGGCCAGTATTTGGATAAGGTCACATAGGCAGGCCTCTGAGATCCCTGCTCCCTTTTTAGCATTTGAATTGGGTATCTGCCATTTGCAAATTTCCCCTTTAGCTAGAGCAAGCCCCAAACAAAGCCTTGAAGGACTATCAGGGAACAGAATAGCTGAGACCATCCCTTGCCTTCAGGCCTAGTGGCATTCCAGAGCAATTGACTGAGAACAAAGAAAGTTTTTGCATATCCAGGTGAAGTGGAAGGTGGAACAGGATTCCTTAGAAGACAGAATCATGTGGCCAGAGAAAAGAGAGCAAGACAGAGATTCAGTAGAGGGTAAGGCAGATCTCTTATAGAGTTTTCTGAGAGCCAGGAGTAAGGAGCTAGGAAGGATAGATGGAGGATGAAGGAACAGAGGACAAAGATGAGGTCAAAAGCATAGGGAAACTTTAGGCAGGAAAAATAGATACAGAGAGCAACTGAATGTGAGGACAGAGCTTAAGCTGTATAGATAGAATTTTGTCATAGAGGAATAAAGTAAACAGACAAAGAGCTTAGTGTACTTAGATTCTTTCCCTGAAAACAATTCTTGCCATTCGTAGTTTCTCTTCTGGGCCCCTGGGAAAAATATTATTAAGGCTGGTCCTTTAATAATATTTGAGAACAAAGCTAGTCCCTAATAAATAATTGCTAAATGAGTGAATAATCTAGCCAGGCGGTGGTGGCACAGGCCTTTAATCTCAGCACTCCGGAGGCAGAGGCAGGCGGATCTCTGTGAGTTCGAGGCCAGCCTGGTCTACAGAGCAAGATCCAGGAAAGGCGCAAAGCTACACAGAGAAACCCTGTCCCGAAAAACCAAAAAAATAAAATAAAATAAAATAAATAAAATAAAATGAGTGAATAATCTGAACTTATTTCAATACTAGTATTGAACCTAGTACATTGATTTAATTACATAAAATATCTATAAAGGAAATACACACAGTATTAGTTAACTATTTCTATAAGGAAACCTGTGATCAAGTTGCTGGAAGGCATTATGCCTTCCTGAAATGGACAAGCAAAGCGATGCTGAGTTCAGTCTTCCAAGTTTCATCTCTTTTATCTAATATGCATGTATGGGAAAATGACCTCTAAGAACTTGGAATATGGTTTTAAGCAAACCATCAATCCAATATACTTGCTTATAAAATGAGAAAATTGAACATTTTGCAGTGTCTCACAACTTAATAACAGGAGGCAAAGAAAATACCAAGTGATTATAATATTAGACTCTGAATAGGAAAAAATTATTTATTTATTATTAATTCCAGATTACCTATGGATATTTTGTCAGTTGGAAGCCCTAGTTTATTTTGTTTATTAAAAACTGAGGCAGTGAATATTCCATATCTTTCACAAACTGCAAAGTGAAGCAAAATATAACTATTAATTTTTATCACTTTTTAAAATTGCATATCACTAGTGTTAATTTCAGTTCTTTATTTTCACAGTGCATTTTTATTATTAATTTTTGACACCAAGAGTTCAATTTGCATTATTTTGAATGTTTTACCTAATGACAGTAATAATTTTCTAATAAATAAGGTATCATATTCAGAGAGATTAAATTTTGTTCTTTCTATTTTCATACTTGTATTTTGAATTAGGCAAAATTACACTTCTTTTATCCTCTTTTCTTACTTCTTTGTTAGAAATGTAAATGCAACATGTCACTTATGCTTGTTTTCCATGCTCCTAACAAGTACAACTATCTTTTAAATACTTAGATGATAGTATAATTTCACTAAAAGTGATGTGTAAAATTATCATAACTTCCTTGCATTTCTCTCTGTTTTAGATTTATAACAAAAGTATGGTGACAAGGGAGTTATCAAAGAAGGAAGAATAAAGGAAAATGAGAGCAAAGTTATTTCATATTCCTCTCTATAAATGCATATAACATACACAAACACACATTCACTGAATTTAAAACCATAGAACTGATTTTGTAAAAAATGTTAAAGAACCATTCTTTTTACAACTATCTCCCTGATACTGAAGAACTGTACTTACTTGAATTTAGTAAGTCAACTGGGATTAACTTACAAACATACAGGTGAAATATTTATAAATAAGTAAAGATGATATATAATAATTTGATGGTGCTATAACACAAACTTCAACTAAAGAATGGGTGCAAGCAATTTATAAAACAAACACAAATGGCGTGTAAACTATATGTTGAAAGTAAATAAATGACATAGGAACATGAACTGCAATGACAATGTGACAGGGATTAACCTTTCTAGTGTAGAATATAGAAGACAGTGTATATAAAAATTAGACATGAAAATGACTTAAGCCTTATAATCTTGACTACAGGAAATGAATCTGTGGACTTAAAAGTACCATAGAGTTATGCATAATGATTTTTTTATATAATAATGCCACTATCTGATTAATAGTAGCAACATGGATATATCTTAAAATACCCAAACTTGATATATTGAAAATAAAGCCCCAAACAGCCACTAAAACCAGACAATAATGCTGTGGATATCACTCTGTATAAATAAAATGCTGATTGGCCAATAGCCAGGCAGGAAGTATAGGCAGGAAAAAGAGAGAGAAGAATGCTGGGGACAGGAAGGCTGAGTCAGGAGACGCTGCCAGTCTCCGAGATAAGGAGCAGGTTGTAAGGTACCAGTAAGCCATGAGCCATGTGGCAAGATATAGATTAAGAGAAATGGGTTAATTTAAGATATAAGAACTAGATAACAAGAAGCCTGCTGTGGCCATACAGTTTGTAAGCAATATAAGTCTCTGTGTGTTTACTCAGTTGGGTCTAAGTGGCTGCGGGACTGGCGGGTGAGAGAGATTTGTCTTAACCATGGGTCAGGCAGGACTGGAGAAAACTCCAGCTACACAATAAAATACTTATCAACCTACTTGTAAGATACAAAACTTCCTTCTAAAGTATACAATCTGTAATCTGCAATCATCAAAAACGCAATCTGATATTCACATGCATACACATTTCTGTGTGTGCAAATAAAATAGCTAGAAATAGTTTATAGCAGATAATGTTGACATTGATAAAATTATGTATTTCCCTTCATCATATTTCAATGTGTTTGTCATTGATATGCTTTATTGAAGAAAATCTTTTGCAAGCAAAGTGAATGTGGGAGAACTTAACACAAACGACCTTCAAACTGTTCCATAAACTAGAAAGGGATGGAACAGTACCAAGCTCATTCTCGGATGCCACTATAACCAGATAAGGACACAATACAAACTATAAGCCAATTTCTCTGATGAACATAGATGCAAATACTACCAGCAAAATACCTGCCAAAACAAATCAAGAACACATTTAGAAGATTGTAACAAAGACCAGGTGGGATATATTCCAAAGATGCAAAGATAGTTCAACATACACAAAGACAATGGTGCAATACAGAATATAAATAGATGTAAGAAATTGATCTTCTCACCAGATATAGAAGAGAACTTTGACAATGTTTGTCGAAATTTCACAATGAAAGTTTTGAAGAAAGTAGGAATACGAGGAAATACTTGTATCTCTCTCTCTCTCTCTCTATATATATATATATATATATATATGTGTGTGTGTGTGTGTGTGTGTGTCTGTGTGTGTATGTGTGTGTGTGTGTGTGTCTGTGTGTCTGTGTGTATGGATGTATATATGTGTATCTATATCTATCTATACTTATATAGATATAGATAGACTGTACATGATAATTTTATGGTTAACATGATACTAAGTGGGAGGAAATTGGACAAATTTCTTCTAAAATAACAAGGCAAAGGTGTCCACAATCTCCACTTTTATTGTATACAGTGATTTAAAACATAACTTGAGCAAGAAGGCAAGAGAAAGAAATAAAGGGGATACACACAGGCAAGGAAGAAACAAATTACCCTTTCTG
The DNA here is from genome assembly GCF_949786415.1 of Peromyscus eremicus. Taxonomy (NCBI): domain Eukaryota; kingdom Metazoa; phylum Chordata; class Mammalia; order Rodentia; family Cricetidae; genus Peromyscus; species Peromyscus eremicus. The sequence goes on from NC_081423.1 coordinate 22,029,102, forward strand.
GAAGACAATCTGAAAATACTAAAGATTCTATTAGGAAAATTTTAGTTTTTGTAAGCATTTTCAACAAAGCAAGATACAAAAGCAATATATACCAAGAATTAAGTCAAGAAAAAAATGAGATATTATCTTCATAATGTCTTTAAAAGACACTTAGAAATAAATTTGAGAAGTTGTAAGAAAATCATACTAAATATATATTTAAAAAATGAAACACATCTGAAGAATACACTAGAAATTGTGTGTGTGTGCCGGGGGAACAATGATCACAGGTTGGCAGAATTAGCACTATGGATATGACTAATTTACCAAAGGAATCTGTACCTTCAGATTTAACTAAATTCCTATCAAAATTCCAGTAACATCTCAGAACTAGAAATAACAATTCCTAAGTCATATGGACACACAAACAAACAAACAAAAAATTCCAAATTGCTAAAGCAATCCTAAACAGGATGATGCTGGTGGTAACACAATACATACTCTCAAGTATAACACAGAGCTAACTGTATAAACAGAGACATAGTATTGGTCTGAAAACAGATACACAGAACAATGTTGTAAACCAGAACTCCCAGGAAAAAAGTCATTTGGCTGTAGCCATCTGGTTTTTGACAAAAGAGCCAAAACGTGTTGTGGGGGGAAAAAAAAGTCAGTTTCATAAATACATGTTACAATAAAAATTTCTTATTTACATGTTGACAGTTTTAACTGAATTAATATTTCTTATCCCTCATTATATCAATTCAAAACAGATTAAATTATTTAATAAATGACCTCAAATTCTGAAACTGCAAAAGAAACATCTATCAAAATCCTTGAATACATAGGCAGAGGTGAAGGCTAGGAAAGGACTCTACTATCTTGAGAAATAGTCCCAAATTGACAAATGGGATTGCATGAAAATACAAAAATCCACAAATTAAAGGAAAGAATCAGCGAAGGACAGAGGCAGTCGACTGTTTGGGAAAAGTCTTTCCAACTGTACCTTTGGCATGAGATTAATATCTAGAGTCTATGGAAGAACTCAAAATTAAAGACTGAAAGGCTCAAATTACCCAATCAGTAAATGAGTAAATTAAATTAACTTTTCAAAAAACAGAAATGCAAATGTGTGGTATTGTGTTCCCCGAAATATTGTGCATGCTAATAAACTTATCTGGGGTCAGAGACAAAACAGCCACAATATTAAACATAAAGGATAGGTAGTGGTAGCACACGCCTTTAATCCTAGCATTCCAGAGGCAGAAATCCATATGTTGAAGGATACAGCCAAGCATGGTGACTCATGCCTTTAATCCAAGAAAGCGAGCCTTTAATCCCAGGGAGTGATGGCAGAAAGCAGAAAGATATATATAAGGTGTAAGGACCAGAAATAAGAAACATTTGGCTGGTTAAGCTTTTAGCTGGTTAAGCTTCAGGATTTCGAACAGCAGTTCAGCTGAGAGCCATTGAGATGAGGACACAGAAGTTTCCAGTCTGAGGAAACAAGACCAGCTGAGAAGTTGGCCAGGTGAGGTTAGCTGTAGCTTGTTCTGGTCCTCTGATCTTCCCCAATACCTGGCTCAGGTTTGATTTTATTACTAAGACTCTTTAAGATTCCTACTACACAAATGGTCAGCAAATATATTTTTAAAATTCAACATCATCAGTTCTTAGAGTACTTAATCTAAAATAACATTGAGATTCCATCTTTTCTAAGAACAGTTGTCACTAAAAAAGCAAATGTTCTTAAGGAGATGGGGGAAACAGGATCTTTATTAACTGCTGGTGGCAATTTAAACTGGTACACATGCTGTGAAATCAGTACAGAGAACCCTTTAGAAAATTAAACATGAAATGGACATGTGACCCAACTATATCACTCTTGAGTATATGCTCAAAAGACTCTAGATCAGTATACCACAAAGATATTTGCATGTTTAAATACATTTACTGAATTATTCATCGGAACCAAGAAACAGAACTAGTCTAAGATATTCGTTAACAAAGAACGGGTAGAGGAACATGATGTGTAATATATAAGTATACACGGTGTACTTGGCTTACAGGTTCCAGGTCCATCATCCTGGGAAATCAAGGCCAGAGGAATTCAGGTAGAAGCTTGAACAGAAACCACCGAGAAAAGCCAATCACGCTTTCAGTCAAGTTGATAATAAAAGTTATTGATCGCATCCATGCACACACATAAACACACATGCATAAGAAAGTCAAAGGAATCCTGCAGGGAATTGGTTGGAGGAAGGGAAGTGGGGAGAAAAGAGGGCCGTGAGAGAACAATGGGATTTCTATTTTTGCCCTCATGAGTAGAATTTGGATTTATGTTTGAGGAACAAGATAGGTGTTGGAGGGAGAGAAGGAGGGAGGGAGAGAAGGAGGGAGGGAGGGAGGGAGGGAGGGAAAGAGAAAGGGAGGGAGGGAGGGAGGGAGGGAGGGAGATGGGACTGGAGTGTGTGAAAAAGTCATAATGTAACAAATTATTGTATCTAGTAATTAAAAACTAAAATCTATAAAAAAGAGATTATTCTATACAGTTTTAATTTTTTCCTCACTTAATGTCCTTTATTTTTGCCATAATATAGTGGAAAGTGTTACTGTTTGATAGTGTAGAAAATTTTACATTTTTAAGTGTATGAGGACTCAGGAATTTGAATGGCTTTAGTATTTAACAAGGAATTTAACTAAGTGTATTTACCCATTTTCCCTTTTAACACTAGACCACATGATAACCAGTTACTAATAATACTGACTGACATTATCATAGGGAAGAACTTTGTGAAAGTGCTTATGAAGGGAAGTACAGCCTGAGACTTTCAAAAACCACTTAACCAACTTAACTTTAGATAATGATTACCTATAAGGTAAAAGCTTTAAAAATAAGAAGGGTGGGGAGATAGGGTGTTTTAACATTTTCATCTCATGAGACCTTAGTATGCTGGAAAAGAAAAAGAAAATCTTGGGGATGCTTTTGGACTGGAATTTCATTTAAAGTCACTGAGAACTATCTACACAATTCACCACACAAAGGAATGCAGATTTCCAAACAGAGCAAGTTCCAATTGAAATTTCCTTCTAATTAGTTTCATTAACAGATCCAAATGAAGAGAATATACATTTACTGTTTATACTTCCCATTATCCCTATGAAAAGCAAAATCATCTATATCTTATTGGAGAAACTGCCTAAGGGTAGGTTTTAAGAGAAAGAGTGTAATTTTGGCAGGTGGAATTTGGTGTTATGTAGCTTCCAGAAGATCATGGGTATGCACGTGTGCGCGCACACACACACACGTTGGGGTGGGGTGGGGCAGGAGTCAATGTAACACATGAAGTGTGGAAATACAGAAACAAATATCTCCTTGCCAGAAAATTTAGACCTCTCCCTTAAATAAAAGTTCGAGGAACAAGAAAATTAGCAAAGGACCAAAAAAAAAAAAAAAAAAAAAAAAAAAACTTCACTGAAAATTCCAAAATTTCCAGAAAATTTATCGTATGTTTTGTGAATCTTATATGAAGAATAAATGATTTTATTTACTTTGAAACAATATTGACAATCTTATATCTGAATATATCTGAAGAGCTCGAGAAATGTTACTTTCCTCCTAAAATGTGAGTAATTTAAAATTAAGTTAAAATGTGTCATCTTTGTACTGAGTATTCTACATGGCTCAGCACTCTGGGACACAAGAGAAACACAAGACACTCCTTCCCAGTTTCTTAAATATTCTGTCTAACAGATGGAACTATGACAAAAGATGATAAAAATACAGGCAGGCAAACCAATGGTCAATTTATGTAGCACACAAGGAGAAGCATTTGATTCTGTAAACCTGAAGAAACACATCCTAAAATAGGACAGGCAGAAAAGAGGCAAGACCTTCTCATCTAACAGACAGACACCAGATGTTTTTTGAGGACACAGACAATTTGTTTTGAGGGCTCAGAATAGGATGCCCCAAAGTACAATTCCTTGTCATGGGGCACATTGTGAACGGCATAGAAGAAGCTCAGAAGTTTTCCCATACTCTTCCTCCTCCCATAGGGCAGTGCATATAGAAAGTCCCTCTTTCTGTAACCCAGTCTTTAAAACTGAAATAATAGTCCCACTTTCCCACCATTCTGAGTAAAAACTGGAGAAACAGAAAATTTGACCTTCCTTGAGCTGGCCCTCAAACATCCTCTTCAAGAAAGAACATGAACTTAGGTCTGTAAGTGGTGGTAGGGGGAAATATTATCAAATATATTGTATGGAGTTCTCAAATAGTGAGTAAAAACATACAAAAAACATAACAGCCTTTTCTAGAAGAAGGTAAGGAAAAAGTGTTTAAGGCATGGTTGCCAACCTTTGATTCTTTTGGTGAGTGATGAAACGTTGGGGAGGTGGGACGTGGTGGAAGGATTTAGATTACCTTGAGCCTGCTCTTGAAAGGAATATTTGGATTTCAGGGAAATCCTTACCTTTCTTTATGTCTTTGCTTTCCCAGTCATGCAAGTAGCTCACTCACTGTACAACCTCTGTTGTAATGTATGATCTCACCACCCACACAATGATACCAAGTGACCATGAAACTGGAAATCAAGTAAACCTTTCTCCTTTAAAAGTTGATTAACCAGGTATTCTTCTGTAGTAATGGGTCTAGTGCCAAGCAACTAAAAGAAAGTAGTGTGGAGTTAGAAGGACTAGGAGAAATTCCACCCATACCTTCTCTGTATCCAAACTCATTTCTGTATGCTTGGCCATAATTCCTTGAATCATGCAGAAAGAATAATTTTCCCTGGCATTTCCCTCTTCCTTTTGAGGGTCCATAAAACTGGGGTTAAATGAATTTTTTATGTATTTCTTCTGCTAATTAGTCGTTGCTGGTTTTGTTTTAGTCCCAGGCAGAAAAATTCCTAGGAGGGTTCAGGAAACATTTCCCTTTCTGTGGCCATTTTCCTTCATCTTCCACCTTAGTATTCTCAGCAACCTGAAAGGTTTTCAAGCGATGAAGGTCAGCAAGGAGAAGACAAAGTAGAGACTTCCTAAAATTACTTCAGAGTACTTATTTTCAAAACTCTTGGGAAAGGCCCTGCTTCACCAGGTACCTCTGAGTCTGCTTTGGAACCACTTTCCCCTTCTCAACCCTTGTTTAGTGGCAAGTCCTCGCATGCCACAGAACTCTCTTCCTGGTGACAATCCTGACCTTTATTAATTCATGTCTGCTCTCAATCTCCACCCCCACTGATCTGTCACTTTGGACACCTTGTCACGCTGATTCTGCAGAGAGAATGCTGAGCAGTTCATGGGTCATCATACTGGTTTATTTAATATCAGAGAGATAAAATAATAATAAAATAATAATAATAATAATAATAATAATAATAATAATAATAACAACAACAACAACAATAATCCAGGACCAACTTCATTCCTTTTCTGCATTTAAACACAGGCTAAATTGAAGTTGCACAGACGATCACTCATGTGTCCCCAAGAGTTCTCAGGATGAATACCAGACTCTCTATGGGAATAGTTATATTATTCATATGCTTATATAAATTGGTTTTCATGAGTAAATTTCCTGGTTTGCCCTTTTTGGCTGAAATATGTCCCTTGTGCAGGAAAATGTAATAAAGCAATGCAGTGTGTTTTTTAAACTGTGGAAAGTTGAAAAGGTTACACGCTGTGTGTGAGTTTTCTATTCTCAGAGTATATATACACATTCTACGGGGGGAAAAAAAAGCCAAAGAAAATCAGCATAATTTAACAGATCCCTGTGTCTTTGTTATCCCCACACTGGAGTTTTCTGGCAAAGAATGCATAAAAGTAACTTTGCAGAGCAACAGCAGTTTGTTTGGGTAAATTTCAATTGGCAATCATGACCCTAAGTCTTTTCAGTGCAGAAAACTAAAAATGAGAAGCATGCACCCTTTGAGAGTAAGTTATTACACTCCAGCACTGGGGCTCAGAGCTCTTTAGCCAATAAAGTCAACTGCAACTTACTGACATTTAGTTAACATGGGTGTGATGCTTTACCATTCCTCTAACTGATTAGTCACAGTACTGTCACTATAAAACAGACATCTTTCACTGATTATACTATCACTGGGGGAAGTACTCTGGATTTTCTTATTATGGTGGTAATGTTTGACTTCAAATGCCTGAAGGTTTTAAGTTACTTTTTGGTAAAAGTTGGCCACAGGGGAAATTGAAAAAGTGAAATGAAAGGACTTCTTATACAGGGCTTATTAGGTTCATGAGTGATTATATCATCAAACTTGAAGGAAGGAGGGATACTGGCAAAATTCTCTTCTCATAGATCTAAGTATCGGTTATGTCTATTATCTACATCTATACCTACAGAGAAGCCATGAATGGTTCAAATTGCACAGCTAGTTAAAGGCAGGCCCAAAAACTGACTAGAAAGCCTAGTTCATCCCTTCTTTTGTGAGTCAGAGTTACAAGATATACATATACAAAAGAGGGAGGCCAAAATCTAACATATTTCACATTTGTTAATATAATTTATGAAAAATATTTCTCTAAGTCATTGAGTTAACTCTTGCTGTGTAACAAAAAAGTATTGGTATGTAGAATGAAAAAAATTCTAGATAAATAAAAAAAGAAAGTGAAGAAGAAAAAAAAAAAGAATTTAAGAAAAATAAACCCTTGAACTACAAGTGAAAATTCTCTGTTTTCTTGAAATTATTTTTGTTGTGAATAAGAAGTATGTGAGTGTGCATGTGAGTGTGAGCACGAGTGCAGATGCCCATGAAGGTCACAGGATAGTCAGGATCTGGAGTCACAGAGCACTGCGAGACACCTACCTGCTGTGGGAGCTGGGAACAGAGTTGTGGCCCACTGAAAGGCACTGAGTTCTCTTACTTGCTGATACATTTCTCCAGTCACTCAATCATTAATTTTGAAAATTAAAATAATTTTTCATCGGATTGTGAGAGGTACACGAGACTTGCGAATCTAGACAGCTGGGAGGAGGAGGGAAGTGGGGGAGAGGAGAACTAGTTATGACTTTTGAGATGAGGGTCAGCCAGGGAAGTCTGCAAAGAGCTGTGGGGGGTAGTGGGGGGTGGAGAGTAATGTCTTAAGAGAAATGGTGAAAAATCTCAGTGTGTCAAAAAGCATGTTTAGGATTTAGGGTGGTATCCCCTTCCCCACAAAAAGAAAGAAGCAAAAGGATGTATTATGTATGTATTATGTATGTATATGTCTGTCTGTCTGTTTGTTTGTTTATTTATTTTGAGTTACCACTCAGAAAAGTGGTCAGGGGTAGCAATGAAGATTTGCAAGCAACTAAGGAAAAAATTCAAATTTTAAAGAGGGGTCATAAAGGTCTCTCTCTCTCTCTCTCTCTCTCTCTCTCTCTCTCTCTCTCTCTCTCTCTCGTGTGTGTGTGTGTGTGTGTGTGTGTGTGTGTGTGTGTGTGTGTGTGTGTGTGTATGTGTGTCTGTATGTGCCTGTGTGCTACTTTCCTCTTCCTCCAGCTCTACATATGGGGCAAAGAAATTTAGCATGGAAAGAGCCCAGGAGATGCCGATTACAATTGCACCGTGTGCCAGACACTGTAATGGGAAGAACCTTGCATTCTTTTCATCATTTTTTTCTTGCTTCCCTGTCCTAGGCAAAAGTTAGTAACGTAACTACATAGGCAGTAAAACTTGACACACAGACCCTGGTTCAGAGAACAAATATCTGTTCCAAAGCAACTGGACATTAAAAAATAGATAACTAGCCCAGCATGGTGGTTGTTAGAATTCCTAGCCACTCCCCCAACTTCATAATTGCATGCACAGGCAAGATGCTTAGTCATCCCAGGGTTCTATGTCCTACATAATCTGTGCACTGCGTGGTCTATCTGCATGTGTAGCATAGCTACATAAACCTATGTTCATGTGTGGGGCGGGGGCGAGGGGACCTATAAAAGCGGTTTCCACTTTTCCCTCCCACCTCTTCCTGCATGGTCATTCCCCATAGGCCTATGCACACCCCTTCTGTTCCCTTCCTTTAATAAACTCTTACAAGTGGGTTTTGTTGTACTTCATGGCTTTTCTCGAACGGTAAACAGCACCACTTAATGAGTGACATTGCTCCACTTAATAAGTAACAGTGGTGGCACATAGTTATAATAGAATTACAGGGAAGAAAAAACACCATTTTTTTTTTCCAGAGGGGAAGACCCATCACCAGCCATGAGGATTCTGGGACATGATAGAGTATTTCTACTTTAGCCTCAGAAACTGAAAATCACAGCCTTGTCCAATAGATGTGAATATTTTGGAAGAGCTAAGCAGAATGCTTTTCCTGGAAACAATTTCTGTATACTATTAAAAAAAACCACCTTAAATATTTAACACCCTTGCATGCTTAAAATGCTTAGGTTGTACTAAATAACAAATTCTTAAAAGTGTCAACATACTTGAACTTTTTTGAACCCAGAACACTTGTTTGAGCTTAGAAAAGCATGGGACATACTTTGGGGAGCTCGGCTCTGGCCTGATATAGTAATAAACAGCAAAATCAGTCATCAAGATCCCTGGGAAATCTCTAAACATCTTGAAAAAAAAAATAAAAGAATTCTAGGATATTCTTCATTTTTGTGAGATTCTCAGATCTGAGGAAGCTTCCAGAAATTGCTTGCCACCATTAAAAACAAACAAAATAAAACAAAACAGAGAGATCAACAAGTCCAATTCTTATGCCTTCTTTCTTTCTCATAACCATTCATTATCTTCTTATTATGTGTGCAACAGGGTAAGAGGTAAGAATTTTCTTTAAGTAATTTATAAGAGCTGTCCATATATCACAAAGCCAGAGGTCCTGCCCTCAGCTCTATGCCCTGCTCTTTAGTATGCGTCTGAACATGGCATTAATAATAATATCTAATTAATGGATACCTATCCATTTTGTCGAAGGAGGCTTCATGGCACACTTCCAGAGTCACAGGAGTACCCTCTTAGAATACTGAAAACTCAGATCAATTTTTCATTGCCAAAGTCAAAGATGTTGGCAGCAGTATAGTACTGTACTCACTGGAAATTTCACAGGAGAAATTTCCCACCAAAGCAGAAACAAGGAAGAATCATTTGGAATACATATGCAAATAAATTTAAGAAAGTACCTTTAACTCTGACTTCTGGGAAGCCATTAAAAAATACTTTAATCTACACTAAATAAATGTTCTGTCAAGCTTTTCAGCCAGTTTTAGTGATACATTCTCAATTAATATTAATATTGTTCATTGGAGGAGATGAGGGAAATAATGAACTCATATGGAAGCAATTGGCATTACCTTAAAAGGAGATGGGAAGCTATGACATCATAGTTCCAGAAAGATGAAATTTTATTTTCATTAAAGAAACCACTTTGATTACTCTTATTAAACAAACAAAACAATAAGTGCTTTTATTCATGATCAATCAAATCTGATTTTTATTTTAAATTTGTAGTCATTTATTTTTGTGGGTATGTATATGTTTGTATGCACATGTATATGCCAGTGCAGATGCTATAGAGGTGAGAGGTTTCATTTTCTATTTCTTTTCTTTTCTTTTTTTTGGGGGGGGGGGTTTCGAGACAGGGTTTCTCTGTGTAGCTTTGCACCTCTCCTAGAACTCACTTGGTAGCCCAGGCTGGCCTCAAACTCACAGAGATCCACCTGGCTCTGCCTCCCGAGTGCTAGGATTAAAGGAGTCCGCCACCATCGCCCGGTGAGAGGTTTCATTTTTAATGCTGAAAGGTGCATTCCTTTTGTGCTTTGTTCCTGCTTAGGCCAGGTTACTAGGCTCATGATCTTCAGGGGTTTGCCCCTGTCTCTGCCTCCCATTTTACATTATGGATGCTGGGATCAAAACATATTATGCTGTTCAACTTTACATGGGTCTGAGGCTTTAAGCTCAGAAGCTTATACTTGTTTGACAAGCACTTCACCAAACAAGTCATATCATCAGGCCCTGCTTTTAGATAACAATAAAAATCTTAGGTTCAATTTTTATACCCTGCAACGTGAAGTTTAATTAATTGTGCTTTTCTAAAGTATGGCTGTTTCACACATTAATGGTGATATATATTTAAAGATAATTATTTGACTCAGACAGACCCCATTTAGCTTAAATTGGTAGGAATACCAAGACTCAAAGAGCATCGACGGCCAAACAATCCCTCTATTCTAATAGTTGCCAAGTGTGTTGAGAGCTAAAATTTGTTTTGTGCAAACTCACATCACATTTTGCTTTAGCAATGAGACAAATGACTTGTTCTGAAAGTTGAAAAAATAGGCACACATATTTTAGATCAAGTACATGAAAGGTATGGAATTTTATGACAGGCAGAATCACTAGTAAATATACAGTCAAAAGCAAAATAATAATTCTGCAATTCATATGAGTAACCTGGGCCCCAGTGAAATTGTATGACATGCTCAATGAGGCAACGTGGGTTAACTACAGAGGCTACATACATCTGGGGTCTCCCGACTTCCCGTGCATAATGACCCTGTATACACAATCTTTTCTTGATTCTGGACAACCGCAAGGCACTATAAATTATAAATAATTTTTTTTTCAAAAACGTATCTTATCTGTCAAAGGTTCTATAACCAGAAAATAGAGTCTCCTCTAGATTTTATAAGCAGAAGATTGGAAATCATATCATGGCTCTCCATAGCGCCAGGTGTGTACTGAGCCTCAGTTTCCCATGTCTAAGTTAGCACACTGTATATTGTAGCAGAGAGGTGCTGGAGGGTTAAAAGAGGAAGCCGACATAACCGTTTTTGTATGCTGCAAATACAAAGGGCCACGGAGAGATCAGCGATCTCTATTTGAACATTCAGAGGGAATTTTAAGGTGATATAGCACCCGCCTGAGTCAACAGTGTTCCGCTCCAACTGTAATTACCGAACAGTGTACACGGCATAATATTCTGACGGCTCCTTGAAAACAAGTGCACCCCTGACATTGCCCCTCTTTGTCAGACTCATAATTGTACATTACGGAATATGGAAGGGGGGGGAAGCTTGCCGTGAAGCCAGGCTCTTGCACCTCATTAGATTTCATGCAACCAAAGAGCAGAGAGAACTGCTTAGCGGGTATTGTCAAGACTTCAAGGGTCCTGGTGTCTGATGACACTGATTTTGGAAAGCTTTATGGGTGTAAACTCAGGGAGGCAGAGTGGGGGTGGGCCTGGGAAAAGGGAAAAGTGACAATAAAAGGCAGCTAAGTGGTTTCTAACTCTCAAGAGTGGGAAACTTCAATGCTGTATTTCTTTAGGCAGAATGGGCCTTTGTTCTTCAAAAGCCATCTAACTGAGCCTTTTAGTTATGCAAATATGGAGCAGACACTCTCTTTGGAAATGGGGATGTGGCTCTAAAGCTTGCAAACTGCTTCTAGAGGACGTGAAAGTTGTTTGTTTGGGTTCTTTAAACCAGAAGATGCCTCGCCAAGGAAACGGCTGATCCCCTCCTAAGTCTAGAGACCTGTGAGAAAGGTGGTCAAAAAGTCGGACCAAAAGAGTTTTCCCACCACCCTATGCCTTTGGACCCAGGAAATGCAGTGTGGACCAGAAGGACCTCCTATCTCTATACAAACTCAGCCACATTCTTGAAAGTGGTGCGTGCATGAGTGCATGCTTGTGTGTGTGTGTGTGTGTGTGTGTGTGTGTGTGTGTGCGCGCGTGCGTGCGTGGGCGCTTGTAGCATGTGGCATGTGGAGGTCACGGGACAACTTTCGGGAGTTGCTTCTACCTGTGTTTCAGAATCAAGCTTAAGTGCTTAGGCATGCATGACAGCACTTGTATCCACTGAGTCTTCCTTCTGGTTCTGGAAACTGTTTCTCAAATCTTTCTGCTCCTTTTTCTTCCCTCCCTCCCTCCCTCCCTCCCTTCCTTCTTTCCTTAGCTTTTTCATATTGCTGATCCCATCTTTCATTTAGTTTAACATTTACATGTGATACATGTCTTTTTTTATGTACTATTTATTACCTCATTTGAAATACTATGAGAACTAAACTACTTATTTATTTGTGGCACAATAGGATCCCTATGAGGATCATCCTGTCTGGTCATCCTGGTACTGTAATTGCTCAAGTGTGTTTCCATGCCTATGTTCTACGCAGTGATTCTGATCACTCCCATCTCAGTGATCCTTTATTGACCATTTTGAGACTATTTGAATGAAGACTCATATTTGTTAACAGGATAAAGCTGAATACTTAAGTTGATTCTGCGCCCCGCCCCCATCTCTCTCATTGCATTCATTCAGTAGCCTGCTGCATGAACTCAGGGATACTATTGACCTCCATTATGCCTCGTCCTGAAAGTCCAGAAGTGAACTCACTGTTCCTTCAGGAAGGCCAATATATGTGCTCAAACATACAGACTTCCTTTCAGCTTACTGTGTATTTAATTTCTCTTAGTTTTTCCTTTGGATATGTGCCTCACAACCACAACATGATGACATCAATTTGCGAAAATCTCTGTGGTTTTTGTTTTAAGGTGGGTCTCTCAGGATATCTGCTTTCTCATACTACTTAGAAGCTTGATGTTTTCCTGTTCGGGAAAATGATTACTTAGACCTTCTTCCTGTCAGACATAAATATATTTATGCTCCAACGATAGATGAAGACCACTATTCTGTGTAACTTCTAGGTTACTGCCCTAACACAAGCTCTTTACCTTGGCCTGCTTATCAACCTAGCCCCAACCCCCTTTACTTCTACAGGAAGTAGTGTATCATGGCTGGCTATCCAGCAAAGGAAGTCACATGACCAAACCTGTTTTCTAGCCTAGGTACTTAAATGAACTTGTAAGGAATGGAAACTAAAGCTGGGCATGGTGGTACATGCCTTTAATCCTAGCTCTAGCACTTGGGAGGCAGAGGCAGGAGGATCTCTGTGTTTGAGTTCAGTCTGACCTACAAAGCAAGTTCCAGGACAGCCAGAGCTGTTATAAAGAGAAACCCTGTCTTAAAGGGGCTAATCTAGTGAGGCAGGTCAGAGACCTGGCTCAGAGACTACCCCTGGTTTGGTGTGTTGCTCACCTTAAGCTAATGTACTTTTCCTTCCCAGAGTTCTTGTGCCCCTACATGCTGTTCCTAGCCATGCTCATGAGGTTCAGCTGGGTTTGCCCAGGACACATTCCTGAGCGGGATTCAGCAAGGTCTACCTATTTCCTTTTCTTCTCCTGTTTTTTTTTTTTTCTTTTTTAATGTTGCCCAGTGCCTAAATATGCCTTTAAAGTCCATAACTGATGTCTTAGTTTCCTTACCCCTGTGGCTACCTGTCTAGGTAGCTGACCTCCTTTGTGCCTTACCTCAAGTAGCATGGCTTTTGTTTCTCCTCTGCTTTCCTCCTTTCTCCCAGGTAGTAATAGGATTTACAGCTTGCTTGCCCTGTAGTTTTCTTTTTAGATTCTATCACGTTGTCCTCAAGCTTCCATCTGAGTCCATTTCTTGTCTTTGGCATCTGTCTGTGTTCTTCATAAATTATTTCATGTGTGAAATTAAGAATTCCCAAAGGGGACCCTGATATCCCAGGCATCCTATGATGTCTCTGCTGGGAGTTTCCGAGATTTCCCATAATACTTTACTGTCTTAATTTTTCAGTTGGCAGAGGATACATACCCATTCCTGCACTGCTAGATGGCATCACATTCACAGGGCAGAGGCCACTGCCTGACTGGAATGATACAGGAGAGAGAAGATCAGCAGCAAAAAAGCAGGCATATTCTTCTCTCTCACCTACACATTGTAGTCGTATGGAACAATTAACTGTATCCTAATATGCCATTCATTTTCAGGGGTCACATGACTCTGTACCCTAAAAACACTCAGGTAAGAAAAATGTCAACTTTGACAAACTTCCTAATCTCAGAAGTGAAGATTGCTATTGAAATTAACATAAAGAAACCAGCACCCATGGAAGAAAAGGGGGACATAAAGAGTTTAAATATGACAGAAAACTGGGAAAAAAAAAAAAGAGTCTATCTTATCTTATGCCAAGGAGGGGAAACGAAGTTGTAATTACCCAGTTAGATAAAAGCTGTTGAATTTGTAGCAATGGAAATATTAAGACAAATTAAATACCAAGCTTATCTCTGCTCTGTGCTATCAATATTTTATACTAAACATCTGTTCCTTGTATCTCATCTCAGAAAACGCTTCTACACTTTATCAGCTCAAGCACAGCTTTTCAAAGCAAATTAAGCTAAACCATTTGCACTTAATCACCAATTGATCGCAACATGCAGAATGCCACATATTGATCTGCAAAAGCCCCATTTTTCCCAATTCAGAAAAGCATATTGGAGGAAGCACTTGATTTACAATCAGAGTAAACTGGTTAGGCTTACACTTTTGACATGTTTTAAGTAGGAAGTATTTCAGTGATTAAATGGATGAAACAACACGCATTTTCAACAAGAGGTAAAAAAATAGACCATTTCCAGATTCTAGTTACAGAGTCTTAGAGCTACAGGAGATTTGAGAGACCCTCTATGTTTCATGAAAGCTCACTTGGGAATGCCAAAGAGAAGCTGGGAAATATTTTAAACTGTTCTTTAAAGTACTGTGTCATGATTATGGGGCATCTTTGAAAATTAGCTGTACGGAAACCATCTTTATTGCTGGAATTTGATCGAGGGCTATGTCTCTGAGCTAGATGGGCCTTGGGTAGATGGCCCATCAATCTCAGTTCTGAGGTGTGCACGACTGTCTGCAGGGCTTGGGCAATTAATGGGAAGGAGAGTATTGTGTCCATGGAATAGAGGGAGACAGCAGCCACTTCAGATGTTTGTGGCTGCCTGGTACACATACGAACACACTGATACAAATCAAAATTTTACACTTTGTTTATCCCGGTATGGATGGCCCAAACAAAAGTACTGTCTGCCTAGAGCTGGTCTCTTACCATCAGTTTTAAAGCCCTCTTTCCTATCCACACAATATAGAAGAAAAAAAAAATGAATGGGGACCAAGAATAAGGATGCAGCAGTTGTTTCTGGACTTTGCTTTTGAGACTTCAAATGACAAAAGGTCTCTCTGTCTCAGACTGCTCTTGAGATAGCACTTGAAAGCCCCGGGCATTTCCTCAGGATCAGGGCAAACTGGACCAGTTTGTAACCTATTCTCCAAGTGGGGACAGTGATTTATTTTAAAAACCAACAAAACAAAATAAAAACAAAAACAAAAAACCAAAAACAACAGCCAAACCCTACTCTTTGACTGTGGTTTTGATTTTTGTTTCATAAGAATGTATAAGAATGTATAATGATGCTCGAACTCAACCACGAGTGGCAAAGTAGCGAACTGATGCATTGTTGAAGTAACCGCCGGGGCCGGGCAGTGGTGGCGCACGCCTTTAATCCCGGCACTCGGGAGGCAGAGCCAGGTGGATCTTTGTGAGTTCGAGGCCAGCCTGGGCTACAGAGAGAGTTTCAGGAAAGGTGCCAAGCTACACAGAGAAACCCTGTCTCAACAAACCAAAAAAAAAAAAAAAAAAAAAAAAAAAAAAAAAAAAAAAAAAGAATGTATAATGAGCCTGTGGACACTAGCAGTATGTGGTGATGGAGGCAATAATGTCTCTATGGTGTCTGGCAATCTTATCTGTTGTGCTACTACTATTCCCTAAGCTAGAGACAAGACTAAATGGGTGTTGGATGTATTGCACATCTCTCTTGCAGAAATTTCACCTCCCTGACCTCTTTTGCAATGCAACAACTTTCTTAAGAAAATCACATAGGAAGAGACAATTTGTGTTCACTTTGGTTGTGTATTTATTATGTTATTTTTTTTATAAATCCATCTAAAATATAACCTGAATAAAACCCAAGTTTGATTTGTTTTGCACACATAGTGCGCTGTTCAATTAAAATGCCTATCGTTCAGCAAGCTCATATGTAAGCCAGCTTGAGGCATTACACAAATCCCACAGGAAGACCTCAGGGGAAAAGAAAGTGAGGGAGAGAGAGCAAGCCTTTGGAACTGTGAGGTTACAGATCTATTACTCATTTTACTCTGAGACCCAGGGACTCTATCTGTGCTCGGAGTTCCAACCAACTTCAAAGGGAGACTTGTGATCACAGAAACTGGATGAAATAATGGAACAAGAATGAAATTGGCCCTGTGTGAATTAGATTGCAAAGGCAGTAACGGAGCTTCATTTACCTAAGGAGCCAATGTTGAAATTAAAACCTTTGTACACCCTCTGTAGTTTGCTAAGCATCCAGGTTTGATAGTGATGACTATCCCAAAGAAACTTGCAGAAATTATGGTGGGATAAGACAAAAGTGAAGGCCTTTTCCTTTACTCTTTTCAAGTGATTCCCTTACATATGCACTTACATTTCTATCTCTATTCACCACCACCCCAGAGTGAGCATAGAAATGACAATTAGGGGATGATTTTTTTTTTTTTCTTTTTGGCCCTGAAGGAATCTAGGGAGAGACTTTAGTATTTTTCTCTTTGAAAAATAAAGCCTGACTTTGAAGACAGGATCTCTGAAATGAGGCATTGCAAATGTCCTTTGATGAATCAGTCTGTGTGAAGGAGAAGGGGAGAGAGAAGAGGGCAGCCGACTGATTGCAGTTAACACACCTCTCTGTGCCCTTTTAATCTTCTCAGATGGCCACAGATAATCAAGAGGTCAATCATGAATCCGTCAAGGGGTCCTTGTCTTGGGAAGTTTCCAAATTTTAAAAGCTTTCCCCCAATAAGCCATTCAAAGCAGCCAGCTAGAGAAAGTGAGCATGAGACAGGAGGACACTGGAAACAGGAGCTTTAGGGAGCAACTCTCATCCAAATGTGCAAGCATTTCCAGTACAGATCACATTTGCAGGATTTGTGGTACTGCCATTAGTATGAACTTCATTCACTCAGAAGTAAATAATGCAAATATATTACATTTTATAAAAAGGAAAATAGCATGTGAGAAATTTGGAGAAGAGAGGCAGACAGACAGATTGAGAGACAGTGAGAGACAGAGAACAGAGACAGGCAGGCAGACAGAGAGGGAGGGAGGGAGGGAGGGAGGGAGGGAGGAGAGAGAGAGAGAGAGAGAGAGAGAGAGAGAGAGAGAGAGAGAGAGAGATTGTAAAGAAGAGAAGGGAGAATGAATTGTATTAAGTAACCTCTGAGTTACAAGCTGTCACCTCTGTCGGGTTACAATACAGTGGCAGTTTTGCAAGTTGTACTAAATATCCCCTAAGGGATTTTATGCCTCTGGGGGGACATCTGTCTAAAAAGGGAGAGAGAAAAAAATGAGTTTAGAAGCAGAAAAAGAATTGCTTACATAGGAAGCCATACTGTCTGTGAAGGTTGTTCTGGGAAGGGTTGCTAGCCTGCTGCCCTCAGTTGAAGCACTTGGCAGCTTCAATCCTGCTAGTCTGGAAAGAAATAGCCTTTTCCTTCCTCCCAGAACATCCCTGACTTCAGATGGCGGCCCCTTTTAAATTTTGGATGAGGTGTCAAATGAAATTTGACAGCTAACTGATAGGTTCAAATTCTCACAGGGCAGTCTATCCCTGAGGACACGAAAAACCAATTCACTGGCAGCCTGGCAAATCTTCAGCGATCCCTATCATCCCACATTCAGTTTGATGTGCAACCAACTGCTTTTTTTCTGGTGCTACACAGTACCTCTCATTAGATGGGCCCTCTTGTGACAAAGGGCAATGATTTCAGAAGACACATGTCATTCACCAAAGTTCTCTGATATTTCAAAATTTTATTTACTTATTGGCAAGACTGTAAATTGCCCATTAGTGTACTATCTGATCCCATGAGAGATTTGTGAAGAATGCCATTTTTTTTCCCCTGTCACTTGGCATGTCATGTCACAGTCAAATTAGCATTAAAAATTCAAAATTGTATAGCTTGGGAAAAATTAGAGAATTTCTAATCCTACACACTCTATCTTTCCCTCATAAATGTGTCCATGACTTTCCATCAGTAGGAGTCTACCTGTTGTAATAAAAAAAAAAATTAAGTGAAAATGAAGCAAGAAGTACTTAAACAGCCTAAAGCTCAAGACCTCAAAAACACAGGAAAGCAAGGTTATATGTCCAGTTCTTTTCAAATCTAGGCTTAGTTCATCTCTGCTAAGCCCATAGCAAGTGACATGACTTAAGTATGGATCATTAACCCTTTCCTCCCTGTGATTTCACTTGGCATGGTGTCAGATTCCTACCAAAAGCTATTGTTTTAAAACATTAAGTAGGAAATTCCAGGCATAAGCTCTGCCTCTTAAAATTGTGTAGTATTCACAGCAGAAAAATTGAATCTCAAGCTCCCTCCCTCCCTTCTTCTTGGGATATGATCTGCCCCTTTGTCTTATATAAATACGAATGCACTACCATCTCGTTGGTTACTTTGTAGCTGTCTTAGTTATCTGCCATCTCAGAGCAGCAATGTTTATATTCAAGTAATCATTATTTTATTTAAAAATTTTACCCAAACTGACAATTTGGCCACATCAAAGGGAGACTGTTAATATATTTCTTTAAGAATCATCAAACATGATCACATGAAGACAGACACATTGCAACAATGTATATGGAGAGAGGTGGAGGAGACAGAAGAAATGAGAGAGTACCCCACTTTCCATATAATTTTCATCATAGCATATTTTATAATTATTTTGTTATCAGTGCTGTTAATCTATTACAACTTCTAATTTACAAATTAAACAATATCATACACATGTGTAAGAAAAATCAGTTATCTATAAAGTCTCAGGCATCCACTGGGGCTTTGGAAATATACTCTGTGGGCAAGGGACAATGACCTTATTCAGTGCACAGATATTGAAGGAGTTGAATTAAATATTGTCTCACATGAAGCAAGTGCTTAAAGAAAATCATTAATTGTGGAATTGTGCCAAAGAAATTGTGCCACGTTTGGGCTCAATACAACTCAGACGTTACAAATTAAGCTCCTCAAGAAGCCTCTGGAAAACAGTGTTTCCATGTTTACCAGGTCACTATGTTTCATCACCACTCTGTTCCAATTGAACTCTCTGCCATTCTTCCGAAATGACAACAGCCACAGGAGTATCAACTTACCTGTCTGTGCTTCTCCCATGATCCGAAGACTGAAACTGTCCTTCCCTGGACTAGAGTCTGCCATTGAAAGTTTGTGTGTTGGATAAGCAATGTAAGTCTTATAAAGAGATCAAACCACAAGTTTGACATTCTGGAGTATAATAAAAGGATAATACAACCAGAATGGAGCTTTTATGGATCAAGAGGAAGGTATTCATCTCTCTGTGCTATGAGAGTCTTATTTTGAATAAAATAGTTGTGATATAGTATTTAAAAATCTCTTTTATATGGGTAATCTATAATGTAGATCAGGAGGATTCTAGACTAACAGATGATTCTACAAAACAGTAAAATAGGAGGTACCAGGCCTTGGCAAAACAGTGAAGAAAAGGCAAATTAAGGTGTCATATTTGCAAAAGAAAAACTGGCATTTTTCTCAGTACTTAGAAAAAATATATTCAATTTAATAGATAATTAATAACATAATTTTGTATTTAATATCAAATAAACAAAAACAAAGATATATGCCATCACATAAAATCTCAACAGTAGGACTTTTTTTTTATAGATCAACAAATACTTATTGGTCAACTGCTAGTTAATGTCTTTTATCCCTTTTAACGTATCAGGAAACATTTTTAGAAGAATTCTCTAAAGATTTTATATTCTAGGGCAGCAAACAGGAGATACACAGTAAGTAAATAATGCCACTGACATTCTTAAAGGTGTTGTACATTATTAAAAACAGATTAGAATGAGAAAACAAGTTGTGGGGACAGGGACAGTAGAGATGTTGGACTAGGTGGACAGAGAGAAGACCACATCGGACCAATTATCTGAAAGCAGTGAGGGGAATATGCCTACCTGGACAAAGTCAGTTCATGCAGGAGTATCCATAGCACAAATTTTAACGTGTTGTATCTTCATGTTGAATAGAATGAATGAAAAATGATATGGCTGTTTTGGATAGTTTCTTTATTTGTTTGCATTATAGTTTATGAATAAAATATCACACTTCTACATTGGGATGTTAAGCAGAGAAATGACACAAATACATTTGAATTTTAAGGGCTTCTATTGAATATAATTTGAGCATGGGCAAAAGAACTAGACAGGAAGCTTCTGTTGGGATTTAGGTAAGGGATGGTGGTGGTTATGCTAAATCTGATGGTTCTGGGTGGAAGAAGAAATGATCGGATTCTACCTGTATCTGGAACTAGAAGGTTTCCAAGGAATTGTGTGTGAATATGAGATGAGAATAAGAATAAGTGACTGGTGAAGGTCCCAGAGGAGTAACGGGGTTAGAAGTTCAGTTTGTGCCAGTAAACACTGTTCTGTCCATGATATACTCATAGGTGTCCATACACAAGTTGGTTATATGAGTCTGGAATGCTGGAGATAGGTTTGTGTTACAAATACAACATTGGAAATAGTCTTTTCACAACTATATTAACAGATTTCAAACTCAATGGGGATAGTTAAGGATTGACAGTAAACATAAAGGAAAATATGACCATAATCCATTTACTCCAGTCTTAGGAACTTAAGAATTTAGCTACTAATCTAGAGAGTAATTGACAATGTAGGAAAATCCCACAGAAGACTGGTTTCTGAAGTCATCACACTGGATGAGACCAAGGCATAGGGAGAAATTTAAAAAAAAAAAGACTCTTATGAACCTTAGAATCTTGGAATGATTGGTACACTGTGGGATAAAATCCTACTGCTGTAAGCTATAGGAGAAAAAGTATTGAGAAAATGGGAATGGTCATCAAGAGGGTTTTTTGGTTTTGTTTCACACTAAAAGCAAGAAGCTAAGTTGTGACTAATAAAATCATGACAATGAGGAACAATTTAGTTATTCCAAAATAAGAGAAATATTATGAAAGTTGATAAGAATCAGAGGAATATTGAGAAAACTACTGGAGGGAAATTCCTCTGAGTGCTACAAAGAGTACCATCTAATATGTAAGGTAGGTACTGACTTTACAGGGAGCTATGATTAATAAGTAGCAAGACAGAATAAGTAAGTACAAATGCTAGAAGGTAGCTGATGTGTGTGGAGGTTATATGATTACATCATGATGAATTCAGTTTTCTAAATGAGAGAAGAAGCAATGTAATTATCTGGGAGCAGAGTATGAAGAAGAAATCTCAAGTATTCATGAGGGAAAAGTACAAACTTACTAAAGGAAGCAGGAGATGGACCAGAGTAGGAAGTTAAATTATGAGTGTTTTGTTACTTGTCTTTTATAGATTTATTTTTATTCTATGTGTATGAACATTTTGCCTTCATGTATGTATGTGCATTTCCCATAGGCCTGGTGCCTAGGGAGGCCAGACATGATTCCATCATATACCCTGGAAATGGAGTTAAAGGTGATTGTAAGCCTCCATATGCATTCTGGGAACCAAATCTGAGTCCTCTGCCAGAGGAGAAAGTGCTTTTATCTGTTGAGCCTCTAAGGTTTGAGTTTCTCAAATTGAAATGAGAGTAGTCAGAATAGGTGGGTGTTCCACTCTGTTGCAACTAAACTTCATAGGTACATAAGAGGTGATTAGCAAATGGGTGGTTGGTATAGGTTTGTGAGTTTAATGATTCATTATGATGATGTGAAGCAAAAGGCAAGAAGGAAGATTAGCAATGAGGTTATTATTGGAATTTACCATATAATTAATATGTGTAATGAAGACAGGAAGGATGCTAACTAAGCAGGGAGAAGCTGACAGAATCAGACTCTAGGTGCTAATGTTAAAGGAAGTCAAACCCTCGAGGGAGGAAACAGAATTATTGAAGTTGGAGATCAGAGGGCGGGCTTCACAAAGCTAATAGGGAAGACTTGTAATTATTTGTAATGATGAGATAGGAGGACACACCCTCAAGGTCCGACCTTGTGAAATTTAGAGCTCACGAAATCCCAGGCAAGCAGAGTTTGACAAATGAGAGTCTGTGGTGTCAGGACCATTTGCACTGAAGAATTAAGGCAAGAGTAGTGCTTGGACAGAGTCTCAGTGACCTGTGTGGAAGAGATATCTTAGTGGAGGAACTGACCTAAGGTTCTTGAGGTGACAACAAGAAGGGATACTGGAAATGTCATTGGATACCCTGGATTTCAAAACTGCAACCATTAAGGGAAAATGGTGAATCTTATTCAGAAGCTAATCTTGAAGGACATGAACATTTATCTCACGTGATGCTAAAACTACCTGCCAGTGAAAGAAACCAAGATGCATCCTGCTAGCAAGAGCAAGGTCCTTGGGGAGAGACAGGTAATTCAAGGGTGTCATGGTACCATATTGCAAAAGGAGAAAGAAGAGCTCCTGCTACTGCATTATTTGAACAGAATAACTCAAATTTTATATCTCCTCAAACAAATGCATCATTGGTATTTTATTCCTTTTTACATTAATTCATTTGTTATTGATAGATTCATTCTACTCTTCACTATTTTTGATACAGGAATAATATAGTCAGGTCCTACAATGAAGGATTATGATCCTTAACTCTCACTGTCATATCCAAAGGCAAATCAATAAAGCTCATGTGAAATATTTGTACTGCCTAAAATGGGTCTTCAGGTTTGATTCTCTGTTGTTTGGATGGACGAGAAAATAATGCAATGGAAGGTGTCACTGCTGCATGGAAGAAGCTGCTCTATACACTGTTATTTTCAAGGTGGATCAATCATTTCCAACTCATTTCCTATTTTTCCTCTTAAAAAACCTACCCCACCAAGAATTTCAATAGCAGAGCGTAAAATAATTTGGGCAGCTGACAGGCAATTCAATTTCCTGGCAGATTTTTAGATAATCAGACACCCAGGAGAAACTTGTAAATTTGTTTTATTCATGGTCAATTTGCTATGGCACATTTTTCTCTACCAGCTCAACTCCACTTTTTACTCAGCAGAGAAGTGGAGCATCATTATGTAGCAGCCACAACTGGCTCAGGTTGTGAACCAGGCGCATATTATCACTTGAGCAAACATGACCCCTCCTTGCCTCTTGCATTCTTAAATGAATTACTCGGAAGTCTTCATTCTCCTCTTCTTAAGTTTATGCCAGACTCGTGTGTTTCACATACACAAGGGAAACAGGCATAATTCCTCTGACTCTTTGTGCCTCCTGGAACTGGTAGACTCCAAATCAATTATCAGAAGATTAAAAGACCAGCTGATCCATGGACCAAATGCTAGGGAGCTGAGGTACAACTATATACAAGCACTTTGATCAAGAAATTACATACAAAGCTGAAGAGATGGCTCGGTAGTTAAGAACAGCTCTTGCAGAGCATCCACATTCAATTTCTACCACCCAGTTTGGGCTGCTCAGAACCATCTGTAACTCCAGGACCAGGAGGATCCAATGCCTCTGGTCTCCATGAGTACCTGCTTTCACAAGAACATACTCACCCTGATTTAGCCCCAACACACATATACATATATTTTTTTTTAAGTCTTAAAAAGGAAAATACGTATAAATTACAATAAATACCCCCAGGACAAGAAATGAATATATTGGGCACAAAAGCTATCTAAACTCTGTGAATGTGGAGAAAGCTATGCATGATCTTTTCTATTGTTTAGGATTAACTACATAGGTGCAAAGACCAGCAAGGACTGGGACCAGAAGGGGGGCTATAATGGAAAGATGTTCCTTTCTACTGATAGCAAGAGCAGGCTGTTGACTCTTGGAAAGGGAGCTTGTTTTCATAGCATGAATGGGATTCTACCCAAGTGAAACACCTCCTGGGCCAAAAGCCTCCTAACACAGGTATGACAGTACAAGCCAGTCATCTGGACAGAGTTGGACGTGGCCAAATGGAGGGAAGTCCTGAGCCAAAGCTTTGTGTCAGAGAGTTCCTGTTTGAGAGTCTCCAAGTAAAGTAGAACAAATGTCACCAGGGGAAGGACAAATGGGGACAGGAAAGAAGTTGTCTTTGAAGACACATCTCATCTAGAAAAAATGGGTGCCTGATAACAAGGCAGCAACTGACCAAGTATATCTTGGAAATCTCAACATTTTGGTTTTATCTGTGTTGAGGGGAACACTTGCCTTAGGTTGCTTTTGTGGAGAAATGAAAGCCTGTCATAATTCAGATCAAAAGTAAGATGACAAAAGCCTGGGTCTTAATTTTGTTCAAGCTTTTGCTTTTAAAGAATATGACCTAACATTATTTGTAAATTAATTTAATAACAGAATGGATACCCTGACGGGCTTAAAGTCACTCGCAGAACCATGTTTTGCAACTCTGATACTCGAACCCACATCTTGGCTTTCTTCTTTGGTACAGGTATTTTCCGTGACGGAGACTTTCATGTTTTGTTCTCTTCCAATCTTTTTTTGGTATTTTGTGTTATGTGAGGTTACATTTTGAGACCAGATTTGCTACACATGTCTCTGCTTGTCCTACATCTTCCTCAGTCTTCTCCGTTCTGCTTCAACATTATGGATACATACTGTTTCCTACTCTTTAGAGGTTAAAAAAAAAATGACACTGAGGTATCTCTACATAGTCTGTCATGAAATTTTTTGTTTTAAAAAATTAAATTTAAAACTTTTTTTATTTTTAAATGCAATTTTAAAGGTTTATTTCTTTTTATTTCACTTTTAGTAGTGTTTGCCTACATGTATGTGCATGCACCTTGTGTGCAATGCCTGTGCAGGCCACAAAATTATGAAGCTCCTGGAACTAGAGTTATAGATGTTCTGAGTTACCATGTAGGTAATGAGAACTTATCCCATGTCCTCTGTAAAACATCTAGTACTCTTTTTTTTTTTTTTTTTTTTTTTTTTTTTTTTTTTTTTTGGTTTTTCGAGACAGGGTTTCTCTGTGTAGCTTTGCGCCTTTCCTGGAACTCACTTGGTAGCCCAGGCTGGCCTTGAACTCACAGAGATCCGCCTGGCTCTGCCTCCCGAGTGCTGGGATTAAAGGCGTGCGCCACCACCGCCCAGCCAACATCTAGTACTCTTTAACTGCTGCGCTCTCTCCAACCACCTTAAATTTTTATTTTTGGCAACTTATGATCTGTAGTTATGGGATATAATGTCATATTTTGATTTAATTCATACATTTCATGCATATATTGTGAAATTATTAAATCAAGCTGATTAACAAATTCATCGTGGGATATACTTAACAAATTTAAGTATGTGGTTTTAAGTCTGTAGCCAATTACTTTTTGAGTCACATCTATCACAGGCTATCAAATGTCTAGTCATTCCATGATGTGGATATCATCAAGTGATTATCATGCAGGCATTTAAAAGTTTGCATGTGAATTACATTATTAATTTTCTTGAGCACCTATTTCCTCCCATGCTATCTCATTTTCCTTTCTTTTCAACTATGATTTAAATGTACAGAAGGAAGTAGAAAGAAGAAATATTTTTTAAGTCTCCTAATCATTTTGCTCATGACCACAGTGTCAATTACTTAGTTTGGAGAGATTCTCTGTCTCTAATTTACTTGTTCCTGACTATTAGTGATAACTACACTATTGCAAAGCCAGCAGCATCCTTCTCTCTAGATTGAAAATAAGTATGGCCCCAAAGAAAAGAAATGTATAAATTCCTATTTCCCTTTTTCTATCTCTTTCCTCTTTTAAAAATCTCAGATTAAACTGAGGTAGGACAGACACATACAGGGAAAAATATGTGAATTCTTGAATGGCTACAGCCTGATTCTATCTAAAGCTCTGTTGCAGTAGGATGCCATGGCACTATGCAAACAGTACAGACTAGGTCACCCCAAACCATCTGGGACCAATATGGCCAATGCAGACAGCTTCCAACCATTTGTCCTGTGCTTTACTGTAATGACATGTCCATTAATTCGTCTTGGAGAAATGATTATTCACACCATGCTAGGATCACCACGCCAAATACAAAACCCCATATGAGAACAGGAAAAGAATAAACCTTATTCTGGCAAAATCTTCTTACATTTCTGTAATTCTACTTTCTTTTCTCACACTCATTAATATTTCTCCCAGCCAATAATACATGTCCTTAAGACAAGTTGTACAGCATTCTCTCTCTGTCTCTGTCTCTCTCAGTGTGTGTGTGTGTGTGTGTGTGTGTGTGTGTGTGTGTGTGTGTGTGTTAGGGTTATACAAAATTATCTCTTCAGAAGCCTTTACTTCCTCTTGTGTGTATGCTTTCACTTTGGTAAAATCTCCTCCTCATTCCTTACTTTGTTTCCTCTCTGAATTCATTCTCTGATGATTAAAAAGAACATAAGAACACCATTTAAAGTTCTCCATGTGTTTTCTCTACCTCTGAGACCTCTTCACGATCATCAAAAATGTTGCTGGCATTCCAACTGGAGCCCAGGACAGGGATTTGATTAGAGGCATGTAAAATACATATTATGGCTTCTCTTTCTCTTCTTCCTCCTCTCTTTTAATTTTTTTTATTTCTTTCTTTTATTTTTTTCTGGTTAGTCATTTAAATATAGAAACCACATTGAAAAGAATTTTTAAGAAAAGGAAGTGTCTCATTTGAATATACATGAATAAGTGCTAAGGTTGAGCTAGGGCTGGAGCAGTTGAAACAAAGAAAGCACAATTTACTTTGCACAATAATGTAA
Source organism: Peromyscus eremicus (assembly GCF_949786415.1). Lineage (NCBI taxonomy): Eukaryota > Metazoa > Chordata > Mammalia > Rodentia > Cricetidae > Peromyscus > Peromyscus eremicus. The sequence goes on from NC_081423.1 coordinate 22,055,713, forward strand.
GGAGGGTTTTTCCACCTTCCCTGGAGGCTGGAGAAGGAGGATGGGAGGGTAAGCAGTCCTCCATGGATTCGAAGAAGCCAGAGAATAGAAAAGGATTTGGCTAGAAACTCCCATAATAAAACCATCTAAGAAAAGCCCTCAAAGGCCAAGTGTGTCCCACTTCTGAAGACTGGATGCCTAATCTACAGTTTTAGCTTGTGTCCTACCTACTTTTTGCTGTCGTATATATCAGTAGGAGTGCATTATTGCTTCCATGTGGAATGATCAACTGGATATTCCTTTCTTGTTTTAATATAAGAGAAATATGGAGTTTTAACTCCCCACGGAAGCAAGGAGGCAGTTGGAGAAGCTCCAGAGCAGGGCTTGTAGAAACTCACAAATTACGTCAAGGAGAGATGCTGGGGAAGGAAGGTGCGATCTTCTGCCTCAGCCTTCTACACGCTCCTAGGTTTGCTGTTGTCTAGGCCTCCTGACCTCTCTGCTGTCAGAGCACCAACCAAAACACAAACAAACAACAAACAACAACAACAACAAAATTATAGTTGGAAATGTCTTCTCTACCTTTTTAGGATACACATTTTAAATCCTCTTATCAAGTTGATAGTCTTTCATAAATATGAGGCAATCCAAGGTCTTCCTTTCCTGGGATCTATGTGAGGGCAGGCACTTCACTCAAGTAATTTACAGTTAGAAAAGTAAGAGTCCAGCTGGACTCTTATTTCGGGTCCCTGTTTCTTTTTTATTCTGTTACTCAAGACTTCAAAACTTCACTTTCTACACTTTGATCTAGAGAAGGCTCAAGAACTCTTTCTCTCCCCGATGACAATTCCTGTCTTGCATAGCTTCTCTTGGTGTTTTCAAGAAGGAACAACGCAAGAGCTGATTGAAAACAGAAATCTTGGGTGACTGCAAAGCCGCAGGGTTTGCTAGTCCTCATGTGGCAGTGTTGCCCCACATCTACTCTTTCTTTTATTCACAGCACCACAAAGACGTTATGTTACACACATTATGTTACAGACAAACCCTTCTCTTTTCTGTAAAGATTTGTAAGAACTGATAATCAATGTATACTACATCTTGTATACATTCTCTGCCAAGCAGTGGATATGTGACCTATACAGACTTGAACGCACACAGTTCTCCTGTGTATTGCATCTTTAATTGATTGGCTAAGGACAGGGAAAAGTGGAACCTTATCAATTCATCCCTATTGAAGAGACTCCATTAGTGGCTACCTCCAAAGGCCGGGACCTCTCACTCTGATTAGTAAGCAGATCCAAGATCAGGAGTTGTTCCTTGCAGTTTGCTCAGGTACTTTATAGCTTCCTCTCAGTTTTCCTCTCTTACTTTAGTCATAATCCGTTCACTATTAAACTCAATGAAAGAAGCATAAAAACATAAATATTGAGTGTAAGTTGGGAACTCAGCAGGGTTTTTTATGCCTACTAAAGACCAAGGAAAGTTGTTTCCTCTTCTCTTTCCTTTTCATCTATCAACATATTCTATCTGCATACTGTTTGGCTGGAACCTCCAGCTTGATCCTGCCCCATCTCTCTCTCTCTCCAAACCCCACCCTATCAGAGAATCTCCAAAGGAGAAGAGCTGACAAAAAGACCAGTTCCACATTCTTGGTGATGGCCAGCAGCTTCTCCCCTTAAGTTGTCAGCACCCCATTCTAATCCTAAAGCGTTATAATTGGGCACAAACCTAGCTTATGGAGAACACCTCATCACCCAGCAACTACAAGGTACATAAGCTCCCTCCTTTAGTTCGGCCTTGTGATTTTCTCCTTCCCCCTTCCCTGCCTAGATCTCTGGGGGCTGAAGAACTACCCTGGGAGTTGCTTTGCTCATAATAAACCTGGTATTTTACTTTTTAATTCAGCATGGTCTGCCTTACTGTGTTGGTGGAGAATCCTACTATCAGGGTAAAGTAAACCTATTGCATATATTGTTCAAAAATAAATTATAGATTTCTGAGAGACTTTTAGATTTGAATATTACTTTATGTTAACCTTTCTCATTTCCCCCAACAAAACAAACCTTCATAATATGCTTTTCTCACCTCTGATTTTTAAGACTGTGTATATCCAATTGCTGCCCATAACTCCAGGAATTGTATCTATAGGGAACCTCTAGAGTGCCATCCCCATGTACCACCTTCTTACCCTAGGCCCACTTTCTGCCAAGAGCTTGTCTTTGGCTGTGAATTCTCAAGATGATTCTGACTTTTTTCTTGGATTCATCTTCTGACTATAGTGGGCATTTTCCCTCCTTTCTCCTTGCTACTTCATTTTCTATCTTATTCACAGATTGTTTGTTTCACTGCAATCTTTTACCATTTCCCAGTCCAGAATCAATAAGCCAACAGAGGAATAAAAACATTTATATATGGATACATTATAAATACAAAGAAAGAAAGGCAAGGATGTTTCTCCAGTCTATTATCACTACATTTAGGAAGAACATCAGTAGGGGTGGGGTGGGGAAGAATATAGGGTGACCTTCTTTCACCTCCTCTGCATAATAAGGAAGAGGAGGAGAAACACATTTCCTTCCTGTTCTGATAAAAGACAGAATACTAATGGTCTGGAGAGACAGGAAGACAGCTTGAATTGGAGGTAAAAATGAGGAGGAGGTCCAACTTAAAGTAGTTCAACTCTCTGTCAGAATCATAGCTCTTCAATTCAGTGGTTTAATTTTCTGTCTTGTTGCTGTTACTACTGTTTTATTATTGGCCTACAAGCACAGCTTCCTCATCTATGAGATCATAATTCCTGCTTTGAGATGTGAAACCATGTAAATGAAATCCTCTGGTGAGAAAGCACTGAATAAATCGAAGCACTGATAATGACATTGATTAATTACTGTTACTTTTGTTATTATGACGAGGACAATCCCCAACCACAGTGACGTTACATAGGTGAGTGGAGGGGGAATCCATTATCTGTAAATATCAGGGCAACGTGTACAAGCATTTGCCACAAAAAAGTAAATGCTTTGCAAAGGTAAGGGGCAAAGTTCTTTTTAATAAAGCAAGGACCACAAACAACAGGGAGAGTGTTATCACAGGAGCCTCTTGAGAAAACAGAAATACTTGCAGGGCATTAAAAACGTTTCATTTTCTGAAATGTGAAGAGAGATCCCCCACAAGCTAGGGTTTGCTGAGTACTTACTGCCCCAGCATAAAAAAGACCTAAAATCAGTAAACACAATCTCAATATAAATACTACAAGCTCATCTTCTATGTCATTTAAATAATTAAAACACTTCTCATTAAATAATTAAGTTATTTAAGGAGGAACATCAGAAGAGCATCCAGCCAGCAGACCAACTGCTTTTGCCTGGAGTGATATGTTCCCAGCAGGGGGTCTTATCTTGCCTGTGTCTGATATGTTCAGTCATTTCCCCAGCACTATTAGTTTTGGTGAGTAGTAAGAAAAAGGATGCATCTATGATATATGGAAGTTCCGAACTAATATAGAGAGTGACTCCAGATACAGGCACAGCCCTCTACAGTTTGATGCGAAGTTCTCCAAACTAGAGAGGTGTATGAAGAATTCACACATAGCAATCAACAATGCAGGACTGTATGGTTGTGGAGTTTGCCTTGTTGAGCTATAAAATAAATTGTAACTCATTTAAAGGTGTGATATACAGTAATAGTTTGACCTAGGCTTAATATTCTTATGGCAAATTATGAAAGGTCCTTTCTAAAGTATATTCCACAGGGAGCTAAATTTGAAAACACGAGGTGAACAAATTTTAAGAGATTTTACCCATTTTCTATCTTGCCACTTAGTTGTCCATTTCAATGCTAATACTTGTTGATATCTTCCCCTTCAATTCTAATGACTGGACATAGTGCTCAAGTTAATTGCATTTCTCAGGCTTCCTTACAGTTAGGTAATGCCTTTTATTAATTGTTCCTCAGGGAAATGTGAGTCATGTCATACATGATAATTCAGATCCTTGTACAAGAAACCTCCATAAACCCCTTCTCTCCCCTTGGATACACTAGCATGAACCAAGAAATCTCTTTTTGAAAACTGTAGACGTGTGTATCTTGAGACATTGGGATGATTGCAAGCTGCAGAAGCACAAAGCGATCTACTAACTCAAACATCCTGAAGTGCTCTCTTATCCACTGGATCTTCCACTCCACCATACGCGTTGGTTTTAAAAAAACAAATATGCATATTCAACTGACACTTTTTGTTGTTGTTTTTGTTTTTCAAGACAAGGTCTCACTATGTAGACCAGGCTTGCCTTGAACTCACAGAGATCCACCAGGATCAGTCTCCCAAGCGCTGAGGCTAGAGGAATGTGCCACTTTGCCCTGCTCAACTGACATATCTTTAAAAACAGTAACTTTTTTAGTTTGTGTAGGCATATCTCTGGGTGTTTTGACTTGTGCCTTACTAAATTTTGTTGCTGGAAAATGTCCATAGTCAATCAGCATCCTTTCCACTTTCACATAATAAAGGGGTTACAAAGAAACAAATTTCCTTAGGTTGTGTGTAACTTGATTACTAATCAAGGGAATAAAATACAAAGGAAATGATTTGAGATAAACACCAAAATGAGGCCTATATTCACTTCAGTGGTACAAACAGAATTGTAGTACATAACATATTCTCGTCTTTCTATTGGGTTTTTCAGACATGTTCTCCAGGTAGCTTCAAACATCAGTCTTTCCTACCCCAACAGGAACCCCCACCCTCTTGTTTGTACAGATCTCAGAATTATCACAGTGTTTTCTAGAAATACAGTTTCTTTATACAAGGAAGAGGAACTGTCTGAGACAGTCAATACCTTGTTCCTATTGCTAAGATTAGGATAGGACTATTCAGCATATCCTGGGTTTTCTTCTTCCCTCCTTCAGAAGTAAGCTAGCCTTTGGATACTTCCCACTGAATCATATTAGCTCTGTGGTATGTGACCCAGGGGTTGGGGATGCTACTTTTCAGGATCCTTTGGTCATGGTGAAAATGGGATACTTGACACTAAGACTCTATCTACCTAGGAAAGATTTCTTGAGCCTAGTGGAACCAGTTCACAATTAATTCTAGCGTTCTTGTTTTATCTGTTGCCTATTTGTAAATAATTAATCCATTGTATAAATTGTACTTCGTAAACTGTACTCATATCGTGGTATTGTACCTTATTTGCCATATTTGAGAAATTGGCCCAATGTGAAAGAAATGTCTGAACTCCTATTCCTGATGGGCTTAATGCTGATCTTTTCTGCCATGACCAGTTGTACCAGGATTTTTCTTTTGAGACACCAGCTGGCTCCCAAATCATGACATAGAGACATATTAGTTATTAATTCTTGGCCTAGCATAGGCTTGTTTCAGGCTAGCTCTTTTAACTTAAATTAACCTTTTTTTATTTATCTACCTTTTGCCTCAAGGCTTTTTACCTTCTTTCTGTATATATTAGTTTTAGTCCTTCTCATGTCTGTCTGGCTGGCAATTACCTGGCTTCTTTCCCCAGGTATCTCCTTTGTTCTTTCCTCCTCCTTGATTTCTTCTCCTATGTAGTCTTTCTCCCTGCCAGCCCTGACTATCCTTTCTCTTCCTAGCTATTGGCCATTCAGCTCTTTATTAGACCAATCAGGTTCCTTAAGAAGGCAAGGTGAAATAAATGCAACCATTAGTTTAATGCAGAATTAAATAAATGCAGCATAAACAAAAGTAACACACCTTTACACAGTTAAAATAACATTCCACAGCATAAACAAGTGTAACACACCTTTGCCTACTTAACATAATATTCTACAACAACCAGTAACATTTCTGGAATTGTTAGGATCAAAGCCTGGGCCCTGACAGTTCAAACAAGCAAGGCTCAGACTCCTGCTTGATGTAGTCCAATTTAAGATATAAGTAGTAGGGAAACTGAGAGAAAAAAAAGAGTTGAGATTTATTCAACATGACCACATTGGGAAAAAACAAAGAGGTCCAATGACACACACACTGCCTGCCAGCACCAAGCATGTCTTAGGAACAGGAAAAGAGGACTAATTCCTTTATAAAGGAAGGTGTGTGTGTGTGTGTGTGTGTGTGTGTGTGTGTGTGTGTGTGTTAGTTTTGGCAAAGTCTCTTATATCAGGGTTCCAGTCGCTAAGAAGGAAGAAGTTGACAAGGGCTCTGAGGCTCACTTCTAACTCTGTAGGAATCAGTGCCAAGATTGATTAGCATATGACAATTGTGAGTCCTCACACCGCACAGCGAGAGTGATAGCATGTCAGGGAATCTGCCAGTCCAGTAAAAGGTAAAGTTCATTCTACTTTAGGTAACATGGTGTCACTGAGTAGTGTAATGTCTAGTCATATAAGATCTAAATCCACTTTTATCTGACAGTGTGCCAAAACATCACATTTAAAACATATGGAAGCTGTGAGTTACTGGATTTATACAGATAGCAAAATAGTACCTTTGAATACCAAGTGATGCCATTTTTCCCTTTCTTTCTGATACATAACCATTTTTCCCATTCAGCTACTATCATTTTTTTGTCTCAGGGAAAAAACCAGATTGACTGAAAAGGAAAGAAAAGGTAATATAAGTAAATAATGATGTTCAGCTTCTGAAAATGGCCTTTGAAGCCTATATCAGGGAGAAAGTGTAAAAACTGACTTTAAAAATATTTAAGCACTTATTTAGGGTAGGCAGAGGATGGTAGTTTGGTGCCTCTAGCGAAAGAACAAGGAAAAACTTTACTGTAAATAATTGCTGATTAAATCATTATGATGCCAGCAGTCAGAAGGATCACGGAAAGAGGGGCCAGTGAAGTAATCAGCCTTGGAAAAACTTCAGCTTTGTTATCAGGAAACTTGTCTGTTGTCTTCCCTGGAGTGGAAAATCCTTCACACTTGCTGCAGCAACTCCTTTACCTTTCAATACCCAACTAGGACTGCAGGAGGAGCTATGCTAGTACTTCTCTCTCCATGTCTGGAGGGATGTTCCTCTTCACAGCTATCTTTAGTGTGTCATAGTATAACCTTGGAGAAGAACCTTGTCTCATTCTGTAGAACTCCACAAGCCATTTATTTGACATGAATAGCTTTCAATCAATTATGCTAGAGTGTTAACAGCATGAATACTGGTAAGTGCTGCAATAAACAATTGTCTATAAGCTCCTTAATACAAAGGGTGGAGACACAATGGAGAAAGGCATGGGGTGGAAGGACAGCCCCATAAAATTGCATTTAGATAAGATGGAAATGCTCAGATAGAAGAGAAGATATTTTCTGGAATTTCCATATATTACCCATTCACAATTAATCATTATTAATGATTATTGAACATGGGATTAATGATTACTGAACATGGGATATGTTAGATCTTATGAAAATAGAGTAGCAAAATTAATAATACATAATTGTATATGCCTTACTTACCAAAGTCTCTTGAAGAAAAGGTATCTTGAGAATTTTTTTTTTTTGACCGAATCGTAAAGGGCTGACTTGAAGCCCCCATTTGTGGTTTATTTTTTAAAATATTTTTTATTTTATAATTTATTTAATTTTACATATCAGCCACGAATTCCCTTGTCCTCCCTCCTCCAACCCCCCCAGCCTCCCCCCCCCCAATTCATCCCCCCATTCCTACATCCTCCAAGACAGGGTCTCCCCTAGGGAGTCAGCCCAGCCTGGTAGATTCAGTTGAGGCAGTTCCAGTCCCCTCCATCCCACACCAAGGCTGAGCAAAGTGTCTCAGCATAGGTCCTAGGTTCCAAAAAGCCAGCTCATGCACCAAGGACAGGTCCCGGTATCACTGCCTGGGGGCCTCCTAAATAGTTCAAGCTAATCAACTGTCTCACTTATCCAGAGGGCCTGGTCCAGTTCCATGGGGGCTCCTCAGCTAATTGGTTCATAGTTCATGTGTTTCCACTAGTTTGGCTATTTGTCCCTGTGCTTTGTCCAGTCAGGGTCTCAATACCTCTTGCTCATGTAATCCCTCCTCTCTCTCACCAATTGGACTCCTGGAGCTCCCGCTGGGGCTTGGCTGTGGATCTCTGCATCTGCTCCCATCAGTCACTGGATGAGAGTTTATCTATCACAACAGTTTAGTTTCAAATAAAATTGAAAACACTGTAAAAAAGGAAAATATTCTGTCTCTGAAACCATGGCATTTGATTAAAACTGTGAGGAATATACCTACATAGAAAAAAATCTGATCCCCATAGTGCATAATTGCCGTACCAACAAATTGAGATTTCTTTTCTTTCTGTCTTTGAAACTACTCAAGCAAAAGACCATTAGCAGCCTGATGATCCTGCAAAACATGTTTACCTCAGGAAAATTGTCAGGCAATATGGAAACCACAGGAGTGGATGAGACTGCCTGCTCAAATACTCTATGTTGTCTCCAATGTAAGGTTTGATGAATCAGAGTTGAAAAAATGTGACCCCCCCCCCACACCTGTTTCTATGAGAAAATCAAGGATCAAAAAGTCTATGAAAATTATTTCCCTAGTTTCTTCTTAATGCCCTGGCACTGCTGTGAGTTTTGGAAGTTGTGGTCCCCACGACCTCCCAAAGGTCATTTGTTACTACATTTCCTATGAGCTACGAGTCTTTGCCATCCAAGGAATAAAGCTGATCTGCTGACAGTAATGAGACAAATATGTATTAGCTTCATGCCTCAGAAACTGTACTGCCCCCAGTGAATCCTTGACATTTACTGTGTGTAACCTCCCCTGGTGTAAAATGCAGTTTTAAAAAACCAGCTGGTACACATGAACATGCTGGCAAAGGCTATATCAGCCAAAAACTGGCTCTTTTAAATGTTGTAACCTGTTCCTCCAGCACTTATCAGGATATAAGAATAAAACAGTGACATGTATTTGGAAGAGATGTTTAATTACGAAGTCATACTTTTACAACAGTTGTGTTTCGTTTAAATCAGGACTTCTCCTTCTTTTTTTTTTTTTCTCTTAAACTGTAGCTTTTAGGGGTATGAAGTCTTTCATACAGCAGGGCTTTATGCCACAAATCTACTCAGCACACGGAATAAAATCTAAGGTCTTTCAGCAGCCTAAAACCTAACTACCATAACCTAATCCAAGTCAATTTCCCAGTACTTCCATTATCTTACTTCATTCCAGACTTCTCTCTCTTTAACATGCTAAGCATATCTTGTCTTCAAAGTTTGGCTATTTTTTTCTTTCCATGGAAATTGTATGGTTGAAAACTCCTTTCTTCCAGGAATAGCTCACATTTCTCCTACTCAGAAACACTCTCCTAGGCTGCTTAAATAATTTGACAGTTGTTGCGCATTCTATCACCAGGCCATGTTGATAATCAGTTTGAATCGGCAACTTGACTAGCATTACCTTGGGAAAAAGTCTCAATGAGGGATTGGTTTAGTCAGGCTGAGCTGTGGGCATGTATGTGGGAAGATTGTTTTGATTGCATGATAATTGATATGAGAAACTCGGCCCTGCCATCCCTACACACACTGTGGTTGGCACCATTACTTAGGCAGAGGATTGAGGATTATGGACTATAAATCTATGTATAGAGATGAGACTGAGTACAAGTAAGCATACATGCATTCATTTCTCTGGACACGTGACCAATAGACACAATGTAATTAGCTGTTTCAAGTTTCTTCCTCCTTGGATTTCTCATGATAATGGACTGAAATCTAAAATTGTGAGCTAAAATAAACCTTTTCTCCTGCAAGTTGCTCTTCGTAGGGGTATTTGATCACGACAACAGAAATTAAAGTAGTATACCATGTTTTCTGCCCTTCATGTTTTATTTCTCCCCCTAACCTTTATTCCAATACAATGTGAGCCTCAAAAAGCTAAAGGTCTTTATCATCCTTTTTTGAGATGATGTGGGGACCACAGAAAAGTTGCCCTCATAGGCTATCATTGAAAACTTGTGTGACATATATACACAGAAACCATAAGTTTAAATCCAAGAAAAACACCACACACACACACACACACACACACACACACACACACACACAGAGAGAGAGAGAGAGAGAGAGAGAGAGAGAGACAGAGAGAGAGAGACAGAGAGAGAGACAGAGAGACAGAGAGACAGAGACAGAGAGACAGAGAGACAGAGACAGACACAGAGACAGGGACAGAGACAGGGACAGAGGGAGGAGAGAGTTATGATCTTGAGAGCTTGTGACAATGTTCTTTGCTCCAATGGACATAAATATGTGGAAATACATATCAAGTGGCTTTAAGATCTTGACATCAGATCACTGAATCAAGGAATAATGACATTAAAAAGATTAAAGTAGAACAATAGCCGGGTGAACTGATAGACTGACTCTTATTCCATACTTCAAACTTTTGATATTTCATAATTTATTTGGAAGGGTTAGACTTAAGTACAATCGAACAAATGTTGTTGTACCTAAAATTTGCAAAACTTTTGAAATTAGGCTTTAATTTATTGTTAAAGATGCTGATAAATGTTATTTGTTTGGAAGAGATATAAATTTGGGGTATTTTTGTTATTTTACTTCTATTAGTTAAGTCTGAAACTTTGGCATAGCATTAGGTGTGCCATGCAAGATTTTCCAAATTATTTCCATTCTTACTGTAAAAAATCTACATGAAAAACAAATCCACTCTTCCCATCTTTTTATTCATTAAACATATATAGCATGGTGGTAGGCAAAGCAGGGAATAAGTGCACATGAACACAAAAGACTTCTTGGTATATTGAGACAGAAAGAATGACAAACACATAGGGTTTAAGCCAACAGCAAGAGTAGTTGAAATTTCATAAAAATCATCTCTATAAAACGAGAAGAAATGTTCTCCACAGCCACATCAGCATGCAAGAACTTTGGGAAGCAGAGTTTTAGACACATAATCTTCCCAGACACAAAAGATTACCACTTCTACATCTACTTTATGGCTAAAATGTTCTATTTATGTGGAAGGCAATATCCTCAAAATCATGTAAGAGAAGGGATGAGACAGCATAATAGGGGTGAAAAGACCAAAATTCATTATACGCATGTATAAAGCTATCAACAATTTTAAACATAAATTAATTTTAAAAGGTTGATTAAAAGTAAATCATTCCTTTTGGCAAAGTGTGACCTTGAGTTTGTGTGTGTGCTATACCTAGTCTAAACAAAGATTATAATTGAAAACAGAAATAAATAAGCATTACTTTCGTAAACATAACAGTGCTTCAATATCTTGTGTGAGACAGCCATTTTATTAGTATAAACATAAGTTTTCCTCATTGGTAAAGTGACTAAACTCCTATTTCTGATTTCTACCAAAATCCAAAATTCATATTCTTCATACATTTCTACATGGAACATGATGTTGACATTCCATTTTGTATCTATGATAGAGAATATTTATTATAGGCCAGGGTCCTACCACAGAAAGGAAAGAGAAATCTGGAAGTCAACGTTTTGATTTTGTTTTCTGGGATGTTGAATTATTAAGGCTGTAAGCATTAATATAAATTATGCTAAACATTTTAATTACTTTGATGGGTTGAATACTTGTGTTCCTTTTCTGCCTTCTAGTACTCATATGTTGAGGCATAGTTGCACAGAGTGGCTGAATTTAGAGATATTGCCTCTAAGGAAAAAGTTATGGCAAAAGGAAGTCATAATAATGGGGTACTGTGAAGAAATGGTGTCCCTATGAGAGAAGAAATCAAAATTGGAGAGTTCACAGCACAAAAGAAAGGTCACATACAAACACAGTGTAAAATGGGCCAGGAAGAGAGTCCTAATTAGGAAATAGATTGGTGGCAGCTTAATCTGGAATCTCAGCATTCAAAATGGAGATAAAATTATTTTCTGTTGTTCATGCCAGTCAGTCTATGATATATTCTTATGGAAGCATGTGTTGTTTAGTTTTTTTATCAATATGACATGGCTAGAGTCAACTGGGAAGAGTCAACTGAGAAAATGCCTTTATCAGACTGTCTTGTAGATATATCTGGAACATTTTCTTGACGAATGATTGATGTGGGAGGGTCCAGCCCACTAGGGGTGGTACCACCCATTGCACAAGTGGTGCTTGGCTATATAAGGAAGCCAGCTAAGCAAACTCTGGGGAACAAGCCAGTGAACAACTTTCTTCCATTGCTTCTTCTTTGGTTCCTTCCTTCAGGTTAATCCCTTATCTTCATGTTCTTCCTGACTGATTGCCCAGGACATCTAAGTCAAATAAACTGCTCATTTTGGTCATGATGTTCTAAAACAGTGATAGAAAGCAAGCTAAGATACAACATAACCAGACTAATATTGTTTTTCTACCTACAAAAACACAAAGGAATATTGAATTACCTCCAAACAAAGACCAATGATTCTTTCGATCATAACTAAAAATAAAATGAATGAGAAGATATTTTATTTATTATTTTGAGAACAAGAATATCCAGCACAATGGATTATTACTAATCTCACTGAGATGCATTAATTTCTGATAGACTGCTTGGTTCTTATAAGAATGCACAGCTGTTATCATATAGCATCTTACAAGAAGTCTTTCTAATACCTTATTGTTTTTTTTTTCCTATTAGTTTCCAGTTCTTTGGAGCCAATAACTCTATTGTGCCTGTATTTATATCCACAAGCACATCTATGTCTAATAAAGGCTGATGACAGTCCCTAGTTTTCATTTCATGAATATATATTGATTGATTCATAGATTTAAAAGACAGCACATCACATCAAATTTTTATTATCATATCCCTTGCCTTTATACACATAAGAATACAAATCCCTTGTGAACAAGGACTATATTTTACCATCATGTAGTAGGCATTCAATAAATAGCTACTGAGTTTAAATAAATGACATCATAAATCCAACAGAGAATGAGAAGTTGGGGTGGGGAGGCTAGTAAGAGACTTACTTCTTGAAAGGAAAATTAATTGTGAAGATGTCCCTGATATGGTAAGCCACTGTTTCTTTAGGTGAGAAATGTGAAGAATGCTAAAAACTAACAAAAGTGCTAGAGGAGATAAAGCTGTGATGCTGGGCAGAAGGTTGAGAAGAGCTAACAATTTCAATGTATTACAGAACTGCTTACATTCAGGACTAGATAAATTAAGACTGGAAGATAAAATAAAAGGAATATAGATTCTAAACATATTATACATATTTTCCATACATGGACCAAGGATGTCCTTGCCTTAATTTCAAAGTATTTATAAAGCATTTTTTTTTCTGTTTCTTTTAAACCTATTTTAAATTGCTAAAGGGAATGCTGTTATCTCAGGCATCTGGAAAGGATCTGACAAGTGCTTTTCAATCCTCAGTTGTCCAACATACCAAACGCATAACCTTTGTCCATCTTCAAGTATCTGTTCCTTGAATATGCTTTGATCAGAATGTACCAACAAAGTTAAACATAGCTACCAGCCTTCTGTACTGCAGCACCAGCTAGTGAGAAACAATAGGAACCTCAGAAAAGCGAGCCACCTCAACCCCACACATGCTGCTCCATAGGAAAGGTCAAGGGCAAATGTACTTGGCATTGAATTTAGATTTCAATGGACAAAACTTCTTTTCTCTGGGCAACAGCTTTGAAGAGTAACTAAGAAACATTTCATTTAATAAAATCCAGGGTTCAGCTAAGAAAAATAATACGTACATATGTCGGAACAATGTTTTTAATGAAAAGTTAGAGAATGTGAAGAGTTGAAATGAATGAGAGGAACAAGTAACAAGGGAAAAAAGAGGAGAAAAGAAAAAAAAGAGCAAAGAATGCAGGATTTTCTTAGAGTGTGCCAAAGGTCAAATTATGTTTAATAACCTTTCTAATTTTATGAGGTATAAATATGATGATAGTCATGTCATGACATCATTTAGCCCTGGAATTGAAAGAGTGCTTGGTCATTTAGATAATGGAGCTGGGGATAGTGCTGGCATGAAGCATACAGTGAGGGGTGACAGGTTAGTTCTTTTAGGATCATAGGCTCCTTCCTGGTGCTGCATAAAAAGGATTATTATATTGGCTTTCAGAAATATCTTGACATTTCCATTAAAATCATGATTTTGACAGGTTTATGTATTCAGCCCCTTTCATTTGTATGGGATTGAAACTTGACATTAGAAATCTCAGACCAAATGGATCTTAAACCTCACACACTTGCATATTTATATGCTCAAACAGCAAATGCAACTTGCAAGCCTATATGACATATATTAAATTTTAGTAGAGCACATGCTTTACTATTTGTACTGAATGTCTCATTAAGTAGGCAAGTATTAATCTACTAAAATGATAAAAAACATTTTAAAAAACTTGAATGAAGGTGGTCTGCATAAAAGTTTTAGTGTGGTCATAGCCAGAATACTCACTGCCCTAGAAGTTCAGCATGCCAGGCTTTTAATACAATTCTTTGAGGTTTTGTGTGACCATTTATATTATTTTCATGTGTTACTATTTTTTCATACATTTTGGCTTTTCTTTCTAATGGCTGGGAATTTTATTTAAAACCATCAAATTCCACTCATTTAAAGACCATCGCACAAGCTAATTGACACTTACTCAGTCAGAATGAACTTTCTTTGCAATGGTCTGTGGTCTACAGCTTCACAGTTCAAAGGGTTCTCAGAAGTATTGGTATCCACACCAAAATTATTAGACAAAGAAATTTTGCTCCCACCCCAGAAGTACTAAAACAGAGTTCAAATGAGAATGGGGTACTTGGATGATTCCTAAGCACATTTAAATTTTGAAAAAAAAATATAGTTTGAACAGTAGTTAAAATGAAAACAAATAAAAAATGCTGTAGGATATTCTGTATGCTGTGAATGTGTTGCTCTGATTGGTTGATAAATAAAAAGCTGATTGGCCAGTAGCCAGGCAGGAAGTATAGGTGGGATAAACAGAGAAGGAAAATTCTGGGAAGAGGAAGGCCCACTGTCTAGGGAGCAGCACAGGTAAAGCCATGGCACACAGGTAAAGCCATGGCACACAGGTAAAGCCATGGACCATGTGGCAACATATAGATTAGCAAAAATGGGCTGAGTTTAAATGTAAGAACTAGTCAGTGGTAGGCCTAAGCTAATGGCCGAGCAGTATTAATTAATACAAGCTTCTGAGTGATTATTTTATAAGCAGCTGTGGACCGTAGGAAAACTTTTAGCTACAGAAAAATATGTAAAATATTCCATATTTTTATTTAAAAATAATTGATATATTTAATAATAATCAACTTTACACTGATTTTTTTTTTTACTAGAAACTTGAAGTCAATCACAAACTTCTCATATTCTGGAGAGATAAGAATGTAATTTGTATTGCCAAGAAATCCCTCTACAACAAAGTTTGGCAAACTGGCTTTGGAACTGAGTTAGGCTTATAGCCTGCTTATCTATTGTCTGTGAGCTAAGAAAAGAAGTCTTAAAAATTCCTTACTTATAAAAATCCAAGAAAGAACAATACTATATGACAAAATTTAGGTAGTATTAACTTTGGGTTACATAAAGCTTTAGAAAATGGATATGATGTCTACACTTAAATAGGTACAGGAGAGAATATATCCTTCAAAGAAGAATATTAATACTTTGTGTGCAAAAAAGAAGAAAATTGCCCTCTATAATATAGATTTGATAAATGTGATGCACAATAACAGTCTTGGATAACACTTTATTAAATTAAGATAATACATCATGCTATAATGTTTAGAAACTCAAGGAAGATGGAAACAAATAAATATACCAATAAGAAATTATACTCATTTTGCTTTGTGATCAGTAATGAGGTCTCAAATTGTCCACTACCATCTATAATCTTACCATAATGTTAAACTTGGAGATTATTGGGTGTCTCAGTTTGTCTCTGTGTATGTGTGTGTGTGTGTGTGTGTGTTTGTGTGTATGGAATATGCATGTGTGTTTGTGTGAGTGTTTGTGTGTGCACATGCGTGTGTGTGTGTGTGTGTGTGTGTGTGTGTGTGCTGTTATAAGAGAGAACAGCTGAAGCCGGATAATTTACAATGAACAGAAGTTGAGCTGCCCACATTAGCTGAGATATCTTCTTGCTCTGTAATCACATACTCAAAGGCAGGAAGACTAGACAGCAAAGATGCAAACACAGCCAACATTTTTATAATGTGACCAATCTCAGCTCACAGCTTGATCTTGTGTTACAGGTCTTCTGCTTTTTAATTGTACAGTGGTTCTTAAAATTAAACATGAGTTTTGAAGGGAAAACATGTAGCTCGACTTGAGAGGGTGATATGTTAAGAAGTCCAATAAATACAAAAATGACTTTAGGACTGATGAGATGACTCCATGAGGAAGAATTCTTGCTGCCAATCCTGATGATCTAAATCCAATCCCAGAACTGACAACTGATAGGGTGGAACCAGAGGCCTGACTCTCCTGACCCCCTCCTAGGTTCATGGTACACATATACACACACACATGCACAGATTTTCTATCTCTCTCTAAAAGGCTTTAAAAATAAAAAAACTGGCTTTATATTTACTTACTATTCTTTCTTAAGTGAGGACAAAGGTCTTGTGTGAATCTCTCTTAATGTATGATATTTCCAGGGTACAGTGGACCTTTAAAATACATACATGCATACATACATACATACATACATACATACGTGTGTGTGTGTGTGTGTGTGTGTGTGTGTGTGTGTGTGTGTGTGTAATATTTAAATATATTCTTAAATTTCAGAGTGGATATCCCCAATCTGTCCACTCCACTAGTGGTATAAAATCAATCCAAGGAATATTCCATAAAACTAGAAAAGTCAGAAATGGTTGATGAATTGATGAGTAGGAAAAATACTATCTCAGCACCTCCAGGTTGTGCCCTAAAAGAGATAAGGAACATTCACTATTCAGACAGCTGTGCCTAAAATATAGTAGCAAAGTAGAAAAAAACTGACAGGAAATGGAAGAAAAAGAACTCCATGGCAATGGATTAGTTTGGAAACAGACAAGCCTCCACAGACTGCCAAGGGATTGCTGTTGTACGGCACAACATGATGCTGTTCCAATCAATGCCTCAGTCACAGAGAAAAGAGATACTTCATTCTCTGTCCACAGGAATAATACAAATAACACAGTGGAATGTGTGGCACAAAGAAAGAAACTTTCCATCCAAACATTTAGCAGGAAAGTTTGTTGCAGAGAGAAGTTGCAGTTTTTTAGGACAAGAGGATCTGGGAATCACTTCACTGTCCATGCAGGGTACTGAAGCATCATCATTTACACATGAAGTAGAAGAAGCAACATGTCTAGGCTCCTTTTGTTCAGGCAGGGACTCAGTCATGGAAGAGAGATCACACACAGACAGGAGCAAAAGCATCTAGTGCTACGAGAAACAGATGGTGAAACAATGGGTCATTTTAAAATCTCAATTTCAAAATTTACTTTCTTTATATAAATTGTAAATCATACCAGAGAACTCAAAAGTCCAACAAGACCCAAATAGAAAGGTTAATGACATTTTATGAATGAGAAAACTTGCCCAGAAAAAAGAAACTTTTTGAAACACCTATGGGACCTTTAAATACGTCTTAAGGAATATACACTGTACGATTTACTCAAATTAATTTATTTGAAAATATGTGTGTATTTTGTGTTTTGCCACAGAGAAGAAAATATGTTGCATGATTCAAGCAATGAACATCATTTTAGGATTCAGCGAGTGCTCCTTCAAGGTCTGTAACCTGGCTCATTTATCAGCATAAAATGGGCTAATTTAAAAAGAAAAGGGGGAAAAAGCTAATTGTCTGCAAAGAAGAGTTAAGAAAAAATTAAAAGTATAGGAAATTCGTAGCTGAAGAGGTATCCTTTCTTAGCTGCTGTAGTCTCTTGTCTGAGGGTGCATGCCAGTAATTTGTGAAGATATGTGGGCACTGAATTAAGCTGTGCAAAAAGCCTGTCCAGTGACTGAGAACTCCAATAACCGATTTGACTTGAGTAGATCAGGTGCTAAGTGGATTTTAGAAAATTGCTCAGAGTATTGCATTATGTTCTTCCCACACCTTATGACAGAGGCTACCATTCCCATGGATGTTCCTGCAAATGAAGTGGTCAAGTGTATGAAAAGGAGGAAAGAACATGGGAATGAGGAAGGGGATGAAGTAAAGGGGATTGTCACAATTTGTGTTTGATTTTTGGAAAAATGGGACATGTGTATTGAAATCTGAAGTGCTGGCCTTAAAATTATATTGTAGTTACAGTTCTACTTTGTTGAAGATTAAGTAAGACTATCCCCCAATATTTCTACTTCTGTACTAATTTTTGCGATAAATAAAGTCCCATACAGCTTTGGGATAAATTAGCAACAGTAAAAACAATTCATTTCATCTTATCTTTCCTCCACATTCTCTCCCTGTCTTCTTCACTTGTTGCCTCCTTCCATGAAGAAAGGCCCATGGCAAGATAACGGACCACAGTTGTAGACAGAAGTGCCTACTCTCAAGGACAGCTGGGCCATTATAATTCAGGCTGCAAAGTATGAAAAAGAAGCCTTCTTACCCCATCTACTGAGGGATCTGGATGCAGAGATCCATGGCTAGGCCCTGGGTGGAGCTCTGGGAGTCCAATTAGCGAGAATGAGGAGGGTTTATATGAGCGAGAATTGTTGAGACCAAGGTTAGATAAAGTACAGGGACAAATAGCCAAACGAATGGAAACACATGAACTATGAACCAATGGCTGAGGGGTCACCAACTGGATCAGGCCCTCTGAATGGGTGAGACAGTTGATTGGCTTGATCTGTTTGGGAGGCATCCAAGCAGTGGGACTGGGTCCTGTGCTCATTGCATGAGTTGGCTGTTTGAAACCTGGGGCCTATGCAGGGTCTCTTGGCTCGGCCTGGGAGGAGAGGACTGGACCTGCCTGGACTGAGTCTACCAGGTTGATCTCAGTCTGCAGGGGAGGCTTTGCCCTGGAGGAGGTGGGAATGGGGGGTGGGGTGAGGGGAAGGTGAGGGGGGCGGGAGGGGGGAGAACAAGGGAATCCGTGGCTGATATGTAGAACTGAACTGTACTACAAAATAAAAATAAATAAATAAAAAAAGAAGCCCTCTTGCCTTCTTCCTTGAGGACATTCAGATATTTTTTTATCAGTTGTTGATTGTTCTCTCTCTCTCTCTCTCTCTCTCTCTCTCTCTCTCTCTCTGTGTGTGTGTGTGTGTGTGTGTGTGTGTATGTGTGTGTGTGTGTGTATGTGTGTGTGTGTGTGTGTGTATGTATGTATGTGTGTGTGTGTCTATGTGTCTGTGTGTCTGTGTGTAAAACGGAAGTACTCTAAAGAAGCAAATACTATTGGAGTAAATATAAAACCATCCAAGAGGGGAAGTTTTTCTCTTAGGCAGGCATTCAGGATACTTTCTGAGAGGAGTAAATTTCTTTAAAAATAAGAAGTATTTTAGAAGTTTAATAATCTTTTACAGAAAATATGTGAAGTTGCTTGAAAAAAAAATCCATCATCTTATCCTTTTACCCACCAAGCAACTGCTATGTTCATTTGAAATTCTATAGTCTTTTACTGAAAGATCCTTTTCCATTTTCCCAAACTTCTGGTTGTATTCTAGAGAAAGGGAAAGTTCTCAGTCACCAAAACCTTAGCAAGTGGGACAGTGTGACTCTAGTGTGGATTTTAGTTACCTTGAACATGCCCTATAACATCATAACCCTCTATCTCATAATAGAAAAATAACAAGTAACAACAACAAAAACTAGATGAAAAGATTGGAAAAGGAAATAATTCTAAAAATCACTTTTCTTGCGAGATATCATGCTGCCATTTAAAGAATGGTCTGAAAACTACACACACACACACACACACACACACACACACACACAGATGCATTTACTAGTAAAGCAAACTTCTGTCCTTCTAGCAGGAGATACATAGCAAACAAGTTCTGTTGATGTTCACTCTGTGTGATAAACACTATTTGGGTTTACTTCACTGATCATCTCTTTAGTTTTGTTACTCAATTTTGTGATCATTGATTTCTGAAACTAGTAATTGCAGTGTAACTAATTGAAAAATTACTCAGCCAACATAAACAAGAACATTTCTCACATAATATGCATTTGTACTATACATTTTTTTTTAAAATCTGGGCGAGATTTGGTCTTTTTTTCTATGCAATCCATTCAGGATTATGTAATAGTCTCAAATGCAAAAAAGGTTTTTTGGCACAGTACAACTAACAAAATGATCTTAAACATTGAGTTTTATATAAAGAGATAATAAAATACTATTTTATAGGGTAACAGGCTGACAATTTTTTGTCTCTTTGAAATTATTGAAAAATGAAAATATTGTCTCCAAATATCCAATAATGATGCCATGCATGATCAGCCCAGTGAAGATCTGAAGACACATGACACAAACACACTTTCTATGTATTATATAGATACAATGCCATGTGTTTCTGGGGCTGGACGAATACAGTGCTGAAAACAAGGGACTGATTTTCAGTATGTTATGTAGAAAGTGATAAAATGGATTGTCTTCTCAGTCTTGACTTCACAGTAATGATTCTTATCAAACACATGGAGACTTTCACAACTAAAAATATTCAAATGATTAAAATTCCTCCCCTAAATTGAGAAGAAAAGTTGAACTACTAAAACTTACAATAGCAATTTGAGAATATCTGCAAGAGAACAGAGGTGAAATATAAAATTATTTTTAAGCCTTAGTTGCTCAGAACCTGGTAGGTGGGTTTTGGGTAGAATCAGGGACTGGATCTTTTGTCAGAGAAATAAAGACTTAGAATGAACTCAGATTATTAACTGAGTTGCATTATTTTTATGTTAGGTGTTGGTTCCAATCGAGGAAATCTTACATTCTTATCTTCAATCTTTGAAATAAACCCTTGACTTTTGTAATTACTACCTTTTGTTTATATTGTTAGTGCATGTGTGAGCTTTTGTGTGAGAGAAGAGAATATGAGCAACACAGAAAGAGAATGTGATAACTAATGTAAGGAAAGAAGACTCTTTAGTGTGAATTCTGCAATTCTGTGTCAAGAGTATGATCCTAAATAGCTTCGTGTTGATAGTAAATACTTGAACTATCAGTGTTTTAATTGTCCTGACAGAAGTCCCCCAGGGCTAGGCCATTGATGGCAGTGTGCTGTACATGAAATGGGCACAGTGCAGCTCTGAACAAACATGAGAGACCCCCTCAAAGACTGAAAGAGCACAGGTACAAGCATGCAAGCCCCAAGCCTGTATCCAGAGCCTCAGCAGTTTATCAACTTAAGCTTCATACATCACAGTCTCCAACAGAAGAATACTGACGCTGGAGCCTCAGTCAAACAGAAGTCATTGAATTTGGTCCCTCTTCCTCATTACCATGTCTTCGTAAGTCACAATTCTTAGATATGATGCCTGTAAGCTGAATGCCACTTGCAAAATGATAATGATGTACTAGTCTCATTAACATTGTTGTGATGGGCACTAAGAAACTTCTAGTGATTATTAGAAAGGCATTTTCTGGTAGTTTACAATGAACTACAGATGGGAACACAGTAGAGTTTGAAATTTAATTCAGTTTAATTACTCTTTTTGTTTCTTTTGGCTAATGATGTTGGATTTAGAATCTTTTGGCTCTCAGGGTCTCTATGATAAGTACTCAAGAAAACAATTTCTAAAATATGCTATTGATAAACATATACATTTACATCTATATTGACTTATTTTATGGAAAACATATAGAGATGTCAAAAATACTGAAAATCAATAAACAGTCATGCAGTTATTTCAATAAGTCCACAGCCACTAAAATTTTCCTGTAAGTATGAGTTTGGATAAAAGAGTAAACATTAACTTAGGGAAATTCTCCATAATGAAAGCAAATAGAGAAGACCTGCCATTAAGACAGATTTCATTTTACAGTTTGCCAAGATAGTAGTTTTAAAAGAA
The DNA here is from genome assembly GCF_949786415.1 of Peromyscus eremicus. Taxonomy (NCBI): domain Eukaryota; kingdom Metazoa; phylum Chordata; class Mammalia; order Rodentia; family Cricetidae; genus Peromyscus; species Peromyscus eremicus. The sequence continues at coordinate 22,077,599 of NC_081423.1, forward strand.
GTAAAAGATAAATTCTCTCACTGAAAAAAAGTATCCTAGGTTTTCATTTTTGTTTTTCATTTTTCAAGTGATGAGAAAATATGACAAAACAATGGGTAGAAAATTTTCTAGAGTCTTTAACTTTTAAGAGGCATTTACATAATAACCAGAGAGGTTTATAATCCTTTATTTTTCTCCCAATGCAATAATATTTTCACTTTTGTTTATGAAGAACAAAAACAGATCAAAAGAGTGAGTAACAGAAGCATTTCAGAGAAAGTGCAGCCTGATTTCTGGGGCTCAAAATGTAATCCCATTCCTTGTTAACTCTGCAGCCCTGGTGAAACATGTCGTCACTTGAGACCCTGTTTCTCTTATAGCATTCATGGGAGAGCACAGAGGTGTGTGCTGTCTTTGTGACTAGGGCTGTTGTGAGGGACAAATAACATGGCACATGTCAAGCAAGTTCAACATATGTCAGGTCCATGCTACACTTACCAGCGTTCTTTCTATTATTGTTCGGGCTAGAACAGTGTTTCCACTAGAGCCCCCACATTTATTAGAGTCCTCGCAGAGAGCTGTGGTTAAATAAGCTTAGGAAACAATAAATGGGAAGAACATGGGAACAGTATATTGACTGTCAGTCTTGTGAGATATTTCAATTTTCTAAGAACGTATCATAAACTGAGAAAGAGAGAAAACTACGTAGGGATTTTCAATTCTGTTTGAAATGTCTTTTTAATGTAGACTTGTATACCTACAGAGCAGACATCAAAAATGACATCTTATGTCTGTAGCCATCCTATTGGAAGTTTGCGAATGTGTGTGTGTGTGTGTGTGTGTGTGTGTGTGTGTGTGTGTGTGTGTGTATGTGTGTGTTTACCCATTTATTAGTTATTCGGGTTCTGCCTGTCAAGATTACCTTAAAACCATAGCCATTGTTCTCCTTATCATTCATTTAAAAAGCAACTTTGACTGTGGCTTTGGATTAAAGAATAAATTCTGAATCATTTTAAAATGATTTTCAGTGAATTTTGTAATCTTAAACCTCTACTTTCCACCCACATTCCAAAAATCCTGATACATAAGAAAAACACAGTATTTTGTACATTTATAATGATGATGCTATTTCTCTACTTTACAACTCATTGTGGTTTGAACATATTAGGCCCCAACAGTTTCAAGTATCTGTGGACTTGACTCCCAAGTGGTGGTATTGTGTTGGGAGGTTGTGGAATCTGTTTGGGTCATGGAGTTCAACTGGAGGATATGCATCTCAGGGATCCTGGCCTTCAGGGTTATAGGCTGGATGCATTTTCTGGCCAACTGATATATGACTTTTTATGTCCTTTCCACTACTCCACCATGCTTTGCTCACCATACTGGACTTGCTCCTTGCAGAGCTGAGCCTTAGTAAATCCTCCTCTGAAGTTGCTTTTCTGACGCTTATTCTATCATGGCCACTAGAAAATTATCTATGAATTATCTATACCTGTATACCTATCAAAAAATAGCTCATTTATTAACATGTCTAGAAGCCTTTGCAAGAATTCTTTCTAAGACAAAAAGTTACCTCTCTATTTTTATGGTTTCTATTTAGAGCAATTTATTAAAAAGAAAAGTCAAAATTGTGTATGAACACATTTTCCCTACTTCTAAATTGAGAGAAGAAATACAACCTGATTCATTTTTCTTTCAAATGTCAATGTCTACAGTAATGTCTAAACCTCGGTGGCTGGTGAAGTGGTTCAGTAGTTAGTAATACTAGCTGCTATTTCATTAGACCCATATTTGGTTCCCATCACCCATATCTGGTGACTCACAACTGCCTGTAACTCCAGCTTCAGAGGATCTGATACTATCTTCTAGCCTCTGTAGGTGCATGTACTCACATAGACTTACACATGAATAAACATAACTTAAAATGAGAAAAATAATGAGTAACCTTTATTAGGTGATCACAAAGTCAATTTTGATAATTACTGTATTCTAGAAAAAACTACCAAAGCATAAACCCTGCTTATGTGATTCAGAAGTAATATTTCCATTCATGGAAGACTGATATCTCTGATTAGTGACCTACTAAAACAGATCTGTTTCAAGGCAGGTGTCTACAGTTATGTTTGCTTACAGTTAGTGAATGAAAGCCAATAAAATTTTGTCAGTTTCTCCCAAATCTAAAATATATTTCCTTGCTTCTTATCAGCAAGGTTATTGGCATAACAACAGCTTATGTGAATCATGGGGTTGCTCAGAGTTTATCTACCAGAAAAACGTGAACATCTCCTACATGTGGGTATTTCATAACCACTTTTTGCATTTGACAAATGCTACTGATAAAAGTATCCTTAGATTGCTGAGAAAATATACTATTCAATTTGAAGAAGTTACTTTCATTATAATAAACATAAATCTTATTTAATATATCCTGCAATACAGAACAAAGTAAATATTTTGTGTTTGTGAAAAAGTGACAGGATTGATATTTTCAAATAGATGGGTCCTTTTGGAGTTTCTATCACCATCGTGAAGAATATGTCTTATTTGATTTAACTAAAATGGAAAAATAAATTCTGTTAAATATTTAAAAATACCAAGTATAACACTGAAAGAGGTGCTAAGGTGTGGCATTTTAAAAGCCAAGAAAGTTTTGATTCAAAGCTTTTCTATATGACTTCCTCTGAGTTCAAAGTGTTTTTTCAAAATAGAAATGAGAACAGGTTGTTGCTAAGCATACATTTCCTGGAATGTGTGGTCAATGAAATAATCAAATTAAGGAAGGAAAAGCAGATGCTGAGGTAAGGAACTTTGTTCATTTACAAAACTCATCTTTGTTTTGGTTTTCTGCAGGTCTGTACATAGAACATGCTCTATGGCTGAGAGATGACTCTAGTTCTCTTTTTAATTTCTTTAGAGAGAGGTTGACCATGCTGGCCTCCAGCTAGTCACACTCCACCCCCATCCCCAGCTTGTCATGATTTCAGGCTGCTACTACCAAGCACAACTGTTCTCATTTTTGGACTCAAAAAGCCTTCAGTCTAAAACAAATGCAACTATTGCTTGATGGTATGAAGTGGTCATGCCATTGAAATTAACTTCTTTTAGGTAATTCTGAGTAATTCTCAGACTTTTTAAAATCAGATTTGAAATAGAAAAGTGTGTGTGTGTGTGTGTGTGTGTGTGTGTGTGCGCGCGCGCGCATCGCGCGCACACATTGTAATGGGACGATCCAGGGCTAGAGGCAGGGAACCCAAATGTATTCCATCATTCTCATTCAGATCCCTATCCTCCAACAACAGTGGCATTCTCTTCGTCCTGACCTCAGTGTCTTTTTGCTTGCAGTTACTGGGGAGCCCATTTCTTCAAGCTTCACTCTAGCTTGTTCACACCCTTATCCATACTTCTGCTAAAATTTCACATTTTAAGGAAATATCATTTTCTGAGGCTGTTTTCTAAAATATATTTTGTCCATTCTTATCCCCCATTGTGTGTGTGTGTGTGTGTGTGTGTGTGTGAACACACAAGTGTGCAGGTGTGCAGACATGTGAAGTCCAGAGATCAGACTCAAGTGTCAATTCTGAGGTGTCTCCTGCATTGTTTTTATGAGACAGGCCCCTCTTACTTGGCCTGGTACTTGCTGCTGAGGCTAGGATGGTTTTTATTTCTTTCCTTTTTTTTTATTAAGGAATTTTTTATTCATTTTACATACAACCACAGATACTCCTCTCTTTCCTCCTCCCACCCCTCCAGCCTTCCCCCTTCCTCAACTTATCCCCCATTTCTCCTCCAACAAGGTATCGCTCCCATGGGGAGTCAGCAGAGCCTGGTACATTCAGTAGAGGCAGGTCCAAACCCCTCCCCCTGCATCAAGGCTGTGTATGGTGTTCCATCTTAAGTAGTGGGCTCCAAAAAGCCAGCTCACGCACCAGGAATGGATCTTGATCCTACTGCCAGAGGACCCCTTAAGCAGATCAAGCTATACAACAGTCTCACTTATGTAGAGGGCCTAGTCCAGACCCATGGAGCCTCCACAGCTATTGGTCTAAAGTTCATGAGTTCCCACTAGTTTGATTTGGTTGTCTCTGTAGGTTTCCCCCATCATGATCTTGATGCCCCTTGCTCATACAATCCCTATTCTCTCTCTTTGACTGGACTCCTGGAGCTTGTCTCTGCCTCTCTGGCACTGGAATTACAAGTGCGTGTCACTACACTCATGTTTTAAACTTGGGTTCTGGGGACTGAAGTAAGGTTTTTGTCCTTGAAAAGCAGGTAAGAAATTTACTGAGACATCTCCTGCATTCTTTATGTCTTATTTGACTTTCCTTTCATAATTCCTGCAAAACTTTTATTGTCCCAATCTTATAGCTGTTTTGCTTATTAATTAAGTTTGCCTGTATCTGCCCACTGTAATGAAGGGTCACAGAAGTAAAGTGTTTTTTTTTTTCTTCCTGTTCTTGCTTATAACTGTTTCCCACCACTTTCTTTAGTATGTTTGAAGGAGTAATTGTATTTGGATCCGTGCCTGCAGTTTTTCTTCCTTATGACATGGTATAACATTTTTCTAACCTTTGCAGCAGACATCTACCTATAACTCCAGCTCCAGGTTTCCTCTGGGCTCCTCAGACACCCACATACAATGTGGTACATACACACAAGCACAGAAATAACAATAAAACAAAATAAAAATCTTTAAACATGACTCTCAGTGTGTACATTTTCTGCTGTTATTTTCAGTTGACATGGAATAGCTATGGTCCTAGGGCAGGTTTCTTTAGATTGGAGAGACTAAAATAAGCTAACTAACAATACTAAGGGCTAGAGAGAGGGTTCAGTGATTAAGGGTGACTACTGCGCTTGCTTGTCCAAGTTTGGTTCTTAGCACTCATGGCTCACAACCACCTGTAACTCCAGCTCCAGGTATATGTGGTTCCTCTGGTTGATGTGGCCACCTGCATGCAGGACAAGTTTCCCCAATCTCACATACTTTAAAACAGTGAAAAATAATCTTAAAATATGTTTGTCTGACTAGTGCAATAAGATGAGAGAAAGAAAGGAAAAAGGAAAAGCAGATTCTTCACAGAAAAACTGGAGCTCTCTGCATCAGTATGAAAAGATGAGACACAGGCCGGGCGGTGGTGGCACACGCCTTTAATCCCAGCACTCAGAAGGCAGAGGCAGGAGGATCTCTGTGAGTTCGAGGCCATCTTGGACTACAGAGTGAGTTCCAGGAAAAGCGCAAGGCTACACAGAGAAACCTTGTCTCAAAAAACGAAAAAAAATTTTTTTTTCAGAAAATGCAAGTAAGCTATGATCTCTAAAACAAGAAATAAAAATGCAAAAGGTAGAAAAACAATAAATGGAATGTCACTTAAGATAAAAGCCATCCATTACTGAAAGCCATTAAAATGAGATAGAGAAAACTAATACACAATGGAGAATATCCATTTTTAAAACTTCTTTTTTGAAAAAGTCTTACCCGTGATTTATTAAAACTGACATATTAACAATAACAATATCGTAGATAACAATCAAACAATGGTAAAAGACTTAAAACTCCCCACAAAAAGATGTATATTTAAGCCAACAGAGCTTTCAACAGTGCTTCCATGTTGTTGACCTTCAAAACAGTCATACCTCAATAAATAAAATTTGATGTCACAAATGCTTTCCTGACAGTTGTAAATGGTGTAACCACTTTTGAAAACTGTCTGGAAATTTCTGTATCAGCACTATGTCCGAGCTAATCCACCCTTAGGGTTTTAAATTATCCCACTGTAAATGTTATATACTTTTATCTACAGAGACTTCAATACAAATATGATCATAGCCTGGTCTTCCATGGGTGTGGTTTTGAATAATAATGCCCCCCCCCCCATAGACTCATAGATTTGAATGCTTGGTCACCAGGGAGTGGCACTATTAGGAGGTATGGCCTTGTTGGAGTAGGTATGGCTTTTTTGAAGGAAGTGTTTCACTAGGGGTGGGCTTTGAAGTTTCAAATACTCAAGCCAGACCCAGTGTCTTACTATCTTCCTGCTGTCTGCCAATTCAGATGTAGAATCTCAGCTCCTTCTCCAGCACCATGCCTGCCTACATGGCACCATGCTTCCTGCCATGGTGATTATTGTCTAAACCTCTGAAACTGTAAGTCAGGCCATTAAATGTTTTCTATATTAGTAGTTATCATGGTCATGATGTTCCTTTACAGCATTAGAAACCCTAAGACCATAGGCAAACCTAAATGATTCACAAGGCATCACGGGAGAAAGGATATATTGCATTGTGATATGTTCATATCTTCAATATATGTTCATATCTTCATATGTCCATGTTATATGTTTATATGCTCAGTCTTCAGGGAGAAAAATTCTATAGATATACTACAGCCTATGTATGAGTTTCTAAAACATTATGTCAAGTAACAGAGATAGACACAAATATTAGATGTCCTCTGAATATATGTATTTGACATGTAAGTTAGATGTGACCAAAGGATAGTTGAAAGCAGATGGAAGGTGTCTGTTGGGCATGGGAATTGAGCTATAGAAACATTGAGGCACTTTATTCAATGATGGAAATATTCTGTCTATCTGGAATAATTATGTAAATCTGTGATTGGTGACCAGCATGATGGTGCATGCCTATAATCCCAGCACTAAGGAGGTTGAGGCAGAAGAATAAGCGTTCAAGATAATCCTAGATTCCACAGTAGTTTTTAAAAGATTTATTAAATTTGAAATGTATGGGTATGTGTTTGTTTGTATGCATGTATGTACTTATGTATGTATGTATGTATATATGCTTGTGTGTGTGTGTATATGTATGTAGGTAATATGTTTGTAAGTATGTGCTCTATGTATGTGTATGTGTGTGGTGTTGATGATGGTCAGAAGAGATATTGGATCCCCTGGAACAGGAGTCACAGGTGACTGTGATCCTCCAAGTGAATTCTGGGAATCAAACCAAGAATCTAGCAGAAGCAGCAAGTATGCTCACTACTGAGGAATCTCTCCTGCCTATTCCATAGTAGCCTTCCTGGGTTAGATGAAACCCTACCTATTTTACTTAAAGGGAAAAAAAGGTAAGAAACCAAACTTCAAAAATGAATTTCAAATTTTTTCAACCTTTTAGCACAAAACCAAAAATCTTAAAATGGGCCTTGAGAGAAAATTAAGTTCACCTGCAAAAATCCCCAAATCATTCAGATACTTTGAACACACCATGTATGGACACATAAAAACACTCAATAATGTCAACTATGGAATTACCTAAAAATAATTGTACTGAGGCTCAAAAAGGAAACAGAAAAAAATCACTAGTCATAATTTCCTGAAATAAGGAAAAACTAACGCTTTTATGTTTTATTTTTTCCCTGTCACTTAATGAAAAATTTCCTTTCCTATTTTTACCATTATCTAGCACATTCATTTTATTTCCTAAGCCATGTTTTAAGATACAGTGAGCTGGGAATTAACAGCATTTATGACTATTTCTTTGTGCAAGCTCTTAGCCAGTAGATAGTTAATGTCTACAAACAAAAGTACAAAATACATTATATCTCCAAAGATAGGATGAAAAATTAGTTTTATTTTTAAAATACAGAAATATGTTACTGTCATAATGTTCATTTTTAAAGTCAGAGACACCATATTTAAGCTATCTCTTTTGGTAAAACTAATACAATTTGTGTTTTTGCTTAAAAGCATTAATGAAGTAAGATTAGGAATCAGGCCCGTTTTCTTTCAAAAGTGTTGGCTACACAATTAGTATCCAATGTTCCATTATGCAAAGGCAGTTTTTATGGATGCATGGAATAATAACAATACAAGATCATGTGTTTGCTTCCCAAATAAAACTACATAAATTTCACAGTACTGTTACTATTTTCCCTTGAGAAATTGCAAGATACTCTTGAATATTTACTTGCCTGGTGAATATTTCCCCAATTCCACCTCAGGATTTTGTATTCTACAAAGGTTATCTCCTAGTTCTCTGATGCTAGAGGTCACTATCATCCTTTCAGACCAGGAGAGAGATGAATGAGTGCCACACTTGCAAAAATTCTTTTTGTTTCAAATGTAGGAAAGTTGTCATTGATGAGAGAGCAGATGCTCACCATGATCCTCCTTATATTTCTCAGAATGGCTAAACCTTTCCCACTCCATTTTCTTATACTTTATAAGAATACCTTGACAAATTGTAAAGACAAAAAAATAAATTACAAATTTAAAGCCACCAGTGTCATCCAAGTATCATACATGAATTAAGGAGACCATGTCAGTCACAAGGAATGCTACTAATGTTGGTGACCAACCTTGAGCCCATAGGGATGGCTACAATTTGGCTTTTTAAACTTCTGCATTATTATAAAATGTAGGTTATCTATATTTTAGGTTAAATCTTTAACTTATAATTCTTGATTTACAAAATAATGTTTAGATTGTGTGCAACCTAAGTAAGGACTCCATGACTGATTGTAAATCAGCATAATTTACAGTCCATGGGAAAAACTTAGTTTTCTACTTTTCTCACTTCTAGTCATTAAGAGAATGGGTTATATCCTTCCTTTTCAAGAACAACAAGACACATGGTAAGCCAAGGAAATAATCATTGATCATGTAATTTATGAGAGGGTATCATACTCAAGTTTGTTTTCCAAGACCTACTCCTTTCTTCAAAATTATCAGAATAATTAGCTAATCTTTTAAAAATGGTGGCAAAACAAAACTAAATGTGCATTACATGTATACACACACACATACACACACATACAAACAAACAAACAAACAAACAAACAAATAAACAAGATCCAAAACAAATACTTCAGTTAGGGAAGCAAAGAAGATAGCTACTGGGCTCTGTTATGGTTTGGAATTTCCCAGTGTTCCACGTAGCTGATGGATTGTTTCTCAAGAGGTAATGTTGACAGGCACTGCAGAAACAAGTCTTGTCAGAAGTCTTCGGGTTCTGGTTTTCCCTTTCTCAAAAAGGATTAAGCTATCTCTGAGGTGGTCCCAGACTTCTAAAAAGAGTGTTGTTATAAAAGGAAGAATAGCGATCCTCTCGTGGTCTCCACTTCCTGCTTGAAGACTTACTCTTTCCTCATCACAGTCTTCCAGTGTGTACATTTTCAGTTCTAACTGTGGATCAAAAAATTGGGCATTCTTCCTGACTTTGAACCTACCAAGCTGAGATTAAAATGAATCTCTTTTCCCCATAAATAGCCAGCCTCATGTATTGACTGGAATAATAAGAGCTGACCACTACAGCTGTATATGCTATTACTGATTTAATGTCATTAATCATTCACTAATCATTTCACTAATCATTCCATCCTTTCCTAGACTCTATGGTTAAGGGATAAAAGCAGTGAACAAGGCTATACTAAATGATGAGATACTTATGGGTACTGAGCATATTTAAATACTGATTAATATTTAATTAAATGAGAATTAGTATTTGGGAACCCTACCTACAGGCCAGGTAGTTTGTTGAAGTTGATAGATAGGTTGATGGAACCACTCCAAGAAATGGATGATGACATCTTGGTTGTTGCCAATGAAAACATCATGTTTAAGGACTGAATGATACTAGAGGAATCTGAAACAGAAAGATTTTTTTAAAGAAGTCTCCTTAATATATTGTGGCCTTTCCCTTGGTAAAGCCTTTATACTTGGATTAAAAGTCATAACTGTGTCTTCTTAACACAATAATTTATTCAGTTGTCAATTCCAAACCATCACAGTACAATAAATTTAACAAATAAGGCATTGGTAACATTCCTTTTTTTATTATTTCCATCTTAAGAAAGTCTCAGAAAATCATAAGAAATATGTTATGTCAAGAAAAAAGTGTTTGTCACAGTTTATTGCTAGGAACTACTACTACAAAGACATGCAATTATAAATGTACTATCTATAAGGGAATTTAGTGTAAGGTTTCTGGAGAATTTTAGTGAAACTCAATATAGCTATAAAAAATGTGTCTGTTTTGTTCTATATGGGTCACTAGGCTGTGAGGCTCTTCATGCAGTATTTGTGCTGAGCTAACCATATACCCTGGTACAACTATCAATGCAACACACCTGTCTTTCCCTAAATTTGTGTGTGTGTGTGTGTGTGTGTGTGTGTGTGTGTGTGTGTGTGTACCATATACAGGCAAGAACTTATGGATGTCAGAGAGGGTGACATATACCTAGGAATGATAGTTGCAGGCAATTATGAGTTACTACATGGGTGCTGGGAACCAAATCAGTCCACTCCAGGAGCAGTAAGACTGTTAAGTGTTGAGCCACCTCTTGCTCCTCTAAATAAATTTCAAGCCCATCAAAGAATGTGCCTTTTCAAAGTCTTAGCAAATTCATCACAAGGTACAAAGTGTATTGAGACAATTGGTAAGATAGTAATCCATCAAGCCCAGGTATGTCATTACAGGGATTTCTTCACATACATAGGTTAAATGCTGATAAATGTGACTGGGATTTCAAAGTGTTGCTTGAAAGTGAGAATAGGGGAAACATCAATGTGGTGTCATACACACAGCTATTTTCTCCATAGACAGGCAGATATAAATGTGATATATAGACAGATAGAGTAAAATGTAAACAAGTACAAGCCAGAGCCTGTAAATGGCTAGAAAAGGTCCTAGTTCACATCTGGAAAGAAAGATGCCACATGTCAATATCTGTTTTCAACAATTATTTCACCTACTGAAATCATAATTGCTGCATTAATTATCTTTCACAGCTGACATCCTCAGCTTGATTAAAACACACAGCCACCAAGGACAAATATTCTTTCCTTCTATCAGAGGAATGGAAAGAAACAAAGCCTTCCTACCAGGGAGGAATGTTACTCAAGCCAACAACAACGTCAAAAGCAATCCTTTGTCTATAATAAAACCCCAATATTGTCAACAGGGAAGAGGAATAAAATTCTTCTACAAGTCTTTGGAATACTCAACCTTAGCAGGGACTAGGCTAATCAAAATAGAAACATACTGAGTAATATCCTCTCTAAAGAAACCATCACTTGAGGTTTAAAAATCACATAACAAAACTACTTAATTGCAGCTGTTGAGAATATATGGATATTTCAGATTATGATTATACAGTTAAAATTATTTTGTTTTGTCATTACTTTCTGTGGAAAGTTGACACATTTACAATAACATAAAGTAAGCATTACTTCATAGTATATCACTAAGGGGTATTTCATATAACATGCACTTAATACAAACCTATGCTTCCTACCCAGAAGGCTCACCAAGAAATAGTATATGTGGAAGTTATGGGGGAGGTTTGTTCTATCTGATTTGTCAATTTTTAAATTCAGTGGTAAAAATTAACAATCTTCAACATTTTTCCCAAGTTTAATATAAGCAATAGCACAAAGTCCTGTGAATCAATTAAGAAATCATATCAATAGCCTATAATCGGGTAGTCCCTTCCAAGCTACTGAAAAAAGTAGACATAAAAAAATGTGTGTTTTACTTAAGTAGTTTGCAGTCATGTTGGAAAGAGAACAGGCAGCAGACAGCATGAGAGAAAATGCAAGACAAGAAAGCAGCTGAATTTGAGAGGAGCCAGGAATCTACAGCATGGGATGTGCCAATTACCAAAACAAATTGATGGACCACATTACTATTCACTGTTCTGGCATTTATTTGTTTTTGTACTCTGGCTTTTGGCACTGGCTACAGCTTCACCATGGGGAAAAGAGATCTGAGCGCATTTGTGTGGACAGTAGATTAACAGCATGGCCTGGGGAATGAGGCAAGTGGATTTTCTTCTTAGTATTTTTCATGGATTATTGTCTAAAGGGGAGGGCGAGCTTTCTTTCCTCCATGGGGTCCTGTTGAAAATACTTCATGAGTGATTTCATTTAATTTTTCTTTTAAGAAGGGTTTATCAAAAGTACACAATATAAAAATTCCAAGACAGTCTTATAGTCCCCAATAGCATATAACTAAGCATATGGAAAAATTGAATCTGTGCAGTCTTTTCAAAATAAAACCAGGCAAGCAATTCATATAATAATAAAAAATACCCAAACTTATTAACTTTAAAAATATATGCTGTATTCCTAAACTGTAAATAAATGTTACAAATAAGTAGTTTACTTTAAAAATACAATTTTAGAGCATAGTATGGGAGGGGTATACAGAAGGGTTGAACAAATCAATGATGAAGATTGGATAAAAATACACAAATGTCAGGGATTCATTTAGAAAGATCTTTTGAGATACAGCCTATGGCTCAACTGCAGGAGGGGGGAAACTACGAGTACCATGGACCCAATGAAATTCTCCAGCTCTCATTTTATTTCAGCTTTGCTTCTATACTTTGCATTCAGCAGTGACTAGTTAGTGGTAAAAAAAAAATCAATAACTTGCTGGGAAAATTATGACTCCCACATTAAGATGACAGCATGCCCTTATTTACCAATCACTTAGGAGGTAACTTACATTGTGGAAACACATTGCAACCAAACTAACATCAATTGCTGTTTTAAGAAAGCATTTATATCACCAATTATCACTGGATTACTCAAGAGATAATACTGCTTTTAGTTATGATATTAGGCTGTTCATAGTCACTAACTTGTATATTGGAGATGGAAGAGACTCAAATAAATATGTTATAACATGGTAGATGTTAATGCTGAGATGTAAACAGAAGAACACTTGTACAACCTTGAATGAAATGCTCTTTTCTGGTTTCAAAGCTTTCACTCATTGTCTCCTTTTGCAAGACTGAAAATTATTTTCCAAATTTTATTTGGTTAAGCTGCTAATGTAATAATTTTATATATTCATATGTTTTCTAAGAGAATTGCCTGAGTGATGATGACCTTTAAGAAGATGACCATTTCTTTTCCTTCCCTTTGATTGTCCTAGACAGGGTCTTGCCTTACAGTCTAGTCTTGCTTCCAACTTACAATCATCATTCAGCTTCCCTGGTGTCACATCACAAATGAGAACCAGAACTAGCCTAGACTGTTGTTTCTTTGTTCAACTTCTGTAGCTGAAATATATGACTTTTGATGTATGTTTAAATTGGAAAAGAGTCAGTGAATTAACTGCATATTTCAGTTACAAAACATAGTGCTGCTGTGGGCTATAATAACAAGTGTTCAATCAGCATTTGTTTTATCAAGGAGGACTTACTTATCTCTGCCTATGAGATTTGGGGATTTAATAAAAGAAACTAGAATAATTGTGCTGCTGTTCAGGAGGAATTCATGGGTTGAGGAACATGTAAATGACTATTTCAGACAGTGGAGCTCAATAAAATTGAAGCCTCTATAGTATTAATTTTGGAATACTAGCTACAGTAAAGTTTTGTGGGTGAAAATGTCAGTAAAGCAAGATATAATTGCGATACCAGAATGCTAAGGGAACAGAAAAGAGTTTCCTCAAATAACAAATAATACAGTGCGATCTGTAGAGTTGTTTCTAAATATTTAGCTTTAAATTTAATACTTTGTATTTTTTGCTCTGTATTTTAATGCCCTGTATTAATTTTGAGAACATACAGACTTACATTAATAACACAAGATATCAGCTGCAGTACACTTTCCTGCTTGCAACATACACGTTTTTAAAAAAGTAACTGAAAATATATATTTTCATAGCAGAATTATTTTAATATTGAAAGTTTATTTTACAGGCATGACATTCTTAGTATTTAAGTAACATAATCAAAGTGTGTCGTCCATTTCTTGGTTTTTAATACTACATAAAATTTAAAAGGATACAAATTAATGAAGGTCTAACAATGGTAGTCATTACAGACTAATTTCTGTAGTTAGTGTTTAAAAATTTATCAGCATATCTTCATTGTCCATAGTGATGTACCTCTCAAAGACACCTTCATTCAAATAGGCTATGTGTATTTGCCTTCATCACCTCATACCCATTCCTTTCTCCCAGTTCACACTCACTCCCTTGCTTCACCAACCCTTGCATATCTTTTCATTTCATATATAAAATAATTTGTGTATTGTTATAAAAGTGAGGATCCACAGAGGAGAGGAATGAAATACTTGTCTTAATTTCACTCAGTAGACTAATATTATGTCTACACTTGCCCCAGATGAGAGAGAGAGAGAGAGAGCTCAGGTTAAATTCAGTGCAAACATAAAGACACACATCTCTTGTTACAAATCTATCAGCTCTTTGAGAGTAAGAGTCAAAACTGTTCACTCCTGTATGTCTTCTCATACTTCCCAATAAAACTTCAGATAGTAGATGGCCTATACGTTTTAATTGAATACATAATAAACATCACAAGTGCCTAGAAATAAACACTATAGCAAAATAAGTAATACTTTTAAAACAAGAAAGGGCATGCAGCTAAACAGTGACAGCTAGACATCCCAGAGGAGTGGATAGATCAAAATATTTGCTGTTCACATCTCACCTAGCAATTCACATCCCTAGGAAGTGAGCAAGTAGCTAAGTAAATGGATACATTGTTTATTTCTCTTTCACAAAAAGTCTGCTCTCCTGAAAGGGATGCTTGTATGTTTAATATAGTTTGTCAATAGTAAGTATAGAAATTTGTTATTGAACTACTGACTGATGTGTTCTACTCTACTTTCTTCTCTTTCCTTTAAAAAATATTTTGTATATATGAGTCTAAATATGGGAAATAATTATTATCACAAAGAATATGAGCTAAATCTATTTAACACAAGTTCCATTTATACCTGTTGGTATTTAACCAATCTTACATATAATATACATTGTAGAACAGACATTACTCTACCATGACTAATGTTTTACAGAGAGGTGAGCACTTCCTACTTTAATATATGTGTTAGTCATCTTCCTCATTACTGTGCCAAAATACCCAAGAAGAAGATACTTAAGGGATGGAGGGATTATTTTGGCTCACAGCTCTATTAAATTGCAGTCGATCATGGCTAGGAAACGGTAGCCTTGGAAATCAAAGCCAGATGGTCACACCGACGCCACAGTCAGGAAACAGAAAGAGATGGAACATTGCTACTCAGCTCCCAGTGTACCTTCCCTTTGGTCTGGAACTCCAGTCAATGGGATGGTATCATCCACATTCATGTGGGTCTTCCCACCTCAATCAACCTAATAGAGAAAATGCCTCACATAAATGCCTATGACTTGTTTTCAAAGTGATCTAAAGACCATCATTGGTTACATCTGAGATTAGCCATCAGTATCTTTTAATTATATTTATACTTCTCTCTCTGATACAAAAAAAACTTCTGCTTTTTGTTAAATGTCAAAGATGAACCATTACTACAAACAAGTACATCTATCTTCATGCCTTGAATCTTTGTTATGATTATAAAAATCAAATGACTTGTTACTTAGGGAATAAATATTATCCAGCAAATTACTACATTCTGATTGGTATCCACTGACTTCTCTGTTCACTCTATCGTAGAGAGTTCTCTTATTACAAACAAGTTTTGAATTCAGGAGCAGTTAATAATAAATGTAATGCAACAAGCACAAATATATAAACAAACATTTTAATATGCCAATGTGGTTGGTTATTCTAGGTAGCAAATTTGTTTCATCAATACATATTGCCTTATTACCTATGATTATGGATCACTAAATGAAAACATCCTATACAGGCCTGGCCACAGAATCAATAAAGATGAATTCCTTATTAGAAAAGATCATTGAGTATACGTCTGCATAAGGAGGAGACTTTGTCAATTTGGGGGATGCATGGCCTTGAGAAGTGTTCACCACAGACAACAAGGGACTCTTAGAAGAAAAGTTCCTGGTCCTGGGTGCTGTTGAGCAAGGTACTCCATAAGCCAAATCTGCTCATTCCTACTATAAATAATTTCTGACATCAATCATTACATGAACACTCCATTAATGACAAAGAGCTGGGCACTTGTCTACTAATTTACCTATTCTGCTATTAGAAGAACATTCATAGAACACCAGTTTTACTCTTTGGACTACATCTGCACTTTAGTTGTTCAAGAATAAAAAAGCAGACAAAATAAAATGTGCTAAAGTGTTTGTGAGCCTCTGATCATAATTCTGAGACTCTTCATTCACAAGCATATGCTTTACCACCTGACATGAGAGAAACTTTTCCTTTATGAGAAATGAATGGCTAGAGGGGTTTAGATAAGCATACAAAGCTTATCTAAACACACACACACACATACACACACACATACACATATATACACATACACATACATATATAAGTATACTCATTTCTTTTTCTGTGAATTAATAGAATTGCTTTCTGGCATTTCTATGGGAGCAAAGAGAAAGCTTCTATCTTAATACTTCAAATAAAACAGATGGTTTTAGTCAATGTATACTTCCTCGTGGCAGTAATACTGTTTGTGCTTACAGGACTGAGCAAGGAAGAGATTCTGCAGTGCCACCCCAATAATTACTCCTAAAGGACTTTAGAAATAAAGAGAAAGACACCTCAGCAGAATAAGATCAGGAGACTAACATTGAAAATACAAGATTATTACTAAATATTAAATAGAAATTGAAAGATGGACTTATTTGGCAATCAATTTGACTGATGTTTGGCAAGGAAAATACTAATAGCCTTTATCTTTGGAAATTAATTCCTTCGAGAGAGAGCTACTGCATGATTTATAGCATGCTGGTGTTGCAATCAGATACTTCTAACCAGAAAAATCCCTTGTGTTACCCTTCACAAGAAACATGGGGTGTGAAAGATAGGGAGATGAGCAAACAGGCAAGACAGAAAACAGGCAAGGAGCTTACCGTACCAGATGGTGGCCATGGTGATAGTGAATAGAGTAAGGGAAAGTTAGGTATTATCAAAGCAGCAGAATGAAGAAACATTGTTAACAGTTACAAATAAGAGAAAAATCTGTCTCTCAGATACATAGGTAGATAGTCAAGTTGAAAAGCAGATTTTCAGTTCATCTCTGCAGTTTTTCAGCCCTGTGTATCTTCTGTTACAGAGGGCTTTATTGTCTGATTCTCAAGATAAGAGATACAGCATTTTTTCATTAAAACGTGCTCATTTTTTCATACTATTTTTTTTTTTAAATCACAAGGACTGTTGGTTTTTTTTTTCTAATTACTCTAATTCACTTGATATCTGAATGGCATAATATGTTTAAATTTGTTTCTCTGTAACGGATTGACTTGTCTAGGCAGCCAATAAAAGCAGCAGAGGGACTCCATGTATTTCTTCCTGTATTATATTATAGCAACTGACAATAATAACAGTAATAATTATCCAATTTCAAGACGAAGAAGTACCTTTGACCTCCGTTTGATCCCTTGGTCTGTCTACATCTGATTTGGCATTGATTTTATTCCCAAGGACATTGCTATAATCATGTTATAGCTGATTTATCACAATGTGCTTGCTGGCTAGTGATTTCTCATCTTAAATTTGCTTCCTTCATTTTTTTTTCCACCACTGAAAGACGTATTGAAATGTTCTGCTTTTTTTTTTTTTTTCAAAGCAAAGCAAATTTTCCGTTTTCTCCTATATTTCTCTCGGTTGGTGGTGCAAAGTGACCTACAGACTTCAAGAACCATCCTAATTGCACTATGGAAGTTGGCAGGGTAAATAGAAGTCACAGAAAATGAAGCAAAGCCTTGTAGAGGAAACCAAATTTATATGACAAATACAGCCTTAAAGATGGGACTTAAGCTCTCAAGTCACTAGGCTTATTCTAGATTTTTTCCAGTAGGTACTTCTGTGATTGGAGTAATCAACAAGCTTTTTTTTATTACAATGTCTTGTTTATAAATTGTTTCCCAGTGAATTCATTCTGCGCATCTAAATTTAATGTCTGTTAATTTTAAGCATGGTTAAAACTTGTGATAATAATAAACACAATAGGAATCGGTTCAGTGTCCTCAGGCTTTGTTCACTGCTCATGTCATTCAGGTAGATGTCATGCTGATATATTTGGAATAATGCATAAATTAAAAATGTCTCAAGTTATTAGTACCCACTTCAGATGACAATGCAGAGGATCAGATAAATTAAGTAATACAAGCAAGTTCACCCAGTTTATTAGCTCCATATTTACGGGTCTATGAGTCTTATAATTCCTAATTCAAGCCCCTATAAATCCTTGTCCAAAGTCAATGCTGAAAGAGATATTGACTAAACTATTAGTCAGAATATATTATAATTAAACAGTAGCTCCAAATCCTGATCATTTCAAACCTTTCTGTTAATATTTCCTACTTTTTTGGTTTGTGGCAAAGCTCTGTTGGAATCCGTGGCACCCTGGGCACCAGCTGATTTTTTTGCCTATCGTCATGAAAAAGAGTAAAACAAAGAAGCAAGGTACACCATGGATTCTTATTACTCCTACAATGGAAAAAACCACTCACTGTCATAGGTTCATTATCAAACAAGCTGCAAGGCCACTTACAATTCCAGCCATTTGCATAATGCAATAAATACCAATGATGCATAGTAGGTGCAACTGAAGCCACATGGCATTTAAAGTCATTTCTTATCATTTAGAAAGAACTTAGGTTATTCTCTTCCTAGTCAGAATATAATGCCTATTTCCCTGATAATTTGTCCAAGACTTTTACATGAATTAACCCTGCATGGATATAAAGTATGCAGATTTTTAGAGTTTAGCAGAGTTAACATTGCAAACAGTTTCCATAGATCGATTCATTGTTATCCAAATTCAATCAATTTCCATGATCATATACTCTTTGTCGAAAGTACTGAATAAATTTCTGGTAGTTTTTAAATAGAGGTTTTACGAGGAATGTAACTTTTTTGTTGTTTGTGTAAAAATAGTTACAAGATGTGGTTGAAACTGGCAATCATTCCTCCATGGCAAAAGTTGCTTAAACTAATGGTGCCCTGTGTTGTTGGATCAAAAGATTTCTAGTCTGTCACAGTCCTTACAATTCCCTGGCTGTGTTTTGTTTTTGTTTTATATCTGGGCCATGTCACTTCTATAATGTAGGTGGATTGTCAGAAGCTGCTACCTATGTTCCAGAATGTACTGTTTCTTTCTTGTGGCTGTAAGCTAACTTCTATTTTGCAGCGTTCTTTGCTCACAGGCTGTAAGACTCAGTCCTCTCCATGGCAATGTGAATGGTCATGTTGGGGACCACTTCTAGACCAGAGCAATTCATATCCCAAATTCTTCTCTGTCTGCCTTACCACTCAAAACTCTACTGCATGATTGAAGGAGTGGAGAGCAAGTATTATTATGCCACTGAAATACTGAGGGAAATCTGTTATAATGTTTCTATAGCTTTATCAAGATAATAATAATCATGCATGCATTTGCATCTGTACCCACAGAAAACCATGTAAGCAGCTTCATATAGATATACAAGTATATGTATATGATAAATGTTTAAATTTTCAGTCACCAAGTCATGATAATTTCCTTTGGCTGTGGCAAGAGAACAAGAGAGAATTCCCTTTAAAGACAAACGCAGAAAAGCAAAATTGGTACACATGCTTCTGGCTGTTCTGAGAAATGCTAGCTGAATCTGTTTGGGTGCATTTCAGAAGAGAGATGAGAGAATGGACACAGTTTTAGAGAGCTGAATATGACAGCCTATGAGAACTGAGACACCGGACAGTGAATCCACAGATACATTGAGAATAAGTCATGTGATTTCTCCCGCTTTTAGAACCAGTAGTTTGACAGCACTGGGTTCTGTAAGCAGGTGAGTTTGAGTACTTAGGGTGACTGGGAAGATCTTCAGGCCCAACACTTAGAGAAACTATAGTACCATTTACTGAGTGCTTCAGAAGCCTTATGCCCAAGGCATACAGTTTCCTGTGCATTATCTTCATTAACGGAACTATTACTATAAGATATATGTTCTAAATGTAAGAAAGTTTTAAAATGCTAATTGACGCAGACAAAAATCATTACAGATTGACTGCTAGTCAGAATTTGAACTCTGACGTTTTAATTACATTTTTACTTGTTTATTTTGTGTTTGGGGGCTCAATGTGTCACACTCGTGTGGAAGTCTGAAGACAGTTTGGGGGTGTCACTTTCCCCCTTTCCCCAGAATGGGTTGAGGGGACTCAAATCAGATTGTGAGTGGTGTCAATAGGTGCTTTCACCAGCAGAGCCCTGTCCCCTGCCCCACTGATAATTTATTTCTTTAAAATCCATACTATTCATTACTATATTGTATTATACAATACAGCCTGATACCCATGATAAAATAAAAAAACACATGGGAGAGAAAATTTAGTAATGTGTCTTAGCAATCAGAAGTTTTTAGTATAATTAAGCATAAATCACTTTACTTAAAGTATCAAAACTGACATTGATGACCAATAAACAAAACAATAAAAGTCAGGGTCCAGAAGCAGGAGCTTTGAACTAGTGTCCATTGCCTTGTCAGGCAATCTCGAAAATATCGTGCCCCATCCATCAAGGGGCACTGTAGGCGCTGTCTCATTAAATGACTCTTGATAAATTAGATCCATGATGAATTTGGGTACAGTGCCTATACATTGCATGTGGGTTGTGCTGGGTCTAGAGTTAACTGACAGAAGACAGCAGAATTTAAATCTTGTTGCCACTGGCCTAGCCATGAACAGATTGGTGGTTTTTGCTTCTGCCTGCTGGGAACCTTTGCTTCTGAGAATGCGGTGCTAGACTAGCAGCTTCCTTATACTGTTGCAGATTCTACATGGGCAATGAATGCATAAGGAAATGGAGAGCCTGTAGAGTACAAGGTGCTGGAGGAATGCCCAGGTCTCCCAGAATCTTGATCAACCCTCTTTTGAATTTGGCAGGATCTACCATATACTTGCAACTATATGAAAACATCATAAAATATTAACAGAGTAACTGACTAGACCCTGACAACCTAAAAGAATGGGAGACAACAAATCCTGGTTGTTTTAAACATTTAAATTTGGAGAGAACTTTGTTACATGGCAATAGATACCTTAAAACTATATAATGATGGAATACTGGAAAAGGATAAAAGTAGTTTCCTGTGCCTGTGGAGTAAGTTGACTAAAACAACAATACCAATAAATTATGATGCACATTATATTCAATCTCTGGAGTACAAGAGAATTATCTCATTGCATCATACGTTACTCTGAACTTATATATAAGAAAACCCCATTATGTACCACTTGAAACAATATCATATCCTTCCAAGTATAGCAACATCTACTGGATCCTAATCCAATACACTGAGCCCATAAGAAAGGTTAAAAACTGTTCCCCCAAAACCAATGCTATAAAAAAAACTCTCCACTGATTTATGCATTTCATCTACTGTGATTATCATCATAGTTAGAAATGGCATCCCTTCACATATAATGAAATAATCTGTTCAGACAGCTGTCCACTCACTTCAAATTCCAGTCATCCATCATCTAAATCTGTACAGAGTGGCATGTGTTATTAACCCATTACTTAGAGGCTACTTGGTTATAGACTCCATATTATAATTGGGAGTTAGAGGACAATGCTACTTTAAACTCATATTTCTTTGTCTAAAGTAAAGGGGTGATATGTGGATAGAAGACTTCGATTCGATGTGGTGCCACCCCCCTGTGAGGTGAGGTTGCAGTGAGCTGTTGTACTGCAGCTGTGGCACCTCCTTCTGCATAGTTGCCACACGGTATGACCAGAACAGACTCAGTAGGGACACAGCACAGAAGTGGCTGACAGAGTTTCATGAAGAAAAAGTAGTATAACTACCAGCTCATCAGTCTTGTAAAAGATTTTTTTTCCACTAGAAATGACAACAGTTTTATAGCAATGGAGTGTTCCCATACATATTGTCTCAAGTCTTTTGTAATCATAATATTTGGAACGTCTGAGGCACTCCCCCCTTCAAAGTACTTTAACAAACATTAGCTATAATTGTAAAGAGCTTCAGGAGCCTTGGGGATGAAAAGTGCTGTATAAATGTGCCATGAAGCCAGGACTATTACTTCTGTACACTGCGGCATAAATTATCAGAAAATGAGTAAATGGATTTTGGTTTCACGCACTTGAATGTTAATTGGGAAGAAAAATCTCTTTCACTAGTTTGAAGATGACAATTATCCCACAGTCTATCTGCTTTAGCAGGCATCCCCTCTTTGTTAATCTTGACAGATTATAACCTCAGGTAAGCTCTGTGTCGGAAAGTCTTTGTGTGTATCTTGACACAGGGTTTAGTGTCAATTCCGATGCTCAGTCTGCTGTGAAGACATTCTCTGGTATCTCTGGCCATGCTATATATCACTCCGGTACATGCATCTAACTTCTGCTCAAGCAGAGAAACTAATCCAAGTGGTTATTACTTCACTGAGCAGCCATAATGCTTGGCAGGTTTTGTTATTGTTTGGTGATGGATTTCAATAAAGAAATTTAAAATGTGATATAAACAATTTTTAAAAATAGCAATTTCTACACTTTATTGAGAGACAAGTTTATCAACATTGTATTTTCCTTCTTGATAACAGATCCAGTAAATGTTACCGATTCTTAAGGTTTAAAGCATGTTCTAAAGAAGTCAATTGTTAAGACATGACACTAGTCACTTCAGTGTGTTTTAGCATTTTCAGGTATAAAAATATGTCATAGAGGTGTAACTTGGGTACTTTAAATAAATTTCAAAACCATTATGAAATACTACTAGTTTCCCTGCTCATAAATTCTAAGATCCAGAACACCAGCATGACCAACTCTCCAAACACATCTCTCTATTGAATTTGCATTATTTATACTGAACAGCCCAGTGCTTAACTCCTTTAGGCCCTTCTAAACTGTTACCCACTTTCACATGACTCAGGAAATCCAGTTCTTGTCTTGCTGTAGGGGTTAGAAACCCTTCACTATTGAAAACTTGTGAGTACATTATTTCTCTTGAATCAAGGGCTGCTGCGAGCTGAACCATTTAAAATCCAGTCTGGACCTGGCAGCAATGCAGTGAATGAGTGCTGAGAACTAGCGTGAAGCAACAGGCAGGAATTCCAGGTCTTTGAAGGTAGTGACTACTCAGGACACGTGTTGGCAGGTGCAAATGAGACTTGTGAGCTTATGAGCTCCTAATGTATAAGCCGAGACCAGAGCCATACAACTTTTAAACAGCGTAGTGGGGGAAAAATAGTCCTGCACCAACATCTCTCTGGCACAGCCTGCTCTGAGATAGACAGCTTTTCCAACCTGGCTGTCATCCTTCATTGCTTTCTCTCTTGTATGGAGAACCCTTGCATATAGACCACTTTGCCAATCTATCTCTCTGCCTGAAGGAAGGTTTTTTCCCTTCCTTCCCTTACTGGATTTGACTGAGCTAGGAGACTAGCAGACTTGACGTTCCTCCTCTTGGGCTATGCTCCTCCAGGCTCATATCAAGCTAGTAACTGGTCCCCAACAGATGCCACTTTTGTTTAGGCAAGTAGTCCTTTGTGTGTGTGCTATTATGATAGTCCTCAAAGCATTTGCTTTGTCTCTGGTTTCGCTGTACTTAAGTGTAACCTTCCCACAAGTGACAGATTAATCTTCTCCTTTCATTGTATCACTATCTTGCTCAAAAGCCTTTAATTGCTTCACATTTCATAGAGGAAGAGGTTTAAAATCTCACATTAATAAATTGTAGTCCATCACAAGGGCTTACCATGGCCCAATCACTGTACTAAGAGCTTTACATCCATTATCTCATTTAATTATCGCATTGAGGTAGATATTATTATCCTTATTCTATGGATGAAGAAACTGAGGCTAATCTCCCATTGACCTCATTTTATATAATAAAAAATAATCTTACAGTGGCTTGAAATCATATTTTATAAAAAGAAAAAAATAATCTCAAGTCCTATTCCAGCTCTGCAAATTGCTAACTAGATACATTTTAGAGAGAGTCACTTATATTTAAAATTCACCTCCATCATGTCCATCATAAGAATAGCATTGCCTATTTCTCAAGGTTATTTAGGATAAAGCAAAATGATTTAAGTATAATAGTCTATCAACATAAGTTGATATGATTAGCTAAAGTAAAAGGAAGATAGAACATGTTACTTTAGTATGGATGTCTACGAGGAACACAATCAAATGTATGCTGCTGGAACATGAGTCCGCTCACATAACTGGATTGCTGGGATGACTGTCTAGTCTCTCAATGCTTCCTGTACTGGTTGACCCATTCCCATGTGTTATGTGCACATAGTCTATGTCATACATCTAGAGTGACTTCCAGTTTGGGTTTATAAGTCTCAGAAGAAACTACGTCTACATTAGAGAGAAGACTGCCCTGGGTTTCACTCTCATTTGGGTGTACAGCACTTAAGTTTACATCTATGAGGCTAAAATGGTATAAAATTGCATGGCTCAGAAAAGCATGCTGGGCTGGTGATTTAAATATATATTTAAAAAGACATGCATCGGTTTTTCGTGGTTTGGGAAAGGATAAAACCGTCAGGGGAGCAAGTACAGATTGTGAAGAACAAACATTGTGAGGATAGCAGTTAGAGATGAGAGAAGAAGAAAAGGCTGGAAATGATGACACACAGAGGAACTCAGGGAAGCAGTAGGTGAGCCTGAGGCACAGTGACACTGAGGACATGGTTTTCAATGACACTGGAAGCTACAGAGGGGTCAAATGAGGAGCAGTTTGAAAAGGGGCCTTTGCATTAGAGGTTTGGAAGAGTCTGCTTTGGATATTGGCTAGTGAGCGGGGATGAGGCAGACACAACTGATGCTTCTATTGGGAAAATTTTGCAGTCTATCTTTTTTCCAGGAGACTGACCTTGATTAAGTCTCCTTAAGTTTTCATACTACTAAATTATGCCTCATTTCATGCTAGTGTTGAAATAGCCTTTATCTTAGAAATCAAACAAGACAGATGCAACTCTCTTAAAAGTTTGAATCCTCAAGAAAAGTGGCTAATCAGGAAAATAACATTTCTTTTCTCCAGAGCTCATGATATATTGACTTGATTTCTAAATGCTATGGGTACCATCAAAATGCTGATGAAATACAATCTGTACACCCTGCTTTAGAGGCACTCCTTATGTTTCAAACTGACAAGCAGTGGGAGACAAGATGGTCTAGATATCATCCCTACCCTTTCCTATCAGTTTGAAGAAGTTCATTTGTTCTTTCTTTTCATTAATCCATGTATTTTGGTGCATCTGATGTGTCTTATACCTTTTGAGTGTGAGGGACACATAAATAACAATCAACAAAGTGCCCTGCTTTGGTTTGTTGATATTCTACCAGGATGTATGTTATTATTTCCAAAATAAAACTATGCCTCAAATATGTAACTCTGTAATTTCATGTAAGTGCATCGTCACATTCTTATTCACTAACATTTGTTAGCCCATTACTATGAGCCAGTGTTTAGATTTTCTATTTGAATAAGTTGCTTTTTGAAATGAGATCCAACTAGAAACGTCAACAGAGACATGTTAACTCTTGGAGGTAGAGACAGATGAACATTTGCAAAGACTGGTGAAAACAACAAAATAAATTTATCAGACTATAACAACTCATGTATGTTACAGCACTGAGAATTGAGGATTGCTACCTCACAATGGCAGAAGGTTTGTGACATACCCAGCTCCAGAGTCATCACAATTTCATAGAGACTGTATACAGCTGAAGTAAGTTTAAAAGCACTACTCATTTTAGTAATTAATATTCAGATTCTATGTTTCCAAGACATACTAGACTGGAGAAACAAATCCTAAGTGACATAAGGAAAAAGATGATGTTTCTACCTTCTCAGACATTCCATCCTCAACTGATCAAATATTCCTGAATCAGTGGAAACTGCCCAACAACCCTCTGCCCTAATGATTAGTAAGCTCTTAGCAGAGTTACATTCTCAATTCCTTCCATGTTTGCATCTCGAGAAAGTGATTTATGAAATGACTAATGCGATGAAGACTTTAACCCAGTCTGGCAAACAAGAAAGCTAATTAGTGGCAATAATTTACTTCTGGTTGGAAATTCATAATTTGCTGGGTCATAACCCATAATTAATATATTTTCTGTGCTTCTTTCTTTAAGATAATTGATGGTGCATATTGAGTATTACTTTAGGAAAATGTGTGCCTTGACGCAATTAAAACCAAACCATAATCTTGTGTAGGTAAATTATATTAGACATTTCAAATCAAAGAATCTTGAAATTAATGTCTCATAGTAACTGTACAAGAATTAAATGTCTTATTTAAAATCATACTGAATAAACATAACCTTATTGGAAACACACTTCTTTGTTTTCTGCAATGACATTAAAATATACAGTCATGACACCTCATTGCTAGAGAGAAAATATTTGCTTGAGATATCAATTACTGTAGCATATTGAGTTGGCGAAAAAAGTTACTGCTATGGAGTTTGTTATTATATTGAGGAAAATTGAAAACTAATTAGAAGCCAAAAAATAATAGGATGAAATACTTGTCCTCTTCATCAAGAACTGACCATTTATAGCACATTTTACGTTTGACTAAATTTTCAGTACAAAATACTACTTGAGATAATATCACTAACACTATTCACAGATGCAACTTTATTAGCAACGATTACCAGCAATTTAATCTATTTTTACTTCTCATAAATAATGTATCCATTCTGCTATATGCATTATTCTATAGTTTGACTTGTAACTGAACATTTTAGGTTTTAACTCTAAATGTGTCTATATACGTTGTATTCCTGGTAAGTGATATTTCCCCATTTGTACACACACACACACACACACACACACACACACACACACACGCACGCACGCACGCACATTTTTTTAACTTGTCCATTAAGCAGCTGATGGACTTCCTAAGTATTGTTCATTTTTGGTATTCTGTGCTGCATTGTCTGCATACATTTCACGTCTGTAAAATTACTTAAGTTCTTCTTTGTTTGTAAATGAAATCTCTTTCTTAAAATAGACCAGGCCGTAAGAAATCTAGGGACCATGGCAGGCATGGTAATGGGGAAGGGGTATATAAGTGTTTTTATGGAGCAGTGGTTTTCAACCTTCCTAATGCTGCAAACTCTTCATACAGTTCCTCATGTTGTCGTGACCCTCACCCATAAAGTTATTACTTTACAACTGTAATTTTGCTAATGTCATAAGTAGCAATGTAAATATTTGATATGCAGATGATCTTAGGTGACCCCTGTGAAAGGGTTTTTCAACCCCCAAAGTGTTCACAACCCGCAAGTTGAGAACTGCTGCTTCCCAGTATAGATGCAGACAGCAACTGATGGTTGTACACATTTTCAGTTTAACTGACGATACCAAATTATCCTAACAAACTGTTTGTTACTACATTCCACCTTGACCCAAACCAAATCTGTAGATCAGACGTCATTGCAAATATTTGATATTGGCAGGCATTTCCATTCAAGCCTATCTGATCTTACGTCACTTTATTGTAATCATTTTGGGAGGAACATTTGCATGTTCCATAATTATGAGTATGTCTACGAATTTTTCCTAAGCTAATATTCTATTTATCTTTCTCTTTTGCTTGCCTGCTAATAATCTTTTTTCATTTCTTTAATCATATTGTACAGAATTATATGTTCTTATAAAACATTTACTAAGAAAAAAGTATCTAATAAATGAGAGTCAATACAGAATATAGGAAATATAAATTACAATTTCATTTAACCTCATTTGCATTTTATTCTGACCAGGTCATATTTAAAAGTGCCTGGAAACTACAAAAGTTTTATAGAAGAAGAAGAATTTCTTGCTACAAGTAGTCTGGGACTTGCTAACATTCTGAAAATCATTTCATTTGGAACCTAGGGGCTTTGCACAGGAATTGCCCTGTCACTTACAAATAGACCCACATAGGCACTGACACTGCTTCCAGCAGTCCCCTTTAGGAAGCTGCAACCAAGTAGAATTTGGCATATGTCAAAGTGATGGGTGTGGAGAGATTTCGGGCTCTTAAATAACATCATTACTTTGTAGGGACTGAACCTTATCCAAGAGTTCCCTGCCATCTGATCCCTACCTATAAATCTCTCACAAATCTCCACATGGTCTCCTGGTTATTACAGAGATTAAATTAAAGGGAGGCTTGAAGACTCACAAGGGGATGCTCTACTCAAAGGGAGAAATGATATGAAGCTGCTTAGTCATTCAATAAAAAGGTAAAATGGCATATTATAAGTAAAACAAAAACAGATGTGTCATGGAGACATGTACACACATGAATCAACGTGATTAGAGATGTGCAGTTTTAGAATCTATCAATTGCATGAACCATTTTTAATAAAAATCATGACTGAAATATATCAATATGTGTGTTTCCATGTTTATTCTATCACTGTTAACTGGTAATTTTATATGGATCTCTGTGTATCCAGAATGGTATAATCACATACACAGACACATACACACATACATGCAAGGGCCTCGGGATTTGTTTGTCCAAACATAGATATCAAGCAAACAGATCATTCAGTCTGTAATATTTACATCCAAATATATTTCACTTACCCTAGTGATCCATTCTTTACATAACCCATCATGGAAGGATTCTTTTAGGTAGAAATTGTCAATCTAATTAGAATTTAACATTTATATAACCTCAACAATGCACTACAGAGTGCAAAATTGACGGAATTGTAGCAGAGTTGTAACTTTCACATTTATTCATCTAAAGATAATATTTTTCAACCACTAGCTACGGTACTGTCAGGCACTGGAGGCAATCTCTATTGAGGATGCTTTCTAAACATGCAAGATTTAATTTGCTAACTTATATTTAGATAGTGATGACACAGGCTGAATACTACAAGAATAACGAATATGATGTGAAAAAATCTGGAGGAAAAAAAGTGGGAACAGCATCCCTCACTAGAGAGAGAAAAAAATTATGAAGTCAGATGCAACAAAAGAGAATGAAAATGAAGTTTTTAATAAGTTTGCATAATAAAAATCAATTCATTACATTCTAGCTAAGTGGGTGCTTTATGTCTACTGAGGTCAAATCAACTGCAATGGTTCAATAAATCAGTTGGTTAGCCAGATAAGAAATATGAATATTACAAAATCTGGAAGTAAATCATCTGAAACTCTTTTAAGATATTTATATCCTAGTGGAAGATAATGACATAGGTTTTTGTTTCCATTTTCTTGTAGGGAAAAAGTTGGTCCCAGGATTCTAAGCAGGACATGTAAAGATATTGACAATGGCACTAGAATTGAGATGGGAGACATCATTCTGAAATAATTAATCAAATTTAAAGATACTATAAGACAGGCTTTAAGCATTTTCTGTTTTTATTTACTATTTCTGATTTTATCACTGTCATAAAATAGCCATATTTTAGGTATAATAATATTATATGAACATTTCCCTTAATTCATAAAATTGAGATAAGGCCAAAATATACATTCTCCTATCCTTTGTTTATTATATTTTGTAAGAACTTATCTGTGTAATGTTTATAATAAAATTGTGTAAAACTTTTCAATAACTTTCTATTTTTATGTAACTATTGCTACATATATGTACATATATGCACAAATGCACATTTTCATTCAAAAGATTCAATTCTGCATTAGGTTATAAAAAGATATTAGAGTTCCCTCTAGACTGTAGCACACTCCCATTGGTGTTTGGAATTTTTCAAATATAGAACATACTTTTACACAATTTTTAGTTATTTCCTAGTACCATATATACATAAATGTACAGATATACCTATCTATCTATCTATCTATCTATCTATCTATCTATCTATCTATCCATCCATCCAGCTAGCTAGCTACCTACCTATCAATTTTCTGTCTACATTTGTCTCTGAATAAAATTCTAGTCAAATCAATTTTTAAAAGTATTCCTGAACAAATAAGGGCAGAAGCACAGTGTGTGACAGTAGAAAACTAAAATTTATAGTTTGTCTGACTTTCAGCCGTATGGGAACTGATTAAGCAGATTAACAACGACACACGTTTTGACTATATAATAGGTAATAGCTATTTGGCAATATTGTCATTTCCTCAGAAGTTGGTGTTTGAAATTATATCTGAAAATGCCCATTAGATCTCATCAGCAAATGGAGATCTTAATTTTGTTTCACCACACCAAAACTGCAAAGGGAGCTAGAGGCCATGTACACTGGATGAACTTTAGCTTTGGTTATTACATTATTTGAATGTATTCTTATGCTCAATTTGTGGATCCAAGACCTACCCTAATATTCATTTGCTAGACTTACATTTATTTGAATATTTAATGGATATTGAGTGTTCATGTCTTTGTTTTTTAGGGGGTTAAGATATACTAATACAACATTACTAATTAAGATATTATATTATATGAATTAAGGCAATGTATTACACATAATGGGAGATGTCTCTTTTCTTTAGTTTACAGTCATAATCTGTATGACAGTTCCTTATGTATTTTTTTTTAATTCAAGGACCTAAAGCAGATGAGTATTATCTAAAAAACAATGTTGAGTTTGAGTATATTTACCTACATCAGTATTACTCAGTGGGTGAAAACCTCATGTAATTTACAATCTAAGAAATCACAACTTCTCTCTGCTAAAAAGAAACCTATCTTTAGATAACTAGCTGAATTTCAGTCCCTTCCTAGTCAATAAGACCTACTGGCTAAATCATTTTTTTTTTTTTTTGTGAGAATCAAATGCATTAGGTATATCAGGCTACATTAATGTTCTTAGTAACTCACATGCAAACAACTGTTCTAATAATGTGGCTTTATCTCAACAGAAAAAGCAGTGTGGGGTTTCCTATTAAATCTCCACCAAGTGTCTGGACAGATGACACCCATAACCTGGAATCGGAATATCAAAGTCAGATGTCAGAGGCTGCATGTGGCTCTTCGTTTTGAAAGAACTCCTTCTGCCTGTCAGCCAGTCATTAAAGAGGAGGTAATTTTATTGAGTGCCCTCTCTGCCAGGATATTGGATTCTCTCACCCATCTCAAAAGCTTTGTGTTATCTTTGACTCCTACCTCTCTTTGTGTGCCATGCCTATCAGTGATGAAACACCATGGGGCAGCCTTCACTGCTCCCGACTTGCTGTTCTGGATCCATGAGCTCAGCTATATTTCATTTCCTGTCTTTCAGGTCCATGAGATTGCTAATTCTGTTGTTATATATATATATATATATATATATATATATATATATATATATATATATATATATATGTAAAAAGAATATTACAGCCAGTTTCGAGGTATTTTTTTTTATGTTGTTCTTACAAGCAGAATGTTCTGAACTATAGTTTCTGGATGTATGCCTGCATACACAATCTAGTATATATAAAAAAGTGCTATTGCTTTTGATCTCCTTCCCAAGACTCATGAGTTTGATTACAAACTTTTAAATTTTACATGTTGAAACTCTAGAACCTTTGAGAAATTCCAGTTTAAAAGCTATTAATTTAAAGAAAACTTGCATCACATTATCTACTGAGACTGAGACTCCACCTTATCTGATTTTGTTTTTCTTTATACCCAATACTTCACACACTTTTGTTTTCTACATGTTCCTCTGATTAGTTCATATTTTACATGTTTTTGACCATCCCCATTAGCAAGCACTATCAGCAGGGAAGTAGATCCTGTCGATTTTATTTTTTAAGACTTCCACCTAGAGTATGATGGTACAGTTATTGAAAGAACATATATGTGTGAAGAATATAAATGAATGAACATGTAAGTGAGACTCACACACATCTTAGAGGACACTTCCTGAGAAAAACATACATGTAAGATGTACTGTTAGGAAAAAAAAACCATTAAAATGCAATCACACACACACACACACACACACACACACACACACACACACACACACACACACAACTGTGTTTAGAAGTCCTGTATTTTGAAAACATTGCCAGGACTCCTTTCGTCTTATTCTGTTCAGTGGTCTGTAGGCAGGGGGCCATCTGGCAACAACTCTGGGACATCAGCAGATGGCAGGACCCTAACAATGGACTCCACACTAATTTAATTTTAAGAACACATTAGTATGATCTACATTCTGTTTTTGGGCAATGTTTCAATAGGGAGACTTAAAAACCTCAGCAATTCACTGATGAGACAAATCTCAATGAAAAATTGATAAGTAGCTGTGATGTAGCCAGTTGGAGGGCCAACGAGAACAAATAAAGGAATTTTAAAAGTACTAGATAAGTGAATCTGGATGATAGGAGACTACCAACATCAGCATCATTCATCTTCCCCACTTGAATATTCACAGTGGGTGATATCGTTCAGTTGAAAAAAACTGATTCATCTATTCATTTCAACTTAATTATTCATACATTCCATCCCAGGAAGGAGACACATTTGAGAAAATGATAATGGAACCTAGAAGTTGAGATCATACTAAACACCACTTTGCTGAGCCTGAAGCAACTTCAGAAGGACATTCTCTCAACTTCCTTTATAACCAGGCTCTTTTGCAAAGTTTTTGGCAAACTACTGCTAATCTCCAAATAATCAAATGCTTGGACCATTTTGTCATTCAGAGTTGTTCTTACATGTCATCCAGGGACTTCTCTGAGGATGAAATTTCAATGAGAACTACTTTTGCATCATCTAATGTAACATCTTTCTCTTTTGTTGTTGTCATAGCACTTAACTTTGTATAGCATGTCTTTTCATTTATCATTTTCTCTGTTTCTTCTTTAACTCTGCCCAATAGAACACAAAGGCTCCAAGAGAACCATCGAGGTAGACATTTGGGTCCGAGTTGTGTACAAGAGTTTCAGGGATTTGTATTGAAATACAATTAATAGCTACCATGTTATTGAATAGGACAAAAATATATTTAAAACTCATGGCTTTTATCTTCCATGGTAACATGCTTTGTGTCTAGTAGGAACTTATAATCTGAAATCCCTCACCTGTGATGAGGACAGGTAGACCTGAGCTTCTAGAACAAAGTTAATCTATCTTAACTGTGATCGAGGTGATAACTGAAGTCCCAACTCAGAGACAGTGAACAAGCTACTGAGTAGTAGTACCTTGCTTGTTGCTTTACTAGACACAGGGGCTACAGAGAAAAAGATGGCTTCTACAAAAGTCCACCTCACTCAGATGGGCAACAATTTTTGCTATTCCTCTCACTCTCGGGCTCACAATTGACCTCCAATATAGTAGTTTAGAATGAGACAGTGAACACTTTTCCTGAGGAAGAGTAGAATGTTCTGGTCATCAAAATCTGTGTAATTTTCAGACGTGACTTACCAATGGCAAATCAAATCCCCTGCCTTATTCTTGCAAATCATTTCTCAAGAACTTGAACAGTTTGAAACAGTGTGCTGCTAATCATTGTTAGAAATATTCATTTAGTTTTAATTTAGTAACACGAAATATATCAGAATTTCACCAATATCTTCTCTACATTTTGTTCCCATCTCCTTTTAATAAACTCCACTGAGAAATGATGAATTTATTTCTCATTTACAATGTTTTGAAAGACATGACTTGGAGACCTTGATAGCTTACTAAGAGATAAAATTTTCTATAGGCAAAACACACATAAATGAAACGATTTGTTTTAACTTGCAACCATTACCGGCTTGCCTGTTATATTTCTCTCTACAGCCGAATTAAATAGATGCTTTTATTCTGTCAGAAATCTCACTCCCCCCACTTTTGCTTTTGTCTCTTTCCTGAGAGGGATGAGACCTCCTCTGTCAACTCAGGAGCTCTTACTGTCACCAGGCAGAAAGAAAGCACCTCTCTGTGTATGAGGACTATCGTCTGCCAATAGATTTGGCTGTCAACCACCCAAAAGCACTGTCACTCAGTGTCAAAGCACTAACAACAAAGCAATTATCCACAGAAAAGAAAGAGAATCAGAAGCCCCGAGTTATGTAGATAAAACAGAACAGTGAATGATGTAACAAGCCCCTCTGAAAACTAAGCTGTTTTCCCATTTTCGCTGCCCTCCACCCCATTCTGCCACATCATCTGTGAAGCCTACTGGATTGCTTCTTTTGTATTTCAAGTTCTGCAGATAATTGCAATTGTTTTATGATTTAACAAAGTAAGCAGTTTCTCATAGAATGTACACATTCTAAAACTAATAATTCTACCTTATTTCTAGGAAAATAACATTCACAACAATTAACATGCACATAAGCCAATGATTCAGTTTATGAAAGCCAAGAAACATTAGCCCCACAAAGAAAGGTTGTCACATAACAGATTTTGTTTTTTAATATGGCAGTTGACATTTCAGGAACACTATAGAGCTATTAAACAATTCTGTTCTCATTGTTTAGTTGATATGTTAATTTCTGAGAGGCATTATAAAGTATACAAAATTATTTCAGTTCTGTTGTGAATTATAGCTGCAAAGAAAACACAAAAGAGAATATTTTCTAATATAATTAATAATTGTTACTGGGTTTGGGGGTTATGGTTATCTTATCCCACTAGTCTATTTGTTACCTATAAAGTATGTGTATATGAATATGTATGTGTATAAATTTATGCCACTTTATAAACAGAAGACGACAGACATTTCATTTAAAATTTCTTCCTGATAACTTCTGGTTTCATATAATTATATATCTACAGAAGCATTCTCAGCTACTGGTTTCATATAGAAAATTTGTAACTATAGAAGAGTTCTTGACATGTAAACATTTATCATTGTGCAAAACAATAGTAAGTACTAGTAGTATAACACATTTTCAGTTTGGTTCTAATTACTGATCAAAAGGCTGCATAATTGGAACAGAACAGCATATGTAAGATGAACTTTTTGTACATGAATATGAGTGTATGCAAATGTATGTACAAGAGCACATTCGTATACATGTATGGGTCAGAGGATAATCTCAGGTATCACACTCCTCAGGTACCATCCATGTATGTATGTATGTATGTATGTATTTTTAGATAAGTCCTTTTGTGGCCTGGATTTTAGCTGACTAGGGAGCTATCAGGAGCCCAAGGAATCTGTCTCTAACTCTACAGAACTGAGATTATAGCCATGAACTACCCCAGTTGCTTTTTCACTCAGGTCTTCCGGCTTGCAGGGCAAGCACTTGACTGACATGTACTCCAGCTCAGAACAGACAATTTTATATTTAAGCATGTGCTGGAGGATATAGACAGGAGGAATGTAATAAGTGAAGGATGTGCACAACAACCAGAAAACAAATAACAAAAAGGAGGGACTAGTTTGTTAAATATCAATAGTTATTAGGAATGTAACCTGATTGAGTAGTGTAACTTGAAAGCATAGAGTAACTGAATGGATTTGTTTGTTTGTTTGTTTGTTTGAAATAAGACTTCTATATACACAACCTACAAGAGAGTCAGCACAAGTTACCAGGATACACAGAGATCTATGTGAGGACAGAAGAAAATGTACAAAGACATCCAGAAAGCAGTGTTGGCTACACTTCCACCAGTATTGGGGAATTCTTTCTCATGGACAGAGGAGAGTTGGAAGTAGAAAGAGACCAATTGAATATTAAAATCTGATAATCTCTGGCAAAGGATATCAAAGGCTATTACCCCAAATAACCTAATATTTAATCCATAGTCTCTGACTGAGTTTTTACAGGTGTGAGCCAGGCACTTGAATTTCACACCTGAAGAATAATAATGGCTTCACAAATTGAATTTTCTCCCTTGTTACATAAGGCATGCTTATTATTCCAGATACTGTTAACCAGATATATATTAAGCACCTACAGTGTGCCACACACTACACCAAGCCCTAGACATACAGTGTGGGAAACAATAGAGTCTGTGCTATGCTAGAGATAGAGTTGAAACTGGCAGATTAAAGGATATCCTTTGACTCTGTTGTGAAGACAGTTCAGGCATTTCCCATGTCTGCATTTTATTTACTTCATATCTTTAACCAAGCCCATTTCTTTCTATGCAGCAAATCGTTCTAAAAGGACAAGCTGGGAAAATAATATTTAATTTTTATTTGCCTCCATGGAAGATTTCCATGAATCTGTCTGATGATTTCCAATGTATCTTCCTGTCACCCGCAGTCACATCTTTCAGAGTTCCCAAACAGTGGCCTGTCTATCAAGAGCATCTTGGCATAGTAGCAAGAGCACCTCACATTCATTTTCCCAAGAGCAATTTCCCCTGAAGTCTGTTGTATTTACTTAAATCACTGTCATCATTTTCATTAATACCATCATTTTTTTTTTGCAGGCAGCAGCATTTTCACCAAGTAATAGGATTATATTTAAAAAATATAAAGTTCAAGAAATTATTCAAAACACTCAGAACGTGTTAAAATTGTAGAAATTTACAGAATGAAAAAAATAGATAAATTACCCACATTATTTTGAAACCAACCTATTTAGAAATTATTAGGTGTAGGTGGAATAAAACCACTTGCATGAAAATGCTGCTGTGCCATCCTGATATCTGAAGTCAAAGGAACCTGCACACAAGCATGGGCAAGGTTACACAGGTGTTTGTGCTGCTTCTTATAAACAAAGGATGGCATTCCTGTGTGAGAGGTGTCCTCCTTCTTCAATAAGGAAAATAATGTTCTTATCACGGAGGATGGGAGGTTGAGACTAAGCTGTACAGAACTTATTTAAATAACTTTTGTATTCTATGCCCTCTTTATAACTTTGTTTCTACAACGATCGTTCCTTGTCCAACACAGAGTATAAGCATTCAGCACTAAATGCTTCCCTTGGTCTTTATTTCCCTGAGTGTTCTTGTCTCAGATATAATAAGGCATATATTGAGGATTTTTTAAAAAATTCTTTCTCTGGTTTATCTCTCTCATATTTGCTTGATGCTCAGGTTCTGCTGAAAACACTTAGAAAGTTTCCTAGTCTGTTTTGGGCTCTAAAGATATAACATTAGAGACTGAAGAGTTTGGGAAGGGTAGGGATAATTTGTCATCAGAAGCTACAAAGTCCAAGATACAGGTGCTGCATCCACTGTCTCTAAGAGGGATACTGTGTTGCATCACACAGCAGAAGGCAGAAGGCAGACAAGCAAAACATGGGGTGACTCTTGTGGTCCGGTGGCCTTTTAAAGGTCCTATTCTCAACGCTATCACATTTGCGTCACCTGATCTTTTAAAGAGACACTCAAACCATCACAAAGGATAAAGGTGACCTTTAGTTTTCCTTACATGTTTATTAATCTAGGCATATGACTCTACCCTCTGGGTACTCACACTTTTATTCAGGTGATTATTGTCAAGCCATGGCAATACAAACTTAAAAGAAAACAATTAAATGTTGCCAATTTTCACTTGGATCCCCTTAGATGAAATAAATTATACATAGTTTTGAAAATTGTTCTTAATCATGTGAAGATAAAGTAAATAAAAAAGATGTTTATGATAAATGCGTTGCTTTTAGAAGATTAGCAAGATGAAAAACTTTTATTAAGAATTAGTAAATTTGGTTTATTAAAAATTAAAAAAAACATGTCAAACATACTCTATAATTTATGCCAAAAATCTGAATTGTACAAAGTCAAAAATTGGCATGTAAAGTATTTTAATGAGAAGAAATACATAATTATTTTATTTAGATATGGTAACATACTGAAGGACTTTGTCTCATGTTTTTTTTTTTTTTTCAGACATCTTCCATATTTTTTAGTGATAGATTGGTTTATTAACTCTGCTCTGAAAATAAGCATGCTTTGTCTGGCAGTATAAAGTACTACAATGAGATGATATGACCAAGCACCAAATTCATGTACAAAATCTTTTACACCCAAAATCCCACATTTTCTTTCTTAGATTTATACATAGTAACTTAGAGCCTACACACACACACAGACACACACACACACACACACACACACACACACACACTTTTTCAAAGAAACTTAAAATACTAAATAAAGAAATGTGAATTGTGAATCCTAATTTTTAGACATTAATTCTTCCTCTAAGACAGTTTTCCAAACAAAAGTGAAAGGTTAAGGAAACAATGGGATTTCCAAGATGGATCCCATGGAGGGACCATATTACATTCAATAATCGCAGCACCCACATGCTACGTGTGTAGTACCCTATCATAAGTGGGTCTACTTTATTCTCTTGATTTCCATCACTGCTCCCCGTGGTGACACATGGTTCAAAATCTGTTGCATCTAAGTGCTCCTAAAATGGATCAAATGACAGTTGGCTATCTTTGTTTCAGTATAAAATCTAGCATCAAACTATCAACCTGAACTGGTGAATTTTTAATCACAGGTTTCAATTCTAAAATTGCCTTAGTTAAGTTACTTGTTGGAAAGAGCATACCAAATATCTAAAAAAGCTCCAACAATGAGATCATTTTGGGTGCTACACATTCAAAAGGAACACATATGCTCAAATTCACACAGTATGCAAAGAACCAATCGTATTCTGAATGGATACGTACATTAGTATAAACCACATTATAAATGCTATATTAGAATTCATTTATGATTTATACTGACACTAAAGTTCCTTCTTCGCTTCCTTTTTTTCCCAAATTACTAAAAATACATATCAACATTATAAAAAAACAAACCGCCTGCTATGATATGTAAACTGCCGACTTAGTAGAACCATAGGCTCTGTGTTCTGCATATATCTTTTATAGTGTGGCATATATGTAATATATTCATCCTATTTCAAGTTGAAGATACTGTAGCTTAGATTTATTCTAAGCATCATAACAGTTGCTTGTTAATCATCTTTTGTGATAGTGATGGTGATGCTGGTATCTATCACAAATTATCCCCTAGCTTAACAATACTATTTTTGTATCTTAACCAACTTAGCTGTGACAATCAATGAGGAAGTTAGTATTCCAGTTTTACAAGTATTAGAGATGAAATTTGATTTGATGCTTTCAAATTCTAACTCCTGTGCTATGGGATGTCCTGTATGTTGTGAATAAATAAAACGCTGATTGGTCAGTAGCCAAGCAGGAAGTATGGGATAGGCAGGGCAAACAGAGAGGAGAGGTGGGGAGGTAGAAGTCTGGAGGAGATGCCAGCCTGTCCTCTAGGGAGCATCATGTAAAGGCAACAGGTAAAGCCACAGAAAATATGGCAACATATAGATTAACAAAAATGGGCTGAGTATAAAAGTAGGAGCTAGACAATGGTAGGCCTGAGCTAATGGCTGAGCAGTTTAAATAATATAAGCATCTGTATGTTTATTTTATAAGTGGGCTATGGGACTACCGGGGCTTGATGGGACCTGGAGAGAAAAACTTCAGCTACACTCCTGCTTTAAACATTAGACTAGGAACTGGGGAGATGGCCCAATGGTTTAAAGCTCTTGTTGCTTTTGTAGAGGACCTGAGTTCAGTTCCCAACATCCACATGGTGTCTCACAGCCATCTATAACTCCAGTTCTAGGGAATCCCAAAACCTGTTGAGCTCTATGGGTACTGCACAAAATTAGTATACACACACACACACACACACACACACACACACACACATACACACACACATACACACACACACACACATATATATATACACACACATATATATATGCATACATGCAGTCAAAACATTCATATACAAAATAAAATAAAATATTAAACAATGACATCACCATTGATATTGTAGCTCTATGTATGCAAATGTATTCATAGTGTACGAACAAGTAAATTTAATTCCAACTTAAATTTGGTTGTTAGATGATAGGTACTTCCAAATACAAAAAGTTGTTGGGCTAGCAACAGATTACATCATGCCCTGATGACTAGACTTGACACAATATAATTCTTCATAAATCCTAAGAGAAAGGGGCTGGGTGTAGTGGCATATGGCTCTAATCCCAACCATGGAAGTATAGACAGACATATTTCTGTAAGTCTGAGCACAGTTGGTCTACACAGAAAATTTCTAGAGAGCCAATGCTAAGAGAAGAGTTATTACTTTGCCACATTTCTTTGTCAACTACTATACATTTGCATGCAGTAAAAAATTTTTCTCTTTTTCTCTTACTAATCTGGGAGTGTGAGTTTAATTCACTTACCCTCTAAGATGTTAAAGGGTAGAATGAAAGTGTTCTTACTTAATAATTTCTTGTCCTTGAGTAAAATGGTCAAATGAAGAGACATGCCTTAAGAAGATAGGACAGATCTGACTTCTTCATTGCTCTCTACTTTATGATCATCATCCCACTATTGTATTGGGACTTTGTAGATGTGATTTTAATTTGCTTTAAAGCTTCATGTCCATGTGTGGTAGGGTTTCTTGTTTATTTTACTTTTATTTATGTTTGTGTGTGTTTATTTTTTGTCTTATCTCCTTCACTCTCAAATCTAATAGCCTGAAATATAAAAGAAATCCAAAATGTGTTTCATGTTTAGTGTATATGAATGGGTTTCTTAGAGTCTTTGCCAATTGGGTATCTCCCAACTTGGAAAGTCTCCCAGATGGATGCACTTAAGAAAGTTATGTCATTCTCCACATTGTTGACAAATGTTTCTATGGATGCTAATAGACATAAATGCTATTTCTTATTTAGACTAAGTATAGAAGGGAAGCATTTATAACAGCACATTAGAGATTCTTATCAGCTAGGAGTGGAAAAGGGCCTGGGAGAGAAACCAAAACAGCACAATTGTATGCACCCATTGATTCCTGTGCAGGCTCAGCCAAGACAGAGGTTTCTGAAGGACTCAAGACAGAGTTCCGAAGTGGGTTTCTGATGGTGTGGGAGAGGAAGGTACTCGTGTGTCTGAAGTTTTATATTAAAGTGTTTCCTGTGAAATGCCGACCTCTGGAAATGACACAGCTGTTACACACATGAAAGTACCTGCCTGCATAAGACCTGCACATGATCAAGTCAGGGAAAAATTGTGGCCTGGAGGCAGGGTGGGCTCCCAATCCCTCCCCCTTAGCTGAGGAACTATTACCACTTGATGGATTCCAGCCTGTGAAGGGTGGGCAGTCCCTTTGCCTTAGGGTGAGCAGCCATGGCTATGTTGCCCATGACCCCGTGGATGACCCCATCCATACTCATCCACGTATGGGCACAGAGTCAAAGAGTACAGTTTCTAAAATGTACTGTTTCATTTAGAAGTTCAAGATCAGGAGAGTATTAGGCCAATCCCCAAAGAAGATGTATATTAAAAAGATTTTCTCCTGTGTCTGTATTAGTCCAGTATTTGGCTTCTGGTGTGACATTGGTGAGTCTGTGCGACAGACACCACGTCTTGTTAATCTCTTCATACTCCATGAAACTAGTCTAGTGACTGTTAGAATTCCTAGCCACTCCCCCAGCTACATGACTACACATGTGCTGTCCAGTAGCCAGGTAAGATGCTTGGTCATTCTAGGGCCTTATGTCCTTTGTAATCCATGTACTACGAATGGAGTAGCTATGTAAGCCCCTATTCGCATGTGAGGGGGGTGGGGGAACCTATAAAAGCAGGTTCCACCTATTCCTTCCCTCTCTTCCTGCATGGTCACTCCATAGGCCTATGCACACCCCCTATCTATTCCATTAATAAACTCTTATAGTGGGTTTTTTGTGCCTCGTGGCTTTTCTCCCACGGTAAGCAACTGCTCAGTAAATAACATTGCACCACTTAATACATAACAGTGACTAAGACAAAAAAGTGCTTAATAGGTATTTAAAGAGACAAATCATAAATAATTAGGCTTTAGTCTATCTCAAACAAAATTTCAGCAGCATAAAAAATCTGTCGCTAGCCACCACAGCCCTGGAGGTCTCTAGACTGTCAACAGATAAATATGATTGGGTGAAAATCACCCCTACATTAGGAAGGTTAAACAAGGAGAAGAGTTGCTAAGCCCACTTTCATCATAACATTTTCTTCCTTTGGGCCCACTTTGCTGTCCTCTTCCTTCTCACAATTTGAAAGTTAGTTCTTTTCTACACTAGTTTTCAGCATAGTGTTTTTGTTGTCTTGCAGAAGGAAGTCTGCATGAGAGTGCTGGTAATTGCAAATGAAAACTATGACTAGGCTTCAGGTTAAATCACCTACCCTGCTGTGAAGCAATTAGAATCCATTTCCTTATGGAGCACAGCTGAGGACTTAATAAAAGGGTCTGAGGGACACACACAAAGATGGCCACTCTGTTCCACCCACAACAGAAGCCCTTCTCCAGTAGTGCTAAAGTGTCATGAGCAGACTCCAGACAAGCAGGTCCAACTTCTGAAATCTTACATCTCATGTTGGAAACACTACAAAGGTCTGGAATTTACAGCCCATAAAGTGAGACAAGTGATCACATGCATTTTTAAGGATGCTATTTTATTAAACTTTATTTTTACATGATAGAGAATGTTGCCAGAGTTGTTTTTACATACATGATAAATCTCTCATGTTTCTTATTTATTGGCAAATGATGAAAGTCAAAGACAATTCATCACCTGCTGGAGCCACTCATATATAAAACCAAGCCTGCTGTTATCCACTGGGCTTTACATCAAAACTACACAGCCAACACACTCTCCCTCACACATCCACACACAGAGAGACAAAAGAAAAGGCACATGTAATGCATGTGTTTTCAGAAACAGAGGCAGATCCACAGTCAGCAAGAGCAAAATGCTCTACCTCCCACTTATTTATATCTTTTTTCCTAAATTATATTAAACAAACAAACAAACAAAACAAATTCAAAACCTCTAAATTTTGATGATGGCATGCAAGTCTGATGTCTGTTTCCTGTTCTGATTAATTAGCTACCAGCATACTCTTAAGGTGACTCCAAGTACATAGTCTAACATAAACACTGAAGTCCTTCAGTTTTTCTACAGTAAATAAATACTTCATGTATTTATAGAGCACTAAGAAAAATATATGTTACTTTTGCATTTACACAGTGATTCTGTTAAATATGAACGTTTACATGAGCACTGAGATTTAATCACATGTGTAATTTAAAACCAAACATGATGAATATGCAAAGTAGAATAAATGTTGGTAGATAGGTAGATGATTAAGACACTGGAGTTTAATTTTATCTGCCCTGAATGTATATTTATAAAACTGAAACATGCCACAGAACTAAAGGCAGGCAAAAAATCCTGCTTATTCCAGATGGGTTCTATAACATCTTAATTTTATAAAGAAGAAAGGAATTTACATCTCCTATGCACATCATGAACATGGAAATTGTTTTTTGGGTATTTTGTTTTGTTTTTCTGAGTCCCATGGCTACTGGCTGTTGGTTCCAATGGGAACAAATAATGACTCCTAGGAACAATGATTCATCATAATATGATTATATCTGAGTTCAACATTCAGTCACTCTCCATACATGCCATCTACAAGGCAGCCAAAAAAAGCCAGAATTTGAGAACCAATCAGATATCATGCAGCAGGTGTCATTATCACCAAATACATGCGTATATGCAACACATTACTACATTTACATCTTGTTAATTCTTTGTGTGTTCGACCACCTCACTATTTAATCAGAGTTGCTCCACGTTACTCGGGAGAAAAATCACAAGCCTTTTCTCTCTGTCATGGCTTAGGACACAGAATTGGACAGGAATGCTGCACTGTAGAGAGTACAGGAAGGACAAGGGTAAGCCTCCCACATTTAAATCACTTGCTTTATGTAAAAAGTTGAAAACATTTATCTAATAGTAACATGAATCTTTCAAGTCTTAATTTCCTGCATATTGGTGGTGTTTGTCCCAAGAATCAGTCCACTTCTGTGATACACATTTATAACTCCTGGCAGGTCCTTTTTTTTGTTTTTGTTTTTCATTGTTACTAGTTTTTTTTTTTTAATTTAAATAACATTTTTTTTATGTACTCTCCCTTCTCTCCTCCTCATACTCCCTCCCCTCTCACCCACCCCCTTCCAATCTACCCCTTTCCCTCCTACTCCTCCCATGTCTCCATTCAGAAGGGGCAGGCCTCTCATGGGCTTGAACAAAGCAAGGCACATCAAGTTGAGCTCCTCCCCTTGCATCAAGGCTGGGCAA
This sequence comes from Peromyscus eremicus, assembly GCF_949786415.1. Lineage (NCBI taxonomy): Eukaryota > Metazoa > Chordata > Mammalia > Rodentia > Cricetidae > Peromyscus > Peromyscus eremicus. Next base: position 22,121,470 of record NC_081423.1, read on the forward strand.
GGTAATCCATCATGGGGAACAGGTTCCCAAAAGCCAGCTAAGCACCAGGGACAGGTCCTTATCTCACTGCCAGGAGCCTTACAAAGAGACCAAGCTACACAACTGTCACACACATGCAGAGGGTCTAGGTCACTCCCATGGAAGCTCCCTAACTATTTGTCCAAAGACCATGAGATCATAGGAGCTCAGAACTCAAGTCTGCTGTCTCTGTGGGTTCCCCCAACATGATTGCCCTGGCTTGTAAATCCCTCCTCCCTTTCTTCAGCAATACTCTAGGAGCTCAGTCCAGGACCAGATTGGTGACTATCCTAATTGTCATCAGAGATACTCTGTCCAGTAATTGATGGAAGCAGATACAGAGATCCACAGCCATGCACTGGGCAGGTACTGTTTAAAGTGGCCATCTGGGGCCTGGTATAATGTGTAACTAACTGGTACACAACTAAACTATTTAGTAAAATCACACCAGTGAATTTGGTTTTATCAACAGTCTGAATAAAGTGAAGCAATACTTTCAATGAGCTCCCCTGCTTGGATCTCTAAGGGTATGGCATGGCATCAGCCACCTCACCAAATCCAATCATCTCTGTCCAAAGCCAGAAGTCAAGAGATTTATCATTGCCAACGCTGGCGATTAGAAAGTACCATTTGTCAATGCCTTTCAGATGCCAGCAAATGAATGGATCAGACATATCTGGAAGCTTGCTCTTGATGTTAAAAGGGAAATTTGCCTAGACAGATAATCTATTTTTCAAAAATGGAATTGACTTTACAAAGTCTATTTGATTGTACCTTCATTCATTTATTTTTTGTGTTTAGAAATGCTCTGCATAGCTAGTTTCCAAAACGTAAACGCCTATCTACTTTTTTTTCCTTATCTTTAAGGGCATTTATCTGTTCAAAGTATTTCCACAGCTATATACGAAAACAGAGCAAATATAAAATGAATATATATGGTACTGCCGCTACAGTAGACTGCCCCAAAGAATTTTCAGTAGAAACTGACTTCTGGGTAAGTTAAAGACAGAATATTTTGAACTGAGAAATCTATCTATCTATCTATCTATCTATCTATCTATCTATCTATCTATCTATCTATACTTATTTATTCTGTTAATAGTAGAGTCGTGTGATTTTAGAGTATTGGAACTGTCCGAAGAAAAATCTGGTCATCTTTTACATTTCCATTAATAAATTTTGGTTTTCTGTGAAGTTAAAATATGTTGTTGATATTCTTAAAATATAAAAACAAGTCACCTCCAAGAGTACAGAATATATGAATCCAACACTTTATATAACATGTGTTGGTTAGTTTTATATCAACGTGACACAAGTGGAGAACATGCCTTTATAAGATAGGCCTGCAAACAAGTCTATCTGGCATTTTCTTGATTAATGATTAATGTGAACAGGCTCAGCTCACTGTGAGTGGTGCCAACCCTAGGCAGGTGGTCCAGGGTTATTCAAGAAAGCAGGCTGAGCAAGCCATGATCAAACTCTTCAAAAGAAACTAGAGTTTCTATATATATGTTTCTAAACAAATATTCAAGAGTTGTTCTTGTGTGAACATCAATTTACCAACCGTAACACATCTGCCACATGATCAAACTCTATCAGGATGTGAGTCACTAAATTAACTATTGTGATTAACTGATAGTTTTGCTATTCTATGACTTTTTAATCAAGGCTGTAAGTAGCACGTAGTTTTGATCAAGGCTGTGTAAGTAGCACCTTCCGTTGTCTGTTCCCTATCTCATCATAAATCACTAGTAAATAAAAAAGGACTAGTCCCCTGCTTCAAACAAAAAGAGCTATTTATGTCTCACTCTTCTGGTTATAAACCACAAAAACCAGCCAACCAACCAACAAACAGGCCAGGCATAGTGATGCACGCTTTTAATCCAGCATTCAGTAGGCAGAGGCAGGTGGTTCTCTGAGTTCACAGCCAGCCTGCTTTACAAAGCAAATTCCAGTATAGCCAAGGCTGCACAGAAAAAGTGTCTCAAAAAAACAAAAATAAATAAATAAGTCAGATGGATTTAACCCACTCTGTATAGCTGGAATTTGTATTCTGTTTGGTCAGCCCACTTCCCTCTCCCATCATTGGATGATTTCACACTGATCACTGACTCATGTTCTCACAAGTCCATCTTGTGATTAATGACTATTACACAACCAAGATTAGTTTAACTATGGAGTCTAAATTCTACCAGGTACCAATCCTAACAGCAAATAAGTCAGCTAATACATAACAGTCTATCCTCACAGCCAGGCCAAGCAGTGAAACATCACCATGAGAAACCTAGGGGGAAGCTGCAGATGTTTTGCTATTTTAGAATATTTGAACTGAGATAAGGACAAATTACCCAGAATAGTGTAGAGGAAGAGTGGAATTTTCTTTGTTTGTTTTTGCAAGTGAAGGCAATTACTACAAAGGTCCTAAGATGGTATGAACTTAATATATTGAAGAATAACACTTTATTTGTTTAGATGGGAACATAGTGAGCTCAGGGGCCGACCAAGACAGGCCCGAGGAAACTTCATCAGCAACACCTCATCCCTCAATCCAGGGGTGTTGTTTTAAGTTTTCTTTTTTTCCTAACTCTTCAGCACTGTCAATTTTGAATTTCAAAATTAATAATATGCTCCTTTCAATACTTAGGAAACTATGTAGAAGGGGAGGCCGAAAGATCATAAGAGCCAGGTGTTTGAAAGATTCCAAGGAAACAGTGCCTTTCCAGACAAAAGACAAACATATATGACTCATAGAGACTGTAGCAGCATGCACCGTGTCTGCATAGGTCTAAGCCAGATGGAGCTCCTCTTATTGATAACCACCCACAAAGGAATAATGCTGAACATTATGTTTAAAAGTTTAAAATTACTAAGAGAACTATAAAACAAAAATGTCTCCACCCTGTAAGACCCACTTGCCTAAGAACAAATAACTCCTGGGAATGCTGGGGACTGTTCCTGTAATTGCCTGTTCTTCTTCATGTAAGATAACAAACTGTGTTTTCACTTCTGTAAACAAGCTTGCTTACCTCTGACTGCAGCTAAGCAGGATATATCTCTGATTACACATAAGCAGGACGTACATCAATATGTATGCTTGCCCCCACTGCATGAAGACAGGAAGGATATAGCCTTGTGAGTTTCGCCTTGATAACCCCTAACTAACTGTAATTCTGCACTGCATCTTGAAACACTCTCCCAGTTGCAGTCATGGCTCCATGAGTGTCAGGCACTAGCATCTGACTAAAGACTCTTGGTTAAGGGTTGGAGAGATGGCTCAGTGGTTAAGAGGACTGGGATCTTCCAGAGGTCCTGAGTTCCAGCAACCACATGATGGCCCAAAACCATCTATAATGGGATCTGACATCCTCTTCTGCAATGCAGGCTTACATGCAGACAGAGCACTCATATATAGAAATAGAAATAAATGAATAAATAAATATTAAAAGAAAGACTAGGTTAAAATTTACTCTTGGATAGACTGATGACTCTCTGAATGACCTAAGACACATAACAACTCAATGGACTCTCACTGGGTATACAAACTACGCTTAGGCAGAGGCTGCATGCCCAGCAGAGAACATTGCCAACACAAATTAACTCAGTGGTATTTTTTGAGGGTATTTATTTATTTATTTATTATCTATTTTGGTATTATAATGCTTTGTTTGGGCTTTTTCATTTCTCTTATAGATCTTTTACTTATATATTATGATTTCCAATTTATTTTTTATGTGTTTTCTGTGTGTGTAAATGTGTGTGTCTTTGTATCTGTGTTTCTTGTGCTTTTCCTTTGGTTTCTTTTTGTTTGTTTGTTTTCAGTTAGTTTGTTTTGTCCTATTCTGTTAGTTAATTTTTCTGTTTGTTGCCTGTTTTCTAACACAAGAGGAAAAGAAAGTGGGTGGATTTGGGTGGGTGAGGAAAGCAGGGAAATCTGGGATGTGTGAGGGGAAGGGGAAACCTCAATTTCAAAAAGAAGAAAAAAGCTACTGCTGTGTATAAAGTGAGAACACAGCATTAATAGTTCAATGCACATGATTTGTCCCTTTCTAACTATTTCTTTAGGACTGAAGACTCCCAATGGAACTTGACACACCTGCCTGTCCTCTGTAAAAGCACTGACTGCCTTGTGCAAATGACACATGCACAGACCTAGGCCAACAACATCATTGCTCTAGAAGTTAGATCATATACTCCAATCAAATGGCTACAGTGATAGTCCTAGTCTCATCATGAACAGGAACAGACATATGACCCTTTATAAAGTGTTAGACACTAAGGAGTTTTAGCCAGACATATTTAATGGTCCCAAGGCCCTAGTTTCCACTGGCCTGACTTCTGATTCGATCAGAAGTTGGAAGTGGGGTTTGGTGATGAAGAATCACGGTCGACAATGCCAAAAAAAGAAACAAGTGAACAAACTCAAACCCTTTGCAGATCAAAGAAAACACAATTCTTCAGACTTCTGTCAGTTTATAGCTCTGGTTTACAATCTTTGATGCAATCCTGGTATCCAGCTGATGAATCAGATGCGCAGACAAGGCCATCCTTTTATATACCCATACAGATGAACAGTTGTGGAGGCAAAGCAATACTTTCTTACAAGATAGGAGTTTAAGCCTGGTCATGATGCAGCATAAGAATTATGAATGGAGGGGTGTGCCCATCATAAGCAGTATAAAGTCTCTTGAAATTTCAAATTTGTCTTAACACATGAGGAAGTTCATACTAAATCCAGTAAGAGTAAGCAGTTCATATTTCTAAGATAAAGACCAAGAAAGATGCCAAAGGCTTACTTTGTCTTTAAAATTCTTATTGGTGGGAAATTACTCGAATGGACACATCTCTGCTCTCCATTGATATGTATTAATCAAAGGTAGTACAGGTGGCAGCAGGAAGACTGCTCTCTATACATTTAATTCAACAATATTATCTCAGTTCAAACAGAAGAAGCAACAACAAGAAACAAGAAACAAAAAGGAAGGTAACAATGGAACCATACAGATTTCTTTTTTCAAGCAATGGCCAGCCCCTGATGTCTCCTACATGAACCCTTCAGAGATGGGCTTGTCCTTGTAATTGGAAGAAGGCTACTAGGAGGCCAGGCTGCCTGCTGCCCCTCATTGGGTTCCTTCATTTGCCCTGGGTGGCACTGCTTGTCTGGCTGAGCTCCACCAGCTGCATTGGCTGCTGAACGCTCCTGAATGCTCAGAAGTGTGATAGCTCAAGACAGCCACAAACAGGTCATGGGGAAAACAAACCGCTGCAAGTATGTCAGGCATCATAGGTACCCCATTATTATGGCTTGCTAGTCAAGTGTCACTAGATGTTTTTCTGTCACACAGTGCCTTGTCCGGTCACCATGATGTAATGACCATGAGAGTTCACAGACGGTACGAGATGTGTATATATGTATACCCAGGCATGAGGGGCTGAGTTTTTTATTATTATTTTTCTTGAGAGTGGTTATTTTAATAAAAAATTTCATGTCTGGTCTGTACCTGGCTGCTACCCAAGAATTAAACACATCAATTTGTTTCAATAATATTTCTGCAGAGCTCTCCACCAGGATACAAACTCGTTTAAGTTATGCTTTAGGGAGTATTTCATTTTTTAAGTGTAATCTTTGGCACAAAAAAAGTATTCTAAGCCAGTTTTGCTCTCTTCAGAAGCACAAGCAATTTACCTCTACGTTTTTGTTTGTTTGTTTGTATTTTTCCTTTTCATTAGTCTGGCTCTCCCCTCTTGCTGGTGTTTACCATTTGAAAAATCACATCTGAATTTGGCTTGTGATAGTTTTATCTGAAAAAAGTGAAAAGATTGCGTAGAACACATTCCTTTTCCTCCCCCGCAAACCCACTGAGTCTTTCTTTTACATCTTTGTACCTGAAAAAAAAAGAAAAAGTCACAATACAATTTTCAAAACAAATAATTCCATTTGTTCTTTAACTTCTCACCACTTTTACTAAATTATTCTTAATTTTTAACCAGACGTTTAAAAGACTCTTTTAGGCAGTGTTTGCAGTTTCTATTCTTTCTCTGCTTCCTGTGCTGTCGTGTTCTTAATAGTTTGCTATAATGTGTGTGTAGATTATATAAGTGGTGCAGCATATTTATTTATTTATTGGTATTATGGGTTGTGTTTAATTTACAAAGGTGGCTGTGACTATCACAAACTGATGACTTAAAGCAACAGCAATGTTGTCTTCAAAGTTCGGTAGACCTGACATTAGACCTCAAGGTGATGGCCTTCGGCAGAATCCTTCCTGGCCTTGTCATTCAAATTATTGCCTCTGCGCATTTCCTGGTGTGCAAATGGCCAGTATCTATCTCTTGCTTCCTATGACTTTTTCCTATCCCTCTCATCATTCTACATCCCTCTCTACCTTTCATTGGAGTCTCCTTAAATCCAGGATGGTTCTATCTTGAGAGCCTTGTGTTAGCCACAGCTGCAAAGATCCCAATTCTAAACACCATCTCATTCTCAGATTCCAACTAGATATATCTGTAGGTGGGGGCAATCAAACCAGGACAGGTGAGTTTAACTTTTTTAGCATTCCTAGTTACTGTCTTAGTTAACGTTAATATTGCTGTGATAAAACAATGATGAAAGCAAATTGGGAAGGAAAAGATTTCTTCTGCTTAGGCTTCCATATCATAGCTCATCATCAAACAAAGTCAAGACAGGAACTCAAGAAGGTCTGAAACCTGGAGGCAGGAACTGATTCAGAGGCCATGTGGATGGGTACTGCTTATTGGCTTGCTCTTCACGGTTTGCTCAGGCTGCTTTCTTGAAGAACCTAGTACTATGAGCCATGGGATGGCAACATCCATGATGGCCTGGGTCCACTTCTGTCAGTCACTAATTAAAGAAATGCCTAACAGGTTTGCTTGCCTACAGCTTGATTTCATGGAGGTATTTTCTCAATTGAGGTTCATTCCTTTCTAGTGACTCTAGGTTGTGTCAAGTTGGCATAAAACTAGTCTGTACAGCTATCCTGCTTCTTTTGTACATTTTCTTCCTGTTACAACATGTTTGTTTCACAATATTTATAAATATATTAAGAAAGTAAGAATTTGGGCATTTTCTGAAGAATTGCATTTAGTGGGGAAAAAAACAGTAAAGATGAGTAGGGCTATGTAATTTTGAATATGTTATATTTTATTGTGCTTTAAATAACACCATTTAATGATTATATTTTATAAAGGATATTTAAATTTACATCTAGCATTATTACACTGACAAAACTCTTATTAAATTTTAAAATTTCACACAGATATCAAACCTATAGAGCCCATGTGATAGCTTTCCAAACGATGAAGAAAGAGCTTTAAATAAGGAATGCGACTCATATTTGTCTGGTTACATATATCTTCCCAGGTTTACAGTTCTGTTTCTGACAGTTTGTAGCCAATATTCTTTTCTTTTCTGTTTTCAGTTTTCTCTATGATAAAATAGTCTAATATTACAACTGAAAAACAAACATTCTTTACAAGTCCCAACATCTTTAATTTACAGGCTGGAAATGATTTTTCCTGTTTTACTATCATCTGTCTACACTGATTTAATGAGATAAGGTGGCAATTAGCTTGAATTTGCATAGCATCTACTATGGCCCTGATCATTTATGTATTCATTACCTGAAAGCTACAGTGTCCCTGTACTTTATTACACACAGGGGAACAAACGTGAGTAAATCATGTCGCCTAGCATCAAGAAAGTTCCTGCAGATTATAGATGATAAAGAACAAGACAAAAATTGAACTACTCTATGGTAAGAGATAGGGTAGATATGCATTCAAGAGGGAAGAGAGTGCTGAAATTTCAGAACAGACTGAGAAAATCAGCGTTTCCAAGTAAAATGGAATGCTGAAACAAAACAGTCTGTTAACAAGAAAGGAGGAGACCAATTCTCCCTCCTTGAGCAGCCACCGACTGCCTGTAGTTCTTCAACTAGGCTTGAGACCTTGGGAAATTTGCACTATCTTGAGTTGGGATGTCAACTCTTGGTGTCATTATGCAGGTCTTTGTTTAGGCATTCACATTGTTAACATTTCAGGGATTCAGTTTACCTGGCTTGTATGGAAGACATTATTTAACAGCAGGAATCCTGATCCCTTATTCTTACACTCTTTCTGTCCTCCTGTAATTTTCCTGAAGCCTTAGGTAAAGATAGATGTTTTGTTGTATGATATATCAGTTCAGGGACTAGCTCCCTAATAGATTATATAGTCCCAAGCCCTAAACACAACTTCATATGAGCAACACTAAATGGACTCAGTATGTTGTGTGTGTGTGTGGGAGAGTGTGTGTGTGTGTGTGTGTGTGTGTGTGTGTGTGTAATATATGTGTATAGATGTAACTATAGTAGTTTTAAAAGACATCACAAATTTTTGAGATAGTCAAGGGGCACAAGAATGCCTTGAGGTAATAAGGAGAGATAGAAATGATATGAATAGAATATTCATGTATAAATTTTCAAAAAGAATATTCATTAAAAAATAAACAACATTCCACACAGCAAAGCAATAGAAGTGAGAGTCTAAAAATCCTAGAGATTTGAAGGCAGTTGATGACTGGAGAAGTAATGAGAGGCAAGGCCTAGGATAGGGTACGTGTCTAAATTTCACTGGGAAATCCACCGAGAACTACCAAAATCTTCTGTGATGGTTTGAAAGAAAATGTCCCCCAAAGGGGATGGCACTATTTGGAGATGTGGCTTTGCTGGAGTGGTTATGGATCCGTTGGAGGAAGTATGTCACTGTGGAGGCAGGCTTTGAGGTCTCATACATGCTCAAGCCACACCCAATGTCTCAGACCACTTCCCGTTGCTTTTGAGTCAAGATATATAAATTCTCAGCTCCTTAGCTAGCACTGTCTGCTGCATGTTGACTTGCTTCCTGCTATGACAATAATGGACTGAAACTCTAAACTGTAAGCAAGCCACCACAATTAATTGTTTTCTTTATAGGAGTTGCTGTGGTCATGGTGTCTCTTCACAACAGTTCAAACCCTAACTAAGACAGAAGTTTGTACCAGGAGTGGGGTAGTGCTATGATAGGCTTGACCATGTTTTTTTTTTTTTTTTTTTTTTTTTTTTTTTTTTTGAAGGAATATGGCATACCTTGGGACTGTGGATTAGAAAAGCAGCTGAACACTTTAAGTGCTGCTTAATGAGCCAGGTTTCCAACAGTGGTTGAATTCTATGGACCTTAAGTTTAGAAGAGGACTACATATTGGGGATGAGCAATATGAAATGTTAGGATATATACAAAGGAATACCTACACAAGAAGAAAATGCACAGCTCAAGGGTTGGTATGATAATATATTACTGACAGGAATCATACCTATTGGAGAAGACTCCACATTACCATAGCTCTTACTTTTAATGTTTTGGGCTGACAGGATGCCTCAGTAGGCAAAGGCACTTGGCTGCCAAGCCTAATGACTAAAGTTCAATCCCTTGGGTCCAGGGAATTGGACCTAGGAGAAAACCTACTTATACAAACTGTCTTCTGACCCTTACATGCATAGCTTTCTCTCTTGCTTGCATAATTACATCTGCATACACACTTAGAGAAAATAAATAAAAAATAAAATATAGTGAAATAAAGTTTTACTTCTCTGCAAATGTTTACAAATCTGAGGTAGAGGATGGATAGGGAAATGTTCCAGGAAGGAATTCAGGTTTATTGCAGAAATAGCACGTATCCTCATGAATGAGATTTGACATTGAAGATTCAAAGAGAAAGAGGTGGAAGGACTGGGAAAAAGAGGACCTGAATAAACTATAAGTAGTCACCAGCTCAAATACTGTGCAGAAACTTTTAAGTAAAGGAAGCAAAGAATGCAAAATATAAGCATAAATTGGTCATACTGATATATGAAAAAAATCTTCTTACACTTTAAAATGGAAGAATAGAGTTTAGTGGTGATATAATAAGATGACTCAGAATTTGAAATGTTAGGACCATGGGCATTGAAGCAAATACAAGAAAATTTTAGCAGTTAAATGCACTTTTTTTTGCAATTAATTATTCTGAATTTATTCAAGTTTAACATTTTTCATCATGAAAACACTATAAAAATTAATTTAAAAGAAAGAAAGTTTTCATAGTCACTTTTCAGTATCTCATATCCTGAATGCCCAGTCAAAGCTGGTCTCTTAGGTGCATCTCTAGTACACACACAGACTTGTGCTTATGGTCAGAGCGCTAACCCCAATGCAAGACGTTATTCCTTCCCTGGTGGGTTATACAACAGCCTTTAATATGATTGGGATTCCCCTTTGTCTATCCACTCACCTTCATGCTGGAAAGATTTTGTTAAAAATTCGAGGTTTCCCATAGACCATCAGCTTTATTCTGGAATTTATGATTCATATTTAACAAATCAATATTGGACAGTAAATGTCCCTGATTCCATAGACAGAAACTAAAAAAAGTCAATTAAATATTTTGAAATATTAGTAAATATTTTTGTTTGTGAGCCTAGGCTTTAATGACTGGGTCATCACAGAGACTGAAGCAGGAAGCACAGGACTACATGAGTCTATACCAGGTCCTCTGTGTATATGATAAGTATTAGCTTAGCATTTTTATGAGACTCCAATGAGAAGGAGTGGGTCTCTGATTCTTTTGTCCTTCTTTTGAGACTCTTTTCCTCCTGTTGGGTTGCTGTGTCCAACTTCAATATGAAAGATTTTGCTTCAATTTATTGAATTTTATTTTATCATGTTTGGTATTCTCATAGATGCCTTTTCTTTTCTAATGAGATACAGAAAGGGAGTAGATCTGGAAGGGAGGGGATATGGGGAGGAACTGGGAGGAGCAGAAGAAGGGGAAACCATAATGAGGATATATTATATGAGAAAAGAATATATTTTCAATAAAAATTATAAAGAGTTCACAGTCAGCAAAATTAGTTGCAAAGTTTCTTCTGTCAGTGTTCACCTGCATCAATTTTGAAGTTATGTAATAAAACATTTCATTATCGACAATGTCTTTTCACATAGATTTTGATGAGTATTGGTATTAATCCATTTTCACATGATTTTATGGGACATGCTCACTGCTTGGGAGGTTTGGTAGAATTCAGTTAGATTAATCTTTTTTAAACTGAAATAAAAAGCTACAACCCTTTCTCTCTGTGTGTGTTCTTGTATACAGAGGACAATAACCTAAAGGAGCTGGTTCCATCCAACAGTATTGCTGTGTTGGTTGTAAGACTTAACTCAGGTTGTCAGGCATGACAGCAAGTGTCTTTACTTACTGACCCATCTTGTTAGCTCTCCCAGAATCATCCCAAAATTGCTTTAATTACGTTAAATTGGATATTAAGTAGACTTCATTAGTACAGTTAAATAGATTTTGAAATATGTACATATTTTTATATATTTACATTGCAGGTGAACAAAGTATAGACGTAAAATGAATTCAATTTTCTGTGGAAATGGAGATCTGATACTATATTTTATTTTTTTTCAAAACAGGGATTCTCTAATCCAGATTGTCTTGGAACTCTCTTTGTAGACCTCAAACTCATATAGATCCACTGCTTCTGCCTCCTGAGTGCTGGGTTTAAATGCATGCGCTACCACACCTTTTATTTTAATTTTTGATGGCACACAATGTGAGAAACTACTTAATGCTATTCTGATTCAAATGTTGTCATTGGAAAGTCTTAATTTCACTATAAATATTTCAAATAAAAATATTAGCAAATAAACATAATTCCACATTAATTGAACTTTGAATCTTGCCAAGACTGAGAGAATCTTCGTAGAAAATGATGACAAAGGGATAGACTTTGCTTGCCGGGGACAGATGATGCTGCATTGCTGGTGATACCATTTTTACGAGAAACCAATTCTATCCTATGAAATACTTCAAAAGCATGGCATTTTGAAATGTTTGTCCCTTCTACGTTGAATAGCATCTTTTTACAGCCTGTGACTGTGTCAGCTTGGCATTGGGATATGTAAATGATTCTCTGCTTTCTAGCATAAAGATATACACAAAGAGAGACAAGATTTTTTTTCCTTTTGCAAATAGCAATGTTTTATGGCAGATTGCCAAAACTCACAGAAGCATGTTATCACACTGTCAGAAGGCATTGTACCACTGAGGAAAGAGAGCAGGTTTAGGTATTGTATAGAGTAATTGTGGTGTAGGTATTCCAATTGATAAAAGAGTAGAAATTTTGGCATTACATCAATAAGCAGTATAATTAAGGTAATAGGTAGCATGGCATCTAATCAAGTTACTTACTGTAATACCAATGTGGGTTAAATGGCTTCAACATCCACAGAATACTAATTACTATTACCTTCTGAATTTTATAACACGCAATATATTTAACAATCTAACATAGCCAGATAATTACTATTGTGCTAATAAATAAAAATAGCTATTATTCAAGAAACTGCTGCTAGATTCCATGGTTTACTTCAGAATTTCCTCAATTCTGAACCATCACTGTGATTAAGGGACATTGATGGTCATCAGTTAAATCTGCCTCAGGTTAAATAAACATTTTGCCTCCTGCTTCAAATTTGGTTTGTACAAGTCTGTCTCGAAATCCTAAGTGTAACTGGAAATACTGGGGTTTTATATGTGAGGCAGTATCTTAGGAAATCTATAGTTGTCTTATTTGTGTCAGGGGTCTGTGGATGGTACACTTCCTCAAAAAGAAACCCCCACACCAATGAGCATGAGAGCAGAGAACCGCTTTAAGTGCTGGTTTCTGAATTCAGAGACTTCAACCCTAAAATGTTAGACTTGGACAACTAGTGCTCAAAGTCCCAATTTTCATTCTTGTATTTGACCTCTTACAATGCTTTCATGCCTTGCTTCTTTCTGTCCTTCTGGCCACTAGCAATTCAGACCAGTTCTGGATGGCAAGGACTGTACTCCACCAGGTCCTGATTACTTCCATCTGAAATTTCTAGAATGGGTCTTATCATTCATATTGCTACCAAAACTCTACTCATGATTATCTGTCTTCTCAAAGAAGGTGAAGGTCTTACCTCCATCTTCCCAATTTTATTCTAAGTCCCCATCAGGCCTATGTTTGAGAATCCCATGAAGGCAATACTAACTTCTTGTCAAAGCAGTTCCCTTGTTCCAGTCCTTTGTAAAACCATTCCACCTTCTGGTACCAGTTTCTGTCTTCCCTGTCTTGGCTGCCATCATAACAATAAAATATGATTAATTGAGTGACTTAAACAAAGAGAAAATATTTTCTTACAGTTTGGATGCTGGCAATTTGAAGACCAAGGGGCCATCTTCCTCAGATCCTAGTGAGGTATTCTTTCTTGTATATGTGATGGCCACCTTCTATGTCACGTATGGCCTTTATTTCACGTATGACCTTTCCCTGGTTTGTATGAGCGTGATGAGAGAGAAGAAATCTCCCTTAAAATTCTCCTAAGAAAGGTAATAACCACATAAGAGTTCGAATCTCATGACCCCATTAGTTACTAAAGGACTTACCTAGAAGCATATATATGTACTGTGTATTGGGGCTTTAACATATGAGCTTGAAAAAAAGGGACACAATTTGGTTTACATGCACAGTACAAACAAAAGAGATGTGCTGGTAAGCTGGATATATTGATAATGTGTGTAAACTGCCTAGAAGAGATTCACTCTAAGGATATGAATACATTGAAAAATGGGAAAATGCAGGATAATGTTCTAAGCAAATAACAAAACACACACACATAGAGAAAGAGAAGAGAAGAGAAGAGAAGAGAAGAGAGAGACAGAGAGACAGAGAGAGACAGAGAGAGAGAGAGAGGAAATACTAAAAGAATTAAGTAAAGGACTATATCAACAACAGGCAAAATGATATGTCAAAACTGATTTAAAAAGAGACAAAAGATTTAATCATAAATGTCTATCACTAAAAAGATATTAAATTATCTATCTGTCATCTATCTATCTATATTAAATATATGAGGTCCTAAATATTTATAGAAACTTTGACAGAACTAAAGGCTTCATAAAAGATCCATACAAACAGAAGCCTTTACTTTTTATTTTTAGTAACAGGAAAAAGAGTAAAAAAAAAAAAAGTCAATGAACAAAGAGATGTGGATTAGTACCCTACATTGTCTAGGCTAAAAATACACCATCTCCAATCAGAAAATCTTACATGTTTCTCCAATTTGCTTAGCACAGTATCATGGGTAGGCAATATGTTAACCCATATACAATGATGATTAGGGATGTAAAAAGAATGAGATTATATACTAAGCATCCTTTCTAGTCAAATTGGATAAACTATAATGGAAAACGGAAAATTAATAAACAAATCGGTAGATGGCAACACATTCTTAATAAGTGGCTCAAAGATCAAAGCATCAAGGAATACAGAAAGCACCTTCAGACAAAGAATAACAAACTAACGATGTGAAAAAAAATCTATCTAAGAAGTGCAGCTTCTAGAGGAAAATGTATAGCTGAAAACATTTACATTAAAATGAACAAAGGCAAGTGTGGTAGTGTATCCCTGGAGTAACAACACTTGGGAGAGAGTGATGGGGATGATAGGTTTGTTAGGTAAATTGATTGTACTGGAATAAACCCAAGCACAGGAAAAGTGAGGGCTGCATGCTCTGCCTAACTTCACATTTCTAGTTCCATGGTTTCAACTGGGAAGTCCTGTATAATCTAGGAAACCAGAAACAGATCTTTGGGTGAGGATGCCTTAAAGGAGTAGAGATTGCAAGGCATACATGGTAGAAAAGTAAAGAGGGAGAATATTCCAGGAGATATGCTTAAGTAGGGAGAGAGCGAGGGGATGGTAAAATGAACAGTTGCAGTTGGGTTAAACAAACAAACAAACAAAAAGGAAAACATGAAAATTACCATCTCATAACCCAATTTAGAAACATAATTAAATAACAAAAAATATATTAAAGATAACTATCTTCTATAGTTGGAAAGAGTTGTGTTAATTAAACGAAGTCCGCAGTGTCAGAAATGGAATGCCTTCTTGTGACTTATTGGTCAGTGAGGCTGTCTCAGACAACATGGGTTCTTTCTATTATGCTTTGTTGTACACCAGAACTAGATAAGCCCTTACTCCTGAAGACACTACACACTTGCACAATAGCACTACTTGTTTTGGGGATAACCAATCTGTCTGTAATGGTATTTGAGACTCACTCTACAGGAGAAAATCAATACCCGGTTCTGTAAATCTGGTAAAAAAAAAAAAAAAAAAAAAAAAAAAAAAAAAAAAAAAAAAAAAAAGACAAGAAAGTTTATAGGCCCTGGGGGGTAGGTGGGAACTAAGACTTTGTTCAACTAAATTGACATAGCATCAACCTTCCTTCTAAATATGTATGATTAGACACAGAGACCTATGCTATTCTCATCCATAAGCTGGTAAGCCACTTTCCAGTGAGTGTCTGTCAATACAGATTTATGATTGCACAAGGTGCTCAGAATAAGTGACTAAAGAGTCCTCAGCCCCCACAAGACATTAAAAGAATCTCCTACAAGGTTCAGAAAACTTTGTGGAAGAGGAGGTAGAAATAATTTGAGCCAGAATATACAAATAAAGATTGTGAAATGTCAACTTTTAGGCAAGACACAGCCATTGCAATCATAAACTCTTAGCACCTATGGATTCATGCACTGGGAGTGCAAAAGAATGGCCACTTCCTCTGTCAGGCATCTGTGGAGAAAGGGATCAAGAGGCCATACTCCTCACTGATAAATTCTTTGCTCAGGGAGAAGGGGACACTCATTCATACATTTGTATACCCATTGAAGACCCCACAAGCCTGAAATAGACAGCTCCAATGTAGTGCTAATGTAGATTAAGAGAACATGGGGGGGGGGCGAATAATGAGAATTCTCTCTCTCTCTCTCTCTCTATATATATATATATATATATATATATATATATATATATATGTGTGTGTGTGTGTGTGTGTGTGTGTGTGTATACATATATATAGTGTGTGTGTATAAAATTACCATTTAATTAATTAAAAATATTCCTTATAATACAACACTGCTAAATCAGCCCTGGTAAAAACAATTAGTAAATATAAAAAAAAAAAAAACTAAATTGAAAAGTAAATAAAAAAGCTTAACCATTCAAGCTGTCTTAGCTACTCCTTGTCTTTTATGAAGCCTGGTTAATGGTCAACCATGATCTGATATAAATCCTGAATTGTAATAGTTTTCACTTTCAAAATATGATATTAATTTGTTTGGAAACTTGAGAGCAGAGAGCTGTTGCTAATGCAGGCATCTAAGGAAGGACCAACCAGTTTCTAAGAATTAGGCACTACTGAGTTGGCTTTTGCATGGGTTTTAAGAGAAAGCCATTAATTTTCAATTAAGAAACTTGAAGATTATCCAAGTCTTAAGTTGGGTTTAAATGCAAATTTCAGGCTAGTCTCTGGTAATTAATTTACTTTTGTGCACAAAGCTAAAAGTAATGAGAACCCATACCTTTAGATTTTATAAGGAAATAACTAAACTTTTATGAAAGCCAACTGCATGCTTCTAGTTGGAAACACTAATACTTAAGGCTGATATCACTTTGCTGTTGGAATACTTTATGTTTTCAATCCACCGCCCCAAATACATATCAAATCAAAGGTTGATTTTGCTTCTTTGTTGATTAACTGCAGAAAAATATTAAAAATCAAATAAAATTTATTCTCATTGCCAAAATACAGCAAGTAGGAAGCTCATTTAAATCAACCCTGAATGTATAATAGGTTTTGTTTCTGTTTTCCAGTCTTCATAACTTAGCCAAAAAATAAAATAAAACAACAACAAAACCAACAAGTAAGTATAATTGTCAACAATACATAGATCTCAGGGAAGAATTGTTCAGGGCCAAGTTTATGTTCCACAGCCCACACATACTGCATTCCATTAGAACAAACAAAACAGCATTGTAATGATTCTACAAAATATTTTTTTGTATTTTATTCATTTTCCAGGATTTCTCCTTTGACTCCTAGATCCACAACAGCCAAATATTCAGTTAATTTGTTATCACCCTCAATGCACTCAATTTTGATTGTTTTTCAGTCACAGTAATTTAACAAATATTAATGGGGAACTCATGGGTCAGATACTCTGTTAGTTTAGAGGAGAAGTTACTGTGGTTTAGGAACTATGCCAAGTGCTAAGGAGCTGATAGCAGTGAGTGGAAGCTGCATGTCCTAATCTGGGGATTGTCATGGACTAGTGTATGGCCTAAGAAAATAAGATCTCATGAAATGTTAGGTCTGGGGTTGAGTTATAAGGAGGACTGGAAATAGTGCCCCCCCCAAAAAAAAATCCTTAGGGAAAACTGCTGAGTGCATTTTTATGGTTGCAGAAAGTAAGTGTTTGGAAGCTTTGCAGTGCTATTTGGTATCTACCAATAGCCTTAGAACCATTCAAAATACCAAAATTTCAGAAGTCCGTGTTTCTCAGAACGTATGACAGAGTGTTTGAAAATGAAGGTATTTTGCTGAATAGGAATCCAAAATCTCTAGCTTTCACTTCAACATTCATTGGAAACAAAGCAAATCAAAGCTGTTTGAGCCATAAAATAAAAGCAAGTGACCATCGAAACCCAAGGAGGACAGGACAATCTTGATGTATATATGGATTAATAGGGAAAAACAACAATAACAAAAAATCCTTGTTCAAAGTAAATCAACCAAATGCTGTTAGGGTGTGGGTTGGACTTGGCATTATGGAAAATTTTCTATCTGATTAGACACATTAGGACCACAGTCAATATTCTTCTTGACAAACAAAATGCCCCAGTCCTCTGCTGAGACAATCTTATCTTCTCACTTGGGCAGTGGTTCTTCCACTTCAAACATCATTCAATGTGGTATAGTTACCGACCTAGCCCCCGCTGATGGCAGCAGATAGGACTTGGAACAACTTGCTGATGAGGTTTGTCTCAGTCCTTACACTTTTGTAAAGGCCTTAGGGTGTAAAAAAAACTTATAAATGGAATACATGCAGCAATCCACATGCAAAATATAACTGTCCAGAAAAATTGCATGGTCTTAGTACTTTGAATTGAATATGATTCTGAATGTCAAATGAGCCCAAACCAAATTTTTCCATTACCTTTCTTTTGTGGTTAAAAATTTAATCAATGTCAAAACTTCTTTTTTCCTTCTCTATTATTTTTCATATTCCATTTTATAGATATCTTGCTTCTATGAATTTTAGCAAAGTGCTTAAGGTTTTCCCTTTTCACTACATGTAGACATCTCCACAGTATGTTAGTAAATTGTTATTGCTTGTACTGTAATTAGGTTGCATATTGACATTTGTGATTCCCTGAATTCCTTTTAATTTGATTTTTTTTCATATTTGGAAGTATCTCAAACATCCTACTAGTTCAAAAAATTGAAAAAATTTAAGAATTGATTCACATATAAAATGTCACATTCCATAATGTCATATTTAAAATATCCATCAGATGTGAGCAATGTAGGTATAATTCAATGGCAACTTCTTTCAAGACACCTATTATAATTAAACTCATGAATTCCCTAACCTATCACGAATTCTTAAATTATTCCTGTCTCTACACCTTAATGTAATTAGAATATCTATAAGTATGTCAGAATTTTGATTATATACCATATATGCAAATCCATGCAATTATTCTATATATTTTGTCCCCTGCCTTATCATTGAAATTGAAGGCTAAATTAGTCATTATTGTCAAGTTTTTTTTAATTGTCCCACTATGCTGAGAATTAGTAAAGATTTTATGAATATTTAGTGGATTAGATTATATGTATGAGTATTAAACTAAATATTAATTTTATAATCACTAAATGTTATAGGGATTAGTCATAGGGACAGATCACTTAAGTTTCACTTTTGCCCTATCTGTCATTCAGTGCTTTTCAAAGCAAAATGCTTTTCACTGATGCTAAATATGCAAAATATTTTTCAGAATCTTTTCTCACTACTAAATTTGGATTGAATGAGTTTGTTATATAATGTTTTAAGACTTTGACATGAAATATAAAGAATCCACAAGTAAAGTTTTTTATAAGAAAACAATATCTACCTGTCTCTACTGAATCATATTTTATTCATAACAATAAATGTCCAACATCAACTAAATAAGAGGATGATTCTAAATACAAGTTAAATTTGCATTGTCTGAAATGTTTGGGACATGTAGAGTTTCAGATTATTGCATTTTCTTTTTTAAAATTTATTTATTTTTTATTAAGAAAAATTTTTCATTCATTTTACATACCAATCAAAGATCTCCCTCTTCCTTCCTTCTGCTCCCCTAGCCTCCCCTTCCCAACTCCCCCACCCAACAAGAAGGCAAGGCCTCCCATGGGAAGGAACATCCAGTAGAGGCAAGTCCCAACACTTTCCCCTGCCTCAAGGCTGAATGAGGTGTCCCATCATAGGTAGTGGGCTCCAAAAAGCTTGCTCATGCCCTGGGGATGGATTCTGATCCTACTGCCAGGGGACCCCCCAAGCTGATCAAGCTAGACTCACCATGCAGAGGGCCTAGTCCAGTCCCATGCAGGCTCCACAGTCATTGATCCAACATTCATGAGTTCCCACTAGTTTGGTTTGGTCGTCTCAGCAGGTTTTCCCATCATGATCCTGATGCACTTGCTTATAGAATCTCTCTTCTCTCTCTTTGACTGGACTCGTGGAGCTTTGCCTAGTGTTTGGCTGTGGATCTCTGCATTTGCTTCCATCAGTCATTGGAGAAAAATTCTGTGATGACAGTTAGGGTATTCACCAATCTGATCACTGGGGTAAGCCAGTTCAGTTCAGGTGCCTTCTCCACGATTTCTAGTAGTCCAAACTGGAGTCATCCTTGGGGATTCCTGGGAACTTCCCTAGCACTGAGTTTCTCTCTATCCCCATGATGTCGCCCTCTACCATGGAATCTCTTTCATTGCTTTCCCACTCCATCCCTGTTCCAGTTCGACCATCCCATTCCCTTATGTTCTCCTCCCCTACCTAGTTTACTCCATTTGCCCACTCCTCATCCCTAGTTTACTCATGGAGATCTCATCTATTTCCCCTTCCCAGGATGATCCATGTGTCCCTCTTTGGGTCTTCCCTGTTAGCTAGCTTCTCTGGAGTTGTGAGTTGTTGTTTGGTTATCATTTGCTTTACATCTAGTATCCACTTATCAGTGGGTACATACCATGTTTGTGCTTCTGAGTCTGGGTTACCGCACTCAGGATGATATTTTCTAGTTCCATCCATTTGCCTGCAAATTTCATGATGTCATTGTTTTTCTCTGCTGAGTAGTACTACATTGTGTATTTGTACCACATTTTCTTAATTCATTCTTCAGTTGAGGGGCATATAGGTTATGTCCAGGTTCTGGCTATAATGAATAATGCTGTTATGGACATAGTTGAGCATGTGTTCCTGTGGTAGGATGGAGCACATTACTTGGGTATATGCCCAAGGGTGGTATAACTGGGTCTTGAGGAAGATTGATTCCGAATTTTCTGAGAAATTGCCACACTGATTTCTAAAGTGGCTGTACAAGTTTGCACTCCCACCAACAATGGAGGAGTGTTCCCCTTGCTCCACATCCTCTCCAACTTAAGCTACCTGTAGTGCTTTTGGTCTTAGCCATTTTGACAGGTATATGATGGTATCTCAGTTCATTAGATGCTGAAAAGGCCTTCGACAAAATCCAACATCCCTTCATGATAAAGGTCTTAGAGAGATCAGGAATACAAGGAACATACCTAAGCATAATAAAGGCAATTTACATCAAGCCAACAACCAACATCAAATTAAATGGAGAAACACTCAAATCGATTCCACTAAAATCAGGAACAAGACAAGGCTGTCCACTCTCCCCATATTTATCCAATATAGTAGTTTAAGTTCTAGCTAGAGCAATAAGACAACAAAAGGAGATTAATGGGATACAAATTGGAAAGAAAGAAGTCAAATTTTCACTATTTACAGTTGATATGATAGTATACATAAGTGACTCAAAAAATTCTACCAGGGAAATCCTACAGCTGATAAACATCTTCAGTAATGTGGCAGGATACAAGATAAACTCAAAAAAAAAATCAGTAGCAATCCTATATACAAATGATAAACAGGCTGAGATAGAAATCAGAGAAACATCACCTTTTACAATAGCCACAAATAATATAAAATACCTTGGGGTAACTCTAATCAAGCAAGTGAAAGACCTGTATGACAAGAACTTTAAGTCTCTGAAGAAAGAAATTGAGGATATCAGAAAATGGAAAGATCTCCCATGCTCATGGATAGGTAGGATTAACATACTAAAAGTGGTAATCTTAGCAAAGATTATTGCATCAAAGGGAGATTGTAGACTATTTTCATGTACATAATGAGATATTTTGAGAATAGGCCCAAATCCATAAAAAGTATTCAAGTACACTTCTTAATCTCAAAGTCATACTGTATATTAATTGTAGTTTACCTGCATTTGACTGTGACATATCACATGAAGTGTTTGCCAAAATTTTTTACTCATAATATAATTTCAGTACTCAACAGTTTATTGATTATGAAGTAATTTTATTTTAGGTTTTTGGATTAAGTATGCTAAAACTACTGTGGAGACATCTTTACTCTTTTTTATTTTGCCTGTAATGACTACTTTATTATGTTAAGAGAATAAAATTGTTATAATAATATTTATAAACATTATAAATGGGGATATCATTGAAAATCTCTGATAGTTTCTTTGTTCATAAAACTTTGTTCTGGTCACTGCAAGACTTCTAAGGTAAAAGTAAATGTCAACTGGACATACTAATAGCCTGAGTCCCCATTGACTAGTGTATCTCCCTTTAATATGTTATTCATATATGTTACCTAAGGCCTGCTTAAATCAATAGAACATAATCATGATTAACTGAAGAGAGAAAAGCAAAGGTTGAAGGAGGTAAAGGGTATACCCAGACAGAGAAAGACTTTTTCTGAATTCTGGAAAAGCTATGGATTTGCTAAAATATGCCTTGATCATTCTATTAATTTTGGGACTTCCTCATAACTTTTGTTTGCTTTGTAATCATCATATGAAAATTCTCATCTAAATGGCATTTGTTGTTATTTGAAATAAATCTTACTTTTGTGCAGGTATAAGTTATTTGTTGGTTCAAAATCAAATTGTTGCTTCTTGACAAGGGGGAACATTTTACACACAAATGTTCCTGTATTTATTCTAGATTATTGTAGCAATACATGACATGGAAATATGACAAAATTTAAAGCATTGAATGAATTGGTCATTTCTCATTAATATAACTGCTTTTATAGACAGCACATTTTCTCATAAGAGCTATGTAGAGATTGTCAAGAACATCAGAGTACTCAATTTATTATGTGAATAAGAAAGTAAATTCCAATGACCTTCCAACGTTGCCAGGGGAGTTTCTACAAAAACTGACGTTAATATTAAAGGAAAATAGAATGAACCACAAAATGAAAAATAAGCAAAAATCAAAAAGAAAATTCTATAAGGCCTGAAAATAAATATGAATCTTATATATACTTTTGGACTTGATAAAATAAAGTCAGGCAAAAAAAAAAACCCTTATTTTTCAATGCTCAAAAAATGTCTTCTACGTTGTTTCATATAAAGATGGCTACAGGCATTCTTCATTAAAACTGGAGAAAAAGCCCACCCCTGGATTTCTATTGTTAACAGTTAAATGCATTTATTATTTATTCAAATATTGATTTTTACAGAAATATAATGGAACAGAATGGTTGCTGTGCTTACAAATAATTTTGTGATTATCAGTACAGCAAAGAACTCAATCATTGTTAGATAATTTTTAGGACAGAATCTTGATGCTTTGTGTTCAGTGCCTAAATGTATTTTAAAAGTGTCAAGAACCAAAATTTATAGTACATGCTGTCCCCATAAAATATTTCTATATACAAGTCTTAACATCTTAAGCTCTGGATGTGACCCACGGAAACAGAGTCTTCGAAGACATGATCAGTGACCTGCAGACAACATCAACTTGGATTGGGATTCTTCTTAAGCTCAAGTCTGTTATCATAAATCATAATAAAGGAATGAAACATAGGAAACCAGATTACTGAAGACATGTTAGATTGAAAGCTTGAGTTCACCTCCACTCGACCAATAATCAAATGAAAATGAGAAAGCTAAGTAATTTGACCAAAAGCAGTATGCATCGAAAGTAAAAACTGACCAAGTCTCACAGTATGTCAGTACACACACACACACACACACACACACACACACACACACACACACACACACACACACTGCTTTTACAAGTATCTGCACAGAAACTACCACCTCATTGTATCTCACAATCTGTGTGTATGTGAAAGCTCAAGAACATAAGTTTTAGAATTAGTGAGCATGCCTGGTAAAAGTATGAATTGATAGGTGAAAGTATGTATCCAAGAATACAACAATGATATCATGTTATAGAAAATAAAATTAGATAGTACAGTAGAGATCAACTATCTAAGCACTTTTCCCATAAATGATGTATAAGAAGATGTCAAATGTTTTAGTGATGTTACATCAAAACAAATTGAATAGAAATACCATGTTCACGGATTAAAACAATCAATATTGAAAGATATGCCAGATAGTCACATAAAATATTTTGATTTACAGATATAGCACAATACTAATCTAAGGCTCAACAGGTAGGGATGTGTGTGTGTGTGTGTGTGTGTGTGTGTGTGTGTGTGTGTGTGTGTGTGTGTGTGTGATTATGTGTGAGAAATAGGAAAGGGAGAGAGCGTTCAAGCTAATTCTAAAATGTATGTGTAATAAAATAAAAAGTGAATAATAGTCAACACAGATCCATTCTACCGGAGAGCAAGGCTGACTATAAAGCCACTATAACTAAGGCAGTCT
The DNA here is from genome assembly GCF_949786415.1 of Peromyscus eremicus. Classification (NCBI taxonomy): domain Eukaryota; kingdom Metazoa; phylum Chordata; class Mammalia; order Rodentia; family Cricetidae; genus Peromyscus; species Peromyscus eremicus. The sequence continues at coordinate 22,145,388 of NC_081423.1, forward strand.
GGTGTTTGTTTGAGGGTCACATAAACCAGTTGAACACTATGGGGAAATTCAGAAATCTGCCTTTTAACAGAGAGTGTATTTGTGATATAAAGGGCATTAGAGAACAGTGATAAAATATGTGTATGTATAAGTGTATTTGTATATGTAATGATAGAGTTTGTGGGGGTCCTTTTTCCCTCTCAACCTGTTGGCCACCATATTAAGAGGGCAAGACACAGTAGTGGCTACAGAAAGCGTCTCTTAATATAACACTATACATATTTAAGGCTAGTAAAATTACCAAGCCAAAGGTAATAATAACATCCTTGCCTGCCTATGTCACGCCTGGAATATTAATAGCATCTTGAAGTAGAAATGTTGAGGGCAGACAGATACAATAGCTTTGATTCAAGGAAGAGGATAAAGCTGGGTCTTGCTAGCAAAGGAAAAGTTTTTCTAAGTAGCATATACTTCTAAATGATTGATGTGAACAGACAGGTGGTGTTTTTATCAGCCGAAAAGAAATCCAGTAACAGAGGCTGTGAAGTCCTCTTCTCTGAAGAAAGTGCTCAAACAGGTAAAGTCCCATCTCCTCAGTCACCACTAGTTTTATTAACCTTCCTATTGAAGCATTTTAAAACACACCTTTCAGATATGCATTTGGGAGGCAATTTGATGTACTATTTTTGAGTGTGTAATAAGCTTTTCACGGCTGCACTAAGAATGTCCCCCACATACTCTGATTGTACAATCAGCAAGATGCCTGGAACGTGTTCTGTTGCTCTTTGTTTCCTATGTCTTCCTCAACCTGATGGTTTGAATTCTTGTGCCTAAAACCCTTTACCAGCACTCAGTACTTACTTCTTCCACTCACCTTCCCTTATGGGGGCTTTGTGCTTTATCTGTTGATCTTATAGATGGAAACATAGAACATCCATTTTTAAGCAAGTGCCTGAGGCTGGATAGATTACCTAGTGAGAGTCATAAGATCTCTGTATAGTTCACACAATTTAAACTTGTTGAATGTAAGTAAATATCAGAAAGTGGAAATAGAAATTATTTAAGGGGTAGGTCATTGTTATTGTTTAGGTTATTTTATGAATAGAATAAATATTATTAAGTTATGGTGTAATAATACCATGTGCTTCTTTGACAAATCGTTTTTCTACCCATTTGCTCCAGCAAAGGAAATAACCTATGGATGACATCAAGCTCAGTATTGAAAATGCATTTTTTAAATCTGCCCTGCTCTGGTGAAACAAGCAAGCCACCTGCAAGGGCAGATGGGAAATATGAGCATAGAGAAAGAAACAAGACAGAATCAAAAGGAAATACAAGTTGAAAAAATGCACTTTTTTATTTTAGTAACAGAAGTTTGAATTAAATGAAAATGTGAACTAGATTTATATAATTATAATGCATCTTGAGCTAGTTCTGTGTTTAAATGGATGTAAGACATAAATGCATTTTATTCAATGAAAGCTGTATCAGAATTTCCCATGTACTATGTACAAACAATAGCTGACATCAGTGTAAACTGTTGGAAGGATTACATAATTAATATTAAATAAAACACACTATTTAAGGACTTAGTATGGGTACCCATGTTCTGACACTTCATTAATGCTATCTATAAAATGACAGCTGTAATGACGAGAGAGGATTGAGTCTCTGCATCAGATGGTAAAGGCATGCAGTTACTTCTTACCTCTCTTAAATCAACCATGATTCTGTGAAGTGAAGCTCAGTTAGGTATTTCCTTAGTTTGATTCCCTGGCATTACATTTAATGGAATTCTTTTTGGATACTGATTAAAAAGACTTAATAAACACTTCGGGCTTTTGATCTTTAACCTCATTCTAATCCATGTTAATTCAATGCTTTGGAAATTCTATTTTATATCTTCTTACTTGAAACCATCCAACACCCATTCTGCCAAGCACAGTAAAACAGGGCTCAGCAGATGGGAGGAAGCCTTTATCTGTGTCACTTCTGGTTCCTCACTGACCCCTGGATGTGAGCACATCCGCAATGTGATTTATAGATTATATATGAGGCAACAACTGCTAAACTGAGATCAACAGTGTTGACTTCACATGAAAGAAAGTGTAAACTTTTCCCTTTGATCCAGGCTTGATATAGCATGTCTGTGCCACAAATCAAGAGTGTTTTGCACATCTCTAGTTGGAGACAAAGGGAAAGCAATCATATTCAGAGGACTTTTGACCAGGCCGCTGAGATCAGATAAAAGTGTAAGATCAGGTATAAGCTTAGGCTATACCACAATTAGCTGAATGACCTCAGGCTGGTAGCACATCTTCCCTAGCAACAAATATTGAAAACTAACCAACCTCCAAACAGAACTCAAAAAAGACTTAGTTTCAAGCATTGAGTAAAAGAAATAAAATAATTTTTGAAACCATAGATGGCATAAAACATGGTTGGATAATATAAATGTAATTTTAGTCACTGTTTCTAACCAATGCATATGTATGGTAGAAAGGGATAATATTACATAGGTAATATATGATATGCAAATAAAGAACTTCAAATAACTACTGAACATCAATTGGTTTACTAATGATTTCCATCTAATTAATCTTCATTATTTCTAAAGGAGCATTATTTTTCCATAAATTTGTCCCTTTGTTTTCAAATAGGATTCATGGTTAAGATATATTAATTGTTTAGAAAATGTACTTGTGGCCAAATTACAGGAAAGAGAACAAACTTAGTCTTAATACTGGAAAGAGTCTCTTTTACAGATAGAAGTAAGCCTCTAAGAATGTTCTGGAAGTAACGGCGAACTAGATGACAGGAAAGTTACTTTACCCAGAGGAGACAGATTTATAGCATAGATTTAGATATAAAACTTGAATTCTGGATGAAGTTGTACTGTAAACTGGCATTTAAACTGAAGAATTCCTAGTGGATTGATATGTGTAGAACTATAATCAGCATCACATCATTCACAAAGGACCTGAAGTTTGGGAATGCCAAATGCCTTTTTCGTTTGCTTCCTCCCTCTCCCTTCCCCATGTGTATGTGTGTTTGTGTGTGTGTGTTTGTGTGTGCATGTGCATTCACACTCAATTTCCATTTTGCCCTTTAAAATTATTATAGAGCCCTCATCTTGTTCAATATGGTGATAGACTAAATCTTAATCAAGAAAGGAGACATAAGTCTATCCAGTTGGTGATAATCACTTTGACATACGTTTGTGTGTGCAAATATACAAAGAAGGACTGAGTTAATGAACATAGAACTATAATGTAAATGTTCCACAACTTAAACCAAATGTATAGAATTTATTTCACAAAAAATATGTATGTATGTATGTGACCATATTTAATTTTGGATATCAGCTTTATTGTCATAGTAGAATTTGAAAAATACTTTTCACTGCAGGAATATTTTCCAAAGAAAAGAACCTTAAATATAAATGAGAGGAAAAACCAGCTTGTTAATAGATAGGTCATCTTCATTTATGTCCCCAAAGTATCTAGTCACAGGTTATTTAGTGAAAATTTCACAGGATAATTCAAAGACCATAAACTGAAATGATTTGATATACTCCAAAGTTATTTACAATTTTATTTTTATGCATAAATATTGATACTTGGGAATAATTAACACACATATAGCCTAGTAACCCTAATCATATGTATGCTTATAGAAAAGTTACTGCTTTTAGACTTCATTTGAAGCATTCTAGAATTTGCTAATGAGGTCCCACTAAGTTGAATGCACATGTGCAATAGTTGAACCCAAAATGTCAGTCTTATTTCCATTGGCTCTTAGACATTTTTGATATAAAGCATGATTCTTCTTCATGTAAACTTGTTCAGTAGAAGGTGAGACATGATTTTCAAGAATAATATTGTTTATCTCACTGTATCTTTTAATAGAGCATTATAGTAAGCCACCCGTAAATACTGTGGTAATTTTTAAATATATGAAGTCATCAGTTGACAAAGTATTTTATGTACTTTTTAATTGATTTCACACAAACAAACAAAACAAAACCCTAAATGCATGGGGTAAATCAGTATGATTCTTTGTGAATGGTTAGCTTCCCAAAACTGTGTGTTCAATCTAACTTTCAACATCACATATCCCCACAAACTCTGTGGCTAAGTACATTCTGGCATTTAAACACGCACTTTTGAAAGAGCAAGGTGTGATTGTCAGCGCTACTGAAGGCTGTTCTTCTCAGAAGCATAAGTCAATAATCTGAAGAAAGGTTTATATTTTAGATGTTGTGTGTCAATTGTTTCTGTCAACATTGTTATTTGCCAGGAGAATCTGTCAGGTAGATATGATAATATGACAGCTTCAAGCATTGTCTCATGTATCAAAAAAGCATGTGTAGACTAAATAGTGCTATATGTCAGAAATATAGAAAGGAAAGAGGAAAAGAAAAACAAAGGGTAAAACCTCAATGCCTATAGGATTTAGTTTTTGCTCATAATAAAAGCACAATCAATATCATTCAATTATTCAAAGGAGAGTAGGCTGTACAAAGAGAAGTTCTGTATAATCACACGGTTCTCTTTTTGTAGCTGAAAATGTGTTTTCTCTCATCTCAGATTGTGAAATAGTGTTTATAACCCTGATCCTAATGCTGCTTTTATTGCATATTAAATAAAATCTGGAATCAAAAAAAGCATTAAATACAAAAAAAAATCAAACAAACAAATGAACACTTAGGACAATCTCCTATAAGGAGGTTTTAGGATTAAAATAACAGAACACCAATGGACCATTTCTTCTGGCTCTATAGATCTTCTAGTTTTCATTGTGAACAAAATGTCTCATGAGAAGGTGCGATGCCCGTGTTCTTTCTTCATGCCAGTTCTATGAGCACCGAGAAGCAGCAAGCAGCAGAGGCCTTCCCTCTCATCACAGAGGAAACTTGTTTGTTGTTCTATGGCAACTAAGAGAGTCCCATTTATATTTCAATATTTGCAGCATGGTCCACCTGGTTTGGGATGGAAGCTAAAAAGCGATCTTCACAAACCATATGGCCTTGCCTGTACTCTCCTAATATGATTCAGTTCACGGGGTTGGGACTGAATGAGAGATTATGGTTCTGTGAGTAAAAGCAAAACACAAAGGGATGCATGAGTGGGCAGAAGGTATCTGAGAAGGACACTGAGATTCTTGGGCTTCATTGCTGATTTGACTAGACTTGGTGTGCTGTGGGTGTATGGACAGTGTGTTCCTACCAAGGTTAATTGAGGATTGAAAACCTAGTCTCCATGTATTTGTCACCATTCTGAGGTTCCAGGATTTAAAACGGCAAGGGTGAAAGAGAGAATGTGGACTGATCACCAGCCTTTCCTCTCTGCTACTTTTCATGTGTGTTGAGCTATGTCACACTCTGGCTGCCAAGCCTTCCCAGCCCTGGTAGACTTAGCACCCTCTAGGCACGGATGAAAAAATTCTGCATGCCTTCATTTTCTTTGGTCATGTATTTTGTTATGACAAGGGGAAATGTAACTAATACAGCTACCAAGAACTAATTGACTCTGTATCTTTTCCATTATATTTCATAAATCCAAACAAAGCTATTCATGAAAATGCCTAAATTACTAACTTGATAACTAAGTTGCAAAAGATAGAAGAACAAAGTGATTATGATCACTCAACCTCTCTCTTTTGTGGTTCACTCTACAGGCTGTAGATAATTTTTCCAATAAGGACACTATAATGTGGTCCAGATTATATATATATATATAAATTTGTGAGTTTTGTCATTTTGGGGAGATACTGAAGATGTGATTAAGGATATTGAAATGAATGGACATCCTAAATTTTCTTATTGAACCTAAACATGATGATAAATGGTTTGTATGTGTCTCAAATGCACAAGGTAAGTCAAATGAATCAGAACTGGTAATATGATCTCATGAACAGAGGTTGGAATGATGATGCCACAGCTAAGAAGCATGTTTGGCTACTAGAAAACAAGCTTGTCAAGGAAAGACATGCCTCAAACCTTAAAGGAAAGAATTTTCTTGATTTCAGGTTTATAAACTGTAGTTCACAGCAAGCCCCTTACTACCTTTGTGTGACCCACTGATTTTAGTTATGCTTGCCAGCAAGAACATAAGTAATGACGCTTCTCCTAGCAACCATTAACTACTCGTAGACCCTAATGAAAAGTAGTGTGGGCCTCATGGACCCCCCTCCTGATGAATGATGTAATGTTGACCTGATCTATCTCATGCAGATATCAACAGAGGTGATCACGACTTCTATGAATTCCTGTCATATCATGCAGCCCGCCTCCCCAATCCTCTGGCTTTCATAGTCTCTCTACTACCCGTTCTGTAATATGCCCTGAACTTCACATGAGATGGAAAAGATGGCCCATTCAGGGACCAGCACTCAATAGTCACTTATCCTCACTTTAACCATTTGTGAGTCAACAGAAGACTTGTTTGAGATAAACATGTACCTTAGATGGACTGCCCTCTGGTTTTCTTTTTTATTTTCTTTAATTTTTCTTTATTAAGAAATTTTCTACTCACTCCACATACTATCCACAGATCCCTCCTCCTCCTCCCACCCCCCAACCCTCTTTCCCAAGCCACCCCACATCCCCACATCCCCCAAATCGAGGTGGCTATGGAGCCCCCACGGGACTGGACTAGGCCCTCTGGATACGGAAGATGGTTGTTTGGCTCAAACTGTTTGTGAGACACCCAGGCAGTGGGATTTGGGATCTGTTCCTGGTCTACGGGCAGGCTTCTGGAACCCGGTGCCTGTGGTGTGACACCTTGCACAACCTTGGTGCAGTGGGAAGGGGCTTGGACCTGCCTAGGCTCAGTGTGCTGGGCTCTGCTGACTCCCCTCTGGTTTTCTTATTCTTCCACTTTGTTTTTCCTGCCTTTGTTTCTCCAGTTCACATTCGTTTTTCTTTCAGTAACAGAGCTTGTTTTTGCTAAATAGGCTGTGCGTTAGTGTTTGGAAAGTGAAAGGGGATTTCTTGTGCCTGACACAAGGCACCAGAAATTTAAGCTAAGAAATTTAAGTTTAACTTTCTTACTACATTCTACATCTTATTCTTGTACATATAGATAAGTGTAGTTATCAAACCTCATCAGAGAAGGCACTCTTTGCAATAAATAGAGGCCATCATAGAAAATGACAACTGGACACATGCATGTATCAACTGAACATGGGGATCCCCACCCCAAGGAACGCATCCGCATTAACACTGCTGCATTTATGGCTCAAGGAACATCCAGGAAGAGGGAATGGGAAGATTATAAGAGCCAGAATACCAGGAACTCTGCTGTGAAATCTTCTCACCTGGAAATGGCTGCATAAACAAGACCCAAAACGTGACTATATCAATAGACAAGCTAAAACAGAAGTGGAGAAATTTTAATGGGTTCCACCCTTAGGCAAAGAACTACAAGTGCTAAAGACTGTTGGGAGAAGGAGAATCAGCCTCTCTCATGGAGGAAAGCCCTCATTGGTTAACCAAGCCCAGTGGTCAGCCTCGAAACCGTATAGACACAAACATCAAAAACAGACTCAATAGGTTATACTTAAATATATGTGCATACATACACATGTGGGATGTAACAATAATAGTAAGATAAAAGGTGGCTAGTAATTTTAGGGAGAGAAAGAAGTGGTTAGAGCAACAGTTCTTAACCTGTAGGTTGTGACCACTTTAGGGATCGAACATCTATTTCACAGGGGTCGCCAAAGATCATTGGAAAAAAAACAGATATTTACATTATAATTCATAACAGTAGAAAAGTTAGAGTTAGGAAGTAGCAACAAAAATAATTTTATAGTTGGGGTGACCACAACATGAGGGACTGAATTAAAGGGTCACAGCATTAGAAACGTTGAGAACCACTGGGTTAGAGGTTATGCATTTTGTTTTTTAACTGTATTCCTGTTCTACTTAATGGCTGTACCACATTGGACACTTTGTTTAAAGTCTTGCTTGATAACTCAGAACTGTTATTCAGGAGATGAGCTTGTGCATGTAGATTTTTTTTTTTTTTTTTTTTTTTTGCACGTAGATTTTTTTAATGATGAATTTGGGAAAGATTGGAAACTACATAAAGATTTTCCATCCATGATAAAAATGAGGTCTGGCATATCCTATCAGTTTTTAAAAATCCTTTCCTTACATTTTTATTTTAGTGGTTAATATGTGCTTGGTAAGTAACATGTAGTTGATATTTTCTTACTCTTTTTCTGTCAATCATTAGCTTCTAACTGATGCACTTATTCCATTGCCTTTGGTTTCTAAATTAAGCTCATAGGCTCACACATTCTAGGCCAGCACTCCACCACTGAACCCTAGTCTCAGCTCGATCACACTTACTTTGAACATTAGTGTATTATGGCACACTCTACCATCTTTCCACTTTTTATGTTAGGTTTTAAAGCTTACTTACCCCCACTCCACCTACCTGCTTTAGAGGACTCTGTGTATCTGTGTACTTAGTCAATTTATTTTATTCCTTTGCGAGTTATAGATTCGATTGTTATTATTTTACCAATGGATTGCACTTTATTTGTACAATTTACTTGACATTTAAAAACTTCAAGTCTTAAACATCAACTGTCAAAATCTTACCAAGAGTATTTTATTTATTCCTGCTACTTAGTGATTCGCATCTTTCTGGAGAGTTCAGTGCCACTGATTTTACACATTTTTCCTTTCCTTTTCTGCCTGCTGGATTCTGGGAGATACCCGAATTCAGTTCTCCAAATTCCACTTAAACTCCACTAAATATGACATTTGCCCCATTTACTTTTAATTTTTAATAATTTTATTTTTCATGATTTAAAGTTATACTTAATGACTTTTCCTGTATCCAAACCTTAATTCTCTAATGAGCTGTATTTTCCCATTTTGATATACTTTAAAACATCATATGTAATGCTAGTGTATATGTATTGACTTGAGACTGTATGTTTGTGGTTTAATTCTGCCCATTAATCCTACTAAAAAACTGGGTTTTTTTTTTTTTTGAGTATTTGGTGGCTTTAACAGTATAATCTCATATTTGTTTGGTTTTAGTTGACGGGAATTCTGAGTTCTGTAGAAGGAATGCCTTCTCTTTGTTTCAGCTTTGCTTTGGAAACCAGTGGATGCCTTTGTTGAGGTACCCTTAAGTACATGTTGGTGGGACCTGCCTGGTACAGCATGCTGTAGGAAGAAAACTTCCTTTCCCCAAATCAGCACACTTTGGCACATTTTTCTTTATATGAACCTCATGCAACACTCATTAATAAGACGTAAAATTTATTATGCTGTTTTATATGCTCATCACAGAGAGGGTTTACAGAGTTATATATTAATGTCGAAAGCACAGCACTCTATTAAGGATACATATTTCCATTCGCATCCCAATCTGAGTTCTCATTGTATATTGAAGGGGCTCTTATGATTTTGTCAGTCAGGCAATCAGGAGGCATCCATACATCACTGCTTTTCTACTGCTCTTTCACTGAACTGAATTAGAGAAGGAATTTTAATAGATATTCTACAAGTCTAAACTAGCAATGTAATCCCGAAAGCACATTTCATACAGCCACACTTTAATATGTAAAAAAGTTTATATCCCTGAACTTCAATATTATGACATTGTACACTATGTTATGACAGATCTATTTTCTTAAAGTGAGATGAGAAAAGAAAGAATATGGCTTCTTAGAACTTGGGACTCAAATTCACATTACTGCAAGGACAAAACAGATAATGTGAAGAATAAAGTGGGCCCCGCATATACATGTCAAAATTTGTTTTTTTTTTTCCTATAGTGGAAGATTCAGCGCCTTCGAATAAATTAATTCTAAAATCATTTTTGTTGATTTTGAAATGTTTTATACTCAATTTTAAGATAATCTGAGGGTTGGGTGTCCTCAATAGTATGGTGCCTGCCTGGCATATGGAGGCCTGGGGTTCAATCCCTAATAGACAAGAAAAATAATAAGAAACTTGATTAATTATTTTGTTTTAATAAATACTAGTACATGTACGCATTAAAAGCTTATTTCAGGTTTTTAAAAGCACTATACTGAGTAAAATCCTCAGCAATTTCACTCTGACTACAGTGTAATATAATTTATATACAATTTAAATGTTCAGAGCTTTGAGTGTACTTAGTAATCATACACGTATCATATATTTGATGTATCTGTAGTTGATGACATTCATCAAGTTCAGATACACTGATAAAGTTGCAAGTAACCTCACCATTTGGAGTCAAAATTCTCTCTAGTATACTGGATCACTGATATTTTGTATCCTCCTCTCAAATTTTTCTTAGAAAAATGCAAAAGCAACTTAAAATAACCACATAAAATCTCCCATCATTTTCAAAAAGCTTTTGAATTATTTTATTTGTATCATATATTATGTTCTGTAACTTAAATCTAGCTTAACAACCAGATTTTGTGTAGATCAATTTGAGGTGAAATTATTATATTAAATGTACAGAAATGTCACTAAGTTCACAATCTAATACAGCCTAAGGATACCAGGAAATGCTAATAGGCAATAGAAAAATCTTAAGTACTAAACAGAAGCCACTTTGCTTTCTCTTACCATTTTAACCAACTATAAAGTTCTACAAATTTCTATGAAGGAACATCTAAATCCTTCATTAAAATGTGAAATACATACCAAGTCATGCTCCTGTGTACATTGATCTATATTGATGTGCAATTTATCTTTAACAAGATTTGAAAGGAACCCTTTCAGAGATACCTAATTGAATATTCACTAATTTAATAAGACATTCATCCACCATAAGTAAGGCACAACAAAAGCAGAGTAGTGGGAATAAAAAGAGAGGCACATCACATTGTCACAGTGTCCAGGCTTAGCTTTGGTATTAAGAAATCATATGTATCAACTAAGTTACATTGACAACAGAATTGTAAAGTCCTTACCTATAGAGTAGAGATAACAATGGCATATGTTGGGTTGGAAAGATGTCTCATCAGTTAAGGGTACTAACTGCTCTTGCAGAGGACATAGATTTTGTTCTTAGCATCTTTATCTGTTCACCACCACCCTTAACCTCAGTTCCAAGGGCTCTGTCTCTCTTCTGGCTTTCATGAGCATCAGGCTTACACATAGTACACACACATTACATGTAGTACATGCAGTCACAACATTGATTCATATAAAAATAAGGTATACACATTGTACATACACTTGCATACATTTGAAACACTGATTCACATAAAAATAAAATAAATTGTAAATAACAGCATTTGTTCCTGTAACGTATATCAAACCTCACATACAGAAAGTGATCAACAAATGTTAGGTGCCACTGTGAAAACTTATCACTTAACTTTCATAACAGTATCATGGGTTGTGTATTATAGGCAAGGGAGACAAAGGAGAGAGAGAGAGAGAGAGAGAGAGAGAGAGAGAGAGAGAGAGAGAGAGAGAGAGAGAGAGAGAGGAAATTGCCAACTGTCCCACTATTATCCAGCAGCAGTGGGCTTAACCCTTGCCGACCTCCAAGTCTGCTGCTTTATGTGTTCTTTTAGTACTGTACCATTTATAAAATGGCATTTAAATGCCAAATGGCACTGATGATGCATGATGAGTGACTTCAAAGAGGGAAAGTGTCAATAAACGAGACCTTTGCCCAGGAGGTGGAATTTTCCTCTTAGAGAACAAAAGCAGAAAAGCCCCTGGGTTAATGGCAGGGAACCATCACCTCAATACTGGTATTGTTAATGTACCTTGTTCAGGTGAAAAATCACAGGACAGTTTCCCATGTGTCCAGTTATATTTTGTAAAAAACGTCCTTGGCCATACTGCTGATATGGGAGTACCCTTGCTCTTCCATATCCTACCTTCTCCCTACCAGAAGGTAGTTTATCTCCCGTCTTCTAGAAATGCACCTCCCTTTATGCTTGCTTTAACACAATAAAAAGAAAAGTAAAGCTACTTCACACTTTTTGTCCCTGTGTGCATTAGATAGTGTTATGCCCTCCAGAGAAACAGAAGCAATGGAACTGTATATTCAAAAGTGATAACAAATTATAAGCATTTGGCTCATATGGTGGTGGGGCTTGGCAAGACTGAAATTCAGAAGTGTGAGACTCAGAGAAGAGTTAACGTACTACAGTTGAGTTCTAAGACAGCATAGAGGCAATATTACTTCCCTTTGGTTAACCCCAGTCTTTTCTCTAAGTTCTTGGATGATTGCATGAGGCCTACTCAAATTATAACAGTAATCTCTTTTATCCAAAGAATACATGCTTAGAAACAAATCACATTTAAATAATAAAAAAATAAAAATAAAAATAGCCGGGCGGTGGTGGCGCACGCCTTTAATCCCAGCACTCGGGAGGCAGAGGCAGGCGGATCTCTGTGAGTTCAAGGCCAGCCTGGGCTACCAAGTGAGTTCCAGGAAAGTTGCAAAGCTACACAGAGAAACCCTGTCTCGAAAAACCAAAAAAATAAAAAAATAAAAAATAAAAAAATAAAATAAAAATAAATAAAAAATACCCAGAAAGAAGCACCTGTAATGGTGTTTGACCAAGTAATGCAGCCTATTCAAGGGGACTTGTAAACCTACTCATTATACATAATTGGAATAAACCTGTCAAAAGAATAATCAAATAAACAAAAGGGACTTGGAGCAATTACTGGCTATGGAAGAATCCAAGCTTTGCCTATTTTTTCCACTTAGGTTTCAAGTAGTTTTAAATTTCTTATTGATGACGAGAGTGTGCCCTGAGAGAGACAAATCATGAGATGATCTTTTCATTATGTAACTCTCCCAGAAGATGATCTAGATTGGATATGCGGCCTTTTTTTAAAATTTGTATTTTATGTTCTGTGAGTAAGTTGACTGGATATTTCTATATGTAGCACATGCATGCCCACAGAGGCCAGAGAACCTCGGATTCCGTGGAACTGGCATTATTACAGTCTGCTGTGAGTTTCTTTGTGTGTGCTGGGTATTAGACTTGGATCTTCTACAAGGGCAAGACAGTCTTTTAATTGTTGTACCACCTTTCCAAACCCTCAATGAGGCCTTTTGGTGTATTCAAGAGACTTAACAAACACCGAATACAAGAAGATATTTCCTATTAAACCAGGCATACTGCAGTACAGTAAACTTTTTAAAAAGTGATAATACACTTAAAATAATGAAAAAAAAATAGGTCTGTGCATGTTCCTATAATTATAGCACTTAGAATTTAGAGGCAAAAAGATCAAGAATTTAAGGACACCATAACACATACATTTGTGTGTGTGTGTGTGTGTGTGTGTGTGTGTGTGTGTGTGAGAGAGAGAGAGAGAGAGAGAGAGAGAGAGAGAGAGAGAGAGAGAGAGAGAGAGGGAGAGAGGGAGGGATGGAGAGAGAGAGAGAGAGAGAGAGAGAGAGAGAGAGAGAGAGAGAGAGAGAGAGAGAGAGAAAGAGAGCAGATGCACATGGATGCCAGAGGACAAACTCCAATATTGTTTCTTGGATACTGTCCATTGTTCCTTAGATACTGTCCATCATTTTTATTTGAGATAAGGTCTCTAACTGGCCTGAAATTCCCCTTTTGAAATAGGCTAGCTAGCCAGTTTTCATCATGGATCTGCTATTTCCACTCACCCAACACTGTGGTTCAAGGTACATGCTGCTATATCTTTCATTTTTGATCTCTTGGGATTGAACTCAGGTCCTTGCGCTTGCGAGGCAAGTTCTTTACTAACTGAGCTGCTATCTCTCCAGCTCCTTTGATTTTCAAAACCCAGTAAGTATGTTTACAATAGAATTAGCACAAGCATATAAGCAATATATTCCCCTATGCTGTGTATTTCTAATGGCACTGACTGAGAGGAAGATTTCGATGTCATTACCTTTAAATGTGCTGCTATAGCTGCAGTATGGCATAGCCTAAAATGTCAGTGGCCTAACTAATGTCAGATTTACACACTTTCAGAAACTTCATATGTGCCCACTCATAAATGGATGGACATTCCTAAACTGAAAACAAGATAAAGAAAAATAATTTTACAAAACAGAATTTAATTCCATAGGACAATTTTGAGAAAATAAAGCCCCTGGATCCCTGATTCCTCCTCTAAGACTCTTTAAAGAAATATACCATTTAAATAGTAGAAAATAGATAAAAGAATTTTCTTCTGGTTTGTTTCTAGGTTTTTTTTTTGTGAGAGAGGGTATCACTATTTAAACTAGGCTACCATCAAACTCTTCATACTCTGAGTTTAATCCCTTCTGTGTTAGGATGATATACACACACCACCATGCTTGGTTGTTTGTTTTTGCACAGGAGATCTTCCTACGTTGTGCAAATTGGTCCCAAACTTGGGCTTAAGAAGTCAGCTGTTTAGTATCCTAAGCTGCTGGGACTACAAGCCAATATCACCAGGCTTGGTAGTCATCTTTGGATATTAGAAAACCCAGTGACTGAAAATAAAGCTCTGAAAGATATTTGAACTTTGTAGTAAATTGTTAGAAAATGATACAGTTGTGAAAAATGTTCAATCTCCTGTCACAGACCTGACAGAGGCTTGTATCTATGTAGCCTTGGAAAAGTTATTTCTTGTCTCTGAACTTCATATCCCTCTTTTGCAGAAGGAAGTAATATGGCTACTTATTAATTAGATTGCTATTAGGATTGAAATTAGATTATGCAATTGAATAATTTAGTATAGTAATTAGACTAAAGAAAGCATTCAATAATACCAAATAATAATAAAAAATAAACAATGTTTATAAAGAGTTAGATGTATTGCTTTTTTGTTTTGTTGTTTTGTTTTGTCTAAGACAAGGTCTCATTGTATAGCCCTGGCTTGCCTGGAACTTGCTACGTATACCAGGCTGGGCTCAAATTCACAGAGATTCATTTGCTTGTATCTCCCGAGTTCTAGTATTGAAAGTGTGCACCACCATTCCCAGAAATATTATCTTTTGAAGTTCTATGTCAATCTGTGTAAGCATCTGGAAAACAGATGTACCAAGAATATGTATTCTGCATTTTTTCCTTTTCTAAACTTTACTGGAGCAGTTCTCACCATCCTTGAACCCAGGTATTTACTGCTGTGGTAAACAGCAGATTCAAAGGTTCATTTTCCTGGAATTGTGGGGGAGAGGGTAGAAAATAATGAATAAATGTGAGTAGATGAATGCATTTTGTGATAAGTACTAGGCAGAAGTAGAATCCTAACCAAACGGGGTTTACAATGATAACTCAAAAATAGCAAGACTCTTGGCGTACAAGACCTCATAGGTCATGGTATGGACTACATATTTTTAAATAATCAGGAGCATGCTGCACACTGACTTTTATTTTTAAATTATTGCTTTGATTCATAGATTTGAGAGTATATAGGCAGCAAAAAAAATCAATAAGAGAGGGAAGTTGTCTGAAAACAGGACATATGTGCACAGTGACAGAGATAAAGAAAAATGGATTTACTTGAGAAATATTTGTAAGCTATCAATCATTGACGTGATGACAGATTAGATAAAGGACGTGAGGAGTAGCAGTTAAAAAGACAGAAGAAAATGAAGAAAGCTGCCAGATTTTTTAAGAACCTTTAGGAAACATCGGTGGCATGAATGAGACCATGAATGAGAAGATGACCAGTCTTCTCCTTGGGGATTAGATATCAAGGAGGTTGGGACACAAATGTTAATGAATTTCAAAGAAATGTATAAATAGAATAACAAAGTATCTGACCCTCACAAAAGAGGCTTGGAGCATGAGCAGAAATTTTGGTTCCTCACCAAGGAGTGAGCATTTAAAGTTGGAGGAGGTGTGGAAGAAAGCCTAGAAGAGAGGGCTTGGTATGTGCACTGTGGAAATAAATGACTGTAGACTGAAACATTCCAAACAGACATTCAACCTGTCACAGTTCCAGAGTGTGTCAGGGCGTCAGAACCCAGGGTGTCAGTAGTGATTTACTGCTTCCAGAACTTCCCTTGCATCCAAGATGATCTCATTCTGAAGGTCTGAATCACATTTTCAAAGATCTATATGGAAATAAGGACTTGGAAATTTCATTTTATGGGAGCATATTACATTGCACTACATGGGATATCATAGTACTTCTAGAGTTGAAATTTTATGTAGAATGGGAGCCCACAAGGTACTAGATGATGCTTCTGAAGAGGAAGTGTACTGATTTGTTTTATGTCAACTGGACACAATTGAAAGTTATCTGAGAGGAGAGAACCTCATTTAAGAAAATGTCTCCCTAATATTGGGCTGAGGCAAGCCTGATGAGCATTTTCATAATTAGCTCATTGTGAGTGGTGGCATCCCTGGGCTGGTGCTCCTAGGTTCTATAAAAAAGCAGACTGGGCAAGCTATGAGGAGCAAGCCAGTAAAAAGCATACCTCTACTGTCTCTGCAGCATCAGCTCTTGCCTCCAGTTCCTGCCCTATTTGAGTTTCTGTCCTGACTTATTTGAAGATAAACAGTGCTGTGGAAGTATAAGACAAATAAACCCTTTCTACCCATTTTGCTTTTTTTTTTTTTTTTTGGTCATGGTGTTTCATCACAGCAATAAAAACCCTGACTAAGACAGGAGGGGAATCAAAGAATGGGGGCTCAAAGAGGTCAGACACTTTGGGAAGATGCTGTTATGAACACTGTATGAAAATCCAAAACTAAGTGTCCTATACATACAAGACTCAATAAATGGCCCTGTCACTCTGATGAAGTACCCTGACAAAAGCAGGTAAAGGGAGAAAGAATGGATTGTTTGGGCTTGGAATTCAAGGTACTATCCATCATGATGGGAAAGTCAAGTCAGTAAGAGCTTGAATAAGATGATCACACTTTATCTATAGAAAGAAGAGAAGAGTAAACACTTGTGCTCATCATTCCCTTTTTCATATCATTCAGGACTAGAGACCAATGAATGGTGCCACCTACAATAATCTAGTGAAGATAGTCCCTCACAAGCATGACCAGAGGATAACTTAACCAGGTGATCCTTCACAGGTGAGCCCAGAGGTCTGTTCTTAGATGATCTGGATCTTGTCAAATAGACAATACTAACCATAGCATTTAAATAATGTTGCTGGTTTTGTTGCTGTTGAGGAAAAAGATACTCATTTCCTAGAGATGCACTTTAGCTTAAATGAAAATTATTGTCATGGAAATATTTTGCTCCTAAGTGATGATGCTTAAATACATTTTTTAAATTGGTCACACCAAGCAATTTAATTTATATTATCTTTATTGAAAATGGAAGATTCATTTGAAAGTCTGTTTTAGGAGATCTTTGATACTTTAGCTTGCATAAATGTAGCAAAATTTCCTTTTCAAGAGGATCAAATAATACTTTTATGTATTAGAAAATGACTGAAGTGGTGAGTAGAATCTGTCCTCTGATGAATAGTTTGAGAAATAGTGATTTAAATTGCACTTCTAAAATATTTCTAACATATAAAATTAATTGTAGTGATATATATATATATATATATATATATATATATTTATGATAAAAGAAAACAAGTGGAGGACTGACTAGTATTATAGACTAATATGACAATATACATTGTGTGTGTGTGTTTGTGTGTGTGTGTGTGTGTGTGTGTATGTGTGTGTGACCCTACAGGGATCATTTCAATCTTATTTTTCTGAGTGGGATTTGAAACTCATTCTGCACTGCTGAAGTTCTTAGGAAAGTCTTTAAAGCTTAGGGGGATGAGATTTAGAATATTTTTAAAAAATTCTAAATGTCTTAAAACAGCCTAGAACTCCCTTGAACTAATTCTATGTCCAATACTTTAAGCTTGATATAGGCACACACTCATTTATCACTTTACCATTAGGGTGACTTGTAGAATTTAGACAAAGTTAATGGACCAGGCTCCCAAAGGGTCTTAGACTAAGGCATAGGATGGATTCTAACTAGATACTTTTCCTCTTTCAGCAGGAAACCATATTAACCTTAAAAGTTCCCAAGTATATGTAAGTATGAGATATAATGCTTAAAGAACTCTTATTTTTTAGGACTGGATATATATATGGAAAAATGGGAGATCTTATGCTTATACTTATATGTATGTATTTGATCCTCAGATTACAGTCAACAGGTTTTGCATCATGAACTACAAAAACATTAAATGTGGTATGAGCAAAAATTTTAGGTATTTAGGTATAGGTATCCAAAGGGTATGATAAAAAAAATGTTTATAAGAAAAAGTAAAACTAATAAAACCAAGTTCAAAATTATTACATCTAGGCCATGCTCACAACACTTTAGAATAACCTTAGCGTAGTAAATCAGAGGAAATGGTGGTCCATAGGAATAATTAAGAGTCTTGTGGGGAGAATTGATGGTACATGCTTATGATCCCAATGCTCTGGTGGCTGAAGGAGGAAGATCATAGATCCATGGCTAATCTGTTCTATATAGGTAATGTCAGGCCAATGTGAAGTACAAGGTGAGACTCAGTGCTGAAAACCTGAAGGATGAAGATGTAGCTTAATAATAGAGCACAATTCTTTTACCAGCACAGGAACAATAATATAATTCCAACTTCTAGGGCCAGGTTGCTAGATCTCAAACTAGTTTTTTTTTTTTTTTTTTTTTTTTTTTATAGTCTGTGAGCTTTGAAATCAAGAATGATCATCTGGGGGTTGGGGATTTATCTCAGTGGTAGAGTGCTTGCCTAGCAAGCACAAGGCCCTGAGTTCGGTCCTCAGCTCCGGGAAAAAAAAAAAAAAGAAAAGAATGATCATCTGAGTAATGGACAATCCACTTTTGTACACATACTACTCACACTGTTCCCAACATGTAGGTGTAGCACTAGCAACTACAGTTAGGGAACATTCGATCTTAGAATCAGTTTCTTCCATATTAAATGAAAATATACTTGCTTGAAGCATAGCCAGTTTTTCCCTGGTTTGGTTGGGACTATCCTATTTCTACTTTTTAAACCAGTTACGGGCAGAGCAAGATAGTTGGTCAGCCATCATGCAATAGCACAAGGCAATGAATAAAATATTAACATATTGTGCCTACAGTACTCAGAATTTCTCTAGGGAAGTTTTCTAACTAAATTCAAGCTTTTAATTTTGTAGTTATTAAATATAAAGTATTGGAGCAAATGCAAAATTGTAACTGCAAATTAAATCTTTCCTATTCAGTCTGTGTGTCTTTGGAGCAATTGCTTTCACATTAACTAGGGGTTTCAAAGAAGGCAAGATCTCAGTCCATCCCAGACCTACTGGACCAGAATCAAACTTTTAATCAAAATATATCCATATGTATATATGTGAAGAACTGGTAAAGAACAAATAGCTGATTTCCAGAGTGACCTCAATTCCATTAATTTGTTTCTACTCACCTGTGGGACATCTTTATGCCTTGTAACTGGTCATATTTCAATATTCAGGTTTTGGAGGGTGATCTTGGTAAAACATCTCCACACATAATTCTCATGTATATTAAAAGTTGAGAATCTCAGTTTACCACACACATAATTATATATTATTAACCTAGTCAATTTTTCAGCTCTTGCACATATCATCCATTTTAGTGAAAAACTAAAAGGCAGTAGAATGGACCCTGTCCTGCTATAAGGATTCCATAGAAGAAGGTTTGCTGGAATTAGAAGTTCTGGTCTCTACTTCTCAAGTTTCAGATTCAAGAGACTAAATCTGGATATAAGGTAAAATACAAAGGAAAAAGGAAAATTTCATTTCAATGACCCTATTTCCAGAGTAGGTCTTATAGAAGGAGACCCGACCCTGATATCAAATGATCTAGGACTAAATGATTAGCTGCACTCCCACTTGCAAGCACTGTGGTTTTGGGTTAAGCTCCTTTTGTAACTGAATCTTTAGTGTGTGGTAATGGTATCCATCATACATGGAAATATAAAAAGGGGAATTCAGTGTTTGTCCTTTGAAAATGCTCTTGAAAATATTCATAACTTTCTTTTTCCCCAAAAATAGTAAGTTCATTTTTCGCAGATAATTGGTAAGTTATTTTGCATCTTAGCCTTGGAATAATCTTTTTCTTCCAAATTCAGGGTGTATATAAACCTATGCATAAAAAAGATCAGAGTAGCAGTTAAGGATGAGGGAAAAACAACATGTAGCCGTCTCCTCTTTTTCACAGTCACAAAGCTCACCAGTTTACTAAATTCTCCCTGAATTCCTAGAGTATAGAAACCTTTTTAACCAAGCATGGTCCACATTTGAATTTAGGATTAAATATTATGTAGAATCTGCTCTGAGAAACACAGCTTTAGTGACTTATTATTGTGCATTGATTTATCAATGCCAACAAATATTCCCACAAATTAATCAGTATTTCAGTGGAAAGGCAGTGTACTATCTAATAAGCAATCATAGGAGAATGGATGGAATAACATCACACACTTGAAGGGGGTTAAGAATAAACAAAATACATTGTACTATTTGTGTATACAAGACTAAATGAAAAATGTTCTAACCAAATTTTTTTTGTGATGTCCAGATAATGGTGCTATAACTCACTGTTTGAAGTTTGACGAACCACAGAAAACAATTTCCAACCTGTAAGATTACAACATATTACAAGTACATCTGTAATAAAATATAATGATATATTTTATTAGGTTGCAAGGAACCACTGGACCTAAATGGATATAAGATATAACCTTTAATTTAGGAACTTATTAAAAAAATAACTTTATTCATTCAATCTACCATGCTGCTTACTTCTACAGTAATATTATGCAGATTGAAAAGTTTATATTTAGGGTTATATATGTTATTAGTATATATGTTTTCAGGGCTAACCATTTGTTATTAGTTAACCAATCCGTGTACTCTTGTTTGGAGAAAACTACTCTTTCCACTTTCAGCATCCCTTAGTTGCCTGTATGTAGTTCTTTGTGTCTGATTGAAGCCTTATAATTTTTTCCCAATCACTTTGGCATGGCTATGGATTTTGTCCTTGTTCTGCTCAGGTTTAGCCAGTTATGTTGGTGAGACTTTATGGGTATAACTTCTGCCATTTCTTTCTGTCTTTCTTTCTTTTTTGTTTTTTTCAAGACAAGGTTTCTGTGTAATTTTGGTGCCTGTCCTAGATCTCACTCTGTAGCCCAGGCTGGCCTTGAACTCACAGAGATCCACCTGGCTCTGCCTCCCAAGTGCTGGGATTAAAGGCATGTGCCACCACTGCCACGCATCTTCTGCCATTTCTATGAGGCACTTTCCCATAGCAAACTCCATGATCTTCTGACGCTTACCATTTTTCTACCCCACTTCCCTACTTCTTCAATGAACAATGAGCCTTAGGTGCAGAAGGGTTTTGTAGATGGGACAGGTTTCACAACTCTGCATTTTCATTAGTTGTGGTTTTCTGTAGTGATCTCCATCTGTTGTAAAGAGAAGTTTCTTTGATGAGTGGCGAGGACTATACTTACCTATGGGTATAGTGATAAATGTTTAGATTATTGTTGGGGATTATCCTGATTTAATAATGTACTGATTGTAAGTACTGTTCCAAGATCCATGATTTTTTGATAGCTGGGTAGTTGGATACCCAATTGGTTTTCAGTATTAGCCATGGTTTCCTGCTTGTTGAGCATGTATAAATTCCAATTAGAGAGCTGTTGGTTCCTGAAAGGTATGCTTGCCACTACTGCATCCTTAGGGCTATCATGTCATGCTGATTGTTAATGTTATTCATAGATGTTTTATCTGTGTCAAAATGCTCATTACTCCCCTCCTTTGGAAGCTTGCATGGTAGCTTCTTGTATTATGAAAGCTATTCTTTAGGTAGGATGCATTCATGAATATATGTTTTTAAAACTCAACTAATTCTAATTACTACTTTGACCCTTCATTGAGATCTCAACATCAAGTTGAACTCATGTCACACTTCATCTCTATCATCTCATTGGCTCCCCAAATTCATGTCAGATCACCCTTTCTCACTTGGTAAATGGCATCTTCATGCAATCACTTCCTGCACAAGAAGCAATGTCATGTTCTTTCTTTCTTCTTTTGACGTCTTGAATTCAAGTCATCACCAGACTTGACTCATTTCCTCTTAAGTATATTCAGAATTCAGCCTCATCCAACTGTCTTTATTGTTACTGGCTAGTTGGAAACACCATCAATTATTGCCTAAGCTAGCATTTACATCTTCAAGCTAGTTTTTCTGATTTCCATCTTGAAGTCTGACTATCTAGCCTCACAGAGAAGCCAGAGTTACCTTAGAGTAAGGTAAATATCAGCAGGAATGGTGTTCAAAACCCTAAAACAATGTAATACCTTTATTGTTACTAGAATAAACTCCCAACATTGTGAGTGACCTCTACAGCCGTAGTCTCGGGTCCTCTCCTACCCTTGGCCCACAGTTCTCCCATTTTTTCTCCTTTCCTCATCATTTTGCAGTATATTAGGGTTGTTCACACTTCAATGTCTATTTCCTTTGTTTGAAACAGAATTTCACCAGACTTAATTACATGGCTCACTCTAAATTTTCTTGTGACTTTCTTTAATGTTAACTATCAAGGATTCCATGTCTACTGCCGTTGAATGAAAATCAGTAGTATCATTCTATTTATCTTTAACCTACATAACATACACAGAAGTTACCACTATCTAATAAACAATTTTATCTGGTTCTTCTCTGTTTTCCCATTTCGTATTCTACAGTTATTATCTCATTAGAGTAAATCTGAGCACATAGTAGGCATTGATAAAGGCTTTCAGAATGATTAGCTAGAATACCAGATGTTATACTTCAAGCTCTTACCTATAATTCATTTTCTACAAATAACTTCCTATCCACACAAGAGATATCACTATGATTTATTTACATTTATAAGATGACTTGTCCTGATTATCTTCCCCTTTTATACATCTAGGTAAAGTTGAAACAATACAAATTTTATTTATCAGCTCTTACCCCAAAATTTCTTACTTGGAACTACCTAGAAGTAGATTATGGTCCCCTTTCTCAATATGTTCTATGGTCACTGATAGAACGGAGGAAATAGGAATGATGCCTAGGATGAAGCTCTTGTTACAGTGCTTACATCTTCATTTGTCATTTTGATTTATTTCCTTATGGAACTGGTGGCATTCCATTCACTTCTGCATCCAATAATATGCTAGCACACAATGGCTAGGATAGTCAAATGCAACCTCCCAAAGAATGACAGCAAAATTGCTTGTTTCTAAAATAAAATACCATTGTTACTGTATATTGCAGTCACTTGGTTTAAAGTTATCTCCCATATTTATTGACTTCCACTCTTCTTAAGAGTCTCACAATAGTGGCTAGTTTAAAATCTTGATATATGATTAAAGAGAAGAGAAACTGTATGAGCCAAGGCTAAAAATAGGCAAGTCTTGTTTTATTCTGACATTTCAGCCAGCAACTTCAGCCCTCTACTGGGAAAACAAGTATCAAACAGGAGGACAGGGGCTCTGTGCCTTGTTTATGCTCTATGGGGACCTGCTGATGGCTCACAACACTTGAACAATTTAAAGGGCCCGACCTCTATGCTCCAGGAGCATTTCAGTGAATATGTAAAAGTCTCCGTTAGGACTCTAGTGTTTGGAAACATAATGGCAAGATTTTGATTGAGGCCCAGTATTGATTAACCTCTTTAAAGTTCTGGCAGTGACATTTCTGCCACTAAGCAGTTTGCCCATGCACTTAATACTATGAGAACTGAGCAGCAGTGGTCAAGAGCTTCATAAGAAAGAGTTCTTTTGTCTCTTTTACGTTTCCCTTCAGAGAATATAGACTCTCCCATATTCATTCCAGCCACTATCCAAAGAACATGTTGGAGTTCAGGAACAAGAGGAAAGTCTCTGAAAAAGCCTTGAAAGAGAAGACCAGAGATCAAACTCCTTTTCCTGCTTCTTCTAACTTTTACATACTACTTCATGAATCACTAGAGTACACCATAATTTCATTTCTTATCTGTTATAATGTGAGAGATTAAACTTATGCTCCTTCTCAAAGGTATTTGCTCAGAATGAATAAATCTGGAATTAAGGAATGAAATGGACAGTTTGACTGTGACCTTGAAACAAAGGGAGATCCTGTCCCACGTCTTGTCTTTCTTAGCTCAAATATGGTGTCACCAGAAGTGCACTTCCAGGCCTGGCTTCCAGTTTTGTGGCATAGTTGATAATGAAAAGAAACATAGGAAAAATAATTTTCAGACTACCTTTGCTGAAATAGAGATCATATTAAGAAGAGACTATAAAAATCTGTTATTAGTGTCACATTTTATATTTGAAGGGATTGAAAACCCAAAGAGTTAAACAGCCAGCTTCAGTCTTTAATATAATTAAGTGATAGAAATAAAATACTATCATTGAAGCAGGGCTATTTTATCCCTACATCAACTCATTTTTATCTTGTCTTTGTGTAGCATATTCCTTGAGGTCTGGTGCCTTGATTTAATTTTCATGCCTTTTGGTACCTCTGTCTACAGACAAATATGAACTGAGATGATTTAGAATAAATACATAAACCTTAATAAACTTTGGCCAGAGGTAGACAGAGTCTCAAGGTTATAAATTTCATTTTCAAATGTGCATATCACAGATCTTTGTTTCTCTTGTTACCACTGAATAAGCTTTTAGCCCTAAACTTAGACAATGCATAATGATTCACAAAATAAATTATAGCAGTATATGCAAAGGAAACAATATTATTGGAGCAAAGATGTTATATACTTTGAGGAGAGAATAAGCACTGAGAAAAGAGGGGGCAAAGGAAATCTTGTTGGGATGCTGATGGTGATCTTATTTCTTAGCAAGGATACTTTTCCATTATTATGTATACTGAGTGGAAAATATTGCCCATTTTTTAAAGGAAAACATTCCATTATTTTGCTAAATGAACATAACAATAAAACAACTCTGATTGAACATTGATTTTCTCACAGATCAGTACACTGTTCAACCATCATAAAACATTTCTTTTTTTGTTTTGTTTTGTTTTTTTGTTTGTTTGTTTTTTGGGTTTTTCGAGACAGGGTTTCTCTGTGTAGCTTTGCGCCTTTCCTGGAACTCGCTTTGGAGACCAGGCTGGCCTCGAACTCACAGAGATCCACCTGCCTCTGCCTCCCAAGTGCTGGGATTAAAGGCGTGTGCCACCACCGCCCAGCAAAATTTCATTTTTGGTTGATGATAATTAACACAGAGACCCACAACTGGATGATGTGTAGAGAGTCAAAGTCTTTGGAGCACTGAGTTGTAATGAGATTCTATATTAAACTTCCCAATCAAGTCTCAGATACTGTGTGGAAGAGGGGGTTAAAGATTATAAGAGCCAGAGGTGGTAGAAATGGCATTTTTTATGTACAACAGGGCTGATGCACACAAGTGTTCACAAACATGGGACAGCAAGTGTAAGACCCAAAGAAGCTCAAGCCAAACGAGATCCAAGAATGGAGAAAAGGAAGTGAACTCAAAGTCCCATTTCTACCCAAGAAGCCATTTGCTGTTGAGAGCTCCTGGGAGAGGGAAAATCAGTTGTCCTCAATGGTGTGATACTGGGTGTACCAACTACATTTGAGGGCTTGCCAACACATATCAGACTCCATGGCTTTTTAAGACAGAGAAAGAGTATTAAGTTTGGTCATTAGGAACGTGGAGAGGATCTGAGAGGAGGTAAAGGGAAGGAATAAAATAAAAATATATTGTATGAATTCTGAAAGAATAAAAACATTTAAAAATTGTCTTTTGTGTTTTTCTGTTATTATGACATAGGAGTCAATTATACATGTATATAGGTGTATATATATTATATATGTATATATAATACATATAAATTATTTTCTTCAAGTTTAACATCAGCTATGAAAGCCTGTAAAGTTACCTCTCATTCAAACTCATATATTCCCTGCATAAGGAGTACTAAGATTTGTTACTTGTTTATACTTTGTAACCTATATTTGGGGGTCTTTGGACTTGGGGAGTCAGATATTATAAGCACACTGAACAGAGCAGAATATTCATTTCTACAGTATCGTCCCTGAAAAAGACCAATATGCAAAACCTTTCAGTACAGATGGCACCTGAAACAGCTTTTTCTGATCTAGGTTGGCAATGGTAAGGAAGTTTCACTTTGCCCTAATGGGATAAGTTCCCTAGCTGCTAATCAGGATGGATTTTGTGTGATATGGACATGTGTCTAAGAGGACCTAGAGGAAGACTGCCATGTCTTTGACACCTAGGACACAACACAACTACCCTCACATAGAAATGACTTCTGTCACAGCAAACCCACCAGTAACAGACAGCAAGAAGTGACTTAGAGTTGAAAAGGTCCATCTTCAATCCCTAATCCCTGTCCCCTTCTTCTGACAAGTATGATGTTTCATTCTTCATCAACATGAGACAACATAAGTGGTCTCTTAACTTAAATCTGAACTGACTCAAGTAAACAAGTGCCGAGAAGTTTCTTTAGTTATTCAAGCTAGAAGAATTAATGTTTTATTATATGCCTATTTTTTTTTGTTGTTGTTCATTGTGTAGAAAATGGTCAGTTCATGGAAATAACTAGAATATGGAAGGAAAATACACTGTTAAAACCAGAGAATGTTTATAATCAATCCCCAAATCTGGATATTATTTAGTTTTCTTGAATACATGAATATTTTATAAACTGGTAATATCAGGGCTTTTTTTTCTGTCCTTAAATATCTGTCCAAACTATTTTATGTCATATGTTGGCAAATGATTTTAACATTCACTTTTCACCTGATATATCTTCCTGCTTGTACAATTCATTTCAGAGGCATAACTTGTTTTCTTTGCTAAGATTTCATTTCCTCCCATCTCAGAATTTGATGAAATCTATTTCTTAGTTCCTCGTCTCCCACTGAAAGCTGACAACAAGTATCAGGCCGAATGTAGCTGTCCCATATGAAGTAATTCATTCCTGTCAAAGATTAGACATTATTTTTTTTCTTGACATAAGATGACTGATATCATTCTGTTAGATCCCAGAGGTACAACTTAACCACTTAAGAACTAAAACTCATTTTAAGAAATGTATTCTAGCCATAGGATTAAGTTTCCATTTTGAGGTTAGATGCAAGGTGCAGTGGAGAAAATGGATAATAATGGGTACTTAAAACTGAGTAATTTAAAATTAATACTATCTTAGGCCAGAAGCAGTTAAAGGCAATTCTGGCCTTCGAAATGATTTCAATTACTCCTCCATTCTGTAGTTGTGATTGAGAAGCCATGGCTAGTCTTACAATGGTATCTTGGCCAACTGTAGATCTCATTTCAGCTCATCTAAAATAATATAAAACCAAGGGATCTTTAACAACATAGTGAAGTATTGTGGGATGTCTTTCTGTATGCTGTGAATATGTGTTGCTCTGATTGGTTGATAAATAAAGCTGCATTGGCCTATGGCAGGGCAGGATGGAGCCAGGTGGGAAAATCCAAGAGAGATGGTGGGAGAAAAAAGGAGAGTGTGGCAGACACTGCTAGCCACTGCCAGGAGACACAAGATATAAAGTGCCGGTAAGCAACAAGCCATGTGGTAAGGTATAGATTTATAGAAATGGGTTAATTTAAGATATAAGAGCTAGCTAGCAAAAAGCCTGCCATGGTCATAAAATAAAATACTATAAGCCTCTGTATGTTTATTTGGGTCTGAGGAGCTGCAGGACTGGGCAAGACACAGGAAAAGTTCCAACTACAGTGAAGTCCATAGATGATTTGGTTTATTAGTTGGCAGGTAGATTTCAAAGACAGGAATCCATGATGAAGCAATGAGTCCTAGAAGCTGGGCCATGTGCTCTCTTAAATTTATTTCACATCAGTTTAGCAGAGTTTGTTGTTTTAAGAATTTTTTTTAAGTCATTAAGCAGCTTTCATCATACAGTGAACCCATTTTAGGGATTAAGAAATGGAAGCTCAGGAGACTGAACTCCTTCACTGCCACTGAGCATGACAGCTCAGTCTGTTCTGATTTATAGGTTGAAATTCATTGTAATATTCCATCAACTTAAAATGCCCAAGTGCCAAAAACAAACAAAACAAAATCGCAAATAAGGAATTATCTTGGGAATTGATAAACGTTAAAGGAGGTACAAAGAATAAAAATAAAACCTAGTTGAGAAGTCCTTTGATTGTTCACATCTTGTGGTATGGAGCAATAGGAGCCAAATGTCAGGTGGTAATCTCTTCCCTGTATTCTTAGAGTATTACTTTCTCCCTGCTGTGTCATTATCAGTCTGTGCATTCTTCCTTCCATGTTACTATCAGGTAGTACTGTCTTCTCCCTGTTGCTTTCTGGTGTCACTATCTTCCCCCTACCCCTGTACTGACATCAGTGAGTACTCTCTTCCTTCTATGTTACCATGGGGTACTCTCTTATTTCTTCCTTCTTCCCTTTTTGTTGATCTCAGATGCTGCTCTCTTCTTCCTGTATTCTTATCAAGTGGTGATGCATCAGTTCTTGATCTTTAAAATGATATGGATATAGCCTTTACCTCATTACCGCAAGGATGCTTTTTGCAATCAACGTTCGAAGTTATTACAATGAAGAGCTGGAAGGTTGTGAAAAAAACGTTGATACAGAGCCCAGCAAGCTTTCTGCTATGATCACTGCTTTCTTCCCTTTGCCTTCCTTCCTTCTCCTCCTCTTCTTGCCACTTTCTCCCCTCTTCCTCTTTCTCCCCTCCTCTCCTCCTCCCCCTTCCCCATTCTTCTTACTCTTCTATTATACAAATTCCTACTTTATTCTAAGGAGTCGATACTAACCTATATAACATATGAAAAACAGTCTCAGGATAATTTTCTGTGTCTGACATGATTCTTTTTTCAGGCACGGGGGTAGGGGTTCCAGATAGGGTTTCTCTGTGTTGTTTTGGTGCCTTTCCTGGAACTCACTCTGTAGCCCAGGCTGGCCTCAGACTCACAGAGATCCACTTGGCTCTACCTCCAGAGTGCTGGGATTAAAGGCATGCACTACGGCCACTCAGTGATTTTCAATGTGTTTTAGGCACATGTTAAACAGTTAGTAGTCTTTTATTTGACTAAAAGACAACCAAACAACATTCCCAAACGTAGGATTGAAACTAAATATATATTAACTATTATCATGAAACATCATTAGTTTCATGTTTTTGGAATGATTGTATCCATTCAAACTTACTATTTTTTAACTTTCTTTTTTTGTATTTTTTAATTTAGTTTAATTTTACATATCAGCCACAGATTCCTTGTTCTCTCCCCTCCCACCCACCCCCTGCCTTCCCCCCAGTCCACCCCCCATTCCCATCTCCTCCAAGGCAAAGACTCCCCTGAGGATTGAGTTCAACCTGGTAGATTCAGTCCAGGCAGGTCCAGTCCCCTCCTCCCAGGCTGAGCCAAGTGTCCCTATATAAGCCCCAGGTTTCAAACAGCCAAATCATGCACTGAGTACAGGACCCGGTCCTACTGCCTGGATGCCTCCCAAACAGATCAAGCTAATCAACTGTCTCACTTACTCAGAGGGCCTGGTCCAATTGGGGGCTCCTCAGCTATTGGTTCATAGTTCATGTGTTTCCATTCGTTTGGCTATTTGTCCCTGTGCTTTAGTAGTATTAAATATTTTGTATTTTTTTCTTTGACCATTCAAACTTACTAATACATTTTCTTTCTTCTTGATCAGTTTTGTACTTTGTAATAGTACAAACGCTGACCCATTCACTCAATTTGCATTCATGTCAACACAAAATATTTAATACTACTAAATACTTGGGAGAAGATAAGTGGCCAAATACTGCAATAGAGCTCAGATTATATCCAGTGGTATGGGTGAGTGGTTACAATTTCCTGCTGTTCAAGCTTGATGACATGAGTTTAATCTGTGGATCCTGTGATAGAAGGAGAGCGAATTCTCAAGAGTTGTCCTCTGACCTTTATAAATGCCAGCACTCACATATAAGTTATAGATATATACATATATGCACACAACACAGATGCACACATGCACACACATATACACACGCATGCATGCACACACAAATAATTAATAAAAACTTTTATAAAAGCTCAAATTTGAGCTAACTCATACGAAGCAGAATATGGATTTTGGAAAAAAATCAGTGTTAATTAACTTCCTTGGTTCTCATAAAATATACTGTATGTTCTGACATTGGATCAACTTATCTTTATGTCCTTACCTTTGTTAACCAATCCATTGCCATTCAACTTCTACTTAGCTTACAGCTTTCTGGAACATTAATGACTTGACATTTATAGTCATTAAATTTTATATTTCAGCTTTGAACACTTTAGCCAAGAGCTTTCTACAAAAACAATGTCACTGATTTGTGGCTATTTTAGTGGCATCATGCATTTTATTTATAGCTAACAAATGGTCAACCTTCATTTAAATGGTGCCTTGATACTACAAATTATATAATTAATAGACAACTTAACTTCAGTTCCCAACCACACAGAACCATATGGTTTATATCCAGAAAAAAAAGATCCACAAGGATTTTAAAATTGCTTGTAGATTTTCAGTATTTAAGCATGCATAATTCTGCTTTCTAGAAATGCTGACTTTCTGGATTTATTTAACTTTTAAATTAATGACTAATGTTTCCATTCCCATGAATCTGTACTGTGTTGCAGAATGTTATTTTAAGGTGTGTTACTTTTGTTTATGTTGCATTTGTTTAACTCTGTGTGAAGCTGTGTTACTTTGCCTGTCTATTAAAAGACCTGAACAACTAACTAATAGAGAGGCAAGAGAGATACATAGGCAGGGCTGGCAGGCAGAGAGAATAAATAGAAGGAGAAAACTGGGAGGAACAAAGAGAGATGGAGGAGTGAAAAGAAGGGGCCAGAGGAGGAGAGAACATCAGCAACCAGCCACACAGTCACAAACCCAGCCATGGAATAAGATTGAAAGTAAAATATACAGAAGTAAGAAAAGGCAAAAGCCCAGAGGCAAAAGATAAACAGAATACTTAACGTTAAGAAAAACTAGCAAGAAATAAGCCAAGCTAACGCCAGATATTTATAAGTAATAATAAGCCTCCATATGTTATTTATTTGGGATCTGGATGGTGGGCCCCCCAAAAAGCAAAAACAACATTTTGCCACCCAATGTGGGGCTATAGAAGGTTAAATAACAGTACTCTGTCAAATGAAGTATACTACATACTAATTTTTAAATATATCACTGAGGCCTCTTTGTTTTGTGTGGTGAATACAATACATTTTTCTTTATGTGATATCAACCTAATTTTCAAATTCTTAATGAAAATTATTTAAATGAAAGAAATCATCATGCATTGTTCTTTCAGAATGGCAATTTTCCACCAAGATTCACAGACTGCAAAAGTCTAGGGATTTTTTTGTTGTTGATTTGTGAGTTGGGAAATTTATGAGTTGGAAATTATGTTTTCTGTGTATCTTAACTCTTCTACAATATATTAAAAAATAGATCTTAATCCTGTTCAGCTAATTGAGATCTTGTGCTTATTATTACAAAAAGTGTACATATGTATTTCCATATTTTATCAACTAGCAGAAGGAAAAAAGACGTAACACATTTCCCCTTGTAAGGGTGGTCTTGACATAAGTTTACTTTTTGATTAAAGTTATTTTTTTAATTCTAACCTCTGGTGTTATACTGTGCATCTATATGTTCTTCTGCCAAGTTGAACATTGTATGCTAATAGCAATGTATTTCATCAAGTTCCTTCAAATATATTCTACACACATGCTGGATTTCACTTTACAATGCTCTTAATACTGGAGAGGTTCATTGTCCCTTAGCAGTTTTTCATGGAGTCATGGTTTACTAACAGTTAGGTTTAAAAATCTGCCACACATAAAAATATTTATGTTTAGTTTATGTATACCCCCCTGGAGAGAGACTGGTACACTGTACACTCTCCCCTTTGAGAGGACATTGCACTCCATTACATTTAGCCATCTTTATGTTGATAGTTCTCCAGCTTGCCCAGTAGGCAGAAATGTGCCCTTTTCTACCAGCCTTAATATTTGCTCATTTTTTCTTTATCTATACTTCTGTTTATTTATATGCATACCAGCACTCACACCTGTGCACTGCTAGACTGTCCAGGGGACAATATTTACAGCAGGAAAGAATTTTTATTAGACTAGGTTTTTGTTTTGTTTTTAAATCTTCTAGAGTCCCCTTTGGAAAGCTACTCGGATGTCTGTTCAAGCAAATTGAATTACTTTCCAGTAACACTATTTGAAAGTGGAAACAATGACAAATTTTTTACAAAAGCAATCTTGAATCCTTCTTCACTAGAAAATCATCAGTGATACCCGGATACTCGATTGCTAGCCATAATCTCTTTTATAGTGATTATACACTGAAACTTGTAAAATTTAGCACAAACATATTTACATTGTTCAACCTGACTATCTTACACAAACAGTGTAAGGATTCACATTGGATTTTTCTGTTTTGAAATCACCTTTTCTCTTAATACATGACATGCTAAGTTAGATGATTATGGCAATAAACGTAGAAATAACATTTAATCATTAAGCCTTTATAATTTTAAATGATACTCTAGGAACATATGTATTTGTTATTTGTTTTTGTTCTGATTAGATAACCTATTTGGAGGTAAATGGACTCTCAATCTAGATCACCACATATTAATTTCTATCAATAAGAGTATGAGTCTGCCAGGTGGTGGTGGCATACGCCTTTAATCCCAGCACTAGGGAGGCAGAGGCAGATGGATCTCTGTGAGTTTGAGGCCAGCCTGGGCTACAAAGTGAGTTCCAGGAAAGCCTCTAAAGCTACACATAGAAACCCTGTCTCGAAAAACAAACAAACAAAAAAAATGAGTCTGAGTCTAACAGCATATGGGAGACAACTCTCTAGGTAAAATAATTTGATGCAAAAACAATCTGCTCTGTGCTCTGAATCTCTATTGCACTGGCTGTATGATCTGATAAACCATCTCTTCCTGTCTCTTTTATAGTTAAAGGCACTGATACTAGAGAATATAGAATGCTAAGTGTTCAATTTTTCTATTGAAGAATGAATACTTTGGAGAAAATATAGGGGATTTGAGGAAATAATGAGCACTCTTCAAAAGAAGCTTGCATTGCTTTGAAGACTGGGCTCATGGTCTTTTGTAAGCTAGCAGTCTGCTCGGAAAAGTGATGTTTACATATTTGAAGTAGATATAAGAAGGTTGGAGTAATTGTCAAAATTCTATCTTGAAAATTCAAGAAATTAAAAAAAGATTTGTTTTTAATTCTATATATGTGTGTGCTTGGGATGTGGTATGTGCACATGAGTGCCTGTGCCAACAGAGGCCAGAAAAGTATATAGTATCCACTGGAACTGGAGTTACAAGTTGAGGTAATCTGCCTGGTATAGGTGCTGGGAACCACACTTATGCACACTGGAAGAGTTGTGCAAGTTGTTAAGTGCTATGTCCCAGAAAAATCAAGTTGGTTTTATACCTATGGATATCAAGCTCTACTATTAATAAGAGTATATAAATGGACTGTAGAGTGAGCATCCCTTTCTAAGACCATTTTGCTTCCCAGGAACATTCTCCAGGCAAGGGTACAGATACTAATTGGGAGGTAAAGCTACAAAAAAATAAATAACAGACTTTTGGTAATCCTAAATCGTTCATGAAATAGAAAAGATAATAAAATCCATTGCCCTTGAAGAATTATTCAAACAATCCTAAACCAAAATGCATACATTTCACCTGAAGTGTCAATAGCTTAAGCAGAGTTCAGAATAGAACCTACAGATATGTAAGCACAAAAACACATTGAGAACCAGGATTGAAACATTTAGATAAACATCCAAAGGCATTTGAGATGGGACATGGTCCTCATGAGCAGAATCCAATGATCTTTGCTCTCGTCCGTGCATGCCCTTGTGTAATCCTCAACCTGTAAAGGGATACTCAATTGCAGAGAAGGAAGAGGGGGTTGGGGGTGGGAGGAAGGATAGGGGAGAGGGGCTGCAGTGGGAGTATGAGGAGGAGGCTTGAACCAGGATGCAAAATGAATAGATGAGTTAAAAAAATGTATGCACAAAAAAAAATCACTGTGGCAGAAGCGGCATAATGCCACTTACACAACGAAAGTATGAAACACTATATAGTCTGTCTCAAGCATCCTGACTTCTTTTCTCTTGCATTCTTTGTCTTGAAAGAAGCCACTTACTAGTTTATGATCCAGCCACCTGGAGACATCCATGTGACCATGAAATAAAGCCTGTTGACAACCACATCTATGGGTGCAGAGGCAGATTCTCTGATTTCCTGTCAAACCTTCAGACAAGGTTGCAGCTCTGGCTGTTGGCTATCTGTACCATTATGAGAAACCTTGAGCCTAAAGTGCTGACATACCATGATCCTTTTCTCACAGAAACTTGTGACAAAATATGTTTATTGTTTTGTGTCACCATGATTTTAGATAACTGGCTATGTAGCAATTCATAAATAATACATGGAACATATTTATAGTTAAATCAAAAATATAGTGGCAGTAGAAGTCATTATTTCTTGATTTCCAATGTATTTTATTGCATATATAGTAAGAATGGAATGAAAAATAAAAGATGAAAGAGTTCTAGAATCATCAGAACAAAAATTAATTTGAATAGTGTTGAAACCAGTGGTGATAGGAATCAAGAGAAAACAGCATTTAAGGTCAAAAGTACAGAAAAGTAAATAAAGAGAAGTGGAAGACAAGAGATAGAGAGAATTACTTGTAATTGATTCTAAGAAAGTACATACTAGTGGAAAAAAACTTGTTTATTTCTTTAAAATTCCCTCAAATAAATAGTATGTGAAGTACATAGTCATAAAATTATTTTATAACATAAAAAGCTGAAAAGTCTAGTGGTTATAAGAAGACATTTTTCAATTCTAGTGTTCTGTAACAATCAAAGTGCTGCCAATGTTTTAAAAGATATATTTATTTATTATGTATGCATCATTCTGCCTACATGCATCCCTGCAGGTCAGAAAAGGGCACTGTATCTCATTACAGATGGTTGTAAGCCACCTTGTGGTTGCTGGGAATTGAACTCAGGACCTCTGGAAGAGCAGCCATGCTCTTAATCTCTGAGCCATCTCTCCAGCCCTGTAAACTTTTTTTGATGAGAAAAATATTTTTTGTTCTTAAAATATAAGTTAGTTAAAAATATTAGCAATAATGCATTCAGTGTGGAAAAAAAGGTGTTTTGTATACTTAAGTATATACATAAATATACATATGTGCTTATGTATGATTGAATTAGCAAAATAGTTAAATAATGTAAGGGTATAACAGAAGAATTTGCTATATTTTGTTGTCATAAGGCATTTGTATAACCCAGGAAGCAGTATAATGTGAAGTGAATGAAAAATAGTTGAGACATTTTTGTTTACTCTTTACAATGCTGTCAAACTTTAAACTTTGCTTTTGTTTGTACATGTGTGTCTATACCTCTGTGTGTAGCATATGTCTATACATATTTGTGGTCCTGTGGATTTGTGCACATATATATTTCGGTGCACATGCACAGGTGTGTGTATGAATGAAGCCAGAGATAAATGCCAGATGTCTTTCTCAATCAGACTTCATATTACTTTTGAGGCAGAATCTCTCACTGAACTTTCAGCTCACAGTTATAGCTAGACTGAATGACTGATGTGCTTCAGGGATATGTGTATCTTTATCTTCCAGGCTGGGATTGTACATCTATGGTGCCACTCTATACAGGGTGTTGGGGATAAATTTTGCCAGCTGAGCCATCTCCGCATTCCGTTGGCCTTTTTACATCTCCAGATTTCTTCTCCTTTGAACTTTATTACCTGAACTTGAAAAGCTAAGTCCCTTAGCTACAGGGCATGTAACACCAGAAGAGCACAAATACATGCTGCACACTGCCTATGCAGCACAGCAGCCTTCAGCTGTTTCAGACATTATCTCATTCATTTCTCATTTCAACAAGCCATGAGTTTTGAATATTGTCCCATTGTCCAAATAGTAAAATCAATCGTGGGTGGTATTAAAGAACATGCCTAGGATCCCAGAGCTCATAAGAATCAAGTCAGATAGATGGTTTGTCTATGATTGCAAAATCTTCCAACCCATTGTATCACCTTGTTAAGCAACCAAGACATTGGTTAACTAGTTCTGTTGACTTAACATGTTTTTTTTTTTTTATGAAAAGTGATTCTTTTTATTGTCACAGATGTTTACCCTTTACTTTCAATAGTTTTAACCATTTTGTACTAACTTGGTCTTTTTGAATCCCTTCCTCATCCAAGCAAATATCTTGATTCCTGTACTACCTTCCATGATCACCTTATTTTATATGAAGCAATAAGCTTTCTGTAAACTGATGTAATACTTTCTCTGAGGAGGAGAACAGCAACCTTGTAGAACACAGCCTCTTTCTGCAGCACAGGCCACTAGATGCAGGGAATCCTGTGGTATACCATAGAGACCACAGGAGTCCCTGACATTTGGACTGGTCTCCCACACATCCACATAACAAGCAACCTTTTCTGAATTTCAAAGTGATCATTAACCATGCAGGGCTCACTAATACTTCTTCCTTTCTAAGCTATAGACTTTGTACTACAAACTCCCAGTATGCTGACCAAACAACCAGTGTTCATCACCTTTCTACCTTCATTAAGCTCAGGCACACTCTGGGCAGTTTCTGCCTAATTGCTCTTCCTTGCCTGATTCCTGTCAGCTGGTGGTGTGCCTTTGCTAAGTACAGTATCAAACAGCACAAAATACCTTATTTTCTTACATAATCACTCGCGGCCCACGAGAATCAAGAACATAACACACTAAATTACTATGATTGTTGGGAAATCATTTGGGAAACACAGGCTAAAAAGATGCTTGGTGGGCTAGTACTGCCTAAATTGCATTTTTGCTTTTCTTCTTTTTGTTTTAGCCCATAACTATGCAAGTGAGTGGAAGAGTGACAATTCTAACTCTTTGCTAGTTGGAGGAAACAAAGCCAATGCCAGAGTGTAGTCTCATTGTCTTTTCTACCACTGAAATATGTAAGAATAAGAAGGGCTTATTAAACCTGGGCCAGTATTCCAGGGGTTCCTGTTAGAAGAGATGTTCCAGCAAAAGAAAAATATCAACACTCTGCTTTAGAAGGCCATGATATATCATGAATACCTCATTCTTTCCAAACAAAAATGCTTCTGAATATAGGTATGAGAGATCACATCCATTTTGGGTTTTATCACACAAAACCTTTGATCCAGTTATCAAGCTAATATTCTTAAATACTGCACTGTTTTATGTTCCTGGGAGGATGAATGAATGATAAGGAGACTGTGATTCTTGTTCCCTAGTCAGGTAGTGAAGATAGACAATAAACAATAGGCAAGATACATTTACAAAGCATGCAATTTTGAGAATAATGAGTTGTAATAATGACAGTAATCATGAATGTGAATCAGTCAGAGATTTCAATGTCTGTGACAGCAGGTAGATGTACTCCATGTGACCACGTATTCAAGGTACGGCTCACTGAAAACATCAGATGAGAAGTAACAAGAGGTGAGAAATAATGACTCTTGTGAGAGAAAAGGCCCTTGGTTGGGGCATCTGGAGTATTTGAGGACCTGAAGGAGAACAGTGGGCTACAGAATAGGAAGTGATGGGGTGTAGCTGTGGAATGGTTAGGAATGTTGGGGTCACCTGGTTGTATGGCAAGGATTTAGCTCTCATCATTCAGTGTCTCTCTGATCTTTTTTTTCAACAGAGGAACAATGCTATCTCAATTGCTCTGGTAATAACAGACTGTATAAAGGCCTTAGCACTAAGGTAATTCCTGAAAAGAAACGGATCATGTGGGTTAACTGTAATCCAGAGGTGAAAACAATACACAAAGAAAATATCCTGGATCTAGTAAGAACAAGAGAAGAAACCAGCCCTGCAATCCAGGAGACAAGAGGGATAAAGAAAAAGACCAAAAGTAAACCAGAAGGAAGGTTAATAGGCACAGTATATAACTCTTGATCAGATGTCTAATGTATTTAGAGAACTGATATTCAGAAGGATGAGGATTGCAGCAAGGTCTGAGTATATGGTTTACATGGGGGAGGTGTCACTATGTTGTCCTAGCCAATTTATGCTATCAGTTTATGTCCTAACAGTTTATGCTACAATGAAGTGAAAGCCCAGTGTCACCGAAGCTTCAGGATTCAAAAACAAAAAAACAAAAAAAACACAAAACAACAAACAAACAAACAAACAAAAAACTTGAGAAACTGGGCTTATACAAAGACAATTTTCAAACTGCAAAATGTTGGCTGAGAAGAAATCACAACATGCTTTAGAAAAGATATTTCTGCATGTAGCTTGTAAAGAAAGAGGAGCTTAAGGAATGTGTGATTTCCAAAGCAGAAATGAACACACCAAAGAGGGACTACAGAGAGACTTCTACATTGTGTGCTTTGAATTCAAGAGTACATTTTACATGATTATTTTTTTCTTTTAAAGTTCTTCTATTAAACCTTTTTTGCTCGGGCTACTTTATGTATTAAATTTCTGAGAAATCTGAGACATTCCAGATTGGGCCAATATTTATACTTGGATCATAACATATACATAGAGAAAATTACAGAATGTGTAATGTTGAGACCAACTGTAAAAATAAGCAATGTATTGTATTTTTATTACTATGTAATTTTATAAAGGATGCAAGACAGATTTTGAGATTCATTTCTTTGACACCAGGGTTCTATCTAGTAATAGCACATTGCATTGTATATGCTGTTTATGCACAAAAGCTCAAGCAATCGTGATTTTTACATTTTTGAATTCAGCCTCTGCTTACCATAATCATATTTATAATTCTCACTGGGAAGAAAAAAAAGGTTTCCCTTAATTGAGTTCATATTTTTTTCAGCTGGAGATTTGAGGCAAGTTATCTATATTTCACCACAGCACAAAAGAAATAAACTGAGAACCGGAAGTCTGTCAATGTGTGGAAGCCCATGCCTGTCCTGGCTGCCCTTAAAAAAAAATCATTAAAGGAGCTATAATAAATTATATCCTTTGAAATGGAAATTACATAACGTCCATACTCACTTCTTAGGAACTCTACTTTTTTCTCATAGATGATATGTTCTCAATATGATTTCTTCTAGACCCCTCTCTTTTTCTTTTACCTCTAGGTTTAATCCCAATCAAAGCCAGCAAGTCCCATCCCTGTGGGGCACTAAAGAGAATTGTTTCACATTGTTACTGGGAGGATTTGTGACTTTAATTATTTTTGCAATTATTTGCTACAATTCAACTGTGATTTTATTCTATAATCACAGTTTTCCTTCCTGATCAATTATTTGATGCCTCTTCAAAACAACTCTGCTAATCTGAGTTCGGCCTTGCACATTGTGTTGCTTCCTAAAGTGCTCATGGTTTGGTTTCCTGGACTACTTCAGAAAAGCAATAAACCTTCCCACAGGGTACACACACCACTGCAACTTTTTCTCACAGTTTAATTAACAAAAATACCAGAAAGACACTTCATATCATCTTGAAAGTTCAGCTCATTTTGTGTTTCAGCCAAGGATACTACCCCATGCTGCCACACATCTACTCAAACATGATCTCTTGACCGTGATCAAATTATTGACTGGAAGGGTACATTTCTAAACAAGTATGCAAAAATATAGTTATTTTTAAGTTTTCCGTGGGAATATATGTCTTCTGCTGTCTTTGAATACTTTCATTAAGAAAAAATATGTTCATTAGTAACTTCCTCCCCAACCCGTTTTTATAGTTTTTACTGTCCTAGTAAAACTTGCAACACATATTTTCAGAAAAGAAAACATTCCTTGAAAAAATCAGAGTTAAGTAACCTTATGTATGGGGAGGTACATGAACACAAATGTACATATACTTATGTCTGGTTATACATATTTAAAATTGTACATGTGTGTACCTGGACATTGCTCATCTATGTATATGAGTTAAGTCTCACATTACTTTTCTTAGATATTAAACATAGTTTCAAAACATGACAGTTTCTCTTCAAAATCATCAGTGTCACTGTTTAGGATTATTACTGGAAAGATTTATTTGGCATTGAATTTAAGCTGATATTTTCAAAGAGTCCCATAAAATACACACTGCTACTTATAACAGAAATATGATTTTCCCAGGACCAGTAAGTCAACTACTACAACAAATCTGATGAGGAAACATAGTTATTTATCTCTAGAATTTCAGACTTCTGGCCTTAAGTTGATTCATTATGGATTCGTACCTACGTTGGAAACAAACAAAACAAAATAAGAAGCAGTTAGAAGCTACAAAAACTTTAATGAGTGTCTTTCCTTCCTATTGCTGCTGAAAAAAAAAACTGAAAGAATTCCATAAATCCAGCAGCTTAAACCACGAGGAGTTCAATATCCTTCAGTTATGCAGGTAAAGAAGGCAAAAATGGGTGCTACTTGCCTGAAGTCCAAATGTCTGAATGTCTGAATTTTTTTCAATGGAAATTCTAAGGGAATATCTGTTTTGTTCTGTTTTTTTTTTCTCAGCATTAAGAGTCCACCTTTTTTTTGTTTTATAATTCTTTCCTCCATATTTAAAGCCAGAGATAGATAACTGAGTTTTTCTAACACGAGGTTACTAACACTGACTCTCTTATTCAGCACCCTCTTTTTCCTTTAAAGAATGTTGTTGCTACACTGGATTTGCCTGGGCAATCCAGGTTAATTTATGTAAATTCTGTTAATTAGGAATGATATCTCAGGTAGCCTTGGGCCCCAATTGTTACACAATGTACCATATCCCCTGACTCTGAGGACTACAGCATGGGTACATTTTAGTGGTCATTTTTCCTACCATATGAGGAAAAATTGTATCTTTTAAGTACGAGGATCAAATACACAAAGCATGCCCACCCAAAGTCTGGACAAATGGTCAACATTGATGCATTTTATAAATTCTTTGAAAGTCACTTATATTCCATATTCTTATTTACTTTATTACTGATGAGGTAATACCGGAATGAATGCTTTGAGACTTCCACAAATCTTTGTAATTATATCACCATTTAAAAAAGGACAACTTATGTTTATAATGTGAACAACACTTTGTTTAAATTCAACTAAACATTGAAGTGAAAAGTGCTTTCTTACTGATGTTATGATACTACATATGGAGACCTGTGTACAAATGGAAATACAGATGTGTATTTGTCAACAGAGAGATGTATCATACGCTGACAGGCAATGTAATTGCTTTCAGAACATCAAGGAATATATTTAGATAAATCTAGATTGTACATTTTTTACATATCAAGTTTCAATGGCACATCCTGTCATGTTCTCAGTCTGTCCTTTTACAGTCCTGTTCTATTAGTGAATAACTTTATAATAGGAAAACATTCAGTGATGGTGGACTTCAACTAAGAACCGAATACGCATAAGTCCTCTTATATTACTTATGTATCTATATACCTGAATTATCACTATGATTAGAAAATAATATATCATAATATACAACAGAAAGGTCCACCAATCTTCCTGTTTCTTACGTGCCATTTCTAAACCACATACTCACATTGTCACCAGTTATTCATACCAAGAAACAAATAACTATTTATCTATTCAGCTAGTCATCTATTCCTCTATTTGACATACATTTTGTTTAACCTCTAGGGAAAAATGTAATTTTTATAGTGAGTATTTTGAGTACTTCATATATGCATATGACAGCTATATACTTTCTATACTACTCTGCCCTCCAACCTCTCCCAAACACCATAATTCATCTTCTTTAATAACTAGTGTACATACACACACACACACACAAACACAAACACACACTCAATCTACTGAACCCCTTTGGTGTTGCTCATGTACATATTTGTTCAAAGCCAGCCACTTGGGATTGGACAGTTGTAGCAGACTGTCCTTGTTCAAAACCGGTTCTCTCCCTCTCAGTAGCCCTTGACCCCCTGTAGTTCTCTATCTAGGGGTGTATTTGTATGAAATGCAAGTTCCCAGAGTAGATCTTAAGTGAGAAACAATAAAAACTATTTATTTCACTGATGAACTAAAAACATAAACCAAATAGCTATACTTCCAGCCCAGGACTTTTCCAAGGCTGTTCTAAAGCAGGCTAGTATTAGAATAACTTAGCAATCTGTCACTTCACTTGGCTAGGCCCATAAACATACCCTTTTCCTAACAATGCACCTGGCAATCTAATGACAACCTGAAATTTCCCCAGTTGCAACAGGTTGTGTATACATCTGCAATAAACAGTGGAAATGTTATTCCCCCACGAAAGTCCTTTTCCATGTAGAAATCCCTGGTTCCATTTGAATATGTCTGACCACACATCCTAAAACCAAGGGAAGTGGGTCAACCAAGCCAGGGCAGATTTTGCGTGCATATGAAATAAGGCAAATTGTGTCCCCTGAGTGAAATCTAGATAGAATCTCCTACTTACTATCTTTGGCTTATGTATAATTGGGCATACAGGGTGATTAAAAATCACATGAATCATGGGAAAGGGCATGCGCAGTAGAGAAAAGTTTACATAAACCTCAGTGTCATTTAGAAAATCACTCCAGCTACATCCTCAGCAACCACATCTTCCTTGTCTCAGACCCCATCAAAGGAAGTCCCAAACAACTATCAAAGCTCTTGGGTGCTCTGTCAGGTTTACAACTGTTTTTCTAAAACTTGCACTCTCATATTGCTCTTGACAAAACTGCTATGGTTTTGATGCATGCTTCTTTTCCAATTATTTGAAAAAGTACCATGAACCTGGAAACATCCAGGCAGATACCACTGTTGAAAATTCTGTCCAGACTGACACAAGTATTTGTAAAAGTGTAAAACAATTTTTAGAGAACTGAAAAAAGGCATCTTTCAAATTCTTCCTACAGAATATAAAACTTTAAATGATTAAACACATCCACAAAATAAAAATATGAACCAAATCTCATACATGCATATCTATGCAAATGGGCAGATAAAATTTTACGGCATGGAATCCTGTAACAAAGGAAAGATATCATAAACAAGATTTGTTCCAGGAATTCAAAGACGGTTCTATTGCATCGTGATGAAATACATTTATGTGTCTCTATATTAATGTTGCACGAAAATAAAAGCCTTTGCGTATGTCCACACATAAGTAAAAACACATTATCTTCCAAAAGCAACTCTTCAAATCCAGTAAGATTAAAGAGTCTTGTGGCTACACACTTGGAATTCCAGTCCCCAGGAGGCTGAGAGGAGGATTTCAAGTTTGGGGCCAAACAGGACTCAGAGTGAGACTGGATAAGATAGTGAGAGTCATTTCTCAACAAATACACAAACAGAATTCACTGAGTTATGTGGTGGTATTGTGTTCCCCAAAATATTGTGTACCTTAATAAACTTATCTGGGGTCAGAGAACAGAAAAGCCACTAGTTAGGCAGTGATAGCACATGCCTTTAATCCTAGTATTCCAGAGGCAGAAATCCATGAGTTCAAGGATACAGACAGGCATGGTGACTCATAACATCTTTAATCCCAGAAAGCAAGCCTTTAATCCCAGGGTGTGGTGGTAGAAAGCAGAAAGGTTTATAAGGCATGAGGACCAGAAACTAGAAGCATTTGGCTGGTTAAACATTTGGCTGGTTAAGCTTTCAGGCTTCTAGAAGCCATTCAACTGACAGCCATTCAGATATGAGAACACAGAAGCTTCCAGTCTGAGGAAACAAGACCAGCTGAGAAGTTGGCCAGGTGAGGTTAGCTGTGGCTTGTTCTGTCTCTCTGATCATCCACATTTCACCCCAACAACTGGCCCCGGGTTTGATTTTATTAATAAGAATTTTTAAGACTCATGCTACAGAGTTAAGATTGATACCCATTTCCACAGTATGAAAGAGTCATGTATTTCAGGTTAAAGGTAGAGCTACCAGTAATAGAAAACCTTGAAAAACAGCTAATATTTTAAGATACTATCATGGGGGCCTGAAAAGTGGCTCAGCAGTTTGTAATACTTCTAACCCTGATGAACTGAGTTTGATATCCAGGACCTACTAGTAGGAGAGAACTGACCTCTGCACATTGTCCTATAATGTCTACATATATGCTGTAGCCCATGATTCCTCTCTATACAAAATAACAATAAAGTACAACACAAATGTAAAACTACTGTCACTGTTACTTTAGCAAACATTTCTTATAGATGCACTGTTAATTTATACATATGCCTTAGATATAGA
The DNA here is from genome assembly GCF_949786415.1 of Peromyscus eremicus. NCBI lineage: Eukaryota > Metazoa > Chordata > Mammalia > Rodentia > Cricetidae > Peromyscus > Peromyscus eremicus. The sequence continues at coordinate 22,189,586 of NC_081423.1, forward strand.
CAATTGTGAAAAATTAAAAGAGAAAGGAAGAGAGAAAGACCCAGGTAAAACTGATTATTTATATAAATGTCATTTATATAAAGTGTACCCTATAAGGACACAGTGTACCTAAGGACCTGAAAGAAACTGAAAAACTACTACAAATAAGGAAATGTCATATATGCTTTCAAAATATAAAGAAATTAATTAATATTATATAAGAAATGAAATACAAAATAAATTAATATAAGACACTGGGAAAACAGTATAGTAAAAATAATGTATGACAGTAACTAAGTACATAGGAATGAGTGGAAAAAATATGTGAATCTTATTTGAAGCACAGTTTAAAACACCCCTGAAGACTAGAAAAGATTTGAAGAAACAAAAGAACACATTGAGTTTTTGCACAGCAAAATGCAACCCATAAACATAGTTCTCCATTTTGCTTTATCAATTTAATTGGATCTTCATGAAGTAGCCATAATTTTTAAACCAAATAAGATGATGTTAAATACATATGGGTATGTGAATTAATAAGGATACTTAGACAACAAAAAAAGAAGTGATATGAAACAAACAAGAACCCTAAAAAGCCTCTGTCTTGAGTTTTGTACTACTGAATCATTCATAGAAAATTTAGTATAAGAAAACTCTGAAATAAAACTACCTCTGAGAAGTCATTGCCAGGATAAAGGAATAGTTTGAATAGTAAAGAAATCATTGGTTTGAAAAAGTATAGCCTTAGCACAATGAGATAAAATACAATAAATAGTTGTGAAGATCTTAGCCATTCTGATGGGTGGTATCTCAGAGTCATTTTGATTTGCATTTCCCTGATGATTAGGGATGTTAAACAATTCCTTAAATGTCTTTCAGCCATTTGAGCTTCCTCTGTTGAGAATTTTCTGTTTAGCTCTATAGCCCATTTCTTAATTGGACTGTTGGGCACTTTGATGTCTAATTTCTTGAGTTCTTTATATATTCTGGATATCAGCCCTCTGTCAAATGGGGGGTTGGTGAAGATTTTTTTCCCATTCTGTAGGCTGTCGCTTTGCCTTGTTGACCATGTCTTTGCTCTACAAAAGCTTCTCAGTTTCAAGAGGTCCCATTAATTAATTGTTTCTCTCAGCATCTGTGCTACTGGTGTTATATTTAGGAAGTGATCTCCTATGCCAATGTGTTCAAGACTACTTCCTACTTTCTCTTCTATAAGCTTCAGAGTAACTGGATTTATGTTGAGATCTTTGATTCACTTGGACTTAAGTTTTGTGCACGGTGACAGATATGGATCTATTTGCAGCCTTCTACATGTTGACATCCAGTTATGCCAGCACCATTTGTTGAAGATGCTTTCTTTTTCCATTGTACAGTTTTGGCTTCTTTATCAAAAATTATATGTTCATAGGTGTGAGGATTAATGTCAGGGTCTTCAATTCAATTCCATTGGTCCACATGTTGGTTATGCTGGAGAGGATGTGGAGCAAGGGGAACTCTCCTCCACTGTTGGTGGGAATGCAAGCTTGTACAGCCACTTTGGAAATCAATATGGCACTTTCTTTGAAAATTGGGAATCAATCTCCCCCAAGACCCAGCTATACCACTCTTGAGCATATACCCAAGGAATGCTCAATCATACCACAAGGGCACATGCTCAGCTATGTTCATAGCTGCATTGTTTGTAATAGCCAGAACCTGGAAACAACCTAGATGCCCTTCAACTGAAGAATGGATAAATAAAATGTGGTACATATACACCATGGAGTACTGCTCAGCAGAGGAAAACAATGACATCATGAGGTTTGCAGGCAAATGGATGGATCTAGAAAAAATCATCCTGAGTGAAGTAACCCAAACTCAGAAAGACAAACATGGTATGTACTCACTCATAGGTGGATACTAGATGTAAGCAGTCTGGGATGACTACACTGCTACTCACAACTCCAGGGAGGCTACCTAGTAAAGAGGATCATAAGAAAGACACAGGGATTGCCCAGTGACAGAGAAATGGATGAGATCTACATGAGCAAACTGGACATGACAGGGGAGTAATGAAGGGCAAGGGTCGGGGGAAAGAGAGCTTAGGGGAGCGGGAGATACCAGCTGGATCAAGAACAGAGAGGGAAAACAAGGAAAGAGATACCATGATAAATGAAGACCCCATGGGAATAGGAAGAAGCAAAGTGCTATAGAGGTCCCCAGAAATCCACAAAGATACCTCCACAATAGACTATTGGCAATGGTCGAGAGAAAGCCCGAACTGAACTACTCTGGTGATTGGATGGCCGAACACCCTAATAGTTTTGATAGAACTCTCATCCAATGACTGAGGGAAGCAGATGCAGAGATCCTTGGCCAGGCCCCAGGTGGAGCTCCAGGAGTCCAATCAGCTAGAGAGAGGAGGGATTATATGAGCAAGAGATATTGAGACCATGATTGGAAAAAGCACAGGGACAAATAGCCAAACTAGTTGAAACACATAAACTATAAACCAATAGCTGAGGAGCCCCCATGGAACTGGATCAGGCCCTCTGGATAAGTGAGACAGTTGATTAGTTTGAACTATTTAGGAGGCCCCTAGGCAGTAGGACCAGGACCTGTCCTTAGTGCATGAGCTGGCTTTATAGAACCTAGGGCCTAAACTGGGACACTTTGCTCAGCCTAGGTGTAGGGAAGAGAGGACTGGACCTGCCTCAACTGAATTTACCAGGCTGAGCTAAATCCCCAGGGGAGTCCTTATCTTGGAGGAGGTGGGAATAGGGGGTGGATTGGGGGAAGGGCGGGGAGGGAACAGGAGAAGGGAGGACAGGGGAATCTGTGGCTGATATGTAAAATTAAATTGATTATAAAATTAAAAAAATAGTTGTGAAGAATAAATCTGGAAGTGTAATGCATCTTTCAAACTATAAAACAAAGGGACAACACCTTTAATATGTATACATTCAGATCTCAAACCTTGATGAGCTGAGAAATGGCTGGGATCATTTGTAGAGAGATTGCTGGCATGGAGAAAGCCCTAAATTAGAGCCCCAGTACCATATAAGCTGGGCATGGGGGAATATGCTCATAATGCTCTCACTTGTGAGTGGTTAGAGAAGGGAATATTAAAAAAACTAAGATCATCCTCAACTACATAAATCAGCTTGAGATACAGGAGATCCTTTCTTTGTAAAATGTGCAAGACAAAATGAGTCAGATGTTTAAATACACACTTGAAAAGTAAAATAGGGTTTAACATATGAAAGATGCATAATATTAATAGTACTAATAAAATTATAGTTCAACACTTCACTGACTACTATTTTTTACCTATCATTTTAGCTGTCAATGAAAATTCAATAATGAATTCTATTGGGAATGCTGTGTGGAAAGTGATATTGTCACAAGTAGCTGGATAAAGTAAATTTTAATGAAATATCTATATAAAATAATTTAGCAACACTTTTCACTATTGTAAGTATATAACATTTGATCTAGCAATTATAACATAAGTAACCTAGAAATGTACTGTCATGTGTCAGGTGACCTGCACTCAAGCCTTGAAGTAAATGCAAGCAATTGTCTGTAAATATAAACTGTTTTATTGTATCTTTATTTACATGACACATAAAAAATATAAGGGAAAAATAGTGTGCATCTTGAATCAATCAAGGAGGCAAAGTGGAGAATCTGTATTTGTATCTGTATGATATGGAGAGGCTTAGGGTCGATATAGAATACGTGGCAAGGAGTGGGCTCAAAGGGCCTAGGAAAAAAAATAAAAGCAAGGAAATGTTTACATTAGATAGCTTTGAATGATGTCTTGGAATGATATGAATATCATTTTCACCTAAGAATTAAATGAAAAAGAATGATGAAAATTCACAAGTGTCTTTTACCCCTTCAGGTATTAATTAATACTGTATTTCTATATAGATACCACTTTTCCCAATAAAAGAATTTAGAGATGTTTTAACATTTAAATGAAAGGAGAAAATATTAGAATAAATGGAGAGTCAAATACTGACGTAAAAAATCATCAGTAAATTCAGATTTGAATATTCCAGGTGAAGGTAAGTATGCATCTATGATTTACAAAGGATGCTGTTAGAACACTATAATTTTCCTCTTCAGTTCAAAAAGGAAGCAAATGGCAAATGTCTCTCTCTGTATTGAAAGGACAGAGCATTGGAGCTGCAGTCCAAACTTGATGCAGAAGTTTGTGTGTTCAGCCTGACAATAAGGGAACAGGTTTCTTCTTTGTCATCATCAATCTTGTCTGTGATACATTGTATCTTAGGAACATGAAGGCAGGCTACACAGGAAGGGAACTGTAATGTAACTCAACCTGCCATTCGGTACACTAATCCTCTAAACATACAACTGTCAAAGAACAGATACCTGGGTACTCCTGTGCAGCAGATAAGAAAAGTTATTGGGCAAAGAAATAAAAGTCCAGAGAAAAACTAGACACACTTGTCTTCATATAAGCTTTTCCTTTCAAATTCTAAAATGAAAAATGCAATAGTAGTTAAACCTTATGCAGCAAAAGCATGTACTAGAGATTTTATGTATGGCAACTCTATAAAGCACTTCAAAGTGAGTCATTTAAAACTGCCAGTAAACATGTAAAGATGAAATTGGCATGCTTACCTTTTATTTAAAAATTTCATGCTGTATATTTTGAGCTACACAAATTCAAACCAGAATAAAAAATCCCAGCATGGAGAATAGAAATTACAGACAAACCCCATCTCTAACCAAGAAGGTATTTGCAATTGAAACCTATTGGGAGAGGGCAAATCAGTTTTTTTTCCAATGGAGTGTCACTGGGTATATCAACCACCCTTCAGGGCAGGCCAAGAAGGAGATGGCCAACACCAAATGGTATGCTTCTATTGTAATGGTGAAATTGGTGCTTCAGTGGAGTGTGGAAGTAGGTTCTGGCTATCTCCATTAGAGTGGAGATTCAAATCCATGCTCTCTTTGATTCATGACACACTTCCTATTATTTTGCCATACACAGAGCATCACATAACTTTTTCATCTACCTTTACCCTTTACAGTAACACACAAAGAAGTATTTGAGGAGGCTGATCAATTACAATGTGTTCCATGAAAAGAGGAATGTTAGCCGGGCAATGGTGGCACACACCTTTAATCACAGCACTAGGGAGGCAGAGGCAGGTGGATCTCTTGAGTTCAAAGCTAGCCTGGTGTACAGAGTAAGTTCTAGGACAGCCAGGGCTCTACAGAGAAATCCTGTCTCAAAAACCAAAACACACACAGAAAGCAAATAGCAATGTCTACTGGCTTTACACTTAAGAATTTATTAAGCATTAGTTAAGTATTATATTGTATACATACATATGATAAACAATAATTGAATACCCAGAAAGACAAAAAGGTATCCTTACAATACTACTACCCAGCTTCCCTGCATTGCACTGTTTCTATTTTATCCATGGTTTAGAAAAACACAAATTGCTTTAAACAGTGTAGGAAAGTAATGACTCAAACTGCTCTGAAAGGCAATTCCATTATTGAAGTCAATAAAATATAGATCATCATTTTATATAATTACATATACTGATTATGTCTGTTAGAAGTTGTCTTGGCTACAGATGATTTTATTTACATGAAAATATTGTATTTTCTAGAGAAATGATGGCAAAAATATTAAACAGAAAACCCTAATTTGTATTTTGATAGAAAACAGCATTATCTTACTTTTTGTGCCTGACTTCCAATATCGCTTAAATACTTGACTCACAGAGAAGTAAATGCTGGTAACTGGGTTTTATTCAGCTAGCCACTAAGGAAAGAATCTTCCAGAGCTAAACCGATCCTGCATCTTTTTTTCCCTAAAGAACCCCATTGTTTGTTTTGGAATCTCACACTCCTCAGAATAGTGGCCATGTGTTAACATGGAGTTCTATAGTCTATGTAAATAAGCACACAAGCCAAGTTAAGGCCAGTGGTCTTTAAATTGACCCAATGAGTCAGAGAAATCCCCAAGGCCTCTAAGTCCCTGAATTCTTTTCACTCCTTTTTCTTGTCCTGCCTTTACCTTAGATCCCTTTTCCCGTGCTCTTGACAATTTTAAGTCAGCATATGGAGCCACATGCAAAAGCACATTCACCTTTCCTGCATACCCTCTGCACTTCTTTCTTAGAACCCTGGGCTCCAAATATGCCCCATGCCTGGTTCCTGTCATAGTTGATTTTGTTGTGACACTTTTGGACATAAATAATTTTAGAGAAGGATTTATGAGGTCACAGTGTCAGGAGGACTTTTCCATGATGGTGGGGTTGGGTTATAGGATACAGCTGTTCCTATCAGGGAAGCCAGGAAAATAAAGAACTGGAAAACAGAAAGCAGCCGGGGCGAGGTATTCTTCCCAATGACACCCTCACCTGAGCTACCTACTGCATCCATCCAGGTTTTACCTGCTACCTTTCATCAACTCCCAAGCTGGCAGCATATTATGAATACAGGTAGGGATTAATTTATTGATTACATCACAACTCTCATGATCTAATCATCTTTGATATGCTGTCTTCCCAAGTGAATTGCTATCTGTATTCTGTCTCTGGATATCTCTTAATTCATTTCAGTTGATAGTAGAGGCTAGTCACTAGTGATTTTTACTTCTTCAGCCAAACTATACTCAATAATTCAGAGGTTGTACCCTGACCACTCTAGCAATTTAGAAACCTCTACCAGCCAAGCCACTATCTATTACATATCACTTCATTGTTTTCAATTTACATTTAGAAAATCCCTTAAGTGAAATATACATATATAATTATTAATTTATTTATAGCATGTGTGGAAGTCAAATGACAACTTGCAAGAGATAGTTCTCTCATTCTACCATTAGGACCCTGAGGTTGAGAGGTTGAGCACTAGTCATCAAGATTGGCAGCAGGTACTATGGACTAACTATGCTATCTTGCAATAGATATACATATATACACATATATACATATATATGTATACACACACATATATATGCACACACACACATATATATACATATATATAAACTATATATAGTTTAAATGTTTCCATTACAGTATAAATATTTTTTCTTGCACATCACTGGGCTTAAGTCACTTAGCTTAGACAGCATTACAAAACCATTATATAACAGATATTTGTTACATCAACATTTTAACATAACTAGTTAAAAATAGAATATGGAAGATTAGAACAGAAGAAAAATGAAAGCACCTTCATAAATTAAATAGATGCTATAATTACATACATGCACACACACATATTATATGTATAGAACGAAATTATTTGACATGTTCATGGCCATGATTCCTTTCCCATTGTTTTCTACTGCAGTCTACTCCATCTCGTGACAGGGATAGTGACACAGGGTTACACATGGAGCTATGAGCTCAGTGCTCTGCTAGCTACACAGTTAACACTCACATGCTTAAAACTGAGTCTCTTTATTTTTAAATGAGCCTGAGAAGTCTTTGCAGCTCCAAGTGCCATCATTTTGTTTTAAGAAGTTAAAAATTTGCCTTATACTACTGAAACATCTCAGTGAAAATATACATCAGACCTTCCTTTTGAAAAAGTAATCCCAGCTCTCAAGAGGTGAAGGCAAAAGAAAGGATCAGAAGTTTAATGTCATTCTTGGCTACATAGAGAGTTCAAGGCCAGACTGGAATACATAAGATGGTTTTTCAAAATCAGAAAATAGGTTGGCATGTTTGGGATAAAAAGCAAAGACCACAGCACATATTCAAGTTGAATTTTTATTAGGAAAGTACTGGCAACATCAAAGCTGGTGTAGTCAATTTTTTTGCACATTTTTTGAAAGCCCCTAGAGCAATAGACATATTTTTAATGACTCAAAAAGTAGAAACTGCCAATTTATTTTTCCTCAAATAATTAAATCTTTAATTAATTTCACATATAGTTAGTAATAAGCATCATTCCAGTTTTGAACTTTCAAGCATCCCTCAGTTTGCTTGTAGCATGCTTCTGCACTTGCTGTGACTACTTAAGCCTTAGGATCAGTTGGAGGATAGCTCTCAAACTTTCACTTCTTAAAAAAATAAGACACATTCCAAATGATACAGGGAACTGTTGAGTCAAGAGATACAAATTATATGAAACCATAAAGTGGCATAATTGAGCAAAGCAATTTTGGTGAGAAACTAAAAAGGAGGGGAAATCATGTAAATGTGATTATTTCTAATTAGAAACAATGACTAACTAAATCAAATTATACAATGAGGATTTGATTTACATCCCTGGAGGAAAGCAAGGCATGGATTTGCATTCGTCACCGGCTTTTCCTCTCCCCTTATTACTTCTCAATGCTTTCTTAGACCCTTAATTGTAAGTAAGATGGCTGTTAGCACAGATCTTTAGAATAATTTTGCATATGAAGTTTCATATTCCATCAAAGATTTGTGTTCTTTCAGCGTGCTCTTCACAAAAAGCTCAATGGGTATCTGCAACACATGAAGGCGCGATACCAGGTGCTTTGAGGCGATGTAGAGAGCGCACAAACCTCTGCTATGTTCTCTTCCCTGATATCTCTATCTGAACAAGAGATGGTGCAGTCTATCATGAGACTAGGAATTGGCCATCATTTTTGATGGCTACCTATGGAACCCAGAATATATTATTTAAGCACTAACTTCCTCCCAGTGGGTATTTTTGGTTAAGGAATAGGTAAATTTAGTATGATTCCACTGACAAGTATCCTTGGTGGGTACTTGGAGAAGATGCAGCTTATCAGCTTATGTTTGTGGGAGTCCATCAAGGCAGAAGCAGCGCACATTGGAACAGACCTCAGAGAATGAGCCTAAACATTGACACTAAAGAAACACAATAAAGAGTTGGCAGAGAGACTTAGAGGGTGCAGGTATTTTTTCCACCAAACCTGAGCACCTGAGTTCTGTCTCCAGAACCTATATGGAGGATGAACCAACCCCCAAAAGTTTGCCCCTGATCTCCACAAATATACACAGTATGACAACAATACACACACACACACACATACACACACACACTAATAATCAAATAAATAAACATTTAAAAATCACAATTAAAAGATTTTTTCTTTTTGCAATAGTGGGGTTTCACCAGGTAGCCCTAGCTGGCTTGTAAGTTACTATGCAGACCAGACTGCCTCTTTTACAGAGGTCTACTGGCCTCTCCACTCAGCCTATTTAGAGATTATTTTGAATGCAATATGTATGGGTTATGTGCAGCTCTTTAGTGTTTCCAAATTTGATTTAACTATTGATTCAGGTATCCATGTCACCCTTTGTAGATTTACCTCTGCTGTTGAGTACATTACTCAATGTTGGTCACTGAAACTTTGAAGTGCAACTTCCAAGTGGAGCATTCTCATGCTCAGGGAGGCCTTTCTATATGCTTTACTACTTTCTCCTCATGCCACTTCATTTTCTATACCAAATCATGAGTCTGGACACTGTCCTATATATCCATTTGCCTATTTGTTTATTGTCTGACTCCTAGTCAGTAATAGAAATAACACTGTTTTATTTATCGCTATTGTCTATACCAGTGCCTAACTCTTGTGAGAAAAAAAAATATTAACTAAGTACAACTGATGTGCCTATATATGTTCAATTGAAAAGGTCTGTTGTATTATCTAACATGGGAAGTAAAGAAAACAGAGGCACGGTCCCTGACTTCACATTGCAGAATGTTGTTATCACCTCTAAACATATCTCACATGGATGAGCCCAAGTCATGCTACAATGCTCATCATTTTACACTTTGGGGACCATAAGGCCTTTAGAAGGAAAGCAGTCCACCTCCTGAGCACTTTCCTAAGTATAATGTAACAAATAAAAACCCAAGGAAGACTTGGTAAGGAACAGATACTCAAATCTCAATGAGATAATTCTGTAAATTTTATCACAGTCTTCTTTATCCTGCTACTATCCTTTACTGGATGTATGTAAGCACTACATCATACTAACATTTCCTGGTTATAAATAATACTGTTATGCTCTTAACTGAGCAAATAATAAATTTAAACAGTGCTTCCTACAGAATAATCTACTGGAAAGTCAAATGCTGTACAGTTTCTAGAACTTCTGAAAAAAAAACTGTAGGAAAGAAATAATATTAATGATTTAAAAATCTCCTTCCTTGCTTTAGGGTAACAGTTTCCATCTTCCCGAACAAGCTTTGACTCCAAAAGTTGTGCTCTGAAAGGCACTATCCTTGAAGGCACAGACTAGCTTTGCTTTAGAACCTAAGTCTTGCCCCATGTAGGAATCATTAAGGAAATGGTGAATAGATGAGCACCAAAGAGGATAACCTTACATTGCCTTTGTCCTGGAGCTAAGAACACATCTAAGATGCTCAAAGGCTAAGAAGAAACTGACATATGAATATCAATCTTTTATCAACTTATAACCCAAGCCACATCTCCAAAGCTTGGATTTGGCATACCAGAGCCAAAAGGCAAATTTTTAATATCCAGTTGGAGGTGATATCCTTAAAATGAGAGGAATATAGATCTTTTGTTGTTGTTGTTGTTGTTTTAAGACAGGGTTTCTCTGTATAACAGCTCTAGTTGCCCTGGAACTAGATTTGTACACAAGGCTCGCCTTGAACTCACAGAGACCCTCCTTCCTCTACCTCCCCAGTTCTGGTATTAAATGTGTGTACCACCACTGCCCAGCAGATTGACGCTTTTAATGCAGGCAATTATTTCATAAAATTACATGATGGCCTAGTTTGCCTAGATATTGTTGATAAGATGCATTCACTAAACAACTCAAAGCACTATGATTTTTCTATTTATTTTTGTTTGTTTTGGAACCAAGGTCACACTATGTAGCCTTGCCTGGCCTAGAAATCTCAGTGTTGACCAGCCTGACATTGAGCTCACAGATATCTGCCTCCCAAGTACTGGCATTAAAAGTATGTACTACCACATCTAGCCATGCAACTGATAATTTAAATAATGAGTGATAGAAGAGGTTGTAGGTTGGTTCCATGACTCATGGATGGTATCCAGGCCTCCATGGAGAGTGTGCCTGCCCCATGTTGTATTAGACTTCACTCATAAAACAATTAAAACTATATTGAAACTACCCTTTCTCTCTAGCTTTCTATTTATACAAAGCCAAACAAATGGATGAATTCATCACCAGTTATATGTTAATTATATAAACTTAGCAGACTGTGACATTTTAATATTCTTTAAAATGGCTTCAAAGAAAATACAAAGAAGAATCTTTAATCTCAGCTAAATGACACAGCTTATAATAGTTAGAGGAATGATAGCAGAAAAGTACCTTCCACTTATTAAGAAATGCCTAAATACTAGGAATCTATTTATATATGCCTTTTGCTATACACTTAAATCTAAACCAAAGCCATATCCTCCTAAAGACAGAAAACAAAGATCTAAAATTGAAGCTTAGCAAAGGGGTATAAGAAATTGATTTTATTTCCAAATTATTTTCATCCTAATATTGAGATTCTCTAGGATTATGTCTCATTTTTCTATTGTTGTGATTCAATATCATGACCAAGGCAACTTATAATGAGAACATTTAATTTTGCTTCTGGTTTCAGAGAGTTAGAGTCCGTGATGGAATAGCAAAGGAACAGATGAGCACTCACATCTTGATTCACAACCACAAGGCAGAAGAGCCCACTGGCAATTCATGAGTTTTTGAATGCCTGACCCCAGTGACACAACTCCTTCAACAAGGCCACACCTCCTAATACTTCCCAGACAGTCCCACGATCTGGGGACCAAGTATTCAAACATATGAGTCTATGAAGGACATTCTCATTCAAACCGCCACAGCCACAAAGCATAACTGCCAGGAAAGACACAGCAGGTATTGCGTTGCTAGATAAGGAAGTTTTTAGAAGTAGAGAACCCAGTGAAAGCACCGACACTCTTGTGCTCTAGTAGCCTAAGATGAACCGTCTGGACAGAGATTAACCTAACAGGCTCTACACAGCAATCATATGCTTCCTCTTCCTTGTCATACCTTCTCCCTTTAGGGCTGAACTGTAGGCATGAAACATTGTTTCACAGATTTAAGTCTCCTCCTTTTCATCCAGACCTATAAGGATCATCCCCAGATTCTGTTACAAAACCTTAAAAAAAAAAAAAAATCCTGTACTCTGACCATTTTCTCTATCTTCCATTGTTCCATCCTGTAGTTTGACCTGTGACTACTCTTCCTGAGACAGCAAGGTAGTACTTCTTGAACCAAGTTTAACATAGAAGTGCAAGAATAAGCTGCTCTTTGCAGGGCTTTACTGAAAACGCTAGATTATACTCTGTATGATGCAGAAAGTCTTTTGATGTTCTGAAGGAGATACTGGCTAGACATCCTGCACCCTTCCACTTGCTTTGTGTGTTATCCAATTCAGAGCCTTGTACCAGAATTTTATCTGGTACAGAGCTCACTGTCTAAATGCTATAGGTACTGCCCCAGATTGGCTTCTCGGTGGGTGTGTGGCCACCTTGCTTATCAAGATTGAAGTTAACCCCTCCCTCTGTTTCTCCAGCAGTCACTAGCCTTTCTCGGGTTTGTAAAAGCACTTTAATTGCCTCTTTTTCACCGATTACCTCTGTAAACCTGATAAATTACTCAATTTAATTTTTAGCCTTGTCTGTTAAAAAAAAGTGTGTAATAATTAGTTGTGAAGCTTAAATTACTTAATTTAGGCAAAGGGTCTCCCAAAATGCTAGTTATCATTTTAAGTCTTTCTTGATCCAAATTAAACACTAATTTTAATTAAAGTACAATCTGCCAGACACTGTTTACTGCTCTAAATGTTATCATCACTCATCCTTGGTACTTGTTGACTTTTCATAATTTTTTATACACACCACACTTTGTTTTGTATATAACCATAAGCCTGAACCTACAGCACCAGGAAAATGGTGAGTAGCTTAGAGATGATGGTATAGGACAAAAAATTGAACATGGGATCAGTGAACTGCCTTTAGTTAACTGCTCTGTCGCAGTGTCTCACAGACTTGATGCCTTTGGGGAATATGGAGACAAGCATTTTATTTTCTTGTTTATGAAGGTTATAGTGCATTACAATGGAAGCCAGATTAAAAACTGAGTAAAAGGTACATGTATGTAGACTCTACTTCAGGTCTGTTTAGAGCTTGTACCTGCATGCTGCTAAGCAGGAGCTGAAAATTTATTTGCAGAAAGAGAAGACCAGTGCCTCTGCCTCACCGTTTTAATAAGATTAAGAAAGATAATGCATGAGAAGTGTATGGCATAGTGCCTGACGTATCAAGCATCCAAAAGAAACCATCATCTATCTAGTAATTTTCATCCCACAAATTTGTTCTTTATCCTCTGCTTCAATTGACTATAAAGTTATGGGTACTGTTTTTAAAAAGCATGCAAACTCACATACTTAGAAAGCAAAAAAAAAAAAAAACAAAGCAAAAAAAAAAACAATAATCGGGGCAATTCTCAAACAGAAAAGCTGAGAACATTAGTGTTCCACATGTAATGGTATTTCTAGTTTATACTTTTGTTTCTTCATTAATTGTATAATGTCTCCACTGCTGAGGGGTGAGCAAAAGCACAGGTTGTATTTTTAAAAGATGATTTTGTGTTCGCTCCAATTTTTTACTTCACATAATGTTTGAAAGGAGAGGGTCACTTCCTGTGAATGGACTTGATAATCCTCATGTGACAGACATGTAACAATATCTATAAAGTCAGAGCCATTAATTATTTTGAAAGTGATGGTGCCTTAAAGAAGTTTCCTTTCCTTTATTACAGTGTGTGTCAGAGACGTGAAGACTCGGGACAGTTCATGGGAAAGAGACGAGAAACAAACTGTTTCTTACATTTGGTCAGATACCTGAGAGACAGCTGTCACACAGACCTCAGGGGTTTTTCGGGCTAGCCTTCGGAGTAAAACCCCGGGTTAATTTTACTTGGGAAAAGAACCCATAGGATTGCATTTAGCTGCTGGGCAGCCTCAAAAACCGGAAATGTGGGTTCTAGAATTATTTTCCTCACAGTTCATGCTGAATTCAACTGATAAAATGAGCCCAAAGGAAGAAAAAATGTCACCCATTTATAAAGAGAAATGAAAACTGTTTTCAGCTGTCAGAAAATTCTTGTCAGATACACCAACTATAATTAACCTGATATATGTATATAGGGATTGTTATAAAAGGTGTGATTACACTGTGGATGAATTATGTTGCTTTGCTAGTCAGGGAAACATCAAAATTAAATTTATAACATCACATACATTATTCCACACTCTATGATTTATTATCTAGTATTTACAAAACTCATGCCTAAGAGTCAAGCAAAAAAATGAAGTTGTTTTCCCGTTTCACAAAAACCTTATCTCTTTCAGTATATAAAAACTGTTTGGTATCTGGAATAAAAGAAAGGGGAACATAATTGGAGAAGAAATACAGGTTCTCATTCCATGTGAAGTGGTTGCATAAGCTACAATTGATTTCAAGGAAAACAAAAGAGGTCTTGTTAACTTCCTCTTCATTAATCTCCGTCTCCTGCTGGTGCATAATCTATATGAACAGTGATGGGTGCAGGGAGACCTGTGTGGCAAACACTAGGTCACATTTCTCAAAAAAAGGGACTTTCAGTGCCTATGTATGTCTTAATCTCTGCAATAGAATAGTTTTGTTGTTGTTGTTAATTCTTACGACTGTTTTATGACCTTCAGCAGCAAAACACTGCATTTAAAATTTTCAATATTTGTAAATGAGATGTTCAGAGAAAGGGACTCACAATAGAGGAAGAATTTCATTGGGCTTTGCCTGACATAGACAAATTTGCCAATCCATTCTCTGCTCTCAAGGCAATGTGGCTCCTTTATAACACAAATGAGATGAGGTCCTGTGTTTGAAATAGTGTGTGAGTGCCTATTGAATAATATTCAAACTTGCACAGGGCTTACAAGGCCCTGGGTGATGATACTGCTGAATTTTCTTAATTATATCTTATTGTTCCCTTTCATGCCCATTGGTGTCCTTTGGTTCTTTGGGTACACCATGACCTTTCTTTTCTCTTCTTTGGTCTTCTCAAAGGTATCAACCATAGTATTGTCTATCTTTTTCCCTAACTGATACTTTATCTTCAGTATGTGGTCAAATGCAACCCCCTCAAAAATGCCTTCCCTAATATGTCAGTCCTTATTCATGCCTGACAATTTGTGTTCTTGGCTTTTTTAAGAGCAGGTAATAAATACTTCCTAGCTTCCTTACTGTTATGCAGAGCAATGGGATGTACTCTGGAAAATGATGTGGTAATTAAAGTAGCAAGGGTTACTTATAAGATGGAAAGTGAAAACAGTCCACTTGGATCCACAGACTATCTTACCAGTTGACAGCCAATTATTGAGATTAGTAGAAACAGAGAGCCTCTATGTGAGTCCCTGAAACATCTTTATGAGGGACTGAGGGACGATGTTCCAGAGAGTTGGATACAAGTCATCCAGTTTTGCGGAGACAAAGTAAACTTCATTGCATTAAATTTCTGACTTTTGAGGTTACCAGTATTTTTGTTGTAACATTCCAATGGTTTAACTGTATTGTTTTCTTTGATGACACTGTCCTAGCTTTACGTCAGTTTGACACAAGTTAAAGTCATCTTAGGGGAGTAAGCTGACACAAGTTACAGCATTGAGATAACACCCCCATAGGCTATGGCTGTGAGCAGGTACTTTCTAAGTAATCAATGGAGGAAGGCCCAGCCCATTGTAGGTGGTTCCATCCCTGGCCTGGTGGTCTTGAGTTCTACAAGAAAGCAGACTGATGAAGCCATGAGGAGCAAGCCAGTAAGCTGACACTCCTCCAGGGCCTCTGCATCAGCTCCTGCCTCCAGGTTCTGCCTGGTTTGAGTTCCTGACTTGGATCCCTTCAATGGACCATGATTGAGGATATGTAAGCCAAATTAACCCTTTCCTCCCAGGGTGCTTTTGGTTACGGTGTTTCAAAGCAGCAATAGCATCCCTAACTAAGACAAACTCTTACTATGATTTTGATTCTATCTCAAATGTGTATATACTCTATGCCTAAATATTTAAAGCTCTTACCCTGCTCCAGGTTGGGAGTGTCTCTCATAGGCCTGTTTTATGAGAGCTTGGTCACCAGTATGTGGTGGTGGTACGAATTTAGTTGAAAGAATTTATCCCGCAGGAGGCAATCCATTCTTAAGGGCTTATTAGCCCTTCCATTGCTTCTGCTTTTCATTGCTTCTTAGCTACCATTAGAAGACCATTGTTCTCCTATATGTTCTTTGTCCTGGTGTTTGTCATACCATTGGCTCAGAAAAAAATCTGGCTGGTCGATCAAGAAGCAATGACTGTAGAAGCATGAGTCAAAATGAGGTGTTTCCTTCTCGTAAAGTAATGATCTCAAGCATTGTGTCCTAGTGAAGGAAAACTGACTATCACCAGCTCTGAGGTCTGCTGTAAGGACTCAGCTCCTCCATTTCTGTGTCAATGCTCTTTCCCCCAGTATGGAAACTAAAATTGGGAATGCATCATTGGCTCCATAACATTTATTTACAAAACCAAGTGAGGCCCATGTTCTGTGGTTTACCCACCACTCCTCAAGACCCACAGAACTAAGAAGACATGTTGAATCATAGTAGGTTGCTGGTACATTGTAATTCATAAAACTTGACATATACAAAGTAAAAATAATTTGGCTATTCTAAGTGCAGCAATTGGAAGACGACCAGGTTTGAGTGTCTCTCGTGTGTTCTACTTAACCATACTCCTGGACATAACTATAGATGAGAACTACTAAAAAAATCACCTAAATTCTAATTCCAGGTCCCTAGACTAGGTGCCCATGGCCAACGTATGTACATTAGTTTTATATAAACCTATTATCTTTTCATCTTTAATGGATGCATATATCCGCTTTGGAAGAACAGAATGAAATTGTCCCTGAATTCTAGAACACAAGTGGTGTTGGCCCAAACATATATATGTTTTTTGAAGCACCACAATTAAAAGATGTATAAATCTAAAATGTTCTTTAGTATATCCTCTCCATCAGCTATCTTTTAATTTTACTTAAGATATTGACATTAACCTTATTCAAGTCATTTATATCACACTAACTGTACCAACTCTACCCTATATGACCTGAACACACACCTGTATTAAATAAGTATCATGTGTGATACAATTAAACTCATTTAAGCAGTTAGACCCATTCATGATTTTTGTTAAATATTTCCATAAAATCCATATAAAAGAGTGATTTTTGGTTTTTATATTTTGAAGTAAGGATGTATATATATATACATATATATATGTGTGTGTGTGTAAATATATATATATATATATATATATATATATATATATATATATATATGACAGTGGAGATTTAAGCCAATTTTGATATCTCAAGTGACTATCATGTTGTATAGTTCCTCACTTAATCCAATTAAATAACAAGTAACTATAACATCAATAAACATAAATGTGTTCTGTCATTCAAAAATCTAGCCTCATATTACTGATGTTAAGTTCTTCACAAATTCTCCTAGTTTGTCTGTTAAAATACTGAATTTTTTTTATCTGCTACATTCCAGTAGATCATCAGCAGTTCACATTATACTTGGTACCAATAAAGATGTAAGTATAAATGACAAGGAAGGATCTAAACATTAACATACTCATCTCTACTATTCAAGTGAATTAAATAAAGGGAAATGTAGAGGGATGAATTTCATTATCAGAATTTTTGGACAGTAAAAGATATTATACTCATTCTAACTCAGTATCTTTTAATGTACAGAAAATGTATTAAACTGTTGAAAAGGAAGAGATTTATTCAAGGATTAAATTTTATCTCAAAATCTCTCCCTTTATCTTTCTGAGAATACATTTGCAGCCTTGGTTGATTGTAAGTAGAAATGTGCTAGCCATCCCAGCCCCTCCACCATTTTGGGGGACAAAAGGTCATAACCATTCTCTAGATGTTATTCGTTCAGACTAAATCTGCTTATAATTAGTAATACTAGACAATAGTTTCTTTCAAAATTATATGTCACTCTTAATCCTTCCCACTTTAAAAGGTTTGAAAGTTCATAGTGTTAGGATGGTGCAGAACAAAGACATTCACAATATTCCGATAGCTCTTAAGTTTTAGTCTACAGAAACTTTGCTTAATACAGTTTTGTACTAGAATACACTGTAAAGAGTGAGGATTCAGTTCTAAAAAAATTTCAGTGAATTGTTTTGAGAAATGATTCATTTCCTCTGTTCAAAAATATAACTAATGATTTTGTTTTTAAAGGATACCTGTTTTTGCCTAAAAACAAAAACCTGTGAATTTTCTATGATGGTGAGCCTAAAATTAGAATCTGTGATATATATATATATACATACATATATATATATATATATATAAAAGCAGTTGATAATATATAACAAATAATCTGAGGTGAATATAATATAGTAGATTGAAATGTATGAAATTATTGCCGTCCTCAAAAAGGAAGAAATTCATGATCATCTTTATATATTCATTTCACAGAAGAGGCTCAGAGAGTTAACATAGGAAATCATCAGAATCATTACTGAGAATCAGGAAAAAATTCAGATTGAACAATGCTTTAATTCTGAGTGATATCTTAACCTTGGATGACTGTTTACAGTTCTCTGCCCATATTTCTGAAAAGACAGCAAGTCATTAAATATCAGTGTTAACTTTTACTATTAGAATGATACACTCACTGAAACATTCTTAATAATTGGGGAGAAGTGCACCGGTGGACCTAGGCTTTCCCATGCATTTACCAGATAAATGTATATGCTTTTGCTATTATTGTCATGATCATCACTCTTTTTTCCTATCATCTTAATATTTTTATTTATTTAATATTTTTATTTTATAATTAACTTAATTTCACATATCATCCACGGATTCCCCCGTCCTCCCTCCTCCCACCCCCAGCCCTCCTCCCCAATCCAACCCCATTCCCACCTCCTCCAAGGCAAGGTCTCCCTTGGGGAGTCAGCCCAGCCTGGTAGACTCAGACGAGGCAGGTCCACCACTCTTATTATTGCTTTGTTCCATATTATTCAGAGTTCATTGCCCCTTCTACTGTACTGTATTTCTTTGTAAAGCAGATACTGAACTGATGAGAGGATATAATGCCAGTGTTTGCTTAAAGAATATGTACAAAGAAAAAAAAGAAAAAGACCAGAGGTATGAAGGATAAGGAACCACAAGAAAATCTGAATAGACTGGCATAATATAACTCAATGGCAGAGTGCTGGTCTAACATGTACCAATTCTGGGTTTGATGCCCAACATCACACACACACACACACACACACACACACATCACATCACATCACATCACATCACATCACATCACATCACATCACATCACATTGCCTGTGTATTAGAATGAAGAAAACTCTGTCCTGATGGAATTTGCAAGGAGAGTGTGTTTGGATATTGTGCAGAATGAGAAAGAAAGCATCATAGTCTTGACTCTTAATTAATTTCATTTTATCACTCTGCCATCCATTTATGTGCAACAGGATAGGTTGAATATGGTATGAGGGGGTTGATGAGTTGGTGGTCCTTAGGACAAAGTAGCCAGAAATACATGTAAGGTACACAGTGGCTCTAGAGAAACCAGGAGGTTCTCATGGGTCTGCTGGGCTTTCCAAGTCCTGACTCAGAAAGATGTAACCTTATTCTTTCTCTTCTCATCTGTTTTTCTTTTGGATGCTGGCCAGAAATTAGTACACTTTTCCTGGTATTATGGGCTTCTGTAATCTTTCTCTACCTTCTCTACCATATCATTGGTTGTCACCTGTACCCTACCTCCATGTCTGCTTTACTCAACGAGCATGCATGGCCTTCTCTAACTCTGCTCTCTCTACCTCCTCTGGGGAGTTACAGAAGTTTATAGCTTTTCTGGCATGGGTTTTTATTTCAAATTATGATAAAAATTGTCTTCAAGAATCAAAAACATCAAAAAGAAACATTTGCAAAGTAGTTTGACTCCAGTATTGAATGTTTCTAGCACATGGATGGTTAGAGGGAGAAAAAAGAAAAATCTCCCCCCTATCCTCCCTGAGGTTTTTGGGGAAGTAAAACTAATCATCACTTAACACAAAATGTCTATACTACATAATTTTCAGGTACATGATTGAAATAAAGCAGAGCTATAGGAAAAGTAAAGAAAAAAATCAGGTTCAAATATAAACTTGGCTTCATGCCCTTGTGAGAGCAATCTGCCCATGGAGGATTATTGGACATCTCAGTGGGGACTGAATTTGAACCAGGTTCCAAGGATGAAAGCCCACAGTCTAATCTGCTGAGCTATGGAGCCCAGTGTTGTGCTGGTTTATAGAAATCCTATTAACTGAGAGATTGAAGGAAAGCAGATAAGATAGCAAGGTGTTGGAAATCAGGCTTCAGTAGTTCTAACAGAAAAGGTACTTTTGAGCCATGCTACTGTATCCAGATAGGAATTAAAAACAACACACATGTTTTGTGTGTGCATAAGGGTCCAACTGCCTGTGTCCACACATGTATATGAAAATTGTGTGTTTTATGGGTATTGATTTTTCATGCATTTATAGCACATAAAAATGTTCAATGCAATTAATGGGGAAATAATTTTAATAGAGAACTTGTTTTCCATCTTGAACTGTATTGACTTATTTATATATTCCAAGCAAACGACAGTGATTTCCACCAAATTTCTCTTCTGTCTTATGTTATCAGTCATATTCAACATTGTAAAATCTACTATAACAGAGAATCTTAATCATGTCATTCACTCACTTTTATTTCTTCTTTGAGAATAACTGTCACAAATAATATTTGCTGGTAATTATCCCAACACAAGCAGAATACACTGAGAACCTCCCTAAGTTCAAATGATGAAGTCAAAGTCTAGATTATAGATAAACTGACTAACTTGGAACACCACAGGGATGTTCAACCACACCTTTCAGGCTATATGACTGGACGGCAGTGAGAAGGCTGCAGATCCAAACTGGGTTTCATTCTCTTAGGCTCAATATAAAGCTGTTGGACTGGATTTCATACTAGCACCATTCATTACCATCATAAACCATAGTTTAACACTGTGACACCAAAAGTGTTTGTGACTGAGAAAACTATTATATAAAGTTTTAAATTCTGTAGGTGGGAAGCTTCCTAAAAGAGAAAGAAAAACAACCAACAACACCACCTACCAAAAAACAAATCAGAAGCTAAAATTGGAATGAGGTAAATAATGACTGAGGATCTGAACCTCTGTGTTCTTCTGTCTCTCTGATAGGATCAGGTGACATAAGGATTTCCTTCTAGCCTTGAAAAATAATAATTTAGCTACATATCTAATTTATTTTTATTTGTGTAGATTTCTACATATAGCAGGGCTGAAATTCTGGCCAGTGGAGAGCCCTTAATAGCATCTGGCATTTTCTGAGCTGTGATTTTTTTTTATTTGTACAAAGAGAAGCCCAATGCTGACTTCTCATATAAGATATGATGAAAAGGCATGAATATGCTTTCTGTTCTGTGAGGTACATTGCTCATAAATGATGGTAAAATAATCCTTGCACATTCAGTAGATTACTAACAAATGGCCCCAGGAATACTAAGGTGATCATATATTCTCAAACTGGTTTTAATGAAATGATGAACTATTTAAGATAAGTGCGTTAGTTGGATCCTTCTAAATTGAAGGAAACTTATTTTCTGTAAAATATATATTAAACTTTTTGGACAGAAAGGTTTTCATTTTCTCTAAAGATAATATTCTTAAGAATGGTATGACAGTGTGATTTTTGAATTTTATGGTTGAAAGTAAACTGATTTCATGAGTTTTTCATCCAGAAATAAAAATCATACAAAATAAATTATTATGAATATTGAAGATATTTTTCAAATTTTGTTTCTAAACTGTTGCTTAAAGGAAGTGAAAAAATATTCAATATTTACTGAGTTCTTATTGTTGCCTAAAATGTATAATAAAGATATACTTCCTCCTGCTGATACACTTCTGATCATTTTCATATTTCATATTCCAAGAATTATAAGCAAGTCACAAGTCAAAAATCCTTTCTGAAGTATTATAAAGGATAAAGTTATCACATGTTATCTGTTCTCTATAAAATGATGGTTATTTACTGCATGTATCAGGGCAGCATCTAATACTAGAAAAGAAATGCTCAATTAAGAAAAAAAAAGGTGAAGCTGAACCACACACAATATGGAAACTCTATTCTAAGCCCTTCATTTATAATGCTCAGTAGATGTGAAAAGCGAACACTCTTTACTAATACACACTTCCTCGTTTCTAAGCGGGAGAGTTCAGTGTGGATTCTAGTTAACAGATCCAGCCAGGCGAATGCATGGTTCACCCTCATTCCTTCAGCCAAGTGCCAGTGCTGCACATCCACACCCTCAAAACACATTCTTCACTTCATCCTCACAGCACAGAACATTTTTGTTGCTTGCAATCTCACTGCCGCTCAGCTATCACTCAAGTGTGTTTCTGAGTTAGCATCTTGAGATGTTCTTGCACTACAAGAGGGATTCTCCTTCACAGAGCCCTGTCCTGCTTTTTAACATCTTATTTTGAAGAAAAGCATCTCAAATTTGAAGAAAAAAATATTATTCACATGTTCCAGTGTGTTTTATTGGGCCAGAGGTTTTCAAATCCTTTCTCCAAGGACCCTATGGTACTATGTTAAATGTTCCTGGGAGTCCAGGAGCCAGGCTGCAAACCGCTTGACTAATTGATTTGATTAAAGTTATATCAGTAATTATGCTTTATCTTTTCTTTCATTGATTTTTATCATTTATACTAGAATATATAGACACAGTTTATTACTCAGTGTAGAGAGCCACATAAAAGAGTTAAATTTCTGGCCGGGCGGTGGTGGCGCACGCCTTTAATCCCAGCACTCGGGAGGCAGAGGCAGGCGGACCTTTGTGAGTTCGAGGCCAGCCTGGTCTCCAAAGCGAGTTCCAGGAAAGGCGCAAAGCTACACAGAGAAACCCTGTCTCGAAAAAAAAAAAAAAAAAAAAAAAGAGTTAAATTTCTAAGAAGTCATTGTTCTTAAATTTATTTGTGTATGAGTGTTCTGTCTATATGCACACTTGCATGCCAGAGATCTCTTTTTAGATTGTTTGTGAGTTGCCATATGGTTTTCTGGGAATTGAACTGGGGCTTCTGGAAGAAGAAACAGTGCCCTTAAACTCTTGAGTCATCTCTCCAGTACAAGAGGCCGTTTTGTTTGTTTGTTTGTTTGCATGTATTTCAGGACAGGGTTTCCCTGTATAGCCCTGGCTGTCCTGGAACTCGTTCTGTAGACCAGGCTGGCCTTGAACTCACAGGGATCTGCTTGCCTCTGCCTCCAGAGTGCTGGGATTAAAGACTTGCATCACCACCACCAGCTCTCAAGTGGCCATTTTTAGTGTGTACGCCTTATAGCCATAGTTTTCCAGACTATCGGTCATAGATTATTATCAATATCTTAAATGTTAGGAAGTAAAAATAAATGAAAGAAATTTTTAGTAGGCTATAAATATCAAAGTACAAAAAAGAAAACTTTATTATCCTAAGATTATAAATATCCATATAAAAATACTGTTGTTATTCATTAAATAAGCCTTCTATGTTTCACCCTTTATTTTCCAAATCATACAACTATGTGTGTTAGACAGCCTATGTCATCCACATGCCACTGACTTTGTAGATACAGTAGAGAAGACTGTAAGGTCATAAAGGATTTCACCAAGATTTTAAAACAAGTCTTAGAGGTCAGTCAATGTTTGAATCCCTTCAGGCAACCATTGAGAGTGTCAAACTTTAACTTCAGTGGAGACCTCAGGAAGTCTGAGGTTTGAGGAACATGGATTGTCCCCTCATGACAGCTGTGGAGAGGGAGAGTTCTTGTGAGCAGCAAAAGGCAATGCCATAAGAGTGGGATTACCTGAGCCCACTGGAACTGACCTCACAGTAGCATGTGCCCTGGATGCCAAAGAGTATAAGATTTACTCTTTCATCTGATGGGGTTTTGTCTTACTTTGGTCTGTTTTTTCTTGGCTATTCTGTGATTTCTCCCTTTGGGGACAGGAATGATTGTTTTATGCCATTGTACCATAGATGCATGGACTTTTCTTCTGATCTATAGGTGCTCATAGCTAGGACTGACCTTGAGGCTCTGAGCATACTTTGGACTTTTGAATAATGCAGTACTAGAACTTTGAAACCACTAGGACTCTTAGAGATGAAGAAAGAGACCAATTTGTTATCTGTAGTCCTCATTCACTAATCCTTTCCTATGCCATTGGAAGGCTGATTCTTCCTCACATTGCTCTTACATTCCCACTTGCAAAAGATAAAGTCCAAATCTTCCAGAATGCATGGCCTCTTAGACACTCCTAGTCTTTTAGGGAAAATCTGATCCATTCTTCCCTCTCTTGCTTGTGTCCTATGTCTCATCTACCACTGACTTTACATTGATTAGTGAAACAAACTACCTGCTATCTACAGCCAAGAAATTTGTTCTTTCTTTATGCCACTTCTTTTATTTATTTATTTATTTATTTATTTATTTATTTATTTATTTATTTATTTTTGTTTTTTTTGAGACAGGGTTTCTCTGTGTAGCTTTACGCCTTTCCTGGAACTCACTTGGGAGACCAGGCTGGCCTTGAATTCACAGAGATCCACCTGGCTCTGCCTTCCGAGTGCTGGGATTAAAGGCGTGCGCCACCACCGCCCGGCTTTATGCCACTTCTTATCTGTCTTACATGCGAGTCCCATTTCATGTTTTTCATTCACTAGGTGGTATACATCATTCCAGGTCCAACTGAACTACCTTCCCTTCAGGTTGATTTATAATCTTTACACTTCTTTCCATTTTCTAACATCTCAGACCTAACGTTATGGAATACCTGTTTTATTGTTTATACACACAGACATACACACAAAATGTGATTTAATGGAATCTACTTTCCCTTCCTTGTCTACGTCCCCACCTCATTTTCTACCAAACTTCATGGGACCCATTTTAAAATTCACTGATCCCATTTAGTCCTTCCTTTATATGTGTGGGTGTGGAAGCATCTATGAGTCAGTCCATAAGAAGCTTCATCCTGAAGTAAATGTACTGCCCCTTGCCCACATCCATTAGTTGTCAGTAGCTCTTAGATAGGGGTAGAACTCCATGAGCCTCATTTCTATCCATGGTGGGATTTGAACTGCTTAATCTTGTGCACATCTTATGCATGCAATTCTAGCTGCTGTGAGTTCATATGTGCCCCTGAGCTATAAACTGTTTCACTGCTGATGTCTCCTTCTTTTGACTCTTACAATCTTACACCACCTCTTCTACCATGATTCCTGGGTAGACTACTTTTTAAACAGTGTCAAAGGATCTACTTAAATATTTCTGACAATGAAAACCTAATCTAGGATATTATGTATTGGAGTATCAGTTCTCTAATGGGAAAAAAGTATTAACTGGGAAATATAGAAATGATTCTTCTGTGTAACTGGAGTTTTCCTGGTCCCACCTGGCTTGCAGCCACTCAGACCCAAATAAACACACAGCCACTTATATTAATTAAAACTGTTTGCCCATGGCAGGCTTTTTGCCAGCCAGTTCTTATATCTTAAATTAACTCATTTCTATTAATCTATAAGTTGCTACATGGCTTGTTGCTTACCAGTACTTTACCTTTTACTTCTCATGGCAGTGGCATCTGTCAGCATCTCCTGACTCAGCCTTCCACTTCCCAGCCTTCTCCCCTCTCTTTGTCCTGTCTATACTTCCTGCTTGGCTACTGGCCAATCAGCACTTTATTTATTAACCAATCAGAGCAACACATTCACAGCATACACATATCCACAGCACTTCTGGAATATTTTTGTAATGAAATATACAAAAGTTAAATGGATGTGTGCACAGGCACAAACTCATCAAGTGGTCAATCAAAGTTGTATTCAACAAAATTGTTGTTCATTGTATACCATTTTCTCCCAAACTGAGTGTCTTGGAAAGAGAAGCAATTTTTATTCACCTTTGCTTCCTCAGAGCTTATCAAAGTACCCAGAAAGAGATATCATGGGGATAGAGGAAAAACCTGGTGCTAGAGAAGTTGCCAGGAATCTCCAAGAATGATCCCAGCTTAGACTACTAGAAATAGTGGAGAGGGTGCCTGAATTGAACTGGCTTGCACTAATGATCAAATTGGTGAATACCCTAACTGTCATCATAGAACTTTTCTCCAATGACTGATGGAGGCAGATGCAGAGATTCACAGCCAAACCCCAAGCAGAGCTCCAGGAGTCCAAAAACAAAGAGAGAGGAGGGATTCCATGAGCAAGTGCATCAGGATCATGATGGGGAAATCTGCAGAGATGACCAAACCAAACTAGTGGGAACTCATGACAGTTGGATCAATGGCTGTGGAGCCTGCATGGGACTGGACTAGGTCCTCTGCATGGCAAGACAATTGTGTAGCTTGATCTGCTTGGGGGGACCCCTGGCAGTAGAATCAGAATCCATCTCTGGTGCATGAGGGGGCTTTTTGGAGCCCACTACCTATGATGGGACACCTCCTACAGCTTTGACACAGGGGGAAGGGCTTGGACTTGCCTCTACTGGATGTGTCTCCCCATGGGAGGAGGCCTTTCCTTCTTGTGGGGGGACAATGGGGAGTGGGAGGTTGGGAGGGCAGGAGTAGGAAAGGGGGGATCATTGATTGGTCTGTAAAATGAATGAAAAAGTTTCTTAATAAAAATACAAAAAAACGAAGTACCCAGAAAAATGGGGGCATATTGGTTTCTAAAATAACATATAACTGAATATGTAAGTACTCTCAAATAAAAAGTCTATTTCATCAGATTATTCCTAGCTCAAGAGAAGGATACATTGCAGGAAGAGAAAGTACTTCATTGGCTATTCTGTGAGCAATTCTAAGACTCAGGTAGTTGTATACAGCTAGTAAAATTGTAGATGAGAATGAAATATGCAGACCAATTAAGAATTCTGAACAAAACCTGAGTGTATAGCAATGTTTCAATAATGTAGTTCACTGAACAACTCGGCAAATACCTGCACCCATATGTCTCTTATCTTCTCTTACACTTAAGACATTTCCCTGAAGGCTAATAAACAATAAATACATTCCTGAAGAACAGTGGATGTACACAAATGACTCAAATGTTATTAGTTACATTAACTGACAGCTGTGTCTTTGCTCTTGAGAATCATGTTTAAAAACAAAAGTTATAATCTTAGAAGACATTAAGATCAAAAGGAAAATAAAGGTGAATATCTTATTTGTTATGTTTTTCTGTCTTTCACTGGAATGTACAGGAAGAACTTACTGTTTGTCAGAAAAAAATACTCTATTCTGAGAAAAAATTATGAAAAATAACATCCCTATTTCCATGAAGCTTGCAGTCTGAAAAAATTAGATGTAATTACATTATAATCTTAATGATAAAAGAATAATTATTGAAAATAGAAATAGTGAATTAACATGTTAAAATTCAGAAAGGATTTCTATGTTAGAGCTTCGAAGAAAAAAAACTTAAGGAAACTGTAATTTATGATCTCAGTATCTTCAACCAATTGGACAAGGCCCACCCAAGTTATACAGATAATGTACTTTCTTTCAAAAATATTATAAATAATCAATCACATGTAATATGCCCTCAGAACACCACCTTAATGTTTGACCCAATACCTGGGAATGGAGCCTAGCAAAACTGACTCACAGAAAACTAGTCTTCATAAAATATCAAGTTGGTAATGTAAGTACTCAGAGCTTGAAAAGACAGTGCACAGAGCTTTGAAACCACAATGGATTTCTTCTGTCTCAGCTAACTACTGAACTTAGGATGGTCCTAAGTCCACGAAAAAATGGCATGATATGGAGAGCATTCCTTGGTGTCTTTAAAGTCATAAGTTGAATATTTCAAAGTCTGGAAAGGAGGTGAAGGACCCTTTTGATAAGTCTATTATGTCAGAAAGGAAGAAGTCATTTGACCCTTTATAAAACATGTAGTACTCTTTAATCACACAATTGTTTATAATGAAATGAGTCACAATTTGAGTCATGGTTTTGCTACAACCCAGATAAGATGTTAACCCCATCAGTGAATGATTCGATTTTACCACAAATTCCATAAATCGGATGATATGTTTGTACATTGAATGTGTTTTAATAACTGCCAATAACATTCTTGTATTAATATAAGTAATGTTTTAATATGTCATATAATAATTATGTTACATATACAATACAAATGCTTATTTATAGCTTCTTTGATTAGTATGTAGTATGTATACTGATATATACATACATATATATTAGTTAATACACACATTTATCAAGATAATGTGACTATAACACAAATACTTTATTTTGATTGATGAGTGAAGACTTGAGTGACATTCCAAGTATATAAGCTTTTTCTTCTTGCTTTCTTCTGCTACTGTGTCTATAATATTCTTTTAATGGGAAAAAGTCTTTCACTTTGTGATACAATGAAATCTTTTGTTTTGCTTTTTTTTTTTTTACAAAAGATGCAGTAGTGCTCAGACCATGAAATAATCTGTTTAAAAATATATCACCAGAGTTTACTACTCCTGCTTCCTAACAACAATAAAAAACCCAAAAACAATGCTAAGACAATGAGACAAACAGACCAGAACAACAAAGCATAAATGGAGCCTGAAAACTATACCATTCTCAGAGGAATTATTGGCATATACTGTTTCTTCAATGGGCCATGCTGCACCTCCCTTGGAATCTCCACAGAAGCATTTTGTTGCTCATTAAATATTTTTTTAATATGGGTCCACCCTTTGGCATTCCTGTTTCATAGTTTTCTTCACAAACCTTCCTGTGCCGCTCACCTCCTTCCCTACCATGTGTAATTTAAAAGAAATTATGTGAGCTTATTCCTTTGATTAAGAAAGCCTAATACACAAACACACAAAGGATACGACCAGCATTGCTCAAACAGCTAATGAATCTGGCAGTTTTCAGCTCATTCCCAATAAAACAGGCCCCACAAATCACTATTAAAAATGTGTTTTGCACTTCAAGGACCATAATTGCCCCACATTTACAATTCATAACCAGTGACTGCAGGGTGCTTACTCTAGTTAATCCTCCACAGAATAGTGGATATTGGTGCTGCAGAGTAGGGGCACAACAAAATCATCTGTCACTTGAAATACTCTTTGGGGAAGCCTCTCACACCAATAAAACTCTGAAATGCAGCCTGGATAGGGACTTCCCCCTAAACTGTAAGAGATGAGAAAGGTGAAGGTTTGAGATGCCCTGATTGCCTTGCCTGGCATACCTCACCTTAGCTTCACTTACAGCCTCCAAAATGGCAAATATGAAGCATGCAACTGGAGAAGCAAAAGGGCCATATACAAAGCTCCCTCCTTACCTATGTGGACCTCTAAGTACAGCCATTAAAGATGTGTGAGTTCTGAGAAACTTTTATATATGTGGACCTATAGAAACGGCCATTAAAGATGCATGAGTTCTGAGAAACTCTGTGTATGTAGACCTATAGATACAGCCATTAAGGGTGTGTGTGTTATAACAAACTTCTGTATTTTAGTTGATTTGTTTAAAGCACAATTGGTTTTTGGCAAACTGCCAGTTGATCCAGCTATACTAATGACTCAATTTTTAAAGATCAGCATAAAAATAGTGGGCTTGTTGTGGCATTTGTATACATACTTCGTTTTATTGGTTATTCTCCTTTACTGCCCTACCTCCTTTTTCCCTGACTCCTACAAATGGCAGGCAGCTAGGCTTCTGCCTACTAAATCTCCTTCACTTTCATGTCACATATACTCCTTCTTTCCTCTCCATTTTCCTTTTTCCTAGCACTTTCTGAAGTCCTCATTCCCCTTCTCATGGTCTTTTCTTTTCAGTTTCTTGATCATATATATATATATATATATATATATATATATATATATATATATATATATAATGTTAAATATATATTATATTACGTGTGTGTGTTAAAATTGAGAATTCATATGTGAATGAAAACAGTCAATATTAGACTATCTGAGTCCGGGATACTTTTATGCCTTAAAGCTGAGTAAAATTTCAATGTGTATATTACAACACTTTAAAAAATACATTAAACCTTTAATGGAAAGCTAGGCAGGTTCCATATCCTGGCTACTGTGATTTTTGCAGAAATAAATATGAGATACAAGAACCCTTATGGTAGGACTTAAAGTCCTTTGGAGACACATCTAATCGTTCTATATCTGAGCAGTTACATTTTTTTTTAAAAGAAACTGCCATATTAAATTAAATATTAAATTCTGTAGTGGCTGAATCAATTTATGCTCTCACAACAGTGGATAACTAACTAACATTTGCTCTTGTTCATTTCTTTATGTTAGCAACTCTGAGTAGGGTAAGATGAAATATCACTTATATTTGCATTTTTCCTGATGACTAGTAACTTTCAATACTATTAAGAATTTAGAGGATTATTTGTATTTTTATTTTTAGAATTGTCTATGTAGTTCACTGGTCCATTTATTGATAAGAAGTTTTTTCCTTGGTTTTTAAATTTTACAGCTCTTTATGCATTCTAAGTAATAGTGTGCTTTCTGAACTGTAGGTGGAAAAAATTTCTTGCTGTCCTATATTGTCTCTGTATTCTGAAGATAGCTTCCTTGGCTATAAAGGTGGTTTATATTAGTCATTAAGCATTTTTCTGCAGGGCTGTGTTAATCATGATCAATTGCATTAATTTATACTTATCTTGAAATAGCCTTTCTTCTCAATCAACTATAGGTAAGTGGCATCTGCTGCTGAACACTCTGCATACTTGGAAAACAGGGCCTAGATAACTGACCTTTCAGGATCCAACCCAAAAGTCTCCTTCTTGTGGTCTACATTTCATGGTACCAAAAATTACTATGTACACTGTCAAAAGATGGAGTCAATTAATATTCCTACCCAGCTATGATAACTATGAACCACAGCAATGATAAGCATGTCGAGATATCTGTAAGGGTACAGCAAATGGCACTTACACGTTGTTGGTAAAAAAACAAAAAACAAAAAACAAAAAAAAAAAACAGATGTATAATTGGACATATGGCCCATTCCACAAAAAAGAAGCAATGCCTGGTACTAGAAAAATATTCAGCTCCCCTGTGATAGTGTAATCCTAGATCATAGATGAGAATTTACTACCCAAAGTTTGCAAGACCAGCAATTCCTTACTATATCCTAAATCTTATCATTTTACACACAAATAAGTATAGCTACCACCCCTATCAAAAACAGCATTGTAGCAAAAAGAGACCATCACAAAGCTAAACAAAAACCCAAAACATAATTCAAGAAAATAAAGGGGTCAATGGATTGTGGGGATCCCAGCCTCAGTGGATACATCTACACTACAGCTCCTGTGTTTATGAGTCCAGGAAGAATAGAAAATGACATGGAAAGAGTAGAAGACCTAAAATATCATGAAGTCTGCCGTGAAGCATTCTTTCCTAGAACTGGCTGCACAACCAAGGCTGGAATAATGGCAATGTCAGGACACATGCTAACAGGGAAGGGGAGAAATCTCACAGAGTCACACAAGGAACTAATTATAGGCGATGGATGAGTTCTGAGAGAAGGAGAGTTATCAACTACTCTGGATAAGCTCTCTAATTTTTGGTCACGTCTGTTTTGAATAAAATACCTCTTATGTTTGACTGTCCATTTCCCCCCTGAAAGTTTGGGAATTTTTTGCTATATTTCCATTGAATAAATTGCCAGTGCTCTTTATCTTTGCTCCCTTTTTAACCCAGTGTCTACTTGTATTGGTCTTTTGAATGAATCTCAAGAGTTCTTGGAAGTTTAGGTCACATCCTTTGTTTTTATTTTTATATGTTTAAATGCATTATAGTGCTAACCTTCTCTATCCTTGAATCCCATTCTTCTCCTTGGTATTATCTGTCTATGATATCGTCCAATATTTTATTATTATTTTACTGAATTATTCTTAATTTCCAGAGTTTTCTGAATCTCAATTTCCTTACTAAATTTTAGTTTCCACATTTTAAAATTTTCCCCCCTAATTACTCATGATTTTGTTTACTTGAGAAATTTTTTTATTTAGGTCCTCAATTTATTTTCCTACATCATTCATCTTACTTGAGTCTTCTATATAGTTATTGGTTCTTTTTAAAAGGAGGGTTCTAAAAGTATGAAGTTTTTCTCTGGCATTCTTAACTCTCTCATTATCTTTGACTCTGGCATTGAGTTGTGAGCTTATAGAGTCACTTCCTTTTCATGGCTTCGGTGTGCTTTGAACATCTTTTGTCCTGGAGGTGTCCTCCATCACTCCATTATTCTCACTCTTCTCGTTTGTTTATTTTATTTATTTGAGTTCACCTGGTGAGTTCCATTTGGAGCCAAAAGCCGGTTGTGGTAACAAATGTAAAATGCTTTACAGAAGTCCCAGGGTTAGCTTGCAAGAGAAGAGTCTTGTGTACTTTTCTTACCTCTATGAGAAGACTCAGAAACAGTGGCGTGCCCCAAGCTCCCCCACCACAACCCTGTTTCCCTATGTAATTTCTTCATTCAATTGCATGGACGGGCCTACGTGGAGAAGCTTAAGAATCTACCATCATCAAGCTCCAACGTCATACTTCTGATGTCTCTACAGCATGTTCTGCTTGTATGCCAATAATTCTTAAAGAACATTTTTAATATATTTATTTTTTTAGGACTCCAAAAAAATCTATGTGATTTAAAATGTTTGTTAATCATTTTTTAATTTATAATTTATTTTAATTTTACATATCAGCCATGGATTCCCCTGTCCTCCCTCCTCCCACCCCCCCCAGTGCTCCCCCCAGCCCACCCCCCATTTCCATCTCCTCCAGGGCAAGGACTCCCCTGGGGATTCAGCTCAGCCTGGTAGATTCAGTCGAGGAAACAAATACTTGCATGTTTTACATGACTACGAATTATAGTTACCATGCCACATGTTCAATTTTCAGAACCTATCTTCTGACTAACATCTTTGACACTTTGACTAACAATTCCTTCTTACCAGTTCCTGCAAAAGCACTGTTATATTTGCTTCTATAAGGTTTACCTCTCAGATTTTACATAGAGATGAGATAATGCAAGCACCATAATATGATAGTCCACCCTTTGTGCAGTACTATGCATCTCTGGTGTGCCCCAAAATACCTCATGAGGAATGCTTGCTTCCTAGGGAAGTGCCATGAAGATGGGAAAAGGGGGCTTAATGAGAAGCTTTTCTCTCCTTGAAGGAATATCTGTAAGACTTACTATAGAACCCTGCTTTTATCTTCTTTTGTGTCTGCATCGTAAGATACATGTTTTTCCTCCACCAAAACTTTGTCCTCATTGCCATTCAGCGCCATACCACAGATTCTCAGCAAAGAGCTGATTGGTCCTGTACAAGGCCCTCCAAAACAGGAACCCCAAGTAAACCTCATCTCTACATAATGACTATCTCAAGTTTTTGTTAGTGTGATAGAATTCTAAGTAGGATAGTAAAATTATTCCAGGATTGGGGTGTTTAAAACTGCCTAAGAAGGTAAGACGACTGTGAGACTGGTTTTCAGGAGTAATTTAAAAAAGTATAGAGGAGGTATTAGAGAAAGCCTAAAATTAGAATTTAATAGGTACTGCCTGTAGGGTATTGGCATACTGCAATAATGATAGGGGCATAGATGTTAAAGGGTGGACTGATGTGGTTGCCAATGAAGGTTCTGTAGAGAATTAGACTCAAGTTGATATGTGCTACACTGTGGCAAATAGATTTCATCCACATTCCCAGGCTTCTTGGGAGGGCAACTTTGAAAGTTAGATACTTATCTATCTGCCAGAGAATATTTCAAGATAGCAAAGGACTCAGAGTGCAACATGGTTATTACTGGAGTTTTTAAAGCCACATTTACAAAAACAATTGGGTAAAAGGAAATATAGAACAGAAAGATTTGAAATATTTGGCAGGTTGGCCAGAAAAGTAACTCCTCAGCAAAAGAGGCTATTTTTATTAGTGCTGTTAAAATGAAACAAATTCTTTGAAATTGACTAACAGGAAGCATGAATCAAGGTTATTTATTTCAAGATTACCAAGCCAGGGCTAGAGAGGTTTGCTCAGTACTTAGGATCACGTTCTTTTCTATCGTAGGACCTGAGTTTGGTTCACAGTGTCCGCATGGTGACTCACAGCTGTCTATAAATAAGAGTCCTCAGTGATCTATCTTCTGCCTTCTCCTAGTCTCCACAGGCATCAAGCATGCATGTGATACACAAGCACACACACAGGCAAAAGAGCCATACACATTGTATCAATTATAAAAACTAAAACTTGCCAAGGATAACCCACCTATCAAAGGCTCAAATTGTTAAAATATATACTTGTTTAGTAGAATTTTTAGGAAAAAAAATAAAAGAATCCCAGATACCTTTCCTGTTTGAAACAACCAGGGACTCTTTTTCCGTACCCAGCCAGCCAGCAAGCCTCTTGAAGGCTCTCTCTTATGGTTCATGGTCCAGGAAGGAATCACAATGACAGTCAGTGCTTGCACTGTCTACTTGAATACAGCTGTGGAGGCCTGCAGGGGTTAGGCCAAGTTTCTGAAGGAAATAACAAGACACTACGCAGGGTACTGTAAGATTCAAGTCCCTGCATGCAGCTCCTTAGAGAGATCATGTGGAACTATGGGAATGCAGCTGGAGCTTCAATGGAGACCTCTACAAAATCAGAGGAGACAGCAATCAGCAGTGATCATTAGTGAAAGAAAGCTATAGGCACTGAGCAAAAGCCAGCACAAGAGCATACTGATGTGAGCTTTAAACAGCAAAACTATAAAAGGCTTTCCAAATGTAGAGCAGACCATGTTCTGCATAAAATACAAGATGCTAGTCATGAATCTATAGAATCTAATATCTGACATGCTGGGTTTGGGGCTTCCTTTAAACTAATCCATCCTTGATAGCTTTCAATCCACTGTTTTAAATAGAAAGTTTACTCTGAAATTTCCCCCCCCCCGCTTTTTTTCTTGTTCTTAAACAGAGTATAACTATATTGTTTGCTTTGAATGTTTTAGGAGACAGTTTGCTTGGATATTTAGCAATGCTGAGGCAGTGAAGAGTGTGGAAACTCTTACAGACAGACCAAACATACTCTGCACTATGTGATGGTCATGGAAAAGGACAGAATGCTATATGTTGGCTGCTGAGCTTCCCTCAGACATCTATATATTAAAGATTTCCTTCTATGGATGGAAATATTGGGAGATGGTTGACCTTTAATAATAGGTCTTTAAGAAACTGGGTCCATGTTTTTGCAAGGGACTGTGGAATAGCAGCCACTTTCTGTTTTTCTCTTCTGCATAGTAAACATGAAGTCAATGGTTTTTGCCCCAACACACACTTCTTGTTATTCTCATCAACCAATCCTACCAATGGCCTAACAGTCATGGACAGCAGCTTCCAAAGCAATGAGTCTCAATCAACCTTTTTTCTTTATAAGTTGATTATCTCAGATAGGAGTTCTAATGATAACATCTGATTAACACACCTGTCGTCTAGAGACAATGAACATATTCATACAACTGAGTCTTTACAAGGCCAGGTTTCCTATTTGTAGGATTTATTTGTTTCAAGTGGGTTCTTGTTTTCAGTCTCAACCATTTTCTTTCTTGAGTTCTTAAGAAGATCAATGAAATTTTTATAGTTTCATTTAAAAAAAAAAGTGTCAAGGGGCTGGAGAGATGGCTCAGTGGTTAAGAGCTTTTCTAGCACCCACATGGCAGCTCACAACTCTCTGTAACTCCAGTTCCAGGGCATCTGGAACCTTCACACCGACATACATGCAGGTAAAACACCAATGCACATAAAATAAAAATAAAATAAATCATTTAAAAACATCAAACCTAACTATCTGAAATGCAAAGAAATTTCTTGGAGTGATTTGAAGAGAAACAAAATATCTTGTCTGTTTTCCTGCTTCTGAGAGCTATGTTTTGGAATCATTCGGTGACCTAAACATTTCCTCCATTTTGTAACACAGAATTTTGCCTTCTGGTCTGCAGTTTTCACCATACAAGCTTCTGAAGATGAAGCATCAAAATCCATGAGCCCATTTTTACCCTCTATTATAGTAAGGGAGCAGGTGAAAGAGACTTCTGGAGTTTTCCTACAGTTGGTGTTTGTGAAAATATGGATAATCTGAATGGAAAAACCAGAAGAAGGTTGAGTGTATCCATTGACTCATGATGATAAACAATATAGGACAAAATACAAATGGCCACTGTCATGCCCAGGTTGACATAGACCAGAGCATTTTTTTCCATTACTAAGACCTAGAGTAAAGGTCTTTTTGAAACTTATTTTGTTAATATGGCTTGCACAATAAGCCAGAATAAAGTGCTGGCTCCTTTGGACTTAGGATTACATACAGCTCTCAACATCATGACCTGGCTTCTGGGACCCAAACTTCGGTTTCTCTACAATTGTAGCAAGTACTTATAACCAATAAGCCTTCCTTCAAATGCTACAAAATGTGTCTCATGACAAAAATAGTTTTCTTTTTGTAGTTATTTGCTCTTCAATTTAGATGACAGAAAGACCATAACTATTACGGAACTTATAGAAAATATGTTAAATGGTTTTAAGTTTATAATTAAAATTTTCATACAATATATTTTGGTCATTTTATTTCCCCTACTCTAGCTCCTCCACTAACTGTGGACTCTGTGCTAGCGATTTTCAACCTCTTTATAAAAAAAAAAGTGGAGGTGATATCTGCAATGATACACACATACACATAGTATTTTGAAAATGAAGTACTTTAAAATAATATGTATAATTATGTTTATGTAAAACCAGAATAAACTACTTATTAGATATATATACACATATGAAAATAACAAACAATGATAACTAAGTTAGTCCTGATAAGACTAGTGGATAGTGGGATAGAATGAAAAGGATAGGGCAATTCTAGTTTTATGATAATCACTTTAAAATTAACCTTAAATATAAATGTGCTTTCTTGTTATTTGAAAAACAAAATAAAAGAAATAATTTCTTCCAAAAATTTCTGAGTAATTTCATAATATAAACCTGAATTAAAGGGTAGAAACCAAATAATATTTTCCAGAATATTTCAAAGTCCTTTTTTTTCACATGACATGGAAACTCAGGAAATAAGCA
The DNA here is from genome assembly GCF_949786415.1 of Peromyscus eremicus. Taxonomy (NCBI): domain Eukaryota; kingdom Metazoa; phylum Chordata; class Mammalia; order Rodentia; family Cricetidae; genus Peromyscus; species Peromyscus eremicus. The sequence continues at coordinate 22,226,829 of NC_081423.1, forward strand.
AAACAAATAAACAAATAAATAAGTAAATAAATACATAAAATTGGGAGATAGAAATATAATAATATAATATTAGTACATGCTAATGAGAAAGGAAAATTCCTTATATCTACAACAAAATGATGAGAGACATCTCTAAGACATGGTTCCCAAAGAGAAGAAATGAATGTGGCCAAGAATCAGTCTCCTGGGTGAATGGTGGGAAAATAAAACTTTAAGCCAACACCAGGAAGACAAACCTAGACTAAGTCTGAGAATTTGCACATAGTCCCTGTCCTAAGCTAAAAAGTTACTGACAGTGAAGTGTGCTCTGAGTATGAGCATTGGTACAGGAAAGGCAACTTCCAATTTAGTAATCAATTCACTTGAGACAGGGATCTCACATCTGAAAACCTGAGAGCTTGTCTCCTAGCAGCTCTTACCAGAGTGTGGATTGGGTAAAAGCAGGGTTTCTTAAATAGAGCCACAAAATAAAATCTGAAGAATCCTAAATATTTCAGCAGAACCAAGAGCATGAAACAGACATAGGAAAGTTTCTACAGATTGGATCTGGGCATGGTAACATACACCTCTAATCTCAACAGTACAGATCCCAGGGTCAGGACACACAGAATTTTAAGGTATTGTTCTTTCCATTCCTACACATGACTGGTGGCATTGAAGATACAAGATAATAAAGGGCATGAGCATGTTTTTCCTAGAAAACAGGCAGTGATTCATTAACTATGGTGAAGCTGATGCTTTGAAAATACAGAGACATAAAGCAAGGCACAGTTGTTTCTACTTAAGATCCCCTCTTTGCAAAAATCCCTCCTGCTTCAGCTTAACCAGGGACATGGTTAAATGGCTCCATCATTTTTTGTTATTCAGAATTTCCTGTTCCAGATACTGTCTTATTGGGACTTTCAGGAGTTCTTTCCGCTGAGCTCATTCCATCAGGCTTTCATCACCACCAGGGACAGTGGTGGTCATGGTCAATGTCACTGTTCAGCCACATCCACACAGTGCTAAGTCTAACGCCAACTTTCCACTCTTCTTCCAACTTAACTAAATGGCTTTGATACTGAGGACTTCTTGTCTTCTGAAAAACAGCTCAAGTGTTTTTGAGTGTGGTAGTTATGTCAATGAGTGTATTCATGATAGGTAGAGAAAGAGTGGCAGAGTCAAAGTAAGTCAGTTCTACGCATGGGAAAACACTGTCTTTGATGTCTACATGAGAAGTGTTACCTCAGAGGCAGGGAAAAGGTTGCAGGTGAACTACAACAAAGTAAAAGCAGGTGATTGACTGGGTGAACAGGTTAAGAGAAATCCACTGCTCTGCCTTACCCCCTTTCACTCTATAACCTTGTACTAATTATGACTAAGAGGGGTGAAAATAAGGACTGGCTATTTTTGGTTCTTAAAGTTTGCACAACGCCCATCATGAGCATGAATATTTGAATCATTCCCAACTTTGGAGTGGGAGACTAGGTGAGATTTAGTTTTCTTTAGACTTTTAAAGGTATATTGTTCTTTCCTGTGTGGGATTTGGACTTTACCTGAATTCCTGTGTCTGCAACAACTCCCCAGTGAAGTTTAAAAGAAGTCAGTGATAATTTCATTAGACATGTGGGAAGTTCATTGATTTAATTAATGAAATTACTACTGAAGTCTGTGTTTCAAAGATAGGTTACCAATTACTTGACAGGTGATTTAACTTACAACATTTGCAAGTCCTAGTAGAAACAAGAATTCTTTCAAAAAGCACCAGGAGAATGATTTGGAAGTCAGAGCTGAAATTGGGGATGATGTAAATGAAGTCTAAAGCAGTATTAAAATGTAACAAGGCTACCACCTTCCACCCTCCAAGACATTGTTCCCATTGACATCTGTGCCTCTGTACCTGACTCCTTCCCAGTCCATTGCTCCTTCTTTCTGTTACACACCCTGTAAGGCTCCATAACTCTCATTCCTCTGATCTTAAACCACATCTCTCTTCTATCTGCGCATCCATCACCTTCATTTAATCATCTAGTTTTGTGGCTGATTTAGGCAATACCTTTCACATTTATAATTTTATCCTCAATACTTTCCCTAAAATTCTGAATCACATCCCTGATTGTTCATTTGATATGTGTCCATAAAATATAGTTGTTTCAATTTTTTTAGTGTTAGTATTCATTGTGCCAAATCATAGGCTTCATTATGACATTTCATACTTGTATTTTATGTGGTTTGCTCAAATTCACTCCCATAAATTCACAACCCCTTCTGTTGATCCCTTTTTCCTTCCATTAATGTTTATTTCCTCCCAATAATCTCACACATCTATTTTGATTCCACTCATATAACTTTTTATCTTTATCTATAGATATAGATTTAGATAATACATAAATATCTATATATAAATAAATGAATATCATTATCAAATTCTCATATGACAGAAAATATGGAATTTTTCATTCTGAGTTTAGCTTATTTTATGTAACATAATTATCTCCAGTTGTATTCATTTTCCTGCAGATGCCACGATTTAATTATGTATGGATAACTAAAGAAATAAATATGGATTTTTAAAAGAAAAAAATTACAAAAGAAAAAATGCATGACTGGAGAGATGGCTCAACAGTTAAAGAGTACTTTTGCTCTCCCATGAGTTCAGTTCCCAGCACCCATATCAGGCAGCTCACAACTGTCTATAGATCACCTCCAAAGGATCTAAAGCCTTTGGGCTCCGGAGGCACCTGCACTCACATGTGTGTGTCCACATGCATACATATACTGCAGCACATAATTAAAATTGACAAAAATCAATCCCATTTTAAAATTAAAAATAAGAGATGAAACAACAACAAAATAAAGTTGATAGTTTGCAGTCTAGCTCTTTGTCAGTCATTGACATGTGCATTGGTTGTTCAGATGGCAGATAATGGGGCCTTTGACAATACAATGTTAGTTTGACATCCTTCTTTTTGCACTTCAGATCGTGGCCTTGTACGTTTTGTCAGACTGGTGTGTTCAGTAAACTCTCAAACCTGTTTTTTGAGATGATTTAATATGCTCATATGCTTATATTTTCCCAATATGTTTTGTATACCTTAGTAAGTTTATGTAGGTAGTGCCCTTTTATTGTAATGTACAAGGAATTTATCAGTCTGTGCCTCCCAGATGGTATCGAACAGATAGCAGTATGCATGTGTACCATGAGATGCAATGTCATTTACCAATGTGTTTTCATCAAAATGAAGACAAATGGCACTGTGTACACTGGAGTCACCCAGTGTAAGGTACAACCTGAATGTCATTGATTCCACAATGCAGAATTATTTAGGGCATAGTCTGATTGCAGCCTTCCTCAATGACACATTTGAAAGAAAGTTGAATGGAGTTTTAAATCTATATAGTTTAAATTTTGATTATGGCAGTGATATTCCACTAGGCCTTTTTCAGTGTGTAGGTGACACCTAGGATCTATAGTTAAATAAATATTGTGGCTTCCTTGAAGACAGCAGTCCTTTTGATAACACAATCTACATTCTAGTATGTCAATATTTACAGGTAGAAATGATATCTGAGTCCATGACTCTAAGTATAATATTCTACTTGTTCTTAGGTGAGTTATTTGTGTGGTGATCAAGAGGAAAGAATTCCATAGCAACGGCTGAAGGAGTGCTGGGACTGGACATCCTATGCTCTGTTTTGGAAGGATGGATGGACTTGGCTTGTGGAAAATGCCAAGTGGGTGTCTGATTTTGGTGTTTATACAACAAGTGCAGTGATAAGTGTTGGACAAATAGGTGGAAACAGGTGCAGTGTGATCCTTTCACCTAATTTGAATATAAGCTGCAAATATAGGGACTTATTGAATACATACTGCTCCATTTTAAATGGCAAAGGACATGAAACAACCTCGTTCCTCCCAAGATGTTCAAAGAGGTTATTACAAAAAAAATGAATCATAGAGGTTGCAGTTTATGTTTGTGTGGGGTCTATAAATACTTCATTCTGAAATCTTAAGTGATGTCCTCACTCTCTTCAACTAAGCTCTCTATGATTCAGTTTCCTTCTTTCAAAGAGGAAAGGTGGACTTCATTGTCACAGGACTCTAGGACTGGGGATATGCTGAACTTCAACTCCCAAATGTCGAGATTTTACAAATTCCTTCTATCCTCTCATGCAGTGTTTACACCCTTCAGACATTACACACCGATAACCCTCAATGTTTGCAAATTCAGCAATGTTATCTTATTGTATCCCTCCCACCCCCTACTTAATAAAACTTCCTGGGCCTGAAGCTTGCTATGAAGTTACTCTCAAGACTTTGCCCTTATTCTGGTAATTTAATCTTCTTTCCTCTTCTTCATAATTCAATTTTGTCAACCTTTTCTTCAGGGGAATTAAAATTTACTACCATAACTACTTAATAGGCTGCTTCTTGTGATAAGGGGATAAGAAATTTACTTTTGGGGACATGTGCTGACTTTTTCATGGGTACCATTTAGCCTGCTTATTGCTGACCTCAGGATTCTGCAACTTCAAAATGTTAATGGCTTCTAAAATGTAAGGAATTCTTAACTTCCACTGAAGAGTCACCTGTAAGTAAGTAAAAAAAGTGAGCATGTAAGATAGTAGTCCGATTTGTTTTCTTAAAAAATAATTGTATTTTCCAATTTTTTATATAATCAGCTTAATTATTTTTGTTTAAAGTGTATTAAAATAAAAATGTCATTGGTATGTATGAAGCGATCATTTATTATATATTTATAGCTAAGCAATATTAATATGCACTACGATTACCTAGCATAGTAATAAGTGACAAAAAAGAAATATATTTACGGGTATATCTGAGTATAAGGTATAGCATTATGAATCTCTTTTGCTATGTACATAGATATATGCCAGATATTAAATTAATAGGGTGAACAGAGCAATTCAGTAGTTATAATAAAATTAAACATATTAGAACATAATGCATGATGTTATATAACTAATATGTTTTGAGGTAAAAGTAAAATCCTTTTTATTGTATGAGGAAGAAAGAAGTATTTAAATTAGGTCTTAAAAATACAAGGAAATTTGTTTACTCAATATGGATATTTTGTACATGGAGAAAATCTTTAAAATTAGAAATACAATGGAAAAATTTTAAATTCGTATACTATAATTAAAGCTTAGACTATCATATTAATACACACAATAAGCCTAAAATCCAAGTGGCTGACTTTCATGACACTGATTTCTTTTTACTGTCATACTCCAAGATAAATCCCTAGTAATTTCTTCTCTAATCAGTCTGTGGAGACTTAGACTGAATGACATGAAGTACATTCCATGTGAAAACTCCACTTATCTCTACCTAAGAAACTTCGAATCTTTCTTTGCACTCTCTATATCTGACATGTTCATGCTATAAGCATGGATGTTACTGGGTCAATGTAGAGATCCCGCATGTAGAAATGGTTTAATACCATTTTCACTCTGGATTCAAGTGGGTTCAACACAAAAAAAAATTACCTAACTCAGAACTATAGAAGACAGGGGATGCATGGCATCATGGACAAGAAATCTTTGGAAAGGTGATTATAGCATCCCCAGCCATGATGTATTCACACAAAGAGTAGATTTTTTTTAAAAGACAAAAAGGTTTTAGTCAGATAATGAAAAATGTATAATTTATTGTTTGAGATAAAAAATAAACTTCCATTGCCTAGAAATCTAAATATATTGTTGAATCCACTTCTCTCAATTATTCTTAATGATGTCTTTCTACTTCATTTTACACCACAAGATGAAAGAATCACGCTGTTTTAGACTAGCACCAAATGTACCCAAACACCTTACAGATTTGCATATATAAAGTATTCATTTCATTAGAGATGAGCCATTGAAACATAAGGACCACCAAGGTGAGCCCTTGGTGATTGGAATCCAGGGTGATTTATGTTCATAGCACTTGGACAAATCGGTGATGGCTTGTGCAGTGCAGAGCACTTCATCTCTCCTGAAAGTGGATTCAATGAGCACATAATTTAAAATGGGCTATTAATTGCAAGACTCAGTTTAAGGACAGAAAATTTCATTTCATTTGTTGGTACTATTCATCTGCCAACAACTTTATGCTAGTTTAGCTTGACATAAAAGAACTCCTGTATAATAATATGACACCAATCCTACTGCAGGATAGCCCAAATTAATCCTTTAACACTCAGAGCAGAACCGACTTCAAGGCATACAGAATGCTAGGCAACAAGAGAAATACCCTGGAGAAATGTGCTACATGCACTACATTTACTTTAGTTTGTATAAGCTCTTCTCCCATGCTCAGTATGTGTGGAAAGTGTATCAGTTTGTAACTAACTGGCTTATTTAGAGGGTCAGACTTTTTAAGACCCTAAAGATAACAAGTTTACTTTTTTCATCAACCAGGGCTGTTAACCTGTTCTATTATTAGGATTCTGCAGAACCATGGAATCAACAACATGGTGTGTGTGTGTGTGTGTGTGTGTGTGTGTGTGTGTGTGTGTGTGTGTGTGTATGTGTGTGTGTGTGTGTGATATTGAGGATTAAAGAATTAGACTCATTGACTCAAATAGTTATAAAGGCAAGTAAATTCTAACCTAGAGATGCAAATGGTTCCACAGTCTAGAGACACAGAAAACATGTTACTGTTGAAAGGCCACTGGCTGCAGACACAGGGGAGAGACTGGGTGAGAGTTCAAGTCCAAATGATACATGCTGCATCATTCTCCCTTGCTCAGGGAATGAGTATTTTTCTTGTACCAGAGGCTTCTTAACTTGTTCCATAGCTTCACTCACTTAATAGAGAGCAGTCGGCTTCACTAAAAATACACCAATTTGGAGTGTTTGGAGGGAGGAAAAGGAAGAAAGAAACGATGTAATCATATTATAATCTCAAAAGTAAAAGAAAAATGTTAATATCACCCAAGAACATTCCAAAAGCACATCCAAAATGATGTTTGACCATACAGCCAGGACTGCGGCTTACCCAACCTGACTCATAAAATTAACGACCACCTTTTGCTTTTTAGTTTTTTCAATTGATAGTTCATGGTTTTTGTTTGTTTGTTTATTTGTTTTTTTTCCAATTTGAGGACTTTCCAGAGCTGAGGCAGTAAAAATTCTGGCTGAAGTTAGCTTTTTCACATTTGTGTCTCCCCAACCTCGAACAGACCAGTGTCTTTAAGAGTCTCAGGTTGAAAATGTACTTACGATGTGGCTCCTTTTCTTTGTTTCCTGTATTTCTCTAAGAATCATCAGTGTCTTTCTCATACTCAGGGCATCCTTATTCTGTTGTCAGAATGCTGCGGAGTCAAGGAATCAATAGTGCGTGCCTGTGTGTGCTTGTGTGTGTGTGTGTGTGTGTGTATGTGTGTGTGTGTGTGTGTGTGTGTGTGTGTGTGATTTAAGAATTTAGTTTAAATAACTTTGTCATGTGTTTATAAAAATGAGCAAATCCTAAAGATGCAGGATATTTCCATAGTCTGTAGTAGCAAAAATCAATGTTAGAGCTCAGGTCTGGAGACCCAGAAAAGAGACTGCAAGGTGTATACCTTGCTCAGGGAAGATTATTTTTCTCGTACACATTCCTCTAACTTGTTTCAGGAACATTATTCAGGAAGTTGTCTCTAAGTTATATAAAACTTAGGTTTATAGGCAGGTTATAGGAGTCTTGTTACTGATAATTCTCTGATTTATAGTCTTTAGCTTACAATTTGTAATATTAGCCAACTTACCATTTCAAATAGTATTGCATACATCACTACACAGAAACAGTTATGCACACAGATGTACGTAAGTGCATATATGTACAGTCTTTATGGGGAATGTTTCGGGGATGATTCACCATAAGCCTTCTTTGCACAATAAAGACACCAATATTTGAAATAAATCCAATGCCATGGGTTCTGTCCTTGTTTGGATTAATGCCAAGCACAGCACAGCTTCCCATCGACTAACGACTGTTAGACACTATGTAATTCATAAAATTTATTTTAGTGAGAAGACCTAGACATTTCATACTGCCATATTTCTGTCACACATCATACCTAATTCTATAACGTTACTGCTTCATTTTGTTCATGTGAAAGGAATGATGAATTAAAAGTAGACATATAGCCATGAATCCTGGACTGGATGATAATTATATGGAACAGTCAGATGCTGCTGTTAGATTGATTTAAATATATTCGTGTCTTTGTGGTTTGTAAGGTATTACTATAATTTATATCACTTCAAACATGGATAGAGATAAGGTGATATTTGGAAGGTCATGGCTGTTGTCAGTCTGAGAAAACCATCTTTCCCACACCATCATTTTATGCACCCATCTCATATATATTACATTGTCCTCTACATACTGGTCCCTCATAGGGGTCTCTGGATTATTCTTTTTCATTTAAATTTATTGGGTTTTGAATAAATTCAAGTATTTCAAAGAAAAAAATAAAAATACTTGCATCCCATTGCTTAGGTAAATGCTTTAACAAAATGTTAGCCCTAAAAAAATTGTGTAACAGCCACATGGTAGATATCAGCACAAGAAGCTATGAAGCAAAATGAAATATATTTAAACTATTCCTAGAGTTTTAACCATAAAGATTAACATGTCTGGAAGGAGTTATGTAGATTAATTGAGAATATTGATTTTGAAGCTGATCTTCCTGGATTTGGATCTTAGCTCTTGCTTTATTAGCTGTTAGAGATGTTCTAGAGTACTATGCACATCCTCTCAGCATCCCTCTGCACAAACTGGGGCTCATGTAAAGACTGTGACATATTGCAATAGAAAAACCTCTTAGAACAATGTTTTTAAAGATGGTATGCTTCTAAATGCTTTTTTATATATTTTTTATGGAACACTAAGTCTAGAAAGAGCTTTGTCCATGCTCAGGGCACATTCTGCCACTGAGCTATAAAACTTGACATCACTAAACAACCCAGTCTGGCCTTGGATTTGCTCTCCTCTGGCATCCTCCTCCCAAGAATCACTGTGATTATAGGTGTCTACTGCTATAAGCAGCTGAGTAACTATTATGTATCATTCTCAAAGAAATAAACTCTGTAGGTCATAGAAAAATGACCAGATTGTCGCAGTATACTTATTATTTTAAGATTTGTGAAAAAAAACAAATGCATGAAGCCAAAAGCGTGCTATTGTATACTTCATATTTAACATAAAGTTTTTAAAGCTTTCCACATTAGTGTATACAGATATACCTGAGAAAGACAGAACATTGATTTCTTAAAAGAAAGGCTTACTACACAGAATAAACATTTCCCTACAAGTGTTTAAATTCACAGAATAGAGCCTAATTTAAAAGCCTCTCCCTAAATCCATTGGAAATTACGTAACAAGAAAGTTCATTTTACATAAAAAAATAGAATTTGGGTGACCAGAAAATGATATAGAGGGTGAAAGCACTTGGTAGGTACATCTCACTTTCTGAGCTGAACCCCAGACTGGAAGGAAACACTAACTTCTGAAAGTTGACTCTGACCTCCACATGAGCTCTATGGGAAACGCACACATCACCCCACCACACAAAGTATTAATTACAAATTATATTATGTAGAATTTTGAACTTGGTAGAAAAATATATTATACATGCATAGTGGAGTTAGCCTGAGCCAAACATGAAAATCTAAATTCCTCAAAAACAAACAAAATAAAAAGCACAAAGAGAAGCACATAAATGACAGGTGGGGAAATAAACCTGGAAGGAATTGAAATGCACTAAGAGACTGTAATAGTTAAGAAGCAGGTTGGTTAGTAGAGGGGGAAATAAAAGCAAAAAGCATCAGGGGATCAATTTCACAGTAGGTGAGTAAATATATTGGAGATTATATATTTATATATGTCAAAACTAGCAATAAGCACAACATTTCCAAATGATCCCAACATTTGAGATTTTTCAAAAACAATTGCTATGGCTGCAAATGATAAATATTTCCAGTAAAATGAAAGCAAATTGCTAAGATCAGCTTAGCCATACCAACACTGAACATGAAAAGCTGAAGTCATAAATAAGAGAAAATGAGTTGCTGAATAATCTGTAAGCCAATAACAGAAAAAGTTTATATTGCTACATAAAAATTAGAATGTTGTGTGGAATTAAAAAAAACATAAATATCCTGAGAAATCATGAGGTAGAAATGCAAAAGGAGATAATTATTAAGCAGTTTTTGAGATCTAGGAAGATCAGTGCTCAATCACAGACCATGTAATTCTAATTCTGAAATATTGGTTGGGGCAGAGGAAACACATATATACATCAAGAAGGTACCTGGAGGTTAACATAAAAATCTCAGCTACTGGGTCATATTCTATGAAATCAAGTACTTATTACTAGTATATAATGTGAGTGACTGAAATCTTATGCCTTCTCTTCAAATAACTAAAAATGCCCAACATTTTTTCTATGTCCATTCAAATTCAGGAATTATCATAGTAACTACCTAATCTAATACATTCTGTGTGTAATTGTGATCATATTAAAAATAAGTTCTCTATTGGTGTCATTGATATATTAAAAAATGAAATTCTAATTGCACATTCTTTTTTTCTGTTGTTTGGTGTGTGTGCATGTGTGTCTGAGTATAGAATATGTGCATGTTTGTGTGATTATGGAGAGGCCAGATGACAAGGTTTGGTGTCTTTATCAGCCTCATTCCTTTGAGATAATGTGTGTGACTTACATGGAGCTGTGCTGTTGGACAGTAATCCCAAATTCCTTCTGTGTCTATGCCCTGTGTCCTATGGATACAGGGCGTAGACACAGTCATGTCCAGCTTTTTTGTGGGTTCTGCGATAAAAGTCCAGATATTCTTGCTTCCATGAAAGTGCTCTTATCATCTGATCTACTTCTCCTGTTCACTTTATTAATTTTTTAAAGAGATAAAAACTGTTTCCTTATTATAGGGCAGCATTAACATCAATGGGATTTGTCTTAAAACATATTTGAAGATAAACAATGTCCTAAAGTCCAATTGAGCATCTAAGTAAAATACTTGGCTCTCTGGGAACTATTCTTCAAATATTGTATTTTGTTATGATATTATACTAATATAATTATGAACACCCATGTAATCCTGACACATTCTTTATCATAGCTTATTTGAAAAATTTGATAAACCAAACAAGACATACTTAAGAAAAAGAAAATTCAAAGAATCAATAAATATGCCATGTTGGAAAAAAAGAAAAATAAAATCAACACAATTTCTTCTAACATGAGGAGATATCAGAAATAAAAATTCCTAGATAAAATCTTGATGCTTTAGTCTTGTATTTTTTATTACTGTACATCACTTTATGAAGACCCTGTAGGAGTCTAAAGCTTGAATCAGCTTTTATGAAACAGAATGTGGCAAATGGAGATGATCTCAGTGGAAAAATTATTTGAAGCTGATGCTGCCAAAGGAGACATTGGTCTTTTTAGAAACGTTTGCATTTTATAAAAACTGTCTTCTCCCACCTGACCACCAATACATTGTGAAGTCTCTAAAACTTACATCTGACAGAGGAGAAGAAATAGCCATTGTGTATTTTTTTAATTCTTCTTTTGTGTATGAGTGTATGGGGGTGATGAGTGGTTGTCAGTGTACGTGGTTTTAAAAATCTATGTATAAAGAATCCTGTTTTAACAAAAATATATAATAAAGCCTCATGAAGCGTGACATTCTCTTGTGGACAAATTTGAGATCCTGCCATTCTATGTTAGTTTTGCAAAATGTGTTGGTTGAGTGGTTTGTGTATAGCTTTTGCTTATAATATAAATAATTAATAAATAATATAAATAATAAGGGAAATAAGTATATTTTTAAAAATTTTCAGGCAAGGCTCAAAGAAGACTCCCCTGTAGTATGTGTGCACAGATTATAGATTGATACCATCAATATCAATTACTTTCATGCAGGGAGTCATTACCGAACAATATCACTGGCCTCCCCTGCCAGGCTGTAGGCATGGTGTTTACTCTTAGGAAGCCAGAGGGAGAACAGTTGAGGAAGCAGGCCAAGTTCACTACCAGTAAGCAAGACAGGCGAAATTCAAAATCCACCAGGATCTTCCAAATATGTCTAATGATCCTCTGCTTTGTGCCAACTAAGCATTTTGTTTACACTGATTTCTTTGTGCCTGTTCCTTTAAAAGAATTTCATTTAATTTTAGATAATTTGTGGGATTATCCAGTGACCTTTCAGCATGTCAACTGGGATTTCACTCAGATTCACTCACAGTTTCATAGTTTGTGTTATCTATAGTGAATGTAAAAGAACTCAATTTCTGCTTACAAAAGCATAGTGTATTTTGTGGCTTCAGTTGAAGATTCAACCCTGCCACCTTTTTTAAGGGGATGATATCACTTAGTGTTTACAGTACCATCCACTATTGCCTACTTTTCTCATCCAGTACAGCAAAAATATCATTACACCCAGCTTATTGCTTGCTTGTATGATGAAAACATTCTCAATGCAGAAAAAATAAATAGCACAGAATACCATACTCTTTAAACCACAGGTTTGACAGAAACGTTCTTTTATTCACTCCTATGTTGACAGGAGTGCCTAAAACTCTAACGGCTTTCTGTCTAACTTTTAAAAATAATTAGTCCAGGGAGGATACTTTGCTGTGTGGTCAAATTCTGGCTGTGTTTTACAGCAGAGCATTGTGTGGTTTAAGTATTATGATTGCTTTAGCGTGGTCATGTCTAATGACCTTGCTACTTTACATCTTCAACAATACTAACAGTTTGCTCTTCTTAGAGATGTGCTAAGTATTATGCTATAGAGGATGGGAAATTGCTGTTTAAGAATAGTGTTATTTGGGAAGTATGTGTTCTTCTCTCCATATTTTTCTTGGGAGCTGTGCAGCCTAGTTTTGGATCAGCATATGACTACCTGTTCAATAAGTTTCCTCAGGGCAAGGTACCCATGGAAATGGATTGTCACTTGGCAAGGACCAGTAGACCACAGGACAGTGTAGGAATTTGCAAAAATCATGCAGCTTGCAGGCTCTTTTCTCTCTCATTATTTTGTTGATTCTTTGGGTGGTTTGCATTTTATTCTAGTAGTCACAAGTGCAACAGCTGTAATTTTCCCTGGGAAATCTGTTCTTTTGAGAATATTTTCTCCTGAGATTCAACAGGGGGCTAATGTTTCTCAAATCTCTTATCTGGAATTATTAACTACAATGCCTAAGCCTAGAAACTTTTCTGACTTAGAGACAGTTAGGTACATATAAGAAAACAACATTTGAAACATTAACCATGTCTCACAGTTCTGGAAAGGAGACTAAGGCATGCATACACAGAAGAGGACAAGAGCCTCTGGAATGAACATAGTGCCAGCTGTTGAGAGTAAGTTCCCTGGACACCAAGCATATACAATGAATAGTAGGTTCTGGTATGCTCCAAAAGGAAAACAATACAATGTGAAATGTGGGATGGATAGATCCATCTTTGCCATACATAGAAGCTTATATTGGTGGAAAAATATGGTGTGGTGGGATGGGAAAAGAGTGCCTTATCAAAGTCTATTTTTTATAGAGAGATTGAGACATGAGACCCTATTGTAAAAAAGGGACCTGTATAAAAACATGTATTGCAGACATGAAAAAACTGTCTAGGTTTGAATACTGTTGTCCTTAAAGCATTGAACCTATGTTTATTACTTTTAACTTTGTAACCACAAGTAGCTGCCAGCTGACGTAAGTGCTGCGAGAGCAGGATGTGTCTGGCTTGATATTTAGTTAAGCCGGTAAAACTGCTGAACTCAATGCCTAGAATAAGGTTATGTAGGGGGTGGGAAAGTGTATTTGGGGAAGCGTATAGAGGAGCAATGGTGGCTTTATAATGATTACGAGGTATTTCTTACAATATAATGTAGTTCTTAGAAGTCAAAATTAGAAGCCAATAATAAAGCTGTTCATATAAGCCTGGTAGAAAAACTCAAAGTATAAATAAAGAGAGCTTGAGCTATTGTGGCCACTTGAGTGCATTACACCTGGTGGTCAGAACTTTTCCCTGGCCAATGCCACTTCCCTGTCTCAGGACTTGAACCTGAGCCAAGACTGGACCCCAGCATTCTTCCTTCTAGTTTATTTTTCTGACCCTGCAGGTTTCGGATCCTATTCCCAGTCTTAGTCCAATTCACCAAAAAGACTTCAAAATGAAGTCTAACATCAGATTTCCAACATTTCCATTTGATAGCTATGTGTTGCTTCTTTTTTGTAATTTATTGCTTTAAAAAAAGATTTTTTTTCATTTTACATACCAATCCTGGTTCCCCCTCCCCTTCTCCTACTTTCCACAATCCCACCTCCCCCTACTCCTCAGAGAGGGTAAGGCCCCCCCCTTGGGGAGTCAACAAAGTGTGGCATACTAAATTGAGGCAGGACCAAGCCCCTTCCCCCTGTATCAAGACTGAGCAAGATATCTCACCCTAGGGAATGTGCTCCAAAAAGCCATTTAGTGCACCTAGGATAAGTCTTCTTAACTCCTTAGAGCCTCTGTGGATAAAGCTTGCAAGTTCCATATTTTACCAGTCCTAAAATGTGTAGTAGTTTCCTACTATTTCAATATTAAAACTATGATCCATCTCAGAACTTACTGGGCATTATCATACAGCAATTTTAATAACAATAACATTAAATGATTAAATGCTATTTCTGAACAGTCAGGCAGCATAAAATCATAGGGCCACTGTAGTAGAGGCTTAGTTTTGAAAGGACAAGCTGAAAATACCCCCTTATGTGGTCAACAGTACCCTCAAATAAAGAGGAAAGTCAAAAAGTAGTATGGAAAAGCTGCATCAGACAAGGATTTCTCATCCCGAGCTAATATTTAGAAATGAATATTTCTTTGTGTGCAGTTAACTCAGGCAGTATAGGAACTTTGCAACATTCCTGGGCTCAATCCACTAGTCCCAGTCATATTTTCCTGGTTGCAGGAGTCAGAAATATATGAAGACATTGTCATTGTCAAAAGCAGGCAAACAATACCCCATTAAGGAATACATGAAAGGTAAAGAAAGCACTAATAATAGGCTTTCAATAATAACTCCATGTTCAAATAAAAGGAGACAGGGGCTGGTGATATGGTGTAGCAAGTAAAGGCACCTGCCATTCATGACAACCTGAGTTTGCTCTCAGGGACCCATGTAGAAGAATGAGTCAGTTGACTCTGGCACATAAGTTATTCTCTGACCTACAAATACTGTTATGACACATGTGTGCCCACACATATATACACTCATGCACACAACACATGCTCATTCATTTTCATCGTTGCTCTATTCGTAACAACATTAAAACAGTCTTTTTGTTCATACACTGATGTATGGGTAACATAAATGTGATACCTATACACAATGAAAGTGTATTCAACTGTAGAAAAATGGAATTTGCAGATAAACAGAAAGAACTGAAAAATGTACTGAATGAAGTCACCCAGACTCAGAAGACAAAAATCATTCATATGTAGATCTTGGGATCAAATTATCAGATCTGTGTGTTTAACTTGGTATAAATGTCGAATCCAAGAAGCTAGAAAGGGACCATTTGTGAAGATGGGGAGAAAGAGATCATAAAGGAGAGGGGATAATAGAACCCAGGAGATAAGAAAGGAAAGGGGGACAATAGGCATAAGAGTTTAAGTGGGGAGAAGTTTAGGAGTAGAGGACAGAGGTTGGACTTAGGAGGGTGATGTTTAAGCCATATGGAAACTTATGAGATTCATACACACACACACACACACACACACACACACACACACACACACACTATAATTAGAGTTACCCTACACTGGGGATAATGTTCCTCCTAGAAGCCGTAGCCATAGGTTGCTAAATAAAAAGCCCCATGCTAGATTTGTGACACCTCCCTTCGAACTGATGATTAGGTGTGCCCTATAGACTCTCCCAAACAATACAGGCTCTCGGCACTCCTCAAGATTATTCAAAAAAAAATTCAGTGGCAAGGCACAATTGCTGAAGACACTACACACTTTCATCACAGGATCAGGAGACACCAAGTTGAGTCTGACTAGGAAGTTGTCGTAATGCCAGAAGATCATATGTAGTTTGCTGGTGGAAAATGTCAACCTCAGTCTCAACTGACTGTGACCTCTGTGAGCCACAACAATGACTAGTGTGACAGGATAAATCCATATAGTCAGGCATAGTAGTGCAGCACACCATTAATCCCAGCACTTGGGAGGCAGAGGCAGGTGGATCTCTGTGAGGTCTAGGACAGCCATGGCTGTTTCACAGTGAAACTGACTCAGAAAATGAACAAACAAACAGAGGATATATATCCGTAGGTGCACTAGCAGCAAAGATGCCACAAGAGTGATGGTCACTTTCAAGGCCTACTTCTCAGAAAGAAACCTATGCTTGGCACAGTAAACCTGACTAGGAAGCCATGGTCCAGAGCTCACAGGTCCCAGTGCTGAACCTAGAGACATTATTTTGCTAACTAGACAAAGTGTCAAACTGATCTCTAATATAAAGTAGATGTGGTGGGTCAGCAGGTAAGGGTGCTTACCATTAAGGCTAACAACCTGAATCCAGTCCCCAGGAATAACATGGTAGAACGAGAGCACCAACTCTCAACAATACAGAAGTAAAAAGTAAGTAAATAAGCAAGCAAACAAATAAATAAATAACAAATGGATGGCAGGTCGATGAATGGATCTTTAAATGAAACAATAACAGCTGACAATGTCACTAGAATTGTGGAGTGTGAAAAAATAGTTGCATTATTTCCTCTTAGGCAAACATAGCCTCCAAGCTGCTGAAGATAACACACAGTAAAGATCAAATCATCCATAGGATCCTGTGTTTAGACTCCAGGTTTTGATCCACAACCTACAGCAGATACTCAGGTGCCTGTGCTGGGTCTCTGTTCCTATTCATTTATTGGATCCAGTATTTTCCTGATATCATATCAGAGCAAAGATAATCTTGTAGATTGTAGTGAAACATGATCCTACCCTACAATGGATTCTACCCTACAATGTTAATAAACATTTTACTCTGTATTTTAATTATTTTAATCCAAGATTCTTATGTACTTATCTTTATTTAAGCTTTTCTGTTGGAAAGGGCAATAGAGTTGCCAGGAAAACCTGAATAAATTTTCAATAACAGGATTCTGACCCTAGTGAGCTTAGTAAAATTAGTTTGTGCTGTGGCCTTGGAACACCTTAGGGTGTTTGTTTGTTATGCTTTTTTTCTAAAAGACAAGCTCCTCCATGTGACTATATTGTATAACAAGGTTAAGAAATTTGAGAGATATATCAAGACAAGTTTTCCTGAAATTTTCAGGTGGAATACTGATACCTACTTGTTTTTCCTAAATTTTCTTCATTAAAAAAGATCACATGGAAGTACTGTGAATCTTAGAGAAAGTATATAATTGTGTCTTTTATCACTATTTATATTTTTATAATGACTTGGTAAACATGACATGCTATTTTAAGATACAATTCCATCCTTAATGCCTCTACCATAGAATTACAGCACATTGTTTCTGTATGGAGAGGAAATTGGTTATGCATGGAAAATAATCATTCAGAGGAGCAACGTCATACAAGTGTCTAAATTTCCTAATAGGAAATTCCAGAATAAGGTGCTGACCAGTGTTCTGTTACCATAATGACATTGTATCATTTTAATAATATGACCATTACAATCAGTCTATTAATATTTCTTAAAAATGAAACTGAAGCTTATAATAGTGCGACTAATAACATCATTAACAAGGTTTAGAATTGATTATTTGGATCTGCACATAGCTTTTCTAGGAGCAGGGCTAAATTCAGTGCAAATGCAGTCATCATTGAGATGCACAAGGGCTGCTGAACGTGAAGTCACAGTGTGATTTCGTGCTCAACCTAAGTTGGGTGTAATTTATAATACAGTAATGAGTCTTCTTACTTCTCATGCTTTCCCAAGCCCCTGTTCTTACTGAAGGACAAAATGTTTCCAGAAAAGCATTTAATATGCATTACCATGTTTCTGCAAAAACACATGTTTAACTATTATCTGTTCTTTAGTAAACATCTATGTTTCTTAAAAGGAGAGAGAGAAGGATGTTGAGATATAAAACAATACATAACAGACAAATTTTGACTTATATAGTTATGATAAAATCAGGGTAATTTTAACCTGAATTTGTTACTTAAACCTACACATTATTCCTACAATGTGTATATAATAGTACAACTCAAATATAGCTACCACATGCTCACAAATACTATGTCTGCTTCCAGCATAGTGGCCCATTACACTTGTAGTACATATGTATTTGAAGAGTCATCATTCTATTTAGGATTACAAAATTGTAAACAAGATTAAAAAATAAACAATACCAAGTAAACATATTGCTAATTTTACTGTGTTTTGTAAAAAAAAAAAAAAAAAAAGTTTAACTTTTCTTATTTGTGCTATTTACTCAGAAATTTTTACATTAAACATACACAATCAAAAAACAAACCTGAGCTTGGTGGGAAACGGCCTTGGAACAATCTCTCCCTCTGAAGGTGGATTCCTAACACGTTCAGTATTATTTCCCTGATAATGACATACATTTGTCTTCCTCCCCAGTGTCACTGCTAACCTGGCATACCACACTGTACTTGGTGTGCCATTTGGGTTTTAGAAATGTATTCCAACGTGACCACAGGTCATCTTTTAGCCTTCACCATTATCTCCTAATATTTCCTCAGCAAAAGAAAGAGTGTGACCATAAATGCTTTAAAAATGATCTTTGCATTCAGACTTTCCACTTCTACCATAATGTGGGCAATAAAAAGATGAAGAATGCTGTGTTCAACAATGTTATTATGAATGTCGTAGAATTTTTGCACTGTTTCCGCTCCTAGCCATGAATCTAGCTAATTGCTCCTTCACATTTCAATCACTCCCCTCCCCAATCAGCTCTCTTGATTCACCTCTGTTTCATGTATTACTTGTTTATCTGTTTGTCCCTTACCAGAGCTTCCTTCATTTTGGTGTTTTTTCATCATATTTCTCAGATATTGTTGTAATTAAAATTTCATTGTTTATAAGAATTATGCATAAGTTTTGGTGTTTATGGGATACAGAATACAATGTAGCATTTACATGTTTTCTTATCATAGTATTTAGATTTTCACTAAATCATTTCTTAGTTAATCCATGTAGTCAGTTTTATTATGACAGAAGTTTTATCTTGGATGTCTAAGTCTCTCCTTCGTCCATAGGTGGTCACCAGACATTTGACTAACAGTTAAATTATCTGTTATAAACACATATCGAGAAAAGAAATTCCTTATCATTCATCAAAAACTTGTGAATGAGAGAGAGTGCATCTGAAGAGAAGTGTGGATCTTGTGGGAAAATAGGAAAAGCACAAACTTTGATGGTTAGAATGCTCCTCATTTACAGAATACTCAATAAATCATCTATATTTCTGGTACCTTGACTTGTAAAGCAGGCATTAACATGTAGCCTAACTCAGTACAGGATTTCCTAGTTTCTTCTTATTCCTGGATATCAGACTCCTTTAGGTTATAGGAACACATCTTACTCCTTATGTGCAATTGGCAGTTGTGCTTAATCTTATCCTGCTCGTATGTAGTAGGGGAATATTTTCTCCCTGAAATAGGCAGTGTACCAAAAATGCTGCCTAATAAATCTGTAGGCAAGATGCCATTGAACTAAAGATAAAGAATTCCTTAATGATCTTAATCAAGAGAGCTTATCTGTGATGCTCAGTGAACTTTAATGTAAAAGCCATAATTGCAAGCTGTGGGTGTGATGACTGGGGAATGTTCCTATCCAAATGAAGCCTGGAGTCAATTTGCCCAGATTGGCAGCCTGCTAGATTCTACTATACACAAACTCAGTAGAGAGTTTGACATGGTCCAGAATACAGTTAAAAGTGAATGGGCATAGAGATATGCTCTAGATAATTTAGACAATTTATAGGAAGTGTTCTTGAACTTACAATAAAGGAATGATATGAATTAACATGCACACATACATATTCAGATTCTCCAGTATTCAACAAATAATCCTTATTGACTGCTAAATGTTTTATGTTTAAAGAAAGCTTATTGAGATTAAGTGTATTATTCAAATAGCTGTAGCTTTTCCAAAAACAGTTGAAATCCAACCCCGTCTGCCTAGCTAGCTGAAAGGTTTGTTTACTGTGACTTTTTAATGGCTGTTTCCTCTGACTTTGTTGTGAGATTTTGGGAGAATAAAATACTTTCGTGTTTTGTTGTTTTGTGAGTGGAAATAGCTTGACTACTATGTGTTTTAATTCCAATCTACCACCTGTTTGCAGCACTTTCTTATAATTTATTACAGTCTGTCTCATCTGGTTCTCATGACAGTATACACGTATGGTATACGCACTTTACAATTCTTTATTATGCTAACAGATCAAAAGCCTGGGCCCAGAGGAGTGAATTATATATTCAGGGTATCATGTGAAGAAGTTAGCTAATCTGCATAGCTTTCCAAAATTTGTCAGGGGTAATGACTCTGCTCCAATGTACATTGGGACAAATTAAATTATTGTGGTTGTAAAGATAAGGTTTGGTTGCCGGGTTGTGGTGGCACACACCTTTAATCCCAACACTCAGGAGGCAGAGGCAGGTGGATCTCTGAGTTCGAGGCCAGCCTGGGCTACAGAGTGAGTTCCAGGAAAGGCACCAAAGCTACACAGAGAAACCCTGTCTCGAAAAACAAAACAACAACAACAACAAAGACAAGCTTTGGTGTCACGTTTGCACAACTGAAATCTTTGTCTTTCTATCTTTTCTTGGCTGCTTCCATCTCTTGGGGACTCCTTTGTGCTTTGTGATACGTCTTCCTATTTGTCTCCTAAACTAAATTGAGGACATTTCATTAAGTCTCCTTTGTGCCTCTCCAATTTCTTCCATCTCTGACCTTTTGATCCTGACTTGAAGGGTTCCTGAGGCTAGGTGAGGCTCCCTCACATAACCTGTCCCTCTGCAAGTCAACTGTGTCCCACTCTCTCACCTGATCATCAGAATACAGGCCTGTCACAGACTTAGTCACAAGGCTATTAATCTAGGTGTCTCTTTAGCACTCTGTCCAACTTAACTGCTACTACTCAATTTGCTGGAAAGATGAATGCTGTGACTGTAATAGACCAGCCTGGTGACACATCTGTACTTTTCTGGCCCATTGTTACTGGGTGTCCACACTGCTGGCTTTAGGCCAAGAGTCTATGAGCTGAGTTAATATATCACCCTTTCTTAGCAGAAGCTTTAAAGATGCCTGGGTGTTTAGAGCTATTTCCCATTGCCACCAAACAACATCTTCCATCTAGGATTATTTTGTCAACATCAGCGCTGGAATGAAGAAGACATGAAGAAGACCTATATCAGATTTTCAGAATACATCATGAGCAAGAAGTATGGAGGTATTTGCCTTCTCACCATAAACTTACTTAAAGATTACTGATATAAAAACTAGTTCTTAAGAGTAAATAATTGCTGCAAATCATATATAAATAAAATGTTGGCATTAGCTTTGCACATAGTGAACAGTGAGCATTGGAGGTTGGTTGGTAAAGTGATAACTGGTATGTAATAAGAAATCCAAAGGTGTATGAACAACTATATGTAAACTGCTGATATAATATGGGTCTCAATTTTCTCACAGAGAGCCATCTCTATTTCAGTTACTAGGGTAGGGACTAGAGAGATGGCTTAACAATTAAGAGCACTTCTCTTTGTAATTCAGTTTCCAGCACATGAATCAGGGAGTTCACAATCACCTATACATTCAGTTTCAGGGAATCTGATGCTAACTTCTAGTACCCATGGGTAACTGCATGGATACAGTGCACACATTCAAGCACATATGCACACAGATTTATGATAAAAATATTAATTGCCGAGTTAGAAAATCTATTAAAATATTAAAAGCATAGCTCTATGTTTATAGCTCTTTATATTTTTTGTACCTAAAAGTACTAATTCACTTTTTTTCTAAATAACAATTCATTTAAGCATAATAGTAACAATGAGAACATAGAATTATTAGTTCCTTCTATTATCAATATCTTGCTACACAATTGAGAGTGTTTTCTCATATTGATTTTCACAACCATGTGAATAGCTCCTCCACGCCTATAAATTCAGTTTGTATTTCAGTCACACGATTTTACACCAAAGCCCAATTATTAATTCAAAATTTTATCCCATGCTTCTCTACCTTCCTATCTCCATTACCAGAGATTTACAAGTAAAGAAAACTTCTCAAAGGTAGCCTTTTAAATGAGGGTTAAGTTTATGCCTTTACTGAGCTTTAGTTAAAGAATGATTTGTGATTTGAGAAAAAAGTGATTTTAAAAGTATTAATTTTCAGAAAAATGTTCATGACTTAGAGCCATATATGTGGACTGCACAGCAGAAGGTTTGTTTGTCATGCCCCATTTTACCTCTCTGCAATATTTCCCTTCAATTAATTCTCAAATTCTTTTCTCATCCATCACTCAAATCAGGCATACTAAATTCTCATACTATATTCTCCCTGTCTATTTCCCCTTTATCACAAATAGTCTCCTTGAGTAATGAAAGAGATATCTTGATGGGGGAGGCAATTTGGGAGTTAGGGAGAAACCAGGTGCCAGGGAAACTTCAAGGAATCCACAAGGATGACCCCGGCTAAGACTCTTAGCAATAATGGAGAGGGTGCCTGAACTGGCCCTCTCCTATAATCAGATTGGTGACTTCCCTAACTGTCATCAGAGAGCCTTCGTCTAGCAACTGATGGAAACAAATGCAGAAATCCACAGCCAAGCACTGGACTGAGCTCTGGAAGTCCATTCAAAGAGAAGGAGAACAGATTCTCCAAGCCAGGGGTCAAGGTAATGAAGAGGAATCCCACAGAGACATCTGACCTGAGCTCCTGGGAGCTCCCTGACTCCAGACTGACAGCTAGGGAACCTTCATGGGAGCAAGCTGTGCCCTCTGCCTGTGGGTGATAGTTGTGTAGCTTGGTCTGTTTGTGGGGCTCCTAGCATTAGATTAGGACCTGTCCCTGGAGTTTGAACTGGATTTTGGGAACCTATTCCTCATGTTGGAATGCCTTGCCTAGGCTTGATGCAGGGGGAGGACCTTGGTCCTGCCTCAACTTGATATGCCATGCTTTGTTGACTCTCATGGGAGGCCTTACCCTTTCTGAATGGAGACAGAGGAGGAGTGTATGGGGGCTGAGGGCATATATGGGAAGTGGGAGGTAGGGGAGGGAATAGGATGAGAGGAGGGAGTGGAAATTGTCCTCAGTATGTAAAACAAATGAAAAATATTAATATTAATAAAAGGAATAGTCTCCTTTATATGCATCACTTTCTGTTGAAATCTGAAGCATCATTTGACACTCACATCTCAACTCCTTTCCTTCTAAATCTCTAAACATCTCAGTCTCCTTTGTGCTCAATAGCTTGGGGTGCTTTTCCTTGGCAGTTCTCTTTGATGCCTCTCAAAGCATC
This sequence comes from Peromyscus eremicus, assembly GCF_949786415.1. NCBI lineage: Eukaryota > Metazoa > Chordata > Mammalia > Rodentia > Cricetidae > Peromyscus > Peromyscus eremicus. The sequence goes on from NC_081423.1 coordinate 22,250,338, forward strand.
TAGTTAAGGGGGAATAAGTGATCATTTGGAAGCTCACAGCACCAATCCCCCTCATTCCCTGATTAACTAGTTGCCTTGGGGTCCAATCCATACTATCCCAAATCTTACTGTTTGACTGTCAAGAGATCACAACCCCTGAGACTTCTCAATGTTATCTCTTGCACTGTTCAATTTGATTCGGAATCCATGCTCCTTCTACTTGGCCTCATCTTGATCCTAAGACCTAATCTTGCTGACATTTCATTGTACATACTTCCTTTCTTCTCTCCTTGACTTCAAGAAGAATTCTATCACTGGATACAGGATTGAAAACAATCTTAGCCTAGTAAGCCCCTGGATCTGTAGTTGTCCTCTCTTTGGATTTATCATGTTTTACCATAGCCCACAATTTAAATGGAGGGAAATCTAGAGAAAAACAATTTGCAGTATTAGAATGGCATGCCACCCTGTGTAGTGTGATAAATCTCAAAGCCACCCCAATCTTTCAGGTCCTGGGACCTGGATACTATTTTTGCAAAGCTTTCCAACACTATGTATACTAATTGCTTTTAGTAGTTATAACTTAAGAGTGCCTTTAATTATCAGCTGGAGTGCAGTAATGCCATAGTGTTCATGCTCAGGTAACACTAATTCATGGCCCCCATGATCAAGAGAAGTGATGTTATCAATTGGTATGTGTCAAAAAGAAGCCACAAAGTACTTAAGTGAAAAACGTGGAACTACAAAATAGCATTTTGAGAAGGAGAAAGATAGTATGCATAAACCTTCAATAAATTGTATTACTATTGTTCTGTTCAATAGCTATTGATGTTAATTGGTTACTGTACCTAATATAAACTTTATTGTAGGTATATACATACAAAAAAAGCACATAATATTGGCTTAGATGGAGAGTAGCTCTAGACATCCTTAGGTACTCATGAAACAGATCCACAGGCCAGGGTGAAGGAGACTACTGTAATCATTTTTCTCAGTTTGACTCAGGCTCCCTCCCAAGGGTGGTATTTATTCAACACACACATACTACCTACAGTAGCTTGGTCAAAATGATGCCTGCCCCACCCCCAGTCTTCTCAAGATTCTCAACAATGAAATGCACTAAAATCCTGGTGGATTGAACTTGAGGACTGATAACATCATTGTCAAACTTTCAGCTCGGTGTGCTTTGCACATAGTGAGTACTCATTAAATGAAACAAGTTTTCTCTGCTCTTGTTTACACCATCTATGGAAGTTATTTACTTTGTAGGATTTTCACCACTGCCTGTCTCCCATCCTACAAAAAATGACTTTAAGTGCTTTGAAAGTAGGTTTAGACTTATCAGTCTTACTTTGTAACACAGTGTGTAGTCTGGTGTTTAATATTATCAGATTAAATTTTTAGAGTAAATGTAACAAGAACTGAGTAGTGTGTGTGTGTATGTGTGTATGTGTGGGTATGTGCACACACACGCGTGCGTGTACATGTGCACAGAAGTGGAAGACCTGGCTGATCCCATCATAGAATGTATAGTGTCATAAGGATTGTTGAATGATAATGAAACAAATAAAGTGTCATTGACTAGGTTAAGGAAATGGGGTTCATTGAAGTACAGACCAAAGCTGTGTTCAAAAAAGGATGCTTTAATCAAATGCCTTGGAATATAGCTGAATGATAAAGCAAGCATGTGTTCAGTATGTGCAAAGGCCTGGCTTTGATCTCCAGCACCCCCTGTTCTAAAGTACACTAACCATAAAATGCATAATCAAACAGTAACAGCATTTCTGAGAACGAATAAAATTTCAGACACAATAAGGGTTCATGTGACAAAAGTTATGGGGTACTGGCTTCATTTACTCTTTGTGACTGGAAGAATACGTCTGCTTCTGGCATGGCTGGATCTAAGATACCTGTTATCTTACAGAGTACTCTTTCTAGGGCTATGGTTGATCCTGAGTGAATTTACAGTTAGAAAGGCCTTTTCAAGGGGCAAGGAATACAAGCATAAGGTAAACTACCATACCACAAGGGGATGTACTTTCTGATAATGCCACTAACATTGGGATGGAGTTGATGATTGATTCAGCATGAGTTATACACACATCTCTGAAGTGATTATAGTGTTCTGATGGAGGAGGAGTGCTAAGGCCTTATATCTGATCTAGGCGATATACTGAGGCACATTTGGGCCGCATGATCAGGAGTCTCTGTTTTTAGAAAGCTATTAGGAAAGATGTGAAGACAAAACTTTTCTATCACTTAGGTCCTCTACCATATATCAAGGAGTAGACAGTAATGAGAATGGCATCTTTGTGAAAATATTAGAAACTCACTAAATAAATACCAAATTCTGTACAGCTGAATAAAAATTACTCTGAAAATGGACAATGTAAAACTTACTTAAGATGATTGAGTGGGTAATAGCATTGGCTGTGATGGATAAAGACCTTAGTTCCTATTGTATGTAAAAAAGCCAGATGTGGGCAAGTGTGCATTTAACCCTACTGCTATAGGAAGTAGAGACAAGAGGGTCTCTGGAGCTGTCAGGCCATCAGCCTAAACCAGTTCAAAGAGAGCTGATACTATCTCAAAGTAAGAAGGTGGAAGACACAGAACAGTACACCCAATATCCTTTTCTGGCATCCTTGAGTGAGTGCACAGACCTGTGCTTCTGTACACATGGGCACATATGCCATACATACATATATTATTACACTTGCACACATACATTTATACTCACACACTTACACACAAGGAATTTTTTAAAATCATAAATTTACTATTTATTTATAGCTTATCTTTGGCCAAGATATTTAACTATTCATAAATTCAGTTTGTTTATTGGTTATGGATAATAATCTAAATAATTGAGAATCAATCGAGTAAGAAATTACCCCTCTCCACATACCTTTCCTGGCTACCTCCTGTTATTTTTTTAACTCCAAAAATTTTTGTACTTAGTATAGGGCATGACATTATCCAAATAGGAAGTTATCCTTAGTTTACACAACATCATCTTGTCTTCTGGTAGCTACTGAGTATTTGAAAATTCATAGAGCACAGAATACATGAAGAATTATTGTCATAACCCAGACTTTGGTTTTTCTTCTGAATAATTGTAACTGAAAACTCTACATGCTACCATTTGATAGAAATAACCAGAAAGAAAAGGAGGATGAATATATAATTTACTTATGATGACTAAATTTGCCATTACATTCACAGATCACCATATGTTCATGATCTATACAAATCTATTTTAAACTCAATTTGCTGCAAGCCCCTAAATTATTTCATGTTATGTATGTAAATGGAATTTAGTTTTAAAATAAATCCTTTGTAGGGGTAGTTTTAAAATGTGTACTGTTCTAAGAATTAGTTTATTGCGGATTTATTTTGAATAATTTCGTTATTTAAAGTGTTTGAAATTTATTTTCAAGCAACCTAGAACAACTGTCCATGACACTCATTGAACAAACACTTAAATTTTTCCATGCAATTAACAATTTGAAAGAAATGAACTTGACAAGGATAAAGAATATGAAATGATGACAGTCACCATGAAAGATCTATTGACTCTCACACTAAAAAAAAAACACTTAATTTATAATATTAATTATTTTCTCTTTCCTACAAAATTTTTACTTTAATTTTCCTTATTTTCACTAACTTCTGGAGCCTATGTATTCTTAACTTATCCAGGATTCTCTTTAAATATAGGGGAAAATAGAACAATATAGTATAACATTGCCAGCAAACATTGTTTATATCTATCAGTCATATGAGTAAATATCTAATTTTAAAACAACAATTTTATTACTTTTTGTGGTATGATCTTGATGTTTTCAGGTACTGTAGAATCATTATTGCATCCTACTACAATTATCTTTAATCTAATCAGTTAAAATTCTATTTAAAAGGAAAACAGTCAACTTTGTAAATTGTATGTAAAACTGTTAGATTCTGTCCTCATAATCTATGCAAGTTTAATTTAAATCTCATAAACACGAAGCTCGCTAAAGCAGACATCCCAATTGCAAGGCCAGATCATGTTCATTTCAGAAGGTCACAGAATCTCATTTTGGTAGACACGCATCATCTGCGATAATGCCTTGATTAAAGTGACCCCAGAGGGGCAAATGTGCATTTGGGCCTTGGAAATGAGCATATCATCACTTCCAAAGAAGTGAGGCAATCAGATCTTCCATCATGTCTTCTCTTCTCCCTCACATAGTGTTTTCGTGAGAAAACTGTGGATGTCAATATTCATTCATAATCAAACAGAAATTGGGGGAGGGAAGTTACCTGAAGAGACAAAACCCTTTTGAAGTCAAAAATTCATGCATCTCAATAAGCTAAAATCATTGATCTTTATAATCGTAGTAGAGTATTATTTCAAAAAAAATTATGCACATTGCTTCATTTAAAATTGTTCAAGAATCTAGTAAATTAGACAAGCATAAGGACAATTTTAGGCACAGGTCAACCAGTTAGTTTTGTTGAACTGCACAGATTTCTTGACTTTAAATGGTTACCTGAGACACTGCCATCAGAGACTGTGTGCATGTTGCTATTACCGATTCCCTTCCCCTTTTTACCATCATATACTGAATTAGTACACTTCGCTGCACAGGAGAGCTTGGGTGAAACATTTAAAAAACTATATAAATTGGATAAAGAACACATCACATAATATCTAAGTCCGATTGCTGGTGATACTAAAAGGCATAGTCAAGGAGTGCCTAGACTTGCAAACTCTGCTCCATTAGAACCTGCTTTCGGTGGGAACAATTACTTCACCTTAAATCATGACTGGCAAAGTTGGAGCTCAACATGTACTTAGTAATGTTCCTCGAAAAGCTTTTCCTTTATCCTGTTTTGCACATGGCCTCAAACCCCATCCCTCTCAGCAGTACACATTCCGTTTTCTACCTGGACTTGTTAATCCAGCAGGTTTAATGTAACCGTCTCTATCTAAAAATGAATGCAAAATGTTTCATCTTGAGTCATAGGTTAGGAGTGAAATTAATTATGAATGAGAGCCAGTGAAGGACAAAAACACAAGAAGCTGCAAACCGAGTGACATTTTAAACAGATTCCTTGATTACAATGCTTTTTGTAATGGAGATGGAAGTACATACCACTTCTAAGCCCTGGGCACATTCATACTTAAAACAACCAGCTTTGAAAGGCTAACAATATATTTTAGTTCTACCGTTGTTAACATCATAGCAAAGTCTCACACACACACACACACACACACACACACACACACACACACACACAAATAATAAGCTCAAGACCCTATTGAAATATTTGCATCTTAGATACCTTCTAAAAAGCTTTATGGGTGCAAACGATACCATTGCTGCTCCAACACAGGGGCCTTTGATGTTCCCTCATCTTTACATCATAGAAGGAGCTCAAAGGGTTAATTAAAATTTAATGATATCGGCAGTACTTTGAAAAAGTTATGAACTTGGGTGAGATCAATCATTTTCTTGGACTGCCTGACTTCAAAGCAGACATTATGCAAAAGGAGGCGGGGGGAGAGTGCTCCCATTCTGAACTGAATTCATAAGCAAGGATTTTCTCATTAGTGGGCTGTACATGGAGGAGATTCCAAGTTCAAACTGAAAGGAGGTGAGATGCCAGAAAGTGGTTAATCTCGATGTTAAGTCTTTGATGCTGATCAGTTTCATCTTTCAATGAACATGTCGAGAGGAACATCGCAACACTGACGGGCCCCAAAGAAGGAGATTTGCCATTAAGAAGGATAAACAGATTTTTTTTCTGTTTGTTTCTTTATTTCTACCTTTAGAATCACATTTTTTGCCCATATTTAGGAGAAAGGATAAAATCATACTAATTAACTTGTTTTCTCCCTTTCTAGGACATTCTATCAGGTGACATTTAAAATGATTCATTTAAACTTCTCTCAAATGTAAACTTTTCCTTGTCTCTTAGGTCCTTCCTCTAAGTGTATTGTTAGCCAAATTCATATCTCCTAACCCTTTCTATGACATTCATTTGTTTATAAAAAAAATACTTTTCTCTCAGTGAATAGCAAGGCTTTTGTCTTTCTCACACTTTACCATGCTTTGTTTGCCCTGTGAGTTCGATCACTTTGACGAAAATCACAAACACAGATGTTTTGTTTTACAAGAATTAACATTTGTCACTGGACACCAAGAGGAAAACAAAACATGTCTCTGACTACACCAGTTCAATTCAGTGTATCTCCTTGTCAATGCCTGGCCTTAGTAAATTAAAAGGGGAATCATAAATACCACATATATTTGAAAGGTACATTTCCATATGATGTGCATCCATAAAACCAACAAACCATCTAAATATCTATACACGATACTCATTTGCTACAGTGTTAGAAAAGAAAACTCATCAAAGTATCCATTTTAGGGAACGAGAAAATTTGATATTGTATTTATCACAATGCCATTTCACACACAAATCTCTTTTAAGATAAAAGAATGGGGCTTCCTAGAGATCCTAAATTTACATGGTGTATTTTGTTAGAGAAATGACAACATGATCGTGCGTCATCTCTGGAGAGGTCTCCACTGATGGAACTGTTGATTAAGTATATTTAGAAAATATTCTTAGAGTGATATCATTCTGCTCAACAACTGTGGAATGGAATCCTGGACTTGAGCTGATCCAATAATTAATGCCAACCAGTCTGCTGTTTCATTTATCTGCTTAAATAATACAGTAACTATTTACAAAGCTTTGCAATCTTGGTTCCTATAAGTTGTTTGGATAGTCAGCATAAAAGTGTTGTGCTGGGTGACTCTAAGAGCAGAGTTCCAGTGCAGGGAGGCTTTTTGGAGGTACTCATTCAAAGAGGAGGTCAAGTACAGGATATCTGCAAGTGTGTAGAGAACAGAACATTCAGCTGGAGACTTCTATATAAACCAACTCAAGTTCCCATTTCCACTTAATAAAAGGCATCTGGTGGAAAGATTCAGCCAGTCCCTGTCTGCTCAGAACACCACAACTGCATTTAACTATGTGAGAGTTACAGACTTTGATAGTCTCCCTATTTTCAGAAACTAAACCAAATTTATCTCTTCACAGTTATTATTTATCTATGGTTATTTCCAGGCTCATTAAAAGTCAGTACAACATATTCTTTCAAATATCCTTCTGTATAACCTATGATACATTTTTTAGAAATCAATCTACTTTTCGTTTATAAAATTTCAACTCTTCTTTCTTTCTGCCTCTCTTTATACATGAACAAATATACTTAAGTGCCTGTTATCATTATTATAATAACTTTAATTTCATGTCATTTAATTCAAATGTTTTAGTTCCTGAGATAGCACTTAGGTAAATGATATAATAGACAAAAACAAAACAAAACAGAAAACAAACCAAGCCCTCAGAGATACTGGATCCAAAGTTTGACGCTGCTAAAGATAAACACGTATGTAGTTATATCATGTGGAGAGTCAACCCACAATGAGAACTTGATATTATTGCAAAGACCTGAAGGTAGTAGAGAAGTAAGAGAAATGAACATTCAAGAACAAGAGAATTCTATAGCAAAACAGACATACGGAGCCCCAGAGAAAGGATCCTGGTACATTCTACTTTAAAAATTTCCTGCTATGCTGCACCTACGACAGAATTATTTGCTATTAGTCTTATTTCATTCTTTGTCAAAGAAAAAAGTATTATCCTTCCCATCCACTAGTCTCCTAGCTACCTACTTGACTTTGATCTTTCTTTTTTTAAATAATTTCTTTACATTTATCATGAGTATAGTGTGAAATTTAAGATGCTTTTTAACTCTTTATTCTTGTAGAGTGTCAACATAGAATAATGCCAACAAATAATTCTAGCAGAAACATTTGCTGATGATGTGGCTGCTAACAGCTTTCTCATCCTATAAACATAAACATATCCTGAGGTATCTGATAACTATTTATAATACATATATCCCTGAATCCTACTTGAAGTCTAAGATTCTGTGGTTCATGCCAAATTCCTATTGATTAGGCTTCCTTTTTCAACTCAAAATTATAAAGTTATTAAATGAAGTGGCATCAGATTCATGCTCTAAATTTAACTATTAACATTTTGATTCATTTGCATATTGCAACTTGTCTCCTGGAATCACTTGCCTGTACCTTGACTAGGAGGAAGTAGGAGCCTCTAAGTCTTATACTTTACCAAGCACGGTACTTGAATAATCTTTCTTCTCACTCAGAATAAATTATCTGAGTGCTTTTGAAGCAACTTTGTTAATACTACTTGACACTGCATATTTCATGAATAAGGCATTTCAATACTGACCATTTATGATTCTCTTCCAATTTCACAGTATGATGCTTCCTTAGTTTGCATGTTAAGTCTTTTGCCATAATTAAGAAAACAATATTCTGATTTTTTAAGTTTTTTACTTTAAAAGGAAAAATGTGAGAAGCTTATTTATTCCACTGGAAATAACCAACATTAGAAGACAAAATGAAATCTGTAACTTCAATCTATTCTTTGGAGGAAGGGGCAGATTTTCATGCCTGACACCCACTGTCAAGGACATGCAAAAAGGTCACTGGTTTTCAAAATAAAGATGCAAGTCAAAGATGAAATGTATCTCAATCCTGTAACTTGATGGCCAGGTAAGACTCCTGAAGGTGATCATTAGAGACAGGTCCTATGATTGAAGCATCGGGCTTAGTGAGTCAAACCAGAGATGATGGGAGCGCAATCAGGGGAGGAGAGATCAATCAGAGGAGACAGAGGCAATGAGGCACAAAAAGTCCTACTAAAAAGAAATAAGGGCTTTAAATTTATCAGTCTCAATGAGCAGTGAAAAAATAGAGAGGGGTGATTAAAAAGAACAAAGAAGAAAGACAAAAAGAAGGGGCTTTTTGTAGAGAAAGGAAGCAGAAAGTTAGATTCGTCCCAATGCCTGCTCACTTCCATATATAAAAGGATAGGTTAGAAAAAAAAAAGTAGCCTTTAATCCCAGCACTCGGGAGGCAGAGGCAGGCGGATCTCTGTGAGTTCGAGGCCAGCCTGGACTACCAAGTGAGTTCCAGGAAAGGCGCAAAGCTACACAGAGAAACCCTGTCTCGAAAAACCAAAAAAAAAAAAAAAAAAAAAAAAAAAAAACCAAAAACAGAAAAAAAAAAGTACACCTTTATTGACCCCATTAGGAAGTGCTTCACAGATAGTAGTGGCATCTAGGTTTTCTGTATTCAGATCCTGTTTCTACTATGTGTCAGTGATGGTCTTGGTCAATGCTTGGCATTGAAACCCTGAATATGTTTATATAATGGAATAAATGTATTTAACTTGGTTTCTTTGTGATGATGAATCAGGACATAAAGTTTCATTATGGAACCAAGAACACTACAAGCAGTCTGAGATGCATCACTAAACTTATTTCAAGTTAACAGTATGTTTAAAGAGATTTATGTTATAAATTTCTGTAATTTGTTTTCAAAATTAATCATCATCAGGCTAAGAATTCACTTCACACAGTAAGTTCACTACATAAATAGAAAAAACTCATTTTGCGTATTCCCTCTTAAAATAATTAAGTATAAGTAAATTTTAAAGAAAAAATGATTTCTTATTTTCCTACATTTAACATTCCACCATTTAATTTAAGCATGAAATATTTAAGAATTGACATATTGGTCTAGATCAAGTTATACATACATACATACATACATACACACACTATATATATAGTGCATATATATATATAGTGGGTTTTTTTCCTAGGGAAAGCCTCAACTATCAAAAGAATTTCAGGATTCAAACACCATATCATCTGAACTACGGACTAGGTCAGAGTGGAGATGCCTGAGATGAAACATGATTTCTCTTACATCACTGAGTTTGTGCAGACTCACTAGTGCCAATCTATCTCTGCTATTTGTATCATCTTTTTTCTTTTCCTGATATGTCGGATTCTACTAGTATCATGCCTCAGATAGAAACCCTAACAGTTAGGTTCCTTCAGGTCTCTAGGAACAATTACTGATCATCATTTTCTGAGTAGTATTTGTAAAAAACTTTGCAAACAGACACTGTCTGGCCATGCAACTGTTCCAATGCCACACCTGGTGGTCTGAGTTTAGTGGACAACTCACTTAATTTCTCTTCCTCCATCTTGTAGGTCCCAGGGATCAAGCTAACTTGTCAGGCTTGACCATAAGCACTTTTACCCACTGAGCCATCTTGCTGGTCCTAATATGCTACTATGTTAATGGATTAGTCCCCAGTACATGCTAGCAACAACTGGAAGGTGATAGAATCATTGGTAAGTGTTTCTTGGTGAGAAGTCCTTTCATCCCTTGGGTAGTATCCTCAAAGGTGAAATTGAGACCCTGTTCCTTCTCCTACTTCATCTTGGTGTGAAGTAAATGGATTTGCTACATCACAATTGACACTGCCATGACCTGTTCTATCACAGCGCCCCCCCCCCCCAAAAAAAAAACCAACTCTTCTGATTCCACAATTGTTTTTTGGAACATCTGGAGCATTTTGCTCACACACATACAGTAGTGGCCTACTAAAGTTGAGGGCATGCTGTAAAGAGAAACAGAGGGCATGTACATTTTTACTCTGGCTAGTAACATTTTTTTGGGTAGGAAAGCTTCGTGAATATGTTCCTTGGACACTTCAATAGCACAATTATAGATTGTAAACTTCTAAAATGGAGGAAATGGAAAAGTGTTTCTGCACAGAACAGGAACTTCCATCTTCAGCAAGAATAGCCTGCGCTTCCCCATAAGCATGCCAGACCCTGCTGTTTCATCTGTAGGAGAAAAGACACAGCCTCCTCCACACTTTATTGAAGAAACTACACATATTCAGATGGTAAAATGACTTTAAATGATGATCAGTGGATGCCCTAAAGGGGTACTAACAAGAATTGCTGAACAGGAAGATGAAAGCATGCATATATATGCTCAGATTATGTATAAATGACATACAATCACTTGAATCAGCTGTGTTTTGCCCTTTCCTGTCTTAGGGGCTCATCATTCAACACTATCCCTTGCCAACTAAGACAGAATGGTTGTTACGCCAGCTAGATGGCTCAGTGGGTAAACGTGCTCACCATGCAAGCCTGACTAGATGAGTCCAATCTCCAGAAGCCACAGTGGGAGAAATGCTCACTCCCAAGGGTTGTCCTCTGACCTCTAACCTTAAGCCATGGCACATGTTGGTCTTTCTTACCTCTGTCTCTATCTTGATTTCTTTCAAATAAAAAAATAGTAAAATCACTTTCTCTATGTTAGTTTTGAGGTAGAACCTCTCTAATCCTGTAGCTGATGATTTCAATGAGGCTGGCTGGCCAGAAAGCTCTAGGATACTCCTTTCTCCTGCCACATCCCAACAGTGGGGTTGCAGATATTGACTGCAACATCTAGCTTTAATGTGAGTACTAAGAACCTGAATTCAGAGCCTCATGTTTGTCAAGTACTTCACCCTCTAAATCATTTCTCCAACACTGGTTCTAATATTCTAAGTGGTGTTTTACTTCTTTATAATTAACATATTGTACCTTTTTTTTCATTTAAAATATTCATTCACTCTTATTCTGGGAACAAGAAGATGTAGGAAATAAGAGTCCATGGTGCTATGTTTATCACATTCAACACTCAGTGTGATGAAAATGTGACGAAGATCATTTCTTCCAAACCCAGAGCTAGGAAAACTTCCTCCCAGGAGCTTCAGAAAAGGATGATGTTTTTTATGGTTTAAAGGCAGGGCCCCAAACTGCCCACCTAGGCAGTTTGCTTCCCAGGCACCATGGGAGAAACATCTTGATGTGCAGCTAGAAAATAGCATATGCAGGACATATTTTCAAAACATCTCAGAGACCTGCAAAGGGAAGCCTGGTTAACCACCTACACTGCACTATAGAATGCAATTCTGGAACTCTCCAAGGTGTTCTCTGCATTCCTTAAGTACAGCACTGTCTGACTTTGTAATGTGTAGTGTATCTTGATCATTTGACGCTGCTTCATACGGTGCCAGAAGGATAAATGATGCACTAAAAGATTGGGGTGACAATTTACCTAAATAACTATTTATTTTTGCTTGCTTCTCCACTCTTATGTTATAAATTCATAACTAAACTGGGAGCCAAAACACACTATCTCTGGCCTTAGAGAATATATGGGCTCATCAGAAAGGGGGCTGTGACATGAATAATTAAAACAAGGATGAAGCCACAATCATGGTGATAGAAATAAAAGGACATGACAATATACAACAACATAACCTTGCCTCATTTGGGGTCAATGGAAAGGGTGTCAAGACACCGATGTTTAAAGCCAAATATTTGAAAGAATGCATTTATTGATGCGATAGAGAACAGCTTAAAATATTTGCCTTATTCATTATAGTTACAGTACTTCATGGTTTCTGTATAAGTCATTACTGAAACTCCTTTTTCAATATTATGGCAAACAAATTATGAAAATACTGGCTGTGTATACACAATGGCAGGTTTTTACATCCATCTCCGTGATCTCACTAAATATAACTACAAATATGCTATTTCTATAAACATTCTTTTTTACATCACATTATGTACGGCCTATTTCAGGCTTGCAAATATTTTCTTGTCATTAGCAGTAAACTGCACTTGGGAGAAGGAAGAGATCTTAAACATAAGCAAAGCAATAAGAATAAATTTGACTTTTTATTTGTGGATAAAAATATTATTGGGATAAAAATCTTTCTGTGATCGGGAACCTATTCCACTGATATTATAGTTTCCATGAATAATTCTTGTATTTCATTTACAATTTATTAAAAGAAACAGAGCATATGTGTTTCCTGACAAAGAATGAGAATGCAAAAGGTTTGTATGTGTAAGAAAGCCAGGATATATTAGCAAGGAATAAAATTCTTCATGAAAATGGTTTCTTTGCTTGAAATAATAAGATGGGTATTTTGTACACAATTTATTTTATGATTTTTATAAAATTCCAAATAAGATTAACCATTTCAATTAAAACATTTCCATTACTAAGAATAAGGTCCTAATTTGAACTCCAGTACCATACATACACACACAGACATATACCACACATATTTTTTAAGATAGAATATTGACAGTATTTTATGTATTAACAATTAATAATAAAATATTTTAACTTACAGTTCATGACATACCCTGAGAATCTCTAGAATGTGAAGAAAGAAAGCATTGTCATTGTAATTTATTGATAATTGATATTGAAACAAGATACAGAATTTAGAAATATCATGTTCTGGTTTTGTTTCCCTTTGTAATTTCAGGAAAAGGGAAATGTAGAACTCAAATACAGACCTGACATCTCTTTCTGATGATAAGAAAATAGCATTTGGACTGAAATGAAACTGAAAGTTTTATTGTAAATTGATCAGTTCAGTTAATATAGAGTGTATCAAACAGAACATTGTGTTATCAGAAGTCCTCATCATTTGGGATGGGTGAACAAATAAATGTTACTCTAATTATTCTTAGTAAAACCATTGTTTAAAACAAGGAAGACATCATCCTCGAGTCATCACAAATGTCTCCTGTAGCCTCTGGTGCAGGTAGTATTTGTCAGGCTTTGACTATGTGTTTGTAACAGGCTGCTTTGTTCCCTTTGCATGTTGTTTGTTTATTATCTATAAAACAAGAAGACCAAAAGGGTGTGTGTGTGTGTGTGTGTGTGTGTGTGTGTGTGTGTGTGTATGTGTGTGTGTGTGTACAATTAGTCCTTATCACTCTATGCTGATGCCATATTCTGGCAGTAATTTACCTCTACGGCACTCTTGATTGGGCTCATGTGCACTGTCAATGTTGCTGCACCTGGCTGTGAGTCCCATATCACCTGGATGACACTGGCATTATGGAGATTCTCACTAAGTAATAGAATCACTGCTTCAATATCTCAATGCAAAGACAGTGTGGACACAGACTCAGCGCATCCAAACTCTACTTCTATGTTTTATTCTAGACATAAAAATTTAAGTAGAGCATTGCTTGCTCCACTTAAAAGCTTTACCTTTTTAAAGGGCCAAACTAGGTTATCTATAAATAGTTTTCTAATAGTTTTTGCTGCCCTTAAAAACACCTTGCCTATTTTCTATTTTATTCCTACTAGTCAGACGTCAAGAAATACATCTCTATCTAGTTTTCTGAATTAGAAAAGTGTATGGCACATAATTGAATTCACAATTAAGGCAAGAATAGAGATGACTATAAGTTTGTTGATACTAAATAATTGTCTTTTTTGGTTTCCTGAAATTAATAGCAAATATATTTGCAAAAATATATATCTTTGGTTCAGCCTTTATAGCAGCACGTACTTATTGGCTTTGAGGATAGGAAATGAATATTCTTGTTCCTTTACACAGAATGGATTCCCTTAAACTTAGCAAATGAACAGGGATGTAATGTAATGTGAATGTGATGTAATGCTGTTGATGATGCTAATGACTGGGGCCACTGTCTCTATGCTGGGTATTACCAACTCCTCCCAGTTGATCTGTATCAAGAGTGCTGTCCTGCATAACATTTCAGAAGAAAGATGATGGGACAGAAACTTGGAATTTAATTGGAAAAGGTCTCCTCAGATCTTAAATTGTTTATCAGTGTCAAGACAGGATTCATCAGAAATAGCAGGATGGATGTGGTCTGCAATGGTCAACAGTCAGTTCAAAAGGAGATAAAAAGAATGGACATTTATGTCCTCACATGGACGAGAGCCTGACACAGGGTTCTTATGTTCAGACAGCCATGAAAAATTAGATATATATATCATTTATCAGCAATCAAGTTCTTATAACATACATTAAGAATATAAATATATAATCATAAATATAATTTTCCTCACTTTCTAAGGATTCTCTCTGGAAGGAAACACAGATTAAGTGAGTTCATCTATTCCACTTACAGACATTGGAGAGACAAAAATAATAGACTTACCCGTGAGACATGAGCAGTTGGGGAACATGAGCATCCAAATTTTAAAGAGCAAGACTGAGTGCTACACTACAGTGTCTACTACAGAAACCGAAGAGGAGCCAGCCAGCATATAAATGAAGAAAAACCCAGAAACATGCAAATTATATTCAGCAGAATAACCTGAGTTTCTCTAAGCTGTTTCAACACAACTGGCCTGACTGTGTAGTTTATTATTTCAGTAAACTTCTTCGATTTTGCTGAACTCTTTTGGCCTGTGGAACATGTATGTATCTCATATTCCTTCTATAATAATAATACAAGTGCCTGTATATAGTGACATTTTTGTGATATTTAGGGTAACTATAATGGATTTTAAAATATTTTCATACTCATTAATAGGTAGTATGGTGGTTTGAATGAGAAACACCCACCAAAGATTCAGGCATTAGAACAATTGGCTCCTGTTGAGAGAGCTGTTTGGGGAGGTTTGGATGGTGTAACCTTGATGGGGACATATGTATACAGCCTTACTCTATTTCCAATTCACTCCCACTTATTCATGCTTCCAGTGAAACATGTGAGATCTCTCAGCTTCTTGTTTCTGTCTCCATCCATGACACTTGTTGCAATGCTTCCTTGCCCATGGTCCACGCATCCCTCTAGAACTGTGACCCCTGCCCCTCCCCCCCCACAAATCACTCCCTACTAGAAAATGCTTATAGTCATGGTGTTTTATTACACCAATAGGAAAACAACTACTACAGGCAAGACCAACTGTAAAAAAAGCTTCAGTGCCTCAAGAGATTTTCGTTACGTCTTTGTACTTTTTTTTTTTACCTTTCTCCGTCTTCCTTGGTGAAAGTGCCATTTTTCTTCTTATCAAAGAAATATGTCTTTCATTTTATTATGGGTATCAGTATTTCATTCTTTCTTCACAGATCACTCTCCATGCAGAACTGGGGAGGAGGTCTTTCTACTGAAACCAGACTTTAAAGTGCTGTCTTCCAAAGAATTATGACCTTAAATATAAATGCTGCCATTTTTCTCTAATCACAACATGTTGGATTTTATAACATTGTTTTATAGATCACTGACCTCTTTCTAAGAGTAGTGTAATAATCACTGAAAACTTCAAGTTCCACACTGAGAAGGACTTGAATTTCCTGATGAGCCATCCTCACAGAACCACAGTGAGTTTGCCAGCAACCATGAACACTCTCACCAAGCTTCTATAACCAATTAGGCGAGTATCCTCAATACACAGCTAGTGCATAGCTCCCACCTCTCTGTGAGTTTCCTCAGCCGAAGTTATTGCTGTCAACACATGAACCCTTTGAGTTTATCTATCAAGTGAACTACATTCTTGAGGCTTGGTGTGCTGAAAATCTAAGGTGGGTCAAATGACCATATGCAACTCCTGTTGATTCTCATAGGCTTTGGTTTTTCTCTTGTGGGATCCTATATACATTCTTCCATTTAAATTCTGAATGAGTGACTAGCTGACTTCATCTATTTTATAGATTATTTCCTCATACCAGGTCCAATCCCAAGAAGACTCTTTCATCTCCCTTGTAATGCTCCCATGTGTCTTCTCAAGCCTTAGTTGTCATAGCCTAACCTTAGCAGAGGAAACCGAGGTACTGAGAAATGGCATACAGATTTTTACTCAGCAGCTGAGTATTTATTGCTAGGCAAAATTTGAGGTGCATGATTTATATGTCTGCTTATAATCACCCCAGGGGTGCAATGTTGAAGGTTTACAAGGTGACATAAAGGTTGAATGAGTTAATATTGGTGCAGTGTTTCGGCACTGTAGACACTACACACGTTTTGCTATTCCTCTAAGTTTATTTGGATGTAAATGTACTTCTCAAGGAGCAACAAGATAGAAGACACAGAAAACTGCTGCAGTATGTTGTTTCTACTCAAGTATCCTCCAAGGAATTTAAAAAAAAATCCTACTTCCATCATTTTCTGCTTAGAAAAAAACTGCTTCAGTTGTTGGAGAAAATAAGGGTTTAGAAAAGCGATGGAAGAAGACTATGATTCATCTCAAGATGAACATGACAAATAAAGATACGTCATATAGTCATTCAACCAATACTGATCATTCACTTTAAGTCAGAGTGGGGTAGGGAACGACATTTAAAAATGACAGAGATTTGACACAGACACAATGGTAAAGATGGATAATAATCATTTTTCTTCACCTGGGGTCATAGAGATCAATGAATCTATATCCATGACTCTATATTGTGGTAATATTAGCAATATGTTCTCATTTTTTAACATTACATTTGAGAAATGACATATATAAGAGTGTTTAAATAATTCTAATTTGAATTCATATTTGATGGATATGTAGAGTCTCACTGTAATCAGGATATAGTTACCATTTAATGCCAGGCATTTTAATATATGCAACACTGTTTTCTGTTTCTTCCTCTTACGTGTCTGAGTACTTTAATGCTTTGTGTGAACAGAATTGCCTTGCTGTTGGGTGTCAATAGTTGGCTGCTCTCTATCACCGCCATAACCATCCTTGTAGTCACTTAACTTCTTCTGCTCTTTATTTTAATAATTTAATGCAATGGAATTTAACAACCCCATGTCAATATACATTATTATACTATTTTGAGGTTAAAGCTTTGAAGCTAAGGGACTATAACTGCCTTGCCCGTAATTAACAGAATTTAGAATACCTTACAGAATTAACATTTATCTGTATGTATAAAAGCCAACATGAATATACATTCCACCTGCCTTCAAAATCTCTGTGCATAAACATTAAGCTACAGTAATTAGAAAACATAAAAAAATAAAGGTTAGACAAAGAAGTTGGCAACATAAGCCATAAATGGAGCATGTGCAAAATAATGGATTCCAGTCCTTACAGTTTAAGATGAAGACAACAGAGAGAGCTCAGAATCCCTACTAGATGTCCCAGGATAAACAGAGATGATGTTAAGAAAAGCCAACAGCACTTGAGAAATGATTTTATTTCTCTGTGAGTGATGCAAACAAGGAGGCAGAAACATAAACTTAGATTTAGCTGGGAAATTCCCTTTAAAATTAATAGAATCTGCCAGTAGAGCAAATGGAGTCTTGGAGAATCTTACAAAAACTGAAAGATCCTTTTTTTTTTTTTTTTTTTTGGTTTCAGACATTTTTTTCAGCTCATTTCCATAAAAACATAATATAAAAGGCAATGCCACCACCATCCCCTTCTAGGGATGTTCCTTCTAGTTGGTGTAAGCTGCTCCCAATGATTCATAGTTCATCACGTGATTTGTGCAGGGCATGGTCACATAGACCTGTTTGCTTACTGCAAAGTTTATCTTTAACATTGTCAGCCTCTTGGGAAAAGAACTCAGAAGTTCATCTTCATACTCTTCCACAATACTCTCACAGGCAAACTTGAGCATGTACTGAATCGATTCAGGTGCCCTGTAAGTCTAGTTTACTGGATTCTCCATTCCCACCCACAACACGTACATAGTTCTTGCAGTGGGTGAAAGGGTCAATCTGTTTTTCATACTCCTTCATGCTGTCACACACCTCCTCAAGCAACTCTGGGAGGTGGGCCTCTGAGCGGGCATAAGGTACCTCCACAACTGACTGGCTGCCATCTGGATTTATTCGGAAGGATCCCATCTGAATGGTCTTCTTGGGGTTTACCTGGGCAATTTCCCACTCTAATTCATCCATCAGAGCCCTGAAAGCTCCACAGTGTAGGTCATGGCTCCTTCAAGCCCAGGCAGTTCCCAGCAGGAACCCCAAAAGTAGGGCCAGCCAAACCCAGCCTTTCATCTTTAGCATAATGGGCTCTCTCCATCTCTGCTCCTACAGCCGCCACCGTGGCTCAGGCATTGGAAAACCGCTGGACTCTGAAAAGCGATCTCACACAGACAGAACCTGAGATTTTTTTTCCTCAGTATCTATTACACTATTTCTGGATATTTATAATATAACTATTTTGTATAATATACTATATTATTTTAAAATGAGTATGGACATGCAGTTATAAAAGTTCTTAATTTTTTATTTTTTTGTTAAAATGAATGATCATTTCTACTCAAAAGAATTTCAGAACTATGGTATTTGTGCTTGGGAACAAAACACAGTATATTTTTTCTCAAGGTGCATGTTTAAGAAGTGTAGAAAAAGTCAAATATCCTTTTATACTGGTGGATTTATTAAAGCACAGATAATGTATATATCGTTTTATGGAATGCTCCTTCTGGTTGAAACCCTCTCATTCCCAGTCTGCATAGCAATGTAACTTCTTGCCACTCTGCTCTCTTAGGAGCCACAGCCAAAGCTCCACCATTCTGCAATTACCTTCCTGTTTAATGCTTACCGGTTAAATTACACATTTAATTTACAATCTATTGATGACTTTTAAATTGCTTACCTTATGTTCTTATTAAAAAAAAAAAAAACTGTCATCCATCCCACCTCCATGGACTGCTTTGCAATGATAGTGACAGAAGTATGGGAAACAGTTTTACAGTAGATTTTTGGAAAGTTTTTGTTTCAGATATGCATGATGAAAAACATTATATGAATGTAGGTATTCTATTTAAAATCTCCTCCAATCTGTCACCAACTGAGAGGCAAATGCACAGCCGACCTGGTAATTAGAGATCATCAGACTTGCATCTGTGTTTAGCTGTTGCACAGGGGTAAACTTTGGTGGCAGATCCAGATGTTGGGGAAGAGATTATCCCAGCTGTTGGCAGTAGGAACCTGAAACAAGGCTACAACACGAAAATGACAAGAAGGATGTGCCAAGAAAGCTGAGGGATGAAGAAAAAAAAAATAGCAGTGTTATCCAGCTAAAGAGCTGGAGTGCATTGCTTACAGGAATTTGAGTTTCCTTGAGTATGTTGTAAGCCTTCTTGCGAGAGAATAGATGTATATTCATTTTCATCTCCACATGAGTGAGTTCTTTAGTTATAGCAACTGAAAACCAGTGATGAAATAACACTTACACTATGATCACAGCTATATATTTTACATACAACCCTCAGTAACTTTCCCCCATTGTTTATGCGAATTTCCATGGATAAGGCCATTTAGTTTAAATGTGTCAAATTCCTTAATGGATCAAACAACAAATATATTGGAAGCTCTTCATGAAACACTAAAGATTGCAAATAGATGGTTGGTAGATGGTTGGAGCTAATAGTACAAACTTAGAAATTGCATGTAAATCAATTTCTTAAGAGCGAGGAACATGCAAAATTGCATATAATTCTTGACTGAAATGTCAAGAATCAAGAATATTGAAAAAGAAAAGATGATATTTCTAGGAGTACAGAAAGGAAACCAAGGGAGGGAATGAATGGAGAGAGTGGCCAATGTTTAAGGGCTTGGTACAAAAGCATGAGGATGGAAGTTTGAATCCCAGAATGCATTTTAAAAAACACATGCCATCCTGTGCCTGCAACAGCGTCACTGTGGGAAGTGAAAACAATAGTATTGATGGAGATTGCTGGCTCCCAGCCTAACTATAGGCTCAAGGAGAGATAGAACCACAAAGGAATAAATAGAAAGTGATACAGAATGATATTAGTGTCTGCCTTGGCCTTCCTAGGTACCATATATCAGATGTGCATATACCACATTCTGTCGGTCTCTCTCTCCCTCCCTTTTCCCCCTCTCCTATCTCTCTGTCTCTGTCTCTGTCTTTCTCTCTCTCTCTCTCTCTCTCTCTCTCTCTCTCTCTCTCTCTCTCTCTCTCTCTCTCTTACACACATGCACACATGCACACATATACCCTAACATAAAAATGAAACTAAAGGAATAAATAAGAATTTGGGATCATAGCTTGTTGATAAATAGTCTTAATACTACATATGCTTTATTTAATAATATGGGCTGTGTGTTAGGCAACTGATGATACAGGTCTCACTGATTCTATCTCCCAGTATTCACTTTCTATTTAATCCCCTCCCTGCCATTTAGTCTGGAGCTAACTACTGGCTTCTGAAAAAAAGACTATGACCAAGTACATTCTGGATTAGATTACTGGATCATGAAACTGACTCACTGTCACCCACTTCCAACACATGTACCTTCTGCCTTCTTGGCTACTTGCTGTGATGAAGCATGCTGGGCATGCCTACATCGTAAGGGACAGAGTAGCAGTTGCTTGACTAGAATCAGAATTCACAAGAAATTCACAAGCAGTGTCCCCAAAACATTTGGCAAATGGCCTATTATAAAATGATCTTAGAGCCTGTCTTGTTATCTAGATGCTAAAGATTTAAACATCAGGGACTAGGGAAGTTCTACATATTCTTTTCACAACACCAATGAGAACATTCTATGATAGTCAACTGATTTGTTGTAGCACTACTTAAATCTCCCTTTTGCCTTTGACTAGACTCATTATCATGGCAATTTAATTTAGTTTTCCAGCTTTACATAGCATTTACATGTTAGTTACCTTAAAATGGGTGTTTTCAGTGTACATTTTGTCCTAAATATCAAATTGCCTTCCTGTGTATGAAACCATGCTGCTTGAGTGTCCAATGGGGCATCTTTCCCCTCAGCTTTGCTCATTTGAGCTACCTAAGGTCTTTTGTAAATTCTTATGAGTTTTAGAATCATTTTTCTACCTCCATGAAAAGGATTGGAATTCCAGTGATTTTCTAGATCACACTGGGAAGGAGGGACATTTTTATAATATTTAATTAGTACAATCTATGAATATGTGATTCCTTCATTTGCATCTTCTGAAATTGCTTTGATCAATGTCTTATACAGTTTTTTTTTTTTACAGTAATCTTTCACCTCCCTGATTAAATTCATACCTAAGGGCTTTATTTGTTATGCTATAGTAAATAGGATTAATTTTTCCTCTAATAATTTGTTGTTAGTATAAACACAAATGATAGTGATGTTTATATGATGATTCTGCATCTTCAAATTGTATGAAATTCATTAGCTTTAACAGTTTAATTTCTGTTATTCAGGGACATAGGTTTTTACACATAATCCTGAGTCTGTAGCATGTCATATACAAACAACTTCATTCGTTTTTAATTCATATGCTTTTTATTTCTTGCTCTTGACTTTAACTAAACTTGCTACACTCACATCCATCATCTTAATTTTGGTAACTCCATTATTCCAGTAACTCAAAAGCAAAACAGCTCAATCATTCTTTATTAGTCTCTCTCACATCCAACTTCCAAGCCAACAGGAAGGGCTTCATTCACCTTCATTAAAGACATAATCCTTCACCTTGATCATCTCTGTAAGTTTCTTATTTAATTTGTTGCTTGCATTATATCCTTCCTCTTTTATCAGAATACCATCTCACTCCTCTAGCTGAAACCAGTCGCT
This sequence comes from Peromyscus eremicus, assembly GCF_949786415.1. Taxonomy (NCBI): domain Eukaryota; kingdom Metazoa; phylum Chordata; class Mammalia; order Rodentia; family Cricetidae; genus Peromyscus; species Peromyscus eremicus. Next base: position 22,272,614 of record NC_081423.1, read on the forward strand.
TCACTCAGAACAAGAATTAGGACATCTTCAGGATCCTATAGATCTTGATCCCTACTGTTCTTTTGACATCATTTATTCTTTCTCTATTCACTCTCTTCTCAGTAACAGCAGCTTCCTTCTTCTGCTGCTAACATATTAGTCATGGCTGTTGTGCAGAAAGGTATCTTCAACGCTTTTCTCAATCAATAGCTTTCAAATGGCCCCATCTAACTAGAAATTCTAACTCCTTACTCCTGAAACTCACAAATTCATTTTGCATTTTTTAAAAAAAGTTTGAGGTACTTGATTCCATTTCATGTCTTATATATTTTGCTTATGTGTGTTGCCTCTTCCTTTTCTGCTTTTCTTTTTTATTATAAGCCACAACATCTTTGTTTTGTGCACTTTATATGAAAGGATAGATCAGTTCTTGCTACACCTTTACTAAATGAATGGAGATTAAGTGCATAAATGAGCCTGAAAGGGATACCTCTTCCCTCAGGATGGTTCTTTGGTGATATTTTATTTGTATTAAAATGTTATTTGTATGTTAATAAATAAAGTTGCTCGGGGGTCAGAGCTATTAGCAAGCCATAGGAAAGCAGGGCAGTGGTGGCATACACTTGTGATCCCAGCACTTGGTAGTCAGAGCTGGGTAAGTCTCTGTGTGTTCAGGGATACAGCCAGTATTGGATACACATACCTTTAATCTCAATACCAAGCATGGAAAACCTGGAGGCCTATACAGACAGGCCATGACGAGGCTGTCATGTGGTTGGGTTTACAACCAATGAGAAGGCAGAACAGGAACTCTATATAAAGACTTTAACACAGGGGTAGCTCTGGTTCGGAGAGGTAGGACCACTGCAGGAGGAAGGGTAAGGTTTTAGCTCTTAGCTCTGACCTCTTGGCTTTCTTCTTTGCATTGGTTCTGTGTTTCTTATTTAATAAGAAGGTTGGTTACATCTACAGTTCTTTACTGTTCCTGAATGCTCTCTTCCAGTTTTCTGCTCATATACAACACCGCTATCCTTTCTTGACTTTTCTTCTTTGTCTTCAACTTTTCTACTAGTTACTCTCTATGGCTATTGTGTTCTCACAGACCATCTCTAATTCTCTGGCCTTTACGCTCTCCTCCTTGTGTTGTCCTTGCATTTAGACACAACACAGGTATTTGCTGTGGATATCGCTCTGTATAAATAAAACGCTGATTGGCCAGTAGCCAGGCAGGAAGTATAAGTGGGACAAGCAGAGAGGAGAATTCTGGGAAATGGAAGGTTGAGGCACAGAGAAGCTGCCAGCCACCACCATGAGAGGATAATAAGATATTGTTAAGCCATGAGCCACATGGCAACTTATAGATTAATAGAATGGGTTAATTTAAGATATAAGAACAGCTAGCTAGAAGCCTGCCATGGCCATACAGTTTATAAATAATATAAGTCTCTGTGTGTTTACTTGGTTGGGTCTGAGTGGCTGTGGGACTGGCGGGTGAGAGAGATTTGTCCTGACTGTGGGCCAGGAAGGACCAGAAAACTCTAGCTACAGGTATTAACTTTTATGGCAAGAATGTTCTGACATCTACCGTTCACTCATTGTTCCTGTCCCTCACCAAATTTAACTTTGACACTCATTGTAACGCCGGAAAATCTTTTAGTTATCTATAATAGTATAATAGTTGGGTAACAATCTGTTCAGAATTTGCTCAAACTCAGCTAAATGTTTTAGTGGAAATGGTTTTGCATCAACTTCCTAAAATATATGCTAAAAGGTCACAGATTGGAAATGCCTGGTGTTTCACTGAAGTCTTCTCCTATTTGATTTTGCTTTCTGTGTGGTCATTTTCACTTCTTAAATGTAACTGTGTCTTAAGTAACCTTACCTAAGACTTGATGACTAGTAACTCCTCAAGCTAGCAGAGATTTATATCTATAGGGTTAGGTGCGGTTTGAATTTTTTTCTGCTAAAAGAAATCCTTATTTAATGACTTGCCAAACAACTGTGATGTCTAGATTCCTTAACTGAAACTGGAAACTCTTGCTATCAACCAAGTGTCCTAAAAAGGTCACCCTTCTGCTGTATAGTGCTTCTGACTTCATTTGAGATGTCTTGTATTTGCACCACTAATGCCTAACTACCAACTAAGTCTGGAGTCCAGGTAAATGAATTAGTTCACGTTGTATTTGTTTATAATTCTAATAGACATTTTCTAAAGAAATTAGAAATTTTCTGATTAAAAAATTATGTTTTAATAAAACATTAATTCATAATAATGAGGCTGAATATTATAAATTAATTTTGGCTGCTGAATAGAAAGCAATGCTTGGGATTTTTGTGTTTGAGATTTGAAATTATTTTTAAATTTTAGAATATTTTCATGCACAGAATCTTAGGGATGTGACTCAAATTTATAAATAAGATTCATTTAGGTATCATTGTATAACTTACATAAATAACTTGAAAGCAAATGTATGTAGTACTTTTAGCAAACTTTCACACAAAACAAAGGTTTATGGTATGGAAATTTCCAGTGGTTGTATGATATCAGCAATGAAAAAGCTTCAGACATAGAGAAACTAAATTACAGAGATTTCAACCAAGAGTATTTGAGCTACAGTGCTTCACAATTATTTCAATGAATCTCCATACATTTCTCAATTTATAAATGTTGTTACTCTCCCTTCAAATAAGGAAAGCCAGAGCCTATAGAGAATTGTTTACTTGGCCAAATTCACACAAATACATTAATAAAGAGAACAACGAAAGTGTGTAGATGCTGCATTGGTGAGCAGCACCAGGGCCTACCACTCCCATTCTCCACTGATGTTCAACTGTCTTCAGTCATTTCCCTGCTCATATTTTCCACAGTGATAACAAAGACAGTGAAGTTATACAGAATCAAATTAAAGTAATCATTTTCCCCCAAGAGAAAATTGCTTTTATGTATACCATTGAAAAAAATGAAATCATCTGTGACATGACTAATATGCTTTAATACAATAAATGCATTGAACTAACTTATTAGTTCTATGTCAGGTAACAATTCTATGTGAACAGCTTATACAGTTAATATCAGCAATGCATGCATAATTTTCAACCCCTTTATATAAGCATGTTAGGCAATCAAATCAACTAAAGAATAATTTTCATGACAGTGACTTATTTGAAAGGAATCTTATTATTTTGCATTTTATTTATTGTTTCAAAATGGCAACATTTCATCAGCTTTGAAATATCACAAAGAATCTTTATATAGCTCTGTCCCTTTAATGGGAACACATAAAATACTTTAATTTCTAATGTAATATACCTATCTTAAGGAGAGCATAATCATTTATAATTCATGTCTCAATGGTATAAAAAGAGAAGTAATAAATACTCTGGCTGACATCCTTGCAAAATAGTGCTATTGTCCATCATTACAATGATATTTCTCGTATCTAGCATCAGTTTATTCCTAAATCCTTCACTTAATGGCAATAGCTTTAATGTTTGCCTAAGGGAAATGTTAAAATATTAATAAACTGGTGACCTCTTCTTAGACAGTCACCTGATTGAACTCTCAGTTCAATCATATACCAAAAAAACCCTAAGATTTAATATAAATACAGAAGAGGAAGTAGATGTATTATAAGAAAAGATATCTCTAGGTAGATAATTTTAAGTCAGTATTGCCAGTTCTAACAGTAAAATAAAGGCAGTCCTTGTGAAAATTAAGTAGAGAAATTTAAAATAGATGAGAAAATTCTCAGTGACAAACCTTCAATGGTCTTCAGTTTGAAGTCTTTGCAATGATCACATGTGTAAAATTAGTTCCTTTTAATCAAAAAGAACACAAAGCACTTTTAGAAAATTTCATTACAGAAATAATATATATTACTATCTTATTAGAACATGATGTAAAACCTTCAAGGCTTTCTTTGGACCACTATAGAGTGAGTGTTACTGAAGAGAGCATTAGCAGTCTACCAAATGTATACAAGTGTAAAACACAAATCTCATTCTCATTGGCTCTTGTAATTACATAACTGATATATTTTACATAATTTATTCAGTTGTCAATGAAATAATTTATATAGTAGAAGTTATATATAACTAATGTTCATACATGTACAATTATACAATCTTAGCAATTTAGGCACCTTTGCTTCTTTGTATTTAAGTCCTCTATATGGCAGAGCACTTATCACAATGCTGTTTTCCTGAACAAAAGGTTGTCATTATTCCAAAGTAAATAAACTATTTCTGACAGACAAGAAAATGAATTGACAAAAGATTGGTAAAACGTACCTGAACTCACACATCCACACAGTCAAAGCCAATAATAATAATAATAATAATAATAATAAAAACAGATTAGTGTCAGCTACCTGCCTACTTAAAAATAACTGCTTGGCTATGATTCATTCTTGATTGTTTTGTATTTCTAGACACTGATGTCTGTACATATTCTACATGTCTTATACAGACATGTAGATTGTTAACTTATATACATTGTCTTCTATGTCTATAAACTTCTCACTACTTCCTTGCCTGTTTGATCTCAAGTACACACTGTTTTTTCCAAACTGGCATAAAGGCTTGATCCACTGAATACTTCCTGCCTTCTCTTTGCAACTTAAAATTAAGTGAGACTGAGTTCATAGCTCCAAAAAGAACACTTACACCAACCTCTCTGAGGAATATGACAGAATGGAAGCAGCATAAAATTAAAAGTTGGAGGAACCTAGAATGGCTTCCAAGTACTATCTTTTAGGTATGACAACCATTGCAATAATGGTTTCAGAGCAATCACTGTTTCTGGACCTACACAAGAACTACACAAGATTGCATGCACTCATACCGAATCACAAATGAGGGAGGGACTCATGGGACACTACCTCTCATTGCTAAACTATTAGCTAATACTGGTTGTTCAGAGGCGGAGTTCTCATTATCAGATGTATACCCACAAGTATAGGCACAACAGGCTCCACTAAATAGTTTCATACCTATAAAGTCACGGTGGGAGGGCAGGTGAACAGGGGTAGAAGTGAGACAGAAAAGGGTGGGATGAGAGCAATCAGAACACATGACATGCATATGTGAAACTGTCAATGATCAAATTTAGTGAATAAAAAATTCACATTTCAGTAGCTATTCAAATAAATCATCCTGAACACTCTATTCTACTTACAGACTATGTGAGTTTTACTACTTAAACACAACTTAAATTCTCTACTATAACCCTCATTACATTTATTTTTTTCTTTTGTCTTTGTGATTAAATATAATTATTTCTATTTATTTATTTATATTCATTTATATTATATATTTTACATATTATATATCTTTTCTATATTATATATTACTGTAGTATTTATTATAATATAATTATTATAAAATTAAAATACCATTTTTCCTCTTCCCTTTCCTCCCTCCAGTCCCTCCCCTATACCTCTTCTTGCTCTGTTTCAAATTTCTGGCCTTCTTCATCATTAATTGTTGTTACATGCATATGTGTATATGTATACACAATTTCTCTAGTATAGACAGAAATGTAAGTAAAATTAAAATAAATAACATGGCCTCAAATGGAATGAATACAGTAATACTGTTAATAATAGTATGTACACCAAATATCAAGAAAATGCTAAGAATAAAAATGGAAAGAAATTTTTGAAAGCAACCACTGAAAAATCAATCATAATATGAGAGAGAACAATGAATCAAAGGCAGCTGACATTTCCTCAGTCCGTGGCATGCAGGGAACAATGAAATATCACTTATAACATATTGAAAAAAAAAAGAATTCTCAGTCAAGAACTTTATATTCAGCAATTATAGTCTCCAAAAATAAAACTAATGCAAATACATAATCTGATAAAGTGAAACTAATCAAATTTGTCCCAGCAGACTGCAACACAGCTTTGGAAAGCTTTTACAGATTTAAGAGGAATGATATGCAATGAAACATTAAAGTTTCAGGAAATAATATGGAATAAGGATGACACATAAGTAGGTACATATTTTTAAAACAAATATGACTATTTAAGTAGCAAGTTTAATATTATACTAATAGTCTATAATATCTATAGATGTGTTATGTGTAAAATTATAGCATAAACAATAAAAAGTGGAGTAATTCTCCCTAAAAATTTTCAAAGTATCCTGTTTTGTTAAAATATTAATGTCATAGATCTTAAAGTATTAAGTATATTGTTATGTTACATAGCTTCAAAAGGTGATTGTAAAGAAGAATGTGTTAAAATAAGACTTTACTTGTATTCTACTGAATTCAAACATTTGGTAAAGAAGACTTAATGAACAGTTTATTACAGATAAATTATAATTCTGTACATAACTTTAACTATGAATACAGATAATATTATGGGGAAATTTGTGAATAAATACCAAAGTTTTTTCATAAGAAATAAATATTTTCTGGCCACAAAGAGTGGAATTAATTATATAAAAACATTTAGGCTAAACTCCTAGTCAGTAAAGGTACATGTGGGTGGGAATCACTAGAAAGATCTGAAGGTATTTCCAAATTACAGTATGTTATAGTCACAGTCAATACTTCAAGTAAACACTACAAGCAGAGATATATAGAGATTCATAATGACAAATATTTCTTTCTCGAAGTAAATGTGGCAATTTAAAATTGTATTTATAATGAAACTTGAAAATATATAAGTAAAAATAGCCAAAACTGAATCAATAAGTAATTCCATAATTATAGACTTAAATAGTTATCTCTAAAACATTAACAGATCACTTAGATAAGAATCAGGAGTGATATTGATTTGAACAATGTTATCAAATTGCTTGAACGAAGGTCTTTGGAAGAACATAACAACAATTTTTGTACTTCACAGGAGTAGTTTTCATGGGCTGAGGAAACAATCAGTGTGACCGTATTTTCTGCCCTAAGACCTTCCTGATGAATTGCATAGCACCTATGTCATAGAGCACCCATTGTTTATGTCAGTCAAGTTCAATTAAACTTAACATAAACAGAAAAACCTTAAATAACTCCTGAATAGTTTGGAATTGAAGAGGACACCTTTAAAAGTCAAACATTAAATTGCATGATCTATTAGAAAGTATTTCTCAATGATTGATAGTTTAAAACTGTCAGTACACTTAGAATACAGTTAAAACAGAATTTAAAAGTAATTTTCTAGTTTTAAATTCTAATCTTAGCAGCTAAAGTAAGGTCTAAAGTCAATAACTTGAGATTAACTTTGAGAATAGTGAATTATTAAAATAATTTAAGTCCAAAGCAGTTAATACACAGTAAAAAAAAATAATGGAAATCAATTAAATGAAATAGAGTGATCACTAGACAATTTTGTTAGTCCAAAGTTGGTTGCCTGAAAAGATGGATAAGCACTTAGCAGTCATGATCAAGAAGAGAATATGAACCCCAACATCAAAATTGCAAAGGTTCCCCATCATTCTGCAGAAGAATACACTATCATCATCCACTGCATGCCAATAAATTTTACTGCTTCCACCAAAAGAGCAAAACTCAGAAAAAACAAAATACTGAAACAAACACCCCGATAAAGAGAAGTTGAATACCTATTTAGCAAGTTGCACTTTTACTGGAAATTCACTTGTTCTAAAAAATCCAAGACTCGAAGGTTTATTGTTAGAGTACAAGTAAATCTACACGTTTCTCCGTTGAATTGTGTTATCAAAACTGAAAAGAGAAAACCTTTGATTGCTAGGCTTATCCATAGCCCCGAAGAAAATATAGCAGGGGACATATGCCAATTTATTTGTTAAGGACAGACTACTCCTAATGCCAGAAAGTGATTAAGATTTTTAAGGGGCATAACAGACCACCCTGTCTCATAAACTAGACATTGTCATATTTAAAACAAATATATATACTTAGACACACACACACACACACATACACACACACACGATGCTTCAGTCTTCATTTGGAAGTCATTCAGTGGTTATATGTTAAAATATGCATTTAAAAATTAATCGGAGTAATTAAACCTATTGACACACAGTGAGAAAAGCTATGAGAAAAGGAGAAAAAGGCATTAAAATATTTAATTAAATGCAGAATTTAATGAATCAAGGGCCAAAACAAGTAGATGAACTTCCATCTTCGATATGCTGAACAGATTATTCCAAAATCCTACTTTTCAATGGTGAGTAGTTTTAATAGTATGTGTCCTTAATGTCTTTATGTGAACAGAAGCAAACTTGGATGTCTATTCTCACACCTTTTTTAATATTTTACTGGCAGTGTGAGCCACTGCAATAAATTAAGTTCAGAATTCAACAGAGGCAAATTGTGTAGACATCTGTACACTATATTTATAAAGAACGTGTTAAGGGTTCTACAATAACTTTTTAGACTTATTAAATGATTTTAGCAAAATCACCAAATATAAATTCAATGTAAGAAATAATATTTTTACATTTGAGTAGTATGGGAACAGAAAATAAAGCTCAAAATGTATTCCACCTATGGCACACTCAGTCAAAACAAAATGCTTATGAATAAATACAAGAAATACACACAAAGCTTCTATTGCAAAGCCAGCAGGGTGAGAAACTGCATCTCATTTTATTCAATACTAGAGGTTTGAACTCAGAACCTCATGCATGCCAAGCAAACCCTGTGCTGCTGAGGTACAGTCTCAGCCCCTGTTCACTTGTTTTTTTGACTCATAGTCTCAGTAAAGAGCTGATGCTGGCTTTGGCTTCACCCTATAGCCTAGACAGTCCTTCGGACTGTGATGTTTCTACCTCAGCTTACAGGCCAATAATGCACACAACACAGGAATATTTTGAAAGACTAATGGAGGAAGATATATACCTTACTTATGAATTAAAAGGCAAGGATCAAGACAACACTTCTTTTTACCATTTATTTTAGTTTTGTGAATTTCATACATCTATCCAATGAAATATGATGCTGTATAGCTACCATTTCTGTTTCCATCTTCCAACTCCTTCTATTTGCAACCCAATACTCTCCCTCCTCCATGTTATTTTTTTCTCATTTAATACATTAGTTCCAGTGAGTACTGGCCATATGTGCATGGGAGTCAGGATGTCCACTCACCTCCTAGAGCATGAAAATCCCCATCACTGAAAAATAATATCTCTAGGATATCCAGAAAAATTGCTATAATAAGGATTTTGTATACATTGTTTTTCATTAGAAATATTTTGATAAGTCATTTTATGCCCTATTAATTTTGTTACCTATGACAATAAAAACGAAATAGTTAACTAACTTTTAGAAGAAAATAATTAATACCTCTGTATCCAACGTTAAATTTTAAAAAGCCACTTCTCCCCAAATTCTTTCCTGGGTTTCACAAATTTGAGGCAGGATCGCAGGAAGTTTCAGAGAAACTGACAAGTTTGTTCTAGAATTAAATAGAATGTCTAAAGTAAAAAATGAAATATAAGGAGAGCAGAGGACTCTCTAGGCAGTGGAGAGTTAGATTCGCCAGAAATCTGTTGGCCAATATACACAGCAATCACACTAGCAAATGGTCTGACATAATTGCTCTGGAACTCTGGGGAACAGATATGCAGCTGGAGAAAGCCTGTGACTTCCCGGGAAGCAGTTAACAATATGTGGTAGGTAGTTTCATCAATCACAGTTCTTCCTACACTAGCAGGTTCATGTCGCACATTCCTTGTTCTAATCTTAGACCTGTGCAAGAATTCCTGAAGTGGCTGTCAGGTATCATGGGCGGGGGGGGGGGGGGGGATACCCAAATATATGAGCACTTCTTTTGTAATGACTGCTGCTTGCTACCACAAAGTTATGGGCAAGGAAGCCACCACCACTATTGTTAGTATCCACTGCGTTGCTGCCAACCCTACCCTCCAAGTAACAAGAAATATATAGTACTACCTGCTCTTCATGCAGTTTCTTTCTTTCTCTCTCTCTCTCTCTCTCTCTCTCTCTCTCTCTCTCTCTCTCTCTCATTTTAGAGGTCAGGTATTAAAAGATAAAACTTTGGAAAGCAACCATATTTATGCACAAATTGAAAAGCTTCTACAAAGACACAGGTGGTAATACATGGCCTGGAAAGATGTAAGGCAACCTTAGTGTTATGCTGTGACTAAAGGGTGACATAGACATAGCCCGTGAAAACCCTCAAAGCAGAAAGAATAAGCCCTAAGCAAGACAGAGAACCCGATTTCCTATTACCACACTGTTTGAATTTAAATAACAGGTTTTTTCTTTTTAACTTTCTTTTTATTTATTCTGTTTTTCACATGATGTATCTCAATCCTATTCATTTCCCCATCCCTTTATATCTGTCCTCCGCCCTTGCAACTTCCCCCCCAAATAAAATAAAATTTAAGAGAAAAAAAGAAAAGAAAAAAATCTCATCATGAATGCTGTAGTGTGACACAGTGAGTCATGCAATAAACCATTTTGTTCATATACCTTTACTTGTAAGTGTTCATGGCAAAGAGTCACTGGTCTGGTTCTAGGCCTCTGGTTTCTGCTATGCTATTGATGCTACACCCTCACTAGGACTCCTCTCAGGTATCCTATGTCCTGTGTTGCCCTGTTTCTTAGAGATCCTGCAGCTTTGGGTCTGCAGTACTGGCCTCTTCACATGCTCCTGCAGATCATAGATGGGGTAGATGTTGGGGTGGGCCAACTCATAACCATGGTTCTGGGCCTCAGTAGTTGCAGGGTTGGTCAGATCACCAGCTCTCCCTTGTCCTTACCATCAGGGGGAGCTCTCCAGCATTGCCCTGGCTAATTCACCCCTTGCAGCCATAAGCAAGGGTGAGGCCAGTTCTCCTGCTTTAGTGCCTTCAGGGTCAGCTCTCCCACACCTGGACCATCAGGACCAGCTCTACTGTGTTGCCTACGTGCAGGTGTGTTGGCTATGTGCAAGTGTCACTCTCCTAAGTGCTACAGCTGGTGAGTGGTAGGGACAACTCTCCTGGTCTTTTAACCTCAGGGCCAGTTCTCCCACCTGCCACAGGGGCAAGAGGTAGGGAGAGCAATCACTCCAGCCCACATAGGGCAGATTAGGGACAGGGCCAGATCTGCAATGCTCAAGTTCTCGGGGCTGGTTCACCTCTTCAGTAGGGTCAGCTCTACTGTGTTGCCAGGGTGATGTACAAGGTCAACTTGCTTCAGCTGGTAAGGGGGAGAGTCAGTTCCCTTGATGACCACATGGCAGATGAGGAAGGTATGGCCAGCTATTTCACACCCTCAGGGTCAGCTTACCCAAACCTTTACCAACAGGGTCAGCTCCACTGTGCTGCCCAGGCAAGGAACAGGGCCTGCTTTCCTGAGTGCTGTAGCTAGTAAGGGGTAGGGTCAGCTCCATCATCTGTAGCGGACGGTGAGGCACACAGGGTAAAGGGGAGACATCTCACCCCACCCATGCCACCACGTGACAGAGGAGTAGTGGGGACAACTTTCCCATGCCCACAACTTCTGGGATGGCTCACCCAGGCAAGGTGCAGGCCCTGCTCTCCCAAGTGCTGAGATGGTGAGGGCAGGAGCAGCTCTCCCACTTTCATGACCTCAGGGCCAGCTCTCTAAATAACAAGTTTTCAACAGAAAACTAAAAAGGAACAAGAACTTTTCTAAAAATAAAATACTAATAATAGTCAAGACAGAAATATCAGGTAGAAATATACAAATTTTAAATAGAAGCCCAAAGGGAAATTCAGAGGTGAAAAATTACAAAGATAGAGTCCAGTCAAAGAGAGGGAAGAGGGATTCTGTGAGTAAGAGGTATCAAGATTATGATGGGGAAATCTACAGAGACAACCAAACCAAGCTAGTGGGAACTCATAAACTTTAGACCAACAACTGTGGTGCCTCCATGGGACTGGACTAGGCCCTCTGCATAATTGAGACAGTTATATAATTTGGTCTGCTTAAGGGGCCCCTTCACAGAAAGATCAGGATCTATCCCCGGCACATGAGCCTGCCTTTTGGAGCCCATTACTTATGGTGGGACACCTTGCACAGCCTTGATGCAGGGGGAGGGGCTTCAACCTGCCTCAACTTAATGTACCAGGCTTTGCTGACTCCCCATGGGAGGCCTTACCTTTTCAGAGGAGGGAATGGGGTTAAGTTGGGGGGGGGGGAGGCTGGAGGGGAAGAGGAAGAGGGAAGAGAGGAAGATCTGTGGTTAGTATGTAAAATGAATAAAAAAATTCTTAATAAAGAAAAACCAAAACAAAATGTTATTGTGAGGAATCAAAGGCAAATTTTACCAGGTAGAACATAGATTGAAAAATCCTGAAGAAAGACATTGGAGTCTTGGGAAGAGATTAACGAAGATGAATTAAAAGCAGAAAGATCCAGGGAGACTTGTGGAGCATCACTGTGATGGCTATTCTTGGTTGTGAACTTGACTACATCTGGAATTAACTAAAATCATCAAATAGAAGGGACACCTGTGAGGTATTTCTGCTTATTTTGAAGTGGGAAGATCTACTTCCAATTTGGACCTTTAAGGAAGAAGACACACGTTTAATTTAGATCTTTAATCAGGTCTAACCTGGGCCACTGCTTCTGCTGGAAGTCTGTATTAGGACATGGAGAAGGAAGCTTTTGCTCTTTGTTTGCTTCCCCTCACCTTGCTGGCAAGTTCATTACTTCACTGGTGTTAGAGCCTAGTTCTCCAGGGATTCCAGCATATACTGAAGATCAGCTGAGATATCATCCTCCAGGACTGAGCAATTACTGGATTTTTGGACTTCCCATTCATAGACAGCTATTTTTGAACTAGCTGGACTACAGCCTGTAAGTCATTCTAATAAATCCCCATACATATGTACGTATGTATATATGTGAGTGAGAGATTCATTCTATTACTCTACAGCATGGTTTCTCAACCTGTGGGTTATGACCCCCAGAGATCCTGTGTCAGATACTGTACCTATCACATACTTACCTTACAATTTATAACAGTAGCAAAATTACAATTCTGAAGTAACAACAAAGAAATTTAATAGTTGGAAGTCACCATAATGTGAGCAACTGTATAGAGAGTTGCAGCATTAGGAAGGTTGAGAACCACTGCCGTAGAGAATCCTGACTAATACAACCATCTAACTGACTAATATAGCAAGTGTGACTGTCCCCCAAAGCAAGGGATGAGGAGAAGAAAGAAGAGACAAAGTTTAAACTAATATGTGAAAAACCTTTCAATATGATGAAGCTAAAGTATAAAAATAAGTAACCAAACAAATTGAATTGGAAATAGAAAGCACCTAAAGATATGCAAACCAGCACATGTTAAATGAAAACCATTCAGATTGAAGACAGAAGTTTGAGTCAGCAAGGGAAATGGATGCATTTCATTTCATACAATGGTGTTCACAAGGATATCAACAGATTTGTCATCAGATCTTTGAAGACCCAAAGGCAATGGTTAACATATTAAGAAGCAAGAGGAAAGAATCTGTTAGCAACAATACTTACGTAAGATAAAAATGTCATTCAAAAGTAAATGAGACATAAAGGCATTCTCAGACAATCAGAGGCATCTTGTTAATGAGACACTTAGCATACAGGGACAAAATAACAGAAGCTCAAGGGGTCTGTAGGCTAAAATAAAATCACTTTATATAGTAATATGAAGCTTTATGAAGAAATAGACATTTATGTATAGCCCATGACAATTTAATTTTTGCAATAATGGCATGTAATCCCATTTTTCATATATGATTGTGAGATGCATTTAAAATAAATTATGAATGTAAACATTTCAGTTGTTGCAACTTCAATACCACAGTTAGTTTTCTAGATAATTTAATTCAGTGATGAATTAAATAAATTATCAGTTTATGGTTTGGGTGTATAACACATAAACATAAAGTGAAAGGAATGGAAAAGGAGCTGTTTAAAATGAAGATATTAAAGTTAGTTTGTATAAAGCTAAAGTTTAGCGTTGTAATTTTAAGATGTTAAATGCAGTCTCCACACAGAAATTAGCAACAGATTACACACTAAGGAAAACAAAAAGAAATAAAATACATTTTGACTAAAATATTATCAAAAGTGAATACAATAAAGAAAAAGATGAGGCATGCACACACACAACTATAAAGAATAAAAGAACAAGAATAAGTCCCTTTTAATTAGTAAACATATTAAGTATGAATGGACTAAATTTATCATTGAAGATAAGGAGACTTGAAAAATGGATACCAAAGCATGACCTAATCATATACTCTCCAAAAAAGACTGATTTGGGGTTTAATATATGATCAATTTTGACATGAGAGAATGGGAAAGGATCATGATATATATCATGACAATAGCCATCCAAATACAGAATAAGTGTGACTCTACTAATATCAGAATATGTGTGCTATGGAAATAAAGGCAGTCATGAGAGAAAAAGGAAAATCACATGTGAATAAATGTAACAGATACAAAATGATACAACAGTTAAAAACACCAGTATGCCTGACAATTGTCAAAATATAACAAGTGACACTTGAAAGATTCACAGGAGAAAATATACTGTTTTACAATAATAGGAGACCTCACTACATTCTCGATAATGGAAAGAACAATGAGGGGTAGAATGACTAAGGAAAGGGGGATCTGATGATCACAAACAGACCAGATGTAACAAACATAAATGCAGTACTCTATTGTAAACCACAACATTTGCTGTCTTACCTAGTTCATATAGGTGTTGCAGAATATTTGTTTAACTATGTAAAGATGTGTTGCATTTGTTTAACTACGTAATATTTGTTTAACTATGTAAAGAGGTGTTATGCTTTCCCTTGACTACTCAAGGCACCTGATTGGTTGAATAAGAAACTGAAGATCCAATAGTGAGGAAGGAGGCATAAACAGAACTTGCAGGCAGAGAAACTAAGAAGGAGCAGGAATTTGGGCTCCAGAAAGGAGAAAGAAAGGGAGACTACAGAGAGATGCCAGAGGCCAGACAGACAGATACAGAGGAAGCAGGAAAGTAGGACATACAGAATGAAAGAAAGGCAGAAAGGCCCAAGGCAAAACATAGATGAATAGAAACAGAACAATTAAGTTAAAAGAGCTAGTGGGAGAAGCATAAGCTAAGACCAAGCATTTATAATTAATAATAAGTCTCCATGTCTTTATTTGGGAGCTGGTTGGTGGCCCAAAGAAAATTCCAACTACACATAGAATCTTCTCCAGATCATATTAAATTGTAAGCCACAAGTTGGGTCTCAATCTATGAAATTATAGGTATTGTATGATGTGTCTTCTCCAAGTGCACCGATAAAATGAAATATTAGACATGGCAGAATTCTGAAAATTTCCTCAATTGTTGTAAATAAATAAAATATTAACTATTAATGAAGAGACCTAAGAAGACAGAAAATGTTCTAACAAACAATAGATGAAAATAAAACTAAACAAACATTATGAACTAAGCAATACAGTTGTAAAAGCGAGTCTAATATTCACAAATGCAGACCAACAATATACCTATATATCTAAAGGACCCAAATAAAGTAGCATAAAACAAATCAAATAAAACCAAAGGGAATAAATAAACAAAGACTAAACAAAGACTGGGTAATACACTAATGAGATAGGAAAACCAGATAAATATCCAAATACAGATTGGTTCTCATTTTTACAATTTGTACAAAGCCAGAGTAAATGAAACGATATGTGTGGCACTAGCAAACATCCAGGTGTATAGACTAGTGACAGAGATACACCCACATAAGCACAGTCAAATGGTTTTGAAAAATGTATCAATCACTAAATTAGAAATGAGTCTTTTCAACAAATGTTTCTGGGGAAAGTGGAGACATATGTATACAAAAATAAATTTAGACATGGTTATAATACTTTATTAAAGATTAGCTTGATATGGATCCATGACTTAAAGGTAAGCCCTAAAGATTTTACTCCAAGCAGAAGATAAAGTGCAAAATTCTAAACAATTGAATTCAAAATGTTTTTTTGCATATAACATTAATGCCCAGGCAACAAAATTTAAAAACAGACAAATTAGACTACAAAAATATGACTTTTTAATGTTGAAAATTGTTATTCATAAAGAAAAAAATAACTCATGGAATAGAAAAGTTTTTGGAAATTACTTCTTTAATAAGGAAATAATATCCAGGACAAAAAATCTCCTTAGACTCAGCAACGAAAATAAAATCAAAACAAAACAATTTAATGGACAATATCCTTAAATAGATATTTTTCAAGAAAGATACAGAGATGGTCAAAAGCATGGGAAAAGATGAAAGGTTGTATAATCTCACTAATTCTTAGTTAGATACCAATAAATCAAAATAATGAGATACCATCTCCAATCCTTTAGGACAAGTACTATCCAAAAAGCAAATACATATGAAATATATATATATATATATATATATATATATATATATATATATATATATATGTGTGTGTGTGTGTGTGTGTGTGTGTGTGTGTGTGTGTGTGTGTGTGTGTGTGTGTGTGTATAAACTGGGATAAGTATATCTCAAGTCTGGTGAGCATGTAGAACAGTTGTTACCCTTGACCTTGCAGTCTTTTTTTTTGTTTGTTTGTTTTTTTTGTTTTTTTTGTTTTTTTTCCAGACAGGGTTTCCCTGTGTAGTTTTGGTGCTTGTCCTGGATCTTGCTTTGCGGCCCAGGCTGGCCTCGAACTCCCAAAGATCCACCTGTCTCTGCCTCCCCAGTGCTGGGATTAAAGGCGTGCGCCACTACCACCCGGCAGACCTTGCACTCTTTATGTAGGAATTTAAAGCAATAAATATAGACCCTACTGGGAAATTACAAAGTTTTATTTTTAAAGTATAAATGATATTACTATGTAACAAGTCTACTTTCAAGAATCAACATGAAATATTTGTAATTAATGGGGACTCAAAGAGAGATCCATTTATGTTCCGTATTAGATAAAATGACATTATCCAAAATAGATAAAATATGGAAGCAATCCATGTCATGGATAAAGCAATCTTTATGTCATGAAAATACATGTAAAATTGCATATACAGACATATATGATTATTTAGCTTTAGAGGTTCTGATGTAAATCTAACAAGTATGAACTCAGAGGACCTCATTCAAAGAGAGAGTAGCAGTGAAGAACTCATTCCTAAATGAGATATATATATCACACACCTTCCCCAAGGTTCAGGGATGATAGGGAACAGCAGGCAGAAAGACTCTAAGGACCAGAGATGGGCATGGCTACAAAGACACACTGTTAACTGTACACAACAGGGTAATAGCATATATGAACTCAAAGCAATTGTGGCAGCATGCACAACATCTGCAAAATCTGGACAGAAAAAATTCACATTGTCAGGGTGGGTGGAGCACAAAGTCCCTCCGCTAGCTGTGCAGCTATTGGCATTTGATGGCTGCCAGAAAAGGGAGAGTTAGTTTTCTTTAAGAGTGTGACACCTTCCAGGGTAGGCTTCACACCTGAGTATTTGGGTAACACAAATTGGACTAAGTGATTTTTACAATAAATAGAACAAGAAGGTGTGTGGGTAGGACGGTATTATGGAAAGGGTAGTAGATAGTTTCTAAATACATTGTATGAAATTCTCATAGTAAAATTATTTAAAAATACATTTTATTGCATTTCTCCTTTCTCTCTTCAATCTTGAATATAATTGTTATTATTAGAGTTGATATACTGATCATTTTTCAAATAGACTTTAACAAATGACAAAACGATTGTTACTGATTTCTCAGTGTGTAAAATTGCTTGCTCCCAGATCTGACAACTGAAATTCAATTCCTGAACACGGCATAAGGAAAGAATTTTCACAATGTGTCCTCTCATCTCAAAAATATGCTATGGCATGCCCATGCATACATGAGTGTACACACTTCATTTAAAAATCAATAAAATGTATTTTTAATAATTGAGATATATTTCATGAAATACAGCATGTATCTTCTAGAAGTGTATGAACACATTAGACTTTATTAGTTTTACAAATATATGAATCTACCCATCCTAACAATTTGCAAAACAGTTTTATTGCCTCCCCAAAGTCCCAAAGTTGTTAGAAGTGCCATTACTCTACTCTCAGACACAAATAACCATTAATTTAGTCTTTCCATGAATATGCCTCATATGGAATTTTTTTTAAAGATATTACCACTTGACCTGCAGTCTCTCCTGTCTGTCTTGGTTCACTTGCATGCCTTGTATGTTGCAGTGACCTTTCTTGATGTAACATGTTTAATCATTTCATTTTTTAGGGATGTTCTCCACCATGTGTATAAATTATATTTTGTATAGCCATTCTTGAGTTAAATGACACAGTCAAAGACACAATAACCAGTGTTAACAGGTTGTGTACAAATTGCTCTTCAATAACTGATCATGGCAAATGTAACTACCACAGAGGACAGTTCAGCAGTTTCTCTGAAAGTTAAAGAGAATTTCTGTTCAACCCAGTGGATCTCCTCTAGAAATATGCCTACAATGACTAATAGCATTTGCCAACCTAAACTCTTACCCAAAAGTTCACAGCACTCCATTCCACTTTGACAACAAGAGGAATGTCAATGCCCACTCTCTAATTGGCTTGTGGGTACTGAAAACTAGTTTAATAAAGGATATACATTCACTTTACTTATTAGCAGTGCTGGCATTGAAATCAGGACTCTCATGATTGTGAGGCATGTGTTCTTTCCCTAACCTACACTCTCATCTCCCCTTTTAAAGACTCTTCACAATAGTGGATATGTAGCCTGGACTGGCCATCTCCTGTGACCAGGCAAGACTTCCAGTGGAGGAATTATGATACCAACCCAGCCATACATCCTTTGACTTGAAGTCTGTCCTGCCTATGGGATGTGCTGGGGTCAGGGTGGTGCAGTGATTGTGGGAGTGGCCAACCAATGACTGGTCCAGCCTGAGACCATGCAATGAGAGTGAGCCTACCCCTGACACTTCTTGTGTGCCAGGACCTAGAGGCTAGATAGCCTAGAGACCTAGGATAGAATCAAACATTATTGAAGGGAAATAATGTCAATGTAATGATGCCTAATGATATTCTGCTATACTCATAGATTGGTAACTATCCCAATTGTCATCAGAGAGATTTCATCTAGTAACTGATAGAAACAGATGCAGAGACCCATAGTCAAATATCAGGTAGGAATTGATGAAGTCTCCTGAAAAAAAGGAAGAAGAGTTGTACAAGCCAGTGGGGTCAAAGACATCATTAGAAAACCCACAGAAACAACTAACCTAGGCTCATAAGTGCTCACAGAGCGTAAACTGACAACCAGAGAGCCTGAATGGGACCAACCTAGATACTCTACATATATGTGACAGTTATGTAGCTTGATCCACCTGTGTGACTCCTCACAGTGGGAGCAGGGGCTATGCCTAATGTTTTGCCTGGCTTTTGAGGACCTATTTCTCATACTGGTTGTCTTGCCCAGCCTTAACATAAGGAGAGATGCTTAATCCTACCACAACGTGATACTTTGTTCATGTCCATGGGAAGTCTGTTCCTTTCTGAATAGAGACAGAGGAAGAGCAGATGTGGGGAGGAAGAGGGGAGGTGGGGTGGGGATAACAGGAGAGGGGAAACTGCAGTCTGGATGTAAAATAAATAAATTTAATTAAATTTTAAAAAATTAGTAAGTTTGATGTGTTGGCACATGTCTTTCATCCCCAAACTCAGGAAGCAGGCCAGTGAATCTATGTGAGTTGCAGATGAACCTGTTCTATGTGGTTCTAGGGAGCTAGAGTTACATAGTGAGACCCTGTTTCAAAATGCCAACAAAATATAATTAATAATAACAATAATAATAATAATAATAATAATAATAATAATAATAATAAACTACTTTAGGGAAGAGGGTTCAACATGATTTCCATATTACAGAACCACACAGAAAGCCTGAGTAAGCATATAGTTTTGCATACCAGCTTCAAGGATGAACAAGCCTTCTTAGAAATGAACAGAAGACAACTAGACTTCAGTAGTCTGTCTTACAAAGTAGAGTCTCTGCATACTTTTCAGAATGACTTAATGATGTCTTGTATTGTTTACCAAGAGTCAAGATTACTCTATAAAAATGAGGAAAATAGTTAAGTCTGTTTATGATCCCATGATCACACAAATTATCTCATGGTGCATATTAATTATACTATCATCACTATTTAGTCTCATTCTTTCTAACATTATTATTATATGTATTATAATCCAAGCAAAAGACATGTGTCATAAGGAATCTCATTAAGGAATTTGATCGGTGATATCCCTCATCCTTTTACACTGACCACAACCATTTGTAATTCAGAGTGTCAAGTCCATTTTTGAATTTCATGGTATATTCTGACACAGACTTTTTCAGAAGAGAGTAAAATGTAATGCTGAGGCCAGGATATTGGGACAGTACAAGTTTCCCTGAGGCAAACAAAATTAAAACCTGTGCACATCACCAGGTGGCCCAATCCTGCTTCTTCCCTGGACACTCTAATTACCCACAAGGTTGAATGCTTATTAGGGTCCCTTGAAAGGGGCTTTTATAAACATCAGTGGAGTCATTTATGAGCAAGGATTCTTGGATATCTAATTTTTAGCATTATTATTGGAAGGGAAACTAAGAATTCCAGGAAAATGTATGCTCTTTAAAGATGCTTATAAACTTGCATTACAGAGCTTTGTGCAGAAATAAGAGTAAGTAGAAAAAGGTAAAGAAATAGCAGGACGTAGAAACAACTAAAAGATAATATTTCACAAGCTCCAAAGATAATTTTATTTTCACATGAAGTTATATTTAGTTTCTGGAAGTATCTTCTTTATAGCCAGAGTTGAACAGAATAACCTCCCTTTTAAAACTGGCTACAAGAAAGTAAACTATTATGGAAATATCAGAACAGTAGCAAGAACAAGAGAGAAATAAAGGAAAAAAAATGAATTTCACATGTGGACTCTTATTTTACAGCCACTAACATGTGTACATTTATCACAAATCTACACATAACATCCTTCTATAGTTTATCTGCTAAAATTTTTCCTGTTCTATGTCTCTAGATATTGTCTCGTCCCACATATACAGTCTAACTCATTCTGTCTACAAGAAGAAGCAGGCAGCTGGGTGGTGGTGGCTCATGCCTTTAATCCCAGCACTCAGGAGGCAGAGCCAGGCAGATCTCTGTGAGTTCAAGGCCAGCCTGGTCTACAGAGTAAGTTCCAGGAAAGGTGCAAAGCTCCACAGAGAAACCCTGTCTCTGAAAAAAAAAAAGATGCAGGCAACACTATTCTGGTTCCTCTCTGAAAAACCCTGAAAATTAAATTGTTCTTTTTTGTTACTTTGGTCAGAAATTTTAGTTCTTTCATCTAGCTATACAATGGGCTGCTTGACTTAAATTTCAGCCCAAAATACAACAATATTTTAATATGTTAAAGAATGAAATGTGAATATTTTATTAACTTTTATTGGTATTATATCAAACGAATGTGTATCAAAGTAATAACAAAAATAATAATATATATACCATTATTCATTTAAGTTCACTACCGATACTGAAAATACAAAGCAAAAGTAAGATTTCTGATATTACAATATTTTATTTTTCTATTTGAGGGTCTCAATTTCTAGGAAAAATCCTACATTGGTTTATACCAGTCTTCAAAATATTACCCACATTAGAGTGTTCTTGTTGCAAGGAAGGACTTACATTGTCACCTATGGGTGGCTGATTTTCTTTGGACTCAAATCTTCAATGTGATTGGTCTACATTCAGCACTGCTAAATGTTGAGAATCTTAAGCACTTTTTCCTTAAAAGTCCATAAAAAGAATGTTGTACATACACCAAAGCAAAAGTCTAAATTTATTTCTTCTTTCTTTCTTTGTGTAACATGTTTTTTGTCAGCTGTCAGATTTTTAACTTAACTAGTAACTTGTTTTCTCATCTAAATGAATGACAACTTTTTTTTTGGTTTTTCCGAGACAGGGTTTCTCTCTGTAGCTTTGCGCCTTTCCTGGAGCTCGCTCTGTAGACCAGGCTGGCCTCGAACTCACAGAGATCCGCCTGCCTCTGCCTCTCGAGTGTTGGGATTAAAGGCGTGCGCAACCACCGCCCGGCTGAATGACAACTTCTTAAAAAGTTTTTTATTTGTTATATTTATGAAGGTTTCGTAACTGTGCAGTCTTTAAACACTCTATATAAAACTCCATCATATGTGCATTGTCTTTATATATATATATATATATATATATATATATATATATACACATATATATATGTGTGTGTTTGTGTGTATGTATATATATATGGTTATGTTTTCAAGAAAAAAAACACTGCCTGTCAATAATAGACATACAATAAATAGTTATCTGATAAAGAAATGATAATCATAATCCATTCAACAGAGACGATAATCTTTGAGATTCTTTAATGTATGCTGTAGGACTAAGAGAGCCATTTGCTCTGAAGACACAGACACAACTCAGTCCTATATCTATAGTGGTGACTGCTAAATGTTATTTCCATGTAAATATTCGTTCCTATACAGTGTTTAAATTGAACATATAATACACATAAGTATCTTTTATGATTTTTCACTTAGCGTTTTTCTCATTTGTTATTTTCATAGCTAACTACTGCTTATGACAATTTTAGAAAATATAAAATATGTATTTTCCCTTGTTCCTATATACTGTATAATGCCTACATTGCTGTGGCATGCTCAGTGCTGGCCAGCGGAAAAAATCAACGTAGTGTGAGTTGATAGCCACAGCACTTCCCATTGGATGGCCAAAGGAGTCATTCTGGGAGATTGCAAATAAAACAGTGTTTTAATATATTAAATGAATATGTTTATAATCATCATCTAAGTTAGAGGTATCACTACAAATTATATTGTATAAAATATAGCACAATATGTGATTAAATTAAGGGATTTAATAATAACTTTGCATCTTCTCTCTTTTTTGCAAAAAAAAAATAATGTTCATTTATTATTCTCAGAGCTGAAAAGAATTATAAACTGGCTCAGAATCCACATTTACTTGTAGCTTGAGTTTTCCTGCCTGGCCCACAGTCAGGACAAATCTCTGTCACCCGCCAGTCCCACAGCCACTCAGACCCAACCAAGCAAACACAGAGACTTATATTGCTTACAAACTGTATGGCCGTGGCAGGCTTCTTGCTAACTGTTCTTACAGCTTAAATTAATCCATTTCCATTAATCTATGCCTTGCCACATGGCTCGTGGCTTACTGGTATCTTCACATGCTGTTTGTCATCGTGGCTGCTGGCAGTGTCTCTCGGACTCAGCCTTCCACTTCCCAGCTTTATTCTCCTCCTTGTCCTGCCTACACTTCCTGCCTAGCCAATGGCCAATCAGTGTTTTATTTAGAGACTAATCAGCAACACATTTGCCATTCAGAACATCCCACAGCATTTACTCCTCAACGTCCTCTTTGTAAGTGGGGTCTGCTCATCTTGAGACTACGTAAGCTACAAAGAAGCTGCTTTTTTGATCAGGTTTTTTTTTAATGAAAGTTCATACTCTGTATTTGATAACAGCTAATCTATTCCACAGTTTATTGATTACTGGTCAGTTATTATCACTCAGAAATCATCTCAAAATTGTCTGGGCAATGTAGTGAAAAACTATGGTTATTCATTTCATGGAAATTATGAAATTCAAAAGCATTAAAATAGAAATTTAATTTGCCTATGAATTAATATAACATATCCCACAATATATTTAGTAAACATGTTAACAGAAATATATACAGTGGACAATCATGTTGGTTTGCATATAAAATACAAAAATATTAAGTATATGAACTTTTAAACCTACTATATAATCATATATTATATAATCAAGCTTAATTATATCTTTCATGCATGTTTTGTGTGCTGTTTGTCTTTATAACTAGGTAGAAAAACACAATGTATAGAAAACAATGATTGGTAACACATTAATAAGTACCAGATTCATAGAATGGCAAAAATAGAACCCCATAGTTTACCTACTGAAGACAATAAATGAAAAATGGTCTTTTCTCAAGTGACCCACTACAAACATGGACAAATTACTTATCAGAACCATTAGGCAATGTCTGGTTAGCTTATGGTTAAATAGAGGTTTGGTTTACAGAATATGTATAACTTGTTTCTAATTTTCACGAGAGACAAAATGTATTAATAGAATACTGGTCTGTAATAGTAGCCACTGTTGTGATATTCCTGGTTATCACTCTTTTCTCTGATTCAAAACAGGATGACTTTAAAAATCAAACAACACCTTAGCCAGAATCACTGTCATCAGGTCTACTACCTATTCTTTCTATGTTAACCCTCTTCATACTGCAATTCTTGGAAACCATGTTTGTAGAGGAACTACCTGGACATTTTGTCAATGGCTTGTAATAACCTCGTTAAGAAAAAATGGATTGGTCATACTGACAAGGGAAGTATGAGTCTGCATTCTGCATCAAATAGATCACCAAAACTCTAAGTCAGATTATTCAGTTGACATTGATGAGTGTACAATTGAAACTAACAGAATGAGCAGAATATTACTGAATTAATTTGACCATCTTCATGCTCTTCCCTCTGCAAATTACTGATTAAACCGTGTCTCATGTTTCCACATCTGTAGTTTTTCCTGTCTGGACTTCTGAGTTCCATGACAGTTTTATCTTCAGAAATGCTTTACAAATTTAATGTGATATTAACTAGCAATCAGAGTTCAGAAGAGATCATCCCATTTCAGATTCCTAAAATGAAAAATCTACTTCTCCTAAAGCAAACAAAAGGAGAATACAATAGTCAGGATGCTTTCAAAAGCTGACAGATGGCTCCTGTTTTGCATGAAACATTCTCTTTTGTGAAGCCTACATCTTGAATGTTAGATCTTTATGGAAATACGGAGGAGGACAAATTGGACAGAAAAGCCTTCTGAGGCTTACTATGTGAGTCTATATAGCCATATGCACCCTGACTCTGGGAAAGTGTAAGCTGAGGAATTCTCACCACCCTACACGTTCTCAATTCTCAGACTGACTAGTGACAACAGTCAGAAGCTAGGCAACACGATTATAAAAGTGGGAGGAAAAGATGGGCAATTTTCATTTGTTTTCCCACATCTTTAAGAAGAGAAAACAAAAGAGAGAAAAGAAAATTCAAGATCCTTGCCATCTGGGAGAGGAATAGCTGCCATGAAA
Source organism: Peromyscus eremicus (assembly GCF_949786415.1). Taxonomy (NCBI): domain Eukaryota; kingdom Metazoa; phylum Chordata; class Mammalia; order Rodentia; family Cricetidae; genus Peromyscus; species Peromyscus eremicus. The sequence continues at coordinate 22,297,767 of NC_081423.1, forward strand.
GGATTGTGTACACAGGAAAACTGTATCTGAAACACTGACTACTTCAGGATGGCGAATATATCAAATATTAACAAGGAAAAAACAGAGTATTTTATAGCAGCTCAAAGGTCAAAACAAGCAAGACAAGTGTATGTTTTATTTATAGAAATATTTCATGCTATGCATGTTCCTTTAAGTCTCCAAATGAATAAATAGCATGCAGTTTTATAGCAATTACTGGATTCTAATATTTATAGAAAACTGACCACCATGAATATATAATTATTCTATTATGTCCACTCTAATGAATAGAAAAACTATTTATTCATTTACCATGACACAACACAAAAATCTTATTTTCTTCCTTGCCATGCAGAAATGAACTCAAACACTTGGTGAGCAAATATGTGGGCAGAATTTCTATTTTAGGGAAATTATATCTATGTGAGATTAGTGTACAGGATTCAGATGAAGAAACGTGTGGAAATGTACTATTCCTTCAGTACAAAAGATTTTACCTGTAGCAGAAAGTCTACATAATACACCTTGATGGGAATAGACTTAGTTAGTCCTATAAGCTTTGTTGGTAGTAGTGTTTACTTACGGTACATAATCACTCTTTTTAAAAGCACATTTGTCCATTGTTTGACCTGATGCATTTGTAGGAGACATTACAAGTGTAGTGAAAACTCCCCTTACGTGCTATATTGCTTCTCACTATTTCACTTACTCTTGATCACTGACAGTTTAATACTATGAAATGGACAGCTCAAGACATATTGTAAGTTCCATATTTTCTAGTAAAATGGTATGCTGGTTATTTTTATGTCAACTTGATACAAGCAATAAATACAATCTGAGAAACTAAAACCTCAAGTGAGAAAAATGCCTCCATAAGATGGGGCTGTAGGCAAGCCTGGAAGGCATTTTCTTAATTAGTGATTGATGGGGAAGGGCGCAGACCATTCTGGGTAGTACCACCCATGGGTAGAGGTCCTAGGTTCTATAAAAAAGCAGGCTGAGCAATCAATGAGGAGCAATCCAATAAGCAGCACCCACTCCAAGGCCTCTGCATTAGCTCCTGCCTCCAGGTTCCTGCCCTACTTGAGTTACTGTCTTAACTTCCCTCAAAAGACTATAATTGAGGATAAGTGAGCCCCCCAAAACCTCCTTCTTCCCCAAGTTGCCTTTGGTCATAGTGTATTCATTACATCAGTAGGAAACCTAACTAAGACAAGCACTGAAGTTTCCTCTTGCCAAACCATACCCTGTTCTGTTCTGTGAGGATAGTATGCACTCCTTTGTCTTGCTTATCCAAACAGTAAGCACTAAGTGCCTCTTACTGATTTCCATTACTATATTGACTAATGTACTTTTGCAGCAACTGTCTTCAGATTCTCTTTATTTTTACTCATCAGTGGCCCACAATGCAAGAGTAGTAGTATTGCCAATCCAAACATGTTAAAAACAAACAAACAGAACATATATTACTTCTATAAGACGAATTGCTAAATGGTCTTATTATTAAAATATACAGAGCCAGATATTGGGGTTAAAACTCAGAGATCAGAGGAATAGGACAAGCCACAGCCAACCTCACCTTACTGACCCCTCAGCTTCCAAAGAGACCTACTTCCTGTATACCCATGCCTATATACCTTTCTGTTCTCACTTCCTCTCTCTGCCTAGCTACATCACTTCCTGTCTGACTGTACAGACCTCCAGAACTCTATGGTTAGTGCTGGGATTAAATGTATGTATCACCATTCCTGGCTCTGTTCCCCAGTGTGGCCTTGAACTCACAGAGATCTGGATGGATCTCTGCCTCCTGAATGCTAGGATTAAGGGGGTGTGGTTCCATTGCTTGACTTCTATGTTTAATATAGTGGCTGGCTTTTTCCTCTGATCCTCAGATAAGCTTTATTAGGGTGCACTGTACATTGGGGGACACAATATATCACCTCACGCTTCCTTTCATTGAGAAAGTGAAATTTCTAGAAGGAATAAACAACCACAATAAAAACTGTGTTCTGGTGATGAGAATATCTATAGCAAGAGCTAATCTATCTATGAAAATAACAAGAAGCAAAAAGAAACGAATGCCATGCCAGCTTTGGTTTACTACAAACAGAACAAAGTCATAATCACAGTGCAGTACATGGATGCACAGTTAAGATGGAAGAGGCATTAAGTGGGTGGAAGACACAAAGAGAGAAAGCATACTGCCACTGAAGCCAGCATATTCAAAACAATGAGCCTATTTGAAAAAAAAAAAAAAAGTCAATGTAATCAATGATATTCTGTTATCCTCATAGATGGGTACCTAGCCCAAATCATCAGAGGAGCATCATCCAGCAACTAATGGGAGCAAACGCAGAGATCCACAGCCAAACACTAGGCACAGAGAGAAGAGGGGAGAGGAAAGAATGTAGGAGCCAGAAAAAAACGACCCACAGAACTAACTAAGCAGGGTTCAAAAGGGCTCACAGAGACTGAAGGGAAAAGCATGGAACATGTATGAGTCTGAGCTATGTCCTCTGCATACATCTTATGCTTGTGTAGCTTGGTGATTTATAGGATTCCTAACAGCAGGAGTGGGAGTGTCTCTAAATTCTTTTGCCTGCTTTTGGAACCCTTTTCTTCCTACTGGGTTGCCTAGTCTAGTCTTGATATCAGAGTTTGTGCCTAGTCTTATTGCATCTTTTTAGGCTATATTTGGTGGATATCCCTGGGAGGCCTGCTCTTTTTTTTTTTTTTTCTTTTTTTCTTTTTTGAGAATCAGAGGAGAACTAGATCTGGGGGAGAGCATAAGTGGTATGAGACCTGTGTAGCTAGAGTTTTCCTGCCTGGTCCACGGTCAGGGCAAATCTCTCTCACCTGCCAGTCCCACAGCCTCTCAGACCCAAACAAGTAAACACAGAGACTTATATTGCTTACAAACTGTATGGCCGTGGCAGGCTTCTTGCTAACTGTTCTTACAGCTTAAATTAATCCATTTCTATAAATCTATATCTTTCCACATGGCTCGTGGCTTACCGGCATCTTCACATGCTGTTTGTCATCGTGGCAGCTGGCAGTGTCTCTCTGACTCAGCCTTCCACTTCCCAGCTTTATTCTCCTCCTTGTCCCGCCTATACTTCCTGCCTGGCCACTGGCCAATCAGTGATTTATTTATTGACCAATCAGCAACACACTTGACATACAGACCATCCCACAGCAGACCTGGGAAGAGTGCAGTTCAAGGAAATATAGATGTGATGTGTGATAGAAGAAAAAAAGGAAAAAATATCATTAAAGTGTCCCAGAAATGACTTCAGGCTGTTTGGATGGTAATGCAAATTCAGTCATAGGCTGAGAGTAAAAAATTTCAAGTCCTGCTGGAGAGGCTTCATCACCTGATGAAGAAGTAGCATCAGGGTCTGTAAAGGAGTCAAAACTGCAGCAAGAAAAAGGATCCCATGCAATTCCAACTTTCAACTGCAAGAAAACTGGGGCCTATGAGGGAAAGATGCCTAAGAGCATCATTCAGAGAACTACAAAGAAGCAAGGAAGCACAAGGAGAGGACAAGTTAAAACTGAGGTGTCTGTGCTGGAAGAGATTTGGGGTGTTGGAGAGAAGAGTATTAGCTAGGTGGATAACTAAATCTACTATTCTACTTCTTGTTATGTATAATTTATATATTAAAATTGATCATAGAAATGTATCTCTAATAAAATATACATGAAGTTAGGTGCCATTTGGGTGCATTCACTAGGGAACTCTGCACATGAGCGGGAACTGTAGCTTTATCATGATGCGTTGAAAAGTTTTATGAAAACCTACATATGAATGAATAATCTAAATGAATTAGATAAAAGTAGTAAAAATGACATTTTAGGTGTTACTTCAAAACTGTGATGGGTGTTTGTCAAAACAGAAGATGAAAGCATATTTTAAAAAATGAGTTTAGAGTGAAAGATGTGGTTATTTATAGTACACATAGTTGGACTGGCAAGGGGAGATGTTTGAAACGTATTTGGTATTTTCTTCATAGACAACAGAGCACTTGTGTATCTGTCACTGTAATCAATGCTATATATACATTACTTCCCTTCATTTTCAGATAAAGACATCCTGATTACTCTTCATTTCACTTGGAAGATATCAGTCAGAAGTATCAAAGACTATCAAGGGTTGCACCATAGTTACATAGAAATCAGATTCTAAGCAGCATAATCTAAAGTTTCACAATGTTCCTCCAGCTGTCACATAGTGAACAGCATCATTTCAGGTGCTCTCTGGCCCACCAGAGGACAACGATAGAACCCTCCAAGGGCAGTGAGAACCCATTGTTCCCAAATAGGGAAGTAGAGAGTTATGACAACCTTCAAATTTGCAATTTTCCAATGCAAATTCCATGTACGGCCTCTTTTTGAAATCATGAAATCTGTGATACTCGTCGCCCTTTCAAGTACTATCAATTCTCACATACTATGAATGTAACTCCAGTATGGACTCCTAAATAATGCACAACATAACTATTAGTTTAAAAAGCACAAAGTATTAATTTAGTTTGTCCCAATATTCTAGTGTGACATTCCAATGGCAGCAAGAGTAAAGATTTTAACAACCATGTGGGGTGACTTTTTCCGGAATCTGAAAAAGCATCCCTTTGGTTATAAGGCAGAGAGTGTGGACAGGCATTTTATTAAAATGTATTTCTGCCAGTGAGGATAAATCCTTATTGAGGATAATACACACAAAGTATGAATATTATAAAATAGTTTTTAAAAATCATATTCATTTCTTTAAACAGGAAATATTATCTCTTTCAAAATTTAAATGTCCTTAAACCTACTTAGCATACCTGTGAAATAGAATTCTAGTTTTCATCTAAGATTTGCTTGTTTATTTAATGAATTTTGATCTGAAGATTTTGGACAAATAAATTAAGACGCTTTTATTTTCCTTTTATTTTTACTCTCATTTTGTTTTGTTTTCTTGTGTTTTGAGATAGGCTCTCACGCTGTAGCCCAGGCTGTCCTGAATCTGATGATGCAACCCAAGCTCACCTGATTTTCGCTAGATAGCCTTGGATGGCCTCAAATTCAGAGTGACCTTCTCGTCTCCGCTCCTTCACCTGCTTAAGTGCTTGCTTACAGACATGAGCTACTGTGAGTGACTCAGATGCTTTTCTTTCTCTATAGTTCTCTCTATGCTATCTTAGATTCCTTATTACTTATTATAGCGTTTTGAAGGAAATATTGAAAATAAGCTATTCTCCAGCATTCAGATGGTAGGTCAAGATTGAGATCTACTTTTCCATTCTTCTAAAACCAATATGAAATGTACTGAATTCCTCAGAGAAAAAAATAAATGCATAAACGCAAGGGCTATTACATCCCTAAGCATATAATTTACCTTACAAATGTAAGCATACACGTACTCTCCATCCTACGGGAATGAGCGAGAACAAATACACTAGGGAATTCTGTTTCATTTCTGTGGAAAAGCAGGATATTGCTGTGTATTAAAATTATTCACCACAGAAATAAACTGTCTCCAAACAGGGCTCCTAATGCATATAGCCCTTGCACTCAAAGCTGAGGGAAGCATTTCAAGTTTACATATTTTCTGACAAACGGTGGCACCGTGTGTTATTTGAGGCACATATTAGAAAGTTCTTGAACAGAAATTTTAGAAATGGTGAATAAAGTAATCCCTATGTTGTTCATTAATTTCATAGACATCTTATTTATATATTTATTCATGTATTATTTTATGGATTTCTCTACCTAAACAACATTCAGACAACCTCAAACCCTTGCCTTTTTAACGCTTTCCATTTTAATGCCAAAGCTACTTAGCCATCCATTTCCTAACCGTCAATCATAACTGCAAGCACAAATACTGACTTACATAAAGTAAGGGAAGTCATGTTCCTTGCTGTTTACCTAAAATGAATATGAGCACGTAAAACTTTTCTGATGAAAGTAAATACAAAAGCTTTAAAATGTGTGGTTTACATAATGCTTATACCCACATAAAGGAATGCCCTTGAAAAGAAATCTATGAAGGTGAGATCCTTCAAAGAGTTGATTCGTGTGTCATCTATTGTCCATGAGTTAAAATCAATAGATTGAAAAATAAATTTAAATACCACCTAAAATATATTTGGGGTATATAATATATCAAGGCTTAATTAACACTTTATTGCAGAATAACTTTTAATCTTCACAGCAAGCCAATAGCAATTGATTCTTATTTAAAAAAATAATTTACAAAAATAAACCTACATCTGTAGTACAGTACTTGTCTGAAGTGAAGTCACATGGCTTTTAAGCATAGGACTTATGATCTAAATTTGACTCTGACTTCAAACCCTAAGCTCTTAATATATTTTATTTGAGTCAACCATGCATGAAAATTAAATAAGCATTTTAATTACCTACTAAGTGTTCTGAGCCATGCTGAGAGCTGTTGTAAGCTGAAAAAGTAATAGTTCCTAGTTATTGCTCTTTAATCACAACACTATTATTTAAAAACAGTATAATGATATATGGTTAACTTTAAAACTGAATAAGAACTATAAAACTACTTAAAATGGTTCATAGATCATAGTGGCTTACTAAACGGGAAGGGGTATAAAATTATAAGTGACCATGTAAAGTCACAAATGTAAAGTAGGTTAGTATTATGTGTAAATCCTTCCAGCTCTTGTAATCACAGTAAATTAAATGCCTTTAAATGACCAGCAGTGTTCTTACTCAGCTAATTGTCATAGAATACCTCTATTACCAAGTATTTTCTGATTCATTCTGAAGTATTGGGAAATGTCACTCATTATATATGCATGTTTCCTATACATCAGGAAATGTGAGTCTACGTTCTAATTCATTTCAGTCTCAACTTTTTATTTTGTCTTTTCTAAATATAGCAGAAATTTCAGGATGTTTAGCAAGAGTATTTTCCAATGCTCCTGGTTGGATGACATCAGTAGCAAAATGTCTAAAGCAGAAATATGGAGGAAGGATAGGAAGTGTGTAGGGTCATAAGGCCCTTCTGTGTACATTATTTTTTAAATGAGAGCTATAAGATGCTGGTTAAAGAAAATGTGGGAAAAAATGCATAAACAAAACTGTGACACGTGAGAGAAACAGGAAAGCAAAGCTAATCTTTGTGATTGAGGGGCATAAGCACAGTAGATATACGTGGTACTGCGATTTGAAGAGGGCCAATGTCAAATGAGTGATGAATGACGAATGTTCTGAAAACAGATAAGAATGGGCTAAGGAGTGGTTGTGGATTTAGCTCAGTGGTAGGACACTTGCCTAGAAAATGCAAGGCCCTGGGTTCAGATCTCAGCTCTGGGAAAATAAAAAAGACCAAAAATGGGCCAAGGAGAATATGAGGGTACTAGAAGAGACTCCTTACACCTAAATAGTGATACTAGCTTAAGTTATACTGAGAAAGTGATTTGAACCAAAATTTAGACATTCTAATGAGGTTACATTTCATTTTAAAAGGAAACACTGAAGCTAAAACCAAACACAACAGGAGTAATTTAAAATATCTACATACTTACAGGGAGACAAAACATGGAATTGAGTAATCAGTAAAGACTAATGAATGTCTCATCAACTGAAGAAAACAAGGGATAGGCCTTTCATACATCAAAGATTGCTATCTGCTAGAAAACAAAGAATATGATTTACACTTAGATGCTCCTCAACTGAAGAATGGATAAAGAAAATGTGGTGCATATACACAGTGAAGTATTACTCAGCAGAGAAAAAACAATGACAGCATGAAATTTTCAGGCAAATGGATGGAACTAGAAAACATCATCTTGAGTGAGGTAATGCAGAGTCAGAAAGACAAACATGGTATGTACTCACTCATAATTGGATAATAGATGTAAAGCAAAGGATAATCAGACTACAACACACAACTCCAGAGAAGCTAGAAAACAAGAAGGGCCCTAAGAGGGATGCATGGATTGCCTTGGGAAGGACAAACAGATGAGATCTCCATGAATAAACTGGGGATGAGGGGGGCACAATAGAGGAGAGGGGATGGGGGATGAGAACATGAGGGAACTGGATGGTTGATCTGGGGGAGGGAAGGTGTGGGAGAGCAATAAAAGAGATATCTTGATAGAGGGAGACATTATGGGTTAAGGGGGGCTAGGGAAATTCCCAGAAATCCACAAGGACAACCGCAGATTAGACTACTAGCAATAGTGGAGAGGGTGCCTGAACTGGCCTACCCTGGATAATCAGATTGGTGAATATCCTAACTTCATCATAGAGCCTTCATCCAGTAACTGATAGAAGCAGATGCAGAGATCCACAACTAAGCACCAGGCCGAGCTCCGGAAGTCCAGATGACAAGAGGGAAGAGGGGGTTCTATGAGCAAGGAGGGTCAAGATCATGATGAGGAAATCTAGAGACAACTATAGCAAGCTCCTAGGAACTCACAAACTTTAGACCAACAGCTGTGGAACCTTCATGGGACTGGACTAGACCTTCTGCATATGGATTACAGTTGTGTGCCTTGGTCTGTCTGAGGGGCCCCTGGCAGTGGGAACACAATCTATCCCTGGTGCATGAGTGGGCTTTTTGGAGCCATACCTATGGTGGGATGCCTTACTCAGCCTTGAGGCAGCAGGGAGGGTCTTGGTCCTGCATCAACTGAATGTACCAGGCTTTGCTGACTCACCATGTGGTCTCAGGGGTTGAGACCACATGGCTGCTTTTCCAGAGGATCCAAGTTCAATTCCCAGCACCCACATGGCAGATCACAGCTGTCTGTAACTCCAGTTCCAGGGAACATGATACCCTCACACAGACATACTCGCAGGCAAAACACTTAATGCACATAAAAATAAACAAATCTTTAAAAAATTGTACACAAACAACCAAAACACATGCAAAGTATTTCATTGGTATATATTAGCTAATTCAATGCCTCTGGAAGATCATTTCAACTTGGGATAATTAAAATATTAATTAAATGTATTACTTTTCTTGCATAAAATGTTAACAGTTTTAATGTAATTTTAGCATTGACTAAATGGGAATCTAAATGGGAACCACATCACATTTAAAATGCTCAAGAGTGCTGGGCGGTGGTGGCGCACGCCTTTAATCCCAGCACTCAGGAGGCAGAGCCAGGCGGATCTCTGTGAGTTTGAGGCCAGCCTGGGCTACCAAGTGAGTTCCAGGAAAGGCACAAAGCTACACAGAGAAACCCTGTCTCCAAAAACCAAAAAAAAAAAAAAAAAAAAAAAAAGAAAGAAAAGAGAAAAATGCTCAAGAGCCATGTGTGGCCAGTGCTGCTGCATTAAGGAATTGGTCCCAGAACTCGAGGTAAAATTTATTTATCAGAAACCTAAAATGGTAAGGAATTACCATTTTACAAATTAATTACCAAATTACAAATTAATTATTAAAGAATTTGAGGACTCTGTAAGAACAAGGATATTATAAAAAATGTGAATGAGAACCAATATTCTCATATCATGGCATACTTATTCTCCTTATTTCTTGGGATATGATTGGCAAAAAATACCTATATTTAAGTAGCGAAGAATTGACATACACATTATGAAGACACAAATAATTAATCTCATTAATATATCTTTCCCAGCTCATAGTTATTATTGTGTATAACCAGTTTTATGGCTTCACTATCACATCACAGGCATGTTACACATAGTTAAGCACAGGATGTCATTATATGTCCAGAACTTTTATTCTGAATAACTGAAGTTTTTATCCTGTAATCAATAGTTCCATATTCTTTCTAGCATCCTGTCCCAGGTAACTACTATTTCATGCTTTCTTTGAATTCAAGTTTTAACATTCTGCATAATTAATACCTCACAATGTCTCCTTTTCTATCTTTGGCTGAGTTCCCTTAACAATGTTTTCTTTATTCATGCTGTTCAAATGTCAACATTATCCTGTTTTAAACTCTGTATAATATTCTATTGTACATATGCACATGTCTCAACTTAAAAATATCATTAAATTTTTAACATTTATTTTTGTGTGAGTGTGGGGGATAGTATGTGAATGCTATGATGTGCATGTGTGGTGTGTGTGTATGTGTTTGTACATGAGTGTGTGCATGCGCACGCATGCGTGTGTGTGTGTGTGTGTGTGTGTGTGTGTGTGTGTTTGTGTGTGTGTAGAAGAGAGGACACATTGGAAAATGAGTTATCTCCTTCTACCATGTGAGTTGTGAGGATGAACTCACATAGTCATTGCTGGCAACTAGTGTTCTTACCCACTGAGCAATCTCTCTGGCTTTTATCTTTATTTTTTCATTAAGCTGCTAAAGTTGATTTCTTTCCATATTTGGGCTTTGAGAATAATTCTGTAATGATGTTGATGAGGCTGCCATCTCTGATAACTGCTACTACTTAGAGTAATTGTATTCTAATATTTTGTATGAATACAATAATTTTCCACATGATTGTATCAACCTTTACTTTTTTTATTCCAAGGAACAGAGGAAAAAGAGGTTAGAATAAAAAATATGTCCATGGTAGTTTGAATATAATTGGCCCCCATAATCTCGTAAAGAGTGGCACTTTTAGGAGGTGTGGCTTTGTTGTACTGGGTATGGCTTTGTTGGAAGTGTGTCAATGTGGAGGTGGGCTTTGACGTGTCCTATGCTCCTGATACTGCCCAGTGTTTCAGTTGACTTCCTGTTGCCTGCAAGCCAAGATGCAGCCAGCACCATGTCTGTCTGCAAGTCACCATGCCTACCACCATGATGATAATGGACTGAATCTCTGAAATTGTAAGTGAGCCACACCAAAACACTTAAGTGTTTTCTTTATCAGAGTTGCTGTGATCATGGTGTCTGTTCACAGCAATAGAAACATTAAGACAATGACAACAATCAAATACATGCTTGACAAAATTTCCATTTCTGTTTCGTTATTAGAGTAAAAATATTTCAAGTATTTTACCACTAAAAAACAAACACATTCTGGTGAAAATAAAATACATTCATTCTTCAGTGTGTTGCTAAGCAAAACATATTAGTTTATCAGCAGCCTGAAAAGCCCTCCCTGATAGTCTCCCCTGTACCAGGGGCCATACTGTAAAGCACATAACATTTTTGAGAATGAGAGCATATATTAATGTATAAAAAATTACCCTTTGTGAAGGAAAACATTCTATATTTTTATAGACTATATTTTATATGGACTCTAAGTTTATCTATACATTAGAAAATTGCTTATTGAGCTGAGAATACATTCATAAATTTTGCTACATAGATTTGGGGACTTGAGTTTAATCCGGGTACTTATATCAAGAAAATTGAGGACAGCAATGTATTCTTGTAATTTCAGTACTGTGAATGCAGAAACAAGTGGATGCCTGGAGCTTACTTTTCAGGAAGTCTAGCCAAATGGGTATGTTTCAGACCAAATAAGAGAGCTTACCTCAAAATAATAAAGAAGGGAGAGGGTTAAAGAGACATTATATGTGTATGTGTGTGTGTGTGAGTGTATGAGAGAGAGAGAGAGAGAGAGAGAGAGAGAGAGAGAGAGAGAGAGAGAGAGAGAGAGAGAGAGAGAGAAGAGAGAGAAGAGAGAGGGAGAGAAAGAAAGCACACTCAAGAGATGAGAACAGCAGTTTGCAGATACTATGAAACGGAATGGGAAATATAGAAAGAGGTAATATAAGAAGCACAGGTGTGGAATTAATAGCACTAAGGATGTTTGAAAAATTCATAGTGAATCAACTTATTTTATGTTTCCTAGAATTACACACAAAATAGACATGTACATGAATACACATGCACACTTTTTTTCAAATGAGTTACACCATGAAGAATGATAACGCTGCTCCCTATGAGCCACAGTCTATGCAAGAAAACTCCTAAAAACCTGACATTAGAAACATCCTTATGAACTGTTGGTCAAGAATCTTCAAAAGATGCCAAATAATATAAGCTATTGCCATTGCTTTTGGTTATCTCCCAGAATTCGAAGGTAAGTGCCAATTGCTGAAGATACCACAAATTTTATTCACAGGACTCAGAGGAATTGAAGTAGAACTGACCTGAAAGCCTCCTCTCTGAGGACTAGCTCTCACAGGACTGGAAGTTACTATGCAAGCTGCCCAGGGAAGAAAGCAAGAAATAGTCCTTCTAGCATGATACCTATAAAACACAATGACCGGGGAGGCAAGACACTACTAATGATGCAATGGTGACATTTACATCTTTGGGTAACCTACAGCTCTCTAATTTTACTTAAGGCATGTTCAATAAGAAGGAATTCATGCCTGGTTCTGTAAATACCCATGAATGGTGAGGAATTGGATGCAGAGAACCTACCACTGCAATTTTCCCAAACAAGTATCATTTCTAACTGCATTTTTTAGCAAGCTACAACTGATCAAAATGTAGAGAACCACTGATAGTGGGGTGCCCAGCCGAACTAATACATCCACAATACAACTGCTACAACTAAACCTCAGGGAATAGCATGGAAGAGGCAGCAGAGAAATTTCAAGAGCCAGAGGACCCAGATGTCTGCTGAGAGATTGAGTTTTAAAAAGGTCTGGGACACTAAGGCCATAAAAACTTGGAATGGTAGCCTAGACAAGAATTTAACAAGACATCACTATTATGTTATGCCAATGCAGACAGGGGAAAACTCATTAATCTCTAGGTGAAGAACTACAGGCAATCAATGACTACCAAGAGAAGGACATTCAGCATTCCTGGGGAAGAAGCCTTTGAATGCCTATCCAAGTGCCTTTCCCCCCTAAAATCATAAACATATGAGCAACACTAACGGGTGTCAGCAGGTTCCATGCATATATATATGTAACATGCATGCACATATACACGTAACAATAATACTTAAATAAAAATAAAACAATAGAGATAATGCATGGGAGTAGGAGGAGGGATTGAAGGCAGAAGAAATAGAACAGTGGAAGGATGGTGAAGGATATGCTAATTAGGGATTTAAGATAATCAAAGTATATAAGAAACATGTTTGGAATGTCAGAGTAAATTCTATTAGTTTGTACAATTAATAATTGCTACTAAAATGAAAATAAGTGAGGTTTACTTCTGAGTTGAATACACACACACACTACATCTATGTAAAACTCTCACATATACACACACATGTAAAGACTGTCTATAAATGTATTTGATAAAGAATACGTAGAATAGGAACACCGGGATTCAACCATGGAACAAGAAAGCCATAAAACTTGAACAATGAGTACAATGTCATTGTGTTGCTAAATGGAATTAAATGGAGGTCCTAGGAACTGCTACACTGACTTTTCCATCCTCTGTCAGGTAGGATTATACATTCCTGGAAGACTTCTTCAGAAGCTACTTCACAGACCCTTGCTGATTACTGCTGGAAAAACAGTGAATTTGAACTCAAAATTCTTAATGAGTAGGAAAGGAATTGAGAGAAAGAATTCCCTTGCAGTGTTATATGAGTAGGTATTGAAATTGTTCAAATATGCAACCCACAGAACTACAAAAATCCAAGACAACACGTACGAAAGCAAAACAGGAAAGTGAACCCTAAAAAATACCATAAAATCTAAATCTACCTCAGCCATGCTAAAAGGAAAACACAAACAGGAGATAACTTACAAAGGCATCCATTCCACAAAAGTTCCCATAAACAAAGGTGGGGCGACACTTACAAAATTACATGAAAACTCCTGGTGATAAAATATTCAGACAATAAAATACTGAGCAAGGCTGTATTTTTAAGAATGTAAATGAGACAATAATACAAGGAAATAAAAAGTTATTTATCACCTGCAATAAAACATACTCAAATTAAAATAAAATGATTGTTTTGTCCTTTACGTTGAAGAAAATTATGGACTGTCGCAATACCAAATGCTGGTCAGGTTGCATGTTAGCCCAATTCTAACATAGATATTGGGGGGGGGGGGAGGACAGCGGAAATCAGGATTACCACTTTGAAATATAATCAGATATTATTTTGAAAAATTAGACATATGTTTACTCTAAGACTCAGAAACTCCATCTTTGAATCATACCGAAGCAGTCTTCTCTTCAGCTAATAAGTAACTCTTTTTCCTAGCGTTATTTCTTCTTTCCTTAAAAGAAAAAAAATTCTCTCACAATTATCTCTTCTCTGCCTCTGCTTTTCTTAGTCCCTTAATCTTTTCTTCGCTCTTACTCGTCCATTGTTTTCTTTGATTTTTCTCCGTGCACTGAGCGTGTCTATTCAAGCAGCTTAGTCATACCAGAAGCATGCATTCATCATTCAACAAATGCTTATTAAGTAGTCAAATTTTAAGAGCACAGCGGTGAACCAGATAAGTCTGTCTCCTACCATGAGCTTTTGTTTTTTTGTTTTTTTGTTTTTTAAAGAGAAACTAACCCATTGTTGTTCAGACTGACAACAGAAAAGCAGGTGCTGATTTTTCTGAAGAAGGGAATTGGACTGGCAAACCACTCATCTGAGGAAAATGAGAAATGGTGGAAGTGAGTGCAGCTATTAAATACTTGAAACAGTATAATTGAACATTTCCTCCTCTAGGATATGGGATTTATATAACATTATATTATATATTATGTAATATATAAATATAATAAAAGTATTTTTATGTATTTATATGTATATAGCCACTATTTATGTCCTCAGCTTCAATACAAAACAATCCATCATATTCATCATTTTGGGGATGATGGCATCGAACCCATGATCTTACACATACTGGGCAAGTGATTTACCATTGAGCTATATTCCATGCCCTTTATTCATTATTTCATCATCCAATTTGTTACCAAGTTCTCACTTCACTCCTCATAGGTCCTCACTATATACTAACTGAAGACATGCATGCAGTATCCTTTTGTATTGCTAAAGCTATATTGCTTCAACAGGGCTTGAGCTGGATGTCCACAGCCTCATTCCCCATTCTCTTCTTGTACACAATTCTGCCTGTCTCATTGTCTTTCCCTGTATTGACTGAATGAAGCACGTGGACATTTTTCTAACAGAATCTCTGTGACACTTACACAGACCTTGAGAATTGAAGGCAGGTGATAAATCAAGGTTTGAGGCCTGAAAATCTACTTGATGTAAATACAAGAGATTGCTCTTCACACTTGGACTTTTTTCTATTAATAAGAATTGTGAAAATGCCTAAAGTAAACATCATTAAAGTGTTATTTTATAGTGGTTTTGTTCTTGTAAATAAATTCCTGAAAGCCTGATCAGTTATAGGGAAAGGGATTAGTATTATTTTTTGAACCAATAGTTGATTTTCTGTATAATTTTTAGGAAGTTGATATTCATGTGTACACATGTTTATGGATAAGAATGGGCCTTTTTTCTCTGCACAGGATATATTTTTACCTTTAAATATTGGCTGTGTTGGAAAACAAAACAGAGCTAAATAAAAACTACCAACACCAAGAAAGGAGGTCTGTTTTGTATTTTAATTAACCTTTGAGATTTCATACATTGTATTTTGATAATAACCATCAATCTCCCTTTTTTCCTCCCAGATCTGCCCCTTGATCTGAACCCACCCATCCGTGTGTCCTCTTTTTAAAAAGCAAGAATAAAACTCAGCAACAAACTGGTAACTCCCCTTAGTGCTGCTTATAGACTGTCAGGCCTGTAGACGTTCCCTGACACCTGTTAGACCTACCTAGCAGGGACTAGACCCTTTAAGAAAGCTAACTGCGAGGCTTCTAGAAGCTATCAACTATCAATTGTTCCTCACCTAGGGGTGGGTCTTCCATACTGCCTGTCTTCTTCCATGCTTGGATTTTATCTGGCTTGAACTTACACAGGTTTTGGGCATGATGTCACAATTACTATGAGTTCATATGGGCAAATGCCTTATTGTGGCCAGAAAATAGCATTTCCTTGAAGTTAGCCACCACCTCTGACTCTTACAGTCTTTCTACTTCATTTTCCATGATAACCTTTGGTCCTTGGAAGAGGGTGTGTATTTATGTCTGATTTCTTCATGTTCTTTTGCAATGGAGATTCAGTATTTTCATAGGCTATTACTTCTTTCTACATTTTTATACTTTGACATCTATCATTGCCCACCATTTTAAGAGAAATGCACCATGGACTTCTATGGTTTTTGGAAAAGTTATTCCTGTGTTATCATTTGAATTAACTAACAATAATTTTTGATGCAAACATGTTTTCAAAATTTTAGTTCAGGTATATTCATCTTTCCTTTAATAATTGACACTATTGCTTAGAGTCTTCAAAAGCTAAAGGGGGTGCTTATGCTTAGAAGTATGGCAATATCTCAAAGAGTTATTAACTTGTCATTTTATTATTAAAATATTTTAGCTTTATATTTAGCCTGCAATGACTTTGATTCATCTACAATTTTAGATTCTGTTCTCATTTCAGTATTATTTTGCCATACTATGTGAATAAGAAATAAATTATTGTCCTTGCCTAAAAACAACCAATATTTAGCCTTATTTATTGCTTATAATAGTTCTGTGTTTTACAAGAATTCTTTTCTAGCAACTTCTTCATTCCAAATACATTGAAATATTAGATTTTCACACACAATAGGTTTTTGCTTTTATCTATCCTGTTTAGACATTATTTTAGAGCATAATAGTTAATGTAGTATGCATTTAGAGTGTTTCAATGTATTTTCACCATACTTTAAATCTATTCTAAAATATGTTTTAAAACATGTTTGTAGCCAACTAAACTATAAGTCTCTTTTATACAACATCAGTCTATTTTCAGAGGGTAGTTCGAGAAGTTAGCATTTTTGATTATTTGGCCCTTTTTAATTTGGTCTCAATTAGATTATCTATTAACTTAATATGACTAAGGGCTATAAGCAAATAAAACCCTTTATTTTAATGCTTACTAAAATAATTACTATACCATAAAATAATATATGGCCATAATAATAAACCTTTTTCAACAAAGAATTGCTAAATTGGACGTTAGTTGTCTTCAACATAGAGGAGTTCTTTAACATTTCTCTTAACAGATACAGTCACTTCAAAGGCATGTGGCTGGAAGACTGTGTTAAGTGTAGTAATGGTCTGGTACTTAATCTCAGAATGCTTTTAAAGCTACAAATCTCTAATATTTCCTAAATATAATGACTATCTGAAGGTACATAGGGGAGATGAAGAAAATTAAACGCTCATTAAATAAAATGAGACAATCATTATGTTGTAGCAGTCATTGTTTCATAGCTGTTCATAGAAATATTGGAAAGCCAAGTATGTGTAGGGCTGCTAGGGAAAGACAGTCTAGAAAGAGGAGAAAAAGAATACTGACAGGCAGGTACGTTCTGAATCACAGATCACAGGGTCTATGTTCAGTCCTTTCTGTGTCTCTCAGCTATCTGTACCCAAAAGAGAGGGAAGGCATAAGAATTACAAAATCCTGATCGGTAGATAGATGCCTTATTCTACCAAAGAGTGCTGCATTTAAATACAATGGTGTTTATTTTGTGTGAAACTGAAACACTTGTAAAGGTTTCTTTGTGCTGTTTCTAATCTATAATTTAACAGATTTGTTCCACCAGAACAAACATTTGCTGAATGTCATGGAAATGGTTTTGAAAAGTAGAAGTGTCAGCAAGATCGCCTCTGAAAACAGCCCCTTAAAAAAGGGAGCACCTGTATGCTAAGTATAGAGACCCACCCCCATACTGGCAGTGTGTCCACAGAGCCAGAATCTCAGCCATTGCTGTATCTTGGTATTCACTTTCCTTTTGTCTGAGCTTGAGACATGTCCTCAGGCACTTCCTCATATTTTGCATAAGCAAGGGACATTAATCACACCAATCTCCATGCCTATTTCTTCAGAGTTGTTGCTTATGATCTATCCTGTGAATAGCTTCTCCTCCCAACATTTCTCATCAATAAGACTGAAGGCAAAGAAGAAAAAAAGCATGTGGTTTACATCTTCATAGAAACAGCTACCTCCTCGGAGTAGTTAAAATAAGTAATTTTTAGTAATATCCATTGCCTCTCACTAGCGATAGTGGACAAGTGTGGGAGTGAGCTTTTTGATGTTTAGTCTTGTTTGGGGGCTGCTCTTTTGATAAGCTTTCAAAAGCCCCCTACTACGAGTGTCAAATTAAGTATCCTTATGAATATGTATGAACAAAACCCTCCTATGTTCATTTTGGTGGCTACTCACTGTTCTGGGTTGCCCTGGAAGCCATTCCAAATGGTTTTGATTTTGCGTTTGAGATTCTTAATGGTAGTAATTATCTGTTGCAGCCATGCAGTACCAAATATGATGCGTGTTAGAGATACTTTAAAAATAATGATAAAAACGACTAAAGATGCTAATTCCCACATTTTAGTTCCTACAGGGCAATTAGCCCCTAGTAATGATGTTTATATTTATATGCAAATGTTTCAGAAAAAAAGAATCTTAACAGAAACTTCATATCAATACTATTGGGAGATGAGAGTGTTCCATCTGTCTGTAGAAAATGCCTGCCATTAGCTGTACATGTAGCCTATTTCTGAAATAGAAACTATTTAATCTTAAGTAATTCATTCTTCATCTTGTGCTATTTTCCTTTCCTTCTGTTCTTTTATTAAGACTCTTAACTAACATACAGTATGCACAGCTCTCCAGGGCCGATGCTTAGGTGCCTTGCCACATTTTCTTCTGAGTATCATCTGCTCTTTGAATTATTAGCTAATGTCATTACCATGTCTCATTTTCAAATAATAATTGAGCAACCAAAGCAGGCTTCTTGGGAGGCACTTACTGGTTAATATCTTCTGTTTAAGGATTACAACATGCGAAATTATGGAACCATAATGAAAAAGCAAAGTTCTGCATTTTAGTTGTAGTTTGTGATTAGCTTTTTGCTAATAAAGAAAGAAAGGGAGGAAAAGAAATCAAAGCAAAGAAAAAGTTTCTGTACACAGGAGGAGAAATAAGCTTCAAGATAGTTCATGATCTCCTTGCACAGTGTCAGTTGGAGAAATGGAAAAAGTTTGAGTCAGAATAAACTTCATTTTTGCAGCACATTATATATCAAGACAGTCTTACATGGAAGATCTTCTTTTCACTACTCATTCCCTTTTATATTCCCTTTGTTTCTGCAAGGCATTTAAAACTATTTGTAGGCAATTCAGTTCCTTAGTATCTCACTGGAGATACATCTTGTAGAAGAATAGAAAGAACTTTCTTTATTTAATTTAAGAACTAGTACTGGTTATTCACTTCAGAACACAGCAAAGAATCATTTATTTTTAGGTATCAGAAATAGAGAGTTGCAAAATACATAATTAAATACAACGAAATTATTAGCTGACCTAACAGGATAGAGGTCTACCCAACACTATGAAAGCATTTGAGGATTCCAGTGATTATAAGAACATGGCGGAGGACAGTATTCTAAGAACTCGGTGTCATATTTGTCACAGTTCCGTAGTAAATAGTCTCATAAGAATAGCAACACCCAAGGCAAGAGGCTTGCTGAAAGTACTTCATTTAACCACATCCAGGTAGAGGGTAATTATCCACAACTTGCAGGGTGAAAAGACTTACCATGACATCTGTGTAGACACATTTTCCACTTAACCTAGAACAAACAAGGGAGAGAGCTGCCCCAAAATTTCCAAATAAGAACCAAATACCTCTAATAGAACCATATTTCAAAAGGCAGATGCTTGCTGTCACTCACTGTCAAGAGCCTGGGATAAAGGAATCTGGAAAGGAGATTTTCAGCACCCTGACAGTGGGAAATCTCATTAGAAACTCTTGAGATTTATCTGTCACTCTGACAGGATAATTTGATTTTAAATTCCATCACTGCTAGCCCTAATTTTTAAAATTAAATAGAAAAAAAGTGTGACTTCTCTTCCCCTTACAATGAGTAATAGAATCATATAAATCAAAATCAAGGGTTCCATTAATCAGAAATCATAGGAATTTTTTTTTGAAAATTTTAGGGTTTGAGGGAAATTGAAAAGTTCTCTCATCCTTCAATTTGCATCCAACCCTTATGGAACTGGGCTGTCGATGCGTTGAGATTCCTGCAAGGCTCAAGTTAGAAAGTCTGAAGTTTTCATATCAACAGAGAATTGTAATATTTCTCACAATGACTAATCTCCTTTGAGATACAGCACAGTCAAACCCCACAGGTAGTTGGTTTATTACATAATTATCACTACCATGTCTGTATCTGAATTTTGCAGAGAGTATGCAAAATATCCTAAAATGTCTTACATATATTCTCATTCCAAGGGTGTATATATAAGAAGACTTACAAATCCAGCCAACATTCCCTTTTCTCAACAAAGGCTCAAATAAACAATTTAATGTGAATGATAACTATGCTTTCAGAAGCTAGTAGATTTCTGAAAAAGCAAGATCACTGCTTGCTTTTCTGTCATTTGTCTGTGGAGTACCTTGAGTATTCTTAGTTCCACGGTGAAAATCAAACAACTCATTAAAAAGAAAAGAATCATATCCTGGACCAAGATGGAACAGGGCACAGCCACGAGCAGAGAACAGCTCCCTACATCTCCATGTGAGACACTTCACACACTTCTCTAGTATTAAATTTTCTAAAGAATAAGGACTTAATGTCAACTTGCTTGTTAGGGAACCAGGATCAAGAAAGGTCAAGAGAAGAATGTTTTAATATGAAGTTTAGGAGTCAAGGGTGTCCAGACTTTTAGCCTCTTCATTTAGCTGAATCAACTCTGATTGGCTCACCTTCTAACAGGTGCCTCCAGAAATGACCACTTTCTCTTTATAAAAAAATAAAAAATTTTCACCCATCACCTGACAATCTAACTCTTCCTTCTGAGTTTGTCTGTACCACATTTCTCCTCAGTACATTGAAAAGGAGATAAAGTATGTTCCCACTACTTAACTAAAATGTCACTATAGTTCCTGGAAAGATGATCTAATACACAATAGCCTTTTCCTTACATGTAAATCAGAACTGACATAATTCACCCAATGTCTGTTGATGCTATAAGATCCAGGTTGTGCTATGTCAGTTATCAAGATAGTAAAAGTATTTAGTGTATTCATATTTTAAAAGCCACTTTTGCTACTTGGTGTTCTATGCAGATAGGGCCTTTTGACACAGTGTTTCTGTGTCTAACTGCAATCATGTGGCTCCCTTCATATAAGTACATGTATAAATGTTTTTTACCTGTGTGTTGTACAGAATGGCAGCAGTCCTACCACCAAAGATTAAGGAAATTTGGCTGAGCAATGTGAATTAACTTTATTCATGCTTATCTGAAAATTCCGACAATAATTATTTTAAATGATAGTTTTGCGTAATGTTCAGATTTTTAGGACAAAGCAATAAACTTCATTGCATTAATAATTTAAACATCATTATGGCTTCCTGGGAAATAGGCCAAGCAGAAAATAAGGATGCCCTTACCTTATGAATTTGTGTATTTTTTCCTGGTCAGGTGGTTATTGAGGACATCCTCCTGCGTTCTCAAACAGGATGACTTCCACGGGCAATCTTCAAAATGCTACAAAATTTTAAAACGGAATTTTGTAAAAGGCAGAATAATATTTTTGAAAATTTCAAATTGAATGTTCATTATCAATGAACTATCAGAATTATAAATATGTGTATGGAATCTTTCCTATAACTTTATCCTATTCTTTTTGCTGGTTATTTGTCAAATTAACAAAATAAAAATCATAGAAAAGTAGTATGAACATAAAATGCCTTCATCATAGACATTCAGTTCTAACTTTCATGATAAAGCATCTCAAAATTTTCTCTTTCACCTCCAACATAGCTGTGACAAGACAGTCAAGGTCCACCGAATCCAATTAGAGCAGTTTCTGGGAAAGGAGCTATGCTTCTTGACAACATTAAGGCGAAACACTGTGCAAGCTATTTTAACTTTAAGGAGGGCAATGGTGGCTACAATCATCTTTAGACTATGGCTAAAATGCTGTCGTAAATCAATGACAGGGCGAAGGTACCTGTCAAGCTCTGCTGGAAGTAGCCATTGGTTTCTTTGCCCTATACATCTATGGATTCTCCATGCTCTGTTGCATAGAATCAGAAGAATATGAAGGGGTTAGAAATTGTCAGAACAGAGGACAGAAAACTCACCACCATCTTCCATAATTTTAGGAGTGTGACAGTGGTCAATTTTATGAAAGGGGAAGTAACACATAGTTACAACTCCAAAGATCTGTTACCCCATTTTTCTCATTCCAGTGAGCCTTGACAAGTAGGCTTACTGGATATTTTATTCTCCCATTTCACAATTCCTATCCTTTCCTTCATTATCTGGGTTTATATTGCTTTATTCTTGTAGCTGGTTGCTCTTCCTCAGGCCTCTCTTTTTCATACTGCCCTGTATCAGCAGCATCTTCAAAAATGCAGATACACACACGCCAACCTTTGGCATCTTTTATTTCATGATTACTCTGTTTCGGAATGTTAAGAAACAGATACATTACGCTCTTTTGTCTGTTTTTCAAACTTGTCTTCTGAATGTTCAACTCTTTACCAGAACAAGTTCCAAATACCAAGCTGTATACAGTTACAAACATGTTTCACACGCGTTATTCTGTGTGCCTTTTAATCCACTTAGTAAAGCTCTGATTGCTTTGTTGGCTGTTCTCTGAGATGCTGAGTTCTCAGTTTTCCTGTTTCCTTCTTGACAGTCATCTTCCTCTATGGTTCCTCTATGCTCTGTCAAGGTACTCATCTCTTTAGGTGAGTTAATACTAAGGCTAATATTTTCCCAGATAGTATTTGGTAAATGAATCCAATGGAACATAGATGGAGGGTTCTGTTTGTCCATGATAACGGAGTCCAAATGGAGTGGAGCCATGTAATTATATATACTCCTTTGTTTGTTCTCACATGCTGGACATCCTTACTTGAATGAAACTATTTTTTTTTATCTAAGTTCTATATCACTTACCTGTTGTTCTGAGTTGCCTAACATAATGTCTGATCTATAGGCCAAACATAGGTTGATTGAGTGTTCAGGAGTAGGTTTTTTTCACAAACTCATGGGGGTTAAATTTCTTTCAGGTCAATACTTAGTTGGATTCCCACTGTTTGAAGATGCTTTTAAATGGGGTCATACATATCTGACAAGACCCTAGTATTTTTATTCTGTAATTATACAGTTTGTCTTTAAGTGAAGGATTAAATCACATCACACAAAAAGTACTCTGGCCCTTCAAAGTACTCAAAATTATCTCAATATGAAATTCTTAGTTCTCCCAATGTTACCTAAGAAGAGTCAAAATATGAGGGTGTAGACCCTATTTTCCAACAATTTATTTGTAACTGATGTTTGCCTGCAAAAGATGATGCTTTTAAAAAATTCATGGGCAGAAAGAAAAAGAAAGAGGAGAGAGAGAGGAAGAGAGAGAGAGAGAGAGAGAGAGAGAGAGAGAGAGAGAGAGAGAGAGAGAGAGACTACTGATTCCATTCCTGAGTCCAGTGGTTACTCAGTAACACAAAGCAAGTATAACATATAAAGTTCTTCATCTCTGTGTGTGATTTCCATAGGTATGACAGGATAAGTATTTGCTCCCATTAGGTTAATATTTTCCCAGCTAATATTTGGTAAATGAAATCAACGGAACATCAATAGAGGGCTTTGTTTGTCTATGTTAAAGGAGGCCAAATGGAGTGGAGCCATGTAATTATACCCACTACTTCATTTGCTCTTACATGCTAGACACGGACCGGTAGTATCAATACAAACCACATTTGATCAACATGCAGGAGGATTGCGAAGGTACTCTATTCTGCAATGCCTTTTTTTTTTACCTTTCAAAATTGAGTGGCTTGAAATAATCCCCTTGAAACTTCCCACCTCACAGCCCTTCAAAGCCCAATGTTCACACATGGTAGCATTAGAGGAAGGATTATTAAAGACCCCATTGGAACTGGGGCCTATTCATTTTCTGTGTAAACCATGGGGTTCCTGTGCAGACAGTGATGTGCCAACACGAAGCCAGACAGCTGCTATACCAAAGCTGCTCAGAGTGCAGGTGGGGGAACAGCTTGTGATATTAACAAGGCTAGATCCTTCTTGTGGCTTTCTATAGCCTTTATTTAAAATAAAGAAAAATGCTTTCAAAGACTTATTTATAACTGTATCAAGCACAGATTGCACCAACATTTTGCTGCAATGAGCACATGTGTTATTCATACTGATATTAAGTATTTTTCTCTTTTGAAATAGCCAAAAAGGAGAAAAGGAGTCAGGGGCTGTTTCCTGAGGATGATTTCTGATAGGAACTTCTAAAATCATATCAATGACACTAATGGGTGAAAATAGCTTTTGGGGAATTAAAAAACCCAACAAAACAAACAAACAAAAAGATCCAAAATAAATAGAGAAATTAAGACGTGAGAAATGAAATTTTGGAAAAAAAAAAGTTTTTAAAGGCTATCACATCCGTTACGTTTATTTTTTTTACTCAAAGATCATAATTAAATTAGTTCAATTGTTCTGCATCGCTATGGGTTCAGTTAAAATTTCTTTCTAATGCCTCAATAAATCACTGTCTCATTCTTCATACTAGAAAATGTCCTTGTTTTTCACTCGGAACCTTTACTAAGCTCCAGTGACAAACCCTGCTCTATTAAGCATTACAAGCCAAGATACTCAAGCCACACTGTTGGATTGAATAAATCTGTACCCCTTTGGGAAAACACAAACACCATCGAGTATATATGAGAACTAATTTGGGTAGCAAGACATTGGAACACCAAATTGGTTCAGTTAATGAAGTCTTTGCTTCCTTCTTGGTGTGCAATTTTTGAAGTCTCCTTTGAGTCTCTGGCCATAAGATGAAGTCCAAATGCTATCTGTGGTGTGGCATGATTTCAGAGAGTTGAAAGTGTGGTGATATATTATATACCCAGCCGAGCACACGTTGGGCTGCAAAAGCCAAAGATGGCCCTGAGAGGAAGTGAGCTGGGCGGGGACCTAACTTGTTTACCAAAAATTGTGATTGGCTCTTGGGATCAGGAGAGATGATGTAGGTGCATGGCCTCCACATGATCGTCATGCTGAGCTATGCCAGGAGAGGCTCATGGATATGTGACCTTTGTTGTGATTGGTAAAAAGGAAAGCTGGCCTGTGGTTTGGCACTTTATAAAGGGTGTGCTGAAGCTTAATAAAGGAGTTCCTGCTTGGCATGGCTCCCCACTGTGTCTAATTGTCTCCAGGTACCAGGAGGCTAGGTGAAAGGCCAGAGGTGCACTACTCCTCAGTCAAGGTCTGCTGCAGGCAGTGGGCCTAAATCTTCAGTGGGGTCAGGGGAATCCCACAGTACCCTAACAAACTTGCTTGAGGATCAGAGGACAAAGCTAGCCACTGGATTAGACATAGAGGTCAGGCAGTGATGGCACACACCCTTAATCTTATCACTCGGGAGGTAGAGATCTATCTGGATCTCTGTAAATTCAAGGCCACACTGGAAATGGCCAGGCACTGGTGGCACATATCTTGAATCCCAGTACTGGGAAGCATACATGCCTTTCATCCCAGGAAGTGATATCTGTGTAGAAAAAGG
Organism: Peromyscus eremicus; assembly: GCF_949786415.1. Classification (NCBI taxonomy): domain Eukaryota; kingdom Metazoa; phylum Chordata; class Mammalia; order Rodentia; family Cricetidae; genus Peromyscus; species Peromyscus eremicus. The sequence goes on from NC_081423.1 coordinate 22,323,303, forward strand.
TATATAAGGCATAAAAAAAAAAAAAAAAAAAACAAAAAAAAAAAAAAAAAAAAAAAAAAAAAAAAAAAACCAAGAACAAACAAACAACAAAAAAAAAAAACAAAGAAGAACAGGAACTCACTCTCTTTAGGCTGAGGATTTTGTAAAGGTAAGAACTAGTGGCTGGCTGCTCTGCTTCTCTGATCTTTCAGCTTTCGCCCCAATATCTGGCTCCAGGTTTTTTATTATAAGATCATCTAAGATTCGAACAACATGAAAGAGTCACGTTACTCAATATCTTGGGAAAAAAAAAATCCCAGTGTACAATAAGCATTTAAGTATCCATATGCTATCATTGTTTTATGGTAATTTAGAAAAGCTAGGGTTATTTGTGAGAATATTTCCCAAAGGAAGGGCTATATAGGATTAAAAAAAAATATTTCATTCAGAGTACTGGAAAGATTAGCTTTATTTACTCTTTAAAGGGAAGATGGCTTTGCGGATTAACAGCAATTACTGTACCAAGTTAATAAAAATAGAGATGGGAAAGAGGTACGTTATAGAAAGTGATTGTCACAGGAGATGTAGTTCAAAGTGGGGAGTGCTTTTGTGAAAAACCTCAATGATACATGGGTAAAAGGCTTTTATTATTTTTCTCTTAAGGAAACCAGTTTTAATTTGTGCTGGTTCAAATATCCCCAACTTCAGCCATCCTGAACTTGTTATTAATGGTCTCTCAGTCTTAATTCCTTTAGACACCCAGGGCTACGTCCTGAAACCTACTGATCTCAGAGCCTTGGCTGGCCACTCATTCTCTTTGTATACTAGTTTCCTTAATTTTTGAAGAATTGAAATAATGCATTCTTTGTCTTAATGTCATTATTAAAGTACATAATAAAAGATCATACTCAATATCAGCACCAAATATGAAAATGAGTTGAAATAGAGGACAACTCCAAGCAAAATGATGCTCCCAGAGAATGCCCATCTGAACTACTGGGGGAAATTACATGTTCTATCCTTCTTACAAATAAATAAAAACACTATTGCAAAATTTACAGAGAGTATTTCCAATCTGAAAATTTAACTTTATAATTAGTATATTATACAGAATCCATCAAAATGATTAATATCTGTTTACAGAAATCACCTCTTTTCCCTAAAAGCCTTAAGAAGGAAACATGGAGCAAGCAAATGTTTTGATACTCTGCTTGTGGACTTAAGCCTAATTATTTTTAACAAAATTCAGAGGGAAAGTAATGAAAATTTGTGTAAGAAAATGTTACAGTAAAGATCTTGGGGGCAGGGAGTGGTTAGAGAGGAGAATGGGAAAGAGAAGCATCCAGTGGCATATATATATATATATAAATACCATAACAAAACCTATCACTTTGTATGCTGACTTAAAAGATTAATTAAAAATGTAATTAATAATAAAAGAGAGAACAGATTGTTAATGACAGAATGAATATCAACGGCCCTTCTCTCAGGCATCAGAATGGCTTTTCCCTTTTCAGAATACAAGTAACCTAATATAAAATGTATGGATTGTATCACATATCAAATTAATTCTGAACATGACAGGAAGGGCAGACAAGTGGCTGTTTTAGAAATGAATAGAGTTCATGAAGTATTTAATAAGTATTGATCCTGATTTCACCAGGGGGTGAGCTCTTCTCTCCGACTAAGTTAAGCACTTTTGAAAACTGCATCAACTCTAAGGTCAGCAGTTCACCTAATAGCCAGTCCGGAACTATTGGGCTCGATAATCTTTATGAAATCAGGACAGGCCCCTTTTCATCTTTCCTCCACTGTCTCCAGACCACATTTGGAAATGGAAAAAAATCATGTGTATGAAAATAGGGCATGGGGTTGAAGTCATCACTCCCATCATCTAAGTGATAGTGTAGAAATATGCCTAGATATAGCCTTTATGAACTCACAGAAGCTATGGAAACCTGAACAAAATGTAGACAAGATAAAGCCATGATTCTAGTACAGGTAAGGAGGTACACTCTAAGCCTCAGCCATTACTGAGGAGTTATTGGTAGCTGATAGCTGCTAAGGGAAAGGAAATTATATTTTTTATTGAAAATAAATTTCTTTCTATAAAATATATTCCCGATCATGGTGTCCTCTCTCAATCTCTTCCCCACCCACCCAACTTTATGCTTCCTTCCCCTCTCTCTTTAGAAAACAAACAGGCAAACCAGGTAGCACATGCCTTTAATCTGAGCATACAGAAGGTAGAGGCAGGCGTATCTCTTTGAGCTTGAGGATAACCCGTTCTACTCAGTGAGTTCTAGGCCAGTCAGGGTTACAAAGAAACCCTATCTCAAAGCGGGGGGGGGGGAATGAGAAAATAAACAAGAACCATATGGTTATGATAAAATAAAAAGGGAGATTATGGAATCTACTTTTAAAAAGGAAATACTTGTTTTAAATAAGATAAGTAATGAAAAAATTTTGGTCTGAGTTTATCAGATGTTACTGGACTAGACATTGTTAATATATATAATGGAGTTTTTATCTGACTCTGTCAAATGTTAATGGACTAGACATCATTAATGTAATTTTTGGCTGTATATATTGTATATACTTATTGGATAGTTTTTCTTGTATTAGTTTAAGCCTTTTTAAATTTTAGACAAAAAGAGAGGAAATGTGGTGGTATTGTGTTCCCCAAAATATTGTGTACCTTAATAAACTTATCTGGGGTCAGAGAACAGAAAAGCCACAAGATACTTAGGCTAGAAAATGTTAGCACACGCCTTTAATCCTAGCATTCCAGAGACAGAAATCCCTCTGGATCTCTGTGAGTTCAAGGCTGCATTGGAAACAGCCAGGCATGGTAACTCACGCCTTTAATCCCAGAAAGCAGCCTTTAATCCCAGGGAGTGGTAGTAGAAAACAGAAAGGTTTATAAGGCGTGAGGACCAGAAACTAGAAGCATTTGGCTGGTTAAGCATTTGGCCTGGTTAAGCATTCAGGCTTCTAGCAGCAATTCAGCTGAGACCCATTCTGGATGAGGACTTAGAGGCCTCCAGTCTGAGGAGACAAGACCAGCTGAGGATCCGGCAAGGTGAGATTGCTGTGGCTTGTTCTCTCTGATCATCCAGTATTTACCCCAATAACTGGCCTCAGGTTTGATTTTATTAATAAGAACTTTTAAGATTCATGCTACACATATCTACATCATAGATTTCCCAGGCTCCCATATAGCCTGGGACATGGGGAAAGCCCCACATCTATAAACATACAGGCAGTATTACTGGACTTAGTGGGTTATAAAAAAAAAAAAGTAAAAGACATGAAGCTGAAAGGTGTTATGTTGTAAGGACAGGAAAGGAAATGGATGAGGGAAAAGGAGGTGGGTATGATCATATTTCATGATATACCTCTATGACCTGTCCAAAAAAAAATAAAAGAAAATTATTTTAAAGTGCCTAGAATTACTCCTTGCCATTAATAGACAAAAACAAGACCATATTCTACAGTTATTTAAAAAGCCTTCTATTATGGTTTAAATAAGAAACATCCCCTACCATAATAAGTATTTGAACTATTGGTCTCAGCTGATAGTGCCATTTGGGAATATTGTGGAAACTTAGGAGGTCAAGCCTCATTGAAAGAATGGGACACTGGAGCTGGTCCCCAGGCTTTGTAGTCTGTGTCCATTTCCTGTTCCTTCTTTCATTCTGGACTGTGGACCCAATGAGAACAGAAATCTTCTTGCTGCTGTCATGGCTAACCTGCATGCCATCCTGTCTTCTATGCCTTTATGGACTGGACCCCTTGGGAAATGAAAGCCAAAACAAGCCCTTTTTCCGTGCTGTGGTATTTTAATCAAAGCAACGGGGGACGTATTTAAGATACTCTTAAACGGCCACTGAGAGAACTTTATCAAATTTGATTCCATCTAGTTTTCTTTCTCCTTTTCTAATTTTTAGTTTTTAGTACAATATCGCACCTACCAGCTAGAGTATACAAAATAAGCAAAGGGAGGGCTGTGGAGATAGATCAATAAGAAGAGTGCTTGTCTTGCAAGCATGATGCATGAGTTCAATTCCCATAAATCATGGAAAAACAGCCAAGCATTGAGGTGTATGCTTGCAAACCTACTGGAAAGACAGAGGCAGGAATATCCCTGGGGTTTTCTAGCCAAGCAGAATAGCATAATTGGTAGTGAGCTCCAGGCCTGTAAATGATGATCCTGTTCCAAAAATCAAAAACCAAACAAAAAGTTGTATAGCACCTGAAGAATGATGTCCAAGGTAGCCCTCTGAACTCTATATGCAAGTGTACAGAAGTGCATGTGTATCCACACAGACAAATGCAACTTCATATGAACAGGAACACACACACACACACACACACACACACACACACACATACAAGAAAGACTTAAAGGGCAACACAATTTTTTTTTTGCTGTTGTTGTATTTTAAAGCTCAGTTTATATGGCACTCTCCTTTGATTTCAATTTCCATCTGAGCTTAATACTTCTCTGGACCCAAAACTAACCAAACAGAAAAGACAGTTTAATGGCCTATGCTTCAAATGCTCCATAAAAGGAAGTAGCTAATGTGTTACCAATTTCAGACTTTAACTCTCCTCTCATTTGCTCCTTCGTTCTAGACTTCCATATTGGTAAAATGAGCAGACAACTTGAAAGCCAACTTTAAACTGTACAGAATGAAGATGTCCTGAGAAGATTCTTTTCATATTTTTATTTTATTAAACTGGGCCTTTTGTTATGAACAATGTGACTTACGTCTGGCACAAGTCCTCTGAGTTGCTGAAAGGGCCTTTCATGGTCTTATCAACCTGTTTCCCAGAAGAGTAGGATAATTATCCTCATATTCAGGCTCCATGCTGTTTGTAGCTTTATGGACTATTTTGCTAAGACCTGATTTGGCTGCCTCAATCTCACAGTAGATTTTCTTTTTAAATTAGATCTGTGTTAGGATGAGAGGGTATAAATACAATGATAGGATGACCAATTTAACCACCATTACTTTGATGAATAGAGTTCGTATTCGGGTTCATTTGTCTAATGCCTCAAATGCAAATGGGTCAGAATTGTAATAGTATCTCTATTTTTTACATGGTCAAGAGGAAGAACAGAAATAATATGGCATTTTAAAGATGATCCAGGTAAAGTAGCCTTTCATCTGAATCTCCAACCAGAACTGTCTTCATCTAATGTAAATACTGTACACAACTATTTTGTGTAACCTTAAATTTTATGTGAACCTACTCATACAAATGTTCAAGACAAAATTAGATTCTGAAATGTTCTCAGCCACAAAACACTAAGAGTATGGCTCTATTTCTTTTGGTATGATGAAAATCCCTTTGAAAGCTACCCCTTAAGTAAGGTCAAAGTAGTAAAATTTGGATTTACAAGCACTCATTCCTCTTGTGCATGCTATCTATGTGTCTATTAAGAATGACTTCCTTGTTTACCAGCAGGAAAATGGTTTAGTGATAGGTTGAAAAATGTCCCTGTTTGGTGGACCTTCTTGTTTGGATGGATTGAATTCTTACCTAGACATGATATTTCTTTTTAGCATATCAGATGAATATATTTTAAATTTTTTATTTTATGTTGCTGAAAAATTTGGTGGGAACATCATAGAAGCTTACTTTAGCTACCACAGGTAGACAATGGACAGCAGAAAAATAGAGCACATTCTTCTAATTTATTAATATAGTTCAAGTATTCCCAATAACAGTCCTAAAAGGCACCTCCAAGCAATGTAACAGATTGTACTTAAATATGTTCACTGGAAATAATTATTCAAGATTATCAAGTACTATTCCTATGGTTAAGAGTTTTTAAAAGGCAATAACTTTACCATCTAATCATCTTGGCTTTGAAGGGCTAGCATAAATATTGACACTTATATTTAGAGAAAAAGATAAAACCATATAATACTATCAATAGAAAAGATCTGGCCGGGCGGTGGTGGCGCACGCCTTTAATCCCAGCACTCGGGAGGCAGAGCCAGGTGGATCTCTGTGAGTTCGAGGCCAGCCTGAGCTACCAAGTGAGTTCCAGGAAAAGGCGCAAAGCTGCACAGAGAAACCCTGTCTCGAAAAACCAAAAAAAAAAAAAAAAAAAAAAGATCTGAAATGAATTGTAGACATAATGGAAAAGTATACAACTGGTAAGGTAGAAATTGTCAAAGAAAATTCAACTATGTTCACAAACACAAAGGCTAAATGTATTTAGATTTTCATATCAATCATCAAACAATGACAATGGAACAGATGTTAGGAAGAGATGATAAGGAAAGAGTATAGGAACTCAATCAACAAAGGTGGCAATGAATAATAAATGGGTAAAGGGCTGAAGCCCTACTTAACTTTGTATTGTGGAAAGCGAGTGATTGAGTACAGTCAACCTGTCATTGAAACAAGAGGTTCAGCTATGTATTCCCAAGCTTCTGGTGACTGGGCATGGTAAGCAGATTTGATGATGCTTTTGAGAAAAGTTACACAGAACTGTGTCATGGAAGAAAGTTAAATTGCCATGACCATAAGATACTTTAATATATTTACAGCACTTTTCCCTATTTGGGCAGGATCTGAGTGTATACTTTGTGGGATCACTTGTAAATAGTCAGAAGCAAAGCACAAAGGAATAGACCAATATGCCAAGCCAGAAGATCAAAGTGTTTTCCCACAAACTATTCCCTGTGTACTACTGAAGTCATCACCTGGTCTTTTTTTTTTTTTTTTCTCAAAATACATATAATATGAATCAGAGTTACTATAGTCGAAGTTACAGAGTTTTAATGTACATCCTACCATTTTTCTTCTATTGAAGTGATTTTACAATTTCAAGACCAGATGCTGTTATCTGCCCTTTACAAATATGTGTGTGTATAAAACATCTACTTGTTATATTAGCCAATTAAAATCATGAAAATAAGATTCCAAGATTAAAACAACAAGAAAAGAAATAGCCCTGTAGCAACTGTCCACATATTTTGCAAGTGGATATGTATGCCTCATTATAAACAGCAGAATGTGTGGATTAAGAATTTCTCTCTAAAGAAACCTGGGCAGCAGCAGAGCTACTGTGATACTCAGGAAAAGACATCATTGCGGAAAATTTGTCTTACTGACACCGAAGGCAGTGGCAGCCATGAGCGAATAAAGGAAAACTTATTTTCCAACTGTTATATTTGATATTCTCATTTTAATAGACTTAAAAGTGTATCCATTCAATATATTAGTATTTTAAGTAGAAATTTTACTAGATTTAGTTACATGAGCAATGATTTGTGAACTTTAGTTGCCTAGTTCTGAAAAATCCAAGCATAGAAACAGTAAAACAGTCAGTTTGAAAGTGTATCTAATATTTGGAGGATTGCTCTTCAAAATTTGTGGTGATGACACAAAACTCAAAGATAAGAAATACAAAAACAATTATGAGAATGAAATTAGTATACAATTAACACACAACTTGATATTAAACAAGAGAAATGGAAGTTGCATATTTGGGTAATGTATTCTCCTATGGATACAGATTTGCACTAGTGTCTACATCAAGCTGTATTGTTTTTGTGGTGTATGTGTGTCTCTGTTTTACTCAATACTGAGTGATAAAGTAGATGAAATTTCTGAAAACTATAGTAATTATACTAATATTTCTATACTAACAATAGTAAAATATTTATAAAGGAAGGTCAATGACAAAGAATATGTTATTAATAACTATACTTGTTTCCTCATTTAACTCAGATCACTTGATAATTATATTAAGAAATTTCCCTCCTTTTTTGCTGGAGAGATAGGTCAGCATAGGGGCACTTTCTGGCCCAGTAGAGGATACACAGTTTCCAATACCCTCACTGAAGGGCTTACAGCCTCCTGTTACTCCATTTCCAGACTGTCCAACTCCTCCGACCTTTGTGGTGTCTGCATACATATGGACATACCCCACAATTCTGAAATACATGTGTACATATAATCATAAATAATAAAAATAAAAATTTTTTCATCTCAAGCATAAAACCATACAGCCAAGATATTGCCCTCCTTGAATAATAAAAACGTATTGATGTTATAACATCAAGAAGTCAATATATATTTGGGAAAATCTCAGTATTGCAAATGTTTTTACTTCTGCAAGTGAAAATAATGCAGCTTGAAAAAGTAAGAAAAACAATTTGTAATGTCTAAGTCAGAAAAAAATGTTCATCATCAATGCACCCAGACTATTCTGAAGGTAGTAGTTGATGAGGTCATGTGTTATTTCTAGATGCAAGAGTAACCGAATTCTCATTTGACACCCACACAGCTAATCATTTATAGCTTTGACCACTATTCTTAGTCATTCAAATTTATTGTGGAAAAAAACCACTAAATATTACATTCACTGTATTTACATATTTATTGTAGTTTATCAAAATTTATTAACAGTAGAATTAAAAATATTAAATATAGAAAAAGTCAACATCCATCAGATCTTTGGGTACTTAGTAAACTTGGGAATGCCGCATGTAAAGCTGTATTTGCATAAATCCATGTTGTGTAAAAAGAGATGAGGATGAAAAAAATTAGCTACTTTGTTAAAAATATGGTAGTTTCTAAAAAAAAGAAATCCTTGTTTGATTTTGAAAACTGTTACTATAATATTGATTTCACAACTCTAATTTTAAAACAACTTAAGAACTTACACACTTACAAGGAGAAATGTGTATTTTAATATGTTTTGCATTTAGGTATTATTTATATATGTGTGTGTACAATATTTTGGTCTATGTATTTTCTCAAGAACTTAGTCTCATTACTAAACCATATGTCTTGAAACATTCCCTTTTCTTCACATGTATCTTATGTGTGAACAGCTTTGTATTAACTGGACGATAAGCATCCCATAATATTCATTTATTCAGTAAAATGCAATAGACATTAGGATGTTTTCATGAAGTGTCTACTACAAAACTCTTCTGTTTCTGTATGTACATAACTAAATATGTTCTTCCCTATATACAAAGAATGATGTGGCTGGGTTGCCACTTTTAATGTGAAAATATGGCCATTGGGAAGGCAGTCAATGTTCCTTAAACAGGAGAGTTGCATGAAAATTCAAAGATATTTACATCCAACCCTCTGTGTTGTTTTTTAAGAATTTAATGGATGAATAAAAGTCTCACTATTATTTCTATTTACATTTTTCTGTCTACAATGTTACCGATAGCATCTGCATGCATGAATTCTGAGCTATCTTCTACAGATTTGCAAGCAATTTATAGTGGTAAAATAGCCTTACTAGAATTTTTCCACTTTAAGTATATTTAAATATGCAGTTGGGTGTTATAAATTCTACTCACATCATCAGTAGCAATCACCACCATCTCTCTCTAGAACTCTCTTATTTTTCCAACTTGAAACATGTTAGTCTTTAAGAATGAACTATCTACTGTTCCTCCTTCCTGGCCCTGCATCCCAATCATTGTGTTGCTCTTTTTTTCTGTGAATTTAAATATACTTGGTAGCTTTAACAAATGAATTCACGTAATATCTGTCTTTCTACTTCTATCTTATTGCTCTAAGATGTTTCCAAACTTTATACAGTTTGTAATATGCACTAGAATTTCTGCTTAATTTATTGAATCTGATCATTTCATTTTACCCTACTGTTGTAGAATATTATTTTAAGATGTGTTACATTTGTTTATGCTGTGAAACATTTGTTTAATGATGCAAAAATGTGTTGCATTCTTTTATGCTGCATTTGTTTAACTCTATGAATCTGTATTACTTTGCCTGTCTAAAATACCTGATGGTCTAATAAAGCACTGAATGGCCAATGGCAAGGCAGTAGAAAAGATAGGTGGTCTGGCAGACAGAGAGAATAATTAGAAGGAGAAATCTGGGAGGAGAAGAAAAAAGATCAAGGAATGAGAGAAGAAGGAAGAGGACTTCATGGGCCAGCCACCCAGCCACCCAGCTACACAGCCAGACACAAAGTAAGAAGGAAAGAAAAGGTATACAAAAATAGAGAAAGATAAAAGCCCAGAGGCAAAAGGAAGATGGGGATAATTTAAAGTTAAGAAAAACTGGCAAGAAATAACCCAAGCTAAGACTGGACATTCATAAATAATAATAAGCCTCCCTGTGTATTTATTGAGTATTTGGGTGGCAGCCCCTCCCCAAAAGAATAAAGAGCTAAAAGAGTAAGAAAACAACAAGCAACACCCTACCTTTCATGGGGTAATGTTAACAGGTACAAACTAATTGAAAGCTAAACTAATAAAAAAAAATGTTTTTCACCAGGCAACACAACTATCAGCATTGGAAATCCTGTCTGCTCTGAGTTTCTGTGAAGTCTTAAGGTTTCATATCACTCCAACAATTTTAATTAAATAGTTAACTGATAAATATTTACAATGTTATGTTACATAATAGTATGAATTGCATTCAACATATTTTCCAATTAATATTCTGAAATAATTATTCATTTCCAACTCAAATTTTGAATCTGTTGACCAATGCCCAAACCCCACTTCCTCACACGTTCTCCGAGAGAACCACTACTTTGCTCTATGATTCTGTCAATTTGACTACCACAGATTTTATATTACAGGGAGTTTTGGCAGTGGTAGACATGAAATAGATGACTTATTTTACTTTGTGTAATGTCCCCAGGCTCAACTATATTGTTAGCTTTTAAAACACTTCTTTTGCTTTATTAAAACTATATATATATTCTATTTTCTTTTCTACTCATTCATGGATATACACATAGGTTGATTACGTGTCTTTGATACTATAATTAATGTTACAGTGCACATAGAGAAAAGTTTTCCTAACTTGTGTTTGTGTCCAGAAGGGGGTTTGCTATGTGACAAAGAAAGTTGAATATCAATTATTTTCAGAAGCAATATGCTATTATCCATAACACTATACCAATTCACATTACCCCATACAGCATCTCAGGACTCCCCTTTTTTACAGCTGTAGCAACAGTCTGTTGTCATTTTGATAACAGCCACCGTAACATGTGAGGTGACCATTTATTGCTATTGGAATTTGAGTTCTTTGGTCAGCAGAGCTGAGAATTTGTGGGAATCTATGCATGTCTTTCTATATGCTGTGAATATATGTTGTTCTCATTTGGTTAATAAATAAGCTGCTTTGGCCTATGGCAAGGCAGCTGAGAGGCAGGCAGGATATTGAAGGAGGGAGAAAGGAAGGAGAAAGGCAGAGTCTAGAGAGATACCAGCACCACCAGGAGAAGCAAGATGTGAAAGTACTAGTAAGCCATGGCCACATGGCAACTTATAGATAAATAGAAATGGGTTAGGTTATAAGAGCTATATATAGCAAGAAGCCTGCCATAGACCATATAGTTTGTAGATAATATTCAGCCTCTGAGTGTTTATTTTAGAAGCAGCTACAGGACCGTGGGGCCAGGCAGGACCAGAGAAATCTTCTGACTACATTTGACATCTAACATGGGCTTGAGTTTCCACCTAAAACCTGAGAGAACTTAATAAGATGTTCTAAAGTGGAGCTAAAAACAGCTTCCTACTTCATGTCTCATGTGGACTGAGATATAGAGATGTCAAGATACAAAGACTTTGCAGCATTTGGGCTTGAAAGTCGCATGACAGATTCCTACCTTGGTACATGGAGGTGTCTCCTAGCTGTGCAGCATGCTGCATGGTGGATTTAGCCTTTACTCATACAGACAAAAAGGATTTATGGGCTAGCTGCACACTACCTGATGGCAGCATGGACACCAGAAATGGTGGGGTAAGCGTTACTATCCTGGATACCTCTGCCATGTTGAAAAGCTGACATGGGTGGAGTCAGCAGGCCAGACTGATGCTTTTTGTTCTCCCCATAGAGTGTAGCAGTTTAAAATCTCTCCTTATCAAAGAAGGATTATAGGCTCACAATGAGACAAATTCAGATGGAATAAAACTCTAAATGGTTTACAGTGTGTGTAAAAATGTATGTAGGCTTTGAAGAGGAAAAGGAGTATATAAAATTATATAAAGAAATAGTTTTAAAAAATAAAGTCTTTAAAAAGAGTAAAAATAATATAAAAAATAAGCCACATAAAGATGAAAATCACAGAGAGTTTGGATTAAATAGTCTTTGGGATTTTTAACTGCAGAAAGACTTTTGATTGTAAAGGTTGCTGAGTTAAACCAATATGTATATTTTAAATGTATCTTGAATTCAAAATTTGTCTTTGGAAAGAGGTTCTGCTTTTGTTTCCCCAGAAGATAAGAACTTGTGGATTGCTTCCAGACTAATATGACTTGATCAACTAAGACCCCCTAAAAAGTCAATACAGCCTCACAGACTACTACAGCTAAGATTTAACTATAATTTCTCAGGATCCCCATAAGATTACCAGTGCCCCCAATCAGCAGGAAGTAGAAGAAACTATGCCCCAAGTCCCAAAATATTGTTTATAAATGTTTATTTTTATTTAAAGGAGGTGATTATAAATGCAATCTATTTCTAAAAAAGAAAAGGGGATAGTATAGACATGATAGGATAAAAGGGTAGATTATTATTGATTCTACTTTTAAAGAACAACAACTTATTTAAAATGTTTTACATTGCTATAGATTTTAGTTATTAATACAATTATAAAGTTAATTTTGTTATACTATATGTATATTTCTATTCTTGTTTAAGGTATTATGTTTATGTAACTCATTTAAAATTGTAATATATAATTAAGAAATGCAGATTAATAGTCATCTAGGATAATCAAACTTATAGTCAGGTTAGTTAAGTGTTTTAGATATAAAAAGGTATATTTCAATTAGGTAGGTAATCTTCAAACACTTCAAAGACCTACAGAGTATGGCATTTAAAATGTTTTAAGAATTTTGACTTTTCTGGACATTGGGACATATCTTCTCCTGGCAGCACCAGTTATTTCAGAGAAGATGATGGGCATCAAAGAAGCTCCATATGGAGTTTTCTTTCCTTATGGTAAAAGTTGGCCATTTGGGCAAGAAACTGTTCTTGCCTGGGCTGCTTGACAAAATGTTGTATTCACTTGACATGCAGAACCCATGGAAAAATGAGCACTAAGTTTGGCCAAAACAAGGTGAGATAGTCCTTCAGGCTCCTGCTTTGCAGAGTAGACTACCAGATATTCTACAGGATTCAAGGAGAAGTGACTAAAAAATTCTAGGCCCATAGGCTGAAGATGGATGTCCCAACATTGCAGAGGAACTCTGGTGAGTGTCCAGGCAGCCAGATGTCTCTGTCATTCTATAATTTTGGAAGTTGCTTACAATGTACTTCCTGTTTATTTAGGTAATAGTATATCCTTCTTGAGTCTTTGATGTAGTTGAAGACTAGATAGTTATAGTTTTTCTTTAGTTATGAATAACGATAAATTAGGTATGAAACTCTAGACTCACAAATATAGGATAGATGATAGAATATTTTCTTTAATTTTGTCAAAAAAATAGACTGTATTTTGTAACTGTAATTATTGCTTGCTAACAGTCCTATTATATGTAATTTTACTACTACATTAAAGGTAAAACTTCCCTTTTTGATTAGATAGAAAAGGGAAAATGCTGGGTGATGTCTTTCTGTATGCTGTGAATATATGTTGTTCCCATTGGTTAATAAATAACCTTGGCCTATGGCAATGCAGCTTAGAGGCAATGGGAAATCAAAGAAGGGAGAAAGGAAGAAGAAAGGTAGAGTCTAGAGTGATGCCAGCACCACCGGGAGAAGCAAAATGTGAAAGTACTGGTAAGCCACAGCCACATGGCAACTTATTGATAAATAGAAATGGGTTAGGTTATAAGAACTAGTTAGCAAGAAGCTTGCCATAGAACATACCATTTGCAAATAACATTAAGCCTCTGAGTGATTATTTTATAAGCAGCTGCAGGACTGCGGGGCTGGGTAGGACCAGAGAAACCGTCTGACTATACTATTTGTCTATCATCTCTGGAGAAATGTCTGAAATTTAAGTCAATCTTTATTTTGTTATCTGACCTTATGTTTCTACATGTATAAATTCATTTCCAAACCCAATGTTTTGAAGAATTTCTACTCTTTTAAGGTTTTTGTAGGTTTGGATCACATTTTGGAGCCTTTAGTCCATTTCTTTTAACGAATGTTGTATGAAAGTACACTTTTGAAGATTTTATTTTTTATCATGTGAATATGTGTGCTTGTCTTCCTCAGCTACAATACCAGTCCTACATGAGGGTATATTTATTTGAAGACATGAAATCCTGTATCAAATGGAAAAAAAGGAAGCCAAGGTTTTGCGTGTGTGTGTGTGTGTGTGTGTGTGTGTGTGTGTGTGTGTGTATTTCTAATGTGTCTATAATACCTGACTTACCTGTATGGTGTGTTTGATATGCAGAATCAGGATTATACATTCCCAGATTAACTATAAAGTATCAAAGCTGGCTGTAATCCAAGTTTCCTTTTTGTCATAAACAATGCTCTCAGCTACTTCCTTCTATTTCCTCCTTGAACCACTGCTGGCTGCAGAACATGTGATACCTTAGTGTCTTCTAACTTTTTTTTTTGATTTTATTTTCTGTTTGCAAACATAATTGGATCAGATATGTCTTCAAATCCCAAGCATCTATGCAAAGAACATACTAAAACACTTAGGAGTTTGTTCCTATTCTTTTGAAGTTCTTGGGGGTATTTCTTCATATCTTCTTTAAGCTCCCATACAATGATGATAAGATTGTAAACTTGTGTAGCTGCTATTAAATCAGTGTGGAGATTTCTCAAAAAGCTAAAAGTAGATCTACTGTATGATCTAGCTATAACACTCTTTGGTTCAAAGGACTGGACATCCTGATCAATAGATACTTGCTCCATCAAGTTCATTGTTGCTCTATTCACAATAGTTAGGGAATGGGAACAAATTAAATGTCCTTCAACTGATGAATGGATAAAGAAAATGTACTATATATACACAATGGAATTCTATTTAGCTTTTTTTCATATATAAAGAGATTTTCTATTCATTTTACTTACCAACCACAGATTCCCCTGTCCTCCCTCCTCCTGGCCCTGAGCCTTTACCCCTATTCCCCCCCCCCATTTTTGCCTCTTCCAAGACAAGGTTTCTATTTAGCTTTTAAGAAAAAATAAATCATAAAATTTTCAGTTAAATGCATGGAAACAACAAGAAAACAATATAAGAAATGATATAACTGCGATCCAGAAAGACAAGGCGTAGTTCTCTTTTATTTGTGGGTCTTAGCTTTGACTACTCTGATGTGAATGTGTACTCTGAAGTAATTACAGAAGCCAGGAAAGTAGAAAGGGACTATGATGCTAGATGGGGAGAAAACCATCTAAAGAGGGAGACAGTAGGAGATAGGTGCTAGGAGGGGAGTAATAGAAAAACGCAGGGTAAGGGGGATATTTAGGGATGGAGAAGGGAATATAACAGAGGGAGAAAAGGGGAAGGAGAGAGGAATAACACTAATGATATTTGAAAAGCCACAGGGAAACATTATTTTATGAGTTTTTGGTCACAGAAGGTCCAAGAGACACTCATCAACTATTGACGTTGCTCTTAGTTACCTCTCAGAACTGAAGGTAAAACCCTGTTGCTGATGACATTATATACATCAGATGCAGGACTTGGTGGAATTGAGCTGGAACTGACCTGTAATAGTCTTCCATCCTGAACACTTCCTCTTAAAGCATCAGAAAGTCATATACAAGTTGACAAGATAGAAAAGCTATCAATGGTCTCACCTGATTTTAAATACTATAAGCCACAGCAATGATCAAGGTGAAAAATGTCCAAAATGGTGCAATAATGGCACTTTTACTTTAGAGAAAGCCAACAGATTTCTAATTGCATTTAAGGCTCGCTAATATGAGAGAATTCATGTCTGATAGTCAACTACCCATAGCTAGAGAGATCATAGAACTTAGAGGAGAACTACTCTTGCCACTTTCCTAAACTAATAAAATTGCTAACTGTAACATAAATATAGGTCTCTGTTCCCACAGGTTAGTGTAGCTTTCACCTCTTATCAAAGAAGTGTATTTTGTAGCAGATAGAGATTCACAACTGGGCAAAATAAAGAGAATAATTGGTCATGGGAATCCAAGGCCCACCTGATGCAACTATAACACAGTCCCTGAGCCTAATGTCAGCAATCTGTAACAGATTTCCAATAAACGTGCAGTTTTTTCATATTAAATTCTGTCATTTATATGTCTATACATTTCTTCCTTAAATCATAATTTTGAAAAGTTTTAATTTCTGACTTTCTTATTTTATGCCAGATTTTGACTATCCATACAGGGCAATCAGAGAAGAAGTATGGTACATTATAGCATATATTTTAAAATAGTGTGTGCACATGAGTGCATGCATACAAACACACACACACACACACAAACACACTCCTAAATACAAAAGTACAACATGCTCAGCTTGGTCTGTGTAATGATACGTTATGTTTTCAGAGGCTTAGCATTTGGTATTGGATAGTTGTGTGCTATTCTCTGGGGAAGAATATTGTTGAACAAGATTTTTGTTTTTGAAAGCTTTTGTTAAATACTAATAAGAAAAAGAGAGCATATTCTAGACACAAAAGTAAAGGTACCTAGAGGAAATATAAGGGAATAATTAGCTGTAAACTATAGGCTAATGTAAAATTCTCCCAAGAAGATTCCTGATTCATGCTTCCATGCTACTCTCTGTTAGTGCCATGTCTTAATACTTTGGTGGACTAAACATAGTTTGCAACATCATGACCTCTTATCACTAAATAGCTGTTCTTTACCTAGTGCATCATGATTGTTTTACAGTAACATTCAAAAATAAATTATTTAATCACACAGTTGAGGAACCGTGATATTTTGGGGTTTTTCAAGCTCTCTAATCTACAAATATCAATTCCTACTTCCCAAGATCTTCCCAAGAATTCCCAAGTTTCAACAAATGGTAGTTCTTCCTTTGATGGCAAACACTTTGAACTTAACACACATCCATTCTCACATCACCCGTTTCTTAACTTTGTTCCTTAACAATCTTAAATTCATGGCACAGCATGTTTTTAATGTAGTTTGAAGTTCAATGCCTTACTTCCTTTCACTTGTAATTGCTCAAATCCTAGTTTAATCATTTGATTTGTCTACTCCGATTACTGTATACATGTTGAGGTTAAACCAAGCAATCATTTGACTGTGTGTTCCTATTCAATGACTAAATGCTATTATTCGGTTCCAGGCAATATAATATGGGATGAATCAAAGTTTATCTCCCTAACTCAAGGTCATAAACTCAATGTATATTTCTATATCATTTAATTTGCCTTCTTTGTTACACAATGCTAATTAAGATACAATATTCAATTATACCTGTGATCAAAAACTCAAACAGAAACAGAAGTTCTCAAACTCACTATATCCCCAATTTTCCTTTTACCTCATTATTCCACAAAAATGAATCTGATAAAAACTCATGTATTTTTTAAACTGTCTAAATTAACTGCCCCTTTCTCCCTTTTACTCAGCCTAAAAGGTGCAGTCTGGAATTATTGGTGGGAATATTTTTTCAACTGAAACCCCAGTTCTCTGAATTATTGGTTCCTCACAGAGCACTATAGTGAGCTAGAGTGGATTCATGATGGAACCAGTCTGTTTCCACATTTATACTTCTCCTTCAGTTGTGTAACTACCCTGACCACCCTCACCCTCAATAAGAGTGACTGGCCATAGACTTGCCCCATGGATGTCAGCATTAAGTAGCCTGATTTGTTTCACTTAACTCATTTCTCCAGGACTCGATTCCCTCCCTCTGCTCTGTTCACATGCAAGCCTGGTGTACCTCACTCAGTCTCATAGTTTTGAGCATCACCACTATGCTGATAGTTCCAAAATCTATCTCCACAGCCTACAGGTCTCCCAACGCTTGACTATCCAACTACCTACTCACCATTGACCCATTTCCTTTGGAGATCTTGTCCTAAACCTGCATCTATTTTGGAATTGGTTAAAGTCAAGTCTATATTTCAGTTGATAATGTCAGAAACATTGGTTTAATCATGGAGTTTTTATTCTTGCTAAAAACTAAAAATCTAATGACTACCTTTGTAATCTAGTTCAGTTAAAACACAACTTATACTGTGGTCATTCTTATTTTAAGCCCCTGCTCTTTTCCCTGTGGATTGCTGCAGCAATTTACCAACTTCCTGAAATCATAACTCTTTGCTTATATCTTTTACCAACACAGAAACCAAGGCAACCAGAATTGTCTGTTTAAAGTTAAAGCATTGATATTTTATTTACTACTACTGATGATGATGATGACTCTGTGTGTGTGTGTGTGTGTGTGTGTGTGTGTGTGTGTGTGCTTGTGCATGTATGTGCCTCAGTGTATACTCATGGAGATCTCAGGGATACTTTGTGGTCAGTTCTGTCCTCCCATCTTTACATGGGTTCCAAGGTTAAACTCAGATGACTAGGCTTATACAACAAGCACCTATACCTAAAATAGGTATAGAATGGGGACCAAACATAAGCTAGGTAGAACAGGGACCTAAAATCAAAGTCTGTAGTTAAGAGCCTGTATTGCTCATCTAGAGATATTGATTCAGTTCATAGCACCCACATTAGACATTAGATGGCTTATGATGTCCTATAATGTCTAGCTCCAGAGGGTCCAACACACTCTTTAACCTCCACAGGAACCTGCATGCACAAATACACACACACACACACACACACACACACACACACACACACACACTGAAATATTTTAAAACCTAAATGTTTAAAAAAACAGTTATGATGAAGTTAGAAGTAAATTAATACAGAGAGACAAGTTGAAAAAATTCTTGGGAGACATAGAAGACACTCAACCCTAGGCTTTCCTAATGCATTATATCTGCTGAAGTTGAAAAAGAAAAATAACCAACAATTACCCAGTTTTAAATAAAAGCAAAAGAGATAAATTATATTTAACAGGAAATAAATGAAAGGCAAATAACCCATAAAGACAAGAAATGATTTTTCAGTGTTCTTCCTTAAGTATAAGTTCAAATAACATCCTCTGTGGCCTAGTCAGTATACAGACGCCATAGTCACTTAAAGTAAATCTAACAACATATTTAAACTTTTCTATATTTAACCTGTTAAAGCCACTATACTTTGGAGAATATATTTGCTTGTTGAATTATAAATACAGTATTACATGAGTAATCAAATAAGCTTTTTTTGGTCTTAAAACTGTTTATAATTTTTGTAAGTACAACCTAGTGAAACATCTAGATATAAGAAAAATAAAACAGTATAATTTGTGGAGTATTATTCAGCTATGTATAAAGATGAAGTATCACCTGTTTACTAATATAGAGTTCACTGATTTTATATATATACATATATATGTATGTATATATATATATACATATATATATAGTGTGTGTGTGTGTGTGTGTAAATCATACACATCTACACACACATGAAAATAAGCAAGAATAAAGCAAATAAATAAAACTGGAAATATTGACATACAATAATAGACCATGTAGTTAGCAGTACATAGAACTTTCATCTTCTCAATTTAATCTAATAGAAGAACTAATAAAAAGGTTACTTATAAATGCAGGCAAACATGGTGTTGCAGAGACTGTGATAGGAGCATGAAATTTCACTTTACAATGACTTTGTTATTTCCTATGATTTATTTAAAATGCATGGGCAGCATATATCATTTTCTACTAAAATTTTTCCATTAATATTGGATCTCAGTGAAAACACAAAGTTTAGATATTACTCCACAAGATGTACATTCTCACCTCTACTGTCTTTCTCATCTTTTCAACTATCTTTGTACTTGAATGTGCTCAAATCAAAATAGTGATTGCCCTACTAATCTCTTCATTCATAAACACATTCCCTTTCTCAAATCAAAATAGTGATTGCCCTACTAATCTCTTCATTCATAAACGCATTCCCTTTCCTCAGCTATGATGCTCTTACTGATGCTCTCTGTGAATATTCTCACCCTAGATGCCCCCAGGCTTTTTGTCTCTATGTTTATTCGAATGTCTTTCATCAAGGATGCCAGGTTGACCACTCTCTGCAAACTCTCTTCACTTCCCCTATTTCTGAGATATTTTATCATTAATACTAATGGAGCAGGTATCACCATTTGATATAACATCTTTTTGCTTATTTTATTCCTGTTCTCTCTCCCTCTGCACCTCAGAGGACAAGCTCTATTGAGCATTTGTTTTGCTTATTGGTGTGATCTCAGTGCCTTCCACAGCATCTAGCATATGGGAGATGAAAAATATTTATGTTGATGAATTTCAGATCCTTCTCAACCAAAATAAGCCACGTGCTTCTAGTGAAGCATTTGCACTACTCCAGAAGGATGTAAATCCTACCCAGGTTGTTTGGTCATGATGGACCTTTGAAAAAACTTGGGTCTTTGAAAAAACTGGGTGGACATCCTAAATAACATGATAGAAAGAAGCTTTGATTTTTTTTCTCTTCCAAGTTTGAATCACATTGGTGCTTAATGCAAGTCCAGATTTTAGGAGAGAGATGGGTCAATAATGTATGAACAGAGACATCTGGCTTAGACCTCGTGCTTAATTTTGAAACTCCTAGGAGCCTATCTGTCCAGCTCTCAAATATTACACAACTCCTGAGGATGAAATCTGAATGTTTTCAGACAAATTGACATTTCCCCTGACAATTCATAACATTTCAACAGCACTATCAAATGAAGTCACTGAAATTAAACTCAGTCATCATTAACATCTAGCTGGTAGGTAAATGTGAAATTTTTGTGTTTTTGTATAAACTGGTATTATAAAACTTGTATTAAAACATATATGTTTAGTGTATATAGCTTAATCACACATTTACCGAATCTAATTTTCATTCTGAACCTCTTGAGCTTCATGCTGAATAAGAGTTCAGGCATTTTCATTGAGGTTAGTGCTATTAGATGATATCTTGGTTTCTGAAATTTTCTTTTTTGTCTTTTTATCCTTAGTCTGAGTAGGAGACAGACAATCTTTTTTAAAAATTCTTTTTTTCCCACTTATCAATCCAGGAGTAATAGTGAGATTGTCCCTTAAACCATTTATCTTCAAGTCTCCCTGCCTAACAGAGTCTAGGATATGCTGCTGCCCTTGTGGAAGATCTCTGTCTGCTTGAATATGGACTCAGAGGTGTCTTCAGGAATCCTGTGTTCTCAGAAATGTCTGGACTCCTTTTTATGGTGCTATTAAGCATGGTTTCCTGCTGAACCTGGCTCCCCAGGAGCTCCCCTGGACCCAGAGTTCTCACTCTTTTTTTTTTTCCTTGCTTTCATTTTCCATCTTTCAACCATTGCTCTTCAGTCAAGTTGACCTCATTTTGTCAGAATTCAGGTTCTTCCTTCCTCTTCTCTCCCACCCCACACTCACCTTCCACCTCCTTTATTACAACTGCATTTTCAAGCATAATGTGATATCAGAGGGCTAAGACACACAGCTAGGTCTGTCATACAGAAGCTACATTACATGATCAAAGGAAAGTCCAATAGACAGTCCCTTTCACATGTGGAACACACAAACATACATACATACATACATACATACATACATACATACATACATACATACATACATTCTCTCCCCCCCCCCGCAATTCTGCCAGTTCCCTTCTCTGCACACTCTAGTGTTACCACACTGATTCCATATCTTCATGAAAGCATTCTCTCACCACTTTCTCAAGCTGCTGCTTTATTTTTGGATCCTCTTTACTGATTTGCTGTGTAACAGTTACCAAAGTACTTAAGCACATTCCTTTCCATTTGACTATTTATTTTTTCCCTGCGTTTCCTGCTGAGGTACAATTCCTGTGAAAACTGAGAATTTGTTTATCTTTGTCGCCATTTCTTACACCCTTCAAGTCTAGCTTAGACAAATGGCAAGCATTTGATAAAAACTGAAAGGCTGCTGAATTTAATTTTCCTGGATCTTTTCTCACCACCTCAGCCCTGCTTTTGGGAAGATTTTCCATGAACACCATCCCTCAACTTCACAGCACTTAAACAATAGACATTCTCTACTGTTAAAAACCCGTCATGTACTAAAGGTAATTCTTCCTTTTAGTCTACAAATAGTTTCTAACTCTTACTGGCTCCTATGGGATGAAAGGGGAAATTCCTATTTACATTAGTTGATGACATAGCATACCCAGGAATAGCTTCATTATGGCACTTTCATACTTTGCTATGGATGATCGCCCTTTTCCATTCTACTTCTCTTTCTCATCCCCCTTTCCCTCCCACCTTGTGATTTCTTCCTCCACTGTCCCCCACTCGGCTTTCATGCCTCATGCATTTTCTTATCATCTCCATCACTTTCATTAAAACCTTTCCCTCTCTTATCCCCTTTCTAGTTCCATGACTTAACCCCATACCATATATAAAGGCAAAGATACATAAATCAGAAATAGGATCCATGCACTACAGAGAACATGTGATAACTTTGTTTCTGAGTGACTTCATGTAATAATTTTAGAGAATAGTTTCAAAATTCATTGATATTCTGAAAATTTATAATTACATTTCCTCTTTATGGCTGGAGAAGATGGCACTGTGTGTATGCACTACATTTTCATTACCCATTCCCTCCATCAAAGGGCATATAAGCTGATGACATTTCTTCACTGTTGTGAATAGAGCAACATTAAACATAGATGTGCAGGTATGTCTATGTTAGGCTATAGAGTCATTTGGATACAAGCCCATTCGTGGTACAGCTGGGTCATGAGGTAGTGCAATTTTAATTATTCTGAGAAAAATCCATACTGATTTCTCCATTGGTTGTACCTAGAGCCTTTCTTTTCCCACATCCTTGCCAGAGTTTCTTGTCCTTTGCTTTCTTCCTTCTGTAACATGGAATCTTGGGTAGTTTTAATTTCCACTTTCTTGGTGGCTACACACGGTGTAAACACATTTTTTTAATATTTTTTTAACAACATGTATTTCTTCTTTAAAGAATGGTCTGCTTTATTTCTTAGTTTACTTATTGATTTCTACTTTACTTTTTTTAGTGCTCAGTATTTGATGTTCTTTATATATTCTTAAAATCAACCTTATGAACAACTGGCAAGTATTTTAATCATGCTATAAGCTGTCTGTCCACTTTGCTGATGGCATTCTTTGTTGTGAAGAAGCTTTTTAAGGTTGTAGAATTCCATTTGACAATTATTGGAGGACATCTGTTTTATTTTACTTAGAGAGTCCTTGCCTTTGCTTAGGTCTTTAAGTGTGTCCCCTACGTTTCATTCTAGCAATTTTACATTACACATTTTAAATTAAAGTATTTAACCCATTTTGAACTCATTTATGTTCAGAGTGAGAAATCTGGATCTAAATTCCTTCTTCTATAGGTAGTAGGTTTGCCAACTCTATTTCACTTACAACTGTATTTTACGAAGTTTATTGTTGTAGATAAGCACTAAGATTCATTATTATCCTGAGTATTTTAATATGGCATCCATCTAATTTTGACCAAATACTATAAAACTATAATATGGGATATATATTTAAATACAGATATCAATTAAAGAATGTATTTAATGCTTCCAATCTTAGGTGTTTCTTATGTTAACTCACAAAATCTTTAACATATTTTAAATTTGGAACTTAAATTTACTAGAGAGATTCAGCAATTCACCTGTTAAATGCAGAGCTCTATGGTCTGTCTCACTTTTTAGAATTTATAGTAACTTAAAGGATACTTTAAAGATAGATTATAATATCCTTAATGATTTTTTGTGAGTAGATTGGCCTTATCATTATATATCTTATAAATTATTCATATAGTGACTCTATTATTTCCTTTATTGAGAGTTCTTATAAAATGAGTACTTGCAATTATAGAATAATTCTGGGTTTTGAAGTGTTTATTATTAAATAATTAGTGTTTATTATTAAATAATTTGAAATGAGCTTGAACTTTAATTTCTTTTTTTGTTTTTGTTTGTTTGTTTTTGTTTTTGTTTTTTCGAGACAGGGTTTCTCTGTGTAGCTTTGCGACTTTCCCGGATCTCGCTCTGTAGACCAGGCTGGCCTCGAACTAACAAAGATCCGCCTGGCTC
Organism: Peromyscus eremicus; assembly: GCF_949786415.1. Taxonomy (NCBI): domain Eukaryota; kingdom Metazoa; phylum Chordata; class Mammalia; order Rodentia; family Cricetidae; genus Peromyscus; species Peromyscus eremicus. The sequence continues at coordinate 22,347,402 of NC_081423.1, forward strand.
TGCCTCCCGAATGCTGGGATTAAAGGCATGCGCCACCACCGCCCGCCCGGCTGAACTTTAATTTCTGTATTTAACTAAATGGATATTTTTTCCATTTAGGTTCTTACTGCTAAGCCTTAAAAAAAAAAAAAAAACTAAGGTGTTGATTTACTGTGTGATGGTGGGAATTTCATATGGTATCTCTGTACTAAGATTCCCTTGATGCTCAACATTATAGTTCACAGAGTTTCCCCACAAATTAGATGAAGTGATATATGAACATTTGTAGCCCCAGAGCATGACAGGTTCCCAAAAACTTCAGCTAATGTTCACTAGAAGAATATGGTTACTGTTACTATTGAATCTCAGTCATTCTTCTTTTCTGAGCAAGTAACCTTAGTCTCGGGAAAAATGTCTTCTTTATTCATAATTTGGGTCATGTGCCAATGGGACAATTCTCTCTGTATAAGAAGTTTGCCGGGTGGTAGTGGTGCACGCCTTTAATCCCAGCACTCGGGAGGCAGAGGCAGGCAGATCTCTGTGAGTTCAAGGCCAGCCTGGGCTACCAAGGGAATTCCAGGAAAGGTGCAAAGCGACACAGAGAAACCCTGTCTTGAAAAAAAAACAAAAAAAAAAAAAAAAAAAAAAGAAGTTCAATAGGTCTAACATCCTATATGATGCTCCTTATATGTAAGTTTAATATAGCCTAATATGATTTTGGACATGCAGAAGTAAGGTATTAAAGGAATAAAAAAAGGAACTAAGTATGATTATTTTTTGAAGAAGTCTCAAATCTAGTAGGAGTTAAAATATCATCCAGTCACTACATTGACAAATAGAATACACTACTTCATATTAGCAAAGAATCCAAGTAAAAATGAGAAAAAGCTATACACTGAAGACAAATACTCAACAGATATTTTTTTTAATTGCAGAATATGGCTTCTCAAAAGGATAGGCTAAAATAATAGCACCCAAATGCCTCAGACCATGAGCTCTTTACAAATAGTCTTCCCCAACAGCCATAGCTCCCTAAAAGTAATCAAATTAAAATCAGGACATTCACTTACATCCTAATGAAAGGAGAGATACTGACACCAAGACAACATACCTACAGAGAAGAGATGATCATGTTACTGAAGTGAAACCTCTTTTCTCCAGTTGATACCAAAGAGGGTTGAGAAATAGCGAGGCTAGGAGTTATGGCAGGATTCTTTTCTGAATCCCCATAGACTGCTGACAGCCTCGATTTCAGGCTTCTTGCTCCAGAATCATAAGACGAAACCTTTCTATTTTAAAATACCCAGTGTTCAGAGTCTCTCAAGGTAGCTGTAGAAAGCAAATCTAGTCCTAAATGTTGCCTCATACTGGAGGTATAGAAATACAGCTGAGTTCCAGTTTTGAACTGAAACAGAAAAACATTCATGGCCCCATAAAACAATTTTTACAAATAAGCAACCATGTATACTAATATTTCTATGAGAAAGCCAAGTATCTACTGGTTCTTACTTTAGTAGGATCTTTAACACTAAACAATGCAAAGTTCACTAATTAGTTTTGTCAATTAACCTTTAAGATATTATAAAATATTTATTACCTCTAAGATACAAAGTATTTATTTTAATTTTAATGTGATTTCCTGATATAGGATCTCAGTGTCAACACATCCTAGACTGTCCCTGTATCATGATACTCCTGCCTGAGTCTTCCAAAAGCTGAGATTATAAGCAAGTCTCACCACATCCGGCTAATGATTTCTTCATTGGATAAATACTACAACTGAATTGCTAAAACCAAGCAAGATAATAAAAACTAAAGTCACAGGAAACATAAACAAGTACAAGGAAAATACATAAGGCACTTTGAGATATACAACAGGGGGAATAAAAATATTATGAAATATTTTGGATAGTATTTATCTTAAACATTGACAGCATTTTTAAATGGTATTTTACCTGTGAAGAAGTATTCATAAATAAGACTTGTTTGCATGACTTTATCCTTGAGGCTTATCAGTTTTTCACTAATGAAACTTGTTATTACTTGGAGATAGGATTTGTTCTGACACGGAGAAAACAAAAGGTGATAAAAATCTGAAAGCTCAATAATCTTAGCAACAAATAAGCAAATTTCACTCTAAGCCCAACCTGATTCACAGGAAAGCTTTTTGTATGAATGAGCTGTGTTTTGCACTAATTCTAGGAGAACAAAGAAACAAACAACTCAGGAAAATTAAAGTAAAAAACCTAGAAAGTATAAAAACAAGAGAATTTTGATGTTGTTTTTCCACAGACTATGAGCTAGAAGTCACCTACTTTTTATACAGTTTATTCCAGTTTGAGTGAATAAACAAAGTATAATTCTTTATTATTCTCAAGGAATTTTAATACAACTTGACATTCATCGTTAACAGTGCCAGCTGAAAAGACCACAGAAATGAGAAACTGATGCAAAGCTGAGGTTGTGGATGGCAAGTCTTACCCAGGATCTCACACCCAGACATCAGTACAGTATTAGTCTCACATTGTCCACCTCAGCATCATTTCTCTAGGTAGCTTGTCACTGTGGAATTTCCTTAAAGTACCTAAACATGGGTCAGTGTACGTAAGGACAATACTAACACTGATTTGAAATAATCAGGAAGTAGCAAAGCTGATCTTAATGAGAGTGTGCCTTGTGAGTTACATAAATGAACAACAAATCAAAGAAAATAAGGTATTCCACTTTTAGACAATTTAAATGTCTGTTATAATCTATTCTGATTATGGTTTCTATGAAAACATATATTTTCAATAAAAATGGAGATAATGAAAACAAACTTTGGGACAACAAAGTCACAACTTATATCTTTAATATATAGTTAAAGTTCCATTAAGAATAATAAACAAGTTAAGGATTAAAAAATACTAAAATGAAATCTTACAGTGCTGGGCAGTAGCTCAGTAATTTGATTAGCATGTATAAGTCCGTAGTTTTAATCCTTAGTACTACTAAGAAGAATAACATTTAAAAAAAAATCTCATAATATTTTAAGTTCACAATGTTGTGTTGGACACATCACAGCCATGATAAGTCTGACCATAGGTAAGACAAACCTGCTAAAGATTAAAAAGGACAAAAACCAGATTTTTCTTTAGAGCTCCCCCACCCAAGTGAATGCATACTTGCTTTTAGGTCCCCAAGACCCTTCCTGGATTCTAACACCCAGAATCATAGACAATAAACTTACAAAACAACAACAACAAAAGGTCTGTTAGAAGGAGAAGAGGCTGAAGTGATTGCTCAGTGGTTCAGAGTGTGCACTTCTCTTTTAGAGGATGCACTCTCCACTGGGCAGCTCACAACTGTCTATAACTCCAGCTCCAGAAGAGCTGATGCCCTGTTCTGAACTCATTCAGCACCTGTGATACCACAAGCATATACTCACAGACACACACACACACACACACACACACACACACACACACACACGTATGTACATATAATTTAAAAAATTACATTTAATTTTAAAAATCGGTTAGGACAGCTTCTACAGAGAACATTTCATTTGTGACCTCCAAAAGTCTCCTCGGAAACATGTGGGCTCTGATGCGACAGTGACTACAGATACTAAAAATATTAGCAGAGGGATGAAAAGTGGAGAAAAAGAAAGGAAATCATTTGAAATGGTGATAACAGATGAATTTAAGCCATTATTGTACATGGAAGTACCACCTTTCAACATATCATTCTTATAAGGCTTCTAAGAGAAAGGGAGTTTTAAAATGTTTCATATTAATTAAATTCTATATTGTATCAACCCATCATCCAGTGTGTTATGATCATATTACATGAAACAATTTGTCGTTCAGTATCTTCCAATCAATCTCAGTACTGATGTGCTCTTAGAAACAGCTCCCAGCAATGTGAATACCAACAGGTATGTGTTGCTTGGGAACCAAAGAATTTTCATTATTCTCCACTAGGCTGAATAGCCAGTTGATTTATTTTGTAACAAAAGCACAACATTCAATACCATATGAAAGATACCTACATAAAACCTTTTGAAAGTTAATGATTTCTTGGTATAATTCGAAAGATGTGTTCAAGCACTAAGCTCAGCACAAAACAGGCCCCTTTATCAATTCATAATGGTGGTTAGCTATGAGGACCTAATGGAATGGGATTAGGGAGAAAGAAAGTAAAATTTTCCTTAGGGAAGAAAACATCTTTAGGGGAAAAGGCAATGTGTAAATCCTCAATGACAGAATTAAGGGCTAAGCTATAAAGAGCCTGGCAAAGGAAACATGTGGCTTGTAAGCCACATAAACTCAGGAGCACAACAGTTGTTAGTTGGCATTTTGCTCATAAGATATGACCAAAACAGGACTATGAGCACATGTGACTGTAAATCCTCTCTCTCTCTCTCTCTCCCTCTCTCTCTCTCTCTCCCCCCCCCCCCCCCTCTCTCTCTCTCTCTCTCTCTCTCTCTCTCTCTCTCTCTCTCTCTCTCTCTCTCTCTGTGTGTGTGTGTGTAATGCTCTCTATAATGACTTATTTGTTGTTGGTTGTTTTTGTCTCTTTTGTTGGGGGGCCTGCCACCCAGATCCCAAATAAATCACACACGAAGGCTTATTCTTAATTGTGAATGACTGACCTTAGTTTGGTTTAGTTTCCAGTCAGCTTTTCTTAACTAATTATTGCATCTACCTTTTGTCTCTGGTTTTTCCAGTTCTCTTACTTCTGTAAATCTTACTCTCACTCTTACTCCGTGGCTTGCTGTATGGCTGGGTAGCCAGGTGTCTGACCCCTGGAGTCTTCCTCTCCCAGATGTCTCCTTCTATATACTCTCTCTGCCTGCTAGCCCTGCCTATCCTTTCTCCTGCCACCATCGGCAGTTCAGCTCTTTATTAGACCATCGGGTGTTTTAGACAGGCACAGTAACACAGTTTCACAGAGTTAAACAAAAGCAACATAAACAAAGGTAACACACCTTAAAGTAATATTCTATAACAACTGATGTTGGCTAAAGGAGACATTTTTAACACAGGCTAAGCCATCATCACCATCACCTTAAACTGCAGGTTTGCCATCTCATTTAAAAGAAATTTAAAACCTGTGGAGATGACGTAAAGGGTACAAAGGCTCACCATGCAAGCTTAAGGGACTGTGGGAATCCCTGGACCTCAAGCAAAGCCAGGTGTGGCAACTTGCATGTGTAATCCCAGTGTTCCGATAAAGAGTAGGGAGTCAAAGATAGAGAATCTCCTAGAGAATTACAGTTGATAATAATGAAAGCCCATCTGAAATAAAGTGGAAGGTAAGGACTGGCATGCAAATTGTCTTCTGACCTCTATATACATGGATTCATATGGGCTTACACACAAGTATGCACACACACACACACACACACACACACACACACACACACACACATACACACACACATAAACCACAGGTACACAATGTAGGACTTTTGTGAGCCCTGAGCACTGCATCCAGTTAAATAGAGAAGCCATCCCAGACTATGTCTCTACCCCAATTGACCTTTGGAAACTTACTCAATTCTCTATGATTGGTCAGCTATAAAATTAGAGGGCAACAATAATACCTACTACATGTTGAGAGGGTCAAAGGGGGCAAATGAATGTATACATCTGTTAAACATAAATTACATACTCTCCCTTCACAAATGAAGGATGCACAGGCAGCTGAGGATGAGGACTGATAAGGATGGAGAGGTATGCAAAGGGATTTTGTCACACGAGGCTTAGGGAAGATGAATGGACCAATCTCAGGGGGACTAAAACATCTTCACATAGCAAGCCTCCTTTGACTCAGTGCCTGTGTCTCCTGTGTTCATATGTTTTCATTATTTTTCAAATATAGCTGTTATTTAGTTAAATAAAATACATATTCATTTAAACAAGACACTGACATTTTGTCATAGCAGATTTTCTCAAACAGTCCTCAAAAGGCACAGCAATTCTTAATGTGGTGATAGTTGTAATTGACAGTAAAAGAAGGTAATCATTGGTGTCAATGAGATAATTTGGAGGATTACAGAGTCAAAAGTTTGAAAATTTAGAAATGAAAGAGACCATAATTATTTAGTGAAAGCCACAAAATTTGCAGCTGATTTAAATGAATCTCAAAGAAGTTTGCATGATGCCACAAATTAGGGTTATCACTTGCATCCACTGATTCCTACTCTCAGGACCCACTTCACTAACACCATAGTGGGGAGGGAGACTAAAATAATGATTGACAATAGGTCATTCATTGCCGAGTTTGGAGTTTTGTGTATCATGGAGTGTTTCATTAATTCAAATGTGCTTACTGAGCTTATAATACGCTTGTTAATTTTTATGCGGTATAGGAAAAACACAATAAAACCTTCAAGGGGCTTCTATTTTAGTCAGCAGGACACACACACACACACACACACACACACACACACACACACACAGCAAATGGTTAAGCCAACGTCTGCATCATTTTAAGCATGAGTCCTATTGAAAACAAGTACAAGTGCTAGGAAAAGAAGCAAAGCAAGCATGTAAAATGCTGTTAAAGGTTCAGGAATTCCTTCCCCGAGAAGGAAATGATCAAAATGAGACTTGACAGGTGAGCTCGGGCTAAGGTGGTAGCAGAGTGCATTCTAGATATACAGAAGAGGGTAGGCTAAAAAGCCCTTCCAAGGCAGAGGGAAGATCAGTGCCACTGTGGCCTGTAAGGGGCAGGACAAGGCCAGTGCCTTGTTTGGTGACGAGCAGTTTGTTTAAGCCACTTAGAAATGTGGTAACAAATGTCCATTTTGGTGAAACAACTTGCTTGTGAATATATTAATATACTCCAGATGAGAAATGGTAGTTTATGCTTAGGGTGGGATGTTACAGGGAAAAATAAGGAAAGGGAACTGATTAAAATGTCTCTTATAAGGAAAATACACAGAATTTATTTTTTTGTTGGAAAGGATATGGACGTCAAATAGTGGGTAACCCTCATTGTCTGATAAAATTAACTACAGGGCAATCTACCTTTCAAAGATATCTTACCCTCTGGTAGAAAGGGGGATTAAATGTCACTTCTTCCATATGCTTTCTTCTGTTTAATTCATCCTATAAAATCAGCTTAATAGGATTAGACAACTCAAGTAAATCTAAGATGGTATTTGGGAATAAAAAGGGATGCAAGCTTGTAGTTTAAGAATAAATAGTAGAAACCAGATTTACATTTACTGGCTCTCTACCATTGGCCTGTCTTTTTCCTAAGATAGCTATGTGAGTATTATATGTACATGTACTCATTTGCATCTTCAAGTCAACATGATACAAATACAATTTTTTATTCTTTTTTTTATTTTATATACCTGAGAAACCAAAGCACAGTGGGGTCCAGTAAGCGAGCAGGATGGAAGTGACAAGAACAGATCTTAAGTGCCCATTCCTTGTGGTCACAGTGGCCCTCCTCTCTGGCAGGACACATCTAGTTTAATTTTACACAGAATCGTAAAGGAGCCTTGGTAACCCTCCAATTATCCAAACTTGCTAAGCTAAGGAGCTGATGAAGAATTTGGGGTCCAAACCCTGAATCACATTAAATAGTGTCAGAAATACCACACTCCCTTCGAGAAGCAGGAAGCAGCAGTGAGTCCCTGGGTGAGAATAGAGATTGAGAGGTTTTTGTAACTGGCTCCAGTTCTAATAATGAATATAGCTACGGTGAGGACTTGGAAATTATTTTTCAGTCCCTTTACAACTGCTTTGTCATTTAAGAGCCGTCAGATGATACCATTTTTACAACACAGAAATTCAACTCAGGCACCAGAGTGAACTTGCCTTTTATGAAGGAAAAAGGAGCTGGGTAGATATTTTTAGTCATAATCTCGTGAAATCATTTATCTTGCTAAAGTTGACAAGCAGAGGCCTATGGTGCCTGTTATCTGCTGAACATCCATGAAGCATTCGTTTTCTTAGAATGGTGCTATCTTAAGGTACTGAATCGTTCAGGTTTATTACCACATGAATTTCTTGTGATCAGTTTTTAGCATAGCATTTTGCCATAACACATTTCATGGTTCATTGATAAAATACAATCCCTCAACCCAGATAAATAACAGTGGGTGACATATTTGTGGTGTCTGATTCCGAGTCAAGCTCTGGGCACATTATATAGATAATACTTCAGTGGGGAATATAATTCATATATTAGATTGTTTTAAATGCCAAATAAGATATCTGCCCGCAATACCTGATGTCATTCTTACAGTCTTGGTTGCATTTAACATGTACACGGTGTTGAGATCAACATGTGCCTGTGCACAGTGATGCCTTTTTTGTTAACTGCTTTCAATATAGCAATGCATCCCACCCACCATCATCAGATACTAACTGCTCTGCAAGTGAACCCCACTTTCATTTAAATTTCTATGTTCAGCTTGGAGATCATGGATAAATTTATCTGACACAGAGCACCATATTTTTAGTTAATGCTGATACAATACTCTGGCAAGCCCTTGTTTTTCAGAGAAAGTTGACTCTGAAGGACATAACCTTTTCTGTCATGATTGCAGCCTTCATTGTAAAAATGGGAAAATCAAATCACTTGGGAATGCTAGAAAAGACAGAAAACTTTAAACTAAATGCCACTCATAACACTAGAAAGCAGAGTAAATGATGTGTTCGCTTTGGTACAAGAAAACATCCATGACATTATCTATCATTTAGTTGAAAATCTGTCAGGTGTGTTTTCCTTACAATGACTTTTTTTTTTTTTTCAAAATAAGCCTGGGATTGAGCTGTTTAAATAATAATTGACATAGGTATCAGTTTAAACAAACTTCTCAGTCCAGCTTTAAAGCACAGGCCAAAAAGAGCATCAGCGTTCTGCTTCTGTCTGCTACCTTCAGAGAGACTAAACAATGCTGCCCTTGCTTGTTCCAACATGCAAACTTTTCCTGTCTCAGTTTACCCTGCATTAATTGCCTATACTGACTATCCTATACTATCCTATACTTACTGCCCAAAAGTTTCATTTGGTGACTATTCTGGATACCGGATACTCACACAATAATCAACAGCTGTGTGTGTTATCTGAGCCGGTCTCTAATATCATTCACTTCACGCAGCCTGTGACTTTTGGGAAGATTTGCCAACTATGGTTTTATACTTGGGAACATGTCTTGATTTCCAAACTAAAAAACCGTAAGAGGTAGACACATTTGGGTAATATTAATATTCAATGAGAAGCTATGATTGAATAGAGACTGATTTTACATAATATTAGGAATTTAGTAAACCTGTTCATACTTTGATGGACTTTGAACCTGTAATTTCAGGTTTAGCAATTTATTCGTTCAAGGGCTCAGTAACGAACACCTTCGGTATCTGTCCTATTAATTTGCTTTGTTAGTGTAGCATGAAAGCAGCCACAGACAACACATGGCAGAATAAGTGTGTCTGGATTCGAAGAAAACTTTATTCACCAAAATAAATATCCGAGTTGATTTGGACTGAGGATGCTAGCTTTCTGGTACCTCTCTTCTTTAACTATCACTCAGATAATCATGATCCCTTTGCAAGGAAACACTTCATTCAGAAAATGAGAAATAGGAAAAGACTCCAACTATAATGACTATCAGGTCTACATATATTAACATGAAATGTCACTTGCATGTGTCTTCATTCAAATCAATCTCTCCGGATTATCATTAACAAATATTTACTCCCCTTCTTTATTCCTATTACTGTGTTACTTTAAAGTAAATGACAGTTTTCTTAAACAAATATGAGAAAACAGAGGTTGCAGGTATATAAATTTTTGACACTTCATTTTCATCATTACAGATTAGAGATGTTGATAATCCAATCATAATCTTTTTTTTTTTTTTATTTGCAGGCCGTGGTGGCTCCAGATCAGGGAGTTTTATTGCTGACACGCAGGAAGAGTCCTCATGTAGTACAAAAATTCATCTTTTTTCCATTTTGTTTTGTTTGTTTTTTGTTTTTGTTTTTTTTTTTTTTCGTTACAATAGAACTTCTCAGTGTGTGACACCAGTGAGGACAGGCCAAATCTCTCCTCTGCTTTGCCAGAATACCATCAGACCGAGGGTTGATCTCTGAAGGAACCAGGCTGTCTGATGGACTCTGAAGACCTGAAGGTATTGCTTTTAAAAGGAGGGCTGCGGATGTAGACTTGAGACACTAGGCAGGGGCTCTGCCCAGGAGGGCTCTAGCCAGGCCTCAGAGCCTCACTGGAGGGCAGTCATGGGCTAGGAGCCCAGGCTGACTGTGTTTCTGCTCCCTTACGAGACTTTTCCTTATCAAATAAAAATAGAAGAGAGCCCTTCCCCCAACCCAGCACCATGCCCTGACTCTCAGCGTCTGGATGGCTGAACTCGAGGCAGAGCTGGGTGCTAGGGGACTAAGTTCTGGGCTCAGGTGGGTTCCTGCAGACCTAGCAAAGCTGAGGCCCAGGGGCCCAGGGTGGAATAGGGGGTATGGGGAGGGAGGGACATGGGCGACCCTGCTACTGCTGGCAAGGGGTGGCATCCACTGAGGCACAAGGAGGTTTGGGAACTTGCCAAGGTCACTCACAATGAGTCAGCTTTTTAGGGGGTGAGGGGAAGCTCACAATCTAGGAAACATGGAGAGCAAGAGGCAGGAAGGGTCTAGGACTGCCAGAATGGGGACATAGCCCTCTCTGAAGGTACACAGCATGTAGGTCTCCAGAGTTGGGTCTTTGCTTGGTACTGGGGTACTGGGTGCACCAAGTCGAGTGCAGGGAGGGGCAGTCTGGAAAGAACAGCATTTCTGGCAAGACGGGCATCCACTTCAAAATTCTGGCTCAAAAATGATAGCAGGGCTGTTCTCAAGCCAGGTAGGTAGGCCCCTGATCCATACAGGTTTCCCTCCAAATCTTCTACCCCCAGGTAGGCATTTGCCAGGTGTCTGTTGGAAGAGATATACTTCTGAGGCATGGTGGGAGGGTCTCTGAGGACAAGTGGCCTGTTCTCAGCAGGCCCGGAGCATCCTCAAAATTTGGCCACATGGTCTCTTCACACTCTGTCTGTGTTACCTGGGTACCATGTGAAGGATGGAGGAGGCAGGGTTAATGCCCATGTGCAGCACCTCAGAGAAGCTACTGAGACAGAGACACAGTCAAGTCTAAAAACAGAGAGCCTGGTGGGTTGAGAGCAGAGAAAAACCGGCAAGAGAATCCCTAGGTGCCTGGGGGTGAGAAGGGAGCCTACATACAGATGTAGGTCCCATTATCAAGTCAGGCTGGGGGGCAGAGAGTGGCCATGGGCTGAACCTAGAGATAGGAGAGAAGTTGGGTTCAGTAATATATATGTGTGTGTGTGTGTGTGTGTGTGTGTGTGTGTGTGTGTGTGTGTGTTGGAGACATGGATGGTGGGAAGGGGTGCTTACTAGGGGTCAGTAGCGAGCTGCATGGTTAGTTTATATGGACTGTGCGGAGCAGTGGCCTGGACAGGCTGTAGCTGTTCCAGGGCCTGGGCTAATCATAGCCTTATGAATAAGAAAATAATGATGGTGACATGACAAAGAATATGAATCAAATTTTAAAGTAAACATGCAATTTGGCTCATTTGAATCCATTGCTTTTTAATGATTTTTTAAAATTATTTTTATATTCTTTAAATTGTGTTTGTTGGGGGGTGTTTTTCTTTGCGGGCAGGGGTTGTGCACAGGAGTGCTGTGTCCAAGGATGCCAGAAGCTGGCATCAGCTCTCCTGGAGCAGGAGTTATACGATGTTGTATGATACTCCAAGTAGGTAATGGGAGACCATTGATATCTACTAATCTATGTATACATGTACACATTGATTTGCACAAACATATATGTGTGTGTGCTTGTAAACTAATCTTTACATTATTGTTATAAAACATGTTTGTTAAGACAGTATATTATTTTACATTTTATTTATTTATTTAATCCATGTGTAAAGGACGGATAAACAACTCATGGGGCATGTAGAAATCTGAGGACAACAAGAGAGAATAGGTTGCCTCCTTCCACGGTGTGGATCCCGGGAACAGAATTCAGTTGGTTAGATCTGGCAGCCAACATTGTACTCCGTGAGATACCTTGCCGGAGGCCTATCTAATAACTGCCTATTTCTGTGAAATCGGAGGCACTCTACAGTCACTCACTTTGAGCAGCAACTGCTAATTGACAGGTTACAAATAGAAGCTAGTTGTCCAGCTTCAGAATCCATGTTATTCCCAACTTTTTCACAATTTAAATAAGCATCCTTTTCTGTCTTCAGACCATTTCTATGAATGATGTGATATTTAAAGCTAACAATGAAATTGTGCCTTAGTTACAATCCATAGTATTTTAAATTGACAGTTTTATCTATCTATCCATCTATCTATCTATCTATCTATCTATCTATCTATCTATCTATCTATCTATCTTTCTATCTATCTATCATCTGTATCTATCATCTAGCTCAAGAAATTTTGATTAACCAAATACCTTTCCAGGGCAGGAAACATTGTTTCCATGTCTACCTGGGATACATGAACATAAGATTCATTCCAATTTTTCTTATCCGTCTCCTAGCAAATCTCCTTTTAAGACCTCCTAAAAATTAAAATGGATCAAATAAGTAAATGCTAATTCATTATTTCCACACACTTGGACTTATTCGAGAGATAAGAATAATAAGAACAAAACTATAGATAATGTCTTTTAGGAATAAAAGGCAATGAATATTCTAAAGTCAATATATACTCCACATTCATCATCTCTTGGCTCCGTTCTGTTAAACCAGTAAATAACACATAAGAAAAACAACCTTCACATCTATGTTTCCCAATTAATACAGTTTTAATGTGTTTAGAAAATATCTGGTTGAATTTAGTAAAACAGCCAATTATAAAGCAGGTGCTTCTATTGTATAAATAGCCTAAGATGTGGAATGCATTAATTACTGGCAAAGTCTTTATCTCAGTTCCAAACCAACCAACTAAAAATGCTTTGAGGAGTGTTGCACATTCCCCAACTTACATCTACACTGTGTTTTAAGATCTCATTACATTTTTAAAGGATGGAATCAAGATCTCTAAGGCACACAGGGCTCCTTGGTAATTATATATACAAGATGGTATTAATAATAAACTTTTATTTCCATTCATTTCTCTCATTAATTCATTCTATTAAATTTTGTACATTGCAATGGGATTTTTTTTCCTCCCACTGTTACAGATGTTTGGATTTTCTAATCCCCTCAGGTATCAGGAGCCTGCACATCCCATCTGCAGTGATAAACATATCTGGTGATTAGAATTTCATACAAAGCAAAATACTAATACATCATTAAGCCAACAAAATATTTAGTTCTCCATATGTTGTTTGTGCTTTAGATTTCTCAAACACTTCACGATAAAATACAATTCAGAATAAATAATAGATAAAAGTCAAGTGAAAAGAAAGAGTATATGGATTTTAAAAACGTCATTTTGTATTTTATTTGTGGAAAATATACTGCTCAATTCTCAGTATTCTTACTCCCTTAATAGAAATTCTGAATATTCACAGTATGAGGTTTACAAAATATATTGGTTTTAATAATACATTTGGTATTAAAATGAGCATAATAAGACGGGTGGGGAATGTCTTCAATGGGCATTAATTGCCAGTCATCTCACCAAAAATAAAAAATTCTGTATCATCTCTGTGATGAAGTGAAGTTCTTGTTTTCTCTAGAGAGTTTAAATGCAACTTTATTTTAGGATGCATCATTTAACAAATAAATCAAATGTCCAGAGAAACCTACATATATTTTATTGTTCATAAACCAGAGAAACCCAAAAATGAAGTGAACCTAAACCAAATTTCAAAGAGAACAGTGTGCTATTTTTGTGTGTTTCCCGTCAGTAGATCCACATTCACTGTGTACTTTGATCAGTGTGTGAAACAAACCATGAGAACAAGCTCCATCTTAGTGTGAAACAAGACAGGAAAAAAAAAATCAACTCTCAGATTTGTACTAAGTGATAATCAACAACGTTTCTGTCTTGGCTATTAGCCTTTTGGTTTTTTGTCCACTATCATTCTTAGCCACTGTTTTGTCTATATTCTACTCCTTCCCACTTCATCCAGGATGACTTCAGTCTGTTTTTAGAGTTTTTTAAGGTTCTTTGTGGAGAATGCAACTGGTATAGCATTTCACCTGTTCAAGGATGTAAAAATTGCAGACTTGGAACGTGATTATGTCAGTTTCAAATGTAAACATAACTATGACCAGGGAAATTAAATACTTTAATATTTTTCTTATTTAATGAAGTCTTAGGGCCTCCAGAGTACAGACATCTTCAAATTTTATTCTTTTTAAAACCAAATTTAAAAAAAAAATAGAAAGGCCTTTCGGGTTGGTGGGTCTGTCCCCTGGAGACCACAGAGGGGAATGGCCTGGCATAAATGCATCTGTGTTTGTTCCCCTCAAGTGTGAGAGTTCCCCAGTGTTAGGCAGCTTTTGACCTTTTATTTACAGTGTTATTTATTATTCATATTTTATTAAATATTTAAAATGTCACCTATTGTATTTGATGACTATTATGAGAAGAAAAAGGTTCCTGTTATTCAGGTCCAGCTAGTTAATATACCAGACTTGGCATTAATTATCTGCCACTCACTCTTAAAAGTTCCTGAAGCTGTGTGCTGGTAATAAAGACACATGAGTTGCCAAGCCATTGGTAAAAGCCACAGGCAGCAAAGAAGATGGCAACCCTTGAGAGCTACTACTCTTCATTCATAAAGACCCATTACTTCTTTCACATTGACAGGGAGTATCACTCATAAATGATAGTAACACAAATAAGAAGGAAATTTAAATATAATATATACTCATTACATTTGTGTGTGTGTTTCTGTGTCTCTATGTCTGAATTCAGAGGAAATTTTTTTTTTCTAATTTTCTTTAAAGCATCTTGATTGCCATCACTTGTATGGAATTTATTGAACCTAACCACCCCCTCTTTACCTCTAGTCCTCTCTTTCATGTAATACACACTGTATATGTATATAGCAAAAAAAAAAAAAAAAAAGCTAGTGAATTTCAAAGAGACCAAGTAGTTATTTATTGAGAGTTTGAAGAGAGGAAAAGGAAGGTGGGAATTATGCAACTATATTATAATCTCAAAAAATAAAATAATTAAAATATAGAAGGCACAACGAACAGAAATATTATTTAACTGTTGATATGGTTTTGATTGTAAATGTTTCCTAAAGACCACATGGGAAGGTTTGACTCCCCAAATTTAGGTGGTCTCTAGAGATGGTGGAAACTTAAGAAGGTAGAAGAGTTTAGGCAAGTCTAGTTCTGTCATTAGAAGTCTCTTCTGTAGCAGATATAGGTGGCCAATCTCTCCTCCATCCCCTCTGCCTGTCTCTCTCTCTCTCCTGACTGCTTTGAAATGAACAGACTTCCTTTTCATGCTTGTACCATGATGCTCTTGCCACAGGAATGTGACAGAGAGCAGTCATTGTGAACTGAGTCTCATTGGGCCATAAACCAAATAACCTTTTTCTCCTTAAATTTTATATGTCTGTGGTGTTTTGTGACAGAGATGAAAAGGTCATAATAATACGAGTGCTTTCCTTCTAAGTTTAGGACATAGTTCTGTCTGGAGAGTGCATATTCTCTCATTAAGTGAAAGGGGAAAAATCTTTAGGTCCCACATTTAGGTTAATCTAAGAAGTGTGCATGAGAATTCTCAAAGAAAAGACAAGGAACACTTGGATAAGAAGAAAATTACAACAAAGTGCAAATAACAAGTCAAGATGGAAACAGGACTTTGAAGGTGTTGATAATCAATGCATTAAAGTTATAGGTGAATCATGATGCCTGGAAGATGCTCTTGATAGATATGTATTGCCTCTGGATATGCCAAAGCAATCTACAAGCAAGTGATATAATTAGACAATGGAACTTGCTATAGGCTAATCCTTTGTATAGCCTGAATGTTATGATATGCATAACACGTATTGATGCATGTCTTTGCATCCCAAAATGTAGCCTTTAAATATTCCTATAAAGTTTTATTTAGAGTGATAATTTGGCCTCCTTTGCATTGTAGGTAGCAAAGGAAAAGGCGTTTATGGAGAAATACATTGCTCACTAGAGCACCCCCACTGTAGCAAGTTGGAAGAGAAGTTCATGGACATCAAGAGCAGGACTTTCCAGGTGTAGGGCTGAAAAAAGCAACATATAAAGCAGTCATGTAGCACTTATCACATTATAGAAAATATGGAAAGTGAATAATTTATATCTCTACATTATCCTCTATGCAATACACACATGTGTGTGTGACACATGCATGCATACACACTCACACATAAACACACATGCACACATGTGAGCACACCCAAAATTCATTCAGGTCAAGGTCACCATGATTTGGATTTTACTGAGTTTCTGCTGCAAGTACTATTTATTCCTTAATGTCTTTTCTACATGAGCCCTGTGTATACAATCTCATTTTCTTCTACATTTCTTCTTTGCTCAACATCTCTTAACAGCTTCAAAGGACCTAGGTATGAGTTTGATTTCTTAGCATCTATTTCCTACTGAGTCAGTAATGATGATGGATCCTTTTTTTTTTTTTTTGCAAGAGTTAAATCTTAGATCTGTCAATTATTTGTATGACCTTGGAAAATAAACATATCAGAGGCTCATATTCTCCACACATAATTGGAAATAAAAACTAGGACACACATAGATGTTTTTGATGAGTAAATGAGGTTATTTGTGTAAAGCACTTGGCAGTGTGCCTGGCATACAGTTTATCGATATTAGCTGCAATTATTATTAATTATAATTAGTCAGATGACTCTAAATACGTGCTTTCAACCATGGTATTTATATTTAACCCCAGTCTTTATCACCAGCCCTTTTCTGATTATAATATACTTTTGCTGCATATTCAACATTTGTTAAAGTAAACATACCCTGTTTTTAACTTTCCAAACTGAGATACTCAGTTTTGCCTCCCATTTTCCCTACATGTCTGTTTAGTTATTAGATTCTGTAGCTACCCCTCATGTATCTTGGCCATTCCTTCCTTCTCACACAAAAAGGGTCCCCAGGAAACATTCTAACTTGCTGTCAACTCCTTCAATTGTCTCTTTGTTTTATTTCCTTGGAAAACTCCCTATTATAGTCATTATGAACAGCAGTGTGGTGATTCATTGTCACTGTCAACTTGGCTGGATGTTGAATAACCTAAGAGGTTGGCAAGATATATCTGTGGACATGCCGTGACAGCCTTCAGTTGTAGTTTAACTGAGTAGAGAGACCTACCATGAAGGTTTCTGCTCCATTGCATCATCTCCAGGGCTAGGTGACTATGGCAAAACAAGAATATAAAGAGAAAGAAAGTCTAGCATTCTCCTTTCCATGTGCTTTCCATTAACCCAGGAAGTAAACAGCTCCCTTCTTCCATACAAACCCACCACCATGCTATTCTGGCCAAGTTGGTGGGGGATAACTGACTGTGGCACGAACCTTCTGAATCCATGAATAAAAATATTAATCTCCTTTGTTTCAGTATTTGGTCACAGTTATGAGAAAATAGAATAACACAAATGGAGACCAACCAATATTCAAAAAAATATCTAGCCTCCTTATCTACACATTTTTCCAAGTGGTCCTATTTAAGTTTTATCCAAGTTTCTGCTTAGTCTTCATTTTCAGTTTCTACTATTCTCATATAACACATTAAATTCTAATGAAATATATTTCCCATACCATCTCTGAGCATATCACATATTTCTTTACCTATCAGTCAATGTTTGCACTCTCTTTCTGAAATGTATTCATCAGCACATTTCTGTGTAAAGTAATACATGCCCTTTAAAGGTTATCTCTAATGAAATAACACATATATCAATCTTTCTTTGATTCTGATATTGCCTTAGTTAAGATTTTCTAGCATTTCTCTTACATATTTCTGCTGCTGCTTCACTATAACATGGGGGATGGTATATGCTCCGACTTTTTCTCGCTTCCTTTGTCTTCACTAAGTTTAAAGACGTTTGGTGAAGATTTACCTTTGGCTGAGTTCTATATGGACTTTTGTTTACATGTGCCTGATTGATATTCAGACATGTGATTCATGCAGTGGCTGTGGTTGCCTTAAACAAGCATTACAAAAATTATTTCTCACATATCCACTCAAAGCTATTACCAAGTGACAAAGAAGCATGTTAATTTCACTATATGCTTCAGTTTCGGGTAATGATATAGTCAAGAGTTTATTAACCTTATTACTTAGGCAAAGTGTGATTTGGGCTGGGTGCAGTGGTATATGCTTTAAATACTATAGTTGACTCTATGAAATGAGTCTTCTAGAACAAGTTCTGTTATCCATTAACTGTAGAGGGGAAGTTACATACCATCCTGTGCAGAATAACAGGAACATTCACAGAAAACACATACACTTTATGGATTCAAGATTCAGAAGCAATGATTGTGTGTGGTAGCAATGAAGGCCCACCATGGAAAAGCTATTACCTTTTAGACAAAAGAATGTGATCCACCTCTGACTGGAGATGTGGCAGTATCTCCTTTCTTAAGTGTTAATCCAGTATGACAAGTCAGTCACCTGACCAGGGGGGCATCCTTCAGGAAATAGCTGATTTATCATAAGCTATGATAAAGCAATGGTACAAATAACTACCCCCTAAATGAGATAATGCACTTTCCTTTCCACAGTTCCTTCTCTCTGCACTTGCTATAGAGTCTTCATGAGATTCCGACAGTTCCTCTTTTCTTCTCTTCGTTCAGTTTCTGTTAGATGCCAGCCAGGCCCTAAGTATACTTTTGCTGATGCTTGGGCTTCCATATTCTTTCTCTGAAGCCCTCCCTGTGGTTGCCTGTCCACTCTACTGCTGTCCTTAAGTAAGTAACTTAACTCAAATAGTAAGTCTTCCTCTTTTTTGTCTCCATCTTTCTGCTATAAGCAGCTGCCAAGATGTACAGCTTTCCTGGCCTTGGGTTTTTCTTAAAAGCGCTAGTAAAATATTTCTTGAGCTTCCTTTCAAGTCTATTACTAAATTATTTTACTAACAAGATTAAGAACCCTGAGAGGCACCTCAATTCCATGGTGAAAAATGAAAACTCCACTAGAAGTCTTCCAAATTTCCACAGAAGATAAAAAGGAATCCCTCAGATGGAAAGTCACAGAACACAACTCAACAAATCTCTGACATTCTACTGAAGAGTATGTTAGCTGGCTTAGTAAAGACTCAGAATAGGCCACCTATAGACAAACTATCTTGCCACAAACTTCATCAGTTCTCTGACAGATTTGTTATTTATGCTCAACCAAGTCAACTGCATTGCAAAACCCACCAAAAATGAAACCAACATTTTTTATAGAAAGTTCTCTGAATCTAAAACTCCTTACATGACACAATCAATAAGCCAAAAGCATAATCCAAAATTAAATACTGTAAGAAATAATGTGAAAATATTAAATTAACATGAAAAATAGTGAGAATAACGTTACAACCCTAGATTCATTAATTATACCCAACAGGATAAAGAGTAATAGTAATGCAATAAATGAAATGCTGGACTATCGTGAGG
Source organism: Peromyscus eremicus (assembly GCF_949786415.1). Classification (NCBI taxonomy): domain Eukaryota; kingdom Metazoa; phylum Chordata; class Mammalia; order Rodentia; family Cricetidae; genus Peromyscus; species Peromyscus eremicus. Next base: position 22,366,981 of record NC_081423.1, read on the forward strand.
GAGAAACTAAGAGTGTAATCAAAGAACCAGCAGAAGAGTCTGAAAGTAATGCAAAAAACCTAGAACACTTGGTGTGTTTTACATCATGCTGGGGGGATAACAACAATAATAATAAATCCAATGGCTGTAGGTTTATAGAAATGATCCAATTTGCACACTGTTAATAAATAATTTAAACTCTTCTATTGCTGTTTAACAATTATAATGAAGTCATGAAACACCGCTTAAGAAAATGTCTGCCGTATAGCAAAGGATAACCAGGTGACAAGCCACAACCTCAGAGAAGCTAGGTAACAAGGAGTCCACTAAGAGGGACATGCATGGATTGCTGTAGGAAGGAGAAATAGTTAAGATCTCCTCGGTAAACTGGGAGGGGATGGGGGATGAGAATATGAGGAAACTGGTGATGGTGGAGTTGGGGGAGGGAGAGAGACACAGAGCAAGGGAAGAGATATCTTGAGAGAGGGAGCCATTATGGTGTCAGAGAGAAACCTGGTGCTAAGGAAATTCCCAGAAACTCACAAGGATGACTCCAGCTAAGACTCCGAGCAATAGTAGAGAGGGTCCCTGAACTGTCCTTCACCTGTAATCAAACTGATGACTACCCTAATTGTCATCATAGAACCTTCATCAATTAAATGATGGAAACAGATACAGAGATCCACAGTAAGCACTGGGCAGAACTCCTAGAATTCAGTCAAAGCAAGGGGGGAGAGATTATAGGAGCAAGAGGGGTAAAGATCATGATGGGAAAATCCACAGAGACAGCTGACCTGAGCTAGTGTGAGCTAATGGACTCTGGACTGACAGCTGGGGAACCTGCATGGGACTGAACTAGGCCCTCTGAATGTGGATGACAGTTGTGTGGCTTGAGCAGTTGTTGGGGCCCCAGGCAGTGGGACCAGGATTTATCCCTTGTGCATGAACTGGCTTTTTGGAGCCCATTCCCTATGGAGGGATACCTTGCTCAGACTCGATGCAGGGGGAAAGGGCTTGGTCCTGCCTCAATTTGATGTGCCAGATTTTGTTGACTCTTCATGGGAAGCCTTACCCTCTCTGAGAAGAAGATAGGGAGTTGGGGGAAAGGTGAGGGGAAGTGGGGAGAGGGGGGAAGGGAGAGCTGTTGTTGGCATGTAAAATAAAAAAAAAAGTGAAAAAAATGAAGAAAAAAATGTCTGCAAGAGTTGGAAGCATGTAATATAAATGCCTACAAATGCCATTGAAGACATCATAGAATGAAATTGATCACTAACCAACATAACTTTAAAGAAGATGACAGAATGGACGTTGCCTACTTCTAGACATCAAGCTTTGTTTTAATAAAAAAGAAGCAGCAGTTAAAACTACATGATTTTCACTGGGAAGCAGTGATGCACACCTTTAATCTCAGCACTTGGGAGGCAGAGCCCTGGTCTCCAGAGCAAGATCCAGGACAGGCACCAAAAATACACAGAGAAACCCTGTCTTGAAAAACAAAAAACAAACAAAACAACTAACAAATAAAAAACATGATTTTCACAAAGGAATATTATAAATGTTAACTCCATTTTTAAAAAAATCTATGCAAGTCTGGTTACTAAATTTATTAAAAAGTACTGCTGAACTCAGTGGCAAGCAATGCACTTTTCAGTAAATGGTACTCGATCCACTGAAAAAGTCTTGTTTGTTGAAAATAAGCTTATTATAAATGTGATGCAAACATGAGAAATAGCTTTTAAACTGCCCTTTGAATTAAATCAATCATGTGTTCAAAAATACTGTAGATATTACTTTGATAACTATGGCGTGCACAAGTATTACTTTATCTGAATAAAAAAAATACAGCAAAGGAAATACTGATAGAATTCTCACTATTACTTTTCATTTTTTATTTCAAAAATCATGGTGTTAACATAATAGATGAGATATATATATATATATTATATTACATACTATATTTGAAATATATCACTGTCTTTAACAAATAAGGAAGAAAGATGAAGAAATTAAAAAGAGCCAAAGTTCTAAGTGGAAAACGATACAATATTGAACAGATAAAACACTGCCACCCTTAGCACCACCACCAAAGATTCTCAACTACAACAAAATAGACCACATACAATGTAATCGCACTAATGCAAGTCTGATGATATTAAATGATAAAAATATCATGTCATTAGAACTATCATGTTCTTTCAGTACAAGTATTAATCAACAAAATTCAGTTGCTTGAGTTGTTCCATACCTACCTGTTCTTCTTAGTTCTACACAAAAATATACATATTGGCAAACTAGAAATCCATGTACAAGTATGCCCATACCCATGTAATTTGCATAATGTTGGTAAAACCCTTTAAATACAAAATTTCTAAACTGGCACATTTTCCCAATTGAATTCTAAAATCAAATGGAAAAATGCATTCTCGTGTGGTGTAATTTGACTGAATCTCAAAATGGAATATTAGCTAAAAGAAACCAAACAAAGGGTACTCACTATATAATTATTTAATGTTCAAAATCATGTCAGTCCAATAAGTGTTTCAAGATGTCAGAACTGTAGCTATTGCCAGAATAGATGATCATAAAGATTGCTGAAGACTAGCACGTTTCTGGGCCTATTTTCCATTTCTTCACTGTGGTTGATTTCACAACAAGGTCCACTTTTCTACTTTTTTATGTTTATTTTTTTATTTGTTTTTTTTTTCTTTTTCTTCATGTCACATGCCTGTTACTCACAAGGCTTTAAAAGAGTATGTAAGACTTCCTAGAGCTGGAGTTGGAGACGGTTGTGAGCTACCATGTGGGTACTGGGAGTGAATCCAAGTCCTTTGGAAGAGCAACAAGTGTTCTTAACCACTGAGCAATCTCTCCACCTCCAGGATTCCACATTAGAAAAAAAAATTGATGGAATTTAATGGCTTGCACTACTTTAAAAAATGTATACCTCAATAAAGCATTCTCTTACAATAATACAAATTATGTAGATAAGAAATAACATTTAGAATAAGATTTACTATTTCCTATTCAGCATAAATTTGAATTTACTTTTAAGAAAGAAAGTCTTGCATGGCCAGACATCTGTAGGGACTCTTCTTTAATTCTACAGATTAACAGGAAATCAGAGCATTGGTGTAAGAACACTTCTACAAACCTTCATACTTTTTCTGCTGCCCATTTATAGACCACCTAAGTTCCTTTTGAGGACATGCAATTCAAAACTAAACCACAGTCCTGGCATTTGAAATTCTGAAATGTTCTAGGGATTATTTCTGAACCAATGATACAAAATATTTGACTCTAGAATGGATATCAGATCATTCTGTTCCCTCTCTCAAGGAAAGAAATTGTCTTTTTGGGGGAAACATGAGATATGTATCCACTGTTTGATACTAATGTGATACAGTTGGTAACTGCATTGTTCTATGACTTTTATTTTATTTTTCCCACTTTTTGTTTAAAGATATTCACAGTCACTTCTGAGTCACACAACAAATCAAGGTCAAAAGTAAGAATATATTTTATCCAAATATTTCTTTCTGTCCTGGGGATCTCTCTCTCTTTTAAAAAAAAATTAAATTTATGTATTTGTTTATTTTATTTCACATCCCACCAGTTTCCCTTTTCTCTTCTCCTCCCATTTCTTCCTGCTGCCAAGATCCTCTGTTCCCACTCTCTAATTCACTCCTACTCTGTTTCTGTTTAGAAAAGGGCAGGTCTAACATGACCATCAAAAAAAATGGCATGTAAAGTTGTAGTAAGAATAAGCACTTCCCCATGTATTAAGGCTGGGCAAGGTGACCCAATATTAGGAGTAGGGTCTCAAAAGCCAGTAAAATGGTTAAGTACAGCCCCTGCTCTCACCTTAAGAGTCCAACAAGAAGACCAAACTACACAACTAACATGTGCAGAGTGCGTAGTCAGTCCCATGCAGGCTCCCTGGTTGTTGGTAAGTCTCTATGTGCCCCTATGAGCCCAAGTTAGTTGATTTGGTAAGTTTTCTATGGTATCCTTTAACCCTCTGACTCCTACAATCTTTTCTCCTCCTCTTCTCCAGGATTTCCTGAACTCTGCCTAACGTTTGACTGCGGGTCTGCATCTGTTTCCCTCAGCTGCTGGAAGAAGCCTCTCTGATGACAAGTGGGCCAGGCCATCCCTGATTTCAAGCTCTATGACAAAGCTGTAGCAGTAAAAGCAGTATAGTATTGGCATAAAGACAGACAGGTGCGTCAATGGAATTGAATCAAAGGCCCAGACGTAAATCCACACACCTATGGACACCTCATTTTGAACTAAGAAGCGAAAATTATACAATAGAAGAAAGAATGCATCTTCAACTGGTGCTGGTTCAACTGGATGTCAGCATGTAGAAGACTGCAAATGGATCTGTATCTATCACCCTGCATAAAATTCAAGTCCAAGTGGATCAAAGACCTCAACATAAATCCAGTTATACTAAACCTGAATAGAAGAGAAAGTGGGAAATAATCTCAAATGCATTGGCAGAGGAGACAGCTTCCTGAACAGAACACCAATAGCACAGGTACTAAGATGTTCTATGACTTTTAAATTAGGGAAAGGAGACCCTATAAAGATTTTTTTCTGACTTACTACTTTTGATGCATGCAGTGTTAAAACTGAGCTCCAAATTGTCTTTTTCATAATTTCTCATGCATGCCTTAGGGTCTTAACCTCTCTATCCATCTCCCACATCTATAGAACCCCCTTTCTTCCTAGCCTCCCTCCTATGTTCATGTCTTTCTCTGTGCGTGTACATTTCATGCAGAAAAAACACAGTTGTTGCATACTCATGGTTACTGAAGCCATGTTGTATCCAGAAAACAGCTTTACCAGAGATCCTCTCCCATTTTTTGGCTCAGAAATCTTTCTGGTCCTTTTACACTATTTTCCTTCTCCCTAGAGGGACAGACTTGCATATTATGATGCAATATCCTTGGCTAAATAAGTGTTCTCAGCACAGTGGCTGAACTATAATGCACTTTAGGAGCATTGGAATATAATCTCAACTCAGAATCTATTCAATGTAAGATGGGTTTATCAAGACACAACTCCATCATAAGTAGATCAACATTTCTCTATGTACTATGTATATATGCATGTTTATAGATATTTATTTATATAAATGCATGAATTCTCAGTAGGCTTTCTTTCAAATAGATTACAGAATTTTATCAAAAGATTTTAAAACACAAATTAAAAAACAACTGAATACAATAAAATATGACCCATCACTAACCAAGTGAGGTGGCCTTGTTCAAACTGTGTACTTACTATTTCAATTCTATCCACAAAGAATCCTTAAGTCCTGACATTGGGATAGAAATCATTATGGCTTTAAATTTATTTTTGTTTCTTTCACTGATTTCCAAAACCAAGCTAATTAGGCTAACACGGAGACTACCTCAAGTTAGGAGTGACTGGTTAGGCTCCTGGAGTATATGATTACTACATTTGTGATACGTTTTATAATAAGAAAAATAAATAGCAAAATCATATGATTATTTCTGTAATTTAGCTTACATTTCCTAAAACCGGTAATAACTAGTGTAATTTAGATCTCATAAAAGAAACAGAGATGCTCCAGTGAATCTAAAATCAAAGCCCATGAAAACCTTTCATACACAATGTAAACAGACATGTTTAATATAAGCATCTGCCAATCTAATCTGATAATTTTGCTCATGTTGTATTTTTTGCCCATTTGGCATGTTTTATGCAGCAATTTATATACAACACTGTATCAGCATATATGGGGTATACAAGCAGCTGTGTCCTATTATAAAATTTACAGAAAAAAAAAGTTTGACAAAGAAAATTGCTTCCTAATGAAATATGTAGGGAAAATTCTGAGATGCGAAACCTGTTGACCTATTTCCCAGTGGAGCTCACAAGGGCACATCTTGGAGGTAGGCTGTTGGCTACAATGTTGATTCCTCTTACATAGATCTGTAGGTTTATTCCAAGGCAGACCTTTCCTGTTAGCTTCACAAATGAAGCAAGAGGAATTTGAAGTCAACTGTTTGAAATGTTAGGAAAGAGCAGCATGCACTTGGTTCCCCACTCCAAAATAAGTTTTTTTTGTTGTTGTTGTTGTTTTTCTTTTTTTTTTTTTCAATGTGAAAGTTGTGATTAGTGGTAAGCAGAGTAAACAGTGGTGGTGAGGAACAATGTACAATCAAAAGCATGCATGAGATGAGCAGCTGCCAGCAGTTAGCATAGTTTATGCACACTGTTTTCCAAACTATTGCTTATACTATTGAGGAAAAGAATCAGGGAGATTGGATAGTGGGCAAAGAATATGGGTCATGACCTTGCTATAAAAAGTGCTTCTACCCTCCACCCCTGAATACTATTTCCATAGGCTGGTGGGGGCAGAGTTTTTGTATGCTAGTATCCCGTGGCCCTGTGATAGACCACTGAGGCAGGTATATTCAGCAATAAGTACCCTCCCCGCCACCACACACACACACACACACACACACACACACACACACACACACACCTCTTAGGCTTTAGAAGTCCATTTTCTCAGAAATCTTCATACATATAAAAAAGTTGAGAAAGCTGGGATTCCCTCAGAGATTTCCGTAAGAGGATTTTTTCCTCTTCCTGCATTTAACTCTTGTCTTTATCTCTTTATTCTCATTCAAACGTCAATTTTCTCCTTTTAGTTGAAGGCCCCTGTCAGTATGCAGGAAGAGTCAGCCATTTCATTTTTCAGTAAGTGTTGTCTGTATCTAAACAGTCTGAGCTTTGTGACTGCATGTTGAAACCTCCCCAACATGGTTCTGATACCCAACTTGCAGCTTTCGTATCACAGATTTATAAGAATGTAACTGTCTAACATCTTTCTTTTAGGGTCCCTGTACAAGTGCTTTCTCCAAGAAGATTGATACTATCCAAGTAAAAAATACAGCTCTCATAAGGTAATAAGAGAGTTTGTTCTGGGATCATTTTGAGTGACAATGGCCCAGTAATACAGATTAAGGTTATCATAAATTCCATATGCCATCATGGAACAGTTTTGTCATGTTTTTCCAGCTGTGTAGAACAAAGAAAGTCATAACTCAAGACAGGTTTAGAAAACAGTGGAGAGTGTATCAGAGAGGCAGGGACAGTGAGATGGGGCAAACTTTTCTATTGGCCCAAGATGGTGATGCCATTCTTAGCTTTTGATTAGTGGAAGCTAACTGTCTGCTGAGTTAATAGATTCTAAGGGTGTTTATCTGTTAGTCACTAGATGTTAGTTATGGCACAGAGGAAGGTAAGGAATGACTGTTGCAGAGGGCTAGAGTTAACCTAAGGTCAGGTAACTAGCCTTTTGACTTGCAGCATCCCTATCTCCCCACAGTACTACCAGCCAGTTAGTCTCTGTAGACAGCTTCTTTTCAGGATGTTTTGTTCACACTACAGTGGATTTCTTTAGCTTGTTCACTGTGAGACTATAGTATGTATGTATCCACCTCCCAACTATCTATGTAAATCTAGCTCTTTTGCCTCCTTTTCTCTCTCTTTTGTTGTTGTGAAAGAAGGTTTTACGTAGTCCATGTTGGTCCTCCTGTTTCCCCTGTGTCCACCTCTTTATAACCTTAAGTCACCATTGCTGGCTGAGTACTGTCTATTGTGATTTTATTTTTGTTTGTTTGTTTTCCAAAATAGAGTAAGATCATTTATTCTAAACCAAATATGAGTGACCATGGCTTGGAACAAAGCTTCAGGTGCTCATGAATATAGAGCCCCGCTGTGGAAGCATTTTTAATATCTCCTTCCAATTTTCTCATATCCTCACAGCAATCCCTACCTCCTTGTCACACAAAATTGATAGGACAGAGTTGTTACAAATGTGAGTGGAACAAGCACGGACTATTTCTAATTATCAAACAGGGATGGAGCAGAACATCGCCAGTGTAACAGGGTAAGCATGTATCTTCCCACCACCGCCAATAATAGATACATTATAAACAAAAGCAAAGTGTAAATTGATATTTTTATATACTTGTTAATTTTCAAGAAGAATGTGTGGTTGGTGTTCCAAATAAATAAGTTCATAGATTGATGTGTGTCCATTAGCAGGAGCTGTGGAGACCACTCAGTGGCTTAACAGGACATTTGAACGTTTAATGTCACCGCCAGGAAGGCCAGACCACTGGTGTGTTTAAGATAAATACGATGACTGACATTCACACTAACCTGCATTTGTAGCTGTCTAACTTTCTCAAAGCGTATGAGATCAACCACAAGTTATGATTTTGGTATAATTAATGAAGATCTCATTTCGACAACCCCCGCCCATAGAACAATAACACCCTCAAAAAAACAAACAAACAAAAAAAGCAACAAGATCACTGCCGGGCGGTGGTGGCGCACACCTTTAATCCCAGCACTTGGGAGGCAGAGCCAGGTGGATCTCTGTGAGTTCGAGGCCAGCCTGGGCTACCAAGTGAGTTCCAGGAAAGCCGCAAAGCTACCCTGTCTCGAAAAACCAAAAAAAAAAAAAAAAAAAAAAAAAAAGAAAAATACCACCTCCTGTGAGAACATTGTCAAGCAGATCTGGCTCTGTGCCAGGGATTTTCATAAACATTTTGTCATCATACAAAAAAAATAAAAAGATATGTGAATACAAACAGGGGAATACGGTACAAGATAATCTTTTGAGAAGTGAACTCAGAAAAATTTTAAGGCAAACAAAATCAATGTCAATAATTTAAAATTATGTAACCCCCCTTCACACACACACACACACACACACACACACACACACGCACACACACACTCATTAGTAGTTGTGATTGGATCTAAGACTGAATGCACAAGAACAAACCCAAACCAACCTGGAACCATTATCTGACAAAGAGCCTGTTGCTAGACAGGTCAAAGACCCTAGAATAGAACTTATAGTGTGTTATTCTCCTAAATGGACATAGTATTATGCAACTCTAAATGATTTATTATTATAATCACAGATCGGTGCATCTCTAATCACTCTTTAGAGACATATCTGTTTTCAGTAGATGATAACCAACACAGAGGCTTAGACCTGGTACAAAGTACAAAGAAAAAGAGAGTGCAGATTATTCAGCTATTCAGCCCTAAAGGGAGTGTGCATGTTGAACCTCCACCCCAAAGGCTCAGGAATCACTGTGGAAGAGGGGGTAAACTGATTGTAAAAGTCAGAGGCAGTGGATGACTACATCCGCTGATGTAGTCTTCCTGATAGTTCAAGGAAACTGCACGTCTGAACTCACACTAGCTGTGACACCATACATAAGTCCTGTGAAAGATAAAGCCAGATAAAATCCAAGCATGGGGATGCTAGTTTTTCTAGGAGGCCCCACCTCAGCCCCATTGGTAACTGTGAGCTGCTGTAAGAGGGGTCATCAGATTTCTCTGAGTGTATAGCCCCTGATTCTGTTGATCATGCTCCCATAGAAGGTCATATATCCAAGAATACCTGTGCAGTACAAATTGGCCTTAATTGGAAAAAAAAAATTTAAAGGACACAAATTTGGGTGGAAGAAATAGGGGGTTGGATGTGAGAAGTTTTTGGGGAGCAGTTTGAATATGATCAATATAACTCTACAAACTTCTCAAAGAACTAATACGCATATTTCAAGAAACAGAATGGAGCCAGGTGTAATGGCGCACACCTTTAATGTCAGCACTCAGGAGGTAGAGGCAGGTAGATCTCTGAGTCTGAGGCTAGTGTGGTCTACAGATTGAATTCCAGGACAGTCAGGGCTCAGTAGAGAAATCGTATTTCAAAAAAACAAAAACCAAACCAAAGCAAAACAAAACAAAAGACTAGGAATGGAAAAGCCAAAGAATATGCATAATTTCTAAATAATCATTTGGGACAGTATTGTTAGCATAATTGAGTGAACACAAACTGGCTCTCTTTTCTTCTCTTCTGAGGAGGGTTATGATCTGGCCCAGGGGAAACAATGACAGCCATGAAATCTTGGTATATCTTACTTCAGTATTTCCTGGGGGAGAAGGCGGCCTCAGACAAGCCCCGGTGAATGACTACACCCAGCTGACACAGATTCCTGTTATGGAAATCATTTAGCAACTTCTCAAAGACAAAGACAGTAACACTGAGACATACATGACATCTCTTTTTCTTATGCTGTAATTTACTCGGCCGAAGCAACAAGAGTGAATTGCTTTGTATTGTAGTTTTCTTTTGCGGCAGCTGGTATTTCAGAAAGCTTTTTATTGACTGTGTTAATATACACTGGTGTGTTCATGTGTCTACAGGGTTGTAACTCTCATAGTGCATTGACTTTTTTCCAGTAGCAAGAGTCAACTCAAAGGCAACCAGTAATTCAAAGAAACCCAGTTTCTACGTCTGAACAGAAAAGCCAACAAAGTCTGTTACTAGGAACCTATCTTTTGGTCAAGAATATTGGTTTGCCTTTGTTGTGGCTTAAATGAGAATGGCCCCTATAGTTTAATTTATTTTAATACTTGGTCTCTAGTTATCAGAACTGCTTGAGAAGGAGTAGAAGTATGTCACTGGGGGTGGGATTAGAGGTTTCAAAAGCCCATACCGCAATTTAGTTAGTTCTCTGCCCTCTGGTTATGGATCAAATGTAAGCTCTCAGATTCTGGCCACATGCCTCTCTGCCTGCTGGCATGTTCCCTGTGGTGATGATAGTGGACACACCCTTTGGAACTGTGAGTCCCAAACTCAGTGCCTATTTTTTTATATTGCCTTGGTCATGGGTCTTAGCTCAGCAATGGAATAGTAACTAAGAAAGTTATCATCTATGTGAGACTCCGGGTATCACCAAACATGCCCTGTAACTGTTTAACCTTCTAGTTTCTGTGTAAGGCAATGTTGAGTGAGGGGTTCACTTGCTTCGTTTTTATACATGAAAAGAACAGGCCCAGAGACTATGTCACTTTCTTGTAAGTACAAGAGGAAATACTAAACATTAAACTGTTTGGCTTAAAAATCCACATTTTTCCCCCTCAACTATCCAGATTGAAATTCCTAACATCTGCATTATTATTGAGAAGAGACAGCGAGCCTTGAAAGGAACAGTTTCATTATGAAAACACTAGAAATTATATCAGAGAATGTAACTAATAGGTATGTTTTCACAAGCTTTTGCTTCTTATTTTCTCAGTTTTTAGAATTAAAAGAAAAAGAAAAATCCCAAAGCTGTGCCCATGACAAGCACCCCTCAGAATGACTATGTTGGTCACTAATCACACAGCATGCATCCTGTAAGGCTGATTCCTGGATAGAGGTAGTACAAGCCAATGGTTTCTTTTTTCTATCCAATGCTTCTAGTTCCAGTGAATGCATGAAGCACACATTGGAAGAAGGCTCATAAAGAAAAAACGCATTTGGAAACGGAAGTTATTCATTATGTTAAATTGTGTTTGGCTTTTGTGGAGAAAGAGATTATATTACTCCATACGAATCCAAACAGTTCCTTTTCTCATAGGACGATTTTTCAGATTTTTTAAGCCAAACTGTAATGTCAGAGAAACACTCCAAATTTCATAACCATTATTATGACTCAGGAGCATTAGGAACTACTTAAAGTAGAGCTTGCCCAAGGCACAGTTACGAAAGTAAGTGGAATTTTTCATCTCTGTCCTTAATGTTCTTCCTCTATATTCACCCACCCATTCAGACACGTGGTGATGTTGCTCCTATGTTGCATTTTATTAGATATCATCAGCCATTCACACATTAGTGTGAATGTGTGGTAATTAGCATAACTTATACTCAAGCTTATTTTAAGACTTATGTCTAGGTGTGAAATAAACATCTTAATAAAACTAAGATGCCTCGAAGGGGAGAGCAGGGCTCTGGATGACATCATGAAATGGATGGTTTTGGTGTTCCCTGAAATGGCACCATGCAATCACTAAGGGAGATCATGATATCGAACACTTCAAATGCAGCTTCCTTTAAAGAAGCAGTGCCTTTAATAATGTGGAATGGCAATGAGGAGAAGTAGCATGCCTGTTATCCAGGAACTCACACAAACACCCAATGGTCAGAATATCACACCAGCTGCCCTCCCTGTCTTCCATGTTGATCCTTGATACTCTGCAACCATGTGGCTCTTCCTTCCCTGAGACTAGATTCCACCTCAAAGGCATCATCTTGTGACTTGTGCTTGCTTCTTACTCCTTATAAACTGTCCCCACAAAGGTTTCCATTTCTGTACGGCATTTTTTTTTCAATTAATGATTTGGCTTGGCAATAATGTAAGTATTAAGGGTACTGGCACACAGGCACACACACACAAGTAGTATTTAAATACTTAGATTCCTTTTATTTTTTGAATTAAATAGAATAAAGCTTAACTTAACTAAATGCTTCAAACCACAGACACACGGCAGATACTACACAGGTACAGGGTACGTGATATTTCTAGCTTCATACCAGCAACAAATACATCAACAATAATACATGTAGTGGGTCAACACATGGACACTAACAGCTGGGAGAGTAGTAGTGGGCCAATACTGTCCAAGGGGGGGTCAGTGTTAAACAGCATTAAAGTGCCTGTCCTCACCTCAAACCACCAAGTCTACTGCTTCCGAATTGTGTCTATCTGAAGTCTTATTGGTTTTCATTTGTTTATTTTGATTTTCATTTGTGTATTTTGTAGGGAAGGACGGACATAAAGTTGTGTGGGTAAGAAAGTGGGAAGACCTGAAAGAGGTAATCAAAATATATCATATAAAAATTTTAATAAAAAAATCAAACAACAGAAATGAAATAGAATTATCCCAATCACATGCTAAACCACATTGGTTCTGAAACTACTGAAATGAGCCCTAGCATTCTGTCTCTTGCAGCAAATCTGTTATCTCCTCTTCCATAACCTCAAAATATTTGGGGGTTTTGATCTATGCCTGAAAGGAAGTTCCGGATTAAAATCCTTAAGCAGTTACAGAAAATAAAGTGAATCTTTCTTCTCATAGAAACAGGACAAAAAGCAGCTGTGTGCATGCAGATGCGCTTCTCTTTCTTGCCCTAACTGTTCAGATCCACCACCATTTCCCTTTGATCTTCCTTGCAGTCTTACTATCACTTTGAACCAGCATGCCACACACTCTGGGTACCAGCTTATTAAATACAGGTTATTGTTGAAAGAAAGTTCCAACTGAGACCAGGCTGATTCATGTATGGTCCCTGTTGTTTACTAAGAATACTTTTTACTGGAAAATATTGAAAGGCAGTTTTCTTTCTTTCTTTCTTTCTTTTTTTTTAAAGAAGTTTTAACTCCTTTTGATTTTGGAGAAAAAGATATCTTTGAAGTGAAATTTATACACTCTATTCCCCAATTGGTTTAATAGTAACCGTCCTTGTATTTGAAGGCATCTGTATATCAGTGAGTTGGTTAAATACATATCCAATATGGCATTAACTAATATTGTCATTGTTTTCCTTGAAAACAGAGATTGCATTACATATGGACTATTGAAAGGAAATGGCATCAGCAAATCCAGTTATTGCTTGTCACCGCCCATCCAAACTTAATTACCATATTTCTCTCTTCCCTTTCCTCTGTCCAAACTCTCCCAATGTACATCCTCCCACTTTCAAATTCATGGTCATTTTCCTTTTGCTAATTGCTATTGTCTCCCTATATAGATATGGATATAAACATATATGCCCTAAATATAGCCTGGTCAGTCTGTATAATGCTACCTGGATGTATGTTTTCAGGGATGACCCTGGAAACTGGACAACCAATTGGTGTGATTGCAATAATAATAAAAAAATTACAAATAAAAGGAAAAAATCTTCTATGATATTTTGTAAAAGCAAAATACATAGGCGTTACACACAATTAAATAGGGAAGGACACGCAGGTGTATTTACACATACTAACATAATTATGGTGTGTTGGATTGTCAAGTCAAACATATATACTTTTATTTATGACTTTTTATTCACTTTATTCTCTCTGGCCCTGCATTTCCTTTCATTTATTTATTTATTTATTTATTTAGTTAGTTAGTTAGTTAGTTTGTTTATACCTTTCTCTTTAACATCATGTATCTTGATTGCATTCATCCCTCCTATCCCTTTGTATCTGCCGTCTTGGCCCCCTACCCTCTGCCCTTGTAAACCAACCTCCCAAACAAATTAAAGAGAAAAGAAAAAAAAAGAAGAAAAAAGATAGAAGTCTCTTTGTGGAAGCTGTAGTGTGGCTCAGAGTGTCACACAGTATACCCTTTGGTCTATTCATCTTTACTTACAAGTGGTCATTACAAAGAGTCGTTGGTCTGCTTCGAGGTCTCTGGTTTCTGCTTCACCCTCCATACTGGGCTCTCAATGGGACTCTTCTTGGATTTCCTGTTATTGTCCTGTGTCTTAGAGATCCTGCAGCTTAGGATCTGCAGGACCAGCCCCTTCACACGCTCCAGCAGGTCACAGATAGTGTGGATGTTGGGGCGGGCCAACTCATAGCCCTTGGTTCTGAACCTAGGTAGTTGTAGAGTTGGTCAGCCTGCCAGCTCTCCTCTATCCTCACCACCAGGGTAAGATTTCCAGCATTGCACTGGCTGGTTCACCCTGTGCAGCAAGGAGCAAGCAACAGGGCCACTTCTGCTTTCATGGCCTCAGGGTTGGCTCTATAGGGCTCATTCTCTTCAGCACTGCAGCTGGTGACGGGTAGAGGGGTCTGGTCTGCTCTCTCACTTGCCACAGGTGAAGATGGCCTTTTTTTTCTTTTTTTAAAATATTGCTTTCCGTACATTATATTCTGACCATGGTTTATCCTCTCCCATGTCCTCCCAGAACCTCCCCACCCATCCAACCCTACCTCATTCTCTCTCTCTTAGAAAATAAATAGGCGAAAGAAAAACAAACAAATAAATAATAAAATAAACAAGAATAAAAACAAGGAAAAAGAACAAGAAACACAGTTTTAAAAAAATCATAAAACACCATAAAAGCACAAAATTGGAAATCATAATATATAGGCAAAAGACAATTCATATAGAAAAAGAATGTTGAAACAAAGCAGTATGAGACAAAAAGTCCACAGAATACCGAGTTCATTTTTGTTGGTCATCTACTGCTAGGCACGGAACCTGCCTTTAAGTGTCCTTTATATACCCAGTGAACTTCAAGTGGGGAAAATTAATTTTTCTTTTGCACTCAGTTATTAATTGGAGATAGCTTCTTAGATAGGGATGGGAGCTTGCAATTCATAATCTGTAATATTATGTTGATAATATTCATTTTGAAAAACAGTTGGTAGATTCTAAAGAGTAACTACTAGGGAAGCTGACACTGAGAAGGGTGAGCAGGCCTATCATTTGGGAGGTCATTAGCTAGCGTTAGTAAAATAAATCCTTTTAGTCCCTCACTCTACTTTTGTCTATAAGAAGTGCCACTACAGAAGACTATTATGTTCAATCCCAAATATCTGCATGTGTACATTCTTTTGGGGATCGATATCATCTGTTTGTACCTGAAAATTGAGATTTTTTATATCCGGCAGGAATCTCACAGGGCCCCCAGCTGAATCTGTATTACCCACTGTGCCTCAAGTTGGCACCCCTTTTGGATACCCTCAAATTTTTATCATCATAATAATCATTATTTAAAATCAAGGAGTCTTAAATACAGTTTAAATATTTTATAGTAGTCAAATAGTTCTCTTCTGAAGAAGTTATAAGTATATATTTTACTAGTTTAATAAATAATTCTACTCTCAAAAGATCCTCAGGGGAAAAAATGACCTATGTATGACTAGGAAACTACAGTACCATGAACTAACAATTATATATTTATTATTCTTAGGGCACCCTCTAAAATTATATCACTTAATCATCCTCATTATCACATTGGGTTGACAAAATGTCATTGTCATACACTGACACTGTTTTATTCACTGATAAAAGCCCTCGGGTTATATCATTATATCACATAATCTATATATCAAATCAAGTATCTATTAAACCCTTACCATCCTATTATGGTAAATATTAAGGCTATGTCAGTCTTACACTGTTAAGATGACTGAAAAAAACTTGCAGTTTACAACTGATAGTGTTAACCTGGATGGCCTAGGTGTGATCAAGAACATGGCAGATCCATGCCTGTGCTTAAGCTCCCCATGGGAATGCCTGAGCAGAACTACTGTGATGATCGTAACAGTCCGATTCCCTCCACATTCCCTCTTGCATGTAACCTCTTGCAGACTGAAGAGCTCAGGAACAAATTTCACACGTGTAAGGCACAGGCTCAGATTATTTTTTCTGCATAACCCAGTACTCCGCATCAGCACAGGAGGGAGCAGGCAGAAGATCATTCAGGGTCCTGGAAAAGTTCTCTACCATTCATCAGTGATGGAATAGCTCTCTCTACTCAGTCATCCCTCATTTACTTCTCAGCATCATAATTTTCTAGTCTCTAAATTTAGAGGGTTTTCTCTAAGAAATGCCATACCTCTGGAATTAAAGCGAGAAAGTGCAGCCACTCAGGTAAATATTTCATCAACATCTTTACATATTACAAGGCTACTTTAAAAAAATGCCTTCAGAATATTTTGCAAAAGTACTAAAGGAATGGTGTCTGGATCCTTTAATGGACAGTAAGTGCTGGCCTACCGTTTTGCTTAGGAATGTTTAAACACAATTTAGTACATCTAATTGGCTTAATTAATTGTCAGAGAAAGAGGCAGTAATTTGTAGGTAAACTATGAAAGAATTATACAATATGCAGGAATTAGAACCAGTATAACAATTTAGGGAAACAGTTTGGCAAGGAACACGTTGCAAAGATGGATTCTTCTAACTAGTATTTGAACGGTCTTGTATTTGCATCCCACCCCCTAAATATTATGAGATAATTACAAAATAATATCTTCATAAACACTAATGAATACTTACATATCCTCTTATTGGGCAATATTACATAAATATCACCATCTCTTTAGGGTCTTTATGTCTAAAATTAAGTACATTGCTACTAAAAATGATGTTTCCTAAGTACTAATTGTTTTCAATACAGTCACAGTAGAGTATGAAATACATCACTAATTAACATTTTATTGTTTTTCCTTTTTGAGACATTGTCACATACAAAGAGTACAGGTACTACTTTTAATTTAGCAAGGTGTCCTCTTGGGTAAATACCCGGTTAAATTGTTATATATGTGATATATATATATATATATATATATATATATATATATATTCATTATTATTATGTGAGTATGTAAAGATGATATATATGAATATATGTGGGATATACATTCCAGGACACACATATGGATGTCTGAGGACAACTCTGTGGAGCCAATTCTTTGCTTTTACCATTGAGTTTTAGAATCTAAACTCAAGTCACCAGGCTTTGAAGACAAGCCTCATTACCTGTTGACTCTTTTCCATGGCCCATATAGTTAAATTTTAAATACCTTAAGGAGGCATTCAGTGACAGCTAAAACAACCTGTCCTCATGAACCTTCCAAACAACATGTAAAACTAATGTTTCAAAGATACACCCTGTAACACTAAGCCTACTGAGCAGGTTGTGCATGAATATTTATGCATATATTTAAAAATAATAAAGGAAAAAGGCCATGAATTTGAGAGGGCATGGGTGGTACATGAGAAGAGTTGGAAGGAAGAAAGGGGTGGGGGAGATGATGTAAATATGTTAATTAAAATTGAAAAGTAATTTAAAGCTATGCCTCGAGACTTGGGATATTTCATCTACTATTCACCACCACTCTCTAAACTCTCTGCTGTTAGGCTCAGGCAGACTTTTCTGTTGTTGATACTTCATACTTGTTAAGGAAAGAAAAAATGAATTACTCATTCACCACTGGCCTGCTCGGGCTAGTCATTTAAGGTTCTTCTCCTTTAAATAGGAAAACCAAGAGATACCTATGAATGAGACTAACTTTTAACACTGACATTGTAAGAGTGGAGGAAATATCTGACTCCCAAACCTTATGTAGCCACACCATAGTCAGAGCACAGTGAAGAAAAGCTTCCAATTCATGAAAGTACTTTCCTATGGCATGCTGCAATTTCTAAACAATTGATCTTCTCTCTACTTTCTGGATTCTACCTTGTGCTTCTTGAATGGATATTATGCAATTAAAGGTGTCTGTTTTATGTCAGTCTGGAGCTAATTTAAAACAAAACTATGAAAATCAGATACAGGCAATTGTTAAATGTCTTTTACTTAAAGACATGAAAGTCTTTGGCACAACTGCTAATGTATCAATAATTTCATACTATTATTCATTTATGCAGAAGGGGCGATTGAGGTACTGACAATGTATTTATACAAATGCCAGGATTAAAATGAGCATGAAATGCATTTATTCTTTAGTCATTGACTTTTTTATGAATTGTGAATTCTGATAATTCATTAGCAAAAATTTTCCTAAGACTTCTAAACAGCATATTCAAATTTTTAATTCAAAAATTAATAATACATATGTGCCTCAATGTAAATCATTTGAAATGAGAAAACATGAACAAGTATGATCAAATATCTTATAGAACCAGGAATCCAAGTAGATATATCATTAACAATATCGATAAATTGCTTAGACTAATGACGGCCAAAGGGTTTTTAAGTGATGACTTCAAATTTAGAATTGTCATAGTTCACTCATCTTTCTAAACTATCTTAAGCCTGAGAATATATACATATATGTATATATATGTATATATGTATATATATGTATGTATATATATATATATATATATCTTTATTCTTTGGGAATTTTACATCATGCACCCTGACTCCACTCACCTCCCAGTCCCTCCATATCTGTACCTCACCCCTGCAGTGTCCCCCCAAGAAGAAAACCCTCCAAAAAATTAATTAAAAGCAAAACAAAACAGACTAGGCACTGGTAACTAGGAAAAGCTGTAGTATTCTGAGGCCAGTATGACCAGGTCCAGAAAGAGGGAAACTACATACAAGTGACATGCTTCTAACTTGGGAGGAATGGGTTAATATGTTGAAAAGGAGCATACAATGCAAAAGTACGGATGTTGTTGTCAACGTTCTTTAGGATTTAAGATAGAAACTTATCAGTATACACTGAAAAGATGGGGAACTTTGTATTAATTAGTATGACTCTAGCCCAAGGGGTTGGAAGAAGACATAAAGGAAGCTGAGAAGAGGCCCTAGAAAGCACAGCAGAGCTTGATCAATGGCCCATTGTACGGGTGAAGAAAGTAAGGCTTGTACAAATAATGTGCCCCAAGGACAGGGAACTACACTGTCAAACTTTAAATCCCACATTCCCAATTATACAACCACCCTGCCAAAACCCCCTCTTATATATTTTAAGTAAACAGCATCACAGTACGTGTGTTTCTATGTATTTATATATTGCATGCGAAACTATTCCACGTATTTTATTAATACATTCTGTACAAGAAAAAAAAAACTAGACAAAAGTTCTTAGCATTTTCCATTTCAAATTTGAAACACATATTCCAGTGGACTAGTCTTTGAATGAATTTCTTGATTAGAAACAGCCCAGTACAACCACAGAAGGAACACTAGTTTACTTATTGATCACTCCCCTAAATAAATGGAAAATCTGTAGAATGGGGACTTCCTGCTTCAATGTCTCTGCCAGGAGCACCATCCAGCCGGGCATACTCAGGATGTCCACGATGAGGGAATGAAAAATACCATATCCCAAAACATGACTGTCCCCGCTTGTATAAAGGTTATAATTTAGAAGCAGTCATGAACTCCTTAAAATTTTTTCTTCTGGGGGCCAGAGAGATAGCTCAGCAGTTAAGACCTGTGGCTGTTCTTCTGGAGGACCTGGGTTCAATTCTCAGCTCCTACATAGCAGCCCACAACTGTCTGCAACTCCAGTTCCAAGAGATCTGACACCCTCACACAGATATACATGCAGGAAAAAACATCAATGCACATAAAGTAAAAAAAAAATATTATTTAAAAACATTTTACAAATATTATTAAATATTAATTATTAAAATATTTTTTAAAAGTTTTCCTTCTTTTTCTTGAGCTCTTTTACTTTAAATCTGATGATATAACAGTTACCACCCAGTAATCGCAATCTGCTAAGTGAAGAGCAATAGCATATTTAAAAAGCAGGACCCTGTGGGAGAAAAAAAAAAATCAGATGATGGCCGTGTTTCATAATGTGAGGCTCTAGGTCAATTTCTGCCCCTTTAAGACGACATCTAGAAGTCACTATGAGGAAGACAAGAGGCAAGTATAATCTAAAACTAACCCAACACAGTTTTCCCATTCCTCCCCAAATGCTGCAAAACAAGATAGGCTGTTTCAAAGTCTTGGAAATCTCTAGATCAGTGGTTCTCAACCTTCCTAATGCTGTGACCTTTTAATACAGTTCCTCATGTTGCAGTGACCCCCCAACTATAAATTATTTTTAGTGCTACCTCATAACTGTAATTTCGGTACTGTTATGAATCGTAATGTAAATATCTGGTGTGCAGATTATCGGATATGCGTCCCCTGTGAAAAAGTCATTCAGCCCTCAAAGGAGTAGGGATCCACAAGTTGAGAACTGCTGGTCTATGGAATCCATAGCAACAAAACCCGATAGGGAACCGTGCTGCAAGGCCGCTGCCCACTTAGAGGCTAGCTCAGTAAACAACAGACACAACCAGGGATCCTGGGTGATGCCTAAACAGAATGGCAAAGCTACAGACAAAGGCAAGCCTGGAAGGCTCAGAAAAAAAGGGGGTTGGAGGTGGGGGGAGATGTAGCCATTAAGACTCAGAACTGCCTGGGAGGCAAACATCAGAAACCACTGAGGGTGCCAGTTAAATAGTGAATAGAACTAAATTCAGGCCAAAAAGCTAGAGTTTTTCATTTCAAAGAGAGGGACAAAAGGGGTACAGCAGGCTAATGTTTCCAGAAAGCTCCACGGAACTTCATAGCCTTTGGGAATTCCCTAGGGTGTAAAAAGCCAAAGAAATTCAGCTTCAAGTTCTCAGCAGGAAGTGAACATCTCAAGATTAGTTAGGTGGTCCCGATTGGCTCACATTGGTGCTTCGGGACTGGGCAGAGACAAAGTATGAGAAGCAAAGTTAAATAATCATTAAGATGACCACCGAGAAGTGCATGGGTCCAAACAATAGGAGTCACACCATGAGAAGAGAATAAGCCTTGTTTGGGAGAATCCTCTGGTTTTTTCTTACGATGAGGCGATCAGCAACTGGAGGGAGGAAATAGGGATGATGAGAAGTGGTGATCCTACCTGCTTTGTGTCCAGGGTTCTTGAAATTTCTATGAAGATGTGCTTAGGTGATTTGTAAGAAAAAAAAAAGACCTAAGCTGGAGCTTTGTAATTATTTAGAGGATTTGAATATATGTAAAAAGCCTGTTTGGATAAAGCTTTTCATATTTATTAACCATTTCTTTTTACATATGTTGTTTGGAAGAGAAGTGTTACATGAACTTTTTTGAAAATGATATTAAACTATAGATCACATTTCTTTAGTAAGAAACGTGAAAGTTTCTTGCAGTAGGAACATATTAACTTTAATGTTCAAGCCTTCAGATGAGTTTCTTCATCAGGGCCATCTTTAGCAGTTACTAAATAAAAAGAATAGACTTTTATAAGGATCCACGTACATTTTATAATGTCTGAAATCAGAGTATTCCTCAAAAGCAGTTTGTTTGATTCTGTGGAGTGCTAATAAAAACAGAGAAAGAACAATCTTGTTCTTATTTGTCGCATTTTCCATATATTGAAGTGTTTAATTCTGTATTGATCCTGTGGAATTAGTGCATACATATTTGTATATCAGTAACTGACACTGTAATATATATATATATATATATGTATATATATAGTGTATGTATATAGCATATATGTGTGGATATGGTGTAGTGGTTGTGACATATATACATACATTTACATATAGATACACACACATATATATTGTATATACATATATGCTGTCAAAGCAAAGAACAAGGTGACTATATGAACCCATGGAGAGCATGAGCACATTAGCAGAAGTCAGTGTTTAAACAAACAGAACTTGACCATAGAGAATTGCCTACAATCTTGTATGTACTCATATATCATTTAATTTAGTTCAGTACATATCAGAATGGACATGCCTACTGCTCTGAGAACAAGGCTCTTCAAACGGGAATGTGCAGATTGCCCTTTTATTAGATTTTCAACTTCTTTCTCCTACTACCTGAAAATGTTCCATGATTAGAGATTTTAACCAATCAATATTCACAATTTGTAGTCGCTTATGCTAACCAAGCAATTCTTCTGGTTAAACAAAAATTAGTCTCAAAAGAGGAGAATTTAGGGCACATTTGGAACTGATGACAGGGAGAAGAGTGGAAACACATTGCTGAGGTTATGACAGAGGGAAGCAGAGAGTTGGGGGACAGACTTGACATGTCAGATGGTCTCAGGTGTCACTAACTGCATGAATGTTTATTTTCTTCATTTGTAGTGTAGCAACCGTGATCATAACTATCCTAAGGTTAGCAGTGAGAACTGAGGGATGACTCACAAACAATGGTAATAATATCAGGAATTAAAATTTTAAAACTCTGTAACCTTTTAAACAAGAGTTTCAGTCAGTAAGAATACATAGCCAGACCAAGTATGACAAGCCTCACTTGTAATGACAGGGAAAACTAATTCCTTGTTTTAATTTATTTTGCCTTTTACATGAAGGAAGTAATGTAAGTACTATTAGGAACTTCGTATCGTTATGTATCTATCCATCTAAATTTAATTAATGTCCATTATGAAATATTTTAGCATATATTTGGAAACAGCTTATTAAATGCAGTTACAATTTTTTTATTTGATAGTCATAATGTGAAATGTGCATGTGTTCTAAGGATCTTTGTAATTCTATGGGTTTTGGTTATTTTTATGATTTCTTTATTCAAGTTGTAGATGATATAAATAGAACATTTATAATCTATTTCTTTGGTGAACAGTTTACTCAAACGTACTTTAGAGATTCTTAGCTTCTTTCCTAGAATTCTAAATTGGCATGCTTTATTAAAATAGATCCAGTGTTAACCATTTTGTAGGATACACAGAGACAGGCAATATGTGATAAAATATTTAGTCATTTCCTATCTATTTATATTTCAAAATGATAAATTAAATTTAAAGGAAAAATACAAAGTTGCAAGAGCTGTTAAAATGTAAACTGAAAAATATAAGTAAACATTTAAATGTAACATAACAGAAAGTAGAAAATATAGAAAATGTGAAACATTAAGTTTTTTGAGATTATGATTATGTAACAAAACTTTTCCCTTTCCCTTTTTTCCCTCCAAACACTCCCATATATTTCTCTCCACTCTCCTTCAAATTCATGGCTTATTTTTTAACTAATTGCTATAGTATGCACATGTATATTCCTAAATATAACCTTTCAGTTTATATAAAGTTACTTACATTTATGTTTTTAGGGCTGACTGTTGGCACTGGACAACCAATGGTGTGTTCTTCCCTGAGGAGGAACACCTCTCTCACTCCCAGTTTTCTATAGCCTTGTATGCATCTTTGTGTAACACTGAGTTGAGCATCATGGGCTTTTCCCTCCCCATTTCGGCATGTCCATTGATGTCATTCTTGCTTAGCTCACATTTGGGAAGCCAAGTATTACATTTTATGTAAATTCATTACTTTCCCAAGTTTTGTAAAGGATAATATTTTGAATTCCCTTTTTAAAAAATCATACCTCATGATTAAAAACAAAAAAAAATATTGATTGAACAAAATCCATACAGGTAGTGTTCTCTGTAATGAAAGCAAAAATGGCTAGTGTAACTTTTTTTTTTCAGATGGTCTCTGCGTATGACAGTATGTGCAAGATATGGGGACTAAACACAGTAGTTTCATTATCAAAATGGTGACTGGTTGTGCCTCTCTGTTTCCATGTCAAATTATAACTGAGAAATAGTTAAGTAAGAAGGAAAGTGGAATTACCAAAGGCCATTTCCTTTTAAATTAAAAACACTTGACCTCGGTTACTCAAAGCCCCCAACGTATTTCCAGTCCAATAAAAAGCTCAGGAGCACACTTGTACATATGTGAACACTTAGAATACTACCTTGCCCCAACCATTCCATAGTTATAATTAAAAGCTACATTTTGTTAAGCAAATTAGGAGTTACAATAAAGTGGAGGGAGCATGTGTAATGAATAATTAACACTGTATAGACTTCAGCATCATAATTAAGATTAAATGCCGCATATATTCAAACTAGATTAGCATAGCCATTGAAAGTAGCAATGTGCTCAGTGGGAGAGTATGATTTTGCTAAATAATGTTTTATGAAGAGTATTCTAAAAACATTAAGCATAAGGTTGTCATATATAAAATGATTAAAGTTTTATACAAAAGAAGCTGTAATTCCAGCAAATGAAGTAATTTCATTCTCCTGCTGATTTCACCTTGAGAAACACACTGAAAATGGACAGGATCGCTCTGTGATATCTTATTAAATTGAGTATGAATCCCCCTTGTTTGAAGTTAATGAACCCTCACTACATAAATCTGGGGTAACGTACAGTTCCAACATTGCCCTTACTAATTCCCTTTGTATCTGCTGGAAACATTCATTTTCTTAAATTCCTATTTTTGTTTTCATTTCCCAGTTTGGCTAGCAAGGTATTTCTGTGCCTTGCTCAAAATAAACATTTATTTAACATATGGGTATTGTCTTGATATCTGAAAACTCATCACTGATGATTTTCACATATTTCTAAAGCACGTGCCATACATTCATGATGACAGCTACACATTTTGTGACTTCTGACCATATCTGTTTCCTATTCTTTTATGTTTTGTCCAAAAATATTTTAAAAATTAGACTTTCAAAATAAAGCCAAAACAAGTGTGGTTTTTTAACCAGAAATAGCAATGATTATGATTATTTCTAAACGACCAATTCCACTATTTTCCAATTGACCTGAAACTGTTTATTAAGAGTCATCTTAGATAAATTCTACATGTATTATTTATTATCCACAAATTTACAGAACAAGGGACAGGAAGACATTTAATAGCTGACTATTGGCATAGTGTTTAAGAGAAATAGGTCAAGCCCTCATCTACCAAACTTTAAACAATATGATGATAGCCAAAATAAATATATCATGCACACATTCTATTTCATGCACATAAGTTTATTTTAGAACTTGAAATTCTATAGACCATGTCGGCAAAATTATTTTCTCAAAAAGTCAAGTACTGGATTATTAACAAATCAAATCACAATAAGAATAAATAGCACCTGTTTATATATGTAAAGTTTTAGGCGCTCCTTTGTCCTAAACCTAATACACACATGTGAGTATGGTATAACCTGTAGCAAAAAGAACAAGAAAGGCTAAATGTTAGGGGATGTAGAAGGTCTAAATACAGGTAAAGGACATGAATTATGAAAGATGATCCAAAGCTAATTGTCTTTTTTTTAGTTCTAACACTGCCATGGATTTTTTTTTTTTTTTTTTTTTTTTTTTTTTTTGCGGGGCTACTATGTGAGTGCATAAAAATATATTCAAGAGTGAAAGTGTAAAATCAATGTGAAGCTCCATAACCTCAGAATGGCACAGACTTTGGGTCTGGTTTATTTCAGTATGTGATTTTTTTTATTTGCAAGGGTTTTTTTTATAATAAAGTTTATTTTTTATTATTGAAAATAGATTCTTCTCTAATACAATATATCCAAATCAATATGACAACTCTCAGAAAATTGGAAATTGATATGCTTCAATACCCAGCTATATCATCTTAGGGCATATACCCAAAGGATGCTCCATCCTACCACAAGGACACTTGCTCAACTATGTTCACATTGACTTTATTCATAATAGCTAGAAACTGTAAACAACCTGGATCTCCTTCAACTGAAGAATGGATAAGGAAAATAAAGTTTATTTTTTAAAAGAATACATTTTCTAAAATTAAGACAACACAATTATACCACTTGAACATAATTGCCTAGAAGGAACAAGTGAGAGAAATAAACAATATGGGGACTACATTTGTTTCAGTCACTGTCAGATGAGAACAATAACTTCAAGCAAGCCTTCTCAATTGGACAGTACAATCTTTTCCTATAAAGAATCTGCAGTTTTATCAACCATATATAGTTTGTATTAGAATCAGAAATGACTTTGATCCAGGGTAGGATTATGCCTATAAGCTGAAAGGGTTTCTAAAATATAGTATTAATTACTTATTTTCTTCTTTTATTATACTAATAAAATAGCATTCAATAAAAAAAATAAAGTGTACCAAAACCAGACAAAAAGTATTGATTGTCAGAAGTTGACATTCTCTGTAGTTAGACTGCAGATGATTACGATGATCACAGAGAAATCCTAATATATCAACTCTCTAACTAGGCAAGAAGTTAGAAATAACACAAATTATGACTTTTTTAGGTATAGTTCCAGTGATTAACCAAGTCATCTAGGACAATCCTGAAGACAAAAGAAGAAATAAATAATGACAACAGAAATATTAAGCTTGAATCTAGGGAAAAAGAAACACTATAGGTATTCTATTCATTCAAAGCCCTCTGAAAATCGTATTAGTTACCAGTTTGGGTCTTGAAATCAGGATTGTTTTATGGATTTCAGATTTAAGATACACTTGGATACTGCTACTGCTATTGATAAATTATGTTTACATCAATATAATTGCCAGACTTTTGAATTAGCCACACTAAAATCATATCAATTACAGCATTATAAATATTTTGGAACAGTATAAATATAGATATTAAAATAACAAAAATCAAGTCATTATTCTAAGTGTTTTGAAAAATATGACTAAATTGGACAAAATATTTATTTTAAACCTATTTGCAATAAATATTCCTACCCAGAAAATTGTGTGTCTAATCTACTAAAATTTACAGATTTACAATGAAAATAAGGAGCTTGATTTTTGTGGCCATCTGTGTATGGAAATATTTATTATAAATTATAAAAAGTTGTCCTTAAAATTTTGACACTGTTGTGAAAATAGTTCTATAAATGAGTCTATAAAACTGAGTTGCTCTAAATTCTCAAATCAGTGCAAAGGATTATCGTGGCAAAGAAACACACACACACACTGTTCCATTTTGTGCCTGCCAGAAAGAAACCATTCACAATTGTCAGGGGCATTGTTGACATCATTCCATTTAACCCTCTCACTCTGTGTAGATACCCTGCAGGATTTCTGTCTCTTATTGCCGACACATGGTATTATTTAATTTACTTCTTATAAATACGAGTGGCTTCTTTTCTGAAGATGAACTTTTAAAGACAGGAATATGGAAGTCACTTGTCAGAGAGGTCCTAAGAGTACACAGAGCTCTGTGGATTCTATCATGCTGGCTTTAAAGGCATAGCAGTCTGGAAACGCGCACAGAGTACAGAACATTGGGCTGTCTTCAGCAGCAGAGAGCAACTAGCTAACAAGTAGGCTTGCCACTGATGCAGTTGAAAGGAAATGAGTTCTGCCAACAACCAATGAGACTGCAAAGGAATTCTGAGTCCCAGATGAAAATCCAACTTTGATTAGCACATTGGCTGCAGTGGGATGAAATTGTGAGCAGGGGCCAGTTAGCCCACAAAGTGACTTCTGACCTACAAGACTGCATAACAACAAGGTGTTCCTTAGCTCTTTACAAGTCTTCTAGCCTGCGGGAATATTTTATTCAGCAAGAGAAAACTAATATACTTGTTTTTCCCAGTCTCTCTGATATCTACATATTCCTGCTGACCTGTTCTGATGTCAAAGCAATTGACAAGTTAAGAAAAAGAAAACATCATCTCACCATGATTCTCCAAATTGGTTCTCGCATAACTAACATAAAATGAATGTGTAAGTTGTAAAGCATCAAGTGGGAAATGTGTGTGCATATGTGCTGAGTACCAATCTCCTCTGAGATTAAAATCTTCCATCTTGTGGGGGGGGGGTTGTTAAACACAGGGTGCTACAGGGGAGGTGAAACATTTCTTCCTTTGGAGAAGCTCCCCATGTTCAGGAAGTAAACAATCCAATGGCTTTAGGGAGTCCTTGTAACTAACCAGACTTACAAGGTCCATCCTTTCCCAAGGATGTATAAGCAGTAGGAGCAGCTCAGAGACACTCAGACATGGGGAGCAGCCTGGGGAAAGCACAGAGCAGCTAAGGTGAATGCAAGAAACTGAGACCATCTGAGTTCCCTGGAAAGGGGTCAGATCAATTGTGCAACTCAGAAAGAATATTCTCTGACCTACTGAGCTGCCTATAAGACGTGCAGTGTGCTACAGGTTTCCAGGTTTTGTGAGCTGCCATCCATGCTGGGGTGGAACTTTGGTGATGTAGCTGTCTTTAAGTCATCTCAGCTCCTGTAAATTACCCCTCATCAATGTCCTTGTAAATAACCCCCAATAAAAGTCACTGGTTTAACAAGTTGGACTTCGGTGGTATCCTTAACATTATTCTGCCATAGGCTTGCTGTTGGGAGTGAGTAGATGTTTGTTGTCATCTCCCTAGGAACAACTACAGATTAACCGTGTCATCACATTTCCCAAAAGCATTCAAAGGGGGTACAGGTGTACAAATGCAAAATTCCTTTGTACATAAAAGACAACTATGTAGTTTTTTGGGGGAAAAAAAGCCTTGGTGAGCATAATGTAAGACTGAGAGGTTTATATTTGTATCCAAAGTATAGGAACAAGTCATATGTGTCTCATCTGTTACTTTAAGAGCTAGTGACAACGTAACTTAATTTCCTTAGCATTTATATCAGCTATTTGCCTCAAATTCTCATTTTTAACTCAGGCAGAATAGTTAAAGAGCATTACCCAAATTCACTCAAATAGTGACAAGGTTCCCAAGCCTAATTCAAGGACAACAAAAATTTGCTTACACCATGTGTCATCAAACAAATTTATTATTTGGTATCTACTTATATGCCACACAGTACAAGAATTAGAAGCAGACATTGGCAGGGGCCTGGGATGGCATAACACTGAATTGTGAAGCAGTCAGAAGCATTTAGAGGTGGTAATGGTAAAGACCCCAAGTATAGTTTGTTCAAAGTTATCCATAGGCCAAACGTTTCACGGATTCTGATGACAAACTAATACATATGCTTGCACTCCTGAATAAGTAATGATTTTTCAAGAAAAGCAAATGAGCAAGCAATAAAGTAAGGAACACAGACTGATTTATGTTCTAGAACACCTATTAATAAATTCTGTAGCATCAAAGCCTTCCTTTTTAACTTTTAAATGAAATAAATAATGCCTAATTCTTAATTCTCACAAGTGCTATATAATTCATATGAAACAATGGTCCTAATAACAGACATTAGTATAGAGAGTGGTGAGAGAAAGTAAGAATAATAGTGAGAACATAGTGGTAAAGTAAATAGTGATAAAGTAGTGGTAGAAGAGGAGGAAAAATGAGTGTGAGAGTCAAAGAATGGGGAGGAGTGTTGTAAGAGGCTGTCTTCCAGACAACATTGCTGTCAAATCATGAACTCAGGACCTACCGTTACCTGTATAAGATCTACATAAGATTAAGCCCACCAAAGTCCTACCATAGATGGGGTAGATGATCTCTGGGACCCATCCCTTACTAAGGAGTTATTGGCAGTTGATAGGTGCTGTGGAAGGACTATCATTTTTTTACTGAGGGTATGTTCACTGGCTTCCTAATCTCTAGTCGACAGTTCCACATCCATGCACATATGGGCAGTGCTAACTAGACTTAGTGAGGTATGAAAATAAACAAACACATGAGTTGGAAGGTGTTAGGGATAGGGCAATATCAGGAGAGTTGGTGGAGGAACTGAGAGTAGGTGGGATCATATTTCATGGTATACATGCATGAAATCAGTTTAGAAAGAATGATGATAATATTACTTCCTCTGTAATTGTTTCTCTCTGTAACCCTGGCTGTCCTAGAGCTCACCTTATAGACCAGGCTGGCCTCAAGCTCACAGAGATCTACCTGCCTCTGCCTGCCAAGTGCTGGGATTAAAGGTCTGTGCCAACACTGCCCAACTTGCAATTTCATACTTTTCACTAAAATGTTGTTCTGTTGGAAGCAGGGCAGGCTCATTTCATCAAATCTGTGGTATTTTGGAAGCACTAATGAAGTCTTTTATTCAGTGGTTATCTTATTGTCACCATATTTGATTTGAAAAGTTACATCTGAAGATAAGTTGAAGGCCTGATACATTTCATTTTTATAGATATCTGGGTCTTCCCGAACTTTCCTCAATCATATTAAATGGATTTCAGTCAGGATAACAAAGTAGTCAAAAATTGGATGTCTTTGTAGAATTTTTTACTGATACAATGGAATGAGTTCTCAAATGCTCCAACTCTAAGTATATTTTCTGCTGCTACAAACTACGAATTACTATCTCATTCAGAGAATTGTTAATAAAGTTCTTTTTTTTTTAATGGACAATTTAATGTTTCTAGTGCTCTTTGCTGCAATTTAGGGAACTTCCTTTTCCACTTGTTGGACCGAGTCCCAATTATTACCATAATGACTTTTCACCCACATTTTAATGACTAAATAATTGATATGTTGGTGCGTTCTCAATGCATATGATTTTACAATATTAAATATGAAAGAAAAGAACATTTTAATCACCCAGGAGCAGATTAAAATATATTCTGGAATGTAGTAAGTGTTACAGTGCAGGGAAGTTAAATAGAAGCTAATAACAATCCTGTAATTTATGCTGGATTCATACTTAGGGTTAAGTACTCCGGCATAGGCACTTGTTCACCTTGGAGATTATCTTTCATTTCCTACATAATCCTCAAATTAACAAGATATACATGCTGCCATCGGCCCCGTTTCTTAAGCACAGTAGCTTTTATTGTCCTAAAGTGTCCCCTTGGGTCATCCTGCTATGGAAGCAGTTAATTTTTCCCGTGTTTGTAACCTAACATTGTTTAACAGAATTCAGTAAATAGCCCTGCATACTAAGCACAACTAATTAAAGGTTCTAGGAGCAAAAAGGTCAAGATTTTCATAAATACACAGAAACACATCAAAAATATTATTTAATAAAACTAGATTACTTGGGAGGATTTGATGAGTTTATTTATGGAATTCGGGTAGATCTAAATAGGAAAATAAATATAGATTATCTTGCACCAACTCAATTTTCTCAAAGTACTAAAAAAGCAGTTTTCTTACATATGTCCACTAAGATTCCCAGTGTGTGGCAGTGGTAAAGTTTTCTTATAGAACTGCACAGGGCGATTTAGTGTTAAGATCAGTTGGAACACCCAGTGGTACCCAGACTGTCAGGAATGCATGGTAAATAGCTGTTAATGAAGCATTTAGGAAGCTTATTTGCATAAGTTCCCTTTCTTAAAACCAATCATTTAAAATGTTGTTGCTAAAAGGTAAAATCATGAGCAATTCCAGTTAGCACCTAGTGTTTTCTAGATAAAGGACAACAGCTGTCTCTAGAACGGACTCTAAGTGCCCCAAGTTAGGATCCTGGAGTGGAACACTTAGGCTTCATGATGAACATTTCTACAGTTAAAAGGTACCAAGTACTTCACATAAGGTAGCTTCAATCATGGGAATCAATGTTCTCATCGTTTTGTAATTCAGAGTTCTGAGACCAAACTGACCATAGAATTGTCTCCCTTCAGGAATATCTCTTTGGCTTGTTCCTGGCCACCATCTCACGTCTTTCCTCACGTGTGTTTTCCTGTCTGTGTCTTCATCCTAATCTTCCATGTAAAGGGCAGCAGTTTTATGGGCTTCAGGTGCCCTTATGACCTTGACTATTTCTGCAAATAGCCTGTTTTCAAACGGAGTTGCTCCTAATGTCCTGGAGATAAGATGTAGGTAGAGACATATGAGTTTGAGAGACACAGGTCAGTAATAGACTACAAACAGGATTGTGGATGCTATGGATTATGACTAAAAGATTTTTTAGGCTTGGTGAACTCATACTTAAGCCGATTTTGTGTCATTTGCCATACTATCCAATGACATGTAAAATGTTTTTCTATTTCAGAAAATTAAAGTGATAATTTGGGCTTTCTTCCCGGTGTCCTCAGCAATGAATCTTCTGTGTGCAGTTAGGAGGTTTTTAACAGCCTTCCAAAGAGGAAAACTCCTCCCCTTCTACATCCACTTACAGGTGTAACACTTCCTATCATCTAGTTATAAATTCCAGACTTAACTTCAAAACTGAAACTTGAGAAGTACTTGGTGATATTGATAAGAGAGAAAGGTAAAAGCTGCTATGATAAGCGTGTTGTCCAGAAGTAAGCCTTGCTCTCAGCTAGGACACTGAATTCTGCCCAGAAAACAGAATCAATCTTTACCTGATATGTAAGGAGAGGGTTTTTTGTTTTTAACTTTGAGGGCATTTAATTAATTGGCTTGCTGTAGAAAGAAACTTACTTTCTACATGGCAAAGACCTGAAAGATCCGAAATATTAGTTGGCAAAAGACTCATAGGTCAGAAAGTCCTGAGAATTCCTGAAGAATATTCATTATGCCACACAAATATTGAATAATTTGATAAATATGCAGGCTATTGCTACTTCTCTTTCTCAATGGCCATTGATTATAGTGACACACCTTGTTTTATATTACTATGGTTAATGATCAACTTGCTATTTGTGTTACAAAAGACAAATGAAGTTAAATCATATTTAGATGATTTAATAGATAATTATATAGATTTAAATTATTAATGCAAACATAATACCAGGAAAGTATAAATAATTAATGATGTACTTATAAATAATTTCTATTAGTGAAATAGATTAAGAAAATGATTTGTCCTTACCAGTGGGCTCTTAAATATTTAACAATAACTATCACTGACATCTTTTAGATTCACCTTAAAACCCTAACAGTTAAGCCTCTTTTTATAATACAGAATGCATTTTAAATAGAAAATAAAGCCAACATAATGTAGTCATGGGTAGGCAGTATTTACTCCATTTCATTTACAAATATTTTACAATGGCTGTGATCTAAACAACACTCCGTTTTTCCATATTCATAAGGATAAGGATCTGTTTTTCTTTGAAATACTAAATATGAAAGATGTTAAAATGTATGTGCATTTAAATAAATTCATTTCTTCATAGTGGACTATAGGATTCATGGTGTAATTGTTTTTATTATCCTGGCAAGAATTAAATATATTTAAGAAACTACTTTATGTATTTGCTTTTCAAGCACTGCTTGGGTAAAATTGCTAAACAGGTCCAATTGTGGGGAAAAGGTGTTTGCATGGGTTGCATCTAAAATTTGCCAATTTTATAGTAAAAAAAGATTTGCTGTGGTGCCGACCTAGCAGCAAATCAAAGGCTGTCATATGCAAAGTTTCTCCATGGGTTTGGGCTGAGCAACTGACAAAGGTTAGCATTGCTCTTCCTTCCTGGACTGTCTCCTTCTCCACAATGTGGTTAGTATATGTGCCTCCCAATGGATACAGCACTTTCTGAGATTTTTAAGACACCCTATGTTCTTTAACTACTCCAGTTCGTCTTTGTCTATTTAGTATTATCTTCATAGGGAACAGGCAACATATAAATGAATCCTCACATGAACCGCATGGCCACCATTGTAGTTTGACAAAGTTGACAAAGCATTTCAACTGTGAGGATCACAATTCTTCAGCACCTTTTTACTTTCCTTTTTAATGATTCTCACTATTATGTCTTTCCCTTTGGGAAATTTTGTGTAGGCTTTGGTGAAGGATGAAAATGTGTACCATGGTAGCCTCTCTAAACAAAATAATTCTTTGGAAAAAATCCCCACCACCATGGAACCATATAGCATGATGTGGTACTCTGCCTACTCCCATACAAGTTACACCAAGGCGCTAGAAAATTTAGATAAGTAACATATGCTTGATAAATAAGATATATTGGATAATCAAGATTTATAAATTCCTAAGGTCTACTCAGGTTCACAGTAATATTTGTCTAGCCTTGTCTTTGCTCATTTTTAAGCTTTAGATATTTTGATAAACTAAGTCATACAAGAAACTGCAATATTCTATAATGGAGCATCTGATCCCCCAAGAAAGTCCTTTTCCTAAGGTTAGACATTTAGACAAAAGTCCCTATTCCCCCAGGGGCTTGAAGAAAGTTCCCATAGCTAAAAAAGGAGAAATTCTTATCTCTGGGAAGAGGAACTTCTTAACATTCATTAACATATGACTGGTGCCTATTGTCAAGGTCAGTGCTAGCTTCCTCAACCCCACATCTCAAGCCACACCCCAGCTCACATGCCTTTCTCCCATTTGATCCTATATGCAACTATAGAGTATCAAAGGTGTACTCTTTTTTCAATAAAAGCACTGGCAGCCAGGCTGATTCACCATCAGATCCTGTCCTCTCCTCATTCACCGGCACCTACCAACTCCACACATTCTCCTTGGGCCATGAACCCACTGAAGTGGGTATCACATAGAATCCAAATAAATAGGGTAAGTTTGTTATACAGTCCTTATCAATAAACATATTTGTGGCAATATATAAACACATAAAAACAAGTATATATGAAATACTAGAATATCCTATGAAGTCCCTCTCATTTTTCTATACCAGTTCTCTTTAGTGCCTACCTCCACTTCTTTTGTATTTACATGTGTATATGTATGTATGTATGTATGTATGTATGTATGTAGGTAGGTAGGTAGGTATATTTAAGTATGTTTGTGTGTGCACACCCACATATCGAAGCATGGGGTACAGGTACTGCTACATGTGTTTGTTCCTGTGTATTTGAGATTCAAGGACTTGATTGGGTGTCATCTTCAGGAATATCATTCACCTCTTTGAACGTGGTGTTTTATTGGCCTAGAGCTCATCAATTTGGCTAGATTAGCTAGCCAGAGGATCAGTGATACTGTCTTCACCTCCCCATTTTTTTTTAATGTGTGGTGACTGTCCTCACCACTGAACCTGGCTTTCTATGTTGGTTCTAGGGATTGAATCAGGTTCCTACACTTAGAAGGCAAGCACTTTTCCAATTGAGTTGTCTCCCCAGACCCCGCCTACCTCTCCTGCGTAATGATGCAATGCCTTTTTATATATCATATTTGATAATGCTAATTGAATTTATGGACTGAACAATGATTCTCTTTAAAATATCTCTGCAAGCTCTGCTTTAGACTATGATTTACTTATCTCCTTTATAATTTATGATTTCATCATTTTTGTTCTTATTTACTGCAACTTGATAAAATGATTTACTCTCCGGCAACAATATTTATTCCAAGAATATTTTTAATAGGGGCTTATGCACTGACTCCTATGAAAAATTAAAACCAGAGCGAGTACAGTCTTTATGGGAACTCTATATTCTACTTTATTAAACAACGGTCTGGAAATTTTGCAGGTGTTGTTATTCCTTACTTTATTTTATAGTACTTTTCAAGATATCACGTTAATTGTATAATTAAGTAAGTGTCCTAGTTTGCTTACTATTATTATAAAACATTGACCAACAACGACCTGGGAGGAAAGGGTGCAATCTCTTTTCATGCTCTGATGACAGCTGATCATGGATAAAAGTCAAGATAAGAACTCAAGCAGGAGCAGAGGTAGAAAGCATGGAGGAAAACTCTTACTGGCTTCTCTTCCAGGCCTTGCTCAGCTCACTTTTTTATACAACCAGGACCACCTGCCTTGAGTGATGCCAGGAACAGTGGGTTAGGCCTTTCCACATCAATTATTAATTAAGAAAATGACCAACAGCCTGACTACAGGCCAATGTGATGGAGGCATTTTCTCAACTGACTCTTCTCAGATGACTCCGGCATGTGTCAAGTTGACAGAAAACTAACCTGCACACTAAGGATCTATCAAGTTGGAGAAAGGAAGTGAGAATTCAGTGACAAGTGAACCTTTGATATATGCATGCCAGCAAGACTTCTTGTGGTACAATAAGCATCCATCAGTGATAGATTATAAAGAGGAAATTTTGATTCTAACATGAGAAGAAAATAGAACGTGAGAAAGCACAATCCAAGATGTAGATATCATTCTAATGAAACTGTAGTATACAAAAACACAGAGGCATAGTGGAAACGCACTAATAGAATAAAACGTAATGAAATTTCAGTTCATTGATTGTAGCACAAGATAAAAAAGTTAAGTGCTAATTGTAATGCATAGGATCTCAACAAAAATTTTGAAATGTTTATCTCCATGACAGAAAAATTATCTTCTTAAGAAATAACCTTGAAATGTACCTAATATGTACAAGATAACACTACTAACAATTATTTGGTCATAATGAAATATAAATAGCTGTTATTTAAAAAGGAAGGAACATGCTCTTTGGTTAAGATTTAATATAATAACGAACTTTTAATTTGCTCATTAGTGGAAAAAAACTGGGATAATAGACTTTTGGCAACAATCCAAATATATAGAAAGATATATAAAACTATGACAATAATGTATACATCACAGCCAATGTAAAGCAGTGACAAAAGGAAAATTCATAGCTCTAGAATGGGCTGGTTACAGTAATGAAAAGGAAAGTAGTATCCAGCTTAAACCAACAATTTAAGAACCACAAAGTAAATGAAAAGAAAGGACAAGAGATATAAGGGACGAGCAAGACTGAAGAAGAGGATAGACACACGGTATCCTTAAAAACATACAGGATTAGGATTTTAGTATTTAACAAAATTTAAAAATCATCAAGAAAACCAAGAGAAAAAAATATGCATATATAAAGTATACAAAAGAGAAAGTAACCCACAATGAGCAATAACATTTCAAAACTGTAAGTCACTACTTTGAAGACACCTCAGAAAAAAAGAAAAAGAAACAAAATGAAATCTTGACACAAACTTTAATTCCAGACATAATAACACATTATGAAAACATTTCCATTAGAAATAGGAATCTTAAAACACTTTGTGTGGCAGTCATGGCAACCCAGCACTTTATAGTTAGGAGGGTTCCAAATATGAACTCAAGACTATGTTCCAAGTTCTCAGTCAGAGGCCAGCTAGAGTTGCATGGTGAGACACATGGTGAGAGCCTATCCTCTACCAAAAAACAAAACAAAACAAAAAAATGAATTCTACCTCTCAGACAGAAAAGAAAAAAAGAAAGGGAAAAAAATCTTAAAATAGATCAAAATTTTGCTTTTAGGGAACAGAGAAAGTATTGAAAGTGGGAGCATAAGGAACAGAGGACAGCAAATTGCATCAAATTTAAATGTTACATTATGACAATTCTACCAGTATTCATACACATAGATCACCAATTCTTTTTCATCTTAAATCATACAAAATATAGAAATCTTTTCTAATATTTTTGTGAAGTTAACATTAGAGGCTGGATTTCATTAAGATATTTTATATAAAATAAATATTACTTGCAAAGAGCTATGCAGTCAGCAGAAAGGTGTGTGCTTTATACCAGTTGATTTCCCCAATAAAAGTCTTAAAACCAATTTTTATAGACCTTTATTAGAGTTCATATGGAAACAGACTATGCAGAAAAAGAAATGTCTAAGAAATATTGTATTAGGGGACTAAGTCTACCAGTTATATATAAACACAAAAAGGTTTCCATATGTAATACAATAAATATCCCAGTGGTCTATGAACAGAAAACAGACTAGTGGCAACAGTAAAACACTGGGCAATTGATATGACATCTGTAACATATATGAAGATGACATCTCATCTTGTAGAAGCAAAGATAAACTTTTTAGAATAAAGATTGCTGAAACAATTGGGTGCGTTTACAAACAAAAACCAGAAACCACTTTATTCACATTCACACACATACACACATACACACACACACACACACACACACACACACACACACACACACACAAAACCAAAAAAAAAAAAACAAAAAACCAGAAACAACAACAACAACAACAAATTGGAAAAGACTCTGATAGGCTCATGACACACACAGTAAATCCTAGATGAACCAAAGACATAAACATAGAAAGTTTAAAAAAAAAAATGAAGTCATACTAAGAGAAA
Organism: Peromyscus eremicus; assembly: GCF_949786415.1. Taxonomy (NCBI): domain Eukaryota; kingdom Metazoa; phylum Chordata; class Mammalia; order Rodentia; family Cricetidae; genus Peromyscus; species Peromyscus eremicus. The sequence goes on from NC_081423.1 coordinate 22,404,980, forward strand.
CCATGGTAAACTTTTCTTTAGCACCATAGTGGGAAAGGGGTCCTAATCATGACCCAGATGCCTAGTCAATGGAAGAATGGACTGATGGACTGTTAAGTGTGTAGATAAACAAGTATGAGGAGCTGGGTATAGTGGCACACGTCTTTAGTCTTAGCACCTGGGAAGCAGAGTTATGTGTTTGAGGCCAAGTTTGGCTAAATAGAGTGGGCAGCCAAGACTAAATAGTGAGGCCTTTTCACATTAAAACAACAACAACAACAAGTGTTCTGCATGTTAAAAAATTAGATTTCGAAAGACCATTTAAGAAGAGAAAATAGCTGGGCGGTGGTGGCACACGCCTTTAATACCAGCACTCAGGAGGCAGGGCCAGGCGGATCTCTGTGAGTTCGAGGCCAGCCTGGGCTACCAAGTGAGTTCCAGGAAAAGGCGCAAAGCTACACAGAGAAACCCTGTCTCGAAAAACAAAAAACAAAAAACAAAAACAAAAAAAAAGAAGAGAAAATATATGTTGCATCCATCCCAGACAAATGGTTAATATCTATAACATAAAAGAATCAATTCCAAGAAACAACTATTAGAAAACAATAGAAACATTGGCAAAATACATAAAGAAAACTTCACTCAGAAGGTATAAATCCAAAAAAAAAAAATGACTAAAAGACTATTTTTCAGGCATGGGGAGAAAATGGGTATAATTTCATCATTTGGGAGGCAGATATCCAGGACAATTTAGAACATTTAACCTTTAAAAGAATACATGTAGTGTTTTTTTTTTCTTTCATGTAACCATCATCACAAAAGTTAACAGTAGTAGAAGATCCCTGATTTTATATCATACATTCATTGGAAATTAGTGACCAAGTGACCATAGTTTAAATACATATTCCATCTACATAATAGTCAAAGCATATTTCAATTACTGAAAATATTAAATGGAGCACAAAACTAACCTGTTTTATGTTTTTTATGAGGATGGCTCCCTAGCAGCTAATGTAGGATGACAAGTGATGAGACATACATTACAGGGATCCATGGTGGCTCCAAATTATTTTCTTTAGTTGGAAATAGACTGATCTATTTGCATACAATTTGATTCCATTTATTTCCCAGATTTACGGGTGATTTCCAGGACTAGAAGTAGTGGAACTAAAGTACTGACTCTTGAATGGCAGGATACAAAGTATACCAAACCATGATAAGATTGAAGGAACTTTTGTTTTCTGCTTAACCATGTCTGTTCTTCTCCATTATGATTCCACCATGGGCATGCCACATCACTGTCACTCAGTACAATATGGCCTCCAAGTAGAGTAAATTTGTTGTTGAAAAGGAGATGGGAGGCTTCTAGGCTTCTACAGAAATACTGGTAGTTAGTGTAGTACTCTTCCCTAAAGATAGTTTTACTAGTTTCTTTATGTCTTCTCAAGAAGATACTGGCGTTTCTATGTGATCCTAGTGAACTCCAAACACCACACATATATGAAGAGCATACATGCATCTGAGCACTACAGTGTGTACTCTCTTCAATAAAGGAAAGAGTCCTTACTGTAAATGAACATAAGTTCAACACACAAAGACAAAAAAAACCCAAAATGTTCATAGATAAACTAGAGTACAATTTGAAGGGGATAAAATCATGCCTAAGCTTTTGCTCTTGACAGTGGTCTGGAGATCAAGTCATTTCCAAGAAATCATAACTTAAGGAAGAATAGAACATCTATCCTTAAGATGCTTGGCAGCTATTTTCCAGGTCAAGGCAACTGCATCTGCAAATGGCCTGAAGAATATCCTAAAACGATGAAAACCTGGACTGGGCACAGAGTGGTGTCCATGGGAAGAGTGGTTTCATATATAGTTGTAATGAGGTGATTCCCACAACTAATCTGTGGTGTACAGCAGTCCTTGTTATTGGTTGATTTTACTCTTTGGTATTTTATTCTTTGGAGGCCTACTACCCAACTCCCAAATAATCACAGTGATACTTATTTGTTCTTATGAATGCCCAGCCATAGCTTGGCTTATTTCTAGCTAGATTTTTCTTGACTTGAAGTATCCTGTCTTTTCTTTTTTTTTCATTTTTCTTTATTAAGAACTTTTCTGCTCACTCCACATACTGCTGTGGGATGGTCTGTATGTCAAGTGTGTTGCTGATTGGTCAATAAATAAATCACTGATTGGCCAGTGGCTAGGCAGGAAGTGTAGGCAGGACAAGGAGGAGAATAAAGCTGGGAAGTGGAAGGCTGAGTCAGAGAGACACTGCCAGCCTCCACGATGAGAAACAGCATGTGAAGATGCTGGTAAGCCACAAGCCATGTGGCAAGGTATAGATTAATGGAAATGGATTAATTTAAGCTGTAAGAACAGTTAGCAAGAAGCCTGCCACGGCCATACAGTTTGTAACCAATATAAGTCTCTGTGTTTACTTGGTCGGGTCTAAATGGCTGCGGAACTGGCAGGTGAGAGAGATTTGTCTAGACTGTGGGCCAGGCAGGAAAACTCTAGCTACAACATACCATCCACAGATCCCCCCTCCTCTCTTCTCCCACCCCCCAGGCCTCTTTCCCAAGCTGCCTTGCATCCCCACATCCCCCAAATTGAGATCTCCCATGGGGAGTCAGCAGAGCTAAGCACACTGAGCCTAGGCAGGTCCAAGCTCCTTCCTACTGCACCAAGGCTGTGCAAGGCATCACACCACAGGCACTGGATTCCCAGAAGCCTGCCCATAGACCAAGGACAGATCCCAATCCCCCTGCCTGGGTGCCCCCCAAACAATTTGAGCCAAACAACCATCTTCCGTATCCAGAGAGCCTTGTCCAGTCCCATGGGGGCTCCACAGCCACCAGACCACAGTTCATGGGCTTCCACTATTGGTGCCAGTCATCTCTGCACATCCTCCCATCATGATCTCAACGTCCCTTGCCTGCAGAATCTCTCCTCTCTTTCATCAATTGGATTCCCAGAGCTCAGCCTGGTGCCTGGCTGTGGATATCTGCATCTGCCTCCATCAGTCACTGGACAAAAGCTCTATGATGACAGCTAGGTTATTTGCTAGACTGGTCTTTTGCCTCTGGGCTTTCACCATTTTTTTTTGTAATTTTATAATTTAATTTCACATATCAGCCACGGTTTCCCCTGTCCTCCCCCCCCCATCCCCAGTCCACCCCCACATTCCCATCTCCTCCAGGGCAAGGACTGGGGATTCAGCTCAGCCTGGTAGATTCAGTCCAGGCAGGTCTAGTCCCCTCCTCCCTTCACCCAGGCTGAGCAAAGTGTCCCAGCATAGGCCCCAGGCTTCAAAAAGCCAGCTCATGCACTAAAGACAGGCAGGTCCCACTGCCTTGGGGCCTCCCAAACAGTTCAAGCTAATCAACTGTCTCACTTATCCAGAGGGCCTGATCCAGTTGGGGCTCCTCAGCTATTGGTTCATAGTTCATGTGTTTCCACTAGTTTGGCTATTTGTCCCTGTGCTTTTTCCAGTCATGGTCTCAACAATTCTTGCTCATTCAATCCCTCCTCTTTCTTGCCGATTGGACTCCTGGAGCTCCACCTGGGGCCTAGCCGTGGATCTCTGCATCTGCTTCCATCAGTCATTGGATGAGAGTTTCACCATGACAGTTAGGGTGTTTGGTCATCCGATCACCAGAGTAGGTCAGTTCAGGTTTTCTCTCGACCATTGCCAATAGTCTATTGTGGAGGTATCTTTGTGGATTTTTGGGGATCTCTCTAGCACTTTGCTTCTTCCTATTCCTATGGGGACAAAGGATGACTAGACTGCTACTCACAACTCCAGGGACGCTACCTAGTAAAGAGGACCCTAAGAAACACACAGGGATCGCCCAATGACAGAGAAATAGATGAGATCTACACGAACAAACTGGATGTGAGGAGGGGTGGGAGTTTAGGGAAGTGGGAGATCCCAGCTGGATCAAGAACAGAGAGGGAGAGCAAGGAAAGAGGCTTTCATCTTTATATAGACCTTTCTTTACTGCCTACACTGTGGCTTGCTGTATCACTGGGTGGCTGGACTCAGGAGTCTTCTCTTTTACCTTTCACTCTCCAATCCTCTCTTTTTTCTCTTTCTATTTATTCTCTCTGCATGCCAGCTCTTCCTATTCTTTCTCTTGCCTAGCTATTGGCTGTTCAGGTCTTTATTAGACCAATCAGGTGTTTTAGACAGGCAAAGTAACACAGTTTCACAGAGTTAAACAAATATAACATAAAATAATGCAACACATTTTTGCATCATTAAACAAATATTCCACAGCATAAAAGAATGTAACACATCTTTAACTAATGTTCTACAATAAATCCTTTTTCTTTTTCCATGTATAATATAAAGACTTGTAGGTGCTAAGTAGCTGACTGCCATGATCTACATCATGATTAAAATTCAGACTGCTGTGAGTAGTATACAATAACCGAGTCATGCTATTAAATTAAAGCAACAGTTACCTTAGGTAAGAGGCAGATTGTGTTAGACTACATTGGGATATCAGCAAAAATGCATAGGAGTGTAATAATTAGTGAGGGCTATTTTCATTGTCTGGGTGCTAGGGGTTCAGGAGAAAGAAAAGTTCAGGGCAATCCAGAATTGTGGTTTCAGAAAGGCAATCAAATAATGCTATTTCCTAAACTGGCAAAGCTCTAAATATCTTTGTATTAAAATTACTTTATTATTAAGCCTTTATTAATGATACCTTTTCTATTTCTATCAAGACTCCTGTAATCAGCACTTGAAAAAGTGTTCAACACCATCAGTTTATAAGTAAATTCAAGAAGAATATACAATATATCATCCAGAACAAACATAGTTAGAAGTAAAAGAAGAGGAATGGGAATAGGAGGTGAGAAAAAGGAAATATGGAAGAGAAGGAGGAGGGTAAGAGGAATAGGGAGGAAGAGGATGTGATAAAGAAAGAACTAAGAAACAGGAAAATAATGTGTTGGCAAAGATACAGAAAAATCTGAATGCTTATATACTGTTGATGTGAAGGCAAGGCTCATACAGCATAATAATTATTTTAAGGTTTACCTAAAATGTTAGGCATTGATCACTGATTACACTCCTCAAATACATGTACATACATGTTTTTATTAGAAGTGTTTACAACTGAGGAAAAAAGATCAAGTAGGACAGTTTTCCTTTAAGGAATGAGTGGGTAAACAAATTGTAGCTTACATATACAATGGAATTTTATTCACCCATAGAATGAATGAAGTACTGATCCATGCTGGAGGGCAGATAAATATGATAAATTCTGTATTAGTGAAATCAGTCAGACGCAGATTGTAATGTATTATATATTTCCATTTATATTTATAGTTCAAAGTGCATAAATCATGGAGATCATGAATTAGAGTTGTAGTTTCAAGGGTCAGTGTCAACTGGTGACCAGCTACTGTGAAAGAAACATGGAGGGAGGGGTCTGTCTGGGGGGAGGAAATGGAAAGTGGACTGATGTAATTATATTATGTTTCAAAATAATAATAAAGAACAAGGTATTCTTTTCAGTTTTTCTGGACAATATCTTAGAAATGCATTTGATACAACATTGTGAACACACTGAAGACCACGGAAAGATTTTCAAAACTGATGGTCTTGTTTTGTGGCTATTACTCAAATCAAACCAACAAAAAGGAAACTTTGTGAAAACATGATTCTTACACTTTGAGATAAAAATAAATTACAGAGCTAAGAGGCAATAAGGACATCATCTGCCTAAATATTTATGCAATAAGAAATTACCCACCAAGATTCTGCCAGATACAGTCACACTCTGTGTATGTTTAATGATGTAAACTCTGTCTTTGAAGATGAACTAAATAGTAGCTGAAGAAAAAGTTGATATATATCTAAAGATCTTGTTTTTTTTTTTTTCAGTCTGTGAGTAGGAACCAACACTTACTCCACCTTTGTTAGTCAAAAAAGAAAATCTCTAAACACACTCAAGTACAGACTCTGTCAGCTCAGTTCCTGCTATGTGTTCAATGAAGTCAGTTACTCACTACCATTGTTATCTTATTAATTCCCTACTAATATCATTAAATGACAAATATTCAGCTTTAAATACAGAAATGTATGCCAGATTAATAGAACTATATTATTTTGTCCATACCCTGTTCATGCATTCTCTCTCTCCTCCTCCCTCCCTCCCTGCCCTTCCCCCTCCCTCCTTCCCAATCCTCCCCCCTCCCTCTCTCCGTCTTATATGTGTGACCTACAGTTTTGAACATGTATTCTGGAACATATGTGCACCCAAGCATGAGTGTTCTCCATCACTCATCAGTTTCTGCCTTATTCTCTTAATATGGGATCTCTCACTGAAGTCTTATCTTCCTGATTTTCATCTGGAGTGGCAGCCAGCAAGCCACAGCAATTCAGTATTTAACTAATCTCTCAAACTCCAAAGCAAGGTTTGCAAGCATGCTTAGCTGTATCCAGATTTTAAATGGGTGTTGAAATCCAAACTCAGATCCTCATGCTTTGCATATAGCCATCCTTACACAATGAGTCATTTTCCCCATCTCTATTATCTCTTATATTCAAGTCACTGTTATCACTCTAAGATACAGACACTACAGTGAGTCTGATCCTTCATTTATATTGGGTAAATTGAAGAAATTAATGAAAGCAGGCAAATAAACCCCTATCCTTTTTTTAGTTTAGAACCAATGAGATGAATCCCTGGGTAAAGGCAATTGTCCCCAAACTGACAATCTGAGTTTTATCCCTGGAATTCACACAGTAGAAGGAGAGAAATGATTTTAGTGAGTGTTCTTCTGAAACCTATGCCTGCACTATGGCGTGCTACTGTTCACACACAGACACACAATCACTAAATAAATAGCATGCCATAATAACAAAACAAGAATTTCCAGAAAAAGCCAACTTAACCATACTTCAGCTACACCTCCCAGGCATCCTGTACTTTGCTGCATCTGTGCAAGCTACACGCGTTAGTCAGAATAGTGAATCAGAGTAAAAACTGATTTCTAAAATGCCAAGCTCATAAACTGTAACACTGGCATTCTAATTATCACTTCCCACTAATCATACAATTCTTTATATAAAGTTGGCTTTTTTTCTCTCCTAAACTTCTTTGAAGTTCCAAAGGAAATTTTTTTTCCCTAAAGATATTGAAATTCTAGAGTTGGAAATCTAAAATTCCATCTTCTAAAACAATTATATTCTTTTCATTGTAAAGTAAGTAAAAATTGGAAATACTGAAGGTTTTGAACAAGGCAAACCTAAAGACTATCTGACTATGAACTGGCTGTTGAGAGCTTGGTATAGCCCCTCCTGCTTCACGTATTTATTTCTTGTTAGACTGAAGTACATCTTTTGAGTTGCAGCTCCGGGCTGAAATGAATTCGACTAGATCCAGTCTTCATTTCGTGTCTTGTTCGGAACCTTGAACAAAAACTGAAAGCGATTGTAACTAATCTTTAGCACATCTGGCCTTTAGGCACCCAGACTTTAATTCCATCCTTGCAATGGCAATTTTACTAAAAATAGATGACTAAGACCTCCTGTGACTTCTTCCCTTCCAGATGTACCAGCCCTCCTGCTGGCATCCCAGGGCTATTAATTAAAAGGAACAAATATACTTGAACACACATCACTAAATGATCTCCATGGTCTTTGCTTCAGGGATGGCAGATTCAGATATTGAAAGTAATTTTTACCGAGGAAGATTTGAGTTGGATGGGGGAGGTAATAAGGCAATCATTGAACAGCAAGTGGGGATGGTGAAGCTATGAAAAACTGTAGGAAAAGGAAGATTATATTGATACCCAAGAAGCATTCAGGCATGGAAAAGAGTATAAATAATCACATTTCAATGCCAACCATGAAAATTTCAAGGCGTTTGAGGCTCAAATGTAAATAATGGAGACTATGCAGATAGTAGAACATACGTAAATAGACCAAAGGAATGAAGTAACATTCTGAACCCAAATATGTAAAGTCAAAACACCAGGGAGACTTCTAGGAACTTCACAAAACATTAGATGAATGGAGCACAGGATATAGTTAACTGGACTACAATGTCTATAGAAGAATTCAAGGCCAATACACAAGGTTTCAAGGGAAAGAAATAAGATATGAGGAATATGGTTTGGGGGAAGATATCAATAGAAAACCAGATATAATCAGGAAGGATGTCAGTATGCGGCCACCATCCTGAAAAGAAGCAGCCCTAGCATAAATTTAGTTTGTGATGAGAATGTTATATTGAAAGAACAAAATGAGGAGGAAGAAGAAAGGATGAAAGGGGAAGAGGGAGTGGAAGGGACAAGTGGGTGGAGGGGTAAGAGGAGGGGGAGGAGGAGAAGGAAGAAGAATTGAAGAAGAAGGAGGAAAAGAAGAAAAAAGCAGAAGGAGAGGAGGACGAGAAGGATGAGGATGAGGATGATGATGATGAGGAGGAGGAGGAGGAGGAGGAGGAGGAGGAGGAAGAGGAGGAGGAGGAGGAGGAGGAGGAGGAGGAGGAGGAGGAGAAGAAGAAGAAGAAGAAGAAGAAGAAGAAGAAGAAGAAGAAGAAGAAGAAGAAGAAGAAGAAGAAGAAGAAGGAGAGAAGACATTTTTATATGCATGTCAAGAAGCCTAGAATACATCTGCTGAGATGGACAAGCATAGTTAGAAGATATTGCTGCTACTGCCTGCCAGTGGGTAAGAGTGTTGATGTAAGAAGTAAAAAGAAACCATTCCTCATGGTTTGACTGGTATGAGGACAAGTCTAAAGCAACTCTGAATAGGATGCAATGTTTTTACTTAAAAACTTTGTAGGTAAGACTGTTATACAGAGAGACAAGTGCAGAGGGGAAAGCAAAGCTAAGAACTTTAGCAATATTGAAGGCTTCACGAAAGGTTTTCTTAACTTTTGCAACATTGACTGAAACACCAACCTGCAGCTGCACTCCCAGAGGTCAGCCTGCTCATAGCACAGCCAAAGAATAGGAAAAGACAGTGATGACCCGGTAGACCTAGAAGATGAGGCAAGATTTAAGATGAATACATCTTGGCCTACATCAGGTTGTTCCTGTCCTTCTTCATATCCCAAGTGTTCTCTGTCATTTGACTTTGATGTTTCTGCTACCCAAAACTCCACCTGACTTCTCTACCTTCTTGTCACTCTACTGACTCATAGAGCTCAAGCATGCTTACCTTTTAAAAGAACATATTTATAGTCCCAAGGTCCTTCATCTGGTGAGGTAAGATGCTTACATATTCCTTTTCAGAACCAAACAAATATAACACAACATTATTCTTCAGTATGGCTTTATACTGACTTGTGATGTAGACTGAAAACTAACAGAGAAACACAAGAAAGTGTCTCACCACTCGCCAGGTGTCCATGTTCTGTGGCTGATTTACTAAATTTCACTACTAGGAGCCAATATCTACTGAAACACCTGGCATTACTGTCTTCACAAAATGATTTTCTCCAAAATAGAGGGTGCTTGTCTTATTTCTTTTTTGTGTATGCATGTCAAATAAAAATACTTTTTCATTTATTCTTCGTTAGCTATAATTTTACAGAACGTAAAAATATATAAGTACAGCCAGTTCCTTTTCACCAGAAGAAAACCCATCACTAACTAAAACAGATGCTGGGTAGATTCCTAAATGATGGAGGTAACAAATGTGGTTAAACTGCAGAGGAGTGAAACTGATAAATTTTTAAATCACAGCTTTTTAATGTAACAGCTTACTCTTTAAAATTTTAATGTGTATTGCAAAGACAATATAAAAGATGGCATACATCAGTCTAAAATGATAAAAATGTCATTATGACCTTCATGGGTTTTTGTCTAGCCTAAGTAATCCCAGTAAACCCTACAGACTGAAGAATGCATCTTCAAACATTTACTGCTCTTGCCCTTGATTATAGTCATCTCTGTCTCGCTTTTGCATTTCTCATTAATGTATCCTTTCTTAGAAGAATTAAACTAAAATAGGAAGGCTTTAAATAAAAGTTAGTGACTTGTCAAGGAGACTGGCTTAGATCCTGATACTATGGATTTTCCTTGTTTCAATCATATCAAATCTGTCTAGTCTGTGCTTTGCTATTCTAAAGAGTCAGCATCTCTATTTTGAAAGATTTACAGTTTTGTTTTAAGAAACCCCTTGTGGTAATTTTTGTCATGCAAATTTCCATTTGAAAGAATAGACTTGCAATGTATTAAAATTAAAGCAGTCCTGCTTCTGACCAACATATCTGAGACTAATTTTTGAAGAGGCAGAGGGTTATAGAAGGAAAACCTAGACACAGCAGCAGCCCAGGGCTCTGATAGCACCATGTTCTATCTGTGTGTTTAAGATAAGTCCTTCCATCATGGTCCGGGGTGCTATGACCACCTTGGGGATAGCAGAAATGATATTTAACATCACAGATTTAAAAAAAAGTGTTCTGCTTTGGAAATGATTCCAATCCAAAATTCTGTAAGCCTGGAATATTTTGTTTCTCAGAAAAAAAAAAAAAAGGTTGCAGTCAGGATGAAAGGTGGCAAGATTCTAACTATGAGGGAAATGAGAGCAGGGAGGTGACAGAGCTTTAGCGCAGCAAAGAGGAGTAGAATTGTTGCATGCTGTGGAGGTGGTTGGGACACCCCTGAGTACTAAATCTCATCCACTTCACAATTTTGTGAGGTGCCAATCCACTATTTAGGGGAACTGTAATTGCTTCCCTTCTTCTGTCTACTTCCCAGGCATGTTCTCCAGAGCAATCCAAAGGATTACCTTTCCAACCCAGTGCAAATCTTCATCTGCTGAGACAGATGATCCAACTGTTTCCCCTTAATTCACACTCAGTTGTGATGGCAGATAGCCCATCGGTGTTATAGCTTCCAAAAGAGGAGTCAAGTTATCCAAAAAATTGAAGAGTGACATTCAGGCAGCTGTGGTGAAAGCATTTCTAATTTTGAGTTGGGGGCCTCTTTGCACAGGGCATGCCAGCCTTGCTTGGGGTTTGCCTTCTGTGTTTCTAACAAGCGTTCAACTGATACCCCATCCATTCATTGGTTCTTCTAGAATCAAAGACACTTCTCCCAATTTGGCTTTGAATTTTTTGATTGATTCAGGTAGAGGTGGAGGATAGCTATCTCCAGGGCAACTGTTACATGCCACTGGGGCACTTTCTCCCTCTGAAAGTTTCTCTGTCTGTCTCTGTCTCTCAAATAAATTCTTAACAATTTTCTCAGTGTAAAATATTAACTTGAAAAAGTATCACTGCTTGTAATATTAAGAATATTGGAATCCTTAATATAGATTTTTTAAAAACATTCATTAATTTTATGTGTTTGTCTGCCATGTTTGAAGTTCATTGTGCTTCTTGGCCTCTATCAAGTGTTAAGAGAGCTCTAGAATATTCTTCACATGCTAGCCAGAAGTCTCGTAAATTCATAAGCATCTCTGGCTTTCCCAGCAATCTGACCTCTACTTTGCGCTTACACAGTTTAGAGCCTCTCCCTGCTTCTGTCATAAGTCACACAAAGACTAAGCTGACTGTATTTGTACTGTTGAACAAACTTTAATCACAGTTTGAAGATGCAAGCAGAGGATCACATGGAAAGGAAAAGGTAACTGTGGGACTAGACATCTCTGTGCTGAAGTTCACAGCCAAACATCTGATATCAGGAGTTTCCAGATCATGGCTTTTTGCTCCACCCAAATCATTTACAGAGAGCTTTTGTCATTAGATAAACAGCAGTGCCTTCATTTACTCAAATCTATGTTACTTCTGGTGGTTTGAAAGAAAATAGCCCCCAAAGAGAGTGGCACGATTTGGAGATGTGTTCTTACTGAAGGAGAATGTCACTGTGGGGGGGGGGTGCTTTGAGGTTTTTTTCCTCAAACTTCCCTCAGTGTGACAGACAGTCAACTTCCTGTTGCCTCTGGATGAAGAAGTAGAACTCTCAGCTCCAATACCATGTCTGCCTGCATGCCACTATACTCCTTGCCATGAGGATAATGAACTGAACCTCTGAAATTGTAATGTTTTCATTTATAAGAATGGCCACAGTCATGGTGTCCCTTCATAGCAATAAAAACCCTAACTAAGACAAAAGTTTGTACCAGGAGTGGGGTTTTGCTGTGATAGGCCTGATCATATGTTTGTTTGGAGTAATATGGGGTTTGGTACTTTGGATTAGGAAATCAGTGGCCTTAAGCACTGCTTAATGGAGCATCTTAGTAGAAGCATGGAAGACCATGGTGCTGATAATGATTTGAAATGTCAGGAGCTGGTTCCAAAGGTTTCAGAGAAGAATTTTAGTGTGCTGCCTAGAAATCATTCTTGTGATATTTTGGTGAAGAGAGTGGCTGTTTTTTGCCCTTGTCCAAAGAGTCTGCCTGTGGTTAAAGTGAAGAGTTTTGGATTTATTTCCCATGGCAGAAGAGATCTCAAAACAGCCTAGTATAGACTGTCATATGGATATTAATGGTAACTTTAATGAAGATATATAATGAAATGGTGCAGGCTGAGGAAGGAAAAAAATTGAGGAGAAAAGGCCACCGCAAAGTGGAATGGAGCTAAATCCTATGTTCAAGGACATAAGCAGACTAAGAAATGAAATAAAGGGAGTGGTGACCTCAGGGCATGATCCCATCCAACTAAATTTCCAACTAGTAGAATAGAATTGTGTTGCAGTCACAGAACAGAATGGGAGATGTGGAGAGTATTCTAACATGAAAAGACGCAGATGTCAGAGTTTGCCTAGCTGGTTTTTTGTCTTATTTTGGTCCAACATTTCCTCATTATGCACATAGACACAGACCACTACAATGTAGGCAGTTCTGTAAGTTCCTTTCTCTCTTCCTATGTGAGTGTTGGTTTATGTCAAGTTGCCAACTATGGCAGCTCTATAAACAACATTTTCCATTCTCATTTCTCATCCAAGAGCACTCTCTAGGTACTTTTGATTTTAATATTGCAAAGCCATAGATTGCTGAGTTCTCTCATGTCACAGGATGGCAGACATTGATGCCGGATTTGGTGAACAAATGTTAGATCCAGAGGCTGTTGGGACTGAGCTCCTTCAGTGAGAATGAAAGAGAAGAGAGGAGGAGGAAGAGAGAGAACCTGAGATCGTAATAAAACACTGTTCTGTTTCCCTTTTCTGCTCAGTTCCTATAAAAATTTGTTTCAAAAGTTTTTTTTCTTTTTATGAAAATAATGGCTACTTCATTTTCTTCATAAAACTTCATAAACTTTCTCCCACTTAACCAGTTTCGAAGTTTGAAATCTTGTTTGACTTCCTATCCTCTCTGCTCCTATCAGACTAGCTAGATGGGATATAAAAAAATAGTATTTATTAGAGAGGAAAAAAGCTCATTTAGAAGCCAATGATAAGAATTCTAATTACTTTTCCTGAAGATGTAATTATACAGAGATAACTTCCAATTACAGAAATAGTGGAGAGATGAGAGGGAAAAAAACATAATTCAATACACCCAACAATTATTTCCTCAATGATTACAGATCCGCAGGTCCTTTGAGACTGCATGAATCTGAACTTTCTTGAGTTCCCATTTAGCACTGTAAGGAGCTAGTTAAAAAATTCTCACCATCTGTGCCATTTCCTTCCAGTGAGCAACATTATACTCAGCCACCATACGTCTTCTAATCATACAAACTATGTGTTTTAAGTCACCATATTTTGCCACAAAGATTAAAAAAAAAGTACTAAATTTAATTTGGTCATTGATAGGCATGTGACTTCTTAGCATGTAACTGATTTTTAAGAAAACATTAGTGACTTCTGTTAGCGTCTGTGTGTTTTCAAATATAGCACTAGATAGATTATAATCCCCATCTTCAAAATTATGACTACTATGAATGGAGACAAATGTGTCTATGAAGTTTTTCTTTTATTCATTGCCTATGTCTTATTGAACACACTCATTATTTTGTGTTTTATTGAGTAGACTAAAATTTACCCATTGAACAGTATGGTCTTGATGGGCAATTTTGAATTAAATGGCCAAAACATATTTTCATCATTTTGTTACATAAAGTGCACTCTAGTTATTGGCAGATGTTTAATTTTCAAATCAATAAGGTGCTTTCTCAAGCTTTTAAGTACAATGACTAGCTATTAAGCTTGTGGAATTCATATTTTGAAAAAAAAACAGAATACTGATCCAAGAGGCTTATTTATTGTTTTCCTTCTCCCAACAAGATAAATGATTTTTAATTGAAAATATTCTTTAGCTTAATAACCTAGATCTAATTATGTAGGTTGGTTATTGACCTCAACCTACAGCAGGTGAGAAACCATTTCAGTCATAGGAGACCAAACAGATTGATGGCCACTGTTATCAGGTAAAACAGTATTCATCTACCATCAAATTAGAGGAACAACAAAAATGATGACTGTTATTTTTAAAAATCAATCACAGCCCAAATGACAGCATCCATCTTCAGATACATTTCTTCTTCTCCTTTGAAGGTGATGGATTTGAAATTCTTAGCATTGGGATACAGACAAACACTAGGAGAAGAAGGACTCTGAGATGCCCTGTAAATATGACAATGGGTAAAACAAGGAGGGAAATACATTGGTGAAGTTGTGGAATTTTAAATGACTACACCTATAGCAAAGGATTTATCCATGTACAGTCAGTGGGATATCCAGACATTTTAATTCTGGTCAAACAAGTTTCTGTCCTCATTCAGCTTTTAGGTTTACTTCCTGTTACAATAAAATTAGAGTATCCATGAGGGCATGCCTTTCATATTAAGGAGCTGGCTCATATAGTAATGTAGGGGTTGCTTTTGCAATCACTTGATTATGAACAATTTTAAATGTATTTAAAGACAAAGAAACTTGCAAAACACTTATGAATATATCACCAAATTTCAAAAACTATAAATTCTCTGTTCCACTGCTTATGGCATCCAGCATCACAATCTCAACCCAACTCTATCATCCAAATATGCATATATATATGTGATATATATATATATCACATATTCATTTGCAAGCAACTTTTGTCCCCTTTCTTCTGAAATACACAAAACAAATCTCAAATATAACTCTATGCCCTGTAACTGTCACATTTGAGATTTAAAGATAAAAGCAAAACGTATTTTAATGTTAAAAACAATTATTCAAATATTAGAATTATGTAGTACTCAGTTAGTTTTGAATGGTCTTTCAATTGTCCCAATATATCATTTACCATGAATCTCTGAGTATATTTTGTTATTTTTCTAATGAAATTAGCCGTATTGATTTAATGTTATACTATGCAAGAACCCTAAAATAACTTCACTGTGACAATTTTCAAGCCATATAAACATAGTAAGATTCTAATTAATATTATAGTTATAAACACTGTGATAAAAGTAGGAATTCCTTCTGTTCAAATCAATACAATAAAGTCTAATGCAAATCATTGCCTCAAAACTTGTGGTGTAAAAAGACAGTGCTTGAGATTTGAATATAGTAGATAGTTTAAAGTGATAAAGATGAAGAATATATATCGATCTGAGGCTTCTGAATTTCCTAGCAACCCAGGCCAAGTTTGAATTGACCTTTTGAGTAATGACACTCAGGACTTCTGTACATAAATTTGTTGGGATCAAGTGAAAATATGCTAGGGCTCCCTGAGCATACAATGTAAGCAGTCCATAATGTTGACTCAACATGTTCTGTCTACACTTTCCCTTAGCCTGTAGTGTCCCAGCTTCAAAGTCCTTACACAGGCAAGTGTACGTGGCGTCTCTGAACACTCAATATTCTCTCTTTCACAACAATTTTGTGTGTTCTTTCCTTCTTAAACCCTTAACAAATTTTTCTTTATCATCACTGCATTTGTAATCTTGCTTAGTACTCCACAAACAGATGAATGTGAAGTGGATTCTGTTGAAGTACAGCATCCACCTACCTAATTGTGTGTTCACCGGCTAGCTGGGGTCATAGATAAATCAGCTATGCTCTTTACTAATCTCCACAATCTGGCAGAGCTGCCATCTGCTGAGGACAAATAAGCATCACCCTAGAAGTTCATCTATACTTAACATTGATTTTTTTCCTTCTATTTGATAATTCTATTAGATACAAGCAAATTTTTCATAGGAAGAGAAACATCTCTATGTTCTTTCTTTTCTAGGTACCATTTTTGAGTATATGGGAATAACAGCTGTTCAAAATGCCCACATTCCAATCCCAAGAACATGCAAATATCTATGTAAATGTATTAGTTCACACAGCAAGGAGAAGCAAATTTATAGAGAGGGTTCAGCAGTCCTTAAAGATGGTGCATTTACAGCGGTGATCTTGCTGGGCTCATTGTAATTATATACAGCCTTAAAGTACCAAAAAAGAACAGAAGAGAACAAAAGAGGCAGAAAATTTAGGACCCATTAGTGGCCTCCACAAAATGGAGAAAAGGAAATGAATCTATGTTTATAGTCTCCAGAAAGAAGACGTCCTGCTGACAGTTTAACCTCAGCTCGATGAGACTCACTTGAGAACTGTCATCTCCAAAACCTCAGAACTAATGTCATGTGGTTTGAAGTCACTGTGATTATATTAATCTCTTATAGCAGCCAAGGTACACTAGTACAGATCCTACTTACATCTTTTATCCCCTTTCTAAAGGCTTTCTTTTCATATAGTATTACATCTTTTGGTCAGAAGTTCCCATCTCATCTCACCGATTTTATTCACACAATCATTGTATTAGATGACAGACACTACTCAGTTCCTTCATGTGGCTTCTGTAACACCCCACTCTTTTCTTTCTTTCCAGGCACAGCTTAGCCAGGCATTAACACATCCCCTTCTCACCTCTTCATATCCTGGAACTCAAGGGCTCAGTCTTTAGAATCATCTAGTGATGTTTGTTTGTTCATGGCTAAATCTGTTATTGATAGTGTGGTGCAGTCACATTTCTCGTTGTACAACTCCAGCTGAACTCTCCCAAACATCAACTGTCTGTCCATAGAGAATCACCTGGACTCCAAGTTGAGTTCCTGGATTTAAAGCAACACCCACTCTCACTGCCACCACTTTCTCATGTAATAAACACTGTCCTTCCTGTCCCTGGTGCTATTCTGCCCTTTCCTTTTCACTTCCTATATTCAAGTCATCAGTCTCATTGCTCTTAAAGTACAACAGAATTGACAACCTCTTTACCTCTGTGAGGAGGCCTATTGCTGCTCTCAAAACCTTATTGTCTGTAGACTTCCTTTTCTTCCTCAACACCTACAAACACACACACACACACACACACACACACACACACACCCCACATGAGGGGGGATGGAGTGAGCAGTTTTAACCAGAAGTATTTTTATTGCTTAGAAAATTAACATTTTACTCTTTGATCCTTTCTAGTGATACATTGTCCATTATTCCTAGGACACAGTAACACTGTGTCCATAGGGCCTATATAGCCTGTCATTGTCACATTTACATTCCAAGAGTTGTTGATCAGACTGCTGAAGGGCTGGAGGACCTGTTTGTTTTTCACTTAACATTCCAAGCACTCACTTGCATGCTTCTTATTTTCAGCTGGTGCTTTCTCCAAGAGCCCTCCTCCCCCGTCTTTGCTTGGCTCACTGCCTCTTCCCCTCCTGCTCTTTAGTCAGATGGCATGTTTCCAGAAAGGTGGGTCTCTGCCTTTTTCTCTCTTCTCTACCTCACCCTCCTACTGTTATCCAGATCCCTGGAAGTCACAAATTCCCTGTTTGCTTTACATTGGCTTTGACATAGTGCTCTCAACCCCTAAAGTCCTAGAAGTTTTAAATGTATTGTATCTCCTTCCTCATGATTCACAGTCAGAAAGAAAAAAACAAACAAACAAATAATAACAAACCTAGATACCATCCCATCTTTCCCAACAAGTTCTATTCCTATGTACCTACAACAGAAATTTACATACATAGACAATAGAACATTTTCAAATACTGTCCATATGCTTTTTCTATTAGCACTCTGGATGAATTTTCCACAATTTTCTTATAGTTGAGGAAGCAATTATAAGACATCAATACTTTATAATACACATAATAATTGATAATACATAGCTACCTAATAATACTTGCTAATATACAGCTATCTAAATCCGTAGCTCTTACCTCAGATATTAAAAGAGAACACAAGTTAAAATCAAAGGACTGCCAGTATTTCAATAACAACTATTCAGTCTAGTTGTTTGTTTTGTTAAAAGAGTTAGTAAAGGATTTAAACAAAATAAACAAAATCCAACTTTTAGCTAGTTAAAATTGTCTTGCTCCCCAGTGGGATTCAAAGAAAAACGCTGAGTTCATTCATTTTTGGGTCTTAGTACTCAGCTATTGATTACTATTTAACTTAGGCATTGTAGGCTCTCCAAGGTGAAACTGGATATCTTTCATTCTCAGCCTATTAGTTTGTAAGGTTGAACAGATGAACTTGGGTTGACACTGTTCTGTGAGTCAAATTTTACTAGAATTCTACATGTTATAAATTAATATCTTATACAAGCCAACCTTAAAACAGTACAACTTGCAAGGAATGAAAGAGTATGGCTTCCTCATTCCCTCAATATCATACTGAGTTGAAAAGAAATCCCATGTGTTTAGATTAAGTAGGAGTAATTCAGATCACTTATTTAACTATGTTGACTATTTTAATATGTTTAAGTTACTTTTTTAAAAAAAGTACACAATTTGATGTAATCAGATTCTAGTAGTAAATTGAGAAAAAAAACTTACTACAAAAATCTTCTGTCATTATGAAATTTGTAGGCAAATGGGTAGAACTAGAAAAAAATCATCGTGAGTGAGATAACCGAGAACTAGAAAGACAAACATGGTACGTACTCACTTATAAGTGAATGTTAGATGCAAAGGAAAGGATAATCAGGCTATAATCCACAACCCCAGAGAAGCTAGATAAAGAGGAGGACACTAAGAGGGACACACATGGATCACCCCAGGAAAGGAAAAGGTTTAAGATCTCTTGGGTAAACTGAGAGGGGGAATAAAGGGGAAGGGATGGGAAGGGATTGGAGGTGGGAACATGGGGGAGAGATGGGGAGGGAGAGCAATGAAAGAGATATCTTGACAGAGGGTACTATTAAGGGGATGGGGAGAAATCTGCAGCTAGGGAAAACCCCAGGAACTCACAAGATTGTCCCTAGCTAAGACTCATAGCAATGTTGGAGAGGGTGCTTGAACTAGCCTTCCCCTACACTCAGATTGGTGTCTACCCTAACTGTCATCATAGAACCTACATCCAGTGACTGATGGAAGCGGATGCAGAGACCCACAGCCAAGTACTTGGAGAGTACTTGGTCAAAATCCTGGAGTTCAGTTGAAGAGAAGGAGAAAGGGTTGTAAGAGCAAAGGGGGTCAGAATCATGATGGGAGAAACCACAAAAATAGCTGACCCATACTAATGGGAGCTCATGGACTCTGGACTGACAGCTGGAGAGCCTGCATGTGACCGAACTAGGCCCTCTCAATGTTAGTCAAAGTTGTGTGGCTTGTTGTGTTTGTGGGTCTCCTGGCAATGGGACCAGGACTTATCCTGGGTACAGGAACTGGCTTTTTAGACCCAGTTCCCTATGGTGCAATGCCTTACTCAACCTTGATGCAGGGGAGAGGGGCTAGGTCTGTCCCCAACATGGTATGACAGCCTGTGTTGACTACCCAAGGGAGGCCTTACCCTCTATGAGGAGGGGATGGGGGTTGGATGGGGGGAGGTGGGGTGATCAGGAGAAGAGGAGGGAGGGGGAACAGGGGTTGGTATGTAAAAGGAAAGAAATACTTTTAATAAGAAAATTATATAAAGAATCTTCTAAGACAATCTTAGATGCCATTTTTGTTCACTTCTGTGCATCCAGTCTATTGCTAAGAATGATGCTTTTTTTTTTTTTTTCTTTTTTTCCGCTGATCTTTCTTAACAGGCAATTAGCTCTCCTGGGAGACAACAAAAGTTCCCAGCAGACATAGGCTTTCCCCTACCTACCCTATGCTCTTCTCACCGTACTCAAAACCTTAGCTCATCAAATATTTTTGTTCCTCATACCAACACTCTTACTTCAGGCAACAGCCTGATTTCTAGGAAGAAAATGAGCATGCTTCCTACCCAAAGGGTTGAGCAAACTTATCTTCCAGCAGGTAAGTTCACTCTACTCATGACCAGATTCTTCCTGGGAAGCCGAGGAAAACAATTTTATTTAAGTGCTTCAAACATACTTTATTTATAACCCCTGGAGACCCTAGTCAATTGTCAATTAGCTCTATCATGAAAGCAGTACCCACCAGGAATATTTTCTAACTTTACATGCCATGTTGTGATGAAAAGTTTATTTTTTTTTTCCAGCTGAGGGGAGAGAAACTGAAAGCTAATGAAAAGCACAAACGAGGAGGAAGGTAAGGGAGTTGTCTGTGATGATTCTACTATCCTGTCGGCCAGAGAGAGAGGTGCCTCTGATGTTGCTGGTGTATCCCTACACTGTGGTTGGCAACAGAAACTTTTGGAGCATACAGCTTCATTTCAAACTGATGGTACAGAGGATTTTAGAAAAAGACATAATACACATTCTTATTTAAAGAATGTTTAAAGGCATGAAGTATAATCTGTGAATTAACTTCAAAGAAACCAAATCCTGATGCAGATAAGAGGTGCTTAGCTTCAGCAGTCTGATGGGCCTTTGAAGGCCTTTAATTGTATTTCATGTGCTGTGTGTTCCTCGTTCCTTTCTGGGAAGCTGAAAATGGGACAGAACGGAATATTTTGTTTGTTGGTTGGTTGGTTTGTTGTTGTTTACCTGAATGAGATGTAAGAACTAAAAAGGATGGCTGAGGCATACTTCCCTGGCTCATCTCCATGATGCTGATCTCAGCCTCTGTCTTCCCCCTTCTTTAAATAAAAAGCCTGACTTTCTGTCACTCATACAAATAACCTGTGTTGGCTTGATCTTATTAGAGAACAAATCTACCTCCCCGCTCCCTATGGTACTTAAAAAGACTTGATTTTTTTTCTTTTAAAAAGTATTTTATGCATTTTCAGTTCCCATAACTGAAATTATAAAGCCCTCTGCAAGCAAGATTTGAGAGTGTTACATTGTAGTCTGTAGGCCATGCACAATTGGCTGATTTAAGATACTTTGTGTAATAAAGTTATTTCTGTCAAAATATTACCTTCAATGCAGCTGGGATTTAAGTATTTTCTTCACCTCCCAAGTCAGTGAATCAAATGGGAGAAGAATGCATGTGTTTTTGTCCTTTAATTAAAAACATAATCAGAAACACAACTGCAGACTATCACCTATGAATTAAAATGCTAATTTCTTTCAAAAGAAGAATTTATTTGATGTTCCCTTTGAAACATAAGAAATATACAACAAAGAGAGGAGGAGAAAGATGCCATAGGAAGTCAAACACACATTTGCAAAGCTAATTGAGCAAATTCAACACCATTTGACATTTTGCTAAGAGGAAAGCAGTCTTACAGCTGCATAAAAGAACAATGCAAATAAAGACATGAAAATACACAGTCTAAATTGATCTGCTGAACTCCAAAGCACTATGATAGCCTTGAAGAAAGTGTGAAATTGAACTGTGAGCAACAACAGAGAAAGAACTTGATCTTCCTACCACCCAAGATCACAGCTGTAGGTGATCTGCCCCTCCTGCTTGGCTTCTCTTTTGGGAGAAATTACCTTATTTGAACAAAGAGAGTCCTAAGTCCCAAACCTTCCTCAGGGTTAACAAATGAAACCCACAAATGATTCAGAAAGATTTCTCAGTGAGAAAAGAAGTAAAGGCAAGCTAGGGTTAATAAGAAAACTAAGACCCAAAATAGAAACTATTATGTTTCCAACCTACAATGACATACTACACGGATCTGCTAGACATGACTTGTGTCCAAATCCAAAATGTGCACCAACATTTCACTTGTTAAAAATAAAATCAAATTCATATTCTGTGTCTTCTAATAATCACCTTGTCCCTCTGCCATTCTCGCTACTGTCTTTCCAAACAACACATTACCCAAATGAAAATGCTGTAATTTACATCTGAGTTCAGGTTGGCACAGAGTTCTCAGTGCTTGAAGGTTGCCAGATCCACGCAGAAAAAAATAAATAAATAAAAATAAATAAATATACAGAACTTCTTACATTCTCTGCTTGGGATGTCAAACAGCTGCCAGTGAGTGGGCCAATCACATCGCCCCTCTGCAGAGATCCCCACGGACCTCATCAAATGCCAACAAATTTTGAATCCATAACTGATGGGAACCTGGCTTCAGGTGATGCTGTTAACCTCCAAAGGTACTTGTAAGGGCTTTTCAATTTAACCCGCGTGTCCTGCAGCTCCTTTCCTGTACCATTGGAAAAATAATGGCTCTTTCCTTTAAAAATGTGGCCTTGGGCATGGGCGAAGGCCTGGTGTGCTTATAAAGTTACCTGTCTCCTTTGATATTGGCCTTGTCTTTAATTGCAACGGCGTTGTGGGTGGAAGAGGCCACAGCAGACTTCTCCCTTCCTCCAGCCTGATGAGTACTTTGGGGTCTGACTTTAATAGAGTCCTGTAGGAATATTTTCGCCACTGTTCAGAGAAATCGGGGCTATCTTATTAAATTAGTTTCCCTCTACAGTGAGGATTTGTGGGGAGGAGGAAAAGCTAGAGATAATCTGGTGGGGAAGGATGGTTTGTCGATTTGACTTCTTATACTCAACCTGGGCGGCCTGTGTGCTTTCCCTGTCCCTCAGCTCTTCCGGGGAAGTTTGCCTTCAACCTCCCGGCAGGGGTGAAAAGCATGAGGATGCCTTTTCACGTGGAGCTTGCTCCCTGCGTGTGAGTGTAGCATCCTTGCTCCAACATGCCCATGTCACAGTATATTAAATTCAGAGAGGAAGGTTGACTTAGCTCTAGACGTACAAGGGGGGTTGCATACAGAAAACAACAGGAAACAACCACAGCGGTGAGGGTGTTTAAAAAAAAGAAGTAAATTATCTCAGCAACCAGCTGTGAGACTCTACGGTTATTTGTCCTGTTCACAGTGCCATCACAGTTCTGCCACTGGGTTGATTAGTATTAAAGTAACAATTATAAATAGGTAAAATTCTAAAACAAGGGATCCCTTTCGTTTCTGAAATCTCTTTGGCTTTTTTTTTTTTTTTCTACCTAGAATGTATTGGTTAGAGTCAGACTAAGGAGTTCTTTAGGGAACTTAGTTCCTTGTTGAATTTCAGGTTTCTTATGCTGCAAATCCCAGTAGCCCAGAAGAAGTGATTTCATGATTTATTAGCATTCAAACAAACTCTGTATAGATTCTCTCATTCCCAGTTTCATCCTTAATATTCTATACCAACTCCTAGCTTGTACATGTCTAGGTTTTGAACTGAATACAGATCCATATCTGAGATTCCAAAGCACAACAGGTTTAATCGAAAGTCCTTTTTATTTTTACGTGGTTAGCACTGCATTTTACCCAGCCAAGTTGATGAATTATTAAGCAAATACAACATTAAGAGGGAATTGGTGGACAATCAAGAGTACACAAGAATTAAGCTAATGTTCTTATACATTATGAAATGGAAATATTCACTGAAAGAATTTTCATTCCAAAAGACTGTTTATGAAGCATATACTGTATGCCACACTGTGTGCTGAGAATGAATTTATATTTATATTCTTGAATCATAAACATTTTTTCCTTATTCTCAGAACATGGGACAATGATAAATGGTAGGCTTTTTTAGGTTGCTCAGGTAATAAAGCAGTAGGGTCAAGATTGAAGCCCCATATCATACTGTATCACATTTCCTTTCTACTCCAGGTTAATTCCATTTTAGTGTTCAACTTCAAAAACCAGGTTTTGGAAAGCATTCTTCATTGAAGCTTTCCATGTGGTAGAATGGCGTAGTGGTATTACCAGACTCTGTTGAAATTTCACTTCTCCCCAAGCACTTAAATAGTTATCTTTTTGTTTCCCTTCTCAATTTCAGTACACACAGTGTTTAGAGCAAACATTTATACTAAAGTACCCATACTGTTTATCTAAATTTTCAGCTTCTTTCGTGGTCAACCAAGCCTATCTCCCTGATCACTATACCTTATGGATAATTCATGTATGCATTCTAATAAAATATTTCACTTAAGTATTTCATATTTTCTCATGACCATTATACTTATTATCTCCAGATTTGGGAATGGGGTTATCTTTAAATTTAAAGAATGATTTACATGGAAAAAATGTTTTAAGGGATCTTTTATAGTAGTTAGCTTCTCTGTGATTATTTGGACCTGCATTTTTTTTTCCTCCTTGAAAAGGGAGCATGTCTACTTGGTGAGAATTTACATAGAGTCATTTCCTAAACCAGTTGTTTTCTAAAGATTTCTACTTTCTGCTGTCAGAATCATCTGCATGATTCTTGAGATTGAAACTTTCCTAGAAATGGACCAGTATACAGAGGTAGGCAGGCAAATAACTGTGATATATATATATATATATATATATATATATATATATATATATATATATATATAGTTGTCATTAATTCTTTATTTCAAAGAGCTGAGTCATGTATGTTTGTTCTTATTCCAAATGTAATATTCTGCCCTCATAATACATACAGATATATATCTGAATTATTTTTTCTCTTCTACAATAACCAAATGGTTTGAAGTTGAGTGTTCTTTAAGAAATGTTCAGAATTTATTATCTACAACAAATCTGTTTTACATTCATAATATAGACAAGAGTTTAATAATTATATTAGTAATAGCCCTAAGAAAGTCATTCTGGGAATATGATAGAGTTTTACTTAGAATAAATATTATAGCACTGTTTATTCTGCAAATTAGTGAAGAGCAAATGGGCAGTGGTAATGGATTATGGTAGCTTTTGGATAATGGATTATGATGCTTACCTCTTTGATAATGGATCATGGTATTTTTATGTAATAGAATACTGTAGAGCTAATAAAATTATGTGATAGAAGATTGAAATTATCCTCATGTGTGTTTGAATAGCAGTAATGTAGTGATACAAATCAATATGGACATTTTGTCTTAACTGAAATAAATAAAAAGACAGAAAAGATATAAATTGTCTTTAAAACTCAGACTTATTTTTGTTGATGCTAAAGTGTTGTAAATGCAACTTGTCAGAAAATTGTAAGCTTTACACAAATTTCAAAACAATGTCATTATTAATTCTTTGAGAATTCCGTACAATATATTTTGGTCATATTCACCCCCCCCCAACTCCACCTAGATCCACCCACTTTTCCTACTCACCCAACTTTGTTTTCAATCTATCTCTACCTGTCTTTTTAAACTTATTCAAATTGTATTAGCCAACTACTCAGGAACAGGGCCCCTTGGAGTGTGGTCAATATGCTAGAAGTCACATATTAAACAGACTCCCCCTCTCTTAGCAAGTTCTACATTATTTGAGTCTTAAAAGCTTTTTTTTTCATGTGCTGTTTCTTTTTCCTTTTCCTCTTTGGAACATTTCTCAAATTCTTAGTTAATATCATTGTTTGTGCTAACAAAAATTACTAAAAGTATGACTAAAGTTATCTTTTTAATCACACTATGTAATAAAACTGAGCTCATTGTAAAATATCTAGGGTCAGTGCAGACCAAGAAAGAGAGCACACAGTATCATGATAAAAGGATTGCGTAACAAAGTGGGAGAAAAATGTATCAAGAAAATAAAGCAGCCCTAAGCCACTTCCTACCTGAATCAATGCTTGGCCTTATTTATTAGAATGTCATCTAAATGTATCTATGCCCAAATCACCTGAAGCCCTGACAAATGATCCTACCCTCTCCCTACATTCTATTTTTGTGCATCTAACCTTGGATTTAAGTGTACAACTTTTGAACACACTGATCAGTTTTGGTATAGCTAAACTCTGCTTGGGAACCACTTGTCAAGGCCAGGTAACTCAAACATTTTCCAACTTTGTATATAAGTACAACTAAGAAAATACTTGAAATAGATTTACACATTAATGTTTCTTTACTTCTTCTAGGCAAGAAAACCAGACAACATAAACAATCTATTGATGTTCTTTTGATTAGTATTCTGGAATATGGGGCTATAATGTTTTGGTATGTTTATATTCATAGTCACTTTCTAATAAACAATCTCCACTAATGGTCATGGGTTTAAAAGGCTTTTTGTTAATATGGTAAGGCTGTGGGTGACTGAGTATCATATCTTTTGAAAATCTCAGCTTTTAATGTAACCATTACACATAGAAGAAATCAATGATTTCATCAGCTTAATAGGGCTATTGCTCTGTGTTCAATTTATTATATGGAGCCATGAGGGTGCCATTGGAGATGGCTTTGAAGATTTCAAACAGATTCAATTTTGGTTTCTGATTCAAAATTCAGAAGATGTTCTTGAAAGGCTATGATACTTGATAGAAATTATACATCAAAATAGTATAAAGAAAAAAAACTAATACAAAATAGAGCTATAATAGGGAAACTGAGCCTGGAAATTGAAATCAAGGGCATTAAAAAGCAAACTCCTTATGCCTAGCCCCCTGTTCATATTTGGGTACACAATCACTGAATAAAGTTTCAGATTTTGTTTCTCTCACCCTCATCTATGCACAGGAACAGCAAATATGAAATGATCTCTCTGATTGCTTAGGAACCAGAACTGGCCATGCAAGTACCAGCTTCCTCCGAGTTCTTTACAGAGATGCTGATGCAGAGGACACACACTTTGGGTTTTTTTACTATCTCACTTACTGGGAATCTTGGTAGAAGAGACACTGACATCATGAAGAGGAGAGCAGAGATCTTCTTTAACCTGTGAAGGGCTGGGATAGTCTCTTTAACTTCAGGGAGAATCACGAAAATCATGTGGCTTCACATAACAGTCACATTTATCAGCTTATTAATCACCAAGTGTTATCAGCAATAATATTGCTAAGTTGATCTTCATTCAGATCTCTGAGTTCAGGACCTATTTCTAAGTTGGATCTGAAGACCGATGGAGGGTTTTCTTTATAAAACCTACAAAAACCTATTAACATACTCCACAGACGACAACCCCTCCTCCTCTCTCATCTCTCTTTAATGTTTATATACATGTTTATGTATTTGGGTGCCCATGTGGGTACAGATACATGTTCAGAGGACAGAAGTCAAGTTCTAGGGAGCATCACTACTCAGATCCACCCTGGTTTTGTTTGTTTGCATTTTCTCAGACTGGGTCTTTCCTTGGTGTGGATACAGCTGAGTAAGTTGGGCTCATTATCCAGCAAGCCCTAGGGATCTGCCTGTCTCCATCTCCTCAGCTCTGTGATAAAAGGAGCAAGGCTTATTATTATTATTTTCTAATCTTTGTTCTGGAGATCAAATGAGGGTCCTCATACTTGTGTAGCAAGCTTTTCCCTGACTCAGTATATCCGTTACCCCAGGAAGAATTTTCTAATGTTTCAGGATTTCCCATAAATCAATTACATGGCTTTGCTTAGAAACAAATAGTAGAGGCTTACTATTAAATAAGCAAATTTGCACACACTTACTCATATGAATGCACACACACACACACACACACACACACACATAACATTAATAGATGTAAACATATTTTTAGGAAGAGAGCTGGATAGAACTATTCTCTGATATGGTCCCACTGCCACATGCCAGAGCATACATGTACACTCAAGCAAAATTACAAAAAAAAAAAAAATGAATTATTGTAGAAGCTACATTCAGGATACCTTATAGAAGTTATAGTTATAGAAAGAATTTAAACTAGTTTCATGAAGAATGTGATGACTATAGTTTTTCTTCCACTTCTGATAATTCCCAATGCCCCTGTCCCATCACCCAGGTATGGTCCATTCTAGGGGCCTGGCAAAGGCACAACGATTGGTTCGTTGGTGGGTACATGGCTTACTTGTGCTCAACCAAAGCCCTTTCCAGAGATTTGTATTGCTGTTCTACGTAATGTATAAAGAATAGCCTATGTATTTAAACAGTGGTTTCAAGTAAGAAAAATGTGGGTAGGGGCTGCATATCATACATTTTCTATCTCTTAGTGAATTTATATTTCCAACAAGAAGAAAGAAAGACTGATGAGGAGCGAAAGACATCTTATATTATTGGCCTTCTGATAAAGCAGTTCCAGGACCCAGTAAATAACTTTAATTTCCTCAAGCCAATTACAGCTGATATTTTGTTTCTAATATATAAGATTCTTGAGTAAACAGTAGGAATACAGACCTAAATTGATGGGTTAAAATACAAGTAAAAATGTGTATTCATCAAAATTAAGATTATAGTGAGACAGAAAATAATTGCCCCAAACTGGTGTGCTCTCATTGGGTTTAAAATCAGAGCACAGATATAAACATATTCACACAGACAAATAGATAGCCATTGGACTGCACCCAAACAAATTGTTTAGCTAAGTTTTATGATAAGAGATTTCGTTTTGGAGTCAGGGCTCACTTCTTGTCCCAGGCAATATTTGAGCTTGTGTTCTCCATGTCTTCAACTCCTGGATGCAGAAACTGGTAGAGCATGTCATCACGCTTGGCTCTTAGTAAACGATTTATCATGAAAAAGTTATTGCATAACATTATATGATTCACCAAATATACTATATAACAAAAAACAGCTTTCATACTTCCTTTTAATCACTCTTTGGCAAATGAGGGATTCACTATGGCTTAGATTCTATTGTACTTGTGAGCCTAGCGTGTTTGCAGGACAGAAGGAAGAAGCAGATGTTTGGTTGTCATGGGTAGAGAAAGCAGTAGAAGAGGTACACAAGAAAACTGACCTGGGCCAGGTCATGAAGGGAATTGGGAGGCATGTTAGGGATGCTATAAGAACTTGGAAAAAATCATGAGGTTTTCAAAAGAGGGGTGACTCTGTGTATTTCAGAAGTTTAATTCACTGAGATATATTAACAGCTTGCATTGTGTTTGTGTTAGGGAAGAGCTGAGTGGCTATATAGATATGAATAAGAATCATCAGGACTTGCATCTCAGTATTGACAGATGAGTGGATTAATTTTGTATCCACTTGTCCAAAACAGAAACATGGAGTTTGTCTTCAGCTGCTTTCCAGAGTCTCTGTCATGTTTCCAAATGACACACAACATTTTAATGACACTTGGATCTGTAGCAAACTCTGAGAAGGTACCTTACTTGTGTGCATTAACTGCTGCTTATTTTCTAAAACTGGGAACGCATTATGGAGATGAGGGATGACTGCTGAAGTTGAGTCCTTTGCAGAGAGGCTATCCTACGAGAGGGTAGAGGGCTGGCATGGTGGCTCAGCAGCTGGTTCAAACATTTGGAGTCCCTGGATGTACAGGCTCTGATCTCAGCAGGGCTCACTCAACCATTCATCCTCCCAAGGTAGAGAAATTGAAAGTTTCACAATTTAGAAAGTATGTGTCCTTCAGATAATGCCTTAAAAAAGCAAATTCTATGTGAACATTAAAGACTGAATAGCAGTATTGAGGAACAGGGACCACCTCTGTGTCCTTGGCCTAAATCCCCTCCTTCCCTAATGTGGTAGGGTAGACCCTTCAGTTGCCAATACTTTACAGCAGCTAAGTGCGTGCCGTTTGTCTGGTCTCCGGCATCCTTTAGATCGAAATGAGTTTTATTAACAAAACCTGTTTTGACTTACTGAGTCCCTCCAAAAGTCGACTCCAGCTTCCCCGTGCCTTTTTAATGATGTCACCATCACAGGAATTGTAGTCCTCTCAGACTGGAACAAACACATTTTGTAGGTGAAAGGTACTTGATCTCTCCTGCAGGAGGTCTGCTGTCATGCTCTGATACCAGGGGAAATGCCACCTCTGTGGCTTCCCTGCCCTGGTGATAACCCAACTCTGGTAACTGAGAGATGCAGAAAAGGGAGTGAAGAGCAGGGGACCTGGGCTGTGCCTTCACTGCGGTTCCTTTCATTTTATTCTATTATAGGATGCCAAGCTCTGTAATAAGTCAGGATTTGTTCAGAAATGCAAAACTGATCTCCTGACCATTTTTCTAACTACAATAAAGATTTCTCACACATAGATTCTTTAACAATGTTATATATTCTTGTTCTTAGAACTATAGATATTTCCTATTCATTCCATGTGACAGTTCTATGTATACATGCTTCCTTCATCTCCTCTGCACTCTTTCTACTCCTCACCACCTGGGGATGTAATTCTTCCTACTGGTCAAATGAACTCATTGCCAGACCACAAAACCGAAAATAGGAGAAATCAGAATTCAGACTTCTGAACTCCACAATTAGAAGTTCACGCGTAAGGCAATAAAGTAACCCCAAGTCTCCATAGTACACCCTCTATCCTCTGGGATCTAGGCAAAATTTGTGCACTGTGAAAAGGAAGAAAGGCTGGAGCTCGATTGATGGTCGTGGGACACTGAAAGCAAGATTCCAGCTGTAACATTTGAAAGATGGAAATCAGCATCCAGCAGTGCCTTAGCGGCAGAGGGTCATCCAGGGGCTGCATTAGCCCTTCCAGCTAATTAAAACATATGATCTAGGCTCAGGTCTTGAGAAGTTCAAAATTGGTTAGCTGGACAAATAGAAGAATTATTGCACAAGAAAAACCCATCTGGGAGGCCTGAGAAAGTTATAATTGATTTGAGGACTGCGGTTTTCTGAGACAAAAAATTTATTTGGCAGGTCTCTCTTTAGAAACCACAGAATCATCCCAAATAGACCACCTTTCATCCTTGCTGTCCTCCTCTGGGAAGTAGAGGGATGGAAACAATTAAGCTTCATTTAATGAGGGAAAATGGAATGAAAGGTGTATTTCTAAGAAGGATGATGCTTTCTTACCATGCCAGAAAATTTAGGAAGCATATAATTTTTAACTCTGTCCTGAATCTACAAAGATTTTCAACATTAAAGTGATTGCTATGGAGGCCTGAGGACATGAGTTCAGATCCCTACCACCCCTGTAAAAGCTGGGTATGGTGGCAGGCGTCTATAATCCCTGTAGTGAACAGGAAGAGAAGGGACAAACCTTCAGGCTTCCTGGCCAGCTAGTCTTGTAAGTTCGTGGGCTCCATGTTCACTGAGGGACCTTGTCTCAAAAACCTAATGTGGAGCACTATGGAGCTATAAAGAAAGACACTCGATGCGTATGTGCATGCGTGCGCGCGCGCACACACACACACACACACACACACACACACACACACACACACAGCCTATACAGAGGTCAGAAGACAACTTACAGGAGTTTTTTGTTTGTTTGTTTGTTTGTTTGTTTGTTTGTTTGTTTGTTTTTTCTCTTTCTACTATATGAAACCTGGGATCTAACTCAGGTCATCAATCTTGGTGGCAAAGCCCCCTTTACAGCTGAACCATCTTACTACCAAGAAGCTACTTTCAAAGTAACAAATTTCTCTGTAAGCTGGGTTTGGATGATTTATATCAGCAGTCCTGCTGCTTTTCCTTAGTGCTGCACATTTCAGGTACTCAGAGCCAAGTCACCAATGGCTCTTGCTCAACTAAATGCTCCTTAGTCCTTTCAGGGCTAGGAATGCCACTACTCACAACTCACAGTTTTTGGGTTTTTTTTCCTCCACTTCTTTTTTATTTATTTAATTTAATATTTTTACTTTAAAATTAACTTAATTTTACATATCAGCCATGGATTCCCCCATCCTGCCTCCTCCCACCCACCAGCCCTCTTCCCCAATCCACCCCCCACTCCCACCTCCTCCCAGGCAAGGTCTCCCCTGGGGAGTCAGCCCAGCCTGGTAGACTCAGCCAAGGCAGATCCAGTCTCCTCCTCCCAAGGCTGAGCAAAGTGTCCCAGCATAGGCCCCAAGCTCCAAGAAGCCAGCCCATGCACCAAGGACAGGTCCTGGCTCCTCTGCCTGGGGGCCTCCCAAACAGTTCAAGCTAACTATGCCTGGCCAGGGCAAAGCCAGAGGAAACTCTGGCGGAGGTCTGTAGCGGTCCTGACGTGTAAATTGGTCGTCCGACCTGGGTATAGGGGAGGAAGACTAATCGAACCATCTATAGCTGGTTCTCTCCGAAGTTTCCCTCAGGATAGCTGGCACTCCCATACGACCCACGTACACAGTTTTATCCGGTAAAGCGAATGATTAGAGGTCTTGGGGCCGAAACTCACAGTGTTTAAGGACCAGTAGCCTGTCATATAATAGGTCTGGGGCCATGGAAAGCAGACTCAGTGGATACTAGATACCTTCTATTACCATGTCTTTTCTTTACACGGTATCTTTTTTTATGTCATAAGCACTCAACTCCGGAAGTGCTCATGAGGAGTACCACCTGCATTCTATTACATCCCAGTATTAATCTTACACACATGCTTTACCCACGTATCCTTATCTTTTTGTGCAATTAGCCCAACTCATCTCGAGGATATACTCACACACACAAAAAAAATTGCCTCTCTGTGAGTGTCTATGGTACACGGCGAGCCCATTCTCCTATTAACTCATACCAACCCTTATTTCCTGAAGTCTACCATTTTACTTACTCATGGGACCAGATAAATGGTTCTAATTAATGCAAATATTCAATGCCAGTTTCTAATCACCGGACAAAATATTCAGGCCCTATGAATGCTTGTGTGTCACCTACATTGAGGCATTTATGACTGAGTTGCGTTTACGTAGTCCATACTGTGTTGTAACATTCTTACACTGACTTACACATTCACAATCACTTGTGATGTGATTTTGACTAAAGGTGTAGAGAAAATGTTCAGGATTAGGGCTGCAGAGGACACGAGAAGCCTTGAAAAATATATCTGAATGGAAAGGAGCCAGGAGTGTTGGATGAGGCATACAGAGAGAACAAGATAAGACTCAAAAAAAGAATGAAAAAAATTCCATTAATTTCCATTTCTATCATTTCAAAACACAACATACACATACCAGGGGTGCCTAAAGCTCTCCTAATAAGCTTCTTTAGGGTATTTCAACATTCGCAATGATCTGTCTCATTGTCTGTCCTACTGTGTACCACGTTTCGCTCCTATCAACAATATTCTGTCTGAAAACAACCGCTGATTCATAGTACAGGCAGATGTCACCATCTCTGAAGTCCAGGCATAGGTCATGATACTAACATTGGCACACACAATATTGACGCATGGCCCCTCCCCTTAAATTCTACATACTCTATTGAAGGAGACATATCTAAAACGTTAAAGGTAGCCATCCTATAAACCAGAATTGTTCTAATGAAAAGAAAATTCTTAGCACAATGGGTCTTAGTATGGCAGTGAAGGAAGAGAAAAAATACAATAGGTGAGGGTAAGAACCTTAGAGGCTGAAGTTTCAGGCTCTTGACTCAATCCCACCAGAGTCCAAATCTTGATCTTCTCATTAACTCATCACTGCATCAGTTATTTGAATACAACGGCCTCAGGTACCTTGTTTTTAAAGTAAGGATAAGGGGACCTTTGATCCCCTGGTTCTGAGAGAATTTGTAAATGAAGTTTGTGGCTTATAAGGGTGTTTAAGGCTTGTTAACTGTCATCCTTGCTTAAATAAGCATTTGTAAAAAAGACAGAGGCCTAACAGAATTTGTAAGTAGAAATGAGTGTGGTAATTCATTATTGGTCTTCAATAAAATATTTGTTGACAGAATATGCTCAGAAATTGAAGTAATAAAGAGAGTATAAGATTCCCTGAGGATACAGTTTGAAGAGTGAATAAAGTCTCAGATTTATATTCCATCCATGCTATTAGACATCTGCCAATTGCCAGGTAATGTACTAAGAAATTTCATGCATGCAATCCCATTTAAATTTCTCAACAATGAGCTGTTGGGAGCTTGTAATATTGTTACACATTTATAAAGGGAAACAATAGTAACCAGGACAGTGAACTGCTTGCTGTCAAGTCCCATATTTGTAAGAAAGATTGGTTATAGGTTCTGTGAATCACAGTGTAGAACTTTCTGACATAAATACTTCTCATTCAGTAAACAAATGCATGTCAAATGTGTAGTGGGCAAATCAAAACTTTAAAAAAAAACAATGTAAGAGATGGAGGGAGTTGCTTTAGAGGGAAAAAAAATCTGTGCATATCTACCAAAATAAAGAAACCAGACTGTAAACCAGTTAATGGAAAAGTGAAAAGGAGGTGAGTGGCTGCCCCGATAAAATATAGTTAACACACAAGAGCAATACAGTAGGAATTAGGAGAATCAGACCTTGCCATCAAATGAAGAATGACATCTTCAGAATGGTATTCTTCACATGGAAAGGATAATGGTATTTACAGGTGGACTCACTTTTACTCGAAAGGTCTGTTATAGTTAGAGGATTAAGAATAGATCTACTCAAGTCATTCAGGAAAAGGGGTGTGGGTGTGTGTAATATACATGTTCACGTGTATGTTTGTGCAGTTGTGTAAAAACATACAGAGCTAGAGCCTGACTTTAAATATCCCCTTCTATTGTTCTCTACTGTATGTTTTGAGACAGAGTCTCTCACCGCATCTAGTCTGCTAGAGTCTTCTATCATATGGGAAGACAATCTAGACGTAGTTAGAGAAGAAAACCCTGCAGCATTAGGGCAATCTAATCTTGCCAGTCTGGCAAGCCATTGATTTCTGAGGATCAGTCTATCACTGTCCCACCCTTGAGGCTTATATATAAAAGCTACCCTATCCAACTTTCATCTGAATACCAAGGATTCAATTCAGGTCCTTATACTAGCATGATAATCATTTTACCAACTAAGCCATATTCCTAAGCCAGGAGGTATTTTCAAAAACAAACTTTAAAATGTGCAGGATAAAATGTGATGTTTTTCATCTCTTTTATTTGTAATTATTTTCATTTACTCCAATGTTATTATTTCTCTCTCACATCCATGTTGGCTGTGCACAGTACCAGCTCATATTTCTTTTAAAACTATTTCTTAGCTTTACTTTTCCTTGTGAGTATGAGTCATTTTCCTGACTGTATGTATGTGAACCATGTATGTGCCTGGTTAAACAAAGATGTCAGAGGACAGTGTTGAATGCCCTGGAATTAGAGTTAGGGATGGTTATAAACCACCATGTGGGTGCTGGGAAGTAAGCCTGGGTCCTCTGCAAGAGCAATAATGCTATTATACTTATACTCTGGGTTCTCTCTCTCTCTCTCTCTCTCTCTCTCTCTCTCTCTCTCTCTCTCTCTCTCTCTCCCCTGCAGCCCATACTTCTTGCCATATTGGTTTTCTTTCAAGAGTCTTTTGCTAGCCATTGACATTGCAGTGACAGAGTCAATTGAACATCCATTTCTCTAGACAATTCTAAATTGTGTCTGGAAATACACAGAATATGCCTGCTGAGAATAGAACACAAGTGTCTCAAGAAGATTCCCATAGAAGGCAGTGTATGTGAGGCAGTTAGTTACAGTTCTTACACGTTCTATTCGCTAGATAAAGCAAACCAGGCTAACATTCAATATGTCACTCATGCAGAGACTGTATAGTGAATGAGAAGCACAGCGCCATGATTTTAGCCACTTGTGTCACCATCAACATTAACACCAAAAAAAAAAAAAAGTAAGAGAAAGTGATCATTTACTGCAGAAATAAAATGAACATCAGTTCTTTCTAATTATTCCCTAGAGGCTATAAAATTTCATTTAAACAAAAGGCAAATACTTTTCTATTTCTAAAGTACAGTTGCAAAGAAGTCCCACTGAGAAACATGTGCGTCATTCTAGAATTAGCATTGCGAGGGGGACTTGTAGTTCCTAATCTGTGATTGGGCAGAATGATGTAAAACATCCCCAAAGCGTCATATGGAGGTGGACTTGGTTTTACAAATATCTTTCTGCTAGGACAATTACAAGACATATTCCTTCTTTTCTACATGTTTTTGGTATCCCGTTTACGTGAGTGAATTTAAATACTCACCCAATAAATAATGTGTATATATATATATATATATTTCCATTTGGAATACCCATGATGAGAAACATTAACTTTATGTGAAAGAAGAATTAGTAGGATCTCTGACTCTCAGTGACATATTTTATGTAGGCCATTTGTCACCATACCCTCCCACACAGCTATTGTAAGGAAGGTGCATTCCCATTCCATTTACTAGTGATGTTCCTTAGGACCTGGTTACTGGCCTCTTTTCCCTGCTCCCTTACTAATACCTGGATGCCAGCATCTGTTGTTTTTGAGGAGACACAAAGTATTCATTGGTTGCAAAATCAAGGTCATTTCATGATCTATTTGGTATTTATAGATGTCTGTTTTCAAAATGAATAACTCAAATTAATTAAAAAAAATACAACCAGCTAAGTTACACCTGTTAATTTTGTTTTCCCAGGTCATATGTTTTGTTTGTTGGGCAGCTGTAAGTAAGCAGCCTACCATTTAAAGCAATTTCAGGTGAAAGTAATTTAATTTCAGCCTTGAAAAAAGTAAAGGTTCTTCTGACTTAAGCAGTTCTTCAGTCAGAAACTGCAGTTCGTTTGCTAGGAGACTTTGAAATATACCAGAAAACAGGCTGGCTGGCAGGTTGGTTTGTGCTGCAAGATATCCTGACAACCTGTCAAAGTCCCACTTTTCTCACATTCTACCAACTTCTCTTTTCTAAAGAAAGCATGAAATGTCAAAATGACAGGTGCCGAAGCGCAGCAGCATCCAGCTTCTGGGCCCATTACCTTAGGAAGGGAAGAGTTGAAAAGTTGTGCAAGTGACATATGCTGAAGAGTGATAGAATTTGCCAGGTAAAGGGGTGGCTTGATGGTGCTGATGTTAACCCTTTGGAACTGAGTAATTTGGGCTACATCCTTTGGGAGGACAAATGAGAGGCAATCAGAGAAGAAAACCCTACAGCTTAAGGCAATTATCTTCAATGAGTGATTGGGCATCCATTTTTTTCATAATTGGAGGTTTCCTGCTACTAATTTGTTTCATGAAACCAATACTGCATAGCTAAGGGAGAGCTAAGGTTGCAACTTTGTTATTTTTAAGCAGAAAGAATAGTTATATAGCTAGAAGAGAGATTAAACATGGGAAACAAAGACAACTACATCTGTATCAGTCTACTGGTGTGTGTGTGTGTGTGTGTGTGTGTGTGTGTGTGTGTGAGAGAGAGAGAGAGAGAGAGAGAGAGAGAGAGAGAGAGAGAGAGAGAGAGAGAGAGAGAGAAGAAGAGAGAGAGAGAGAGAGAGAGAGAGAGAGAGAGAGAGAGAGAGAGAGAGGAGAGAGAGTGTGAATGTGTGTGTGTGTGTGTGTGTGTGTGTGTGTGTGTGTGTGTATGTGTGTGTGTGTGTGAAAATACCTTTTGAGAGAGATAAGTATGACTTCATTGGCATATATGCTCGGGGAAATATTCACTGAACTGTGAACTCAGCTTGAAAATTCCACTCTATTTCTTTTAAGTTCATATTCTGTCTTAAACAAATAAGAGTAACTCTAGATGTTCACCGATTTCTTTGAAATTTATAGAGATCACTAAGATATTGATTTTTTTCTAAGTGTGAATTGTTTTTACCTGAGTTAAGTGTTGCCACTTTACACAAAACAAATGTATGAGAGTACAAGAGGAATAGCTAAGTAATAGCAATGTGTGGTCAGGAATAGTCAGGAAATCCAACAAAATCTGGGGGAAAGCTCTGAAAGACTTGAAGAACAGAAAGGACATTCGATTCTCAGCTATAGAGTTCTATATATCTAAGGTGTTATGGATCCAACGTTATTTGTCCTCTCAAAGATTCATGCATTGGAAGACAGTCCCTGGAAGGTCAGTTTTGCCAGGTGCTTTGGGAACTTTAGGATGTGGTAGGTTGGGAGAAGGACCTCAGGCTATTACGACATATTCTCAAGAGAAAATTCTAGTCTCTTTTACTGAATTATCATTGGTGTGGGTTGTTACAAAACCTTGAACATGACCCTAAATCTCTCTCTGGTTTCTTATTTCAACATGTGCTTCTTCTTCTCAAATGTACTGCACCATATGCCCTGGAGCCATCCCTCATGGGAGATGAAACCCAGCCTCTAAAAGTGATGAGTAAATTACTTCTTTATAATGTTAATCTACCTGAAATATTTCAGTATAGTCAGAAAAACAGACTAATTCATTGGTAAAGAATTGTTGTCTTTTTAGGAGATGCAGACAAGAAGGAAGAAGGGAAGGAAGAGAAGAAGGAAGGAAGGAAGGAAGAAGGGGAGGAAGAAAATGTGTTTCTAGCTTCTCCATAGAAAACAAGGTTTAATGGTAGGAGTCAACAGATGTAGTCCTACCTGTTCTCTGGGAAACAACATCATGTAGGAAGCTGGGAGTTCACACAGTGCAGGAGTACTGCAAATGACTCTGTTTGGACCTGGTTGTCATTTCATATTGCCTAAAAGATATCCACTTATAAAATGGGAACTCTTGAAGTGTCTGGCTCATAATGTCCTGAGGAAGAAAAAGTGATTCTGTGTGTATGCAGCCATCATTACATAATTATATCATTAAGAAGCCAGTTACAGAAGACTCTCCCTTCTATGTTTTTAGAAAGAAATATGAACAGATACTTCACTGAATTAGGATTATGAATCAGACAAGGAAACTTTGTACCAGGGTTGAGTAAGATCCATGTTACTACAAGAACATGGGGTTCAATTAATCAATCTGTTTACAATGTATCTACAATCTTGACAGTGTTGTAGCTAAATGTGCATTCAACAGGCAGATAAATAGTAAGCTGTGGCATTTGTTGCTGATGAAGACTTGGAATAGCAATACCTAATATTATGAAACATTTATCTATCCCTAAGCAGAGCACTAAGAGTTAAAGAGTACATGTGGGTTTTTTTGCTGTTGTTGTTGTTTTGTTTCATTTTTTTTTTTTTTAGCTTATCTCATTTGTATCCAGATGGGTTAGCACTATCCTTACCCCTATTTGGCAGACCTAAAGTGTTTTCTGCAGATGCTTAGTTTGAAAGTGGGAGGCTCCATGCTGAATGTGAAGCCTGGATACCACACCACTGTCTTGAGCTGCCACTTCCAAATCAGAGAAGAAACAGAACAGAGCAAAATGTTTCCGGTGGATCCACTCAAAGACTCCAGACTCTTGGGTCAGTAGTCATTTTGTGGGAAGAATTTATGTAGAATGTTTATCTACGTTGCCTTTAATCTTAAGTGAGATGAGGATTTTTCTGTTTCAAGTAGATACTAGTAACTCATTAGATTAACATGTGGTAAAAGTTGTTAGTTTCTGTATTAAAGAAGCTAAGAAGAAAGAAGGCTTCAAGCCTTCCTCTCATCTATTACAAAAGATATTTCTACTGTTCTTATCTCTTCATTGAAGCTTAGGTGTATCATTGGAATATAATGCTCAGGAGATCAGCTCCCTACCACCACCATGCTTGCCTCCTATAAATTAAGTTATGCTAAAGAGGAGTAGAAGTAAGGATGTTTGGAGAACGGTGCTTGGAGAGAAAGAGGATTACAGAGGCAAGCTTTGTCAACTCAGAGCATTCCACTACACTGATTAAGCAAGAGGGTGGAGAAAGAGGCCCCTGACCTACTTAACTGCCACTTTGGCTAGAAATATTACCATAGACTATCCTACATGTTGTGCCAATTCTGAATATTTTTAAGTATGATGTAAAACTTTTGCAGTTCACAAACAGAGCCTCAGAATGAAGATGGTCCCCTTGAAGGAGGAGCCAAGGGATATCCTCACTAAAATGGTGTAGTCCCAGGATCAAATCTGAAATTAATTATCATTTAGAGACCTTTTTTCCTATGTTAAAATTTTCCTTGTTTTGTTAATTTGACTCTTCTTAGCTGCAATTTCAGGGGTTCTACAGTTGAAAAATTCTTTTTACCAAATATGCAACATTACCTTTGTCCAGAAAATCATGGTGAGACTCTACGTCTTGAAAATGGAGTTCTCACAATAATTTGCCAGCAGGTGTCTAGCTTATCTTCTCTCAAAGTCACACTAATTACATTGAAGGATGAAGGACAGTCAACTTCAACAGTACGTGTTATAAAGTTTCAATTATGAACATTTGCAAGGGACTTCCTAGGAGTTTTCTAGGTTGTTTAATACAGTGCTCAAACCCATGACTTCCATACATTTTTTTCATTGTGAATAAAAGTGGAAATTTGTTTGATACTTTCAGTTTCTTGATGCAAACTTCTCCTGTCTTACTAGGGTTCTATATAGCCTATTTGTCTGTCTTGGGACATGTGTTGGGGGTTATGATAACATCAAATGTGCTATCAAAAATAATGTCAAGAAAAATATTTTTTAAAATAATTATGATATGGTGAGTATTGTAGCACATATCTTTAATCTCAGCACTCTGGAGGCAGAGGCAGGAGGATCTCTGCAAGCTAGAGGCCATCCTGGTCTACCTAGTGAATTTCAGCTAGCCATGACTACATAGTAAGATCTTGTCCTTAAAAAAAAATGGGTCAGGAGCTGAAGAAATGGCTTAGCAGTTAAGAGCACTGGCTACTCT
The DNA here is from genome assembly GCF_949786415.1 of Peromyscus eremicus. Taxonomy (NCBI): domain Eukaryota; kingdom Metazoa; phylum Chordata; class Mammalia; order Rodentia; family Cricetidae; genus Peromyscus; species Peromyscus eremicus. The sequence goes on from NC_081423.1 coordinate 22,445,408, forward strand.
CTCACATAACCCTGTTTAGATTCCCTGCACCTATATAGTGGGTTACAACCATCTGCAACTCCAATCAGGGGCTCCAGTAATCTTTTCTGGCTTCTGCAGGCATCGGGCATTATGTTTTACTCAGATGTACATTCAGGCAAAAAAAACCCATTGACATGAAATAAAAATAAAGGAAAAAATAAAAATATTTTAAAGGCTGCTATCCATAATTCAATGGATAGTGGGGAAAGTTGCTACAAGACTATAGAACAACACTGGGAGGATACTGATATCCCAAAGCCTTTGGAATTAATCTGCTATTTAAGTTACTGCTCTAGATGCCTTTAGTGAAGTACATTAAGCAGTTTCTATTATGTAAAATCTGTAGTTTCATCTGCAATATACAATACTTCATAATAAGGTTCTTCATAAAACAAATCACAGTAACCATTATTATCACCCATATTGGTATCTTACTGTTTATCCTTTCCTCCTGCCCATATTACTACAAAGTGCTCCAGGTTTTTGACAGAAAACTATTAAATAAAACAAAAACAAAACAGTAAGTTGTCAGAGGAGATGAGCCTTAAATCATGATTTCTCTGGATTATGATGCCCAGGTTTAAAATGGGAGGCACAGAAACACATGTATCCTGGGATCCTTTTTAGTTCTATTAAGCAAATTTCTCAGAGCTCAGACTTTGAAGGTTGCCAGCTCATTATGTATGGACATTTGCTCACAGCTTTAGTTAGAAAGATCATTAATGGTAGCAGTATCAAAGCCCCTCCTCACTAAATATTAGTTATATTAATATTAAGTTAATGCAAAGGATTTCATCCTGGGGCCTCCTACAGATTCATCAGACACTCCAGACATACTATTTATGCTTATACTTGATTAAAAATAAATTTCTCCTAGAGGGTGTCCTTCTATCCAAAGATCAATTGCCACAGATCACTTTTTGTTTCCATTAAGATTTTATAGATTCACTGTAATTATGTGTCTATAGATATAGAAAGACAAGTGCTGGGTGAAAAATTAGAGTCCTAGTAATTCTGTAACTATTATGCAGGTATTTTAACTCTATCTTAATAGGCAAGTTTCTTACATCTTTAGGGAAATCAGAGAACCTTCCAAATCCTCTGTGTTGAAAGTTAGTTTGAAAGTTACAACTTGTTCATTCCAATGAAAAAGCCAGTTAAATTAGAAAATAAAATGCTGGGTTCAGAAGCACTACCTCTTTTTACTGTTTAGACTTTGAGACCTTAAATCAGGGCTAGAATTTTAAGTAATGTGTGATAATATCGAACTCTCTCAACATTAGTTCTCTTCCTCCTATGTTGTGTAAAAGGCTACTTTTATTAATTATCGTTAAAAATAGATAATAAAAAATACAGTCTGTCTTACTTCTAGAAAATTTACAAAATTCAAAAATGAAAAACAAAACTACACACACACACACACATACACACACACACACACACACACACACACACACACACACACACACAGAGTACAAAAAGACCTTCAAATGGGAGATTCTGTGTCATGTCCCCTCATTCAGCTGAGAAGGGAGTAAATCGGCCAGGAGGTTCATTGTTTGATGGATGGAATGCCAATTAACTAAGTTGACACAATGCAATGGACAAGTTTGACTTACTTTGTTTTTAATGAATTGACTGTCTTTCCTTCTTGTTTCCACATCACGTAGACATGGCAGCAGATAACCGTATCTCTATCGAACAGAGTGGTGAAGTAATTCAGCTCTAAAACATTACTATTATAGAGACTACACTTAATAAATCAATGTGTTTGAGATGCTTGGGGATCTATGGATTAAAGACTACTGGGCTTCTGGAGTGTCTAGCAATCCTTATATATTGCAGACCCAAACAGAGCACAGAGGGTTTACCTGCTTCAGTTGTCAATACTGTGCATCTCCAGGTAGCCCTACACCTGCCCAATACCCAACATTAACTGAGTTTCTTCAACAGAAAACACCTGTTTAGTTACATCATATATCACATATATCATATGTATCTCAGACTTAATTATAGGTGCTTGACAAGTTTAGTTTAAAATATCAATACAATAGTTATAGTAAGCATAGCATAAGTCATTCATTATTGAACCTAAGACGACACTGTGTTTTCAGTTTTTCTCACCCCAGGCAAACCCAATCATTTGCACAGATTAAAAGGTACAACAAAATAACAACAGCAACAACGTTCAGCTACAGTGTTCTGATGTAAATTCAGTGTTAAAATAGACCTCCTGGGCTAATAGTTAATAGTTCAGAAATGTCCATAAATTGTAACTTTCATTCTCAAAGAATTCTAATCTATGATACGAAACATGTACAAGCATGGTGAGAGCATCCTATCATAGGCTGATGGGCCATGAACTCACCACTATTAATAATAACAATTACTTTGTATCCAAAGGCCAAATCTCCATCTGTAGAAATCTAGCATGTCAATCAATGTATTTTAATAGTTTTAATAGCAAAAATGTGAACATTTATTTGAATGAAATGTGAGAATGAACTCTGAACACTAGAACACTAGAATCATCACATTGTGGAAGATAATGAGCTTCTAACTCATTTAGACCCCGTCTTCAATGAAACATGCTACAAATTCAAGGTGCTTATTGGAGTGAGTCTACAACTTTTTTGATGACAAAGGTAAATATTTTAGACTGCCTTCTCCCTCAATTTTTTTACATTATTGCTGAATTCTATGCTTGAAATTATTTTAAAATATGAAGAATTTAAACAGATTTTTTTCTGTCTATATTGTAGCTCCATTGTGTCATTCTCAGGATGAATCATGGTGACTATATTTAAGTAATTCTTTTCCATCCTAACCAACCCTGATCAGTCATGTCTGTCCATTCTTGTACTAAGTTTCTCAGTAAATCATGACTTCCCTAACACAAGTCTTGGATATAAACACTGTGAAACAAGCAATCATATAATCTACAGTCAGTACTTAAGAGAGAAGGCATTTTAATAAATTGGAGTTAGCTGAATTAGGTTGCCTTGCCCCTAGATCTTCTTTTGTGTGTAATAATCTCACCAAAACAAGATGTTACCATTTTGTAATATTCATGAGATTTTACTGAGTAAAACAATCCAGTGCTCCAACCTCACAAAGGGGATTGGGCATTAGGTTTTGTTCTCTGAATCCATGAAAAATATTCTTGTTCCTCAGGCAGAAAACTAGTACCTTGCTTAAAGAGAACACACATGGGAGGTAGAGCACCACCTGAGAGGAATTACCAAGTTCAACAGAAAGAAGCTATGAACCCAGGGATTTTTAAATACAACAATTAATGTCTTTTTTAAGATATATCATAAGGTCATTTCTATCTTGAAATGGTTTACAATATAATAGGGACTTTTTTCTCCCTATAATGAGAGAGTAGTATCTTGAGAACATGCAAAACTACAGTCCAGATTTCTGTGTAAGTCTATTTTCCTTCCTCTGCTTGGTTTGTACATCAGCCTCAATGATCTCTATGTAAGAAAATACAAGAAGTCATTACATCCACATGGTTTATTTCTCTGCATTGGACATTTCACTGAGCTTCTAAAAGAAAATACAATTCTGTGTAAAAATAAACACAGATGTTTTAGGGAGTCATTCAATGCTTCTTAAAATGATATATAAAATACAATAGATAAAAAATGTTCTTTCTGTAGTTTCCGTGCATGGACCCTTCATTATGAGTCATTTTCTGTTATGAAGCATGCTTCAGTATGAGCAGTTTAGCAATTCCTCAAAAGCCCAGCCAGAGTCCTAATCAGCCTCCAACTCCTTCCTTCTGGCTTCTTTAGTGATAGACTCTTCACTTGGCTGCAAGAACTAAGATAATAAGTATCTCTTGATCGCGACATGAAACATGGTCATGGTTCTGGTCACAAAACAAGGATGTAGGAACTAAGTAACTTGGATGTTAACATTAGGTGGCATTACTCAAGATTATTAATATAGCAGACTGCAATATAGAAGATTGGGTTCACCTCCTATATAGGAAAAGCAGCTTGAGATACATAGTCAAGAAGCAGGGGAGGACGATCAACGGCTAGAAAAATATTATGAAGGGGCTTCAAGAATAAGGGGAAATCTAAACCTACTTAGCGATTCTTTCTTTAAACAGGACATGTGGTCAGAAGAGAGGGGTGGAATAATGATTACTTGAGGAGTGTTCAGGAAGGTAACCCAGAGAAACCTAACATATACTCAAACAGCTAATCTATGACAATTTAAGTGATGGATAGACCTGTTAGTGTATAATTTTGTTGTAAAAAGTTGCCACAGGACACAGTTTTGGAAGACTGTCCTGCTGTTCTTGGGGTTACTGTTTGTTTATCTCACCACCACAAACTGTAGAAATTGCTCTGCATTTACCCTATTTGCTAGCCACTGGACAGACTCAAAGTTATCCTTTGGTCAGACTCTTGGGAGTATGTAGAGAGAGAAAAGGATGGATTTAACTCTCCTTTTGTTCCACATGAATTTATTTCAGGAACAATTTTTTGTATTATCATTTAAGCAAGCTACTTAAATATGGGTCTTCAGCTCCTCTCTGATATAATAAAGGAGTTTATCAGGATGATTCCTGTGCCCTTCACTACACACACACACACACACACACACACACACACACACACACACACACCAAGCATCAGCACCATATGTATCTCCAGTTTCAGGGGATCTGACTCTCTCTTCTGGCCTCCTAGGACAGCAGACATACATACAGACAAACACTCGTATGGATAAAATAGTAATAATAAACAAATAAAAAATACCCATCAGATTATACATGTTCCTTCATATGCTGTCAATGTTTCACTAAGAGGAGATTGAATGAGCAGTTTTCACTGCCATGGACTAGGGAGAGGTGAAAAGCTTTTAGGCAAAAGAAAAAGGCAGGGTTGAAGCTTAGCACCTCTCCATGTATATATTTGTTATATAGTAGAGGAAAGAAATTTTTTTTCTAGAAAAAACTGAGTGCTACAAATAATTAAATAATTTGTTTTAGCATAGAAAACTGGCTCAAGCCAGATCTCATAGAAACAGGGAACATGGAATAATCAATTTCTCAGTGAGGAAATATCTATGCTGTGGTTCTTCTATCCACTGGTATTATTCAGCAGGATCTAAAGGTTATTCAAACGCAATGTTCTATGTAAATAAAGGATGAGGATGCAGGTAAACAAGATTAAATGTAGTGGGCAAACTTATTGAGGTAGCAGGTACTGCGTAAATTTCTCCATCGAGGCCTAGTATTCTGTCTCTCAACTTACAAAACCAACATTTCACATCTATAAGTGAAATTCTTACTTGATTATACTTTTTTAAAAGTGGAATACAAATTAGGAGAATAATTCAGGTATTTCCCTAACACTAGTGTTGAGACAAAGCAGTACATAAACATAGATGCATTTAACTCAGAAGAAATACTTCATAAGCAGAGACTGGCATTCATACTTTAACCTGTCTTGTAAAAAACAATTGCAATGTGATTTCTATTTTACAACAAACTCCCGATTCTAGTTGGAAATTATCCACAAAATCATGGCACTATTCCTTGAGTGACATTCAACACCTGGAGAGTGTCACAGCTGGGTCCAGGACAGAAGCTTCCAGATTCTAGGAGCAAAGTTTTTTGTTGTTGTTGTTGTTTCTTTCTTTTTTTTTTTTTTTTTAAATCATCACAAACCAAACTGGATTTAGGCAAGCAAATTTAGAAGGCCTAACACAACACAGACTCACTTGTAGAAGCAGTGAACACATGTCCCATGGAATTTGTTATCTCCGATTGTGTTCCTGTTAGGGGATTTGTTGTCCTGTTTTCCCATCCTGCACTTGATTTGCAGTTCTGGGCCATAGCAACGAGCTGCCCCAGAGGACTGAGCAATGGTCAGTGAATTTAATGTCTCACATCGTGATCTGTGAGCTAAATTGTTACAGCTCCACCTAGTGGACAATTTGCATCCAGGGGGACAGCAAAAAAGGAATCTGGTCCAGGGAGGATGGGCCTGCAGATTCCAAGGCAGGGTACTTCGCTGAGAGGCAAAAGCTGTAAAAAGTTGTACTGACAACTGGCTACAAACTAAAGATGGTTATAGAGAAATCAAAGGATAATTATTAGAGGGAGGGAAAAAGCCATCAGCTTTCTCATTACTTCAAGGACCTCTAGAGATTTTTATAGCTTTCTGGAGGATGCTGTTAGATATGGAGAGAGTCAAGTCAGAGGATGAAATTAATATAATTCACAAGTATAAACATTTTTGCGGGGAATTTTCTAAAATCATGCGCACAGCCAGATGTACTCAACATTCTGTGGCTGCTTCCTTCCACAAGGTATTTGAGGCACATTCTGAATGACCAGCTTCAGTCCACAGTTACTTTGTAATCATACCTAAGGCTCTGTGTTTGTAACGGGAACTCTGTCCTCAGTACTTCATAGGATCCCTTGTTCGTTTACATTCACTATCTGTCTTTTGCTGTCTTTCTAAAAGCTGTGACCAGAAGCCAAAGGACTGAATTAATATTATATGGTTCTTTGAAAGCAGAAGCAGCACTGCATTAGAAATACGATCTCCAGACCATACAAACTACATGTCTGTACATGTGGATGGAATAGCCAAAGAAACAGTCTGTCTAAATCATTGTCAACTTAATCCCACCCCCTTCTTTCCTCTCCTTCTTTCTTTACCTTTTAGTTTGCTATTCCAGAGGAGAAAAGTGGCTTCTTCTGCATGAACTCCTCCTTATGCAGATGTCCCTGAGACATACTGCTCCTCACTAAGTACAACTGTTTCCTGAGAACCAACAGAACAACGGCTGCAGACTTTCTCTTATTCAAATCAAGTAATTTTTTTCATTTTGTCAACATCTATATTAGGTAATCAGAAAGCTTTTGCATCGATAGCAACTTTAAGAATGCCTTTGATATTAACAGCTTCCATATTTGAGACACGGCTGCCTTTGAAGGAAGTGCCTAATGCTCTAAGGCTGAGTTAGCATAAACATTGTGCGGTCCCAGGTAAATGACACCTGGAATGCAGCGTACATTCAATAAACACTTCCTGAATTGAATTGGAAAGGCAATTTGTGGGGTAATAGACAGCATTTGCATGGTTTCTCAGATAGATGTTTGAGTAAATTAGGTGAGAACCCAGGAAAACCATGTCCTAAGAGCTCCATGCTAAAGACTTCAGAGTCTGTGATTAGAAGCTGAGGTCAAGTCCTGTGTGAGCCTTACTTGCTGTATGACCACAAGTAAGTGACCTCCTTCCATAATTCCACTTACTTCCTGTAAATCAGAAAACAAAAGAACAACACGTATTTTTCTGATGATAATAAGAGAATATGAGAAGTCTTTTGTACAACATTAGGTTCAGTATAATAAACACTTGATAAATCCCAGCATGTGTGGGTACCATATTGAAGGGCTGATTTATTTTTTTGATCAAGAAAGACTTCTATCAAAGGTATCACTTAAAAGGATAGGAAAATAATGAGAACAGAGGTAGTTGACCAAGGATTACAATTACTCAACTAATTATAAAGTCCTCTGAAGAACTTCTTTTCAAAGCAAATGTATCCATGTAAACTAAGTTTGGTACAAGTGCTTTGGCAAAGACCAGCAAGATGTTGCCTTAGAGAACAAAAGAAGCAACATGTAGACAGCCTGTATGCTGCCATCAGTAGCCTTATTAAGGGAAAGGTAAGATACAGAACAAATTCGTCAAACACAGAGAAGCTAAGTGACCGATCAACAGTGGTTATTGGATTCAAATACATATGCAATGAGCTTTTGATTAAAAAATGGGATAGTGATGATGAATCTGAAACAAGCCAAAGCAAGTAGGTTTTACAAGGATCTCCCAGGTTCCAAGTTTTAAAACTAGAAGCATTATTCTGATGAGTAAAAGACCAAAGCGTATTTAGTGAGACAGAAGAACATGTTGCTTATAAAAACATGTTGTTAAAGTGAATTTTAATCCAAGTTATTTGTGATGTGGGAGTGGATTAGTTTTTGGTATTTTGGACCAATTATTATAGGTGATAAAGGGAAAAAAATTAAGTCTGGTAGGCAGAAAAATCATATTTCAAAAGATGCCTACATCCTAATATTCAAGACCAGTGGACATAATATTACATGATTGCAGATGAAGGTAAGTCTGCTAGCTAATGAGATAAGATAAAAATTGCATTATGTCAGGTTACCTAGTGGGTCCTGTGTGATCACTGGAGAAGAGAGAGACCATGGGAGTTAGGGAGAGAAGAAAAGTTTAGTGTTAAAATAATTTGAGAAGTTAGCATCTGAGGGAATTGAGTAAGGGAGAGAGCAATGAGCAAGGGAATGGCAACTTTTAAAAACACAAAAAAGGAAGAAGAGAGTTTATCCGCAAGCTTCCCCACAGGAATACATCCTTGGCACTACCTTGATTATAGGTCAGAAGTATCTGCCTCAGAATTGTAACTCAAAGACTGCAAATGGAGACAAGTTCTCCTGGGGATATTGTGGGTTCAGGTCTAGACCACGGGAATAAAGGGGATGTCACAATAAAAGTCATGCATTTTTTAAAATTTCCCTTTCTATATAAATTATGTTTATACTTAATTCTAGTCAATTAAATGAGCAATACTATTACATCTTAAAATATCAATGTGTAACTAGTGGAAACCCATGAACTGTGGACTGGTGGCTGTGGAGCCCCCATGGGACTGGATTAGGCCCTCTGGACACGGAAGATGGTTGTTTGGCTCAAACTGTTTGGGGGGCACCCAGGCAGGGGGATGGGGATCTGTCTCTAGTGCATGGGCAAGCTTCTGGGAATCCGGTGCCTGTGGTGTGACACCTTGCACAGCCTTTGTGCAGTGGGAAGGGGCTTCGACTTGCCTAGGCTCAGTGAGCTGGGCTCTGCTGGCTCCCCATGGGGGACCTCGATTTGGGGGATGTGGGGATGCAGGGTAGGTTGGGAAAGAGGGCTGGGGAGTGGGAAGAGGGAGGAAGGGAGGTCTGTGGATAGCATGAGGAGTGAGTAGAAAATTTCTTAATAAAGAAAAATAAAATAAAATACATCAATGTGTATGCGTTAGTTAAAATATTGCTAGAACTGCTTACAGTCATGTGGATACTTTGAAAATTGATCTTAATAGACCAACTCAACACAGGTTTATAATTAACATCCAGTTTCTAAAGGAAAATGTAACATACGCGCTAAAATGAAGCACGTCTATAAATTGGTATTGTTTAAAGAAAGCAAATTTCTCATTTAAACTACAGCAGCAATAAAAGTTACTGGGGCCAGCTTGACTCCTTGCAGGTGAGTAAATGTAGAAAGCCTATACCTTTGAAGTATAGTTTGGGCAAAAGAAGTAGATGACATTTAAAAATGAAGAAGATAGAATCAGAGCAGAGTTGGTCCACTTTTCTTGGATAGGGTATGTCTAGCTTGCAGCATCATTAGAAGTCATCAGGGATAGGTGGTCCAGGGGATCAAACCCTCCAATGTTCTGTTCAGAGTGCTTCTTGAGTTAAAAAATTGATTGGGGCTGATAATTTTGGCAGAGGGCAAGCAAGAAAATAGGGCTTATGGTAAGAAAAGACGGGAATGTGCATTCATAGTATTAGATAGAAGACAGGAATGAGTAGTGGACCCGGGAGAAGAGACTCCTTACAGACAGCTGGAGTACTGTTTCCTGTTAGCAGGACTTGCCAATCTCTTGTAAAACCATGGCCTCAGTCTTCAATATAAAACTTTAATTTAAAAAAATAAATAACTAACATCTTTAAGGACATAGAGACATGAAAACCATCATGCGGCTATGAACAGTCTGAATAGAAGTTAGGAGTGAGATAACTGAAAAACCTATGTCTGTCCATATCTTGGTAGCTTTACCTCCTGAGTCAGAATGCCCCTCTGTGCATACAGGTTCTTGAGGCTGCAGGTGAATTCATTACACACACACACACACACACACACACACACACACACACACACACATTTACCTGGTCATCTCTCCACACAAGTATACTAATGAAGGTCTACATCCTTAAACCACCAGGCTTTTGACTGAGCATCACTCTTATGTCATTTACACTGTGTTCTGGAACTTCTTTGTAGAGTTGGGTTTTGTTTTGTTTTGTTTTAAATGGTTCATGGGAAGATATACCCTAAATGGGGAAATTGGTTCTGGTATGATGTGGGAGGGTAAACCCAGTGACCTTACCTATGAACAGTCTACCAACCTCATAACTATTGATTAAAAAGTTCCATACAGTTCACAACAAAGTCTGGGGAGATGACTCAGTTGGTACAATGGATACTATGCAAAGCACAGGGACTTGAATTTGGATTTGCACTTAAAGAACTAAGTATGGTGGTGTTTGCATAAAATCCTAGCAATAGAGGGACAGAGGCAAGATGACTCCTGAGGCTTCCTGGCCATCTAGTCTTGCTGAGTCAGTGACCTCCAGATTCATGGAGAGATACTGTCCAAAATATAGCATGGGGAACTATAGTGGAAGAAACCCAGCACTGACCTCTTGCCTACATATGCAACTCCTCTCCACACGTGTGCACTTCTGAATACACGTGCGCGAGCGCGCGCGCACACACACACACACACACACACACACATAAAAAAATTGCATATTACAGAAATTATTGGGCTGCTATGCCCCTTATCCATTGACTTGGGCACTTCTTTATAATTTCTCTTTGGAGAACTTGCATTATTTTCCTGAAGAAGCTTCTACTGGAACCATATATCTTATGAATGAATGCTTTCATTCAGGAAGACCAGAACTGAGATAGCCCTGCAGCAGCTGCAGCAGAAGAATGATGTAATAATGAAATTTGTTCATGAAATGTATCAGGATATAATTGTGGCATAGATAGGGGCTATAGATATGACTCCTTGGTTGAGAATATAAGTTGTTCATGCAGAGGCCCTGGTTTGGGCTGCCAGCACCCATCTTGTGGCCAACAACCACCTGTAGCTTCCATTCCAGTGGATGCGACATCCTCTTCTGGCCTCCAAATGCATGTAGATATACATGCAGGCAAAAACCCACACACATAAAAATTAGTTTTAACAAAATATATTTTTAAAGTGTCACATAATCAGAGAGGTAAATAGAGCAAAATTTGCATAATAGGATCAAATAACAGACTTCTCTTCCTACAGCGGAAGATGTTTCACCTACATGTTTAGATACTTTCAAGAAAAAAAGGAGGAATTTCTTTTGGGATAGGTTTTAGTGACAGAAACTGGCACAGTAGGGTCCATTGAAATACAACTTCCCTGAGATAACGTCCTCTGGCTTACATACTAGCTACAATACTTCCCACCTCTGTGAGGGCTGAAGATACACCTCAGTTGGTAGAGTGCTTGCTTAGCATGTACAAAACCTAAGAACTGATCCCTGGTACCACATAAACTAGGTGTGGGGGTACCTGCCTCTAATAATAGAACTCTAATAATAGGCTGGAGGATCAAAAGTACAAGGTCATCCTTAGCTGCATAATGAGTTAGAGGGCAGTTTGGGCTATATGAGACCCTGTCTCACAAGCAGCAAACTAAAAACAAATGAACAACAACAACAAAAGTCACAGTGATCTATGTTCTTGAAGCATAGACAGATTATTCTGTTACATGAAAAATAGCAGGATGATCCAGTTCTCTCACCTAGTTATTGTGAGCATCATACCAGGTCACAAAGAGCTTGGTGTGTGACATACAATAAGCTGTTATTTATATTAAATCTAATGAACAAACAATAATAAATATAAAAGGCAAAAATTTATTTCTAAAAGTTCAATTCTATTGATATTTATTAAGCTTTAATCTCAATGACTGTCAAATTTTGTATGTCTTATATATACTGTGGAACTTATTAAAACAGTCTTGATATTTATTCTTAGAGTTAAATGGGAAAAAGTATTTTTATTCCTAATAAATGTTTAATTGATGCTACTGTTACAGGAAGTGCACCTTAAAAAAACATGGCACCGGGTGGTGGTGGTGCATACCTTTAATCTCAGCACTTGGTAGGCAGAGGCAGGCAGATCTCTGCAAGTTTGAGGCCAGCCTGGGCTACAGAGTGAGTTCCAGGAAAGGCGCAAAGCTACACAGAGAAACCCTGTCTCGCAAAAAAAAAAAAAAAAAAAAAAAAAAAAAAAACCCATGGCTTAACCCCATGACACTAGATTCATTTTTTTTTTTTAACGGATCACCTTATATTGTTTCCTCAAACACCCACTTTTAGGTAAAGATCTTTTTGCAGATACCTCAGTGGACAACCATAGGATAACCACAATCAGAGATGGAGATGAATCTATGTCAATGAATTCAGAGAATGTAATTTGCACCAAGAATATACACTTTAATAAAAGCATGAGCCCTGGACTTTGACTATCACTGCTCAATGTCAAGGAGGCAATCATGCAGATACTAGATTCTAAATGGTAAATCTACCACAACAAGAAATGTTATCAGCCTAGTAGATTTTTGAGAAGAGGCCTTCAAATCACTAACAAAATAGCTAATAAAAAATCTATGCTTCTGTTGAGGAGAAGGTTTTTTGTTCTTCTTGAGTAAGTTATCCTCTTATGATTAATACTTGGTCCAAGTTAGAATCTTTCTAAGTGGATATTCATAGGCTTGTCATTACTACACTAGCCATCAGTCAGGATTTAAATTTTCTCCAACTACTACACACAAAGGAAATGATGTTACTATATCCCTTCCACTCTTGCTCAGGGCTTCCTATCTAACAGACCACACTCAGGTTTATTTAGATATGTGCCAGCTTTACATTAATTTTTGTGTACTAACATACTTCTTTTTTTTTAATCTTCCCTTGGGAGAACTGTAGTCCAGTCTTCATAGTGGAGAATGCAATACTATGTGGAAAGAAGACACACACACTGCATTGTTTTAAAAGAAGTTGACAAAGTATGGTGATATTTTATTTGTACTGAAATGTGATTTTATTTGTATGTTAATAAATAAAGTTGCCTGAGGTTCAGAGCTAACAGCAAGCCATAGCAGAAGCCGGGCGGTGGTGGCACACACCTTCAATCCAGATCACATGACAGACAGATCTCTGTGTGTTCAAGGATACAGCCAGTATGGAGACATACGACTTTAATCTCAATACCAACCATAGAAGACCTGGAGGTCTGTATAGACAGGCAATGACAAGGAGGTCATGTGGTTGGGTTTACCACCAATGAGAAGGCAGAACAGAAAGTCAATAAAAAGACAGATACACAGGAAGTAGGTCTCTTGCTGAGGGAAAGGACAGCAGTGGCAGGAAGGGTAAGAAGGCAGTTTTAAATCTCAGCTCTGACCTCTTGGGCTTTTAACTCTGCATTTGGTTCTGTGTTTCTTATTTAATAAGACTGTTCATTTACAACAAAGTAATTGTCTTAATGCAAATTGGTGACACAAATTCTTACAGAATCCTAGTGTTAGTCAGTACCATTTCCAAACACCATAAGCTGTCTTGCTCAGACAGTGGAGGTTGGGTAACTCATAGATTGGGAGTCCCAAATTAGGGTGTCAACCTTGTTCTAGTTAAGAAATGTTTTCTGGGTTGCACACTAACTTGTAATTTCATATGAGGGATGGTGGGGGGAATCTTAGGGAGTTAGGGGACATGGAAAAGAGTGTCAAGGATGGACACAAAAACAGAGATAAAGACAGAGGTAACAGGTAGGTGGGTATATATATAGTAGATAGAAAGGTAGGTAGATTGATTGATACATTGATGATAGGTAGATAGATGATAGATAGTTAAATTGTAGCACATATATGATAGATAGATAGATAGATAGATAGATAGATAGATAGATAGATGACAGTTAACTCTGTTATTTCTTATCATAAAAACACCAATCTTATTTGAAGGTCCACTTGCTTGCAACTATTTAGCACAATGTCACCACTAAATAACATTACACTTAAAATAAAGATTGGATTGTGACCTGAGAGAATCACAGTCAAAATGGGAACAAGCTTCACTCCATTATTATCAACATGAAGATTTTCTAATCTCAAACATTAAATGCTTCCTGAAAGTTGGCAGATGTTTTTTACATCTTAGTTAAGAAACAAACACACAAAATATATGGATGAATGGAAAAAATATATAAGGTGACTGAATTTATTACAATGCTTGCTTAAATATTTATAAAAGGAGCATTTGATGTTTGGGGGACAGGGTAACTTTCATGAAAGAAGCCTCAGCTAGAATCAGTATTTCTTTGAAGCCAATACTCAGTTTACAGTAAATAGGCACACACACACACACACACACACACACACACACACACATACACACACACACACACACACACACAAACACACTTCTATGTCCTTTAATTCCCATACTATACCGTAGTCAAAAGAAAGCTAAAAGTTCTAGCTTGAAATGCTAACAATTCTTAGAGAAATTTATTTCTTCCAGTTCACTGTGTTCCTATTCAAACTCCTCTGGAAATGAAAACAAACAACTTTAAAGTGATTTCCCAAAGAAGATTCTCTCTGAGCAGCTCTGGGAAGGGGCAGAGTCAAGACCAATCCAAATCACTTTGTGTAGTATGTTTCTTTCTGTGTATGGCATGGTTTCACTTCCTCTGTTCCTTAATGCCAGGTCTCCTTTCTACTCTAGATTGTAATTGGCTTGAGGGCAGAGGCTATACTTTCCCTTTGTAGAGTAGAAGTAATCTCAAAGAGCCTGCAGTATTGTGAGCACTCAATAGAATTTTGTTGATGACTGTGATGTTTCTGAAAATGGCTAAGAATAAAAGCAGATAGCTGTGGGCTGCTATGGCCCTCACTTGCTTATACTCAAGTACCTTTCTCTCCTCCCATAAACAATAACACATCTAGGCAGCATCTATGCAGGAAAGTGAGTCAGAAGAGCAATTCATTTCTCCAGTGCCCTTATGTGACTCTGTCAATGCCTTAGGAATCTGTGTGAGGATTTGATTTAACCATACAAGCTGTGCAGTGTCTCAGCTCTGTAAGCACAAAACCTGATCCCACTCCCTCCTCCTCAATCCACATATTCTTAATGCTTAAACTGTGCCCTTGAGACTTTTCTGTTAGTTAAGAGATGTACAACATAGGGGCAAAAATCAATCTTAATTAAGGCGAACTTTGGAATTATGATCGAAGGAAGGTACATTAGCCAGTGCTTCCACACCCCATACACTGTTGTTATTGATGTTTGGACAGATGGGGAAAGTGAAACAGGAGTCAATATTTCGATCTCTTGTGTTCTCTAAGGATCTGAATTTTCAACACCTCCATAATGAGTGCTGGTGGTGTTTAATAAATACACAGCCACCCTTTGGAGTGGCTCTGTGTGGAAGACACCAATGAAGTCACTAGAGGTTCTTAGTAGTGAGAGAAAGTAGTCTAGACTTAGCAGGGCTGAGATCTAAGTTGTGTGTTTGCTGAAGATTTTAACATCCAGAGTTTCTTTTAGCCAGGGTGAGAAGTGTTGATCACTGGTTGTTTCACTGAAGAATATAACGTGGTAAACATTCCCACATTGAGATATTAAAAATGCAGGGAGTGCCCCTACTGAAATAGAGTAGACAATGGTCGGATCATGTGACACTCTCTCCTCCCCTTATCTAAGACTATTACTGCCCCATTTTCTCATTTCAGTAATAATTCTAGCATAAAACATTGGTAATTGAATTATAATAATCAGTTGACCTAAGACAGCCAATCAAATTCTCTCTCTGGAGACAATGGCTTGTTAATAGGGTACAAGAAGCTTGTTAGTTCTTTGAAACAGTATTGCACATCCCAAACATTTAATTATGTGAATGCCTGTTTACTCTTCATTTTTACAACACACAGTCTGAAAAAAGAAGAATATATGTATCTAAGACAAGATAAGGCATTCCAGTGTTAAACAAGTGAGAAAACTAAACACTACTGCAACGGAGCAGCTAGTCCAACTCTCCTATTTGTGACTATCCTTTTGCAAAATATCCTTTTCAAAATCATCTATTTTTGTATAAGCTAGGATGATTGAGGGAATATTGGTACTCACATATTTTTGAGTCAACTTTTCTCCTTTATCAAAAATCGACCAGTCTTTCAGCAATGTTCCAGGCACTCTTGAACATGGAAACAAGAAACACATTTTCAGTTTTACGTAGATCATTGTATAGTTGGTCAAATAGGAAGTAAAAATTAAAACTCTAGAATACAATGTTGCTAATGATATGAAATGATGAAACACAAGCTTGGAAAATTGATAGATCAACAGTTTGCAGAGGAGATTTGGAGAAAGAGCTTAGAAATGTGACAGAGTGTATCTATTTAACAGATATTTTCCAGGTGGACAAGGAGGTCAATAGCATTCCTCCTGGAAGTAGCAAGATGTAAAACAAAGAAGTCTAGGATTGCATTAAGTATTGACAGTAAAAATAACCAACTGTAAGTCTTGATGACTTAGACACATGATATTTTAGTCGATGGAAAAGGAAGAAGAATCTTCTATTATCCTGTTAACAGAGACCTTGGATTAAGTTTCCTTGAAAATGTATGAACTTGTGGCCAGAGTTATAATCACCATGAATGATGTGCACTCAATGGGAGTATTTCAAGAAACTTCAGGTCAGAAAAGGATGCTAAGAAGAAGGATGGACTCAGAAGTCTCCAAATATCCAGAGGATTCTTAGGACCTTCGGCAGATTGTTCTGACTCCTATGGCTTGCACAATTGGCTGAGATTTTAGTACATGTGGGTTTGGCAAGGATATTACCTCTACTCTTGGCTTATGATCAGCCTAAGAATGCCTATTTATCTTTGCTTTGCACTAAATCTCGATGGGTCTCTGGAAAAGATAAGAATATTGCATGTAGGGAGTAATCTTGTTTAGAGAATGAATCCATTAGTCCATGACACTTTCCCAGGTTTCTCATAGAAAACTGATAATTCCAAGAGTCATCAATCTTCCAAGAGGAAGTCTGTTGAGAAAAAGTTCCAGATCTCAGAGATGATTGACTTTTAAAAATATTTATTATAAACTCTAAGAATGACTAATTTGCTGTTGAGCCTTTCCTCAGTATCAGTAATTATTATAAGTATATTATACACATTTCCTAACTTCATATTTTTAAGAATCTTCTGAAGTAGTATTATTAACCATATTTTGTGGGTGAGAGATACAAAGATCAAATATCCTAAATAATTATACTAAATTTATGTTCTCAGTAAGTGTTAAGAACTATGCATAGGCTATAATTTTTATAATTTAAGGTATAAATTTTCTTTTCTTTATTTCTTCCTGAGGATAACCTTGAACTCCTGATCTTCATGCCTTTCTCTTTCAGGTGCTAGGATTATATGAGTTCATCATTATTATAAGCTCAATTTAAAACCTATAAATTCATTATTTTTTTATTTCCTTGAGTGAAAACCTATTCTGCAAGCTCTATTTAATGAGTCCCATTTACTAAGAGCTATTTCAGCTGTTTTACTTCTACTAGCTTACATAATTATGACAAGTATATAGTGATGCTAAGACTATCACTATCCCCACAGATGGTTACAAAAACAAAGCTGAAGAATATCAGTAATAATAACCAGCAGTTATAGGCAAATAATATCTTGCACCAGGCAGTGGTGGCGCACACCTTAAATCCCAGCACTCGGGAGGTATAGGCAGGCGGATCTCTGTGAGTTCAAGGCCAGCCTGGTCCACAAAGCGAGTTCCAGGAAAGGCAAAAAGCTACACAGAGAAACCCTGTCTTGGAAAAAAAAAGTCTTGTCAACAAAATTGTCCTTTTTTTCATCCCCAATGCATATGCCCATGCTAGGTCGTACTGCAAAGAGAAATTAAGAGGACTAATAGAATCAGTCATTAGCCAGATGAAAATAAAATGACTAGATCATTCTGATTTATCCAGGGAGGGCCAATGTAATCACAGGATTCCTTACAAAAGGGACAAGCGATTCCAAGAGAAGAATGGGTGAGACATGGGTTCAAATAAGACTTAGTCTTAGATTGCTAGATAACTCAAGAAACAAGAAGCAGCGAAATAACAGGAAAGGAAGTCTCTATAACTTGAAAAGGGGAGAAACAAACTCTTTCTAGAACTCGAGAAAATAAAGCACCCTTCTCAAACCTTGATCTTATTGTAAAAGATCTAGAACAGACTCAGAATTGCAGGACAATATACATGCATTATGTTAAATCACAAATTTGTTATCATATTTTAGAGTTGGAATGAAACAATGCAACACTTTCCAGCCATTTTCCCATTTATTTCTCAAACCAGCTGCATAGAATTTGTGCTGCTGTTTTCATTTTAGAAATAGGGAAATGAAGAATTAGACTGTGTGCGTATGCGTGTGTTGTCTTGTGTGTTAGGCAAACATTCTGTCATGACACTGTACCCTAGCCCATATATATAAATATATATTTATATATATAATACATAATTATATACATCATTATATAATATGTCATACTATGTTATTAGTATTATTAGCAGTAGTATTATTAGTATTAGTGTTTGTATTATTGGTAAGAGTCTCACTTAATAATTTTCAAACCAGGTACAAGTCATTTTATTTTAAGATAAAGTGTGTGTGGAAACCATTGGGTTATGTAAACTAACAATTCTAACAATGCCTTAAATGATAAATAGTAAGTCTGTGGTTAAATACAGGGGTTATTACACACAGAAAAGAGAAAGGGATATGCCAATCACTTAGAATTAGAGAAACAATGTCTTTTATGTTGAATGAATGATAACAATGTATATCAGATCACAATGAAAATGAATCCTTTCAGGAGAAAAATGCTGCCTTTCTATCTAGAATGGGAATAGGTTTTGGAGTCAAATTCTGTTTCTCTGTTAGACAAATTGATAATGCTCTGTTCTGTTCCTCCCTCTGACCACTCTGGCCTAAAATCTCAAAAGAAAACAACTGCAGAAGGATTCCGACAAATAACTCAAAGTATCATTGAACAGTCATAGGCATTAGACCCCTCCCCCACAGTACTCTCTAAGTCCAGTTCACCAGGATCTGGTATTAGTAGACAGACAGAGGAAACTCCAAGGAAAAGCCTATTGGTCTAGATCTGGGAAGAAGAGGACACCTAGTAATCACAGGAAGTGTGAAATTCCCTCCCCCTTTCTGTTCTCTTGGGTTTCCTCTTCTTTTCTCTTCTGGCCTAGGACACAAGCAAATTTCCCCCTATCATTAATAGAGAGTTCTACAGGGCTGAGATTTGTCCAGTTGATAAAGAATGGCCCTGAGAGTGTGGGCCCAATAGCTACTACATGACTTCTTTCTCTTTTGCTTCCCATTGGTTTGGCTATAGATATGAGATCAATCATAGAAGATTATGGCAAAGTACCATAGCTGTCCTCACATATCTGCCAAAGCACAGAAAAAAGGACACTCAGGAAACTAGGAAGTGAAGGAGACAATGCAGAGTTAGTAAGCATTGGCAGGACACCCAATAGCGTGTCATGAAATCCCTACCCGCAAGCAGCACATGCTGGGATTTGTATTCCTCAGCAGAGGAAAGGCTTTGAGAAACATTAACAAGTAGACCAACTCCTATGCTCACCACTCACCAGAAGACAGTAGAATGCAACTAAAAATACTTTGAGAAATGAACTGATATTACAGTCAGTCTTCAGAAAGAGACTAGAACTTGGGCTCCAGTCCTAGCTAGAATAACTCCATTATATAAGAAAATTATAAGCATCATCTAGGAGATTTAAGCATGACCTAGGGTTTGACGGTATAATAGTTACAATGGCCAGAGTTAGGTTAAACATTATCTAGCATATAAACAAAAAGAACAATGTAAATTCTCTTGGAGAAAGTCAACAGGCATCAGAGGTGACATGGTACTAGTGTCCTAAGAATATCATCTGCCATTATACAAGTAAGTGCTTAGCAAGAAATCGGAGACCAGCTGTCTCTGTGGTTTTCCCCATCATGATCTGGACCCCCCTTGCTCATAATATCCCTCCTCTCTTTCTTCAGCTGAACTCCAGGATCTCAGCCCACTGCTTGGCTGTGGATCTCTGCATCTGCTTCCATCAGTTGCTGGATGTAGGCTGTATAATGACAATTAGGGTAGTCACTAATCTGATTACAGAGGAAAGCCAGTTCAGACACCCTCTCCATTATTGTCAGGAGTCTTGCTCATGGAATTTGGACTGACAGCTGGGAACCTGCATGGGACAGAACTAGGCCTTTTGAATGTGGGTGGCAGCTGTGTGGCTTGATCTGTTTGTGGGGCACCTGACAGTGGGACCAGGACTTATCCCTGGTGCATGAACTGGCTTTTTGGAGCCCATTCCCTATGGTGGGATACATTACTCAGCCTTGATTGCATGGGGGAGAGGTTTAGTCCTGCCTCAACTTGGCACCCCAGATTCTGTTGACTCATCAAGGGAGGCCTTACTCCTTCTGAGGAATTGATGGGGGGCACAGTGGGGAGGAGGTGGGAGGGGAGTAGGAAGAGGGGAGGGAGGAGGAACTGGGGTTGGTATATAAAATGAAATAAATAAATAAATAAAAGAAATTGGAGACCATTGTTGATTAAGATAGGAGTGAAAAACTAAACAAATAACTTAGAACCGTCAGTTGCAAGCAAGAACCAAATGGACTTAACAGCAAATCAGATGTGAAAGAATAAACTTGCAGATTAGTTGATAAGAATAATGAGTCTGAACAACAACAAAAACCAATACTGTTGGAACTGAAGCTGATGTCAGTGATATGCAAAACAGTAATAAAAATCTCTAATATTTCCATGATTGAGTCCAGAAGGGAGTGATAAGAAACCAGAACCCATATTAATAATAACCCTACAGAATTTTGAGGATTAGCAAATACAAAGTAGAATAAAGCAAAATAAATGCATTGAAGATAGAGGAAAAAAATCAAAGGACGAAAGACAGGCAGACAAGGAGAATTTTAAAAATAGTATATATTCATTTAAAAATAGTATATATTCATTATCCAAAGTGATGTTTCTTAATGAATGACATTTTAATTAAGTATTTTAGGTCCATTGGCTGTGTTCACTCAACTCGTTACCGTATCTTTCTCTTTCCTCTCCTGCTAGTCACTTTCGGCTTCCAAAATAATGCCCCCTTCCGCTTTCATTTAATCTATATCCTTACATATATAGATAATATGTTATACACATAATATTTTGTATGTGTATCATATATAATATTTTTCAATGATACATATTTATGTGTGGGCATGTATACTTTAAGTGCAAAAGCCTTCAGAGGCCAGAAGATGGTCTCGTATAACCTCAAACTGGTATTATATGCAGCTATTAACTGCCCAATATGAGTGGTAAGCTGAACTTTGATCCTCAGGAAAGACAGCAAGTACTCATAACCACCAAGCCAACTCTTCATTTCCTGAAATACAATCTCATAGAGATACAGGAGGGAATATCTCTCAAACCTAACAACTATTCCAATATCTCTATGAAATGAAGGTAAATTAAAGGTATTCTAAGGTGAAAGGTAAACTTAGAAAAAGCATTGGGGGATATTTTCAGACAGAATGGAAATAACATCGAACTTTGAATAATGCTAACAATAGAACATCAAAAAGTGATAAATCTGAAACAACTTAATGGACTATGCATTTCCTTTTGATTGTGTATGGTAATGCTTGACAGTTGAAATTTAACATTGTTCAGTGTGATTGCCGGCATATGTATATGTAAAATATAATGCAGTGATAATATAAACAAGGGAAGTTGAAGGGCTGCATCTCTTTGTAAGATTTTTACAATCCGTTTAAATGGTGATTCTAAGATACAGGAAAGCAAGATGTGTACATTATAATCTCAAGAGCAGCAATCACAACAAAATGTTATTCCTGTCCCACAATGATAAAACACACCAGACAAACTCAGAGAGATGTGGGCGGGAAGATACAGCTCTGTGGTGGCATGCCTAAGTAGCAAGTTCAGGGCCCTGAGTTTAGTCACCAGGACTTTGCAAACAAAATGAAATGATGCAATTGTGAAATAATCCAAGATAAGGCAATAAAGAGATATTAGAATAGGTCAAATGATGTGGTGACACTCCTAAATCTAAACTAAATAGCAACTTCATTGATTGGCCTCAAACAGTAAGATGGACAATGTTACAAAGGGATGAAAAGAGTTCTTTAAACTACAGGCACAATACAAGCAAAACAGCATCCATAAATCTTTCCAGATAGGAAAAAGTGAAATAACAGAAGATAATATACTGTACACTAAATTTTAAAAAGTAGGGATGGAGTTGGCATGGTGGTTCACCAGGCAAAGGCACTTATTACGATGTCTGATAACCTGCATTTTATATCAGGACCCATATCATGGAAGGGGAGTACTGATGGCCTCCAGAGGACCAGTAACATCCATGGGCATGCCATAGTGCATGCAAACAAATAAATGCATAAATAGAAAATGAGTGAGTACATAAATAAAATATGGAAGTGGGGATCACCTTAATATTGGCCCATAAGGCCAGATACAATAAATTACACAATAAAAATAGGACTAAATCACTAAATGTCATAAGGTCTTCCATTTGTATGTATCTAACAAGAACATATAAAATACAAAAAGTAAAAATAGAAAGAATAAATGCCCATGAAAATAAACTCTCAAATACAGTTGGAGACCACGACTCCTCTGTTCATTAACTATATTATATTTAGGTAGAAAATCAGCAGTGTATATAGAACTGATCAAAACCACCAACTGGTAAATTGTAATTAACATCTGTAGCCTACTTTAAAATAAAGAGAGAGGGGAAAAAACACACATTGGTTTCAAGTATTCATGGAACACATCAAGAAAGAACATATTCTGAGCATAAACAATAAAAAATGACATTTAAGAAAGTAAAGTTACTTGAATTATACTCTTTGACATTTATGAAATTAAGCCTGGAAAATCAATAACAAAAATGATCACCTCAAAAAATCAGAACATTGGAAAAACCAGACCCTCTAAATTAGTCATGGGTCAGAAAGGAAGATGTCAGGAAGGTTACAAACTACTTAGAGCTAAGTGAAAATAAAAACTCCAACAAATTAAAATTACTGAGATAAAACAAAAGCAGTGCTGGGGAGAAATATATGACATGAAACATTTATATAAAAAGGACAAAAAGATCATATGCCCATGATCTACTTTGCTTTGTTAAGAACTGAAAACAATCAAAAAAAAAAACAAAGATAAAAATTTAAAAAATAAAGATATTAAAGATTATAAAACAAAATTTCCTTCTATGAAAACGTTAATATAAATGACAAACTTCAGACTAACCCACAACAAAACATGATGAGAGTAGACTGAAATTGTTTGTACCCTGAAGGAAGGGGGCATGCTGCTACGGGTGTGAGCAATGTAAAGGACAGTGACATTACATCAATCAGTTCCTCCAAGCTCAGAGCTACCAACACACTTTCAAGATAAAATAGAAACAGGAATAGTCCAGTGTCTGCTAGCATTGACATGACAGTTGCAAACTATCTATCCGAGGGATTTACAAACCTCCATGGTGTCACTGGGAAGTTCTACTAAGTCAGTGATTGTCAACATTCTTAATGCTGTGACACTTTAATACAATTCCTCATGATGTGGTGCTCCCCCAACCCCCACCCCACCCTGTAACCATAAAATTATTTTCATTGCTCCTTTATAATTGTAATTTTGCCACTGCTATAAATAATAATGTAAATATCTGTATTTTCTAGTGATCTTACTTAACCCCTGAGAAAAAGTCCTTTAACCCTTAAGTGGGGCATGACCCCCAGGATGAGAACCAGTGTACTAAGCCTTTAAAGAATAAAGAGCAACAATTTTGTACAAACCTTTTCATGTAACAGAGAAGGTGGAATGAGCCCAAGTTGAAATTAAAGGCCCAAGTGCAAAAATATATTCACAATAGTAAAATAAAATGTTTACAAATCAGTGATGTATTTCAGTTATTGTTCAAGTTGATTTGATCACACTGCTGTCAAGTTAGCAAATGAAAATAGCAACAGAGATAATAATAAAATAAATAAATAAATAAGTAAGTAAGTAAGTAAGTAAGTAAGTAAGTAAGTAAGTAAATAAATAAATAAATAAATAAATAAATAAATAAATAAATAAATGGAAAAAATAGGGAAAATCCCAAAGTTTGCCATCCATACATGTCCGAAAACTACAATAGTCAGGGTAGTACTTTCTAAAATTATGGTGTTGGTTACAGTTCTAGGGTGAATTTCACATCCTTATTTGCATTTGTTTTGCTAAAGGCTCACAGTTTGCATGCCATCAGACTCATATGTCTTTTGTGTAGAGGCAGCATCCCCTTTTTGAATGATTGGCATTTGTCACGGATGTGAGAGGGAATTTGCCACTGAGATATACTAAGGGGTCGACTGCAAAATTTAGCGTTTGGTTCCTCCCTTATAAATGGAACGGAAGACAGGACTAGCCACCTTTTATTTCATGACCACATTGATGTCCACATGAGATGCCTTGAAGTTGTCGAGCACCTTTGGATCATGCAAAGTGACACTCTAAAAGCATATGTCTACAGATTTAAGATGGCAGATCATCAATGTTGAAGGGAAGCTGATGAAATTATTGAGGTATGTGACTAACACGCCCTAGAAACTGGGACTGGATGTTTTAATACTTGAAATGTGAATGCTCCACCTCGCAGTAACATATTGTTGGATGTTTCTCTAATTAATGGAGAATAATTTGTCCCAAGTGTCATGATAGCACATCTCTGTAGTAATTTATCAAGTTCTGACCTCTTAATATTTTTCTTTGGGTTAAAATTTATATGAATCCTTGGGGCTACAAGTACTTATTCTTGCAGAGGACCCAGAATTTTATTCTTAGTATCCATAAAGTGGCTCACAACCATCTGTAACTCCAGGATCAGAGAATATGACATTCTCTTCTGACTTTTGGGGGCATCGTGTATACAGACATACATGCAAAAAAAATCCATATATAGAAATAAATAAATCTTTGTAAAAAACAAGAAGCTATATGAATCAATTATATTTCTTGACTTAATACATAAAAGCTAATAGAAAAAAAATTAAAAAATAGCATGTTGCTGTATCCCATAAAATATTGGTGATATTTAAAATTATACATTATCAAATGAGAGAAAGTAATTAAATGTGGGAATCAGGTCTTATGAATTCTTGTCCTCATTAAAACACTAATAGTGAACGCTGGTAAACGATACAGTTGTTTTCTTGTCTCATTCATCATTTCAGTCAATTGAGGATTGCAAGATGTACATTCTAAGTATTTTCTGTTACTTCTGGTTTTCTTTTAATTAAGAAGACCAAATGATGGCAGAATTATGTTGACATTATCATTCTGTGCTATCTTTAATGGATTTAAGGAAGAGAAAGAAATAGGGATAACAATAATGTGGTAATGAGAATATTCTAAGCAAAAATTGGAGGAATGTGAATACTCATATTTAGTTTCAATTTAAGGTTATTTAAGATTTCATATTGGCTTCAAATAATGGCAGATGTTCAGGGCATATATTGAGATGGGGACTTCGCAAATTGCAACTTCCACAAACGTGGCAGGCCAAATTTGACATTTGATATGATATTAGTTTTTTTTTAAGTTGGAATATATTCTCAAGTGATCAAGATTGTAAGTGGCTTTAATAGTCTACACTTTTCAGTTATTATGAAGTCAGTTTATGAAAAATGAAGTTTTGAGAAGAAATTATTAGAAACCATGGCTTCTTAATCTGACATATGACTGTAGGCATTTGTTCTTAATTGACAGTGAAATGAGATGTAGATGAGGCATCTGTCTAAATATTAAGAACTGGAATGGAGCAGGACCTATTCAGTCCACATTTAAAAATCATAGACTTTCTAAGCACCTACTATGTGTCATATGCTTCTCAAAGATATTGAAATTCATTAGCAATAAATTGTCAAAGTTCTGTGAAACTAAAGGTTTTTCTTGGTTGAAAAAGAAAAAAGTAAAAAAGAAAGAAAGAAATCTACAAACATATATAAATCAATATGAGTGGGATTACATTGTCAAAGTTGGGTAAGGGAAATACACTAATAAGTTGTTCAGGATATGCTTGGTTGATAAGATATTTTTTGAGGATTCACATTAATGAAGTAAAATTACCTAAACAGATAGCTACATGAAAATGCTTCAAGCAGGAAGAACTACTTGCACAAAACTCTCATGCAGAAAAATATATAACTTATTTTTTTGACTTGCAAGGGTATTGGCTCAACAAATATGAACTAATTAAATAGTAGGCCTGTAGAGGATGATGGCCTAGAGGTGATGAATGGTAGACTGTGTAAGCATTTGGGGGTTCTTGTATAACTACTACAGCATTTCCTCTGAGAGAAACCAAGAACCTTCAGAGGAATGATAATACACCCTATGAACTTGAAGAGAAGAACTCCATCCTCTTTAGTACTGAAGAAGGAGGGAGGGAGAGTGGCCAAAAACTCTGCAATGGAATGATAACAGCAGTCACTGACATAGCACAGCAGAAGGAAACCAGGGAAGCATAAATCAGAAATGGTTTTGATTTGAACCATCAGGACACCCAATGAATTAACCATGGGAAATAAGGCAAAACAAAACCCCAAAATGATGCCATGGTTTTTTTGGCATCAGTAACAAAGATGATGTATTTGCCATCTATTGTGGCAAGAGGCAGATATAGGGGCAGATGAGGTGCTCAGTTTTGAATACATGAATTTTGAAGTTTGGTTTAGAAATATAGACTCAGATGTTGAGTGAAAACCCTATAAAGTATGCAAAGTAAGGGTATATACAATAGAGTAATTGAAAACAGTGAAACTGAAAAATATAGAACTGTGATATGGAATGATATCCATAAGAGAATTTATGTGGGAATCAAGGTGAAGAATTATACTGTATGCCTTCTACATTTCATGTAGGAAGTAAACATAGATATGCTTATCATTATAAGACAATGCAGGAGAATGAATGAAGCAACAAATTACTCCAGAAAACTAAAACCAAACACAAGGCAGTGAGATCAGTTAAGTACATGGGTTTGGGAATATGGAGGAAAGGATAAGACAGGAAAATGTATTTAAGCCTAAATTTTTGTGTTGATTTTTCCTCCTGGAAACAATGTTGGTATTCTGTATCCTAAAATAAATAAATAAATAGATAGATAGATAGATAGATAGATAGATAGATAGATAGATAGATAAATAAAAATGTTTATTTCTGACGTTCTCTGCTTCGTGCAGGCCACACCAACTAAAGAACAAGTGAATAATCTGCCTGCCAGGTGAAGTGCTCCACTCCCTAGATTCTGTTCCCAAAGACCCATCCCACCACCTGCCCCTCTCATCTCATTGCCAGTCCTGAGGCCAGGCCCTGGCCCCAACTCTAGTGGATTTTCACTGTTCAGGTGCAGGCCACACCAGTCAGAAGAACAGAAAAACCCTGGTGCACCAAAAGCCAAGCTAACCACTGGAAGGCCAGCTCCCAACTTGGACAGAGACTCCCTACTTGATCAGGGGCCATGCTAGCCACAATGACTAGAAGACCAAAGAGGAAACAGAAAACAAGGGTAAAAAGCACCAATCCAACAAAAACAAACTCAGAAATCAGAAACTAGATCTATAATCATCGCAAACCGAGACGCCTAAACACCAGTGTAAGAATACAATCAAAAACAGCCAGGGAAGTATGGCACCAGTAAAACCTGGCTATCCTATGACAGCAACATGTGAATATTCCAACATAGTTGAAGCACAAGAAAAGGACCTTGAAAACAATTTTATGTAGATGATAGAGGTCCTTAAAGAGGAAGTGAAAAACTCTCTTAAAGAAATTGAGGAAAAGACAAACAAAAAAATTGGAGGAAATCAAAAAATCACTTAAAGAATATCAAGAAAGCCAAGAAGAAACAAACAAATAGGTCAAGGAAACACACATGGAAGAAAGAGTCTCAGGCGTTGAAGATATGATAGAAGAAATAGATTCATTGGTCAAAGAAAATGTTAAATCTAAAAATCTAAATGTTAAATCTAAAAACACAAAACATCCAGGAAATCTGGGACACTATACAAAGATTAAACCTAAGAATAATAAGAATACAAGAGGGAGAAGAATTCCAGCTCAAAAATATGGAAATTATATTTAAGAAAATAATAAAAGAAAATTTTCCTAACCTAAAGAAGGCAATGCCTATAGAGGTACAAAAAACTTACAGAACATCAAATAGATTGGATCAGAAAAGAAAGACCCCGAATCCCATGATAATCAAATCACTAAACATAATAACAAAGAAAGAATATTAAAAACCATGAGGGAAAGGAGCTAAGTAACATATAAATGCAGACCTATTCTAATTACACCTGACTTCTCAATGGAGACTCTAACACTTAGAAGAGCCTGTGTAGATGACTTGCAGACTCTAGGAGACCACAGATGCCAGCCCAGAATACTCTACTCAGCAAAATTTTCAATCACTATAGATGGAGAAAAAAAAGATATTTTATGACAAAGTTAATTTTAAAAAATAACTATGCATAAATCCAGCCACATAGAAGGTACTAGAAAGAAAACTCCAACTAAGGAAGTTATCTACATCTAGGAAAACACAGGCAATAGGCAATCTCACATCAGTAAGACCCAAAGAAGGGAACACACACACATACACACACACACACACACACACACACACACACACACACACATACACACACCCTGTCACCATCACCATCACCACCAATAGCAAAATAATAAGAATTGACAATCAAATCATCGGTCATTAATATCTCTTAATATCAATGTACTCAATTTCCTAATGAAAAGACTCAGCCTAAGAGAATGGATACAAAAACAGGATCCATCCTTCTGCTGTATATAGGAAATAAATCTCAACATCAAAGATAGACTTTACCTCAGAGTAAAGGGTTGGAAAAAGATTTTCCAAGCAAATGGAACTAAGAAGCAAGCTGGTATGGTTATTCTAATATCTAACAAAATAGACTTCCAACCAAATTTAATCAAAAGAGACGAAGAAGAATGTTTCATATTCACCACAGGAAAAATCTACCCAGATGACATTTCAATTCATTTTTTATTTAAAAAAATTTATTTATTTTACATACCAACCACAGATCCCCCTCTCATTCCTCCTCCTGCTCTACTTCCAGCCTTCCCTTCCTGACCTATCCCCCATCCCCTCCTCCAAAAGGGTAAGTCATCCTATGGGGGACAGCAAAGCCTGGTACGTTCAGTTGAGGCAGGACCAAGCCCCTCCCCACTGCTGTGGGATGTCTTTCTGTATTCTATGAATATGTGTGGCTTCCACTGGATAATAAATAAAGCTCGTTTGGTCTATGGCAAGAAAGCTTAAAGCTAGGCAAGAAATCCAAGCAGAGATGCAGAAAGAAAAAAGGCAGAGTCAAGGGATATGCCAGCTGCCACCAAAGGAGCAACAAGATGCCAGCAGACTGGTAATGCCACAGCCATGTGGCAAAATATAGATTAATAGGAATGGGTTAATTTAAGATGAAAGAGCTAGCTAGCAAAAAGCTGAAGCCATATGCCATACAATCTGTAATTAATATAAGCCTCTGAGTGATTATTTTATAAGCGTCTGCGGGACCATGGGGCTGGGTGGGACTGAAGAAACTTTCAGCTACATCCCCTTGCATTCATTTCAATTCTTAACATCTATGCCCCAAATGCAAGGGCATTCACATTTGTAAAAGAAATATTACTAAAGATTAAATTATACATCAAACCCCACACATTAAGAGTGAGAGATTTCAACACTCCACTCTCACCAGGGGACAGGCCATATAGACAAAAACTAAAAAGAAAAATAATGGAGCTAACAGACATTATGAATCAAATCATAGATATCTATGGAACATTTCACCCAAATACAAAATAATATACATTCTTCTCAGAACCTCATGTACAAAACTGACCACATACTTGATCACAAAGCAAGTCTCAATAGATACAGGAAAATTGAAATAACCCCCATATCCTATCAGACTACAATGGATTAAAGCTGGTTATCAACAACAAACAGAAACAACAGAATGCCTACAAACTCATGGAAATGGTACACCTTTCTGCTGAACAACTGCTGGGGCATGGTAGAAATAAAGATACAAATTAAAGACTTCCTGTAATTCAACATAAATGAATGCATAATATACCCAGACTTATGGGACACAACAAAAGCAGTGCTAAGAGGAAAGTTCACAGCACTAAGTGCCTTCAAAAAGAAATTGGAGAGAACTTATACTAGTAACTTAACAGCACACATGAAACATCTAGAACAAAAAGAAGCAAATACATCCAAAAGTAGAGGGCAGGGATGGAATCAATAAAATAGAAACAAAGAGAATACTATAAAGTATCAATGAATCAAAAACTTGGTTCTTTGAAAAAAAAATCAACAAGATAGACAAACTCTTATCCAAACAAACTAAAAGACAGAGAGAGAGAATACCCAAATTAAAACAACAACAACAACAAAAAAAAAAAACAGAAACAAAAAAGGGGCATAACAACAGACAACAAGAAAAAACAAAGAATCATTAGGACATAGTTCAAAAACCTCTACAAAATTTGAAATTCCAAAAGAAATGGACAATTTTCTTGATAGATACCACTTACCAAAGTTAAATCAAGATCAGATAAACAATTTAAATAGACTTATACCCCTAAGAAAATAGAAGCAATCATTGAAAGTCTCCCACCCCAAAAAAGCCCAAGGCAAAATGTTTTTTGCACAGAATTCTACCACACTTTCAAAGAAAAGCTAATAGTAATACTCTTCACATCATTCCACAAAATAGAAACAAAAGGAACATTGACAAATTCATTTTATGAGGCAACAGTCACCCTGATACCTAACCCACACAAAGATTCAGCTAAGAAAGAGAATTATAGATCAATTTCCCTCATGAACATTGATCCAAAAAATAGTCAGCAAATACTGGCAAACCAATTCCAAGAACACATCAAAAAGATCATACACCATGATTAAGTAGATTTCATTCTAGAGATGCAGGGATCGTTCAACATATGAAACTTTGTAATCCACCATACAAGTGAATGGAAAGAAAAAAAAAACACATGAACACCAGGGAAGTCTTGGAGACATCAAGGATACAAGGGACATACCTAAACATGATAAAGGCAATTAATTTACAGTAAGCCAATAGCCAACATCAAATTAAATGGAGAGAAACTCAGAGCAATTCCACTAAAATCAGGGATAAGACAAGTTTGTCCACTCTCTCCATATCTACTCAATACAGTAACCGAAGCTCTAGCTAAAGCAATAACACAACTAAAGGAGATCAAGGGGATACAATTAGAAAGGAAGAAGTCAAAGTATCACTATTTGCAGATGATATGATAATATATATAAGTGATCCCAAAAATTCTACCAGGGAATTCCTACAGCTGATAAACACCTTCAGTGAAGTGGCTGGATACAAGATTAACTCAAAACAAAACAAAACAAAAAACAAAAACACTCAGTAGCCCATCTACACACAAATTACAAATGAGCTGAGAAAGAAGTCAGGGAAACAACACCCTGACAATAGCCACAAATAATACAAGTATCTTGGTATACCTCTAACCAAGCAAGTGATAGACCTGTAAGATAAAGACTTCGAGTCTTTGAAACAGGAATTTGAAGACGACAGAAGATGGCAAGATCTCCAATGATGCTTATAGGTCGGTAGGATTAACATAGTAAAACTGGCCATCCTGTCAAAGACAACTAATAAATTCAATGCAATCCCTATCAAAAGTCCAACACAATTCTTTACGGACCTTTAAATAATAGTACTCAACTTCTGAGGAGAGAAGGAGGGAGGGTAGGTCTGCGGAGAGGGAAGGTGGGGGAAGAAACAGGGGGGAGGAGAGGAAGGAGAGGGAAAAGGGGGAGGGGAAACTGCAGTTAGGATGTAATGTATGAGAGGAAAAAGCTTGCATTTCCATAAGAATAGAAGGTGGGAAGTAATCTAAGACTGAAAGAATATTTTTAAAGACATGAAGCATATTTTATTGGATATGGAAAGTAAGGATGGAAGAAAGGTAGGAAGGAAAGCAGGGAGGGAGTAAAGAAGAATGGATGGGACAGGGCTGCCGCACAAGCAAATTCAAAGCATCTGTGGTTGTCTGCACAAGACCTGTGCCAGATGAAGCTAATCAATACTCCAGCATTGGTAGGGGAAGACTCAGGAGGGCCCACAGCTATATGAGCCTGTCTTCCACCTGAGGAAGTGTTGGCAGGTGATAGTTGCTGATAGAGGAGATAATTTTCTTTAGTGTTGTGTCCCATGGTAGGTTGTGGATACTACAGTGGTATTCTCACACCCATGCACATGCAGACAATAGTAATTGGACTCAGTGTTTGTTTGTTTTCAATACAGGATCTTACTATCTAGCCTCTGCTCTGACCTGGAATCTGAAACTCACTATAGACCAGGTTGGAATAGAACTTACAGCTTGCTCTGCCTTTTTTTTTTTTTTTTTTTTATTTTATTTATTTTTTTTTTTTGATTTCCCCCCTCCCGCCCCCCCTCACCTTCCCCCCAGCCCGCCCCCCATTCCAATCTCCTCCAGGGCAAAGCCTTCCCCACAGACTGAGATCAACCTGGTGGACTCAGTCCAGGTAGGTCCAGTCCCCTCCTCCCATGCTGAGCCAAGGGACCCTGCATAGGCCCCAGGTTTCAAACAGCCAACTCATGCAATGAGCACAGGACCCGGTCCCACTGCCTGGATGCCTCCCAAACAGATCAGGCCAATCAACTGTCTCACCCACTCAGAGGGCCTGATCCAGTTGGTGACCCCTCAGCCATTGGTTCATATTTCATGTGTTTCCGTTTGTTTGGCTATTTGTCTCTGTGCTTTATCCGACCTTGGTCTCAACAATTCTCTCTCATATAAACCCTCCTCATTCTCGCTAATTGGACTCCCAGAGATCCACCTTGGGCCTTGCTCTGCCTTTTGATTGCTGGAATTAGACTCCTATGACTCAGTAGGTTTTTAAAAAGAAGTATTAGAGAGAAGATGAGTCAGAGAAAAAGCCTGGATTATGATACAGGTTAGGGTCGAGGAGAGATTGGAAGAGGACAGTGAGGGTTGATATGATCTAAATATATTGCATTTATATGTAAAATCAGCTATAAGTAAATAAAAATATTTGTGCTGTAAAATTAATTCCCAATGCAACAGCCTTGACAAATTGTTTTTTGGGGGGGCAGATAGGTCATGGAAGTCCCTTCTGGAAGAATGAATTGAGTCATTATGCATAAGTTTTGTTGAAGAGAGGTTGGTCCTTTTTCTTTCTCCATCAAGGATATGGTGTCATAGCATTTCTCCCTGTTGGAGGACACAACATCAAAGGCAATCTTCATGAAAGAAGAAATGTCACCTGGAGACTATCACTTTGAAGGTACATTGAACTTGGAATTCTCAGTCCCTGAAGAGTAAGAAATAAATGTCTCTTCTTTGTACATTTGTAGATGGAAGTTTTCTTGTATACCACAGCTGCTTGGTCCCAAATAAACATTCATAGACTTAATATTAATTAAAAACTCTTTGGTCTATGGCTCAGGCTTATTGCTAGCTAAATTAACCCATTTCTATCCATCTATATACTATATATCATGGCTGTGGCATGACTAGTCTGCTGGTGTCTTGCTTCTTGGGCAGTAGAATGGTGTCTGCCCTGACTCCACCCTTCTTCTCCCTGTCTCTTTTCTTAGAATTCCCTCCTGGCTTTTATCCCACCTTACTATAGGCCAAAGCAGCTTTATTTATTAACCAATAGGAGCAACATATATTCACAGCATACAGAAAGACTGTCCCACAGCACACCTCTCTCAGTCATTTTAGTAGCAGCCAAGCTGAAGCACATTATTTAAAAATTAAAACTGACAAGGGGAAAAACTTAAAAGACAAACATATCTGTCAAGAAATTGAGTTGGGAAATGGAGCCCAGGAAGAAGATTTTAACTGGTAAGCTTAGGTGGCGTTAAGGATTAAAATACAGATCAAAAGCAGTGTGTGTGTGTGTGTGTGTGTGTGTGTGTGTGTGTGTGTGTGCTTGTGTGTGTGTTATAGATAGATGAGAATGATTCTTTGGAGATGTAAACACACACAATATGTGAAAGTTAGTAGTACAATGAGTAGATGATCATGATCATTGAGTAGGCATGAAAAGATACCATAGGCTGTGCAAGTTGAAAGTTGGGATTAGTTATGAACACTTTCATTAATGGTGAAAGAATTTTTGAAGACCTTGAAGTTTGATAGAAGCCAGTTAAAGTCCTACTATGATCAGCCAATTCTCCAGATATCAAAGATGTAAAGATAAAGATAAAATTATCATTTCCCTAAATGGGTGTATAGTGTAGGGTAAGGCATCAAAAGACAAGACAATTTTTAAATATATAAAAGGCTACATCATGAGATTGGGAATGCTCCACAAGGGAAGAATTATCCCTACTGAGATTTTGAGACTATGGAGGGGTAAGTCAGGTTGGAAAGCATTGGCTCTTGGAGTTGTCAGAGTCTTGAAAAGAAGATAGAGAGGGTATAGTAGAGTACTATACACAGTGAGTGCAGATCACTGTGGCAGGAACATAGCTGTGTGAGTGGTTTGAATATGGCATGAAACAAATCAGTAGAGAAAACAATGTCAGATAACAGATGTGCTTTTCTACCATGCTAGTTTGGTCACCATTTGAAGACAGGAGTTGGACATTTAAAAAAGGAGTGAGTATATGATATGATCAGTTCGAGTGTCACATAAATAGTCTTGCAGTTTTTTCCATGACTTAATGAGAATATGTAAACAGAAAATGATTTTCTGCTGGAGTTTTGACAGCAGAAGGTTAGGCCAGGTCCATGCTACAGAATGCCCATGTTTTTTTAAGGATCATAACATAATGATCCTTATATCATGACCAAGGAGCCTTCATAGCCTAATAACCTCTTTAGGTCTCCTATCCACATTGGTACAATCTGAATTTGGGGGTAGAGGGGCTAAGATTAAATATAAATATTGGATATGGAAAGTATGATATTTGCGGATCTCACTTGCTTCAACCATATAAAATAGAGGTAACACTGAACAGTACAAAAGAATGTAGATCATTTTTTTTTAAATTGAGTCATTTCCTAGGTGAGAATTGAGTTGTAGTGTAACTGATTCAAACATTCATTCACCACACATGTTTGTTTGCCTACCATGGGCCAGGATTCAAGCAGACATCAAACAGACAGCAATGAACAAAGCATGGTGAGTCTGTTCTGATAGAACTGAGGCACTTTTAGAGAATTGAAAACAAGTAATAAAGTTAAATGTATCTTAAGGGAAAACTTATTTTGATCAGAGAATAAACTAAGGGTAAAGACAGGTTAATATAAAGCAATGGTAAAGAAAATATTACAGAATGAAATCTTTTGGGTGTCGATGAGGTTACAGGACAGACTGGGGACAGGCAATGAATGAGTACCCCCCCCCCAAATAGAAATGCAAATGAGAACCTGGTGAGAGAAAGACTATCTGCGCAAGATCTCAATGGCACAGCACAGACTATCCAGGGAATAGTTATGCTTGTGAAGTTGAATGCTGTGAACATTAAGAGAGGCAAGCTTGGGAATAAATGAGACATCATGGCGTTTGGCTGCTCCAAAGCACAAAGCACAGAAAGGATATGTCTCAGGTTGGGGACAGGAAGAAAGACCAATTGCGGTAGCCTTCATCTAATGAGGATAAATATCCAGGACATTGCTGAAGAGAGAAAGGATGACAGCAGTAATTCTCAAAGGATCTGGGGACGTTCCAAAAGAGGGGACAATTCAGATTCCAAAAGACAGACAATGCTGTCATGGAAGTCACATTAAAGAACAATGTCCTTAACGACATCAGGTTTATATCAATCATGGGCATGGTGACCACTTCATTTATCATACGATGGTGAATATTTTCTAGAGGGAATGGAGGGATTACTGAATGTGTGCAGAAACAGCAGGCATAAACTGAACCTATTATAAAATATAGGATGTTTGTTCTCCCAATTACCGGTTAGAGTTAGTATGCATTTAAAATGTTGACGTAAAGACTCAAACACTTCTGAACATAGTAAATTAATAAATAGGATATAAGAAAATATTATTGCTC
Source organism: Peromyscus eremicus (assembly GCF_949786415.1). NCBI lineage: Eukaryota > Metazoa > Chordata > Mammalia > Rodentia > Cricetidae > Peromyscus > Peromyscus eremicus. The sequence continues at coordinate 22,481,689 of NC_081423.1, forward strand.
ACAAAAAAGCCTATTTAATATGTATAATCAAAAAATCCTAGTTGGTATCTTGCAAAGAGATTATAAATATAGTACAGAAACTCTAAAACATTCAGACTGACAAAACAATTTCAATATTTACAAATATTTACAACTGCCAATATAATGTGACTAAAAAGGATCTTGGAACTTTGGATAAATTCCCGACTTAGATAAAAACCTAAAACTGAGGACATATAAACACTGGAGACACACAGTGTATCAGTGAAACATAGGGCACAGCCGTATGAGTTAGAAATTCATTTATGGTCATTTACTAATGGCAACAGAATACTGGGTCTCATCAAACCACAAGAGCTGACAGAGTATAAGCCATTTTGGTTTAAAAGAAATAAAGTAAATGTGCAGACTATTAGGGTTTTTATGGTTTTTATTGTTTTCTTTTGGTCCCATCTTTCAGACAAATAAAAGAATAAATAAAACTTGAGGCTAGGCTGCCTACCTTCTTGCTACTACTAATGCTGATGCATGGGACAAACCAGGATTAATGAGCAAATGTTTGCAGCCACCTGAACTTACAATCTGCTTCGTGATATGTTAAGCTTCACATTCAATTTGGAGCCATTTAAATGGTAACAAAGTGAAGCTGAGTCAATAGGCTACTAAAAATTCTTTTATTAACTCTTCATTCTTTAGGAACGGCTTCTTTCATGGACTATTTTGGAGCTTATTCCTTCAGCCATTAGATTTTCCATCTCACCACTTAGAACAAGAGTTGATTGGGAAAAGGAGGAAAAAAACATAGAAAGAGAGCCCTTCATTGAGAAAGAAGGAGAAAAGGATAGTAATCTATTTTTTTCTGTCACAATAGCTACAAGAAGGTCAAAATGACTTCATTTCGTAGCTCTATAAACCTACAGCTTCATTCCTCAGATTCACAACCCACCTGAATTTACTCTTTTTTTTTTTTTTTAAATTTGGGGCTTAGTACTCATAGCAAAATGTGAGGTTTATTATGATTATTGCCTGTTGCCTAGCATGGTTTTGTTTTGCACTAGAATTTAAACTTCTTTGTATTAAGAACTGATGTTTTATTATTCTTCAGTGCATCTAGGAAAGGTTTTTCCAAAGCTTTTGTGTCCAATAGAAATATGATTTCTTAAAATTAAATAATTGTACACATGGCCCAAGAATGAGAAGATTCATATCTAGTATCTATAACAAATTCATAGCTAAATAAATGCTCAAAAACAGCTCAACTTAAGAAATTGTATAACATATTTTCTCTTAAATGATTGTGAAAAAATATCAGATGTTTCTTGGTATTAGAAAGTTTCCTCAACATGGGTTGTGGAGAAGAGGATGACTATGTAATTCCAGTCTGATACATAAGACCATGAAAACAGTGTTTATGGAAAACAAATTTTAAATCCTATAATAACACACTGATGTCAAACAAATGTCTAGCATCAAAATTCTACCACATCAATTATCATGGGTGATATCTAATAATTCTTTGGCATCACATGCACATTGGTAAATATTTGCTAATAGAAAAAAGAGCACAGCTAATATTTGGCATATTATGTCAAATTATTGGGTGTTGGTGATGTTTAGCCTCAAAACCTTACATTTTGGTATGAGTGTGGATAGTCTATAAAAAAGACACAAAGATGATTGAGCTTTTGAATTAATTGAATAAAAATGGGCCACCACTATTTCATAATAATAATACAGAAGATAGATTAATACTGATGACAGAATAATAATACAGATAAAAAGATGTAGTTTAAGGGAAAACAAGATGTGATTAGGTTTGGGTAGCATTAATTTAAATATATCTATGGTTCGCAATCAAGCAAATGAAAATACAGTTTGAAGGTGACACACATTAAGATAAATGACACTTTATCCCATGACTTTAAATACTATTTCTCTAGTTAAAGAAAAAGCAAAAAGACAGATGAATTGGAGAATATATCCATGAAAGCTGTCTTCATCATTTTTATTTTGCTGTCATATAAAATCCTTGACCTGAGCAACTTAAGGAAGAAAAGATTGGTTTCGCCCACAGTTCAAGGTATATTGCATCATGGTAGGGAAGTCACAAAGGCAGGAACATGACACACCTGATCACATTGCAGTCATTGTTCAGAAGAAGAGGGAGGCAGAAGCAAACTGCATGTGTGTTGTTACCTTCCCTTTTCCCATGTCTACAGTTCAGCCCTGCTAAGTACCAAATGGTCCTGCCCACATTTAGATGTATCTTCTAACATCAGTCAACATAATCAACACAATTCCCCCACAGGCAGGTCTTAGGGTGAGTCTAGATTCTGTGAAGTTGACAATTAACACCATCACAGAAGGATAAAGCTGGGAAGTGGAAGGCTGAGTCGGAGAGACACTGCCAGCCACCATGATGACAAACAGCATGTGAAGATGCCAGTAAGCCACGAGCCATGTGGCAGGGTATAGATTAATGGAAATGGATTAATTTAAGCTATAAGAACAGTTAGCAAGAAGCCTGCCATGGCCATACAGTTTGTAAGCAATGTAAGTCTCTGTGTTTACTTGGTTGGGTCTGAGGGCTGTGGGACTGGCAGGTGAGAGAGGTTTGTTCTGACTGTGGGCCAGGCAGGAAAACTCTAGCTACAAATGGCGTCCAACGTGGTGGCAAGAGTTTCCACCTAAAACCTGAGAAAAGATTCTAAAACGGAGCTAAAAACTGCTTCCTAATTGTCTCTCTCAAATGAGCAGCAGCTGCCAGTTTGAGCTACTGGCGGGTTCCTAGAGTGCTCGACCTGCAGTATGGCGGGAATGAGGTCTCTGCAAGTGGCACATTAAGCTGCATGGTGGATTTAGCCTTTATTAGTACAAAACCAAAAAAGAGGTTTCTGGGCTACACGCTGCTTGGATAAAAGCATAGACCCACTATAGCTCCCAGAGCTGGCGGTAAGCATAGCCATGTTGGGAAGCTGAGGTGGGCGGAGCCAGCAGCCACAGCTGCTGCAGTTTAAAGCAATAGATTAACAATAAGACAGATTCAGATGTAATAGTTTACAATGTGTGTAAAATATATGTAGGCTTGAAAGAGACAAAAAAGGTGATATATACAGTTATATAAACAAATACATAGTTTTTAAAAATAAAGTCTTTAAAGAGACAGTAAAATTAATATAAAAAAATAAGCCACATAAAGATGAATTTTACACAGAGAATCAGGATTGTGTTGTCTTTGGGATTTTTAACTGCAGAAAAACATTTGATTGTAAAAGATGTTGAGTTAAACCAATATGTATATTTTAAAGATACCTTGACTTCAAAATTTGGATATAAGGATATGTTGCTTTGGAAAAGAGTCTCTGCTTTTGTTCCCACAGAAAGCCAAAAGCTATGGATTTGTTCCAGATTAAGATATATCAGGTTTGACCAGCCAAGACCCCCTGAAAGGTCTCTGATGACACCATGGCCCAGATGATCCAACATCCAGAACCGTTTCAAGGCAACTGGCTCAGACGATACACCCTCACGTACTACTCCATAATCCTAAAATTTTCTTTTTGTCCCCATAAGATACAGCGCCCCCCCTCCAGCAGTAGTAAGAGAAGCTACGCCCAAATTCCCAAATTATATGTAATTTTACTTTGTTAAGGTTAAAACCTTCCTTTTTGAAAAAAAAAAAAAAAAGAAAAAACAGAAAAGGGGAAGTGCTGTGGGATGGTCTATATGTCAAGTGTGTTGCTGATTGGTCAATAAATAAATCACTGATTGGCCAGTGGCTAGGCAGGAAGTATAGGCAGGACAAGGAGAAGAATAAAGCTGGGAAGTGGAAGGCTAAGTCAGAGAGACACTGCCAGCTACCATGATGACAAACAGCATGTGAAGATGCCGGTAAGCCACGAGCCATGTGGCAGGGTATAGATTAATGGAAATGGATTAATTTAAGCTGTAAGAACAGTTAGCAAGAAGCCTGCCACGGCCATACAGTTTGTAAGCAATATAAGTCTCTGTGTTTACTTGGTTGGGTCTGAGGGCTGTGGGACTGGCAGGTGAGAGAGATTTGTTCTGACTGTGGGTCAGGCAGGAAAACCCTAGCTACAGAAGGACAAAATTAATGGTAGAATTATGATTGGATTCAAATAGAGAAGACAAGTGATTCCCAAGGTCAGACTGAGAATAAATAAAATAAAATTAAAAACAGTGCTTTAACATAGTGAGGTGATGCCCCCTGCAGTCTCAGATGCTGTAGGGGCTGACAGAGAGACTGTGAATTCAAAGCTTATTTGGGGAACATAAAATAGATCATCTCCCCAAAAGAAATTAAATAAAAATTGCATGTGAGCTTTTGTCATTGGTCACTTTCTGATGACTTGTATGGTAGCTCTTATATCAATGACCTGTAAAATGATAGTGATAAACCTGAAAGGAAATTTGATATCTAGATTGATCTATCTGATCTTTGCCCTCTGTAGCTGGAGTTTTCCTGCCTGGCCCACAGTCAGGACAAATCTCTATCACCTGCCAGTCCCACAGCCTCAGACCCGACCAAGTAAACACAGAGACTTATGTTGCTTTCAAACTGTATGACCGTGGCAGGCTTCTTGCTAGCTGTTCTTATAGCTTAAATTAATTCATTTCCATTAATCTCTACCTTGCCACATGGCTCGTGGCTTACCGGCATCTTCACAAGCTGTTTCTCATCGTGGCGGCTGGCAGTGTCTCTCTGACTCAGCCTTCCACTTCCCAGCTTTATTCTCCTCCTTGCCCCGCCTATACTTCCTGCCTAGCCAACGGCCAATCAGTGTTTTATTGATTAATTAGCAACACATTTGCCATACATCCCACAGCAGCCCTCACTGGTAACATTGAGTATATATGATAGACTTGCTTTCTTTATGAACCAAGGGGTCTTTTGTGTGGGATGTTGTCGCCTTCAATATTGAATGAAATGGGTGTCTGAAGAGTTAACATATTTCCCTACACACCTGAATGATAAACTCACTTGGGAATACATGACGCCATATGTCAATTTGGGAAATTTATAATGCAGGTAATTACTCTCATTACATTGTCACATGTGAGTTATTTCTCAGAAAAACATCCAACATTAGGTCTTTCAAAATATATAAAAAAAAGTAAAAGCAGGTATACATTGGAGTCCAAAGTTGACATAACAGGGGGAGAGTGGTTTGTGACATCAGCCATCAGAGAAACAGTTACATGGAATGAGGCCACATTTTAATAATGATTGAAACCAATAATTTGATTTTAGGAACAAAGGTAAAATTTATAAACGTATTCCTATACCTTTCTTCATTTCCTCCCCCTCAATTTCACAGTTTGGGATGTTTTTTAATGTCATGATATTTGAAGTTAATTTAATAAATTTTCATGACACAAATGAAATAAGGCAGATTATCCTGATAGAGTTTTTTCCTCTGTCACCTTTTCAAATTTAAGTCCATGTGTATTAGAGGAAAGCTGTTGTAGACATAGATTGTTAGTGGGGCTCATGGGGCCTTTTCTATGGTTCTGAATCTCTAGCAAACAGATTGTGGCTGCTCTGACAGTAAAATAGCAGATGGGATTAATTAACTGGGTGACAATTCTTCAGACCTACCTAAATTAATATTTTTCTGCAAACAATGTATTCTGATTATAATAAAACTAAATGACATTGATAGAAATAGATTCTGGTCCTAGTGATGTTTGAAATGGATTGGTGGATATTTTCTTCCCATTTAAGAGCTGGCTTAGCGTGGTATTTACATATTAATTTTTCTAATCATTTGCTTGAAGGGAACGATCATATGGAAGGAAAATATATGTTGTCTGTGACATTCAAGTTTATCCAGAGCTCAGGGATTCCTTCCTCTAAAGGAGTAAAAGTAGGAGATGCACTCACAGAAGTTTTTCCCCAAATCAGTTCCCCAAGGAGTAATCAGTTACATTTTGCATGAAAGCTGTGAAACAACATATCAACCCAACATTTACACTTAGACAAGGACCACTTAATCATTAAAGAATCTGATGCTAAAGGGTCTTTTTCTTAAAAAAAAAACAACACAGTATAACTAGTATAACATTTTAGTTAATCAGAAGCATTATCATAAATTTTAATTTAGAACCCTTTCAATCTATTAATGAGAAAAATATACAGAATGATTTTCCTAGCAGGGGCATCTTTCAAAATTATCCAGCATGCTACTTGGGAGATCATCTATAGAAAGTGGCAGACCATTACGTGAAGAATTTGATGAACCCGCTAGTTGATATCATATATATATATATATATATATATATATATATATATATATATCATCAAGGGTAATAGTGTCCTGTCCAATACTCTATTGTAGTAGCATAAGTGTGAAGGAAATACTGCCTTTCAAGCCAATACAAAGGATTGTCCACTCTGTGAGAAGTGTGATACTTCAGTGGTGTATTACGGATTCTGTTTTGCATGATGGCCAAATATTATTGCTTGGTTTTTGGTTTGTTTGATTGTTTATTTTCTTTTCTCTTTCTCTTTCTTCCCCCCACCTCCTGCCCAATGTCACTTACATAAACCAGGCTGGTCTTGAACCTCCCAAGTGCTGGAATCAAAGTAACAAGCCACCATAACCAACTTGTTGTTCATTTTAAAGTTCAGAAATCATTGGCTGACTTCCTTGCATTCACATTTACTTGGGCCTTTAAATATTATTTTATTTTAGAGTATTATTTGATGGCGTTTCATGCGCGCGCGCGCACACACACACTATATATATATATATTTATATATATAAAATTTATATATATAAAATATAATATATATAAAATATATATTATATAAAATCACACATATATCCAGTTTTGTCAATTTTAATTTTATGTTTTTTGTGTTTTACTTGTGTGTGTGTGTGTGTGTGTGTGTGTGTGTGTGTGTGTGTTTGGTATGTGTGGGTATGTGTGATATCTCTTCATGCATTATATGCACTTGTTAGTATGCACATGAGTTTATACAAATGTATGTGATGTCTCTTCATGTGTTATACGCACTTGTTAGTATGCTATGTGCATGTGCATGCAAGTGTATGTGTGTTCACATACAGATTGAGAACAGACATCAATGTCAGATGTTTTTTCTTGATCTCTGTCCACTTTAATTTTGTGGTTAGAGACTTTCACAGAACTTAAAGCTCATCCATTAATTTGTTGGCTAGACAATGAGTTATAGATACAAGTTATCTCTGCCTCATACTGGGGTTATAGAAGTACACTATATACCAGGCTTCATACGTAGGCTCTGAGAATCCCAACTCCAGTGTTCACACCTGCATTGGAGCACTTTGCCCACTGAGCTGTTTCAACAGCCCCTGAGTTATAAACCCTTAATGTACAAGAATTGTGGAATGGAAAAAAATGCTAGTAATAACAAACAGAGAACAGAGAAAATTCTTAACCATTTCAAATTGCAAACTAAATGTATGTTTCTGTTTTTTGCATCTCCCTTGCATACATTTGTCTCCTCCTCCCTCTCTTTCTTCCACCTTCCTCTTTGTATGCTTATAGTCCACAATGGTTTTCTTCTTTTCTCATGTCCTCTACCACTCCTCAAACATAAGTGAAAAGAATAATTACAACTACAGCTAGTTTGGTTATTAAAAAAATAGATTTATAGGTACATAGATAGCCAGAGAAAGTTGAGAGGAGGGATAAGTGAGCAAGGCTATTTCTTTCTCTTTTAATCTTAACAAAATATCTAGAAAAATCTTTCCAAATACATTTTATGTGAGAGAAACATCCAACTTTTTTTTTTGAGACAACATCTAACTTATTAAGGGGTGTTTCAGAATACACTATTTTACACCATGTTCTTTACTTAGGAAATCACTATTAACTCATTCAAGATCCAGGGGTCCTACTGAGTAAACACCTGCTTTAGTCAGCCACTTGAGTAGTGAAAAGAAATTTCAGATACAGCATGGGAAAATTGTTGCAGGAAAATACTTTTTTTTTTTGGTCAAAACTTCCTCCTTTTGTTTTTTCATTTCACTTGCTTTAAAGGCATTACTGTTTTGTTCTGTTTCTTTAGGTTTGGAAGAAACCCATTAATAGGCAATAAGAGAATAAGGATAAATTGTTTTTATGAGATACGATTTTATTGGGTCAGGTTTCTTAGGTTCTCTGGTCATCAGTTTGTGACTACTTCATCTCTTCCATCTTTCTGTGCTGACATTACATGTGTCCAGTCTAAGTTAAAGTAGGTAATGCCTCTTTGAGTCACTGTACTAAAATATAACGTTCTGTTGTTTAATAAAAATGTGAACCACTTTAATTTAAAAATTGTGTTACATAGAAATATATTAAAATAATATATAGCTTTTAATAATGAAAATTATCCAGTTGCAAGCCTGGTTGCCCACTCTGATTATCATCCTCATATGCTCCAATTTATCAAATAAAACTTCAGCCAACTTTGAAATATTAAAAACCCGAAAAAAACATTAGCACATTATACTTGAACTGACATTATATCCAACGTAACAATTTTTAAAAAATACAACTGTTACTTTTTACATGTTTTGAATGAAAATTCATTTTAACATGCAAATTTGTGTGTCCAGTTTTAAAATGACAAACGTAAAATAGATTTTTCCTGCAGTTCCATCCCCACCATTATAAATTGTGTCTTTGCAGCACAACTGTATTTCATTAGTGCAGCCTTGGAATAAATGCCCGAGCCAGTTAGAGAAGTCCGTTTTGCTCTTCAAACTATTATTTGACCAATATTGATATTTTCAGCTCATTGTATTTTTGTTTTTATCTATCAATGTGATCCCTTACTTGTTCATTTTATTCATTTAGCTACAATATATCACATCAACATTTATTTTTACACTCAGAAATGGTGACTGAAACTTTTTTCAAAAATGTCTTTTTAAAAACAATCTTTTATCTGCCTGATCCTTCTTTTCTTGCCAGTTTCTTGGAAGTGTGTTTTTCTACCCTTGACTGTACAACTTAATCACCTGTGGAACACTCATCTGGAAACTGAATTTTGTTGCATCACAGAAACACACAGACAAACCTATTCACTGAGCTAGACTAACAACAGACCAAGAAACCATTCCACACAAAACCAGCTTGGTGAGCAATGAATTCACTGGGTTTAGTCACAGGAGCGCAGGCAAGAGGGTACATGCAGTAGCATAATAGCTCTATGGTGGCTGCATCGTCAAAAAAGTTCACTTAGTGTGTGTGCTTACTCACAAACCTGCATCCTTGAAATCCAAACAACAGTCAGAATTCTACTCTACACAACTCTAGTACCTCCTCAGACCACACACATACAGTAAGGTCAAGATTACATGCAGCACATGAGACAGGAAGGAGTCAATGACAAGACTCTCAGGTAAAGGACACCTGATAGCCTTCTAGAATTGATTTTAATGAAGCCATCTTTGAGTAATGATACCTGTGCTCATGGAATAAGACAATGACCATGCACTTCCTGAAGGAGAGAGTTCTGCTATGGATTCTGATATATTTGAGATTATTTATGAGTGTGTACTGAATGGGCATGTGGTCTTATCTAATAAAACATCCAAGAGACAATGGGTGTAAATTCATCAAATGATCCACAGGTGACCTAAGCCAATCAGAATATTAGGTCAGGATTTGCAATGGAAATCAAATGAATTTTGTTTCTGTAGGGCTGGTCCTTTGAAGAAAATGTTAGCTAATTAGTGAACTATGGCTAGCAGCTTTCTTGTAAAAGATTTTCTTTTTTATTCTTTTGAATTAGGTATATATGTGTTTGTAAGTGGGCCTGTGAGTACAATGCCTGTGGAGGCCAGAAGAGGGTTAGGATCTGCAGAAGCTGGATTTGTAGTCAGTTGTCAGTCTCCTGACATAGGTGCTCCCTGAGGGAGCAGTGCTTATTCTTTGAGATGTCTATGAGACATCTCTCCAGTATCATGGGTACCAGTCTTGAACACAACTTACATCTTACTTGCTTTTGTAATATCTTGTCTCATAGTAGACACTCACTAAGTGTTATCATCTTCTTGTAACATTTCTCCTTTTTTCATGCTAGTAGGCAAGACATAGCAAGCAGAAGACTCTCAGTATGGCCCTTGGCCTTTAATCATACAGATTCCCAAATCTTTTTACAACAGTTCTTCTCTGATATTCATTCATATGAATTACAGCCTTTGTCTTCCCACTTCAGTCTCTAGTGCTACTAAAACAGTTATTGTCCACCATTCCTCAACATGCAAAACATTTGTTCATTCTTGGTAGCTTGATTTGGGGCAAGATTTCATGATTTTCTGTGCTCAGACAGCAAAAGAGAAGAACAAACACAAACTTGAAGTCCACTTTAGCCTAACAACCTGGGCTGGGAATGAATTCTCAATCTTCACCAGAGAATGTGCAGGGACTTACATAGAAAATCAGTTGGACTTGTTCCCTGTACGTGTTGAGATTTTGCATTATAAGTCATATACGAATATGTGCAATATATAAAAGCTGTAGATAGACTATTGTGAGTAAAATATTCCACTATAGCTCCTCAGTGAATTCCTATAAATTTCCATACCATATGTTGTTCAATCAATACCAAATTTTAAGAAATCAGTTTTATTTTCTTCTAGCCCTCCAAACTCATTTTTAAACTGGCTCACAAGACAAGTTCCTGCTGAAGCTTATAGTCAGAAACAGGTTTTACATACATATATTCCTTTTTATTATTATCTGTAAAGTTATGATGTTATAATAACAGTTCCACCCTACCCAAAATAGTGTAAAAGTTAGATAAAATTGCATTGCCCAAATATGGCAACCCAGGGAATATAAGCTTCTGAAAAAAATAGTTACTCTTTTGTCCATAGTTCTCCTATACTATTCTTTTACAGATATTTTTCTCAAAGTTTACATGACCTAAACAAACAATAAATATCACATAGTTCCATTCAAAAAGTGATATAAATAGGTTTGAAAGTAGATGAAAATGTGCTAATCATGTATTTGGCTCAAAGTAGGTTATTTGTTAAGTGTTTTTTTTAAGGTAACACGGTGGTTATATTCCTAAGTTCTAGTATGTTATACTGGCTCAGTATGCACATAGGATGCCGTCTCTCCCTCACAACAGTGGATGACTTTCAGTGGTAGCTCTCCTTTAACTTAGGTTTAAGACAAGCTAATTTTCATTTTTTCTTCCATTTTGGCATCTACCTCTATCCATATGCTCTAGGAAGAACTATCTATGCTTCAAACTTCAGGAGAGGGCATCCTGGGCTTAAAGAAAATGTCCTCAGTCCTCCATGATTGGTGGAGAGTTCTGGAGTTAATTATGTTGTTGGTCAAATATGGTATAGGAAGACATTTGATCGAAGTTTGTAAGAAAAATTCAGTGGTAGATTTAAAAATATGTATATATAATATTTGATTAGAACATGACTCTATATACTATCTGTTAACCTAGAAGCAAGGAAAAGAGAGTGTTAACATATTTAAAGCTTTCACCAGAGAAGTACATGTGGGCTTCAAAACATATAGTTAATGAAGAAAAGTAGTATTGAAATCAAGAATATGTGTTCTGGTCTACACAATGATTTGGTACCCTTTGTTTATAAGCAACAAAACTTACCCTTACTGATTCTGAAATCTTAATGTGTCAAAGAAGTCTTCAAGGAATTAATTATAAATGAACATGGCTTCCACACTCAAATACTTTTATTTAATTGTTTGGGGGTGGAGCCAAGGTAGCTGCTTTGTAGCCCTATCCCCGCTTCTTCTGCATCAGGAGTCTCAGGAAACATGCTTTTGTAAACCATCTCTTTGGAGTAATGTAGATGTTAACTTATTTCATTATACCTAAAGGATTCTAGCAGAATCCCTCACCAGATGCCTGCTTGCCTAAGGCTTGGCTGAACTGAAGCATTCCAGGGAGAGTTGAATTAACTTCCCCAGCCTTCCTAAGACACTAGGCAATTAACTGATCAACCAAAAGCCAATGAAGAGAAGAAACAAGGGAATAGTTTTTCTGTCCTCCCTCTCCAATCTTAATCCAGTGATCTTGGCAGAAATAAGTGTCATTGCATCCCAAGTTGCTCCATCTTCATCTATCTGACAAACTGACTTAATTTAAGGGAGAAAGTAGAAATCTAAAAGTCTGCCACTTGATGGAAAAAGGGAACAAAATATATTAGATGATGTGAATGCCACGTGCAGAGATTACAAGAAACAAATACATTGAGATTTGAAATGGTGACTTAAAGTAAAATATTGAACCTCAGGGGTGAGACGGGCTAAAGTTTTGCAAGACTGAGTGAAACATGATGACAAATGCTGGTTAGAGATTTCTATGAAAAAATAAAAACAAAACAATTAGCGGTTAATCTTGAAATGCCTCCTTTGAATCTTTCCAAAGTAATATCTCTTTGTAAAAATAAATGTAGAAAAAAAAAAGAGAGCAGAGGTAAAGAAAGAACAGTTTATAGTCTTCTTATCCATATACACAAGATAATTCCATAAGCAATTCCTAGGGATTGTTTTGTAACTATTAGCACAAAACATTCTGGGATTAATATGAAAGTTATTTTGTACCTTAGTATTTGAGCAGATTTTTGTATCTCACCTGTATTTTAGCTTATGGCTGAATGGATTTTTGTAGATGTCTTCAATAATAATTGTTTCTATAATCCCCTAATTTTTATTATATATTATTAATCCATCATGTATAGTAGGGTACTATAGATATTTCAGATTTAAAGTATTGTTATTATTAATAATAAAACAAACCAGATTATTTTTGAAAACTTGATATTTACCAAGCACTCTTTCTACTGTCCTTGTGTATACAATCTGATATTGATAAGTAATAGTTTATATGAAATAATATACAAATATTTGATACTAGATATTATTATCAAATAAATTCAAAGAAATCATAAATTTGTAAAGAATAAGTCCTATAAAAAGATAAACTGTACTGTGTAAAAGATATCTGTTGTCATACCCAAATTTTTCTTTAGTATTTAACATTATCATGGGTTTTCAGTAAAAAAGGAAAGGACCAATATTCAAAAATTTTAGTCTTAAATCTGAAAAAGGAATTTCAATAATCAGACTTTTCAGCAGGTAGAAAGTGTAGCCAAGTTCTGTCTGCCAAATTCTCTACTTCCTAGCTAGATATTATATTTAAGATGGAATGAAAAGAAGAAAAGTATGTTTCACGAGTAACCTCAAAATTAACAGAGACAAAAAGAAGAAAATATGCAGTTCTCTTGAAATATAATGTTTTCTTCTGAGCCGCAAGGAAGATCAGAGAACAGTCATGGGCCTCGTGCCAAGCAATTTCTGTGTCTAGGCATTGGGGACTGGCAGTGGGTGATGTGAGGCCACAACAAGTCCTACCTAGAAAGTCTAGGGATATTTGAAGATAGATTCTGCAGGGATTGACAAAAAACATGCTTTTGATCTTTGAAAACTATGTCTTAGATTTCTCTCAGACCCCTGGTACACTAGGGCACAGTGTAGACTCCGTAGACTCCTCTACATAGATATGGGGCCAGGAATTGATAAATGCATAAGGAACAGGAAGAGGCCCTTCAACAAATTCTGGATGTTGAATCTAATCTTGGGGATTAAAAAAACAAACAAACAAACTCTTCTTAAAACCTAAGAAGAGGTAAGATTAAATTTAACTAAGAAAATGCTTCAATCTTCTCCCCGCATCTTTCAAAATCGAATGACCTTTGAATGAAATGACCTTTTTAACCAGAAGAAATTGTATTTGGAATGAGTTAGTATTTCATAAATTTCCCCCTTTCACTCTTTCTAAAAAAAAAAGCCATAGATTGTCTTTAGTTGGTGATTTCTACCTGCCCAAATAGTCGTAAAACCATTGCTAAGAAAATGCTTACATATATAAAATTGCTACCCTAGGTTTGATCAATTATAGAAGAAAACCTATCATTCCCCATGCTGCTAAAAAGGACATTTTCAACTAGTTCACACAGAAAATGCCCCAGGGGGTTCTTGGAGATGCAGAGGTAAAAATTATCCATGTTCATTTTGCAGGGTTGTAGAAGCATAAGACATATATTACTTAACACTCTTCACTAAATTTTTAAAAAAATTCTATATGACCTTGTAATCATGAAATAATGCTCAGATAATTCCCACCTGGCCAATAGTACATGTATTGATTTTATGTGGGGGTATATTAGGTTGAGATTGTAAGCTAGTCTAGCTTTGGACTCATTATATAGCCTATACTGGCCTTGAATTTCTGATCCTTCTGTCTCTACCTTTCAAGTACTAAGATTACAAGCTAGAGAGAGCTACTATGTCACCAATAGTCCAAATATTTGTGATGTAGACATCCCTGAATATTCTTGTCAAAGAGTAAAGGATACAGAAGAAGAACAACATATAAATTACTACAGCAAATGAATTCAAGTTACCTAGTGATAAAAGTGTAGAAAGTAGGAATTGAGACTAAATTGAATAATATGTATTTTATTTATATCAATAAGTATATCAACAGAGAAATTTATTGAAAGGAAATTTTTTTTATTTTATAATTTAATTTATTTTTACATATCAGCCACAGATTCCCTTGTCCTCCCTCCTCCTGCCCCCACTGCCCTCTCCCCAGCCCACCCCCCATTACCATCTCCTCCAGGGCAAGGACTCCCCTCGGGATTCAGCTCAGCCTGGTAGATTCAGTCCAGGCACGTCCAGTCCCCTCCTCCCTTCACCCAGGCTGAGCAAAGTGTCCCTGCATAGGCCCCAGCCTCTAAACAGCCAGCTCATGCACTAAGGACAGGTCCCGGGCCCACTACCTGGAGACCTCCCAAACAGTTCAAGCTAATCAACTGTCTCACTTATCCAGAGGGCCTGATCCAGTTGGGGGCTCCTCAGCTTTTGGTTCATAGTTCATGTGTTTCCAATAGTTTGGCTATTTGTCCCTGTGCTTTTTCAAATCTTGGTCTCAACAACTCTCGCTCATATAATCCCTCCTCTTTCTCACTGATTGGACTCCCAGAGCTCCACCTGGGGCCTAGCCATGGATCTCTGCATCCGCTTCCATCAGTCATTGGATGAGAGTTCTACCATGACAGTTAGGGTGTTTGGCCATCTAATCACCAGAGTAGGTCAGTTTGGGCTTTCTCTCGACCATTGCCCGTAGTCTATTGTGGAGGCATCTTTGTGGATTTCTGGGGACCTCTCTAGCACGTTGCTTCTTCCTATTCCCATAGGGTCTTCATTTATCATGGTCTCTCTTTCCTTGTTCTTCCTCTCTGTTCTTGATCCAGCTGGGATCTCCCACTTCCCTTGATGCTTGCCCTTCATTACCACCCCCTGCCCCATGTCCAGTTTGCTCATGTAGATCTCATCCATTTCTCTGTCACTGGGTGATCCCTGTGTCTTTCTTAGGGTCCTCTTTACTCGGCAGCCTCCCTGGATTTGTGAGTAGCAGTCTAGTCATTCTTTGTTTTACATCTAGTACCCACCTATGAGTGAGTACATACTATGTTTGTCTTTCTGAGTCTGGGTTACCTCACTTGGGATGATTTTTTCTAGATCCATCCATTTGCCTGCAAACCTCATGATGTCATTGTTTTTAAAGGGCACATGCTCATCTATGTTCATAGGAGCATTATTTGTAGTAGCCAGAACCTGGAAACAACCTAGATGCCCTTCAACTGAAGAATGGATAAATAAAATGTGGTACATAATCACAATGGAGTACTACTCAGCAGAGAAAGGAAATATTAATGAAATGTATCTTTGGATTTTTTTCTCTGAATGAATTAATGTATTAATTGGATGATTTTTTTTTTTAAAAAAGGTTGAGACTTTTATAGTTAGCAAAAAGCTTAGATGACATGTATTCTGTTGCTCCAAATCATCTCTGGCACCCTAGTTCCATTACATGGGGCCGCACTGAGAGCAAAAACCAATTCTCATTACTGCCAAAATGGTTGATCCTGATTAACTCCATTCTCTCTCTCTCTCTCTCTCTCTCTCTCTCTCTCTCTCTCTCTCTCTCTCTCTCTCTCTCTCTCTCTCTCCTCTCTCTCTCTCTCTCTCTCTCTCTCTCTCTCTCTCTCTCTCTCCCCCTCTCCCTCTGTGTGTGTGTGTGTGTGTGTGTGTGTGTGTGTGTGTATGCGTGTGCATGCCTGTTTGTGTGACTGTCTGTGTCTATTTGAGCACCTACAGGGGCAGAGCAGAATGGCAGGTGCCCTTCTCTAACACCCTCCACTTACCTTTTCATCTTGAGAAAGGATCTCTCAATGAATCAGGAGCTCACCACTTCAGCTCTGCAGGCTAGCCAGCAAACTTATGAGACTTACTTGTCTCCACTCTGCCCCTTTCAATGCTGAGATGACAGGCATATGCACCAATGGCCAGCATTGGTCCTCATGCTGTACTGAATCATCTCTCTGGTGCTCTAATAACCCATTCTTGATGTATGATTAAAAAAATCTTTGAAGAATGTTACAATGGATGAAAATTTGTACACAGACCCAGAAAAGACAAATCTGCTTCTACAGAATTTCAAAATGGGAAAATCCTTAGGTTTCTTGGTAATGCGGAACATGTCAATGTTAAACTAAAAAGCAATGGCTTACATAAGTGGGCAACTTGCTGCCTACTTTCTTTGAATTGGCCTTTAATTTTCACACAATGCTATGCAATGGGCAGAATGATTATTCTACACATTAGAGAAGAAAATAATAAAGAAAAATTCTTCACAGTTAAGTTATGAAAATTTTAAGCATGAGATGCTCATTGATCCAGCTTTTGATTCTGAACATCTCTGACATGCACTGGCTTTCAGCTGTTGTGATGAAAAATTTGGTGGTCTATAACAGTAGATAATCTTTCACAGACCAGAGATGGTCCATGCCCAATGGGCTGAATCTAAGTGACAGCAGGACTGCACTACCTCTTGAGAGATGAGGTCAAAATGTTTTTGTTTCATCCCATTTCTAATGCCTGTGCTTCCGGCTTTCCCAGCTGCCCATATTATCACATTACCCTCCCTTCTATTAAACACTCACTGTCTCTTTTCTCAAATAAACTCTCTGTTTATACCAAAGGCCTCCAAAGATCTGAGGTTATTATCTACAACCCCATTTCCTGCTGGGAGACAATCACAAGTCACAGTGATTAGGATCTGATTTTCTTGTGGGCACTATTCAGCCCTCATCCCATAGGTTCTCTGTCATATGCCTTATGTCCACATATTTTCATAAGTTTTATAAGATTTATTTTTATTTTTAAGTGTGTGTGTGTGTGTGTGTGTGTGTGTGTGTGTGTATACATGTGAGTGCAGGTGTCTATGCAGAAGGCCAGAGAGAGTCTTGCAATTCTCTGAAGATGGAGTTGTGAGTTGTGTTTAGCCAGTTGTGAGTTACCTAACTTTGGTAAAGGGAGTCAAACTTTGGTCCTCTACAAAGGTGCAGTGTAGTCTTAACCACTGAGCCACCTCTCTAGCCCCACTACAGGATTTTCGTGCTGTAAATGACAATCATGTTTTTTTTTCAGTTAGAAAGGATTAATTGTAAATGTGACTGTTCATATTGTTAACCAGGGCTTTGTAGCAAGAATAGATTGCATACTGTAAAGGTCAAACTTAGGAGTTTTCAAAGATTTTTGCCAGAATATTTTAAAAATTATGTCTAAGTTTCTACCCTGTCAAGCTAAACCCCGAGTTTTCAACCTAAGTAAGGACACAAAACACAGGATTAGATAGATTTTTTTAAGAACATCAAGCATCATGTTTGAGATCAAAGTTAGAAACTGATGCCAGAAAATAAAAACACGAGAAACGAAATAAAGCTTAAGTTTATAAAGAGGGTGGTTTTAAAAGGCTACATATAGTTTTCATACGCTGAGCTTCTGCAGTCTTCTTTGGATCAAAGCATCACTGAAGAACACAAAAACAATGCTGAACATAGATCACAAGTGAAAACAAATTTTATGGAAACTCAGTCAACAGTTTCTTTGTTGACTCAAAGAACATTTACTCACTTTATTTCAAAACAGAAAACGCGGGAGTCATACTTGCATGCCTGCCTCCCCTCATTCTCCACGTATAATCCATCCCCATGACTGCTGATTGTAGTTCTTACAAAGCTCTCAAACCCATCTTCCAGCTGCACTGCCTTTTCCACGCTGTGAATAGCTCCTGTCAGAAGTGTCTGAGTGTCCTGTTGACAGACATTCAAAGGGAGGCATGGTGTGCTCTGTATTGGCACCTTAAAAGCTCAAGATCTATAATAAAGCTTAACAAACTAGAGCAGTCACACGTTAGAGCAGTGTAACTAGAGCTCTCTAGTGATAATGTGGTGAAAGTGAAAAAAAATTTTAAGCCACATATAAATTACCATCTTCAAATTAAAGCTTAGTAGAACTTAGATGTGCATATCATAAAAAATGATCCCCAAGTATGTGAAAACATTTCCATATTAAGCTAATGTTTTCTCTCAGAAAAAATTCCATTAAAAACAAGGATGAGTGAGCCTGTATCCTTTGTGCAAATTTATTATATGATTTACTAAATTGCATTAAGCTCCTGCAAGAATTGACACATATGGGAGGATGACTTTTTATTTGAAATTTTGTTGCTTATACCAGGGTTCATCAAGCTGTTTCATATTTATTTCTCTGATTAATGATATGTCAAAATTCTAATTCTAGTACCAATTTATGGTGTGTTGGCAACTAGAGAATGAAACAGCAATGGAGACAACAGGCAGAATTGATTTGTATCCATCTCCTTTGAATTCCAGTAAATGATTCCCAAATGTGCTATTTTTGTTGCAACCAAACTGAATATTATAGCCTTATTTTTTCTCAACTAATAAGTATGTTTCTTTTGAGAGCTGAGATTTTCTTTTTTTTTTAATTTTTATTTTGCAATACAATTCAGTTCTACATATCAGCCACGGATTCCCTTGTTCTCTCCCCTCCCGCCCCCCCTTACCTTCCCCCCAGCTCGCCCCCCATTCCCATCTCCTCCAGGGCAAAGCCTTCCCCACAGACTAAGATCAACCTGGTAGACTCAGTCCAGGTAGGTCCAGTCCCCTCCTCCCAGGCTGAGCCAAGCGACCCTGCCTAGGCCCCAGGTTTCAAACAGCTGACTCATGCAATGAGCACAGGACCCGGTCCCACTGCCTGGATGCCTCCCAAACAGATCAGGCCAATCAACTGTCTCACCCACTCAGAGGGCCTGATCCAGTTGGTGACCCCAAGAGCTGAGATTTTCTTAAAGGACAGCAGTACAGTGGGTGATATGATTCATGTGCCAGCCATTCTGAATTAGTGGTTGCAAGGTTAGAAGTGCCTAGGATTAAGTTTCATCATTCATGAAGACAAATCATATACTTACATGTTTATTTAGTACAAATGGGTTTTGTGGGAGTTTTAAAAATAAATATGAATGCTGCAAATTGGTAGGAAATGAAATATAACTAGGTGACTACATCAGGCACAAAACTGATCAAAAGGGGAGAAAAGAAGTTAACTAATAAAACATAAAATAACTTGCAAAAGAAAGAAGACAAAGAAGGGAAATAAAATAGGTAGCTATGGATGGAAGCTGGACTGGAACTGGAGGATCAACTGTGCATAGGGAGATAGGAGGGGGTCATGGGAGAGAATCTGGGGATAGATAGATAAAATTCAGGGGTATTTGATGGGTAGTATGGAAGCCTAATAGAGTAAAATACTCCTAACATATATACATATATGAACACAATCTACATGAAATCATCAAACAATGGGAAAGACAGAATCCCGATTGGCCATTTCTGGACACTCAACAAAGCTCCCAGTATTGGGGATTGGGTTGCATCTAACTGAATTGTTGATTACAAGGCCGCCATGGGAATTCCCAAACAACCCGGGCTGTTAGCAAGACTCTAAGTTGCTCTCCACAATATGACAGCAAGGCCCCATTACTGAAGACAACACCTACACAACTCACTGAAGATGGAGATGTTCAGCCAGTGCCTCCAAAGAACCTTCACCTCTATTCCAGTGTCTTTAGTATAAGAACCTACTGTACATGCTCTCAAAAGGGAAACAAACACCAACAAAGCCACAAACCCTTTACCTACAATTGTGCACTGTCTGAAAGACTTGCCAAAGCAATTGTGGCATAAAAAGAAAGTGTTAGAGTAGCTAATCAATAATTAATCTGAAACAAGGCACACTCCAGGAGATGTAACCCACACCTGACACTGCTTGGTTGACCAATAGCATGAAACTAGATAGTCCAGGGACTTAGGGTAAAAACAGATATTATCAAGCTTAAAAAAAATGTAATGATAAAATGAAGTCTAATGATCATAGATCAGCACCTTTTTCAGCTATCACCAGAGAAACTTCCTCCCTCAGCAAATGGGAATAAATACAGAGAACCACAGCTGGACCTTACACAGAGAGTGGAGAACATGGAAAACTCAGCCCTCAGTGGGCTGTCTCCATCAAATCTCTCCCTTCAGAGCTCAAGGAAACTCACAGAAGAGGAGGCAGAAAGAATATTAAGAGCCATGGCTGGGGAGAGAACATCGAGAAAACAAGACTCTAAATCAGCATAAGCAAAGTTCACATGAACTCACAGAGGCTGAAACAGCATCCACAGGGCCTTTGCATATACACTATGACTTCAGTTTAGTGTTTTTATGGGATTCCTGAGTGAGTGAATGAGTGGGTCTCTGATTATTATGTCTTTTCTTTAAGTTATTTTCCTTCTGTTAGTTTATCTTGTTCAACTTTTTATCTTATTGTATTTTATTTGTTATATTAAAAAATAAATGAATGAAGAAATAAATGAAAACTTAGCCACTAGGGTAAAGGTTAACAACCAAACTTTCACACCTGCTGGGAGAGGGGGAATCATTTTTCTCAATTAGAATGTCACTGGATATATAAATAATTCCAGGATAGACTTCATGTTCTGGAGTAATTAACCAACATATAATGGACTCCAGTTTTTTGGTATGTGCTTTTATTTTGGTTACAGGTTGGTGTTTTGCTTTGTTTTTTTACTTGAGAACATGGTTTTGTTTTGTTTTTTGATTTTGAAGATTATTATTGTGGTTTTGTTTGCTGTTTGAGAAAGAACTTAAAGTTGTGGGTAGGGAGAAGAACTTGGTGGAAGGGAAGAATATGATCAACATATATTTAAATTCAAATGAATAAAATGGAAACAGGACAAACAATAAATAAAACCACACGTGTTAAACATACAGCTCATAGATTCAAGAAATGGACCACTTATTTTACCTGCCTAACAAGTATGACATCAGGAGAGTTTGAAAGAAATGAGACTTCTTCCAGAGGCAAGAGCAGCACCATAAAAATGGAGATTAGGATACTGAAATTGCATGCACTTGCAGTGTTCTTACAGATTCAAGGCATGGACTGTTGAGTCAGACAAGAAAAATAGCTATTGGCATTTGAGTCAGAGTGCTAACAGAACCAGTTTCTTATTCCTTTTTAAATATATATCAACTGGTACTAAGAAATAAAGCTAAAACTTGTTTGTAAAGATTAATGAGCATATTCTTTCAGACACAACCATCTTTGCTAAAGTTCAAATAGTATGTCCATGCTTAAAAACATACTACTCATACCTGTGAATTGTGTCACTTTACAAGTAATGACAAAATTGTTATTTCAACAGTATTTATCAAACAAGACTCCTTGGAGACCTGATGATAATGGGATTTTGAATGCTGAATACAGGGGATGTAGCTCAGTCCATTTTAAATCACTGTTGCAACAAGTTATCTTATTCCATCAGGAGTTTCTTCATAGCATAGTTAATTGGTGACATCTCGGTTCACCTTCTTTCCATTAGTCAAGGAGAAATGAGACTCCTGCATGCACAGTTGGCATATAGCTAGGGATTAAGGAAGGATGAAATGGAATGTGACTCACATGGAGATTCTTCACTTAAAAGTTTGAGAGATCTCTGATTAGTTTTTAAAATAGACAGTGTTCAGGTGTAAACAGGACGGGGAAAAATATAAGTGTCCACTGTGGCTCAATAGAACTGTCTATGTCCTGAGCAGAGAGACATTTTTTTTCTTAAGTTGTGAGAATTTCTCTTTGGAAATTACTCAATCTCTGTCTCTTTTATCATCTCTGTTTTATATTGGGAGGGTATCGCTCTATCCTTGTGTGTTGGCTTTATGCAAGGCTTTCTTTCTGCTGGTAGTTTTACAGAAGAGAATATAAATCAGCTACCTTTATTGAATATCTGGGGTCCCTTTCATACTCTCCTGATCTTAGGTAATGCATGGAACCTTAGAGTGACTGAAACACGAATGAATCTCCAAAACTAATGATGCAAAGAGGAAGAAATCTGAGCAGAACATGCTTCTTACATGCCATCTAACAACATCCTGGGCACATTGCTTCCATTATAAGATAGTCTCTATACATCCTCCTTCTTGGATCCTGCTAGTTTCCAGCCTCCTATTGATTGTCTGAGCCTTCTTAATGCTTCCCATAAATTTACTTTTACATAGTTGTAGATATCATCAACAAATTTATATGGAAATGAACAGAAAGAAGAAAGAATAGAGATGAATTTACTGCTGTGTCAATAATAGGTAATGTTAACATATTGAGTCTTGTTCACTTTTAAAAATGAGCAATTGATTCTTCACTGAGGTAGTTATGGAATTTTCTGAGTAAAAAGGTGTTTAAAATGATTCGCTTAATTTCTCATGGTTACATTCTTTGCTTCTACATCGAAGTGGCAGCAATGTAGGTATAAGACTAGGAAAACTCTTTGAGGATAAGATTTTCAATATTTTTGTAAAGAAGAATAGAAATCCAATTAAATTTATTTATATGCATTATCAAATTACAGATACTTTCAAAAAAGAATCATTTAAAGGAGAAAACAGTATTTCTCTTTCTGTGGTCCAAAAGGTGATACATGTAATACACCTTTGTAGTACAAGAGACTTTGTAACTTAGGTTTCCAAACCTGTAAATCAGGTTGAAATAAGGACCAGGGGGCAGTAGAGATTGCTCAGTGGTTAAGAACTTTGGCTGTTCTTACAAAGGATCTCTGTTCAACCCTCACTTGGTATGTCACAAATGCTAGTAATTCCAGTTCCAGGGGACTCAATGATGTCTTCTGTACTTTGTGGACACTATACACCCATATCCTTTTTTAAAAACGTAAACTAAGTTTAAAAACTCATTAGCACTGAACTTATTGAAATATTCCTATTTAGTAAAACATTCATGAAAAAATTACCATGTCACATGAAATGAAACCTATAGAACAAAGACAATACATGGTTTGTGCTTCTGGTTTTCTACTGTGTGAACTATTTCTACATTGTGAACTATGATGCGTTATTAAATAATTCAGTTTAATATTACAGTACATATTATATATCATTGAGGGCAAAATTATCTGTGGCAATAAACCACACATTTTAATGCCTGTGATAATCCTTCTTTATGATACAGTGGAGATTAAAATAAAACACTATATGTCAAATTCTTGGGGTATAATTTCATATTAAAAAAATATATGGTCAGAAAACAGTAATACCCATTTAACAAAAAAGAATATATAATTTCTGGGGTGTGTGTGTGTGTGTGTAAGTGCCCTTTCTCTTGACTCCCAGCCAGATCACTTCTCCAAATCTACCATCAGCACTATTGATATATACAGATACTTGGTAAGAGAGTAGCTATTTCTAATCAATATGAGCTGGCCCAAATATTGGGTCTGATCTCATTTAAATTTTGGAAACCACTGGTATTGATGAGGCTGATGTCCATAACTCCAAGACAAGAAGTCCATGAAGGAGGATTATCAGGACCCATAAACCCAAGAGAATTGCAGACATTCTCATAGAAAAGTCTGGGAATTCTTTCAAGGCTGTCTAGCTGAACATCTCCCACTTTTACTTGACTTCCCCTTGCTCTTTCCCTCTGTTGAAAATGCTGTTCCGAATGCCTGCTTCATTTAAACACTAGATGGAAAATACGAATCTATTTTTAAGTGCACAGCAAGTTTCAGGAGCTATTGGAAAGAGAAAAGCTTCTACAGAGTTTAGCGAGTGGATACATCTGTGATTGGAGGAGTCAGACAGATGCATCCATGGTAAAGCTGCTTCTTAGGATCATGGGAAAATCAACACACTTTCCCTTCTTTTTGGAAATGAGTCATGACCATCCCTGCTTATGGAGCTGGAACAATTTTCTATTTTTATTACAAAAAAGCATTATTTTGGCAAGAAAAGTGAGATAATCACCATGAATTAAAGAAAAAAACTGAAAGGGGGAAACGCTGATTGACTTTCTTAAGTTCCACTAGATGTCCATTGTCTTACCGTCGTCTCTGTTAAATGAATGATTTCTCCCATTTTTTTCTGAGTTACTGTTTAATCCTTGCATGTAAGCTTTGTGGAAGGACTCTTTTAAACTGGCAAAATTAAATGTAAATGTGTGCACACCTCAAAAATATTTTCCATTATGTTTGGATATTCAGGTTCATTAAACATAATTTAGTAAAGGGGATATAAAATTTATTTTTCTATAATGATTTGAGATGCATGTAACTATAACAATAATTAATTTTAAAAGAGGAAATGAATTTTTGAGGAGATGTAAGAAGTATGGCCGGAGTTGGAGTACAGAGGGGTGGCTAAGATGAAAATACATTGTACTCATGCATGAAATTATCTAAGAAAGCAAGAAAAAGACAGAGCATCATTTATTATTTGACACACTTAGGCCAGTTAGTGCTACCAAATCAGGTTCGTGTAAGATAGTGTCACTGGGTATATCAACACTCCATGATAGGTCCCATGCCCAAGTGTAGTTGTTCAACACAAAACAAATTCAATATTTTTTTGTATGTAAGTTGTTTGTTTTGTCACTTTTTTAAGGTGGTTTTTCTGGTTTTGTTTTGATATTTTTGTTGTTGGTTTTGAGACACGTTCTCACTATGTAGTTCTGACCGTCCCTGAACTTACTCTGTAGACTAGGCTGGCCCATAACTCACAGAGATCTGCCTGCCTCTGCCTCCTGAGTGCTGGGATCAAAGAAGCACTACCTAGGCTTTTTTTTTAGAAGGAGATAGATAGATAGATAGATAGATAGACAGACAGACAGATGAGAAAATGAGAACATGATGTTGAATGAATAGGGAGGTTGGGAGGATCTTGGAATCATTGAGGAAGAGGAAAAACATGATCAAAATAAATTGTGTGAAAAATTCAAACTTAAAAAGAGAAGTAATTATTGGAGTATAGTTATTTTTTTATTAATTAAATTTATTCATTTATTTTACTTCCTGACTGAAGTTTCCCCTCCTTCATCTCCTCCCATTCCCTACCCCTCCTCCCCTCTGTCCCTCCATTCACTTCTCTGTTTCTGTTCAGAAAGGGGGAAACAACTTAGATGTCCCTCAACTGAAGAATGGATAAAGAAAATATGGTACATTTCTACAATGGAATATTACTCAGCTATTAAAAACAATAACATCATAAAATTTGCAGGCAAGTGGATAGAACCAAAAAAATGATTCTGAGTGAAGTATCCCAGACCCAGAAAGACAAATGTGTTATGTGCTCACTCATAAGTGGATACTAGCTGTAAAGTGAAGGCTAACCAGGCTACAATCCACAGCCCCAGAGAGGCTAGGTAACAAGGAGAGCCCAAAGAGGGATGAATGGATTTCCCTGGGAAGGGGAAACAGAAAAAAATCACCTGGGTAAGCTGGAGGTGGGTTGGCATGGGAACATGAGAGATCAGGATGGGAGCAGGATAGAGGGGGAGAGTATGAGCGATTGATTGGAGGGCATTTTGGGGGTTAGGTAGAAATCTGGTGCAAGGGAAACTCCCATGTACCTACAAGTACGACCCAAGCTAAGACTCCTTGCAAAAGTGGATAGGTAGCCTGAACTGGTGACTAGCCTAATTGTCATCAGAGAGCTTTTGTCCAGTAACTAATGGAAACAGATGCAGAGCCAAGCACTGGGATGAGCTCCTAGAATCCTGTTGAAGAGAGGGAGGAAGGATTGTATATGCCAGGTGGGTCAAGGTCATTACAAAAGAACCCACAGAGTAACTAACCTGGACTCATAGGAGCTCACAGACACTGGCTAAGGAGCCTGCATGAGACTAACCTAGGCCCTCTACATAGGTGTGACAGCTTGGTCTACTTGTAGCAGTATGAGCAGGGCCTGTTACTGATGCTTTGGCAGGCTTCCGGGAACCTCATACCAAGACTTAATACAAGGGGAGGAGCTTAGTCCTACCTCAACTTGATATTAATGCTTTGTTGAGTGTAGTTAATATCAAAACATCATATTTTTCCATTAATTGTTGTAATTAGATAATAGACCATAGTAGTATGATATATAAAAAAGAGAAAACACTTTATGTTGCATGTACTAACTCTATACTATCCTCAAAACTTCAAAATAAATTAAACACTCTTCTGGAATAGTAGGTATATTTAAAATGTTAGTGGCAACTTCTCCTAGACTATGGTATATGGTTAAGTGCTGTTCCAGTAAATTATCCACCACTAAGAAGCAGCCTTAATTAAGCACTCGCCCTAGACTTGATATCACACCTTGGCCTAACTTCTCATTGAAAAACAATGAATGAGTTTGTTCTCTATGGCAGCAGGTTTTCAAGTTCACAGGGCTCTAACAGAAATCTATTAAAGATAAAAAGAAGCTTAAATCACCTATATTACTGCTTCTTGCTTTTGTTTATACGCAGGAAAGAGTATTCAGAATGGACCTCATCGCACTAATCCTTAAATAATTACAGTTCATCTATTGGATGCTAGAAACACCTCATGGAATGTGACTTTGTTCGGCTGCCTTGTCTAATCCGATTCAATTACTTTAGTTTCCTCTCCCAGAGGCTTCACACTCAGATATCAAGCTCTGCATGGAAAGGAAAACTTGAGAGGGGTGGTGTTCAGATTCAATAGAAGTGAATCAAACATTAGGAAAAAAAAATATGTACTTCATCCTTTCCCAAATAGCAGTCCATCAATAAACATGAGAAACAGCTTGTAATGCACAAAGCTTCTAGCGCCTCTGCTGAGATAAGGGCAGATTGGTCTGGCTGAAGAAATGCCGGAGATGGGAATAGTTCAGTGGCTTGGACCATTTTGAATGAATGAAAATCACAAAAGTCCCTGAAGCTGGAGAAAATGAAGCTCTGAAGCTGGTGAAACTTGTCATCTGTGCACAGAAAGCGACAGAGATGTTACAGAGTCCCAGTACAAAGTGAGCTCCTTCAGTCACCGATAAAGAGTTCCCTTGTCAATTAGGACTTGCAGAGAAAGGCCGCAGCAACTGAGGGAAGCGTCCTTCTTCCCCTTGCCAAGAACAGCCACCTGCCCAGAATTAAAACTTTGATTTCCAAAGAGAATGAAATATCAGAGTTCAGAGATGGCTTGATGGAAACTCCATAAAAGAAATTGCGGTGCAGAAGAACATGGGGGTGAAACACCTGTTATTGCACATGCAACGGTAGGTTTGAGGTTGTGTGATCTTAAGATGAAAAGGACAGAGACCTTAATTAGTCATTCAGCTTTTTGTCAGAGTCAATGTTATACGAAAATAAAAGGGGATTGTCAATTGGCTCATGTGCCCGGTTTCTGACCCTTTGTGATATTTTTCTGTGAATCATGACTTTCATCTCAAAATCATCCTCATCACTCTCTTAAACTGCCTACAATTTCTAAAATTCAAAAAAGGGAATAATGAAACATGGGCACGCATGAGAAATGAATTTACAAGCAATAACCTTTAAATGGAAATTAATGTCATTTTCAATTTATTGTCTGTAGTGGAAAATGGAGAAACCGGTATTAAACAGAATCTACCCCATCATGGAGACTGTTATCTTCTCGGTAATTGGCAAAATATCATAGATTCTTTCAAAACAGCTAACCATTCTGATATAAACATTACTAGATGGAAAACATAGCCCTTTTAATTCAGTAAGCCTAATTCTTTTCTCTGACTTTGGGATACAATGTTAAACAGACGATCAGAAAGGCAGCATAGCACAGATGAACAATTCCTATTTTAAGAAGCAAAGGAAGCCAAGGCGTGACTGCTCCTTTTCCTTCTATCTGCCATATCCCTAGGTTCTTTTAACCTTAACTATGCATACAATGGGACAACAATGGTTCCTAACCTAGATAATAGGTGTTAAATGCTTACCTGAGAATGTATCATTTACAAAGCCAGCCTGATTATTATGATTATGATACAGGAGAGAACTATGCTTACTCCACGCATGACAGTCTCAGGTAAGTAGAAAGCCAAGCATTGTAAAAACTTAAATGTATAATACAGTTAGGGACATAAATGAAAGGAGAATGTTGCTCACTAATTTATCATTTTTTTTATAATTTATAATTTTTTGAGGCTAGTTCTTTTCAGGTAGCTGGTATGGGATATGAAATTCTGCTGCCTCAGCTCTCAAAAGTCTGAATTAGAAGATAACGCCACCATGGATGGCTGTTGTTACTTTACAACATATGTTGACTGTTCCTCTCACAGGTTAGGCACAGATCTTGATGCTGAGAATAGGATAACTAGGAAAAAAGATGGAGAAAGTCCATGGAGCTCATATTATATAGGAACATACTTTGTCCATTGAGCTCACATGATAGGGACACACGATATTCCCAAAACCTCAACCTTTTTTTGTGTGCAGACTATGACATTACTATTCTTTTGATTTTTCCGATAAATGTTCTTCCATAGTGTTTAAAGATATCAATAACCTTGTTTAAAGAACATTTGCTTTGTTATCATAAAACGAGGGGTGGAAGGATTGATGAAGGGCTTTGTGAGATGGCAAGGCATTTTAATGACTGTTTTATAGATATCTAACATTTTAAACATTAAAGATGTCCACTTCAAGGGATTCTCATCAAAACCCCAGTACTACTATGACTATGAAATTCAAACAGTTGAATGGATGGAAACCACAGTGAAAAGTTCCTACATTATTGCATAGATTTCCCTAACTCCTACCTGAAAAGGAAATCACATTGCAAAGGCGTTCAGCATGGTCATGTCTGAATTCCACTACTACTACACAGCCACTAAATGGCCAGTGTCTTCCTTCAAGGAGTCAAACACAGATATGGAGGAATCAGAGTACCACAAAACAGGTTTCAAAGAAGAAAAAGTCTTTCCCTTTGTTTGTGAATAGCTTCTTTTAAAATGGATTAAGGAGTCTTCTTAGTCCTGAGAGCACTGATACTGATCCTGGTATGTAACCATGAGGTGCTGCTCTGAATTTGTTTAGCAGAGTTAAAAATGATACTTTTGACATTTAACCAACAAAGACAAAGATGAGCACTAACTGGTAAATTTTTATAAAAAAATGAACTTCTAGTGCTGTGAACTTAGTTGTTATAGAATGTTCAGTACTTCATAGCTCAGAATTGTTGTATGCCGTTGCTTAAGGTACAATGGATACATACTTGTACAGGAGATGAGAATTAAGAAACTCATCTTTCTTACATGTACTCATGTGCAGATAAAGTAACCAGCTCTGCAGAAAGCTGGATATCAGTGCCATGGGTTTTAAGAGTAAACCCATGAACAAAGACATAGAATATATAATTATGGAGGGGCAAGGGTAGAGTGTAATAGGATCATTAAATTGGAAGGGAACAATGAAGGAAATACAGAGGGGTACAGCTAACACTAAGTGCCATTTGAGGGGTCATATGGAAGCCAACTACAGTAGAAACTTCTTAACATATATATATAATACATATGTGTAAATATATTAAATATATATATACATATATATATTAATATATATGTATATATATTAAAGAAATCTAAATGTAGTCATCAAATAATGGAGAGACAAAGCCCCAAGTTGATACCTTTTCCTATCAAGTAAAACCTCTAGTCAAAGAAGTGGGTGACATCTAATTGAATTGTTGGCCAAAGGGGCCTAATAGAAACCACCAGGCAACTCAGACAATTGTCAAGGCTGTCGTTCCCTCTCAACAAGCTGATGGTAAGCTGATATTGCTGAAGACAACACTTACACACTTTTTGAATATGGAGAATTTGAAGTGGTCCACTACCTAAAGCCTGCGCCCCCATACTAACTATAGTTGATGGTACTGGATGGTACTCTACACTACCAGTGGAGAAGGGTAAACACCAAGCCAGCTCCAAACCCTCCTATCTACAAAAATGACCTGCATTCAATGTACAGTGATATAATAGTGGCACAATCATTGATGGAGTAACCAACAACTGTCTGAATATATTAAGCCAGACTCATGAGATAGAACCCATGCCTGACAGTGCTTAGAATGACCAAATATCTGAGACTAGATAGACCATGGATATAGGACAACAAATACTACCACTCTGCTAGAGGAACACATTTATAAAATGAATCCTAAACATTCTCCTACAGTACCCATATATCAGTGTACCACTTAACCAATATCAGTGAAACTTCCTTCTGCAGTAGACGAGAGATAATATAGAGATACACAAATGGAAAATGGGTAGAGAGTAGGTAAGAGACCTTAGAACTTAGAATACTAAATCATAATTGTGGTGGCTCCACCAAATGTCTCCCTTCAGGGTTCAAGGAACTCTGCTAAAGAGGAGTCAGTGGGAATGGATAACATCAAGGAAACAGGGTCTTCTGGATGCAGCATGACTATTTCACATATAAACTCACAGACAGTATGAAAACGCATTTAGGGACTGCACAGGTCTAAGCCATTTGGAGAAGTGGACACAGACCTTCATCTCTATCCAGGAAGCTGTCTCAAATTGACAACAGCTTGCAAAGGAAAAAAAATGTGTTCTCCAATGGCATCTCACTGGGTATTCAGACCACAAATAAGGGCAGGCCCCACACCCAACAGTAGATGGCCAATGCAAAATGAGCTCGATGGCTTTTTTGGAATTTTTTTTTTTTTGTATCATAATGATTTGTTTGGGAATTTTTTATCTTAGTGTTCTTGTACTTGTATAATATGGTTTCTGATTTTGTGTTTTTGTGAGGTTTGTAGTTTCTTTTAGTGTGTGTGTTTCTTGTGCTAATTCATCACTTTTGTGATTCTTTTTTGATTGTTATTTTTTTCTTAAGAGAGAGAGAGAGAAAGAAGTCACAGAGTTGGATTAGTGAAAAGGTGAGGAGAATCTCAGGGAGATGCAGGAAGGAAAACCACCATCAGAATATATTGCCTGAATGTTCAATTAAAAAAATAAAAATAAATCTTCATAGATTGAAATACCTAGAGTGAACACCATTTATAGCAAAGTATTAAATATAGGGCTGTATGGTACAATTCATAGGCTATCTATCAAAGAGCAATAGTTAACATACCATTTGAAGGATTAGAATCAGTCCCCTTAAATCAAATGTAAAGGCAAGGATTTCATTATATTTTTTAGCATAAAAAGTGAATTCATTTTTAATACATCTTTCAGCAATGTACCTATGAATTAATGTACCAAAATAAAGAGTTGCACAATGGATATGTAATATATATATACATATATATACATATATATATGTATATATACACACACACACACATACATATAGTTTTTTACTAAAAACCATACATTAGCAATTTTTTATTCATCAATCATTAATACATTATTATTTCCTGGGCTGGAGAGATGGCTCAGCCATTAAAGGCCAAGCTCACAACGGAAAGATCAAGACTATAACAATTTTCTAAGAATACCAGATTTACTTAAAATTTGCAAAGTCAAATTTTACAAGTATTATAAACTTTGCCCACAGGATTTTCATTATTATTCTAATTTGAGGATAAGCAAATGATCTCCTGTAGAGAAGACATATATTTTTAACACATTTATAGGTAATGTTTATAGGAGGAAATGAGTCACAATAAATGCATAAATATTAATTTTTATTATTGAACTTTACATAGATTTCTTGCCTTTATGACACATTAAATATTTCTCTTAACTGCTTTCAAAACTCCTTTCTTCTTGCTGGATTACATCAGGTCCTTTTATTGAAGTTTACAGCCTATTGCGTAATTACATCCTTACCTTTCTCCTATAACTTTTTGTTTATTTGAGGCAAAATTATGACCTGTTAATACTTATATACATTGCACTCATCTAAAGTGTCAGTTTTCACCAAAATGTGTGCCAAAACATAGTTTTATTAAAATGAATATACTTCTGGACATAGATGTCATTTCTGTGGGGAATAAGTATGAAATTCTGTGTATTTCTAACAAATGAAAGCCATAAACAAATAATTTTAGATAAAAAATACTTTTCTCAATAGCTCAAAATATACACCACTAATGTACATATTTATCTCCTTGTATTTTATAAGCACACACACATATTCATATTTACCAAACACAGTAAGCAAGCATTTATATACATCTATATGTGCATTTAAACAGCTATGTGGATACACAGGTAATCTCATTTGACTCACCCTAATAAAAACATATTTAGAGTGATGTCATTCCTGATTATTCCAAGCCTCCTCCTGTCAATCAGGGAGCTTCTTCCCATAGTCTCCCCACTCCATCCTCTCTGCTCCCCTACCCCTATGCTCTGTCCTTCTGTCTGCCTTTTAAGCTAACACTCATCAAAACCTTCTTTTAAATGTTTACTAAAGCTACCATTAGACTGTGTTTCCTCCCTAGTGTTAAATCAACACTTCCCACTACATCTCCGTTTTTTTGACTGCTGAGTTTAACACTGGGAGGAGGTGAGGATTTCTGTCTGCCAATTGGCACTGCTTAGGGGGAAATCTGGCATGAGAACAATTGCACATTTAAAGGCAATGCCACCAGGCCTCTGTTCACTGGGCTCTTTTCAGTGACTTTTGTTCCTCTGAAACTTAATATGCCTCTCACAAAGGCTAAAACAATGAGAATCTACCAGTAATTTTCTGTTTTATATAAAATGGAATGCATTATCTGGCTATGATACAACAGTAAGTTTGGATTGAATACGAAGAGAATTGACTTACTCTTCCATATGCCTGAGTTCTGAACTGTAGCTATATATGCAGAAGAATTGAATATTATCTGTACAAGAATGAATTACAAAATTTAAGCAGACAGTTGACAATTGAAGTTTGTGGTAATCAGATAATATGCTTCTGAACAAAGTATCATTCTGAGATTTGTCCTCTGAGAAGTAGATAACAGGTCACTGCACACTATTCCTCCCCATTACAGAATTCAGAAACAAAAAATAATTTGTAACAATATTTTAAAATAGATTATGCTACCAAGAGCAAAGACATGATGTATCAAACGTTCAGCAGATGATATAGTTCCTGCCAGTAAGGCTGATGACTGCTATCGACTTCTACTAATTCTAGTCATAGGCTCAAGATTTGGTCTGTGCTGTGCACAGCAATTGACCAGAGAGGAAAGAAAGCCAGCTAAATGGTGACAGCCTGGCATGACAGAGTTGAATTGAGAACAACCTTCAAAACAGGGACATTGATGGCTAAAAGAAAATTGCTACGTTATGAAGCAACAAAGCAAGTTAGGAATCTTTTTTCCGAAGTAGCTAAAAGGCATACAGAATTCTTTTTATTTTATTTTATTTTACAATATAATTTAATTCTACATATCAACCACGGATTCCTTTGTTCTCCCCCTCCCGCCCCCCCTCCCCTTCCCCCCAGCCCACCCCCCATTCCCATCTCCTCCAGGGCAAAGACTCCCCCCGAGGATTGAGATCAACCTGGTAGACTCAGTCCAGGCAGGTCCAGTTCCCTCCTCCCAGGCTGAGCCAAGTGTCATTGCATAAGCTCCAGGTTTCAAACAGCCAACTCATGCACTGAGCACAGGACCTGGTCCCACTGCCTGGATGCCTCCCAAACAGATCAAGCCAATCAGCTGTCTCACCTATTCAGAGGGCCTGACCCAGTTGGGGGCCCCTCAGCCATTGGTTCATAATGGCTAAGATCAAAAACACTGAAGACACCTTATGCTGGAGAGGATGTGGAGCTAGGGGAACTCTCCTCCACTGCTGGTGGGAATGCAAGCTTGTACAACCACTTTGGAAATCAATATGGTGCTTTCTTAGAAAATTAGGAGTCAATCTCCCCCAAGATCCAGCTATACCACTCTTGGGCATATACCCAAGGAATGCTCAATCATACCACAAGGGCACTTGCTCGGCATACAGAATTCTTAACCAACAAAGTCTTTCTAGAAAAAGAATGTATGCCATAACCTATAGACTCCTTAAGATATCAAAATCTTAGCACCATTGTGTTGAAAGCTCAGGACTCTTTGAACCAGACTCTCTAAAAAGTACTGAATCACATCACATCTTTGAGAGAAGAAGAAACAAAGAAGTGTTAGCTTGTCAATCAAGAGTTTCCAAGGCACATGTTTGAGGAATTATCAGCACACTAATCACATATTGAGGCTTATTAAGGCTGTTACACACTGATGGTCCTCTGGTCTCTATAACCACTTCTAAGCCCCCACTTACACTGACTACTTTGGGAGGGTACTTATACCTATTGGAGAAAAGTCACTTGCAGTTTTGATGGCTCTTTCATATAATCTCCAAAATGGATGCAATAAAAATCACAAGATGAACAAAAAATGATTTGAAAAATAACCATGTTTTTAAAATAACATTTTAACTCCTATTTGCTTTGGTTTTACTTAGTATTGCACAGTGGTATTTTGTTGATCCTCTTATCTCACTCGTATCCTTATACTTTGTCCCCGACCTTCCCTTGTATCTTTCCATCCCTAGTAGGGTCATCTTCTATTAAAGTCATATGTGTTTTCTATTACCCAGTCTCCACAACTTTAAATTTTCTTTCCCTATTCTTAGGCATCCTGTTCTAGTTTCGTGATCTATACTCCAACACACACACACACACACACACACACACACACAGAGAGAGAGAGAGAGAGAGAGAGAGAGAGAGAGAGAGAGAGAGAGAGAGAGAGAGAGAGAGAGAGAGAGAGAGAGAGGAATCCCATATAAGAGTAAACATCTGATATTTATTTTTCTGCATTTGGAATACTTTACCTAATATAAAAGTAAACAGTTCTATTCGTTTTCCTGTAAATTACATGCTTTCCTTTAATTTTTTTTTTACTAAATATGTCTATTTTGTATAATACATAAATCATTTTCATTATCTAGTCAGTTTTGATGGACATTTATATTATTGCATTTCGTAGCAATAGAGAATAATACCTTAACTAACATGGATGTGCTTTTATAAATATATATAGGTGTGTGTGTGTGAGAGAGAGAGAGGGGGGGGGGAGAAAACAGTATATACCAAGGAGAACTGTGTCACAGTATAGTTCTATTTAGTTGTTGCTTTTGGAGAAATGTCCCTAGTGAGTTTCCACAAATCCTGTGCCAGTTTACAATTCAACTAGCAAGGAGTTAAGTGCTCCTCTTCTCAAAAGTCTTGCCACTATTTGCTGGGATTTGTTCACTTGATAGCCTTTCTGACTGGGCTGCTACAGAATTTCAAGCTAGGGGTGGAGAGATGGCTCAGTGGTCAAGAGCACTGGCTGTTCTTCCTGAGTTCAATTCCCAGCAACCACATGGGGGCTCACAACCATCTGTAATGAGATCTGGTACCCTCTTCTGGCCTGCAGTCATACATGCATGTAGGCAGAATGCTGTATCCATAATAAATAAATAAATAAATCTTAAAAAAAAAGAATTTCAACCTAGTTTTAATTTGCATCCCTCTGATTGTTGAAGGTGATGAACATTTAACAAATATTTATTGGTAATTTTTTTCTTTTATGAATTGCTTGTTCAATTCATTAATCCAGTTATTGATTGACAGTTTTATTTTGTGAAATCTAATGGAAATATATGTAACTAATCTAAATACTGGATTTTATCAAGTTGACATTAAAGACACTTATTATAAATAAGCTTTTGGAGCCTGGGGCCTATGCTGGGACAATTTGCTCAGCCTTGGTGTAGGGGAGAGGGGACTGGACCTGTCTCTGCTGAGTCTATCAGGCTGGGCTGACTCCCTAGGGGAGACCTTGCCTGGGAGGAGGTGGGAATGGGGGGTGGGAGGAGGGAGGATGGGGGAATCCGTGGCTGATATATGAAATTAAGTTAATTATAAAATAAAAATATTAAATAAAAAATAAATAGATGACACAAGGAAGAGACAAATGAGTAAAAGAGAGAATTTCAGTAGTAGTGTATTAAAGAAAGAATGAAAACTTAACTCAACAATTGAACTTTTTAAAGTTACACATCACACTATGACTAGATTTACCAAAGATACAGATACATAGGAATAATAAAACTAAAAAAAACAACGTGATCATGTAGAAACTAGTAAATTATGTCCACCTGTGTAATCTAAATAACAGAAGAGAGAAGAAAGAACCAAAGGAGAAATACTGAGGGGAGACAGAATTATAATTATAACAGATAATTGGTAAGAAGTACTTATAAACTGACTGGAAATGTGGGTCCATAGACACTAGAAGATGATAAAACTCCTATGAAGATCAAGAAACATAGAACTGAGTCTATGAATATCCCAGTTAAACTGATAAAAACCAAAATTACATAGCAGCTAGACAAAAATGTATTAATTAATTCGTTAGGGCCCACAATTAGCCTTTCAATTCTAACAGGGCAGAACAAGCGACAATCCAGCCTTTAAAATGTTAGGAATGGAAAAGGGGAAAAGTAGTGAGCTAGATTTTCATTTTGTGAGTATTGTTATTAGAAGCAAAGAAAATCAAATATATTATCATAAAGTTGTCTGAGAAAGTCTCACCCCAAACCTTACACAGCAAGAAGAAACATTGTGATGATCTTTACTAAAAAATCACGATGCCACATGATTAGGAGGAAGAAATTGCAAAGAAAATGAGGTGGAATCCTGGAAGAACAAAGATGATAGCCATTTAACATAATAACAGCAGGCATTCATTGTTGGGGTACAAAAACAAAGGTAACAAGCAATGCAGAAGTACACAAAAGGAAGGTAAAGGTGTCAATCATTTTAAGTTTGTAGCATTGTGTTACAGTTTTAAAAGTACTTATTTCTGGGTCTGGGGTGATGGCTCAGCAGTCAACAGCAATGTTTGCTCTTCCAGGGGACCCAGGCTTGATTACCAGGGCCCACATGGCAGCTAACAATCCTCTGTAACTGCAGTTTCAGGCTTCTGTGGTCACTAGGCATGTGCACGGAACTCAGCCATATATGCACACAAAACATTTAGACAGATGAAATAAAATTAAATTAATCTGAAAATATTTTATCAAAAAGTATTGATTTTAGTAAGTTAGCAATATATTTAAATAATTTCTAGTATAAATGATAATTGAATAGTACAACAAATGCACCTTATTAGATCACATAAAATGAAATACTGAGCAAAAGTAAGTCAAGTCAGAGGATATAAATAAACAGAAAACAGATGGCGTATAAGTAAAACAAAATTCAATTATAGAAATAGTTACATCAAACATAAATGTAGTTAGTAATTAGATTGTAGTCTATAGACTACAAGGTAGGATTTAAAATAACATATTTTATTTATTTGCTCTGTTCATAAAAAGTGAACCTGAAATATAGCAGCATATGCTGAAAATATTAAGATGGAAAAAATTATGTCCTTGTAAAAATTAACCAAAAAGTAAGCTGGTGTCACAGTGCTCAAATGGAGGACTTAGAATATAAGGCAATGAATAGATTCAGAATTCAAAATGAGATATTCAATATGACAAAATATTCCCTAGATTGAAAGCTATGATTCTAAATTTTTATATGTCTGAAAACAGAGCTACAATATATGTGAAACAGAAATTAATAACACTAACAATGAGAAGGAAAATTCTGCAATTATGTAGGAAATATTAAAACATCTCTCTAGATAGTAAAACAATCATTCAAAATTTCTAATATATATGTATATATTAGAATATATTTCTAATATATATATATATATATATATATATATATATATATGCCTCACAGGTTGATCATATAATCTAACTGAAATGCAGAACATTGTATGCCATAACAATAAAGTGCATCTAAGTCTTTGGTGCATTGAGATTTTAAAATAATGTATTTGGTCATAAGCTAATTCTCATTGTATTTCAAAGTTGAGTCCTACAGTGTGTATTTTCTAACCAGAAAGGATTATATTGTAATTCAATACTAAAATTACAAGAAAATTCACAGATATAAGAAAAGAAAAAATGCAGTTCTAAGGAAATGCGAGTTAAATTAAAATCACAATATAAATGAGGAAATATTTTTAATTTAATATCTATCAAGGAATGATAGATCGAGCCTACAGCATGAAGCTACAAGTGTTCTCTTGGGAAATACAGATAGATATATAATACATACTGAAAATGTTCCAACTTTTTCATCTCCAGCTGCTAGAAAAAAAGAAACTAATCAAAGTGGGGCAGGAAAGACAGGGAAATAAAAAGCAAAAAAAAAAAAAAAAAAAAAAAAGAGAGAGAGAGAATAGAGTAAGAAAGGGGGGAGTTAAGGAGAGGGAAGGGAGAATAAGGAATGTAGGCATGAAAAGGGAGAGGAAGAAAGAAAGATCAATGCTTAGAATACAAATGAACAAATGAACAACAGAGGAAATTTAACTGCTTGTTTCTTTAGAATCATCAAATAAGTCTAGTATCTTGGGAAGCTGATGGCTGTAAGAACCATGTACTAACAGTAACATTAATAAAATGGCAAAATACCTGTAGAAACTAAAGACACTAAAGGAGACAAGGCACCATCAAGGTAAACCAACTGAATGGTGAATGACATAAAAGAAAGTACTAAAGACTACAAAACTCATACAAAATGAATACCGAAGTTACAGGACACCCAAAGACTGACAGAAGTTAAAGAATGCAATCTGTACCAAACATTCCATGGAACAAGTTCCTCAAACACTGAAGACAGTGTACCGATACCAAGAATGTACCCAACCTCTGCAGAAAGAAAGTGTCTGGAGTAAGATTTGGGGTCATATACACCCAGCAGTGAGACTTGAAAAAAATTACAGGAAATCAAACTATGATCTAATAGGTTTCCTTAAAATACTCTGAACAGAATCCAGTGAGACCAAAAATATAAATAAATAAACAATTTCAGCAAAGGATGCATGTTTGTTCTTATAGTAGGTATCAAACTATGTCACTTTTAATTCTATGGGAATAGAAATCATGTATTTTCAGAGTATGGAGAAAAACATTAAATAAAATGTGAACACATTTACATATAGAACATTTACATAACAGAAAACAAAATCCTTCATTTTATAGGGAACACCCAAAAACACAGAAAATATTATTCCTAATAACATTATATCAAGCACTTTATTGTCTTAGGCTGAGAAATAAAGGTTTTCCATTTCCTTTTATAGTCACACAATGTCAAATCAAAAAAGGAATCAAAATGCATACAGACTTAAAAAGAGAAATTGCATTTGCCATTTCACAGATTTTGTGTTTTTTATATGTTGAAGACCTTTAGTATTGTAAAGTATTTAGTTAATAAATTGTTAAATCTTGAGACTACATTTTATTTGAAAAGAATTGGAATTTGATACTGTTGATGGGTAGAAATCACCTTTTAAAAATCTAAACTTAGGTAAGCACATTAGTACAAGCATCCTGAATCTGTTGTGCTCCACTAATTTGGCAAGTTGTTCCTAGTGAAAGAAAGAATACACAAAATGTCTTTGTTACCTCCCACAAACACACACAAATTTGTAAATCTCCCAAAATAAAACATAACCAAACATATTAGAGTATCATAAAATTATCAACATGTCATCATAAATCTGAAAAAAAGAAAAACTCATAATTACATTGTCTTATCTTTATAATTCACTGTTGAAAGATACTATCTGAATATATACTATTGTATATTCTATGCTTAAAAATGCATTTCTCTTTTCCAGTTGATTGATAGTTTCATTTCAAAAGTTTATAATACTATATATATATATGCATATATGTATATATATATATATGTGTGTGTGTATGTCTTTGTGTGTACATATGTATTCAATATTTCTATATAGCAGTAGAACAATCTAGACGAATTCTGAATTTTCAGAGAATTTTAAAGGACCCAGTATAAGCCATATGTGCTTCAAAAAGATTCCTAATAGATGACTTACATTTTCAGAAAACTAGTCTTATTATAAAGCTTCAGTCATAAACTGTCCAGTAATGACACTGGGCTGACAAATGGGTCATTGGGATATTACAGAAAGCTGAGGAACAAGCTACACATATATGGATTATTGATTTCTGGCCAAAAGGTTGTGTGTAACACTGGGGAAAATAGCTACAATGACCAGAATTGTGTCCACTGAATATCTATCTTAGAGAAAAATCTTTTACAGAAGTAAACTTCAAAGATGATACAATTAAATTTCCAAAAGATACTTTATAAGAATTTGTATTTTATGTGTGCATTCAAAGTATTAAAGGCTGACAATACCATTGCCACACATCTTCCAAAGATCATATATTTGAAAATATTTAAATGTATTTCAATATGAATACAGGCTCTATTGAAACTATTAAAATAAAGTTGTATAAAATACAAAAAGACAATTGAGTAGAAAAATCTATTAAAGCACTGAACAGACATTTCCCTATAGCATACAGATACCAATTAACAAATTAAAGTTTATTTTCATTTCATTAATAACTGTGATGTCAATTAAAGCCAAGTAATATGACATTCCGTAAGAACAAGTAAAGTTAACCAATCCCTGAAACAGCAATTGGTTATGGCAATGGAATAAAAGTGTTTGGAGACATTATGGGGGAAGAGTCACTTTGATAATTAATTAAACATAATCTGTAAGAGTTTCATCTATACTATATACACCTATGTCCAGTCTTTGCTGTACATTCAACAAAAATATATACATAAATAAAAATAAAAAGTAGAACTGGAAGTATGTTATACAAAGTAATGATGTTTCCTAATAAAAGAGTATAACTAGAAACAACTCAAATATTAATTGAGAGTATTAAAATATTAATTGAGAGTATTAAAATAAAGTTGTATAATATATATATATATATATATATATATATATATCCCATGGTATACAATAGGCTATATACATCAACCAAAAGAAATTATACCTGAATTTATAATATGAACTTTATAATAATAATGTTGACTAATAAAAGCATGTCATGAAAACTCCACTGGCTATGTTATTTTTGTTTGCTTGTTTTTTTTTTGTTTTTTTTTTTTGTGACAAGTTTTCTCAGTGTAGTTTTGGTGCCTATCCTGGATCTCGCTCTGTAGCCCAGGCTGGCCTCCAAACTCACAGAGTCCCGCCTGGCTCTGCTTCTCGAGTGCTGGGATTAAAGGCGTGCACCACAGCCGCCTGACTGGCTATGTTATTAATGACATAAACAGTCAATATTAAATAAGAGGTTTATAATAGAGCCTTACATAGCCTTACATAGCCCAACTACAACGTGTGAATGGAAAGAAAGAAGGAAGGAAGGAAAGGGGAGAGGGAATGCAGATCATGATAACAGTGACTGATCTGAGTGGGGACAGAAGCTGTATTTTTCTAAGCATAGGAATGGCTGGGTGGTTCAGAAAGGCTTTACCGCTTAATAACCATGGTCGTTACAATGGTTCCCAAGTCCTCTAATTTTAGTATTTCATTACAGTGTTTATTCTATTTTGTACGTATTTCTCTATCATTGGTTTATTTGACAATGTGAGCTATAATATCAGTGAGTTATTTTTTGTGCATTAAATGTTATAGTATCCATGTTGATTCAAAAAACATTTTGCATGAACAGAAATATCTAATAAAGGAAAATATTAAAATACATGTGAGGATAGCTTATTTTAAAATATCTAAACTCAACTGTAGGCACATTATGGATTTTAATCTTTTTCTTTAATTATTTTCAAGATTCCTGTACTGAAGTACAGTTTTTTCCTGAGTGACTTTTGTCACCATGTCTTATTTCTTTAACTTTTTGTCTAATCTCAATACTTAGAACTGTCTTGTATCATTTCAATATTAATCAATCAGCTTTTTATAGCAGTTAACTTACATCCTCATCAAACTCATTCATGGATTCTCTAGGCAGGAAAACATTTCATACTTTCTTGACAGTCAGTATAAACAAACATGAGATTTCTAATAAACAGACCTAGTATGTTCTTTTTTGCAGAATACGTCAAAAAAAAAAAAAAAAAACCACCACTCATTCAGACAAGATTGGGTGCATTCAAATTTTCCAGTGGTAGGACTGGGTTGCATTCAGTTGAGTTATTGGCTAAGGCGATCCCCTAGAGATTCCTAAACAACCCAGACTTATGCTAGGACAGAAGGTAGCTCTCTTAAAACTGATAGTGGGGCCACACTGCTGAGGACAACATTCATCCAACTCATTGAACGTAGAGAGGACAAGCTGGAGGCTACAGAGAGCCTTCATGTCTATGTTCTAGTCTCTTTGGTGTGAGAAGATACTCTGTAGGCTATGGAAAGAGAAATCTGAACACCAACCCAGCCACAAAATTGTAGCCCTATAATTCGTCATGCCTGTAAGATGTGCTGGGGCAATGGTATCACAGAACTTGTTGGAATGGCCAACAAATGGTTTATCTTGAGGCCCAAGCCGTGAGATGGAGCCCATTCCCTACACTTCTTGAATGGCTAGGAACTGGAGGCTGGATAGCCCAGAGACTTAAGGTAAATCCAAACATACTGGCAAAAAAAAAAAAAAAAATCAATGAAATGATTCCTAATGATATTCTGCTATACACATAGATCAGTGCCTTGTCCAGTCCTCATCAGAAGGGCTTCCTCCAGCAACAGATGGGAGTAGGTGCAGATATCCACAGTCAAATACTATGCAGAGAGAGCGAGTCTAAGTTGGAGTTCTCCAATGGGTTCCTCCCCTTGGAGATTGAGAAACTCCTCAAAAGAGGGGGAGAAAAGATCGTAGGAGTCATAGGGGATAGAGGACACTAGGAAGACATAGCCCACCAAACCAACTAA
Organism: Peromyscus eremicus; assembly: GCF_949786415.1. NCBI lineage: Eukaryota > Metazoa > Chordata > Mammalia > Rodentia > Cricetidae > Peromyscus > Peromyscus eremicus. The sequence goes on from NC_081423.1 coordinate 22,524,770, forward strand.
GCATGGTTCACGTGGGCTCAGAGAGACGAAAGTGGCAAGCATGGCACCTGCATGGGTCTACACCAGGTCTTCTGCATACATGTTATGGCTGCTAGCTTGGTGTTTTTGTGGGACTCCTAACAGTGGGGGCCGGTGTATTTCTGACTCTTGTTTGCTTAGGACTCTTCTCCTCTTGGGTTGCCTTATCCAGCCTCAATATGAAAGCTTTTGCCTTGCCATATTGTATCTTGTTTTGTAAAGTTTGACTGTCTCTTGGAGACCTGCTCTCTTCTTTTCTGAAGAGGAAATGACAGAGGAGTGGACGGAGGGAGAGGGAAATGGGGAGGTGGGAGGTGAAGAGGTGGAGAAGGAGCTGGGAAGAGTGGAGGGGAGAGAAACTGAAGTTGGGATATATATTGTATGGAAGAAGACTCTGTTTTCAGTTTTAAAAAAAAATCCATTCGGTCACTAATAGCAACTTGATGTCAATGCTCAATAAGCTGGGAGTCTGGCAGTTCCTCAGTCAGTCTTACTGACTAGGGACTGGAACAACTCACCCTCCTCTTGTACTGTGCATTGCCCACAGGAATATATGAAAGTAAACGGTTTATTGCATTGAGACAATGAAATTTCAGAATTATCCTTAAGTTTAAATGGAAATCACCAAAGGTCCAGTGAAGCCACAGTAGTTCTACTTGACCCAAAGCTTTTCTTCTCAACTCATTTATCTCCAGAACTATGACTTGGGTGGAATGGGAAACATGATATGGATTCTGGAACATTTTTTTCCCATCTTTAGTCTCTTACAAACATTAGTCTACACATTTCCATCCACAAATCTTAAACCACAGGAAAATTTCTCTTGGAGTATTGAAGTCTTTCTCATGAGTAAAATTTTGTAAAAGGAGTGCATAAGATCAATTCCAAAAATATGCAATTATGAGCACTAAATCTGATCATATAACTTCCTATAAATGTTTTCCAAAGGAAATGAGATCTGGGTGCACAGGTATTGTGAATGAGTATTTTAAACTGTAAATGTTGCTTTGAGCAATAGATGAATTTAAAAATCCTTTGGACAGACTCTAAGTGACACCCACATGAAAATTGTTGCTTTTTTATAGATATTATAAGGGTATTGTAGAAACCTGTAGAATGCAACAATGTCATCTGCCAAAGTCACTTCCTATCAATCTGTTCTTGTTAGCCTTCATAAGACAGAAAGGACATACTGAAGACAGAAAAGTGTGGGTTGTGGTGGTAAACAAGAAGGATACCTCCGTGATAAATATACAAAGTGTACAGAACTTGAAAGAGCTGGAGATACAGGTCCTCATATAAAGTTAAGGCCAACAGAAAAGCAGAGACACTTTCTCATTTCTTATTATACTAGCATGTCCCCAAAGGTTAAAAATTTGAGAAAAAAGGAACATGAGCCCATTCATCCAGATTCTAAGAAAACAAAATGCATATCTTCATTTTATTTAAAGGTTTATACACATCATGGCTGGTGCACATGCACTAATGCTCACATGTATACGTATATATTTAGTTCTAATAGATTCATCACCACACATGTATAAGCATCCTAACAGCAAAATCACAGAACAGGAAAAATTGCAACAACATATATGTTTTAACCGTCTTAGAGTTATAAATTGTAAATATTCTTTGAAGTTTTCCATTTTCTTCTTCATATCCAATCTATCAACATGTATTCCTTTTAATCATTTCCACAATACTTCATTAAATTATTCCGTTTTACCATTCCCAACAATCTTCTCATTGTACACTACTTCAGGCCTGGATTACTTCAATAGACTTCTGATTATCGTGACTCTCTGCTTCAATCGACTTCAGCCCCAATGCCAATGATGTCTTTTAAAAATAACCTCTTTCAATATGACATGTCTTTCTACCAAGCATTCACAATTCTGTTGGCAAAATCGCTTGGAAAATTGTTCAAAAATGCCTTATTTTTTCATGTCATGTTCAAACCTAGGATAACATTTTACATGGTTGTTGGAAAAATGTCTTTAAGATAAGTCTGTACAAGAAGATGACATTTATGAGAAACACCACAAAGGATGGTAGGTGGATGGATAGAATGGACAACTATATAACCAGAGAAATGGTGTATCTATGAGTAGTTATTTACTAACCTACGATGACATCATTTTTTGAGCTTTTAATGAAGATTGGTTTTCAAGTTGAGGTCACATTAGATCATAGAGTTAAATATGTAGAAAAAATGCTAAAAAAGGAGATACAAGCATAATCAGGATGTCACTGTGAAAAACAGGTAGTAAGGGATACTTTTTATATCTGTATTTGTGACCTTGAATAGTGATTTTCCATGTGAACTCAGACAAGAAGGGACCTAGAGAATGACTTATTCCTTCAGTGTGACTGACACTCAGGAAGACATCCAATATTATATTAAATAAATCATTTGCAAAGCTTTGATTTCAAAATTTCATCATGTTCCCATGTAAGTGTTTTATGAGAGATTGTGCTCATAAAAGTACTGATTCAGTTCTCTCTTCATAGATCTTAAAGAAGGGACAGACTTAAATAATTATATTTAAAATTTTTCCATATTGATGGCTAAGAAGTAGGTTTAAACATTTGAAGAGAACAACAATTAAAAATATCATAGAGGTGATATAATCTGGTACACACAGACCAAGAAAGAGAATAAAGTCTTAAACAGAAAGCATGTGTTGGAGTGTGTGATGAGAGGAAATGACTCAGGTTTGCCTACTTGGGAGCCGATGATCCATGATCCATGATCATGACCTGTGATCTGTGCTAGAGTTCATAGTGTTCAACGGCTCGTTATCTTTACCAGGTTTTTCATTATATTAAAAAAACAATAGTCATAATTTTGATGGAATTTGGAAATCTTCCTGCAAATCTAGGATTCCGTTATAATTTGTTTCATATAATGAGATTTTGACTTGCATTAAATCTATGTCACCTCTGCCATGAAGTCAGTGTTAATTAATGGGAGGTCTGTGATCTTGCAATCACATATTATTCAGAGTTAAATAGGTTCTGCTGCTCTGTTTGATAAACAACAGTCTGACCAGAATGGACTTTTGAGAGATCATTTTCTCTAGAACAATTATGAAATTGGCCTGGCATAAGTACACTAATTTAAGTCGATGGAGTATGTTTGGTTTATTGAAATGAATCTTTTCAGGAGCAGAAAAAAAAACACTCTTGAGAATGTTGCTAAAATAATATAACAAGTTAGATTAATATAGATTTGACCAGGAAATGATTCTTCACTCACTGGCCTTTGGATTTCAATAATATTTAGCCACAGGCTGTTCAAGTACTGTCATTTTTGAGCTTTTGAGAAAAAAAAGGCAAGAAGGAAGCTGTAATGAGCTCTGCCCGAGTTCATAACATTCAGTCTGTAAACCCAGAAAACAAAACCAGCCACCTGTAAACGTTTGACCTATGGTTCTGAAGGGAATTCTTTGAAGATGTGGAAATTTGCAGAGTATAGACAAGAAAGGAGGGAGAATGCCAAGACACAAAACTTCTGTAGTTGCAAATTCAACAAAACCAGCCAGACTGTCAGCTTTTACATAGGGGTAAGAATGTTTTCTCACAGCAATCTTGGAAAAGATATTGATTGCATTGAAAAGTATTGTAAATGTGGGTTATAGTACCCAGAAGTCCAGAGACAAGGTGTTAATGTTTTTTTTTTTTCTGATAATCTTCAATTTTGGAAATCTTTAGAAAAAATAAATTAGGGTATGTCTCATAGGATCTCAACTCTAAGCTTGCTCTTTGCTAGTGGCCTGTAGCATGTATTAACAAAGACTTGGAAAGCCTCATGATAAAGCAAAATACAATGCTCCATTTATGCAGCATCTATTTTCAGCAATTGGCTAGGTGCTTTAACATGAGCCCTCTACAAAGAAACTGTGTTTGTTTCCATCTTTAAAACAGAGACTTGAAATTCACAGAAGGGACTTGTCTGAGATTATATGACAGGCTTGTAGTAAGACTGAGTTCAAACCCTGTTCCCTCCATGAATACATAATTTTCTAGAGTAATCATGATTATTTTTCCCTAATTGTAAATGTCATTATACCAATGTAATTTCATACCTGTTTGAGTAATGTCACTTAGAATTAGAGTATTATGGTCATTCTTCTGGTGTTTGTGGGTATGTATGTGACCCTTCTAGACTTATAAAGCATAACAAAACTGGTAGAATCTCCAATTTTTTTTCTTGTTTTTATTATGTAGGTACACAGACTAAAACTGGGGCATGAAATGAAGGATTGGTAATTATTTTTACTGAAACTCATTTTAAAGTATTATTTAAAATTTCACATTGGTTTGAATGAAGAATACTGACACATTGTTCCAAATTAAAATCTGATAAAAGTGAAGATAATGACAATCTCCATCTAAATTTCACCATCACTGAACCTGTTCCCTGTCTCAGGCAGCTAGCACCATCAGTTACTCTAAGCACCTGCCAGGTGTTTGATCTTTTACACTTGCATATGCAAATATTTACACACACATGCATGTGTTTAAAGCAAAGACATGGGTATCACATTTTTTTTTTATTATTCTAATGCTAGATAATAAATCCTGTGGGCTTCTTAGCATCTTATTTTGTTTTCACTCCATCTCTGATAGATAATTCCCTGTCTGTAAACAAAGGGCTTCCATGCCCTTAATACATAGTTTTCTTCTGTGAATGTACGACACTCATGAAATTGGCTTCATTGGAGGAATTTTTTCACTATTTTTTGCTAAAAAGGATTTAATAAATATATTTTGAAATAAAATTTTCATGGGTTCTAGTAGACCTGATGACACTAACAATTGGCATAAGTAATTTCAATCAAAGTGTGTCATCTTTAGAAGATACAGGTGTTGATCCTGCAGCCAAACATCTATGAATGCATGTTTTCTACACACATAATACTGAGTGTAATCAAGTATTTCCATATTTGTCAATCTTGACTGTACAAATTTCCAAAATAAATGTTTCCAACACAAACAAAACCTCAGTTTCAATTTACAACTGTTTTACAGTGAAGGTGAGGACAATGTCACCTCTTGAAAGGTCATCTGTATTTCTATGTTTGTCATATGCTGTGAATGTATGTTAATCTGATTGGCTGACAAATAAAATGCTGATTGGCCAGTAACCAGGCAGGAAGTATAGGCAGGATAAGCAGACAACGAAAATTCTAGGAAGAGGAAGACTGAGTTAGGAGTTGCCAGCCAGACACAGAGGAAGCAAGATGACAAGGCAGAACTGAGAAAAGGTACCAAGCCACATGGGTAAGCATAGATAAGAATTATGAGTTAATTTAAGTGTAAGAGCTAGTCAGTAATAGGTCTGAGCTAATCGCCAAGCAGTTATAATTAATATAAGCCTCTGTATATTTACTTGGGGGATGAGAGTAGGAGAGATTTGTCCCAACCACCAGCCTGCCAGGACACAGGAAAACTTCCAACTACAGTGTAACCTTAAAAGGTCTTATTAATAAAAACAAACCTGGAGCCAGGTATTGGGTGAACGCTGAAAGATCAGAGAAGTAGAACAAGCTACAGTTAACCTCACCTCGACAACTTCTCAACTAATCCTGTTTCCTCAAACTGGAAGCCTCTGTGTCCTCATCCAGGATGAAACTCAGCTGAAGTGCTGCTCAAAAGCCTAAAAGCTTAACAACTTCTAGTTCCTGGTTTTCATGCCTTATATAGCTTTCTGCTTCCTGCCATCACTTCCTGGGATTAAAGGTGTGTGTCACCATGCCTGGCTGTTTCTAGTGTGGCTTTGAACTCACAGAGATCTGGATGGGTCTCTGCCTCCAGAATGCTAGGATTAAAGGTGTGTGCCACCATTTTCTGGCCTCTATGTCTATCTAGCAGCTGTGCTGTTCTCTGACCCCAGATAAGTTTATTAAGGTGCACAATATATTGGTGGACACAATGTATCACCACATTACAGTTATATGTGACATAGCTTAACCCACGATACATTTTGAGATTTGCTGAAATTTTTGGAGCATATATGAAAGTATTTCCTAGAGTCTGAATGTGTGAATTCTTCTCTCAAACTCATGTTCATACCTAATAACCACTGTGAGGACACTTCAAAGTAGGACCTATGGAAAGTGTTAGGTCTTTTTGGAAAAGCCATTTCACTGGAATTCATGCTTTTATAAAAGGGACTCAAGACAAAGAAAAAGATGGCAACCAATGAAACATATACTCAGCCCTCATTTACTATATTGGTCCCTTATTCTTGACTGCTGAGGATCCTGAGAGTGAGTGTAGATGAATTTCTAAACAGTCTTATTAAACAAGAAACACAGAGCCAAATACAGAGGTATAAGCCGTAGAGATCAGAGCAATAGTCACCAACTAACCTTAGCTTACCACCTCATCTTAGCTTCCCAATAGAGAGCTTCTTCCTGTCTAACTTATGCCTTTATTGCCTTCCTGTTCTGCCTTCTCATTGGCTCTAAGGCCAGCCACATTACTTCCTCGTTATTGCCTATCTATATAGACCTCTAGGTCTCTATGGTTGGGACTGGGATTAAAGGTGTGTGTCACTATGCTTGGCTGTGTTCTTCACCACACAGAAACTCTGTCTGCCATGTGATTGAATTAAGGGTGTGTGCTACCACCTCCTGACTTCTGTTTATGGCTATGACCTCTAATCTTCAGGCAAACTTTATTCATTAACATACAGGTAAAATACCATATTTTAGCACAAATAAAATATTACCACATTTCCCCTTTTTTCTAATAAAAATAAAAAAGAATAAAAAAGTTATAACTAATATAAGAAAACTATATACAATAAGTGCAATAACTATATACAGTATATACAAGCAATAAATACCTCAACAATGTCTAGTCCATTTGAATTTGACAAACTCAGAGAAAATATTCTATTATCTATCCTATTTTGGTAAGTTCAAAATATACCTGAATCACTTTCTATCCTAACTTATATTACTAACAGAGAACTATCTTATAATATATTTCAAATTCGTATACTTTACACCTCTTTATTGAGTTTCTTTTCTGAAATTCTTAACAAGGAAAACTATTAACTATAACTAATCTTCAACTAACTATAACTATCTAATCTTCAACTCCCTCAGAGACCCAAGAAGGAAATATTACCTAGTAAAATATCATGGCCCTGATCATCCAACATCTAAAATCAACTTCAAGGCAACTGGCTCAGACAATACAGCCTCACAGCTTATTCCAGTCAGGACTTGACCATAATTCTTAATTTTCTCAGGATCCCCATAAGAATACAGTGCCCTTTATCAGCAGGAGGTAGCCTAGAAATCTATGCCCACATTCCTAGAAATGGATTATGGATGTTTGTCTTTGTTTAGGTTGTTGGTTGCAAATTGTTATTGGTCACAGTCAATATCTTTCTAAAGAAAAAAGGAGGATAGGATATAGATATGATAGGATGAAAGGGTAGACTATTGAATCTACTTTTTTTTTTTAATTTTTATTTTGCAATACAATTAAGTTCTACATATAGAAACAGATTCCCTTGTTCTCCCCCCTCCCGCCCCCCTCACCTTCCCCCCAGCCCGCCCCCCATTCCCATCTCCTCCAGGGCAAAGACTTCCCCACAGACTGAGATCAACCTGGTGGACTCAGTCCAGGTAGGTCCAGTCCCCTCCTCCCAGGCCGAGCCAAGGGACCCTGCATAGGCCCCAGGTTTCAAACAGCCAACTCATGCAATGAGCACAGGACCCGGTGCCACTGCCTGGATGCCTCCCAAACAGATCAGGCCAATCAACTGTCTCACCCACTCAGAGGGCCTGATCCAGTTGGTGACCCCTCAGCCATTGGTTCATATTTCATGTGTTTCCATTTGTTTGGCTATTTGTCTCTGTGCTTTATCCGACCTTGGTCTCAACAATTCTCTCTCATATAAACCCTCCTCATTCTCGCTAATTGGACTCCCAGAGATCCACCTGGGGCCTAGTCATGGATCTCTGCATCCAGATCCTTCAGTAGTTGGATGAGGTTTCTAGCACGACAATTAGGGTGTTTGGCCATCAATGGAAAAAAGAAAGCATCTTCAACAAATGGTGCTGGCAAAACTGGATATCAACATGTAGAAGGCTGCAAATAGATCCATATCTATCACCGTGCACAAAACTTAAGTCCAAGTGGATCAAGGACCTCAACATAAATCCAGCTACTCTGAACCTGCTAGAAGAGAAAGTAGGAAGTAGTCTTGAACGCATTGGCATAGGAGATCACTTTCTAAATAGAACACCAGTAGCACAGACACTGAGAGAAACAATCAATCAATGGGACCTCTTGAAACTGAGAAGCTTTTGTAGGGCAAAGGATATGGTCAACAAAGCAAAGCGACAGCCTACAGAATGGGAAAAGATATTCACCAATCCCACATCTGACAGAGGACTGATATCCAGAATATATAAGGAACTCAAGAAATTAGACATCAAAATGCCCAACAGTCCAATTAAGAAATGGGCTATAGAACTAAACAGAGAATTCTCAACAGAGGAAACTCAAATGGCTGAAAGACATTTAAGGAATTGCTCAACATCCCTAATCATCAGGGAAATGCAAATCAAAACAACTCTGAGATACCAACTTATGCCTGTCAGAATGGCTAAGATCAAAAACACTGAAGACACCTTATGCTGGAGAGGATGTGGAGCTAGGGAAACTCTCCTCCACTGCTGGTGGGAATGCAAGCTTGTACAACCACTTTGGAAATCAATATGGTGCTTTCTTAGAAAATTGGGAATCCATCTCCCCCAAGATCCAGCTATACCACTCTTGGGCATATACCCAAGGAATGCTCAACCACACCACAAGAGCACTTGTTCAGCTATGTTCATATCAGCATTGTTTGTAATAGCCAGAACATGGAAACAACCTAGATGCCCTTCAACTGAAGAATGGATAAACAAAATGTGGTACATATACACAATGGAATACTACTCAGCAGAGAAAAACAATGACATCATGAGGTTTGCAGACAAATGGATGGACCTAGAAAAAATCAACCTGAGTGAGGTATCCCAGACTCAGAAAGACAAACATGGTATGTACTCACTCATAACAGGATACTAGATATGGAACAAGGATGACTGGACTGCTACTCACATCACCAGGCAGGCTACCTGGAAAACAGGACCCCAAGAAAGACACAGGGATCACCCAATGACAGAGAAATGGAATGAGATCTACATGAACAGCCTGGACATGAGTGGGGGTAGTGAAGGGCGAGGGTCGAGGGAAAGAGAGCTTGGGTGAGTAGGAGATCCCAGCTGGATCAACAACAGAGAGGGAGAACAAGGAATAGGAGACCATGGTAAATGAAGACCACATGAGAATAGGAAGAAACAAAGTGCTAGAGAGGCCCACAGAAATCCACAAAGATACCCCCACAACAGACTACTGGCAATGGTCGAGAGACAGTCCGAATTGACCTACTCTGGTGATGGGATGGCCAAACACCCTAATTGTCGTGCTTGAATCTACTTTTAAAGATCAACAACTTGTGCAAAATGTTTTAAGTAGCTATGGGTTTTAGTTTATTGATACAAATTTAAAGTTAATTTTGTTATATTGTATGTATATTTCTACTCTTATTTAAGGTATTGTATTTATGTAACTCATTTAAATTGTAATGGATAATTAAGAAATACAGATTAATAATCATCTAGGATATTCAAAACTATAGTCATGTTAGTTTAGATTTCTAGGTATACATAGATATATTTCAGATAGATAGGTAATCTTCAAACACTTCAAAGACCTATAGAATATGGCATTTAAAATGTTTTAAAAACTTAGGCTTTCTGGACAATGTGACATGTCTGCTCCTGGCAGCACCAATTTACTTCAAAGAGAAAGATGGGCATTGAAGACACTCCATATGGAGTTTATCTTCTTCTAGGCAAAAATAGCCATTTTAGCAAGAAAATGTTCTGCTTGACAAAAATGTTGTATTGACTGGACATGCAGGACCTATAGGAAGGTGACCATTGAACTTTGCAAGGCAAGATGGTCCTTCAGGTTCCTATTTCACAGAAGAAACTGCCAGATATTCTACAGAACACAGGAAGAAGCAACTGAGAGACTCGCCTATGAGCTGAAGATGGATGCCCCAATGCTGCAGAGGAACTTTGGATGACTGTCCAGGCAGTCAGGTTTCTCTGTCATTTCCAGAGTTTTGAAAGTTGCTTACAATGCACTTCCTGTTTACTTAGGTAATATTATATACTTCTGAGGTCTTTGATGTAGTTGAAGACTAGATAGTTATAATTTTCCTTGGTTATGATAAAAGATAAATTAGATATGAAACTTTAGACTCACAAGTATAGGATAGATACAATATTTTCTATAATTTTTCAAAATACAAATAAACTAGATATTGTAACTGTAATTCTTGCTTGATATATGTAATGTTACTAGGTTAAAATTAAAACCTTTTGTTTAGAAAGAAAAGGGGAAGTGATGGGGGAATGTCTTTTTGTATGCTGTGAAAATGTGTTGCTCTGATTGATTGAGAAATAAAGCTGTTTGGCCAATGGTGAGGCAGAATAGAGTTAGGCAGGACATTCTAACTAGAGAAGAGGAAATTGAAAGGGAGAACAGAGAGGATGCTGCCAGCCGCAACCATGAGAAACAAGATGTAAAGATATGGGTAAGCCACGAGCCACATGGCAAAGTATAGATTTATAGAAATGGGCTGAGTTTAAATGTAAGAGCTAGTCAGTGGTAGGCCTGAGCTAGCGGCCAAGCAGTTTTAATTAATATAAGCTTCTGCATGATTATTTTATAAGCAGCTGCAGGGTCTGTGGAGAAAACATCAGCTACAAGTGAGGACTATGCTTCTGTTGATTCATAGCCACCTAGTCTATGAGATTCTGTCAGAACAGCTGAGACAGATTTAGAAAGCAGCCCTTGGCAGAATGAGTTACAATCCCATATTCCCCGCTTATCTTTTCTTGCTTGATTTGCTTCATGTGTTGTATGTTTTATGTTTGGACATTCACCTGTAACCATGTCTTCATGTCCAAAGTAGCTTAGTTTGCTGGCATCTTCCAAGGAGTATGGGGAATGATACTCACTACTGTAGCATTCTTAATCTGCTCTCTCTAGCACCTGTTGTATCACTACCCTAGTATCTGGAAGCATACGTTTCTGAGGCTGCTTGTTTTTTTAAATTTGGCAATCTATTAAAACACACACACACACACACACACACACACACACACACACACACAAATTTAAGTATTGATTTAAAAAACACTAAATTTACATGTACAAAATTCAGTGAACTTTTGTTTACTTTCCAAAGAAATCTCATCTTACAAGACAATAACATCTCTATCACTGAAAATATAGAGAAGGCTATGACTGAGCAATAAGGATAATGCTGTTGATGATTTCATGAATAATCAAGGATGTGGAATCAAACATTGGCTCTAGCATGTACTAGTTTGGGGACCTTAGAAAGCTTTATAATTATAGTTCTGATAATTCTAATCTTATTTCTTTACTTAAAATGCAATGTAGCTAGATTCAGCAAATAAAAATATAGACTATATAGTTAAAATTGAATTCTTTATAAATGATGGTTGTTTCCCTAGTAATACTGTCTTACTTATACTAAGGGGGCATTCATCAATTATCAGAAATTCAAATTTAACTGGTACCCTAAAGTTTATCCAGCAACTTGAATTTTAGGACTTTACCATTACACCCTGAATAATGATAAAGTATACATAGTGTCTTTTCTGTTTAAAAAGAAACAAAACAAAAATGCACAACTCTTCTGACTGCCTCTTATTCCCCCATACTCCATGCAAAGCCATTCTCTTTAATATGCAAACTATTACTGACATACTAATTTCCCCTCATTTCCTCTTTTTTTTATTCAGACATTGTTATTATTTCTATGATGATCTTAAAACTGGCCTCTTCTCATGCTTCAGTTCTGCTCTTAGATATTCTATCTGAGAAACATCCCAGTTCTATATAGTTAGACAGATTTCCCCATTTTGCAGACCTTCTCTATAACATTTTGTCATGTACCTACTGCCTCTGCCTGAGGTAGAAATATGGTCTGGGGCAGTCAAGAATACACATTCTTCCCCAGCCAGTGCTTCCTCTTGTGCATACAATATACCACATAAATACTCCAGAATCACTCAAAAAATCATATTTTCTCATTTATGAATAAACAAAGATATCACCAACCTCAAAGTGTTATTGTGGATAATAAATAGAATAATGCTTGCAGGTCACAAATGGGTATGCTAATTTAGAATAAGGATTAATAACCATAGCTGTTTCCACATATATATTTTTATGGTAACATTTTTTTTCTGGGAAGTATCATGATAATATTCTTATGATAAATTAAGAAAGGAATTCATCACTGAAGCGTCTTTGGAAGGATACATATACCGATGAAAACTATACATCTCCTCAAGACATTTCCATAATATATTTTTTTCATCTATGTGAACAGCTCTAGATTTAGAAATGCATCGTTCTGTATGGGCTAGATGTATGTTACTTGTTTACATTTACTTAAATATATCGTAATACTTGGCTTTAAGACGAGGTCTCCCATCCGTGACCACACATTTTCTCCTTTTTCTCCATCCTATCACTGCCATCTCACTTCTGCTCAACTTCTCTCCCATCACTCTTATATAACACATTTATTTTTTAATCTCTCAATTTCTTTAGCCTCTCTTCTCCCAATTTTTTCCTTATCTGTTTCTTTTTTTTCATATCACCATTGTTTCATTAAGATCGTGAAATATTTCAACACCACACAAAACCCACATGACCCAGCATTAAAAAGAATGGAAAGTCTGGACATCCTACAGAAGTTCCCATGATCGGCACACTAAGAAAACTTACATTGGAGTGTTTTAAGTTGTTGAAAAATTTTATATTGCCCCCCCTTGTGATAGAAAAGCACATAGAATATAGTCACACAGATTAGCTCTGTTTGAGATACATTCAATCCATCTTTTTTTTCACAACATTCACAAAACAATTTTAGGATATAAGCCAGTGTTTAGGGTCCTAAAGTAGCTTACAGAATCATTTATTCAAGAAGATGAGGAAAAGCAATGAGATAAACTTCTTAAGGACATTAGATTCCATCTCCTGGCCTGTGACCCATCTACTCACAGTTTTTGGATGTGATAATGCTGTCAGGTATAGGTTTCAACTTGTGAAACAAGCCTTATATTCAATTGAAAAGTGATTGCTACTCCCAGGATACTGGTGCCAATATTGTTCCAGTGGGCATATTTAACAGCTAGTCTTTGATGTAGCTTGCAGGTTTATACCTGGCTAAGATCGCTGATTCATTTTCTCCTTTGGTACCACACATAGCACTTTCCAACACCACGAAACTAGTCAATAGGAATGAAGTTTCCAGGTGAGTACCACATGAAGATGGGAGCTGGACATGGCTTCCCACCCTTATTTAAGGAGATATTGGCAGTTGATAGCTTTTAGAAGAGATAAAATCAGTTTCCTTTAAGGTTGCAGCACCTCATGGGTTAATCACCCTCCAGTGTATGCCACAGGACCAAGAGCATGTGGGCAGCAAACATGTCACTTGATAGGTTTCAAAAAAATTAAAGAGGACACTAATTTGGCGGCTAGATAGTGTAGGGGATGAACTTGGGAGTAGTTGGGGGAGGGGTGATGTATTAGGTAAAATTCTGAAAGAACTAATAAAATGAGGGGAAAATGGAAAAAAAAGGAGATATAAATATCAAGAACTCTGATAAGTGATAAGTTACTTGTGATAAGTAATATGTTACTTGTGATAAGTAAACATATCGGAGAGTCAAAGTTTGGTGGTTATGGAAGATTTCAAGATAGGATATGAAGGAGGTATAATATATGCATATATGCTGCATAAAGAGATTAACAGTCTTGTTTTAGTTACCTTTCTCTTACTGAGCTAAGACACCATGGCCATGGGAACTTACAAAAGAAACAGCTTATTGGGGTTTACAGTTGCAGAGCCTGATTCCATGACCATCATGACAAGGAGCATGGTAGCAGGCAGGCAAGCATGTTGATGGAGCAGTAGCTGAAGCTTACCATTGTATATGCAATTGATTCATAAGCAATAGGCACAAAGAGCTAACTAAAATTGGTACAGGCTTTTGAAACCTCAAAGCCTACCCTGAGTAACTCACTTCCTCCAACAAGGCCCAAAGAGTTCCACCAACTAGAGACCAAGCATTCAATCATAGGAGCCTATGGGGACCATAGTCATTCAAACCACCTCAAATGCCCTTAACTATTACATGTGGAAGCCATGGTTTGTGCAGAGACATTTCAAAGTGGCATTGGTTGTTAGCTTTAGTGATCCAATCCTTTAATAAGAATCATAAATTAGTCAGTTCTTGGTTATACTACAGGACCAAGTGGTTTTAAAATCTTAGTTGCTTACAATTACAGTCTTATATCTCATTTCACTGCATATGTTTCATTGCGTGCCTGTATATTTGCATCTTGTATTATTTCATTAGATGAATACTTGAACTAGACTTATCTAAATATGATTGCGTACAGAGAAAAGACCAAAGCAAAGCAGAACCAAGAAATGACTTGGGTAGCTGAAGATCCCAAGGAAAGTATTATCTCTGTGTTTATTTACTGTGCAGAGAATGTCACACAGTGAAGGCACAGAATGGATTAAAATAAAGAGCATATGTTTCCATAAACTTCATTCTGAGAAAGCAATACAGGAGAAAGAAATATAAACAAGTCTTTTGTAGGTATTCAACTTTATTAAATTTCTGAGTTATACTAATATAGATTATAATATATCCAAACAGCTTTGTACCATGCCCTACATGCTTTAAAAAACTTAATGAACATTCTCTTTAAAAACCGAAATTTTAGAAAGCACACAAACATTATATATCTATATCTGTATCATCTACCTATCTATCTATCTATCTATCTATCTATCTATCTATCTATCTATCTATCTATCTATATTCCTTGTATTTATCTTAGAGCATCTAAAGTAACTGATTTATCTCAGTCTGAACAGATTATCACGTAGAAAGTGTGTATTGACCTGCCCTAGGGGTAGGGCCAAGACAGGAGCCCTTAAGACCCAAGATCCAGATGCCTGGTCTCTTAGTTCCTTGTGATTCTGGATTCTGGATGGTAGACTGAGCAGAGTTCTCCAGAGAACACCGCTGGACTGCATTCCACCTCTCCTGGATCCTGTAACCAACCCTGTTACTGGCTGTAAGTTACCCCAAAATAAACCTCCTTTTTAACTACATGGAGTTGCCTTAAAAAATCCCCAATAGTATATAAAATAATTCTGCAAAGTTTTAAAAGGTTTGTCTTCCTATTTATTATAATTATGCACACACAGTTCTTTCAGGAGCCAAGAATAAGGTAAATAGAAACTATCAAGTTTAGCTCAATTGCATATTTGAAGTGATTATTCCTATAGCATGTGCCTGCTCTCGATTTATTTTCTAAGATTCTCACAGGCTGTAAGCTTGCTCCATAGTATCACAAAAGGAAAAAATGTTTCGTAGACAACAGCTTCATATATATTATTTTCAAAAAAAAGATCTTACATAAGGATATTAGTATTCTGTGTGTATTTACTATGTTAAGGGGAAACATTTAAAAAACAGATGATCTATGTGGCAAGGACACAATAAAGAATGGGATGTTTTAAATCATTGAGAATTTGGCCATCTTTGAATTTTGATCTCTGTATTTTCAAGTATTACTTTGAAGTGAGAGCCATAAAAGTTTCAGAAAGGAATATAATATTAATGTTGAAATAAGTCAAACCTATTAAAATTATTTTAGTTTAACATAAAATGTTTTTATATAATCACGTAACATATATATATATATATATATATATATATATATATATATATATAATGCATAATAGAATAAAATAAAAATGGATATATCTGAATTCTTTCTCTTCTAGTTCCTAGAGTCTGGTCATTTGTATAATATGAATAAATTAGCAAGTGTACATTGGTGTTTGTGGGCATGAAGCATATCTCTTGCTGAGATTGTTCAGTGAAAGCCAATAACTTCTTTGTCTTTATATTTATATTTTGTTTTTGTCTTCCTTTGTCTTTTTGTTGTCTCTCTCTCTCTCTCTCTCTCTCTCTCTCTCTCTCTCTCTCTCTCTCTCTGAGTGCATGTATGTGTGAATGTGTGTGTCTGTGTGAGTGTGTTGTGTGTGTGGAGGGGCTACATGTGTTTGTCTGTTTGTGCGTGGGGTCAGAAGTCAACATCAGGCATCTACCTCAATCTCTCTCTACCTTCTTTTCTGACACAGGGTCTCTCTGAAGCTAGAGATCTTTGATTTGGCTATCATGGCTGAGAAGTGATGCCGAGTTCCCAGCCTCTCTTTGCCTCTCCAGCACTAGAATTATAGATGTGCACTACTGTACCCAGAAGCAAGCACTTTGCCCACTTAGACATAACTCCAGCCCCTATATTTTCCTTTACTGTGTTCTTAAAAATACTATTAACTTAGCCTTGTAAATATCTGTCCAATTCCTGTGCCATGTGCAAGCAAGTCCATTTAATGTATGTACAAATTTTAAGCCTGTGTTCCCTGTATCTCTCAATGGAGACAGTTAAACCTACTCATCCATAAGCATGGGGCTCTTCAAATCTATGCCATACATTCTACTCAGAAATTCAAAACTTTGCTATGACCTATGAAATTACTCCTATGTCCTTTACCTCAAATACAACTTCTGCATCTACGTAAATTTCACTTACCTCAAAGGTTAGTTGCATCTTTCTCATAAACAACCCACATTATTCTTTTGCTTAACATCAGAGAACATCTTGTAGAAGGGACAGGAGTTAGAGCTGGAGAAGGAGTGTTATGAAACTCTTTCTTCTGGACGTAAAATGGCTGTGACAACCATACAATCACTGCCATTTTTGTTGGACAAGTCACCATACCATCATGTATGATGGGGGTGGGCTCCTAAGGCCCCATCCATTCCTGTGGGATTATGAGAAGTTTTTGAAGCCATGATAAATTGCTCATGTCTCATTAAATAATATCTTCCAGTCAGGCAAATACAAGTGCCGGTATTAAACTCAGCAAGTAAAAAAGGAGAGATTGCAGAATGAGGTATCTTGTTGAGATGAAGGGCTATTGTAGAAGTTAGAGTAAAATACATCTTTAAATTAAATCGCCAAACTCTGAAAAATAATACTAATTAGAATCTGTTTATAATTGCATTAGTTTCCAAGTTAATTTACGTATTAGGTATTTAGAATATTTGATATTATCTATCAATTAATATGGACATATTTTAATTTATTTTTGTTCTGTTAGTTTTTATATAATGTTTGAAGCTTTGTTAGAGCTGTGTACATTCTTCTTTTGTGTTTCCTAATAGTTTATTAATTAAAAAGAATGTTTTACTAAGAGATTAATTTGATATGTAGCCATCATATTAAACATTTCTGGTAAATCCTGCAATCATATGTAAATTATGTAATAAAGAAAAAACATTTTTCTATCATGTGGACCAAGATAAAATGTCATATTTTGAGATAAAACTTCCATTTTAATAATATTACTATTTTAATAATGTAAGCACTGACTTAGTGAAGTCTGGATCAAATGTCATCATCTTTTCTTTATTTTTATAAATTTCTTGATAAAAGACTCTTACAAGGCTGGAAATTACAAAACAGTCAATAGTCACAGATTTGGTCACTAAAAGAAATTATTTTATCTACTTTTCATGTTGTTATTAACTACCAATTGAAATAACCATGCTAATTTTTAATTCCTAAGCTGGTGAAGGTTCATTCTTCAAATGGTTTCCATTGTGAAAGCAGAATTAGATAACTCTACTGTCTCTCCATCACATTGCCTTCAGAAGGCAAACTATAGTCATAAACAGACCATTACTTCTCCTATTATAATCTGACCCTATTTTGTTTTTCCTGAGACAGGATTTCGCTGTAGCTTTGGAGCCTGTCCTGGAACTCACTCGGTAGACCAGGCTGGCTTCAAACTCAAACTCACAAAGATCCACCTACCACTACCTCTGAGGTGCTGGGAATTAAAGGTGTGCATCACCACCACCCAGCCAACCCTTTCTAATTTTTTTAATATTTATTATTTTGTATTTTATGTGTATGAGATTTTACCTTCATGGTGTTATATGCACCATGCGCATGCAGTATATATGGAGGCCTCAAAAGATAATCAGATCTCCTGAAGTTGGAATTACAAATATTTGTGAGCTACGGTGTAGGTGCTTGAATTGAATCTGGATCCTGTGGAAAGAGTAGCACGTGGTTTCAATAACCAAGCCATCACCTCCCCAGCCTCATGGTCCCTTCTCTTCAACAGTAAAATTTAGCCATAAAAGTGTACCTTCCTCAAATTCCACAAAAGGCAGTGTCCTAATTTTTTCAAGTTTTGGTTATGTAAATGATAGGTCGTAATTCTTCTCTTTGGCTCTTGTTTTAATGAAGCGTTTTCTTATATAAATTGCGTGCATGTGTGTATGCCAGAATGTGTGTGTGTGTGCGTGTGTGTGTGTGTGTGTGTGTGTGTGTGTGTGTGTGTGTGTATGTTCCTGAGTGGGTGTGTACTCTAGGCACCTATTTCCTGTGCTAGATCTGCCACTCCTACAGAGGAGAATTTTACTCAGTCATAGCTTATGTGGAAAACACATTATTTTCTTTTTTTTGTGGGAGAATTTCAAGAATGTTTAGTGATTGAGTAGAATGTATTATTTTGCTTCCCTTCACTTTTACTGACTCAATGTCTGCTTTTAAAAGTTATTAATGCACCAATGTGTTCTTCATTGTCATTTGAATCCAAATAACTATATTTATGAAGTATTCTTAACTGGCTTGTTATATATCTTGAGGGAGAGTTGTGACTTTGAGTTAATTCTCTAAACAAACTAATACAAAAATGTTATTGAGTATTTGGCAAAGAATATTAATTATTACCCCCAAGATATATTGTGAGTCATGTGATACATTAGGCAATATTTAAATATACTTTCTGAGAACATTATAAAGGTCACATATTTATCCCTTTTCCAATTTTTCTGAAAACTATACTTGCTTTATAAATAATAAATAACTTTAATTTTTAATAAACTATAATCTAAGCACATTTGTATGAATAAAATTATAATTTTAAATACACCATACTTGTAACAATTGTAATAAGCTGTGTAAGATGGGTCCTCAGAAGATAAATCCACATTAAACTGAAGCATCATAAAAAATGCATAGGAAAATGCAATAGGAAGAACCAATTACTCTGGATTAAAAAATTTACATGTGGTAGAAAAGAACAAAGATACATCAAGTCCCCATATTATATTACTATAATTGTGACTTAAACTCTAAGACAATGATTGATCAGTCTTATTGTTCATATTTATTGTAAAATGGAGGTCTAAATGTGTTTACAACATTTTATCTTCTCTGTTAGTAATTGATATTTGATTCATAAGTAAGTCTGTATTCACAAAATAAATATTGGGTATTGTCCATACACAGCTTTGTTCCAGGCTGGATTCCTGAGACTTTAACTATATACAATTGGGAAAAACTGTATTTATATGCACATGAATACAAACACATACACACACATACACACACACACACAAACACAAGCACACACACACAAGACCTCCAAAGCCAAACTAGAAACAACTGCACATGATTTCCAAGCACAGCCACAATTACATGTCTTACTTATAGGAAAAAATTACATGATATTTTAAAGGGACATAGGATAGTATAAAATTTTTAAAATTAATGTTTCTCTGTAGAGTTGATAATTATATTGAAAATTATTATTTATTATGGAATATCAAATGTTTCCCAATCGTTTGACATCCTTTTTTTTAGTTGAAAACCATACAATTATTATTTATTTTTGTTTTGTTTGATTGTGATCCTTTTGTGATAACACTAAAATTAGTCATGTATGGCAACATAGAGAAAATGATAATTCCATAGGTTCAGTAAATGGTCCTGAATAAGTTATGCAAAAGTTTTGTGGATTCCTGTACTTAGTTCCCTTAAGCATATTCTAGGAGTAAAAATGCAGGGCCACAGTGTATATATATATATATATATATATATATATATATATATATATATATATATATATTAAACTTCTCAATAGTTTTCTCTATTGAAGATGAGAATAATAGAATGCTTTTTCCAGTGAGATAAGAAACAATATTATGAGCTCACACTCAGATCCCTCTGACACCCTAATATATCTTATGCTGTGTCATGTCATTCAGTATGTTGTGAATATGTGTTGCTCTGATTTGTTGATAAATAAAATGTTGATTGGCCAGTAGCCAGGCAGGAAGTATAGGTGGGATAAGATAGAGGAGAATTCTGGGAAGAGGAAGAGCAGGTCAGAAGTTGCCAGCCAGACAAAAAGGAAGCAAGATGATAAGACAGACCTGAGAAAAGGTACCAAGT
Organism: Peromyscus eremicus; assembly: GCF_949786415.1. Classification (NCBI taxonomy): domain Eukaryota; kingdom Metazoa; phylum Chordata; class Mammalia; order Rodentia; family Cricetidae; genus Peromyscus; species Peromyscus eremicus. Next base: position 22,545,323 of record NC_081423.1, read on the forward strand.
CATGTGGTTAAACATAGATAAGAATTATGGGTTAATTTAAGTGTAAGAGCGAGTCCGTAATGAGCCTGAGCTAATCGCTAAGCAGTTATAATGAATATGAGCCTCTGTGTGTTTACTTGGGGGGGGGGGGGTACAAGTGGGAGAGATTTTTCCCGACCACAGGCCGGGATGCAGGAAAATTTCCAGCTATAATCTTATCTATCCACTAACACATGTAATTCAAGAATATATTAACACCCCCCACCCATTGCAGCCTCAGCAGCTGGTCAGCAGGTTAAGAGTCCTACAGCCAGGCCCCTCCACCACTCCTGCCACCCATTGGTCCCAGTAACCTACACAGTTCCACCCCACCCCCCAAAAAACATGGAACCCATCATCCCCACCACCATGAACCATCTCTCACAGCATCAGAGGTCCCTAGAGGCACAAGCTCAACTTGTAGCAATTGGAGGAAGAGCAGCCCAAAGCACAGGTACCACCTACACCAATTGGAGGAAAAATCAACACCTGTACCTATAACTATCCCAACCCAAATGGATAGATGTCAGTGTAAGAATACATTCAACAACATAAAGAGCAACATGGCACCACCACTCCCTAGTGGTTCTTCAACAGCAAGGCCTGAACATCCCAAAGAAGATGAAGCAGAAGTAAATGACTTTAAGAATAACTTTATGAAGATAATAGAGGTCCTTAAAGAGAAAATCAAAAATTCCCTTAAAGAAATGTAGGAAAAGACAAACAAATAACTGGAAGAAAATCAATAAATCCCTTGAAGAAAGCCAAGAAAAAAACAATCAAACAGGTGAATGAAATAGTTCAAGACTTGAAAATCAAAATGGAGGCAATAAAGAAACACAAACTGAGGGAATTCTGGAAATGGAAAATCATCTGGGTAAATGAACAAGAACTATATATGTAAACATACCAAACAGAAGACAAGAGATGGAAGAGAGAATCCCAGGCTTTGAAAATAAGGTAGAAGAAATAGATTCATTGGTCAAAGAAAATGTTAAATCTAATAAACTCTTAACACAAAACATCCAGGAAATCTGAGACACCATGAAAAGACCATGAAGAATCCCAGCTCAATGGCATAGAAAATATATTCATCAAAAGCATAGAAGAAAACTTTCCCAACCCAAAGAAGGACATGCCTGAGAAGGTACAAGGAGCTTACAGAACACCAAATAGACTGGGCTCCCCCCTCAAAAAAAAAAGAAGAAGAAGGCTCCTCACCATATAATAATCAAAACACTAAACATCCAGAAAAAAAGAAAGAATATTAAGAGCTGCAAATAAAAAAGCCAAGAAACATATAAAGACAGACCTATCAGAATTACACCCAAATTCTCAGTGGAAACTCTGAAAGCCAGAAGGTCTTGAACAGATGTCTTGCAGACACTAAGAGACCATGAATGCCAGCCCAAACTACTATACCCATCAAAAATTTAAATAATTATAATGGAGTAAACAAGATGTTCTATAACAAAACCAGATTTAAATAATGCCTATCCACAAATCCTGCCCTACAGAAAGTACTAGAAGAAAAATTCCAACTCAAGAAAGTTGGCTGCACCCACAAAAACACAAGCAATAGACAATATTACACCAGCAAATTTCAAAGAAGGGAAACACATACACACCATTCCTACCATGAACAAAACCAAAAATTATCAAGAATTAAATCATTGTTCAAATATCTCTTAATATCAATGGTCTCAATTAGCCTATAAAAAGACACAGGCTAAGAGAATGGGTATGCAAAGAGGATTCATCCTTCTACTGCATACAAGAAACACAATTCAACTTTAAAGACAGACATTACTGGCAGCCTCAGTTGCAGAACAGCAAGCAAGACTCCTTCAGGCAGGCCTTCCCACCACCACCCTCTCATTGGATCCTGTAATTTACAAGTCACTCTCCATCCCTCAAACCCAACCATGCCTCAAGACTTCACCTGCTCCCTGACAGACAGACTCTGCCAGCAACAATTGGACCAAGAGATTAGATGAAGAAATAGATAGATGCCAGTTCAAGAATACATTCAACAACATATAGAGCAATATGGCAGCACCAGAACTTAGTAGTTCTACTACAGCAAGACCTAAACATCCCAACATAGAAGAAGCAGAAGAAAACAACATTAAAAATTAATTTATGCAGTCAAATGCTCTACTCAGAAAGACAAACATGGTATGTACTCACTCATAGGAGGATACTAGATGTGGAACAAGGATGACTGGACTGCTACTCACATCACCAGGGAGGCTACCTGGAAAACAGGAACCAAAGAAAGACACGGGGATCGCCCAATGACAGAGAAATGGAAGAGATCTACATGAACAGCCTGGACATGAGTGGGGGTAATGAAGGGCGAGGGTCGAGGGAAAGAGAGCTTGGGGGAGTGGGAGATCCCAGCTGGATCAACAACAGAGAGGAAGAACAAGGAATAGGTGACCGTGGTAAATGAAGACCACATGAGAATAGGAAGAAGCAAAGTGCTAGAGAGGCCCACAGAAATCCACAAAGATACCCCCACAACAGACTGCTGGCAATGGTCAAGAGATAGCCCGAACTGATCTACTCTGGTGATGGGATGGGCAAACACCCTAATTGTCGTGCTAGAAACCCCATCCAACTACTGAGGGATAACCCAGACCCAGAAAGACAAACATGGTATGTACTCACTCACTCATAAGTGGATATTAGATGTAAAGCAAAGGATAAATAGGCTACAATCCACAGCAGCAGAGAAACTACGTAAAAAGAGGACTCTAAGAGGGATATGCATGAATTCCCCTGGGAGGGGGAAATAGATAAGACTTCTTTGGTATTCTGGAAGAGGGGAGAGAAGGGAAGGAATGGGGGATGAGAACATGAGAAAACTGGATGTTTGAGTAGGCGGAGGGCCAGAGAGGGAGAGCAATCAAAGATGTATCTTGATACAGGGATTCATTAAAGAGTTAGAGAGAAACCTGGTGCTAGGGAAATTCCCAGGAATCCACAAGGATGACTCCAGCTAAGGCTCCCAGCAATAGTAGAGAAGGTGCTGGAAATGGCCTTCCTCTGTAATCAGATTGGTGACTACCTTAATTGTTTTCATAGAGCCTTTATCCAGTGACTGATGGAAGCAGACACAGATATCTACAGCTAAGCACTGGGCCAAGCACCTGGAGTCCAGTCTCAGAGTGAAAGGAAGGATTGTATGAGCAGCAGGGGTCAAGATCATGATGAGGAAACCCACAGAGACAGCTGACTCAAGCTAGTGGGAGTTCATAAACTCCGGACTGATGGCTGGGGAACATGCAGGAGACTGATATAGGCCCTCTGAATATGGGTGACAGTCATGTGGCTTGATCTGTTTGTGGGGCCCTTGGCAGTGGGACCAGGATTTATCCCTGCTGCATGAACTGGCTTTTTGGAGACCATTCCCTATGGTGGGATACCTTGCTGAGCCTTGATGCAGTGGAAAGGGGCTGAGGCTGCCTCAGCTTGATGTAACAGACTTTGTTGATCCCCATAGCAGGCATTATTCTCTCTGAGAAGTAGATGGAGATGGGATTGGGTGAAGATGGGGGAGAACAGGAAGAGAGGAGAGAGGGGTAGCTGTGGTTAGTATGTAAAATGAAAAGGAAATAAATAAAAATATACTTTTTGAAAAAATATAATATATTAACAGTTTGGCAGCCTTTTCACCCAGAGCGTTGACTATTATGGTAGATAAAAATGCAGTAAATACTGCAACCATTCATTTATGTACTCGCTATTTATAAAAGTGTTGGTTTTTGAAATCTCAATGAAGCATGCAACTCCATTCTTCACAGCAATGTAAAAAAATCTACATTTGTATGGAAACACATAGAACCCTTATAACTAAAGCAGTGCTGAGCAAGAAGATGGCTTCTGGACTGTTATTATATCAGCTTTTCCAGTTATAACCCAGAACCATAATAGTAAAAACAAAATAGTACACAGGTACAGAAACTGACCTATAGGTAAATGGAACAGAAGAAGGGACCCAGATATAAACTCACACAACTACAGCCATTTGTTTTTTGGGGCAAGGATGCCTACAGTATACTTTGGGAAAAAGACAACACTTTTAAAAAATTCTATTGGAAAAATTGGATATCCGCATATAGAACAAAGAAACTAGATCTTTCTAACTGTTCACAAAAATCAACTCCAAGTGGATCAAGAGTCTCAACATGAAGTCTAAAAGTCCGAATTGCTAGAAGAAAAAGTAGTGAATATACCACAAGATGTAAGCATGGGTAAGGGTTTTCTAAACAGGAAATCAGCCCAGGAATACATAAATGTGGCTGTGAAGTTTCTGTGCAGTGAAGTAAATTTGTGTCAAGTGAATAAGTTAGCCTATATAATATGATCAATTATTTGCCTCCTATGTATTTGACAGAAGATTAATATCTAGAACACACAAATAGCTATAATACTAGACATGAAGAAAACAAATAACTCATAAAACACTGGGATATGGAATTGAACTGAGAATTCTTAAAACAAGAAATATCAATGGATAATTAACTCTAAAAATTATACAGGATCCTTAATCACCAGAAAAAAATGAGAGTTAAAACTACTTTTATATCCTAACTTATCCACGTCAGAATAGCCATTATCAAAAACTAAAGTAAAGTAAAACTTGGAGCACCTGTAGAAGTTAGGAAACTAGAAGAGGTCCATTGTGGGGAAACATCTTAAGTAAGGAGGTGGTAAACCACAGATGGTATGAAATTAGAGAGGGAATACTGCTGAGGGATAGGTTCAAGTAGGAATGGGTGGGGAAATGAGGAAAATGAGCAAATATAGAGAGATGACCAGAGTGAAGGATCTATGAAAAAGCCATATGGGGACCCACTACATTGTTATCCAATTTAAAAACATGTAATTTCAACAGAGAGATCAGAAAGAATGTTAATAGCTGATAGATAAGCAGAAAGGATGTAAAATGCCATCTTTTGGGCATGATGTAGTTACTACAATTATAATCTTATAACAGCTGTGGTCACCTGCACTGAACCTGCTTAAGACTAAGATATCACTAAACAATTATGAATCAAAGATGGGCTTATGGGACCCATATCTTCCTGCGAGCAACTGATAGAATCTGATATAATAGCTGTAATCATTGACATCAGTTGTTTACCAAATGCTTACCCTACTGGACTGTAACAGTTAGTCCTGAACCTATGGAGACACAGACCATTCTAGTTGCTATCAGTAGGTCACAAAAACTAAACAAAAAAAAAATATGAAAATGGGAATGGAGCCCGTAGGGAAGAGGGGGAAATTACAGAGACAAGAGCAAGGTAAAAGAGGGTAGAAACAAGAGTAACAGAAAGCACGACATACACACAGGAAATTGTCAAAAAAGACATTTTGTCAATATAAACAATTTTCTTTCTTAAAAATAATTTTAATCGATGCATAAAAATGAAGATATTATAAACATTAGTGTGATAATAAGTGCTTCTTGGTTATTATGAATAGGAAACAACATAGATGTCCCTCTACTGAAGAATGGATAAAGAAAATGTGATACATTTACACATGGAGTAAATTGCACATTACTCAGTTGCAAAAAAAGAAAGAAAGAAAAAGACATCATGAAATTTGCAGGCAAATGGATGGAACTAGAAAAAATCATGCTGAGTGAGGTAACCCAGACCCAGAAAGACAAACATGGTATGTACTCACGCTTAAGTGGATATTATATGAAAAGTAAAGGATAACCAGGCTACTATCCACTGCCACAGACAGACTAGGTAACAAGGATGGTCCAAAGAGGGACACATGGATTTCCCTGGGTAGGGGAAATAGAAGAGATCTCCTGGGTAAACTGAGGGCATAGAGAGTGGGTGGGATGGACATAGGAGGGATCTAGCTGAGCAGGTTGGGGGCTTGAGACAGAGGGGAAGAGTAGAGAAAGGCATATCTTGATGCAGGGACATTTCAGGTTTAGGGAGAAACCAGGTGTCAGGGAAAGTCCCAGGAATCCACAAAGATGACCCAGCTAAGAGTCCTAGCAATAGTGGAGAGGGTGCCTAAACTGGCCACCCCCTGTAATCAGATTGGTGACTACCCTAATTCTCAACAGAGACCATTCATCCAGTAACTGATGATTGCAGTTGCAGAGATTCACAGCCAAGCACTGGACCAAGCTCCAAGAGTACTCTTGAAGAGAGGGAGGAGGGATTGTACTAGCAGGTGGTGGGGGTGTGGGGGGTGTGGGAGTGGGTCAAGGTCAAGACAGGGAAACCCATAGAGACAAGTGACCTGAGCTCCTGAGAGCTCAGGGACTCTGGACCTATAGCTAGGAATACCGCGTGGGACCAACCTAGGCCCTTTGCACATGTGTGACAGTTGTGTAGCTTGAACTGGTTGTTGGACCCCTAGCAATGGGATCAGGACCTGTCCCTGGGAATGAGCTAGCTTTCCCATCCTGGGTTACCTATCCCAGCCTGATTCATGGGGAGGAGCTTGGTTCTGCCTCAACTTGATGTGCTATGCTTTGTTGACGCCCATGGGAGGCCTGACACTCTCTGAACACAAGCAGAAGAGTGGATTCATGGAGGTGGGTGGTGGGCAGAGGGGAGATGCAGGAAGGGAATGGGAGGAGAGGACAGAGGGGAAACTGTGGTCAATATGTACAATAAATGAAAAAAATAAATTAATATAAAAAAGAAAAAAGTGCTATTTGATAGAAGCATTATGAATTATTTAAATTAGATTAAATGATTTATCTATATATTTATCATTTATCTAAACCTTCAAAATCCTTTGCTTTCTAATGTTTATTTGTGTGTGTGTGTGTGTGTGTGTGTGTGTGTGTGTGTGTGTGTGTAAGCACCTATGCCACAATGCCCAGGGTCTACTTTTGGCTTTTGGCTTCCTCCTTGTTTTGGCGAAGTCTTTCATATTTTTTCTACAATGTTTGCTGTACACGTTAGCTGGCTTGTGAGTGTCTGTCCTGTTGATTGGTATCCTTCTGCTCCCCCTTTCTGTAGCAGTGTGGGTTTACAGATACATGGCACCATGAGCTGGCTTTGTACTCCAACTCTGGGGATTGAATTTAGTTATTAGACTTGTGTGGCTAGTCTTTTTATCTGCTGATCCAATTTCCTGACATGCTTTCTTTTTAAAAAAATATGCAGTACATTATGGTTACTTATAGTTAGTATTTTATATTAACCAGAACCTCTTTGTCCTAATTGTTATTTGTACCTATTGATAAGTCTCTCCTCATTTTTTTAAATCTCTGTCAATTTTTCTGTAGTCTCTTGCAGCCATCAACAAACAGGAGGTTTTGATTTTTTCTTAGATTCCAAATGAATGAGCTTGTACATTATTAGTCTTTCTGTGCAGGCTTATTTTACTTAATCTTTAGTTCCATTCACATAGCAGCAAACGGCAGGTTTCCATACATGGCTAAATAGTGTTTTGTTGACTATACATACTATATATTTACTTCAGTTGGTTGATGAGTATTCATGTTGACTGCATTGTGTGACCATTGTGAAGTGTTGTAATGAGCGTGTTGAAAACAGCATGCCTCTTCACCACACTGGTTCCAGTTTTTCTGTATATTCATGGCAAGTGATGGGACTCTTAGATTTAAAGTTAAGGGAACTCCATATGGTGTTCCCTAGTGGCTACACTGATTTCCATTCCAACAGACAGTGTGAAAGGCTTCTTTTGTCTGCACACCACCAGTGCAATTGTGCATGTGTGTGTGCATATATACCATTCTTATGAGGGAGGGGATATGATATCACATTGTGGTTTTTATTGAAATGATCCTGATGATTACAAATGGTGGCAGTTTTATCACCTGTTGGTGTTTGATACCATGCAATGTAACAGAAGACTCCTTACCTTTCATATTATATTCACACACATGAAACAACCTTGTAGTATGTGTAGTGAGGAAAAACCTTCTAAACTTACATATCAAATATTTAAGAAAAAACTTAGTTATTTCTTATATCAGCATTTTTACATTCAAATATGAATAGTTATATCTCTCGTGTAACATAATTGTAAATATGATATGGTATGACATTTTTCCAAACATATAATTATCATCATAATTTAATAAATGATAATTATCCCTCACCAGTTCCTTTTCCTTCATCTGTTTCTCCCATAAACATACATAAAACATGTATGCTATATTCAAACATACTTTCCTAGGTTGTTAGTATTTTCTCAAGTTAGATGTATTTTTTATATTTTCTTTCAGAAAAACACAATACTTTTATTAAGAAAAAAGCCATAGTTCCTTAAGCTTTCACTGAACTATGTATGATTTTTCTTATGTCTTTTTAACCAACACTGCTAAATGATATTTTGTAATAATTTGTTTTTTTTCTAAGAACAATTTAAATCAAGATCTATGTCTGTCCCCTCCTTAGCACAAGTATATCCCTCATGGTCATCAATTATTCATTGTCTGTAATTTAACTTAATGCAACAGTAACTGAAGACTCCAGGGGTTAGTGCCCAAATTTCATAGTGAAAAATATCCTAAAAGTTAACTAAAAGTTCATACAGCTAGAATATGGACTTTAGTTTATGAGTCTCTGACTCCAAACTCTGTACTTTTTTCACTATTCTTTTTCCCCGCTTTGGTTCAACCAAGTTTAAACACTATAACAAGAATGGAAGGTTAGAGTAGGTTGAGTCTTAGTTGACGACCCTCCTCCGAATTTGACACTTCGAGCATATGAACATATTCTAAATTGAAAACAGAATCATTACAGAGAAGCCTAAATATATGTAATTATTCCCCCAAATACAAACAAACTAAATTTATTGTGTTTGATAGTTTTATGTCAATTTGGCACAAACTAATCATTGAAGAATAGGAAGCCTCAACTGAGAAATGCCTCCAGAAAGTCTGGCTGTAGGCAAGTATGTAGAGCATTGTTGTAATTAATGTTTGATGGGGGATGGCCCAGTCCACTGTGGACAGGGCAACCCCAGGGCTAATGGTCCTTGGTTCTGTAAAAAAGGAGGCTCAGCAAACCGTGAGGAAGAAGCCAGTTAACAGTAGTCCTCCATGGCTTCTGCATCATTTCCTGCCTTCAGGTTCCTGCCTTGTTTGAGTTCCTGTTCTGACTTCCTTCAATGATGGAGTATAGTGTGGAAGTGTAAGCCAATTTAACCCTTTCCTCCTATGTTACCTTGGTCCTAGTGTTTCATCAAAGCAATACTAGTCCTGACTAGGATAACAAAGAAAAATAAAACAAACATAGAACTCTGTTATGTAACTGGTAGTTCTTAAGTTAGAATTACCCTATAAACGCCAACTGACATTTAAACACCTAATAACATCTTGGAAAACTAGTAATATCTTTTAAAATTGGCATAACTTTTATCCCAATTGGTAGCAATGTGCCCATCTGAGTGAACGAGAACAAGAAATATCATCTTAAAATTTCTCTAAACCTACATTAGCTTATACTATCAAACAACAATTTTGCTCGGTGTCTTTCCGAGCAAATAAATTTAGTCTATATCTGTATAGAGCTCAGAAAAAGAAAGTGGTTAGGTCTCCACACCTAGGCAAGATGCCAATTGTGTGCCTGCACACAGAAAAAGATCACCCTGTTGGCTGTGGTCCTGGTTTATCTGTGTAAACTTTATCTGCCCGCTCTTTGTTGATTTTCCTAGTATTCTAGTCATCACCTCATTTAACTTCACACAATACTTCTTAAGAGAGTTCCATGATTACCATCAATTTACCAATTTACATAAGAAAATTGAAGCATCTGCAAGGAGAGTTCATTTACACAGGGTCACAGAGTTCTAATAGTATTTAAATTAAACATGCTGCCATGTTGGGCACTGTGTGGATCTGTCATGCAGAAGTTATTATGAACATACCTAGGTGTGTAATGTAGTTTGATTTCCACAGGATGTGCCTTTGGTAGGATTTCAATTTAAGTAGTTTAAAATGAAGAAATTTACGACTAGAAAAGGAACAAGTAACAGAAGGACAGAAAACCAACTGCTAAATGGTACCAAGACAGTTATTACTACAAAGAAGGCTTAATTCTGCTGGCTATAATCTGTAGTCAGAGTCAAGCTGACATACAAGACTTCATAGACCAGTGAGCAAGGAGCTGCTGTATTTAAACTTCTGCTCCCCACATACCATTGAGGGCCTGTTTTGGGAGGTAGTTAAACATCCCCATTGTTGAATGCTACAGAGACTAAAATGCAGTCCACCATCAGATAGAGCAAATGCTTCAGCAAGGAGGGGCTGACAGTGAGATGTCTGATGAGCACGCTCTAAAACCCTGTACAAGGGAGAGACATTGCATTGCTGGCTACAGAGACCTCCATTCAATGCCACACATATGGTGGCTTTGTGGAATTAAGATGACATCTGTAGTGGGATCAGGATGGAGAAGAAAAGGAAAATGCAATCTGTAATCCTTGGGAATAACTTGAGACTAGCTATAGATTCCACTGTAAATATGGCCTAGTCAGCTCTGCAAACAACCATGCTTTTGGGATATTATGTGAATGGAGCTGGCGTCCTTTGTTGCAAAATAAAAAGTCATATTTGTTTTAATTTATAAATATTTTTCATGTTGATTTGTTCTATGAGTTTTTTTATTTGTCTTCAACTTATTTCTACATTTGATACCATTATATTATCCAATCATTTGGTGGCCTGGAAATAGTTTTTATAAAGAAGCTGGAATAATAATTAATAATCAAACAAGGCAAGTGATATCTTGGAAGACTCCTGTAGCAAACAGGTTGATTCATTTTATGTGCAAGTGCTTGTGAATGTGTGTGTGTGTATACCTGCTCACAGTTGAATGAGTTCATATATACTTCTTGCATGAAGTGTCAGAAGAGAGCATCAGATCCCATGCAACTGAACCTCAGGTGGGCTCTGAGCCACCTTACTGGTATTAAGAACCAAACCTAGGTCATAGGCCTAATCAGTAAGTACTTTTAACTTTAGAATCACCTCTCCAGCCTCCTCTTTGAACACTCTTTATTGACTTTATTCTATAAGAACTAAGGTGTTTTCCAATTTATAAATATTTTAACCACAGGAGAAAAATGGTGTTCTTATCCCAACCTTTCTTTTTTAAAAGACCCAGGGTGTCAAAGATTGAATTATTATCTTAATAGAAAAAGAATTCTATGCAAACCATATGGACTATTCTTTGCAAGAGAATATGCTATCATCCGTCCTTCTTGCAGAGCAATGTTTGACAAATCACGAAGGGAATGGCCCTCTTGGATGACATAATCTATGCTAATCTGTGCTATGCCTTTCAAGGGTGTTGTAGGGAAGGCCTTTGCCATCAGCCTGTGCCAAGAGAAACATATAATAAGGAAAGGAGTCTATTTGATTGTCACTCTAACGCAGAAGAGTCAAGGACCCTCTGCTTTACAATGATGTTAGTTTCGTGCTTATGCTAGCACAGTGCATGGGCAAGAATAGTGACCTCAGACAGCAGAGTCCAATTCCGCTATAACTAATATCATAGTATCTTGGTAGACTGAATGTGGGAGGAAATAAAGGAAACAGATAATATTTGTGTGACCTTCTACAAGAAGAGATAAATTCATTCAGGGCCATTATAAATTCATAACTAATTAAAGGTTAAACACCAGTCGCCAATTAGTATGAAAGATAATTGATCTTCTTTGGCAACCAGACAGTGTGCACCTTTTGGGAAGAAAGAATGATTATTGTCTTATTATTGATGAATGGAATCACTAATTCAAGAGCCTGCAGCTGTAACTTTAAAGAGACATTTCACTGGAGTCCAAGGCTGAACTAAACATTTCTCTTTTGTTAAGGATAAGTGAGCTGATGCATTTTCAAACCTGTTCGCATACAATGATTGTTATTAGAGTTCAGGGTACTTGACAATTCAAAATGAAGCTCTCCAGTTGGGGTAAAACCTCCAAAATTTTCCATTAAAAAAGAGATTTTTGCATTAACTATATTCTTTACTAAAAGTGTACAACCTATTGCACAGCATGATGTAAACTTGATACATAATGAACGGCTTTCAATAATGACAGCTGCGTGCTGAATTTGGAGAAAAGTATAACAAAATAGCAGCAAACCATGGAAATATGTTCACTGAGATTCTTGCCACAGGCAGCAGTCATGAATTCTCTGATAATAATCACCAGGAACACACAGCTCTATTCCAGGCAAACTTTAAGCACCATGCAAATAAGATCAACAGAAGAGCCATTTGCCATTAACTGTTATTTTGCAAATGGAGGCACAGTTTAGGCTGAAGAGTTTAGTTTTCTGTATTATGATCCCATTCTGTTTTCTACATTTGGGGATTTTCTGTTCTTTGAATCAATACCCAAGAAGTGTCTGACAATTATTAATTTACTTCCACTTTTATTTGTAAGACATTGAGTATTGGTATCTATAGAGGAGTGGGCATACTTTATATTCCTATTAATTCAATTTAGTATAATATACACTTAATGAGTAGTTTATGTGCCCCAAACACTGTTTTACATGCAAGGGTGTGGAGCACATATCCCAATGCTGTTCTGACTGTGTGGCTTTGAATGTTGACTCAGCTCTCATTGTCTCTGTCTCAATACTGTTTTCCTGCCAACTTGAATTGAATTAAAACACATAGCTTAGGTGTTGCTCTGAAGAATAGAAGAAGTAAAATGTGTAAAAAATACTTGACAAAAATGAGAGAGTATAATTATCTGTGGGTGCTAGTCTTCATTGTCAAATGTTAGCCTATGCTATGGGAATACAAGAAAGATGCTCTATGTATGTAAGCAGGACCTGAAAATCAGAACATTGTGACCAGTCCTGACACTCTGTTGACATGCTGTCAAGGCAAACTTTAAAGGAATAGGAAAAAACCAATTATTCCCTTGTTTGACTAAAGGGATAATATCTACATTTAAACCATTTCAATAGTTAACAGGTAACAAATTAACTTTTCCTAAGAAGAGAATAATATTCTTAAACTTTAGGAGATTAAAGTAAAACTACTTACCCATTAGAGTAAGAGAAGGAAATACACAGTTTCGATCTTCAATAGCTAGTGATGGCTAGGTCCTGCAATGTGCAGGAACTGTGGCACAGGAAACTTGGTTTAACTCACAGGCTTTGCCCTGTAGTCCTGTGTTAAATGGCATACCCAATAGACACATAAATGGCACCTTAGAAAAACCTTGAAAAGATGTGACCTTCTATCAGGAGAGATAAAACTATTCAGAGCCATAATAAATTCCTAAGTAATTAATTGGGGAAGGTATCCCCAAAGTCTTCAGTTAATATTTATGTTCTAACCCAGAGCATTATACTACACTATACTGAAAGCTATCAGGCAAAAAATCCACATGGAAATGAAACTAAGAAACCAGAGACAATGTCAGCAAGACGCTCAGTGTATTTTCTTAGGAAGTGATATTTCATATTGTTACTATAGAAATGACCTGAAGTTGCAGGGCATAAATCAAATTTAGCAGAAAAACAGATTTTTCTTATTAACCTTAAACTTAGCCAAATGTATATGCATTTCACATGGAAATTCTAACTAGGTACATGAAAATTAAAATATTTATGGTCTGATTCTCAATTTATGCCAAATAAATTGAGTCCTTACTGAGTATCAGTTTAAAGAATAATGTTTACAACACATTTTACACATAGTCACAGAATTTCTATTCTTGGAAAACATTAGTCTAATCATTGAAAGATGAATTTCCTCATTAGCATTTATTATTTTTGATTATTTTAGCAACATTAGTCCTTTCTTCTCCTAATGGAAGTATAAATCACCAAAGCAATGTTAAAATATTTATAATTAAATATGTATTTGAGAAGACACCTAAATGACTACAAATTTATTTTCTGGAGTTAAATATCAATTAAATATTAAAGATTTTTATGTTTTTGTTGTGTGTGTATATTGTGTATTGTCTCTGTTTGGGTTTGTGAATGTGAGTGCACTTTCCACTGAGGCCAGAAGAGGACTACTGATGCCCTGGAGCTGGAGTTACACAGGGTTGGTTGTCGCGGGGCCCATATGGTTGCTAAACTGGGGTACTGGAAAAGCAGCTAGTGTTTTTAATGTCTGAGCTCTATCTCTAGACCAAAGGGCATGGATCTCCTGAAATCTTAATTTTATTGCTTATAGCAATTTTTTAAAAATTTATGCTTTTGCCCAGGAAGATGCCTTGATGGGCAAAGTAATTGCTGCATAAACCTGAGGACCTGAGAGTTAAGATCCTCTTAAACCGCATAAGGACAGCAGTAGCAGACATGGGAATATAGGAGTGTTCCCATGCTCCTACAGTAAGATGAGCATCAGAGATGGAGAATCACAGAGAGCTTGCAGGCCAGCAAGTCCAGCATGAAAGCTACATGTGTGCCGTAGCATAGATGTATCCACACTCACAAAGAAACATGCAGCCACATAAGCATTTTAAAACTTGTTATTAAAGACAATAAAACATTCCAAATCAATAAAAGCTATTAATTTGATCTTTGATATATACTTCTCAGCTGTATTTGTACAAGTTCTCATATTTCATTGTTAAACAATATCAAATGCCTCCAGTTAATACAACAGAATAAAACATGATCTTATGCTTTGTGTAGTTTGATGTTGTAGAGATTTGGTCTTAGATGTAAGTGCTACAGGCTCGACTCTAATATGGCAGTCGCATGATCTTGGAAATTATTACTAAGCTAGCTTTCATAAAACAGTAGTAACAAATGCACCCGACCCCTAGGAGTGTAAGGACTAACAAAGCATAGTTGTATTACTGTGAGCTTTCTTACAGAGTAATCAGTAGAGATTAACTATTGCTATTTCCTATGTGTTGTAAAACTTTGCACCCCAAAATGCTTTAGAAATAGTCTCACATATAGTCTGTAGCACTGCATAAATGGCTGGGTGTTCTGATAAGGCAGGAGACATTTGGTTCTAAATAACTGGACTGTGAGCCCCCAACAGTGCTGCCGTTGACTTTGACTTGCCTTGGACGGTTGCCACCCAAGCCTGCTCTACAGTTTTGCAAAAGGCTCCTCTGAGCAAATGAAGAGGAAGTGCTTCATTCTTTTCTTCACCACCCCACACTTTCTCATGCAGACACATTTTTCTTTTCTGTTTTATAGATGCAAAAGTCGTAACATAAAATAGAAGAAAGTTTTCCTGAAAGTAGGTAGATATTTTAGAAACTGATTTTTTTTGACTTGGGCTTCAACTCTGAAGTATATTTAGAAGAAATATAAATCCTTTCTAACCCCATTCAGTCAGTTGCTTACATTGTAGGTTGCAAGATTTCAAACGGCACTCTATATTTATTGAGCTCAGTCAGGCAAATGTCTATTAAAACCTCACCGAGCAACTTAGAAACTATTAAAAAACCCTCCAAAGGGACGTCACTGTTAAAGTCAGTCAATAAATTAACTACTGGGTTAGGCAGGATGGAGACTCATCTGTCTTTCTGAATGCTGTTAATGAAGCCTACATTTTTGTATGTTAGTTGCCATGAAACTGCCCGTGACACATGTTTCTTGGTGACTGTGCCTCGTGTCTAGGCATTAAGTGTCTCGTAGTTCATTAGAACATTGATGGTGCGGAATTATCTCACAAAGGTTGTCACCAAATGTAAATTTAGAGAACAATCATTATAGTTGGAAATTTTCATTAGAGGCTCATATTATCTGGGCATGCTATGTGACTGCTCTTACACAGATTGAAGAGGCTTCAATGACAAATGTATGGACTGACTACTTGCAGCATTAACTGTTCATAGATTGTAAGCAGGAATATTATGTTCTCTCTCTCTCTCTCTCTCTCTCTCTCTCTCTCTCTCTCTCTCTCTCTCTCTCTTTCTCTCATATAATTTCACACCATATGTTCCAAAGACATTTTTTAACCAGAGCATCAAATTGTTCTGTCCCATTTGCTGATTTGAGTCCTTCTAACATCACATCTTCAGGCAGTATAAGCTTAAATAGAAGTCTATTTTTGATAAACTACACAATTGTTGTTCTTGGTATCTATACTGTGTATTGAACCAAACTCTAAAAATCTCAAACTTATCTATAAAACTCATAGATTAATATATTAACTAATTATATGTATGCTGTTTAAAGGTGAGAGGAAACACATCAGTTATATTCCTTTAATTAATCATTATGGTGGTGTTAGTAATGAACATAAGAAGATCATCATATAATGAAATTAGATTTCAAACACAAACTATGACCTGGAACATAACCCCTCCCCCTGCTTAAATAACTGTAAAAACTACTTAGAGGGGTGTATTTGCCTTAGATTGTCTATGTAAGCCTGAAAAATATAAAGAGGCCATTAGACCAAGAGGGGAAAAGAAGAGAGCTAAGGAGGTGAGGGGTGGTATTAAGTATAAAAGTGGAAGGGGAAAGAATTAGATTTAGAAAAACCTCAGCATGGAGAGAGTGGAAAAGGAGGTCAGATGAGGCAAGCAGAATGGGGTAACGAAAACTAAGAGTCTAGAAAGAAAAACTCTTATGAATTCTACAATTTTATATCCTTTGAATACACTTAGTTTCAATATCTGGTCTCCAAGCATGCACAGACACACCTTACACACACACACACACACACACACACACACACACACCATATTATTTAAATATTACCTATAAAATTAAAGATCCAGTGTGGAGTTTTGCCCTCCTCATATAGGCCTGTTGTCATTAATAGTGCAAGAGATGAAATAGAGGTGTAAATGAATAAGTGGTGATAATATGCAATGAACCAAGAATGATGGTGAAAAATTAGTGAAAATTTGAATGGAGGTACACTCCACAAGTGGACAATGCTCCTTTTAGAAGATATCAGTAGTCAAATGAAAATCCCACTGTCAGTGGATTTTCAAACCTCGGTGGATACAAACCCCAGAGGTATTGGTCAGTGAGGCCACAAGGGTATCGAAAACGATAAAAGCTATTGGCAATGCTCATGGCTTCCCCCAGAACTTGATCATAAGACCCCATTGAGATATCACACACTTTGACCACAGGACACAAGAAACAAAATTGGAACTGGCATTAGTGTTTCTTCCTTTCATAGTACCAGGAACTGTTATGCAAGCTGCTGAAGGAAAAAATTATTACCAATTTTATGTGGCTGAAGATCCTGCAGGACCTGCCAGTGAGACGCACACTCAGGTGCAAATCCAACATGAGGCTGACTTTGATGAGATTAAGTGTGAACTCAGTACCATTGTGGGTAACTGCATTGGACTTGCACAAGATTGAGTCTGCCAGCATTCCATCGTGGATCCCTTGGGGGACAATTAACAGTTAGTGCATTCTGGGGAAAGTGGTGTCGTTTTCTTCCAGGGTGTAGCCACTGGTAAGTTGCCAATTCTCCTGTCTATTTACACTCAGGTACCTGCAATCCGCTCTAATTAAACTCAGTGGGTTATAAGCAGTAAGATGGGGACTTGTTGAGGACAATGGTTTCAGTGAGAGAGGGGTGGGATGAGAGAAATTAATAGTTTATAAATACAAATGAAATTCATTATACACAAACATGAAAATGGTTGATGTAAAAAATAAAAAAATGTTTAGAAAAACACACAAAAATAATTCATGATTAGAATATAGCCTTTATTGATTGAAAACTACAGGACACTGCTGAGCAAACTAATATAGATCTAAGGTAATATGGAAATGGATATATTATGTCCATGAGTTTGAGTATTTAATGTAGTTGGAATTCTCCTTAGCACAGTGACTTATTTATTAAAATCACAAAAAAGCTTTGGAAGCAAAAATTTTTAAGAAGTTAAAATTATATTTTATGGTGTATATACATGGCAAGTTGTGTATAACACCCAAATTTTATTTAAAAAGAATAAAGGATGTTCACATAATTTCAAGTTTTATGTTAAAGCTACAGTGTTCTAGACTGTATGGTACTAGTGATATGATATCAAAGATCCATTAAATACTATAGAGTCAGGGAAAGATCACAAATCTATATATCCACCTATGTGTCTGCCTACTTACCTACTTCATATACCCAGTATTATGTAATAAATAAATGACATGTGAATAAAATGACTAAGTAGATATTCTGCCAAAGAAGATTGGGGAAAGACCAGCACATATCTTATTTTGTTTTTCAAAGACAAGGTCTCAAATTGTAGCCCTAGTGTGCCTTGAACTTGTAGTAATCAGGATGCCTAGAACTGCTGAGTACTGGGACTACAGGCATATGCCACCATACCCTGCTACTAATTTTAGTAAAATATCTAAAAATGTAAATTAATCTATATGGATAGACATTTTTGTTAGTTTTTCCTTTACTAATTGGAAGATTGAAAGGAGGAATTCAGAAAAGAAAAGCATATATGTGAGAAAGACAAAGGTGAGGTCGGAAGGTCATGAATTCATTAACTGTTTTATTTGTTTGTTTGTTTCTTGTTTGTTTTTGCTGCTTTCGTTTTGTTCTGTTTCTTTTTTCAAGACAGGAACTCTCTGTGTAGCCCTCACTGGTCTACAATTCACTCTATCAACCAATCTGGCCTAGAACTAACAGACATCTGCCTGCCTCTGTCCCCCAACTGCTGGGACTGAAGATGTTTGTTATCATGTCAGGCCTTATATTAACTTTCTCAATACTATAGGTTTTGCCATACATGTACATGTATGTTAAAACACATCAAATACCATATCGATAGGCAATGTTTGATTAATGCTGTGTATCTTATTAGAGCTATAAAAACAAATTCATAGAGAGTATCTATTAAAATAAAATAGAACTAACTTTAAATTTAAAATGAGATGTTTCATTTACTTTTATTTATGTCTGTGTATAACTGTGTATAATGATGTGTGTGTGTGCGTGTGTGTGTGTGTGTGTGTGTGTGTGTGTGTGTGTGTGATGCATGTGGCATGAATGTGAAATGAGAAGATAACATCAGGTTTCTTTCTAAATCATTCCCCTCAGTTTTGACACATCTTCTCTCACTGAACCTCAAGCTCATCCATTCTGTTGGCTGGACAATGAGCTTCAGAGAATCTACATGCTTTCATGTTTCCACTCTCCCCTCTCAACCTGCGGACTACACATGCTGGCTGCCATCACTGGATTTTTATGTTGTGTTGAGGATCTGAACTCACGTCCCGATCCTTGGAAAGCAAGCACTTCACTGATGAACCAACTCTCTCGTCCTTGAAATAAGATGTTTAAAAAAAAAACTTAAATATTCTTCTAAATTAAGCCCAAGTTTTTGTTTTAAGTTATGAATTTCAAGGAGTCCCAGAATAGTTTTCAAACTGAACAATAATAAAATATATCATATCAAAGAATCCATGAAGTCATTTTAAAGTGTTCCTGGGTAAAATTTCAAAGTGAAATATCAAGAATTGATCTACCAAAGTCTCTAATCTGAGAAGCTAGAAACACAAGATCAAGATAGATGTGTGGGAAGAAAAACTGACCTTAGAAATATATTTATATATCAAAGTCATGGAAGTTCAATGAAATAAGCAATGTCAAAGTTGTTTTCTTTGAAAATGAGAACAAAATAATAAATTGTCATATTACATTATTCAGAAAGAAACAAAACACAGATTTGGGAACACTGAAAATGAAAAATGTCATCTTACCATAAAATATATGTTGCTAAGAAGGTACATGTGATTTTAGGACAATACCTTGATGACTAGCACCATAGGAAAATAACTACCATTAGGAATACCACCTTGAAAGGCAGAGAAGCCAGTCTTCTTCAACTAGTAAATACTTCCTAATATTTTAGGTTGATTACATTAATCCTACAGGTATTGGATAGATTTTAGGAGTATCTTCCAGATAGAAAATCCTTTTTGTGCTAAAACGTCATCCTATAATATCCCTAATGAATACAGGAACACCTTCATGTGTCAATGTGGTACAGCTGTAAGAGTAAAACAAGAATCCCCAGCCTCATTTTTTTTATTCTAATGGATGTCAGAGGTCATAGTCAATCACAAGATAAAGGCAGAAAACATATCAGAAATCAGTGATATTATGAAGAAACAAACCTAAGAATAATAGGAATCATGGAAAAAAGAAGAAATTCAGGTTAAAGGCCCAGAATATATTTTCAACAAAATTGTAGAAGGAAAAATCCCTAACCCAAAGGAGGAGGCACCTATCAAGGTACAAGATGCATACAGAGCACCAAATAGACTGGACTAGAACAGAAATTTCCGTAAGCACCTAATAATTAAAACACAAAAGGTATAGAACAAAGAAGTGCTGTGAGACGTTCTGTATGGCAAATGTGTTGCTGATTGGTCAATAAATAAAACACTGATTGGCCATTGGCTAGGCAAGAAGTATAGGTGGGACAAGGAGGAGAATAAAGCTGGGAAGTGGAAGGCTGAGTCAGAGAGACACTGTCAGCCACCACGATGACAAACAGCATGTGAAGATGCCAGTAAGCCACGAGCCACATGGCAAGGTATAGATTAATAGAAATGGATTAATTTAAGCTATAAAACAGTTAGCAAGAAGCCTGCCACGGCCATACAGTTTGTAAGCAATATAAGTCTCTGTGTTTACTTGGTCGGGTCTGAGCAGCTGTGGGACTGGCAGGTGATAGATATTTGTCCTGACTGTGGGCCAGGCAGGAAAACTCTAGCTACAAAGGAAGATTATTAAAAGCAGAAAGAAAAACGACCAAATAACCTATAAAGTTAAGCCCATTAGAATAACCCCTAATTTCTCAATAGAGATTATAAAAGCCAGAAAAGCCTGGGTAGATGTGCTACAAACTCTAAGACAGCACAGAGGCTAGCCCAGACTACTATAGCCAGCAAAACATTCAAACAATAGATGGATTAAGACAAAAGACATGCCATGATAAAACCAAATATAAACAAGTATGGAAATATATAAAATGTAAGAAAAAAAGTAAAACCTAATATAACTATCTACAAACCTAGCCCTGCGGAAGGTATTAGATGGACAAATTTAACCTGAGGAAGGTAGCCACACCAAGCAAAACTAAGGAATAAATAATCAGAGATCAGAAAATCAAGAGAAGGGAAATACACACACACACAAAAAAAAAACCCACAATATCAACAACAACAAAATAACAGAAATCAACCAACACTGGTCATTGATAACTCTTGGCATCAAAGGTCTCAATTCCCCATTTAAGAAAAACATGGACTAACATAATGAATGCAAATTCCAGACCCATCCCTCTGATTCATCCAAGAACCACATCTTAACATCCAGGATAGACATCATTTCAGGGTAAAAAGATGGAAAGAGATATTTTAAGCAAATGGGCCCAAGAAACAACTTGATGTAGCTATTTTGATATCTGACAAAATAGACTTCAAACAAAGCTGATCATAAGAGATAGAGAAGGACACTAAATATTCAACAAAGGAAAAATCCACCAAGATGACATTTCAATTCATAATACCTGGGTACCAAACCAAAGTGCACCTAGGTCCACAAAAGAAACACTACTACAGCTTAAGTCACATATTGATCTTCACACACTGATTGTAGCTAAATCCAATAACCCATCAAAGCAACTGACAGGTCATCCAGACAAACACCAGACAAAGAAATGCTGGAGCTAACTGAAGCCATAAACCAAATGGACTTTACAGATATTTACAGACCATTTCATCCAACCACAAAACAATATACTTTCTTCTCAGCACCTCATGGTACATTCTCCAAAACTGACCACATGTGCAGACACAAAGCAAGTCTCAACAAAAACAGAAAAACTGAATAACAACCTGTATCTTATCTGACCTCCACAGATTTAAGTTGGATATCAAAAGCAACTGAAATTTAAAAAAAAAAGCATACAAACACATGGAAACCTAACAACTCACTCCTGAATAAAAAAATAGGTCAAGACTGAAGTTAAGAAAGAAGTTAAATACTCTCAAGAACTCAATGAAAGTGAAAATATAGCATGCTCAAATCTGTGGCACACAATGAGGGCAGTTATGAGGCAAGTTCGTAGCACTAAGTGCCTACATTAAACATGGAGATATCTCATACTAGTAACTTAACAGCACACCAGAAAGCTCTAGAAATGGAAGAAAACACATCAAATGCATCAAAAAAGATTAGACAGCAAGAAATAATCAAACTCACGTTGAAATAAACAAAATAGAAACAAACAAGAATAATTTTTAAAATTTATTTTTTAAAAAGTTTTTTTTTCATTTTACATACCAATCCCAGTTCCCCCTCCCTCCCCTTCTCCTGCCCCACTTCGACCTCCCCACATCCCACCCCATATTCCCTCCTCAGAGAGAATAAGGCTTCCCTTCAGGTGTCAAAATTCTGGCATATTAAGTTGAGGCAGGAGCAAGCCCCTCCCTTCTGTGTCAAGGCTGAGAGGACACAAAGCAAATGATAACCAGGCTACAATCTACAATTCCAGAGAAGCTAAGTAAAAAGGAGGATCCTAAGAGGGACATATGGAAGGCCCTAGGAAGAAAAAATAGTTAAGATCTCTGGGGTAAACTGGGGGTGGGGGGAGAAAGGAAGGGATGGGGGATGGTAGAACAATGAAAGAATAAAAAAATTAACAAAACAAACCATTTCATTGAGAAAATAAGTAAGAATGATAAACTCTGAAATGCAAATTAAAAAAAATAGAGATGAAAAGAGGGGGAAAAAACAAACAAACAAACAAACAAACAAAAAACAGACACTGAGGAAGTCCAGAGAATCAAAAGAAATATTTTCAAAGTCTGTAATCCAAATTGGAAATACCTTTTTTTTCCCCTGACAAGTTAACTTGGTACTCTCCTTCTGTCTAATGCAGTAGCAGAGCAGGAAAGACCATGAGCAGCAATGGGGCAGGGTGTTTTTTAGGGAGTAAAAGCCTGGGGGTGGGGTGTCTTAGGGTCTTCAGACTACATAGGAGCAGACTCAGGATTGATTTATGTGAGTGGCAATCATATTAGTAACTTTTAAATCACTAGGGTTAGTTGTGAGTTACAGTTACCCATTTGGGAGCAGGCCTGTACAAATCCCAGGTTTTGTCCTTGAGCTGCTGTGGAGGCTGGCTGGCCTAGCATGTACTGACCATGGGGGCTGGCTCAGTGGTCAGGCTTGGTGCATCCTATATCCCTGTTCCTGCTGGCAGGGGCATCAGTGATTAATTAATTGTCTTTTGTTCATGGCCCTCCCTCCCAGAAGCTGCAGAAATTGATTATATATATATATATATATATATATATATATATATATATATGTTTAAATTACAAGTAAGTAATTTAAACAGATCTATAATTCCTAGTGAAATAGAAGTGGTAATTAAGCATCTTCTAAACAAAAATAAAGATCAGGGACACAGAGTGTTTAACACAGAATTCTACCAGATTTACAAAGAAGAATTAATGCCAATACTCGTCAAATTATTAAATGAAATAGAAACAGAAGAAACATTGCTCAATTCTTTTTATAAGACCACAGGTATTCTGATATCTAAACCACATAAAGATCCAACAAAGAAATAGAATTACAGGCCAATTTTCCTTAACATAAAAGTAAAAATTCACACACACACACACACACACACACACACACACACACACACACTCACACATACAAATACTTGCAAGCTGAATACAAGAAAAATAAAAAAGATCATCTACCATATTCAAGTAAGCTTCCACCCAGAGACATATGTATGATTCAACACATGCAAATTGATAAATGTAATCCATCATATGTGCAGACTGAAAGGCAAAAACCATGTGGTTATCTTATTAGATACAGAAAAGGCCTTTGACAAAATGCAACAACTTTTTATGATAAAAGTCCTGGAGAGACTAGGAATACAAAGGACATAACTAAGCTTCTAAAGGTAATTTACAAGCTCATAGCCAAAATCAATCGAAATGTAGACAAACTCAAATCATTTCTACTAACATCAGGAACAAGACAAGGTTGTCCAGTCTCTCTATACCTATTCAACATAGAATTTTAAATCTTTGCTAAGCAAATACGGCAACTGAAGGAGAGCAATGGTATACAAATAAGAAGGGAAGGAGTAAAAACGTCTTTATTTGCAGATGGTATATTAATATAAATAAGTAACCCTGAAAATTCCACTTGTAAATTCCTATAGCTGATAAACATGTTCAGCAATATAGCTGGATACAAAAATTAACTGACAAAAATTAGTAGCCCTCCCATATACAAATGACAAATAGCTTAGAAAGAATTCAGGGAAAACATCTTTCATGATCACCTCAAATAATATAAACTATCTTGGGGTAACTCTAAGAAAGCAAGTAAAAGACTTGTATAATAAAAACTTTAAGATCATTAAGAAGGAAATTAAAGAAGATATTATAAGTTGGAAAGGTCATCCATGTTTATGGATTAGTAGGATTAGCATAGTACAAGTAGCCATTCTACCAAAAGGAATCTACAGATCCAACGCAATTGCCATCAAAATTCCAACACAGTTATTCACAGACCTTGAAGGGACATCAGTAAGCCTCATATGGAAACACACACACACACACACACACACACACACACACACACACACACACGACACACAGAGAGAGAAGGAAGGAAGGAAGGAAGGAAGGAAGGAAGGAAGGAAGGAAGGAAGGAAGGAAGGAAGGAAGGAGAAAAATGGGATAGATAAAACAATCTTGAGAGGTATCACTATCCCCAATTTCAATATCTCCCTCAGAGCTATAGTAGTAAAAGAAGTATCATGGTATTGAAACAAAAGCAGACACATCGATACATTGAATCAAATAGAAGACCTAGTCATAAATCCATATAGTTATGGGTACCTAAGTTTTTGATAAAGAAGTAAGAAATGCTCACTAGAAGAAAGACAGTATCTTCAACAAATGGTTCTGGTCAAATGCATGGCTGCATGCAGAAGAATTCATGTAGATCTATACATATCACCCTGAACGAAACTAAACTAAAAATGTATCAAAGACTTCAACATAAATCTAGATACAGTGAACCTGATAGAGGAGAAAGTGGGGAATAGCCTGGATCTCATTGTCAAGGAAAAGACCTCTGAACCAAATACGGCACAGACACCAGATCAACAATAAATAATTGGAGTTTCATTAACCTGAAAAGCTTTTGCATAGTGAAGAAGGACACCATTGCACAAACAATGAGATAAGAATGGGAATACAGAATGGGAAATTACTTTTTACCAACTACACCTCTAATGGAGTACTAATACCTAAAATATGTAAATAATTTTTAAAAACTGATTATCAAGAAAATAAATATCCCAATTAAAAATGGGATGCACCCATCCAACGACTGAGGGATCTGGATGCAGAGATCCATGGCTAGGCCCCGGGTGGAGCTCTGGGAGTCCAATTAGCAAGAATGAGGAGGGTTTATATGGCCGAGAATTGTTGAGACCAAGGTTGGATAAAGCACAGGGAGTATGAACCAATGGCTGAGGGGTCACCAACTGGATCAGGCCCTCTGAATGGCTGAGACAGTTGATTGGCTTGATCTGTTTGGGAGGCATCCAGGCAGTGGGACCGGGTCCTGTGCTCATTGCATGAGTTGGCTGTTTGAAGCCTGGGGTCTATGCAGGGTCACTTGACTCGGCCTGGGAGGAGGGAACTGGACCTGCCTGGACTGAGTCTACCAGGTTGATCTCAGTCCGCAGGGGAGGCTTTGCCCTGGAGGAGGTGGGAGTGGGGGGTGTGCTGGGGGGAAGGTGAGCGGGGTGGGAGGGGGGAGAACAGGGGAATACGTGGCTGATATTGCAAAATAAAAAAAAATGGGGTGCAAATCTAAACACAGAATTTTCAATAAAGAAAACTCAAATGGTTGAGAAACAGTTAAAGAAATATTCAGCATCCTTAGTCATCAGGGAAATGCAACTCACAACTCCTTGGAGGTATAATTTTATATCCATTAGAATGGCTAAGATCAATAAAGTAAAAGACAGCTCATACCTGCAAGAATAGAGTAAGGGGAACCTGCATCCATTGCTGGTAGGATTGCAAACTTGTATAACCACTAAGTAAATCAGTGTAATGGTTCCTCAGGAAGATGGGAATCAACCTACCTTAAGACCCAGCTATACCACTCTTGGTCATACACCCAAAGGATACTTCATCCTACTGTCAAGATACATGCTCAACCATGTTTATTACTGCTCTATTAATAATAGCCAGAAATTGGAAACAACCTCAATGTCATCCTCAAAAGATAAATAGATAAAGAGAGTAGGTACATGTATATAATGGAATATTACTTCACCCTAAAAGGAATAAGTAAATAATGAAATTTTCAGGTAAGGGGATGGAACTAGAAAAAAATATTCTCAGTGAGGTAACCCAGACTCCTAAAGACAAATATGGTACATATTTCCTTATATGTGGATATTAGCAATGATTAAAATGATAAAAAAAACATTCTGTAGAACCACAGTGTTTCGGTATAGAGTAAGAGACTGAGGAGGCTGAATAGATCTCCTTAGGAAAGAGAAATAGAATAGCTAGTTAGAAGTGGACAATGAGGAGAGATTGGAACTGGATGATCAAGCAGGGAGGTAAGAAAGAGGGAGCCAAGGGAGGGGATAATGGGAGAGATAGTTAAATTTAATGTACATTCAAGTGGGAATATGCAAACCTGATAGAGGAGAAGCTTCCTAAAGTTTGTGTGTGTGTATGTGTGTGTGTATGTGTGTGTCCATGTGTGTGTGTGTGTGTGTTTGTGTGTGTGTGTGTGCATGTGTATATGTGTGCATGTGTGTGTTTGTGTGTGTGTGCATGTGTATATGTGTGCATGTGTGTGTGTTTGTGTGTGTGTGCGTGTGCATGTGTGTGTGTGTGTGTGTGTGTGTGTGTGTGTGAAGGTGATCTAAATGAAATCTCCAAATAATTTGGGAGACAGATCCCCAACTGGACATCTCTTGTCACCAAATGAAGCTTCCAGTCCCAGGATTGAATTATATCTAATTGAATTGTTGGCCAAAAGGGTCTACTAGGAATCCCCCAAAAATCCCACAATTTCCAGTGCCATAGGATACTCTCTGCAAACCTCTCTGACAGTGAGGCCCTATTGGCAAAGATAAGAGCCACACAACTCATTGAATATGAAGAATTTGAGGTGTTAGAGCATTCACTACTATGGGCTAGTGTTCTTGATATCAGAAGGTACTCTGCTCACTAACAAAGGAAAAAGGTAAACAGCAACCCAGCTATAAACCTTTGATCTACAGTGGCGGCCTGTCTGGAAGCTATGCTAGTATAATGACGATACAAAGATTGTAGAAGTAACTAACCAAATCTGGCTAGATTTAAGATCCCCTTCATGAGATCTAATTTATACCTGACACTGCTTTAGTGACCAAGAATCTGACACTAGACAACCCAGGGACCTAGGGTAAAACCAATTACTACTATTCTTTTAAGGAATGTAGCAATAAAATGACTGCTAACAACATTCTACTATACTCACTGATCAGTGCCTTTCTGAACCATCATCAGAGAGCCTCCTCCTCCATAGGTGTGAACAAGCTCAGAAACCAACAGGCAGAACATATGAAGAGAGTAAGAAACCTTGAAACACTCAGCCCTCAATAGGGATGTCACCTTAAAATCTATCCCCGCAGGCAACTCTGTTGAAAAGGAGCCAGAGCGGGTGAAGGACACCAAGGAAACAAGGACTTATAAACATAACAGGACTGACACACATATGACCACACAGAAACTGAGTTGGCATGCATGGAGCCTGCAAGAGTCTACACCGAATGGAGTCCTGGAACTGAAAAGAGAACTTTATAGCACAGGCTAGCCCAGAAGTCACAATGTAACCAGACTGACAACTTCAAACTCATGGTAATCCTGCCTTGGCCTCCCGAGTGCTGGAATTATAGACACCAAGCTGGTGTGAATCCTGTTTTACTATTGTTTTAAAAATCTATTTCACACTATTGAGAAGCTATTGTTTTCCTCATTCATACATCTCTATGGTAACGCCTAATCTATAAATTAGGTACAATAAGAGAATAACAATAACCAAACAGAACTGTTATATTTAAATATAACAATACATTGTAGTAAAGGGCATTTCAAACTTCAGAATGTTTATTTCTAGATTTATCCAGCTTTTTTGTTCATTTTGGTTTTTGTACATTGGTTTTGAGACAGGATTTTAATGTGTAACCAAGGCTGGCCTCCTACTCTAGGGGCAATCCTCCTTCTTTAGTCTTTTGAGTGTTGAGATTACGGGAGTGAACTACTTGTCTTTGTGACAAGATCCCATGTTCCCAGGTTGGCCTCAGATCAGCTCCACGGCTGAGGGTAACCTTGAATTTCTGATCCTGCCTCTATGCTTCCTTTCCTAGCCATAGCCTTTACTAGCAATCTGCAATTAGTAAGCACTTGCAAATTAAAATTAAATTTTCTCCAAGAACGTCTCAATGGGAAACAAACTACTTTTAAGCATAGGCTGTATGCCGAGAAGTAGATGGCCAATAGAACACAAATTCAATGGTGTCTTTGAAGGTTCCTTGTATTATAATGTTGTCTCTGGCCTTTTCCTGTTTAAAAGTTTTATCTTCTTTGTTTTTATTTATATTCTTTTTTTCATTTATTTAACCTATATGTCTTCTGTATATCTACGAGGCTTCAAGTATTGTGTTTTTATGGGTTTCCTAAGTGTGCAAATGAGTGGATCTCTCAGTCTATATCTGTTTCTAATACCTTTTCATGGGCTTTTTTTCCTTCTATTTGTTTCTTTTTGTCCCATTCTAATGTGTTTTTAATCATGTCATATAATATAATATTATTATCCCTTAGATTTCTGGTTTTTTTTATAGTGATAGACAGATGGAGGTGGATCTCGATGGAAGGGATGTGGAAAGGAACTGGGAGTATTACGGGGAAAGGAAACCTTAATTACAACATATTGTATACAATTAATCTACTATTAATATAAGAAAAAATAAAGGAAATAACAAAAAATAAATAAAATTATGCAGGTATTTCGAGGGATATAGCGTAGTCATATAATATAGGTTCTACATTTCTACAAATACCAATCCTTTTACGAAATGAGCTCCTTTCTTCAGATAGTATTTGTCTAGTGACCCAAATTACAATTTCATAAACACTGCTTTAGAGTAATTTTATGTTTTACAGTGATAGAGTATTGGCTGAATTGCATACTCTGGAGTTGAATTTTCTTGCTGTAAAAAATTTCTAAACCTGTGAAGAAATAATTGTCTTGAGAACTGAATAGGAAGAAAGCGACATGCAGGAACACAGAATTTTGGAGAAAGAATTGCATTAAACTTTCGTTTTTAGACATTTAAAGCAAATAAAGTTTCTAAAATCTCTGTTGCTCATCGGCAAAAGTCTTATGATTATGTTAGACTCACAGAGCTGTTGGGAGAACAAATAAGGACATACGTGGCATGTAGGCACTATAGTAACATAATAATGAGATCAGTAAAAAAAGACTTCAAGATACATCACTAGAATACAGTTACAGGAGACAGAATGTGTCATCAGTAGCAGAAATGGAGTTTCTCTGATGAACGAGAACTATGGGGAAAAAAATGATCACAGCCATTTCTCTGATGAAGAGCACTGAGTATCCAGCAATCATGCCCTGCTCATTTAAAGTATTAGAAAACAGCAGGGGGCAAAAATTTATTCACTGTAAAGGAATGTAATATTTATCAGTACTCATTACACAGTGCACATGGTTTCCTTCTTGTGGAAGATGGTCATTATGTGAAAAATTAAAATGAGCTACAAAATACAAATATTTTGTAGTTTGACTCACATGATTTTGTATCTAAATAGACAAAGGGGATCATTTGCTAAATAAAATATGTCAAGCAACTTTGTTGGGAATGTTAAGTAGAATTAAAATTAAACATACTTCCTCTACAATCTTGAAAAAACAACTTAAGGTAAACACTAGATAGCTATTGTGCTTTTCTCTGTGTGCCTATATTAACTTCTTTAAAAGGAGTAAATAGATCATAATTTCAGAAAGATTTCAGTAGATAGATCATAATTTCAGGAATGGACTAGATAGATCAGGATTTCAGAAAACCAAGGTCTTCTATCATACCTGAATTCTGTAAGGCTCCCCATATTAGCTTTATTATCAGTGTGATCTTCCCTAACCACACAGACCTCTTTTCATGATATGCGTTTATCACTACACACTCTGCATTGGTTGATTGTCTAAAATTATAGGATGACTTTACCTTCAATAATCTGGACATAGTGCTTCCTTTGTTCATAAGTCTGCCCCTCCTTTGTCAATCTCTCACAAAATTCTAAATTTTTCTGTCCAGGTTTAAAGTAACTTGCCTACACATACTTTTACCATACATCTAATTTTCCAAAATATTTTTATTGATTCTTTAAAAAAATTCCTACAAAGTATTTTGAACATACCCATCTTCTATTACTCCCCCTCTCTGACCCTAAATCGACTCTCCACCTCCCTACCCAACATTCTTACAAACTCTTGGCTATCTTCCTCCAAAAAACATTAGCTGATTTGGGCTGTGTAAAAGTTTGAGGAGCATGTTATAAAAATATTACCATTATTTCAAAGTTTCTGAAGAATAGAATGAAACTCCCTGCTAGCTAATAATACGCACAAAAGAGACCCATTAAAGAACAAAGATCTGTTGTGGGAATTCATTCAGTTCAGCCAATGGCTTTGGAGTAGAAAGCCCTAGGGCATGGTCTTGCCTGTGTATGTGACCTAAGAGCTGAGAAAAAGGGGTCATGTGCTCTCCTGGGTGGTTGGAGATGAGCAACAGGGAAGAGTGGTTTGAGGTTGGTCCCCATCTACCACAGGCAGAATGGCAGGACTGAGCAGCTGGATCAGGAGCAGTGTTTACCTTGTCCTGTACCTGTGAGTCTTTATCCCCATTGTACCCCATTAATAAATTAATAACAGATCTTTGTGGGATATCACTTTAGAGATCTATCATGAGCACAGGATTTGCCTTGGTCTCAAGGTATTTGATTACCAAGACTCAAGAGAGAAATATGGTCTGGAAGTAGTGACAGGAGAGGAAGATTTTCTTCAGGCTTTCAAACCTGAAGTAACCAATCCAAACAGGCCCTCAGGTGAAAGCCCAGAACATGACAGATTCCTAAGCAACCACCAACATGGATGAAGTCTTCATGAATCTCTAATATAGCCCAAAACCACTTAAATTTTTGTGTAAATTAACATCACCCTTTTATATTATCTGGTCAACAGAAAATAAATTAAACCTAGAATAGCTGTCATTCTTAAGAGAGAGGCACTTATAGGAATGTTAAAAAAATAGTCCATACTCAAAATAGCATGACAATAAGGTTAACAATAAAGCATCAAGTAATTGAAGAAGATTAAATGAAAACTGGGACCCCATATGTCTTGCTTTTTTCCACCACAGTATATTTTTCTAATCCCTTCTCTCTTCCTTCCTGCCTACAGATAATTTGAGATCAGTGGTTTATATGTACTTGTGCTATCTACCCAATGTTATTCCTGGTTTTGAATTTATTCAATTTTTATCCAAAAACATATTTGTCTGATCCTAAACATTTTTAAGTTACTGAAATTTGTTTTGTGGACTATTCTTGACATGTCTAATGAGCTGTTGAAGAGAATGCCTGATCTTCTCTTGAAGGATGAACTATCCTACACAGGTCTAAAAGATGTAGTTGGAATGTAGGTATTTGAAATGTAAAACTGTTATCATTTAATTGTCCATTTTACCATGTGATGAACAATATTTCTGTGTTATACATTTTATCGTATTGCCTGTTTCACATATAATGAATTGTTATACTTTCTTAATGGATGAATTCCACATTACAAAATGTCCTTTTTTTTCAAGTAAATTTTATCTTTAAAAAAAATTGGTCTTATATCTCTATTTATATCCACAATTGTCTTCTAGTTTCTGTTTGTGCAGTATATTTTATGTTATTATGTATTATCAACTAATTAGAATCTTGTATTTAAATAGTCTAGACAATTTTCATGGACAAATGATATTTAGAGAATGAGATTCTGCATATTTTGTCCATCTCTATCTTTTACACATAGCTTTAATCAATATATAGCATAAGATCTGATAATACAGATTTTTGTCTTCTACTTTGCTATTGTTTTGTAGATGTCTTACATAGTTCTGTTTCTATGTTCCTCACTTTGTCTAATTGTGTGCACATGCTAGGGATATGTATTTACCATAGTACCCATGTGGAGGTCAGAGTATAACTTGCCAGAATCAGTTCTCTTCTCTGACTGTGTGAAGTCCAGGAGTCAAAGTGTACTTGTCAGAGAGAGCTATTACCTTCAAGCCATCTCACTGGTTCTTATCAGTATATTCTTAAAGACCATGTACAAGGGAGTGTTTGTACCTTATCTTTATGCATCAGGACTACAATGGGGGCAGATTCAATGCTGACAATCAGGTGATAGCTTTCAGAATAAAGAGACTGAGAACAAATTTCACCAACGTCTTATTTTTTGAAGAGTGATGTACGTTTTGCCTTTCCCAAACAGGAAAGGGACAGATAAATAAGGTCAGAGATGGAGCAGGGAATTCATTTACTCCCAAAGATGATTATATTAAAATTCCAAACTAAAATTTCTTTTCGAAAGTGTTTGGGGGGTATTATGAAGTGTACTACAGTAATGTTAGTTATGAAGAAGACACTAATTTTGCAAAAGGAATTACACCTCACTCCATTATATTTAACTCAGGTGCCTCATATATTGGCTCATAAAAATGTGTGAGGTTCTTGGATTAATAATGTTTTTAAAGATGAGTAAGGTATGCTTTTATCTTATTAAAGCATGAGATAGAGCTGTATAATACAAAAAAGATGGGTAAGCTGAACAAAATTTTCTGAGGAAAATACATCAGGATATGCTGTTGATGCCACAGTGACAAGCAAGAACTAGTCTATGAAAATGAGCGGCTTTCTTCTTGATATAAGAAAAATTACAAGAAGAATGAGACAATTAAGAGATCAAGGATTCACATCTAAAGTTGTAGTGGCAAATGAATGGTAATTTTGACAACGGCAAGGAGGTTATTGTGGAAGAGTGTTAATTATATTCACACTTTGAAAGCTACAATGTAAAAAGGGGAAGGATCTGGATAAAACTCACAAAGCCTTAAATTTCCATTTAAACCTGAACGGTCTTCTCAATGTGAGTTTTGGAATTAAAGCTCTCTATTAGGTACTAACAGCTTGGGGCACTGTTTCAATCCACAAGTACAAGCTGCCATATTAAGGAGACACACACACACACAAAAAAAAAATCACTTGAGCAAAGACACACAACCCAGATTTCATCAAGCTTACAGGGTATTGTGCATATTTTTATAGCAACAAGTTGAATTTATGATCATTTTAATAAAAATAAAGGTTTCTTCTCTGAGCCTAATGCCTGATTTACTCCACTCAAACTTGTGACAAATAGTCCCAGATAAAGTGATAAAGTCCCAGATAAATATTTGGTTTCCTACCTAGAATTGGCACTGCCAATCATGTTTTCTACACTTTTTCTCCTGTCCTCTACAATGATGATTCCTTGTTTCTTTTAGAAACTATATCGATATAGAGGAATAATCTGGTTTTGTAGGGTAGGGTGAGGTAAAAAACGTCTAAGTTAAAAAATGTTATGTATATTTCCTATTAAGAGCATAGAGACTATCAATTAGAGTCAAGAATGTCTATAACTTCTTACAAGTCATATAGTTATTATATCTTTTCCAATTGTTTTAATTGGTGTTCTGATATTTAGTTGGATACTTCACTGGGGGACTGAAAATATAGATATAGTATGAATTTTCACGTCAACTACTCTACTAAATATCTGTTTTAGACTGAAATACAGTATCACTGATGTTAAATTTATTAATTTGGGGCCAGTAGTAAGGAAGACATCAAATCATTCTACTGTGAGTTTAGCTTTTTACTTTACTTTTCTTTTTTTTATTTACCATAGAGGTAGTCAATAATTTATACTTTATTCAAAAGTTTATAAAATCAGAGGTCAGAAAGATGTTAAACTACCGCAAGGGATCAATTTACAGATTTAGAAACAAAGACTTGGTGTCAGAAATTCACATTTACAAAGAAGGGTTTCCATGTCAACCTCACAGTTGCTGGTATTGATAATTATAAGTTTAAGATATCTGATGTGTTGACTTTTTCTGTATTTAATGGGCTATTTGGATTGACTGGTTTTTCATCAAGATTCCAAACAATCAGGAGTCAAACACTTACTGCTCTGCACTCAAGAAACCACATTCTGTAGCTCTCTGATTTATAATTGTCACCAACCAAAGATTCCTACCCACTTACTTAACCTACACCAGGACAAGGATTTAAAAAACAAACAAACAGACAAAAACTGTGTCTGAACAACACACAATTGACTAAACTAGGTGCCTCGAGAAAGGTATGGATTAAAAATTGCTCCATGAACAAATTAATGCACCACTTTAAGAGGGGGAGACACAGCTGAACAAATACTTCTCCAAGGGAGAAAAATAACTCCTTTTCTGCTGAACCCAATTCTTCTCCTGCCCTCTTTGTTGGCAATGTGCTCCAAATTCGTCTTTGTGTGTGTGGGGGCTTGGCTTTATTTCCCTGTGTTGTCAACTGTCTTTATCCATTCTCCTAACAATAGAATTGTCAGGAGAACATTTTCTCTAATCCTACTTCCAACTGTTAGTTTGGTTTGTTTATCTACTTTCTTGACTCACAGCCCAAACCTTCTGTATCAGTTTTATCCCCAACAAGAAGAGCAGGAAGAAGACTTGCATGGCATTTTTAGAGCCATTTGTTATTGTGGCAGTGAGGAATCTGTAACACTCAGCACAGATTGTCAGTTTGTCCTCTGACAGGATACATGAGAGTGAGACAAATGGAGAATTCTTCGTTTGCTTTCTAAAACCCTCATGAGTTCTTACAGGATAGAATTGAAAATGGAAAGTGCACAATGCGAGTTCAGGGATACATGGGCATGTCTCTCCTATCCCCACAGAGTATATTCTTGAAGACAAATCATTAATGGGTGTACAGATTTGTGTACCTTACATAATATAGCTGCTTTTTGACACCCCATTATGCTATCATTCTAGATGTATCTGCCAGCCTTCCCAGACTTCTCTACAAGGAAGAAGAGAGAATGCACTAAACACAAAGGAAGCTTCCACTTTCCTGTTCTGTGAAATGGTCTATTAAATCAATAAGAGAATAAACACTATGTTTTCTTTTTTAAGATCATGACAAACTATTCTTTCCTCTCATAATTAGAAATGCAACACTTTGTTTCTACATAATTTATTGACAGAGGTCAATTCATAGTGAGATTTCCTTTAGACCTCACAAATGACAGGGAGGAAGTGTTCTGTCAGTGATTAAGAAACCCAGACTAACTTACTTGATTTTAAAATAAAATCTAACTTTGTCCATTCCTGTGTTCAATGACTTTTACAAAGTTATTTTGGAACTTTGTGGAAGTTCGAACCATAATTTTCATATAAAAACCCTCGTTTGGAATACAAAGATTATTTAATGTATTTTTCGTTTATTTTTCAATAGTCATTTTGAATATTTGCAATCATGAGGGACATGATCTGCTCTTTTCACATTATATTATGCAATAAGCATTCAATGTCATCTCCTAATTTCCAGTGCAATTATTTTAATGGTTGAAATGGTCTGATAGAGCGGATGTACTGAAATTATCTAATCTACCTCATTTTATTGGGTAAGTCTGTGGTTAACAACACTA
The DNA here is from genome assembly GCF_949786415.1 of Peromyscus eremicus. Classification (NCBI taxonomy): domain Eukaryota; kingdom Metazoa; phylum Chordata; class Mammalia; order Rodentia; family Cricetidae; genus Peromyscus; species Peromyscus eremicus. The sequence continues at coordinate 22,581,178 of NC_081423.1, forward strand.
CTCTATTAAAAAGGTGATTCAATAAGCAAGATTATGCAAATCTTTTCTTTATTCAAGATTGCTTTGCATTTCTAGCTAATGAAATTTTGATTAAGCTTAAAATTATTTAAAAAATCCACATTTTCAGCAATTGTCATCTGCTTGTCCCTCTCCCTGGAGCACTTCGACCTCCCCTCCCCTCCTCATGTAGGCTAGCTTTCAATCTTATGACAGTTCTGTCTTTAAAAAGCCCAATCCTGAGCTCCCTTCAGTGAAAGACAGTGATTCACAAAACTGGGTACTTCCGCACCATCTCTCCTCAGCTTTACTAGGTGTTGCCTGCTCAGAATCAGAGACTTCTAAACTTATGGAGTAAGGAGAGACTTTTTGATTTAATACCTACATGTTTTCATTCATTCATTTCATTTCACTTTTTGATTTAATACCTACATGTTTTCATTCCTAGATCCTGATGCTTCATGTGTCACTGTAAATTTCACTAGAGAATAGGATTAATAAAAGGTCATGGTCAAAAATAAGATGTAAATGATGGGCAAATTTTATCCATTCAAAGTTACTTTCTTGAAATATTTTAATTCCAGCAAGTGCTTTAGAAGGGATCAAATTCACTTGTACTTGTAGCAGGAAACTAAAAAAAAACATAGACCAACTTGTAATGTGAACTGGTTTATTTCTTTCCTAGAGACGTTCTCACATTCTTGCTCCCACCCCCATTTTGGTCTTAGAAGAAATAGCTGAATATCCATTTATATTTTCTTGGGAAAGATACTTGAAAGCCTCATGATAAACTATTCTTGTATTTTCTATATAATCAAATAGTGAAGTCAGCAATGAAATAAATGATTTTACAGAAATTCAAATTAAGAATTTCACATGAATATATTTTAGAAAGAACAGAAGTATTTATTTTAGGCAAATGGGCTTTCAAAAATGAAGAACCCAAATTAGCTTTAAAAATTCCAAATTCATATAAGTTTCTTGGCATCCTGTGCTTGTGATTTTTTTTATAAAGATGCCTAAAATCTGGTAATTATTTTACAAAACTCTGGACTTTCAGAAATACAAGTATAGTAAGCTGATTAGTCAACCTACTAATTTTCATTTGTTCTTGTTTTATATTGGAAATTTTGTTTGTAAACTTTTCTTTGACAAAGGCATTCTAAAAGCTACTTACTTTTTCAAGGATGCAAGCCTAATTAAATATTTAAGTTCCTCAATTCACTTGTAAAACACTTGCAAATAAAATGTGCCCGTTGCTGTGATAGTTACTGTAATTAGAAGATGGATAAAGCATGCTTGTGACAAAGACAACCCAAACATTTCAATCCCATGAAGAATATATGTGTTACTATGTGACAATGATTCTAGAAAGAAAAGAATGATGACATGTTGGGAAGGTAGTGATTTACATCTTGATATCTTCATTTTGAATAAATAGAGCACATAAAATGCATGGGCATCAAAGAAACCAGGGAGGATATCAGAGCTGCCCTGGTACAGAGAGGCACAGCCTGGGAATTCCAAATTGTGAGGGAACCATTGAACTAAGAGGAAGACTGAGGTGTGCAAGCTTGTTGAGTCCCATAATGACTGTGGGAGGCAGGGGGGTTGAGTATCAGAAGAAATGAAACAAAAATATGACATTCAGTTGTGGAAAGATCCATCAGAAGATGGCAGAAGCAAGAACCAGTCACTGGTGTGTTGAACTTTGCACAGTATCAGTAGCATAGACCACAAGAGACTCTCAAAAGGCAGAAAGAGACAGAATGTTCAGACCTCAATACTCACACAAGAAAACAATGTTTCAATAATCTTGAGACTTAGTCTTCTTCCATATTTCTATATGAAGAAGGTGATTTGAACCAAAAGGAAGATTCTGCCAACAAAGTGTTCCATATAGGCAAGTCATAGCACAGACATAAAAGCAACATGAAAACCCACAACTCACGCCTTCCTCAAATTACCAATCCCATAGTAATGGCCATAATGAGAATGATCTGGAAGGAATTTCAGAGAAATAATTCAAAACATTGACTTAGCTATATTCAAACAGCTCAATGAAGATATGAATATAGTCTAAATGCATGAGCAATGGAAGACCACCCATCTGATGAACTTGACATTCAGTGGTTGCCAAGTTATGAAAAGCCAGACATATGGTAGTGAGCTAGCATTTTGGTGGACTTTCAGCATTGATTCATTTGAAAAGTTAGGTTGGTGCCACAAGTCATCGAAATAAAAGTTCTAGAGATGCCAAGGGTTTGCGGGGCATTTCACTGGAACCATGAAAAGAATACAAATGACGAGCAAGGAGGATGTAGTTTTCAGAGGGATATAATAAGATTAAAAATGTTGGTTGATTATGTAAGCCATTTCTGAAGCCGAATGCACAGAGATTTCAAACTGACCATATGCATGGCAACAATGACACCACAAATGACTTTTACCATAGTGTTATCGAGTTTATCTTGAGAGTTTTCCAAGTACTGAAAGCAACCACATTTAGAAGGGCACATTTTCCCAACTTATTGTTAGAAAAGTCTCTCTCTCTCTCTCTCTCTCTCTCTCTCTCTCTCTCTCTCTCTCTCTCTCTCACACACACACACACACACAGAGAGAGAGAGAGAGAGAGAGAGAGAGAGAGAGAGAGAGAGAGAGAGAGAAAGGAACACTAGCATGCTTGAAGCACTTTATTTCATAACCTATTTAAATCAATGATTTTTTTTTTGCATAAAAGTCAATTGAGTTCCCTGACTCCATGTTGAGCAGCTCACAACTAACTACCTGTAACTCCAGCTCTAGGGTATCTAGTGCCTCTGTCTCATTAGTACCTGCATTCAGACACTTGCACACACATACAGAGAGAGAGAGAGAGAGAGAGAGAGAGAGAGAGAGAGAGAGAGAGAGAGAGAGAGAGAAATGAAATAATAGAAATAAATGTTTCAGAAACCCTTCGTCACATAAACCAGTAAAGAATAGATGGAAAGGATTCTGCTCTTGATTAGACAAAGAGTCACTCTGTAGCATCTGTGGAGAACAGAGAGACTTGAGAGTGAGCAATATGTTAGCCTCATGGGATAATTATGACAATTATATGAAGCAGTGCAGAAACTGGAGAAAGTTAGTGTCTAGACTGTTAAATCAAGATGTGTAAGTCTATTTTGCCCCAAGTAACATCCCATTTCTCTTTCATATCCAAGAAAAACCAAGCATTCCATTATTCTGTAATTCTAAAATCTTTACACAAACTAGCTACAGGAACTGTATGCATCCTGGCTTAAAATATTCTATAGTATTCATTTGATTACTTGTTATTTTAGGATTTATGATATTAGGACCTTTTTCTTATTCATTGAACCTGAACAAATACTTTGCCACTCAGTCTTGGACAGAAGAAACAAGCCAAATCCCATCAGTAACTTAATAAGGGTTTAAATGTCATTCCTGGAGATCAGATGGGGGACTTTTAAAGTCAAAGCAAAAGGGTAAACAGAGCAGTGGCAAACCATAGCTCTTCCTCCATTATTTCCCCGATTGCCACCCCACTAGGAAGTTGCAAGAACTGAAACAGACCTATAACCTTTGGAAAACCATCTTCTGCATATTCCATGTAACACATTCATGCACCAAGTGTTGATCCTAGACAAGATTGTCCACAGAACAAGGAATTCAAAAGACTGTCCAAGTTTCTATTTTACAACCTAGAGTACTGATGCATGTTCATAGAGTTTGAATTTCTGTGATATATTTGCACATGACAAATTCAAAGCCTGACTTATAGGGGCTATTAGTAGCTAATAATTATACCAATCCAAGAATGAAAAGATCCTTATTTTAACTTCATGTTAAACACTGAAAGTACACATTTATAAACATTATTAATTTTAGCTTAAGAAAAGGTGTCCTACCAATGGAATCAGGGGGACCTCTGGGATGAACTAGAAGCCTAGTGCAGTAAAAAAAAAAAAAAAAAAAAAAAAAAAAAAGTAACAGGAGTATATGAGGGTTACCCTAGCTAAGAATCCTAGCAATAGCAGATATGGAGCCCGAATCAGCCATCTCCTGTAACCAAGCAAGACTTCCAGTAGAAGGATGGGGACTCCAACCCAGCCACATAATCTCTGACCTACAGTTTGCCCTGCATACATATATGCTGTGTCAAAAGTGGCACAGAAATTATGGGAGTGGCTAACCAATGACTAGCCCAGCTTGAGACCCATATTATGAGAGGGAGCCCACCCCTGACATTGCCTCAAGGGCCAGGACCCAGAGGCTGGACAGCCCAGAGACAGGATAGAACCAAACATAACTGGCAAAAATAAAAAAAAAAAGTCAATGAAGTAATTCCTAATGATATTATGCTACAGTCAGAGATCATGGCCTAGCCCAATTGTCGTCAGACAGTCTTCGCCCAGAAAGTGATGGAAACTGATGCAGAGACTCACAACCAAACGTTAGGTAGAGCTCAGCAATCCTGTGGAAGAGAGAGAGGAAGGATCATGGGAGCTAGAGGGGCCAAGGACACCATAGGAAAACACACAGTCAACTGACTTGGGCTTATAGGGTCTCATAGATACTGAAGCTCCAACTAGAGAACTTGCATGAGTCTGACATAGGCTGTCTACACATATGTTACAGTTGTGTAGCTTGTTCTTTTTGTGGGACCCCTAACAATTGGAACAAGGGCTGTCTCTGACTCTGTTACCTGCCTTTGAGACCCTTTCCTCTGCTGGGTTGCCTCATCCAGCCTTAACAGGAGAGGAGGTACCTAGTTTTACAGCAACTTGGTATGCCATGGCTGGATGATATGCATGGGAGGCCTGCCCTTTCCTGAAGAGAAAGGAGAGGGAGTGGATGGGGAAAGGAGGTTGGGAGCAAGGACTGGGAGATGAGTGAGGAAGGGGAAACTGTGATCAGGCTGGGAAAATTAATTAATATTTTTTTTAAAAAAAAGAAAGAATAGGTACCCTAAGTATAACTTCACTTCAAATTTTTATGTTTTTCTGAGATAGGGCCCCACACTAAACTAGGCTGGCATGGAACTCAGTAAGTAACCCAGACTTGCCACTTACTTGCCTCAGCCTTTGAGTTCTAGGATTACAGTCATGAGCAAAATACCTAGCTAACTTCTCTTAAATCATAGTATGTTTGTACACCATGTATACATAATCAGTCTTCAATATCAAACAATACTAGTTATTTCACAAATGAATTCAATCTCATTCTTGTAGCAATACTTTATACCAGCACTCTGTTTCTGACATCATATCAGAGGTGAAACCGCTTAATTCACAGGGTATTGAATTTAGCCTTTCTTTGATACATTTCAATACACAGTACCAAAAAGGTGAGTTGGTTGTTGGCCTCAAATGAGTGATTTCCACTCAACAAGGCACAAAGGAACAGAACTCTGGTGTCATCACAGTTCAACAGGGTGCAACCACCAAACCTCATTTGTTTAGGCCTGATTAAGTTCAGTAGAGGGAGTATGAAAATGAATTCAAAAGGATCAAACAAAAGAAAGGCCCAAGGACAAGCACATGTAGTATGCTTTCATTTCCTCCTACAATAGGGAGCGGTTGCCCTGTGCTGTCAAGTTCATGAACTTGCTAACAGTGTTTTATGGGAACAGTACGTTTTCTACATTTGATCTGAGAGAGACACATCTGAGTGTTCACCAGTGTCCACTTGCCTCCTGAATGTGGCAGCACAGAATTCTTCAATGTCTGACATTTCAAAACTGGCCTGGTATACAAGCCTTTGTGCAAAGTAAACCTACTGCGCTCCCGATCCTTCTTTGAAAAGGTTGACAAGAAAACCCAGATGAGACCATGTTTCACTGTCTGGTTGTCATTGGTTGGTACAGTGCAAGTTGAGCACAAGAGAAGCAGGATCAGAAAAAAAATAGGACCCAGCATGCAAGAAAAGCACTCATATTATCCTAAGACAAATTTGCTTTCCTTGAAAAAAATAACGCAATGTTTTATTGTTATAAAAAGGGTCAATTATTTCAACATTCTCTCTGTCTTAAATATTGAGGAGTTTGATTGATATGCTTCATCCTTTTCTTCCTTTAGGCTTTTACACACTTGAGACCAAATATTGCTAGTTAGGAGAAAGAGAGTCACAGTCATGTTACAGGAATAAGCTATCATTACTATGATATTTCTTTAGACTGGAATTCCAATATTTCCTTTGTTCTGACAAACTTTAGACCACTCGTGGTTTTAGCCCTATTCTTTATGACCATACAAGTAATATTCTTAGCTCACTTTCAAAAATGCACTAGTTATGGTTCCTAAATAATTTTCATAAATTTTTAAGCCTGTTCCCTCCATCACAAAATGGAAATTCTAACACAAGCTGTTTCAATTGGCTGTTGTGGGAGAAAATTGATGATGCAGGTGATTGCCATGTCTCAATTCATCATCATAAGTCACAATAATAATCTCAGAAAATTCACCTATGTGGCAAAAAAAATGCTGCAAGGGGTTTCCTATGGAATTTGTTTTTTTGAATCAGATACTTAAGGTTTTATTTTTGTCTGTAAATTTGAAAGCAGTGAGTTCTGCACCTGTGCAAACTGACATTTCACAATCATCACTGAACCATATCACCACTGACCTCTGCACACCCCTACCCAAACTGAAATATCCACAATGAACTAATAGGCCTTGAACCATCCCACACTGGATCAGAGCCAAACCCACATTCAATTCTTCATCTCTTTAGAAAAGGCTACATTTGAAAGGCTAACACGACAGAAGGAATATGGAGGGCAAGTCTTATTTTTACAGCACACTGACAGCTATAAAAAAAAAATCTATCCCAATAATTAATTCCTCAGCCATTTCTGCTTCGGATTCTCTGATAGATAATTCCATTAATATGTGCTGAGCACATATGCTAGAGGCTCTCTGCTGCAATTTACACACTTTGGTGCCTGACTCCTATATGAAATTTAAATGGTGAAAAAAAAAAAGATAAACATGCTGATTATCTGTGGTTCTGATAAATGAATGTCGCAACAAAATTTTACAGCTGAAAAGGTTATTTACTTAAGTGAGATTTTGTGTGTGTACATGGAAAGGTCAGATTTTTTTTCTTCTCTCCCATTGCTGTGAAATTGCTCCTGCTTTTTAGCAAATCTTTTAAGATGACTATTCTCCTTGCGGTGTTGACAAGGACAGGAGAAGGATGTGGCCTGAGGAAATCACACAAGCAGCATAAAATCCTGGCTGGAATCACAGGCAGCCCACAGTTTGTGGTTTTTGAAAGTCTGTCAAAAAAGTTGCATAATATGAAAGTGAAGACGGGACTTCTGAACAAAAATCAATAGCTGGATCTTTTGAACTGCCCATGTACAAAGTTCTAATGAAAATGTCCTTGAGGGGAGTGTTAATAGTGGACTTTGAGATCAGCTTCACCATCGGTCTGATAATACTACAGAGCATTTGAAGTTTTCAAAGAATCCAAGACTTGAAAAGTTTGCCTCAAACACTGTGGATGTAAATGCCTCTGAGGGGTCTGAGAAATAGCTACCCACCACTAAAGAATATACGATGTATGTGTCTCCTGAACCACATCAAATTTTAGCCACAGGACACAATTTACTTCAAGGGGGGTTGATAGCTCCCTAAAAAGAAGCACTCCATGTTCAAACTAATAATTGATCAGGCACAAGGAACCAGGTAGTAAATGCTTTAAGATAACTAAAAATAAGTCACCCAGAAGGGCTGATTAGAGGGCACATTTTTTAAAAAGATATGAAGCGACATTAGGCAAAGTTAGACATTTATAAAATCTTCTTTTGTATTGTTGACCATGTTTTTCTTTCTGTATTTTATCCCTTTAATAAAGCATAATTTGTTCATTTTTTATTCTTGATATAAAATTATTTATAACCTAAATCATTATGATATCATTAACATTAAACTGGTGGCTGAAACTTTAAGTCATTTAATGCTTAATTATTCTTATTTGTTTTTCTTGTTTCCAAGTCATAAGTACAAAAATACTCATAATTTGAGGATAAAAACTCAATAGATTGGAGGGGAAAATCCAACACAAGTGGAAAGTGTACACATTCTACTATTCACAAAACCTTTGCCTTTAAAAAAAATCATCTTTCATTTGTATTTTTTAGAAAACTTTGTACTAAATATATCTTTGAAAACAATCACCTACTAATCTATCCAAGGTATGAAAAAATATTTTGTTGAATAAATGTTTAAAAAAAGATACATTTTCTTACTGTTTACAGTGTCAGATCTCACTGCCCTAGCAGAACAAAGTGATGGCTGACAAATATAATCATCATTAGTAGTCATTTATGAGGTTATAGTTCCGATTTAAATTATCTTTACATTGCAAGCAAGTTTACTGTAGTTCTTTTGTCATTTATATCATCATTTATGACAATGTTGGCTGATATTAGTATCAAAAGTACATTCAAGTTATTATGCCTAAATGGTGTGATTTTTTTCCCCCACACTTTTTTTTCTCAAGAAACATAGTAAATTTGCAGGCATGGTTGGCACATGCCTTTAATCCCAGTACTCTGGAGACAGAGGCAGGTGGATCTCAGTGAGTTCAAGGCTAGCCTTGTCTACAAATTGAGTTTCAGGACAGCCAGAGCTATTACATTGAGAAATTGAGTCAATAATAATAATAATAATAATAATAATAATAATAATAATAATAAATCAAGTACCTTATTTTAAACACATAGAGGATTATGTGACTTGGCCACGTTAAAGTTTGAGGCCAACCTATTCAATCCTAGCTGTCACATTTGAGCTTCTCAGGTATGCCATCTCTGCAAACTCCATGATTCTTTGTTCTTATACCGGCAAATCAAAGCCAATACTGCATCACCAAGTACTCAATGCTACTTCTCTGCAGCATTACAGAAAGGCACAGTCTCAGGACTGTATACTTACTGGCTTAAGTAAGTACTTAAATATAAATAGTACTTATTTAGTAATAAGTATGTTATTACTTATCACTAAATAAATACAAATAGTACTTAAAATAGTAAATACTTACTAGTTCCTGTGAATACATATTCAATATGGAGAAACTTGCCAACTGATCTACTAAAAGGAGTTCTCTCAAGATAGGCATCACAATAACTTTTGTGGAAATGAGAGGAGCAAGAAAGGACACAGTAAAAAAAAAAAATCCAAGCAAACGTGGACCCTGAGGGAATTTCATTTCACTCTGGTTCCACAGGAAGCTCTGGAGTATAAGGAATATCAGAGAACTGTCCCATTTTGACATGAGGGATAGCTGGTACTATCACATTGACTCATGACTTCCATGACAGCAGAATAAGGAAAGCATACATTCCAAGGTATCTCTGTTGAGGTGTTGCCTACCAGCCAAGTAACACGCATGGGGCCATTTAGCCTCAGTGCTTACTACGGCTGGATTATAGATGTCCTGCCTGCCAATCAAAACAGATAAGACCATCATTCTCATCTATGGCAGCCTGGAAAGTTAAGCAAGAGATTGTCTGAAAACACCTTCATCAGTATACTTGGTTTCCCAGGAATATTGTCATTCACATAAGGATGGAACTGGCTTGTTCCAGTCTCCCATATATGTTGTCCTTCAAGATACATGTTGTAGAACATTATTTTAAGATGTGCTATATTTGTGTATGCTGTGGAACATTTGTTTAATGATGCAAAGATTGTTACATTTATTTAACTCTGTGAAGCTGTGTTACTTTGCATGTCTAAAACACCTGATAGTCTAATAAAGAGCTGAATGGCCAATAGGGAGACAGAAGAAAGGGCTGGCAGGCACAGAGAATAAATAGAGGAAGAAATCTGGGAAGAGAAGAAGAAGGAGCAAGAAACATAATAAAGGCAATTTACAGCAAGCCAACAACCAACATCAAATTAAATGGAGAGAAACTCAAAGCGATACCACTAAAATCAGGAACAAGACAAGGCTGTCCACTCTCCCCATATTTATTCAATATAGTACTAGAAGTTCTAGCTAGAGCAATAAGACAACAAAAGGAGATCAAAGGGATACAAATTGGAAAGGAAGAAGTCAAACTTTCACTATTTGCAAATGATATGATAGTATATATAAGTGACCCCAAAAATTCTACCAGGGAATTCCTACAGCTGAGAAACTCCTTCAGTAAAGTGGCAGGATACAAGATCAACTCAAAAAAATCAGTAGCCCTCCTATATACAAATGATAAAAGGGCTGAGAAAGAAGTCAGAGAAACATCACCCTTTACAATAGCCACAAATAATATAAAATACCTTGGGATAACACTAACTAAACAAGTGAAGGACCTTTTTGATAAGAACTTTAAATCTCTAAAGAAAGAAATTGAAGAAGATATCAGAAAATGGAAGGATCTCCCATGCTCATGGATAGGTAGGATTAACATAGTAAAAATGGCAATCTTACCAAAAGCAATCTACAGATTCAATGCAATCCCCATCAAGATCCCAACACAATTCTTCACAATTGGAACGAAAAATACTGAACTTCATATAGAAAAAAAAAAAAAGACCCAGGATAGCTAAAAGAATCCTGTATGATAAAGCAACCTCTGGAGGCATCACCATCCCTGACCTCAAGCTCTACTATAGAGCTTTAGTAATAAAAACAGCTTGGTACTTGTATAAAAACCAACACATAGACCAATGGAATCGAATTGAAGACCCTGACATTAATCCATGCACATATGAACACCTGATTTTTGACAAAGAAGCCAAAACTATACAATGAAAAAAAAGAATCTTCAACAAATGGTGCTGGCCTAACTGGATGTCAATATGTAAAAGATTACAAATAGATCCATATCTGTCACCATGCACAAAATTCAAGTCCAAGTGGATCAAAGACCTCCACATAAATCCAGTTACACTAAACTTAATAGAAGAGAAAGTAAGAAGTACTCTTGAATGCATTGGCACTGGAGACCACTTCCTAAATATAAGACCAACAGCACAGACACTGAGCACAACAGTTAATAAATGCGACCTCTTGAAACTGAGAAGCTTTTACAGGGCAAAAGACACAGTCAATAAAGCAAAAGGCAGTCTACAAAATGGGAAAAGATCTTCACCAACCCCACATCTGACAGAGGATTGATCTCCACAGTATATAAAGAACTCAAGAAACTAGACATCAAAATACTGAACAATCCAATTAAAAAATGGGCTAAAGAGCTAAACAGAGAATTCACAAAACAAGAATCACAAATGGCTGAAAGACATTTTTAAGAAATGCTCAACATCCTTAATTATCAGAGAAATGCAAATCAAAACGACTCTGAGATACCACCTTACATCTGTCAGAATAGCTATGATCAAAAACACTAATGACAGTCAATGTTGGAGAGGATGCGGAGCAAAGGGAACACTCCTCCACTGTTGGTGGGAATTCAAGCTTGTACAACCACTTTGGAAATCAGTATGGCGGTTTCTCAGAAAATTAGGAACCAAACTACCTCAAGACCCAGCCATACCACTCTTGGGCATATACCCAAGGAGTGCTCAGTCATACCACAAAGATACATACTCAACTATGTTCATAGCAACATTATTTGTAATAGCCAGAACCTGGAAACAACCTAGATGCCCGTCAACTGAAGAATGGATTAAGAAAATGTGGTACATATACACAATGGAGTACTACTCAGCAGAGAAAAAAAAATGACAGCATGAAATTTGCAGGCAAATGGATGGAACTAGAAAAAATCATCCTGAGTGAGGTAACCCAAACCCAGAAGGACAAACATGTTATGTACTCACTCATAAGTGGATTCTAGATATAAAGTAAAGAACAATCAAACTGCAACCCACAGAACCATGGAGGCTACATATATAGAATGGGGGACCTTAGAATGACTATGGCTTATAATAAGTTTTGGTTTTACTCAATTACTGAGCAAGTCTCAATGAAACATTTCACTATTGAGATATGAATTTATACTGTATAAAGCTGATAATAGAAAAATAAATTAATTAATTAATTTTTATAAATTAAAAATAAAAAAAAAGAAGGGGCAAGCCACACAGCCACACAGCCAGCCATGGAGTAAGAGTGAAAGTAACATATACAGAAGTAATAAAAGGAAAAAGCCCAGAGACAAAAGGTAGATAGGATAATTTAAAGTTAAGAAAATCTAGATATTATAAATAGACAAGATATTGTAACTGTAATTGCTTGATAATTGTTTTGTTATATGTAATTTTACTATGTTAAAGTTAAAATCTTCCTTTAAAAAAAACAAAATAGGGGAAGTGTTGTGGGATGTCCTGTATGCTGTAAATATATGTTGCTATGATTGATTGATAAATAAAACGCTGATTGGACAGTAGCAAGGCAGGAAGGATAGTATAGGCAGGACAAGGAGGAGGAGAATTCTGGGAGGTAGAAGGCTAAGGCAGGGAGATGCTGCCAGCTGCAGCCATGGGGAGCAGGATGTAAAGTACCAGTAAGCCACGAGCCATGTGGCAAGGTATAGATTAATAGAAATGGGTTAATTTAAGATATAAGAACAGTTAGCAAGAAGCCTGCCACGGCCATACAGTTTGTAAGCAATATAAGTCTCTCTGTGTTTACTTGGTTGGGTCTGAGCAGCTGTGGGACTGGTGGATAAGAGAGATTTGTCCTGACCATGGGCCAATAAGGACCAGGAAAACTCTAGCCACAGGCAAGAAACAAGCCAAGCTAAGACAGGGAATTCATAAGTAAGAATAAGACTCCATTTGTGCTTTATTTGGGAGCTGGGTGGCAGGCCCCCACAAAAAGCCAAAAGAGGCAAAAGAGTAAAAGAGCACAAACAACCAACAACATTTTGGCGTTCCAATGTGGGGGTGGATAAAGAAAATCTAACAACAGAGACATTTCTCTACAGCCTTATGTCTTGGCTATCTTGCTGTGGGATGTTCTGTATGGCAAATGTGTTGCTAATTAGTCAATAAATAAAACACTGATTGGCCATTGGCTAGGCAGGAAGTGTAGGCATGACAGAGACAAAAAAGATGATATATACAGTTATATAAACAAATACATAGTTTTAAAAAATAAAGTCTTTAAAGAGACAGTAAAATTAATATAAAAAATAAGCCACATAAAGATGAATATTACACAGAGAATCTGGATTGTGTTGTCTTTGGGATTTTTAACTGCAGAAAAACATTTGATTGTAAAAGCTGTTGAGTTAAACCAATATATATATTTTAAAGATACCTTGACTTCAAAATTTGGATATAAGGATATGTTGCTTTGGAAAACAGTCTCTTTTGTTTCCACAGAAAGCCAGAGGCTATGGATTTGTTCAAGATTAAGATACATCAGGTTTGACCAGCCAAGACCCCCTGAAAGGTCTCCGATGACACCATGGCCCAGATGATCCAACATCCAGAACGATTTGAAGGCAACTGGCTCAGACGATACACCCTCATTGACTATTCCATAATTCTAAAATTTTCTTTGTTTCCCCACAAGATACAGAGCCCCCCTCCAGCAGGAAGTAGTAAGAGAAGCTACGCCCAAATTCCCAAATTATATGTAATTTTACTTTGTTAAGGTTAAAACCTTCCTTTTTGGAAAAAAAAAAGAGGGGAAGTGCTGTGGGATGTTCTGTATGGCAAAGGTGTTGCTAATAAGTCAATAAATAAAACACTGATTGCCCATTGGCTAGGCAGGAAGTGTAGGCGGGACAAGGAGGAGAATAAAGCTGGGAAGTGGAAGGCTGAGTCAGAGAGACACTGCCAGCCGCCATGATGAGAAACAGCATGTGAAGATACCAGTAAGCCACGAGCCATGTGGCAAGGTATAGATTAATGGAAATGGATTAATTGAAGCTGTAAGAACAGTTAGCAAGAAGCCTGCCACGGCCATACAGTTTGTAACCAATATAAGTCTCTGTGTTTACTTGGTTGTGTCTGAGGCTGTGGGACTGGCAGGTGAGAGAGATTTGTCCTGACTGTAGGGCAGGCAGGAAAACTCAAGCTACACTATCTCAATAGTAAAATGTGCTACATGGACTGGATTGACAATTATGGTTTAATTCCAAAATGTTCCCCAGTATAGTTTTCCCCACAAATTGTTAATCTATATTCTTTATGTCTGTGGTACAATCTAGTGAGATTCCTGAAGGAGCAAGCATTTTCTTCACCCACAAAGTAATCTGAACTTGTTGTACTGTCTGCTGTTCACTTCTGTTTGTATTTTGAAATGTACTGCCAACTCCAAAGTCTAACCTACTCCCAAAATATTTCCTCAAACTCAACTCAAGATAGGCATTACCTGGATACTCTACAATTTCTCAGGAACTCTGCAGTTGAATTAGATGAATTTTGACCTTTATGTCACATTGCCCCAAGTGTGATCATTCCATACTTCCTTTGTACATATAGGGGTAGTGCTATCTCTTGGATTCATGCCCTTCTTTATCGCTATGCAGTCCCTAATTTATCTTTTTGCCTCCTCATCAGCTCACCTGCCTACGGCTTCATGATTTACACATATAATTGTATTATTTTATAGACCAGATAACCTCTAATAAAAAATAGAAATCTCTCCTCCCCCTCCATCTGTCTCTCTGTATGTCTCTGTCTTTCTCTCCCTCCCTCCAACTCTCCCTTATCTCTTTCTCTCCTTTTCCTACATTTCCCTCTTGCTCTTTCACCTATATCTTTGGCATCCAACACAATTTGAAAAAACGTTTTAAATGTGCATTTTAAACTATATCTCAAAGAAGCAGAGTGATGTAGGGTCAGCCATGCTATGCCAGTCTGCAGTGTGTTCCTACTTGAAGTTTCTTCACTTTTCTGTACTATAACTCCTCAACTATAAATGGAGATAATGAAGGTTCCTTCCAATTTGAGATAGTCCAAGGATTATAAACATTAGTATACGTGAACCACATATTACCAGTTTAGTAGTATACGAAACAGAAAATGAAACTGCCTTAATCCAGTACAGTCTTTAAGGAAAACAGTATTAACTGGTAATGTCACTAAATATCCACATATTATGAACAATGGCAGTGAAGATCCACACTCTACTAACAAGGCCCTTCCTCCCACTCATTCCTTACAGCTTCCTTCTTGCCACTAAGTAATGATTTATACCAAATTTTATGAGACCAATTTCAAACTGGAGGGATTAAGAAAAAGCCTCTTGGAATGAAGCATTCTATCCTTTTGCACCAAGTGATGCTCTAACAACTACATTTTTCTCAGTCAGGCTAACATACCTGTACATTGAAAATAGATTTTAAGTTTTAGAGTACAGATTTTTGAGATTACAGGCTGGGGCATTTTCTTCAACTATCAGTGAGAATTATAGAAACATATTAATTGACTAGTACTCAATCCTTTGATTTGTACATTGATCTCGGACAAATATTCAGCTGAATAGTCAGTGTCATTACATTTCTTCTGCCTACTTTGTAGAAATGAGCTAATAATCTTTTCATCAATGATGGACAGTTACCCACAACATTCCTGGAAGAAGTCTTTGGATTTCTTGCTCTGACCCATCATTATTTCACCTTCCGGCCATGGAAAATCTTTGTTATTTTTCCATGTTATATTCTTCCTTACAAAAAAATTTCTTTTTCCATTTACTCTGTTAATTATGTGTAGGTGTAGCTGTCTGTGTGGGGATATGTAAACTTGAGTTTTGGTGACCATAAGGGCAAGAAGATTTCATATCCCTGAAAGCTGGAGTTACAGGCAGCTTGTGCCCCTGACATGTGTGCTGGTATCTGAACACAGGTCTTCTAAAGAAGCAAACATTCTAACTATTGAGTCATCCCTCCGGCCTCATAAAATTTTCATTCAAAATAATGTCAGATGTTTAAAATTACTGTAACTATTAAATGAGAAAATATATGCCAAATATATGAAGGGGGTCTGGCTTATATTAATGATTAATGGCAGTTATTCAGCCAAACTACCCATGCATCAAATGTCTAAAATAATGGACTTATAATATCGGACAACATTACAGAATGCTAATGTAAGGAAATTTGAACAAGTTACTATATAGCAATTTCTTTCTTTTCACTTATTATGTCTAAAGGAGAATAAAATTGTTCTACACCACACAATTCTCCACCCATGAACAGAACTTGGAATACTACTTGAAAGAGAAAAGTGTAACTCTTTTTCTTGGAAACAATGCATTTATCATACTTGAATTTGGATTTTTTCAATAATATATAAAGGAATCCCTTCCTCTTTCCCGTGTTACAAGTACCGGAAAAGTATCAGCTATTCATAATTTCAGTCCTCATGCCAATAGACAGTCACAGTGGCTTCTTCAGATGTATTCCCTGTATCCCTTCCTCTGCACCATGCATAGATGCTGAAGAAGAAAAGCCAGAGAGTTTAATTCTGACATCCATGAAGGAATGTTAATCCAACTCATTGCTTCATTCCTTTATAGTGCTGTTGAGTCAAGTCATATGCCAAGCTGGAGAGGAGCCAAAGTATTTTCATCACCTACTTCCTTGTCAAATTTAGAAAGGCTACTTTCTCTCTTCAAGAACATACACTTCGCTTTGAATGAAATATCCTGGAACATTACAAGGGGACATAAGTCTTTAGAGACCTTTTTTTTTTCACTGCTGATGTTAAAATCCTTTCCATTTTACCTTCAGACAAATTATAAAGCACCTTATATTTTCATGTCAATTCAACAAATGCAAAATATGTAAATAAATATGATTTAATAACAGTTGAAAATGACACAAGAGTTTGGCCCATCTAGTTTGGAACATAAATTATAAAATCACAAAAGAATACTGAACTTAAAATAATAAAAATTAAATAAGATATTTCTTATATTTTGAACTTGCATAATGCACAAAAAGCAAGATATTATGAACTCAAAACAAAAAGTTGAGCAGATGTTTAAATAACCCATAACGACATGAGACTTTTAAAAAGAAAAAACGCAATTTAAACTCAAGTTAAGTATTAAGTTGTTTGATTAAACAAATTTTCCAGAAGGGCTAAAACTATATTATGGTATAAAAAGAATTGGTAAATTGTACACATAGGACATAGGAGTACTGATGTGCTTTCACAGAGAAAGATAATTACCAGTTATTCCACTCAGTCAGAAAGTAATATGTAATCATCTGTTCTCATAACAAGTAAATCAACACTGAGCATTTTCTCCATCACATTTTATCTCCAAATTCATGGCAATTACCTCCACTGTTAATATATAATCATAATTTAGGTATTTGGAGTCAATATTGAATAATATTTTATTGATAGAGGATATATCTCTCTGGATCTAACATTAAAAAAAAAAACCTGACCAAAATATCTTACCATAGCAAAATGCTCTCAAATCTACTTCCATGGAAATCCTGATCCAGCCAGTAATCCACCAAAGATCAAAGCAACAGAATCCTACAAAGACATTGATCCATAAAAGCTTGGACAGGGTGGAAATATCTGTGACCTCTGAGGCTGAATAGAGCTCCTGACACCAATAGCCTTAGACTTTGAAGTTGCATGGCTTGTTGAGGGGGAAAATCAGCTTATTGTAGGAGGGATGTGCAGACAGGGAAGAGAAGTTAGAACAAATATGTCTTCATAACAGAGTTGGTGAGCTTTATCGTTGAGCAAGAAATTATTTCAATTTTACTAAAAAAAATTGAGTCACTGACTATTAGATAAATTCCTTTCAGTAGCAAAGAAAATGCTGTCACTTTTTGAGTCCTACCTTGCAAGCTTGCAGGGAAAGGGCCGACTGTTGAAACACTGTTTTATAGGACATAATATAATCTATATAATTAGCAATGTATGTGTTACATAGATTGAAATACAGGGATTTTCTAGTTAGTGAGTCCAAAATATTTCACGATTGGCAACTAGAAGTGCTTCAGTATAGAAAGGAAGTTACTTTTTTTCACTAACAATAGTAAATCTTTTTAATTTTTGTCTGTTTTGTTTCTTTAAGTGAGCAAGCCATCATATAATACTATGAAAATATATGCACACTATATTACGTCAAACATTCTTAACCATGTAGGTTCTTATGTCCCATTGTGTTACCTCTTCATTAGTCAGCATACATATCAAAAAATCTGGAAAATATACACAGGATTTAAGAACAGTCTTTATTTCTGAGAGTGAAAAAGAATTATGAACTTGTTTGAGATTCCATGAGTTATATATCCGTAATATGCAAAATAATTTTATAGTATAAATTATTGTGGAAATAGAGATATAGGTGCTTGAAAATTAAGAAATATAGATTTTATGATAAATTATTGCCTTTACAGTTACTCCATCGCTGGTCAATGAAATCAGTGGTCACTGGCACAGTTCTCTGACGTTGCATGATGCAACATCACTGCAGTTTTGGTTCTAAACATTCAGTGTGCATCCTTATGCTCTATGTGGCATCATGTTAGGTTACTCCAGAGAAGGCTGCTTGAAACACTTCTGGTCAGAATCAAGACTACTGAATGTCATGAACTGCAGTGATTCTACTGTACATACAACGTGTTCCAATCTTTAAGAAGGATAATAGTTTGAATATGGAAAACAAAGACTTCAATATTTTGTACTATTAATCTTTAGCATGTAATCATCGAATTAGTATACTTTTGGGTTTTCTTATACTCAAATGTTTGATTTCAAAGATCTATGTCAGTTACTAGTTAGAATTTATAATATTTGTTATATGAATTCGGGTTTGGGATTAGAGCAAGATGTTTAACAATTTATGAAATGACCCTGTATCTGTTTTACATCTGTCATTTTATACCATGCATCTAGGTGAAGCAACAGCCTCAACATTTAAAACTGTAAAATCAAAGTGCTGATAATCTCTGGAAAACATTTAAGATGTTCTATGCCCTGCAGTATCAAATATGAAACCAAGATTGTATAATTTAGATCAAATAAACAAGCACCTCCATCTCATTACTATGAAAATCTGCTCTTGTCTTTGATTCCAACATGTCCTATAGGATTGTTTTGGAACAAAATTATGATTTATTAGCAAATGTTACATTTATATGCCCTATTGTCTATTACTAAGTCATATAAAATTATTTTGTATAAAAGGGTGTTGAGTGTGTTTTTAGTTTACAGAATCCTCATCCCATCTCCATTCTCAAGTCAACTTATCATGTTTAGATTTTTGCATTACAATGAAGGTATTTGGCATGACTAAATCAAGTTTTATAAAATTAGTAGGAAAATCATAGGAATAATCCCTTATTCTAGATGGGAAATTACTATGAGTTTTGAGATACATGTTTAAAATCAGATATTACAATATAGGTCTTAAGGAAGATGAAACTTGTAACATTGAAAAACTAAAATAACTCTACAACACGATAGAAAAAATAAGAGTCTGTGTGGAAGAAGAAAAACAGTTGACTTTTCAGAGCACAAAATCTGTCAAGTGGATTCAGCTGGTTAACAATATAAACAGTAACATTGATGGATTTTATAAAGAACTCTTGTATAAAAGAACTATTTGTATCTGTAAATTTTCAAGATGTTTTCTTCTTGACATACTTAATAATTGACACATCTCAAGGTCCTCTGTGTAAATTCATAAAACAAATGGTTTCAACAGGGAGATTAAGTCTTATATTTTGTGAATAAAAGGAACAAATGCTAATTGAAAAATAATACAAACAGTAATAATTAGTGATTTTCTACTATTCTAAATAATAGCAACACAGGAAAAAACTACTACTAAATCAATTTCAAATGGTGTAATAATACATTGATATATTCTTCTGTTTCACAGTTTTTCTCATGAAAGCAATTTTTAAATGATAAAATGTAGAGCAATAACTGAAACCCAATTAAATAAATAGATTCTTTCTAAAAACCTATCAAAATAAATTTCAGTCTTCAGATAAAAATGAGATGGAACCCAAGGCCCTGATTGAACTTACAAAGGTTATTTTGGAAGAAAAGTAATCAATTGGTAAAGACTTTCATACCTGAGGGTATTTTTGTAAAACATGAAGAAGTTGGGATTAATCAAACTGTAGAATAGTTTGTAACCAACTGTCAAAAATATCAAAGTCATGATATAATGTGTTTAGAAAACCACAATATAGTATACAATAGTAGAACATTTACATCAAGACTAGCTTGGGTTATTTTTTGATAATGAATCCAGATTGATAGAAACTCCATATAACCTCTCAGTATCTGGATTACAGAAGGTATTCAATAGCATTTTATATTTTTCTTGCAGAATATAATAATAGATATGTATATTTTGATGGTAGTATTATTATCATTGGAGAAATTCAGCACTGACAATCAGTTTCCTGAGTATTCCTAATGAAAGAATAGGTAGCACTTTTTAAAACTATAACTAGCAGAGTTGGTATAGATATCCACTTCCAGACTGGTGTGTTTTTTTTTTGATGTGTGCTATTCAACACATTCTGGATGGATTGCCTGAGGACATTAATCTTATGGTGATTAGAATGTACATAATTCTAGCTTTGAAAATACGACCTGTGAAGTGTAATGTGAGAGAAAGATCTAAAGTAAAGATGTAAAACAGTGAGAAGGGTAAAGACAGGTGCTTATACATATAGATAAATGTCCCTGTTGTTGGTTGTTTTTTTACTCTTCTGGGGGCCCGCCACCCAGCTCCCAAATAAATCACACACGGAAGCTTACTCTTAATTATAAATGCCTGGCCTTAGCTTGGCTTATTTCTTGCCAGCTTTTCTTAAGCTACATTAGCCTGTCTTCTTTTTGCCTCTGTACCTTTACCTTTTTCTATTTCTATATATCCCTCTTTCTCTCTTTCTTACTCTGTTACTCATTGTGGAGCTGGGTAGCTGGCCTCTTGCATCCTCCTCCTTCTCTTGCTCCCTCTTTGTTCTTCCCAGATTTCTCCTTCTATCTACTCTCTCTGCCTGCCAGCCTGGCCTATCCTTTCTCCTGCCTTGTTATTGACCATTCATATATTTATTAGTCCATCAGGTGTTTTAGACAGGCAAAGTAACACAGTTTCACAGAATTAAACAAATGCAACATACAAGAATACAACATATCTTTGCATCATTAAATAAATGTTCCAGAGCATAAACAAATGTAACACACCTTAAAATAACATTCTACAACAGTTCCTGAATGTTGAAGCAGATTGAAACACAATGTTAAAAACAGAAATGACACATGTAGATAAAAACCATAAATGTGGCATACATTATCTCTATGTGTCTAGGGATTTATATGTCATATCCTCTTTCTCTTGTTTCTTATGTACAAATCCATTCACCCTGTGAACTGGTACCATGTTTCTTTTCAGTCAACCATCTATATTGTTGTTGTTGTTGTTGTTGTTATTGTTGTTTTCCAGACAGGATTTCTCTGTGTAGCTTTGGAGCCTGTCCTGGAACTCACTCTGTAGACTAGGCTGGCCTCGAACTCACAGAGATCTACCTAGCTTTGCCTCCTGAGTGCTGGAATTAAAGGTGGTCAACTATCTATTTTGTTCAGCTCTAACACTAATATCCCACTTTCAGTGCTGAAAGTCTTTCCAGTATACTTGGATTCAGGTTTGAACACAGAGACATCTGAACCATGCAGCCACATAAATTGGTTTTGTTTTAGAAAAATAATGAAAGTTAAATGAATCCAATGCTCTCTTATACATTTCCTTAAACATCTAAGAGGGTTACTCAATCTTTCTCCCCATGTGGCTAAAGTATAAAAATATATACATGGGATTGCTTACAGATATCTCAGAGTCTTAGGGCAATAATTCCCTCCAGAACCAAGCCAACAAAGGAAAGGAAAAGGAAGGGAAGGGATGAAAGGAAAGGGAAAAAGAGAGGAAAATAAAGGAGAAAGCAGAAAAGGAATCTGAAAGATAAAGAAAATAAAAACAAAGCAAGAGCCAAGAGACACAGAGGTTCTTGGAAGCATGTTTGAATATATGATCTAAATCTGCCTAAAAGAGTGGTTCTCAACTTTCCTTATTCTGTGCCTCTATAATACAGTTCCTTACATTGTGTTGACCCCAACCATAAAATTATTTTCATTGTTACTTCATAATTGTGATTGTGCTGCTACTATGACTTGAAATGTAAATATCTCTATTTTCTGATGGTCTTAGGTTATGCCTGTAAAAGGGTCACTTGACCCCCAAAGATTCATGACCCAAAGGTTGAGAACCACTGGTCAAAAGTCTAAGAAGACTGTCTTAGAATTCATGTCTAAGTCCTGCATTCTGAACCCAAATACAAACTGAAAGACTATTAAATAGAAGACTTTATAATCTTCTGAAAGGCATAACTAATAAATACTATATTTTGCTCCAAGTCTTAATTGTGATTTACCTATTAAAACATATCATACAATATCTACTCAAACCCAACTTCTTTAAATATGAATGAAAACTGGACTTGAACATGTATGAAGTATTCACAAGGAAACAGTTAATTTTAATGAACTAAAACTATCTTAGTAATTGCCTTAAAAATTTCCATCCTTGACCACCACTGAGGCCTGGATTTGACACTATTCTCCAGGGTGACCAGCCAGCAATGTAGTGGCAGGAGGACTACATTGAACTACTTTCTCCATTGAAAGGACAATGCTTCCTTACTGGAAAAGATACTTATTCTCCTTATGGACTTGCCTTTCCTATACACAATGCTTTTGAAAAACCACCATCTGTGGATTGACAGAAACTCATATCCACCATCATGGTATTCCACACAGTATTGCTTCTGATCAAGAAACTTAATTCACAGCTAGAGAAGCGCATCAGTGGGCACTCATTCATGGAATCCACTGGTCTTACCATGTTTTCCACCATTCTGAAGTAGCTGGCCTGATAGAAAGATGGAATGGCCTTTTGAAGACACAGTTAAAATGTCAATTAGGTGGCAGCAGCCTGGAGGGTTGGGGCAGGTTCTTCATAAGGCAGCATATGCTTTGAATCAGAGACCAATATGGTTGGTTTCTCCCATAACCAGGACCCAAGGTCCAGGAATCAAGGAGTGGAAACGGGGATAGTTCCACACACTATCACCTCTAGTGACGCCCTAGGAAATATTTTGCTTCTTGCTCCCACAACCCTAAATTCTGCTGGCCTAGAAGTTCTGGTTCCAGAAGGGAAAGTGTTCCTGCCAGGAGCCACTCAAACATCCTATTGAATAGGAAGTTCAGACTTCCTCTTGGCCACTCAGTGCTTCTAATGTCCTTAAACCAACAGGCAAAGAAAGGAATAACAGTGTTAGGAGGGGTGATTGAGCCAAGTTACCATAGGAAGATTGAATTGCTTCTCCACAATGGAGACCAGAAAGATTATAACTGAAGCGGAGGAGATCCTTTAGGGCATCTCTTGTTGCTACCATATGCTGTGATTAAATTCAGTGAGAAACTACAACAGCCTAATCCATGCAGGATGACAAAGGACACAGATGAGTCAGGAATGAAGGTATGGGTCATTCCACCAGGAAAAGAGGCATGACCTGCTGACGTGCTTGACAACGGTGGGGAAAATACAGAATGGGTAGTAGAGGAAGGTAGTTATAAATACCAGTTAAGGCCACATGACCAGTTACAGAAATGAGGATTATAGTTGACATGAGTGTTCCTGTCATATTTCGTTAAGAAAACTTTTGTAGAGATATTTCCATTTTCTTTTCAGAAGTTTTATTGTGTAATTTAGCATCAGTTAAGAGACTATCAATGGTTATACTACTTACATTTTAGATACAAAAAGAATGTCTCTCGTTCCACCTATTGTAAATTTACAGTGTGTTTGTGGCTATATGAGGGAAGGTTATATCATGCTAGGTGTTATTATTTTCTGCTTAAATATATATTATATTTATGATTGTATGTGGGTTAGTTATATCATGTTTTGACATTATTATGACATAGTTATTGATTTTATTTGGAAGTTAATCAACAAATAAGGAGATATGATTGTGAAGATGTTGACAAGACATGGACTTGTGATGGCTATTATTGGTTGGCAACTTGACTATATCTGGAACTCACACCCGGAAATGGATGGCACACCTGTAAAGGATAGGAAAATCCACTTCCAATCTGGATCTTTGAGTAAGGGAGACACTTACGTTCTCTGTTAATCTAGAGAACCCTGACTAGTACACTGGCACAAATCCAGACATGGAGACCAATGTAACAGAATAGAAGATAGATAAATAAACCCACACAATTATAGTACACTTAAAATTTTAAAAAGCTTTCAAAAATACACACTGGAGAAAATTACCCTCTTTGAAAAAAATTGCCAGGAAAACTGCATTTCCTCATGAAGAAAAATGAAATTAGACCCATATCTCTCAACCAGAAAAAAAAATACCAATTCAAGACCGATAAAATATTTTAAGACCCAAAATTTTGAAACTGTACAAGGAATATACAGAAAAATACTTGAAGATTAAAGTCATAGGCAAAGATTTTCCGAAATGGACCCTATTAGCACAGGAAACAATTCCATAATTTGAAAAATGGGGTCATTGAATTTCATAACTTCTGTACAGCATAGGAAATTATTACAAGAATGAAGAGACAACCAATAGAGTGTGAAAAGAGTAACTATCTACGACATATTGGACAGATGATTAATATTGAGGATATATAATGAACTGTAAAAATTAAATACAAAAATATATTTTTCAACCAGTAAATAGTATAAGGATCTAAATAGAGAGCTCTCAAAAACATGACAAATGACCAAAAAAGGTGTGAAAAAAATGTTCAACAAAAAACTCCATCCTTGCCGGGCGGTGGTGGTGCATGCCTTTAATCCCAGCACTTGGGAGGCAGAAGCAGGCGAATCTCTGAGAGTTCGAGGCCAGCCTGGGCTATCAAGTGAGTTCCAGGAAAGGCGCAAAGCTACCCAGAGAAACCCTGTCTCGAAAAACAACAACAACAAAAAAATTCCATTCTTAAATTAAAAAATATTCAACTTTGTGACAATAATATTGACAAGAATATTTTGATTCATGTCAATGCCAGGTGCTGGGTCCTTCCCTCTGAGTTGTTGGTCAGGAAGGCCCTAGAAGGCTGCAAATCAGTACAAGCTATTACCTATAGTATGGGTTGTGAAGTAGAACTGGACGGGAAGAAGTTATTACTGGATGCCATACATTTCAGCTACGGAATAAAGAGAAATCAAGTGGGAACTGAGCTGGAAGATTTCTCCAACTTTTCAAAGTAGTAGAAAATGCTATGCAGGCTCCCAGGGAAGAAAAAATTAGCAACAGTGTTATCCAGTTCTGAATCCTGTGAGCTATAATAATGATACACCAGGATATGCTTACTTGTGATATAGTGATAAAATATTTCTTGTATACAACTTCACAACATTAGTAACTTTTAACATGTAATCATTTATTTGATTCTGAAGAAAAATCAGCAATACAAAATAATGTTGATGACACTGTTTATATATATTTATGTAAAATGTAGGAAATTAAGTATTTAAAAATCTTTTAAAATTATTTATATTAAAAATCTCAGCACATTATCACCATTAAAATATTTTTCCTGAAAACCAAAGACAGTTAAATACGATGCTGATAAATTTAAAAATAACTATAATTATATAAGCTGTGCCTGCCATTTTTAGTTAAAATGTGCATCTTAAATAGAAGATGCAAATAAATACACAAAAGTATTTTTTAGAATAACTTGTTTTTCTTTATGACTATTATTGAAACCAATGTCACACAGGTAGATAGATCTGTCACTTGAACTTGAGAGAGCAATCCACGCACTCTTCTCTCATTATTTTCTTAAAACAAATAGTTCTGTTCATACTTCTAGCCTCAGAAATTAGCCTTTTCTCTGACTTGTTTGAATTAAATTGTACAACATGTACTCTTTGTGATCAGCTTGTTCAATATTTGTTTCTTATCTGTGTGAGATTATTACTTATTTCCATTGTTTTACTGAATTTCAATGTTTGCAGACACCATAAGCTACATCAATTCAGTTATTGGTGAATATCTGTGTGCTTTCAAGTGTTTGCCACTATGCAGTGTTGCTATGAATGTTCTCCACATTGGCATCTTCCACCAGGTACACGTGAACTTTTCTGTTTGTCTTAGGCTGAGGAGCAAAGCTGTATTATCAAGTGCAAGTGTATATACACATACTGATAAAGAGTGTCCAAGATTCATTTCACTGGCTTGCACTACTTCTAAACAGATGACATTTAGTCTTTCATTCTAGTCTTTATGTTTATCAATCTAAGTACTTGTGTATGTGTTTGTGTGTCTGTGTATGTGTATGTATTTGTGTGTGTTCAGTTTTAAATAGGACAGGTTGATATTGATGGTTAATGAGTGATGATCTAGAGTATCTTACATTTATTTCTTATGTCATTTTTTGTACTTTTAAAATTAAATAATTAAAGCAACTATGAATAAAATAAATATAAAGAACATGTCTAAATACACATTTATATTGCTTTATTCCCTATATAAATTTTCAAGAATAAATTATTTCTTATACATTTTATCTCAGAAAATAATTTGCAGATTAAAAACAATAATTTTGATAGTATATATTCTTTTTTTTTTTTTTTTTTGGTTTTTTGAGACAGGGTTTCTCTGTGTAGCTTTGCGCCTCTCCTGGAACTCACTTGGTAGCCCAGGCTGGCCTCGAACTCACAGGCCTGGCTCTGCCTCCCGAGTTCTGGGATTAAAGGCGTGCGCCACCACCGCCCGGCTGATAGTATATATTCTTAAAGTATTTTGTTTTTAATTTGGAAATTCAAGATACATCATAATCCAATTAAGTTTCTCAATTTGATGTAACTTAAGCAGAAGATTGAAATATCTTTCCTAGAAGTTTAAATAAATGTGTACTCTATCACATTGCCCTTGCGTTGTGTTCATATTTACTATAAGAATCACGGCCACAACACTGACACATAATGAAGTTTAAATTGAATGGGTTACCAGCTCTCATAGAAAAAAGTATTTCTATAAGGTATCTGTATGGCCATCAAGTTGATGACATTACTGATATATGAAAGACTTCCAACTTAACTATCATACTGTATAATCAGAATGTTTACATTAAACATTTTTCTGGCATCCCTTCATCCACCATACTCAGAATCCCCAGAAACATCCAGTCCTAAGTACCCAGTGTTCCAGCTCTTTTGACTAGTAGTGAATTCTGTGTGAAGAAATAACTCCTGGAATTACCTGAAAAGGCACCTCTTTCCCCAGAGGAGAGCACCTATAACTGGAAAGCTGTCACTGTCCTTTGGGGAGCAAAATGGGATGAAGTGAAATATCAAATTTCACAAGTTGATAGGTGAACAAGAGGAAAGAAATCAATAGGAGATATTCATCTTCTTTAGTGGTATTTAGCCACAAAACTTGTTAGTGGACTGGGGAAATCACTCTAGCACAGACAGGTTTTTGTTTTGTTTTGTTTTTGTTTTTTGTTTTTTTGTTTTTTTTTTTTTTTTTGCAGGGGTGGGGTGGGGAAGTACATGAATGGAAACCCTACTCTGCAGAGGACATGTCAAAATGCCAATATCTAAGGCAAGTATTCCCAAGGCTTAAATTAGTAAGTCTGCCTCCTCTTAAGAATTATCTTTATCTTCCATTTCCATAAAGGAAGATCTTCTTGAACAGACACTTCCCTCTCCTACTACAGAATGGCGTTTTGGGAGAAAGGAGGGTGAGCTATTTGATTAAAGAAGAAAAGCATCCTCTTATGGAAAAGGATGTCTTAAAGCGTGAGACAAATGAGAAGATTAGGGAATGTATCCTATACGCTTCCCAAGAACCTTTTCAAAACTAAGTCTGATTTAAGAAGGTAAATTTGTTGTCATAAGGCATTGTGAATGACATTATTAAATGTCGTAAACTGAAGATTAACTTTCCTGAGTGTAAATTTGCTTATATTTGAATAGCAAAGATTCTAAATAATCCCTCAAAAGACGGGAGAAGTTGGCAGCTTGTATAAGCCTTTTACCTTTCCTTAATGTGAAAGTAAACTGCTAAAGCTACTATGTCTAAGAAAAGAGTAATCAAGAAAAATATCATTAAAGTGTATTCGAGATTAACTGTTACATGCAAGAGCTGACTTGACACCTTACACAGGTAACTCGATTTTGTTTTCCAATGTATGCCGATTGACTCAATGGTCAGAGCAGACTGAATTGTATTTTTGCAAGGCTCTTCAACAGACAGCCAAATAAATAGCTTTTCTCCCGCTGCCTGGATAGCTGTTTGCTTAAGCAAAAATCCAATTTCTGGAGAGGACTCCACAAGGGCTAAATTCCCTGCCATTTACAAGTGTCCCATTAGAGTAGCTTTCTATATGGAAATAACATTCCAAGACAAGAGAGAAACGTTAGGTCTGAAGTCCGCTGTTCCTGATGTGTTTTATTATTTCTTTTTCATTTGAGGAGTGGAGCTGTTCTCCCAGGAGAAAAGAGGAGAAAGAAAGACTTGTGTTTGAATAAAAATGTCTCAAGGAACTGGTGCTTCCTTTAAAAGTGAAATTTCTCCTTTTTTTTTTTTTTTTGGTATGTATCAGGCATCAAGGACAGGGATAGATATGATGCTTCATGCTAACATTTTATCTCATTGTGTGTGTGTGTGTGTGTGTGTGTGTGTGTGTGTGTGTGTGTGTGTGTGTGTGTGTGTTTTAATTAAGAATTCAAAGAGACAACTGCAAGTAGAGTGGCATGCATTAGTGACAGGAAGGTTTGGGTTTGATTACTGTTTCTTTTTGTTCATCTGGAAGATGGTTTTATTTGAAAACAGTCACAATTAGAATCAGACAACCTGTGTGGCTGGCTTACAAGATGTCATTTGAAGACCTGGTACTTTTTTAAATATTTTTTTCTCTTCTAGGAGAGAAGAAAAATAAATTATAATGAAGGTCCTTAAATTTTCAGAAATGTTTTAACTAATAAGCTAATGTTGATGATGCTAATAAAACGTTCACTGGCTCTTTTAAAAAGTTGTTGAGATTTTAACAACTCTGCAGTAGATTTTAAAATCTAAAACCTATTCAGACCAATTTTGTTTTACACTTCTTGAAAATAAAGCCATGCATCTTAACATTAACTCACAGTATTTGCATTTTCCATTTAAAGAAATGAACACAGATTTGGTAATATAAGATATAGCTTAAAAGGATTTACATAAAAAGGAAAAACAAACTGATGGACACTGTTCTGGAGAATGTAATTATGATACCGTGTTAGCTTGTTTGAAGTAGATGAATGCCTATTGACTTAGCGGTTAGACACACTATAGAAAGTAAAGGCAAAATAGTGTGTCCATAAAATCTTTTATGAAAAGAAAAGGAAAAAGAAAGCTAACTATCACCATACGGATAAGATGAATCTGTCTACCACACTTCCTTTCCATGCACTTTAAGGGCAGCTGAATTTGTTTATTCATGATTATAAGAGTTCTGCTTTAATATTACTGAGTTGTTTTTAAGAAAATGTAACCTTGTTTTCTTGCATTGCTGGAACTGACTGACATCAGATCCTTGCACATGCTTAACAAAGGATCTACCCCTGAGCTAAATATCCAGCCCTTAAAAAATAGGTAATTTAAAGACCAGTAATAAACAGAATTTTTTTAATGGAGGGCATCACCAAATCAAAAATGAATCAGAGAGATTCTTGGCTTGTTTTGTTTTGTTTCTCTTCAAGTCCCTTTTCAGTCTTCTTTGTATTGGGAAATGACATTGTATTGTGAAAGAAAACTACCTGTTAGTCATATCTCACTGCAAAGAGTAACACTCTAATACTTTGAATAGGATTTCTGCTTGGAAGCAAATGAGGAGATTTGCTTATTCAAGAAAACTAAGAGATCATAATGAAATATGATCATAATAGAAAGTCCTAGTGCTTTGACTTTGCCCAGATTGTCATATAAATCTAAACAAAGCCAAACTGATTGCAAAAAAATGAGTAAGAAAAGAGAAGGAAGAATAAGATACAGGGAAAGTCCTTCATGTTGGGTCACTGGTTCACCTTAATATGTTTTAAATTTTTTATTCATAAAAGACAAACATTTTACCAAGGTTTTACTTATGTCCATTAATCTCCCAAATTAGTGAATATGTTCGATAAGCCAAGGTTGTCTTCATTTATCCATCTATGTTTTTTACTCACTCATTCTTCGCTTTTGCATAAAGGCTGTCCTGGATTTTACCATCTTTACTAATTCATTATCAGAGCTTGTAAACAACTCTTGTTTTGCCATTTAGACAGATCTCTTTCAATGGGACATTAAAAGGTATAGGAAGACAAAACTTTCTTCTTATAGACTTGGTTTCACAACTTATTCTACTTAAGACATCGGATTGTTTAGATGGTAGAATTTAAATTACTGGTTTCATTCACTCGATGTGCTATGAATACAATCTGTATGATTTATGTGCCATACCTTGAGTTACTCCATGCTTCTCAATTACCAACAGAACTAAACTGCTATGCCAGCCAGAGGCCACCATAATATTTTCAGGTGCTGAATGTGTTTCTTTTCTTTAAGGGCAAATAATACATTCAAATGAGAAATAAGTGCTATTCAAAATTATTTTGCTGCACAATCATGCTTTTGTCTATCTTAAGGATTTGGAATTTTAGTTTTGAGAAGCATCTTTCATCATTCACAGCTACTGTAGTAGAAGTCTCTTTTTAAGATGAAGTCATTAATTAAGGCACATTTGGTGTTGCCTTTTTACATTCAAGTAGATAGAGTATATTTGTATCTTTTTGGTTTTTTTTTTTTCCTTTGGTTAAGAAAAGCAATTGAATATTTGGGGTCCATTAATAAAATGTCATCAAATTGAGTCATCCAAAGCCTATCAGATATTGTTATCCCTGAGGGATGACTTCGCCCTGGCACCCCACTTCCTTCAAATGAGAAGCATACAGTATAGGCTACAGGAGGTTTGCGTGATCCTGTGGACATTTTCATTTGGCAACATTTGGTCTGTTGCTGAGATCCTGGAGGCATTCTGATTGTTTCAGGAGGAGGCAAGAGAACAAGTCAGGATTGGATTTTTGTACTTTACAATAAAGGAAGGTGGAATATTTCTTTCTAGCCAAGTATGTGCCCGTTAGATCTTGGAGATTGAACCTGCCAGAAGAAGAATTACTTCATACACAATAATCAAATAAAACCAAGTCTCATGTCTAATCTACATGGTATTCAGTATATTATTTCTATCTTTATATTCCTTAAATTTTATCCTGTTGTCATCAACTGTAAAATATTTCCTGTATTTCATTTCATAAATACATACAATTATCTTATATTTTCTGTGTAGTGGCATCTGTTAAAAATCAAAATATTTTATGGAGTTTAGATTAACAGATCTCAAGATTCTCAAATTTATAAAATCAAATGACAACATTATGATAATATTGTTAATGTTAAACTTCCTCAAAGATTAGTCTATAGGAACGGGGTTCCCTCAGCAATGGACAGCATAGGTGGGTAACTTTTCATGAACAAACTGATTCAGGGATCTCTGAGTAATTTAATAAAACTAAACATCAGTGTGGGTGTAGAATGTTTTCTTGTTTGTTCTTCCTGGACCTAACCCTCCTCTCTGGGGACTACTTAGAGCCCAGATCCCTGCCCTCGTCTATATTTTCCATGCCCACTGAACTTGATTCTTGCTTTGATTCTGAGCTAATAAATCTGCTGAACAAGGGGCAGAACTTATTGTTGCCGCCGGTGGGCACAGCCTGCATGATCAAAGAACTTCATCTTCCTGGAAGCAGATAATTCACTGATTCATTTGCATTTAGTGCTAGAACCAGAGATTCTGTTTAGTGATGAGAGTATAAACAGCCTCAAAACTAAGACACCAATGCAGAGAAAGCCAAGATTTAGACTGAAGTAAACACATATCCATGAAGGAATACAGACAAAAGTGTACATGGCATACATGGTGCATAAGGGCCAAGCTTTTGGGTTTTGCTGGTCAGTTCTTTTTTCAGTATTTTATAGTAGAAAGACTTCTGTTTCCTCACTTTCATTTGACATGTCCTCTAAGGTTTTTTTGTGTGTTATTATCCGTATTCTCTTTTCCTTTTACCACTTCAGAGTGAGGTATCCCTTATTTGAATTATCTGAACACAAAAGAATTTCAACAATACAGTAATAAAGAGGAAAATAAAATCTACTCTCAAGAAAAGATGTTACATGCAGAATAATTAAGCCAAGTAAGCTTCAATGGAGGAAGGGAAACTGGAGGGTAAAAGAGGCTTTGCTGTAATACTAGGCTGTCAAGCACAACACTTTCTTAATTAAGTGACATTGGTTGTAGAAAGCTCAAGGGATATCCTGAATTGAATCCAAGCTCATTCATACTATTTTGATCTTTGTTTTCCAGGAAAATGGTTTAGCTTTTTAACTTTTGAGACTCTCGCTTTGAATAAAATTCTTACTTCAATGCTTGTACTTTGAAAACTTAAAAAAAAAAAGAAAGAAAAGAAAAGAAACCAACCTCTCAAAACAGATGTAATGGTGTATTGATGTGCTATATGTCCTGGTGGTGTTCAGGATTTATATAAAAATACATTAATCTTGCTCAAAGGATCCTTCTCTTCCTGCTACTTTTCCTTCTGACAATTAAATTTAATGCCAGAGTCAACTTTAAATCAAAATTTTAAAATATAAGCATAAGAGAGTTAACCATTTAATTCAGGGGCATAATGATGATAGTTTATCAGCACAATATTTAAGCTTTAAAATAAAAAGTAAAATAGGAACAATAATGTTTGAAAGCTTTTAGACAAGAATATAATGCAAAAAAACATTTTCAAATAAAATGCATGCAGTCACTCATTAACTTAATGATTGAATCAAGTTTCTGTTAGTAACAAAAAGCCAATTTTAAAGCATGTTAGTAATGTGATTGAAAACATAAATCGCTATGACTTGTCTTAGATTTTATAAAATTCTAACTTTAAATTAGTACTTCAAAATTCTAAGAATAAAGATCAAATTGCTTGCTGACTTATTAAGAATATATTATATGTGGCTAGGGAGATGGCTCAATGGATAAGGACTTTTTTTGTGTAAGGATGGGGACGTGAGATGAAATCTTTAGCAACACATGAAAGCAGGGCATGGCTACTCATGCCTATGACCCAGTGTAGGAGCAGAATCTGCTGGATCAATTGGAACTCTGGCAAGCCAGGCCAGCGAAAACGGTGAGTAAAATGGCGCAGAGACTCCCAACATTGTTCCCTGGCCTTCTCTTAAGTACACTTGGGTGCACATAACCATACCCACATGTGTATCAACACTCATGCACTACACCACACACACACACACACACATACACACACACACACACACACACACACACACACACACACAGAGGCACACACACAGGCACACACACAAACACACACAAACACACCAACCCATACCCACACACAGATAATACATTTAGTCATGTACAATTTCCTCTTATTCTTCTCCCTGTTAATGGAGCAATGTTTTAGTAATACAACTGTATCTTGACATTTTAAGTGTAAATTAAAAGTAAAATCAACAGTTTGCCATAGACAAATCTAGGATTTTCATCTGAAATTATGGTCGTTGTTAGTCTACTTTGTTTCACTCAGCAGCTCCCACCATTTTAGATGTGCATGCACTGTGGTTAATTTCTATTTTATACTTTGCAATGTCTAATAATGGTAGAATTTGAACTATATGAATATAATTAATATTTTATTGTGTGGTTAACTGAAATCTCCTAAATATGTCTTTGTTAGAACAAAGCTTTAAATAAATGAGTATTAGTTCACAGCCTGCTATATTAACATTATAACACAATTTTATAGTTGGAGAAAAATGTGATATATTAAATATATAATATAAGATTAGTAAGATTAGATTCATATCAAGAGTCACCCATGTTTATGATACACTGTGCTGGATGTGCATGGATGGATTAATAGTCTTGGAAGTCTTTAAGATTTAGCACTTTTCGGATTTCTGTGGGCCTCTCTAGCACTTTGTTTCTTCCTATTCTCATGTGGTCTTCATTTACCATGGTCTCCTATTCCTTGTTCTCCCTCTCTGTTGTTGATCCAGCTGGGATCTCCCACTCACCCAAGCTCTCTTTCCCTCGACCCTCGCCCTTCACTACCCCCACTCCTGTCCAGGCTGTTCATGTAGATCTCATTCCATTTCTCTGTCATTGGGCGATCCCTGTGTCTTTCTTGGGGTCCTGTTTTCCAGGTAGCCTGCCTGGTGATGTGAGTAGCAGTCCACTCGTCCTTGTTCCACATCTAGTATCCTGTTATGAGTGAGTACATACCATGTTTGTCTTTCTGAGTCTGGGATACCTCACTCAGGATGATTTTTTCTAGATCCATCCATTTGTCTGCAAACCTCATGATGTCATTGTTTTTCTCTGCTGAGTAGTATTCCATTGTGTATGGTCGAGAGATAGTCCGAACTGACCTACTCTGGTGATGGGATGGCCAAACACCCTAATTGTCGTGCTAGAAACCTCATCCAACTACTGAGGAATCTGGATGCAGAGATCCATGACTAGGCCCCAGGTGGATCTCTGGGAGTCCAATTAGCGAGAATGAGGAGGGTTTATATGAGCGAGAATTGTTGAGACCAAGGTCGAATAAAGCACAGAGACAAATAGCCAAACAAATGGAAACACATGAAATATGAACCAATGGCTGAGGGGTCACCAACTGGATCAGGCCCTCTGAGTGGGTGAGACAGTTGATTGGCCTGATCTGTTTGGGAGGCATCCAGGCAGTGGGACCGGGTCCTGTGCTCATTACATGAGTTGGCTGTTTGAAACCTGGGGCCTATGCAGGGTCCCTTGGCTCGGCATGGGAGGAGGGGACTGGACCTACCTGGACTGAGTCCACCAGGTTGATCTCAGTCTGTGGGGAAGGCTTTGCCCTGGAGGAGATTGGAATGGGGGGCGGGCTGGGGGGAAGGTGAGGGGGGCGGGAGGGGGTAGAACAAGGGAATCTGTGGCTGATATGTAGAACTGAATTGTATTGCAAAATAAAAATTAAAAAAAAAAAAAGATTTAGCACTTTTCTTACTTTGAATAGGATGAAATTTTAAATAAGAACAGTCATGGTATGAATAAGCCAGGTATGTTTGGTGATGGCCTTTGACTCCAAGCAGCATGGCTCCTGGATGACTCTATTCTCTGTGACTTTTACCTCACAGGATATGCCCTCTACAGTTTAACAATAGAATGTGTCATAATATCCTATTATCTTACACAGGAGTACATGCACATGTGTTATTTTTTCTATTTAATACTATCTCCTATTTCAGCTGGTCACACCAAACTGAAGACAAACTGGCTTAATCTGTCTGCACTGGTCAGATCCTCCTTCAGTATGGCAGAACTTGAGTTTTCTAGAATTTAAGGATGCAAATTCTTTCCAGAGCTTCGTAGTTTGTTCTGGATTTTCTTTTGGCATGGTACTTTGGGTTGAAAGCACATTCCATTGGCACCCCATTTCTGACTTTTACAAGTTTCTTGAGTGTTACGTATCCCTCCTTGCTTTCTCGTGTTTTCTACTTGACAACTGTACATCCTTGTCAATTATTATTGTTCTGGAATGAATGACTTTACTCTACCCAAAGAGGCTGCCTTAGAACTCAATCCTCAGGGGAGTCTTTGCCATAGAGGAGATGGGAATGGGGGGTGGGCTGGGGGGAAGGCGAGGGGGGGGCGAGAGGAGGGAGAACAAGGGAATCCGTGGCTGATATGTAAAATTAAATTAAATTATAAAATAAAATTTTTAAAAAATGTAATAACAAAATTGCAAATAATCCATTAATAAACGGAGAGTGAATTTAAAAAAAAGTTCTCCACAATCTTCATGAGACTTACATGTTTTCCCTACCCTGCTTTATATCATCAGTTCTTTAAGAGAGTACAAGAAATTGTGAGAGAAGTATTATAGGATGAATAAAAGAAGTAGGAAATGAAAGAGTAGGGGTGGATTTGAAAAAAAAAAATTTTTTTCATGTATAAAATTATCAAACAATGAATTAAACACATTTTCCTTTCTAGCACACGATTGATTCTTTAAAGGTAAAACCTGGACCATATTCATTATTATGTACACCTAGCAAAAAAGTAATGTAGGACCTCATAAAAAAATATGTCCCAATATGAAATGAACGTGTAAACCAAAGGAAATACTGGTATCTCCTGGGCACACTCGGTGTTGCTGAAGGACCCAAAACTCTCACTTCTCTACTGCTGACTTGCTATATGAGTTTGAAGTCATTAATGCAGGAAACTCAAAAGTGTGCTGCACGTTGAGAGCAGTGAGTTTGTTTTTCAATATATTGAATTTGGGAAACTTAAGGGAAGTTAAATGGAGAAATATGAAAACAGAAAACCCACGAGTCAGTGACAGTCCCCATCTCCATTCTAAGAAAAACATTTTATTTGTAGCATGCTAGCAATTTAAGAATTTTCTCTCTAATCACAGGTACTGATCTTGAGAGCTCATGTGAACACGTCTCTTACTTAGTCATTCCAATTTATTTCTGAAACCCTGCTGCTAAGTGAGAGAGCCATGGCATGAAAAATATTCTCTATTAATTTTAATGAGAAAAATATGATGTTGTCCATCCTAACCCAAGTCAGATGATTTTTACAGCTGATAGACAGGGGTATCAATTGCAAATAAAAACAAGATGATTATATAAGCAATAAGCTACTATATGAAAATTATATACTACTTTATATAAGACAAGTACTGTTGTAAGTCCATATTGTAGTGATCAATTCTGCAAACACGATTCCTGCCAGCAGAGAAGGTAAAGGAGTCAGTCTTCATTCATGAGCAGAGTCAATCATGTGAAACATCACTGCACAGATTTTTAAGGATTTTACAGGTTAGTTGTTTTGTTGCAGTCAATATGCACATTACTCTGATTTAAAGGCAACTTTGTAGCAAAATTAAAGGCAAACCAGAGAATACTGCAGAACATTAGGGAAGGGCACAAATCTACAGCTCAGGAGTTTGTAGGAAATAGTGTCACTCAGCCCTTCTCACTTGTCATACATAGGAAAAGAAGGTCTCTGATATTCACTCAAAATAAATGGGCACAATTCAGATGTATTTTATGATATCCTCAAAGTGAAAACCTTGGTGTTGTGAAAATTGATAAGCATTTTATTGTCTGAAATTATCATGTCAAATCATCACTTCACCTGAAACAGTTAGTACGTTTGAGGGTAGAAATGTAAAATATGAAAAAGAACTATGGTGAGAAAGTGCTAGGTCTTCTCAAAAATTGTAATGATGGCAGCAAATAATTAACTGACAGAAGTAGTTGTGAAAAGTAAGCTCACACACATTTACTTAAACATCCTGCATCTTATAATGTAATACATTAAGAAAAATACACTTTTTCTGGTAACCCCAAAGTGCTATTTTTCCTATTACGTTTCCATGTCTGTCATCACTATAACCGCACGTAGAGACGAGTTATGCACACACTCTCATAAAATTTCGTATTTCAAACAAGATTCATCGTCTCCTTATTTTAAAAGCTTTGTCTAAGATGGTCTACATAAAATATAACTGGTTGCCTGAAAATAGAATGTTGTTTTCACTTTCAAAAGCCATATTAAATCCCAGTTTTCTCCAAGTGTGTATGACTCCTGAAATTCTGGAACTTTGCAATTCAAAATTTTTGAAGTATGCCATTTACATGAAAATGAGACAAAGAGCAAAAGTAAAAATAAACACAAACCAGAGGTTTATAGCACCAGTCATGGCAAAGTAGAATAAGCACTGTAACTTGATTGATGTATGATATGTATGATATCATATGTATCATATGATCATACATATCATATTATATGATGGTAATCAGTATGAGCAATATAGTAAACTTGTTCCTTCTCAAGAGTGTAGTGATATGTTGTGTATCCTAACAAACTTGCCTGGGGATCCGAGAACAGAGTCAGCCACTACATTAGACATAGAGGCCAGACAGGGATGGTACACACCCTTAATCCTCTCACTCAGGAGGCAGAGATCTGTCTGGATCTCTGTGAGTTCAATGCCACACTGAGCTACATGAGGGAAACAGAGCCTGGTGGTAGTGGCACACACCTTTAATTTCAGCACTTGAGATCTCATGCCTTTGCTTGGGAAGCATAGATGCCTTTAATCCCAGGAAGTGATGTCTGGGCAGAGAAAGGTATATAAGGCGTGAGGAAACAGGAACTCACTCTCTTTAGGCCAAGAATTTCATAGAGGTAAGAACTAGTGACTGGCTGTTCTGCTTCTCTGATCTTTCAGCTTTCAACCTGATAGCTGACTCTGAGTTTTTTATTAAAAGATCATCTAAAGATTTGAACAACATAAGAGGAAAAGATAAGAGAGAGAGAGAGAGAGAGAGAGAGAGAGAGAGAGAGAGAGAGAGAGAATTTCTCCTAGCTTTTCATTTTCTTCACTGTGTCATTACAAGGTAGAATTTAAATTTATCCATTTTAATTATTCCTTTTATTACCTAAGAGATATTGTTTCCAATCTTTTTAATGAGGGACTTCCAAGTATATTGTATCTGTTATACTAGATCAGTGCCATGCCAGTCATCATCCTAGAGACTTCCTCCATCAGCAGATGGAAGCAGGTGCAAAGACCCACAGCCAGACATTAGGTGGAGAGAGAAAGGCTAAAATGAAGCTCAGAGCTCAAGGAATACCACGGAAGATGGGGAGGAGCTGGATTCTCATGGCTCACAGAGACTAAAGTGGCAAACACAGGCCTGTCTGGGTCTGCACTAGGTCCTCTGCGTATATGTCATGGCTGTTAGCTTGGGGCTTGGCAGGGGACTCCTAACAGTAGGAGCAGGTGTGTCTCTGATTCTTTTGCCTGCTCTTGGGACTCTTTTCCTTCTATTGGGTTGCTTTTCTATCCTTGATAGAGGACTTTTGACACGTCCCATTGTATCCATTTGTTGCATTTTCTTGTTATCTCTTAGAGGCCTGCTCTTTTCTAAAAGGAAATGGAGGGGAAGGCTGGATAGGGAGGGAGTTGAGGACCGGGGTTGGGGGGGCTGGGAGGAGTGGAGAGAAGGTAAATTGTGGTACAGATGTATTGTATGAGAGAAGAATCTCTTTTCAATTATAAAAAAAGCTTAAATATAACAATATATTTTCATTTACTACCAAAAAGTTATATAGAGTTCATGTTATAAGAGTTAAAAAAAACTTATAGCTATTTTCCAGATAATTTTTAAAATCTTTCTTATTACCATATGTAATCTTTTCTGTATTCTTTTTTAGTTTTCCATCTATTTGTTCTGCATTTGTGAGTGTGTGTATGTGTGTGTATGTTTGTGTGTGTCTGTGTGTGTGTATTTGTGTTGTGTGTATCTCTGTGTGTGTATGTGTGTGTGTGTGTGTGTATGTGTGTGTTTATACGAACTTCAGATAACAATTTTAAGGATTCAATTCTCTCCTTCCACCATTTTGGTTCTGGGGAATTAATGCAGGCATTCAGATTGGGTGACAGGCACGCTTGCCTTAGAGCCATCTGAGAGGTCCTAGTTTTCCATGTACTTTATCTTTTCATGTAGGCCTGGGGTTACTACTGATATGACTTATTTTACCCTAAGATATGCTGATGCAACACCTTTAATATTTACTTAAGGTATCTGTACTTTGAATGAAATTCCTATGGTTTATATGCAAAGTCTTCACTTTTACTGTCACTTTATAGCCCATCTGTTCATATTTCTGTATTTGATTTTAAAATTTGACCTAAAATATATTTTCCATTGTTTTTTGACTTACATTGTATCTACTAAAAAGTTAACAGTTTTCATTTCAATTTTACTCCTATATTTAATGCTTCTGTTTTCTCTTCCATTTTAATATTTTCCATTGTCTTTAATTGTCAAAATTTGATTATAAACAAGCAGCTATTTTTTTCTTGTTCAGCCCACAATGGCTTCTTGATTCTCCATTTTATTTTGTATCAAGCTTAGAATCTCTTTCTTTTTTTTCCTGCTCCTGCAGTTGTATGCCTACTGTGCAGTGCTAGTTATTTCCTTAAGCAACAGATGTCTACCTATTCCATTTATTTTACTTCCTTCTGTTCTTTATTGTATTTTACTTATTTTGGTCTAATTTAAAGTATGCAAGTTCTTCTGTATTGTCTAGTCTTCATTAGAACTATATGGAAGTATGTATATTTTAACTGCTTTTTAATCTTTAAATGCTTGGTATGAGTTCATTCTTCATTTCTCTTCTGAGAAATGAACATGTCATTCAGCTGTGTGCCTTTCATTCACTCATAACCTTTTAGTTACAGCTGCTTAAAACTCTTGACTATTTACTCCAGTATGTAGGATCCCTCAGGCTTTCTCTCATTGTTATGATTCATTATTTCCTGTGTGCAACTGTGATTACTCCCTATCCTCTCTATAACATGGATTCTACAGGTTTTAAAGTTTGAGTTGTACTTTTCTGGTGCCTTAAATGAGAAGGCCCTCTTGAGCCTTGTATGTGAACATTTGGTACCCACTTGATAGTACTATTTGGGGAAATTTATAAGGTGTGGACTTGTTGGAGGAAGTATGTCACCAAAGGCAGTCTGTGAGAGCTTAAAAATATGTACTATTTCCAGATGCTTGATCTCTGCTTTGTGCTTGTGGTTTCAGATTGACACTCTTAACTTGTCACTTAAGCTGCCATACCTGTTGTGTCTGTGCCTCTTTACTTTGATGGTTATAGACTCATCCTTCTGTAACCATAAGCCTGAATAAAACTTCCATCTCTAACTTGCCTGGGTATTTCATCCCAACAAAAGAGAAGTCACTAATGCACTTTTCTTTTATTGTTGCTGAGTTTTGTAATTTAATCCCATTGAACCTCTAATTTAAGCTTTGCTGGTTTTAAATAGTCTTATTTATAAGACATGACTTACTTTTAAAATTCACTAAATACTGGGTGAGATTGAGTGGTTTTAACCAACTGATAAATTTAATGCAGATATAGCAATCATTCTCTAATTATCTTTATTTTTACTCTAATATGACAGATTTTCTATAGCTATTTTCTTTCATTTCTTGTAATGCTTTATAAGATATGCTCATGTGTTAAAACTGTTAGGATTTCAGTGTAACTTTTTGTGAATTTCCAAGGTGTCCACTTTATACAGACCTCTTAAGTCCTGCCACTCACCTCATAAATTTCAAGATCTTAGTGTCCTCAAACTATGCTTCTCTTGACGAGTATCCAATGAGATACCTGCTATTTATTCACTTGAGTTCCATTTCCTTACATCACAGTTTGGAAATGATATCTATCTAAAATAAGATGCTATATAATTTTATTATCTTCCAAAGTACCTAGCAAAATGAAAGTCATTAGTACCCACTTGACTAAAGGGCATAGAGTCTGAAGTCTAAGAGAATTGCCTACACAGTAAACATTTACAGAATTTGTACAGTAGTGTACAAATGAATAGAAATGATTAATGCCAAGTAGCATGTTCTTATTTTGAAGGGAAAAATAAATTAAATTAAAATCCACAGACCCATGTACATGAAAGGTATAGAAAACCTAAATGAATAATATAATCCATGCAACACTTTTACAAGCAAGAAAATATTATCATCACAGGATGAGAACTAGAATTTTGAAGAGAATCAAGCAAAACTCAAAACAAACTCAATAGAATTCTTTGAGGTTCTTTGTATCATACTAATTAGTCAGGTTTTTTTTTTTAATTTTTAACTTTACAGATCCTTTGAGTAAATATTATGGTTTTCTGTTTTTATGGGATTTCTGTGTGTGTGAACATGTGTTTCTCCGAAGACTTTGTGTGTTTTATTTCTTTTTTCTTTGGTTCTTTTTCTTCTGTTTTTTTTTTTTTTTTTGTCCTATTCCAATTTGTTTGTTTTTATTCTATCTTCTATTAATTTATTGTTGTTAGATACCTGTTTACATTCTAATGAGAAGGAAAAAGAAAAGATGTGTATTTGGAAAGGTGGGGAGGATCTGGGAGGAGTTGGGGGTGGAACCATAATCAGAATGTATTATATGAAAAATCCATTTTCCAGAAAGAAATTTGGAGATATATCCCACTCCCTCTTTTTAAACTGCTTCTCTTATCTCACTGACACTATTTTTCCTTAGTAGACTCTTTTATAAACATTCTCAGTTCACTGAATATGGAGACCAAGACCATGAGTGTAGGGACACCCACTGGAACATGGGCAGCCTATCAGGGGCCATGTCCAAAGAATCTGACTCACTTTTTATTGTAGTATATGCTAACATGTATGAGAAAAGATATTACTACAGAAGTCCAATTTCGTTAGGTATAACAAGATACTGCTAACCTTGCAGAGTGACTAAGAGTAACACACAGATACTAGCAATTCACTTAGAAAGAAATTCAATTTAAAATAACTTATTTTGCTCAAAGAAATATAAATAATTGGCAGTGAACTTTATAATCCAGGTGCAGTGTTCTCTTTGTATTTTCAGTGTGCTCCATCATGGACACAGATAGGACATAGATACTTCCTATTTTATATGAGTGCCTAAAAATTGACCTTGTACATTGGACTTGTACAAGCTGCACTATTTGCTGCAATGAAAATTCCAAGTACTTTTCAAAGGACATACTCCATGTTCAAAAAATATTTTTCATGTCTGATTAATGAGAAACTTCTGAAACAATTTAATCTGTCCAGGGATGTGAGTGTCAGTTTCTATTTTTCAAGGCTGATTACAAAAGAACTTCTAAAGCAGTTTAATATGTTCAGGGATGTTAAACAAATATGTCAACATTCATTTTGCATTTATGGCTGCAACTGTTAGAGGAAGAAATGTGGAAATAAACAGAATTTAGTATTTTCTCACACTATTTTTTAAAGAACTTAGAGACCTGAGTACATTTCATTTTTTATAGAGGAAGCAAAGCACTAACTGATATGAATGCATTTCAGATAGAAGTTTTTAGTAGCTTTTCAAAGAAGTTTATGGGTTGGCAGTTGGCCACCGAGTGATCTATAACCTTATAGCTCACTACTACGCAAATATAAATTTGGCAAGAAGACATGTGTTCTAAGATTTCCTCTAAGGACAAACACATATTTAAGAATTTGAATGCAAAATTATATTTGACAGTTAATTCAAGTAATTCAAGGCTGGCTTACCCTTAAAAAAGTATAAAATCTGTCCTGTAATACTTGGGTAGTTGCTAGTGGATTTTGAGTGTGTGTGTGTGTGTGTGTGTGTGTGTGTGTGTGTGTGTGTGTGTATGTACTTCAGGTTTAGTTCTTTTTATCTTCAGGGCATATATTGTATAATAACACACATATTATATAAATATATAGTATATAATACTTACATAATTTGGAAGCCTGTTTGAAGAAACAGAATATTTTCTGAAACTCATAGAACTTACAAACACTATTTGAAGATATTAGACACAGCTTAAATTGTTAAAAATTCGCATATACTGTCACTGTTAATTCTGCAAAAATCAAGCTGACAAGTTCACAAGCATTCAACCATGCTTTGTTGGGAATTAATATTAATGAATGACAGATAAAATGTAA
Source organism: Peromyscus eremicus (assembly GCF_949786415.1). Lineage (NCBI taxonomy): Eukaryota > Metazoa > Chordata > Mammalia > Rodentia > Cricetidae > Peromyscus > Peromyscus eremicus. The sequence continues at coordinate 22,624,799 of NC_081423.1, forward strand.
TCAAGATTGGATGTGAATAATTAATCTGGGCTAGGTCAGTTTAGGAGAAGTGTTTCCTGTTTTTTGTTCTTATATTTAGCAAGTAGGGGTCAGTTCCACAGCTGTAGAAAACAACATTTCTCTATCAAGCTACCCTGGTGCATATAAGGCCCCTTGTCAAAACTCAGTGGTGCCACCCAGGCTGAACAATGTATTAAAGACCTAAAATCATGTGAAAACTGTGTTCTACTTACAGTTTTTCTAAACTTCAAAGGAATGCCTGACAAATTTCATTTCTATATGCTGGATAAATCAGCAAACATATTCAACAAGATGTGTTACTTAAAATTCATTGCAAGCTTGTAAACTTGCTCTACACTGTATTGGGATTTTTCAATATCAGATTAAATCGCATAATGAATCACCTCCAAGAATCCACTGAGTTTGGAATATGGGATAATGAAATATACAATGTAGGGAATAAAACATGTCTTATTTTAATCTTTGTGCTAAGTGAAAATCTAGACATGTGTTTGTAAAGTGTTTTTTCCCAGTGTTTTGAGAGATATACATTGTAACCTTTTATTTATTCCCTTGGCTCCTTTGCCATAGAATCAAGTAAATTTATTATACTTCAACTTCCTCGGATTTCCAGTTGCTGTGGAATTTGGGGTCGGCACCATGTAAATGCATAGCGCTTGGGATTGAGAAATTTTCAAGAATCCTGCCCAAAGCATATTCTCTTCTCATCGTTATTGTAATAAATGTTGCCTTCATTCTGTTCTCTTTGTGTCATTATTTAACTATCCACTCATGTGTTTCAAAGAACACATCAGCCGTTCAATTACTATGTACATACTCGAACCAACATTCAGGTTTGCAGAAAAATATATCTCTTCATATTTATTTCAACAAATATTATATTTTGCTAGCATGGTGAGGGATATAGCAGTAAGTAATAATGAACAGAACTGGAAAAAAGAAACATCTTTATCCTGCTGAAATTTAAAAATTAGAGACAGTTTTATATATTCAATGATTAAAGTGATGTGCCAATAAAATAAGATCTTCAGTGAGTGCATATGATATGGCTTTAAGAGCATGGGAAAAAATCTAGAAGGGTGTAGAAAAAATGTCTAAACTAAGGCAAAAAATGTTTAAATAAAAATTAAGACCCATGGCTTGGGACATGATATCATTTAGTATTTAAGAGCAATTTATGCTCTTGGAGAGAAGCTAGGTTTAATTCCCAATGCCAACCATCCATAAGCCCATGTCCAAGGGATTTGATGCTGTCTTCTGGACCCTGCAAACACCATCCATGCACATGGTGCACAAAAATAACATAAACTAAGATAAATGAATCTAAAAATCAAGATCAAGGGGAAAGCAGTGGATACAGATACAAAGAGATAATGAACCTTTCTGTAACTTCTCAAGCAATCGTTCATCATTGGATTCCTCTTTTCTGCCGTCTGTAGATCTGATGTACTATAAAAGTAATTTTCCTTGATTTCTCAGTAAGAACTAGAGCATTTTTTTTTTGTTTTCTGGATGAGTACGCTGAGACAGAGAACATGAGATCAATAGGTCCACAGTCACAAAACCAGTGCAGCATTCACCTCAAGCCTGTGTCAATCCCAATCCTCCTTTCTTCTCTTGTTACCACTCACCTCTGTTGAAAGGCCACAACACAGCTACCCTAAGCATTCAACTGTGATGTTTCTCCATTGTCTCAATTGATTGGTCTGATAGAGATTTTTTATGTGCAGGTCTGGGAATGAAGTATTATACCAAGAAAGTAGGTATATGGGAAAGAGAGAACTTAATCTCTCATGATAGGCCCTTTGAGAAATGGCTTTTTAAATACGAAAGATTATTTTAAAAATTAGGTTTCTTTTGAAATAAAGAGAAAAGTAAGTTTCTTATCTGTAAGTGTATTCCCATTTATCCATGCAGGAAAAACTTGTGGCAAATATTGGATTCACAGGTAATATCTCAAATTTCATATACTTTATAAGTTGTCATTAGTTTTTCCAGCATCAGTAAATATTTAAACTTCATTTATGCAAATGTAATAGAATGTCAAGTCAATTCGGAAAATATTTCAGCTACAGGTATAGGTATACTCATGCTGACTTAGTACCATTAACAGTATTGTCTATTTTGAGGTAATAAATATGTATGATGTGCCAGTAGGTTACAACATTAGTGTAGCCTTCCATCACTATTAGTAACTTTTTAGTTTAATATTATTATGCAAGGTAAAATATGTAAGCTATCACCTTACTCATGGAGTCTATGACTGAAGATCTGTTGCCTTAAAACTCTGTTCATCTTTCAATAAATATGAATCTGGATAGAAAGTAACTATCCAAACGCCCAAACCACAGAGAAAAAGGCTCAACTTTACAGCACAAAGTTTTCCAGAAAATTGTATTTTGCTTTAATTATATGCTTTTTTTAAAGTTGTAACTTATCCAGAGGGGGGGGGGGAACGTTGGGTTGCATATTCACTACCCAGCCCTGCATAATAAGAAAAATGTTAATTATCTAACAGCATGTTCACTTTTTTTTTTTTTTAAACTGGTTGGCAAGTATCAGTTTTGGCTGTTATCACTTCTCCACTAGGTACGGGCATTTTACACATTTGCTATCAGCATAGAATTTGCCTTGTCTGGTTGTGCAGCCTACACATTCCACTGTTCCAGGAGTCATTTAAGCATATAATAAATTGAGTTTCAATGAGCTGGAACCTCCCGCTTCAGCCGATTTTTCAGCAAATTATTCTTTAGCTGTAGTTTCTGCAGGAGTTTTTCCCACTCCTGAAGAGATGGCTGTAATGGGCACATATTTTATATGCCAATTCTAAAATCATTTTTTAATCGGCCAGTTATTATGCATTAAGTCAGTGATGAGCAGATTTAAAATAGGTTCAAGTCACTCTACAGATATGGCAAGGATCTTTAATAGACTGTGTTTTGGCATTAAAGCCTGGTATGACAAAAACAAGGCTAATATTTTTGGGGATTTGCCAAAGCACATGAATAAATGCTGCTTTACCATCTATTCCACGCTTTTCTGCATGTTGATGTTCCAAGAAATATCACTGGAGTATGAGGCAGTTCCTGATGTTTGAGGATCAGAGAATCCCAAACCCTAGCATGCTTTAATCACTTGCATTTGCTCCCATTTATACTAAATTTTCTTGACACCAAAGTAGATACAGGGATGTTCAATTGAAAAGTGGGAAGATCAAAGTTATAAGTCACTGGTTTCAAGTTCTATATAGACTTTGCAGTAGCATGATAAGGTATTTATGCAAGTATACAAGTATTTATATCTATATCTATATCTATATCTATATATAGAGAGAGAGATATATGACTAATATCTGAAAATATATATGAACAGCAAATATGTCCCTGTATACATAACACCTGGCTAGTACTTTTGTTGGTCTGTATGAGTCTCCTCCGTCAACTACCGAAAATTCTTTTGAAGCTATCATTTCTGAAATGCTTCCCAATTCTATGTGGCCCTATAAGAAACAGTAGGAAACTACTCACAGCAATAGTTTCTCAAGTCATTCTAAAACCTATTATACTATGGTTTCTCTCACACCATTTTTACTAATGACCTGGCCACCAGCAAATATCCTTGACCTTTAGTCCAAGGATGATTTCTGGTGTTTATCGTACCTTCTTATCAATTGCAGTTCCTTGTGGTGGTATTGTGTTGCCCAAAATAGTGTGCACCCTAATAAACTTATCTGGGGTCAAAGAACAGGACAGCCACAATATTAAATATAGAGGATAGGCAGTGGTAGCACACGTCTTTAATCCCAGCATTCCAGAGGCAGAAATCTCTCTGGATCTCTGTGAGTTCAAGGCCACATTGGAAACAGCCAGGCATGGTGACTCACGCCTTTAATCCCAGAAAGCAAGCCTTTAATCCCAGGGAGTGAGGCAGAAAGCAGAAAGATATATAAGGCATGAGGACCAGAAACTAGAAGCTTTTAGCTGGTTAAGCTTTCAGGCTTTGGAGCAGTAGTTCAGCTGAGATTCATTCTGGAGGAGGACTCAGAGGCATCCAGTCTGAGGAAACAGGATCAGCTGAGGAATTGACAAGGTGAGGTAGCTGTGGCTTGTTCTACTTCTCTGATCATCCAGCATTCACCCCAATAACTGGCCTCAGGTTTGATTTTTTTAATAAGATTCTTTAAGATTCATGCTACAGTTCCTCTTTGGGGTAGAACATAGGGATGGGAGCCAGACAAATCTGAATTAAATTATCATTCATATACTAAGGAATTCCCAGGTCTTGGGCCAATAGATTCATGCTGAATTTCAATTTGCTCAAATACAAAGTGATGATGAAACTAATCTCTTCTGAACATCTCATTCAGTTGTTTCCTCAAAGTACATTCATCACGATCACACTCTGTGCCAGGTCATTCGAGAAGACTTGAGATATATCAGCAATCAACAACAACAAAAATGTTACTCACATGAATCTGCAAAGTATGGTGGTAATTAAACAAAATATACATACTATGAAATTGTATGTGATTAAAAGTTGAATGCAAGGAAAGTAAATATTAGGTTGTAACTGTGTGGGTAAAGGGAGCTGCTATTTTAGTTATGAACATGTAATTTTCAATAGATTTGTTCGTATGAGAGTAGTTATAAATTAGACATCTGAAGGATTTCTATCTCAATGGTAGAGTAGATATTTTAGTTAGAGAAAACAGCCAGTAAAGAATTGTTCAAATGCCCAGCTTCTTAAACTTTGGGGCATGACTCCATATGAGCTGCATTACTTTCTGAATGTGGGGTGAGTCATATAAAAATTAGCAACAGTAAAATGTTTCTGAACACACATAGGCAAAATCAGAATTCAAACTGAAAACTGGAATGAATCCAGGGTATCCCTCACAGCTTGACTTATTTTCTGCCAGAACTCGAAAAACACCTTATCAATGCTTTTCACTGCACATGCCCTCCTGCTGCTGAATGTCAATGAACACTTCTTAAAATTTGCTCCATGGATCATAATAGAGACTATTGTGTGTGCTGAACTGTGGGGTCCATATTGTGCACTCAAAATTTCTGCTCTAACAGAAAGACAATAGTTTAATTATAAAAAGTGCATATTCTGATATTTTAACAATAATTTTTTCATCAAATATCTAATTAGTATATCTTTTAATAGTATGGATTGCCATTTCATAATTGGTTACTACAGCTAGCACAGTGGAGACCCTGGCAGCAAAAGGAGCTACCACAATTAGTTAATCTTTCATTCTATTGGGCATGATCAATTTAATTCAATAGTTATATACGTTTCGATTGGCTTTGAACGTTATAAATTTATAAACTCAAATTCCATTTGCTTTTGGGATACCATCTTACAAGGACTCCAATTTGCAGTAAAGCTCGTTAAGGAATGGAATGGCTCAGTAGCCTTTAGCCTACTGGCTATGGGTGGGTTAAGACTTCTGTTGGTCTTTTCTATGTCATATAGATTGCAAGCCCAGCACCACTTTGAGATCTTTTTCCAGCTCACACACGATTGAGCCTGTATGATAATGAGTATTCAGAGATGGGTAATGCCTGGGGGCGCTCACCAACCTAAGACAGAGCGCCTGTGTGGCCTGGGCAGGTGTCTCCATGATGGGTAAGGTGACCTGCTGACGTCCCAAACAACCTAAGTCAGAAGCTCATTTTTTAGTAAAAGGGGGGACCTGTGCGGCCCTCGCTCCTCTTTTGGGTAACTGTTGCCTTGCTTGCTGACCTTGACCTTGATATCCTCCCTATGCTATCCACCCTCCTGAATGCTTAAGAGAAGTTCCTTGTCTGTGTATCCTGCATATTGGGCGTTAACAGCTTAGATACAAGATTGTAAAACATCAGTAGCGAACTTCTGCCCTCCAGGGTTCTCCATTGTGCTGTAAGCCTGTATTTAAGACCTCCTCCTTTCTTCAATAAACAGAATTCAGCATTCAAAAAAAAAAAAAAAAAGGCCAACCATCTCAAAAAAAAAAGTTGTCAACCAGTTGGTGGGTAGAGAAATGCAGTTCAAAAGCCCAATAAACTAGCCGTGGTAGCATTAAAAAAAATAGCATTATCATTAATATGTGATTTTTAAAAGATGCAATTTGAGTCCTTGAAAAGTTTCACACAAACTTGTTAGAGAGAATTTGTCATGGGATTAGGAAAATAATCCCATATAGTATTGTGTATTTGGTACTGTGTATTTATGGAAAGTGACATTCTTAGCATTGAAAAGGATACAATCAAAATATCAGTCAACACTGAAAAATAATTGAAGTTGTTCTATGTCCTATAATATCAAATATTTAGCCATGATTTAATGCTTCATATCAGAAATAACTAAGCATATCTACTTAATTAGTACCCAGATTCATTTAAATCCTTAAATTATAAAATTATATATATATATATATATATATAAAATTATAAAATTATATATATATATATGGTAAGGATATATGAAACTTAAAGATGAGAGAGTCCAGAACATTAAACAAAGTAGTGGTGAAAAGTCATTTATTTAATATTGTACATTTGTGTTTTGTCTACATGGATGACTGTGTGCCTAAGTGTATGTCCAAAGCTTTAAAACTGGAGTTGCATCTGTGAGCTTCCATGTAGGTGCTGGGATTGAAACTCAACTCTGAATGTGTACCCAGTGCTCTCAAACTCTTATCCATCTCTTCAGAACCCTCTTCCTAATGTGATATTTTGAGCAGTGCAAGAGATTATCTAAAACAGCCAGTTACATTGCAAAAGCATGGTGGCAACAAGCATGGTATACCAAAGGGTCCTGCAAGGAGAAGTGTGCCAATGCATTGAAAGGATCAGAAACCCGAAGGTCTCAGTCTCTTCCTCAGTCATCATGTGCATGAGGAAGCTATGGCATTGTCTTCAATATGCTAGAGAGGAATGATTCTTAAAGCCAAGGCGATGGCTAGGAACTATGTGAAAGGCAACAATAAAATCAAGTCATTTATAGAGATACAAGATGGCCCAAACATTCCCTGAAGGTTATTAGAGCTAATACTTAGAAGGTTATTAGAGATCATGACTCTTATACATAAGTTCGACTGTAAATAAAGATCTATGTGTGTGATATTTCACATTGTCAACACGACAAGATCTAAAATTACCCAGGAGACAAGCCTCCAGGCATGACCATGAGAGATGACCAAGCAGAGGTGAATCTCTGGGCATATCCTTGTAAGATTTTTCTGGATTAAGATAATGAAATCAGAAAATCCACCCTGACTATGGGCAGAATCATTGTCTAGACTGGGTTCTAGACTGAATAAAAAGGAGAAAGCCAGCTAAGCTTCTGGTTCCTGGGTGAAGATGCAATGTGATCACTGTGACCATTATCTCCATCATAATGACGACACCCACAAACTCTGAGCCAAGAAGCAACCCCTCCGCTTTAAGTTGCTTCTTGTCTGGTGTTTCTTCACAGTAAGTAGCTAATAACTGTGGCAGGGTGAACACTTATTTGAGGGAGCTTCCCAGTTTTATTCTGATGGAGAATAAACAGAAACATCTTCCCCATCCATCCACATATATTATTAAACTCTAGTAATATGCTAGGGGCAAGTTTGTGACATATTTTTACCCTAAGGCTTTGGGCACAGGAGTTATTATTGTTATATACAGGGTAGTATTAGGCTACAGCCTAAAAACCTATCCTGGGGCCTGAGAGACAGCCCTGTGGATGGACTTGCTTGCATGTAGGCCTGCCTATCTTGAGTTCAGTACCAGAAGGAGAGAGGTGAGGGGACAGAATACTCTGCACAGCTGGTCTCCTTTTCTACAGCAGGGTTGGCTCAGTTGTTTTCTCCTTTTCTTCTTCCCTCCCTCCCTCCCTCCATCCCTCCTTCCCTCCCTCTCTCCTTCCCTTCTTCCTCTCCTGTGTCCTTCCACCTCTCTCTCTGTCTCTAACCCTCCTCCTCCCTCCCTCCTCTGCCCCTCCCTCTGTTTTTCATCTATCTGTCTATCTTTGTCTTTGTCTTTCACTCTCTCTCACACACACACACTAAAGAAAATAAAGAGAAATAATAAGAGAAAAACAATCTGAATAAAATAGCTTTGGTCTCTGCTGTTTGTGATATTCTCATTTGTTTGTTTTTGACTTAGCTTATTTTATTATCATCCCTCAATGCCTCTTTGTTTTCTAATCAGAGACAGAAAGGGCGATCTGGATGATCCAGGAGATGGGGTGGGGAGGAACTGTGAGGAATGGAGGTAGAAAAAATATAATCAGAATATATCTATTTTCAATAAAAATATTTTAGAAAAAAATAGAAACACGTTTAGTTCATTATGTGAAGACATGTACCCGGTCAAAGAGATCATTAAAATGTTCTTAAGCAAGTATAAGACTAAAAGTAATGAAATAAAATTACCTCTGTAGCTTCCACTTATTGCTTGCTTACGATGATACTCACCGAGCTCATGCATAATCTCACATCTTTGAAAACACAGAACACAAGTTTGAACTCATATCTGTTAAACTCTGATGACCAAACTACACATCTATTTATTTATTATTGGTTTGTCTCTGGTAATGCAGCTATTGCTTATGTTCAGGCTGGCCCAGAACTCACTATGTAACTCTCTCAAGCTTGTCCTGAACTCACAGAAATCCACCAACTTCAGCTTCCCAACTGCTGGTGTTTTAAGAATCATCTCTCATACCCAGCACAGACTGCATTACTGTGCATGTCCCTTCTGAGTAAACAGAAGTGCCAGTTAGCAGTAAAGTTAATCTCCATATTGTATTTCAGAAAAAGCAAGATTGTGCAGCATTGAGGACTCTATACAGTTCAGTTGTGTGAGGACAGAGGAACCAGTGTATCCTTTTTAAATTTTTAGAGAAAAACATCTTTCTTCCTTAGATAATAGTTTATCCTGGAGTGGATGAGCATATCACAAATGTTTGTAAAGGTGATGTAGACATGCTGACAGAGCCCTCCTGAGGAGGGGTTTGGAAGGCACAGTTACAAAACAGAAGTAATTTCTGGAATTTAGAAATTATATTTGACTGTGAAGACAACATATTTGCTACACATTGAAGTCCTTTCCTGTGTGGGGATACACCACCACCCACTTGTCTCAAAGTCAGCAATAACTTTTAAACAAATTGTACTAAAGTTTCACCAAGCTGTTGAAGTTAAAAAGGATGGAAATATATACAAAAACACGAAATCATGCAAAATTTCAAATAAACAACATCAGCTAAAGAAAACGAATAATAGATGTTGTTCTTTGTTGTTGTTTTTTTTTTTTCTCTTTTGGGAGGCCCACCATCCAGCTCCCAAATAAATCACACATGGAGACTTATTCTTAATTATGAATGCCTGGCCTTAGCTTGGCTTAGTTTCTAACCAGCTTTTCTTAACTTTGATTGTCACATCTATATTTTGCCTATGGATTTTCCCCATTCTCTTACTTCTGTAAATCTTACTCTTACTCTGCGACTTTCTGTGTAGCTGGGTGGTTGATCCCGGATGTCATTCTCCTTCTTGGCTGTTCGATCTCCTCTTCCAGTTTTCTCCGACTACATATACTCTCCACCTGCCAGCCCCGCCTATCCTTTCTCCTGCCTTGCTATTGGCCATTCAGTCCTTTATTAGACCATCAGGTATTTTACACAATCACAGTAACACAGCTTCACAGAGTTAAACAAATGCAACATAAACAAAAGTAACACACTTTAAAATAATATTCCACTACAGGCAAATTCTCTTTTTAAGAAATACTTCTGAACAGCAAAAAGAAATCTAATAAAGATAAATAAGTAGACCTTGCTTCAGAGAAAATAATACAGTACAAACAGCATAGTAGGTGATGGCAGTGCTCCAACAATTCATCAAACGCTCAAACAGCCACTTAGCAAGTCAGATCTCACATGGAACTTCCTGAACTGTGTTCTTGTAGTGTTAAATGGGACCAAAGACAGACTAGGAAAAGTTTTGAAAGGCACACAGCTGAATCAGTTGCCACTACTTTTGAGTTTTGCAAATTCCTCCATTGAAACCATGGAATGTTTTCCACCTAGACTTTGCCCCTACAGTTTATTTTTCTCTCTTGCTCCTCCCCACATTTGAAGCCATGCTCACTAAAGCTCACATTTAAGATTCTTTTGCCCCTGTAAAAATCACACACCTGTTGTTTACTAAATCTACAGAACTCATAAATTTCATCTGAAATATATTAGGCTATAGAAGAAATTAGACCTATAATATTTGCATATAACTGTGCAAGACTGTGCAAATGATTAGCTGATCTCCATTGACAAATTACTTTGTTGAGGAGTCAAACATTATGACCTGTTTAAATGCTCAGGAATATTGCATAACTTACTTCACTGCTCCTGTTATTTTTGAAACATGGTATGAGAATTTTCATGTACTCTGTTCACAAATAACTAGATGAAGGTAAGGTCTGAAAGGCATAGTAATTCTTTCAAATGGTCGTCGAGCATGATAAATGATAGGTTAGAAATTTAGAAGTTCCTCTGGATTTGGAGTAAATTTAAAGAATTTATATACTCAGCTGTGGCTTTCAATTTTATCTTTCGAATGCATTGGAATCAGCATGATATATCATTTACAAAAATTTCTAACATTAGCTCTCACACGTATGTATGTTGTGAGTTTTTCCGTTTATTTTTGAAATGACGCCCATCTCTCTCTTTCAGGTTAGTATAAAATTCTAGGGCTGGAATGATCCTCCTGCTCATTTTTATCTTTGCCTCAGTCCTGACTTTAGCACAGAGTCTGACATACAGTGGACTCCCTTGTATTGTCTTTCCTTAGCATGAGAACTGAGTGGAAGCATTACACATATGGTGGTTATTCATCAAAACTTCGCCATTGAAGAAAAGAAAAGCCATTGACACTCTTTAGTCATCCACAATACATGGATCTAGTAAAATGTGAATTCTTACTCTTGTCTCAGCCAATGGTGACTCAATGGACTACGTGACATAATTCATTTTCAGTTTTGTAACTCTAAGTCTGAATAGTATGTAACTCTAATTCTGGCACAGAGTTGGCATTAAGTAAATGCTCAATGGTTGAATGGCTTTTGCTATGAGATGGCATATAGACACAGTTTCAGGAGAATTATACATGTTACCCAAGCTCTAAGAGAGGGAATGTGTAGAAGGCATTCTCTATCAGAAAATGTTCATTTTGATAAGTCTGTCACCAAAAGAAATGCAAAACAATGCTGAAAAATTGCTTCCAGTATTCATTACCAAAAAGCTGTTCATTCAATTTTCTGCAGTGGCACATTCTCGAATGATGCATAAAGCATTTAACTCTGTTGTTCTTGGGGGTTCCTAATGCTTGCTAACTTGCTTATTCTTGTGTTGATAATCTTGCCTAAAGCATCTCACTTTGTGTAAGGTACTAAAGTGACCAGGGTTGTAACCAACTATGTAGGAATTAGTCAGCTGAATCTGTAAGAAATTGTTGGGGAACCTTGTTATTACAGGAAATAGTGAAGAATTCTAAGTATTTATCTAAGAACATTTCTATCACATGTCCATACCCACAACTTGAAGGAATCAAGAGACCCACTGCAAATAATAATAATAATAGTAATTAAAAAAAAACTTTTATTTTTCATTTTAAATCTTTATTGGGGAGAGAAATTCCAGATATGTGCCTTGGTAAAAAGCACATTAAAAGAAAAACAGAATGAGAAAAATAAGAAGGTGATTGATATTGATAGTAATTAAACATGGATCTATTTTCTATGATTTTCTAAAAGACCATCTTATATTAAAAAAAATGATGCTTTTCCTTGAGGAATTGAAAGGGGAATATGAGATGGGCATGATCCAATTCATTGTATATATGTCTGAAAAATCTCAGGAATAATGAACAATTATTATAAAAGAAATAAAATTAAAGAGGAATAATGATAAAATCCCATACTTCTCCTAGAGAATGGAGAGAAATCAAAGATATTCAAGGTATAAATCTCAAATAAAGCATTCTACATAAATGGCACAAATAGAAACCCATAAAGTACCAGTCACGATAAAGGGAATCAAGCTTTAGCTAGCGTCCAGACTTCTAGGCACTAAGTGAGGGAATCTTTTTTATTCCATTTCAAGCTTTTCAAGGATGCTTTAAGTGTTGGGTTTACTCATTAGAATTATTATTTGATGCTTTCCATGTATGCTATTTTCTGCCATAGACAGGAAGGGGCTAACGTTTTCTTTCTTCCTGATTAAATGGCGAAGACTGAGTCACAAAAAGGAAAGTGACCAACTCATGCTACTCCAATAAATTTCAGAAGTTTCACTGGAAATGAGGTATCGAAAGCAGGTGCAAAAGGCAGAACCTTGATAGGATATATGTTGAAGCAGAAATCCCAGGTCCATCATTTATACACATCACCACGCTATTCTACAGCCAGGAGCATCTTATTAGGGTATTGAGTTTCTATATCCACAAAAACAACCCTCTATACCAAGTGCCTGTACACAGCTAGTATCAGCCATTGAATTGCAACCACTGAAGTAGAAGTACTAAATATGCTGTGAATTTGTTCAGGTTTCACTTGAAATACAGTCAACAGTTGCTTCTGGAGAAAAGTCACATAATTTTTATTATTTCTCAAATGGGCTTAGTTTACAGAGATGGTAGGATCTTGTGGCTTAAACTGATAATGAATGTGACTAAGCTATGATGGCAAGGAAGAGCTAAAATAAATCTCCTCCAGTAGTTAGCCACACAGGTAATAATTTAACACTTAACGCATAGCCTTTAGAATTCAGTGCAATCATTAATGATCCATACCTATTCTAACATCAAAGAGGAGATGGGCCAATGCCACAATGCATTTCTGTAGAGGATAATTCTGCGAGGCCAGGGAGAATAACCATCAATCTCAGATAAATATGCCCTGTGGCAGAGTTGGTAATTAAGGGTATTAGGAAAATGGGGGAAGTATCTGAGGTGAGAATTGGCAAAGTGTTAACGTCTAGCTTGGATTTATTTTTAAATTTGGCTTTTAAAGAGACTTAACGATCCATGGAACTCAACAATGACTCAAAGTACAAGAGGTGTCCAACCACTGGATACAGGCATCAAGTTTATCTGTTTAAATGACAAGATCCTTCCTTCTCTGTGAACTGAGCATTGGTAATAAATGTGTGGCTTTGCTTCTGAAGATGGTTGACTGTTTCTGAAATGCTATCCCAAAATTATCTTAATAGATTTGGGCTCTGCCGTTTGTCACACAAAGAAGAAACTAGTTTATGAAATCTCCCCTCAGTTGCCACTGAGCTGTGTGTGGAAGTGGAATCCTGGTGTTCAGTTGAAAGAATTGGAAAATGATCAACATTTAACATTTATGTCCTATAAATTCAGAACAATATTTAGAAATGAATAGAACATTGATCACTCAGCACACAGGAACAATGCAGTTAGGATGGTTTGGAAACAATTTTGGTCTAATTTGGAAATAACTGGTCTAATTTTGTCTTGTCCTCCATCTAAATCAAATCTATCTCCATTCTTAAAATTTATTAGGTAGGTTTTATTTATTGTTCAATTAATGTTTTCCAGAGATCATTACACCTTTCATGTTTTTCACACACATTTCTTTAAAATAATATTTAACATAAAATTTGTGTGTGTGATGGAAAACCGTAACCTGTAAATATAAAATAGGGCAGATCAAATACTAATTACCAGTCTTCTTTCTTAGAATAAGCCAGTCAGGGCATGGGCCAAAAGAAATAAAGTGGACCACATTAGCAAGACTCGATTTTTCATCTTCAAGGTGGAGATATTCGAATGAAGGCACTGGGTAAAAGATATTTTCTTTTATAAACACAAATTAAGCATTGATCAAACTCTCTTGCATTTTTAAGTCCAGCATTGCTAAGTGTCTCTAGAGTAGGATTTACAAGCAAGTAAAAATGATGTTGTAGTCTGGAGGCGAAAATGCCCATTTCTTTATTGAGCAAACAAGGATATAATATTAAAAACTTACTATAAGTTTTGTATAAATTTACATTTCATGTAAATATTTGTATTTCTATCAGAAGGTCAGTGTGAGATCTGTGGAGGAGGTGAACTTTATTTAAGGCAGAAGTGTGAAGAAGGTGTCTATCAAGAAGGATTAGTAGTGTCACTGGGATTCCACCTTTATCAGCTCTAAAGTCTTGTGTTACAAGAAACCTCTATTTACCTTAATTTTCTCACCTATAAAACAAATATGCTATTGAGAAGTCATTCCTCACAGTGTTAGTATAAGGATTAATTAAGGTCAAGCAAAAGAACTATGTAAGATTAAGCATTAGCCAATAATATTTAGCTATGAATTTTATTACTTAAATAGGTTTCAGAGATATGTGCATATTAATTTAAAAACGGGAGTAAAACTAGTGTTAACACACCAGTGAATTAAGAGAACCATCATTAATATGCCCATCTGCATTTGCCTACTGTCAAGGACTTGCTTACTAAATAAGATAACCCATTTATCAGATCTCTCTAATTAATAACAACATAGTTCCTCTCTGTGTGCTCTTTCATCAGTTATATGACATTAGTGCCCAAATGACACAGCATGACATAAAAATTACAACATTAACAGGCTCTGAATAAATAAAACCAAAGCACAATCTTTCCTGGTGCCAAGAATAGAAAAGCTGTGATGGGGATTGATATTTCAGAATTGTGTGCAGAACAGTAAATCATATAGTATTGCAGAGTACTGGAGAGGATACCTTTCCAAAATAAAACCATGAAATATTGGTGGGGACACCGAGTTCTGCTATTTCATTGTGAATGACACTGTGAGTCTAATAAAGTAGCTGATTTATTGAAAACCTTATCACATTTTAAAGTGAGGTGTTTACACCGATTCTCTTAACCCACTAGACAACGCACACTGTTGTGCCAAAAGAGGATGGATCTTTATTGAAGCAAAAATCAATTTCTTCTGTATAGATGGTAGGAAACGCAGCTTTCCCTCCACTAAATGCACTTTAAAATATATGCCGTATTGCCAGCTGAGGTTCATGTTGAACAAGTAAATCAGTTTTCATAATCAATGATTTGGGTACCTGGGTAATTTAGAAGTGTGAGACCACTTGTGGTGCATTGCTTCTTTACTATTTATAAAGGTGTTTGCTAACCTCATGACAGACAGAGTTATCTGTGTTCTTACAGACAGAGTCAAGGTGTGCTCAATGAAAAGAGGCAGAGTGTAAAAGTGACAAGGAATACCCCCTTCTTCCAATCTGTGCCTTCAGCTGCGGAATTACTAATGTCTTGGCTTAGGCACATGGTTTTTATAGTCCCTAAGAATATTATCCAACACAGAATTAACTTATAAATGATTTTGTGAATGTTGGAACTAGTTTTAATTCATAAAATAACCTTATAAGAAATTTCTTTTCATTGTTTTTTACCACCGTCCCAGATACCCATTGTCCTCTTTAAATCATTTGCCTTTCCTCCTTTTTCAAAGGGGAATTCAAACCAAAAGAAATTTGTTCCCATTTTGCAGACAATATGATTTATGTGAAAAATAATGCTAGAAGGTGAATTAAATATCTATAGCTTTCATTTTAAAGATTCATATATTTATTCACTGATAAATATCTTCCATTAATTTCCATAAAAGGATGGTGTATAACAAGTAAAACATTCCTACAAAACAACCCCCACAGACATGCCCATCAGCCAAGCAGATGCAGAAAATCCTTCACTTGAGGCTGTCTTCCCAGGTGAATCTAGGTTATGAAAGTTGGCAGGTAAAGCAACCATCGCAGCCACACAGTGAACACTTCAAAATTATTTCCTGAATCAATATTCCACCTACAAATTTGGTGACATAACAGTGAGTGCCAATCATTTCTCTACGACACCAAAGCCCGGAAGTTCGTCACCAAAATACCGCATCAGTGATGACAAGAACAAAATGGAATAACCACACAAATGCCCTCCCTGGTCCTCCTCAGAGTATCGTCCCTGAGGGGTAAGATACAATTCATCCCGTACTGATGAAGTTGACTGATGTGATGTTTCCCAGACCTTTTCCCGCCTTAAGAACACTACTTTGCCCTTTGTGCTTAGTAACATTTTTTAGCATGTGTATGTGTGTTTTAAAAAAAAAAAAGATAGCAGACACCAGGGAACAGGACATAATGGACAAACCTAAAGACGTTCTTTGAAAAGAGTTAAACTAATGACTATTTAAACGAACAGCAGAGGAGAGAAGGATGCTATCAGATGACACTGCAGTAAGAAAGGGAGAAACGGAAGCGTGTGGCCACACATCTCAAGCTTTACCAACAGACAGCTGTATATGGATGGTCCGGACACGTCGTTTAACAGACAGAAATGGTCAGATCAGAAACAAACAAGACGCAACTGCGGATTCTAATGAGAAACCAAAACGCAGGCACGCCTCGCCTTACAGTCTGCACCAGCATCACATCCTACCTATCGAGGACGCACACGTGACAACTGCATACACCACGTCAAACATCCCAGGCAGAGGACGGACGGAGACGCAGCACACACATCTATCAGAAGAGAGCTGCAGGGCTCCACCAGGATCAGAAGCAGACTCCAGGACAAGGACTATTGCCAGGAATAAAGCAGCTTAAAATGCTAAAGGGCTGAATTAATGACGAGCACGAAACACACCAGGTACAGTGCTCCACACCTGTCCACCGAGCACTGGACAAGACCAGTGGGAAGCTGCTGGTTCCAGTGTAGCCTGGGTTGCACGGGGAGGCCTTGTCTCTCAAAACAAGAACAAAAACCTCATAAAGTATCAATTCTTTTAAAAAGAAAAGAAAAGAAAAACAAGTAAAACATAAACAAATGAAAAAGACGTACTTTTCTAATTGGTTTTGTCAATCATTCCATTATAATGAATTTACTTAACATACTGAAATGTTACGCCTTTGTTGCTCAGATTTCTGTGTTTGTGATGCAATCACTAAGAAAAGTTGTTAATTTGACTGATGGTTTTAGAGTTTCAGTCTCCACTAACTGGCCTCATTGCCTTGGCCTGTGGAGATGCACAACACTTTGGTAGGGGACTAAGAGTGAGGCCAATCTGCTTGCCTCACAGAAACTAAAAGGAAAGTGGTGGGTAACTGCGTTTCAGTATCCCCTTGAATGGATGTACCACACCTCCTAAAGCTTCCTTCACTTCCCAATAGTACCATAGACTGGTTATCAATCCTTTAGCATATGGTTAATTGAAAGATAAAAATCATCCAACATATGTAAAAACCTCATATGTGGGGGCTGCAGAGATGTCTTAGCAGTTAAGGATACTGGCTGTTCCTGCAGAGGACTTGGGTTTGATTTTTCAGCACCCCTATAGTGACTCACAATCATCTGTAACTGCAACCAAGGGATTCTATGTGCTTTTCTGTCCTTTGAGGGAGCTAGGCAGGCATATGATACACAGGTACACATGTAGACAAAGTACTCATATCTCATACAAATGAAACTCATATATCACTGCAAGAATTTAAATATTTCTATCTATGATAGTGACTACTTTTTTATTAAGAAATTTAATGAATAAAGAATAGTTAGTGATTTCTAACCTAATAATACCAGTTAATAAATATGGTAAAATATGTAAGAACCACCATGTTAAAAAGTATCATTGATTTGAAAAACATTCCAAAGTTTCATATTTTTATATTTTAAAATTTGATTTTAGAGCATAGCTATTACCTATATCGCCAAGTTTTTTTCTTTTAATGTCAAGACCCTTAGAAAAATTGTGTCATAGAAATACCAGATGCTCCGGGCAGTGGTGGTGCACACCTTTAATCCCAGCACTTGGGATGCAGAGCCGGGCGGATCTCTTTGAGTTCGAGGCCAGCCTGGGCTACTGAGCAAGATCCAGAACAGGCACCAAAACTACACAGAGAAACCCTGTCTCAAAAAAAGAAAGAATAAAAGAAAGAAATGTCAGATGCAAAGATCTATCTTCAAGCCTGGTCATAACACTAACCAACTCCTTCCTAAAATATTTGACAGTGTTCTGTACATCTCCTCCTTGTTTGGCTCCTGTTTCTTCAGCTCCCCCGTGCTTTCTGAGGCTCAGGAGTGTTTTCTTGGCCACATCCCTTCACTATGCCTATTTGTTATTTTGTCATTTCTTTCTCTCCCTTTTAACCTTTTCCTTCCATAATTAACTGTGAACATCTGATAATTGGTTTAAAGGGAAACATGAGGGAAATAAAAACATGTTAAATTATAACAATGTTTCATGTTTATTAAACATCTGATTATGTTGAACTTTTGTGATGTGCAAACACCTTTACTATGTATTATCATTTTTACATTCAGAAGGAGGAAAGAGAACTAAAAATGTTCCAATTATAAATTTAAAATTTATAAAATTAACTTACTGGTCATAATACATAAGGAAATCACAACAAAGAAGGCTTCTATTCAGGTTTCCTTTCATAAATGTGGCAATTTCAATGGACTCAGGTCCTATGTTCACATGGTCCAAACAAAAAAAAAGGAGTCTCGAAATATCTAACAAGGAAGCTGCACTTGAGCCTTAAGTATCCCCTTCTAATGAAAATGTACTCCTTCCCCCTCGTTTGAGCTTTTTATCCTCTTGACATCTACAGACCCCCTTATAGCACAAGCTCATGTGACTTTAATATAAATGGTAAGTTTATATAACACCACCAAACTGCTGTTCCCACTTGTCCAGATGGTTTTGCATATGAATTTTATAAAGTATTTGTGCAGCGTTGAGTAAATGCTAGACCAGCCAAGTTTCATTTGCTTTAGCATCATCCCTCAGTCACGAATGACATAAAAGTCATCCTATATTTCCAAATACACAGTAAAGATTGACAAAGTAAAATAATTCACTATCTAACACAGATCTTTCAAGTGGACAATGTCTCTATACTCTTTCTAGTATAAGCAATATATAAGATTGTTCATGTAGTATCTAATTAAATTACTTCAGACAAATAAGCCAAGCTTATTAGTTCTACTTTTTTTTCACAGTTCTGTGTGATACACGTCACTTCATAGAATCATTCTAATTTAGCATTACCATAAGTAAAAACTTAACTCACTTTTGAACAAAATCTCTTGATATTAATATCATTTATTTTCTCCTATTTATTAATTTATTCTGTTCTATTCCAAGTTTGTATTTCATCTTTGTTAAAGTACCATGCATTGAGCATCCTCAACCTATTTCAACTATACTTTCCTCCAGAGTATATGCCATAGCAAACATTTTGGCAGCCATACGCACTAGAAAAAAAAAAATCCTTTGAAAGCTGTTAACTTTGTTCTTGGAAAACACCATGTACCAAGCACACACACATATGCATACATATTCAGGCACATTCACACAAATGCACACATATGCACACAGACTACTTTTGAAACACCCATAGATCACAGGTCAAATACTTCTCCCAAGAAGGCCAATATACCAAAATATTCTACTTTTCTACAGTTAAGAATAACATTTTCCTAGTCCCTGTTTTAGTTTGGTACATACATTTTACTATAGTTTATTTCCATAGAAATGTAGAATCTTAATGAAAAAAAAGATAAAAAGTAGAATATGTGAGTTCATCATTAATGACATGAGTTTGAATGAAATTCCTAACAAGTTTGATGTCCTAAATCTTAGCAAGTTTCCCAATACTCTCAATAACTGAGAATATACAATGATTATTTCCATAGCTCTAATAAACCTTTCTATTCATATCTATCTTTTTTTACAGGCACATACAGAAGAAGATCTAAAACCCGAAGTTGATGGCTTCTTATTAATACATGTCCTCAGGTTAAGGATAATTGTACTTGCTGTTGACTGAGCCATGGCACATCAGCCTGAGGAAAAGAATCCCACTGCTGATTTAATGGCATACTCTTGTCTGTTCTTGATTAAATAGCTTGCTTAGTATTTTCAGTCAGTTCTCTCAGAAAGTTTCATTACTTTTTTTGGAATCAAGGACATTTAGATTGCATTGCATAAAAACATTTTATTTAAAAAAATGCAGATTCAAAATGAGAATTTTTCAACAGGTCTTAATAATTCACCATTTTGTAAAGTCTGTGTGGCCTCAGAGAAATTAGTGATGTCATCTGGGTTTAGTATCAGCCGTTTTATACAGACTTGCACATTGACCTGCTATAAGAGCTTCTAGAATAATATGGTGAAAAAAAATGTGCCATCTAGGACCATCGGCTTCCAAGGCTTGCAATCCATTCCTCTCAATGTCTATCCTTGAGAATTTAACCCACATATTTTATCTTTTCTATGTTGTTTATCTATTGGGTAAATGGAGACAATATTTTCAGCTCAGCCTATATCTACTTCATGGGGTTATCTGGTGGATTCAATAGGTGCATTTATTCATTTACATAAAATAGTATGCTAAGAAATATAGATGCACAGAATAGAGTCTATACAAGTGCTCATTAGTAATACTGAGCATGATTTATTTTAGTTTCTCTCATTAAAAATCTGGTTTTGTCTTAGGGGTAATATTAAGTTGTCCAAAATTTAAAAGGGCAATTCTAATATTGATATCCAGAAGTCTTACTAATCATGTGATATAGCTGCTTAGCTAAAGACATGTTTATTTTCAAGCCCATAAACATAGATGTTAAAATACAATTTGTTGTTGGTTGCAACTCTTTAAATCTTTGCATTATTTAAGATGTCTATTGCCATTCTTATCAACAACAAATGATACACTACAAATGGTGCCAAAATGTGGGACAAGAGTTTCCACCTAAAACCTGAGAAAGCTTTAAAAAAAATTCTAAAATGGAGCCAAGAGCAGCTTCCTAGTTGTGTCTCTCAGGAAAGCTATGATACAAAGACAACATAGGCTTGAGCTATAGTATGGCAGGTTCACAGTGTATGGGCTTGAGTACAGCATGGCGGATTTCTGTCACTGTACAGAGTGGCATCTGCAAGCCACACAGCAAACTGTGTGATGCATTTAGCTTTTGTTAGTAAAGAAAAAAAAAGAAAGAAAGAAAAGAAAAAGAAGAAGAGGTTTGGGGGATACAAGCTGCTGGATGGAGGCATAGACCCACTGCCTCCCAGAGTCCATTGGTGAGCATGGTTCCCCCAAAGCTGGTGGTAAACCTAGTTCTGCCATGTTGGTAAGCTGAGGTGAGTGGGGCCAGAAGCCAAAGCTGCCAATTAAGTTCTAGTAATGCTGCAGTTTAAAGTAATAGATTCACAATAAGGCAGATTCAGATAGAACAAGACTTTAAATGGTTTACAGTGTGTGTAAAAATGTATGTAGGCTTGGAAGAGAAAAGAAAATGAATATAGACAATTATATAAAGGAATAGTTTTAAAAAATAAAGTCTTGGCCGGGCGGTGGTGGTGGCACACGCCTTTAATCCCAGCACTCGGGAGGCAGAGGCAGGTGGATCTCTGTGAGTTCGAGGCCAGCCTAGGCTACCAAGTGAGTTCTAGGAAAGGTGCAAAGCTACACAGAGAAACCCTGTCTCAAAAAACCAAAAAAAAAGTCTTTAAAGAGACAGTAAAGGTAATATAAAAATAAGCCACATAAAGATGGATATCACAGAGAGAGTCTGGATTGTGTTGTCTTTGGGATTTTTAAGTGTAAAAAGACATTTGATTGTAAAAGCTGTTGATTTAAGCCAATATGTTACTTTGGAAAAGAGGTTTTGCTTTTGTTTCCTCAGAAGATGAGAGCTTATGGGTTGCTTCTGGGCTAATATGGTTTAATCAAGGAAGACCCCCTGAGAGGTTTCCAGATGATCCAAAATCCAGAATGTTTTCAAGGCAACTGGCTCAGACAATGCAGTCTCACAGACTATTTCAGTAAGGAGTTGACAATAATTCTTAATTTTCTCAGGATCCCCATAAGAATACAGTGCCCTCTATCAGCAGGAAGTAGCCTAGAATACAATGCCCACATTCTCAAAAAATGGATTATGGATGTCAGTCTTTGTTTAGGTTGTTGGTTATAAATTGTCATTGGTCATAGTCAATCTTTTTCTAAAAGAATAAAGGAGGATATGATATAGAAATGTAGGACACAGATATGATTGGATGAAAGGGTAGATTATTGAATCTACTTTTAAAGAACAATAACTTGTTTGAAATGTTTTACATTGTTATGGATTTTAGTTTATTGATACAAATTTAAAGTTAATTTTGTTATACTGTATGTATATTTCTACTCTTGTTTAAAGTATTTTGTGCAATTCATTTGAAATTGTAGTGTATAGTTGAGAAATACAGACTAATAATTAGTCATCTATGATAATCAAACTTATAGTCATGTTAGTTAAGTTTTCTAGGTATATATAGATATATTTCAATTAAGTAGGTAATCTTCAAACATTTTAAAGAACTACAGAAAATGACATTTAAAATGTTTTAAAAACTTAGACTTTTCTGGACAGTGAGACATGTCTGCTCCTGGCAGGACCGATTTACTGCAAATAGAAAAATGGGCATCGAAGACACTCTATACGGAATTCATCTTCTTGGCAAAAATAGGCATTTGGTCAAAAAAGTGCCCTTACATTGACTAATTAACAGTATGTTGTATAAATGGGACATGCAGGACCCATAGGAAGGTGACCACTGAACTTGGCAAGGCAAGATGGTCCTTCAGGTTCCTGTCTCACAGAAGAGACTGCCATACATTCTACAGGACACAGGAAAAATGACTGAGACTAGGCCTATAGGCTAAAAATGGTTGCCCCAACGTTGCAGAAGAACTTTCGGTGACTGTCCAGGCAGTCAACTGTCTCTGTCAATCTAGATTTTTGAAAGTTGCTTACAAAGCACTTCCTGTTTACTTAGGTAGTATTATATCCTCCTGAGGTCTTTGGTGTAGTTAAAGACTACATAGTTATAATTTCCTTGGTTATAATAAAAAATAAATTAGATACAAAACTTTAGACTCACAAATATAGGATAGATAGAATATTTTCTTTAATCTTGCCAAGTACAAATAGACTAGATATTGTAACTGTAATTCTTGCTTGATAACTGTTTGTTATATGTAATTTTACTATGTTAAAGTTAAAACCTTCCTTTTTAATTAAACAGAAAAGGGGAAATGCTGTGGGATAATGCTTTTGTATAATGATTTAATAAAACACTGATTGGCCAGTAGCCAGACAGTAAGTATAGGCAGGATAAGCAGAGAAGGAGAATTCTGAGAAGAGGAAGGCTGAGTTAGGAAAAGCTAGCCTGCCATTCAGGGAACAGTGTGTAATGCCACACAGGTAAAGCCACAGAGCACATGGCAACATATACATTAACAGAAATGGGCTGAGTTTAAGTGTAAGAGCTAGTCAGTGGTAAGCCTGAGCTAATGGCCAAACAGTTTTAATTAATGTAAGCCTCTGTGTGTTTACTTGGGTCTGAGTGGCTGTGGACAAGGTGGGACACAGAAAAACTCCAACTACAAACTTGCATTTCTATTATTTATATATTTAAAAGTTCCATGGGATTATATAATTAATCATTTTATTTTATCTTTGACCTGTCAACATATGTGGAACCTTTATAATTTCTCTCAACTTGAGATCCAATTTCTGATATTTTCCTCCATGCTTGGCTAGTTTCTTGTTCTCAGGTAATTGATAAGTTGGACATGTTCTATTTAAATTTATGCAGGGATTTCCATATTTTTCTAACACATGATATAATGATAAAATATAAATTACCATGTCAGTCTAATTCTACAAAAAATAGTTTTCTCTGTTCTAAAAACAGAATCTCTTTCAATATTTTAAAATAAATTACTACAGAAAATTTAAAAGTACATTAATATTGCATAGATGTCTTGGTAATTAGACAAGCCACAATACCCACATGTCTTTAGGGTCCATGATTTGTTGTCTTTTACATAGTACAGAACTACTTAAATTTCAACCAAATGAAGGAATTAAATTTTTCATCAGTCTCATCACAGTGATTGTCATCTACATCAGTAACATTAACAAAAGGGAAGAAGAATAATATATCTTCTTCATGATAAATGACAGTTCTTGAGAGTATATTACTACTTTTGTTGAGTAGTCCTGTATCACCAACAGGCCAGTTAATTTTTGTATGTAATCTAGAGTAGAATTCCTAGTATGCATTTTAAAATGCAAATTAGACACATAATATATCATGTAAATGCAGTTTATCTAACATATCATATGATGCTAGACAGTGGATCATACATGCCTCTGTATAGTCTTATTACTATGAGATCACAGGGTTGAACAAAATGAAGTGGGCAAAAATTATGAAAATAATCAAATAAGTTTATCAAGCATAACTTTGA